>NC_054602.1:25663660-28163660 GCF_004785595.1 Juglans microcarpa x Juglans regia | reverse complement strand
CGACACATTCCTGACCTTCGCCTCAACCTGATTTCAGGAACAACCCTTGATCGACAAGGCTATGACAACTACTTCATCAATGACACTTGGAAGCTGTCACAAGGTGCCATGGTTGTCGCTCGAGGACATATTTGCGGTACTTTGTACAAGACCCATGTGAAGATTGGTTCCGATAGCCTCAATGCAGTGGAAGATGAGGCATCACCGAATCTGTGGCACAAGAGACTCAGACACATAGGTGAGAAAGGGTTGGATACGCTTGTGAAGAAGACACTTATCAAAGTTGCCAAAGGAATAACATTAAAACCTTGTGAGTATTGTTTGTTTGGAAAACAACGCAGAGTCTCGTTCAATTCCTCTACGAAGAGAAGATCAGAGTTGTTGAGTCTGGTGCACTCTGATGTATGTGGTCCCATGAAAGAAGAGTCATTGGGAGGTAACAGATATTTTGTGACATTCATTGATGATGCTTCATGAAAGGTCTAAGTATTTGTTTTGAAATCAAAGGATCAGGTCTTCGAGCACTTCAAGAGTTTCCACACCCAAGTGGAAAGAGAGATGATAAAGAAGTTGAAGTGCTTGCGAATGGACAATGGAGGAGAATATATTTCCAAAAGGTTCACTGCATACTGTGCTGATCGCGATATATGACATGAGAGGATGGTCCCATATACCCCTTAGCACAATGGTGTAGCCGAAAGAATGAATCAGACCATCATTGAAAGAACAAGATGCATGCTCAGTATGGCCAAGTTACCAAAGCCATTCTGGGGTGAAGCTGTTCGTGCTGCCTGTTACCTGATCAACAGATCACCTTCTGCACCACTAGAATTTGAAGTTCCTGAAAAATTTTGGTCTGGAAAAGATGTCTCTTACTCTCATCTGAGAGTGTTTGGGTGCAAAACCTTTGCACACATATCTAAGGAGCTGAGACAGAAGCTCGATGTCAAGTCAACTCCATGTATCTTTGTTGGATATGAAGATGAAGAATTCGGATACAAGTTATGGGATCTAGTGACAAAGAGAATTGTCAGAAGTAGGGACGTTGTGTTCCATGAAAACTAGCATATAGGAACTGAAGCTTCCTCGATGTCAGTAGAGCTAAGTTCCTATACTCTACATCCTGCACATTACATTTTGCCACATATAATGAAGATATGCAGGATCGAGATCCAGAAGCAGAAGAAGAAGCTCAAGGTGTCAAGCAGGGGGAGCAAGAACCTTCTCCACCAGCAGCTGGTGTACCACCACAAGGGTTAGATGGTGATGAAGCTCCTTTGGTTGATAAAGCTCAACCAAGAAGATCAGCAGGAGACCGCCTACTGATTCCCTCGAGGAGATATCAGGAATCAGACTATATTCTGCTTACTGATGAGGGGGAGCTGGAGATCTTCCAAGAAGTTCAAACTCATGCTGATAGAAGCCTATGGGTGCAGGCAATGCAAGAAGAGATGAGTTCTTTGCAGAAAAATCAAACCTATGAGTTGGTGAAACTTCCTGAAGGAAAGAAAGCCTTAAAGAACAAATGGGTGATTTGGAACTAGAACAGATGGATGTGAAGACAACCTTTCTCTATGGAGATTTAGAGAAAGAAATCTATATGGAGCAACCAGAAGGGTTTGAAGCTCCAGGAAAATATCACTTAGTCTGCAAGCTAAAGAAGAGTCTCTATGGCCTCAAGCAAGCGTCGAGGCAATGGTACAAGAAGTTCAACTCATTCATGACGAGTCATAGTTACAATAGACTTGTTGCAAATCAGTGTGTCTATGTTCAAAGATTTTAGGATGACAAGTTTGTCATATTCTTTCTTTATGTTGATGATATGTTAATCGTTGGTGAGGATAGGTCCATGATTAACAAACTAAAGAATGAACTATCCAAGTTCTTTGACATGAAGGACTTAAGCCCAGCACATCAAATTTTGGGCATGAAGATTGTTTGTGACAGGAAAGCCAAACGGCTGTGGTTATCACAACAGAAATATGTTAAACGGGTTATCAGACATTTCAACATGGGAGATGCTAAGCCAGTCAATACTCCACTTGCAAATCACTTCAAATTGAGCAAGAGTTCGTGTCTTTCTTTAAAGAAACAGATTGAAGAAATGGAAGTAGTCCTCTACTCTTCAGCAGTAGGAAGCCTGATGTATGCAATGGTTTGTATCAAACCAGATATTGCTCATGTTGTAGGCATGGTGAGCAGATTCCTTTCAAATCCAAGAAAGGATCATTGGAAAGTACTCAAGTGGATTCTCAGGTACCTAAAAGGTATATCAAAGATGTGCTTGTGTTTTGGGGGAGCTAAACCAGTTTTGGAAGGCTATACAGATTCAGATATGGCAAGAGATCTGGATAGCAGGAAATTTACTTCGGGATTTCTCTTCACTTTTGCAGGAGGAGCTGTCTCTTGGCAGTCCAAATTATAAAAGTGTGTAACTTTAACTACAACATAGGCAGAGTACATTGCCGCAGCTGAAGCTGGGAAAGAGATGTTGCGGATGAAGCGTTTTCTCCAAGAACTAGGGGTTAGTCAAGAAGACTACAAGGTACATTGTGATAGTCAAAGTGCTCTAGACTTGAGCAAGAATTCAATGTATCATTCCCACACCAAGCATATTGACATCCGCTATCATTAGATACGCGAATTGATGGAACAGTTGCTGTTGAAGCTATTGAAGATCCATACGAAAGAGAATCTAGCGGACATGCTGACAAAGATGGTTATAAGTGAGAAGCTTGAGCTATGCAGAGACATAGCTGGGATGGGTAGCATCTAAGTAAATGGGCATGGAGGGGGAGAATTATTGAAATCCATGCCAAGCGAGCAGTCAATATGGACTGCCGCTCAGTGCTCAATGCTCAACAAGTAACTACAAATGCAATTACATATTGAATGTAAATAAATGCATTCATACAGGTAGGTGATACATCAGGCACCTATAAATTGAGGCTCCCAGTGAGAGTCTCAGATAAACCCAAGGAGAAAAGAAAAGAGAAATAACTCGGAGAACTCGGAAAGAAAAGAAGAGTTGAGTTGAGTGGAGTGTGATACTCCTCCTCTGTAATATTTTCTTGTGTTCCACTATTTATTAGTGAAACTCTTTTTTGTGGATGTAGGCAATTGTTGAACCACGTTAAATTCTTGGTGTCACTGAGTGCGTGGGTGTACTCTTTTATTTCCACTTTTATTCTTTCCGCTGTGTTGATTTCCCCAACACCTTTCGCATCAAAAATCTCGACATCCACAATTTTGTGCCTTAATACAGATTTCCACCATAGTTTAAAAGGTTTAAGGTAAGTGACGAAGGTATTTCTTCAACGGTTTCTTCAAAGGTATCATTGGGTTCACAGCAGAATGGTTGGTGCTCCTTGATTGTTCTCTGTTCAGGAATTTCTTCAATAGTTTTTATTGATGGCATTTATTTATTAGTTGTTTTTTTTTTTTGGACAGTTTTTTGAGATACATGCAGCAATTTCCTAATGGGTGGGAAGAAAGTTGCCACTTTTTTGTTAGTTGTCTTAGCTAGGATGGATGTTTGACTTGCATATTATGTGGAAATTATGTAGGCTACCTAGGTGTGGGAAAACATCATAGAGACAATAAGTAGAGAGTGATATGCTTGAGTACAGGGTAAAAAAAAAAAAAAATATTGAGTAAACCAAAATTGTTACATTTCAGGTCAGGTTTGATTTTCAAGATTGCAATGCCCTCCATTTAACAACACTTTTGCATTTTTTAGTTACCCTTTGTGCTAAGATAAAAGGCAAGCCTTTGTACTCCAAACTTGAGTTTTTTTTTGCAAATTTCAGAGTAAAGTATGCTTCCTAGTGACAGAAATCCAGTCATTTATGGTCTTATAATATATATGCCGTCTCCTTTGGTGAATTGATGAATGACAATTATTGTACAGGTGATTCTATTTCTGGTAACCAGCCATTGAGTCATAGGAGACAGTCAAATTGTCTATCACTTGGATTATCAACCTCGTAAGGTGGGAAGTTACGAGCAACAGCATTAGCCTAGGTAAAACTATAGGGGTTAAACTACTTTCCCAAAGTTAGGCTGAGATTATTCAACTGCATGGTATGTTGTTCAGAAGAGCACATGTAGGACTTCATTTGCATGAAATTGGTCATTGAAAAAAAATTGAGTAAATTAATATGCATGGAAGCTGAAAAGACAATAAGTTTTCAAATAATAGTCACTTATTCATTTACATTGGTTAAGAAAAATTACGGAATACATGGTGTAACATTAAAGACCTATGGTTATCAATTTTAGTCGTTGTAACTAATTATATTAAGATAGGTAAAAAATGATTAGGAATGGGAAACTATTTCAGGGGTAAGTGTGTGGTGAATAGGAGGCTCCACTATTATATTAATTTGGTATTAAGCTACATGGTGTAATTGACAATGTCTTCCACCTAGAAAATAGATGACATATTTAATTTTGGCATTGCCCAACATCTAGGTGGAAGGATATTCAGGGGGTGAACTCAAATCTTTAATACAAGCATTTTCTGTGTAGGGAGATTTAAGAAACATGAGTAGCAAAGTTGGACAGATATTGCATTATTCAACTTATGGTGATTGCTTTTCTTCCCACTTAATATATTATATATGTAAGTGAAATTTGTTATGTACTGTGTGATATTATAGACAAATAAAAATAAATTGAGGGAGAATGTTTAATAGAATTACCTATGCCTTAATTCAGTCATTGTTTTCTATTTTGATACATGACATGATTCAATGTCCTTGTCATTCTAATGTAATACGACCCATTGCTGTAATTAATTTACTCACTTGTTTGTCACCTAATATGGAGATAAAGTTGGATAACCAGATGGAAGAAAGTGGTTGAGGATGGAGTAGTGGAGTTCGATAGTTTAAAAGACGACTTGCACCATATTCAATTAGAGGCCGACCATGACCTCCACTTATTTGGTGATGGAGTCAGTGAGAGGGTCAAGGTGAGAGCCCTGATCAGTCAACACAACCACCGAGCGTAGAAATAAATACTCCCAACGCCAATCCAATACCGGAAGTCGACACTAATAGAGAATATTTGGTGACGGAGTCAGCGAGAGGATCAAGGCGAGAACATTTCTAAGTCATCACAGCGACCGGCGTAGAAATAAATACTCCCAGAACCAATCCAATACCGGAAGGCTTTTCTAATAGAGACAATATTGGTCAGTAGTATTGATGTTTATTCACCTAGTTGGAGATTCCTTTGCTCTACACCTGATATTTATGGATCCTGGCAAATATTTTAATTTATATGAAGTAAAAAATTGCTGGATAATTTTGCCATCTTAATGCTTTAGCGGATGGAGTAGCAATTCCTATAACAAATGTTGCAAAGTAGAAACGTGGGCATGGGCCTGCTAGGTGTACCGAGTTTGAGAAATTGAGGAGGCATGGGAAAGTACATTTGAAAATAAATGATGGGGAAACAACACCATGCTGTGAGAACGCCTCCATGTTTACAGCAAGTGTAACATGGATTTTGAAACATCATGCGGACATAAGCGACGCTAGATGCATGGATGTACCCAAGTCCATTAAGGATGAGTTGATTGATAAGGTCAAGGTAAGACATTTATGCCTTCATTGCAATTGCAAGAAAGGCCACTGCAGCAATTTTTGATAAAATTCTTCTTTTTTTATATTTGTAGGGTTACTTCGAATTAGATTGGGAATTGAAGAACCATCGGTTGGTAGTTTGGAAACAACTGCGTAAGAGATTTAACGCCTTCCACCATGATCTGCATAAGAAGTATTTGGCATATGCGAGCCATGATGAGGCATTGGCTACTGGTGTAGAGTTGGTTGACCCCATAATATGGACTAAGCTATGTGACCGATGGGGAAGTGATGCATTCAAGGTATGTTATTGGTTGTATATTATACCATATGTTATATACAATTTAGGCATGAGGTGAAAGTGGTTATATGTTTGGCAGAAAAATAACGTTTTGTTCTCATGATGGTAGAAAATCTCAAGCATAAATAAGGAGAATCGTAAGAAGCTGAAGATTAATCACACTGCAGGGCGTAAATCTTTTGTGAGAATCCTAGAGGAAAAGGTATAGGGGATCATGATATTTGCTTCTATTCATTTCATAGGGATTATGGTAATCTTAAGCTCTATATCATAGTTTGTACTCACTTATTTTTAAGTACTTAGCCTTCTGTTACTTTCTGGCTGATTGGAGGTAGTAATTGTAAGTTGTTGCCTTAACAATCAACATCATTTTTTTACATTAATATTCTATTTTAAATTGAGTAAATTATGTGGTCACTGTGTCATATTTTTGATCAAGCAAAGACACACATGCTGATAAGATAATCATGCATGTGTAATACTTATATTTTTTTTCTTGGCTGGCCATATACAAGTTAGTTTAGGGGTTAAGCCATAAAAAAATAGGAATGTAGGGGGAGAGATCAATTGAGGAATCTGTAACTAGCATGTTATGTCTTGAAGACAACCTCTATTTGCAGATTGTGATTTCTGAATAGTTTAGTTGTGCCTACCTTATGCTTCATTAGTACTTTTTAACTTAATACATTGCAGGTGATATTTAAAAACATGAAACTGTTAACTTTCCACTAGATTATTAATTTTTTTGATATTTTGCATACTGGATTAAAATCAAAGAGAAAGCACCATGTTGGGTTACTTAAAAAAATCAAAAGCACATCCTACTAGCGAAAATAAAAAGATTAACTATGGCTGTACACTTTAGACTTCAATGTAGATTTTGTTGTTGATTTTTTTCCTTAGTTTCAAGTTGTCATGTTGAACCATCCAACTAAACTGTCTTTCTTCTGCACAACTAGCGATCTGAATGAGCATACTTGGTGGACTTCTTCAAGGAAGTTCGCTGGTCTAAGAAGAAGGATAAATTTGTCACATATGCCACTGAAGATATTTATGTAAGTCTTCTCATTCCTTTTAGCCCAAATAGACAAATAGCTGGATAATCAATATGAGAATAAGCACGTAGGGTGTTTCTTGCATAGCATGAAAAAATAACTGAATTTAAGATGTGTGCATAAGGAGATGGCTGGAAAGATGGATGACTTAGCACCTGAGAATCGTACTGATGAGGCGACTAGGACTGTCTTAATTAGGGAGGTACTTGGTCAAAGCCATATGCACGAGGCCTTGGAAAGATGGTGATACCAGAGTCTACGAGAGAAAAGGACCGTGAACGAGATAAATAGTACACAATGTATACAGACGACTACAAGAGTCAACTAGACTGTGTGAGGGAAGAAATGCGAGTGGTTGTGTAGAGATAAATTGAAACTGAAAATATGTTGAGGAGTTTCATGGCATCATTTCAGTCACATGCAGGAGACTCTCTTCGGGGGATGCAATGACCCCCGAGCTGCATGCAAGAATTGAGGTTGCATTTTTTTGACTATTTTGGGGTGCCTTTTTCGTAGTCATTATAGTGCATGCTTTTTGGGAAAGGAGGAGAGTGTGGTTGGGGGATATGTGTTTATATATATATATATATATATATAGCAAAACTTATATCTCTGCCTTGTGTTAAGGGTAGCAACAATTTTGTTTTGTGGAAGCCAAAAGGGCCAGTGTGGGAAGGTTGGGGAATGAATATTTCTCTAGTCATATTTCTTGGCTTATGAACAAAGTAGCTTATTTTCATCTCCTTAATATTAGGGGGGAAACACTAAGGGTTATATCTCTGAAGTAGACCTAGTGCACTAGAAATATGTAAGTATCCAAGTTTAGTCACGCTTTCTGCATTGACTTGCTCACACTGGGATATTGCCATGCACACTGACAGGATTGTTGGTATGTAGGTACAACAAAGTGCAGATGGAGTTGGTCGCCTTGCATTTTGTGCAACCGAACGACATATAGGACAATGTGTGAGTTCCAATATCCCAGAACGTCTGTTCAAGTGTAATGGCAGCTTGGAGATGTTTGGTAGGCTGTTACAAATGTTGACAAGGTTCGATTTTCCTAAAACTTAATGTGTTGTGGGATGGCTGTTCTCTGATGCTCAATATATTACATTTTTTGATTCTTACCTGCTATGGCTGCTTTTGTGCATTATGTTAATTAAAGTTATGTACATAACTATAAAACACTGGCCTGTGTACAGCATATTTGTTAATTGGTAGTAAACTGGTGCTCAATTTGGCTTTGCATTGTAGTTTGAAAATTTTGTATGGCAAACAGAAAATGAAAGAGGATATGTGATAACCATGCCTTTCTTGTCATGTATCCTTAGCATGAACTTATGCAATAATTTCAGAATCCCTAGCTGATGCATGTTGGCTTCTACAAACATGGGGCAACACCTGTTTAAGGACTAACAATAACTGCTTATGCATAGGAGGGGAGGGCTACACAGATTAGAGATAGGGGTGGAAAAGAAATTTGATTTGTTTTGTCTTCTGAAATTTATTTCTTTTAAACTAGTATGTGTGAATATACTATTGAATTATGTATTTATTGCAAATATAAGGTGGGAAATGGGAGATGCTTAAGTGCAACAATACTATTGGCTAGTGAGTCACCCAAACTGTAGGTTATCCAAGTTTATATATATGTATATGAACTCTAAGTAAAATATGATAGCGAATTTTAGCATATATTGTTCATAAAAATTATTTATATTCCAATTCTTAATATACCTCCAGTGATGTTATGATAATTATTGGAATGCAAGTGGTTGGAGTTAATGAGAGTTTTCTATTTTTATGAACTGGGTTGCAATGTTAGGATATTTTGTAAGAGGGCTATAAATGTTTTTGTAAGACATTCCACCCATTCCTGCCATCAAGTTGTTTGGCTATGCTGCGTAGCAAAATGACATGGTGAAAGGGCATGGACCAGTTCATTGAGTACCTGGCAAGTCTATATATCAGTTAGGGATAATGTGTAAGAAATCATTCTCTCCTCTCTTTCTACATGTGAATTACATGAATGCACCAGTGTATATATAGGGTGTTGTAGTTTAAATACATTTGGCCTTTGTGGGGATGGAAAGTAATTAGTAGGCTGATTAGTTGCAGCATGCCCCAAAAATTGTGCATCTAGCATGTAATTAAAGATGGCTGGAAAATGTCTCTTTTGTTGTAGTGTGCTCTTGGGTGAGAAATTAGGGTTTCTCCAGTTTAATTTATAAGTGATTATTGTAGCGAGATTTTAGTTGACAGAAATGCCAATTTGTAATAGTTGCGGCGATGTGTCAATTGGAAGGGAGTAATACCTAGTATAGCTCGCTGTTAAAAACAAAAAAAGCATTTCTTAGAAATTGTCTATTGCTGCAAGAGTTTTTGCTGCAACACTTGATTACCGTAAAAAAGCCACTTTTTGGGGAAGTCTTTAACTAGTCGAAATCAATTAATTCGCCGCAATAGGAATTATTTGTTAATTGTAGTGTGGTGCTAAGGACATTGATTTTGAGGTGAAGTCTGGACAATTTTAGCTTTAACAGTATTGATTTACCAATATGATGTAAATGTTGAAAACCTTGATTATTGATATGATTAGCACGATAATATTTTAGTTTGTGATGCATATATACCAATAGACATTGGTGTTAAGCGAAGACAATTGACGAAATGCGGACTAGACATTGGTTTGAGCAACTTGGAAATGATCAAGTTTTGATAAGATTTCGAGTCTTGTTTTTAACTGGATATGATCCATACCTATATATATATATATGTATAACAGATTCAATTTGTGATAATAGTTTCAATGGGTTCCAGGGGGCTAACAGATTCAAGATTTCGTTTTCTCACAAATTGTAACATTCTAGGGTGAAGATACGAATGCTACTAGGGGTTTGACGACGTATGGGAGGATCAGAGTTAAGGTTGTAAATGAACCAGTTTGTTCGATAGCCCGCTCGGTACTCGCTCAGTTAAACTCGAATCGAACTCGACTTGTGAAAAAAAAAAAACTCGTTCGTGAAAGCAGATACCCACTCGAATTGTAAATGACACATACCTGACAAAACTCGACTTAACTCTGCTAAGGCTCGTTAAGGCTCACTCGTTTATGCTTGAGTCGACTCGTGAGCTTGAATTGATTAAAACTCATTTATATATTGATAAATATATACATACACCTATGTATATATATACACACACACACACACATATATATGTAGTAACTAATAATATAAGCATACCACTTTTATAATTAAATATATAATATGTAATCTAATTACTTATGTCTATATAGTGAATATACTTCATAAGTTTATTTTATAATTTGTATAATAATTAGTAGATAAAATTTAATAATTTCATATACTAATATGTGGGAACCATGTATGAAATAGATATATGCTATCATATTAAGTGTATGTATTAATAATATATGTAGGCATATAATATATTGTTGTTTTGGATAAATATCAACTAGTTTGATATTAATTACTTATAAATTTTTTAAAATTTTATAATTCAATAGAGGTTCTACTTGTTAGTTGTATAAATTCAATATTAGATTATTTATTTATTTATTTTATTAATTATTAAATCTTATTCAAAAAAAAAATACACAGTTCGAACTCGTTTGTGGGACGAGCTCGAGCTTGAGTTGAGCGTTTAGCTTATCGAGCCGAGCTCGAACGAAGAATAAAAAAAAAAATCTCAAGCTTGAGCTCGAGTATTTTGAGTTGAGCCGAGCTCGACAAGTGAAAGACTGGCTCGGCTCTGATTATAGCTCTAATCAAGGTATTTGAAGTCAGAATGAAGACGAAGATGAGAAGTGGAGATTTAGGGCACTTCAGAAGCTTAAGGGAGGTCACGTATGGGCCTAACCATATCGTCCACCAGTATGTAACAAATCCTTAGTTGCAATCCAAAACCCTAGGATGCGAAAGTCCTATGTGAATCTATTTGTTATAGTTTCTCTCTGCGCTTGTCTTCCTCTGTTGCAATTCAAAACCCTGGGATGTGAAAATCTTCTATGAATCTATTTGTTATAGTTTCTGTTATTTGTTATAATTTCTATTGTTTTTTATAATTTCTGTTATTTTTTATTTGTTAAAATGTAAAAATCCTTTGTGAATCTGTTATTTGTGAAATGTTATTTGTTGAGAGATTTTGAGATTACATTGTAAGAGAGAAAATAAGTTGTGAATTGTGAATTTTTTTTTCTTACTTTTCTTCTTTCATTCAACTCCAATCAGAGCTCCAACCCTCGACTCTGACTCTGACAACTACGATCAGAGTCAGAATCTGCTTTGATTTGGAGTCGGAGTTGGAGCCCAACTTGGTCTCCGACTTTGATCGGAATCGGAGGTCAGAGTTGCTCTGTTGGAGTTGGAGCCCAACCCTAGTTTCTTGTAAAATTCCACTACATTAACTGTAGTGTTCAGTCATGATCAACTATTAACTTGAACTCTATCAACCTTTCCTGAAAATTACCAAGAACGTGCATCACTGCATGCATGCATATATATATGAGCTTATCCTTAATTATTAGTTAAAAATTCAAGTCATATCTACTCATTTTATATCTACTCAAGGTTACAATTGGAGTCACTTCCAATTATTATAAAGCATTTGAACTTGTCTCTTTGTCAATAATCTACCTTTATATACACAAGCTGAAATATGGATCTGAAACTCAACCACAAAAACATTAGGATTGGGTGATCTACTTTTTTCCACCATTATTTGGAGAAGATGCCAATTGCCAACTACTTGTAGCCAAACAACTTTCAATACCCTTATCTTTTGCCAAATATATTGCTTGATGAGTTTGGAATCCGTGACAATCCCATGCTTCTTAAATATACTAGTAGAAGGCCACGTGCAAGGCAAGGCCTGATTCCCCCTGTATAGACTATTTCTAATTTGAAAAAAAAAAATGATGTTTTGAAAATACTGTGTGAAGTAATTGCTTGTCCATCATGGTGACCAATATTGAATCTGTAAAGGGTGATTTTGGTGAAGGATCCCGAGAATGTGATCTGACCCCGATCAAATAGGATAGATCTTGTGGGAGCTCCCGAGCATGTAAAGCATACACTACAAGAAATCTAAATTTTAGGAATGAAATCTTTTAGGAATAAATTAAATTTCATCCTTAAAAGAAGTTATTTGAGACGAAATTAAAATTTTGTCCCAAAATATGGAAGTGGTTTTTTAAGTGTTTGAATAGACAAATGTCTGTTCGAACGTCTTGTAATCAATTTGAATAGTATGGTATTTTACATTTGAATATTGACATAAGTGTTTGAATAATCTTCATGGCGAGAAATTTTACACAATTGTAGCAGGGGAGTGTTAGACATCATTTGAACTGAGTTTGAGACTGTTCGACGGTATGACATTTTCTATTCAAATGTAGAGATAATTATTCAAACGACTTTTTTTGTGAAAAGTTGAATATAAATTTGGCGGGGTTGTTTGCTATCTCGTTCGAATGGTAATTTTATGTTCGAATGGATTTATAAACCGTTCAAATGCTTAGAAGATTAGTTCGAACAATGATGTACAAAATCGAGATAAGTTTGGTTATAGAAATTTATTGAAAGGAATTCAAATATTTTAAAAAATTTCATTATTTAAGGCTTTTTTTAAAAAGATGAAAAATCTATCTATACCACTTTATTAATTATGGTAAATTAAAATGTATCGTATATGTCATCCTAGAATACTAATATAATTAATTGAAAAACTAATTAATAGTTTTTTATGGTAAATTACAATTTGAGATTAGAAAAAAAAAACGTTTTTCTCTCAGGAAAACTTATCACCAAATGGTAAGAAAAAAAAACTATTTTTTTATAACAAACAAGCTAGCCATATATAAAAATTAAAAATTATCAAAATTAAAGTGACAATGTTCGATACAAAACAGAAAGATCGATACAAAATAAAATTAATGTGTAAGATTATTGAGGTCCTCTTGCATCGCAACAATCCTTCCCTCAATCTCTCGCAGTTGAACCGTGATGGACGTAGTGATCCTCTGCATGTCCAAGATCAAAGCTTGATGCTCGTCGAACAGATATCGCATCTCCTTGGTAGTAGTCCCTGCAGGCTCTGTATCAACATCGACATCCATAGGAGCTAGATCAAGCTAAATGCCACTACGTGCGGCCGCAATATTAAGGGGACAGATTTGTAGTAGTCCCTGTAGGCTCATGCTGAAAGTGATCCTGTTAAGGGGACAGATTTGTAGTTGCCTCCTCTTTGTCAATAGCACAATCAACCCCGAATTAGTTAGGAGGTTGGAGATCATCAATGCATAGGTAGACTACCTCTAGTCAAATATTGTGACTCATATCGAATGCAGATGAGGTAGATCAATCAGCTCTCCTTGTGCTATCCATAACATTAGTCAAGCTCGTTCGATGCTGAAATCTGTATTGTGCCTTCTTGGATCGATATTGTGTGAGAAAATAATATTTAGCATGTGAAATAAGGCTTGACAATCAACCTGTTTGATGACCTTGTTGCCATCATATGGAGGAGCCGAATCATCATGCATCAACTGACAAATCTCATCATGTACTGGACCATCATTTACTGGAGCCTCATTCTCGATATCATTGCCATCGTTTGTTCCTACAACTGGTGGTTATGCAAGGTATGCACCTACCTCACGTGGGATGCCTAGAAACTAAGTGATAGTATCTGCTGAGATAGTAATACTGACTCCTTGAATTTCAAACGTAAAGGAGTCATAATCAGCCCCCATCTCTAATATAGCTTAATAAAATTCACTGACCATATCTAGATAGGTCACCCCTTCTTCTCACAGATCGGAGCGCATCCACTTTCATTGATTATGGATGATAACCTCCTTCCCTCCCAAACGAAATCATGAAAGTCTTCTATTACAATCTCTCACTCAACGAATATCGGCCTCCTCGGCTCACTAGCTTCGCCCTAGGTTGTCCCTCCCATCCACGCTTTCTTCCGACATGTGCCATTAATTCACTATTTATAAAACTAAGAAACCCTACGCATATAAATAGAAACTTATTGTTGTAATTATGTTATATTGAGTTGTGTTCAAATAGAAAATAATATTGTTCGAACTAAAATATAAATCATTCGAACGTAAAATGATAACATTCGAACAAGTTTGGGTCCCAGTTTGAACAATTTGAGTTAATTCGAACAGAAAAAATATAGTTCAAAAAGTATTTGGTTTTGGACGGAGTTCGTGTATGAGATACTGTTCGAACAAATTTTTATTGTTCGAACTAAGTCAAATTGATTCAAATGAATATTTGACTCAGTTTTTTACATTCGAACGTGTGGTGACACGTTCGAACTGAAAAATGAATTTTGGAAAAAAAAAACTATTCGAACAGCTTTGAAGTTGTTCGAACAAGCAAACCTTAGCTATGAACATCCATGTCTGAGTTGACTTAGAATCGAACGTAAAAATCAACGATTCATCAAGAATCGTTGGTTTTGATCCTAAACACTATAATGGAGTCAAGCCTAGGCTTCACTCCACCAGTTCAATGGCCAAACACCTTGTATCGCAGCCGGAAAACACCAAAAACACTCGGATTGGGTTCGAGCATAAAACACCCTATTTTCAACACACAATAGATCCACTCTCAACCCTATTTTCTACCTAGAATCAAGGGATGATGGAGTGTTACCTATTAGATGTGGATGATAGAGTCTATGGCAGAGAGTGGGGTGAGTGGCACTACAAGAAAAAGGGGCTTTTGCAACCAAAGACTATTTACAACCAATTTTAGTTGCAAATAGTCATTTTGCTGGAATTAACTGGTCGCAAATAAGCAGTTTTCTTGTAGTGTGGCAGAGAATGTCTTCGAATGAGGTTATACAAGTGAATGATCTACTCGATGCAAAACGGGGTATATATGTCTCAAAACAATCCTGTTTGAACTAGGTTTTTGCCAATTGGAACGGTTTAATATAATTGTTTTATGTGTTCAAACAAAAATGGCCTGTTCGAATGGTTGATTCATGAACCAATATAAATAGACTAATAGTTTATTACACTATTAATATAATGTACTTATAGTCTAATGAGAGAAATAGTATAGTTATACTCTTATAGTCTAATTAAGTATAGTATAGTTATAAATACACTAGTATAATTATACTCTTAATGTTTGGAGTCTTTGTTCTAATAATATTCAAAAGAGCACCCTCTTTGTAGCCTACTTTAAGAGCCTATTTGTATCTATGATTGCAGTGGATGAGCAGGATATTATGGAGGAATTGGTAGTAATAGCAAGAAAGATCTGGTAAAGGAGAAATGAATATGTTTTTACAGGCCAATTTCTTCATCCCTCCTATGTGATGCAGCATTCGAGACATTTGTTTGAGTTTCAAAGAAGTGCGGGCAGGGATTGGTCGAATAGGAGCTGAGGTGATTACATGGGTCTCTAGATGGGAGCCTCCTCTTGTAGGTTTTTATAAAGTGAATTGGGACGCAACAATCAACAAGACATTTGATAGGGTTGGCATTGGAATCATAGCTAGAGATCATGAAGGTAAAGTGCTGGCCATAAAAGAATGCAGAGAGAATTATTTCCTAACCCTATCTTAGCTAAATCTTTTGGAGCTTTACAAACTTCCATTTTTGCTGTTGAGATTGGATTAAGGAAGATCATATTGGAAAGTGATTCTCTGCAAGTCATCAAGAGTATTAGGCAAGCTGCTTCTTTCGGGCATAATTCAGGTCTTATCATTCTTGATGTAAATCAACAACTTTCACAACTTGATAGTTGGTTTGTCCAACACATTAGTAGGCCGGATGCAAATGTTGCTGCTCACACTTTAGCAAAGAATTCTTTAGACCTATTAGAGGATAGTATTGATATGGAGGACTATCCCTCTTGTATTCATTCATTCCTTTGATAAAGGCTATCAATAAAACATGAACTTTCCCTTAAAAAAAAAAAAAAAAAAGAGTAAAGTATAGTTATATTATAATTATACTAGTATAGTATAATTAGTATAGTTATACCATTATAGTATAATTAATTAAACTATAGTAATGTTATATTTAGACTAGTATAGTATAAATTGTATATATATTATACTCTAATTAAATATAGCATAGTAATTATACTAGTATGTTATAATTATATTATAAATAGTATAGTTATATTTATATTAAAGTTATACAAGTATCGTTATAATATAACTGTACTTGTACTAGAATTTGTTATATTATAGTCTATTGAAGTATAGTATATATATATTAAAATATGTGTATATATATATATATATATATGCATACGATATTTTTGGTAATTAAAACATCACTATTAATTTACAGTTTGCTATTAAAGTATTTAATAAATCTCGGAATACTATTGTTTAGTTTGATACTAAATTTCTAATCTATTGGGTATATAAAATAAAATAAAATAAAATGTCTAAAGAATAATCCATTCGAACGGTATATAGAGCTATTTGAATGGATAACCAACTTCAGTATATTAGCATTCGAATGGATATTGAACCATTCGAATGGAATCACCTGGGCGGGTCAGGCGAGATCACATATGCAGAAAACTTTTCCTCCTATTAATACATACATTTGAGGAAGTATGCGGAGGGATATTCAATTTTTATTTTTATTTTATTCTTTTTTCGTTTGAACGGTATATTAACCATCTGAATGGTTGGTTTCTTTGCTGAAATAAACCGTGCGGAAGCAAGGGCGCCACTGTGAAAACTCCGTGTTTGAACACGTAAATGAGCGTTTGAACGCGATTCTTCAAACTCACAGTGCCATTTGTTCTCAGTTGTTGCCGTAATAGATGATATACATTAACTGAAACGACACCATTCCAATTAGTGACTATCTATTAAGGTGAGAAATGTCGCCTTAATAAGTTCTAGGAAGGCAACTTAAGTTCAAGGGGGAGACCGAGAGTGAGGGGTAGAGAGAGAGTGTGTATCAAAGTTGGTGTTGTGTTGGATTTATTGGATTGCATGCCCTTGAGGTAAGGAAAAGGGTGTACATAATAAAATGTATTGTTGAATATATTGTTTAATCTTAAGTTGTATATTTGTGAATGAAGTAGTGAGTATGTATTACATTTGGGGGAATGAATAATATGTGGTTGCAATGAGTATGTATATTTGTGAATGAGTAATATATGGTTGACATATTTGAAATGAGTATGTATATTTGTGAATGAAGTTGTGATTAGCAATATATGGTTGAAATGAGTATGAATGAATTGTGAATGACTAATATATGGTTGAAATGAGTATGTATACTAAGTCCCCAAATGAAGTTGCAAAGTTTCTAACATTTGGGGACTTGGTATGTAAAATAGGGTGTTGGAGCTTGATTGTGCAAAATTTATTGGTTAATAAACCAATTAAAAAATACATAAATCACCATGGAATTCATTTTAAACCCAAAATATAAAATTAATTGCATAAATTACCATGGAATGAGTACTTAACCAAGTACTCAAATTATCAATTACTAATTCTAAATCCAAGAAATATAAATTAATTGCGTAAATCACTTTTAACTTATTCCAATAACGTAACTCACCAATAACTTATACACAGGTTAAATAAACTGCCCAATAGGAACACTTTGCATAAATTACCATGGAATTAAATAAATCAAGTAAAAGAATTACCAATTAATTTAAGCCCAAAAAATAGAAATTAATTGCATAAATCACCATGGAATGAGTATTAAATGAAATACTCAAATCATCAATTACTTATACACCCAAAAACTAGAAATTAATTTCATAAATCACTTTTAACTTATTCCAATAACTTATAAAAAAAATACCAATAACTTAAATCCAAGTTAAGTAAATTTTCCAATAGGAACATTTTACATAAATCACCCTAGTATGGTATCAACCAAGTAAAAAAGTTACCAATCAATTACTTGTATCCAAGTAGATACTTCAGGGAAATATTCCCCACAATTTCATGCATAATTTATTTAGTGTGTCTGCATGATTAAGTTTCTATCCAGTTGAAGCTTAGACCCATTCTAGAGTTGTGCCCTATTATTCGTGAAGAATTTTTAGGTAAAACTCTTGAATTGTCCAAAGTGTTCTGTTTGAGATTCAATCATATATATGGCAGTTATATTTAGTTTGAACCTCTTGTGTTAGTTTTGGAATTTTGGTTTAGTGTTTCTCTTCATTCTTCGAGTATGTGGTTCGTAAGTGTATTGCCCTTGGATAGGTGCGAACACTTATTGCAACTAGCATACTTAGAAAACTATGGAGAAATGTTGTCAAAATTCTGACTAACATGAGAGTTTTGGACTAAGTATGTTGTAGATAATATTCTCTCAAATAGGATAGGACCAACTACTTTATACCTATAGATACAGTAAGTGTATAGGTACCCGTGATGATGACTTTCCTTGAAATCGACTTTTACAGTTTGTTACAATCGTGTACTAAGACAATTACAATGGAGGAGAGTTAGAGATTTGGTAGAGACTAGAAGGAATATGCACATCGGGTGAAGTTATTTATAGAATTTGTGTGGGGAAGTGCTGACAGTTAGGGTTTTATAAAATGTCTATCCAAGATGTACAAAAATTTGAGACATCACAATTTGGTACTGGTGAAGGAGCATCCATACGTCAACAGAATCAATCGTAAATACTCATTGTGGGTCTTACACTACAAACCATTTTGTCAAAGGAATCAAATTTGGCATTCAGGTCCAGGAAATGTGGGAAGACAATGACATAAATGTTAATGTATTTGATAATACTGATGAATTTGGCGAGGATATGATGGAGATGTTAGACGATTTTTGTATTGGAATGTTTGGGGTGAGGAATGCAGAAGGGACATTTAGTCAGTCGTCTAAGGGCAATGAGAATTTTGCAAGATTGTGGGAGGACGCACAACGATAGCTGTATGAGGGGTGCACTCGTCATAGCAAGTTGTACATTAAGGTTGCTTAATATTAAGTCCAGAAATCGCATTTCTGCGAAGGCCATCAAACTATTGCTTGATTTATTTAAGGACTATCGGATAATGTCTTGCCCCGTAATTTTTATGAAGCAAAGCAATTGAAGCGAGAGCTAAAATTCAATTATAATATAATTCACGCATGTAAGAATGATTGTATTCTCTGGCAGTAATACGCAGAATGTGATGAATGTCCAGTGTGTCAAGTGTCAACATGGGCATCCAATAAACGTATTGTACCCCAAGAAGTGCCAAGACATTTTCCATTGATTCCTAGACTACAAAGATTGTTTATGTCCTAGTTGACTGCAAAAGATGTCTTTGCATCACACAGAAAGAGTAAGAAATCAAAGCTTTTTTTTTTCTTTTCCTTTTTTTTCTTTTTTTTTTTTTTCACATCTTATGGGTTGTTTACAAGGGAAAAAACTTGATACTAACTACCCATGGTTTGCCAAAGAATCTCGCAACCTATGTTTTGGGTTAGCAATGGATGGTTTTAATACATTTGGTAACATAAGCATTTCTCATAGTATTTGACCAATCATACTAATGCCCTATAATCTGCTACCTTGAAAGTGAATGAAGGATCCATACTTTATGATGACTCTACTTATATAGGGGCCAAGATCACTAGAAAATGGAATAGACGTATATCTTCAACCATTGATTATAGAGTTGAAATAATTGTGGGATGTTGCTGTTAGTACATATGATGCGGCATCATCAAGAGAGTTCAAGATGTATGTTATAGTGTTGTGGATAATAAATGATTTCCTCACATATGAAAACTTGTCTAGGTGGAACACAAAAGGTAAAATGGCTTGTCCTATTTTTAATAAAGATACTCAATCTCAATTGTTCAAAAATGGCAAAAAAATATGTTTCATGTGACATCGTCGATATTTACCCTATAATCATTGATGACATTCAAATAGAGCGATGTTTGATAGAAAGGTTGAGAGCAGGTCACACCTTAGAGTTTTTTGGGTAGGATATTATCACTCAGTTGATGGATGTCTCAGAAAATAAATTGGGCAAGGATACAAGAGTTCAGAAGAGGAAACGACAAGCAGTGGAGTTGAATTGGACAAAAAAAGCATGTTCTTTGAGTTGCCATACTAGTCTACCTTGACATTGCTCCATAATCTAGATGTTATGCATATTGTGAAAAGTATCTTAGAGAATATATTAGGCGCTCTGATATCAGTAGAAGAGAAGACCAAAGATACAACTAACTCTCGTAAAGATTTAAAAGAATTGAGGATAATGAGGGAGTGGATTTGCAAGATAATAGTTCGTCAGTTTATATGCCCCTTAGTTGGTATGCACTATCAACTGATGAGAGAGAAAAACTCTGTGAGTGGCTCATTGCAATCAAACTACTCGATGGCTATGCCTCAAACATGTCAAGCTATGTGTGAACCCATGATTGGAAGATAATTGGTTTTAAAAGTCATGATTGTCATGCCTTTTTGTACCTTTTGCTGCCAGTTGGGGTACATGGAGAATTGACTTTATATGTCCGTGTAGTATGGACAAAATTAGGGGGCTTTTTGAGGGACATTACAGTAGAATGTTGAAAGTTGATGCATTAGTAAGGATGAAATCTGACATTGCAGTTATATTGTGCAAGCTAGAAATTTTATATCCACCACCATTGTTTGATGTAATGGTTCACTTGGCTATGTACCTGCCTCGTGAGGCCTTAGTTGTTGGCCTCGTCCAGTATAGATGAATGTATCGTATTGAATAGTTTCTAGAAAAATTTAAGCGATCCATTGGGAATAAGGTTTGACCAAAATGTTCGATTGCTGAGTCATACATTGATAATGAATGAAATAAATTTTGTTCTATGTATTTGCATGGGGCTGAAACGAGATTCTTGCGACTGGAATGAAATTTGAAGCTGGGCATTTGGAAGTTACATCATTATTCTCCATGTTTTCTCAAAGTGTACGTCCCATAGGCGCATAAGGGGGCTACGACTAATGTGGATGAGATTTTGGTAGAGCCCGATGGTATGCATTGAATAATTGTGCAAAGATTAACAAGTACTTGAGGTTAGTGATTTGTTCTTATAAAAATAAAATAAAGGTCGTAAGATAATATAACTGATATGGATTAAGAAATATTTCAACATGTGCAGCGAACACATTCATCAACTTCAAAAGGTTGGTATAACTGATGTAGAAAAGAAGCAAGAATAAGAGTTTGCCACTTGGTTTGAATAGATAGTATTACTAAACAATGTCTTTCTCTCTACAAATTTCATACCACTAAAATATATTTTTTCCTATTTAATGTTAATTGAACTAGAATTAATTTATTAATGTAGCTCGTATTGAGATATGGTGACAATTCAGAAGAAATTTCAAGTGAACTGTATGTTTTGACACATGGTCCATCTAGGCGGGCCATTCAATACTTAGCATGTGTAGTGTGTGGAGATAGATTTCACATGAATGACAGAGAACGATATAGAAAAACTCAGAATTATGGGGTCGTTATCATAGGAAGCCACAGAGAGGAGAATATTGACTTTTATGGATTCTTCGAAGATATCATTGGGTTAAAGTACTTAGAGAGACATATAGTTTGATTGTTTAAGTGTAATTGGTGGGATGTCTCAAATCCTAGATTAGGAGTGCGTAATGATGAATATTGTGCGAGTATCAATACATCTCGCGCATGGTATGAGGATGATCCTTTCGTTCTAGCTTACTAAGCAAATCAAGTTTTTTACTTAGTTGATCCGGAGTACGAAAACTCATGGCAAGTGGTACAAAATTTTACACCAAGAAATGTATGTGATTACATTTTGGAGGCGAAAGGATAACATAAAGAATTTGATGGTCCAACAAATAAAGAAACACATCAAGAAAACGAATCAAGAGTCAATTTATTTGTTGATCTCAGCCAATGTGATATGGTTTTACTGCGTAGAGAAGATATTGAACCAGAAGTAATTGAGGGAGGCTTGTCAGCAAAACATGAGTCAATTGAAGTGTCTAGTGAGAATGATAGTTGTTTATTGTAATAAGAATATTTTTGTGAATAATAATTTATTACAGTTTTAAATAGCTATGCCTCTCAAAAGCAAAACAACTCGTTTACCATCTCCAGCCATTACTGACTCTCCAATTGGTTCACTTGCCATGGATGGTAGGCCAACACCACCAGACCCAGAGTATGTTAGATAAAACTTGAGTTTGTGTTATGAATTAAGTAATAATGTTTTAAAAATATTTTTTGATATTGTATACTTTAATTTTATTGTATAGCTATTGTAATCCATCACCGAGGTCGAGGTGTTACTAGAGCTGTTTGCATAGAGAAAATGTGAAAAGCGAGAAAAATTAAAGTTGATATTCCTGATGATTACATCGGTGGCTCTGGGGATCTAGCAACTTAGCTTGCTTCTTATGTTGCTACCCTTACTCGGACATATGCATTGATGGCTACATTCTCTTGCACCAAGGTTCTCCAAGATGTGAAAGACCACATCAAAACTCATTGTCTGGTAATAAGTTACTTAAAAAGAATTTATTCAATTATTACTTAATTTATAAGTAGTTTCTTTTTGTTCTTATCGTTCCTAATTCTTTCAGGGATGAGTTTGAACTTAATTTTGGCTAGCGAGAGCATCGAGTAATAGTTGATGAGTTAATGAATTATACATTTCGGAAGTACAAAGGTAGATGTTATGCACACTATCAAAAGTTTAATAGTGCAATAGAGGCCCATCAGAATCTATTCAAAAACAGCGCCCTGACTAATTGGAGAACCTTTGTGATATGCTTGAAGATCTAGCTTATTAAGTAATTTCACAGCTATCTTTCATTATGCTATATGTTAGATGTATGAGACAAATATAATAATAAATGTTTTTTTATTTTCTTGTAACAACGGAGTATTGTCAACAAAGAAAATATAACAAATTTAATGATACACTATCATGTGTTCTAGATCTTTTCATCAACTATCAAAGTTGTAATGTTATACTAATCTCCATTAAATATTAATGTATCAACATTTTGTGATTGAAGTTGTAACATATAGTTTCCTTTTGCAAGAACAATATAGTTCTACTGACTATAATCTAACCCAACAGATGCAATTAATGATGTCCCAAAACTTTATGTTATCTCCAACTTAGAACTTATTTTCTTACTTTTTCTTTTGACTTAATGCAACATTTGGACAATTGTGATATTTTAATCATAATTTTTAAAAGTAGTTTTCTTATTTGAAATTTGTAATTTACTGTAACATTGATTATTGTTCGGAATAAAAGTAGTTTTTAGTTTGAACAAAAAATCTTGAAATGTGCTAGGTGCTAGCGCAGAGCTTGGCTTAGAGAGCTAGGTGGGAGATAGACTTCATCATGCTAGTGGCGAGCGGGGAGCTAGCTTAGAGACATAGGTGGGAGATGGTCTCGATCGCGCCATTGGCGAGTGTAAAGCGAGAGAAGATCTGCGTAATTTGTAGTAAGGGCCTTCGAGGGTACAACCATCTGAATGTTTATCATTAGCAAAGACATAACCCGCTGGCGACAATTGTTGTATGAGTGTCAACACTCGGGTTTTGCTAGGGAAGATGCTAGGCAAGAGATGTATTTGACTGTGTTGAGGCTAGGAGAGATGGGATACTTATTAAAGGGGTTCTCTCAGTTGTTTGTTGGTGCAAGCACGAAGCATCGCTTAGATAACCAGGTGGGAGATGCGCTCGACCATGCTTGGTGGCAAGGAGAGCTGGGACAATTAAGAGAGGTGTTCGATCCTTTGTTCATCAGGTGCGAGCGCGAAGCATCGTCTCAGATAACCAGGTGGGAGATGGACTCCACGCTCTGGGTGCCGAGGATAGATTGGACACTTAGGAGAGGTCATTTCTTTGTTCGTTGGGTGCGAGCGCAAAGCATTGACTTTAATTCTTTGGCAAGAGATGTGCTCGACCGTGTTGAGGGGAGGAGGGATGGGATACTTAGGAGAGGTGCTCCCTCAGTTGTTCATCGAAGTGAGTGCAGAGCAATGACTTTGCTACTTTGGTAGGCGATGTGCTCGACCGTATTGATGCGAGGAGGGATGAGACACTTAGGATAGGTGCTCCCTTCGTTGTTAGCCGGTGTGAGCGCGGAGTATTGACTTTGCTGATTTGGTAGAAGATGTGGTCGACCGCGTTGAGCTGAGGGCGAATGAGACATATAGGAGAGGTGTTCCCTCTATTATTTACTAGTGAGAGCAAGGAGCAACATCTTTGCTACTTTGGCGGGAGATGTGCTCGACCACATTGAGGCGATGAGGGATGGGACACTTAAGAAAGGTGCCCCCTTCGTTGTTTGTCAGTCTGAGAGCGGAGCATGCTGCTTCAACGGGAGGCAGAGCTCAATCACGTTGCTAGGGCCGGAGATGGTGCTCGACTGCACTGCTGGGGCGGGAGACAGAGCTCAACCGCGTTGTTAGGGCAGGAAACATAGTTCGACTGCGATGCTATACTGTGCTATTAGGGTGGGTGTAACACCCTGCTTAATTAACTCTTGATTAACCCTTAAGTACTCTAGATTAGACTTTTATTTTTTTGGTTAATCACTTTCATTAAGGTTGATAGTGGGATTAGCATTAATGTTGGTACGTAGTGTTAATGAGCTAAGGATTAGAGAGGTAAGCCCATTAGTAATTTTGGTGAGGCTTTTTAGAACACAAGTGCATTCATGGGCCTAGCCCAAGAAAAACCTTGAACCAAGCCCTTAGGAAATGAAGGCAAGTCTTGGCCCAAGTATAGGAAAGCATAAGGCCTTTGGTATAGATTGGACCCTTGGCCCTTTTCAAGCCTATATGGCCCAAAACCATATTTGGACTCATTTTACCATTCAAATATCAAAGGCCAATACACCATACAATTGGTTTCCTTAAGCCCAAATCACACTTAAAGTACCTAAATTAAGTTTTGAAAATTGGCTAAGGCCATTAACCATCATACTTGAGGTTAGTGCACTTTAAGCTATGCTTTGAAGCTTAATCATGCTTAATCTTTTCTTAAAATTTTTAATTAAAATTTACTTTATTAATACTACCTTAAACCATGATTAGACCATGTTAATACCCTAGCTAAAATATTCCACATGTCATTAAGAAAAATGACATAACAAGCCCAAACCATGCTTCAATCGGTTTTGTGCATTGCCCTTTGTAATGCTTGGACTGTTTTGCCCTTGGGTAGAACATTTTTGTGATTTATCCTCAAGGGTAATATGGTCCTTAAACACCTTATGAGACCCTCCGAAACTCAGTTTGAGCCTTGGACGAAATTGGTTGCCTAAACCAACTTAAAGACCAAAATGGGTGCACCTTGGTCTAGTTTGTGTAGGAACCAATTGGATTGAGTTTGGACCAGCCTCCTGCCATGGTTTGCACCACCACCCCATGCCACCTCCTTCTCCACCCAGTCACCAAGAAGTCCCATGACCATCATGAAGGATTTTGACTCATTTTTGCAGCCTAAAAAGATCCAAAACCGAACTGATTTTCTGCCACCACAAAACCACCTTCATCCACCTGTTTTCAAGAGTGGTTTGAGGGATTTTCTGCCATCCAAATGATGCCCCACGACCTCGAGTCATCTACAGGACCCTTACAGCTACTGTGGAGAGGAAATGATGGTGGTTTAGGGCACTATTTCATTCTGCACAAGTGACCTAAGCTCATGCAAGCAAATCTGGAAATTTTCCAGATTTGAGCACCTCCCACTTCACCCAATCACCAATCACCCAACCCAATCACCAATCACCCAAGCCAACATCCCTCACCCCTTGGTCACCTATAAATACTTCCCTCCCCTCCTCATTTCACCCACAGCACAGCTCCAAGCATCATCTTGAGCCTTGAGAGCATTTCCCCCTTTTAGATATCAAAAGAGTGCAAACCGAGTGAGTTTTGGTGAGTTCTTGAGTGTTCTTGTGTAAGGCAGCCTAGAGTGCTTGGAAGGCCACGAAATTTGTAAGTTTTCTTCCTTTTGATCTTAGCTAGCATTTCAAACTTTGTTTCCAAGTGTTGGTACGGAATTTGGTTGAGTTTTGAGAAGGTTATGATGCTTAATGCAAAACCGGGTCAATTAAAGGAAGGTTTGAATGATTGAATGCTTTTAATTGGAAATTTAGCTATGGCATGTCCTAAGCATGATTTTATATGATTTATCATTATCCTAAAATGATTATGGAAGGTTAAATTTATGATTAGAAGCATGTCATGATAGGTTTCAAATCTATATTGTTTTGATCATCAAGCATGAATCGGTTTTAAGCATATTGGTGATTAAAGATTTCTTAGCTTTGATTAAGTGTTGGGATGAACTTGATTACGCAAGGATTAGACTTCATAATATCTCTAAAGATGTTAGTGATCATTAATGATCAAAGAAAATCTCATATGCATGCATTCATAGGGATCAATAGTTGAAAATACACATAGGCATCAACTAGGGTGCATGCCACAGGTTGAGACTAATTGGACAAGTTCCACTTTGAATTTTGAAAATATAAGGGCATAGATGATTTTAGAATACCAAAAATATGAATTCCATGAAATTTGGTTAAATTTGGAGTTCGTTTGTAATTAGTGAAAATTTAGGGCTTAAATGGCAATTTTTGAAAGTCTAGGGGTATTTTTGTAAATATCCAATTATTTTTGAAGCCTTTGATTTTGAACCTATCCATATGAGTATTAACCCTAACTTAGTATACACACGATTTACGCAGCTACGACGCTAATTTCGAATTTTTCCGAAAGTTTGTAAGTTGACCTCTAACTTACACCTTGAAAAATTTCTTATGAATTATTGATAAATGCTTCATTTATTCTTCAATTATCATTTTGAGCATAAATTATCATGTTATATGACACATTGAGTGCATACTTACATAAAATATGACATTTTCACCATTTTTGGCATATTACATTTATAAATATCATTTTTGCATGAAATTTACTACATATGCACATGTCATGAAAAATATTTTTTTTAAAGCATAGCATGAAAATCATTTTATCATGACCCCAAAGGCCGAGATGGGGAATTATCCTGGTGGAACTCCTCTATCCACTCTGGAGTGTTTAATAATGGAGCGGTAACCCCTAGGTTGACAAAGAACAATCAACAGGTTTCGAATGGATTCTTTTTAAAGAACGCCGGAGCGAAGTCAACATGTTGTGACACCTAACGCTGGTGGGTGTACACATTATGAATTTTATGATGTTACGTTATATTTACGAATGCATCGAGAACGAGTCTATAGACAACGTAGTTTCAACGTAAGTTATACTACGGTCACCAGAAAGTACTCACAGTGCATATGGGGAACTGTGACACTACCACACATTATGTTATTAATTAAAATAATGATGTAAGTCTATGATGATGAAAGTTTATGATGAAATTTTTATGAAGAAGTTATGTCTTTTAAAAAAAATGATGACGAATTTATTTACTGAGTAAAAATCCGTGTCTCCATATTTTTAAGAGATGTTGAGGAATTTGGATGGGAGATGTGCATATTGATTTTCTACATCTCATGCATTGCATATTTATCATTTTTCATGATTGATTTATCTTTGAAGAGGAATCGGATCTGAAGAGGAAGCTGGACTTAATTTTGATGTTCCATAGCCCAAGTCCTTTATGCTATAGATCGCATTAAGAGAATGAAATGAATTTGTATATAAGTCTATGCTACTTTAGTATTTCGAACATGATGATTATCTAATGAAGTTGGGATGTTTTAGTTATTTTGGCATATTTTTCACCTCAACCTTTTATTTCCGCTGTGATTATTGCATACTGCTAGTTGCATACTAGGATGCATTGCGTATTAACTGTCATGAACGGGGGTATGTAATCTTGTGTTGCATGTCCCAACGCTCTAAATCTCCATTCCATTCCAAGCAGGGATTGGGGGCGCCACAGTGGGAGACGAAGCACGACCGTGATGCTCGGTGGGAGATGGTGCTTGACCGCACTACTAGGTGGGAGATTGTGCTCGACCGCGCTACTGAGATGGGAGATGGAGCTAGACCGTGTTACCATGAAGGGAGGTAGAGCTCAATCACTCTGTTAGGGTGGGAGATGAAGCCCGACTGCGATGCTCGACCATGTTGTTAGGGTGTTAGGGTGGGAGATGAAGCACGACTGCGATGCTAGGTAGGAGATAGTGCTCGACCGCGATGCTAGGTGGGAGATGGTGCTCGATCGCAATGTTGGGTGGGAGATTGTGATCGGCCGCACTACTGAGACGGGAGACGGAGCTAGATCGTGTTGCCATGAAGGAAGGTAGAGCTCGAACGCGCTGCTGGGTCTGGAGACAGTGCTCGTTTGCACAGCTACGATGGGTGACAAATCTTGATCGAGCTGTTAGGGCGAGAGACAGGCTCGTTTGCGCTGCTACAACAAGAGATAGTGCTTGAGCATGCTGTTGTCGAGACAGGAGGTAGAGCTCGACTGCACTAGGAGTTTTCCTCACAAAATCAAACTGGTCAGTGTAGATAATCCAAATTATAAGTTTAGATTTCCGAATCTGAGCCATTTTGCTAGAGTGTGGTGAAGTACTGAGGTGTATAAGTGAGACCCATCGGCAGTCATGCCTTTGCAATGATGATGATCTAGGGTGCCCGCAATACTGAGGGGTCTATTCTGATGAAGAGAAACTAAAGTAGAGCTTGAGAGAGATTTTTTAGTCTGCGTTTGGTGCTACACGGGTGGTTTCCAACAAAGTTTGTTCTCAGGGCATGCAGCCACTGGGACTCCCGTGTAAACTCGAAGAGTTTTGTAGAGAGAACCTCCAAAATCCAAATTTTTTAGTAAAAATGGTATTCAAATAGCAAGTTTGAGAGAAATAAACTAGAGCAGTTTAGTTGTTGCTTCCACATTTTTCTCGACTGAGATTGCCTATTGCTTGTTTTTTTTTTCTTTCATCGTTTGCGTATCCTTTCCCTTTTGCCTGTGCTTTTATCCTAGTAAAGGGACTATGTCAAGCAACTTTGTTTTGGCCGAGGCTCCTGCATGTGAAACTTCTTGTTTGCCCCTGGACGTTGTGCATGCATGATACATGCATGGTGGGTGCATCTTTACATGCATGTGTGGTGCATGTTGTACTTGTGCAGTGCAACACTGTGCGGGATGGGGCTTGCAAGAGGTTGCCTGCATACGTAGCTACTGGGTGCACAATGGCGCGCACCTTTGAGCCTTTGCTTGTGCTGCCTAGGGCAGGACTGAGCCCATGGGCAGCTTTCGGGCTGTGGAATGCCATGATGTTGACAAGAACGCCACACGGACAGAGGAGTGCTACAAGGTGGCGAGGAGAGCCACTCGGTGGCAAGGAGAACCACTCGATGGCAAGGAGAGCCACATGGTGGCAGGCAGCATGCCCTCCATCGAGTGACATGTTCTGTCCCGTTTAGTGAACACTACGTTCCCGACTTGCCTTGGGGTCGAGGGTACAACATCGAAAGCAGAAACTGCCAATAGTTGCAAGTGGTGGCCATCGGTTGCCTCACCAACTTGTGGCCCATTGGTGAAGTGGTAACTGGTCGTGTGCATGGCGTGCACTGCCTCCTTGGTCGGGGAGGACTACGATATCGACAAAAAATGCCGATAGTCTACGTGGTGGCTGCCTGCACCTTCCCTGGGTTCAAGGCTGGTCGCTGCGAGGCTCCTATGTGCACTTGCTGTTTGCGCTATGGACACCCTCCATGGTCGGAGATCGGCACTACTGGCACAGAAAACGTCAGTGGTCTAGGTGGTGGCTGCCGACACCTTCACCGGGCTCACGGCTAGCCATCGCGAGTGTCTTGGGTGCATGGTGGTGTGCACCCATTACACGCTATGCATGCCATGCTTAGTCGGGACGTGCTTTACGTGCACTTGCCCTCTAAATGCATACTGCACAGCCGGCATGTACTCATCACGCACTATGCATGCCGTGCATAGTCGAGGCATACTCTAAGTGCACAGTGCACATCCAGGTACTGGATTCTCGCCTTGTTATTTTTCAAGCAGTAATATTAACAAAAATAAGAGATGGAAAGTCGAGAACATTTATATGAGAGGAAGTGTATCTACTCGTTTGGAGCTAATTTCGTAATCTGGAAAATCGTCATTCTCCCTCTTCTGGTGTAGAAAATAAATCAATCCCATAGATGGAGACATATGTAAATGACGAAAGTCACCCCACAGGCTGTAGCAGGAGAAAAAGTCATCCCCGGCCCATGGTGGCATCTCGGGCCCTAATCAATGTCGTATGAAGCCCACGAAGGTGGTCCAGAACAGCGAGACAGTGTCCGTGCATACATCTATAGCTGTGAATAGAAAGTAAATACGACATATGTAAATAGAGAGGGAGACATACATATTTACGTGGTTCGGCACGGGGCCTAAGTATACGGGTTACTTGAAGGGCAAATCCATGAAGAAATAAGTAATTACAATGTCTCATAGTTTCTCTCTCATATCTTGCACTACAATGGGGTCAAGACCCCTTTAGCCGAGAGCAAATAAAAATGGCACCTTGCCTCCTATTGTTGAAGAAGAAGCTAATCCCTTTCTCAGATCTCAAATCCCTTTTATATCACCCTTGTGAATGGAGAACACTAGCCTTATGTCACCTCACCATCTACATTTCGTGTCTGACTTTCATTCCTCTCTTTTCTTATTTTTTCCGTCCGTTTTCTATTGAGTGTCTGACTTTCCCTCTTATCTCGATCCCTTATTGTCTCTTCCTTTCTTACATTCTATTGATGGCTCTTTGGTAGGCTGAGTCTGATGAGCTTGGGCCTGGTATATTTATCCCATACACACATATTAAGGCACAAGTAGTTATGAAACTAACAATTCGGAGCTTATGTTAATTGAGTTTGATGGCAATAGGACAAACTCATTCCAGAAGAAAATAGTTGAGTAATGCTATAAATTACAATCATATTTCACGCTCATCTCATTATATAGAATGTGACATTTTTATGAACTTTAGATCATATTTTATTTTTATAAAGAAGAAATTTAAAAGTTGATGGACAATATTAGGATGAAAATGAAGTTTATAGAATTTTACAATAGTTAATACATGTTAGTTCAATATTCAGTAAAGTAAAATCCAATAACCCCCATGCAACGAACCATTAAAAATGTTACAATTAAGTACCTTTACGTGCAATCAAAGAAATCCTAACTCCCACCGTCCCACGTCACAAATAAGGATGATGATGATAAAACTCATTACTGCTAACTAGATGGAAGCAACGCATGATCTCCCACCAAAATGGAAGAAGAGTGAGATGGGAGAAAATGCTATATATCTAAAATACTCTTATTAGACCTTTATCCCATACATACTCTTAAATCTCTTTTTGAAAGCATGCTGAAAGAGATCGAACATGGGAATAAGAAGCAAGCTCGCCTTCCTTTTTCATTATTTTGTTAGAATGGGATGGAGAAAGTTGACAAAACAGGTGCATTACCATCAATCTTTAATGTTTCCTTTAAAAAAAAAAAAAAATCTACTACATACAATCACTTTTGTATACTTATTGCGCACTCCACTAATGTGATTGGTCAAAGTAGTTCTTTTATATTAAAAAAAAAAGTGACGCAACCAATATATAGATAGAGGAGATCACAAAGAGTGCACAATAAGTACACAAAAGTGACTGCAAATAGAGTTTTTGATATAACATTACTCTTATCTAAAATGTATAGATAGAGGAGAGCCATGTCAAGTAAAGGGTCTTTTATTCACTCCGATTGAGTTGCTTGTGCTTTTTCATTATATCTAAATAAAACTATCTGACTTAATAATCGCAGTGTCCCTCTTCTGAGCAATTCCCAACAAGTTCTTTTAGTTAACAAATTATGATTTTAACAGATTATGATCTTCAAAATTCAAAACTTTCAAAACCTCGTGACAAATGAATTGAAGCTTATAATATCAGTATCTTGATTGCTACGTTTCCTTGTAATAGGCTTCTGTATATGTACTTCTCCCGCGGTGCTCAATTGAAAATCTTCATATAATTAACTCGTTGTAAGAACCCCAAAAACGTTTAGATTTAGTTGGGCTAGCATTTATGGAATTCAATTAATTAATTCTCAAGTATGGAGCAAGAGAAATAATTGCTTTCTATAGGAAGAAAACACAAGACAAGATTGGAATGACAGAAAATAATTTCCATGTCCTTGCACTAAACATCACTAACTTTTGTTTGGATGAGCTGCAAAACTTAATTCAAATAATCACTCATTCAAAGGCCGATCATGATCTGCGCAATAAACTGCAAAACATTTTACTAGTCTTGGTCGTAGCCCTCAGCCTCCTCCTCTTCAGTAATTGTCTCCAGGACAGTAGAAACGGCCGGAACCACCTTGGTCTTTGAAATGAGAAGGGCTGGAGCAACCTCAATCCAGAAACTCAGGTATCTGGTCTCCTTTGCCATTTGCAGTACTACGAGAAACGCTTTGTCTTGCTACTAATGTCTAGATCTTGCTATCAATGCTTCAGCTATCAAAAAGCTAAGTTTATAAAAGATATTAGGACTGGAGGGTGAGGTTGAGAGTAAAGGTAGGGGAGATATGGTCTTTTTATAAGTGTTAAAAGCTTAAACAACAAGAAAAAGAGAAGGACGCGGTACCAAAAAAGTTCCAGAAATTAATAAATAAAAGCTTTATACACAGCATCAAAGAGTTACTTACATGTGAAAAATATGCATAGAACATAGAGAACACTTCTAAAAAAAAATAGAAAACAGAAAACAAAAGCATATGGACGACAATTATTGATGGCTGCTAACTTGCGGACAATGTTCTTCTCGTGTTAATTTGTGGTAACTTTTTTAATTCTGATTTTTATTTAATTGATCTTAATAGGCAGCCTACCTCTTTGTTGCCCCTCGACTGTGTTGATTTTCATCAGTCTTGAGCCTCTGTTTTTTTTTTTTTTTTCCCTCGATGTTCATGTTGTATAGCGATAAAGGTAAATAAAGAGAGAAGACAGAATAATAATGAGTTGTATTTTTCCGTATATAACAAACATTTCGTACAGTAATCATTCATATTTGTATTGCAATGAAGTGTAATACAAGCAGTGTTTTGTATGAGCAGTGACGAGTACGAATCTGACAACTCTTTTATATATATATATAAAACGATGTATAAAAATAAAATAGATACCTAACTTTTAGTAGCAAACATATAGATCAGTGATAGATTCACGTGCTCAAACTTACATATTCACGTTGTTAATGTTGTGTTTCGTACGCATTTAGGTTAGATTCTTGCAACTCAAATTTTCAAAATTGGGCCTGCGAAAATAAAGAAGAAAGAAACTGGAAGAAGGTGGCCTTGGGACCGGGAATCTCCGATGCCAAAGTTAGTAGAGTATTTTGAGAGTTTGTAAATAATGAAAGAATCTAGGGATCAATGAGTTTTTCTCATACCTGGAAGTTGCTATTTATATAGGAAGTCTTGGGGGGAGGGGGGATGGACAGATCTTGTCTGCCCCCATGGAGTCCGCATCCTTTTTACAGTTTCTTTTATTAGAGTCCTTTAATGTGGCGCGCCTCTGTGACAGTGTCATTAATGTGGCGTTAGCTCGGGTAATAGTGCCATTAATGCGGCGTAGTTCCCAAGTTTGCCTTACCCCACTGGTGTCCTTGGTGGTCCATTGATGTCTCATTGTCAGAGGATTGAGGGTTTTCCTTACTTCTCACCCATTTATGTGGATAGGTACTCAAGGGCTGGACGCTGTTCGAGGAGCCTCTAGGACGGCGAGTCTCATCCCTTGCAGTACGCTCCCTCATGGAGGTTGCATCCAAGGGGGTCTAACCAAGGGCCAGGCCGAAGAGTCTATTCGTTCTGGGCTAGACTTTTGTTTCTTATTCAAGGCTCGTTTATTTTCAGAGAAGAGATGAGATGAGTTGAGATTAAAATTAAAAAGTTGGATAAAATATTGTTAGAATATATTTTTTAATATTATTTTTGTTTTGGGATTTGAAAAAGTTGAATTGTTTATTTTATTTTGTATTGGAAGTTGGGAAAGTTGTAATGATGAGATGAGATGAGAGGGAAAAAACCCTTACAGTTACCTCGCTAATTCTCATCGAACTAGTACGGTGGAAATTCTTTTTAATCTTAAACCCACATTGATGTCGAGGCTAGGGTCCCTCTGCTGATGTGTGCTTGGCTCCGAAATCTGAGGTGGTTCCTTATCAGTTGGCAACCCTGGTACCGTTTTCATTTCCACCTTTGTTGGCACGTCTCCCGATAACTACACTGGTATTTGATGGCATCTTTTCAGTTGTGTCAGTATCGAACGCGTTAGGTTGCTCTTCACCATCGTGCTGCATATTTTCTGCGATTCGAAGTGTCTCGTACCTCTTCTTTCTGCCACTGGACGTGAGAGATTAACTGCTACCTTCTTTATACTGTAATCCTCTTGCCCTCCTTTTCTTCTACATTCTTCTCCTTCTCCTTTCTCTACTATATTCTTCCTCTTCATCAATGACCCCTGAGAAATCCACCCAACCCACGACTTCTAGTGGGGGAGACGCACTAGAGGTTGGCAATGCTGGGCCGTGTTTCTTTGGCAGCACTTGGCGTTCAAACGTCCAAGTGACGAAACTAGCATATCTGGCCCTTACTTACCCGGTCCCGGAATCAGTGATCTTTGAGGTCCCCGATCCGTATGAGGGTGTCGTCGACGCAGAGGGTCACTCTTCTAGAGATGCCCTCTTTCCTTCTATGTTTTCATGTGGCTTAAGGCTTCCTTTTCCTCGCCCCGTCCACGATTTGCTAGATCACTTCAGTTTGGCCCCATCCTAGCTTCACCCAAATGCTTGGAGGCTTTTTATTTGCTGTAGCATCATCTGGCGGCGTGCCTTGTTGGAGTCAAATCCGAAGCAAGTTAACCTCACCGCCCGTGAGTTCGTCCTCACTCACAAGGTTTTGCGGCAGAAGGGGAGCATTCGTAGCTTCAGGGCGACGCATGCCCTCGTCAACCTGGATCGCAATACCGCAAGGTGAAGGACTAGTCTCCAAAGCTTTTTTTTCGTGTCTAGCCACTGATGAGAATTCCCGGTTAGTCAGGTGAATCATCGCGAGTTCCCGGTTCAAACTGATTGGGGAAAGGTTGTTGAGGATAAGGCGTTGCGTCCAATGGCTACCCCTGCCAAGTCGAGGCGTATTGCCATTGCTAGGGAATGGGTGAAGAAGAACTCCAACAACGTCTTCTTGGAAGCTTTTCTCTCTGAAGAGACCCTAACGATTTCTTTGCCTCCTCTCAGTCATGTTCCTTTTGACGACAGGGTGACTCTTGCCCGGCCTCTGGTCATTCCCACTAGGAAGCATCCCTTGAATCTTTCTCCAATGGTCAAGGGAAAGAAACCTCGCTTGGAGGGGGTTGGGGTCAACAACAGGCCCCTTTCCGGAGCCTTGATTCCTTAAGGGCGGGCGTTGGCTATGCTTGAGGCCCATTGTCCCGTCATCCTGGCGACGTAGGTGGAAACGCCCCTTTGTGCTATTGGTGCTGAGGTGCCGACAGAATCTTCTTCTTTGGAGATCTCAGACCCATCGGCGAAAGGCCCCTCGACTGAGGTCTCTACAGTGCTGCCCCCACCGACTGGTGTCTATGGCGCGCTCTGAAAAACTAATGACTTTGTCGTCTTACTCTGGGAAACCTTGGTGGTCAGGGTTCCCCAGCGGGATGATGCAGGGTAGCGTCCTCCGGCGATCTCCTTGACTTCTTCTACTAGCTCTGTCGCTGGCAACTGCTCTTTTAAAGGCGAGGTCGAGGCTTGCTGGAAGGACCCGGCTCTGTGGCACCACTTCCCGCAATGTCTCCGCTTGTTGCCGTGGGACCGAACGATCCGGTTTATGCAATGAGTGGAGAGAAGTCTAAGTCGCTTGGAAGCTTGGACTCCGTTATTGAGAGGGCGGCAGCCAGTGCTTTTAATTTTGTACCAGCCGGTACGGTCGAAATTTTCAGTACCTACCCTGTGGCTGGTATAGGTATCATATGTGTTTCATACCAGCCAAAATACCGGCCGATACTGGCCATACCGGCCTATATTTTGGCCTGTACCGGCTTGTATTTCGGCTTATACCGACCGATATTTCAACCTTTAATTTTTTTTATTTTTCTTTTCTTCAAATTACAAACTTATTTTTTGACCCTCAATTCAGACTAGACTATTTATAATTTATATATATGTATTTATATATAATTTATTCATATATAGACTATTATTTTGAAATATAATTTATATATATAATTTATTCATATATCAACTATCCTGAAACGGTACACGAAACGGTACCAGTACTGAAATATTTCGTTCCAGTGCCTTGACCGGTACGGTATTCAAAATATTGGTGGCAGCCGTTACTTCCAATAATTGTGTGCGAAGATCTGCTTGTCCAGGCTGGAATGGTTGCTGAAGGGGTTGCCTCGGCTTACGTAGAAAGCATCGAGGGTTTGCCTTCGACCCTTGCAACTAGGGAGGTTGCTGACGGAACTCATCGGACTGAGGCGGCTGCAAAATTGCCTAATGCAGAGGGTTCGGTGGAAGTTATCCCTCCTTTAGCCCTGTTGGAAACCAGGGGGTGCTGCGCAGAAGCCATCAGCCAGGTAGTCAAGTATTTGTATGGCTTCTTCCACGAGGTTTGGCAACTTCTTTTTCCTTCTCATGCCTTTCTTTCATTGTTTTCTAAATTCCATTTACTGACCATTTCTTGTCGGTCTTTCTTGTTATCAAAGTTCCTCTCATCTAGCAACCTTCATTATGGACAGCCAAGAGGCCATTGAGCAAGAAAACCGGGCCCTTCGAGCGATGACCCGGACTGCCCTTCTGTACATTTATGACGAGAGGGATGAGAGGGAACGGCTGGAGCAAGAGCTGAGTGGGGTACGGCTTGCCCTGGAGGAGGGTAGCAAGAAAATTGAGAAGCTCTGCCGCCATCGGAAGAAGCTAAAGAATAAGGCAAGGGAAGATGTCCAGTGGATGGGGGTGTGGAGCGACTTGTCGAAGATCTTCGGAGTGACCTGTGCTGAATGCAGGACGTCGCCTCCCGCCTAAACAACCAGTTGAAGTTGGTCGTGGGCATTAGCGTTTCCGCGTGAGCACATGGGTGTGCTGAGGGCTTTAGGTCGATGTGGGACCACATTTTGGAGAGTTCGCAGTTATTTTTGCGAACATTCGATAAATATTTCCAAGACCTTGACCTTACCCAGGTCATCATTGACAGAAAAGCTTTTGAGTTTGGTCAGAAGCTGGGGATGAATGTGATCCTTGATGCGTTTACGAGTCCTGCCTTCCTATACCTCTTCCTTACCTGCTGCTCCCGAACAAGGTGATCCTGAGCCCTACGTCCCTGAGGTTGAATCTCCTCATACCGAGGTCTCTGATATGGTGCTTGACGTTACTACGCCCTAGCTTCTTGGTTCCATTGCTATTATTTCATTTTGCTCTTCTTTCTTTTTCTTTTTCTTTTTGTAAACGTATATAACTGTGTGCCGTCTCCATGCGGCCCGTGTGTAACTTCTGATAATTAATGAAACTACCTTATACTTTGTTTTGCCAGGCTGCTTGTCTTTATGTGTTCTTCTCCGATGTTCCCTTCTTCCTTCTCCCTCTTTTCTTTTTATGGCTGGCCTGGAGGGTTTTGTCGCAAGAAATTATCGGCTTGGTGTTACGCGGGGGGATTGCAGATTGCCATCATATAGAGCTTTACCGTCCACCTTGCCAACGCTTGACCTATTCCTAATGACCCCGCTTGCCAATAACTCTTCTGCTTATACTATTTTCATTCGCCTTTGTTAGGCAGTTGTCCTTTTGGGGCCTTTAGCGATATTGTTTGATGAGGCCGATGTCTTTCCACTTCTTCTTTACGCCAATTTCCTCATTTTTGCCATTTGTCTCTCGGATGCACTTTACCCTGCCAATTCCTTTACTTCTTTTCTCTTGCGTTGATGTGCTTTATTTTGGTATGCAACTTCCTCTATGCTCCTCCAAGTAGCATAGTGGCCGTGGAGCTGAATATAATTACTTCGGGCTGCTCTTTGCTACAATAGGGGCCGAGGTAGATTATTTGGGTAGCTGTGGGGCTGATCCTGCTCTTTACTGTGGGAAGACAAGACGGCCTCTGGCTCAACCCGTCTCCTTGGTACTTGGGGAGGTAGGTTGTCCGGGTAGTTTGAGACTGGACTCGCTCCTGCCCATTGGCATTGTGTATTTAATTCCTGATTCAAAGATAGACATGATATCATAACTTTATCCTTAGCTTTGTAAGAGTTAGACTTCGCAAACCTGAGTCCTCTGGACTGTGATGCGATTTGCTCGCCACTTTTACTAGGTTGTTGATGTCCGCATTCCTTGGTGCAATACTCAGGCGATCGAAGGACTTGGCCCGATCTCCATCAGGGACAGGTTAGAATGTCTCAGGCCAACTTGGCTCTTTAACTGCCAAGGAGGTAATTTCTTTCGACGGCCGTGGGATTGGTTCGTTCTTTATCGTTATAGGAATTGGGGTAAGTAGTCGGTCGGCCGAAAGACCAGATCCGCTCTCCTCCATGGGAGGGTTCAAGCGGCCTCTGGCACGACTCACCTCTGGGAGGTAATTTGTACCGGCAGTTTGGGATTGAACCAGCTCCTACTCGTTGACATCGTGTAGTCTGTTATTCAACTAGGCTATTCGGCCTTTGAGGTGGTGCACCCATTGTTTCCACGTTTTACCTTTAGAGACTTTGTTCATGTCAGGTAGTCGAAAGACAAGGCCCGCACTCCATCAGGGAGAGGTCAAGATGCCTCAAGTCAAGCCCGCCCTATTGATTCCCTGAGGAGGTTATTTCTTCTGACTTCCGTGGGGCCGGTCCTTTCTTTTGCTACGATGGGAGTTGAGGTAAGTATTCGGGAAGCCGAAAGGCAGGACCCACTCTCCTTCGCAAGAGGGTCCGAAGGAAATGAAGATTTGGGTCAAGCTGGCACTAAATTCACTCTTCATTCGCAGCGGAAGTCGGGGTAAGTATTCAGACCTCTGGAAGGGTAGAGCAGCCTCTGGCGTGACTCATCCCTTTAATCCCGCGGAGAGGTAACTTTTTGGACAATTTGCAACTAGATCTACTCCCGCCTGTTGATGCTTACGAGGAAGGTAAGTTTTCATCTTCGAGTAGCTACGGACTAGCCCGCACTCTACCGCGGGAGGGATAAAGCAACCTTAGGCATTACATTCATCTCTTTGGTATCCCGTGGGGGAGGTAAGTTCGGACAGCAATATATTTGGTCGTCTTTTCTCCCCAATAGGGGTCGGGGTAAGTTGTTTGGGCAGTCGGGGGGTAGGGCCCGCTCTTCATCGCGGAAGGAGTAGAGCGTCATTCAGCCTAGCTCTCCCATTGATCCAGATCGAGGTACACTATTCAGGCAGTTTGGGACTGGATCCGCTCCTGCCTGTTGACGTGCGCAAGAAAGGTATGACTTTGTCTTTAGGCCACCGAGGATTGGCTTGCACTCCACCACAGGAAGGATAGAGTAGCCTCTGGCGTACTTATCCTTTTGGTATCCCATGGGGGAGGTAACTTTTTTGGACAGCGATGTGGCTGGTCCACTCTTCGCTGCGATGGGGGTTGGGGTAAGTTGTTCAGGCCGTCAGTGGGGGCATGACCCACTCTCGATCACGGGAGGGGTAGAACAGTCTTCGACCTAGTTCTCCCATTTGGTCTCGCGGGAGGTACGTTGTTTGGGTAGTTTGAGACTGGACCCGCTCTCGCTCGTTGACATCGTAGGGAAGGTAGACATTAATTTGGCGATTATTTTGTCATTGCAGATTATGTTAATTGGAGATTGTCTTGTTGGTGTTTTATCGATAACACGAAAGTTCGAAGTAGGTGTGTTGCACTGTCCTGGAAAATTGAATCTTTTATTAAACAACAAGAATTTACAGTATTAAAATAACACATTACCAAATAAGTGGAAATGGGGCCTTCAGCCGGGGGGGCTTTCGTCCATTCTACCTCTACCTCTGCCTTTGGGACCATGCACCTTCCTACTCCCCTTTAAGCCCAGCAGGGCGAGTTGTAGATTAAGCCCTGTCAGGGCTCTCTAAACGGTGCATGACCTACTTTCTCCTGGGGGTGCTGTCCGGGGTAACCCCATCATCATTCTGCTTCAGTTCCTAGACGTAGCATTCCCTCGCCAAGACCTGTTCTCCTTGAATTTTTCCCACTCCACGTGGAGTAGAAAACTTCATCTTGAGGTGGTAGGTCGATGTGGCCGCCCGCAAGCTGTTGAGGGTGGGCCTTCCGATGATGACACCACTAGAAAGTCGACCATGATTGAGGTAGTGCAGAGGGTGCTGCCTGCGAGGACCAATAGTGCGATTTTTCCCACAAGATGAACCATATTCTTGGAGAAGCCCTTCAGCGGCATGGGGGCTGGACGCAGTCGAGCAGCATCTAATCCCATCCAGGTGAAAGCTTCCTAGAACAGGATGTCCGTGGAGCTCCTGTTGTCAATGAGGATTCTCCGGGTGGTGAAGCTGGCAACCAACTTGTTCACCACCAAGCCATCATCGTGGGGGTACAGTACCCCTTCTTCGTCAACCTCCCAAAGGAGATGACCTGAGTCGGCTCGCCCCTTTGGTGTTGGTGGGGTGGTATTCCGCCGAATATGATTCATGGTACCGAGCTCGCCTAGCATGTGCCTTTTTGCTTAAGGAGGAAGTGCTCCCACCTGCGAATCCTCCCGCTATGGTCTGGATTTCACCGAATGGAGGTCCCCCCTCGTGGTGGTGAGCAGGGGCGATCTTGTTGTGGCCTTCATGTTGGTGGTCGTTGTCGAGGCTTTATTCCCTTCTGTGCCGGTCGACTCGGCCCATGCTCTTTTCCCTCCTTTCCTACTCCAGTCTTCGGGCAGGTGGATAACATTGCCTCGTCCATTCTGCCTGGACCCTTCTCCCTTGTTAGGAGAAGTAGTCTTCAGTATTATGCGAGGTGGACCTGTGGTATGTGCAGTAGCGGTGGACAATGCTTTGGTCATGGTCTTTGTGGGCAGTGGAGGTGTTGGCCTCGTGGATGGTAAACGGGGGTTGGTGAAGCGAGGTCTGGGCCCCCTCGTCGGAGCTTCCTCCCTTGTCTTGTCATGGGAGCTCTTTTCTAGCTTCTCGTGGACCTTAGCTTTAGCTGGGGCCCTTGCCTTCCTCTCCACTCACTCCAGCTCCCTCTTCCTTGGTTCTGTTAGGACTCGAAGAGTGTCTTCGGGGTTAATGAAATTGTCAACTTGGTCTATAAACTCCCGCAGCATCACGTGAGTCCTTCTTGCCAGCTCGGCCATGAATTGGGATCGTGGCCAGACCCCTCCCAAAAGCACCGCCAGGATTATCTTCTTGTCCTGGTCATCATTGGTCATGCACTCCCTGTTGAGCCGGGACAGATTTGTCTTCAGACCTTCCTCCTCTCCCTGCTTGATGGTGAGGAGGTATGCTATTGGGCATCGCCTTCTTCAACTTGACATGAACTAGGTCAAAAAAAGGCGAGCCAGCTCGCCAAAATTGTCTATGGAATCGGGTTCCAAAGACCTGAACCATACTCATGTTGGTCCCTTTAGGGTCAGCGGGAATGCCCTGCATGCCACCTCCCTTGAAAAACCATGCAATGTCATGTGAGCCCTAAAGGTTTCCAAGTGCTCAAGGGGTCCCTCCCTCTATTGTACATCTCCATCGTGGGGACCCTGAACTTTGGTGGTAAGGGCACAACCATCACCTCTTTCATACTTTCCGTTGAGATTACGGAGCTCGTCTTGCATGTTCTTCCTCTCCTCTTCCATGTTTGCTCCAGTTCCTGTGTTTTGGGACCCCACGTGCTCGCTATCGCTGGGCTCTGCCTCCTCGTTTTGCCCTTGTTAAGGTTTTTTGAGTTCCTCATTCTCTTGGTGGATTTTTTGCACCTCGCTGGTCAATTTCGTCACCCAGTCCTCAATAGCTTCCAGTCTTACTTCCATGACTTCTTCTGTGTCTCTTCTGAGTTGTCTAGAATGGATTGTCATAGGCATACAAAGTACACGCAAGATCTATAAGGATCCCACAGACAGCGCCACTATTAACATTGTGTTTCGTACGCCCTTGGGCCATGTTCCAACAACTCAAGTTTTTAAAACTACGCTTGCAAAAATAGAGAAGAAAGAAACTGAAAGTTTGTAAATAATGAAAGAGTGTAAGGATCAGATTTTTTCTCGAACCTGGAAGTTTTAATTTATACCAGGAGTCTGGTGCCGGGGGGAAGCGGTGAAGATTGTGTCTGCGCCCATGGAGTTCGCATTTTTTTTACTGTTTCTTTTCTCAGTGTCCTTTAATGCGGCGTGCCTCTACGACGGTGTCATTAATGTGGCATGTAGCTCAGGTAGTGATATCATTAATGTGGCATGGTTCCTTGATTTGCCTTACCCCTCTTATGTCTTTGGTGGTTTGTCGATATCTCACTATCAGAGGATCGAGAGTTTTCCTTACTTCCCGCCCATTAACGTGGACATGTACTCAAGGGCTGGACGTTTTTCAATGGGCTTCCAGGACGGCTAGTCCTATCCCCTGCAGTTTGCTCTCTCATGGAGGTTGCGTTCGGGGGGTCTACTTGTGGGCCGGGCCAAAGAGTCTATTCGTTCTGGGCTGGACCTTCGTTTCTTATTCACTTAGTTACCCTCCTCAAGCCCAGTAAGATAGGGGGACCCCTTACACACATGTTCAGTGCGATGAACATTAAAGTTCTAGGCCTCTACGTCTGAATCCTGTAAATTTGAGCACGTATCTTTATCATTTCTCAAATATTAATCCCATTACTTAAAATTAATTTGTCAAATGGCAGTCAATTGTTTTAGTCAAAGAAGTGGATAGTTTCTCAATTTTATTGATTACTCTCATTTATAAAGGATGAATACCTTGTACAAAAGCGAGCTTGAGGGTTACATTTGGAACTTTAAACTAAACTCCTAAAACCTATATAGAAATTATTAAAACAAGAAAATATTTGCTAATAGGAATCTATAAGAGGAATAAACAACTAATGCTTGAGGTTGGGAATACCTGCATAATCTAAAGCAACAAGACCAGCAATATGTTTAGGAAGTTGTAAAAGAGAAGAGAAACTTACTATATTACCATGTGTATTGAATGAGTCAAGACTATCTGCTCAAGCACTGCACTCCTTGTAAACATGATAGGTTTTAAAAGAGAAATAGTTTTTAAGATGCAAAATATCATTCCAAATATAAAAAAAAAAAAAAAAATGCCAAGGGAATTAAACCAATTAACCAAAACCTTAGAGTTCGATGCCACAATATGGTCTGACACATCCAGTTGGTAGCAAAAAGCAAGCCAATCTTTAAAGCTGAAAGCTCAGCAAAAGTGCTAATGCCAGTGCCCAAAAACCAAGAAAACCAAGCAATATTTGAGCTATTAGAGGCCATGCCCCACTTCACAAGGAAATGCCTCTTAGTTCTAATGGTGGTACTGAAATTATGAAGAGGCTTGAGGACCGAAGCATTGGAACGAGAAAATAAGAACTTTGGCTTTAGCAAGGGGTTGAGATCACGTAGCCATTTGTTGATCTTGTAAATGATAGTACTAACACTAGTGTGGCTATCTTCAAATCTACCCGTGTTCCTAGTTAACCAAACCTCGCAAAGAATAAAAGAAGGCAACAAGCAGTGAGCAAGTGGAGTTGATCAAAGCCAAGAAAAAAGGACCACCATTGAATAGTGTTATACTTCCAACTGCTAGAGGCGATATGCGTATGTCCAAAGATAGAGGCAAAATGAACCCACACCTTCTTAAAGGGGAACAATTAGCGAAGAAATCATTGTCAGTCTCCACGACGCCATCAAAGCAAGAAGAACAATTAGAGATAAGGGGAATTTCACACTGTTGGACCTTGTCATTGAGGGCGACACATTACGAAGACAAAGTTCTTAGTGGAGATGCCATGACACCAAATAAAAGACACAAAAGGGAAGATAGAGGAGTGGTCTCTAAAAGGGTTCCAAGCAGATTTTGAGGTAAAGTTTCTATCTCGAGTATTTTTCCAAACATTAGTATCAGAACTCAGTTTAAGGATCACAAGGGAATTGCTAACTTCCTATAGTAAAGAGTTGCCACCAATGCTCAAGAGATTATTAGTGATCCAACCAGAGGTAGAACAAACATATTTAAGAGTTAGGGTAGGGGTGGAAATTGGGAAACCTTTCTGAGCTAAATAGTCGTTGCTAGCCCAATTGTCATGCCAAAAGTTTAAATCACCCTCTAGGATGTTACGACTTTCAAGATGGATAATAGAGAGAAAATTACAAATGATTTTCCAAGAGTAAGAATGGATAATTTTGGCCACAAGAAGGTTTAAGGAAATGACGTTAGTCATATACTTTTAATGCAGGATTTGGCCCCAAGGAGAGTTAGAACATAGAAGTCTCAATTTACAATGGAGTGCTTAAATGATATCATGCAGGTTCCTGATACCCAAACCACCTTCCAAGCGAGGTCAACAAATACGATTCCAAGAAATCTATTTTTCTTGGAGTATACCTCTGTTTCCCACATAAACAATTAGCAGAATCTTTGAGAATGGAACCAATGACCTTTAGGGATTGAGCATAGAGAGGATATGAGTTGGGATGGAGGATAAGATAGATTGTTAAGAGTAAGTTCACCTCTAATAGATAAGAGATTATCTTTCCATCCAACAAATTTTCTTTGAATCTTGGAGAGAATTGCATCATAGGCAAAAATGGGGATCTTCCCATAAGAGAAAGGAGAGCATAAGTGGTAGGGAAGTAGCCTACCCTAAACCCTGCGGTAGTTTCAATGATGTGCCTACGAGATCTAGGGACCCAAAAAACAAAGCTAGAAAAGAGTGACATTACCTTCACTTAAACCGAATGAGGAAAGAACATGAGAAAGATAGCTCCAGTTGTAATAGTCCGCCATAAATTCAATCGTGAAATCCTAGAAAGATTTCACAATTTGAGCAATTGTTGGGTTTTAGTTTGTTAGCTTAGTCAGTTTCTTACCCGTTATCGTGTCAGAAAGGCAATTTTATTTATTTGAGGTAGTTAGGAGTATTAGATTGAGAAAATGTTTGCGCCATTAGTCTTAGTTGATTATGTAGGATTTGACGGCACAATACTATAGTTTTCATTTTCTAGATGATAACTGTTTGAAAACGCCTTTTGATTTCTTTGAGGCACTTAGCAGTCAAATTTAGAAAAACTAATTGCACAACTAGCTTCGTAAGACTATTTAGGATTTTATGGTGCAATGTTATTTTTGCCTTTTTCGGAGTGAATAGTAACATTCGTGATAGGGCATGTGGCATCCAGTTCAGTCGATTTTCAAATCATAGTGTCGATTGTCCAAACCGGTCTAGAAAATTTATATTTGGACACTTGACAAGATCTTAGCCACACCTTGTAAATAGTGTAGAACACTTGGCACTAAGAGGAACCATGAAATGGGAATGTGAAGAAAATCAAGCAAAATCAAGCATTGTGATCATACCACCTAAGCTAAAGACTATTCCATCCAACAAATCATTTTTGTGCCAAACCAAATAGGGTTTCAGCCCTAGTGCAATCCCAAACCTTTGAGATCCAATTGAAACTTCAAAACCTTAGTGGAAGCCGAAACCCTAAATGATTTTCCAAACCCTATTTTGGCTGGTTTTAGCTTAGTGATTAATCACTTGATTAAATCACTTCCACATGTTATTAACCACTCAAATTCATGTTATTACACCCTCATTTATTCTTTATACCTTGAAAATTTCATTGGGGCAAGAAAATTTAGATTTGGGCTTGTTAGAAACCAAAAATCTAAACCAAACCCTTTTTAAATCCTAGATGAGGCCCAATCAGTTTAGGCCCATTAAGGCCACCGAAACCCTATTTAAATCCTAAATCAGGCCCAATCGGTTTGGCCCATTATAGCACACCGAAAAGCACTACCAAGCATGACTTCTTGAGGATGTTTCCCCCACTATCCTAGGTGTACTCTTGCCACCATTTTCATCCCAAATAGTAACTAATGGGAGGTCAAACAACCACCCCAAAACCCCCATCACATGGAAGCTTCCAAAGCTAAATACCATGGGTTGCTGCCCACAGTTTTGCTCGTGGTTTTTGTTGACGAAACGACCATCATTTGGTCATCTTCACATCCCCTCTCAGTCCTCTAGTCCTATATAAGTCTTCCATGCCATCCTCTTCATGTTTTTATCACTTTCATTTCACTTTCTTGGAGAGAACTCGAAAGGAGGTTTCTGGTAGTGTTTCTAGCCAATATTGTTTAAATTTTTTGAAGCCTTCATATTCATTTTTTTTCTTTGAGTCTAGTTTCAATTGATGTATGTTTTGTGATTTTTCATGGAGTTTTGGTTGGTTAAAGTAAGTTTGAATAGCTAGAGGTCATACTGTGCGATAGATTAGATGATGTTGGGAGATCTTGATGTTTTGATAAACATTTTTTTAAATTTAGGACTTGATATTGATATGATGAAATGATAACATGTTTTTTTACATGTTATGAGTTGATCCAAAGCATGTTAGCATTTTTTTTTTTAATGAGTTATACATATTTTCTTTGGTGTTGAGACTAGAACACACATTATAGTTTCTGTTTTGAGGTTTTGATGATGTTTGGCTCTTAGAACCTAGTCCAATGGCTATGAAAGTCTGAGAATCATCAGGGGTGGAACTAGGATTTGGTGCGTGGGGGGGGGGGGTGATTAGCAAAGTGTGTCGTATGTAGGGGTGAGTAACAACCGACATTTAAGGTAGCAAAGTGTGTCATCGACATTTAATATTAACCATATAAGTTTGTTATCTAGGGATAAACTAAATTATTAAAGCCACCCATCTAAACCTCTCACTTGACTTTCATCGGACTCAAATGAAAGATAAAAATCAAGATAGAAATAGCCATGTAAGATTTTTTGAAGCAAATGATAAAAATTAAGTAAACAAAGATAAATTTTTTTGTTGAATCTAATATTGAATATTGTAAAGTCTCTACAATATAGATAGAAATAGTTATACGAGATTTGTTGCATTCACTCCTAATTGTTAACTTGATGATAGTATATATGTACTTACTAACAAAACTAATCCAACCAAGCTAGCTAGTGGAAGACTTAAAAGGAAAAGTGTAAATAAATAGGAAAAATGAGGTTGTAAATTTACCAAATAGCTTATAAAAAAAGACCAAGATATTTTATTGCCTCTTATGAGATGTAAAAATAAATAAAAAATTTGAGAATGTGAGATTTTATTAATGACAAAAAATAAGTGTAATTATGAAAAAATTATTAAAAAACTAAAAGAAACCTAGACAACTAAGTACTAAATGAGATTTTTGAAAATGTTTTGGGGGGGCAAATTATCTTTATATTAGGATATCTTTGATAAAACCATGTACTAAAACATATTTTTGAAAAATTTTCAGGTCCGCCCCTGAGAATCATCATATATGAAATTCTTATATGATGATTCTCAAACTTTCATTTATATCATAAGAGAGATTTTTCTTGAACATATTTGATTTGAATAGCCATTGGAAGTATGTTTTGCCTGCAAAGGTTCGGATATGGCTAAATGTGAAGCTTTCGGGATGCTTGAAACTTTTACCATATGATTTTTGGATGTTATGATGGTATCATGTTTAGGACTTGATTACACATCATGTATTTTTGTTCTTTGGGGTTTAGTTGTTGAATATTTTTTATTTGGAGTGTGTGTTCTAAGTCAAGAACACGTGGTACTCGGTTTGGACCATAAGAGCATGCCAAGTAGTTTAAATGTTGATTTTGTGCTCTTGGTTGATGTTCAAGGTATGTTTATCAATTAGATCAAACTTATAAGCATGATAAAATTGATTTTATGAACTTTCGGAGTCCTTGGAGTTTATTGGAAAGGAAATAGTCTAAGTGCATCAAGGAGTTGTTCTAACACTTAATTTTAACATTTTTTTAGCATGAGGAGTTTATGCTTTTTGTGAAATTTATATTTTGTGGTCTTAGTAGGATTTTTTAAAACATATGATGTGATCTTTAGATGTTGCATAAATCAGTTTGAGTATGTGGTTTGAAGTTTGAAAGAATTGCAACAAAAACCAAAACTTTTGCCTTAAGTATGTTTCAATCATTGCTTGGTTTATATGTTTGGGTATTGTTTTAAATTTCTCTGATTTCATATTTGGTTTTAAGACAAAATTTACATGGTAGAACTTGCAGTTTATATGTGAAACCCTTATTTTAGGGACAAAATGATCATTTTTTCATATATAGAGGGGTAAAATGGTAATTTTGTCATAAGTAGGTAAGTTTTATATTTCTAAGTATTTAATGGGATATTCTAGCCCTTAGAAGTATCTCATTTTCCATAAAGCTCCTTAAAATTTTACAAGGCTCCAATAGAGAATAGACAAACGAGAACATAGGGACACAAAAGTTGAGAAACGGGACACTCTACTAGCGGTCTTAATCAACAATGCTTAGGCATCCTGGGCACGACCATGAGTCCAATACATGCAAGAAAAATGAAAAGGATACGTAGGCAGGACAAATCAAAACAAAGATCACTTAAAAACAAACAATCTCCACCAGACAACAGTCACTCAAAAGCAAATAACTATATCAAACAAGAATCATTCAAAGATGAACAATCTCCATCAAGCGAAAATACTCAACAGAAAACAATCTCTGTCAAGAAAAATTTGAAAACAACATCTAAATAGCTTAGTTTTGCATCCCTCAAACTCGCTATTTGAACTTTATTTTCATTAACAAATTTAGTTTTGGAGATTTTTCTCATAAAACTCTTAGACCCCCATTGAATGGATAAGCGACAGACTTTGTTGGTCTTTACCAAAACCAGGTTCGAGCAATCCAGATCTCTAGGGCAAATAAATGGAACAAAGAGGACTCACAATGGCGATCAACCCCACCAGACAAAAAGTTTAAAAACCAGTCACCAGACCCTGAGAACTCGAGCACCGCACAGGCATCTAAAAGTTTTGTCTTCACCATAATAGACCACCCTTGAGTGCTTGCTTGGGCACACTTGATCTTCATTATCACCAAGGCAAGCTTGCCTAAGCCTCAATTGGGTGCCTCTAGCCCTTGTCGTACTCCAGAAAAAAAAAATAGCTAAAAGGGTAAATCCCAACAATGAGTCATATCTAAGCCACACTTGAACACTTTGGAGACCAAACTCTCACCAAACGAAGCTTTCCCCGAGCAACTAGCATGGCAAGCACTTTGCTCCCCGAGCGCAAGCTCACCCGAGAAAATGAGCAAGATGAGCAATGAAACTCCTTGCGGTCCCCCTAACCCCCCCCCCCCTCTCCCGAACAAAACTTTGAATATCAAGCAACTTAGCTCAAGTTTACACATCTCACACTGGTGGTTTGGTTTATTTACACTCATGAGCCTAATTTTTTTGAAAACTTCTCAAGAAAGACGGGCTGCCCTAAACTCAACTACTCAAGCCTCCATGTGGTTGCCCTAGAGTAAAGAACTTAGTCCCCCTATAAAACAGCTAAGCCTAGCAACCTATGCTAGCCAAGTTTTGGAGACCAAGCCTAATATGCCTTTGGCACCATAGTGGTCGAGCAAGCCTCCCACCATAAAGTGGCCTCCCACCAAAAAGTGGTCGAGCAAACCTCCTCCCACAATAGCGTTCGAGCATACCTCCAACATTCCAATAGTTAAGCTTAGCAACATATACAGGCTAAATGTAGGCAACCAAGGCTAACAAATGCAAATGACCGAAGTTAGCCTTTGCCATATAGTAGACAAACAATCTTATCATTGCTTCAATGAGAAATCTTAGCATACGCACATACGATCGGGGCTAATTCTCTCTCACCATAACCACCGCCAGTAGGTCACCTTTAGGAATGAGTTTGATGGGCTCGATAACTACCTATGATGGATCCAAGGGTCAACGTGCTCCCCACCCACTTAGCACAGGTTTACAACAAACAAACTCTAACTATAATGCTAAAACAATAACTTGACCTTGAAATCAACTCAGAGTGCAATCAATCCACTAGCATTGATTAAAAAAAAAAAGATCATTAAATATGAAATATGCGCTTATGCACTCTTCGCTAACTATGAAATATCATATGTGATTATCGGTCATATGCTCGCACAAACAAACAACCTAGAGACCCATCCTCAGGGGCCCTTACAAGGGATTTACAAATCTCCTCAAGGTCCACCCTCGAAGATCTTCGTTCCATCACACAACAATGGAAAATCAAGGAAAATACGCGCTTATTCTTCTACAGTTCTCGTAGACTCTCTCTCTCATGGTTGACTTGTATTGAAAATTCTCAAGACCTTCTTGTTAGACAAGTCAAATTTAAAAATCGCAATCATTTGTTGGATATAAAATGAACTAGGGTCCAGCCCATTAGAAGCCCATTTCCAAGAATAAAAGAAATAGATAAGATAAGGGAGAGATAAAGTTAGAAGAGATTGACTGACATACAAAAAGCTGAAAGTGACATAAGGTATATAAGACTCAGTTACTCAAAAGAAAGAAGGAGGCCTTTATAAAAGGAGAGGACCACTACAAATGTGGGATCAGCTAACAACTCTCTTCAGAAGGAAAGCTTCTTTTTCAACCTCTCTTCAACCTTATTTTCTCCATTGTATTGAGAGTTATATGCAGCCATGAGGAACTGTATGATCATCAAGCATAATGGATTTCACTCTGAAACGACCCGTGAACGTAAGCTTTTATGCAAAATAGGGGTGTAATCGGTCTACTCCAGTTCGGTTGGTGCATAAGGAGATTTTTGGACTGAACCTAAAATTTCGGCCAATCCTTTTCCAAATCAAGACCAAACCAATTATCGCTATAAAACAAACCGGACTGTTAGTTATCGGCTCCGTTGGTCCATTTAGTCCAATTCAATCCAGGCTAGAGTAAAATGGACCAAACATACAAAAAGGGGCACAATTTTTACATTGTTTAATATCAACTATCTAACTTTATTTGCAGATTTGTAATTGAAAATAGCCTAAAAAAAGTTGGAAAATTTATCAAAATTATCTATATCCATCCATGAGAATTAGAAATTGTCATAATAAAGTTAAAAACAAAAAATAAAGAAAATGAAATTGAAAATTGCAATATCATCCAAACACCAAATACATATATGGTCAATGGTGATAGGTCAGATGAAAAATTACATAATTAACTTACACAACTACTATATAAAATAATATATATATAATATTTTGAAAAACTATATGTATACTTTGGTCATTCCGGTCCAAAAAGACCACACAACGGGACTGGATTGAAAATTGAAATTCTAAGATTATATGGACCAAAACCGACCAATATACTTATCGGTCCTTTATATGCTATTACATATTATGCTTTACATAGTAGCAAACCAAAATTATAGCTCTCATGGTCTTTCATACATTTAGTAAACTGAAGTTGCTACTCTCACATGATCGAGCCTTCAGTGAGTGTTTAGTGAGAGTCAAGTGAACTATTAGGTTAGGCTATTTTTGTCACCTTCATGTGATTTCTTCTGTTTCCAAACCTTTCTTTTCCTCGAAGTCCTTCATCTTGAACGATTTTGAATGAGAGAAACATGAGGAATCCTATTTCAACTCTGACTCTCCCACCCCAATCGTTGCTTTTCTTTATATTACTTCAAAAGTAGTTGCTTCAGTTTGAGCCACTAAAATTTTTATGTTACTTTTTATTTCTCAACGAATGAACAACATATTCTTCCAAATATCCTAACTATTATTAGCATGATATTTGGGAATCTCATTGTTATGAGTCAAACAAGCATGAAATTTATGCTTGGGTATTCATCCATAGGTCAAATCAAATTTGTGATTATTGGAATAATCGTAAAGCACTTAAACGGTGAATATGCAACTTATATGCTGGCCAGGTTTATGTTATTAATTTCCTGGCTTGGATATTGGCAAAAATTGAATGAAGCTTTAGGGCTCTATTGGATACTTTGAATATCTCAATATATCAGTGAATGTAGGGTTGCCCAGATGACTAACACAAGGGGTGAATTGGGTTGTATTTAAAAATTAACAATTATAAACTAAATACACAATATAAATATGAACAAAATACGAAACAGTAGTAAATATAAATAGTAAGCGTAAGAGAGAAGCAAACTTAGTATTTTAACGAGGTTCAGCCCCACTACCTATGTTCTCGTCTCAAGCTAACCCTTGAGGATTCCCAGATTCACTATTCAACCTCCTTCAGGTGGAGATAAAAATCTATTACACTTTTGAACAGTACCACTACACAGAATCCGTGTAGAACACCCTCTACATTTGCAATCACCTTGCCCGTGGTGTTTCAACTATTCACAGTGTAGAACACTTTCTACACGCACAAGAGTTATACACACCATTTTACTGATGTAAGAGCTGATAGTTGGTAGATTATCGGAGAACACTCCTTAATGAGTGAAATGAAAACAATACAACGCAAAACTATATCTCTAAAAATGAACAAGAGTTAAGGCTCAGTGCTTAGAGAAGAGAGATTGAAAGCTTTGAATGAATGTAGTAAAGCTTACAATTGATATGTGTATGTTCTTGTTGTAAATTTAAAAATCTCAATCGAGCTAGTTTTAGGCATATGAGACTTCATTTTCAAATTTATAAAGATTCACATGTCAAAAAGGAGCACTACTCACTTTTCAAAAGTTTCAAAAAAAGTTTCTCTATTTTGCAATTGTCAAAGATAATATCATTCATTTTTCAAATTTTTTAAACCAAATCTTCTACTTTTCGCATATGACAAAATGTGTCTTATTTACTTTTCAAATTTTCAAACAAAATTATCGACGTTTTGCATATGTCAAACATAGCATCTATCCCTTTCCAAGTTTTTCAAATTTATCAACATGTGAGAGATAACAATCAATCATCTTTCAAATTTTCAAAATTTAAACTTTTAATTTTTAAATATATCATGCACATGTAAAAATGCAATTTGATGCTGTATGAGAAAATATTAATTTTAAGCCTTAATCCAATTTCAAATTTTTTAAAGATGTACAAAATTACTCTAAGAACTTTATTTGTGAGCTTGTTACATTTCTTGCTCATGCTTGGTTTATTGATGTGATTGACTCCATTGTGTAGATAACTTGAGTTTGAGATTGCTTAATACTTAAATTCATTTGTTATCATCAAAATCCATATATAGATATATAAGTATATGAAGCTTGAAAACTTGGGTTCAACAAGTAGTGAAATAGTTTGAGTTAAGATATTTTATTGACTTTTGGGAAAGGAGAGAGCAAAAGTTGAATACAAATATCATAAAGTTAAAAAATTGTTTGAATATTATTTTTCTTTTCAAATTTGAAAAAGTTGTATTGTTTTTGTATTTTGTTTGAGAGTTTGAAAAAGTTCTAATGATTAGGTGATAATTAGATTAAAAAGTTGAAGATTTGAAATTGAAAATGTTTTTTACTTGAGTGATGTTTGTGAATAAAATATCTACGAATCCTTGAGAATACTTGTGTTCCAAACGCGCCCTAGCTCATGTACACGACTCATTCCATTATGCAAGCAAGATTGGTTAGATTAGACCACTTTTAGTTGGTTATATGTTAGTATCAAAAGTTTACCACTAGGCCAAAAGCAATTGCTGTTAGCAGAGGTGCAACTTTATTTCATTATACAATTTGGCAACACAAAGCCCCACATCTATACGTGATGCAGGAGAGCATGAGGGCTTTGTGCACACAAGGTGCACCAACAAGTTGAGCTGTCAAGCACCGATAGATTCCCATAAGTTTAGCGAGTCCCTAAGGGAGATCGCTAGATCCCATAATCCAACAATCTCCTCCCCATCGACACTCGGGAGACTCGAACTCGCAACCTCGCTCTGATATCACTTGTTAAGATCAAGCGCTTACCACTAGGCCAAAAGCAATTGTTGTTAGTAAAGGCACAACTTTATTTCCTTATACATTTTGGCAGTGTAGAACCCCATATCTATACGTGCTTCGGGCAAGCATGAGGGGCTTCACAGTGCACACAAGGTGCACCAATGAGTTGGGCTGTCAAACACCAGTAGACTCCCATAAGTCTAGCGAGTCCCTAAGAGAGATCGCTGGATCCCATAATCCAACATTATATATTCACTTGCACGCCCTCAATAACCATGTCAAGACCATCAAGGTTCCTCTTCTAAATGAATATTATTGGAATATAAATAAATTGTATTATTCATCCATCGAAATCCAAGTACTTGAATCAAATGAAAGAGCACTCTCAAATTTTTGTTATTTGTTTATAAACGTTGGTGTATTTGTATTCATTACAAAATTGTTATAAAAGGACAAATATTATATTTTGGAGTCACATCTAGATCATATTTCAAAGTTAGATAAAATCTTGTTGGCTTTTGACCTAATTTGAGCCTAGCTAAATCTTGACATTCGTTTAGAGCTTGTGGCTGAAATAGCAGAACTGGTTTACAAAGAAAAAGAATTAAGACAAACAAGAATTTCATATTCCTTGAAAAGAGATTAAATTTACACTGCAATATACGAACTTTCAGAAAATTGATGTTTTTATAATATATATATATATATATATATATATATATATATGTGTGTGTGTGTGTGTGTGTGTGTGTGTGTGTGTGTGTGTGTGTTCCTGCAGTTGTTCCTACTACAATATCACCATCAGCAAAACACCCATCATCTGAACTATTATTGTTCTTCTGTACGCCATCTAGAATGAGGAACAACGTGAATGATTTACATGCATTTGGGATTCAACAACACTTCATTGGGATCAAATGCATTAAATTAGCTAAGACTGGAATCATCCTGATCGAATTCCTCGTCACTCTCTTCGGCAATAGGCTCCAGACTCGGTGAATTAGAAGGCTTGTGGGGATAAACAATGAGGCAGGAGCTACCTCAATCCAAGAAATGATCATATTTGTGATCTCCTTAGCCATAGATCAGATGTTCGGGGCTCTTTCCACCCACCTTTCTAATCAAAGAAGAGAGAGATGGCCGGGATAGAGTTGTTTCAAGATCTTTTCAAGAGATTTTTGTTATGATCCGATCGAGATGATTCACATGTGAATATTTGAGGCAATTATATATATATAGGAAGAGGGAGGAGGGACTGAGATCACATGCATGCAAGAGAGAATATCAGAAGGAAGTAGTTATCAGATACTGCCACTTGATCGGTAATCCGCGCATTCATGTGGATCACATGAACATGCTGAAAATGGCTTCTTTAACAAGAGTCTTACAAATTGACGAGAGACCGAACATGTCACGAAATTTGCGAGGAAAATGTTTGGACCGCACAAAAAAAAAAAAAAAAAGAGTCAAAAGACAAGAACCTGCCTGAAAAATTTGTAAGAGATCCCTCAAATATCTCCAAAAAGTCCAACCAATTCAAACTGCCAATCTCGACTTCTCCTTTTCTAGTATCAATTAAAAGGTAAAAACAAAAATACAAAAACAAAGAAACAAAATGGCCTACTTGTGCTTTAGGTGTGAACTAGATTTTCAGCTTTATTTCGAAACTTCTCCTTTTGCATATATAGATGGATGGTGCATGCTTGCCAAATATAGAGAAGTATTAACAAGTTTAACTTGTGATATTTTGCATATACTATAATAAAACTGCTTATTTACGATTAATTATTTCCAAGAAAATGATTATTTCCAACTAAAATGAATTTGTTTTCGTTGCAAATAGTCATTTTTATCGCAAAAAAATGATTACAAATATCCGTTTTTCTTGTAGTGATAAATTGACAATAGAGACCTTATTTTAACATTTTGTTAGTCATTTTGCATTTAATGGCTAATCTATTGGAAAATGATTCACTTACAACTACTTTACAACTATTTTACAACTACCTTACAACTCTAATTATTTTTGAATGGAAGGAAGTTAGTAAAATTTGAGACTCAAATAAAAAAAAATAAAAAAACTTTATTATTATTTATGAAAGCACACTACTGCATCGACTAAGATATAAAATGAGTTAAAGAGTTTTGTTACTCATCATCTTACACACTACACTTGTTTTTATTTTTTATTTTTTTTTTATTTTTTTCACGCTAAACTAATTGAGTTTTTCTATTCATTATGATCCCCACACCACATACTTGCTAAAGAAAAATAAAATAAAAAGATAAAAAATTATTTATGATATGTAGTATAAGAATGATGAGTATAATTTTTTATAAAATAATTGTATGAATAACAATAACCAACATTATCTTTGACCGTCAAGGAGGGATCCCTCTTTATAACAATGAGTAATGCTGCCTATATGCCTAGCTTGTGCAAGTTTCATATAAGTTCTTTAAAAATAAATTTATTATAGAAAATAAATTTTCTCATGTGGTCCAACTCTTTTTTCAAATGTCTTCTGTAAATTAAACTTGCGTGCCTTTTACTTGCACAAATTATCAACTTGATGAGATGAAATATTCAACTTAGAGCTTGTTAAAAAACTGATTGAACTTTCTTCTTTGGGACTTGCTAGGTACAAGCGGTTTGGTGCACCAAACTGTGTACCAATACTCAAGTATTTTTTTATTATAAAAAAACGAAAGAAATTTTTTTTGAGAAATAATAAGGTCATTCGTATCACAAAAATCATTTTCATTTTTAATTCACATTTTTTTATTAAATGATTACCTTACATTTAACATTGGTGCACGGTTTGGTCAGCAAAATCGCTTGCAAGAAGATTTTTCCTTTTAATTATATGCCGATAATTAGATTGTACAACCATATTCATTAAGGCTTCGTTTGTTTTGCTATAAGATAGTTTTGTAAACACTTTATATGACTTTAGACTACATTTAGACGTTAAGATGAGTTGAGTTGAGTTTTGAATAGTATAATTTTGTGAGTCCCGCTGAAATGAGTTTAATTTTTTTTTATAACAAGTTGAAAAATTAATAGATTCTAATATATAATTACTTTGAGATGAATTGAATTTGATTTAACAATCAAACACAACATCACCATTACACCTATTTCAAATTCTCATATAAAATATAATAAATAATTTAATTTTTTTAAATCTCAAAACAATAATAATATTAAAATATAATATTTTAAATTTTTAAACAAAACATAAAATTTTCATCTCATCTCAAACTTATGTTTTGATTTGCCTCGAAACTTCCGGCAAACAAAAAAATTATTTTAGCCAATAAAAAAATCTAAGCGCCTTTCTTTTTCTGGAAGTTGGTCAAGAGTAGGTTAGTCAACTGTCAGTTCTCAATTGCACTTTTTTTTTTTTTTTTAATTATCTTGGACCAAACATTATCCAAATTAATTGCAACTCAATTAGACTATACTTTTTCATAAGAATATGTCAATACAATAATTTTCTCATTTAAATACGACTCCCATTTATATTTTGCAACGACACAAATTTGATGTGACTAAAAATAAATATGTAGATTAATCACAAGTCGTCACATAATGTCTTATTCTATACCAATCATTAAAAAAGATTAAAAAAGTCCAAGAATTAAAATACAATGTATTTTGATAGATTCACAAGTGCACTTCAAGTCGACTTTGTGCTATTAAAAAATCGTTGAGAACTGATTTGAATGATTTTTATTTCTTGTACAAAATGGTAATCAAATTTTTTCAGTTCGGTTAATCAATCATTCGAAAATCCTTGTTTTGGAAGTCTCTTAATTCAGATCGAGTCGGAATATGCCTTTTCAAGTCGAGTTGGGTGAACAGAGCTTGCTGTCAAGTCTCTAATAACATTTTATTTTTCCTTTTCCGATCTCTCTCTTGCAGTCCTTTTAGAAAAATGCTAAGCAATCTTTTGATTTTTCTTCTCTAAGTTTGACTGTTTATGTATTTTAATTTTTTTAATAATTTTTTTAATAATTAAGAAAGTAACTACTAGTAAATATGTGTATCTTTTAAAAAAATATTTAAATATATTTAAAAATAGTTGAAAGAAAAAAAAATGAAAATGCACACCAAGCTTTACATGTTACGCGCCCCTTAGCATTTTCCTTCCTTTGATATCTTTGATCTCTCTCTCTCTCCCTCCCTCCCACCTAGTTTTAGAATTTTGAGTTTAATATTTTTTAATAAGTAAAATTATGCATCACATTTTCATTCTACTTTTATTGCATTTTGTAAATGAGACATTTTCTCTCCCATTTGGACCGTCTCTTTTTTACCCAAAAAAAAAAAAAAAATCAAATGTTAATGGACAATGACACATCATCATAGTGAGATAGCAGACAGACAATAATAATATACTATATAATATTTTCTATTTGAAAAATTAATATTTTGATTTTTTTGGTTGTATTTTTTCATTCCTTTGATTTAAAATGTTTAGAACTAGGATCTATAGTTATGGTCAAGCTTCAAAATAGTCTCTCTGTCAAGGCTCTATTACTCAACTAAAAACGATACTGATATCATTATACTTCATTTACTATTGTTTTATTATTCAGCTATTTTTTTTTTCATTTTTCTCTTTGAATTTGGATTAAAAATCACAGAACATGACATTCTTGCATAATATAGAAGAAAATAAACTCAATCAACCAATATAATCATGTAATTTAATTAAAAATAAATCTAATTGTATAAAAATGTCTTCTATTTTAATATAAAATTATAAGAAAGTTATAAGCTTGATATTCTCCTTATAATTTACAATATGTATATCACACTTAAGTGCTACCAAAAGGGGTCTCTTTCTTTCTGACAGTGTTTTTAAAACTCAAAGAGAAAAAGAAAGTCAATTTTTAACATCAATGAAGATCAACAAATTAACATCCCTTCTCATACCTGGAAAAATTATGAATAAGGAAAATTATCAAAGGTAGCATATATTGGATTCAGATGAATGCAGTGTTTGGATATTGTATGATCATGAAGTACTGTAGTTCTAGATGACATCGAACACAACCCCTAAAAGAGTTAGGTCTCGTTTGGTTACACAGATTAGATAAGATTAAAAAAAAAGATTAAAAATATCTATCAACTTATTTGGAAAAAAAAAACAAATAAATTATTGAGAAATATACAACAAAAAACTTACAAATTTTAAAAATCCAACTAAATTAGAAAAAAAAAATTGAATAATAACATTAAATTTATTTTTTAACACTTAAGATTAGTAAAAAATTTTAAGGAAAAATCATTGTGTTAAAATTGTTATTAGATATATCAAAAAAATTAAAAATCAAATTAAGGTAAAATAATTCAAAAACTAACTAATTCCTCAAATTAAAGAAAAAAAGATCAAACTGGCAACCCGTGAGTGGTGATTGTGGCCGGCCACCAAGTTGTAGCCTTGGATGGCCAGCCCTCTTAAAGTGTAGCCATCACAAGAGAAAACCTGGGAAGCGGTCTGGCTGCTCCCCCTTATTAAGCCGCCCTCCAATGGTTGTGCGCCACGTAAGTAATTTATAGTGTTTAGTCTACATTTGCATACATTTAATCAGAGACCCATACAGCCTCCTCCCTCACTCCTTCATCTTCCATTCCATCCCAACCAAAAGGAAATCCCACCCCACACTCATCCTCGACAGCGCTCGACCCAAACGGTGGCAAGGATGGAGCTCGACCCAGACAGTGACGGAACTCAACCCAGATGGGATGGTGCACAATCTTGTTTATTTGTCTTCCTTGTTATATGATCACTGGTTACAAGATGCTCTTTTGAACAGTTCAGAAATGCTACAAAGTTTCGTTCACTCTGCAGTAAGTTATCCAGCAACAATTTTTGTTGCCATTCAGTTTTAGTATTCTTTTTATTTATTTTTTCTTTTTTGAACAAATATTACAGGCCTTTACATATCCAGAATACCCAACTGTGTAGGTTCTTTTTTTTTTTTTTTTAATTCTTGCAATTTTTCTGGGTTCATGTTTGTGATGCAGGTATGTAAAGCACGTGTTGTTCAAGTGAAAGGGAAAAGATGAGATGCTGCCAAGTTGAGTTCAAACACCTTGTGCAATCCTCCCAAACTTACGATCTATTGGGGCTTTTTTATTGCCGGATTCTTTGTATACTTTCTTGTTGTATTCTTTTCATCTCCCAAGAGCTTGGAGACGAAGACGAAATGAGGAGGCGCTGCCCAAACAATGATTTCTATCTTTTTGCGTGTGGTGATTCTGTGTGGTGAGATCTAACTAGTCTATTGTATTTTTTCCTACGTGTCGGAGGGTTGTTCTTTTATCTATAACAGCCCGCCATCCCGCAGCGCTTCTGCCATCACAATCATCACTAGGATGACCCTACTTGGCACCTGCCAACTTCTTGGACGGCCCGAATTAGGGCACCCAAGTTGGAAGTATATCTCCTCTCTGATTGATGCACTCATTTTCGTTGCTTCCAAGAGTTCTAACTTAATTTTGTGGAGTGTTTCTGAAGCTGAATCGGCCGAACTGAGCTTTTGGATGTTGGAGGCAATAGAATAGGGAGCGGTTTTCTTGCTGGGGATCGAAAACTTTTTATATGCTGTTTGTATTGAAAAGATGTGTTTGTGACTTTGGGTTGTGTTTTCTTATAAGTTATATGTATATATAATAATATCATGTGTTTATATATATATATATATATATTATTGATAATGATAAGTACATAATCAGACTTTCGTTTGGCACCATTATCTTTTCGTTTTTCAAATGAGACCCTACCTCAAATTAATTTCTGTCAAATGAAAATTTGATGTGGCTTTACAGATATTGATTTTCTCACGAATCTAAATGTGAACGTCAGAATATATTTGACTGATATCATTCACACAACTGCAGCCGTTGGATTATGGTTTCTATGTACACGTGCACAGCTGCAAACTGCAAACTGCCGTCTTGTTTCATCACCGAGTCCCACACTGTAAAGATGCAGTGGAATCCCCGCAAGAAGATTACCATAAAATGGAACGAACTCTCCTCTACAAACCACGCAGCCGCGCGGTGAGCACAGAGCGAACTATTCTTTCGCCTTTTACTAAAGAATACCGTGTGCTCGCCGCAGATGGCGGCATACGCCAATTTTTGGAGGGTGTTCTTCCCTGTGGAAGAGCCCCTTTAATCTCAGTCCCAAACTATTATTGTTTTCTGGTCTTTCTAGTCTTGCAAAGGAGTCATGGTACAAGCAATCTGGAAATGGTGACAGACTGGAACATTTAGGTTGCATTTGGATGTTAAAGTGAGTTGTATTGAGATGATAAAATATTGTTAAAATATTATTTTTTATAAAATATTGTTAGAATATTATTTTTTAATATTATTATTATTTTGATATTTGAAAAAGTTGAATTGTTTATTATATTTTGTGTTGAAATTTAAAAAAATTGTAATGATGAGTTGAGATGAGTTGAGAGATGTTTAATAATCAAACGTACTCTAAAGTCAATTTTCTTGAATGTTGACGAGTTTAGTTCGAGTCCCAGATTTTCTTTCGGCTTGGTTGTTCTGTGCAGGTGTGTAACAGTCCCGTTTCATGAGATTGGTTGTTTGTGTTTGAATTGAAAGATGAGGGGAAAAGAAATAGGTAAGAAAATCAATGCCCTGACGTTTGGAGGAGGTGCTCAGAATCTCCAAGAAAGCCATTACACTTTGCTACATTTCCTAATAGATATTTCAATGAAATAATTTCATGCAGCTAACTGAGTTATATTAGATGAATATCAATCACGTGCTCGCTATTAAGCACTTAGTTATTTAGTTTTTTCTGCTTTAAGTATGCACCTGTACATTTTAGCATGTTTTTATAGCTTCTGTTAGATTATATAACACAAACAATGTAATGCTACTTTACCTTTTGGAAAAAATCAGAAATATTTTCACAACTTGAGTCTCTGTATTTTACATGGTATCAGCTTAGGGTTTCCTCAATGGTATCTTCCTATAATATTTCCTTCGTTACTATGGGGATTTTTCGAATCCATATTTCCTTCAAATTGTTCGTTCAACTCTCGCTTGAGCGAGATCCAGGTAAAGAGTTCAGTCAACACTCAGCTCGAGCGAGTGCTAGCTCTAATGTCGCTCAAACAAATGTTGGTATATAGAGATCTGCACCATTTTGGTATAAATACATATTTTAATTTTCACTTTATTGTACTTTTGAGCAGCCAAAATACAGAGAGAGTGAGAGAAATCCTTTTGTGAGATTCCTAAGAGTTTAATAGGTGTATTGAGATTTTGGGATTGAGGATTTTGTATTTGATTTCTTGTATTGCACCTTCGTTTGATAGTGAGTTTATTGAGACCGACCCTGCCAAAGGACATAGACTTACTCTAAATTGAACCACTTAAATCTTGGTATTCTCTGTGTGATTGTCGTTATTTTCTTTTGTTTGTTTCCGCTTTTATATTTCAAATTAGTTGCTAATAATCAGTTAATCCCTTCAAAATGGTAACAGGGCGCCAAGCTCTATAGAAGATCTTGAGGGATGGCTATGGCAAAGTTTGAAATAGAGAAATTTGACGGTCGAAACGATTTTAGTTTATGGTGCATCAATATGAAGGCTCTACTGCGACAATAAGATTTGTCAAATGTCTTAGATGGGAAGGTGTCTCGTGATTCTCTTGCATTGACAAAGGAAGAAAAAGAAAAAGCACATAGTACTATTATGTTGTCACTATCTGATAGAGTTTTGCAAGAGGAGGTTGCTAATGAGAAGACTGTTGCTAATTTTTGGGAGAAACTTGGGAGCTTGTATGTGAAGAAATCGCTCACAAACCATTTGTCTCTGAAGCAAAGGTTATACAAGCTAAAAATAAAGGAAGGTATTCCTATCTCTGAACATCTAGATGAATTTAATAAGATTATTATGGATATTAGGAATATTGACATTAAGCTTGAAAAATAAGATCAAGCCTTAATTATTTTGTGCTCGTTGCCTATGTCATTTGATAATTTTGTGAATTCAATATTGTATGGTAGATTATTTCCTTGGCAGATGTGAAATCTGTTTTGGATTCTAAGGAATTGAGAACTAAATTGAATATGAAGGGCATGGATAATCAAACCAATGGTTTGTTTGGTAAGGATTCCTCTTGCAGGGATAGATCCAATGAAAGGGGTTCAGAGAAAAGTATGGGTAAATCCAGGGGCAGTTCACAGTCAAAGTTTAACAAGAAAAATATTAAATGCCATTACTGTCACAAGTTCAATCATTTCAAAAATAAGTGTCCTAGACAAAAAAATAAGGAGGAAGGTACTAGTTCCTCTAATAATGTTAGCATTGCTGATGATAAGTCTAACGGTTCATATATTGTCTTAGCAATTAGCAGATCTAACAATCGCTTTGGTGACAAGTGGGTTATGGACTCAGCTTGTACTTTTCATATGTGTCCCAAGAGAGATTGGTTCACTTCCTATGAACTAGTCAACAGTGGTTCCATTCTAATGGGTAATGATATGGCCTATAAAATTGTTGCAATTGGTTTAGTTAGGATTAAGATATTTGATAGAATTGTCAAGACTTTGTCTAACATCCAACATATCCTAGATTTGAAGAAAAATCTTATTTCATTGGGCACTCTTAATTCTCTAGCTTTCCAATACACCGGTGAAGGTGGATCTATTAGGGTTAGTAAGGGCGCCATGATTGTAAATAAATGAGATAAGACTGATGGCTTTATTTCCTTCAAGATTTATAGTACAGTGACAGGTGCGGCTGCAGTGTTTGTTTCAGATGACCCAAAGTCAGACCTTACTTGTTTATGGCATATGCATCTGGGTTATATGAGTGAAAAATGGACGTCTATTCTGAGTAGGGATGTAAAACATTAACCAAAATATCGGTTGAACCGGACCGAACCAATGCGGTATCAGTTTTTATATTTTGAAAATTGATTTAAACCAAACAAAACCGGTATATATATTTATAACTTTTTAATATTATATTATATGCTAAATTTATAATTAATATAAAATGGAATTCTAATCTTATTATTCAACTCTACAATCGTATAATATAAAATTAATATAACATAAAATTTTAAAATTAAATATAAACATTAATATTAAGTTATTAATATAAATTTACTTTTGATATATATATCAAGGATAAATACATTATTTACATAAATAAATTATAATATATATTCTTTTTGTAAATACATTTTTATATATTTGATCATATATACTCATAGAAAAAGTCTAGAACTTATATAGATTATAGTTAAATTCAATACTATACTAGTATGTGTTAATTATTATAAAATAATATACTTAGACTATAATATAAATAGACTAATAGTTTAGTATATGTAAATATCATATTATTACTAACATAGATAATCCGTAAAACTAGAAAAGCTGAATTAGACCGGACCGAAACCGGAAAAACAGGAAGTTTCGATTCCGATAGTAAATCAATCTCGTATCGCTTCTTAAATTTTTAAAACCAGTGTATACCGGTTCGGTTCTAAAAAATGTACAGAATCGAACCGAACCAGACCGGTTACGTCCCTAATTTTGAGTAAGCAGGATCTGCTTTGTGATCAGAAGATAGAGAAACTTGACTTTTGTGAGTATTGTGTTTTTGGTAAATAGTGCAGGGTTTAGTTTACTGCAAACGTTCACAGAACCAAAAGTACTGTGGACTATATTCATTCTAATCTTCAGGTCTATCTTCTTTTCCATCAAAAGGAGGTGTTCAGTCACTCATATTTATTGACGATTACTCAAGAAATGTCTGGATTTATTTTCTGAAACAAAAGAACGATGCATTTGCTAACTTTAAACAATAGAAGACTTTGATTGAAAATCAGACAAGCAAGAAGGTAAAACGACTTCAAACTAACAATGAAATGAAATTGTACGGAGTTGAATTTGATTAATTCTGCAAAGATGAAAATATTGCAAGGCACCGCACAGTTAGACACACTCCACAACAAAATGGAGTAGATGAACATATGAATAGGGCTCTCTTGGAGAGAGCTTACAGTATGCTTTAAAATGCCAGCTTATCTAAAGATTTCTAGGCTGAAGAAGTCAACACATCTTGCTATTTGGTTAACCGGTCTCTAGACACTGCTATTGAATTGAAATTCCAAATGAGGTATGGACTGGAATTCCTACTGATTATTCAAATTTGAATTTTTTTGTTATCCTGTATATTTTCATTGTAATGAAAGAAATCTTGAGCCAAGGGCAAAAAAGGCCATAATCATTGGATATGTTAGTGGGGTGAAAAGACTCAAATTGTGGTGTATTGATCCTAAATCACCCACATCTTGACCAATTAGAAGACGACACATGCCATCTTATGCACAATCAACATTTAAAAAACTTAAGAAAGTAAAATAGCACAATAATGTTAAATAAAATAACATTACAAATATTTAAAAAATCAATTATTTAAACTGAGAAGTTTCTAACAAATAAAAAATTATTTAAAATCTTGTATTAAAAAATCAATTATACAAAAAATGTAATAAACTGAAAAGTTTCTAAGAAATAAAAGTTATTTAAATTTTTTTGCAAAATTAAAATATTAATTAACAAAAAAATTGGTGAGAATGACGAATATTATATGTTTGGGATAAATTATCCATTCTAACTCTTCTAGTGATTACGAGATGGAGTCATGTAGGTCGTTAAGACTCCAACGACCCGATCCTCACCACTCTCTGGGTTGGGCTTCCATGTTGGACCCACTTCTTACTGAGCGCAACCCAAGTCCCTCCACCCGTCATCCCCCGTAACATACCCAAGTCAATTACTTGCGTCTTGGAATCTATATGTGAACGTCAGAATATATATGACTGATATCATTCACACAACTGCAGCCGTTGGATTATGGTTTCTATGTACACGTGCACAGCTGCAAACTGCAAACTGCCGTCTTGTTTCATCACCGAGTCCCACACTGGAAAGATGTAGTGGAATCCCCGCAAGCAGATTACCATAAAATGGAACCAACTCTCTACCACAAACCACGCAGCCGCGCGGTGAGCACAGAGCGAACTGTTCTTTCGCCTTTTACTAAAGAATACCGTGTGCTCGCCGCAGATAGCGGCATACGCCAATTTTTGGAGGGTGTTCATCCTTACTTGGAAGAGCCCTTTTAATTTCAGTCCCAAACTATTGTTGTTTCTAGTGTTGCAACAGAGTTCTATAAACAATCTTGAAATGGTGGCAGACAGGAACGTTATCTCAATTTTCTTGAATGTTGATGAGTGTCAGTTGAATCGTTCGAGTCCCAGATTTTGTTTCGGCTTGGTTGTTCTGTGCAGGTGTGTAACAGTCCTGTTTCATGAGATTAGTTGTTTGTGTTTGAATTGAAAGATGATAGGAAGAGAAATAGGTAAGAAAATCAATGCCCTGACATTTGGAGGAAGTGCTTAGAATCTCAAAGAAAGCCATTACACTTTGTTGCATTTCCTAATAGATATTTCATGCAGCTAACTGAGTTATATGTGTAGGTAATATTAGACGTATATCAATCACGTGCTCACTATTAAGCACTTAGTTATTTAGTTTTTTCTACTTTAAGTATGCACGTGTTTTTTTAACATGTGTGTATATATATATATATATATATATATATATATATATATATATATATAAAAACACAAACAATGTAATGCTACGTTACCTTTTGGAAAGAATCAGAAATATTTTCGCAACTCAAGTCTCTGTATTTTACGTGGTATCAACTTAGGGTTTTCTTAATGGCTTCTTCCTATGATATTTCCTTCGTTACTATGAGGATTCTTCGAATCCATATTTCCTTCATAATGGGACTCAACCTCTCACATTAGAGAACTATTCTACTTGGTCACGATTGAGCGATCGATGATGATGGCGCTACATGCAAAGAATAAAGTTACCTTTGTGAATGGTTCAATTCGGCAACCAAATCCAAATGATCCTCTGTTTCATGCCCGGGAATGCTATAATAACATGATTTTATTATGGATTCTTAATTGTATTTCTAAGGAAATGTCGTGAGCATGATCTATGTTGAAACTGCTCATGAGGTCCGGTTTGATCTTAAATAACGGTTTGATCAAGGTAATAGTCCTCGTAACTTTCAATTAGAGAAGGATATTTGTTCTTTATCCCAAGAAAATATATTTGCTAGTTCTTACTTGATAAGGATGAAAGGGCCTTGAGATGAATTACAAAGTTATTCTCCCATGCCACATTGTTCTTGTGGAGTTTTGAATGTTTTAATTGACTACCAACAGCACCAATATGTTCTTCATTTTCTTATGGGGCATAATGAGAGCTTTTCAAGCATCAAAGGTCAAATATTGCTCATGGACCATCTGCCTCCTATCAATAAAGTTTTTTCTCTGTTTTACAAGAAGGAAAACAATGATAAGTGAGTCATATAATCATTCCATCTTTGGAATTTGCTGTTTTGTTTTCCAAATCAATGAATAATAATCGAGGTCCTTCTGGAAAATCATTTACTCGTAAAGATCAACCAACTTGTTCTCACTATGGTATGACTGGCCATGTCATAGATAAGTGCTACAAGTTTCATGGTTATCCACCTAGCTTTTGCACTAAAACTAAATCTGTTTCAGCTAATCAGGTTTCAATTCAAGATCTAGATCCTACACCTTCTATGGCTCCAATTCCTCAGTATCTCTGCAGAACAATTTCAACAATTGTTGGCATTTATCAATTCTCAATATCAACATAGTTTTGAATCCTCTTTTGGTCATGTAATTGCTACTGTGGCCTCCAATAACACCTTGCACTCAACATATTTCAAGTAAACAAATTTTGCCCCTTGGCATTACACATTTTGTTTTTTTTAGTAATTTTCAATTGACTAATTTGTCTTTTGATGCGTGGATCATTAATACAGGCAACTGATCATATAGTGTCTTCCAACATTTTTTTTTTTACTTCCTTACCTTCTGTTGTTGATTTCACTATCAAGTTACCAAATCGATCTTCTATTACAGTTTCTCATGTTTTGACAAATGTCCTTTGTGTGCCTTCATTCTCTTTCAATCTCATTTGTCTATAAATAGACTAATTCTTTATATTGTTGTTTCCTTTTCATGTCTCAACATTGTTTCATTCAGAACCTTACTCAATAGAGGACAATTGGACTGGGTAGCAGACATGATAATCTCTACATTGTGCAGCAGCCAATGTATCACAAGTCTTTCATTTATGTTGTATCTCCTATTGTTTTTCCTGTCTTACACAATTATGTTGATCTTTGGCATCATCGTTTAGGTCATCCTTCATTTTCTAAATTGATTGTTCTTCATAATGTTGTATTTGAAATTCATTCTTGTAATAAGCAACATCATTACTCAATTTGTCCTCTTGCTAAACAAAAGAAACTATCATTTCCTACTAGTACTTGAGTAACTAGTTCAATCTTTGATTTGATCATTGTGATATTTGGAGTCCTATGTCTACTCCAACGATTGATGGATTCTAATATTTTTTTACAATTATTGATGACTATTCTAGGCATACTTAGTTTATTCGCTGAAATATAAATCTGAGGTATGCCCATTGATTCATTCATTTTTCTCTTTAGTTGAAACTCAATTCCAAACTAGAATTAAAACCATTCGGACAATGGTGTAGAATTTTCTACGCATAATTTATTTGCTCTTAAAGATATTTTCATCAGCCTAGTTATGTGCAAGCACCTCAATAGAATTCCATTTTGGAACATAAACATCAGCACATTCTAAATGTTACTCGTTCTCTCAAGTTTCAAGCTAATCTTCCTATTTGTTTTTGGGGGAGATTGTATATTTACTATTGTTCATCTCATTAACAGGCTTCCTACCCCTTTTGTCTATTAAAACTCCTTTCGAAATACTCTTTCATGTTGTCTCTTCTTATAGTCATCTTAGAGTTTTCGGTTGTCTTTGCTATGCTACAACTCTTTCTGATAATCGAGCTAAATTTGAACCTAGATCTCGTCGATGTATTCTCCTTCGTTATCCGCATGGTATCAAGGGTTACAAGATTTTAGATCTTAACACTATATAACTCCATTTTTGTCTCCAAGATGTTTTGTTCCATGAATCCATTTTTTCATTCCATTATTTTAATCTTCATACTTCTCATCATTCCCTTGTTTCTGGTTCACAGTTTCCTTCTTTTTTACCTATCCCAATATTTGATTCAACTACTTCTAATGCTTCGCAGTTCCCTTCAGATTCTATTCCTTCTTGTTTTTTAAGAAGATCAACTCATGTTTCTCGGTTACTTGGCTATTTGCATGATTATATATAATTGTAGTTATGTTTATGCTCCTACAGTACCATCTCCTCTATACTATAATTTTTCTCATACACTTTCATATTTCAAACTATCTTCTACCCATTGAGTTTTTTCCTTACGTTTCTGTTCATTTTGAGCACACCTCTTTTAAAAAAGCTATGCATTATACTCACTTGAGAGATACAATGCACTTATTTTGGAAAAAAATAAAATAAATATAAAATTTATATAAAAAATAATAATATTTTAATAATAGATCGGTTGTATTTTTTAAAAAAAAAAAAAAAAAAGAATACAACATACAATTACTGTTTTCAAGACGGATACCTTTGGTTTAAAAAGTTTAGAAGTAGGACCTAGTTATGGTCAAGTTTTTAAATATTCCCTCTGTCAAGTCTCTGTTACTCTCCTAACTGAAAATGGTGGCGAAGCTCATGTCGATCACCATGTCATGACAAATCGGGAGACGATGGTGTCGTATTATGTACGGTTAGCATTTAAAACTTTTAAAAAATATACAGCCAACATGCTACATCCGTGTGAACAATAAAAAAGAAAAATAGAAATAAATTGAAAAGTCAAATCAAGTTATAAAATCAACAAAATAAAAACAAATAAAAATAGAAAAAAACATTACTTTTTTATAAAGAAACCATAAGATTAAAAACATCTATCAACTCATTTGAAAAATTAAATAAAATATTAAAAAATACAAAACAAAGAAGATTACAAAGTTTTAAAACCCCAACTAAATTAGAAAAAAATATGAATAAAGACATTAAATTTCTTTTTAACTCTTAAAAATATGAAAAAAATTAAGGAAAGACATTATGTTAAAATCTTTATTAAGACAAAACTAAAAAAGAAAATTAATGTAAGATAAAATAATTCAAAAACTAACTAATTCTTCAAAATAAAGAAAAAAAAATCAAACTGATGACCCTTGAGGGATGATAGTTGGTGGCCACCAAAGTGGTAGCCTTTGGACAGCCAGCCCTCTGACCCAAATCGGTTCAAAGCGTAGCTCGACAATCACCCTCAGTAAATTTTGCTTGCCCAGGAGCGCTCAGTAACAAGTGCTTGCTAGAGACTGTCCACCAACATTAGCTCACCGCTCTTGAGGTTTGTAAAGTCACTCGTGGCCAGAGGTGAGGATTCAATTAGGTTTGTCATTTTAAAGAGATTGTCAACGGGTAAAAATACCTTTATAACTTTTAATTTTAAGGATATAATCATAATTTTAAAAAAAAATCAAATGATTGTCATTTCTATCTTAGAGAAAATTTCTTAATTTGTTTCCTAACAAATATAATATGTCTTAAAGTGCTTTAAGGATATGGTTATGAAACTATAAATAACTTTTTAACAGTATAATTTTTTACTCAAGTTATAAATTATAAGTCCTAAAATTATAAGTTATATTTTCTACCGCAATCCTAAACATGCACATAATATGTTATGTCTCATAAACAATACAAAAATTTAAATTTATATCAATATATAAGAGCAAAAGAAAAAATACTATTTCTTGAATAATATTAATTCATAAATTTAGCTAAATGATACAATATGTAATCTTTATATGATAAGAACACAAATGGGGAGGGTATTGTGTAACTTTATACATGATCTATCTAATAACAATACTATCTATATATAGTGAGATAGTTGATGGTGTCGCTTTACAGATTGATTACAGATATGTGAACGTCAGAATATATATGACTGATATCATTCACACAACTGCAGCCGTTGGATTATGGTTTCTATATTCACGTGCAAACTGCAAAGTGCTGTCTAGTTTCATCACCGAGTCCCACACTGGAACGATGCAGTGGAATCCCCGCAAGAAGATTACCATAAAATGGAACGAACTCTACTCTACAAACCACGCAGCCGCGCGGTGAGCACAGAGCGAACTATTCTTTCGCCTTTTACTAAAGAATACCGTGTGCTCGCCGCAGATAGCGGCATACGCCAATTTTTGGAGGGTGTTCTTCCCTATGGAAGAGCCCCTTTAATCTCAGTCCCAAACTATTTTGCAGCAGAGTCTTATAAGCAATTTTGAAATTGCTGCAGACTGGAACATTATCTCAATTTTCTTGAATGTTGATGAGTTTCAGATCGTTCGAGTCCCAGATTCCTCTTTCGGCTTGGTTGTTCTGTGCAAGTGTGTAACAGTCCTGTTTCATGATATTAGTTAGGGTGTCACCGACATGGTCTTTTTGAGATTTGAAAAATCAATATCACATTTCATCCTTAAACTAGTACTTCTGGTATGAGAAGGTAAAATACACCAACTCAAAATGGTTTTTAAAGCCCAGGCCATCAAGGCTCATCACTAGAAGACAAATGAAGAGAGAAAAATGGAACATAAGAGGTGAGGATGTCAGGAGACAGAGTTGTCAGGAGAGAGTAGAAAAGGAAAAAACGGTCAAATATGCAAAGCAGATATCCCTTACTACTACTGAGGCTCTCACAAGAAGATGGTCAAATAAAAGAGACAGGGTGTCTATAGTTTCGAAAACTCTTTTATTGAATGCTTGGAGGGATTTTTGGCGAGGCTTCTTCTTTGGCTGCTTCTTTGAGCTCTAGAGAGAACATCTTTTCCAGCAAATAAATCTCCAACTCTCATTGTAATTGTACAGTGAGAAATGTGAGGGTATGAGAGATTGTAAACAAGCATATTATAGTAGAATCTCTCCTCCCCAAAACTCCGTGGACGTAGGCCTAGTGCTGAACCACCTATCTCTCCTTATTTTCTCTATATTTAAATATTGTTCATTGCCATCGACATACCCAAGGACACCGTACAGCCGCACCGGATCACCATTGGGGCTCCACACCTCATCAATCGAGGCCCAGCAAGTTACCTCAGAGCATCCGGGAATGGATCTTTTTCCCCTTCCGGGCTGCGCCGTTTTTGGGTGTTAACAGTAGCGCCGTCTGTGAAATCGATATTGCTTTTGCACCGGAAGCAGAAGAAGGAAGATTTCTCAAGGCGCTATCAATCTCACAAACGACGCTAATGATGCCAAACCGAGTTGCGATGGCGTCATTAAGAGTCCTCGCCCATGCAGTTGATAATGATGTACATTTAAGTGCCTGCACATGGCACTTGCAGCTCATGTGACCCAGCCACTCATCTTCCCGACCCAGGCGGTGTAGTTTATGCACGAGCCATAGGCACGTAGCATATGCATTGGCAGGCAAATAATGTGCACTTAAATGCACAGTGATCCTCGACGCAATACTCTATTCACAGTAGATACACAAGTACACCAAAGGCGGGCACTGTGCACTTAAATGCCCATTTACGTTCAAACCGTGCATGGCACGCACGGTGCAAAACGGGTGCATGTCGTCGTGCACCCAGGAGCCTCGCGCCACCCCACCACGAGGCGCCCACTGACTCGCCAGAGGTCACCACATGGACCACCAGCGGTTTCTGTCTCCACCGCGCCGGTCTCCAACCATGGATGCCATGCTCACGTCGACTCGCTGGTGCACATCTTCATGCACCCGAGGAGCCTCCGGCCCACTGTTCATACGCCCAACTGCAAAGACCGGCGGCCACCATGGCTCTAGCATTTTCTGCCACGACCACAATGGTCCCTTACAAGGAAGATTGTGCACGTCGTGCAAGGTGGACAATGGGTGCACACTCCCCCATGAGCCCCAAAGGGAGCCCCACCTCTCATGGCTCTAGCAAGCCTGTGGGCAGTTGCCCACCACCACCTTGTGTATGGCAGGCGAATTCTGTCCTGGCCTAAATACCTCTGACACACCCCGACATTCGGCAAGCAATAGAGGCCTTCGGCCAAGTACTCCGTGCATGTAGCAAACTCACGGCAGACCGTCGTGAGCCTCTTGATCCCATTGGCAGTCACCACTTGAACTGTCGGCATCCTCTACCATCTAAGGGGTGGCCCTTGACCACCAAGGCTGACCCCGGTGGCCCCTCGGCCATGCACCCAGTGCACTAAACATGCACTGGACTCCTCGGCCAACTCACGATCAAGGTCTCCCTTGGCCCTCCGAAGGACCTCTAGTCCTCGGCCATGCTCCACGGCTAAGATCTCCCCTCGTTCCATAACTCCCACGACCAGGGTCACCACGGCCAGTACATTTGTCGCCAACCAACTCATCTGCCAAAGACCTCCACTCCGAGGCTATGCACCACGACCAGAGGTCTCCTCGACATGCCATCCAATGGCCATGCATGCTCCTCTGTCAAGATGCTCCTCAGAGATCTTCCTCGGCCATAGACCTCTCCTCCACTCCACAACAACAACATCAGCACATGACTCCACGACCATGGGCCGCCCCTAAGGCACGTTACATGGTCCATGCAACGTTTTCACCTGCTGTGTTCGCTTGACCACCACGTGCACGGCTCCGGATGCCTTGCGTGTCACATGCACACACCACCACTACCCTGCATGTCGCGTACACACCTTGGACGATTGCCACCTCAACCAAGTACAAACAGGCAACCGACACCAGATACCGGTTTCCATGCACTAACCATAGACGAGCATGCACCTCAAAAAAGAAATGAAAATAAAAATAAAGAACAAGGAAGAGAAGAAATGACAAACAACAGCGGGTAAAAATCAGCCATAGTGGCTAAATACTCCGGTTTGTTTCCTTCAAAACTTATGTGGATTTTGTTTTCACTAACATAATTGATCTCTGGAGCACGAAATCTCCATCAGCAACTTACCTCCCTGCGAGTGTACTGCCTAAGGTTGTATTCCTCTCATAGAGGAGTGCAGGTCAGCCTTCGGCTGCCTAAAGACGAAATCTCTATCAATGAAATCTTTATCGGCAACTTACCTCCCCGCTAGGCAAAGGATGAGTGTCATACCTAAGACTACTCTATCCCTCTCACGGTGGAGTGTGGGTCAGCCTTTGACTACTCGAAGATGGAATCTCCACCAACAAAATCTCCATCAACGAAATCTCCACTAACGAAATCTCCATCAGTAACTTACCTGCCTGCGAGGCAAATGGATCAGTGTAATGCTTAAAGCTACTTTGTCCCTTTCATATAGGAGTGCGGGTCAGCCTTCGGCTACTCAAAGAGGGAATCTCCACCAGCGAAATCTTCATCAACTACTTACCTCCCCGTGAGGCGAAAAGGATAAGTATAATACCTAAGACTGCTCTATCCCCCTCGCAGAGGAGTGCAGATCAGCCTTCGGCTACTTGAAGATAAAATCTCTATCATCGAAATCTTCATCAATGGAATCTCCATTAACGAAATCTCCACCAACGGAATCTCCTGCAATGGAACGCCATCTATAGCAATGGAACTTCATCTCCAACAACAGAACACCAAACGAATAGTACCTCAAACCTTCACCGCACCCTAGTAAGGCAGTTCAGGTTCACGAATGTCTCACTTGTGATTGGAAAATATTTGCACTAACGGGTTTGACTTTTACAGCATCTCCTACCTACTTTTCTGTGATGATCAACAGGTGGGTCCAGCCGTAAGGCAACCCGGCCTACCCCATGGCAAAGTGCGGGTTCAGTCTTTTGACCACTTCACGCGGATAACAACAAAGATACCCTAATACCCTAACATTAACCACAATTCACATCGAAAAATGAACGTTCACCCACATCATCGAAAATAAAATCGTCGGAAGACCATACACCTTTCAACAAGACTTAAGGTGAGTCCAGTCTTATAAACAGCTCAACCCTTTTTTACCGTTTTATAAAAATTCAATGGGTAAGAAAGGTTAGAGACTGACTAATCGCCCAAGTGTCTGAATGGCTGGGAAAGCTCAGGGACGGCCCTACCCCCCAGGTGCCCGAATGGGCTGGAAAGCTCAAGGACCGCTCGACCTCCCAAGTGTCTGAATAGGCAGGCAAATCATTTGACTTCCCTGCCAACTTTCATACGCATCTTACGCAGTCGCCCATCTCCCGCCATAGTCAAGATATGTGCTCACACCCTACATATCTTACGCGGTCGAGCCCACCTCTCAATTATCTTGCCAGGATGGGCTTCGCACTCGCACTCCATGAGGTCGAGCCTACCTCCTGCTTACCTCGCCAGGACAGGTTTCATGCTCGCCCTCCATGCGGTCGAGCCTACCTCCGGCTTACCTCGCCAAGACGGACTTCACGCTCGTACTCCACGCGGTCGAGAAAATCTTCCGCCAGATCCCACGCGAATAAATCTTTTTTGCTTAACACGAGAGGAGCAGATGACCAGGGCGAGCTCTCGGAATTTATTTCCGTACGGACAGGGGCGGATCAAGTTGATTGCATATTTTACCTTTGAAGATCCTCCAGGTCTAATTTGGAACAAATCGCCCTTTAAGAATCGCAGGCAACTGTGAATGGATAAAATACACCAGTCCCAAAATGGTTCTCAAGGCCCAGCCCATTAATGGGACATCATTAGAAGACAAAGGAAGATAGAGGGAAATGGGACAAAGAAGGAATAAGGAAGTGAGGGTGTCAAGAGGCAGAGAGGTGTTAGGAGAAAGTAGGAAAGGGAAAGACAATCAGACACGCAAAGCAGACATCCCTCACCACTAGTGAGGTGCATGCAAGAAGATGGTCAGATAAAAGGGACAGGGTACCTACAATTTCGGGGACTCTTTTTTCAAACGCTTGGAGGGATTTTTAGCGATGCTTCTTCTTCGACTGCTTCTTCAACCTCTAGATAGAGAGATCCAAAAAGAACATCTTCTCTAGCAAGTAGATCTTTAGCTCCCAATATACAGTGAGAAGTGAGAGGCTATGAGAGACTACAAACAAGCATATTATAGTGGAATCTTCCCTGCTGAAACCCCCGTAGACGTAGGCCTAGTGCCGAACCATGTAAATTTTTGTGTCCATCTCTTTTTATAGTCTCTGCATTTAAATACTATTCACCGCCATGGATGTACGCACAGACACAGTACAGCCGCACCGGATCACCGTCAAGGGCTCCACACCTCACCGATAAAGGCCCAACAACTTACCTCAACGCATCCGGGAATAGATCTTTCTCTCATTCTGGGTTGTGCCGTTTTTAGGCGTTAACATCCGATTTTACTAGTTCCAATCCAATTTTTTCGGTATGTTATATAGTATATATATTATAGTATATAATAATATAGTGATAATATATTGTAATATATTATAATATATATTATAATTGTATTATAGACTATAGTGATATATTATAATATATCATATAGTTATATATTATAGTATATTATAATATATAGTGATATAGTATTAATATAACTACTAATACAATAGGCTATAGTGATAATATATAGTTATTTATATAGGATTTTAAATTTTAATATTATATAAATTAGTAATTTATGATATAACACAAATTATTTTATATATAATTATATATAAAAATCATAAATCATATAAAAAATTATAGAAAAAATATTTTATACAATATAGATATATATATAGATATAGATATATATATACACACACCGATCTGATCCAATTCGGTCAAAATTTCCGCCAACTAATGTTTGCTTGGAAGCACTCGTTAATAAAGGCGCCTAGGAGCGCTTGGTAGTAACTGCCTGCTAGAGAATGTCCACCATTAGCTCACCACTCTTGAGTTTTGTAAAGTCACTCTTGAGGTTTGTCATTTTGATTTATAACTGTTGTCAATTGAGACCCTACCTAATATTTCTAAAAAAAAAAAGTCAATGAAAATTTGATGTGGCATGCCGGGTATGGACAGATAGGGTCAGTTTGGGATTGTGTTAAGAGTTTTTAAAAGTGCTTAAATAACCTTAAAAACTCTTTAATGAAAGAATTAGATTATTTATGTGTTACATATTAAAACACTTTTTAATCTCAAATAAGCTAAAAAAAAAGTATGTATTTTCCCCACTTCACAAAATCCACTGGGCCTCAGCCCAATACCCGACCTAAGGGTCACCAGGACCACGCCTGAAACAATGGGTCAACTAGGGAAAAAGATCAAGTGACTGACAGGACAGATCAACCTAACATCGTTAAGCCACGTTCTGAACCTAGGAACTTGTATAAAACGTAGCAGGAAATACAAAGAACCCTTGATCTGCTGATATGGGAACATCTACGGGTCACAAAGGATAAAAGTAAGGCCAGCAAATCACGCCGCATTAATGGTGCCACTACTGAGACGCCACATTGATGGTGCCGTCACAGAACCACGCTGCATTAAAGAAATCTGACAACAGGAATAGTACGAGGGGCACGAACTTCGTAGAGACAAGCACGATCTGCTCCTCCCTAGACCCATGGTATAAATAGCAAGCCTCATGTAGGAGAAACTCTCTCTGATCCCTACATTCTTTCATTTATTTACAAACCTCTAAGGGAATTTACTAACTTTAGCATCAGAGACTTTCCAGCCCCAAGGTTGTCCACTCTTAGTTGCCTCTTTCTTTGTCTTTAGCATACCCATTCTTGAAGACCTGAATTGTCAAAGCCTGGTCCAAAGACGTGCGAAACCCAATGTTAACACATTGTTTTGATGATTTTCCTCAAAATGTACTTTTTCAAATAATCTGAAATGTAATTCAAATTTTAAAGAGACTGTCAATGGGCAAAAATACATTTATAATTTTCAAACTTTCAAAGGTTTGGTCATAATTTTTAAAAAACTAAATGATTATCATTTCTACCTTGGAGAAAGCTTTCTTAATTTGTTTCCAAATAAATGTAATATGTTTAAAAGTGCTTTAAGCATATGGTTATTAAACAGTAAATAACTGTTTTTTTTTACTTAAATTATAAGTTAGAAGCCCTAAAACTATAAGTTATATTTTATACCGCAATCCTAAACATACACATAATATGTCATGTCTCTTATATATATATATATATATATATATTGCACAATAATTAAATTATGCAAGCACAAAATAAACAGGCGGTTAAACCGACCATATGCATGTATGCGTATGCAAAGATAATTGTAATAAACATATAAGCTTTATTAAAATTAACAAGCTTAAAGTAATTACAAGCAGTAGGTAGTGCAGATTTGCACTTACAAATATTGGGTAAATAAGGAGAGTCAAGAACAAGGTGGAGAGGATTAGAGGTTCTCTCGAGTGAGTTCTGGAATGAGCTCTGCCTTAGCACAATAACAAGGTTCTCCTTTTATAGAATAAGGAGTTCCTGTTTACAATTATTAAAGTAACAACCCGTGAGTGCACAGTGGGAACTGTTTAAGCACGGGGCACAGGGTGTCATCATTATGTCCTCCAGCTGTCTCTTGTGGGCGGCTGCTTTGGGCAAAAGACGACAAATTAGGATTCGGTCCACTCTGTGACGTCCAGCTGTCTCTGTGGGCGGCTGATTTTGGCGCAGAGTGTCAATTAACTCAAAGAGGACTGTCGGTCTTCTTTGAACTCAAGAAGTAGTCAATCATCTTCTGGTTTTGGAATACCTTCCGAATCATGACCAAACAAATTGCTGTATGAAGCCTCGGAGGATGCTTCTGAATTTTCTTCAGAGTTATCACTCGTAGACTTGGACAGTTGTTGTTCCAACAATTTTAATAAATCTTTTTTACTGAGTCTGCTGAGGATGTTATCTTTGACAGACTTGGAAGATTTCTTAGAGGAGGAGCTGGTGGCTTTTCCTCTTGATGAAGCTGTTGGTGAATCAGGGGCCTGAATAACCAGGGGGTATTCAGGTATTGCTGAACCAGACTTGATTGCAGGGAATTCCTTCTTGTCATCTAAATCAGGAGCGACTTGAGGGAAATCCTTAATTATTTGGCTGATCACTTTTTCAGTATAACCGTACCTATCCCACCATTTTGTGAAATAAGCTCGGTCCAGTATATTTGCATTTCTCTCATAAGTCCATTTGAAGATCCATGGAAGTTTGTAGGTCTTACAGAAATGGAGCTCATAAGGGAACATTTGAGAATGCCGATTCAATTTTGTATTGGCAAACTGTTGATAGAAAGTAAAAGCTCTGGCGAGCTGCTCAGGGAGATTCTGGGGAATTAAACCAAATAGGTCCCACCATTGTAGAAACCAGTAAGGGAAAGTTCCTTTGAATCTTTTATCAAAATTGAAGAACCATGAATGGCTCATATCAGGTACCTGAAAGAACATGAAACGTCTCCAGGCAGTTATGTAATCAAAGTAATTATAACTCAGTGCAGAGTCGTGGAGTCTTTTAAGAGTGGATGGGTTGGTGCCCCATTCATCTTCTGTGATGACTCGAAGAATATAAGCACTGTGATAAATTAATTTGGTGGAGTCATTCTTATCATAAATGGGTTTGATGATAAGAGAGTTGGTGAGAATCAGGATACTGGAATAAAATTGAAGATTTTTGGAGGAATCTTCAGGTATCCAGTGGAAATTAGGGGGGAAATAGGAAGAGGCTATTTTGAACGGATCTGTAGAACTAGAACGGCAAGGTTCTATGTGGAACAGATGGGTCAGAAATGGCTTCTTCATATACATAGAATTTCCTTTTGGGAGGAAAAACTGAGGGGTAATCAAAGTAGGTCCTTTTGATGCAATTGCTTTCGCATAAAGATCAAAAGGGGTAGAAACCGTAGACGCGAAGGTCGACGGTTGCGCAATTTTACCAAGAGGTGTGAACTTATTGGCAATATCCAGTGCTGTGGAAGGAGCACTGGGCACAATGGAGGATCCAGACTCATTCTTGATGAGTTTTATACTGGGTATTGGAGGTGGTGGATTCACTCTTTGTTTTTCTTTTCCTTTCTTTTTGCTGACGCTCATGATTGGGTGTCTGCAAAAATTCTCTGGTAAGAAAATCAGGGATAGAATTGTCAGTGCCTTTGATGTATTCAATATCAAAATCAAAGACACTTAAAATACTTTGCCATCGTGCAAAAATATGTTTTGATGCAATGTTTTGAACATCTTGTTCTAAAACAAATTTAGCACTCATGCAATCAATGCGAAGTAAAAACTTCTTGTTTAACAGATCAGATTGAAATTTAGAAATACATAGTACTATAGATAATATTTCTTGTTTAATAGTACTATATTTTTCTTGTGCAGGGTTCCAGGTTCCGGAATGGAATCGAACAATCTGTTCAGAAGAACCTGGTGAAACAGATTGTTTCAGAATGCCACCATAACCGATGTTTGAGGCATCTGTTTCCACTATTTTGAATGAATCAGAAGTGGGGATACCAAGGCACGGCAAAGTTTTGACATGTGCTTTGATTTTCCTCACTATTTTAGTATGTATTTCTGTCCAAGGAGGAGGATTGGAAAGAAGTCTTTTGAACAAAGGACGACATTGTTTCCTCATATCCTTGTAGAAATCAGCAACATAGTTAAGAGATCCTAAGAATCTCTGTAACTGGTTTTTGTCAAGAATGACATCAGGGAATTTGTCGGCAAAATCAATGGCTCTTTGGATGGGCCTGATTTTCCCTTCAGAAATGTCATAACCAAGGAATCTGATTTTGGTTTGGAATAATTTGATCTTTTTCGCAGAAACGACAAGACCATTGAGTCTAATGATGTCTAGAAACGAATTTAAATGTTTCCAGTGCTCATCAATAGATTTTGAAAAAACAAGAACATCATCTATGTAGACGATGGTGAAAGCAGTGAACGAATTGAAAATGTCGTTCATGATGTGTTGGAACTCACTGGGGGCATTTTTGAGACCGAATGGCATCACATTCCATTCGTAATGACCAAAGGGAGTAACAAAGGCTGTTTTGTATCTATCTGACTCGGCTATCTGGATTTGCCAAAACCCGGATTTGAGGTCAAATTTGGAAAACACTACAGCATCAGTCAACCTATGAATTAAGTCATTTTTGTTGGGAATAGGGTACCTAATCCACTGCAAGACTTTGTTCAAAGGTTTGTAATTAATGACTAGTCGAGGGGTACCTCTTTCTAGTTCGGCCTTTTTTTTGGACATAAAAAGCTGGGCAAGACCAGGGGGACTTACTCTCTCTAATTATGCCTTTTTTCATTAAATCTTTAATCTCCTGTTTGCAGAATTCTAAAGTCTGACTATTCATTTGAATTGGTCTGGCCTTAGTGGAGATTGTGCGTTCATCAAAATTTTTGATATAGGGTAAAGAAACGATGTGTTTCTTCCTATGCCAAAAAGCATTTGGTAAATCAGAACAAACATCAAAAAGAAGACGCTTGTTAAAATTATCAATTTTTGAAATTAAAATTGGAGAAGATAAATGTTCTGAAATCTTTTTGTATCTTATTTCCTGTTTAAGGAAATTCAGATGTTTTTGTTTTGCAAAAAGTAAAGATTTCAAGCTTTTATCTTGATCAATCTCTTGGCGAGATGCAAATTTGAATTTGACTTTTTGACCAAAAGGGTCGGTAGTAATACCATCTTTTTCAGTCAAAAAAGGGTATAAAGCAGAAATGAAAGGAATGCCTAAAATCACCTTGTCAGACATATTTTTGACCAAAACAGAGGGGATTTTAAAACAAACATTATTCTGGCAAACATGAGCGTTGTTAAGCTCAAAAGTAATTTTCATCTGAGATCCATTTGCAGAAAACAATCTCTCAGAAGATTTTTCAAAATATTTGCTAGGAATGAGTCCTTCCTGAATGCAATTCAGGTCTGATCCGGAGTCAATCATAGCAACAACAGAAAATTGAAAATCATGAGCAACAACAATAGTAACTCTTGAAAACCATTTCGGAGGAATGGTATGATGGATTAAACAGATCTGGTTATCAGCAGCTAACTCATGTTGGCTAGAACCAGAATCGTTTGTTTGCTCATTATCAGAAGGGATGTCCTGATCAAGTTGTTTATCAATTTTGAACACTAAAAATTCTTGTTTTAAAATTTCGTTTTCAGATTTAAGGTTATTAACCTCTGATCTGAGTTCAACAATTTCTTTTTTAACAAGATTTATTTCGTGTTGCAAATCATTTGTAGAAATATCCTTGGGTTTTTTCTTTTGAAATCTTTCCAAGGTTTCTTGAAAACTAATCCTGTGTTTTGAAGGTTCTGGTTCTTGGCGACCCAGAAGCTTTTTTAGCTTAAGAAGATATTCTTCTTTGAGCTCAGGATTTGTAATTTGAGAAATCAAGGTTAGCAATAGATTTTCCTGTTCTTCAGACTTAGATAAAACATGGACTGTTTTTCTTTTAGTCTGGCAACAAGTATCATTACAATTGCAACCTAGCTTTGGACCAGCAGAATCTGGAGATTCAGTTTCGGAGTGATATTCTGAATCACTTGAACTGAACTCAAGGATATCAGATGATGAAGATGAAGCTATTTCTAGGAGTCGAAATAGTTCTTCTTTATCATTGTTATCAATATTCAGCTGATTAAGCTTCTTTTTAAACTTTTTATCTTTTTTGGCTCTCTGGGGACATTTATCAGCAAAATGCCCTGGATTGCCACAGATAAAACATTTTCCTTGAGAAGAATCTTTAGACTTCTTTTTCTTAGAAAATGGTTTAGAAAATGGTTTTTTATAAGTTTTCTTATAAAAATCATCACGGGGTTTTCTCCTGATACTACCATGAGGTTTAGAAAACTTGTGTCTCCTTTTAGAGGGAGCTATAGCAGGAAGTCCAAATTGTTCACAGAATGTTCCCATTTCGTATTTGGCTTTCTTGCTATTTCTCATCTGCTCTCGGAGCATTCTTTGATCATTACACATACTGATACCAAGTTTCTTTATTACTGCGCATATATCACCATAGGTGTAAGCATCGTAATTAAGAGACCCAGCAACAGTAAGTTCATCCTTCACTTTATAAGCAAATAAGCGAGGTAAACCATCAATAAATTTCTCCTTCCAGTAAGGCTTCTGACTATCATCACGAAGCATTACTTTAGAAATAAAAACATCTTGGTACCATCTATAATCAGACATCTGATGACATCTAAGATTATTTAACTGGTCGCTGATACGACTAGTTATATCAGATGGTGTGCCAATAAAATGCTTTAAAATCGTGTAAATCAAAGTATTAACTCCATCAGGTTGAGCAGCACCAATGGATTCATCAAAAATAGGGAACCCTTCATCATTACGCTTGACAGCGTTCTGAATGGTTTTTTTGGCATCTCTGGTTAGGTGTTTATCCCACCAGTTTCTTAAAACACCGGAAAAACCTTGTGTTAAAATCTTAACAATATCAGGTTGTCTGATATTGTTATTCACATAAGCATTTGCAACAAGGGACATCTTACTCATGGTATTCATGATCTCTTGTTCAGAGAAACCATCAATATTCCACTCATAAACTTTGTCCGCAGAGTAAGAAGATTGGCTTTGAAAAACTTTTTCTTCAAACTGTAAATCAGGGGGAGTAGGCCTGGAATACCAATTCTTCGTCAGACTCATTGGTTTGGGTCCTTTTGAAGAGAATGTGGCGATTTCAGGTTTTAAAATAATATTTTGAAAATTGTTTTTAAGTAAATCAAGATCCTTTTCTTCAGAGGAGTGATCGCTAGAGGACTCATCTGTGGATTCCATGAGAACTTCTTCTTCTATTTCTTTGTTAGACAAAGCACTAGTAGAAGGCAGTTCTTTCTTCAGATCTTTTAGCATTTGATCAATTTTATCTAAAGTCTGTGCCTGAGGTATTTTAAATTCAATTTTGGCTCGACTTTCAGGTAAAATAATCAAAGGTTTTTCAGTAATTTTCTTTGGTTGATCTGTATTTGAAACCAAAGGAATAGGATCAGGTTTTTCAACCTTTTCTTCAATCCGATCAAGCTGTTGTCCGATCGTATGAAGAGCAAGATTCACAAAGTTATTTTGAGAAATAACCTTTTTTGTTTCTTTGAGAATCTTGTCCTTCTCAGGATCTTTGGAAACAGTTTCCGAGATTTTGAAAGGTGAAGCAGATATCTCAACTCCCTTGTGGGTGATGAGAACAGTCTCCAAAGGTGGATGGCTTGACTGAACTACCATCTTACCTTCTTCCTGGACAAAATCAGTTTTAACAACATTTAAAGTGTTGTTTGAAACATAAATATTTTCAACAAAATCAAAGAAAAGAATATGCTGCTGCTGCTTATTCATTTCTTGTTTCCATTTCCGTTTGACACGTTGTTTTTCTTTTTCAGAATACTTTGAGTGATAAGCTTTTCGCCTAGCACTATTTTTTGAAAGCTTGTATTCTTCAAAAAGATAAACAAGATCAAATGTAAATGGTTTATTCAACACAGTTAGACTGTGATGAACCTGAGGGGCAACAGGAGCCACCATTTCTGAAGCTGTGGGTGATTCAGAAGATTCCTCTTCTTTATCGGCCTCATTATGGATGGACTGGTCTTTAGAAGAACCAGCAGCCTGAGCAGAATAAAAAGCAGAGGTAACTTGAGAGGACGTAGAGAGTCCTTTCAGTTTTAAAGCAGGTTTAATAGGTTGGGCTGTTTTAACAGAATCTTCCAGAAATTGTTTGAGATTTTGGTCTCTTCTTACTGGAATTTCTGACCCTTCAAAAGAAGAACTAGATCCAGCATAAGAATTTCTTCTTAGCCCTGGAGATCTATTCTGATCAAAAGAGATTTTAATGGTTCCATCCAAATACTGTTGAATGTTACTAGGATAACTATCAACAGGGTTTCTGGGAATGGAAATAGGAGGAACTTCTTCTTCCAAGATCCATTCTGTGGGAAGTTTAATATCTTTCCAGAAAATCATTTTTGGGGTGGAAACCTCCGCATCTGGGGTAGAACTCTGGATCAGTAGAGTTTTTCCCTGGATGGATTTTGCAATGGCACGAGGATTCAAATTCGTTTTTAAAAGACGATAATAAATCCTGTAAATCAAAGTGAGAGGTTTACTCCCTGCAAGCATATCATAACCGGAGGTCAAAATATTTAAAGTTAAACATTTTGAAATATGGTCATCATCAATAGCAAGAGTTAAATCAGGGAAACAATTGAAATGGACTGGTCCGTTCGTTAAAGACGATTGGATCATTCCGAGAATACTTGTTTCAAATTGATTGAATCTGGCATCCCTTAGACAGAAAAGAACGGATGCATCGATGCCTCTCCTAGTTAAAGGTTTGGCAGCGATCTGGACAGATCCAATATGTATATATCTAAATCCTTTTTCTAAAAACTTTGTCATCTGTTCTTTAGGGAACAGGTAACATTTTTCTTGGGATTTAGATATAGCATAAGTTTGTTCAACAGTACGCACGCAATTTTGTGTGTGCAAGGTTCTTTCAAACCAATTAGTGTGGTAGAGTTTATTAACCTCAAGACTGGGAATCTTCCACGATCCCAGTCCAGAAGACTCAACTGCTTCAAAAGCACAGTCTTCCTCATTCACTATGTCAGGCGGCATAGCCGACCTGGAACTAATTGTTGAATTGGATCTACCTATCCAACTCATTTTGTCCCAGGACAACACCGACCGTAGCATCTCAGGGGTCTGCGAACTTACCACTCTCGGCCCTCGGGTTTGTACCAAAACTGCCCTAAACGCCAACCTCGGCTTAACACGGGACTTACCCAGGTACCTCACCTACTTGTCGAAAGATGATCCTGAACCAACCAAAGTAGAAACTCCGGGTGGGGGTTGTCTGAAAACAAAATAAGTTCAACAGGGGAGAAATAATTCACAACAATTAGATACCAGATTGGCTCTGATACCAAGACAGCGAGAAGAAGTAGGTTGGTTCAGGATCATCTTTCGACAAGTAGGTGAGGTACCTGGGTAAGTCCCGTGTTAAGCCGAGGTTGGCGTTTAGGGCAGTTTTGGTACAAACCCGAGGGCCGAGAGTGGTAAGTTCGCAGACCCCTGAGATGCTACGGTCGGTGTTGTCCTAGGACAAAATGAGTTGGATAGGTAGATCCAATTCAACAATTAGTTCCAGGTCGGCTATGCCGCCTGACATAGTGAATGAGGAAGACTGTGCTTTTGAAGCAGTTGAGTCTTCTGGACTGGGATCGTGGAAGATTCCCAGTCTTGAGGTTAATAAACTCTACCACACTAATTGGTTTGAAAGAACCTTGCACACACAAAATTGCGTGTGTACTGTTGAACAAACTTATGCTATATCTAAATCCCAAGAAAAATGTTACCTGTTCCCTAAAGAACAGATGACAAAGTTTTTAGAAAAAGGATTTAGATATATACATATTGGATCTGTCCAGATCGCTGCCAAACCTTTAACTAGGAGAGGCATCGATGCATCCGTTCTTTTCTGTCTAAGGGATGCCAGATTCAATCAATTTGAAACAAGTATTCTCGGAATGATCCAATCGTCTTTAACGAACGGACCAGTCCATTTCAATTGTTTCCCTGATTTAACTCTTGCTATTGATGATGACCATATTTCAAAATGTTTAACTTTAAATATTTTGACCTCCGGTTATGATATGCTTGCAGGGAGTAAACCTCTCACTTTGATTTACAGGATTTATTATCGTCTTTTAAAAACGAATTTGAATCCTCGTGCCATTGCAAAACCCATCCAGGGAAAAACTCTACTGATCCAGAGTTCTACCCCAGATGCGGAGGTTTCCACCCCAAAAATGATTTTCTGGAAAGATATTAAACTTCCCACAGAATGGATCTTGGAAGAAGAAGTTCCTCCTATTTCCATTCCCAGAAACCCTGTTGATAGTTATCCTAGTAACATTCAATAGTATTTGGATGGAACCATTAAAATCTCTTTTGATCAGAATAGATCTCCAGGGCTAAGAAGAAATTCTTATGCTGGATCTAGTTCTTCTTTTGAAGGGTCAGAAATTCCAGTAAGAAGAGACCAAAATCTCAAACAATTTCTGGAAGATTCTGTTAAAACAGCCCAACCTATTAAACCTGCTTTAAAACTGAAAGGACTCTCTACGTCCTCTCAAGTTACCTCTGCTTTTTATTCTGCTCAGGCTGCTGGTTCTTCTAAAGACCAGTCCATCCATAATGAGGCCGATAAAGAAGAGGAATCTTCTGAATCACCCACAGCTTCAGAAATGGTGGCTCCTGTTGCCCCTCAGGTTCATCACAGTCTAACTGTGTTGAATAAACCATTTACATTTGATCTTGTTTATCTTTTTGAAGAATACAAGCTTTCAAAAAATAGTGCTAGGCGAAAAGCTTATCACTCAAAGTATTCTGAAAAAGAAAAACAACGTGTCAAACGGAAATGGAAACAAGAAATGAATAAGCAGCAGCAGCATATTCTTTTCTTTGATTTTGTTGAAAATATTTATGTTTCAAACAACACTTTAAATGTTGTTAAAACTGATTTTGTCCAGGAAGAAGGTAAGATGGTAGTTCAGTCAAGCCATCCACCTTTGGAGACTGTTCTCATCACCCACAAGGGAGTTGAGATATCTGCTTCACCTTTCAAAATCTCGGAAACTGTTTCCAGAGATCCTGAGAAGGACAAGATTCTCAAAGAAACAAAAAAGGTTATTTCTCAAAATAACTTTGTGAATCTTGTTCTTCATACGATCGGACAACAGCTTGATCGGATTGAAGAAAAGGTTGAAAAACCTGATCCTATTCCTTTGGTTTCAAATACAGATCAACCAAAGAAAATTACTGAAAAACCTTTGATTATTTTACCTGAAAGTCGAGCCAAAATTGAATTTAAAATACCTCAGGCACAGACTTTAGATAAAATTGATCAAATGCTAAAAGATCTGAAGAAAGAACTGCCTTCTACTAGTGCTTTGTCTAACAAAGAAATAGAAGAAGAAGTTCTCATGGAATCCACAGATGAGTCCTCTAGCGATCACTCCTCTGAAGAAAAGGATCTTGATTTACTTAAAAACAATTTTCAAAATATTATTTTAAAACCTGAAATCGCCACATTCTCTTCAAAAGGACCCAAACCAATGAGTCTGACGAAGAATTGGTATTCCAGGCCTACTCCCCCTGATTTACAGTTTGAAGAAAAAGTTTTTCAAAGCCAATCTTCTTACTCTGCGGACAAAGTTTATGAGTGGAATATTGATGGTTTCTCTGAACAAGAGATCATGAATACCATGAGTAAGATGTCCCTTGTTGCAAATGCTTATGTGAATAACAATATCAGACAACCTGATATTGTTAAGATTTTAACACAAGGTTTTTCCGGTGTTTTAAAAAACTGGTGGGATAAACACCTAACCAGAGATGCCAAAGAAACCATTCAGAACGCTGTCAAGCGTAATGATGAAGGGTTCCCTATTTTTGATGAATCCATTGGTGCTGCTCAACCTGATGGAGTTAATACTTTGATTTACACGATTTTAAAGCATTTTATTGGCACACCATCTGATATAACTAGTCGTATCAGCGACCAGTTAAATAATCTTAGATGTCATCAGATGTCTGATTATAGATGGTACCAAGATGTTTTTATTTCTAAAGTAATGCTTCGTGATGATAGTCAGAAGCCTTACTGGAAGGAGAAATTTATTGATGGTTTACCTCGCTTATTTGCTTATAAAGTGAAGGATGAACTTACTGTTACTGGGTCTCTTAATTACGATGCTTACACCTATGGTGATATATGCGCAGTAATAAAGAAACTTGGTATCAGTATGTGTAATGATCAAAGAATGCTCCGAGAGCAGATGAGAAATAGCAAGAAAGCCAAATACGAAATGGGAACATTCTGTGAACAATTTGGACTTCCTGCTATAGCTCCCTCTAAAAGGAGACACAAGTTTTCTAAACCTCATGGTGGTATCAGGAGAAAACCCCGTGATGATTTTTATAAGAAAACTTATAAAAAACCATTTTCTAAACCATTTTCTAAGAAAAAGAAGTCTAAAGATTCTTCTCAAGGAAAATGTTTTATCTGTGGCAATCCAGGGCATTTTGCTGATAAATGTCCCCAGAAAGCCAAAAAAGATAAAAAGTTTAAAAAGAAGCTTAATCAGCTGAATATTGATAACAATGATAAAGAAGAACTATTTCGACTCCTAGAAATAGCTTCATCTTCATCATCTGATATCCTTGAGTTCAGTTCAAGTGATTCAGAATATCACTCCGAAACTGAATCTCCAGATTCTGCTGGTCCAAAGCTAGGTTGCAATTGTAATGATACTTGTTGCCAGACTAAAAGAAAAACAGTCCATGTTTTATCTAAGTCTGAAGAACAGGAAAATCTATTGCTAACCTTGATTTCTCAAATTACAAATCCTGAGCTCAAAGAAGAATATCTTCTTAAGCTAAAAAAGCTTCTGGGTCGCCAAGAACCAGAACCTTCAAAACACAGGATTAGTTTTCAAGAAACCTTGGAAAGATTTCAAAAGAAAAAACCCAAGGATATTTCTACAAATGATTTGCAACACGAAATAAATCTTGTTAAAAAAGAAATTGTTGAACTCAGATCAGAGGTTAATAACCTTAAATCTGAAAACGAAATTTTAAAACAAGAATTTTTAGTGTTCAAAATTGATAAACAACTTGATCAGGACATCCCTTCTGATAATGAGCAAACAAACGATTCTGGTTCTAGCCAACATGAGTTAGCTGCTGATAACCAGATCTGTTTAATTCATCATACCATTCCTCCGAAATGGTTTTCAAGAGTTACTATTGTTGTTGCTCATGATTTTCAATTTTCTGTTGTTGCTATGATTGACTCCGGATCAGACCTGAATTGCATTCAGGAAGGACTCATTCCTAGCAAATATTTTGAAAAATCTTCTGAGAGATTGTTTTCTGCAAATGGATCTCAGATGAAAATTACTTTTGAGCTTAACAACGCTCATGTTTGCCAGAATAATGTTTGTTTTAAAATCCCCTCTGTTTTGGTCAAAAATATGTCTGACAAGGTGATTTTAGGCATTCCTTTCATTTCTGCTTTATACCCTTTTTTGACTGAAAAAGATGGTATTACTACCGACCCTTTTGGTCAAAAAGTCAAATTCAAATTTGCATCTCGCCAAGAGATTGATCAAGATAAAAGCTTGAAATCTTTACTTTTTGCAAAACAAAAACATCTGAATTTCCTTAAACAGGAAATAAGATACAAAAAGATTTCAGAACATTTATCTTCTCCAATTTTAATTTCAAAAATTGATAATTTTAACAAGCGTCTTCTTTTTGATGTTTGTTCTGATTTACCAAATGCTTTTTGGCATAGGAAGAAACACATCGTTTCTTTACCCTATATCAAAAATTTTGATGAACGCACAATCTCCACTAAGGCCAGACCAATTCAAATGAATAGTCAGACTTTAGAATTCTGCAAACAGGAGATTAAAGATTTAATGAAAAAAGGCATAATTAGAGAGAGTAAGTCCCCCTGGTCTTGCCCAGCTTTTTATGTCCAAAAAAAGGCCGAACTAGAAAGAGGTACCCCTCGACTAGTCATTAATTACAAACCTTTGAACAAAGTCTTGCAGTGGATTAGGTACCCTATTCCCAACAAAAATGACTTAATTCATAGGTTGACTGATGCTGTAGTGTTTTCCAAATTTGACCTCAAATCCGGGTTTTGGCAAATCCAGATAGCCGAGTCAGATAGATACAAAACAGCCTTTGTTACTCCCTTTGGTCATTACGAATGGAATGTGATGCCATTCGGTCTCAAAAATGCCCCCAGTGAGTTCCAACACATCATGAACGACATTTTCAATTCGTTCACTGCTTTCACCATCGTCTACATAGATGATGTTCTTGTTTTTTCAAAATCTATTGATGAGCACTGGAAACATTTAAATTCGTTTCTAGACATCATTAGACTCAATGGTCTTGTTGTTTCTGCGAAAAAGATCAAATTATTCCAAACCAAAATCAGATTCCTTGGTTATGACATTTCTGAAGGGAAAATCAGGCCCATCCAAAGAGCCATTGATTTTGCCGACAAATTCCCTGATGTCATTCTTGACAAAAACCAGTTACAGAGATTCTTAGGATCTCTTAACTATGTTGCTGATTTCTACAAGGATATGAGGAAACAATGTCGTCCTTTGTTCAAAAGACTTCTTTCCAATCCTCCTCCTTGGACAAAAATACATACTAAAATAGTGAGGAAAATCAAAGCACATGTCAAAACTTTGCCGTGCCTTGGTATCCCCACTTCTGATTCATTCAAAATAGTGGAAACAGATGCCTCAAACATCGGTTATGGTGGCATTCTGAAACAATCTGTTTCACCAGGTTCTTCTGAACAGATTGTTCGATTCCATTCCGGAACCTGGAACCCTGCACAAGAAAAATATAGTACTATTAAACAAGAAATATTATCTATAGTACTATGTATTTCTAAATTTCAATCTGATCTGTTAAACAAGAAGTTTTTACTTCGCATTGATTGCATGAGTGCTAAATTTGTTTTAGAACAAGATGTTCAAAACATTGCATCAAAACATATTTTTGCACGATGGCAAAGTATTTTAAGTGTCTTTGATTTTGATATTGAATACATCAAAGGCACTGACAATTCTATCCCTGATTTTCTTACCAGAGAATTTTTGCAGACACCCAATCATGAGCGTCAGCAAAAAGAAAGGAAAAGAAAAACAAAGAGTGAATCCACCACCTCCAATACCCAGTATAAAACTCATCAAGAATGAGTCTGGATCCTCCATTGTGCCCAGTGCTCCTTCCACAGCACTGGATATTGCCAATAGGTTCACACCTCTTGGTAAAATTGCGCAACCATCGACCTTCGCGTCTACGGTTTCTACCCCTTTTGATCTTTATGCGAAAGCAATTGCATCAAAAGGACCTACTTTGATTACCTCTCAGTTTTTCCTCCCAAAAGGAAATTCTATGTATATGAAGAAGCCATTTCTGACCCATCTGTTCCACATAGAACCTTGCCGTTCTAGTTCTACAGATCCGTTCAAAATAGCCTCTTCCTATTTCCCCCCTAATTTCCACTGGATACCTGAAGATTCCTCCAAAAATCTTCAATTTTATTCCAGTATCCTGATTCTCACCAACTCTCTTATCATCAAACCCATTTATGATAAGAATGACTCCACCAAATTAATTTATCACAGTGCTTATATTCTTCGAGTCATCACAGAAGATGAATGGGGCACCAACCCATCCACTCTTAAAAGACTCCACGACTCTGCACTGAGTTATAATTACTTTGATTACATAACTGCCTGGAGACGTTTCATGTTCTTTCAGGTACCTGATATGAGCCATTCATGGTTCTTCAATTTTGTTAAAAAATTCAAAGGAACTTTCCCTTACTGGTTTCTACAATGGTGGGACCTATTTGGTTTAATTCCCCAGAATCTCCCTGAGCAGCTCGCCAGAGCTTTTACTTTCTATCAACAGTTTGCCAATACAAAATTGAATCGGCATTCTCAAATGTTCCCTTATGAGCTCCATTTCTGTAAGACCTACAAACTTCCATGGATCTTCAAATGGACTTATGAGAGAAATGCAAATATACTGGACCGAGCTTATTTCACAAAATGGTGGGATAGGTACGGTTATACTGAAAAAGTGATCAGCCAAATGATTAAGGATTTCCCTCAAGTCGCTCCTGATTTAGATGACAAGAAGGAATTCCCTGCAATCAAGTCTGGTTCAGCAATACCTGAATACCCCCTGGTTATTCAGGCCCCTGATTCACCAACAGCTTCATCAAGAGGAAAAGCCACCAGCTCCTCCTCTAAGAAATCTTCCAAGTCTGTCAAAGATAACATCCTCAGCAGACTCGGTAAAAAAGATTTATTAAAATTGTTGGAACAACAACTGTCCAAGTCTACGAGTGATAACTCTGAAGAAAATTCAGAAGCATCCTCCGAGGCTTCATACAGCAATTTGTTTGGTCATGATTCGGAAGGTATTCCAAAACCAGAAGATGATTGACTACTTCTTGAGTTCAAAGAAGACCGACAGTCCTCTTTGAGTTAATTGACACTCTGCGCCAAAATCAGCCGCCCACAGAGACAGCTGGACGTCACAGAGTGGACCGAATCCTAATTTGTCGTCTTTTGCCCAAAGCAGCCGCCCACAAGAGACAGCTGGAGGACATAATGATGACACCCTGTGCCCCGTGCTTAAACAGTTCCCACTGTGCACTCACGGGTTGTTACTTTAATAATTGTAAACAGGAACTCCTTATTCTATAAAAGGAGAACCTTGTTATTGTGCTAAGGCAGAGCTCATTCCAGAACTCACTCGAGAGAACCTCTAATCCTCTCCACCTTGTTCTTGACTCTCCTTATTTACCCAATATTTGTAAGTGCAAATCTGCACTACCTACTGCTTGTAATTACTTTAAGCTTGTTAATTTTAATAAAGCTTATATGTTTATTACAATTATCTTTGCATACGCATACATGCATATGGTCGGTTTAACCGCCTGTTTATTTTGTGCTTGCATAATTTAATTATTGTGCAATATATCTTCCATCCTTCTTTCTTTCTCTGATCTTCTTCTGATCTTCCTCCCCTTCCTTCTCTTCTTCTTCAGTCAGGCTCCGCCCTTTCCTTCTTCTCGCTGATATATATATATATATATATATGTATATAACGAGGTCTGCACCTCGAACCTTTATTGATAAAAATCTCACTTTTGACGGAAGAAAATTTTGTTAACAAAATAGCGACCAAAAGCACATAAACTATAAACTAATTACATAAACATGTAAGCTGTGTAAATCAAACTAAATCAGACCACCATTATTAAAACCAATTCCCTTAACACCTTAGAGCCGGCAAACCCACCTTGTCTATTTTCAGAATAATATTCAAACTTCGAAAAAAAAACTATTTCTTGAATAATATTAATGCATAAATTTAGCTAAATGATACAATATGTAATCTTTATATGATCAGAACACAAATGGGGAGGGGATTGTGTTAATTTATACACATATATCTAATAACAATACTATCTATATATAGTGGGATAGTTGATGGTGTCGCTTTACAGATTGATTACAGATATGTCAGATATTAATTTTCTCACGATTCTATATGTGAACGTCAGAATATTTATGACTGATATCATTCACACAACTGCAGCCGTTGGATTATGGTTTCTATATACACGTGCAAACTGCAAAGTGCTGTCTTGTTTCATCACCGAGTCCCACACTGGAGAGATGCAGTGGAATCCCCGCAAGCAGATTACCATAAAATGGAACCAACTCTCCTCCACAAACCACGCAGCCGCGCGGTGAGCACAAAGCGAACTATTCTTTCGCCTTTTACTAAAGAATACCGTGTGCTCTCCGCAGATAGCGGCAAACGCCAATTTTTGGAGGTTGTTCTTCCCTATGGAAGAGCCCCTTTAATCTCAGTCCCAAACTTTTGTTGTTTCTAGTGTTGCAACAGAGTCCTATAAGCAATCTTGACATGGTGACAGACTGGAACATTTTCTTAATTTTCTTGAATGTTGATGAGTGTCAGTTGAATCGTTCGAGTCCCAGATTCTTCTTTCGGCTTGGTTGTTCTGTGCAGGTGTGTGTGACGGCCCTGTTTCATGATATTAGTTTGGGGAGTAACCCGGTTCTGGAAATATTTTATAAGGAAAATGCTACTTGGGGATTTTTTTTTTTATATATATATTTTTTTAAAGTTAGTGATTATGAAAGTGTTTTTTAATATTATTGTAAATTTTTTTATTTTTTAAAAAATATTTAAAAGTGTTAAAAAAATTCTTGTAAAAAAAAGTAAAAAAAAAATGCAAAATACACTAGCGGGAGGTGCCAATAGAAGCTCGCAGTGGTGGCTCCCAGTGGCCATTTTAGAACCGAATCAGTATATATCGATTTTAAAATTTAAAGAACCGATACCATGCTAGTTACATCTTTAAACCGATACTTCCGATTTTATCAGTTCTGATCCAGTTTTTTAGGTATATTATATAGTATATAATAATATAGTGATGATATATTGTAGTATATTATAATTGTATTATAGACTATAGTGATATATTATAGTATATTATAATATATATATAGTGATAATATATAGTTAATAATACATGATTTTAAAATTTAATATTATATTTTAATAATTTATCATATAATACAAAATTATTTTATATATAATTATATATAAAAATCTATATCATATAAAAAATTATAGAAAAAATATTTTATACAAAATAAAAACTAATATATATATATATATAAACTGGTCCGGTCCGGTGTTAAAAAAAAGAAAACCAGAACCAGACAGATTTCAACAGGTTTTGAGAAAAATGAAATCGGTACCGGACTAGACCGAACTCTGTACCAAACCAAATCTACCAATTCGGTCCGATCCGATCTGGTCACCCTTTTTTTTCACCCTTAATATTAATCGTTCGTATTTGAATTAAAAGATGGGGGGAGAGAAATAGGTAAGAAAACCAATTCCACTGTTGGAGGTGGTGCTCAGAATCTCAAAGAAAACCATTGCACTTTGTTACATTTCCTAAAGGATATTTCATGCGGCTAACTGAGTTTTATGTACAGGTAAATAGGCCAAAATCCTTCGAAACTAACTCTGATAAGGCTTCCTATAAACGCAGATGTTGGAAATAGAGTTAACCAATTAAACCCATAACAGAAACTAAACCTCTTTATACAAGAGTAATCGGTAATCCCAAGGGTACATTACAGGCAAGTAGAGAATACTTAGGTGGGATTTGAATAGTGAGATGAGATGGGATGGTTTTAGATGAAAGTTAAATAAAATATTATTAGAATATTTTTTTTAATATTATTATTGTTTTGAGATTTGAAAAAATTGAACTATTTATTATATTTTATGTGGAAATTTGTGAAAATTGTATTGATGAATTGAGATAGTTTTGGTATCCAAACTGAGCGGATTTAGTACCAGTCTAGCCTAGTAGACTCCGTTCACAATGCAAGCCTAGTAAGGCATATACATATAGCAAGGTGTTCAAACGATGCAAACTGTTCATCCAAGTATATGCCTTCCAAGTTCATAATGCTACTTTGTTAATATATTTCTAGTTCCTACAACATCTTTGGTGATGAGAAATCTCAAAAACTGTATAAACACAACATGTCTTTCATCCGATTAAACCCTGAATTCGTTTAGTGTATCTACATCTGTTATGAACCCAATTGAGACGACATCATTCCTGGAGATCTGCATGGTGTCGTTTGGTATTAATGTTAGTGAAGTGTGCGTTTAACAATTGTAGTATGTAGAGAGGAGCAGCCTTACCCACGTGTCAAGTAGTCTGGCTGTATAGAAGTAGTGGAGTCTATTAGAGAGTTTGTTATTTTGCTTCTAATTTCATATAAAGGGAAGAGAAGGGATGGAAGGGAGGAATCTGGAATTATCTTGTATTTGGAAATTATTTGGAGGAAGGGCTGCCTCGAACTAGCCCAGCGTGACATCGCTTTCATCTCCATCTTTTCTGTTCATCTTCTCTATTCTATTGTCACCTTTTGTCAAGCACCTTGCATGCATTCTGCATTTCCAACGCAACAGTCTACTTTCAAGTCTACCACCATTTCCACCGCTTTTCCCTTGATACAAACAGCAACCACAACTGGGTTCATTACAAGTGGTATCTAGAGCCACCGATTCTTCCATGGACGAAATAACCTTCAACAATTAGCAAGTAAATTTGTTGCCACTGATGGAAAAAGCTCTTCAAAAAATGATGCACATCACAGAGTTACTTGATCGAATGCACGCAAATTACAAGGTTTTCAAGCAACAAGTCGAGGAATCCTTCTTGGTCTGGGAAGACCAAGCTGCGGAGGAGGGAGTTGAAAAGGGAGCTACGGATTCAACCAAAGAAATACAAAACTTAGTCCTGCAGATGGAAAATGAATCAACAGATGGGATGAATTTGTAGAGGAAGGAAAAGAGACAGTTGACGAAGTGGAGAAACTAATAGGGTCAATTGCTCAAAAAAATTTCGAGCACAATCAGCCACTGATACATTCCCATACGGCGAAGGCGCCACCGCCACATCACCACCACCTGTCTCAGCCATTCACTTTCGTCATTTTCTCAAATCAGCATTCTGTAAGTGTGGCTATGCATACACTGAATGGCATGGTGTTCGACTTTGACAAGGAGACAAACCTGAGAGGTGAGAAATTTCTGGCTCACTTTCGGTTTGATGTTTTGCCCCTTAAAATTATTTTTAGGCCTTTTGATAGAGGAAGGAAAAAAATAATGACGGAGGAAGCTCCTTCTCATTCTCTTCTGGAGACCGATTCAGAGCTCAGTGCTCAACTGATGCTTAGGGGCGGTGACTCTACCTCTCTTAATTCGATCTATATGAATCCAGCGGAGGTTTTCAGTGATGTCGTTGGAAGTCCATATTACGTTGCTCCTGAAATTTTGTGCAATCATTACGGTCCAAAAGCAGATGTTTGGAGTACTGGAGTGATCCTTTACATTCTTGTAAGTGGCGTGCCTCCTTTTTGGGCCGAAACGAAGAAAGGAATATTTGAAGAAGTTTTGCATGGTGATCTTAACTTCTCATCAGATCCCTGGCCTAATATCTCCGAGAGTGCTGAAGATTTAGTTAGAAAGAAGCTCGTCAGAGACCCAAGAAAGAGGATAACTGCGCATGAAGTTTTGTGCCACCCTTGGATTCAAGTTGATGGGGTGGCTCCAGGCAAGCATCTTGATTCTGCAGTCTTGAGTCGGTTAAAACAGTTTTCTGCAATCAACAAGCTTAAGAAGACGGCTCTTAGAGTTATTGCACAGCACCTCTCTGAAGAAGAAATTGCTGGGTTAAACGAAATGTTTAAGGTGATAGACGCTGACAATAGTGGTCAAATTACTTTTGAAGAACTCAAACATGGACTGGAAGGATTTGGTGCCAATCTGAATGAATATGAAATATACGATCTATGCACGCTGCAGTATGTTCAAAATTATACTCTTGTACTTCTATACCTTTCAATATTCTTATCTTGGAGTGTGGGTGACAGTTGCGCCATTGCTATTAACCTTGAGGACAAGGTTCTTTTGAGGGGGAGAAGAGTTCTTGTAGGTACATTTTTATGCAGGAACTACAAGAATGTGAATTCTCTGTACAATCACAATTTTGCTGCCGTTTTACCTGAAGATTCAGTGGCCAAAATTGTGGTGGCTAATGATATCCTAAATTTCTTGAACATTTATAACATGCCTTTGATTGTCAGGCTTGTTTTGACTTGATTTCCAAACACTCCTCCTGCCATTATTAGTCCCCTCAGCACTTTATGTGAACCTTACTTGAACATATTCCGTGGAATTATCCCACCACTTGGAGGAACTCTTGATTTTTCTCCCATACTAGCATTTCTGGTTCTAAATGCCTTTACCAGCACTGCTGCTGCGCTTCCTGCAGAACTTCCAACTACGGGAACACCTGAGCAGATTCAGGCGCCAATTCCCCACTATGGACTCACCGCATTTTTTTTTTCATCCAGAAGAAATCTTCTTGTCATCTTCTGTTTCAGGTTTTTCAAAAATGGAGCACTGTTGTTTAGAAACGGGATTTCGGATGGTGAGGCTATGGATGATAATGGCTCAAATTTACCAGGTGAGGAAGTGAATAATGGGGAGTTTTGGATGGACTTGCCTTGTGATGATCGGAGAGAGAGGGTCAAACATGGAAACTTGGAAAGTGCAAAACTTTATGTTCACGTGAAGACTGCTTTTGGTGCTACTTTTACTGACATTGCAATGTGAGTTTTCTCTCCCTTCAATGGGTCTGCTACAATAAAAGTGGGATTAGCAAATATTGCTCTTAGCAACATTGGGAAGCAATCCTATTCCTTCCTATTGCTCTTGTTCTTATGGGAGCTTGTTAGTGCAATCTGGACAATAGAGAAGGTAGTGGGTGTTGTATTTGCAAGTCATGGCCGAAATAAAAGTTGTTGCAATAATATGTCAAGAACACCACACAAAGTTTACTGTTGAAAGTGGAGAGAGAGAACAAATCTTGAGGACAAGGCTTTTTTTTAAGAGGAGGGAATTATTATGAACCCAATTGAGACGACGTCATTCCTGGAGATCTGCACGGTGTCGTTTGGTATTAATGTTAGTGAAGTGTGCGTTTAACAATTGTAGTATGCAGAGAGGAGCAGCCTTACCCACGTGTCAAGTAGTCTGGCTGTATAGAAGTAGTGGAGTCTGTTAGAGAGTTTGTTATTTTGCTTCTAATTTCATATAAAGGGATAGAAGGGAGGAATCTGGAATTATCTTGTATTTGGAAACTATTTGGAGGAAGGGCTGCCTCGAACTAGCCCAGCGTGACATCGCTTTCATCTCCATCTCTTCTGTTCATCTTCTCTATTCTATTGTCACCTTTTGTCAAGCACCTTGCATGCATTCTGCATTTCCAACGCAGCAGTCTACTTTCAAGTCTACCACCATTTCCACCGTTTTTCCCTTGATACAAATAGCAACCACAACCGGGTTCATTACAACATCACATGAATTAGATAAATGATCAGTTTCTCAAAATGATGAATGGTGCCTAAAATTGTTTGCACTCGAAGGTCAAGAAGACCAAGACCCTTACCCATACCACTCAACGAGTTCCTACAACTTAAGCAAAAAGAAAAAAATAAAGTTAAATCATGCACCAGATGGCACTGCTACGATAAAGAACACATTATAACATTTAAGAAAGGTCGTGTTCCTAAAATCAATAGTATCTTCACATTCCTTCACCACCCCACTCTCCCTCTAAAAAAACTAGAGAAAAGACACTTAAAAAGGTTATTACAAGAGAAGAAGCGAAGAGAAGCATAGGTTCCTATGTTGTTTCCAACGAATCAAAAACCATAGTGGAACTCCGATATCTTTAAAGTTCCATATGCCGCCTAAAAAACTGAATCTATGCCAAGGAATGGATGACGAAGGCTAGATGGCAGAGCTAGCACCAGCCCAGTTTCTTACTCGAGTGAAATTGGTTATTCCACTAATAAAAATCATATAAACTAACTCAAAAATCATACTTTGTTCTCCCACTACTTAAGATGAGGCATAACATATCTGATAAGTTAGCGGACGAAAGGAAGAAGTTCCAAGACTCGAACATTAGGCGTTTCCTTGATCCTTTAAAATGAACAACCTAAATCCAGGACATAAAAGACAGATATAAGATGATAAAATCATGTTTAACTTCTCTTGTTACGGAACTGAAACCTAAGAACTATGAATATTTTGCTGGTGATCTTGGTCAAAGGTAGTTATATTACAATATATACCTTAACATCCAAGGGCATGCCGTGAAATTGACCTGCACCTTCTGGTGGCGTCCAATTGTATATAGCACATGGTAAAAATAGTACTGAGACACACCACCAATTTTCTCTAGAAAAACTTGTTGTTTGGTAAATTTTCTTGTGTCAAAGGAAGGGTCATGATATGGACCCGTGGGAATGAATTCCCTTGAACCCACAATCAATTTGAAAACTCCCAAGAAAGCCAAAAATCAAGTCAAGGATGGAGAATCTAGACCCGATGAGAACCCGTTTCAAGAACCTAGATTATATTAAAATCTAGACCCGTTGAAAAACCCGTCTCAAGAACCCAGATTACAAAGGAGGAATGCCACAAAGGTTGTGATTTACCTTTGATAAGTTCAAGAGTTCAATCAAGAACAAGAGGAGAAAACTCAACTCACAAATAAAATTCAATATTGTCTGATCTCTCAAATGAGGCTATAAAGAGTTTTTAAACCCAAACCTAATCAAAACCCTAGCCAAAATAAAGTCCCTTTTACCCAAAATTACCCTTGATGAACAGTACCGGCTACAGTACCCGCGGCTACAGTAACCCCTACAATAAATTGATGAAACCCTAGTTCCTAAAATGTAACTTTCTAAATAAGCCCTTGGCCAAAATACAAGGCCTTCCCAAAAACATAGTTAATAAGAAATAAGACATGTGAGCCAAGCATCTTCAAGCCCACTTATTCTAAACTAATAAAATAAATCATTTAACCAAATTAGAAGCCTCCAATAACAATAGGCCGTATCTCTAAGTCATGTCTTCCACAGCTTGAATAAAGTGGATTAAAGCTGGTTCTTCTTCTTTCAGACCCATCTTTAGTGTTGAGCTCTTGCTGGCTTCATCCCAAGTGGATTGCACCAATCCTTGCATTACTTTCTTGATCTTCTTGGCCCTTGATCTTGTAATTGGCCCATCTGGAACTTGCAAAAGATCTTTAAGAGTAGGCCCACCTTGGTTCCTATCATTCCCCCTCTCTTCAAAAGGATTCGACCTCGAATCTTCACCTACATCAAAAGGAGAAAGATCAGAAACATTGAAAGTTGCAGAAACTTTATACTCACCTGGAAGATCCACTTTATATGCATTGTCATTAATTTTCTCAAGAATTTGGAAAGGTCCATCTCCTTGAGGATGCAACTTAGTCCTTCTATGGGCTGGGAATCTTTCTTTGAGCATGTGAACCCAAACCCAATCTCCTGGTTCAAAGATGACACGTCTTCGTCCTTTATTGGCTTGGGAAGCAACCATTTCATTCTTTTGGACAATTTGAAGCTATACCCTCTCATGAAGTGACTTCACCAACTCCGCCTTCTTTTGTCCATCCAAACTACTCCTGTCATCAACAGGTAAAGGCATCAAATCCAAAGGAGTAAGTGGATTAAATCCATAAACAATTTCAAAAGGAGAGTATGAAGTAGTAGTATGCATCGTCCTATTATATGCAAACTCTATAAATGGCAAACAATCCTCCCAAGTTTTTAAATTCTTATGAACAACAGTGCGTAAAAGCTGAGTTAAAGTCCTATTAACTACTTCAGTCTGACCATCAGTTTGCGGATGACAAGTAGTGGAAAATAAGAGCTTAGTACCCAATTTCCCCCACAACACCTTCCAAAAGTAGCTAAGGAATTTAACATCCCTATCAGAAACAATACTCCTAGGTACACCATGGAGTCGCACTATCTCCCGGAAAAACAAGTCAGCTATGTTTGTTGCATCATCTGTTTTATGGCATGGAATGAAATGTGCCATCTTACTGAATCTATCCACAACCACAAAAATAGAATCTCTACCCCTTTTGGTCCTAGGCAGTCCCAAAACAAAGTCCATAGATATATCTACCCATGGCTCACTAGGAATGGGTAAGGGTGTATACAACCCATGTGGCAAAACCTTAGATTTGGCCTTTTTACATGTAATGCACCTTCCACAAATACAGTTAACATCTCTCTTCATCTTAGGCCAAAAGAAATGTTCATGCAAAATGTCTAAAGTTTTCTTGACACCAAAGTGTCTCATTAATCCCCCACCATGTGCCTCACGCACCAATAACTCACGCATAGAACAATTTGGCATACAAAGTTTGATTTCTTTAAACAAATAACCATCATGCTTGTAAAACTTACCAAATGCCGCCTTATCACATGCCACATACACATTAGAAAAATCAACGTCATCGGCATACATGTCTTTCACATATTCAAACCCAAGCATTTTAGCACTCATAGAAGTAAGAAGTACATACCTCCGGGATAGAGCATCAGCAACAATGTTCTCCTTACCTTGCTTGTAACGGATGACATAGGGAAAGGTCTTAATGTATTCCATCCATCTAGCATGCCTTTTATTCAACTTACCTTGACCCTTGAGATGATTCAATGATTCATGATCGGTATGGATCACAAATTCCCTTGGCCATAGGTAGTGCTGCCAAGTCTCTAATGCACGAACAAGAGCGTAAAGCTCTTTGTCATAAGTAGGGTACTTCAGGGATGCCCCACTTAACTTTTCACTGAAGAAGGCTATGGGACGCCTATCCTGCATCAAAACGGCTCCAATCCCTATTCCTGAAGCATCACATTCATCAAAAGCTTTGTTAAAATCAGGTAATGCTAACACAGGTGCAGAGCACAACCTCTCTTTAATAGTGGCAAAAGCATTCTCTTGATTAGCCCCCCAATGAAACCCAACATTCTTTTTAATTACCTCAGTGAGTGGTGCAGTAATGGTGCTGAAGTCTTTAACAAAACGCCGATAAAAGCTTGCTAAGCCATGAAAGCTTCTTACCTCAGTGATGCTTTTTGGCGTTGGCCACTCCTTGATAGCCTTGACTTTCTCTTCATCCACCTCAATACCCTTTGTACTAACAACATAACCAGGAAAAATAACTTTTTCCATGCAAAAGGCACATTTCTTGAAATTAGCATACAACTTTTCACATCTCAACACATCAAACACATATCTTAAATGCTCAATATGTTCATTTAAGTTCTTGCTGTACACTAAGATATCATCAAAGTACACAACCACAAACTTGCCTATGAATGCACGTAGGACATGCTTCATTAATCTCATGAAAGTACTGGGCGCATTTGTAAGTCCAAATGGCATAACCAACCATTCATAAAGCTCATACTTAGTCTTAAAAGCAGTTTTCCATTCATCACCCTCTTTCATTCTAATTTGATGGTACCCACTTTTAAGATCAATTTTACTGAAAATACATGAGCCATGCAATTCATCAAGCATATCATCCAATCTAGGAATGAGATGGCGATACTTTACCGTGATATTGTTGACCGCCCTGCAATCAATGCACATCCTCCACGTCCCATCCTTCTTTGGCACTAGTAGCACTGGTAGTGCACAAGGGCTCATGCTCTCCCTCACGTACCCCTTGCTCATCAAATCTTCAACTTGCCTCTGAAGCTCCTTTGTCTCCTCTGGATTACTCCTATAGGCTGGTCGGTTTGGAATAGCAGCCCCGGGCACAAAATCAATCTGGTGCTCAATGCCTCTAATGGGTGGCAACTCATTTGGCATTTCCTCCGGGAATACATCCTCAAACTCCTTGGGTTTGTTGCTAGTTCCCTCATCTTTTCCCTTAGGTGGTTCGGTCTTTCTCTTTGCTTCAGCTGAATCATTCCTATCCCATTTTGATTTCCAAGTAGTGCTAGAAACCGAAGTGTACCTTGCTGTCCCTTTTCTCTTTAACTGTCTCTCCACCTTCATAGCCATGTGCACCATGTCCTCTATCTCCACATAATGCTGCAATTCAATTACATTGGCTATGTCCCTATTTAACCCACTCAAAAATCTAGCCATGGTGGCCTCTCGGTCCTCCTCTACATTAGCCCGAACCATCACCACCTCCATCTCCTTATGGTAATCCTCCACACTCCTAGACCCCTGTGTAAGATTTTGTAATTTCTGGTAAAGGTCTCTATAGTAATGGCTAGGAAAAAATCTCCGCCTCATGAGAGCTTTCAACTCTCCCCATGTCTCTATAGGCCTCTCATAATTCCTCCTCCTATTGGTCACTAATTGATCCCACCAAATAATAGCATAATCAGTGAATTCAATTACCGCCAACTTCACTTTCTTCTCCTCAGAGTAATTATGGCAATCAAACACCAACTCTATTTTTTTCTTCCACTCTAGATAAACCTCAGGGTCAGTTCTACCTTGGAAATGTGGTATTTTCATTTTGATACTACCAAGGTCTCTATCTACACCATCTCGACCCCTTAGATTCCCCTCAAATCCTCTTTCATGCCTAACTCTTCTATTTCTACCCGACCCAACGTCAGATGCTAAGTCTTCCTCATCCTCACCATCTCCTTCATTCTCATACTGATTTTCAACTCTATGCTCACGTCGCCTCCTGTCCCTCCCACCTTGTAGATTTCTAATCGCTGCTTCTTGATGATCCATCCTATCCCTCACTTTACCCAACACCAAGTTTAACCGCTCAAACTGTTGTTGCATGGCTTGCAACACAAAGGATGAGTCATCTGCTCTCCCCCTTGGTGATGCGCTACTCCGATGAGACATTATCAGGCGCTACACAAAAAAATGTTAGTGGCAAAAAAAAGAAAGTAAACCTCACACACTCCCTCACGTGTTTACACTCGAATAATGACACTCCACTCGTGTTTCACTCTTAATTGGCTTTTTTCGATAATAGTCTCACACTCTCTTTCCTTTTACCTCAAGAGTTTTCCCACTCCAGTTCTTTAAGAACTAATTGACTCAATCAAGACAAAGCAACCTTGTTTTATCACAACTAGTAATTAGGTCCAAGAAACAAGAACAAGAGAAACATGAAAGGAATGAAAAAAAAATAGCACGTGAATCAAGGAAATTATACGAATGAAATAGTTAACAATAAGACAAGATACCAACTAGAATCACCCTCTTTGATAATAAGGCCCAAGAAAAAAAATCTCGGAATTTTTTTTTTTTTCCTTTCTTTTCTTTTCTTTTCTTTTCCTTTCACCAACTGATTTGATCACAATCAAGAATAAGCAGTTGAGAAAACCCTAACAATAACTCAAAAACCCTTGAGCAAGTGATATACGGCAGCCCCTAGAACAAGAGATTTTAGCCAACACAAACCCTAGAACAATGAATTTCAGCAACCCTAACAATAGTGAAGAAATCTGCTAACCACCACTATTTTTTTTTTTTTTTTTTTTGTAATCAATCCTAGAACAATGAAGCCATAGAATTAAATATGCAAGAAATAAAAGATAGAATAAGACCTGATTGGAAACCTGGCTCTGATACCAAATGATATGGACCCGTGGGAATGAATTCCCTTGAACCCACAATCAATTTAAAAACTCCTAAGAAAGCCAAAAATCAAGTCAAGGATGGAGAATCTAGACCCGATGAGAACCCGTTTCAAGAACCTAAATTATATTAAAATCTAGACCCGTTGAAAAACCCGTCTCAAGAACCCAGATTACAAAGGAGGAATGCCACAAAGGTTGTGATTTACCTTTGATAAGTTCAAGAGTTCAATCAAGAACAAGAGGAGAAAACTCAACTCACAAATAAAATTCAATATTGTCTGATCTCTCAAATGAGGCTATAAAGAGTTTTTAAACCCAAACCTAATCAAAACCCTAGCCAAAATAAAGTCCCTTTTACCCAAAATTACCCTTGATGAACAGTACCGGCTACAGTACCCGCGGCTACAGTAACCCCTACAATAAATTGATGAAACCCTAGTTCCTAAAATGTAACTTTCTAAATAAGCCCTTGGCCAAAATACAAGGCCTTCCCAAAAACATAGTTAATAAGAAATAAGACATGTGAGCCAAGCATCTTCAAGCCCACTTATTCTAAACTAATAAAATAAATCATTTAACCAAATTAGAAGCCTCCAATAACAATAGGCCGTATCTCTAAGTCATGTCTTCCACAGCTTGAATAAAGTGGATCAAAGCTGGTTCTTCTTCTTTCAAACCCATCTTCAGTGTTGAGCTCTTGCTGGCTTCATCCTAAGTAGATTGCACCAATCCTTGCATTGCTTCCTTGATCTTCTTGGCCCTTGATCTTGTAATTGGCCCATCTGGAACTTGCAAAGGATCTTTAAGAGTAGGCCCACCTTGGTTCCTATCAGGTCAGACTTTACAAGCCATGCAAGTGCTAACTGATCTCCGAGCATTCGAGAGGCACTCATGTACTTTGAACTGAAAACTCTAGTACTTCCTGTACAAAAAGCTTTGCCCTGCATCCAACCTCACATCTTATTTTCTCCTTCTGTTTCCAAGAAAGCTAAGGAGAACGATAGAAGAAGAATGAAGAGAAATAAAACAAAAGAGGAAATCAGTTGTTCACTGAAGGGTAAAAACCAATTAAATGAAAAAATAATAACAATTTCCATCAATGGTAACGATGAAGGTGGTACTGGCTATGATCTCCAAAGTAATGTTGCAGCTGCTATACACGAAATGCAAAAGGTAGTCCTCTCGTATGAAGAGCACTAGCTGCACAATAATAAACAGATGTGTCATTAATCCTCTCCAAATCCTCTCCAAATCTTAGGTAGAAATTCGTTCACTTGACAGAAAAATTTGTTTGAACCCTTCCTACCCCAGAATTTCCCAGATTAATTGATATGATCATTTATGCAACTGACTCATGCTGTTTATCAAGGTCCAGATTTCAGCTTCCTATCTATACATTTTTCGCTGTTTAGTTGCAGTCAAATTCATCATACAAGGAAAAAAAAGAAAGAAAGCAAAGAAAATTCCTTAGTGTACCTCACAATCCCATCAGCGGTACCCCTCACTGCTATGAATCCTGAATTTAAAGGTTGTGCTTCGTTGTTCCGGAAGGTGAGAGCCAGATGAAAACTTGAATAATCCTGAAATATCTGTCCTAGATCATCAACCACTACTATATCTGAGTCGGTGAAGATGTAATGAGTGACATGCTCCGTATGAGAAAGCTCCTCAAGCCTTGTTTCTACAAAAGCCTGAATAAAAAGAATGTATAACTAAAACCTTGGGTACAGTAAACATTAATCTCTTTTAATTTGGCATTGTTTCATATAAACACGGACTTCCTTAATTGGGTCTCAAGCACTCCCTACCCTTGTGGAAATGAGAGGGAAAAATTTACGAAACTTACAATAAAATTGGGACAGAAAGCAAAAACTCATTGGTGTCACAAAATGACGATAAATATGGATGTAGAGACATAGAGCATATAGATCACTCAATCACAGGGTAATAAACGTTGAAAGTTCAGGATTTTTTTAAACTATATTGGAACATTGCTCAAGAAGCATAGCCATTGACCAACAGCAGAATTCTTCAACCTCTTGTAAATGCAATGTGTTCTTACAATGTAAGACCTGATTCTTTGAAGCATCAACTTGTCTCGCACATATTCACCTTGAATTGGATGAACGGTGACCCTATTTCTGCGCATGCGAAGGTCAGATGCTAGGTTGGTAAGAATAACAATGTTGCTTTGGGGCATTGTCACCTGAAGATACAACACATAGTTAGAAGAATTAAAAACAAATTTAAATACCAAGGCTTGAACGAAAATTTTGTAAAGTTTCTTGGTAGTGTCTACAATATGTGCATATCAAACAAATAGCTAAGGTTTTACCAGAAATTACCTGAATGAAGTTAATGAAGATGTTCAACGTGGACATAGACCTCTCCACCTTAATATATGAAGCATTCCCAACAGTAATCAAGTTTGATGATCTATCATCAGCAAGACTGTTCAGGGGAGGATTATAAATGGCAAAAACAGTGACAAAGGCAATAGTTTCTCTGCCTCCAGATAGATGGGAGGTTGAAAAGTGGGTCTTGTTCAGAGCTTTAATGCCTGTAACATACACCATGTACGCAACATATAAGACATTTACAGTAGAGAAATTACCTTCATAAAGGAATTGAAAGCAACATTTTCTAATGGTTAGAAATAGTATATTTTGACCAATTTTTACACGGAAGTAGATGCTCTCTATATAGATTACTAAATTTTATCCCATGCAAAAAACAAACAACTAAAAAATAACGACATTACAAGGCCCATAGGTCATGAGTTCAAGATTGAAAATAACCAAATGATAGCGCATAGGTTAGATAAAAGGTAGGATTCTCCTCTGCTCTCAAGAATAGCCTAGAGTCTCACTCTCCCCTCGACCCTTTGGGTGTTCCCATTTCAAGAATCTCCCAACCCCTTACAAGCCATGCATTACCTTGGTTTTACATGTCCCGATATTGCTTACAATGTTCATCGTGTAAGCAAGTTCATGCATCAACCAAAAGAACCCCACTGGCAGGCGGTAAAGAGGATCCTTCGGTATCTTAAGGGAACTTTGTCATTCGGCCTTCACTTTTCCAGAAACATTGATCAAGCTCTTCATGGCTTTAGTAATGCCAATTGGGCAAGGGATAGCGATGATCGTAGAAGTGTTGGTGCGTAATGTATTTTTCATGGCAAGAATTTAATTTCATGGAGTTGTAAACAACAGCAATCCGTTGCAAGAAGTAGCACCAAATCCGAGTATAAATCTCTTTCCAACACCGCCGCGGAACTTCAATGGATTCAATCGGTTCTACATGACTTACATATTTCTCTTCCCAATTGTCCAAAGTTGTGGTGTGACAATATTGGTGCTACATATCTTTCATCCAATCCGGTGTTTCACGCCCACCAAGCATATTGAAATTGATTTTCATTATGTACGTGATCAAGTCCTACCAAAGAAGCTCCAAGTTTCATTTCTATCCTCAAAAGACCAGATAGCTGACTTGCTCACCAAAGCGTTAAATTCTCCTCGCTTCATTATGTTACGTGCCAATCTTCAATTGCAAGATTTGCCCTTTCGATTGCGGCGAGATATTGGTGCAACGGAAATGTCAGCTAAGGAAATAACGCAAGCTACAGAAACTGCAGAGGAAGCTACGGAAACAATGGAACTTACAAAAACGGTGGTTACCATCAATTATCCCAAATCAAACCCAAGATAACCGGATGCATAAATTCTAGGATTTACATTTTGTATTTCAAATTTGAATTTCTAATTGTACTATATATAAAAACTCCTGTACGCATATCAAGGTCAATGAAAACAAAGGAAACTTTTATACCTTCCTTTTTCTTAGTTTCTGTTGGTTGCCATGGGATTTGCACATGGTTTAACTTGGTCCATTTTTACTTTCCGTAGTAAGTCGCCAATGTATTTGTGCTGGGTTAAGAATAAACTTTCACCAATACTCAAGGTTTCAACACCAAGGAAGAAGGAGAGTTGCCCAAGATCTTTCACGGGAAAAATATTTAATAAGGTGCCAATTAATTGATCAATAGCCTTTGTGTCCGAACCTGTAACAATTATATCATCCACATATATGAGAATAATTAATTGAACGTTGCCTTGGTGAAAGGTGTAGAGAGAGGTATCTGCCTTTGAGCTCTTAAAGCCAAGTGTTTGCAATTGATCCGTGAGGCGAGAGAACCATGCTCTTGGGGCTTGCCGAAGACCATAGAGAATCTTTTCTAATTTGCAAACATAATGAGGATAATCCAGATGAATAAATCCTTGCGGTTGTTGCATATAAACATCCTCTTGAAGAAAGGCATGAAGAAAGGCATTTTGGATATCCAATTGGCGTAGTGGCTAATTATTAGAGACTGCAAGAGAGATGACTAGGCAAATTGTGGTTGGTTTAACCACCTGGCTGAAAGTCTCAGTAAAATCAACACCTTCTTGTTGATGAAAGCCTTTTGCAACAAGGCGGGCTTTGAATCATTCAATACTACCGTCCGCCTTCTTTTTAACACGATAGACCCATTTGTTCTCTACAAGATTGTATTCTTGTCGAGGTGGAACTAGATCCCAAGTCTCATTTTGAATTAAGGCATTAAATTCAGACAACATGGCATTTTTTCAGTGTGAGTGTTTATTTGCTTTGGTAAAACAGTTGGGCTCAATGTAAGAGTCATTTACCTTGGCAAAAAGTGCTTGTGGAAGAGGATATTTAATGTATCAAACATACATCACTTTGGACTTGAGGCTATTTGTTTGAGACCGTGTGATCATGCGGTGAGTTGGAGCAGATGCTTGCACTTGGCTGGGCAAGATTTCTGGTTGTGGGAGCGCAGCAGGAACCGAATGCGAGACAGCATGTTGGTCTAGAACATTGGCAGCATCTGAATGTTGTAATGTCGTTGGGGTAGCATGTGGCAGCTGATCAAACATAGGTGGTAATGGGTGAGGTCGTGAGTCTTCAGCACCTGCAGGCAGAGTTAAGGTGTGTGGACGTGTGGGATTTAAGTGAAGTGGGAGAGAGGCTGTTCCGGACGGAGAAAAACCGAAGGATGGAGTATCTGATTTTTGATATGGAAAGAGAGATTCATCAAAGACCACATGCCGAGAAACATAGATTTTTCCAGTTGATAAGTCAAGGCATTTGTACCCCTGATGTGAGAGACTATAGCCCACAAAAATGCAAGTTTTGGAACGAAAATCAATTTTGTGACGATTGTAGGGTCGTAGGTTGGGCCAACAAGCACAACCAAAGACACGCATAAAATTGTAGTTTGGCTTTTTGTGGTATGCCTTTTCAAACTGAGAATGATTATCCAAGATTTTGGTGGACAAACGATTAATAATGTAGGTAGCCATTTGAAAAGCATCTTCCCAATATGATTGAGAAAGTTTTGAATGAGCTAATAAAGCAAGTCCCATTTCAACAATTTGGCAATGGCGCCTTTCAACCGAACCCATTTGTTCATGAGTATAAGGACAAGCAATACGATGTTCAATACCACAATTTTTGAAATGGGTATTAAGTCGACGAAATTCACCTCCCCAATCGGTTTGAACCGCTTTAACTTTTGCATCAAAGTGCCGTTCAACATATGTTTGAAATTGGAAAAAAATATGTTCAACTTCATATTTATTTTTGAGAGGGAAAAGCCAAATGAATTTCGTACAGTCATCCAAGAAACAAACATAGTAACGAGAGTTATAGGTCGAGGTAACAGCACTTGGTCCCCACACATCAGAAAAAATGAGTTCTAAAGGTTGAGTCGCATGATTAATAGAATTTGTAAAGGGCAAATTGAGGCTTTTAGCCATCTCACAATCAGGACAAACAGAGTGCCTTTTATTGACTTCAACAGAAATTTTATTTGAATTTAACACATGATTAACAGTTCGAAAAGAAGCATGGCCTAGTCTATGATGCCAATCAGAGATAGAGACACAGACACCAACAAAGGCAGAAGAGACAACTTGTTGAAGTGGTGGAGAAAGGCAGTACAAACCATCTTTGTTATTGCCTTTATGAAGGACGTTCCCCGAGTAGTCCTTGATGAGAAAAAAATTGTTATGAAACTCAAAATAAACATTGTTATCTCGAGTAAATTTTTGAACAGAGATTAGATTTTTTGTTTTGGGGAACAACCAGAATTTTATCAAGAATAAAAGATTTTGAAGGTGTGGATAAATAAGTGGTGCCAGTGTGGGTTATAGACAAACCTAAACCATAACCGACTTGGATTTGATCAGTGCCAACATATTCTTCTCCACGGACATTGAGATTATTGAGATTGTTTGTCAAATGATGCGTTGCTCCAGAGTCAACATGCCACTCTTGTTCAGTCGTCTGCTGAGGTTGGTTGGTGCATAGGTTGGCTTGTGCATTCCGGCGTGGTGGTAGAGGTAGAAAGTGAGGATCATAGTGCTTATAACACCGAGAGGCAGTATGGCCAAATTTGTCACATAATTGGCACCATAAGTCAGAGTTTTGGGGTGAAGAATTACCTCTACCAAGGCCACGATTTGAGCCTCCATTGCCACGTCCTCTACTGAAGTTGCCACGGCCACGATTTCAGAAAGAATGCTACTGGCGTGTAGCTACATTGGCTAATATGTTCGTGGTTGGGGTGGACTGGGAATGATGTATAATTCGGGCTTCACAAGTAAGAAGCAAAGAATAGACCTCTTCCATTGTGATTGACTCATCACGAGCAGAGATGGTAGTAACGAGAGAGTCGTATTCGGGTCCCAAACCAGCAAGCAAGTAAGTGATTATGTCATCCATGTTCAAGGGCTGTCCAGCAATAGCAAGGGTGTCCGCAAGACGTTTGATATGCAAGAAAAATTCACTTGCCGTCTGGTTATTTTTGCGGGTTGTTGAGAGTTGAGTCCGCACTTGGATGATTTGAGCCCTGGACTGAGAAGCAAAAGAGGATGTGAGAGCAAGCCACACTTCACGAGAAGTTGTGCAATGAGCAACCTGCGCAAGAACTTCATCAGTGAGAGAAGCATTGAGACAACTAAGAATTAAATTATCTTGAGTTTTCCAAATGTCAAAGAGAGGATTCGGGGTCTTGGTGCCATTGTCGTCAACAATTTCTTTGATGGTTGTTTGAGAGAACCATCAAGGTAGCCAAAAACGTTTTGGCCTTTCAGATAGGGAAGCATGGTGACCTTCCAGGTGGGATAATTGGCACAACTGAGTTTAGTAATATTGAGAGATGAAGTAGGATTGAAGAGAGGAAGTTAAGTAGACTGAGTAGCAGGCATGATGAGGAGAGGAAAGAAAAAAAAATTGTAGAAAGATGACGTTGGTCTATTGGCTCGATACCATGTAGAAACTAAGAAAAGGAAGGTATAAAAGTTTCCTCTGTTTTCATTGACCTTGATATCCGTACAGGAGTTTCTATATATAGTACAATTAGAAATTCAAATTTGAAATACAAAATGTAAATCCCAGAATTTATGCATCCGGTTATCTTGGGTTTGATTTGGGATAATTGATGGTAGCTACCGTTTCTGTAAGTTCCGTTGTTTCTGTAGCTTCCTTTGTAGTTTCCGTAGCGTTCATTATTTCCTTAGCTGGCATTTCTGTTGCACCAATAAAGGTGAAGTGGAACAAGTTCTATGTTATGGACCCCTTGATGAATATGAAGAATTCTCCAAGAAAACTACACAGATTTATTAGTTATGAATGAAGTGGAACAAGTTTTATAGACGAATGAATCAATTTACATGAATTAGTTATGAAAACTACATAGATTTATTTCATGTTTAGCCATTTGATGACTTAAACGACAGCCACGAAACGACACCATCCTATTTATTTTCACTTACAAATAAACGACACAACTACAAACAGTTATATACAAAACAGCTCCACTTAAACCAAACGGTGTGTTTTGATCTTTCTATTTTACTTATTCGAAGACTTCAGTTCTTATTCATGTAGACTTCAATTCAAACTTCAATTCTTACTCATGTTGGCCTCGATCTATAATCTCGTTCATCTTCCATAATTCTCAACCCGTAACATACTCTCCCTCATTAAAGCACCTTGCCCACAAGGTGAGGAAATTTATCACGCGTTGAACAATATGGCTCCCAGGTTGCATCATCAAAACTAGCCCCCTTCCATTGAACTAACACATCAATTACTGCTCTGTTATGAACTTGCCTCATTCTACGCTGCAGAATAACCTCAGGCTCAGGAGTTATTCACCTTGCAAATCCACTGGGGGCAAGGAAGACAGTGGAAAGTGATGTTGACCCAACTTTTCTTAAGACAAGAAATATGAAAAACTGAGTGAATAGAGCTGGTTGGTGGTAATTCCAGCTTATAAGCAACCTGTCCCACTCTTTGAACAATTTGAAAAGGTCCAAAGAAATGAGGAGAAAGCTTGAAATTTCTTCTAGCCACCAAAGATTGTTGCCTATAAGGCTGCAATCTCAAATAAACCCAATTCCCTACAGCAAACTCCCTTTCAGTTCTTTTCTTGTCAGCTTGAAACTTCATCCTCTCTTGAGCAGTAGCCAAGTTACTCTTAAAAGTAGAAAGAATCTGATCTCGAGTCTTCAAAACCTCATCAACTGTTTGATTAGCAGTTAAACCAGGTATATAAGATTGCAATTTTGTTAGAGGTCTACCATACACCACCTCAAAAGGAGTCAACTTTGTTGAAGTGTGAGGAGTGGAATTATACCACCATTCAGCCAAGGTCAACCAATCAAACCATAACCTAGGCCTATCCCTAGAAAAACTTCTCAAAAAATGCTCAATGCACTTATTGATTGCCTCAGTTTGACCATCACTCTGAGGATGGTAGGCAGATGAGAAGGAAAGTGTCACTCCTTGTAGCTTAAAGAGTTCCTTCCAAAAGGAACTAGTAAAAGTTGCTCCTCTATCAAAAACAATATTCTGAGGCATGCCATGCAACTTAAACACATTGTCAAAAAATAATGCTGCCACTTTAGATGCTGTGAATGGGTGCTTCAAGGCCATAAAGTGTGCATATTTAGATAATCTGTCAACAACAACCATGATGACAGAAAACCCTCTCGAGATTGGCAAGCCTTCAATGAAATCCATGGACAAGTTTGTCCATGTATTTGCAGGTATAGGAAGAGGCTGTAAAATTCCAACAAGGTATACAAGCTCCACCTTATTCCTTTGACACAAATCACATTTCCTTATATACTGTTTCACTTCACGTTTAAGGCCAGGCCAATAAAAATCGTGCCTAGCTCGATGTAGGGATTTATGGAAACCAGAATGTCCAGCAGATGGGCTAGCATGTATAAAATGCAAAATTGTTGGTTTCAACTCAGGGTTATCAGGCATATAAATTCTACCTTTTTTAAATAACAACACATGCTTAACAAAAAATGCAGAAGAGGAAGGAGGATAACCTCCTTGTTACACTGCCAATTGTTCCTGTACCTTCTGATCTGAAACATAAGCTTGCTTCAATTCCTCCAACCAGATTGGAGTAGGAAATGAAATAACAGTCATTAATGTAGTGTCATTTAAGCCTTCCTTCCTTGACAAAGCATCTGCTGCTTTGTTTTCAACTTCCTTCTTGTACTCAATTGTGAATTCATAACCTAACAGCTTAGAAATCCACCTTTGTTGAGCATCTGTACCCACTTTCTGTTCTAAGAGGTACTTTAAACTGTGGTGATCAGTCCTAACAACAAAAGCTGCCCCCAACAGATAAGGCCTCCATTTTTTTACAGCCATAACAAGTGCCAACAACTATTTCTCATAGGTGGAAAGCCTCAAATTCTTACCCTTGAGAGCTTGACTCAGAAAAGCCAATGACCTTTGATCTTGCATCAAGACAGCTCCTACTCCCACTCCATATGCATCACACTCCACCACAAACTGCTTATTAAAGTCAGGTAAGCATAAAACAGAAGGACTCGTGACTGCCTTCTTCAATTCCTCAAAGGCATCATTTGCTGCCTCAGACCATTCAAAGGCATCTTTTTTCAACAAAAGAGTTAAAGGTGCTGCTATTTGGCCATATCCCCAAATAAACTTCCTGTAATATCCTATTAATCCCAAGAAACCCCTCAATGCTTTAAGAGTTTTTGGAATTGGCCAGGACACCATTGAATCCAGCTTCCTTGGATCAGCTTTTACACCATCTTTTGAGATTAAATGGCCAAGGTACTCAATTTCTGAACAAGCAAAGTGACATTTTGATCTCTTTGCAAACAATTGATTAGCCTTAAGTGTCTTCAAAACAGTGGTCAAATGAATTAGATGGGATGCCATATCCTTACTATAGACAAGAATGTCATAAAAAAACACGATTACAAACTGCCTAAGAAAAGGCTTAAAAATCTCATTCATTAATGCTTGAAATGTTGAAGGAGCATTTGTAAGGCCAAAAGGCATGACAAGGAACTCATAATGTCCCTCATGAGTCCGGAATGCAGTTTTTGGTACATCCTCATCCCTCATTCTAATCTGGTGATAACCAGATCTCAAATCTAATTTAGAAAAAACTGTTGAGCCAAAGAGTTCATCCAATAACTCATCAACAACTAGTATTGGATACTTATCTTTAACAGTAGCCTCATTAAGCACCCTATAATTGATGCACATTCTCCAAGAGCCATCAGATTTCATCACTAATAATACAGGAGATGAAAATGGGGATTGATTGGGTCTAATCACACCAAACTTGAGCAATTCAGACACAATCTTCTCTATTTCTGTTTTTTGAAAGTAAGGATATCTGTATGGTCTGACACCCACATGAACAGCCTCCTTCTTAAGATTAATCTGATGATCTCGAGCCCTATGAGGAGGTAAGGTAGTAGGTTCATCAAAAACCTTTTCAAACTTCTTTAACAATTGTTGTATTTGGGGACAAGAATCATTCTGATTCTTCATGACTTCCACAGGCATAAGCTGCAACCACACTCCCTTAGAACCCACCTTAGAAATCATGGAAATTTCTTTATCATCTACTAAACTAATAGCAGAAGATGTGAGCCCTTTAAGGCAAACTTTCCTTCCATGATAATCAAACTTCATTTTCAGATCTGTAAAATTCCAAAGTATTGGCCCAAGAGATGAAAGCCAACTAACTCCCAATACTACATCACACCTCCCGAGAGCCAATGAAAAAAAATCAGCAAAAAATCTGATTCCTTGTATTTAAATGCCAACCCCAATAGCTCTAGCACTACTATTCAAAATCTCACCATTAGCCACCCTGACCTGCCTAGCCTACCCTTTGATGTACCTCCAACCCACACCTGCTCATGAGTGCAGTATCCACAAAATTGTGGGTACTGCCGGAGTCAATTAATATCACAACCTTCCTTTTATTAATATGTCCAACCACTCGCATGGTTTTAGTACTTGGAGACCCAACCATAGCTTGGAAAGAAATGGAAGCTAGGTCTGCAACTTCAGGTTCCTCATTTATCTCCTCCACAATTAATTCTTTCTCAGTTGCATTGACACTACTTTCACCCATATCCATTCCATCCAACACATAGACTCTTGGTTTAGTGCACTTATGGCATAAACCTTTCTTTCTTCTCTCTTGCATCTGAGACTCATTTATTTTCTGGTAAGGCAACTTAATAGTAGGTACCTTAGGGTTTCCCAAAACAGAAGCCCCCACATTCGACTGCTAAGAATCATTAGAATTACCACTCCATGGCTACTTTGTACTCCAAACATATTGCTCTTGGATTTTTGCTAATCCAAAGGCATCAATCAAGGAAGAAGGATTTAACATTCTAACAGGCAGTCTAACTTCATCTTTTAAGCCACTTAAAAAACAGTTTAATTTGTTCCTTTCAGAAATGCCTTTAATACGATTGGAAACTAATTCAAATTCAGTCTTATAAGAAGTAATAGAATGAACCTGTTTTAAACGTGTCAATGCCTCCATAGGATCATCATAGGCAGATGAACCAAATTGAACCTGCACTGTCTGAATGAATTCCTCCCAAGAACGAAAGATTCCAGACTCACTTGCATCCTGAAACCACACCAAGGCATCATCATCCATGTGGAATGAAGCTAGAAAAATCCTCTGACCAGGAGGCACTTGATGATACAGAAAATACTGATTTGCTCGATAAATCCAAGCTGTATGATCTTTTCCACCAAATCTTGGAAAATCCAGCTTAATTGGCCTCATATTAGATCTGTCACCCATGTTTCAGCAATAAACCTCCCATGTACCATCATTTGTTTCACCATCTCTTGATTGATGAAAACCTTGTCCATTTCTTGTATTCTGTGTATTACCTTCCAAATGAAGATTATGAGGCTTCGAAAGATGCTGCAGTAATTCAGCAAACTTCCTATCTTGAGATTCCCTTTCCAACCTTGTTGTTTCTTGCTGCTGAGTCAGGACCGCAATAGCATCCTCGATCTGCTTTTGTTGCCGTTCTTGCTATTGTCGCAATTGATTCACGGAATCAAGGATCTATGCATATGATCTTGTTCCCTCCGCCATCACTGACAACTGATACCAATTGTAATGGACCCCTTGATGAATAGGAAGAATTCTCCAAGAATTAAAGAGAGAAAGAGAGAGAGAAAGAGAGAGAGAGAGAGAGATAGTGTGAAATAGAGAGAGATAGAGAGATAGAGTTGATTCACACTAAATACCGAAGTTGGCCTCCTTCCCAACTTACGGCTACCTTTTATAGACGAATGAATCAATTTACATGAATTAGTTATGAAAACTACACAGATTTATTTCATGTTTAGCCATTTGATGACTTAAATGACAGCCACGAAACGGCACCGTCCTATTTATTTCCACTTACAACTAAACGACACAACTACAAACAGTTATATACAAAATAGCTCCACTTAAACCAAACAGTGCGTTTTGATCTTTCTATTCTACTTATTCGAAGACTTCAGTTCTTATTCATGCAAACTTCATTTCAAACTTCAATTCTTACTCATGTTGGCCTCAATCTATAATCTCATCCATCTTCCATAATTCTCAACCCGTAACATTCTATGAGCAAATTATCTAAAAAAACAAAAACAAAAAGTGGTATGAGCAAATTGCCAGGTTGTAAGTTTAACAGAATCCCCCTCCATAAACTGCAACTTCTATCTTTTTTCAGATAATCCCATAATGCAACCATGTGTATGAGGCTATGAGCTCTACATTAACCCATAAGCAAAAAGTTTGTTCCAAATCAAACGAAAGCCTCTGCTCAAAGAAGCCAAAGCTGACTCATGGAGCATCAGATCAAGTTAATGGATATCGCCAACTAATAAAGCCTAAATATTAACCAGCCTCTCCTCGATTTCTTAGCAAACGAAGAAGATGACTCTAATGTAGCACATTAAGATGAGATTACAATACATTGAGACATGCACATTGGGTTTTTAATATTCTTTTTTTTTTGGCTCGGGTTTTTAATATTCAAGTGAAGAAAAGCATTTCTTTCTTCCTAGAAGTTTTCTTGAGCATATCGTTAAGAACCAGCTTCTGGGTGTAGAAAATATTCTCATCAGCCACTGTATCAAATCCCACACCCCACATCTTATGTCTCAATCGATTTTACAGTTTGAGTTTTTCCCTCCTCGTTGAATCAACCGACAGTTTGAAGTGAGTGAGAGAGCGCTTGAGGAGAGAGAGAGAGAGAGAGAGGTAAGAGTGAGAGCTTGATGAAAGAGAACCCTTGAGGAGAGAGAAAGGGGTTTGATGAGAGAGAGCATTAGGAGAGAGAGATGATGAGAGAGACCTGAGGAGTGAGAGAGCTTGATGAGTGAGACGTAGAATGAGAGAGATGATGAGAGAGAGACGTTGATGAGGGTCTGACATTTAAAAGAAATAAAAAATAAAAAGTGTGTAGTGTGTAGTGTGAGATCCAAACAGTTATTGATGCAACTCTCTATATTTGTGTATGCATTTTTTGTCTAAGATCTGAAGGGGATAGATAACAACATACCAAGAAAGACAGAGAGAGAAGAAATTCTCGTATCCTGCAGATGTACCAAGGAAGAGTCGGTAGAATATTGATTTTCATCTTTTTTATTATATTTTGTTGGGGTCCAATCTATCATCCTTCGTCATGGGCAAGCAGGGTATTAGCACAATACTCTCTGATTTACCTAAGCCTCGACTTTGATTCTTTTGTAAAGTGTAGTAATATACACTAACCCTACATATCAATATACACTGAATATTCAGAAATGAAGTGCCTCTGGCATGGTATCAGAGTTCCTCGACTAGCAGTCTCCTTGATCCATGGCTACGCCTAATCCTTCTCTCATGTAGTAAGCATTATACTCACAGCTGAGAATTTTCTCCTTTAGAAAGTTCAGATTTCTGCATACCTTAGAGGACAAGATCTCTATGGATTTGTAGATGGAACAATCCCTTGCCCAAATCAGTTCCTACCCTCTACTGCAGAGACTCCACTCAAAACTAATCCAGAATTTCTTATCTAGACAAGATTGACTAGCTTGTTCTCAGTGTCCTCTTCTCCTCCCTTTCTGATTCCATTGTTGGTCATGTTCTCACAGCAACTACTGCTCGAGCCCTCTAGAATTCCCTCCAAACCCTTTTTGCCTCACAGTCTCAAGCAAAGGAATTCCAAGTACGCTTTCAGCTCACCAATCTATCCAAAGGAGACCAATCCATCACAAACTATTTTGGCTAGGTTCATCACCTTGTTGATACTCTTGCAGCTACTAGAAACCTTCTTCCAGACAAGGAATTTGTCTCTTATTTACTCAATGGCCTTGGACCAACCTACAAACCCTTTATCACTTCAGTCACAGCTAGAGTAGATCCCATCTCCTTAAATGAACTTTATCAACTTCTCTTGATTCATGAAAGCCGATTCTCTCATTCACCCAAACCACCTTCTGAAATCTCTGGTCACTACAGCTCTTATGGTGGTAATGATCAGAGAGGTCGTGGATCCTCTCGTGGTGGACGACAGGGTCTAAGTAGAGGAAGATTTTCTGGTCAAAGTGGTCACCTTTCTTCTGGGACCTTTTCTCAAACACCTGGTACTCAACGCCCAAAATGCCAAGTCTGCCAAAAACAAGGCCATGTCGCCCTCCAATGTCGTCACCGCTTCAATCACTCCTACCAATTTGAACCACCTCAATCTTTATCTGCCAATTTTGCTACACCTAGCTCATACTCTAACCCAACGTGGTATCCTGACTCTGGTGCCACACACCATCTCACCCATGATCTTCAAAACCTCAACCTCACAAGTGAACCTTACTCTAGTACTGACATAGCGCGCGTAGGTGATGGATCGTGCCTTCCCAGACGGAATACTGGTGACTCCTCTCTTATCTCTAACTCATCTTCTTTTAAATTACAAAATCTCCTTCATGTACCTTATATCTATAAAAACTTTATCTCTGTTCTTCAATTTTGTGTTCAAAATTTTTGTTTCTTTGAGTTTCATGGAACCTACTTTTGTGTGAAGGAAACTCGGACATTGAAGTGCCTCCTCACCAAACCCACCTGTAACGGCCTTTACGTGTTTCCTCCTGCAATAAACTTGCTGTCATCTTCCTCTGCATCCACTCACTTGGGCGAACACACTTCTCTTTCCACCTGGCATCAATGTCTTGGCCACCCATCTTAGAAAATTTTCCAAAGTCGCGAACACTAATTGTTTGCCAATTTTTCACAAACACTGTTTCCAAATGCTCATCTTGCCCTTTTGTGAAGAGCCACCAGCTTCCATATGTATCACATGGGCCTAGCTCTACTCTGCCTTTAGAGATAGTTTGTGTTGATTTATGGGGCCCGTCTCCTATAATTTCAAACAATGGCTATCGATATTATATCTCCTTTATAGATCATTTTACTCGTTATACGTGGTTCTTCCCTTTAAAATTAAAATCAAATGTTTAACATATTTTCACTACTTTTATACCATTTATTGAACGCATTTTCAATGCCAAATTGCTTACTCTTCAAACTGATGATGGGGCTGAATTCAAGCCCATTACCTCACAATTTGTTAAACTTGGCATTAATAATCGTTTCTCATGTCCATATGCTCATCAATAAAATGGGCTAGTAGAACGTAAGCATCGACATATTGTCGAAACTAGGCTTGCTCTACTAGCCCATTCCTCTCTTCCTCTCTCATTCTGAGTTGAAGCTTTTGAAACATGTGCTCATCTTTTTAATTTGCTCCCTTCAAAAATTCTAAACAACAAATCTCTACATTTTAAGGTTTATAGTAAAGATCCGGACTACTCCTTTTTGAAAGTCTTTGGGTGTCAATGTTGGCCCAATTTTCGTCTCTATAATAAACACAAATTAAATTTTCGATCCATTTCTTGTGTTTTTGGGTTATAGTCCAACTCATAAAAGGTACAGATGTCTTGAGCCTATTTCCAAACGGGTCTATATTTATCGGGATGTTCTCTTTGATGAGACATCTTTTCCCTATTCCTCTATAGATTTGAAGCCCACTAACACTCCCACGGTCCAGGCCCCCACCCACGTCTCTCTTCCCCTTTTCAATTCATCCATCCTTGGCCTAGGCCGACTTCTCCCTCTGCCTCCCCAGAAAACCCTACCTCTCCCCTCTTAGAAAACCCTAGAACTCCAACAACGTCTCTGCCTGTGTCTTCTTCGTCTCAACCAAATCTCACACCCAACAGACCTCTCTCCACCTCTCTGATTCCTCCTCGATCACCTATCATTACTCGGAGTAACATCAACTCTCTACGACCTCATCACAGCACCGATGGCACGATTCCTTACCCGCGGCGCTACTGTCTCAACTCCATAGTGATGGTTCTAGATGAACCCTCCAGCTTCTCTGTTGCCTCGAAATTCCTTGATTGGTATGATGCTATGTCTCATGAGTTTAATGCTTTAATCCACACGAATACATGGACTCTGGTACCCCCTCATCTCTTCTATAATGTTGTTGGCTATCGTTGGGTATATAAAATAAAGTTGACTCTGATGGGTCTTTTGCTAGACGGAAAGCTCGATTAGTAGCCAAGGGCTACCATCAACAGTCTAGTTTAGACTATGGTGAAACGTTTAGTCCAGTCATTAAATCAACTACTATTCATTTAATTTAGTCTATTGCTATTACACGAGGCTGGTCGTTGTGCCAAATCAATATTCAAAATGCATTCTTACACGGTTCTTTGACTGACACAGTTTTCATGCAGCAGCCACAATGCTTCATAGATTCGAAGTTTCCACAATATGTATGCAAACTCAATAAGGCCATATATGGTCTTAAACATGCTCCCCGAGCCTGGTTTGCACAATTAAGTACATGGCTTATTGGGTATGGCTTCTCTACCTCTGGAGCAGAACCCTCTTTGTTCATTTTGAATAATGGTGACTTACATATTTTTCTGCTGATCTATGTTGATGATATGGTTATTATAGCATCCAAACCTGAAGCCATTGACTCCCTTATATCTAAACTTTCTAATGCTTTTCTTGTCAAAGATCTTGGAAGGTTGTCTAATTTTCTTGGGATTGAAATAAATTACTCTGCTTCTGGTATTTTCTTATCCCAAAGAAAATATATTATTGATGTACTGCTTCGAAGCAATATGCTTCATGCCAAACCTATGTCATCTCCCATGGCAACTTCTCTTAAGCTGTCAAAATTTGATGCCTCTGAATTCAATGATCCTACATTATTCAGAAGTATTGTAGGAGGATTACAATACTTGTCCATGACTAGACCTGACATAGCCTTTGTTGTAAACAAAGTATGTCAGTTTATGCACTGTCCTAAAGAACCTCATTGGTCTGCTGTTAAAAGGATCATTCGGTACCTCAAGTCTACACTAAACTATGGACTGTTTTTTAAAATCATCATCTAAGTTCACTCTTCAAGCCTATACAGATGTTGATTGGGCAGGCTGTTCCAATGGAGCTCTAAGAAACAAAAGACAGTTGCACGATCCAGCACTGAAGCAGAATACAAATCTCTTGCCTCTATAGCTGTTGAGTTGATTTGGCTCCTGACTATGCTTCAAGAACTTGGCATATTTTTATCACAGCCCCCGAATCTGTGGTGTGACAACATTGGGGCAACGTACCTTTCAGCAAATCCAATCTATCACTCTCGAACCAAACACATGGATATCGACTATCATTTTGTACGTGATAGATTAGTTGCAAATACTCTGAAAGTCTCTTTTTGTTCATCCAAGGATCAGTTAGTTGATGTATTTACTAAACCACTTGTTTCAGATAGATTTGTTAGTCTTAGAACGAGTCTCATTGTTGTAGATACTCCACTGGACTCGAGGGGGTGTATTAGCACAATACCATCTGATTTATCTAAGTCTCGGAATACTCTAGAATAGTTTTACATTTTGTTATTTGATTCCCTGTTACTACTTTGATTCCTTTGTAAAGTGTATAAATATACACTGACCCTACATATCAATATACACTGAAGATTCAGAAATGAAGTGCCTCTGACACGGGGGATATCAATGTCTTTAATCCAAGTTCTGTTTTTTTAGCATAAATAAATCAAGAGTTAACATTAGTTCATTAGTTTTTCGTCTTCATCTTAGATTGTCATGTAGAAATTTTATTTATTTAATATAGAAAATTAGAAATAAAATTAATTTTGTTGATCCCAAAAATTACACAACAGGCTGGAATAAGAGAAAGAGTTATTCCCGGTCCGCTGTGACAATCTGGGCCTCGATTAGTGTGGTCTGGAGCCCCTAGTGTGGACCAGTGTGGTTGTACGAACGTCCATGGCGGTAAATGAAAAATAAATATTGAGAATGTAAAAAGAGGAAGACACATAGATTTAGGTGATTCGACATAAAGCCTACGTCTATGGTGTGGGAATATCTACTATAATAAGCTTATTTACAGTCTCTCATACTCTCTCATTCTCATTATACAATGGATATCGGAGGTTTATCTTTTGATGGAGAGATCGTCGCCAGAGTTCATCTCCTCCCCTTCAAGATGGCAAAGTCAAGATTTCAAAAGAAGTCGAAGTCCCTTGGGAGTCGTCTGGTCGTTTCCTTTTATCTATCCCCTCTTTTTGCATGCCCCTAGGGAGTCGTGAAGATTGATATCATTTCCCTTGCGTGTCTGACGATTTCTCTTTTCTCTACTTTCTCATTTACCTTCCCGTCCTTTCATCCTATCACCTTCTCTCCCTTGTCCCCTATCCCTCTCTCTACTTTTGTCCTCTAATGAGGGCCCTTTGGTGGGCTGAGCCTATTCATATGGGCTTGGGATATTTTATCCCCTTCAATAGGAAATTGATAGGAATACAAATGGATCTTACAAAACAAAAAGATTCCAACACAAACACTACGTCCATTATATATTAATATGCTAAACATATCCCACATGTTAATATGCTTGACTTGAGGGTCATTCACTTTAGTGAGAGAAGCAGGCCTAATGCCCTATAGGAAAGGAATATCAAAAAGGAAAAAAATCACAACAACCATTTTTAAGAAAAGCAAGAATGAGACATACTACAGGTAGTTGCCAACTTACAGAGGTGACCTTCTTGTATATTTGAGCTGGATTTTTGCATTCACTATATGGATATTCACAAGTAACCATTTCTAGGATGCACATGCCAAAAGAATATATGTCCACAAGATCATTGTGTTCCTCTTCATAAAGCTTGGGAGCCATAAATTCGGGAGTGCCTATGCAAAAAAGAAAAAATGGATAACAAACCACAATTTACACAATTAGGCCAAAGTCATAACACTTTTAGAGAAAGGGATGTCCATACCAATAACACTTCGGGCAGTAGGCTGCTACAAGACAGTTGCCATTGTCAATCCAAGATCTCCAATTTTAACTTTTCCATTGTTACCATTAACAAATATGTTGTCACATTTTCGATATCTGTGGATAATTGGAGGATTGTGGCCATGCAAATAGCTTAAACCTTGACGAACCAGCCTAGCCCAATTATTGATGACCTTCATATCAACATTCTTATGCTTCTTTTGATATCTAGAACACAATGAAATCATGTATGCTATAAATTATCATTGAACCCTGGAGGGGACGTTTAGACCTCTGGGCTTCAAGCCCATCTTTAAGGCCAAGCACATCCATAAGACCAGGAATACTTGTTTATGGCTTAAGGCTAAGAGCCTTACAGATAGAGGACTCGTAACCGTAACTACGAATGAGATAACCCCGAAGAATTAGGGATGAGGCCAGGACTAAATATAAATATCCTGAGTGAGATAACTCCTACAAAACAGGAGACATCTTCTCCAATTAAATAAGGGATCGCGAAAGATAAGCACACAAGACTGGTGATTAGAGTTAATCACCATCACGCCATGTCCTTCTATAATTAACTCGGTAAAGGTAACATCATCTTCATCTTTTATTTTTATATACTTATTCTCATATTGTTACTGACTTAAGCATCAGAGTTTACACAGGGCGACCAGTGCCGTCTCTTCATTGCTGCAAGTGTCATCCATGTGATTGATAGTGTGAAACACATCCTTAACAAATCTAAAAAAAAAAAAAAAAGTGAAAGAAAATATGGCTAACAGTACAAAAAAAAAAAAAAAAACTCACTTTCTCAAACTCACAAAAGTGAATAACTCTGTTATTAGGTTGATGTCTTGCTCTTATCATCAACCCAAGAATTATAGAACTTGATAATATTTTCGTGTTTCAAAGATTTCAGTAGATGAACCTCTAAATATAATCTTTCCAGCTATTCTAGTGACTACAATACATCATCAATGTTCACCTGGTTCCAAGCAACTTCTATTCCATCAACTTCATGAAATGCCTTGTATCTACAAATAACAAGGGAACCACAGAACAATTTTTGTTTAAAAAAAAAAAAAACAAATTTTCTATATTGGAAAACCACCGACTTTAGAAACTAACTACTACAATTCTATCTGATTCCATGTACATGATCCAATTTCATTTTTATCCTTTTTCCCGCCCAAAACTCACTCATAGCTGAAATAAGGCAAAACGAACCGTTTAATTTAACGAGCCAGGTGGATTGTGCCCCAGTTCGTCCCCCAAATCGATTGCATTCAGATTTTTCCTTTATTTATTTAATATAGAGATAAAATTAATTTTAAAATGTTAACATTTTAATTTTTTATAAGAATTCAAAAACCCAATCTTTCAAAAAAAAATGATCAAGAAAAGTTTACACTTTCACGCCACCGCTGTAGGGCGAGTAGATCAAATCATCTTGTGATAACCTAAGATCTAATCACTCACTTAATAGTTTGATCTAGAAAGTTATCTTCGTTTGTTTTCAGAAAACATCTCATCTCATCTCATCTTATCTCACCTCATCATTACAACTTTCTCAAATCTCCACACAAAATAAAATAAATAATTCAACTTTTTCAAATCTCAAAACAAAAATAATATTAAAAAATATATTCTAATAATATTTTATTCAACTTTTTAATTTTAATCTCAACTCATCTCATCTCATCTCTGAAAACAAACGAGCCTTTAGTATCTTCTGAGAACTTATCTTTTAGGTATCGTTTAGATGGTGAGATGAGATCAGATGATTTTAAATGAAAGTTGAATAAAGTTTTGTTAGAATATTATTTTTTTTAATATTATTATTGTTTTGAAATTTAAAAAAATTAAATTGTGTAAAAATTTGATAAAATTGTAATGATGAGATGAAATACTTTCACTATCCAAACAAGGCCTAAGCTTATGGCTCAACACAAATTTGATACTATATGAGCTGACTAAACAGTCGTAGGCCTTGCTTAGCACCCAAATTGTCTCTAAAGTTGAGATTTTTCAAGTAAGAAATTACTCCATTCCCAAATATTAAAACTTTTCAAAATTCTCTCGAAGATTCCAAACTCAAAAAAAAAAAAAAAAAAAAAAAAAAAAAAAAAAAAAAAAACATATTTTACACAGCAACCGTCCCTAGGTGGCCAGCTCGGCCCGCCGTGTGGCAGCCTGGCAGGTAAGCTTTTCTAGTGGCCAAGCTAGCCACTCCTTGGCACACGGTGGTGGCCCCACCAGAAGGCGGCTGTACAAGCTTGTCTTTCTTCAACACAAAAAAGTAAGCTAAATTTTAAAATTATTTATTAAATCATTTTTTTTTTTAAATTCTATCTAAAAATTCCTCACAATCAAGCATATTGTTATAATCAGTCCCACCACTTTTTTATACTCTTATCAAACCATCATCTTAAAAAGATTTGGTTTGTTTTGCTTTCCCCAAGAAGAAAAGGACTGCACAAGAGGGTGGACCCTGGCTTAAGCAGAAATGACAAGGGTCACCTTAAATCCTTCATTCGATTTTTGTCTTGAATGTATCAGCCAGCGATATTTAGTTTGAGCCTTTCAGGAAAGGAATGTTCGACCAAACTCTTGTGTTGGTTTAAACCTGATTCGATCAAACTGAGCCTGCTCAACATTAGTTCTTGCATCAACATGTTGAGATTCCCACGTCCTATCCTTGAATCGTTGTCACACCAATATAACCAAGCAATTTTAAACGCAACATAAGCAGCAACAAAGAGATACCCCAACAACAACCTGCACTCATCCTTTAGACAAACAAAGATTTTTATTGATAAAGTAATTGACCAAATGAAAACTACTACATATCTCATTGAATGAACACGAGTGAAGGAAAATAGACTCCTAATCTGATACAGGTTCAAAAGAGGATGGGTTTCCTGTCTGGCCATGATTCTATCTTTTCAAAGTACTTGACCGGCACAACCCCATCGAAACCTTCAGTTAAAATAACATTGTTGTCTGAAATGTAAAGCTTCATTCCCTCTGTAATAAAAGTTGTAAAGCACCACATTAGAAACAAGAGTAGAAAATATATATATCATAGGTGCTTGGATGACGATGAACAAAATTCAAGACACTTTCTGGAAGGGGAAAAAAATTTGCCAAACTTGCCTTCCAAAGCTTTTCTGACATCAAGGAAGATCAACACATTAACATCCCGTCTCATACCTGGAAAAATTAAGAATCAGGAAAATTATCAAAGTCAGCATAATATTGGAATCAGATGAATGAATTGTTGGATACTGTATGATCATGAAATACTGTAGTTCTAGATGACAGCCAACACAACCCCCTAAAACAGTTATCTCGGGTCTTGCTCGAAATTAGTGCTCCAACAATGTTGAAGCCTGGTAGAACAAGGCATTAATGCCAAAAGGGTCCTAAAAGAATGGCAAATTAGATGCATGGGCGTGGCATAAATAATGGGCAGCACTGCCATAGACCTTTGATGATGAGAAGTTCACATGGTGGACAAGTACATACATATGCCGCAAAAGATGCATAAGGCTCCATAATGGCCACAACTGTCCGGTGATTCGAGAGCAACCTTTTATTTTGGCAGACGCTCGCAACACATCTCAAAGAGCATGAAAAATCCAGAACACAAATGATGTTGCTAAAACAAGCCTAAATTACATTTGATAAGCATATCCAATAATTGGTGAGTACCTAAATAAACACCTGAACCTTTGACATTATTTTGGCTTAGTCAATGGCCAATTTGTTGTAGAGTAATGCTACAAGGCACACTCCTATCCCACTTTTATCCGACTATGTAAAATGTGGCACATCACCATTGGATCTTCCTGTATATAATTTTTTTAAATTCAAAGGTTGATGGGCTATGCCACCTCAACATGGTGGGATCGGAGTAGGATGGGGGTGTAGTTTCTAGAAATTTCCTCTTGTATGAAATACACTTACCAAAAAAAAATTGTTGTATGAAATGCAATGAAACTTTTCAGGTCCAAGGACTTTCACATTGACCATATGCACATATCAAAATAAAAAATCTTTCGTCTTCCCCCCGACTGGTGCTCGGGGCCAAATTATTGTATGACCCATCTATCAGACCTAAAGGGAGAAGGTCTTGGAGTGCACAAGATATATTGAAGTCTTTATCATAGGATTTTTGCAGGCGGGCTTGGGGGGTTTGGAGGGTACAATGTCATGCATCATAAATTCTAGATTAAAAAAAAAAAAAAAAAAAAAAAATCCCTAAAACTGACACATTACCACTTATTACTTCCCCATCTGTTGGCAAGCCACATGAAAAGTGAACATGCAATCTTTTCATGCGTTTCAGACCAGACTCCAGAATCAATTCCAAATTCTTCGCATAGGTTCCATGTACACACACTGCATATTGTCAGGAAAAAAAAAAAAAGGCAGTGAAGCAAACAAAAATAGCAAAAAGTTATGACTTTTGTTTTAAAATCACACATATATTTACCTGGAACTTCTTCAGCTAAAAGGATTGGTTTCAACAAGCTTTCCGACTCAACTGTCTGCCGATTACACCAAAAAAGAAATATTTTAAAAAATATATGCATGATCAGTTGACACTCAACTGATTGCAAAATCATAAATGATGGGAAAGGAACATTAGGAGGCACTTATAGGCTGGTACTACAATAAAATGAAAAGTGATGCGAACAATCTATGAAGAGAGTCAAAATGATTTTGATTTAAGAGTAGACGATTAGACAAACTTTGAGAAACATATCCGCTTAAGGGAAACAGCTGCAACTTAATACTACGGTTGGTGCCGTGGAAGTAATAGAGAAGGGATAGGCTGAAAAGTAATGAGAGTTAACCTCCCCCTCGTCTTTTTCAGTAGGAAGAAAATTAGTGAGAGTGAACACATAGTTTAGCGTCTGCACTTATTTATGGTTTCACTCAAGACAGTGGAACTTTCATAAAATTTTGCGGCGGAGCTAAATCTCCCTCCTCCAATCCTCCCATTTTTGGGCTTTTGGTGGGCCATGGGCTGGGAGGGTTATCTGCCCTTCTCCATGCATACAATAACATACAGATCCTCCCTCCTCCTCTATCCATACCTCATCCAATCCCTCAAAATAAAAAGTATAAAAATTCAAGCATTTATGTTCCTTGAGACATGAAAGTGTGTATAAGAAACCTACGTACATATTCCAAAAAAAAAAAAAAAACACCATTCACAATTTTAGCAAATGCAAATAATCAAAACCTTGCAATAAATCATAGCTTCGTAACATAATATGCCAGTTGAGCAATGGCAAACAATTTGTACCACAGATCTCCATACTTTAAAGAGAATTCTATTGGAGTTAGCATCTGTTTACATACAAGGTCTCAATCATTCAGAGAGAATTCCCAAAGGTGATACATTTATTCAACGATTTTGACCACATACTGAAGGAACACAAGCAGACATTCGAGACAACATAATCCCAGTGAGTTATTAAACTCTAAAAGGAGCATTTAGAGGTTATATTCAGCCGGATACAATGATTCTCGCAGAATGGTAAATAGAATTAGAACATGGGCACATCTTCATTGAAGAAAAAAACTGATACTTCACTGTTATTGTGTGGCCTTGGTTTGCACGTATCCAAAGTTCCCCATTTTCTTCCATGAGGCTGAAACGCTGCTTATTATCCTTTCTGACAGCCTAAACAATGCAATCTTCAGAGAAATAAGTGTTTGTTGAAGACTTTTCAGCACTAGCATTTTAAGGAAAAGATATAAGACAGAATCCAGTACCATGTATGCAATGCACGGGAAATATGCTAAAATGATTAATAAAAAGTGTTAACATCATTTGTTCTATATATTGAACATGTTACAAGGACGTAACATTTTAAAGTAAGTGTGTAGTGGTAATCTTTGCAAGCAAAACAGGGATTATTTTTTGTGGTTCGATTCTGGTCTTGAAATAAAGCAACCTTAACAGCACTAGACCGACGTAACTACATGAGGTTTAGGCAATGTCTGAGAAAGAGTCAATAGACCGAGGTTTCAAGGAAGAATAGACCTTTAAAAATCTGCATCGATAACGTTTCCATGATCAACTATACATCATAGAAACTTCACACTTAATCAAGTGAGATTAATCCGTGGTAGCCACAAGTGCCTAAACCCCAACCACTTCAACATTGATTGTAAGGGCCAAGTCATGGTGTACATAATCTACGGTTTTGAAAAAGATTATCTTTCCGCAAACATATCACACATTAATTCAAGTAGAAAATAGTTTTAGATGAAAAAGGCACTTCAACATACAATTAGCCCCTAACAAGTTGCAAGCCATATTTCACCAGTACAGCCAGAGAACAGTTCTGGTATCTTCCATAATAGTTATAGAAAGAAATTAGCATTTTGAACAGGCAGTGAAAGTGCTTTAGTACTCAGTATCATGGTACTCCGGGCCAACAGTGAAGCAGAAAGTTTAACAGGACGAAGTAAAAAAAAAAAGAAACATATGAAAATGAGAATGATATTCAGAAACAGACCTCCCTGATATCATCAATGGTGTGTGATTTTAACTGAATATTAGCGAAAGTCTTAATATTCAGCTTTAAAAGATCTTGAACCTTCACGTAACCATCACTCCGCAAATTCAAATTCAACTCAGAGGCCATATGGCGTAAAATACGTGTCCTGTACACAAGAAGAAAAAAGCAATGAAACCCTTGAAAGGAGGACTAGTTCTAGTTTTGGACGAGCATTCGGTGTTTCATCCTCAAATTTACAGAAAAATTATAAAGCTGCGTCTTTTAAAGATAGCATGATGAGAACACAAGCATTACAAGCAATGGGTCAAGAAGTAGTGCTTACAATAGCCTTCCAAGAGCATCAATCTTATCTTTGCCAGAGCCACCACCCCCAAGCCCTCTTGATTTCTCTCTATCATTTCTCGTCTCCATACCCTTTCCTCTTCCACCGCTGCCCAATTTTTAGTTGAAGAAATAAAATTCATAGCAGCAAAACCGTAAGCAAACCAATTACACACATATAAACACTGAGATTATCAGTTTGGCTGCCGGTAAAGGTTTTTCCACTTGATTATTAGTTATCCATCATTTTAAAAGCAATACAAAATAAATAAAGAGCAAAAATAGTAATATATCTTGACTTTGTTTAATAAGTTTTCCATTCTAGAATTCATTTTTCCTTCTCTTTCTCTAGGTCTTCTCGGAAACGAAACAGGCGGGGATTGAGGGAAACAATCACCTTCTACTGGAATGGGCAAAAGAAGCGAAATTAGAGCTGGTGGCATTTGCCTTTTCCATGAAACCTAGAGCAGGAGGAGGACTCCGAGGGTGCAGAGAGAAAGGAGTTACGGGTACAGGTGGCAGGAAAATACGGCAGCAGCGTAGAAATCGGATGCTGCTGGCGGTGGTCAGAGAAGCCCACATGAATCCTTGGAAGATGCTGGAGGAGGTTTGTGTGTGGGCAACAAGGAAAAGAGTGGTGGCGGTCGTGGTGCAAGTTATACGCTGTGCCACAGTGCAACAATGTAATCACAGAGTCATGGGAATATTGAATAGAAAAAAATTATAAATTAAACTTGCGAATCTTTAATCACTATTTACAATTCTATTTCAAATAAAACATAGTCCAAACGAAGGTAATTATGTAAAATGAAATTATGAATATATTCATAAAATATACTCTACTCTTTATCTATCCATAAAATATATTCATAATTATTTTGATAGTTTAATTTCTAATTCTTGTACCAGTCTTTTTTATTTTTAATTGATATTTTACTCAAACAATTTGTATAAAACTTCATTTGAAATAGAGAAATGCTAGGGAGCCCGTTTTGGGCTCCCATTTATGCTTCCCGTGTGACGTGGAAAGGCCTAGTGGCCTTTCTTCCCCCCCCCCCCCCCCCCCCCCCCCCCCCCCCCCTTCTCTTGCATTTCCCTTTGCCCCCGTGCTACCCCTCCCCTTCCCTCACCCAGCTCTCTCTCACTTTGCGCCACTTCAGACCCGTTCCTCCCCTCCCCAGTTCATTCTCCATCTCCCCCGTGTCTTCGTCTCCATCTCCCCTCCATTTTTCGGTGAAGAGGTAGAGAGAAGTTGAGGAAGATAATAATAATGGAGTCTCTGCTTCCACTGTGTCATCCATGGAGCTGGAGGGCAACAAAGACCGGCCTGATTGTATATCCACCGTGATTCCTAACATTTCTCTGAGATTAGCCCAATGTGGCCTGGTGGGGTTTTCTTCCTCTCTCACTGTCCAGAAACCCCATCTTTGTTTCTTATAAAATACGGGAGAAAAACATTTGCCTTTTCAATCTCATTTTATCTGTAATGATTCTCCGTGACCAAACTGGGCATTTATTGATTTCGTTAAATACAAAAATGAAAAAACATTAGAGACGAAGGGGAGATGGAAAGTGAAAGATTCTTAATGTTTTTGGAGTCAAAATATAAGACAAGGAAGTTTCGGACCGCACACACTCTGATGCATTGCATCAGTGCTCTCAACATGAGATTGAGGCAAAAGTTTTACGTATACAAAAGCCATGGCTGATGAATTGCAAACCCATCAAAACTGCCAAGGGCAGGAACCATTATAGATAAAATGAGAGAGAGCTGGGCTGGGTGAGGGGAGGGGAGGGGTAGCACGGGGGCAAGGGGGCAAGGGGAAATGCTAGAGAAGAGGGGAAAAAAAAAAAAAAGCCAAGTGGCCTTCCACGTCACCCGGGCATCATAAACGGGAGCCCAAAACGGGCTCCCTAGATTTCTCTTTGAAATATAGTGTACTAGTTTTTTGTTGTGTATATGTGGATGAAGGGGTTGGAAGACTCCCATGCTCCTCCATATCCACTGGAATAGACGAGGAGTCACCTCCAACCCCCTAGGTTGTACCGACATTACAATTCCCAAAATCTTCTTCCATCAGTTATTGAGTAATGAAACACAGTAAAATAAAAAATAAAACACAGCACACCAGGTGTGAATATAAAAAGAAGACTCGGAATATATCTAAAGAAAATTTAATCATGTGTGTGTATATATATATCTAAACTAATTAACAAGTTAAGTTATTTGTAATTAATGAGATATTGGCAAACTGTTTTACAGATCACCCTATTAAAGAAAGAAAACATGAAAAAGACTAAAGAGTAATGAAAAATTCGAAAGCATGCAGCCCCCTGTTCTTTTGCTCTTACTAACTTTAAAATCAAATATTGTTGTTTCTAATTTGGTAATTTCAAGATACAAGTTGTAAAAATGGCATGTTAAGTTCGAGACCTTATCAAGTAATATTTCATCAACTTTAGACAGAATTATTTCTCATGCATCATGTAGGTCCACCGATGAGGCCGGAAAAGACATTAATATATAATGTCTCAAGAGCAAAAGAATAGAGAGTATAGATAAAAAGAATAATGTGATCAGACTTTGCTAATTTGAAGTTTCACATGCTATAGCTATAGGCCTCTAGCTGATCAAGTTATCCAATGAATGATATATAGTCATAGCTAGAAATTATGAAGCTTTGGCTTTAAGTTTTTAACCATATTATATATATATATATATATAATATTCAAGCCTTAAATGATGGTATGCATGAGAGTAATTTATCATGGTGATCATGCATGTGGATTTCAGACCAGGGCAATATATATATATATATATATATATATATATATATTTTAAGTGCCAGGGCAATATATATTATTATTAAGTTATGATATGTGGCGCTAGACATCCTAATTTTCACAAGAATCTTGTATCCTAACATGATCATCACGAACTAGTAGATATGCATCAAACCATGACATATGATTTGATAGATACATTTAACCTGCAAGATTAATATGCAGAACCAGTCAAGATCTACCAATCAAACTCCAACAGACAGAAAGTTCTTTGTGAGTATTTATTTTTATTAAGACCACAAGCAGCTGTCTCTAGATTTTGCATAACTATGAACAAGTTTCTATGGTAGCAGACTATAGAGTGAAAGAAAAAGTGCTAAAAATGGGACCAACTGATCCCCTCTGTATTTTGGTCTACAAGCACGGTTTTTTTTCCTCGGCTTTAAAGGGCACGGTGTACAGTCATTAAATGTGGACCTTAAATAGTTTAAAGAATCCACTTCTCCCCAAAGAAGCAGGTCTCTTGTTTTTTCCTTTTTTTTTTTTTTTTTTTGGACTTTGAGGATATTTCAGCGGCAAAATATTCTTTCTAGCTGGTTTTCACTTTTTCTATTCTAATTTGGTTGGAACTGCAATTAAGAGTGAACTGATTCTATCTCAAAGTTGGAGAGAATTAACCATTCTTTTCATACATATAGAGCTGGTTGACATGAATCTGTGCAAGATTTTGCATGTGAAACAACAGTCATGCACTATCTAGTATATATCAAGAGATTTATTACTAAATTCTACAAAGAAAGAGTTTGAACACAACATAAAACAGGCAAGTAATCTCTTCTTTTAGCAAAGTTTGTAGGTTTACATTCAAAATTTGAAGAGGAAAGTTTGTGTTTTTTTCCAATTTTTCTTATTTTTTGGCTTAACCTCAGAAATCGCATAATTCATGAATTAAATAACATGAATCAACTATGGCTTTTTTCCTTAAACATTTTCCCAACAACCAAAGAGATTAATTAAAAAAGGCAAAATAGAGAATCAACGAATCCATAAACAAGTCGATACCCAATACAGATTACAGAATCAATAAACAACCCAAACCATTATCAAATTAAAATAAAAATAAATAAAAAAGTTTCCAAATAAAAGTCGTAGCCAACTCTTTTCCCAACACATTTCAAACGTAAAACATTCCAAAAAGCACACGGCCACCAGCAAACAAATGGTCAAAGCATCCATCCACCACCGTACAATCCATCTCAACGGTAAATAGTTCACATACTCAATGACCTTGTACTCACGCACAGAAACATAGTTACATGGAGAGGGAGAGAGAGAGAGAGAGAGAGAGCACCCGAACAACGCCCTAGAGGCAAAGGTCGACAGCAACGGAGATGCGGCGACGGCGATGGGGTCACGGGGTCACGATGATGGCGGCTAGGGACGGTTTCTGCTGCCGCAGCGTAACGGGAGAGAGAGAGAGCGCGAGAGAGAGAGAGTCGGTGGCGGGGGGCGGGGGAGTTTTTATCCATCAGACGCAAAACCTAAAACCGCGTCGTTTTGATAACTATATTTTTTTTAAAAAAAGACCCATGTTTTTTGGTCAATTGAGGTTTTGGTCCGAATTTGATCCAAACTGAAAGGGGTGTAAATTTAAACCGAAAAATCAGACTAGATCGATTGATCCGGTTTTAAACTGATCCGGTCTAAGACCGATTCTTAAATTATAAAAATCGATAGAATCCGGTCAGGTTTCGATTCTATAATTTTCGGAACTGAACCGGATCGGATAGAAAAAATATATATATAAAAATTAATTTTATATATTATACAAAATATTTTATATATATAAGTTTTATATATAATATATAATTATATATGAAATTCTTATATATAATATATATAATTATGTATCATATATGAAATAATTTCATATTATAATTTATAAATTATAACATAAAATGTTAATTTTAAATATGAACATTTGTAATTTGTTTGATCATATATTATTAATATAATTATACACAAGATAATATTATTAAAATTTATAAAATAAAATTTTAATATTAAAAATGAAAATTTAATTGATCATATGCTTTAAACATAAAATATATATTAAATTATTAATAACATTTTATCATAAGAAGTAAGAACCAAAATAGAAAGAAAATCACTCAAATATTTTAAAAAAATAAGAAAATCGGACCAGACCATACCGGAAACCAATAAAACTGGAGGTACCGGGTTAAGAGGATAACCAGTACCTAATCGATTTTGGAAAATACAAAACCCGTACATACCGGTTCAATCCTAAGTTTTGTCCAAAACCGGATTGGACCAAACCGGTTACACTTCTACAGACCAAAACCCGGAACTGTAATCCGGCTTTCCAAGTTCCGGACCGGATCAAGAAAAAACCCGACCCGAATGAACAATAAATGAATATATTCATAAAATATACTCTACTCTTAATCTATCCATAAAATATATTCATAATTATTTTGATAGTTTAAATTCGAATTCTTGTACTAGTCTTTTTTATTTTTACTTGATATTTTACTTAAATAATTTGTATAAAACTTCAATTGAAATACAGTGTAACAATCCCTGAGAGCTAATCTAGAAATTATAAATTTATAATGAAAAAGTATAACTATTTAAAATTTAATAATATTGAAATCAAAAGTTCGAAAAATTGAAATCAGCTTCCAAATCGGATCATGACCGATTCATTGAACCGAAAATTCATGACAGATTTTAATGGGTTATTAAAATATTAATAAGAAAAATTAAAAAATATACATAATACATTTTAAGCATTTAAAATTATGTAAAAAAGATTTTATAATATGAACTCATTGACTAGTTTCGATAAGAATATGATATGAATCTAAATAGTTTCAATAAACATGTAATTCACTTATCTAAACTCAATTATCAACATTTTTGTCTCAAACATTCCGATCTATGAAGAAGATAAATAATATAACATTTTGTATAAATATAACTTATATTCGAATAGATAGAGTAAATAATTTCATGTTTTATGTTCTAAATTTTTGTATCCTTTCCGACCACTAGAATCCAAGTCCACTCCAAACTCTGAATTTTTTAGAGTTCGAATCAGAACTCCGACTTTGATTCAGTGCGAAGTACAAACATTATCTCAATGATGCATAGGAAGGAAATACACAAAAAAGATCAGCAAATGATATTTGGCTTGGGCTCTGGAGTATAATAGATCTAAGAAATTAAAAAAATATATATAATATTTTGAAAAAATACCAAGAGGGGAGACGTCGGGGATGCCTGGAGGAGAAGGAACCGACAATGAGGGATAGTGGTGGCCGACAACAAGGGGCAAGGGCAGGGGCTATGACGCCAGCACAATGGGAGGAGAAAGAGAGAGAAAAATGTGTTATGTATCTACTTCTCCACCAGCCAAGTAACCAAAATTGTGATCAAGAACAATTAAGAAAACTCAAGAACAAATCAAGAACCCTTTCAAAAATTTAAGATGAAAACCAAGAAACCATTATCATTTTTTGGAAGAGGTTTTCAAGTAATCTCTCAAACTCCAAAACAATTCACACTTAACATCCAAAAACCGACTTCAAAATACTCTACAAGTATCTTTTATACCTATGGCTAATTCTCATTACAACGCATCATTTTATTGCAAAAATACATTCAATACAACACCGTATTTAGTGAAAACCATTGTTGCCCATGTCAAGCTTCCATGCAGCGTTTCATTAAAGCTCTTACACACATCGTTTCATTAAAACTCTTCCACGCACAGTTTCAATGTGCCAATAGCAGTTTCTTCTCCCCCTTCAGAGAACCTTGCCCACAAGGTGTGGGTAAAGTTGCCTCAATTTCCATAAGCATTCCCATGAGCTAACCTCCACTGGAGCACCCACCCACCTGATCGAAACTTCTATCATTGCACCATTCCCCCCTCTTCCTCATTCTTCTGTCTAAAACCTCTTGAGGTTCTGGTTGAACTTTTTCTTGTAAGTCTGATGGAGGTAAAGTTGGCAAGGGAGTGAAATTCTAGCCAATCTTCTTCTTTAAATAGGATACATAAAAAACTAAGTGTATCCTCGAAGAGATGGGCAAGTTGAGCTTATATGCCACTGAAACAATTTTCTGTACGATCTGAAAAGGTCCATAGAACCTAGGAGCCAACTCCATATTATGCCTCATTACCACAGTCTTTTGTCTATAAGATTGGAGTCTTAGGAAAACCCAATCTCCCACCTGGAAGCTCCTCTCAGTTCTGTTTCTATCAACATAAAATTTCATCATGTGTTGGGCTTTATGCATGTTGTCCTTCAACAAAGACAGTAGCTCTTCTCTTGATCTTAATTGACTATCAACTACATCATTAATGGAGGTGCCTGGAATGTGTGCTAGCAATTTAAGAGGGTGATACCCATAAAGAGCCTCAAAAGGGGTAATTATGATAGATGAACGTGTTGTGTTATAACATCACTTAGCCATGGGCAACCATGAACTCCACCCCTTAGGTTTCTGACTGCTATAGCTCCTCAAATAACTCTCCAAGCATTTATTCAGTGCTTTTGTTTGGCCATTAGATTGAGGGTAGTATGCTGAACTAAAGTCCAAAGAGATTCCCTGTAATTGAAACAACTGCTTCAAAAAAGAACTAGTAAAAATTGGGTCCCTATATGATACTATCAACTTAAGCAACCCATGAAGTTTAAAAACTCCAGCAAAGAAAACTTGAGCCACTTTACTAGCTGTATAAGGGTGAGAAAGAGGGAAAAATGTGCAAACTTGGTCAATCTGTCTACAACAGAAAAAACCACAGAATATCCATTAGAAAGTAGCAGCCCTTCAACAAAGTCCATGGAGATGTCAAACCATGGAGACTTAGGAATTGGCAGTAGTTGCAACAACCCAGGTGGATGGATAGTTTCATACTTGCTAGTCTAACATACTTAACATTCTTTGACTAATTTTATAATGTCTTTGTGCATACCTTCGCAATAAAAATCATTCTTTGCCTTTTGTTGAGTTTTATGATAACCCACATGGCCTGTTTGTAAGTTATGGTAAATGTACTGCAAAATCTTAGCTTGAATTGATGAAGAATGAATGACCATCAATCTACCCTTCCTTAGCAACAAGCCTTGCTGCATAGAAAAATGCTTTGGCCCTTCTTGTCCCTACTGTAGTTTAAAAACAGTCTCAAAAATTTTAGGACATAAAGAATAACTGCCCTTCAGTTCTTCAATCCACAAGGGGGTTAGAAAGGAGATGAGTGCAAGAGTTGCTGGCTCTTCCTCATTCCTTCTACAAAGAGCATCAGCCACCAGATTTTCCTTCCCTCTCTTGTAATCAACAATAAAATCATATCCAATCAGTTTGGATATCCACTTGTGCTGAGATTCAATTCCAATCTTCCGTTTTACCAAAAACTTCAAGGCTTGTTAATTAGTTTTAATCTTGAAAGGATGCCCTAACAAATAAGGCCTCCATCTCTGAACTACAGAAACTAGAGCTAGCAGCTCTTTCACATATGTTGAGAGAAGTAAAGCCTTCCCTTTTAGAGCCTTGCTGTAAAAGGCAATATGCTGAGCTTTTTGCATCAATACTACCCCAGGCTCCACTCCAGAAGTATCACATTCAATAGTGAATGCTTTAGTAAAATTTGGTAACCTCAAAACAGGAGGATTACTAACAGCCTTCTTCAACATCTCAAAAGCTGTAGCAACTTCTTCACCCCAATGAAAAGAACTATTCTTCAACAATTCTGTTAATGGAGCTGTTATAGACCCATAGCCCCTTATGAATTTTCTATAGTAGCCTGTTAAACCTAAAAACCCTATCAGAGACTTCAAGGTTTTAGGTATAGGTCACTACACCATAATTGTTGTTTTAGAAGAATCTGTTTGCACCCCTTTTCCAGAAATGATGTGACCCAGATATTATATTTCTTCAACACCAAACATACATTTTGACATCTTAGCATATAAAGCATGCTATTTCAACAACTCCAAAACAATTCTTACATGCAAGAGATGGTTAGCCACATTCTGACTATACACTAATATATCATAAAAAAAACTAACACAAATTTTCTCAAAAAAGGTTTAAAACTGTCATTCATCAACCATTGGAAAGTTACAAGGGCATTTGTGAGGCCAAATGACATAACCAATAACTCATAATGGCTTTCATGAGTTCTAAAGGCTGTTCTTTGGATATCTTCTTCTCTAAAACGAATCGGATAGTAACCAGCCCTCAAGTCCAACTTGGAAAACACCCTAGCTCCAAAAAACTCATCAAGCAACTCATCAGTGACAGGTATTGGAAACTTGTCTTTGATGGTTTCTTGATTAAGTGCATGATAGTCTAAGCACATATGCCAAGTCCCATCAGCTTTCTTCACTAATAAAACAAGCGAAGAAAATAGACTCAAGCTGGGTCTCACCGCCCCAGACGGCAACAAATCATGGACTATCTTTTCTATTTCAGATTTTTGCTAATGAGGGTACATGTATGGTCGTACTGATATAGGAGTAGTGCCCTCCTTGAGGTTGATTGGGAGATCAAAGGCTCTTCTCGGTGGTAAGCCCACAGGTTCTGCAAAGACATCTTTGTATTCACTGAGTAATTTAGTCATAACACCTTTAGGATTCTCATCATTTAACTTCTCATCAATAGACATCAACTGTAAAAACCATCGTTGTTTCCTCACAAAGTCAGACTTCAATCCTCTGGTGCCTATCAACACATCGACACTGCTAGACTTCGGCCCTTGCAATCTCACCACTTCCCCATCGAATATGAAACTCATAGACATATATGTAAAATCCCACTGGGTAGAGCCCAAGGTTTTAAGCCATTGAACCCTAAGGACTATATCACAGCCCGCTAGAGTTAACACATGAAAAGGCACTAAAAACTTGGACCCTTGGATTCAATTGTGTGTACTCCTCGAGTCTACCAAAATTTCCACAGCACATGTCCCAATTCTACCATGCAATCTCATAGCATTATTATTAGAACAACCTAGAATTGCATTGATAGAAACCTCTAAACCCCTAGCCTCATCTTCCTGCAATTCTTCAACACTAGACGGCCTCTCACTCTCTTCTAATACAAGCTGCTGCAGATCATCATGCTCAACTTACAATAAGTACACTTAGGACTTTTACACAAGTGAGCTGGACTCCACTTCTCATCACAATGATAACAGAGACTCTTCCTCCTTTTCTCATCCATTTGAGATGAAATAATCTTCTTTATAGGCACATTACTTCTCTGTATCTTAGTATTGTCCTCTCTAACTTCAGAATGATTTTTATTCATATACACTATATCGTTCCTCCAAGACTTCCTTGAAGCGAGCAAATATTCCGCCTGAGTCTTAACAAGGCAAAAGGCAGCATTCAAATAATGGGATTGATCATTCGAACAGGCAATCAAATCTCATCTTTTAACACACTCATAAAATAACTCTGCTTATGTTTTTCAGACAACCCCTTCATGATTCTCTTCTCTACTCGCACCAGAACCACTGGGAAGATAATTAACTTGTTGATGTTCTATTAAAGTTCGAAGCATATCGGTAAGTTGGTTTAACCTGCCCATAATGCCATTGATAGCATGATGATGTTCTTCCAATTGCTTCATAACTCTTTCTTGCTGCCTTAAGATACCTTCTTGTTGTTGTTATTGTGCCTTCAGAACTGTTGCACACATGTTTTCTACCATGAGAGGATCGTCCTCTCTGATACCAATTGTTATGTATCTGCTTCTCCACTAGCCAAGTAACCAGAATTATGATTAAGAACAATTAAGAAAACTCAAGAACAAATCAAGAACCCTTTCAAGAACTTAAGATGAAAACCAAGAAACTATTATCATTTCTTGGAAAAGATTTTCGAGTAATATCTCAAACTCCAAAACAATTCACACTTAACATCCAAAAACTAACTTCATAATACACTACTAGTATCTTTTATACCTACGGCTAATTCTTATTACAACACATCATTTTATTGCAAAAATACATTCAATACGATGCCGTATTTAGTGCAAATCATTGTTTCCTGTGTCATGCTTCTATGCGCTATTTCATTAAAGCTCTTTCACGCACCGTTTCGATGTGCCAATAGCAGTTATTTCTATTACATTCTTCTTCTTCCCGCCTTACAACTAAGAACTCTTACAAAATGAAGGCCAGACAGCAGGAGAAGAAAGAGAGAGAGAGAGAGAGAGAGAGAGAGAGAGAGAGAGAGAGAGAGAGAAGTGACGGCCCGCAGGTCTTTATTTTTCTCTGCACCCACAGGTCTGAGAGACTGAGATTGATAGTGAGTGGCTAATGAGGTCGTCGGGGCCCGAGACAAGGGGTAGGAACCCTTAGTTCTAACCAATCTTAACGGCACCATTTTTTCCTATAAATTTGCGTTGTTTTACTTGAATTTTGGTTGTGTTGAGATTTTTGATCAAACAATGCCGTTTTGTCCCTTTTGGCTTCTAAACCCTTTGTTTTTTTTCCCCCTACCCTAAACCCTCTTTTAGGCTTTTTTCATAAACCCTAAACCACCTTATTTTTAAACCCCAAATTTAATCTTAAGCTTTATTTTAGCCATAATGTTTTTTATTTTAAATTTTTATAATTATTTTCAACATTAAATTTAATTTCTAGTATTGACTTTAAGGATTACATAATTATACTACAGTATTATGCGTTATTAATTTGTTATACTAGACTTATTTTTAACTTAAACTTATACTATATTTTTTTTAATTACATGTTATTATACTGGTGTTTAACTTATTTTTATCTTAGACATATACTACATGTTATTGTACTACTATTTTGCTTATTTCTATACTTGATTGTGTATGGTAAACTGTAGTAATACTATGATGTTTAAATGTTCTAAACTATTAGTCTATTTATATTATAGTATACGTATATTATTTTATAATAATTAACAAATGCTATTATATTGTTGAATTTAACTATATAAATTCTAAACTTTTTATATGAGTATATATGATCAATATATAAATAATACATATTTTATAACATATGTATAATTCATAGTCGAAGTTGGATCAAAGTGAAATCAGTCAGAACACAGCTCCAACTCTGACACTAACTAGAAAAACAAAAAAAAAAAAAAAAAAATCAACTTCAACTCCATTTTATTGGAGCTCCGGCTCCAACGGTGGATAGTCAGATTTTCAAGTTTTTGTACAGCCACATAGACCTTTTGCATAGAGTAATGCTACATACAGTCATGGAGTGCGTAAGTGCCATACAATCGTTTTGAAAAAGAGTGAAACATACTATTAAAAAATTAATTTTTTTTTTCAATATGAATCTTATATTAACTCACTTTTTTTAAAAAGATTACTTAATATTTGTACATTCTACGTCTGAAGGGAATTGATCGGGGCAAGGGCCGAAAGGGAAGAAATTGGTCTGATCCGTGTATGGTTCCTTTATAGGCCCCAGCAGATAGCACCACTCTTTTTATAAAGATAAGAAAAATTAATATTTATTTAGTTATATCATATGTTCAAGAAGAAAAAAAAAAAAAAAACTCATTTTTTAAATACAATCCGAAAAATAAACAATATCTTGAATCGATCTGAATCAACCATAGAAACGATTCGATAAATGAATAAAAAAACACACTAGAATTACTTCAATTTATGATAAATGCCTTCAGAAATTGGTTCGACGCTATCATTAAAGAAAGATCAAATTTATCATTATATTTATATATATATATATATATATATATATCTTTACACTTAAGCTTTTTATTCATTCTTCATTTATTCTTTATTTTTGGTTTGAATAGAGAGAGATGCCGTGAGAAATGAGTTACCGTAGGGGAGAGAGTTGTGGCACGTGGAGGAGATGGGTGGTGGTTGGGTTGATTGTCGAAGTGAGGGGGACTCGCCGGTGGCGATGAGGCTGGGTGGTCGCGTATGGCGGCACAACTAGAGAGAAATGAGAAAAATCCATTTCGGTTGGGTTACCGCATGGAAGAGAGAGGGCTGCGCGTGTGGGAAATCGACGGTGATTGGGTTGGTCACCGGCGTGAGGGGGACTCACCGATAGTGGCGGTGAGACTTGCCGGCGCATGGCAGCACCGGGCTGGGCTGAAGGAGGATGGGGCGTAGGGAAAGAATCGGGCCATAGGAGAGAGAAAGAAAGTGAGGAAAAAAAGTACTATAATATTTATCACTATTATATATAAATAAAAAATAAAATCACTATAATATTTATCATTATTATATATAAAAATAAAATAAAATCATTAAAATATTTATCACTATTATGGAAAAAGTAGATTCTTTAAAGTAGATCTCAAATATACCAAAATTTTTTAAAGATATTGTACATATTTTTTGCACTTTAAAATTATATAAATAATTTCTCTTGTTAAAATTTAGAGATACAATTATAAGACTGTAATATCTATCACTATAATAAATAATTTTTCTTGTTAAAATTTATATATAAATAATTTCTCTTATTAAAACACCAATTTAAACTAATTTAAAATTAAAATAATTAAAATATAAATAACATATCATACATAAACTATCAAATTTAATTTATAAAATACTAATCTTCCATCATTAAATAAATGATGAAATTTTACTAAATATTTTTAAAAAATTAAAACCATATAAATAATTAGAATTTTAACATAATTTAAATATGATAATATTCTTAATTAACTAAATTAGGCAAAGTGTGTGAGAAAGGAGAGAGAGGGAGAAAAGAAAAGTGAAGAAAAATATTGATTTTTAGGTTTTAAATCTCAACCCTTCATCTTAAGTCTTCAAATTTAATCTAACAGTAGAAATTTAAATATTAATTTAAACTCACATAAAATATATAATTAAAATATAAATATTATATCATACACTTAAAATTAACTTTAATTTATAAAATATTAATTTTTCATCATTAAATAAAAGATAAAATTTTACTAAACATTTTTAAAAGAAAAAAAATATCTAATTAATTTGAATTTTTAATATATTTTAAATTTCATAATAAATGATGAACATGAATAAATAATAATTTCACTCTTATGCATTAGATTATTTTAATATTTGAAGTTACACATTATTTTTTTTCTTCAATTTGGCAGATGTGGCAAACGTGATCCTTAAAACGTGCCTATCGCTAACGAACAGTATAAATAGTAAATTTTGTTTTACGTTTTCTTCTTCTCCTTGCACGTCCATTTCTACTTCCTCACAGCAAATTCGCAGCCACAAAATAGCCATAAAATCACCACAAAATCACGACACAAGATGTACAAAAATGACAACAAAACAAGAACAGGCTATTATTTTTTACGTTTTCTTCTTCTCCCTCTACTTCTTCACAGCAAATTCCAGCAAATTCGTAGCCACAAAATGGCCACAAAATCACGACAAAATATGTACAAAAATGACAACAAAATAAGAACAGGCTATTATTTTTTACGTTTTCTTCTTCTCCCTCTACTTCCTCACAACACAATCCAGCAAAATCGCAGCCACAAAATCACCACAAAATAACCACACAAATCACAAAATCACCACATAAGATGTACAAAAATGACAACAAAAAAAAAAAAAAAAAAAAAAGAAAAAGAAAAAAAAAATAAGAACAGCCTACGGGCTTCGGCTTGTTGCGGGGGGAGAGAGAGAGGTCTGTGGGGGAGGAGATCGACGTGGGGGAGATCGGCGTGGGGAAGGTCGCCGGTGACTGGGCTTGGTGGTGGCTCGGTAAAGGCGACTGACGGCGCTGAGAGGAGCCGAGGAGAAGAGAGATCGAGAGAGAGAGAGGGGCTTCGCTCGAGCTTCAGTCGTACCAAGCTGTGGCTGCAACTTCAGATGAAAGCTCGCAGTCGCATGCGCCCCCCTCTCGCTCTAACAAACGCGAGGCTCGAGTCGAGAGAAAGTTGAAAATTTTGAAGGAAGTGAGTGCCAGAAGTGAGGGACAGAGTCAGGTGCAAATATATTGGGTAGTTTTAACTGCGATTTAACCACGGTTACAAAATTTGATTGACTGGGACCTTAAACAATTGTGTGTGGGGTCCACTCTCACTTTTGGGGTTTTTAATTTTTAATTGGTAATTCATTTAATATGGTGTTTATTACTTATTAGAGTAAATAGTAATCATCTTCTCCAAATGGCAATACACGACTACATTAGTAACGGTTGTTGCTGGCCATTTTAATTTCCAGAAAAATAGTATAATTACTTTTTGATTATTTTTAATCATTAAACTGTTTAATATTGAAATAATTTATACAATTTTAAATGAACAAATTTTGAAGAGTACTCCTACGTTTAAATAAATTACATAAAAATAATTTTATAAATTGATACAGTTTTATCTGATCTGTTAGATTTATTTTATAATAAAAATAATTTTATAATATGATAAATTAAATTAAATTACGTTAATTTATAAGATTATTTTTATGTTATACGTTTATGGTTAGAATATTTTTCGTATCTAAAACATTACTCAATAAGATCACAGTGACCTTATCTTGTAACCGAACGCTCATACCTTCATGCAGGCTGCTGATATTGATGAAGAAGGGCATCTCTGTGTATACGATATATACAGTGTCAGAAGAAGTTGTGCTCAGTTCCACGCCTCTGCTTCCTACTTCCTTTCCCCCTTGGTGGGTCAAAAAGTAGAAAGAAGGAAAAAAAAAAAAAAAAACTGTGAAAATTAAGGATAAAGGTAGTCCTGCGCAGTCAACAGGAGCAACGTACAAGTAATGACCCCTGCCCAGCCCAAATTGCAGTAGCTCACTCAATCTTTTTTGACCCATATATCTGCCAATGTTAGAAAAAGGTAAATGAATTAAGATGTACGTATTCATTTATTCAATGATAAATTATCTCCTTTTAACTTTAAAGTGGTAATAAATGTAAACAGTAATAAGTATTATAATAATAAACAGTACTAAACAGTAAAATAAATAATAAAATTTTGTTAAATATTTTTAAGAGATCAAAATTATATAAATAATTATAATTTTTAATATAATTTAAATCTCATAATATTTTTAATTAATTAAAATTATTTAGATAAAATGATTTTTTACTATTATAATATTTTTAAAATTTTTAAAATAGAAAAGATTTACTTTAATAATGAAAAATGTAACAGTAATATAGAAATAAAAAATTTTATATTTATGCAGTGCTCCTTGCATCATTGAGTATTGTGGTTAAATTCTACATAATTCATATATTTTACTAAGAAAACTATTATTAAAATATTTAAAATATTTTAATTTTTATATTACTCAAATTACTGTAACATTTTGTTTTATTTTCCTGTTCCTGTGCATTAAATTATTAATTAATTAATTTTTTTTTAAAAAAATATTATTTTTACACATTATATTATTTTTTTGGACAAATCATTTTCAATTTTCAATTAGACAAATGGGCAAACGTGATTTGCACGTTATATAACTGCTAGTATATATATAAACGGTAAAATAACCCTGAGAGAATTTTTAATAGAAAAATATTAAAACGTAGCTTTTGTATAATTTTTCACAAATCTATTAAATAGAAGATATTTCTTTATAAAATAAATTGTAAATAATTTTTCTTATTTTATAAAATTTTCTCCAGTTAGAATTTAATTGTAAAAGGAGCTTTTCGTTTTATAATTCCGTGTCATCTTTTCAACTATCATCTTCAAATGTAATTCAAAAAAAAAAAAAAAAAAAATACTCATAATGTTGTAAAATAAATTGTAAAATAATTATATCGTTTTTTTTAAATATTCTCCACTAAAAATATCAAAAGGAGCTGTCTATGTTATAAATCAACATCATCTTTTCAACTATCATCTTACAATATTGTAAGATGATAGTTGAAAAGATGATGTTGATTTATAACATAGACAGCTCCTTTTGATATTTTTAGTGGAGAATATTTAAAAAAAACGATATAATTATTTTACAATTTATTTGATATTTACATAAAAAGATCATGAAAAAGCTATTTATGATGATGGGATGAAAATGATTATAAGGCTAGTGCATGACATTTATCTAAAATGTAAAGCAATTTCAAACTTCTGTTCAGAGGCATCAGGAATATTACTACGGAAGGATGCTCGTTATTTGCCAAATTGAGTGCACTATACCATAGATCAACACAACAAGCATGATTATGAACGCACGCCACACAACGAGCTTCTTCTGCAGCAATTGAAAAGGCAACCATGCTTCAACTGAGAAAATAACTAGGACATGCAAAATGCAATGAAAAGAGCAACCCATTTAAAATGACCAAATTCACATACGTTAGCTCCAAATTTCTTAGCAACCAAAAGATTGTAGAGATTTGAGTTGCCAATGACATGGGGAATACTCAATATTTCCAAGCAATATCATTAATGCAACTGCTCGGGACTCTACAATCAGCAACATGCCCAAAACTTTCTTCACAATGCTCCTTAGAACTTTTAAGTCTGAGAAAATGGATATGTATCTATGTATGTAACAAATGCTAGGAATCCAGCATAAACACCCAATATAATTACAAATCAAGATATAACTTTAAGCAAACGCAATAGACACCAGACACATACCCCCAATACCGCACGGTTCCCTCTGTTTCTTAGGCACCTAGTGAAACACGGGTGCCAACATAGCAGCTCCCAGCTCAACTCATAACCTAAGCCAGATGGAAAAGCCAGGTTTCCTCCAGATCAAAATCAACAACAAAAGCACCACATATTTAACCGAACTGAATATATTTGTTTCAGTGCATCACTCAATTCTAGATTCTAACAAGTGTAAATTTACTATGGATAGACATAATTACATTTAACCTCCACGAACTTTAAAAAGTACAATCAAGTAGTTTGAAATAAATTCATGAATTCTTATAATGAATTGGGTGATGCAGTATGATCTATGATACCCTAGTTACATAATCCTCTTCCCATTTTAAATCAATCGTCGAGTGGTCTTTATGTAACAGACTAAATTGATACATTCTGAAAGGAAGGGTTTGAGATAAAAGAATGAGGAAAGATTGAGAAGTTCAAATAAATGATGAAATGGCATCACTTGAAAGGTTCCCCAAAACATGTTTAATATATCATTAAAAATCAGGGGGGAGATCTAATTATGGGAAAGTAATTTTTAAATGTACCCGTTAAGGAATCCTAAGATAGTAGAAGGAAGCCCCTAATGTATATACAAATTTGACGTATGGCATTCCTACAGCTCTCACTAATAAGTATACACAATTAATCTACGAAAATAGACCTACTTTTAGCTGGAGGCAACAAGGTTGTAAGAAACAAGACTAAGATAGGCCCGAATCCTTTAAACTCAAATAAAGGAAAGCGAAAAATCGGATTCGGCCTTGTCCCTATAACAAGTTCCAGGAGAATATGGCAGGGGTCAAAAGGAAATCTGGGTTATTTGAAGCGGGGTCTACGTAGAGTATTGGTGTAGAGACATCAGTAAAAAATGCACACAAGTAAAACAAAATTAAAAAATGCAACAAATTTAATTTCAAGCGATAAAGTAAAACTGAACCTCACCAGCTAAGCCAAATTTAGTCATAAGCAACGCTATTGACACAAACCCAATCATTTAAAAAGATGTGTAAAAATATGACATCTCTTCCAATCACGAGTGATTATATTTTTCTATAAGGCTCCATGGAACCAAACCAAGGCCGTGGAGTAAACCCCAGGCACACCACAATAGCCATAACAACGAAAAATTATTAAGTAATCCGAAAGTATGGATTACTTATCAATGACATAAAAACTATTCACTTAAGCACTCATTATTAATGACCCACCATCATAGTAAGTATTCTGAGACTCTAATAATAATTCCATAACGGTATGTCAGTTAATCCAGGATAAACTAGTGCAGAATCGAACTATGATATTTGAGTCTACGGTTAATCCAAAACCAGCCTTTGGTGGTATTTGTCCGTGCCTCAGCCACTTTCCATAATTATGTCATAATACCATGTTGCCATAAATGCAAATAAACGATCGAAAGGCTTCATGTGACGCAAGACTCAGACTAATTTAAAACAGGGACTACGTGAATCTAATGACTACAATGTCAGCTCGATGATGCCTATTAGAAATGTAAAAACTCCAACATTTCATTCAAATAAAGCATCCACAGCAGTTCATGAAAATCACTCAAGCTCCGGAAGCAAACCCTAGCATTCGGAGACGTGATTAAAGACACAAAACCGATAAGGATAAGAATTAACTTCAAAATCCAAAACTGATTAATAAAATTAACCCTCACAATATTTATCAATCCAGAGGTATCTCGACGTCACCGTCGGTGATCTCCTGCTGTAGATCCTTGGGGTCCTTGCCGTCGACCGTACATCCAACCGAGACGCAGGTGCCTAGAATCTCCTTGACGGTGCCACTAAGATCCTTGGCCATGGATCGGTGCTGCATAACCTTGGCGATCTCGATGACGTCGTCGAGGGAGATGTTGCCATTATGCTTAATGTTCTTGGTCTTCTTGCGGTCGCGCTCGGGCTCCTTCAGGGCCTTGATGACGAGAGCGGCAGCAGATGGAACAACCGAGACCTTGGCCTGACGATTCTGGACAGTGAGCTTGACCGTCACACGGAGGCCCTTCCAGTCCTTAGCCGTCTCCTTAGCTATGTCCTCTCCGATCTTCTTCGGGGAGAGACCGAGCGGTCCGATCTTCGGGGCGAGTGAACTCGCCGCGCCCACCTCGCCTCCGGTGACTCGGACGTAAACGTCCACAACCTGGGAGGGGTCAAACTTCGGAGGCATTCTTTGCGACGCAGTGGGGTTGGCTTTGCAAGGGTTTATCTGAAGAAGGCGACTATGGTTGGTGCTATGAGAGAGTGGCTCAAAGAGATACGGTGTTGGCTTTAAGCTCTTCTATATCCTAGGGTTTTGCGAATGGGGTGTGTGAATTGACAGAGTTCTCCCTAGAAATATTAGGAATTCTCGCACGTTGGGTTTATACCTTATGGCCCGTTAAATGTACTGTCGGATACGTGAACTCAAAGCCCATTAAAAAATCTTAGTTGTGGAGCCCTAAAAAGTTTGAAAAGTCACGGTTGAATACCCCAAAATGTCCGGTCCATGCTGCGAGTTCGGCTTCACTTTCAGACCTTTTAGAGCACTCAATAGCTAAAGAGCAGTGCTACAGTCAGGCACAAATATGTGTATAGGGGTGTCAAATCGTGTTAACAGGTCGTGTTCGTATCATGTCAAGACATGTATATTATACTATATAGGTCAACTCTAACCTGACCAGTTAAGCTTATCGTGTCAAGATCTTAAACCCTAACACGACCCATTAACATAACGGGTCGTGTCGTGTCAACCCGTTTTGATTCGTTTATGTAAATGGATTGAACAGACCCAAAATTAACCTTCTTGATCTAGTTAAGTTTAGCATAATTTTATATAAATGTTAAAATTACTATATCTATAAAAAATATAAAACTAACTACAAATCTAAAATTACAATTCAAATAATAAAAATATCGAAATTAAAATCTTAAAATTTTTATTTTTTAGGTATAAGGGTGTAATTGTAACTTTAACTTTCTTAACGGGTCATAACGGGTTGACCCGTTATCAACCCGTTAAGCTATCGTGTCTTAACAGGTCAACCAGTTTTGACTCGAACCCGTTAAGGCTAAACCCTAACCCGCTTTTATCGTGTCGTGTTCGTATTAGGTTAACGAGTCATGTCACATGCTGCCACCCCTATATGTGCCTGCCCGCGAACTCCACTAACACATCAGCTATTATATATTTTTTTTTTTTTATAAAAGACAGCTATTATATTAAAAAAAATAAAAAAGGAAGAAAATGAAGAAAAGAAAGGAGAAAAGCGGGAAGAAGCAGCTTTTTGTTCTCCCATTTAGTTTTGGGCACAGGTCCTTGGGGTATTTTGACCCTCTTCGACTTGCAAAAGTGGAAGAAGTTTTTTCATTACAGTGGAAGAAACAAAGTTCCAGAAAATGAAACGCAACAAATTTCATAAATTAGATGAGTCGACAGATCTTTCATATTCAAATACTAACTTGCAGAAGTTGACGTGATGGGTTTCAATTCAGATGTATTACCATATATGGCTAAAACAAATGCTAATGAATATACACATGTCAAGTAGGAAAGAACATGAAGGTCAAACCAGATAGAAGGAAGAAACTCACATACAAAATGAGAAACTCATAAACTCATGCATATGATACACACAAAAAGATAACCATTAACTCCAGGAAGCATCTAAATGTAACTCACATCCTAAACTTATTTTACAATATTTTATCTAAACAAGATGTAATTGACCATAGAGATTTCGAAATGCAAGATGCAATATGCGCGCTGATCTCAACCATATTTATATAAGAAACAAGCTGTAACCTAGGTAGCTAGCTCACTAATTATTTTTAGGTATGACTTACATGATATAATTAGCAATCATCCAATTATATTGGAACTGACAGTATTGAATAATTTTTGACATAACCATGCAAAATACTTTAATGTTATTCTATGATGCAAATCCTTTATGCATGTTTTTAATTTACTTCTTTTTTCCTGTTTGAATAACCAGACAACAGAGTTTTTATAATGATAGGCCCTGGGTGTACTAGTTCTTGATTTAATTGATTATGCTTGAGTGTCTGCCTGCTTTTGAAAACCCTAAGGATCGGCTTCATAAAGTTTCATGTGGCAGTTACAATAAGAGAATCAGTTCATTATCCTTCCAGTCTTGGGCGGCCTATTGATTAAAGCTGGCTAAACTAATTAATTATCACCATATTCACACAGCACAAGAATGGCACACCATACACGCTAGCTAGCTAGCTATCTAGTCGCGTAGCTAAGCTACTAATAATTTAGCTGCTGGATGGGCTTGCTTCCTCTTAATTGCTTATGCTTGGTCCATTGTTGCATCAGTACTGTGGAGTTGAATCTTTATTTGTAGTTATAGTTTTCGTTGTCTTTATCAACGTAGGGTGGTGCATAGATACAGAACTGGAACGCGTCCGTGCTAGTTTCTGAATATAGTACTCTGAATAGCCCGGAATGCATGCAGAACCTCGGCTTTCCTCTTGAAGATTATCATGTATAATTCAATCAAGAAATGCTTTCTGGGCTATTCATGTAATGGTAGCTTTCACTGGATAGATGCACATATTGGTAATCTTAGAGGTTCAATTTCTAGGTGCACATACGTGAGAAAGAGACAATTAATTCAATAACGTCTTATGGTAAATTTTTGCTAAACATTTTATCAAACACATTACATGCATACTGGTTTGCATAGTTCGAATGGCATCAATTACCATATTCAATTTTCATTTCCTTACAACAACATAAATTGACAAGAAATAATTCCCAAAACAACAAATTCGAGGCAACCCAACAACATGGAAAAAAAAAAAACATAAAATTTAAGCAACCTTCAAGGCTCGGAATCGAAAACATACCAGAGGCAAAGGCTACGGAGGCTGGCTTGAGAAGTGAAGGGGAATGGAGTGTTGTGCACTATGGAGGCGCAAAGAGGAATGACGGCAACAGAGAGACAACGAGACGGCGAGAGGTTCACCGTTCAGTGCGTATGCTGGTAGGGTTCTATGGTTCAGAGAATGGAAGAAGGAAGAAGGAAGAAAGAGAGAAGGGAAGAATGAATAAGGAAGAAGGGAAGGGAGGTCCTGCGTTTTGGACACCTCTTGTGATGAAATGACGCCGTTCCACATTAATTTCTTTTAGAAAAAAAACTAGCTGTAAAAGGATGTACATCTGGATTTTTTTTAAAAATTCAGAGTCGGAGTTTGGAGCTTCTTGGAGCTCCGATTCCGACTCCCTATTCGGAACTACTCCAAACTCTGACTTGGAATCGGAGTGAATGTTGGTTGGAATCGAAAATTTCAAAATTTTACACAGCCCTAATTGAACCAATTCATCCGCCATCTCTGAGATTACGTTCGAAGCACCCTATTCTTTGCCCCAACAACGACTCCACCTTGCCCTTCATAGAACAAAAGGACATTTCAGCATTTAAAATTTACAATGAAGTGATTGTTCGTAAAGAGTTTTTCTTTATTTTATGTAATTCCAATAATGGTTCTTTGGGTTTTCAAAAAGAGTTGTACGACCTTAGTCTAGCGAAGGACAAAGCTTGGTTTAAGTAAGAAAATTGAAACGAAGGACAAATTTGATTCCTTTTACAATCAGAAATTGGTTACTTTGCTTTTCCATTTAATTTTATAATATTCACAAAATAAGTACAACGTTAAATGGAAAAGTACAGTGACCAACCTTACATTAATTAAGACAAGTTACAAACATCGTTTTTATTTTTAACCTTTTTCTGATAAAAATAATAAGGGGGAGACTAAGGTCATTTGGTAATACAATTATTTTTAAGTATTTTAAGATATTTTCATATATTTCCTTCTTAAATATCACTTAAATATAAAATCCTTTTGTAACGACCCGATCCTATATTATTAGAGATAAATTATGAATAGTTTTATTAAGCTCAATAAATGAATTAAAGCTCATAACAAATTTATCAGATAAGTTATATTTATTTGAACCTAGAGTTGATGCACTATTTTTTTTTTTAACTCCAAGCTAATAAGTGTTAGACTCCAAACACTATTACCATTTTGCTTTTCTTTTCATAATAAAATTCCTAGCTGCCGAATTTCCTTCTATGAATTTCAACTACCCACGAATCTACTTCTACTCCATGCACGTACGTCTCTCTTTCTTACTAGGATTTTCCGTTGGTCTATATATAGAGGCTCACTATGTCCAACCAGAGCCAATATTCGAGCGTGAACAACCACCAGCCTCACGACACCAACCATCACCCTTCCTCATTCACAACCCATAATCAAAAGGAAACTAGTGATATACAAGAGGCCGAGCATCCTCTGTTTTAGCCCCACACAATAGAGCACCCAAACTAGCCACCTCCTCCACACCATTACCGCGTAGCTGCACCGAGAACCATTAAGACAAAGCCCAACTGTGACCAAGCCACTGATACATGAACAGACCTTGTTCTTCACACAAAAAATAGAGCACTCAGAGACCACATAACCTAGGCTTTTCCAGTGTCGGACCACTACCATACGTCAGAGACAACCCAGTTTCGACCATTTCCTTCAACGTCAGTGGCATTGTAAGTCATCAACGCACTTGTAATCGCCCTCTGCTCCTCCCGACATCAAGCTCTCTCTCTCTCTCTCTCTCCCCCTCCCCAATATAGTTTTATGTCAATGGGTCATGAACTTAGCCTAAACTTAACGTGGGCATGCATGTGTAACGGGTTGCAGGTAATTCGAGTGACAACTTTAGGTACAAGGTCCTAAAGTTCGCACGGATTTTTTAAGGGTGCTGATATTTTATCTTAAAATCAAGAGAAAATAGGCTCTTGGATGTGGAAATATATTTTAGGGTTTAATCGTGTGAATATAAGGAGAGTGATGATTTTAGGTTTTGGGGAATATAGGTTATTTTAGTATCTTAGGTTATAATTACAAAGTCGTGTTTAATTAGAGATTTATGAAAATTACTTGCATATTTTACAGGTGATCGATTTTGTGATGGAGATATCAGAAAGCGCCACGAGGTAAGTAATTTGATCACAAACTACGATCATCACAGTTTAGCTTATATAGATTATTATTAGCGCTAGTTCTTTGATAGCCATTTTTATGTACCACTTATGTCATATGCAAACATGTCATCCAACATAGCATACGATCATGTTATTCCACATCATGTTCAGATTCAGAAATTATAATTATATATGTATTATGTCATGCATCTTATGTGCATAAGACACGTAAGCTATCTTAAATTCAAGTGTAAGATAAGATCAGATCAGTTAATCAGATGGTCATTTAGATGCATGATACCAATGCAGTTTAGATCAGGGTGGATGTGCAAGCTATGAACTCAAGCGTGGTCTACCATAGTATGCCCGGATACTAACAGCAGCTCCCCTTACGGCCGCCGAACGTGGGGCCGATGCACAACCTCGTACACAGGGTTAAGTGTGTTGGCCAGTCATACTAGTCAGTTAAGTCAGATCAGCCAGTTAATTCAGATAAATCAGTCATACATAATATAAACATCAGTATGAAAAATCATGAATTTAAGCTCTTAGTATGAAAACCTTATATTTATTATGTTTACGTTGTGATTGATTTCTTGCTGAGTCTTTGACTCATTTTTGTATATTATTTTTTTTATGTTTTTAAACTACCTGAGGTGATGTCATTTATGAGGATGAAACTGCTGGATAGGACTTGCCCCAGGGAGGCGAGACAAAGGCTTAGATAGTTTATATCATGTTTAGTTTAAGATTTAAGGTTTAAATATATTAGTTTGATAAGCACATGAGATTTTAGTTTTTTTTTAATAAGTGCTTCCGTAGATTCTATTTTAGATTTTAAGTATTTAGTAAAGTTTGTTTTCTTTATAGAATCATTCGCATTTGCCATGTTATTAAAAGAAAATTTTTTAGTCAAGTTTAGTAGCACACTGACTCCCCGAAAATTTTAAAAATATATTTATTGGGGAGCAGGGTATTACAACTTTTAATTTTAAATTTTTAAAATTTTCATCTAATTATTATAATTTTTTCAAACTCCCAAACAAAACTCAAAAAATAATACTACTTTTTTTTAAAAAAAAAAATTCAAAAAAAATCTAACATTAAAAAATTATATTCAAACAATTTTTTAACTTTATAGCATTTTTATTCAACTTTTTTCTCTTATTTTCCAAAAGTTAATACAATATATTAATTCAAACTTTTTCGTTACTATTTATAAATATACTAAAATATTCTAAGTATCCAAATGGGTTGTAAAGGTTAGCACCCCACTCTATATTCAGGAGGGAGCCATTTAAAAGGGACCTAACTAAGGGGTTGGGAGCCACAATTGATCCATTAAGACTAACTCATGATGTCATAATGAACTTTTAGTAGAGGCGATGGCTAGCAAGGGATTGGCCATAGATGCGATGGCTAGCGGGGGAAGAGGAAATTGGAAATGAATTTTGGGTAGGAGGAGATAGAACGCGTGTTTTAGGTTATTTGGTGGAGGAAAAAAAATCCAGAGGTTTGCAGTGCAAGGCTTTTAACATTGCATAGTACTTACCATGATCAACACAAGATGCATCTACATTATTAGTGTTAACGTCGTGTTTCGTACACCTTAAGACTAAGTTTCGACAACTCAGATATTAAAAAAAGGCCCTGCGCAAGGTAAAAAAGAGTATGGCTTTGAGAGGACGGTCTCAGGACAGAGTAACCTCCGATGCCAAAGTTAGTAAATATTCTTGGAGTGTAGTAAATAAGTATGAGAGTCTAGGGACCAGAGAGATATTTTCGTACCTGAGATATGCTATTTATACTACAGGCCTGAGAAGCAAACAATGCCCGTTACCATGACGTCTGTGTTATTGTTCATTGTGTCAAAGTTTGTATTGTTTACTGTGTTAGAGTTTTTAAGTGCGGCGTGGCCCTGCGACGACATCATTAATGTGGTATGGCTTTGCTACGACATCATTTAATGTGACGTGTTGTCCTGGTGGTGAGCCATTAATGCGGCGTGGTTATCCGCATTCCTTCTCTCAGTCTATCTCCCTTATTGTCCGTTCATGCATTCTCTGTCAGTAGATCAATGGTTCCTCATATATCATGCCTGCTTTATGGGCGGGCACTCGAGGCTTGGACACTACCCGAGGCGTTCTCAGATCGATGAGTCACATCCTCTACAGCACCATCCCTCCTACATGTCATGTACAGAGGAGCCTCCTAGTGGGCCGAGTTAATGGCTTTCTACTTCGGGCCAGGCTTAGTTGGGCCTCTTGGGCCTTGAAGGGAAAATCTCCTTACAGTTACTCCGCTAATTCTCACCGGACAAGTACGGTGGCAATTTATCATCATTTGATTCTTCTGCCTTCTTACCAAGGCCGGGAACCTTACTTAGGTTTTCTGAGATCCGGGAGGCTTCTGGGGATTGGCATTTCTGACGGCGTTCCTATCTTCCATGATGGGCTCACATTTTCATAACATCTTTTCAACCTCATTAATGAAGGGGTGTCAAGCGTTTTTCTGTTGCTTCGTAAACCACATTCCTTGAATCTGAAACAACAAATATCCTTGTTACCATAGTGCCTGAGAGTCTAATTGTCACATTCTTTTTATAAAACGTGGGAGTGAGACCTAGTTTCCGCCTATTGCGTCGTGATTGTCCTGCTATTCTAGTTCTCTTGATTTTTCTTCTCTTCGATCGGTCTTCTTTGCTCCTTTGTTTTCTGGTAGTGATGGCCTCTGAAAAATTCGTTCAACCCAACGTTTCCAACGGGGGCTCTATTGAGACTGGGCCATTGTTTTTGTGTAGCGAATGGCGCTCAACTACCAACAAACTAACGCTTGCCTCCTTAGCCCTCACCTACCAAGTACTAGAGTGCACTTCCTTCGAAGTTTTTGGCTCTGATGAACGCACCATCGATGCACAGAGTCATTCCACTAAGGTGGCCCTTTACCCTTCCATGTTTTCATGCGGCTTGAGACTGCCATTCCCTCGTCTTGTTCGTGACCTCCTGCATCGCCTTGGCTTGGCCCCTTCCAAACTGCACCCGAATGCCTGTAGATTATTGATGTGTTGCAGCATTATCTAACAGCGGGCTTTGTTAGAGTCCTTCCCGAACGACGCGGACCTTACTAGCCGCAAGTTTCTTCTTGCCCATAGGGTGCTACGTTTGAAGGAGAATGTCTGCAGTTTCAAGGCATCTCACGCTTTATTCACCTTGGAATCGCAGTACCGTAAAGTGAAAGACTAGTCTACCAAATTTCTCTTCCTATTTGGCTACAGATAGGAGTTTCCGGTAGGCCAGGTGAACTGCCAGGAGTTCCCAATATGGATGAACTAGGGAAAAGAACCAGAAGACAAGGTTGTGCATCCTACAACCACTCCTTACGAAGCGAAACGCATTACGATTGTGCGAGACTGGGTGTAGAACCATCCTGACAATGTTTTTTCCGAGATCCTTCTTTTTTAGAAGAGTTTGAGAAGCTTTCTACCTCTTTTGGGACACCTTCCTTCTGGTGATGGGCGGGTTGCTTCGTGACCCAAGTTGCTCTGCCTCGGAAGCGTTCCTCATACTTTCCTTTGCCGGACAAGGGAAAGAAAATTTGTCGAGATAGTGTTTAGACCGAGGATAGGCCTCTTCCTGGGGTACATGACTCCTTAATATGGGGAGAGGCTACCTTGGAGGCCATCCCTCCCATTACTATGGTAGTTCCGGCGCAGGTTGTGGCGGGCGAGCAGTTTTCCCATGGTGCCTCTACCTGTGGTGACTGTTGAAGTGTTTGGGGGTGAGGTTGAGATGGACGCCATCGTCCAGAGTATTTTTACGTTTACCACTCCTGATGAGGGGTAACATTCTTCTTCATGGATCTCTCCTCCTACTTCATCCCATTCGGCCATCGGGAGTCATTCTCTTGAGGTGGTTAATGAATGGGTGGAGGTTACTTCTAGAAACTGCGCGGAGGCAAGAGATCATACAGGAAGTAAGTCCCCTCCAAACGTTGCCATCCTCAGGGTTGCGAAGAGTCTTGCTGTGGATTCTTTTGTCCAGGCCGCATTCCCAGAAAGGGAGAGTCCTTTTCTGCATATTTCGGTTGACAAGGGTCCGGGGAGTCCAATCATTGATCCACTCATCCAGGTGGAGTTCCCTGAAGGTGGAGGCTTCGTAGGTGATGCAAACGGTGAGGATCCGAGTGATGAACCTCTAGGTCGGGTTGAGTGTCCAACAGGGGTAACTTTCTTTTGGATGCTGCGATCGGCTATTGTTCGGGGGTTTTGAGTGGAGACGCACTTGCTCCCGCTGAGGTTTCTGCATGATTGCCTGAGTTTTCAGCCCTTGCGGACGCCCTTTCTTCTTTATCCCGACTGGCCATGGAGAGGAGCCGAGAGGAAGCTATTGGTCGGGTTGAGTACTTGTCTGACTTTTTTTACGAGATTCGACCGCTTCTTCCCCGTCTTTTTCTTTTTTCTCTTTTCCTTTTTCTTAGTCTTTTCTTTATGTCGCTAGGGCACTTCTTATCTTGCGACTTCCATTGTGGATGATCGAGGGGCCGCCATTCAAGAGAATCTAGACCATGCTCTTGGTGAAGAGGAGGAGAGGGAACAGTTGAAGCGCAGCCTCAGGAGGACGAGACTCAACCTATCGAATGAGTGCAAAAGAGCAAAAAGCTGGAGCATTGTTGGCGGAAGCACAAGCGGAAGTGGGACGAGGAGAAAACCCGATTGGAGTTGCTTAACCAAAGTTTTCAAAGTGACTTATCCCGAGCGTGAAAGGAGAAGGACCAGTTGGAGCAGCTGAACTAGAGCCTTCAAGACAACTTATCCTGAGTGTGGGAGGAGAAGGACCGGTTGGAGCAATTGACCCAAAGCCTTTAGGACGCCACCTTCTCCTTACAAGGGCAGCTGAGATGGTTCTCGGAATTTCGCGACGAGGTGTGGGGATGCAGGGTTATTGAATGCCGTAGATCAATGCGGGCATTCCTTCTGGAGAGTCTGGAGCTACATTCAAGATCTTTCACCAAGTACCTTCAGCAGCTTGCACTTGCAACAATTCCTACTGGTGAAACATCCTTTTTTTAAACCAACCGTGAACTGTTAAGGAAAGAGATGTCGGATGCTTTCCATTGTCCAGTTGCACCTACACTGGCATTAGTGGAGCTGGCCAACCTTGCTCCTGTTGCCACTAAAACCGATGTTCCTGGCACTGAGGCTTAAAGATTTTATTTGTTTCATTACCCTTTCTCTTTTTTTTTTTCGCCCTCTGTGCAAGTTTCTACTTTCTAAAAGCGGCCATGGATTGTTAAGTTGACTTGCCTTGTTGACTATTCAGCTCCCTCAGGCCGGGTAACGGCTAGAGACCCAATGGCCTTTAAGTAAAGGGAATAAATCTCTTATAGTTACCTTGCTAATTTTTTTTGGACGAGTCCGAGAAGAATTCTTTTTATTTCCTTTCACCTTATGCCTTGCCTGGTCGCATGCTGAGTGACTGTTCTCATTTTGCATACGTGGCAACACAGTGCAAATTAGGTTTTCCGCATTAAATGGCGTCCCTTTGATTTTCGCTTCATGGATCTTTTTTTTTTCTTTTACTGGCATTAAATTTGTACATCGTATCATCGGCTTGGTCCCTGAATTCCCGCAATGTCGCGAGAGTCCGTCTGGCTTGCTCTGCCATAAATTGGGAGCATGGCCAGACCCTTCCCAAGAGCGCCACCAAGATTATTTTCTCATCTTGGTCGCCAGTGGTCATACGCTCTTTGTTAAACTGGGCCAAGTAGGATTTCAGGCTTTCGTCCTCCATTTGTTTGATAGTGAGGAGGTATGTAGTCGGACGCTGCCTCCTCCGACTGGACATCAACTGGGTTAGGAACAACTTGGCTAGCTCGCCGAAGCTATCCTCCATCCAGGTGCTAGTGACCCAAACCATACACGTGCCAACCCTTTTAGGGTCAGCGGAAATGCCTCGCAAGCTATTTCATTAGGGACGACATGCAGCATCCTGTGAGCCCTGAAGGTTTCCAGGTGCTCGAGGGGGTCCCACTCTCCCTCATACATCTCCATAGCAAGGACTCTAAACTTCGGTGGCAAAGGAACCGCCATTACTTCTTCAGTATAGTGCAGACTTGTGCTTGTGAGCAACTGGTCTATTGTTGACGACATACCCACTTTCCTTGCTATTTTCTCATATTTCCCTTTGAGGCTACGAAGCTCGTCTCGCATGTTTTTTTGCTTCTCATCCTTGTTGAGTCCTGCATGTGATCCTGCGTGCTCTGTGTCGTTGGATCCTGCCCGCTGTCTTGCTCTCTATGAGATTTTTTGACTTCCTCGTTCTCTTTGCATAGCATCTCCACTTCGCCAGTTAGTTTCATTACCCACTCCTCCATGGTTTTCAACCTTGCTTCCACGACATCTCTCATATCTCTCTTGAGTTGTTCGGAACGGGTTGTCACAGGCATGAGAAGAACATGCAAGATCTATTACGATTTCACAGACGGCACCATTGTTAATGTTGTGTTTTGCACACCTTTGGGCCAAGATCCGATAACTCAGGTCTTCAAAAAGGGTGCAAGGTAGGAAAGAGTATGGCTTTGAGAGGACGGCTTCGGGGTCGGGTAACCTCTGATGCGAAAGTTAGTAAATATTCTTGAAATGTAGTAAATAAGTAAGAAAGTCTAGGGATCAGAGAGATATTCTCATACCTGGAATCTGCCATTATACTACAGGCCTGAGGAGAAAACAATGCTTGTTACCATTACGTCCGTGTTCCCCGTATTGTTTATTGTGTTAGAGTTTGTACTATTTATCGTGTCAGAGTTTTAAGTGCGGTGTGGCTCTACGACGACGTCATTAATGTGGCGTGGCTCTGCAACAACAACATTTAATGTGGTGTGTTGTCAGGGTGGTGAGTCATTAATGTGGCGTGGTTGTCCAACTTCCTTCTCTCAGTCTATCTCCCTTCTAGTTCTTTCATGTATTCTCTGTTAGTAGATCAACGGTTCCCCTTATATCATGTCTGCTGTGTGGGCGGGCATTCGAGGACTAGACACAACCCAAGAGATCTTCAGATCGACGAGTCTCATCCTTTGTAGTACCATCCCTCCTACAAATCATGTACAGAGGAGCCTCTTAATGGGCCGAGTTAATGACTTTCTACTTTGAGCTGGGCTTAATTGGGTCTCTTGGGCCTTGAGGGGAAAATGCCCTTACAATTAGCATGTTTGTTTATAACGACAAGATGGAGATGGCTTGCTTGATGTTTTCGAACCACAAAATAATCATAGGATGATTAAAATATCTCAATTAAGAACATCATTATTGGACCTTCACACACACACACACATTGCTGTTTAAAGGATTCGCATATTAATGAACCATGATCTTGTTTTAAATATTTTTAGGATCTTTCGGTATGATTAGCTTATAAATATATATCTCATTATCAATATATACCATTAGTTATATATATGCCAACTTTTTTATTATAATATTCATGCAGCATGAAGATGACCTGTTATACGTATACATATATACATACATACATATACATATATATATATATATATATATATATATTAGTTTTCTTGGACAATCCAAAAGTACGAACTGTGAAGACCAAATCTCTTTATGATCAAGAACGGAGATTATTAATATATTATTGTTGCAAACTATTCATTTTATTATAATTGGTCATCCTAGAAGATTATTTATAATCCATTAACGATGTCCCTAAGCGGCCAAAAAATATGGAAACATGTGAATGTTTACATGTAGTGAATGATATCATTGGAGTAATGTTAGATACAATTATGGATTATACAAGCGTTATGCACTCCTTTTGAAAATGAGTGAAGTTCACTATTAAAAAATTAATTTTTTAATATAAATTTCTACTCACTTTTTTTCAAAAGAAGTGCACAACACTTTATAATTTTTATTATAATTAATTGTTGTTCCTCGTTATTTATTTTCCTCCTATGCGCACAGTAAGATTCATAAGTAGGGAAAAAAAAAAATAAGAAAATTGATTTGTACAAACTCATAGTGTGTAAGTTCTGCACTCTAATTACAACAGATTTTATAAAAATAAATTTATAAATTAATATGATTTTATATGATACGTTATATATAGTTTATAATAAAAAATAACTTTACAATTTAACATATTATATTAAACTACATCAATTTATATACCAAACTTATGCAACTTAAAACTGATTTAACGTTACTTGTAAAATAATAATACAAGACATATATCTCTAGTCCCTAAAATACCACCAGCTGGCAACCTTATAGAACCTTATAGCATCCGCATTCGGATGCCAAAAACTTCTATTTCTCTAAATTTTAGATAAAAATTTGAATTTTGGGCAAAAATTCGTCCCCCATCTATGCCCTATTTTAGAAAAGGCTTTGGAATGTGTATAGTAGCTCCTCATATTTAGGGGCCGTTAGGATTAAGAAACTATCTCATTTCATCATTATGATATTTTCAGATTTTCACACAAAATATAATAAACAATTCAACTTTTTTAAATCTCAAAACAATAATAATATTCTAATAATATTTCATTCAATTTTTAACTTTCATTTAAAACTATTTCATCTCATCTCACTATTCAAATCACACATTAGGTAGTCACTGTTCATCCCTAAATCATTTTTTATAAATATTTTTTTCTAACAAATAAAACAAAATTTTCTTTCAATTATCTGTACTTTCTCTCATGCTCATATTTGCTATAGTTGAAATTTGAAAAAAACTGTGCTGATCCAAATTCTTTTTAAATGACCATTTCTGAAAATATGATTTGTTTTTAAAATATTATTGCTATGAAAGGACTGATTTTAAAAATATTATCACTTAGAGAGATAAATAGTTTTAAAAAAACCGTTATAGATGAATGTTGATGTCGTGTTTCGCAGCCCGAACGGTTTCGCAAAGCCCAAGCTCCCAGGTATCTGCAACTAAGAAGAAAGTGAGGCTCCTGTGACCTCCGAGATCACTCTGATGCCTAAGTCAGTGGATTTCTCTTTGGAGAAGGAAAACACAATGCAAAATAAAGAGTTACGTAGGTTGAATTGAGCTCCTCCCATAAGAAGGTTATCCCCTATTTATACCTGAGTCGGGCCTTTCAGTCGAGGGAGATCGTGGCGTGTCAGATGCTAGGCCTGCCACCACCCATTCTCTGTCGCCTTAGTGGGGGTTAGTCTGCGGCCTAATGAGGGATTGCGCCGTGTCTGTTGTCCTTCGTCTGTGTGGCCGCCACACCTCTGTTATGCTAGGAGATGTCAGATTGCGGGTGAGCCGTCCTTGGCTCGTGGGACACTCCACTACGTGCCAGATTTCCTGACATCGATCTGGGTTGGCTCGTGCCTGAGATTCGGGACTCTGGGGTCAGGTGCCTGATGATGTTGTGCCCACCCGATTTGGTAACTTGATTTGCTAATTTGCAGACCCTGATCCTCCCGGACCTTGAATTGGCAGGCCCAGATAGACCGGGCTTGCGCTTACTTGACTTTCCGATCCTCTCGCCCTGAGTCCTTGGCTTCCTTACTCGGGCCTGGGCTTCGTGGTTCAGCTTTCCTAGGCTTGGGCCATTCAAAAATAGGCCTTGGCTTTCTTAGGCATGGGTCCTTCGAGAGCGGGCCTTTCCTCACAGTACCTGGCGAATTCCTACCACGGACACGTGGTGGGAATTCCATCCTTCCTCATCCTGGTCGATTCCTTTGATCCCCGTCGCTTCGGGTCTTCTGAAGCCCTTCCTCCTGCTGCTTCTTGGAGATGACTCGGTGTCTGTCGATTCAGCTTCCCGAGGGTTGATGAGACGCGCGGGCGGCTCCTCGTTCCTGAGGGTTAGTAAATGCGTCTCTTCGCTCCTGCAATTGTCCCATTTCTCGAGGCTTGATGAGACGTGCGGGATGCGCCTCTGACTGCCTTGACACCTTTCTGGTGTGTGTCTTACACTCCTTCGCCCTTCCGACTGTCATTCGTGCCGCGTGGCGTCGTTTCACTTCCCAAGCTTCCTCCCGCTTGTTTTCTTCGCTATTTAAGCCATTCATCCCCCCAAGTCTTTATTTCTTCTACCTTTGCCTTCCCGCCTGTTACTTCGTCTTCTTCATTCGCTCTCAGTTTCCCTACCACTCTCTCCTTCTTCACTTCCTTTCATTCGACAACCTTCTCTTCGCACACTCGATGACTTTCATGGACGTCGCTACTCCACTCTATGGGGGGAGGCGTTGGGTATCCTCCGTTACTGGTGCTGACCTTAGAGCATTTCGCTCTAAGTACGAGATTCTCTCCTCCGTGGTTTTGGAGATGCCACAGAGTGAACACATAGTGGGTTCCGACAGCATTGAGACGAGGGTACCTTTGTTTCAGTTGATGTTCACCAACGGCCTCCGCCTCTCGTTCTGCAGTCCTGTGCGGGAAGTCTTGAACTTCCTCGGGTTGGCCCCGGCACAGCTACACCCCAATGCGTGGTGCCTCTTGATCTCCAGTTGCATTATCTATAGGATGGTGCTAAGCAAGACCCCCAAAGAATATCCTAACTTGACGCCAAGGGAATTCTTCTATGCGTATCGGCTCGTCTACCGCCCGGGCAACATTATCAGCTTCCAAGCCCGATCTTTCGCTCGCAAGATAGCTTCGCTCGTACAGCGTCACTTGAGTATCAAAGAGTGGTCGCGCAAGTTCTTTTTCGTGTCCGGCCAGGCCTAGGAGTACCCTAATGGGGAGGCCCTCACCAAGAGTTCCCCGTCTAGGCAAGTTGGGGGTACCCTCTATTAGCTGAGAGCTTAGAGCTCACTCTCAACCAGAGGGAGGAGGCCCGATACAAATTGGTTACGGCCTGGGTGAGGGCTCATCCCAGAGAGTTGAATACTGACATCATACTCTCCGGCGAAAACATCCATGGCTACTTGTCATCCCCTGATCGCTTGTACGTCGTGGGAAGGAATTTCCTGGGCAGTGTCCCCCCTCATGAAGTCTGCCCCTGGCCGAAAGAGAGCCACAAGCCCTTCTGGTGGTCAGGCCAAACGGCCAAGGGTGCGGCACGACTCTCCCCCACCGAACAGCATTGCCAGGGGTTGGAGAGTCTGGAGCGCGCGCCCAGTCGTCTCAGCGGCAGGCATCTGCCTGTGCAGATGCTCCGACCCCCTCGTCATGGGAGACCACCTCCTTCCTGAGGGGCCCAGTTCCTACCGATGGTCCTTCCGCCTCCACCAGCTCCCACGTCGTGGAGCCCTCTCAGAGTCCGCTGCCTCACTTTGAAGAAGGCTTGGAGGCTTGCGACCTTCAGGCGGCCTTCTTTGCCTCCCTAGTACACCCCTTTCCCCACGAGCCCAGCTCGTTTACAACCTTCTCCTCCTTCGAGGACACTCTCCAGGAGGAGACTGCTGCTGCGTCTACTTGAGACGACTCTCTGATTGGGCTATGAACAGCCGAGCTACCTCCTTTCAAAAATCTGGCCCTCGGGGTAAGTGAAGACGAGGGAGATGATACCTTCCCGGGATCCAGGCCGCGTGAGGGGGTGAGGAGCTCTTCGCCCACCTCAGGTTCTGCGGGTAGCGAGTTGGCCCATCCCGAATCCACATCTAGACGAACGTTCCCCGGGGCGAGGCGGGCGACTACGGTGACTCCATGCATGAACTGGGATTGCAGGAGACAGAGCCCGGTCCCTTCGAAACTGGAAGCCCTAAGGAGGGGCCTGGCGGGTCTCCCCTTCAAGAATAAGAGGGATGGAGTGTTGGGGGTGACAATGCCGAGGATTTGGTTTTGAAGCTTCTCCCGCCTCAGTTTGGATCATGGCGGATGTTGCTCCCTAGTCATCGATCTTAGCGACGACGAGGAATCCCTGGTTTCGACTCCAAGGGCTCCTGGGTGGTGGGACGAGACTTGGGGATCTCTTCCCAATTTTTCTTGGCAGTTGGTGACTGCCGGTCCCTCATCCTCTTCGGAAGCAAAGGGCTCACTGCCTCCGCCCTCAAGTCTGGATCAAGCCTGGGCCGACGCTATCGAGCGGGTCGGCCACATGCTGAGGCCCTTGTTTGCCCAGGTATGCTTACTCTTTCCAAAATTGCTTCATTCCTGGCTGCGATTTATGTTGTCTGTGACGGAGCATTTTTTTTTCTTTCTTTGTTGCTTCCTGTCTTCGTAGGCCACAGACCAACTTGCTGGCACGATCGGGAAAGAGCTGGGGGAGCTGGAAGAGGCCAATAGGGGGCTCAATTCCTTAGGTCGCTTCGGTTACTTTAAGTTGAAGCGAGCGACCCGACGGGTAAAGGAGCTAAAAACTGAGCGGAGGAATTTGTTGAAGGAGATAATGCTCCTTAAGGACCAGAACTAGGACCTGAAAGTTGCTGTTGAAAGGCAAAAGGATAAAAAGAAAAGGTTCAAAGGCCTCTTTCACGACATCGAGCTAGAACTGTCTCGCCTGACCTCGGAGAAAAAGGGGCTTGAGAAGGCCTGTCTTTCCTTCGAGCGAGCCTTGATCACCCGGGAAGCTGAGCTGAACGCTTCCCAGGCTCAGTTGGAGTCGGTTCAGGAAGAACTGTTGAGGACCCAAGGAGAGACAGAATCCCTCTAGAAAGAGGTTGAAGAGTTTCGCCAGGCTCGGGCCTCTGCGGCTAGGCAACGTTCGAGGTTGTTGTTTGAGACCTTTTGGCATTCTCACGAAGACCGACACTTGAGGGATCAATTGTGACTGGCGACAACTCGGGTCGGCGAGCTTCCGCAGTCCGGGATCCAGAAGAATCTCGATCTTCTGTCGCGCGATCGGGAGATTGCCAACCTGAAGTCTCAATTGGGCAATGTCGACCGGTTTGCCAAAGAGATCCAGTCCCGGATCGCGAATACTAATGCCATCCGTGATGTAGCTTGGTCCTACGGCTACAACGACGGCCTGAAGAGAATGCATCAACACCTACTATAGCATCCCGAGCTGGACCTACGCGCCTTGTCCTTAACGTCTCTGCCTCCTGGTCCTGAGGAGCCGACCTTCATTAGAAATTATCCCCCGTTCCTCCCTGGCGGTCCCTCAGCTCCTCCAACTTAGCGATAGGCTTTCCGTGCGCCTCTTGTAACAGTTACATATGTATTATTTTTTTTGTTTGACGGGAACAGCCCCTTGTCCTCTGTATATTTTGATAACAAAATTTTGATAATGCAAAGGACTTCGCGCTCTAGATTCCTTTCTCTTATACTTTTTCCCTATTTCATTTTCTTTGTATGGACTCAACTTAGTGGGGAAGGGGTTCTGTTCTGAGTCCTGGGACACGGAAGGTACTTCGCAGCTTTATCGAGTCAAGGGACTCGTCTTTTTGCGAGTATAAGGACTCGACATAGTTGGGACGAGGTCCGGTTCTGAGTCCTGGGACACAGAAGATACTCTGCAGCTTTGTCGAGTCAAGAGAGCCGTCTTCTTGCGAGTGTAAGGACTCGACTTTTTATCGAGTCAAGGGACCCGTCTTCTTTCAAGTGTAAGGACTTGACCTTTTATCGAGTCATGAGACTCGTCTTTTTGTGAGTGTAAGGACTCGACTTAGTTGGGGCGGGGTTCGGTTCCAAGTCCTGAGACACCGAAGGTACCTCGCAGCTTTATCGAGTCAAGAGACCCATCTTCTTGCGAGTGTAAGGACTCGACTTAGTTTTGTTTGTACAGTAGGAGATTTGCAAAAGAACGTTTCATCATTCTCATACATTAGCAATTGATCGTAGATGCTGCTGCCATATATGAGGTGTGATAAAGTCTCTATATATAGAACTTTTTCAAGTGTTCAGCATTCCAGGGGTGAGGCAGGTCGTGCCCTTCACTGTCTTTGAGGGGGTAAGAACCGGGTCGGTTGCTTGCCATGACTACGTAAGGCCCCTCCCATCGCGCTTCCAACTTCCCTTCTTCCGGGGTGGTTACTCCCGCTTCTCTTAACACCATGTCACTCACTTTAAAAGACCGTGGCCTGACCCATTTGTTGAAATATTGCTCTACCTTTCGCTTGTTATTTGCCGTTCGGATAGCCGCTTCCTCCCTTCTTTCTTCCAGGGCATCCAGGTTCTCTGCTATGCTCTCATTGTTCGTGTCTGGGTCAAAGTGCTGGAAATGGAAGGTGGGCATCCCGACCTGTACAGGAATCACAGTTTCACTCCCATAAGTGAGAGCGAAGGGTGTTTCGCCGGTGGGGGTTTAGACAGTAGTTCGATATGCCCAAAGCACGCTTGGAAGCTCTTCAACCCATGCTCCTTTGTGTGCCCTAATCCATTTCTTGAGGGTGGAGAGAAGAGTCTTGTTGGTTGCCTAGGCCTGTCCGTTGACCTAGGGGTGACCCGTGAAGGAGTATTTTACCTTAATCCCGAGTTCCGCACACCATTCTCTGTAGTGTGCGCAATCGAAATGCTTCCCTTGTCCGAGACAAAGCTCTGTGGTATGCCAAATCGGCAGACTACCGACTTCCACAAGAACTTCGTTATGGCATGAGAGGTGATGCTTGTGAGTGCTTCCGCCTCAACCCATTTGGTGAAGTAGTCGACCGCGACCATAACAAACCTACCCCCTTCTTGCCACCGGGAAAGGGCCAATCAGGTCTAGGCCCTATTGGGCGAAGGGCCACGGGGCTGTGATTGAGGTCAATTCCTCTGTTGGACAGTGGGGGACCAGTCCATGCACTTGGCATTTTTTGCATTTTTTTGGAGAATTCCTCTGCATATCTGAGGGCACGAGGCTAGTAATATCTGGCTCAGGTTACTCTCGCAGCTAGCGCCCTCCCTCCCGAATGGCTACCACAAATGCCTTCGTGGATTTCGGCCAATACATATTGGGCTCGTCTGGTGAGATGCACCTAAGGAGTGGCTCAGAGAAACCCCTTCTGTACAGTACCCCTTCTAGCAGCATGAATCAGGCTACCCAGTTCTTGACCTTTTGCACTTCCTCCGGGTTGCTAGGCTGTTGTCCTTTTTGCAAGAACCTTCGGATGTTCGTTGCCCATTCAGGGGGGCTGGGGCTGTAACAGATACTTCTTTCCCAATGGATGGGGCTTTGACCTTCCTGGTCACGGTATGCTCTGGAAGTTGGAGTTCCTCCTGCCCAGATGCAGCCCTGGCCAGACGGTCTGCTTCGTGATTATCCGTTCTTGGATTCTGCTGGAGATTAAAGTAGCGAAAATGATCCTACTCGTTACAGACCAACTAGAGGTATTTCTTCAACCTTTCCCCCTTTGTAGCGAACTGCCCTTGGACTTGGCTGACCACAACTTGGGAATCAGCTCTCACTTCTATCTCCTCAACTCCGGTTAGGAATGCCTCATATTCGGCTTCAATATTTGTTACCTTGAAGGCCAGCCTGACCGCATAACTATGTTCCTTTTCCTGCTCGATGACGATGTGCACTCCCGCTCCCCCACCAGCCCAGCAGGACGAGCCATCAACGTAGACCTGCCAAGGTTTTCCTCGAGGTGCGGCCGATACTTCTTCTGGGAAGTTGGTGAACTTGGTGACAAAATTTGCCAATATCTGTCCTTTGGTTGCTACTCTGGGTTGGTACTCTATGTCAAACTTACTGAGCTCGATTGCCCACTTGGCTAGCAGCCCCGAGGTGCCTGGTTTTTGCAGTACCTGTTTGAGGGGGTGGTCGGTAAGTACTCTGATAAGATGTGCTTTGAAATATGACCTTAATCTTCGGGCTGCAACAATGAGGCTGAATATTAGCATTTCCATTCGGGGGTATCTTGCTTCTGCGCCTCGGAAGGCTCTGCTCATGTAGTATACAGGACGCTGCCCCCTCCTGTTTCTAGAAACCAATGCTGCTGATGCTGCATGTGGCGACACTGCCAAGTACACCATCAAGGTCTCTCCTGGTCTCATCTGGCTCAGCAGCGGGGGGTGGCTGAGATATGACTTCAGGTCGGTGAAGGCTTCCTCACATGCCTCATCCCATTTTTGCGCATTCCTCAGTACCTTGAAAAAGGGTAGGCATCGGTCGGTGGATCGGGGGATGAACTAGTTCGGGGTCGCCACCCTCCTGGCTAACTTCTAGACTTCATGGACACTACGCGGGGAAGGCATTGTCATCACTGCTTCTATTTTTTCTGGATTCACTTCGATTCCTCTTTTTGAGACCATGTATCCTAGAAATTTACTTGTCTCTACCCTGAATGCACATTTTAGCAGATTAAGCTTCATCCGGTATTGTCGGAGGATGGAGAACGCTTCTCGCAGGTCTGCCAAATGCTTCTGGGTTTCTTTGCTCTTTACCAATAGGTCGTCCATGTATACTTCCATGTTGCAGCTAATTTGCTGCTTAAACATTCGGTTGACCAGCCGTTGGTAGGTGGCCCTCACGTATTTTAGTCCAAAGGGCATTGCCTTGTAGCAGTAGAGCCCTCGGTCGGTGATGAATTTGGTTTTCTCTTCGTTGTCTGGATTAAGCCTTATTTGATTGTATCCAAAATAAGTGTCCATAAAATTGAGGAGTGGATGTCTCACCGTTGAAACCACTATCAGATCGATGCGCGGTAGAGGGAAGCTATCTTTTGGGCAGGCCTTATTCAGGTCGGTGAAGTCTACACACATTCGCCACTTGCCATTAGGCTTTTTCACCAGAACCACATTCGAGAGCCATTCCAGGTATTGGACTTCCAGGATGAACCCCACAATGAGGAGTCAGTCCACTTCTTCTGCTATCGCCCCGTATTTCTCAGTGCTGAAGTTGCATCATTTCTGTTTCACTTTTCGGGCCGTCGGGTTAACACAGAGCCGGTGCTCGATGATGGAGTTGTCAGTTCCAGGCCCTCGTGGCTCCAAGTGAACACATCTCGATGTTCAACCAGGAGAGATATCAGCGCTGTCCTCATACCCGGGCCCATCCTAATGCCGATTCAGACACCGTCTGGGCTCCTGTTGGTCTACTATTACGAGTTCCAGTGGTTCATTGGACGCGGCTTGTCAGAGGGCCTACTCGTCATGGATTTCCCCATCCCATTCGGTCAGGACTGGGGGTAATCCGGGCGTCTGGGTCTCTTTTGGTGCTTCTATGGCCCCTACAACTCGCACCTCATGTCTTATCTCCCTGTCATAGCATTCCCGGGCTAGCACCTGTTCGCCATGGATTTCGCTGACCCTCGAAGTAGATGGGAAACTTCACCTTTAGGTGAAAGATAGACGTCACCGCCTTCAAGCTGTTCAGGGTCAGACGCCCCAGTATGGCATTGTATGAGGACGGGGCCTTCACAACCAGGAAATCGATAATGGTGGTGGCGATCCTAGGCGCCGTTCTCGCCAAGATTGAGAGAGTAATGACACCTGCCGGATGAACGACATCTCATGTGAAACCCTTGAGGGGCATTGGGGCCGGGAGTAACAATTCGGATTGATGCCCATCTTGATGAAAGTGTCCCAAAACAGGATGTCGGCTGAACTGCCTTTGTCTATCAGGATTCTCCGATTCCAGAAGTTCCGAATTTGCATCGTCACCACTAATGCATCATCATGCGGGTGGAGGATGCCTTATGCATCTCTTTCGTCGAAGGTTATCGCAACACTTCCTGTACGTCGTTGCGGTCTGCTTACTCTCTTTATCGCACTGAAGACTTCCTTGTAACGTGCCTTCTGGGCGTGCGCCCTTCAGGCTGACAAGGTGAATCCTCCTCCTGCATACCCCCCTGTAATAGTGTTGATCTCCCTAAATGGCCCATCCTCCATGGTGGGACTTCTTCGCTTGCCATCCCTGACATCCTGTCTTCTCGGGACTTCTCCATGTTGAAAGTTTGGGCACCTATCTTCGGATAAGTCCGTTTCATTCCCCGGCCAACGCGCCCTGTTCTTCTATTCTTATTCTTTAATCTTCTTTAGGGTGTAGCAGTCGCGCGTGCTGTGTCGGTTGTTCATGTGATACTCACAAAACGAGCGGCTCTCCACCCCACGAGGGCGTTCTCTTTTGGGTTCCACCCGAAGGTTTCCTTCTACTGCCAAGTTTGCGTGGGCGCGGCTCGCTCCCTGAGTCAGAGTCGGTGCTTCTTTCTTTCTCTTCACATTTGACGCTCCCCACCTCTCTCTTTCCGTTATCATGGTTGGGACGTCGCGCTATTGCCTTTATGCTGGCCCGTTCCATCTCAGCTTGTCGAGGGGCTATTAGTGCTTCCAGAGTGTCTTCTGCATTGATAAACTCATATGCTTGGTCCATAAATTCTCTCAGCGTGGTGGGGGTCTTCTGTGCTATTTCAGTCATGAACGGATTCAGTGGCCAAATACCCCCCAGGAGTGCTGCTAACATGACCTTCTCGTCTTGGTCGTCAGTGGTTATGTGTTGATTGAACCGCGAGAGGTACGACTTCATAATATGGCCATCCTGCTGCTTGACCGTCAGAAGGTAAGCTGCGGGGCGTCTCCTCTTACGATTGGCCAAAAACTATGTCATGAAGAGGCACGCAAGCTCCTCAAAGCTTCCTATTATTCTTGACAACAGCCCCCCAAACCAGCTCTAGGCCGCTCCTTTCAATGTTAGGGGGAAGGCCCGGCAGGGGACCTCTCCTGGGAAGCCGTGTAAAGTCATGTGGGCCTTGAAAGTTTCCAGGTGCTCCAGCGGATCTTTGGACTAGTCGTAGGCTTCCATCTGTGGAATTTTGAATTTGGGAGGAAGGGGCATAGCCAATGTTTCCTCATTGTAAGGGAGGTCAGAGCTAATCAGCAGGTGGTCTACAGTCGAAAGGGTGTCCATCTTCTTTTCCATTTCCGCACATTTGTCTCCCAACTCTCGGATTTTGAGGTGCATTTTGCTCCTTTTTTCTTTCGCCGCAGTGTCCGCCAGAATTCTGTGTGAACCCTTTTGCTCGTTGCCACTTGGCTCTACGCCTCCCACCAACTCCTCATTCGCAAACTTGAGGGTCGCGTTTTCTTGGTGAAGCATCCCGCCTCCTCCGTCAGTTTCCTGATGGTCTCCTCCATGCTTGTAAGTCATGCTTCCATTGTTTCTTCCTCGCGGTCTTCGTTTCTCGTAGCCTGGGATCACGTCGCTATTGGCATGCGAAGTACATGTTTGTATGGAAAACTTATCCCATAGACGGTGCCACTGTTGATGTCGTGTTTCGCAGCCTGAAAAGTTCTGCAAAGCCCAAGCTCCCAGGTACTTACAACTAAGAAGAAAGTGAGGCTCTCGTGGCCTCCGAGATCACTCCGATGCCTAATCAGTGGGTTGCTCTTTGGATAAGGAAAACACAATGCACAATAAAGAGTTACGTAGGTTGAATCGAGCTCCTCCTGTAAGAAGGTTATCCCCTATTTATACTTGAGTTGAGCCTTTCAGTTGAGGGAGATCGTGGCGTGTCAGATCCTAGGCCTGCCACCACCCATTCTCTGTCACCTTAGTGGGGGCTAGTTTGCGGCCTAATGAGGGATTGCGCTGTATCTGTTGTCCTTCATCTGCGCGTCCGCCATTTCTCTGTCATGTCAGGAGATGTCAAATTGTTGGCGAGCCGTCCTTGGCTCATGGGACGCTCCACTGCGTGCCAAATTTCCTAACATCGATCTGGGTTGGCTCGTGCCTGGGATTCGGGACTCTGGGGTCAGGTGCATGATGATGTTGTACCCACCCAACCTGGTAACTTGATTTGTTAAGTTGCAGACCCCGATCCTCTCGGATCTTGAATTGACAGGCCCGGATAGACCAGTCCTGGGCTTACCTGACTTCCCGATCCTCTCGCCCCGAGTTCTTAGCTTCCCTACTCGGGCCTGGGCTTCGTGGTTCAGCCTTCTTAGGCTTGGGCCATTCGGAAATGGGTCTTGGCTTTCTTAGGCATGGGCCCTTCGAGAGCGGGCCTTCCCTCACAATGAAAATTGAAAATATGGGTACAACATATACTTAAATAATTACAAAAATGTGAAAAAAATTAAAATGTTTTCTTTCGATTTTTTTCCGAAAGATAAAAAAATAAGTAGTTAAAGATGTACAAATAAACGAGTAGAAAATATAATAAAGAAAAAATAGAGAAATATTACTTTAATAGAATAGAGAAAGAATATAGAGTGTGATGTAGGAGATTGTAAAATTTAGAAAAAGATTTAGTGAAAGATGATTTTTAACAAAAATATGGGAATTTGTTTTTTCATTCGGATGTGAATACTCTTAGTAAAAGTACCAATGTTTTTGTAGTTTTTTCTGTAGGGAATGATATCTTACATCTCATTTATTATTATTTTACTAACTAGCTATGTTTTTTTTTTTTCCTTTTGTTATTTGAATTTGGATTATAAATCTCAAAATGAACAAGAATTTCTTGCATAATCTAGAGAAATAAATTAAATTAACCACCGTAATCATGTAATTTAATTAAAAATAAACTCAATTTTATAAAAATTTGACTCAAAGAGTAAAAGAATGTCAATTTTTATAAAATTGAATTTATTTTTAATTAAATTACATGATTAAGTTAGTTTCTTGAATTTATTTTCTTTAAATTATACAAGAAGATTATGTCTTGAGATTTTTAATACAAATTCAAAAAACAAAAGAAAAAATAATTAAATTAAAAAAATAATAATAAAAAAGGTGTAAATCTATCATTATCTTATAGGAAATTATACTTATAGTCGTGAGTGCACAAGCGTCGTATAATCATTTTAAAAAAAATTTATAAATATAAGATCTAGATAAAAAAATTAATTTTTTTAATAATAAATTTTATTTTTTTTATAAAATGATTACACGATCTTTACGTACTTTATATAACATTACTCAATTTTATATTGAATAAGTAAAATGCACTAGCCATACGTATAATCAGAGGGTGACGGCCCCTGGGCCCCAGAACTTGACCCCGAGACAGCACTGGTCTAATTAGAGATCATATCTGATTATGTCACGCGTCCACGAAGCTAGTTTGAGCATTTGGATCCATATGCAGCATTTGCCAAATTGTTGCTTCTATTAATAATTTTTCTAGTTCTTGTTTCCACTCTCATAATTAAAGACTTATAATCATTTTAATATATATGGTATTAAATAAAATTTAATTTACAAAATATAGAATAATTAATGCGTCAATATTTTTCTCTAGTAATTTTCATGCGATTTTAACTTTCATAAAAGGCCCACCATGATGGAAAGCATGGTTTCGTGTTTACCATGATTTCTTGGGTTGTTTCCTAGTTCTCACGACTTAGTTGCCTTTGGATAGTGAGCTATTTTTAGATATTTTGTGAATAGTAAGAAAAAAAGTAATTAAAAAATAATGATTATAGAATATTAAATATTAGTAAATAGTAATAAAAAATAAAAAATAAAAAATAATAATAAAATAATAAATAATAATAAAATAATAAATAATAAATAATAATGAGAAATTTTGAAATATTCTCAATAAATAATTCATGTTGCTTAAAATGAAAAAGGTGGAATTGGTTTTTATTTTTCCTAACCAATTCTGTCATGAAATTCCACACACGACCTTTGTAATATTCTCTAATGAGAAGTGCTACAGAGCAATCACTGTAGTTGTGCACATAATGCACACACTACGTGGCTGCTTCTGCTCCTTACATTGTTTTTTCAGTCTCTTTCTCGTTCCTCACTTTCTCTTTCTCTCCTCTAGCCCGATTCTCCCCCACGCTCGATTCTCCCTTCAGTCCAGCCTGACGCCGCCTAGCCTCACCACCACCACCGGCGACTTCCCCTCACGTCGGCGACCAAGCCAGCCACCATCGATCTCCCCCACGCGCAACCCTCTCTCTCCCCTGCGATAACCCAACCGAAATGGGTTTCACCCATTTCTCTCCACTTGCGCTGCAGTAAGCGGCCACCCAGGCCACTGCACCTCCACCACCTTACACCGTTGACCACCTCTCGCAGACTTAGCCACCACGAACCTCCCTCTCCCTCTCCATCGCACACATGCAAACTATCCATAAAATGGGTTTCACACGAGCTCGGGCTCGGGGCCACCGACAGCCCTATTGCCGTCGTGCATCGATTCTAGCCCCACCGAGCACCTCCTTTGACCACCGCGACTCCTCTCCGAGCACCTCCGAGCCAGCCAAGCCTTCCACTTCTCTCTCGCTCTCCACCTCTCATCTATCATCTCTCTTTCTCTCAGCCCGGTTTGAATGATGTGTGGGGGATGTGTGGTTTGGATGATACCACGTAGGGTGTACAAAATGACTACTCCCAAACAGTGGCTGCTTCCTAGATTAATTCTTCTCGAATATTAATTGCTTGGGAATTGGAAAAACTAAGCAATTGATCACGTCGATTTGACCCGAGTCTAATAAAAGAAAATTTATTAAATAATTTTTTTTTTATTAACGGAAGAAATTTAAACAAAGAAATAAACAAAAATGTCAATATTTTTTTTTTTGAAAAAATAGTAAAACTTTATCTATTTACTTTTTAACCTCTCAAGTGGTCATGTCTAATAATTTTTTCTTTGTTTGCTAGCTAACACGGACCAAGCGAGGAACAAAATATTTGTCTCATGCTATCAACACGATCGAGGACATCCGCTTTGTGCTGTTTCTAGTGAGTCTTTTGTACTTTGAGAGGAGAGAGAGAGAGAGAGAGAGAGAGAGAGAGGGAGGGAGGGAGTGAGGAGAGCTTATCCATTTATACACCAAAAGCCATAACATTTTGACAGTAGTCAGTTTCAAATTGTTGTTTCCATGATCTATGGCATCAAGGAAAATCTTCCATGCAAAACCCAATTACATCTATCCAACCTCGGAGATCATAACCAGTGACAACCCAACAACATTATTGGCTTCTGATGTCGAGTTTGAAGAAACTGATATCTGGAATTCCAATCATGTTAATACAGTACCATTAATGGAGACCAAAAGAGCAATGCCAATCTCTCGGCAGCCAAAGATCAAAACGATCAGGAACAACGACAACATGGGAGACAAGATCACTCCTGCAGCATCGACATCATTGCCGGTGAACATACCAGACTGGTCGAAGATTCTTAAAGGTGACTTTAAAGAGCATCGAAAGAAAGAAAGTGATGAAGATCATCATGTTGATGTTGAAGATGAACATCATGAAGCTGTTAACATGATTCCTCCTCATGAATATTTAGCGAGGACTCGAGGCGCTTCTTTCTCTGTTCATGAAGGGATAGGGAGGACCTTGAAAGGGAGGGACTTGCGGAGGGTGAGGAATGCAATCTGGAAGAAGATTGGTTTCGAAGATTAGTTAGTTCAGAGGCGCTACAGAAGAAGAAGAACTTCATCGTTATTAGATCAATAAGCAGCTTGATAGGCCACTAGGTCTCTGATCACTATATATATATATATATATATATATATATCTGCTGATCTTTTGCTGGAGGGACTGATTTATGTATCTTGTTATATATGTTTATTGTCCACTGAGTCTGGAGATTTTCTCTTTCTTTTCTGGGTTTTTCTCTTTCTTTCTTTTTTCCCAGTTCTTTGAAGTTTTGGGTGTCTTGGTTTTGACTATGAGAGAGTAGCTAATTCTCGATGATCAAGCCTCCGGTAGATGGCCACATTCCTTCTCTTTAATTTGCCTTTGTTTCTTATAATACGATTGTATTTAGTTTTACTGATTTATATTTTGGTGGCATTTGGTATTAGTAAATTGAGGAGGAAATTAGCAAAAGGTTACGTGAAGTTGTGGTTTAGTGCTGGTAGGTAAGAAAAGTATGGATTAGCGCGAACGACCTTTGGAATTAACTTCTTGTCTCCTGGAGTTCAGACCCTTTCAACCTCAACGAGTTGGATCTTTAATTTCTAAACATATTCTGTGATCAGTAGTAAATTTCTTCTTTCCTAAAATTTTATTATTAACATTAATTTTGTACTATTGATATTTGAATCGGGAAGCAGTACATGTATTTGTATGGCATGCATGTAAGTGTATATATGCAGGTTGGTTACATGACCATTTGTTGTTGCTCAGACCCTTTTGAGAGATTTTTAAGCATGTTTTGCATACTGTTGTTAGGGGAAGGTGTTGTTCCAATCTGACAGTACTAGAGAATGACTGAAGATAATATTGTGAAGTGTATCACCTTATAAGTATATGAGTGTAAGGCATGCATATTATCAAGCAACTGCCATTATGTAGTGTATAGTGTACAAGGAATTTGCTGGATAATGTTTTTGTGTGCACTACAAGAAAATTGGTCTATCCAAGCAAATTTTTAGTCGTTGCAAAAAAAATCACTGGGAAAGGTATTCTTTAGCTGCAATTTAAAAATCGCTGGTTGTTTTAAAATCAAATACAACCAATCGTATGCTAGGTCCATTAATCAGAGCTATTGCAACGCTTTGATGGTGTTTGGCTATTTGTGAATCATGTGATTCACATCCGCGCATGACAAAACATGAATTGCAGGTTATTTTGTACCATGATAGAACAAGCTGGTTTAATATTTTCTAGTACAATGAATGGAAATTAAATGTAAGGTATATATGTACACTATATAAATATGAATGGAAGACATGTTAATGTAAGTTGTATATATATGTGTGTGTGTATGTATGTATGTATGTGTATATATATATATATATATATATATATATATAGTATCATGATTTGGAGGTAAATTTGTAATGCGCATGTGATGTTATCATATGCAAATTGGTGTAACTATTTAATTTGTTCCATTTAAAGTTGTAGTTACATTTTGGAGTATAATTGGACTATGGGAAATTGGATATATGATAACAGAACTATAAATCCAATTGGTTTGTTTCAAACTAGCATTATATAATTTCTGTTTCCATGAAAATATAAAATCTAAAATTGGAAAGGACTAAAATAGATTCAGAGATATGAAACCCTTAACTAATTTAATGCTATGTGCAAATGTACAATGAATATATATATATATATATATATATGTTGGCCTTATATATGAGTGGCAATAAATATGAATTACTGAACAACTTATTAATTGCTGGCAAATGAAAATCTCAAAAATTCCAACAAGTGGAAGCTACCGTAGTTGGAATGTTTGGAAGGATTATTGGCGGTTAGATTTAATTTGGTTGAAGAATATATATTTTGCAACAATTTCATGACGATTTAAATGAACATTCCCAACATTTTCAATTTCCTTGCAATTAGCATTTATTTGTTGGAAGCTTGGGTTGCAATTTATAATCATTCCCAACGATTGGTAGGCTTTGCAAATAGAGTCATGCAACTATCATGAATTGTTGGGAAAGCAGCAATTAGGGGAGTGGATATAAATGGTCAGAAGTTTAACCTACGGGATTCCAGAGAGCGATATATTCAATTTGCAACAAATTGAAATTGCTGCAAATAGAGACCTTTACTGTTGAGAGGTGATTTGAATCCTGTTGATAAAGTACCTTTACAGATTGTTCGCTCGAGCGGAATCTCTGCCGCTCGTGCTAAGATTCAACCCGAGAATTTGCTCATCAGTTGCTCGACACTTAGCTCGATCTGGACATAACTCATGAGTTCACTCGACTTCCGCTCAACACTCAGATCGAGCGGGATGGAAACACGTGAGTTCGCTCAAGACCCACTTGATAGTCAGCTTGAGTGGTATGCCAGCCCTAATGTTCGTTTGACCACCGCTCAACACATCGCTCAAGCGAATGTTCCATTTGAGGGCTCCACACCGTTTCAGTATAAATAAAAACTGTTTTAATTGACATTGTAGTTTTTGCATTTTGAGGCAGCCGTATATATTCAGTAGAGAGAGTGTGGTCCTTTTGTGAGAATCTAAAAGTTTATTGGATGTATTGGGGCTTTGAGATTGAGGGTTTTGTAATTGATCTCTTGTACTCCACCTTTGTTGATAGTGAATTCATTGAGACCGACCCCGCCAATGGATGTAGGGTCATATTGAGCTGAACCACTTAAATCTTAGATTCTGTGTGTGATTGTTTGTCGTTATATCTTTTGTTTTCTTCCATGGTTATACTTCAAATTACCCTTTGATGACTGGTTAATCCCAACAATCTGATACCAAAGCGCTATGCTATATATGAGATTTTGAGAGATGACTATGGTAAAGTTTAAAATGGAGAAATTTGAAGTTAGAATAGCTTCAGTTTGTGGCGCATCAAAATGAAGACTTTGCTATGACAATAAGGGTTGTCCAAGGTATTAGATGGGAAGATGACTAATGATTCTCCTACACCGTCAAGAGAAGAAGAAGAAGAAGAAGAGAAGGCACACAATGCTATTCTGTTGTTATTATTAGATGGAGTTTTGAGAGAGGTTATTGATGAGGAGACCCTTGCTGGTCTTTGGACTAAACTTGAGAGTCTGTATATGAAGAAATCTCTCACCAACCATTTGTATCTGAAACAATGATTATACACGCTCAAAATGAAGGAAGGTACACCTATCTCTAAACAATTAGATGAATTTAATAAAATTATTTTGGATATGAGGAATATTGACATTATGGTTGAAGAAGATGATCAAGTCTTAATTGTTTTGTGTTTGTTGCCCATGTCGTTTGATAATTTTGTGAATTTCATGTTGTATGGTAGATACACTATTTCCTTGGCAGATGTGAAATCTTCTTTAAATTCTAAAGAATTGAGAAATAAATTGAATGTGAAGGGCACGGATAAGCAAGCTAGTGGTTTGTTTGTTAAGGGTTCCTCTAGCAGGGATAAATCTAGTGAGAGGGGTTTAGAGAAGAATAGGTGTAAATTCAAGGGTAGTTCATAGTTGAAGTTAAACAAGAAAAATGTTAAATGTCATTACTGTCGTAAATTTGGTCATTACAAAAATGAGTGTTCTAGATTGAAAAATAAAGAGGAAGGCAGTAGTTCCTTTAATGTCGTTAGTGTTGTTGATGAAAAATCTAACGACTCAGATATAGTCTTAACAATTAGCGACTCCAATAGTCACTTTGGTGACAAGTGGATCATGGACTCAGCTTATACTTTTCACGAGTGTCCCAAAAGGAACTTGTTTACTAATTATGAGCCAGTCAAAGGTGGTTCGGCTCCGTTCTGATGGAGAATGATATGGCTTGTAAAATTGCTGGGATTGGTTCAGTTAGGATTAAGATGTTTGATCGGATTGTCAGGACATTTTCTAACATCCGACACATCCCATATTTGAAGAAAAATCTTATTTTCTTGGGCACTCATGATTCTTTGGGCTTTTGGTACACTGGCAAAAGTGGATCTATTAGAGTCAGTAAGGGTTCTATGATTGTAATGAGAGGAGATCAGACAAATAATATGTACTCCCTTCAAGGCAGTACAATGACAGGTGCAATTGTAGTGTCTATTTCAGATGATCCAGACTCAGATATTACCTAGTTGTGGCATATGCATTTGGGTCATATAAAAAAGGGATGTCTATTCTGAGTAAGCAGGGTTTGTTGTCTGATCAGAAGATAGAGAAATTTGAATTTTGTGAATATTGTGTATTTGAAAAACAGTGTAGGGTTCAATTTACTACAAGGATTCACAGAACTTAAAAGTACTGTGGACTCTATTCATTCTAATTTTTGGGATCCATCTTTTGTTCCATCGAAATGTGGAGCTCAATAATTGCTTACATTTGTTGATGATTACTCTAGAAATGTTTGGGTCTATTTTCTGAAACAAAAGAGTGATGTATTTGCTAATTTTATATAGTGGAAGGCTTTGATTGAAAATCAGACAGGCAAGAAGGTAAAGCGACTTCGAACTGACAATGGTATGAAATTTTGAGGAGTTGAGTTTGATGAATTCTGCAAAGATGAAGGTAATGTCAAGAACTACATAGTTAGACATACTCCACAGAAAAATGGGATAGCTGAACGGATGAATATGACTCTCTCGGAGAGAGCCCGCAGTATGCTTTCGAATGTTGACTTGTCTAAGGATTTCTGGGCTGAAGTAGTCAACACAGGTTGCTATTTGGTTAAGTACTCTCCAACCACATCTATTGGTTTGAAAACTTCAAATGAGGCATAGGCTGGTACTCCTGCTGATTACTAAAATTTGAAAATTTTTTGTTGTCCTTCATATTTTCATGTTGATAAGGAAAAACTTGAGCCAAGGGCAAAAAATGTCATATTCATTGGATATGCTACTGGGGTGAAAGGATTCAAGTTGTAGTGTATTGATCCTAAATCACCCAGGTTTGTAATTAGAATGGATGTTGTATTTGATGAACAATCCATACTTAATCCGAGAAAGGAGTTTATTGTGCCTACATGTGAAGAGTAGGGTAATGGCAAGAAGGTGGAGTTGCAGGTTGAGGCTTCACAAGGGGTGTCAGTCGGCACTAAAGATTATGCTATTGTCAAAGAGAATGATTTTGATTCTAATAATAACGCACATGGTGAGCAAGACTACAATATAGCTATTGGTAGATAGAGGAGGCAGATCAGGCCACCTTACAAATAGGCTCATGTAGATATGGTGATGGATGCACTTAGTATGATAGATGATATTGTTGGTGAGGAGTTTTCCAGTTATTCAGAAACTGTCAAGAGTAAGGAATTTGCACAATGGTGCACATTGATGACTGAAGAGATTGAGTTTTTTCACAAAAACCAAACTTGGGATTTGATTAAATTGCCTAAGAAGACGAAAACTGTTGGTTGCAAATGGGTCTTCAAGAAAAAAAAGGAATCCAAGGTGTTGCAGATGCAATGTACAAGGCACGCTTATTTACAAAGAACTACAATCAGAGAGAAGGCATCAACTTCAATGAAATTTTCTCTCCAGTTGTGAAACACAATTCAATTAGGGTGTTACTTGCTATGGTGACATTGTATGGCCTAGAGCTACAACAACTTGATGTTAAAATAATGTTTATTCATGGTGAACTTGAAAAGACCATTTACATGCATCAACCAGAGGGGTTCATCAGTCTCCAAGGCCAGTATAAATGTTTTGACTCTTTTATGATTGTTCATGGTTATTTGAAGATTAGCTATGATAGTTGTGTTTATTACAGACAATTATCTTATGGGTCTTTCATTCATTTGTTACTTTATGTTGATTATATGCTTATTCTTCTAAAGGCACATTTGATGTTAGCTTGTTGAAAATCCAACTCAGTAATGAGTTTAAAATGAAAGATTGAGGTGCTGCAAATAAGATTTTGGAGATGGAGATTCATAGAGATAGGAAAGCTAGAAAGTTTTACTTGTCCCAGGGAAAGTACATTGAGAAAGTTCTTGAGAAATTTGGAATGTCTAATTCCAAGCCAGTAAGTAGACCGCTTGCTACACATTTTAAACTTTCAACATTTCTATCTCCTCAGACAAACGATGAGGAACGATTCATAGCGAGTGTTCCTTATCCAGTGCAGTTGGTAGTATTATGTATGCAATGGTTTGTACCTATCTAGATATTTCATAGGTAGTGAGTGTTGTTAGCAGATACATAGCTAATTTGGGTAAGGCTCATTGGCAGGCTGTGAATTGGATATTTAGGTATTTGAGAGGTACTTTGAATTTTGGCTTATTTTTTTTTATAGAGATAATGATTTTAGTTCTAGGATTGTTGGTTATGTTGATTCTGATTATACTGGGGATTTAGATAAAAGAAGATCATTGACAGGGTATGTTTTCACTTTGTATGGTACTGCTATTAGTTGCAAAGTAACACTACAATCTACTGTTGCTTTATCAACTACAAAAGCAAAATATATAGCAGCAACATAGGCTATTAAGGAAGCCATTTGATTGAAAGGTCTGATCAGTGATTTGGGATTACAACAAGATGGAATTTCAGTATTTTGTGACAACCAGAGTGCAATATATTTGATAAAAAATCAAATGAATTATGAGAGGACAAAGCATATGGATGTCTGGTATCATTTTCTTCGAGAGGTTGTTATAGAGGATGTATTAGAAATTCATAAGATTGCTATTGCTAAGAATCCAACATATATGATGACAAAGCCAGATCTAGTGTATAAGTTCAAACATCTGTTTGGATTTAATTGATGTTCGGGGTTTGTAATTCCCTTAGGGGATTTGGTGGAGGGTGTCTTTCTTTGGTTAATGGATTTTGTTAGGCTTGTTGGAATTCAAGCCAAGGTGGAAATTTGTTGAGAGGTGGCTTGAATCCTGTTGAAAAAACGCCTCTACAGATTGTTTGCTCAAGCGGTGTTGCTGCCGCTCAAGCCAAATTTCAATATGAGAGTTTGCTCGACAGTTAGCTCGAGCTAGACACTACTCTTGAAAACACTTAGCTTGAGTAGGATGACAATCCATGAGTTCACTTGAGACCCGATCGACAATTAGCTTGAGCGATATGCCAGCCTTAATGTTCACTCGAGCACCGCTCGACACATCGCTCGAGTGAATGTTTCCTTTGAGGGTTCCATATCGTTTCAGTATAAATACAAACTGTTTTAATTGTATTTGTACTTTTTACATTTTGAGACAGCTGTATAAATACAATAGAGAGAGAGAGTGGTCTTTCTGTGAAAATCTCAAAGTTAACCTTTAATAATCGGTTTATCCCAACATTTTCCAATGAAAAGATATCTCGTTCAAATTCAAAAAGTAAAAGGAATCCATTGAATAATGACCTATGAGCATAATCATACAAAGGAAGTAGATATAAATATCAATGCAAGGTATTGACTAATTCTATTATTTTTCCACCCGTTAAAATACCTACCTAGTCCAATCTAAAAAAACATCAAGATCAAGAGAGGAAAATAAGGACTGGGGACCATGACTACAGTAGCAACTCATTATCTTACAGGTGTCCCAAGCTTGGCAGTGCCATAGTTAGGGGAGAGTCATGTCCTGTGGCCCCTGGTTTCTTCTTTATCTTTGAGTGATGGACATAAGACATGACTAGGACCATGATCATATTTATGTTTGCATGTGGGTTCAATCTATTTTATTTTTATTTTATTTATTACTTGTCTTAATCTTGGTTTGATTTTTAGTAATAAGAAGAAAATTTTGTAATAAGAAATACTTAGAGAATAAGATCAGAAAATAATTTTATGAATAGTAATAAGATGATTTGTTAATAGTAATGAGATAGTTTAAGTAATTATTAAATTTTAGAAAAGAAGAGAGAAAAAGTTGAATAAAAAATATTGTAAAATTAAAATATTATTAGAATATAAATTTTTAATATAAATTTTATTTTGAGATTTAAAAAGATTGAATTATTTTTTATTTTTTATTTAATAATTTAAAAAAATTATAATGATTAATTTAAAAGTATTTTTATTTAAATATTCTTTGAAAAACAATGACTATAGGCTAATTAATGTCTAGTCCCAATGGCATTGAATGGGTGGCTCTCCAGGTGACAATTTTCCAAGAAATTGTTTAGGTTCTTTTTTCTTTTTAATTAGAAGGGCTGGAAATTGACGAGCACCCAAATAATTAGAGTTTTGGCAAACATTTCCTGGCCAGCACAGATCAGCATGAAGTGACTCAATAACTGCTCAATACACGTGTCAAAAAAAGTCTTCAAATGTTAGTTGGGATAAGCAGTCTCTTGAAAAAAAAAAAAAAAAATTGTTTGAATGTAAAAATACACAAATCTTCCTCAAGCTAACACTCAATTTACACTCAATATTTCACAGGATTTGGTTAGCATTAACAGGACATCTATCTTCATTTTCAAATCCAAGGTGATGAGAGATTGAAATGGAAATTTTACTTCAATAAGCCAAATAAGCCATGCATCATGTTATTTTCTTGTAGAATCCAACTTCTCATGGTTGAAGAAACTTGTTGAACGTCTGCCTATGTGGTGGAAGATTATATGTAGATGAGATAGAAGTTGGGAAATCCTATTGATAAGTGTTAGGTATACACGAAAATCATTTGTAAGAAAGTTTACATGATGAAGTGACTTAATGTAATAATAAAAAAAAGAGTTTTATAATCTAATGTATTGCAAACGTGTTTCATATCACTGCCAACGACTTCCAGTAACCTACAATCAGAAGATAGGTTAGGCTCGGTGTGTGTGAGACAACTCCAATACTTAAGCCAGTATAGAGTTTGGAGAATTTCAAGTTTCAAAGTGATAAAAAGTTACCTCATGCGTGCTCTTTGACTTCTTTTTATATGAGTTGGGCATGTGATGAGAAGGCTTGTCCCACGACTTAACCTTTTTCTAGTATTTGCCGGATTGCGAATTGTTAGGGCTCCAAATCAATTGTTACGCCGGAGAGAATTATTATGTGGTGAGTACCACGAGCATATATTACGCTGGATATTATCTACCCGTTATGCCATTAATCCGTGATTAATAACAACTGGATTTGAATTTCGCATTGACGTGTTGTGGCTTGTTAGCCTTTTGATCGCGAGATCGCGAGCCCTTGACCTTTGATCCGTGCAGAGAGGTCATTTATGTTGAGGAAGCAAAGAATGGAATGTTTACTCTATAACAAGCTTGATTTGATCATTCTTTTTCAAGAGCAAGCCATTGGGACTTTGCTTGATTATTCTTATACATGTACACATATATAATCAGCATAGTATAAATTTGACCTTTCCTCCATAGCCAAATTTCTCGCTCCATTATTGGTGTGACTAGTTGTCACCTCTAGTAATTAGAGGTGTAAATCTAGATACCGATTCATGTATTCGACTATATCTAAATTTGTATCCATGTTTAAAATGCAGTTTAGGTACTCGTTCAGGTTAACTTGGTTATAACCCAGGTAATTACCCGACCTTACCTAGTTATAAAAATCCAGACAGCCAGTTTACCTGAATTGTAACTGGATACTCGAATTTGTCAACAAACTATTTTAAAGATGAGGGTTACAAATATAAAACGACACCATTTCATCTATAAGCCAAATTAATTTTACAATGTGAAATCTGGTTACGGGTATTGAGTATTAATCTAGTATCTATATTATATAATTGTACCCTCATTCAAATATGAGCAGTTACAAAATTCGAATACTTGCCTGGATGAATGTGGTTTAAACTGCAAGAAAATTCTTATAATCTTGAAAGAATGAAAATGTTTACATCTAAACACCAAAAGTCTAAATAAAACTGTCAAAAGAGGAGGAAGCCATAAAAATAAGTAATGATTTGCTACAAAGCAGAAGGGTTAAAACATTTGTGATTGGTGCCAAATGTTTTGCTACCAGCTTTCTTTCACATGAGGCAGAATACTAAAGGCTTCTCTCAAGTCGTGGATGTGCTGCTTTGGTTCCTTGCTTTTGAAGAGCAAGTTGTAGATGTAGATTTTCACGTTGCGTCCAATTTATTTTTTGAACATCTGGTTAAACAACATTTGATAGGTTGCTCCAGCATTCTTGTACCCGAAGGGTATCACTCGGTAACAATACAATCCTCTGTCTATTTGAGACAAAACAGTAAGTTATATCAATTAATTTTTTTTTCCTAATTCTTTTGGAGTGATAAAAAGAAAACTAATCCAATTTGAATTCTTGGCAGAAATTTAAATACCGAATCCAATAACACATGGGGCTCTACTCATTTCTATACCATTAGTGCAAATGTAATTTTTTTTTTTTTTTTTTTACTTTTCTTTCAATAATTCTTAAACATTTTAAAAATAAAAATAAAAAATATATAAATTCACTAGTAGTCACTTTCTTAATTATTAAGAAAAATAAAATAAAATAAATGAGCAGTCAAAATAAGAGAACAAAATCATGAAACTAAATAGTATTATCTATTACACATTTAGTCATGCATGGCGAAGTTAAGATTGCTCATCTATGAAGTCTGAATAACCCTATACAATTTGTTATTCGACTCCTTCTTAAGACTGAGGTGGGTTCAAGCATTTATTGAGAAGGGCCAATACTGTCATATTTGACCAAAGATGCGAAGAGTCAAATACTTAGGTGACAAATGTCTAACAACAGGAATTTGATGGAAGGGGTAAATCACAATCTTTGGTAGTTTGTGCCATAAAATCCTTGTTCTTCTTAGTTTTTAAAATCTTATACGCGCTATTATGGAGAATGTTATTATAAATTGATACATAAGCTTGAGTCTAGACAAAGTGTTGGGATAAATATCCCTAGGAAGGAAATGGGCTAGAGCTCATGTTCTCAAAAATCCACAAGCCCTAAACCGGGGGCTGGCTCAATAAAACTCAGAGTTCGAACCGCCAAAATGCACTAATGCGGAATTCAAATTTAAGTAGAAATAATGACGATTAATCAGCATAGCAGACAAGCTATCTTGGGCGTGATACTCGTCTAGGATATCTGTCTAACATATCAATTCCGCCTCTGACTGGCAATGAACTTGAAGCCCTAACAATCCTCCGTCCAGCAAAGATTATAGGATGTCCAGCCTAAAGACAAGCCGTATCGGTCAGGCCTTCAATCCGTATAAATAGAGGTCAAAGAATACACCTGAAGTAACTTTTGAACCATCTAAAAATTAGAATACTCCACACTCTATCCTGACTTAGGCATTGGAGGTGCCTCCCACCACATTAAGCCTCTCTCATATTCTTATTGCAGGTTATTGGAAGTCATTAACAAGAATACAAAACATGTCCGTAAGAATTGGCATCATCTGTGGGATCTCTTATATCTCAACGTGCCTTTCGTATGCCTGCTACTACGCATTCTTAAGAAACCCCGACAACAAGTGATCAAGTAAACAACAAAATGAAGGAAAGATTTGCAGAGATGGAGAAAAGGCTAAGGATGATGACTATGGGGATGGAGAATCTTCAACAAGAAAATGAAGCCCTTAGACAAATATGTGTAGAGAATGCTGCACCAAGCCATGTTGAGAGAAACGAGGCAGAATCACAGAATACACGTAGAATGAGGAAGGGAGGAAGATGTATCAAGACTTGTGTAACCTCATGGAAACGTATGAGGAGATGACCAAGAAGATAGGCACATCCTCCTTTGTTGACTACTACTTAATAGCACCGACCTACCTTACAACGCCGAGATAATGATGGTGCCACTCCCGCCCAAATTCAAAGTTCCACTTAGAGACATTCAAAGATCAAATGACTCTCCATAGTTTCCTTGGAGCATGCCAAGTTTTCCCCTTCACTTTAAAAGGGGTAGCAAAAGGATAGTTTGGAGCCTTGCGACCAAGCTCCATAGACAGCTCCGAGGAGCTTGCTAGCCAATTTAACACAATTTATGGCTAGCAAACAGAGAAGGCGGCCTAGGGCGTGCCTCTTGACTGTCAAACAATGGGAGGATGAGAGCCCAAAAGAGTACCTCGCTAGGTTCAACAAGGAGCCCATGACAGCGAACGATCAAGATGAGAAGATTGTGCTTGTTGCGCTGCAAGGAGGCATTTGGCCCCGGAACCCATTCATGGCGAAGTTGGCAAGAAGAACTCCAACAAAATTGCAAGAATTCATGGATAGGGCAGACGACTTCGTTAATGCTGAGGACATACTCAGGGCCTTAATTGCCCCAAGGAGGTCTAAGTTGGAGTAGGTAGAGAATAGCTCCAAAAAAGCAAGTCGCGGGAAAGTGCAGGAAAATGTGAGGAAAAGCCAGTACGATAGAAGATGAGATGGAGGCACGTATTCTAGAAATCCAAAGTCTAGGCATGAATTTGAACGTGCAAACAAAAGGTGAGGGGCATGTAAGGGGCCACCATCAACTGAAATAAGAGAAACTGTCACTTCTACACCTACCACCAAGGGGAAAGGCATAGGACAGAAGATTGCTACTCCCTGAGAAAGAAGATAGAGACAATGAGAGAAAATGGGGAGCTTGAATGGTTAGTCACTCAGCATTCAATGCGCATAGGGCAATCTTCGGGCTAGAGGTTGGAGCAAACTCGAAGGTCGCATAGAATCGAAAGCCTAAAGCAGCGAAGGAAAATGTATGGAAATCTCGAGGATGCTTCTCACCAAAGCCTGGCTAGAAACAATGCACCACTGGGCAAGATCTGGATGATAGAAGGAGGATTTTCTGGGAGTGGCCCCACATCTTCCAGTGGAATGGCGTATGCCCAAAGGGCTAGATACGAAAAAGTATTCTCAATAGAAATGCCCCCAAAAGAGAGCAAAGAACCAGAAGGCAGTCAACATATTTTTTGGTTATGAGTCTAGTACCCCTACGACGACACATGGTGTTAACATTGTTGGTGGCCTACTACACTACCCAAATAATTCTAGTTGACAATGGTAGCTTGGCCGATATCATTTTCTAGAATGCCTTTACAAAGATGGGAATCAACCCAAGCTGACTACGGCCTCCGCCCACATTGCTGAAAGGGTTCTTAGGAGATTTGGGTTCAACCTATAGGCGCAATAACATTGCCTATGTCGTTTAGGAAAGGACCTTGCACAACCACCACAATGACAAACTTTTTGGTGGTTAAGGCCACCTCATCTCACAACGCTATCCTTGGGTGCCCAACCGTGAATAACTTAAAGGCCGTAACTTCCACCTACCACCTGAAGATGGATTTCCTGATAGAGGCAGGTGTAGAAGACTTACACGGTTATCAAGTACTGGCACAAGAATGCTATGTACAAGAGCTCAAAACAGGGGAAGAGACTTAAGAGTGGCAGAAAGTTTGGAGTCTAGTGAAGCACTGCCGCCGTCACCACCCGAACTCAATGACCAAGAAGACATGTCCGGAATCGACAACAAGATCATCGAGCATTGTCTCTATGTAAGCCTTAAGGCTAAGAAGATCCAACATAAGTGAAGGAGTTTCATGACTAAGAAAATGCAATAGCTGAAAAAGTGGAAAAAGTCTTAGCTGCGGGGTCTATAAGAGAGCTTACTACCTTGAATGGCTCTCCAATGTAATATTAGTGAAGAATTCAAAAGGAAAATGGAGAATGTTCGTTGAATTCATTGATTTAAACAAGACATGCCCAAAGGATAACATTCCTCTGCCCCGTAATGATTTGATAGCAGACCCTATGACAGAATATCGAATACTGAGTTTCATGGACACCTATCAGAGTACAATCAAATTTGTATGAATCCAAACGATCACAAAAAGACTTCCTTCATAACGGATTGTGGGTTGTACTACTACCAAGTGATGTCCTTTAGGTTGAAGAATGCTAGGGCTACGTATCAAAGATTGGTGAACCACATATTTAAGAAGCAGAAAAGCCACAACATGAAGGTTTACGTAGATGACTTGCTCGTCAAAAGTAGAGAACACGAACACCACATAGCTAACCTAAAGGAAGCCTTCGCCGTCTTAAGAAAGTACAAGAGTAAGCTCTACCTGGAAAACTGTACCTTTAGTGTACATTCAGGAAAATTCCCAGGCTTCATCGTCTAAAAAGAGGCATAGAGGCCAACCCAAAAATGATTAGAAGAATAATGGACATAAGACCACCCTGGAATAAAAATGAGCTGTAGAAGTTAATTGGTCGGATATCAACACTCAATAGATTTGTGTCTAGGTCAATGGACAAGTGCTTACCCTTCTTCAAGGTGCTGCGAATGGTTCAATTTTGGAATAACGAATGCGATCAAGCGTTCGAGAGATTGAAGGAGTATCTATTCAATTTGCTGCTCTTAAGTCAAGCTGGGTTGGGAGAGAGCCTATATCTATACATATCAGTCTCCCTAAATGCAATATTGGCGGCCTTGGTGAAAGAAGAGAAGAGTAACTAGAGACCGGTTTACCATATGAGTCAAGTCTTAAGAGGAGTTAAGGATCATTGCCCTCAGATGGACATGTTAGCATTCACATTGTTGACAATCGCTTGTCAATTAAGGCCTTGCTTCCAAGCTCATCCGATTAAAGTATTATCGGAATCCCCTTGAAGAAAGTACTGCAAAAATCCAACACCTCTGGACGCCTCATGAATTGATCAGTCGAGCTAAGTGAATTTGATAGTGAGTGTCTTCCCCAGAACAACATGAAATGAAAAATAATAGAGGATTTTATCATCAAGTTTACCAATTTCTTAGAAGAAGTTCAGGCTGAACCGACAAGAAGACCTTGGCAAATATTTATTGACAGATTCTGGAGAACAGTTTTACTATGCAATGAAACTCGTCTTCAAAACCTCCAATAAAGAGACGGAATATGAAGCTTTGCTGGTGGTACTCACCGTGATAGAGGCATTCGGGGCAAAGGAAATCGATGCAAAGGCCGATTCCTAGATGGTTTTCAACCAAGTGGCGAAAGGCAAGAAACTTAAAAAATACTTACAGCAAGATGGGAGAAGTGCAACCATTTCTAGTACTTCAACATTAAGCAAATACCATGGGAAGAAAACTAGAAAGCAGACAAGTTGGCATGAACAACCTTAGGCATGGAAGAGTCTACTCTCCCTTGAGAAGTAACGATGAAGACATTAGAAATCCCTACTATCAGAGTAGAAGTTTTTGAATTAACACTAGAAGCCCCAAAATGGGCACTGAAAGTGATAAAGTACTTGGCTGTTAGAGAGCTCCCCAATGAAAAATGGGAGGCAAGAAAAGTGAAGAACAAAGCCTCACACTTCACCCTGGTAGACATCATATTATACAAATGAGGTTTCTTCACACATGAATAAGTGTATGGAAATCACTCTAGTGGGAGAGCCCAGAAGGGAAAGTCATGAGAGCGGGCTATTACTGGCCACGTGCTCTCAAGGATGTGGAATAATTTGTTAGGAATTGTGCAAAATGCCAATTGTATGCACCAGCGCCTCATTGCCTACCAGAAGAGCTAACATTGATCACGTCGCCTTGGTTGTTCTCACAATGAGGAGTCGACATCGTTGTCACCGTAGACTACTTTATAAAATGAATAGAAGTAGAAGCCTTGGCAACAATCACTACTAGTAGTGTCACCGGATTCTTGTGGAAAGTTGTCATATGTATATTTGGTGGTAGTTAGATTATGATCACTACCGCGATTGGTGTGCCAAGTTAGGAATCAAGGTCAAATACTCATCTTTGGGTCTCCCCCAAGCTAACGGTTTCAGGCAACCAACAAAACCTTGGTCAGAATCTTGAGAAAGAAATTAACACATGAGAAATGAACTTTGGCTGAAGAGCTGCTAGGAGTCCTATGGGTTTATAGAACTAGCACAAAGACCCTGATGAGATAGAATCATTTTGTCCTAACTTATGGAATTGAGGCAGTTGTACAGGTAGAAGTTGGGATGCCCATCTATAGAGACCCACATTATGATGAAGACAACAATGATAAAAGGCTAGAAGAAATTGAAACAAAAATGGCGGATAATAAAAGGAAAGCAACACTACTTCCACCAACGCGTCAAGTCTAGATCATTCAAGGTTGGCTACTAAAAGGAAGTAGGAATGATGACACAAGGATATGGAAAGCTTGGTCTTCAATGGGAAGGCACGCTTGTAGTTATTGTCAGCCATCGACTGGGATCATATTACCTTAAGGACGAGGAAGGAAAGTCAAGCATCTAAGAAAGTATTTTGCCGAAGTGTACCCATGTAAACTCAAAGCTCTGTAAAAATTCTCTCCTTTCCTAATGGTATTTATTGTCACACACATTTGATTTCCTCCCAACTACAATTCGCGCAAAAGCCAAGTGCCTTTACACTTGAAGATGAAGATAAAGAGTAAGAACACTCCTTTGAATGCATCAACCCTCGTCCCCTAAGCAGAGTGCCCTTGCACTCGCACATGGCGACCAAAGGGTGATGATACTCCTTGAAGTGCATCAACTCTCGCACCCTAAGCCGAGTGCCAATGGCGAACATAGGGTGATGACACTCTCTTCAGTGCATCAACCCTTATCCCTTATCTGAGTGCCCTTGCACTTACACATGGTGATCAAAGGGTGATGACACTCACTTGAGTGCATCCACCTTCGTCCCCTAAATCGAGTGCCCTTGCACTTGCACATGGCGAACATAGGGTGATGACACTCCCTTGAGTGCATCCACCCTCGCGTCTAAGTTGAGTTCCCTTGCACTCACACACGGTGAACATAGGGTGATGACACTCCCTTGAGTGCATCCACCCTTGCCTCTAAGCCGAGTGCCCTTACACTCACACATGATGATCAAAGGGTGATGACACTCCCTTGAGTACATCACCCTCGCCTCTATGTCGAGTGCCCTTGCACTCGCACACGACGATCAAATGGTGATGAAACTCCTTTGAGTGCATCCACCCTCACCTCTATACTGAGTGCCCTTGGACTCGCACACGGCAATCAAATGGTGATGACACTCCCTTGAGAGAATCCACCCTTGCCTCTATGCGAGTGCCCTTGCACTTGTACATGGCGATCAAAGGGTGATGATACTTCCTTAAGTGCATCTACTCTCACCTCTAAGTTGAGTGCCCTTACACTCGCACAAGACAATCAAAGGGTAATGACACTTCCTTGAGTGCATCCACCCTCGCCTTTATGCTGAGTGCGCTTGCACTCATCAAAGGGTGGCAACACTCCCTTGAATGAATCAACCCTTTCACCTTCTAGGCTGTGCAACCGTGATGAATGGAGCTCAAATCCGGAGACCTCAAATTCACACGAGGATTCTTCCAAAAGTGGTTCCTTTGCTTCAGCATGCTAAATTTGTTGAACATCTCGCTCACGAACATCTTTGTCAGCCATAAACTGAGGAGAAAGGCAAATATCCTCCTCTCTAGAAGCTCTCAACTCTACCTCCAACATGGCGACCTTCTGCTTAAAGGTAATAGATTTCTTCTTGTGAGTCTCTGTGACACGACTTAGCTTAAGGTAATTTTGGTAATCCTCCTTAAGATCCTAGTTGGCCACTGCGATTCGAGCCTCCAGTTGAGCCATCTTGCCATGGACACAATCAAGGGACAAACTAAGCTCTCGACGAGTGTTCTCCGACCTGGCCGCCAAGCCAGCATACTCCAAGGAGCGTTGTTTAGCTTCCTCTAACTCTTTCTCCAAATGTTGGAGCCAAGAATATGCGGTGTCACATTCCTCCACCAAAAATTTGGCCTCGTAGTAGACTCTTGACACTTCTTCCTCAAATTTGTCCAAATCATGTCAAAGATCAACAACAATGTCCTGAAGGCTAGTGACATCTTCTACTAACATGTGAGAGTAAGACTCACAATGAGAACATATAACAATCCGCCATAAAGTCAATGGATGAGTTTCTTTAGGCTTTAGAAATGCCATGAAAACTCCGAAATTTTTTCAAAAATCAATCAATTGCATAGGTTTTAGTCTGTTAGTATAGTGAGTCTTATTACTCATTATAATGTCAAAAAATGCTATTTTATTTATTTGAGGTACTTAGGAGTGTGAGAATGAGGAACAATATGCATAATTAGACTTAGATGAATATTTAGGATTTTATGATGCAATAAAATGATTTTTGATTTCTAGAACAACACTTGTTCAAAATCGCGTTTTGATTTATTCGAGATACTTTGGAGTCAAATTTTGATAAACGATTTGTACTTTAAAGTTATTATGATTATCTAAGATTTTACAATATAAAATTTTGAAGTAAATAGTGACTTAAGTGCTAGCACTCAATCTAGAGTTTTCAAGATCACAGTATGAAATATCTAAATTAGGTTAGAGAAAGTTTTATTTGGATACTAATTTTAGCCACACTTGGTGAATAGTATTGGACACATGGCACCAAGAGGAACTATAAGATGGAAATGTGAAGGAAATCAAGCTTTGTGACCATGTTACCTAAGCCAAATACTATTCCTTCCTATCATCCAATTTTGTGCCAAACCAAAGAGGGTTTTAATCCTAGTGAAATCTCAAATACTTGGAATCCAATGGAAATCTCAAAACCATGGTGAAAATTAAAACCCTAAATGGCTTCCCCCAAACCCCAAATGTTTCCCTCAAAATCCTAAGTGTAACTAGTTGTAGCTTAGTGTTTAATTACTTGATTAAATCAATTTCATCCTTATTTATTATTTTATATCTTGTAATTTCATTGGGCCAAGAAAAATAGAATTTGGACTTGTTAGAAACCCAAACCCGAAACCAAACACCATTGAAATCCCAAATGATGGCCCATCTGGTTAAGGCCCAGGAAATCTCACAATTGGCACGGCTTGTGCAAGAAGTTTCCTCCTACCATAAGTGCCTTCACCTGCCCAAGTCTACCCCAAATAGTGGTTGATGAGAAATCCAACACCCACCTCACTACCATCCTTCACAAGGAAGCTTCCTTGGCTGAAAAACATGGGCTGTGGCACCTGGTTTTGCATAAGGTTTTACTGACACAACATCACCCAAAAGTCACTTCCAAATCTCTTCTCAACCAATCCCGGTGTATAAGTCTTGTCCTTGGCCATTTCACTTGTCTTTGGTCACGTTAGAGACATTTCCTTAGAGAGGAATCCAGAGGAATTTTCGGACAACTTTTTTGTCCTTTCTTGCTCGAAATGTTTGAAGCTCTTCTAAGTGGATTCTATAAATTGTTATTCATATAAGTTGTTCATATTTGAGTCTAGGTTTTTTTTGGTATATTTATGTGAATTTTAATGGACTTTTGATGGGTAAAAAGTTTGTTTAAAAGCTTAGGTCTTTTGTTATGCAACCATAGACCAATGACTTTGATATTTACATATGATTCTCGTAAGACATTGATATGACATGTTAGAATGTTATTTAGGAGATTTTTGGTGTTGATCTTGAATATATAAATTTTGTTGCATGCAAAGGTCCGGTCAGGTTTTGTGTGTGAGGCTCACTGGTGGATCTATAATTTTTATGCACTTTTTGCCATGTGATCCTAGGTTTGATGCTTAGATATATTTTAGGACTTGAATATAAACCATATGATGTTATATGTTGATGATTTAATTCATGAAAGTTTTGGATTTAATGGTTTGATCACAACCAAATCTCATAGTGCATGGTTTGGGAGAATAGGTACAAATGATTGTGTTGAGTTTGATTTTCTGTGGTTTTAGCTTAATTATTCAAAGCGTGATAGGCCTTATGAATGTTTTATGAACATATTGAGAGTATGTTATTGAACTCTTGGAGTTCTTGGAGTTGTTTTGAAGGGAGACACACCATAAACATCAAGGGTTGCTGTTTGAGGTCAAATACTTGAAGTTTTATCATGAAGAAAGTTTGTGCTTTTTATGATATGTGTTTCGTGTTTGTTCTAGCATATTATTTAAGCATAGGATGTGATTTTAAATGTTGCATATTTTGGTTTTAGAATGAAATATAAGGTTTGAAAGAATTGCAACAAAAATCAAGAGTTTTAGCATTGTCATGTTTCGGCCTATGCTTAGTTCACATAGTTGTGTTATGTTTTAAATTTTTCTAATTAGATATTTAGATTTTGGACAAAATCTACATGAGAAGCATAAATTTTGGTGAGTTTTGAAGTTAGGATGTGAAATCCTTGAGTTAGGGGTAAAATAATCATTTTTCCACAAGTAGAGGGATAAAATTGTAATTTTATTTTAAGTCAGTATTTTTATGTTTCTAAGTTTGTTAGTAAGGAGTTTCTAACATTTAGAAATGTATCCTTACAATTCATGTTTATTCTCGCATTTAATTCGTTATGCTACGCTCACTATATGTTAGTCTCTAGCTTAGTTCTAGGATACTTGTGTATATATGGTGGTAAGAAACCATCATCCATATTTATTATGATGTTATAAATGTCATATCCTTCCATGCTATGATTTATTTCAAGTACACGATTATATATAAACTAGCCTATACTTTACTGTCAGGATATTGTGTAGGTTAGTTGCTAAGAGATAGTTATTCGTGTTCTTATGATCTTATACATGTCACAATTATGCTATGTCATGAAGTGTTTATTTATTACACATTCTACTATGTCAATAAATATTTATTTGTTACACATTATGCTATATCAAAAGATGTTTTTTTTTTTTTTATTTCATATTATGACATGTCATTCATATCACAGACATGTCACGTTATATTATTTCATGTCATCTATCTTTCCGTTTTACATCACGTCATGTCTCGAGTACAGAGTGTGTCTCAAAAATAGTATTTTCACGTCAGTCAAGTCTTTTTACGCTTGTCACGACCTTAAGTGCTAGGATAAGGTAATATCCTAGTAAAACTCACTTGTTCATTCTGGAGTATTTAAACTAGTGTAAAATTCTTTGGGTTGACAAGGTAAAGATCAACAGGCTTCAAATGTGGCCTAAATAACTGGTCATCGGAGAGAAATTAAGCACCAACGCCTAGGGTGCTACCCATATTTCAATTTTATGTTATACATACTCATGAGGGTGCATATACCTATCACGAGATACACACATTACGTTTTTCGTAGCAAGTGCAGATACCTGTGAACTGATACGTATGTTAACACACTAACAGTTGGTGCTGATAACTATGAAGCAATACAGTGTCAGCAGGGGCACACGACTCAATGGGACTTGTGTAGCATCCACATTTCACTTTTAATTAACCTATTTAATTGTTGAACAAGCTTCTACGTTCATGTTCAGTTTAAATTTATTTCATATTCAGCTTCAACTCAATTCACGTTTAATTCATTTTCAAGTCATGTTATGTCATGTTCAGTTTTAGGTTCAAGTGAGTTTAGTTTATTTCATGTCAGTTCAAATCATGTCAATACATGTCAGGCTATTTGTCAAGTCACATCAAGTTACTTATGTTCACGTTTTGCATTCATGTTTTTACTGTCATGCATGTATCTTTAAGTTGTCAATTTAAATAATTTGTTAACTTGCTGAGATTTGTAATCAAATATCACCTGGTAGTCCTAACTATTATTCCCCCTAGAATGGTAGATCATATGCCAAGATCAGGAGACGTGGCAGAAGCTCGACTAGAGGCGGTCGACTAGATAGTGATGGCACGATGCAGAGCTCATCACTTCGATGCTCCATTTTACCAATAGTATTTTGGCTCCTTGACCGTGTTACACGAGCTACTTGATAGATTAGCCTAGTAGTTACCTTAGTTTTTACATATACTTTGGGAGCTCTATCTCTAGCACTCCTATGGTTACAAATCTTTTGGACTTATGCTGTGATTTGAACATCTATTATCTTTAGTTTATGAAATATGTTTTATGATTGGGATATATCATATTTGATGCATAGGATTGCTTAAAGAAAAAAATCCATTGTGAATATTGTATTTTGTTTAGATGCATGCTAGTTGTATTGTATCTTTAATTGTCATAAACGAGTGCAGGTAAGCATGTGTTGCCTATCCCAACTCTTACATGCCCTTGTTTATAACATGCATTGCAATACAGTGAATCCGGGCACATCACATAACATCCGTCTACCAACTCATTCCTTTACAACCTCAACTTGGAAATAACTCAGTAAGCTTTTTTAGCATTGGCTCGCAGAGAGCGAACCTTATCTTCCAAATAAAACTGGCAATTGATGACTTAATTGGAAAGTTGATCGACCCCCTGGGACATGAAACCAGTTTGTGTTATGAATAAGGAAGACATGTAACCTAGTAACTAACATAGGGAATTTATCGAGGACAAAAGGACCCCCTCAGGTTAGGCCTTGAAGAATGAGACCCAGAGGGACCGGGTAACCCCGAAACATTAAGCTCCCAGCTATGAAACGAGGGCCTGGTGCCACTTGCCCGCTCAAAATGATAGGGCGATAAGGCTGCATGCGATTAAGGCGTAAAGGTCGCACTGGCTGGAATTGTTGATCCACCTTCCCCATAAGGTTCAGCTTCGCCGAAAGAGGTACCTGGTCCAAAATCCCTTTCAAGATTAGCAAGCGAAGGAATTTTCCATCCAATAGGGGAAATACAGAAAGAGGGGGAAGGAATTAAAACCTGACCCCTGCAGAGGACAACATTTGAGTGATCATCACAAGGGTCGAATGGGAGGTTGAGTGTTTCCCCACTAGAAGCTGTAGAGGGGATGGATGGTGTGGGATCATCATGGTCATCCTAGGGAAACACTCCCTCAACGGCCTCTTCTGCTTTGGACAAATCCCTTAGGGCCCCAGACATGCCCTCCATTATCTCAAATGGCATTTTGAGAAGCAAAACCACAAAGCTCTCAGGCACTGACTCCATAAATGTGTAATGCAACACCACGTAAATAGTTGCCTCCTCTTGGTCAAAGGCCTTAACCAAGTGGTTAGGAGTGGATAAGGGCTAACAAACTTGCCCTTGGTGGCCTAATTCACAAGACTTAGCATCCAAAACTAGGGCTAAGTTAGCTTCTGCCTACTTCATCTCCTCTAAGCGGTCACAAGTGGTTGAGGCTGGGGGAGCTGGTCCACTGTCTCCTGGGGGCGACGAAACATGTTGTTGTTGGTCAACTGGTTTTACTGATCCACTACCTTTGGGAAGCGATGAAACATGTTGCTGCCACAGTGACACCCAAAGGAATGGAAGCACCAAAGTTTGATTCACTAGAATTTTCATCCTCGCCGTGAACTAAATCCCTATCTAGGTGAGGCCTATTCCCCTTCTGCTCCAGTGGAATGGAAGGGGCTCCTTTTTGCCCATGAGGATTGGATGGAACCCAAAAAAATTTGCATCCAGTAATGTGGAAACGACCCGGCATAACTAGATTTCGGTCAATGTTCACCCGAGTAAGAAGAACATCACTATAAATTGCCTTAGAGTTTAGTCCAATCCAAGAATAAACTTGTTGAAGGCAAGCTTTCTTCCTATCAAAAAGCACCACATTAAACTCACAATCTTCAAGGAATATGCCCCACACTGCCCAAACTGGAAACTCTTGGCAACTAGCTTCCCTTGCCGAACATTCCCAGCCCATGCCAAACACGAAGAATAATTTCTTATGCCATTCCTTGGCATGAGAGTAATAGGTCTCTAAACGCGCCACCCTACACTTAGTCTTTGAATGGAAATTGCATTGATTCCCATCATGGCATCACACACCATGGGTACAAATGGAATTCCAAGCGATAAGGTTGAGATATTCCTCGCCAATAGGTTCCAAGACCTGACGCCACACAACGCAACACAATAGCAAGATCCTCCAAGTCTTAGGGAAGAGTTGAGACAGAGCTAGACCCAGATAATCCAAGACGTCCTGGGCAAGGCAACAAAAAGGAAGCTGAAGCCCCACCAGAAACATGCTCATATGTAGGGCCACCCATTAGGAAAACCCCTCTGTATTTACAGCCCCAAGACGGGCCCCAGATGCCACTAAAACAATGAAATCAGGAACACCCATAGGAGTTCCTCACCAAAAGGTATACCTGTGAAGTTGTAGCAGACCAATGGTAGCCCTCAAAGTCATCCGAACCGTATGAACTAGCACCCCAAACATGTTGGGAGATGCTTAGGGCATGAAGAACGAGAGCCAAGAGAACCAAAACGAGAAATGTTACGAGGGGCCATTGGTGCTGGCAAATCTCGATAAGAAGAAGCTGAGAATGGGAAGTTAGGGTTTTGAGGATAACACCACAACAAGAAACAATTAGGGTTTTGGAAGAATGTGCAATAACATGAAACTAAAAAATATGAAGATACAAGTTTAAATAAGACTAGTGACAGTTAGACAATCCCAACGGGATTGCGACAAGCCTCACTGACACAAATACAGAACAGACAAGTCTCGTGATCTACGCTGCACACAAAGACGTGGGGAGGCATATCGTTGAAGCAGTTACTAATGAAACAAAGACAGTGCATGCCAACAAACCTAAGCGACACACTCGAGCTGCATGGGATCATTAATGCAAATCATAATTGGCATATCCTGTCACCCTCGTGCGATGGGAATTTGTAGGGTAACTATTGGGATAAATACCACCTGACCTAAAATGGGCCAGAGCACATGGTCTAAAAAGGTCCCAAGCCTGAAACCGAGGGCCTGCTTAGAAACCTAGAGTTTAAACCGCCAAAATGCACTAATGTGGAATTCAAATCTAAGCATATTAATGGCAATTAATTAGGGCAGTAGACAAGCTACTTGGGTGCAATACTCACCCGTGATATCCGTCCAATGTATCAATTCCTCCTCTGACTGGCAGCGACTTAAAGCCCTAACAATCCTTCGTCCATCAAGGATTAGACGATGTCAAGCCTAAAGACAAGTCATATCGGTCTAGCCCCAATCCGTATAAATAGAGGCCAAATAACACACCTAAAGTAACTTCTGAACCATTTGAAAATTAGAATTCTCTCCACACTCTATCTTGACTTAAACATTGGAGGTATCCCCCCCCCCCCCCACACCGGTTCCTCTCTCATTTTCTGGTTGTAGGTTATCGGAAGTCGTTAATAGGAATACAAAACACATCTATAACACTAAGCTTAATTTTTCATGTCATATCCCTACGTCCGTATCAAATCCGCAACTTGTGTAAAAGATTATTACCTCTAGCTTTCACGTATACGGGTGTGTAAAAACTCTCAAACTTCAACTCTAACCCAATATCTACTTTGTCAGGGTTCTGTGTTGATGGGAAAGGAATTAGCTAGGAATGAGGAATATAAAGATATTAATTGATGAAGGGAAACAGAGCGTTGCAATTTAGTAATGCGGTGCATTTTGATGAGTACAAAGGAAGTATGTGGTTAAGTGAAACGGTGGGTGCAAGTTAAGTGAAGCGGTGCATTTTAGATCCTAAAGGTGTCGCAACTGATGGAGAGAATCGCCATCATATTGTTGTAGGAAATGTAATCAACGATGCATTTTACTATAAGTAGTCGTAGGTATAAGAACGAAATTGAGAAAGAATATATTCATTCTGGATGTTAGTTGATCCTTTGGAGTTTGGAGATTACTCGAAAATCTCTTCCAATAAATGAGAAGTAGTTTCTTGGTTCTGATTCTTGCAATCTTGGTTAATTCTTGAATTGTTCTTCTGTTTTCTTTAACATCTTGTTCTTGATTCTGTTGGCTAAGTTGGGAAGGTAGCAGATCCAAAACAATTGGTATCAAAGAGGCCAATCCTCTTATGGCATAGAATACTCAAGCAGCTGCAGCCTAAGGCACAACAAGAAGGTTATTTGAGACAGCAAGAGGGAATCTTGAAACAATTGGAGGAGCACAATCGTGCGATCAATGGAATTACAGGTAGGTTAGATCAACTCACTATTATGCTAAAATCTTTAGTAGAATGTCAACAACGTAAGTCTGTTCTTCCAAGTTCTTATGATGGTAGAGGCATGAATCATGAAGAAAGGTCTTATGGGCGTGGAATGAATTTTGATGAAAGGGGTTCTGTGCCTTAGGGAGTTAGACTAGACATTCCACACTTTGAGGTAACTAATCTTGTTGGGTGAATTTTCAAAGCCACTCAGTACTTTGAATTCCATCAAACCTGAGTTAATTAGAGGGTTTTGATAACCTCTTATCACATGGAGGGTGAGGCCCTTGTGTGGTATCAAAATGTTGTAGATTGTGGAATTTTTACAAGCTGGTATCAAGTGAGGTTTGGCCCCACTATGTATGATGACCCTATGGAAGCTTTAATCGTTTAAAGTATAACTCTATTGTGGTTGTTTACAAGGCATAGTTTGAAGCTTTTTCAAATAGACTGAAGGGATTGTCTGAGAGGTACAAGTTAAGTTGTTTTATGGGTAGATTGAAGGATGAGATTCGATTGCTTGTTCGAATTCTCAATCATAACAATTAGAATGCAGCTTTAGGCCTTGCAAAAATACAAGAAGAATATTTGTGGCCTCAAAAAAGTTTGGAGAGACAGTGTGGTAAGTAGGGATAAGGCCCAGTTTGAAGTTGTTGGAGAGAGTTATAGACTGCAGAGGGGTATTCCACTAGTTAAGAAGATTTTTTCATCTCAAATGGTTGAAAAGTGGAGAAGGGGCATCTGTTATCATTGTGATGAGAAGTGGAATCCAGCCTATGTATGTAAGAATCCCAAGGTCTACTTGTTACAAGTAGAGCAGCCTTCTTTGGACCAATCAGTGTTGGATGACAATGAACCAATTTCGAGTGTGGAGGAAATACAAGGAGTAGAAGAGGAAGGCTTAGAAGTTTCTATCAATGCTATATTAGGGTTTTCTAACAACAATGCCATGAGATTGCAAGGAAGAATTGGAGCTTGTGCTATGGACATCTTGGTGGACTCAAGAAGTACTTATAACTTCCTGGATCCACTAGTGGTTCAGGCTGCCAGATTGAAGATTGAGAAGGATTCAAGCTTACAGGTAAGTGTAGCAAATTAGGCCAAGGTTCTGAGTCAAGGAAAAAGTGAAGAAGTGATCAAAATTCAAGGATCCAAGTTTTCAATCTCTTTTCATGTACTGACTTTAAAGGGTTGTGATATTATTCTTGGGGTGTAGTGGCTCAAGACTTTGGGTTCCACTAAGTTGGATTTCATAAGAATGTCTATGAGTTTCAGATTGAGAAAGAATACTATTGTGTATGAGGGAATTAAGTCTGGTACTATTTATATTCTCATTGGGAATAAAGGGTTGAAGTATAACTTTGTTCGAAAGCAAGGTTGGTTCTTGCAGTTGATGGCTATGGATCAGAAACAAGAAGAAACTCTTTAAGGGGTTATTACTGACTTATTTGGTTAATGTAAAGAAGTGTTTGCAAGACCTGTTGGGTTACCACGAAGAAGGGCATTTGATCATCCTATTAATTTGAAAGAAGGGACAAATCATGTAGTAGTAAGGCCATACAAGTACCCTCATTACTATAAATAAAAAAATAGAGAAGATAATTCAAGACTTGTTGGCATCTGGGTGGGGAGACACAACCAAAGTCATTTCTTCTCACTTGTTTTGTTGGTCAAAAATGTTGATGGCACTTTAAGGATGTGCATTGACTACTGTGCCCTTAATCAAGAGACCTTCAAAGACAAGTTTCCTATGCCTATCATTAATAAGCTATTTGATTAACTTGTTAGAGCAAAGTGTTTTCTAAACTGGATTTAAGGGCAGGTTATCACCACGAGTTAGAGAAGAAAATACACAAAAGATAGCCTTTAGAACTCATGAGGGCCACTATAAATTCTTAGTGATGCCTTTTGGCCTTACAAATGCACCAGCCACTTTCTAAGGGTTAATGAATGACATTTTCAAACCCTTCTTGAGGAAATTTGTGTTAGTTTTCTTTAATGATATACTTATGTATAGTAAAAATCTTGTTGACCATGTATTCCACTTGAAATCTATATTGGAGGTATTGAAGCAACATACTTTGTATGCTAAAATGTCAAAATGTAAGTTTGGTGCTACAAAAATTGAATACTTACGCCACATTATATCAGGCAAAAGGGTGTAGACAAACCCCTCTAAAACAACAGCTATGGTGGAGTGGCCTATACCCAAAACCTTGAAGTCTTTGAGGGGAGTTTTGGTGCTCACGGTTTACTATAAAAAATTCATAAGGAATTATGGTTCTATAGCAGCCCCATTGACTGTTCTATTGAAGAAAAATTCATTCCATTGGAATGAAGAAGTTGCTACAACATTTGAGCAATTGAAGAAAGTTGTGAGTCATCCTCCTATTTTAAGATTACCAGACTTTTCTAATGTATATAACATTGAGTGTGATGTTTCAAGAATTGGGTTGAGGGTTGTGCTTATGCAAGAAGGGTAGCCTATAGCTTTTTATAGCAAGGTCTTGAAGGGGAAGGCATTATTGTTGTCTACTTATGAAAAAGAGCTATTGGCTCTAGTCTTTGTAGTGGGTAGATGGAGACCATACGGCATACTTTCAAGGTAAAAAGTGATCAACAAGCCTTAAAGTATCTGCTTGAATAGAAAATTGGAACTGAAGCTCAACACAGGTGGATATCCAAACTAATTGGGTATGACTTTACTATTGACTATAAAAAGGGTAAAGAGAATGTTGTGGTTGATGCCCTTTCGAGGAGAAATGAGGAAGAGACAGCAACTGTTGCCTTAATTTCTTTTCCCACTCCTTTGTGGATAGAGGAACTTAAGGACAGTTATTCTTCATGCCCCAGAGTATCAGAAATCATGTCTAAGCTAAAACAAGTCCAGGAGGGTCCTAAGCATTACTCTTTGCATCAAGGGTTGCTACTGAGGAAGGGAAGGTTGGTTGTGATTCCTTCTTCATCATTTCAAGCTAAAATCTTGCAGTTCATTCATCATAACCCATATACAGGTCATGTGGGCTACCATAAAACCTTGCAGAAGGCTAAGATGAATTTTTATTGGGTGGGGATGCTCAAGGATATAAGAAAGTTGGTTAGGGAATGTGAGGTTTGTCAAATCAACAAACATGAAACTGTGCAGTATCTTAGGTCATTACAACCATTATTTATTCCTGATTCTCCATGGCTAGATATTTCTATGGATTTTATTGAAAGCTTGCCTCTTTCGAATGGGTATTCTATAGTCTTTACTATGATAAACAGACTAACTAAGTTTGCACAATTTTTTCCACTCTCACATCCCTACATAGATTGACTAAGTTTGCACAGGTGTTCTTTACTGGAGTTTTTAAACTTCACGGATTGCCCAAATCCAATGTCTCGGATATGGGTGGGCAAAAACTTCGAAATTATGACTCTGGCTGAATTCTTCGACTTTGATGGAGTCGGAGTTTTCAAAATTTGAAGTCGGAGTCGGAGTAAATCCGACATATTTTTTTTAAAAAAATCACATAATCAAAACTATGTTGTTTCACTACAAGAGGAACAACATCGTTTCGTTCATAAAAGGGGTCTAAAACGCAAGACCCCTACTAAAGTAAATAACGATGCCATTCTGCTTCGAGCAGAACGATGTCGTTTCGTGAAGAAGGGGGTCCAAAATGCAGGACCCCCTTCTTCCCCCCTCACTTTCGCACAACACCCACCTGCAACTCCATTTGTCTCCCTCCTATCCACACTGTGCTTCACCTCCCTCGCGGTTTGCCATCACTTGAAGCCGCTGCGAGCCACCTTCCGGAGTTCATGACAAATTGTAACCCATTCGACACTCACTCAATTGTTTTTTTTTTTTTTTTGTAGAATTTTAAGGTTCCAAAATCATTTAATTGTCACATTGTGGTTTGAAATTTGTGAAATTCACATGATTTGTTGTTCAGTTCAATATTTTTTGTTTGCATTTCAATAATTTCAGTTTTTAGGCTGTTAAATTCAAGAATTGAGGGATTTAGGTTTTAGAAAAATCAAGTCTTTTTTATTTCAGACAACGTTCGCTTGAGTGTTGCTCGAGCGAACATCACATAGATTGTTCGATCAAGCCTTCGCTCGAGTGTGGCAACATCACACAGATTGTTCGCTTGAGCCTTCACTTGGGTTTGGCTCGAACAAACATGATACAGATTGTTCGCTCGAGTTTGGCTAAAGTAAACATCACACAGATTGTTTGCTTGAACCTTTGCTTGAGTGCGGCTCGAGTAAATATTTAGTTTTTTTGTGTTTTATTTATTTTTAAAATCACACACACGACTAGACACATATTTTTTCCTTTTCAATGTGTTTCCAATTTGTAGATAATTTTCATAACATGTAAAATGACAGTTGTTTGTTAATTGTTTCAGATTATATGCATATCAAATTATGGATACTACACCATCTCGCTGCAAGTCTCCACAAGAGGATGATGCACAATAGTTGGCGTTGACAGCAAGTATTTTGGGCCGTTGACCCCCATCTAGAGTAGCTGCCTCCTGTGCAAGTAGTCGTGTTTCAATAGATCTAGAAGATGTTGATATGCTTAATTACGAGGAGGAGTTGAGGAATATTGAGGTCGATTCACTAGCACGACCTAATAAAAAAAGGTCATGGACATGAGAACATTTCACCAAAACTCTTGGTGATTGTGAGAACCCACAAGCTCAATGCCACTATTGTGGGCAACTATGTTGTTGTCATTAGAACAAGGAAGACACGTCAATATTAATATCACATCTTACGGGCTACCAGCGGTATAATATACACAAAGCACTGGTGGCAACTGATCAGACATAGCTAAGTTACAAGACTTTTACAGCCACTGATGGCATGCAAATTAAGAAGCTATCAATCTCTCAATACAATGAGAATATGTTTAGGGATGTTATTGTGGAGATTATCATCACTGATAAGATGTCTTCTACCACGGTTGACAAGGTAGGGTTCCAAAAATTTGTGCATACTTTAGAGTCACGATTTTCCATGCCTTCACAGTATATTGTGATGAAGGTAGTGATGAAGGAAATGTTTGTCGCCATTGGTCAGAGAATGTCATTTACGATTGATACATGGACCTCCATATTGACATTGAGTGGACGTTGTAATGGAAATGTTTGTGGGCTCTATGTGTATCACAACCCACTTTATTGACAGTGAGTGTACGTTGCACAAGTGGATTATCGATTTCAAGGAAATTGTTAATCACATGGGTTTATCCATTGGCAAGAAGATGTATGAATGTATAAAAATTGAGGATCATAAAAGTACTTTGTATCACGATTGACAATACTGATGTGAATGACTAGGGGTGGGCAGCAAGGCCCCTCACCCAGCTGCCCTAGCCCCATCCGCCCCACCCTTGTATGGGCTGGGTGGATCCCCCATCCGCCAGATGCTGGGGCGAGTGCCCCCATCCGCATCTGGCACCCCCAACAAGGGAAGGGGTAGAATGGCCTCAACCCTCGCCCCACAAATACCCCGCCCGTATATAATATATATATATATAGATATAATTAAAACATACCTTAGCCATCAAAACAGTGTCATTTTGACATGGACAAAACAGCGTCATTTTGATAGTTGTGGTTTATTTTTAAAACTACCCATCTCAAAACAACGTTGTTTTGTTCATAGCAAAATGACGCCGTTTTGAGATGGGTTTTATTAACCCCCCTCCTGCGATCCCCATCTCATCTCTCTCTCTCTCACATCTTTGTAACCACCCCCAGTACCTCGGCACCGCTCTCTCTCCCTCCCACACCATTCATTCGTACCACGCCGTCGTCGTCATTGTCTATCATTGAAGTTGTCTATCACCGATTCAAACTCATCGAAGGTAAGTGTCGCCTTCGTTCCCGATTAATAGTTTTTTTTTTTGGTTATGAAATATGGATTATGGAGAATGAGATTAAATTAAGGAGTTGGAAGATGAGATTGTGAATTGTGTGGTGTGGAAGGATTGATATGTGCAGTGTTTGTATGATTGTAATTTGTAAATTCTTTGGTGTGAAATTCTCTAGGGTGTCAAATTGGAACCCTAAATTAATTTAGGACTTTTAATTTATAGTTTTAATTAAATTCTCTAGAGTCTAGGGTTTCGGATTGGCTATAAATTAATTTAGAGGTTTTAATAGTATTGAGTAATACTGTAGTTATATGCATATAATTTGTAATAATTTTTGTAGCCAAACTCATAATTGATAAATATGAAAACCCTACAAGTTCTCTTTTTCCATAAAAAACGTGTAAAAAATTTAAAAATTGAAAAAAACACAAATGTTCCAGTTGTGTCTTTATGAACGTGTTCTTCTCTCATCCTCAATCACATGCAATACCATAATTTGCATTGATCTCTTGCATCTAGACTATTTTTAGCTTTTACCACCACATGTGAATCACCTTCTAAAATTAACATTAGACATGCAGTCCCAATTCTTGGCACTAAATGATCAGTGCCCTTCTAGTGCTTATGTTTTAACAAAGAGAGGCCATGAGATTTTGGATTATAAATGATAAGCACACAACTAATTAAATTGGAGTTTAACTCGTGTTGGTAGTACTGGCCGTTTGGGGAGTTTTTTGTTTTTTGTAGCAGTGCTTTTAATTGTATAGGTTAATTACAAAATTCCTCTATTAACAAGTTGTTTACTGTATAGTAAACATGTACTTTAAAGTGCCTTTAAAGTTAGTTACAATAACGATAGTCTGGGGTACAAAATAAAATATAAAATTTTCATCTTATCTCATTTTATCATTACACATTTTTCAAATTCTCATATAAAATATAATAAATAATTTAATTTTTTCAAATTTCAAAACAATAATAATATTCAAACATAATATTTTAATCTTTTAAATAAAACATAAAATTCTCATCTCACCTCCAAATGTTTACCGTGATTTTTTAAAAATCTAACATTATCTGTAGCAGTTTTTTAACAAAAACTTCAATTTGGTGCTCTTTTAAAAAGTGGATTTCCAGTTCTTTTTTTTAGTTCTTAATTATTTTTTCAAATTTACCCAACATAATTCTTTTCTTCAAAAAAGCTTTTAGGTTGTTAAAAACACTTTTTTCTTCCATTTTCAGTTGGACTATTGGTAAAATCAACTACTAGGCAAGGCTAATTCAATAATCAAGATGGTTGTTAATTATTATTAAGTTGTCAATAACTTAGGTAACAGAGATGCAGTGAATTCTCTTTGTTGTGCTAACATACATATAGTCTTCACATATAAAAGAAATATGTTGTTGGAAAGGGCCTGACCCCTATTTGAAATTGGTGGCATCACTATCTTTCGTGATTAATATTGATCCAGTAGCTTCTATATCTATTTTTTTTTTATATAAGTACAAGATTATATTAATAAGAATAGGCATAACCCAAATAACTTTTATATCTATCAAATGTATGTAGTGATATTTTTCAATCTCCTGATGCATGCAACTACAAATAGTGATTGTTGCATCAACTTTTTTAAAATTAATGAACTTGAGTGACTGTTGTATGGTTTTAATTGTTTGAACTTGGTGTGATGTTACTTCATTTTAGATTTTTGTCAATTTTGGGGAATGGAAAATTCATAAGATTGTAGTGCCAACTTTCCTACCCCTACCTCTACCCATACCCATAGCCATACCCCCACCCTAACACTTATCCCTATGGACCCTTGCCTTGCCAGATCTGCCCCCTTGCCCCCACAAAGTAAGAAACTTGCTTCTATAGTATGAATCCACTTTACTAAATTAGAGGGTGGTGACCCCAATAACTTTCAAGTTAAGTGTAACTATTATGATAAAGTTTATGAATGTTACATCCCAATTAAAGGTACACTTAAAAGAACCATGCAAGAAAAGCCCAATATTAAAATCTTTACAAAAGAAAAGTCAATCTAGACTAGAGATTGGACGTAAAAAAAATGGCAGATGTGAGTAGTGGAGGTGCAACATTGAAGGGATATATTAAGTATGATCCCGAGAAGTGTAAGAAACACCTAACTCGTATGGTCATCATGAACAAGCTACATTTTTAATTTGTGGAGGGGAAAGGATTCCAAGCATATTTTTAAGTACATGGAATCTAGGTTTAATCTTCATTATCGTCACACGGTGGCAAATGATATAAAGAAACAGTATATGTCAGAGAAAGAGTTGTTGAAGGGCCAATTGGCGGGTCAAATGGTTTGGCTCACCACCAATACATGGACATTAATCCAAAATTTTAATTATAGATTTTTTATTGCGCATTTTGTTGATTGTGATTGGACATTACATAAAAAAAAAATTCAAATTTCTGATCACAAGGGTTAGACAATTGGGAGGACCTTAGAGACCACAATAAAGGAGTAGGGGTTGGTACAAGTGGTGACTATTACAGTTGATAATACCACGTCTAATGATGTCATATTGGGACATCTTAAGACCTATCTTAGAAAGGCAAATAAGATAATCATGGGTGGTGACTGTTTGCATGTGAGATGATGTGATGCACATATTCTGAATCTAATTGTGACTGATGGTTTGAAAGATCTCGATGCTTAATTGCCTAAGTCAGAACTGCTGTGAGATTTGTGAGGTCTTCTCCTGCTAGATTAGATAATTCAAGGTTGCTGTGAGGTCTTCGGGCATAAAATCCAAGAATGGCCTCTATACTGATGTTCCTAAAAGATGGAACTCAACCTTCTTGATGATGGAGACTGCCTAAGAATATCAGTCGACCTTTACATTATTGGGTGATGAAGACACAATATGTCAAATATTTTAATGAGCACAGGGGATTGGGGAAGCCTATTGATGATGATTGGAAGGTGATTGCTCCTTTTGTTTTTTTAGGCTTTTCCATGAGGTCACAACAAAACTATCTGGTTCTTTGTACCTTACATCCCCTCATTTCTATCAGCAAATATGTAGGGTAAGAAGAATTGGATGACATATGCACGAGTGACCATATTAGGATGCGGAAGATGGCATTGATGATGAGGGTGAAGTATGACAAGTATTGGAGAGATTTCAGTACGTCTAATATTTTGTTATAAGTAGTTGTTGTTCTTGACCCTTAATTTAAGATTGATGGCATGTTATACGGATTGTGAATTGTGCACGGGAATGCATGGGCGGAGCTTATTGCGGCAAGGATTAAGGAAGCTCTTGTTAGATTGTTTGATGAGTTTACCATCTTCAGGGGTGGTAATATTCCGACACATATACCTACTCCCTCACCTCCTTCAGAAGCTGGGATTGAGAAAAAGCGTAGGTTGGACTAGGGTGAGAGGTTGGAGCACAACCCCATGGTCCGTTATTCTACAAAGGCTCATACGAAGGTAGATAGATACTTGGCAGCAGCTCTTCAACCATTTGCACAAGACTTTGATATATTAGTTTGGTGGAAAGAGTCATGTCGTGAAATATCCCGTTCTTGGAAAGAGAGCCTACAATATTTTGGCCATCCCTATTAGCACCGTAGCATCAGAGTCGGCCTTTAGCACCGGAGGGCGCATATTGGATCCATTCTGAAATTCATTATCTGTTACCACTATGGAGGAATTGATTTGCACGCAGAATTAGATCAAGGAGACCCCAATTCATATTTTGGATATTCTTGACTTGCAAAAGGCCGACGAGGAGAATGGTGCTGATCAACATGAATTTGGACCATCTGGTAATCGTGAATTTCATTTTGTTATTTTAATTTATTTATATTTATTTAACCGGTATTAATTTCAAATTTCATTGTTGTAGCGATCCATGAGACGACTACGACTAGCTCCGCTGCAGTATGACTTCGTGTGTATTGAACCCACCATTAACATATGTCATTGGTTTCACAATTTATCCCTTAATTTTTATTTGTATTTATATTTTATATAATTTTTTGTATCTAATTATTTTGCTTGTATTTTTGTAGCTCTTATAATCTCAATTTCATATGCTGAATACTAATCCTAAGTTCCTAAGGACCCAATGTTTACTTTCATCTTGATCTCAATCTTATCTTAGTTAGTACTTTTAATGTTTGTAAGTTTTACATTTCTAATATATGTTTTTATCTTTTTTTTTTTGTTTCATGTTTATGAAACTAATTTGTTTTCATTTTAAATTATTAATGTTTTAGGTTTTATGATCTCAATTCTCACAGTCTCACAGTAGTTAGCATAACTCACTTTTCTACCATCATGGGCCATGGCCACCCCAGATTCCATTGAAGAATGAAATGTTATTCTTTTGTTAATTTAGTTATTGCTACAATAGTACAATTTTTAATATTTTTAGATGAATTTCTAATTTTGTAGTAGTTTTCTCTTAATTATCATTGTAATATACTAATACTTTAGTTATGATTATTAGTTAATAGTTGCAACTTAGTAGTATATAATTAATAATTTCTATTATTGTAAATTATTTTTTGTTATTTTTATTATTAAATTTCGTATTTTTTTCATTTTTTAGTTAAATTATGGGCCCAAATTGGTCTAAAAATAGTTTCTGGGCCATTTTAGGCCCATAATTCTTATTGGGCCCATGGCCCATTCATGCGGCGGGGGGGCGGCTGGGGCAAGTGTTGGGTTGGAAATCTCCACCCCTGCACATGTGGGGGTGACAGTCGGGGAGGGGCAGGTAGCACCCCTACAAACGACACTGCCATTGATTGGTTTAGGCAGAATACGACGGTAAAGGAGGATATCATTCGTGAGAACCAGTTTATCCATGTTTGATGTTTTGTCCATATCATCAACCTCATAGTTTCTGAGAGGTTCAATGAGGTTTAATTCTATTACTGAAGTCTAAAACTTTTTGAGATATGTGAGGGCTTCCCCTTAACGGCTTCGCCAATTTAAGGCAGTAGTCGAACAGCTTGAGATCCCATATACCAGTATGTTGCAACTAGACATCCCGACTCGATGGAACTCTACATACATGATTTTGGATGTAGAGCAGAAGTACTAAACAATATTCGAGTGGATGAAGGTCGAGGATGGGGGCATAAGGTATGCTTTGCTGGAATCAGCTGGGGGAGAAGGGGGCTTGATGCGCCGAACACAGTTGATTGGGTCAATGTTAGGTATTTTGTTTAATTTTTGAAGTTATTGTATGACATAACTATGCGGATATCTGAGACAAAATATCCTACTATGAACATGTACTTCGAGAAGCTTTCAGGGCTTTATGACCACTTGCAACAGAGTTGTGCTAACAGTGTGGGTTTGTTTAATACAATGGATGGCCATGAGGATGAAATACAAATATAATAAATATTGTGAGATGTGGAGAAGATAAATAGATTATTATTTGTGGTTGCGATCCTTGACCCTCTATATAAGTTGGCGATTGTAGAAGATTAGATTAGGGACGTTCTCAGTGATGAGGATGTTAATCAGTTTATTAGATTGCTTTAATGTAATTTTGATGATTTATATAGCCATTACTATAGTGGTCAATCTTCAACCGAAGGTTGTAGCTCCTTACGCTCGACTGACTGGACATCTTCCTGGGATGACACACATGCACAAAGTTCAAATTTATTACAGCTATGACGGTATCATCAAAATTGTGCATTGAGAAATATTATGCAGTGTAAGTATGAGCTTAAGCATTACTTTCTAGAAGATGTCAAGGCACCTAGTGAAACATTCGAGACATTAACTTGGTGGAATGTGAATTCTGGCAAGTTTCCTGTCCTTTCCCGAATAGCCAGGGATGTACTAACCATTTCTATCACTACAGTTGCCTCTAAGTCGTTGTTTAGCACCGAAGGTCGTATCTTGGATGCTTATCGGAGTTTATTGTCTCCGACCACCGTCGAGACCCTCTTTTGCTCATAGATCTGGTTAAGTTCAACGCCTATTAAAATAGATATCGTTGATGCCGAGAGCTATATATTTGAATCGGATAATTTTATGATTTTAAATGATTATTTACATAATTTTAATATTTTAATTATTTAATTTATAATTTATATGATTTTGTAGACCTGGCTGTGAACCCCAGACTAATTGTGGATGGCTGAGATGGACGCACTGCGGGATGGCCCTTTATTGGTGAGAAACTCAATTCCATGATTACCATCATACAAAACTCGTCATATATCACTTAGATGGTGGTTTAGAAGCCTATAATTAAATGACTAAAGAAAATATATTGCATCTTATTAACAAAACTTCATACAGAAAAATTGGAAACCATTATCGATCATCCACTCAAATGCATTGACTGTCAGGACTGATGCAGGGGACATTATTTATATTTTGGTGCAATAAATTTAAATTTATTATGAATTTATAGTTTTAAATTTAAATATATCATTTGGACACATTAAATCACCTATTTTTGTATTGTACATGATTTAGTCATTGTATTTAAATTTTAGCTTTTTAACTTATTATTTACAATATTTTAGATTTTTTTAATTAGTTTTTTAAATTGTTTTATTTTTTTATAATATTTCTTTATATTAAATTAACTCCGATCGAAGCTCCGAGCTTCGACTCTAAGCTTCGACCTTCGATCGGAGTCGGAGGTCGGAGGTGGGCATTCCAACTCCGTTGGAGTCGGAGTCCACCCCTAGTCTCGGATAAAGACCCAATTTTCAATAGCTCTTTTTGGAAACAATTATTTCATTTCCAAGGCACTTCATTGGACTTTAGTTCAGCTTACTATCCTTAATCTAATGGCTGGACAGAAGCTTTGAACAAGTGTTTGGAAACTTATTTGAGGTGCTATACTGGTCAAAAGCCAAAAGAGTAGAACTTGTGGTTGCCCATGGCTGAGTGGTGGTGTTATAACACCACATCACACTCCTCTATAGGCCTTACTCCCTTCGAGGCCCTTTATGGGTATCCCCCACCCAGGCAGGTTGCTATCCTATGTCCCAGACACTTCCACCAATGATGTTGTTGATCAGCAACTGAGGTCAAGAGAACAACTACTATCATTACTAAAGGAGAATATGCACAAATTTCAGCACATGATGAAGTTTTATGCTGATAGAAGGAGAACTGAAAGAAGTTTTCAAATTGGAGATTGAGTTTTTCTAAGACTCCAACCCTACAAGTAGAAAACTATATTGATGAGGCATAATATGAAGCTAGCTCCAAGATTTGACGAGCCTTTTCAGGTAGTAGAAAGAATAGGGTTAGTGACTTATAAGTTGTTGTTGCCATCTTCTTCTACCATACATCCAGTTAAAGAAGAAACTTGGTCAGAACATAACCCCACTACCAGCATTGCCTCCAACTGATTCACATGGACAGATCTAACCCGAACCAGAGTTGATTCTAGAGAGAAGACTAAGGAAGAATGGGAATCATGTCATAACTGAAGTGCTTGTCAAATGGGTGGGAGCACCAGCTGAGGACAGCTTGTGGGAATCATTGTAGAAACTGAAGAATGTTTACCCACACTTTGTGGGCAAGGTTCTTTAGGGGAGTGAATTGTCAAGGTCTTAGGGACAAGAGCCTTAAAAGGGAGGAGAATGTAAGGGTTATGCGTTGGTAGTAAGGGAATTGGCTGGGAATGGGGAATATAATGATATTAACTGACGAAAGGAAACGGTGCGTTGCAATTTAGTAATGCGGTGCGTTTTGATGAGAACGAAGGAAATCTGTGGCTGAGTGAAATAGTGCGTGCAAGTTAAGTGAAGCATTGAGTTTCAGATCATGAAGCTATCACGGCAGATGGAAAGAGATGTCATCATATTATTGTAGGAAATGTAATAAACGATGCATTTTACTGTAAGTAGCCATAGGTATAAGAACGAAACTAAGAAAGAAGATATTCATTCTGGATTTAAGTTGATTATTTGGAGTTTGGAGATTACTCGAAAATCAGGGCTGAAACCTGGATTCCAAAATCCAGGTTGACATGGTCCAGGTTCCAAGTTGTAAATCCGAAACCCAGGTTCACAACTCGGAACCCCCCCTCTTTTTTCTTTTTTTTTTTTTTTTCCAGTTTGAATGTTATGAAATCCAATAGTTTCAATTCAAATATGGGGGTGGGCGTGCTGGAGTGGTTATCGGGCATGATTAGAAATCAGGTTCGAATCCTGTCATGTTCCAATACAAAACATGCAATAAGCTTTTTTTATCTTGCCTCTACGACAGCTAGGTAATTAAGAACTTGCCCTTTATTTCTAATTATTAGTTTCATATTTTCTTTATTATGACGGCTACAAAACATGCAATAAAATCAGTAACCGAATGTCTTGAACTGGAACATTTCCGCAACTTCGTCCAGATCATCTTTGAGAACCATGAGAGCATATAGTCTTGGCATTTGGATTGAAACAGTTGGATATCAAAACATTCAAGCTTTAAAAAAAAAAAGGGGGTTCCCATTGTAAACCCGATTCCGGATTTACAACTTGAGTTCATCTGGATTCCAGCCCGGATCTGACCCAGGAGAATCGAAACTTGTGTTCCAATCTAGATATACCCGAATTTTCGAGCCAGAATCCGAATAAACAATCCTAGATAGCAGATCCATAACATACTTCGACTTCACTCGTAGTAGAGTTAGAAATTTCAAAGTCTCAATTTAAAAAAGTAGCAGCTAGAATTCGAAACTCTATTACAACCAACTCTGACTCCTGTACTTGTTTTTTTTTTTTTTCCTTTTAAACAAGAAGAGACTTTAGGTAACATATTATGTCTAGATGATATATTTTGACATATCATATCAAGTTAAATTAATTTATAAGTTAATTTTTAAGTAGGCTTTTAATTTTAATTAGGACAAAATCAAATTACTGAACTCAATGGCCTAGCCGGATTGAGATACTCGAAGCCCTTAAACTTGAGAAAAATAAATCATTTAAAAGAATACTAAAAAAACTTTAAAAGAGTATTGTTATAGATTTACGTCCTATCTCATTTGTATAGTGAGATAAGATGAGATTAATTAAGATGATTTATAAATAATATAAAATTATTAATTAAAATCAGATAAAATGAAATGATTTTACCTATCTCAACATCCAAATAAGCTCGTAGTTCCGACCATTTGGACCAAGAAGTGAAAATTCGTTTACTTATCGAGACGACAAATATCTACCGACGCGAATTTGGGCTAAAATAAATTATACATTTTTAATTTATTTTTAATTCTTTTTGTGAGCGAACGATTTTGTAAGTACCGCCTCAAGTAACTGCATGATCCAAACCCGAAGCAAGATGCGGTTGGCGCCTGTCCGATGCATCGAGCCCAACTAATTTAAGGCAGAGCCTTGAGAGAGAGCGAGAGATGAGAGAGAGAGGTATGGGGGGAGAAGGGAGGATGAGAGCATTGGTGGGTTTGGCTGTGGCAATGTTTTTGGGAATAGCGGTCTACTTGAGGATTTGGACCATCGATTATTCCATTTCCTCTGATGATACTGACCTATTGAGGTTTGCTTCCTTTCTCTCTGTCGCTCTCTCTCTAGAAATCTTTCAACATTTTTAGGTCTTTCGAAGTTTCTGTCTGTATTGCTCAAATCTTGTAGGAGACAGTTCGATCTTGCTAACAGGGAAGCGATGGATGAATCTGCTGAGTGGAGGCTTAAATATGATGAACAAGTAGAGAAGGTTACCGAGTGTGTCAATGAACTTCAAGAGGTACACATCAGCTTCTTTTTCAAGTAATCCCTGCTCTTGTGGGTTTCTTTTCTTTTCTTTTCGTTCTTCTGTTTTTCTAATTCCGTTGGCATTTTCCATTAGTATTGTGCTTTGAACCTTTTGACTTGTTGGGATGTATTGGCGGTCGATATTGTATTTACTTCTATGGAAATTAACTCAGTTAAAGGGATTTGGGGAAGAAAATGTAGATATGATGATGGTGCTGCTATCATTTACTTGTATAATCTCCTTCAAAACCTTTCCATCACTGCTGACATTGAATGTCTTAATTCCTTTTATGTCATGTGAATTGTTGTATTAACTACTACGTTCTGCCTTGAGTTTTTTTTAGTATTTTTGGGTGAGAACCATTTCTATTCCGAACATGTTAGCCTTGTAACGTTCATATACTAAAGGTTCCTAAAGCAAGTATGGAAAAGCTGTACTGTTGGGCTGATATTTTTGCTCTTGCAAGTCTAAGTTAATATGAACTTTAACCGTGACACGGTGGCCTTGCTTGATCAAGAGTTCTGCAAATGCCTGAGCAAATATGGAGTATGAAATCGAGCTTCAATCTTGCTTTGAACAAAACATTTTGGGAAACAGAAAGTTTCTTTTGTCAACGCCATAAAAAACGGATAAGAAATGATATTTTCACTTCTATTTTGGCCTCGTGGTTGTGCCAAATTTTGGAAGGGCATCAACTAGAGACCTGTAGGCAATGAATTTGTACCCGATGATCTGTTTAAGTATATCGTTTACTCTTTCTGGTGAATTCTGTTGGTTGTGTACTACCTCAAAGTTGGGCTATGGGCTCATTGTGTGGATTTCATCTCAACATGGTATCTCAGAAAATGGCCCGTTAAGAAGTAAGGCATTGCTATATAAATAATGCAAATAGATGTTGTAGACTGGATACTTATTAACTATTATTTATATGTATCCATGTACAGCAACTGGAATAATTGACATCAGTTTAGCAATCTAATTGGAAGTTGCTGGTTTAAGTGCCATATACATGTTTAGATATATGAAACTTCTTCCTTTACCTATTTGATTCCTGTCCTTCAAGTCTGTCAGAGGTTTAATTTGAGCACTCTACCTTTGGATTGAACAAGTATGTATCTCATTGACAGTTTTTTTTTTTGATCGGTATATCTCATTGACAGTTAAAGGAGTCTTTTGAGAATAAGGCTGGAGATGCTGTTAGCATTAGCCAGAAAGTGGCAATGCTACAAAAGGTGACTCTTTGCTTCATATATGGCCATGATTTTTCATAGAATCCTTTCTTCCTTTCTCTCATTGTCTTACTTGAAATTTTTGAGGCATTCCCTTCTTGCATTACAGGAACACAGTTCAGTAATAAAATATGCTGAGAATTGCTTATACTGTTGGACATTTATATCAAATACAGTGCTGTAGCTAAATTGAACTTTTATTATTTACCCGTCAACTGTGTCATAAGTAGACTTTGAAAAGGACAGTAGGAAACGTGTACATCAAATCTTCTTTTTAATATGTTTTTTTTGTCATTAATCACGGAAGACCAGAGTCCATGTAGTAGGATAAATTAAAAGTTCAATTCTGCTTTAGCTTTTTTTTTTTTTTTTTTTTTTACTTACAAGTTTCGTACTTAACAGGAAAATATGGCATTGCTTGAAAGAGTGGAAGCCTTGAAACATGAGCTTGAGGATGCAACTTTGAAGTGCAACTTACATAAGATTCATTGATCACCATAAATTTCATGTTAGGTTGAAGAGATCTCTTCATACCGAGTTTTACCTTTATGGTTCATTAGCACGTATGTGAGGGAAGAAGTACTTCATCAGGAAAATTTTCAGAGTGAGAGTTTTCAGCTTCTTGTTAGTTATTCAGCCATGAGAAATATGTTTTTTTCGATGAGATTCATGGTTTCTTCTGAGCTATCATATAGAATGCTTAGTAATACCTGTTTTTCCAACCAATATATGTTCATAGAATGGCGACTCTGCTCATAGTTTTTCCTTCCTTACTGCTGGAGGAAGATTGGATTGGTCTAAAACTTTCTCTATTCTCACCAATGTACATTGCTTTTCATTTCTTTTACGAGGAAATCTCTTGTTTGACAGATCTTCTTTAAGTTTGGGCCAGGATTTCTTAGGTAGCAAAAGATTGAATTTGTACATCTCACGTGGCTTATGAATGCATTATTGCTTTAATCCATGCTATGGTCGCCTGGTAAATTGGCAGCTCTCTTCCATAGAGGAGTGCTAATGATCACCTCCAAAAGATCCTGCTATCTCTTCTAGGCTACTGGATATGGTAAAAAGAAATATTTCCTGTCTTTAAGGTATTGTGATAGACAATCTTAAGAGTAGAAAATAGAGTAGCATGTGCATCTATATCTAGCAGCTGAATAACCATCCTCAAGTAAGCATTAGTAAACATTGTGATGGACCTAGCCATAAAGTTTGTGTTTGGTCTGAAAAACATGGTGAGGAAAGGCCCGTTTTAAGGATATATATGCATCAGAATACCATTGGGGTCACTTAGAAAAATAGGTGACCATTTTCAAAGTTATGCACTTTCAGAATACAACTATTATGTAAGTCCTGGGGGCATTAGTCTTTCTCTCACATAATTATAATTATTACTTGAAAAACAGTTCTCCTAGCTTGTATAATAGCTTTTAGTCCTTGAGAGCTCTCAATCTCAGGTACTTGTTGAGCATTCGGGATCGGTAGTTTTTAGTTCATGAAGAAATTTTGTTATTGTCTGCACAAAAACCTCGTTTTCTTCAGGTTGGCTTGCTGCAACAGTAGAACTGTTCCCTCTTGAACCCTACAAAAACAAAATAGCAAATTCTTGCTGATATGACAAACGATGAAAGGATGAAATATCAGGTATTAGTATGCACTACATCTTGTTGGGGGCATGAACATTATACTTTCTCATCTACCATGTTTAGATGTTACCATAGTAAATTAGAATTCACAACTTGTCCTTGGTACAATTTGAAGTACTTTTTCTTTCATTTCTTTCACGCACAAATATTATGTGTGTACTTTTCTCTGAATGATGGTATTCTTACAATTACATTGTAACCCATTTTAAAACTAATTAATGTGAGAGTTTCATACTGCATTTTTTTAAAAAGATTGCATGTGATATAGATATTGGGTGGTTAAGAGATCCTTGGAGTATACCCTTTGTTGCTTCGGCTGGTGGTTCCTAGTATTCATTATCTCGACGAGCTCGTCGAACTGAAAAACAAAAAACAGACAAACCTTAACCAACTTACAATTATAATCTGCAAGAAAGAAAAAGCCTTTTTGCCTTGTGTAGTTCTGGTTGCATGTAATTTCTAATGTAGTACCTGTTTCACAATCTTTTCATACTTCTTTGCACACTGATAGAGCCTTGTCTCATCTTCAACTTGGTTGGACATTGTCAAAACGACACACACAGCACTCTCTGACCTCCCTGTTCTATATTTTGGACAGATTGTTGACGATTTAAGTGAAGCTGGACATGTTTATATAGGTTGTCAATGTCCGAAAGGGCATGTCAATGGCATGAGAAGAGAGATGGTTTGCTTTAAAGAAATCGGATATGACCGTTACTTTAGACTTTTACCAACTGCCCTCTGCAAAGGCCACCGAAAGAAGATAAAAAGACCGTTATCTTGGCCGCCATATCTTCTCCATGACGGGTTTAAACTTTTAAACATTATCCTCGTGACGAGGAACTCCCGTCAAAGCGTTCCGGGAAAGAGGATACTTTTTAACAGCCCAAAAACTGAGTATGAGAGCCAATAAGAAGAGAGTAAAAGGAAAAATCTAGTTGTAAGCGATTTTACGCACTAATACGTGCACTCATTCAATATGATTGATTATAAAGTAGATTTTATTGAAAACAGTGTTAATTTAAATTTAGAATATGAAGACAACAATATTAATACGCAGATTGGTATGCAAACTTACTTGTACGTAGCAAAACTCGAGTAAAACTGTTGCCAAATATAAGGAAAAATATCCAAAACTCAGTCAGTTGTTGCTTCTTACGAAAATTTCCATCGATTTTTTAATTTTACCGTTTCAATCATGTAGGAGAATAACATGGTAGATTAGAATACTGGAGGTCTAGAATAAGGGTGACAATATGTGACATGAACGGTGGACTCAACACGACATGAAATTAACGAGTTTGGATTTGATGTTAATAGGTTTGGGTCAAAACGTTAAGACACGATTTATAAATAGGTCAATAACAAGTCAACCCGTTTAGTCTGAAATTAAACCACTTTAACCCGTTTAGATTTTATTTCAAAATTACAATTTTATTATTGTTAAGTTGTAATATTGGTATTTCTTAGTATACTTATGTTTCAATTATTGAGATTGAAATTATAGACTTATGCTCATATTTGTTATTGTATGATTTGTAATATTGATTTTATTATATGTTAAAATTTAAAAATATTGATATTTTTTGTTAGTAGGTTGTCTTATATTTTTTAAGATATTATGGCTATTAATAAATATATATTTTAACTTTTATGTGAAATTATGTTAATCAAGTCGAATAAATTGTATCGTGTTAACATATTTATAATTAATTGTTAACTAGTCAAAATAGATAACATGATACAACCAATTATTTAAATGAGTCGAGTTAGGATTTAAAAATTTAACATGTTTAATTTAATAGGTCGTATTTAAGTTGACTTATAAGTCGAATATTCATAACTTCGTACAACACCAATATGACTCCAAGACACAAATTGCCACCCGTAGTGTACGTTACTAATCTTTCCATCGATTGTCAGCATCCTTTCGTCCATATTCTATACTTTTTAGCTTAGATCTCAGGAACCTATCTGAAGAGAAAAGAAAGGAAATCCACGAGGCACTTTTTTTTTTTTTTAATTCTTATTCTCCTTTGATATAAAGGTGAAGGTTAGAGCCTCAACTTCGGTTTGAGGGTGAGTGCCTACAAAGGGTACCATATTCATCAACGAAACCAAATCTTGAGACCAAGGGCATATTTTATTTCACAACTTTGGGAAAATTTTGATGATGTTTGAGAACTTTTTTAGATGTGTTTTTTATGAGATTTGTGAAAGGGGAGAGAAAATCTTAAATAATATTTCGTTTTTAAATATGTTTTGTATTAAGATTTTTAAAAATGAATGATTGGGTTGAAAGTGGTTTGAATATAATAATCCAGTAGAAATGATAAAGAAACAACTCATTAACAACTCTTATACAACCTTATGATTAAGCAATAATATTTTTAAAATCATTTTGGACTTTTGCTTTAATTTGATGTGTTTAAATCTAAAAAATATTTGAAAATTTCTATTTATAAGGTGGTGTGATAACACACTTAATAAAATACTTACATGACATAATTTAATTTGGTAGGAAAATATTAAATTTGAATCTCACAAAACAAATTTTACTATGTAAATAATGTTCATAGTTTATTATATATACTAACTTGAAAATAGAATAACTCAAAATATTTTATTATAAAGTTACAAATTGGTTATAAATGTATTGTGGTTGTGTCAGCTCTCTTTTTTAAGAGTAGTTTTTTTTTTTAATTTTATAAAAATTATTTTCAGTTTTAAATTTGAATAATGATTGGATGAATGGTTGTCATAATATATGATTTTTCGACATTACAAGATATTGGGATTGATTTTGAATTAAAAAAAAAAAAGGGAAACCAAACATGCCCTTAGCTTTGACTGGCTCCATTTAGATATATCTTATATGATCTGTGAATAGTAGTGTAAACAGTAATAAATAATTTGTGAATAATAATGATCCTTGGTCTCTTCTTGTGTTTGTCATGGACATCTATGTTATTTGTTTTTATTTTTGATGGGTTGATTCTATTTTTCCGATTATTTTTGTTGGGTGAAACGCTTACTTCAACCGTCTCAAAGGGTTAAAGAGAAGACTGAAAAACATGTGATTCCTGAACACATGATTAGACATCATATGAAGCAAAAGTGAATGGTTGGATGTTGCTGATTTGTCTTCTTTTACAGGTTTTGCATAAAATCCTAACTATTTCCCAACGGTTGTTTTAAAAAACTATATTTAACTGATCAAATGATTGGCATTCTCAACCTTTATATAAAAGGTTATCTTAAAAGGGCCATTCAAATGACAGCACAAACTCCTAATGCTACTTTGGAATGGCTCATGCAAACTGCGGTTGGGTTGATGATGCTCGTTGGTTTTCACTTTCAGTGAAATTTAAATATGCATAGTTCAATTAAAAATTATTTTTATAAAAAAGAACACTGGTGGTGTGAACACAAATGTAGCTTGCAAAGAGGTAAATGCAATGTATATATGAAATGCTTACAAAAATGCATAGCAAAACTAGCCTATATACAAAGTAGGAGAAATCAGATCTCCATATTTGGTATATATGGTGTGTTACAGGTTCAAAAAACAACTAAAAACATAGCAATGAAGGCAGAGACAAGTTTCCTGATTATGGATTTTTCCATTAAAATCTTACCGGGAAGCCAATGACCAAAAGTTCAAGAGAAAAGAGGGTGACACTGAAAACCAGCTGATAAAAGCCATGGCCGTAGCAGTCTCAAATCTTGTGCAGTGGTTCAAGCTACATTTATTAAGATCATTGCCAATTAGGACTGTTATGCCAGCAGATGCACATGCAGCAGCAAATGTTAGAGTAGATGTGATCTGCACCATATAAAAAAACCATTTCGTAAACTGGAGATGGACTCGACTAGTAATGAGACAAATGAATCTATTTTTAGTTTCCAAACCATGGATATTATGGCAATCACACATCATTATAATAAACAACCTGACCATCATTACTAGAAATGAAGTAAAACTTCAGTATCCATTGATTACAACAACAATTGGCTGTCAAAAAAAAAAAAAAAAAACACACAATAAATCAATTTATGAAAGCAACCTCCACAAGAAGTACAGTTGTACGGCACTGTATCAACTTCCGGCTATAAGAAACACTTATTTAGGCTCAAAGGTCAGTACAAATTCATTATCAGTTCATTGAAAGGTTAATGACAAGGAACAAACTCTTAGCCAGCCACTTTCCTAGAGTTTAAGCAGCAATATATTCCAAAACACGCCTCAGCAAGGCTCGAACATAAAGAGTTTTCTTACCCCATCCCCAATGGTGAAGCAAATAATAATTCTACAGTTCCGCAAACTTCGTCTCACCAGAATGGCATATATATCAACAATTGCTAGTGACAAGCTCCACAAACTTTGCAAGCTAACAGCAACAACAAGGTAGCTGATGCAGATAACAAATTAAAAACTCATGTTATTCTAACTTATCTACTCTTCAAAGAGAGTTAAAAGAATGAATTATTTGTTCAAGGTATAAACTACAATGAATAACCAAACAGTAGCAAATTCATCTTGATTGCTTCATAATCTTGAGGAAAAGCCTTAAACTTGGAATACAAGTCTGCATTAGGCATCATCATGGACTCGGAAGTAAATTTCAGCAGAGGTTTGTCTTAGTATTTTGCTATAATAGCAAATTCAAAGGAACACGTTAAGGTAATCTGTGTCCGTGTGCCTGAGGTGGTTTTTAGGAAAGGAAAAGTTGCTATCTTGCCTTTTTTTTCTTTATTGACTTAGGGTTTGAAAAGCCTGAACTTTGGTGGTTGAAACATTCTGGTTGCTGGATTTTAAGTTACATCAGAGGGAATAATTAGAAAAATATGCAGCCTTTTACTGTTTTGACAAGAGAAAGAGTTTGATTTGGATTTGCACATGAAGAATGTGGAAAAAAGAATTTTGCAACGTTCAAGACATTGAGGCCAACCTACCTCAATAAACAAAGCACTCAATATTCCATTTTTCAAAGTCTCTGAATGCTTTAATCATATTGAACAAAAATGTATAAGGTAATTTCTGGTACTAAAAGCATTAAGAAAAATCCAAAACATTAAGAACCTCCTAGCAGTTTTTATACTCGACTCAATTCCCGAAACATCATCCACCACATATGAAAATGTAAAAATATCTTTTTTTTTTTTTTTTTTTTTTATAGGTAATCAAAGATATTGTATTTATAGAAATAGGCAAAGCCCAGGTACACAGGAAGTATACATGAAAAAAGCCTAACTAGAGGTTACAATAGAAAGAAGAAGACAATGGACAGTAAGTCCATTACAAACTATAGCCCCCGCCCATGGAACCAAGACTTAAAAAAAAAAAAAAAAACTTTAAGCTCATCCATTGTTCTCTCTTGATCATCAAAACATCTAGCATTTCTCTCCCTCCAAATACACCAACACATGCATATTGGTACCAATTTCCACATTGTTGCTACCTGAGAATCTCCGTGTGGTCCTCTCCAGCTTGCAAGGAAATCCAACAATCTACGAGGCATAACTCAAGACAATCCGACTCTTGAGAAAAAATCATCCCATAGCACCTTGGCTACCTCACAGTGTAAAAGCAGATGATCAACTGACTCCCCATGCATACAACACCAATCTAGGACAATAACCTGTCGTTTCCTCAAATTATCTGTGGTGAGAATCTTGTTCAAAGATGTTGTCCAGACAAAGAAAGCTGTTTTTGAAGGGGCTTTTGTCTTCCATATGCCCTTCCACGGGAACATAAACATTCCGGAGTTCGTGAGCTTTTGGTAAAAAGAACTAACTGAGAAAATACCTTTCTTAGAATGATTCCAAAGCATCTTGTCTCCGGAGCCCCCTGGAACACTTGCAGAATATAGTGCCGCAAAGAACTCCATAATAGACTCCAACTCCCAATCATGGGCTGCCCTAATGAAGTCAATATTCCATTGAGGGGTGCCATTTGAAAAGGTCAGAAGATCGACAGCCGTTGCCTCCTTTACTCTGGCAAGCGCAAAAATGGCAGAGAAGGTATCTTGTAGACAATGGTTACCACACCATATATCAAACCAAAAAGGGACACGCGAACCATCGCCTACAACAAAATGTTCATGTCCTCGAAAGGTCCCCAAAGGCTCCTTATGTTTTTCCACAAACCCACTCCATAAGTGCCACGTACCTTATTCGAGCACCATCCTCCCCAAGCTTCCCCAAACTAAGAGTCTATAACAAACTTCCATAGTGCCTCCCTTTCATTTTGATACCTCCACAACCACTTACCCAAAAGAGCTTGATTGAATTTCATCAAGTGGCGAATCCCCAACCCTCCCTAGAAATTGGGGTACAAACAGTTGACCAATTAACCAGGTGGAATTTGAAACCTTCTCTCAATCCGCTCCATAAAAAATCCCTTTGTAGGCTCTCGATGCAGTTAGCCACTTTTGTGGGAAGTGGAAACAAAGACAAAAATAGGTGGGTAAGTTAGAAAGAGTGCTTTTAATCAAAGTCAACCTACCACCTTTCGACAAGTATTGCCTCTTCCAAGTAGCCAATTTGCGCTCCACCCTTTCAACTACATCATTCCAAATCCTTTCAGATTTAAACGAGGCACCCAATGGTAAGCCAAGATACTTTATAGGAAGCGAAGATATCTTGCATCCTAAGGTAGTAGCTAACATATCCACACCGGGGGTAGCCCCACTGGCACTAATTCCGACTTTGCGAGGTTAATGCTCAAACCTGACACAACAGCAAAACAGAGGAGTAGCGCCCTCAAGTCTTGGACTTGACCAAGGTGAGCACAATAAAAAATAAGCGTGTCATCAGCAAATAACAAGTGGGAAATGTTGAGATCGCCATTCCCAACCGAAAAACCATGGAGTAACCCACCATCCATCAGGCCCTTAATCATCTTGCTGAGAGCTTCCATGAAAAATAAGAAAAGTAGAGGAGAAAGCAGATCTCCCTGTCTCAGGCCACGAGAGGAGTTGAAAAAACCCACCGGTGAACCATTTACCAAGATAGAGAACCAAGCTGAAGAGATACAAAATTCCATCCATTTTTGTCATTTTCCCCCAAAACCACATCTTCGAAGTAAGTAAAGAAGGAACTTCCAATTAACATGATCATATGTTTTTTTCATGTCTAACTTACAAAGTAGCCCAGGTTCTCTAGACTTCAATTGACTATTCAAGACTTCATTTGCGATAAGTACGGAGTCTAGAATTTGTCTACCTTTGATGAACGCATTTTGCAGCTTCGAGATTAGTTTTTCCACCACTGAGCTTAGTCTATTTACTAAAACTTTGGATAGAATCTTGTACATCCCATTCACAAGACTAATGGGACGATAGTCTCTCACATCCCTAGACCCCACCTTTTTAGGAATGAGGGCTAAAAATGTGACATTGAGACTCTTTTCAAAACTAGCATTAGAATGAAATTCATGAAAGACTTGCATAATATCTTCCTTGACCACCGCCCAACAAGTTTGAAAGAAACCCAAAGTAAACCCATCCGGACCCGGAGCCTTATCACTTGCCATACCTTTGATAACATTGTCCACTTCCTCTTCTGTAAATGGCCTTTCTAACCACCCTGCACTCTGCTGGTCTAATGTGGAGAAAGACAAACCATCCATTCTCGGTCTCCAATTATGCTCTTCAGATAAGAGTTGTTGATAGTATTGTTCAATGTGGTTTCTGATAACCATCTGATCCGAAGAAGCTGCCCCATCTACCATCAATGTATCAATAGCATTGTTCCTCCTGTGAGAGTTAGCTATCCTATGGAAGAATTTTGTGCATTTGTCCCCCTCCTTAAGCCAGAGTACCATAGATTTCTGTCTCCATAAAATCTCCTCCATGAAAGTAACCCTTTCAAGATTAGCAACTACCTAGCTCTTACGAATTTTATCAAGTTCATAAAGGGTTCTGACCTCCTCCTCACCTTCCAGACCCTGAAGTTCCTCCATAAGAGAATGCTTCCGCTGAAACACATTGCCAAAAACTTGTTCATTCCACTGCCTCAAGTCCTGTTTCAGCGCTTTCAACTTTTTTGCCAAAATGAAGCTTGGAGAGCCGTGAAAAGTTTAGGAAATCCACCATTGTCTGACCCTGTCTACAAAACCGTCAGTTTTAAGCCACATATGCTCAAATTTAAAATACTTTCTACCCCCTTGGATGCCTCCACAATCTAAAATGATGGGGAAGTAATCAGAGCATAAGCGGAGTAACCTTCTTTGAGCTACATTTGGGAAGTGAGACTCCCAATTAGGGGTTAGCAAAAATCTATCGATCCTCGACCAGGATGGACAATCTCGGTTGTTGGACCAGGTAAACGTGCCTCCTAATAGAGAAATGTCCATGAGCTCCTGTTCTGAAACAAAATTAGAAAAATCTCTCATAGCTGGAGTGATGTGAAGAGCTCCCGACCTTTCACTTGGAAAGCGAGAAGTATTAAAATCCCCCCCCCCCAATGCAACTTGGTAGCTCCCACCAACTAATGACTCCTGTCAGTTCTTCCCATAAAAATCTTCTCTTTGAATCAATATTTGGGTCGTACACACCAGCAAAAGCCCATTTGAAGTCGTCTTCTAGATTAACAAAAGAGCATGCAACCGAGAAATCACCCACACACTCCTCCACCCTTTCCACCCCTCTTGTGTCAAACATAATTAGGACTCCCCCGGAAGCTCCTTTTGATGGTAGGTAAGACCACCCAATATGTTGACCTCTCCATAAGTTGTGAACTACTTGTCTTGTAATAACTTCCAACTTAGTCTCTTGTAAGCATATGATGTCCCCTTTCCATTGGTGAAGTAAATTTCTAACTTGGAGTCGCTTATTAGGATCATGCAGCCCCCTCACATTCCATGATATTATTTTTGGCTTCATGGGACAACCATTTTGCCCCTCCCCTTACTACGCTCCCAAGTAGAGCTCTTCTCACCTTCATCCTCTTTCAATGCCCAAACTAGCTTTTTGAGTTCTCTTTCCCTTTTTTTGGCCGAAGCCAAGGATTGATCGGACTTGGATTGGGTATTCACAGCCTCTACAGCTGTAAGTAGGGCCATAAATTCAGCTTCGAAATCCCCGTAAGAAATTCCTACCATATTCTTAATGTCCATTCTTCTCTGGACAACCCAATCTGACACAGTGGGATGAAAGGAGTAAAGTGGATTTGGTTCATCCTCCCCACCCCTATTAGCAGTGAACAGAACCAACACGCCAGCATTTTCGAAGACATGGGGCTCTTCTACCATCTCAACACCCGAAGAAATAACCTGATCCGACACCTGCTCTTCTACCATCTCCAACAAAACACTCTATGATAACTCAGGGGCTACAAAAGAGTTTTGGCCAACGAGGGCTTCAACCACCAGATTCAAGGAATCTCCCTCCCGAGCGGAGAAAAGGTTACGGCTGCAACCCAAGGGTGCGACAGGGCAAATCGGCCCTCTCTGAGACGATGTTAAGCCTTCGATGTCCTGAGAACAGACGGCGGCGTCATTTAGACCCAGCCCTGTGGATGCCATCGACGACATACCCTTAAGTCGCACACTGTCAGTGCAAGTAGGGTCAACGGTGTTAGTGCCGGTAGGGTCAACGAGGTCCGGCGACATTTTTTGTGGTACCAGCAAGGTCGCCGGCGAGGGTGCCGACGGGCTTAGGCTACACGAGCCTGAGGTGGAGTCTCAAGCCTGAGTGGAGGACTTCAGCCCCCAGACAGAGTTGATGGGCCTCGTGGGCTTCCCATTTACGGGCCCAACCCAGTGAGGAAGGCCAGCAGCCTCTTTGTGCTTCCCAGTCCCTTTCCAAGCCCCAACTCCCTGGCCCATTACCACACTTAAGCCCCAATCGACTTTCCTCATAAGAGGAGAAATTTCTTCTGAAAGACCTGACAGATGGCCTTTGACCTCCCACAACACTCCTTCTACGTCGCCCAACATAGGACCTGCAACAGAGGCTCCCATATCACCCTTGTCAGCTCTGCTAAAAAGATTTCCTACGCTACCTAGCCTTTCACCCACTGTACAGAATCACTCCTTGCCGGCAAACACAATGTTGCTACATATGATGCACAGTTAGAGGGTGGAAGACTCTCTTCCTCTAGGTCCCTAGCTGTCTCCCTTCTCGAATGGTGGCCAGCAAGTTTGCCCAAATGGTAAGCAAAATCCTCCCAACCACTGCCCTTCAAGCCTTCAGGGACCATCACCGATCCCCTTTTCTTCTCAAACCCAAGTTCTGCCAAGTGCAAGAAGCACCCCCTAGCATTTACGTGCCTTTGAATGGCAAGGACTCCGTTTCCCATCCTCTTTTGCCTAAAGAAAGAATCCCGTCGACAAGAGGCTAAGCCTTCCTCCACCATCTGGACCACCCATGTAGCCAAAGCCCTGCTTACTACAATAGACGTGACCAATCTTCTGCTACGTTCAATGATACCCCCCTCCCACGAGAAAACAAAGATTTTGCTTCCACCTTGAAGTGCCTAACAAACTCCATATACCAATACTCTAACACACTAATCACCAAACTGGATTACACTCCAAACTGGACTACACATGTAAAAATATCTATGTCCGATGTAAATATGGATTATAAAAATACCTGAAGACTAAAGGAAAATTTTAATTTCTCAAATAGAAAGTCAGTATCTTGATTGGGTCAATCTCGATCAAGAAACAAAGTATATGCTCTGTTCCTGCAAAAATATTGGGGCCCAAACATTTTCCCAAGTGTAAGCTTGGAAACTTGTAATGAGGAGGGGTCTTAAGCATCCCTCCAGGCATCAATCCACCTTCCCATCAATCCAATATGAGCCCTATTTCGGTTATTAATAAAAAATTAAAAAAAAAAAAAAAAAAAAAACATGCTGATCATAAAGCCCATGTTTCTTGTTCTTCTAAAATATAATCTTATGTGGTAACTGATGTTTAGTCAGAACAATTTCAGGTCTCATGTGCATTTATTACATCAAGGGATGAACAGTATACTTATTCATCAGAAGGCACAAGCCAAGTAGTGGATCGCACCTCTAGTATCAGTATTCACCATATGTGTTCGTATCAAGAGGTATGATCTGCATTTTCTACCAGTCCCATTTTAAAACTTAGTGAAACTCTTTGCACTTAACAGTGTAATCATATTATGGAATTTACACAAACAATATGATTCCATCCAGCGATCTCAGAAAGTAAAATATTCGCAATAAACCAAACGAATACACAGTAGTGTTTCGTTTCAAAAAAAGGCCATGCGCAAAGAAAAAACAGAGCATAGAATTGCAAAACAAGGAATAAGAACCAGCATGGCATACCAAAACGCGGTGGCCGAGGAGAAATCAGAGGTGGTGGTTATGACGGAGAGAGAGACAAGAGCAAAAACGAACTGACAGAGACGTAAAGCAAGACCGCCAGGGGTTCCAGGCATACCTTGAATGTCCTTCATCCTCCCCCTCGGCGCATTATGAGCGGTCAGGGGTGGAGCCTCCACAGGATGAACCGATGGCCGGCTCATGTTCATTACAATCGTTTACAAAGAGATCCTTCACCGCACATATGTCAAAATGAAAAATTCTTCGAAACCCTAAAAGGATAATGTGCGATTGAGCTTTCCGAAGGAAAATTTATGGAAAGAGAGTAGAGGGAGTGAGGATCGAATCGTGGAGAGTGGAAAGGGAGGGATTGAAATGGAAAGTCGTTAATCATGGGTCCAGGTCTTAATCAGTAGAATAGCGTGCCGCGTCATTCAGTGTCCAGCATACAAATGCAGTGTCAAAATTGAGGTGTCTGTTCTGTTGTGGAATAAGCTGCACTTTCACAACTGCCTCTGCCAGGGAATAAAACAAAAAGACAAACATGCAACGACCGACAAAACATGTCCACCCAAAGCCATACACTGTTACTGAAAACAGGGGGAGTCCCCTTACAAAGGATTTTACTTATTATTGTTTTATATATTTAATAAAAGAGTAATAAAGTTATAAATATATAAATTTTGTGCAAATATTTTTTAAAAAAAAAGTGAATCCCATCATAAAAAAAAATATAAAAATATTTTTTTAACTAAATCTTATTTTTTTTATAAAAGACTTGCGCGAGATTTAGACACTTAAGATATGTGCCTAACATTACTTTTAATAAAAAGTGCTAATTGGAAAAGTATATTATGTGTGAGAGGATAAAATATACCAAGTCCAAAATAGTTTTCAAGGTCTAACCTATTAGAGGATCACCACTAGAAGATAAAAGAAGATAGAGAAAGGGGACAAGGATGAGAATGTTAGGAGACAGGAAGGTATAAGGAGAAAGTATAAAATAGAGAGAGGGTCAGATACGCCAAGCAGATTACTGAGATGACGCAAGAATAGGGTCAGATAAAAGGGACAGGGTGCTTGCGATTTCAAAAACTTTTTGGACCAGGATTTTTTCTTTTGAATGCTTGGAGGGATTTTTGGTCAGACTTCTTCTTCAGCTGCTTCTTCAACCTCTAGAAAGAGAGCTCTCAAGAAAACATCTTCTTTAGTAAGTAGATCTTCATCTTCCATTATACAATTAAAAATGTGAGGCTATGAAAGACTGTAGACAAGCATATTATAGTAGAATCTTCCCTCCTCAAAGCCCCCTAAACGTAGTAGGCCTGTGCCGAACCACGTAAATCTGTGTGTTCATCTCTTCATATTTTTTCTACATTTAAATACTATTCATCACTATATACGTACGCACCAACACAGTACAGCTACACCGAATCACCGTCAAGGGCTCCTCACCTCATTGATTAAGGCGTCAGCCACCTAAGCGCGTTCAAGAATGAAACTTTCTTCCTTTCCGAACTAAATCATTTTTTGGCGTTAACATTCTGCATCCTGGTCATTAGGAATTCTATATTCCAGCCTTAAAATTATAAAACCAGTATAATGCACCTTGTTTTCCTTTCTAAGAAAACAAATAACATATTTAAATATTAAAAATCGACACTTTGCAGCTCAGCTGAATTATGATTGCTGTGATGAAAGAAAAATAGATGCTGTGAGACAATCTTTAATGCTAGATATTATTGAGGGGTATAAATTGATAGTTTCCTTTAGTAGTTTAAGTGTATTCCATGTGAATTTTAGTAAGTACAAAATCCTTGTTAATTTGAAGTTACATGATTTTTCCTTCTATTTTTTTTTTCCTTTATGATACATATTCTTAGTTTCTGGACTAACAATATATTGAACTAAAAAAATATAAAAAGGGAGAGTGGGCAACTCCGACAAAATCCTTAAAGGCTCACAATCTCTCTTATATTCAATAAGGAACGACTTTTTATTTTAGAATTTGTTGAGTATCAGGTATTAATTTTTCATTATGTGATATTAAGATTGGAATAATGTTAAATATAATCATAGATTATGTAAGTATTATGCATTTTTTTTGAATAGAATAGAATTCACTATTAAAATAATAAAACTTTTCATATGAATTCAATATTTATTTATTAAGAATGCACGATAAAAATCCATGACTAGATATTGATATTTCTCTTACTCTGTGAGCTGAGTCCCAACTTGTATTCCATCATGTATGGGCTTATGGGGCAGATCATGTCTCCCCAATGGGTTCTATACGTTTCCAAATATCGGCCCAACATTAGTCAATGAGCCTAGTATCCCCCAATATTAGAGCATTCTCCACGGGTTGGACTTGCCTTCAAGTTGAATGGATGCCGACAACACATTTCGTTTTAGGGAACCCATTTGGCAAGATGTGAATAGCGCGCATCCGTATTCCGAGAGCTATAACAGGATACTGGTTATTGACAGATTTATTTCTTACCATATATGCACAGAAACAAGACTTGTACAATTTTTATAATTAGCTTATTTTTAGGACTCAATCAAATTAGTCCATTTTCCTTATGTATATCTTTTCTTACATAATTCATTGTACATCTATTTATTTGTAAAGCTTAATACAAAATAATACAAGATTTCAGTATAATATTTCTCTCCCTTTTCCTTCTTAACATGGTATCAACCTAAGACAAAGATCTAACCATTCTGTCATGGTCGACACAAACACCCCAGCCATTTTGCCATGGCCGACACCAACACCCCACCCATTCCCTCCGCTTATCTTCTTCACTCCTCAAATTCTCCTAGTTTAATTCTCATCAATGGCCTTCTCATACGTGACAACTATCCCAAATGGCAAAAAGTCATGACCAGAGCCCTTAATGCCAAGAATAAACTTGGCTTTGTCGATGGCACCCTCACACCTCCTGAGCCTAATAAACCAGAATATACTCAGTGGAACCAAATGAAGGATATGGTCCTTACCTAGATCCTCAACTCCATTAGCCCTTCCCTCGCCAATTCCCTCGAATATCATACCGATCTCCACGATGTCTGGCTCGACCTCTCTTCCCGTTTCTGCCATGGAAATAATGCCCCCATCTATCACCTAAAACGAGCCCTCTCCTCCCTGCACCAAACCACAAATCCTATCCATGATTATTTCAACCAAATCAAACAGTTGTGGGATGAACTTAGCCATCTCCTAACCGCAACTGACCTCAAAGACATGCAACGACAGGCTGATGATGAACGTGTTTGCTAATTCCTTCTTGGGCTCTACGATTCCTTTGCTCCTCTTCGCACCCAAATTCTAGCCATCGATCTGCTTCCCTCCATAGACAAAGTCTTCTCCATCCTGTTTCAAGAAGAGCAACAGAGGCTCTTCAATCTCCAACCCTCATCATCCAAAACCATGGCCATGGCTACTCGCACCGCTGCTCGCCCATAGCCTCCTCTAAAGTGCACCGCTTACGCCAAAGATGGCCACACGTGTGACCATTGCTGGACCCTCATCGGGTACCCTCTAGGCTGAGAGCCTTGCACTAACAAATCGCAGTCGTCCATCTTAGGGCCACCTCCGTCAACTGCAAATCTGGTTTCCCTCCCTCTGGAGTTGTATCAGAAGTTGTTTAACCTTCTAGAATCGTCACTAGCTTCGATTGACCCATCCCCTACACCTTTTGCTGGTAACCTCTTCTCCCCATTTGATTTCTCCTTCAATCGGCGCCTCCATTGGGTGGCGGACAGTGGTGCGAGCCACCACATTTGCCACCAATGCAATGTCTTTGCCGATTTGAAACCTCTTGCCTCTTCTCATCACATTCGGCTTCCAACAGGACAAGATATCCCAACTGAAGAACTGGGTTCTTGTCGTCTCTCTCCCTCTCTCACATTACAAATTTTTTTTTTATGTCCCACATCTATTCTTCAACTTACTCTCAGTTTTCCAAATTGCCCTTCATAATTCTTGTCTTATAACTTTTTCCTCTAATTATTGTTTATTTCAGGACTCTCCATCGATGAAGCTGATTGGAGTGGGTGATCTATGCAATGGGCTCTACGTGTACTGCCCCGAACCTCCCATCATTTTTGCTGCTCAATCTACTGCAAATAAGATCCTATGGCATCAACGTCTAGGTCATCCCTCTAGTTTTAATATTCCCAGTATTTTTAATCCTCCTTGTACTCTTTTTGAATGTGATGTTTGTGCTTGTTCTAAACACACAAGATTACATTTTTCTTCTTATGCCAATAAAAGTGATTCTCGATTTAATTCCATCTTTTGTGATATTTGGGGTGGTTATCGCACGACATCCTTATATGGCGCTCATCATTTTCTCACAATTATTGATGATTTTTCTCGCACCACATGGGTATATCTTATTCGCTTTAAATCTGAGGCTTACACCCATTTAAAGCACTTCTTCGCTCTTGTCCACGATTAGTTTAACACCACCATCAAAATTATTAGTACTAATAATAGACAAGAATTTCTTTCCCATCAATTTCAAACATACCTACACACATACAACATCATTCATGAACGTATCTGTGTCGAAACTTCCCAGCAAAATGGCATTGCGGAGCATAAACACTGGCACCTTCTAGATGTTGCCCGCAATCTTCGTTTTCAAGCACACTTACCTCTATTTTTTTGGGGTGATTGTGTCCTCATCGCAGCCTACCTCATCAACCGCACTCCTAGTCGCACTCTCCAAACTAAATCACCTTTTGAAATCTTGTTCAATAAAACTCCCAACTATGACCATCTTCGTGTATTTAGTTGTCTTTGTTATGCACAAACTCTCAGCACTCACCGCGACAAGTTTTCTTTCCGTGCCACTAAATGTGTCTTCCTTGGCTACCCAAGTACACATAAAGCATACAAGCTCTACAATCTCCAGACTTAGTTCGTCTTCTACTCCCGAGATGTCACCTTCCACAAACAAACATTCCCTTTCCAAGATCTTCATGACACTCCATCTCTCCCCACCCCTATCGTTCCTCTTCCCATCCCTGAACCTATTATATCTCTTGACCCTCCAGCCTCTTCTGACTCTCCTGACTCTCCAGATTCCTCGACCCCCACGACCTTGCCCAACCCCTCTCCACCAGCTCCTCTCCCTCACCGCACTATTACTTGACCTCCTTCATGACTATATTTCTCCCACCTTACTTGCGGAGCCCATAGCATTTACACCTGCTTCACCGACTTCAGGTACTGATCACCCTTTGTCCGCTTTTCTTTCATATTCCCATTTTTCTCCCTCACATATTACTTATTTGAATGCTTTTACATCTTGCACTGAACCCTCTTGTTATACTAATGCTATTCGCCACTCTCATTGGCGTGAGGTCATGACTGTTGAGCTTCGTGCGTTAAAGGATAATTCCACCTAGACTCTTGAGCCTCTTCCTCATGGTAAGAAAGCCATTGGGTGCAAACGGGTTTTCAAAACCAAACTCAAAGCCGACGGATCCATCAAGAGCTACAAAGCTCGGCTTGTTGCCAAATGATACACTCAGGTTGAAGGCCTTGACTACCATGAGACTTTTGCTCCAGTCGCCAAAATGACCATGGTCCGCTGCTTATTGGCAGTTGCAGCTACCAAAAATTAGATTATTCATTAGCTTGACGTCAACAATGCAATCTTGCACGACGATCTTATTGAAGAAACCTACATGACCCAACCACCCGGATATTGTCCTAAGGGAGAGACCCATGTTTGTTGCCTCAGAAAATCCCTTTATGTCTCAAACAAGCCTCCGGAACTGATTTTTTAAACTAACCTCTGTACTTCTTGATGCAGGTTTTCATCCGTCTCAGGCAGATCATTCTTCGTTCACTCTCACCACTTCCACCAGCATCGTTCTTGTTCTTGTTTATGTTGATGACATCCTGGTTGTTGGTAACAACCTCTCTCATATTGAGATTTTCAAGAAAATTCTCTCCACTCATTTCAAGACAAAGGACTTCAGTTCCCTAAAGTACTTTCTTAGACTCGAAGTTGCTCGCTCTTCCACAGGCATCTTTCTTAATCAGCGTAAATATACACTTGACATTCTCTCTAATAGTAGATAACTTGGTGCACGGACTGCTCCTTTTCCTATAGAGCAACAGTTGAAGCTTACTACTCAAGATGGCGACCTCCTCCCTAATCTTGGCCTTTACCGTCGCCTTGTCGGTCGCCTCATCTATCTGACCATCACCAGACCAGACATTGTTTATGTCGTTAACACACTCAATCAATTCATGCATGCTCCTCGAGTTCCCCACATGACTGCCACTACTAGAGTTCTCCACTACATCAAAGGTTCTCTTGGCCAAGGTATCTTCTTTCCTTCATCCAATAGTACACATGTTTTAGCTTATACATATTCTGATTGGGCCAGCTGCCCCATCACCTGCTGCTCCACCACTGGCTACTTTATTAAGTTAGGCACCAGTCCGACCTTATGGTCACCAAGAACAGAATATAGTTTCTCACTCTTCTGCTAAAGCTAAATATCAAGCTATGGCCATCACAACCTGTGAACTCACTTAGTTAAAATAGCTTCTCACTGATCTTGGTGTCTCTCATCCCGAGCCTTTTACTCTACATTGTGACAATCAATCTGCACTACATATTGCACTCAATCGTGTGTTTCATGAGCGTACCAAACACATTGAGATTGATTGGCATATCATTCATGACAAAATTCGCTCTGGCCTCCTTATAGCTGTTCACACTCCTTCACATAAGTAACTTGCGGATATCTTCACCAAAGCTTTGGGACAGAAACTTTTTCATCATATTTCGCGCAAGTTGGGTATTACGGACCTCCATGCGCCAACTTGAGGGGGAGTATTGACAGATTTATTTCTTACCATACATGCACAAAATCAAGACTTGCACAATTTTTGTAATTAGCTGATTTTTAGGATTCAATCAAATTAGTCTACTTTCCTTATGTATATCTTTCCTTACATGTTCATTGTACATCTATTTATTTGTAAAGCTTAATACGAAATAATACAGGATTTCAGTCTAATATTTCTCTCCCTCTTCCTTCTTAACACTGGTCATGGCGCAAATAAAATGACATTTCCTATATCAAAGGCACAAGGAAATGCTAGAGCCATAAGTGATTAAGTTCATAATAGGATAGAACTTCAAACTCACATAGTCAAACCTTTAAATGGCAATTTGTAACAACCCACAAGAAATTCAACAGATGAATTTCTTTAGGTTTTAGGAATCTCGTGAAAATTATAGAAGGTTTTACAAACTGAGCAATTACACAGGTTTTAGTCTGTCAACATAATCAATTTTAGTACTCACTGTAGTGCCAGAAATGCAATTTTATTTATTTGAGATACTTATGAGTATGAGAATTAGAAACGGTGTGCAGCATTAGTCTCAAATGAATATTTAAGATTTTATGAAATAATAAAACAATTTTCGTTTTTCGGACTACAATGGTTTGAAAACGCATTTTGAATTATTCAAGGCACTTAGGAGTTGAATTTCAAGAAAAAAATATGCTTCTGGTTTCATATGAATATTTAGAATTTTATGGTGCAAAGTTATTTTCATATTTTTTGGTGTGAATAGTGACCTCGGTATTAGCACTCAGTCCAGTGTTTTCAAGATCAAAGTGTGGAATGTCCAAATTAGGTCAGAGAATTTTTATTTAGACACTTGACAATATCTTAGCCACACTTGATGAATAGTATTGGACATTTAGAACTAAGAGGAACATGAGATGAAAATGTGAAGGAAAATCAAGTCTTATGATCATGCTACCTAAGCCAAACACTATTCTATCCAACCATCCATTTGTGTCAAACCAAAGAGGGTTTCAACTCTAGTGAAATCCCAAATACGTGGAATCCAATTGAAACCCAAAACTCTTGGTAAAAATCGAAACCCCAAATGTTTTCCCCAAACCTCAAATGTTTCCTTGAAAATCCCAATTGTAATTGGTTGTAGCTTTATGTTTAATCACTTGTTTAAATCACTTCTACATTCTATTAATCACTCAAACTCATGCTATTATTGGGCTAAGAAAAATTAGATTTTAGCTTTGTTAGAAACCTAAACCCCGTTGAAACCCCAAATGATGGCCCACTCGGTTAAGGCCCACGAAATTGCACTACCAAGGCAAGGCTTGTGAAGGAAGGCAAGGCCAAGAACCACCTCACCACCTCCCTCTCACCAGCAACAACAGGCTGAAAATCCATGGGCTATGGCAGCTAATTTTACATTTGGTTTCGCTGACATCAAATCACTCAAAATGTCACTCATACATTTCCTTTCATCCCTCCTTAAATATAAGTCTCATCCTTGTTCATTTCACTACCCTTATGTCACTTTTGAAACCTTTTCTTGGAGAGGAATCCAGATGAACACTCAGACAATTGTTGTAAGTATATTCTCAAGAAGTTATCTTCACGTTGGTTATTAATCTTTGAGTTTAGTTTCTTTTGGTATATTTTTTGTAGATTTTCATCAACGTTTGATAGGTGAAAAGTTTGTTTAAGTATGAAGAGGTCATTATGGGCGATAGTCTAGACAGTGTGATATTTTGATGTTTTAGACTAAATTATTGGTAAGATCTTGGTCTGATATTTTTGTGGTTTATATTTAACATGCTAGTATACAAGTTTGATGAAGATTCGTTATATTTTATAAGTTTTTAATAAGAGTTTTGCATAGATCTAAAAAGTTGAAAATTGGGATTATGAAAACAGATTATGTTTTGGAAAAACTTAGGTCTTTCGTTGTGAAAGCATGCTCCAATGGCTTTGATATTCACTATGACACTCTTAGGATTTCACCTATGTTTTAGAATATTGTTTTGAATATTTATGGTGTTGATCATGAAGATATGAATTTTTATACATGCAAAAGTCTGGATAGGTCTTGTATTTGATGTTCTCGATTGGATCTAAGTTTTATGCAATTTTTGCCATTTGATCTTAGGTTTGATGTTTAGATCTATTTTAGGACTTTAATGTTAAGCATATGATGTTGTTATTGATGATTTATTTCATGAAAATTTTCAGATCTATTGTTTTGATAAAAACCAAATCACATTGCACTCAGTTTTCGTGAATGGGTGCAAACCGATTGTGTTGAGTATGCTTTTGTAACTTTTGTGATTTTGGCTTAATTATTCAAAGCATGATAGTTCTTAGGAATATTTTATGAACATATTGAGAATATGTTATTGAACTTTTAGGAGTTCTTGGAGTTGTTTTGAAAAGAGACAAACTACGAACATCAAGAGTTGTTCTTGAGGTCAAAATACTTGAATATGGAGGAAGTTTGTGTTTTTATGATGTGACTTTTGTTAACTGTTCTAGTATGTTATTTAAGTATAGGATGTGATTTTGTATGTCGCATATTTCGGTTTTAGCATGAAAGATAGGATTTGAAAGAATTACAACAAAAATCATGAGTTTAGCACTTCGAATGTTTTCACCCTATGCTTGTTTCATATGGTTGTGTTATGTTTTAAATTTTTCTAATTATATATTTCAACTTAGGACAAAATTTACATGATGAATGTAAATTTTGATAAGTTTTGGAGTCAAAATGTGAAATTTTTAAGTTAGCGGTAAAATAATCATTTTCTCACATGTAGAGGGGTAAAATAGTAATGTAATTTTACTTTAATTCAGTGTTTATATGTTTCTAAATTCAATAGTAAGGATTTTCTAACATTTAGAAATATATCCTTACAGTTTCATTTTGTTCATCACAGTACACCCACTGTAAGTTGGCCTCTAACTTATAGTCAAGATATTGTGTATGTGTTTTGATAAGAGAACAATTATTCATGTTCTTATATTCTTATATATGTCGTACTATGTCATGTCATGAAATGTTTATCTGTTACACATTATGCTATATCACGAAATGTATATCTGTTATACATTATACTATATCACAAAATATTTGTCTGTTATACATTATGCCATGTAACGAAATATTTATCTATTACAGATTACGCCATGTCACTAAATGTTCATTTGTTACATGTTACATCATGTCACAAAATGTTTATCTGTTTCATGTTATGACATATTATTCATCTCATGTACATGTCACGTTATATTATGTTATGTCATGTTATCAGTCATTCAATTTCACGTCACGCCATGTCTCAAGTAAATAGTATGTCTCGAAATAGTATTTTCACATGAGTCAATCTTTTACGTTTGTCACAACTTCAAATGTTAGGATGAGGTAATATCCTAGTGGAGTATTTAAATTGGTGTGAAATTTTTTTAGTTGACAAAATTCCGTCAACAGGCTTCAATTGTGGCCTAAGTAACTAGTTACCGGAGTGAACCCAAGCACCAACGCCGATAGTGCCACCCACATTTCAATTTCATGTTATACATTCTCGTAAGGGTTCATGTACCTGTCATGAGATACATACATTACGTTTTTCATAGCAAATGCATATACCTGTGAACAGATACATATGTTAACGCACCCACAGCTGGTGCAGATACCTATAATGTGATGGGATATTGGCAGGAGCACATAGCTCTAAGGGACCTGTGCATCACCCACAATTTATATTTATTAATTAAGTTTTTATTGAATAAGATTCCAAGTTCATGTTTAGTTTTAGTCACGTCCAGTTCAAGTTCATGTTTAGTCTCAGTTCACATTATTTCATGCTCAAGTTCAAGCCATGCTTTGTCACATTCAGTTTCAAGTTCATGTCAGTTCAGTTCATTTCATGTTAGTTCAAGTCATGTCAGTACATGTCATGCTATTTGTTAAGTCACGTCAAGTTACTCATGTTCCGTTTTGCATTTATGTTTTTACTGTCATGAAAGCATATTTAAACTATCAATTAAGTTATTTGTTAACTTGCTGAGATTTGTATCTTTATTTTCTTATTCATTTTGCATACTACTTATTGGGACCTTTGCAATGTTTGGAATTGATGAATAATTATTTCTTGTTGGGGGGGTGTATGTCTATTGTTAGGCTATGATGATGGTGTTAGTGGGGGTTAATTCATAAGTGCTAGTGGGGCCCCATCAAGTTGGCAAGGTAATCCTCACCTGGATGACCATATTACAGTTTGTGATAATTTTCACAAAAGACAACTAGGGTTTGGGTAAGGTTTTGCATCCATTTGATGTTGCGCTCCTATCTCACACATAATGTAAATTCTGCAAACCGTTCTGAGCCACATTTAAAACACACAAGTGTTTAGGGAAGCGGATGAAAATGCTTTTATTTTCTATTTTGCAAACTGATTTTGTTATTGGATTTGAGTTGTCTTAACCCCTCGGTTGTGATGATGAGAAAATCTAGAAAGGGTGAAGTGGCACTTTTGCACACACCTCCATGACATGATAACCCGGATGGCCAATAAATAGTAGCAATCGGTTGTTGCAGCCATGCTAGGGAGGGTGCCAAATGTGGTCATATATTACCATAGGATAACTGAGTCGGCTTCCAAAATCACTTGCAAATATTGATCTTAATTTTCTAACATGTGTACCACATTTCTATGTTTAAAACTTTTTAGAGATGAATTCACAAGAGCATGAAAATATGTTCTTCACCAGCCTCCTGACTCAGGAGCCTGAAATTGACCACATTTATGGTGATCAAGGTAAACAATCTCCAGTGACTTTGGATGACTCTCCACCCCCACCCCAAGTAGAGCCTCCCTCTCAAAGAAAATCAACTAGGGGGTGCAAACGTCACCTTCAAAGAAGATAAATTACTTGTCTCCGCATGGTTGAATAGTAGCATTGATGTAATCTAGGAAACAGACCAAAAACACACCCAACTTTAAAAAAAAGTTAGTCAATACTTCAATGAGTATAAACAAAGTACAAATGAGTGAAGTGTTGGATCCTTAATACATCAGTGGCTTGCCATTCAAAAGGCGACGAACAAATTTTTTGTTAAACTCGCTCAAATTGAAGGGTTGAAACAAAGTGGCATGACTAAGCAAGACAAGCAATAGGCATCCACTTTTTTATTATTTTTAGTACTTAATTATGATATTTATGCGTTATTTTTCCTTTATTTTTAATGGGTGGTTAATTATTTAATTTTATGCTTGAATTAGAAGTTTGACAAAGCGAAGGTCATGTACTAATTGCTTGAGAAAATGTTCTTTTAGTTCGAGCATTTTTTGCCGTTGTTGAAGGACCAGCCAAAATGGAATCAGCATTGCACAAAGGATAGGATGAAGCGAAGGTCGACGATGTCCCCAACATATTCGCGTACATCAACAGTTGCACCTAATTCACCTATGGATTTAGTTGGTGGTACAAAGGTCGAGAATATGGTAAATAATGATGTCATCGAATTGGATAGGCCAATGGGAAGAAAAGCTGAGAAAGGAAAACGTAAGGCCAAGGCAGGGCATCAGATGAGCTAGTGGAGCTGAGCAAGCGTAAGTATATTCTCCTAGAGAAGTCATGCTCAGAAGAAAGAATTTTTTCGACTCAAGGCTGAGAAGATGGCATATGATCGAGAGAGGGAGGGAAATAAAAGTAGGCAAGAGAACGATAGACTAAGGTTGGAGGTGGAGAAACTGGAAATCGCTCGGTGGGAGAGATATGAGCGCATAATGTTGCTCGATGTGAGTACGTTGCCTAGAGTTCAACGGGTATATTTCTAGCAACTTCAAATGGAGATATTTGTGAGACGCAATGCATCAGAAAATTGAGGCTACATCTTTTTTGTAACTTATTTTTTATTCAGTATTTGGACATTTGTATTTTATGCTTGGCACATGAGTATAACTTGCTTGACTGTTGAGACTGATGTTGATGGTTTTTTTGAAGGACTTCGGCATGTTTGTTGTATTTTAAAATTTGTACGTTAGCAAGTATTTATTGAGAAAATAGAAAACGTGGTTGTTGAATTTGAGTCTAACATAGATAGATGTTGGTTGATTATAGCTTGACATTACAAATCTTTAAACTATTACAGATAATGAAAATATTACAGTAACAATTAGCATGTTCTTGAAGAAAATATGTTTTTTGGAATGTAAATTGTGGAAACAGGAATACATGGTCGCTACTAATGAGAAAATAGAGAATCCAACAAAACCTTCTCTTCTATTGCGAGGAATAAATCTGCCATTGATATTTTAAATTTGCTTGTAGGTTATGATGTGTCTAGCTGCCTCTAATTTCATGATGACGCTGAATGAAGTTGATAAATTCGTTTGTTGGATTGCGCGACAGATTTGAAATATCATTATCAACTTGATCATACTCCATGCTCGGACCCTGACTATCATCACGCTTATCCTCAATGATCATGTTATGTAGAATAACACATGCTTTCATTATATTTGTTAGCTCATTAACTTTGAAAAATCGGGAAGGTCCATGAACAATTACAAATCGTTGTTGAGGTACCCCGAAGGCACGCTCGACATCTTTTCTTGTGGATTCTTGTGCTGTGACAAAGTTTTTCTTCTTATTGCCTTGGGGTGATGGAATCGTCTTCACAAATGTTGACCACTTAGAATAAATAGCATCGGCAAAGTAGTACCCCATAGTGTAGTCGTTGCCATTGATTATGTAATTGATTGGAGGAGCACGCCCTTGGGTAAGTTCCGTGAAAATAAAAGATCTCTCTAGCACATTAATATTGTTATGTGAACCGGGTATACCAAAAAATTCATGTCATATCCAAAGATCATATGAAGCAACTACTTCTAAAATAATAGTTGGTTCATGGATGTGGCCGGAGTACATACATTTTCAGGCAGCGAGACAATTTTTCTACTTCTAATGCATGCAATCAATGCTTCCTAGCATTTATGGGAATCCCCATTGTTCACCAACTGCAAGCAATCGAGCAATATCATTGGCATTTGAAAATCGCAAATATTCATTTGAAAAAATAGTTACGATTGTCTTACAGAATTTTTTTAGGCTTTCTATTGCGGTACTTTCTCCAATACGTATATATTCATCCATAAAATCTCCAGTAACCTCATACGCCAGCATTCTAAGTATTACAGTTATCTTTTGCATAGAAGATAAACCGACTCTTCTGGCATTATCTCTTCTTAGGACGAAATAGGGCTCGTAAGCCTCTACCTCATTAAGAATACGGAGAAATAGGAGACGACTCATCCGAAATCTCATTTGAAATAGATTAGAAGGATATACAAGATTTTCTGTGAAATAATCACGAAAAAGGCGCTCGTGCTTTTGAATATGATCACGCCGAATAAACTTACGACATTGGCGATTGCCACGATGTCTCGATGACTCTCCATCAGCCTGGACATTAAGAACAACATCCAACTCATCATCAAACAAATATGTGAGCAATTTGCAAAAAAAAAAAGAACGAGTTATTTGATGAAGGGAGTTGGAGATGAGACTTGGGTTTTTGAGAATATGAATACAAGTCGAAGGCGTATTTATAGAGGAAAAAGTTACCGTTACATATAAGACAAAAAATATTACCGTTTGAGAAAAGACAAAAAAAGATACCATTGTAGAAAAGACAAAAAAACTACCGTTGGAGAAATGACAAAACACATTACCGTTGGAGGCAGGAATTCAAAATGTTACCGTTTTACTATTTTGCAAAAATTTTTATCATCAATACACGGATAGGTATTACTATTAGAGAAACTAAAAAAAATATCACCATTACATGAAAATGAAAAAAAAAATGTTATCGTTAGACAAATACAAATCAAATATTACTCCAATATAAACGAACAAAATCATATTAAAAAATACCATCGCGTTGGAAAATGCATGTATTAAAAAAAATTATTATTTTTAATATTGATGTTGAATTGAAAAATAATATTGTATCTGGAAAAAAAAATCGTAAAAGTATTTATAAAATGTGATATTTAAAAAGAAAAGAATAAGACAAAAGAGTGAGTGGTTAAGAATGGAAATAGAAGTGAGAGAAAAAAATAGTAAAGAAAGAATAAAAGAATATTATTTTAATAAAATAGAGAATAGATATGGAATGAGATGTAGAAGGTTTTTGAAGATGAGTAAAATTTAAGATAAAATTATAGGGAGTTTCTTTTTTAGCTAAAATTTAAGAAAAAATTTAGGAAACCGAATGAGAATGCTCTCAATGGCCTAAAATACTTCATTTTCCTAAAATTCATCATCTTCTCATAATATGCATGCGTAAAAAATTTAAATTTAATCCCATGACCCATAATCACAAATAATCGATCTGTAACCATCAATTGGGCCCACATATTTGAACCAGCCATTAAAACCTTATTATAATTCATATCCTTAAAAAAATAACATCCACCTAATATCAAGAATATCATTACACCAATATATATAAATCCTCATAATTTTTACAATCCAACGGTTCATCCTAATGTATTTAAACCCTTAAATTGTTACTAAATTTGCCAATCGATCTTATATTATAGTCTATGTAAACTTGCGGAATCCACGGGAACTCATAAACATAACCATGTAACCATGTGTAACTCGTCTGTTACATCAATCCAACATAAACCATGTGAACAACTTGTGACCTCGTATAATCCGTGAGGACTTGCATAGCTCATGATGCAACACATAAAACATCTTGCTATTTCATGCAAACCCATGAATAACATGATTATGAGACCTCCTGCTGCTTGTACTAAATTATACAATATAATTTTAAGCTACCCAACTGTTCGATATACATGAAAAATACTTAACCTGTTGGGTATGGATATTTTACCTACCTAGGAAAGAATGGGACGGGGCCATACAAACCGCCAAGGCCCAAAAGTAAAGCTCAGGAAGACATCAAAGTAACCTGACCCCTATAAGGTCAAGAGCCACAAAGATAAGTCCAAGCAAGATACCCACACTAAAAGGACACTATCAAGGGCGAGATACTCGTATTAGAAGGATATGATTAGCAACGAGATACTCGCGCTGGAAGGATACCGTCAATGGTAAAACATAGCTCTAGAACGAAACCTTTCTAACTAGGTGTCGAGAATTACACCACCGAAAGGTAACCCCACTGGAAGACTACTCAGCCCCTATAAATATCCAACTAGGTATGTTCTAAGAGGATTCTAGTTTTTTATTACTAAGATAAGTGATTATCTCTCTAAGTTAACCATCCACTACAAGAAAATAAGCCATTTTCAGTGATTTTAAGATCGCCACAAATAGTCCTTATTTGCGACAATTTTCATTTTGCCGTTGAATTCTAGCGCAACGTATTCGAAATGCTGATGGAGAATTCACTGGTCACTTATTTGCGGTGATTTTTAGACCTATTGCAGCTATTTTTGTCGTCACAACAAAATATTGTTACTGTAGCAGCATTTTATTTTCGTCAAATAGGAAAATCACCATAATAGATATTTTTTGCAGTGAATTAATGCTTATTAGCTGGAAATAAAAAGTGCTGGGAATAGCTTTTTACAAAATTTATGAAAAATTGTACAAGACTATTTCAGGCGAATTTTTAGTCGTCGTCGGAAATGAGCAGTTCCAACCATTTTTGAACTCATCAAAAATTAGAATTTTTGCTTTGGTGGCAATGTTTCCCTCCGACCGTCTCCCCCCCTCCCTCCTCTCTCTCACCAATCCTTCTTCTCCCTCAACCCACGCCGCCGCGCACAGCCTGTAGCCAACCACCCTACCACGCCACCGCCACCACACCTCGACGGCCACCCCCTCCTTCTCCCCCTAGCCCCCAGCCCTCACGCCGATCTCTTTCCTTTTTCCCGAATCTGGCCTCACCTCTCTCTGTCTCTCTGTCTCTCAGATTTCTCTATATCTCCGCCACTAGGGGTGCTGTTCGCCAACACTCACACATCAACGCCATCGCCAGTCCTCTGTCGAAGCCCCCTTCTCCTCCACGCCTAGTCCAGTAGCCCGAGACCCTCCCTCTCTCCCTGGCTTTGTTCGCAACCCACGACCACCAGCTCTCCACAAAGCCGTCGTGCTCCTTCTGAGCCACCACTCCACGCCAAGCAACCACCACGACCACCTCTCTCAGCTTCCTCGTTAACAGATTTGGCTTCCCAAAGGGAGGTTAGGGCTGATTTTGTTCGGTTTCAGGTATAAGTAATGCCTTCCTTGTTCTTCTCTATTTTCTCTCTATCTTATTTCTATCTAATCAGCACAATAAACAGAAGATTATTGCAGGGTAAGTGCAATAAAAAGCATGGCACCAATTTCTCTAGTGTTGAAATTTTGCCAATCACTGCTACTTTTTATGCAAATTAATTAATTAGCATAGTTGGTGAGATTAGAGAGATGGCTTCCATATATGTAGCATTCACCACCATGTTCTGCTTCATTAGTTCATTATCGATAGCATTATTGACGGAATAAGTAGAAATCCTTAGCAAACTCCAAATGGTTGAAAAAGTTTGAATATTTTTACTACATTATTACAAGCATGCACCCTAATATCATGGTTGTTTTACTTTCTTTTACTGTTTTAACTGAATAAAAAAATTTACAAAGGACTATCCCTTTTCCCCCTCAATGGACAAATTGAAGAACTTAGAACGAGCATAATCTATGCATGGTACTACTATTGCACTTTCTAAGTCTCCTTACTAAAGCCATCATCAATTTTATTTTTTTTTTTTGTGAACAATGTTAAGTTGCAGTCCTTTAGATCATGTGAAGACATAAGGTTCCAAGGATAAGTATTTTCTATTCATTTTCTAGTAGACTGTCTACTCAATTTTTATTCTCTTTTGTACAACAATAATTAATAAGGCAAAAATGGGAAAAACTAGAAAAATAATATATGGGAGAACTTGATTCAGACCACCCTCTTCAAACTCATCTTCTTTTAGGGGATAGTTTGATTAGTTTTCAATAAATGCTTCAAAAGAATTCTGGTAACCTGCATTCTTCAGATAAAAAGGCGTGCTTGTTGTGAACTTTATAAGCAAAGCATTGCTTATAAAGTTCCCATATTTGAGAAGCATGGACTTGGGATTTGTTTTGTAACGAATGTACTTTTTGATAATGTTATATGTGGCTACTTAGAATTTATGGGATCACGCAGACTAAACAGAAATATCTTAAGCTTCTGTTGCAGCTCTTTTTTAATTTCGCCACTTATTTGCTTAAATCAAAATGCTTTATGAGATGATATATTGAAAAAATTTCATTGACCATGAACAGATAAGCGCTACACATTATGGGTTCGCTTAGTAAAATTTTTAAAGGCTCAGGACACAAAGATTCAGAAGAGCATTTCCATGCAAACTAGTTCAGGGGTAATTACATCTACCACTACTTGCCATTATTTTTATTGTTATCTCTACAATAATGTACTGTTGAACTGGCATGCAATCATGTATGATGCAACAAATATCGCTGGTTTTGAACAAAACATTGTTTCCTTTAAAAAAAAAAAAAGAAAAAAAAAAAGAAAAAGAAAAACATGGTTTTCTTGACAGCAGTGACTGGTGTTCTTTTCTTTGATGTGGTCCTCCTTGTAACATGTTTCAGTGGAGAATATGTAGGATATGTGGGCAGAGAGCCAGAATGAAGATATGGATCGTGCTATTGCACTCTCTCTGTTAGAAAAAAGTCAAAAGGGAAAAAATGTGATTGGTAAGTGATGTGCCTTTCAAATGCCTGCAAATGCTCTTGTCATTATATACTTTCTATAAGTTCATGATATTGCATCATTCATGCAAGCCGGTACTCATTTCAAATTTTTCTAGATGATACAATTTTTATTTTTTTATTTTGCATGGTTTCTTAGAAATGGTATGTGACTCACAGATATATACACCTCATGGTATCTTTGCTAGTAGGTTTTTATTTTCGGACCTTCTATTTTATTCTGTGATTGGCTTGATTTAATGAATGTGGCCCTAGTTTTGTTAGCCAATCATTGTGTGTTAGATGAAAGTGATGAAAAATGTTGATCTTAACCTTTGATACATGTAGTCAAGAACTTGTTGTAAGATTGAATTTTTACCTTTTTAGTTAAAATGAGAAATTTTCTCCTTGACTTTGCTCTGTTGGTACTCAGTTTAATGGTAAATTTCAATGCAAAATTTGCATAATGGCTTCTTCGAATGATGACAAGGCATCCACTTTGTGGCCCTCTATTTTTTTTTTTATCAGTTCCTCTGCTATGCTGCAAAAACTGTAGCCACCACAGGGAATACCTGATGCAGGACTTCCGCTTGAAAATAGTAGTCACGTGGTCTATCTTACCATGATAATGGTTCTACCAAAGACGCAAGTCATGTACGTTGTATGGGCATTGGAGGAAGTATAATTCATATGTGATAGAGTTCTTAATTAGCTTGAATGGTTGCCGAAGAAGTTAAGCTATATTGATTCTCTAGATTGCCTTTATAAGAGACTATTGTAGATTACCACACGTTTTCTTTCAGATATGCTTTAAATTTAAATATGACTAAGTTCTTTTAAATCATCTTCCAAAGCATGGACAATGCAAGAGCATGTAGAAACATGGCACATTGGTGAGCCATGTTAATAATAGGAGAGCCTAAATGCGGAGTCTCCTCCTCGATACGAATACGGGAATGCATATCAACCTGCCCCTGTTGACTTCCCTCCAGGTTTAAGCCTTTAAGGTATATTACTTCTGTTTTAAATCGATGTATCATCTCAATCTTCTGTTCTAGTTTGTTTACTTCCTCATTGTTTCCACGCGAGTGCTTTATTCAACCATGTTTGTTTTGAATTTTCCTTCTCTTTTTTTATGGGTGTGTATTGAATGTTCCTTGACAAGCATGAACTAAAGCTAATCATGAGTGCAATTATCATTTCTCGTCTATTTTTAAGGTTTTGACATTTAAACTTATAGATCTAGCTTTTGTTGGGGCTTAATAAGTATACGAGAACCATAATCAAACAATGCCTTTTTATCTTTTAGGTTTTGAATTTTTGGTTTTACTGTAGGGTTTGTGCCGGTTGCTATGCTGAGATTGGACAATAGCTGAATTGCCTGAATGCAGTTTGGCAACCTGAATGCTTCCGGTGCCATGCTTGCAACCTACCGATATCTGATTATGAGGTAAATAAAATACCCAAGTAACTTTCATAGTACTCTAATTATTATTGCTCTTTTACTGTAAGTGTAGTTTGAATTTTCCGTATCTATTCTTTTTGTTGTTTACAGTTCTCTACGTCTGGGAATAAACCATACCATAAATCTTGCTACAAGGAGAATCACCACCGTATGTGATATCTATAGGGGTATATATTAGATTTTGATGAATTACATGCATATGGCTGTATGCATGCATTCATTCATATTCTAATAATATAACCTTAGATGTAAAACAAATTTATGTCCAAATACTATGGCGCATGGTTTTAAACATGCTGGGGTAGTTGGTTGCTGTCATGTTAATAAAGTATACATGGAAAACAGGAAATATAATGGAAAGTGATATGCATTAAGTTTAAAGGAGTCAGCTAAAAAAATAAATGTAGGCTTATTGAATATTGATACTTATTTCTATTCTTTTTAATATCGAGAATATCTTTTCTTTTTAATCTTTTCTGCTTAGTATATTTATAACGTATTGTAACAACTTTTTTTTTTTTTTTTTCTTTTGGTGTGTGTTTTAGGCTATGAAATCCATACAGTTTCAATAGTGTATTTTTTTTTCTCTTTTTGTAACAGACATTTTCTAACAACTACAACTCGCCGCAATAAAAGAATTTTCGTCGCAAATACTTATTTTCGATGATTAACGTACGTCGCATAAACTTTTAGCGTTGAAATATTTTGATGGAAAAGGCAATAGATATTTGCAACGATTCTGTGATCGATGGAAATGTATAACTATGGCGAATAATGTTTGTCGCAAAACGTCTTTACGGTGAGATCTGGATGGGAAGGTATCATCATAAATTGCATCAATAGTTTGGTGACATCTATGGGATCGATAGATTTACATCTGAAGTGAGATCTGGATGCCAGCAACCACATGCTCTTGTATAGTCTATGGCCAAGAACAACTATGATGGATGAATGGTATAGCAGAGAGAATATTTGAAGAGATGGAGGAAAGATCGCAGAGGATGCACTAGATAGAGACCATGTAGAGGGAGAATGTGGCCAAAAAGTGAAAGGATGATGGGGTGAAAGCCAAGGTCGAAGAAAACAGCACAATAAGGAGTCTCAAAGCGTGGGAAGACCAACCCCAAACGACCAGGAAGAGAAGAAAATGATGCACGACTGCCTGCGAGATCTCATGGAAAAATATGAAGAGATGTAAAAGCAAGTGGGAACGTCTTCATTGGTTGTCATCGATTTCCTATAGGAGATCACATAAAGTTTATGACAGACGCAAGTATCGAGGACAAGGCGAGCAAGTGTTGGCACTTGAGTGTTACATGCAGGAGTTAAAGAGCAGGGGTGTAGAGGTTCACACTGCAAAATAAAGAGCGATTCAAAATATAATTACTCGCCCGCCAAAACTCATTGAGCAAGTGATAGAGACTTAAGATAAGGGAAGCTTCAGGTGAGGATAGGCCGTTAAGCTCTCGAGCAAGTCGCTTTATATTCAAACTCACCAAATGCGATAGCTTGAATAGGTACACGAATGGCACTAGAGCTCAAAGAGCAAATGAAACAACTTGTTGATGTTGTGTTTCACATGCCCTTGGGCCAAACCCTTACAACTCAGGTCTTCAGAGCTGGGCCTCGATCGATGCTATGTGTGAGCCCCCAACAGTGGTCCAGTGCGGCTGTACGATATCGGTTTGTACATTCATGGCGATGAACAATATTTAAATACAGGAAATAAGAGATGAACACATAGATTTTACTTCATTCGGCACTGGGCCTACATTCATGGGGGTCTGAGGAGGGGAGATTCCATTATAATAAGCTTGTTTACAGTCTCTCATGGTCTCTCTTTCCTCACTCTACAATAGAAGCTGTAGAGCAAATTTATGAAGAAGAAGTTCTCCCTGGAGCTCTCTGACTAAAGAGTCCCCAAGTCCGAAGAAGTCGAAGTTGTCCCCCAAAAAGAGTGTCTCTAAATCCCAGAGTGTAAAAGATCATATCAAGAGTCCTGAATTCATCAGTTTCCATTGCCTTTTATCGCTTGCCCCCCACTTGCTTTAAGTCACTTTCCTACCTTTTCTCTCCTGGCACCTTACACATTACTGTATATCACTCCTTCTCTTTTCCTCTCCTGACATTACTTTTTCATTCATCCTGACACTTCCATGCCGTAGTCTTTTCTTGTCCCCTGCTCCTTCTCTCATATTGTGTCTTCTAGTAAGTCCCCCCAATGGATGGGCCTATGACATTCTATGGGCCAGGCAAAAATCCTCTTACATTACCCCACCAATTCCTATCGGACTTGTCCGATGGGAATTTTATAATCTATTTTTCCCGCTAGTCGATCTTTAGGTGGGGTTCTACCCCGCCGAGTCTTTATGTCGTCACTTTGTCATTCTGATTTCCTCTAATCTTCTTTCCCTTTTCTATTTCCTTTGTTTGCCTTTCTCATCTACTTATGCCTTTCCTTGCGCTCCTATTTCCTTTAGCCGCATTCATTTTACCCTTTTTCCTTAGTCGCCTTTTTCCTTAGTCGCTCCTATTTTGTACCTTGCCAAGCCTTTTGTTTTCCTTTTACTTTGTCCTGCCGTTTTTCCATAGCTTTCCATTCCATTTGCTCATTCCTACATTATAAAAGTGTTAGTTTCTGTTTGCGAAGATTCATTTGGTGGAGATTTCGTTGTTAAAGATTATGTTGATGGAGAGCCGCTAATGAAGATTTTGTTGGTGGAGATCCTACTGATAAATATTTTATAGCTTGAGATTCCACTGATAAATATTTTGTAAATGAAGATCTCGCTTATACATATTTTGTAAATGAAGATCCTGATAAATATTTTGTAGATGAAGATTTTGCCAATAAATATTTTGTAAATGAAGATCCCGCTGATAAATATTTCGTAGATGGAGATTCTACTGATAAATATTTCATAGATGAAGACTCCGCCAATAAATATTTAGTAGATAAAGATCCCGCTGATAAATATTTCATAGATGGAGATTCTGTTGATAAATATTTCGTAAATGGAGATTCAGCAAATAAATATTTTGTAAATGAAGATCGTGTTGATAAATATGTCAGGCGGAGATCCCGCTAATAAATAAGTAATGTCGAACAGTCGAAAGATTGAACTCGTACTTCAGTAGGTCCCTCCTGTTGACCCTCACGGGAAGGTAAGTAAGAGATGTCCGGTCGTACTATGTTGTCTTTAAAGTAATGTCGGGCAGTCAAAAGACTGAACCCGCACTTTGCCGTAAGGTAGGACAGGCCACCTTACAGTTGGTCTTGCCTGTTGACCCTCACTGGAAGGTAAGTAGGAGATGCTACACAAGTCAAACCTATTAGTGAATTCGCAAACCTAAGCTGTTTGGCCAGGATGCGGTGAAGGTCTGAGGCACTATCCATTTAGCGTTCTGTTGTTGGAGATGACGTTTCGTTGATAAATATGTTGGGTGGCAGAAGGCCAACCCGCACTCCTCTGGGAAAGGGATATAGTCGCCTCTGGCGTGACTCATCCCTTTTGCCTTGCAGGGAGGTAGGTTGGATCTGGTGGAGTTTCCTTTGGTGGTGATTTTGTTGTTGGACATTCTTTTGTTGAAGTAAAGTTCGTTGGTGGAGATTTTGTCTTCGGGTGGCCAAAGGCCGACCTGCACTCCTTCGTAAGAGGGATAAGGCAACCTTTAAGGTCTACCTTTCCCTTTTGTCATGTGGGGAAGTAAGCTGCTGGTGATGATCCCGTTGATGTAGATTCCTTTGATGATGTCCGTGTCTCTCTCTTCATTATTTGGGCGGTCTATAGACTTAGTCTGCTCTCCGTCAAGGAATGGTCAGAATGTCTCATGCCATTCTGCGTCTTTGTCACCCGAGGAGGTAATTCGAATAGCGATGTGGTTGGTCCACTCCTTCACTATGATGGGGGTTGGGGTAAGTATTCGGGCAGCCATAGGGCTACTCCCACTCTCTACTGCGAGAGGGATAAGGCAACGTTTAGGCCTACCTTTCCCTATCGTATCTCGTAGGGAGGTAAGTCTTTCGGTAAGTTTGGGCCAGACTGGCGTTGATCCCACACTTCATCATAGCGGGGGCCGAGGTGAGATATTCAGGTAGCTATGAGGCTGATCTCACACTCCACTGTGGGAGGAATAAGGCAACCTTAAGGCCTATCTTTCCCTATGGTATCCCGCAAGGAGGTAAGTCGTTTGGGTAGTCTGTTACTGAACCCACTCCTACGCATGACGCTAACGAGGAAGGTAATCATTGTCCTTCGGGTAGCTGACGACTGACCCGCACACAACTGCGGAAGGGACGAGGCAACCTTAAGTCCTACATTTCCCTATACAACCCCACGAGAGGTAAGTTCGAATAGCAATTGGCTGATCGCTCCTTCACCGTGAGGGGGTCGAGGTAAGTTATTCGGGCCACCTAGAGGCTAGTCCCACTCTCCCGGACGAGGTGGCTAAGCCGCCTGCTCGCCTATCATCCTTCATGGGGAGGTAAGTTGTTTGAGCAGTCTGTTACTGGACCCGCTCCCGCCCGTTGACATCATAGGAAAGAGTAGGTTTGGGTCAAGTTGGCACTGATCCCAGACTTTGTTGCAGCGAAGGTCAGAGTAAGTGATTCAGGTAGCCGTAAGGTTGATCTCGCTCTCCCGGACGAGGAGGCTGAACCACCTGCTCACCTATCATCCTTCGTAGGGAGGTAAGTTGTTCGGATAGTCTGTTATTGAACCCGATCCTGCCTATTGACGCTTACAAGGATGGTATATTTTTATCTTCGGGTGGCCAAGGACCGACCCGCACTTCTTCGCTAGAGGGACAAGGTAACCTTTTAAGCCTACCTTTCCCTTTTTGCCCCACAGGGAGGTAAGTTACTAATAGAGTTCTCGTTTAGTGGAGTCTACTTAGGTGATTTTGTCATTGCAGTATCGGGTCGTATAAAACAGAATTCACACCATATGAAATAATCACGTTAGTAAGACAGAATTTACATAGGTTTTGAAGAAGGCAAATCAGAGCGTGTAGCTGCCACGATTTTTGCCCGCTATCGTTTGCCCGTAATTGTTTTTTCATTTCTTCTCTTCCTTGCTCTTCCTTTTTATTTTTATTTTTGTTGTTGCTTGTTCACTGCTTGACCAAAGTCCCCCACAATTGTTTTGTCGTTTCTTCTTTTCCTTGCTCCTTTTTATTTCTGCTTCCATTTTTTTATTTTTGTAACTCGTACGAGTCTGAGCAGATAAGTAGGTGGCCACAATGCATGGCGCATATGTAGTGGCCATTTTACCTTTGTCGTATGGTGCTGGCTGCTATGTGTATGGCTGCTTGTTAGTGGTCGGGTAGAGTGGCCGTGCACATGAGGTCGCGTGAAGGACCTTGACTACTGTTCATATGGCCGCAATGCATGGCCATGAAGAGGAAGTCGCTGTGTTTGGTTGCATTGCACGATTGTGTAGAGGAAGCCGCAGTCGCACTGCATGGAGGTCGTGAAGCTCTTTGGCCGTTGTGCTTGTGGCCGCATAGTGCCCACCTGTTAGTGCTGTGTAGGGTCTTTGAAGTTGTTGCCGAGGAGTTAAGGCCATGTAGCCTTTGAAGTTGTTGTCATGGAGCTGTTGGTAAAGGAGGAGTACTGGCCAAGTAGCTCTCCCGCGACTGCATGGCCATGGAGAGGGTGTTGTGGAGCAAACTGCCCACGGAGAGGAGGCCACGTAGTTCCAGTTCACGGTGCATGGCGGACCTGTAGTTCCACTAGCCGTGGAGATGGCTTGTCCACCTGTTAGTGGTCATGGAGAGCTTGTGGCCAAGAAGAGGAGGTTGCCAAGGCCAGTGGTTGACTGCGTTGTCCGCGGAGTGCACAGCGAGACCGGGCCAAGGAAAATGATGCCATGAAGGTTGGTCATGGAGTTTTTGTCAAGGCTGCATACCAAGTGAAAGAGGTCGTTGCCAGTCGAGAATGGTCGGCGTTAACCCCAGCGCAGACAGACGACACCGACAGGCTAGATGGTAGCTTCTGGTGCCGCTCTCTTACTACGCCACAGCGGGGCCATGGACTTTTGTTCCTATTTCCGCCGCTGCGAGCCTAGTTGTAAGGCCTTTAATGTCCGTGTGGTGGCCGTCGATGTCCCTCCCTGGCCGTGTGTGGCTAGGCCAAGTTCCTATCATGCGAGCAGAGTTGAGTGCTCCCTGGTATCTCCGTACACGGCTTCTCGCCGGTGTAGTCAGGCGAAGCTACCATACCTTCAATGGTTTGAGCGGAGGCCACAGATGGGTGGTCTAGGCTTAAGGCTGGGTGCCACAAGCTTCTGGATGCATGACAATGTGCACCCGAGTGGTACGTGCATGGCACTGTTCATGCCATGCACGACCACTTGTTCCAGTGCACTGTTCACATGCATAGTGCACTCTGGGTCCCTCCCTGCAGTCAACATGTTTGTTCTGTATATCCCGGCCTTTCTTTCCTTACAAACCTTGATGTCATGGGTAAGTATTTGCAGTTCGAGGGGCTAGGGAGTTTGGGTTCCCGGCCTATACACTGTGTGAATGGAAAGCACTTAAGTGCACTGCACTTAATTGCCTGCGAGAGAAAAATTTCACTCACCCCTTTTCTGCGGCACTGCTTTTCATAAAAAATAAAAGTCAAAAGGTTGAGGTCACTTATCTGGAACATTTTCATCTGCTCCTTCGACATGAGCTCCTCATTTTCTTTGTGAAGCACTTGCACTTCGTCGATTAATTTCGTCACCCATTCCTCCATGGTTTTTTAGCCTTATTTTCAGCCTTATCTCCATGGTTTCTTCTATGTCTCTTCTGAGTTGCTTGGAATGGGTTGTCGCGAGCATACAAAGTACACATAAGATCTATATTGATCCCACAGACGGCACCACTGTTGATGTCATGTTTCACACCCTTGGGCCAGGCCCCAACAACTCAAGTCTTCAAAGTTGGGCCTCGATCGGTGTTGTGTGTGGCCCTCTGCAGTGGTCTGGTGCGGTTGTACGATGTCGGTTCGTACGTCCATAGCGATGAACAGTATTTAAATGCAGGAAATAAAGAGATGAACACCCAAATTTTACATGGTTCGGCACTAGGCCTACGTCCACAGGGGTCTGGAGAAGGGAGATTCCACTATAATAAGCTTGTCTATGGTCTCTCATGGCTTCTCTTCTCTCACTGTACAATGGAAGCTTGGAGCTAATTTATGGAGAAGAAGTTCTCCCTGGAGCTCTCTAACTGAAGAAGAAGTCCCTAAGCCCGAAGAAGTCGAAGTCGTCCCCCAAAAAGAGTGTCTCTAAACCGTAAAGTGTAAAATATCAGATCTCCCGAATCCGTCGGTTTCCATTGCCTTTTATCGCCTACCCCCCACTTGCTTTAAGCCACTTCCCTACCTTTTTCTCTCTAGACACCTTACACCTTACTTTATGCCACTTCTCCTATTCTCCTCTCCTGACATTACTTTCTCATTCATCCTGACACTTCCATGCATTAGTCTCTTCTTTTCCCCTACTCCTTCTCTCATATTGTGTCTTCTAGTGAGTCCCTTCCCCCAATGGTTGGGCCTATGACATTCTATAGGACGAGGAAAAATTCCCTACACAACTCATCATTGAGTATAGGGATGTGTTCTAGTGGAGCCATGAGGACATGCATAGCATAGAGGCAAAAGGTGATAAAGCACTGCTTGCTAAAGAAGCTTTAGCACAAAGAAGTACAACAATAGCATAAGCTAAGAAGCTTTAGTGCAAATAAGTAAGTGGCATTTGTAGAAGAGGTGGAACGCCTGCCAGAAGAAGGGTTCATCAGGGAATTGGAACGATGAATACGACAAGGTGGTTGAACAATTAAAAGCCTACCTATCTAGCCCGAGACCTAGCCGAGGGAGACGCTCTATGTGTACTTGTCAATTACTCCATATGAAGTAAGCATTGAGTTGTTCAAGCAAGAGATAGAAGTCCATGTACTACACCAGTAAGGGCATAGCAGGAGCAAATATGCTTTATCCTTGGATAGAATTACTAGCTTTTGCTCTAGTCATGATGGCATGTTGGTTAAGGCCTTATTTCTAGGCCCATGTTGTAAGGGTGATAACAGAAGCCCCGCTGAAGAAGGCTCTATATCGACCAAATACATTAGTAGGCTCGCGAACTGGTCAATCGAGCTCAACGAGTTTGACCTAGACTACCTATCAAGAACCATAGTGAAAGGCCAGATTCTTGTATACTTCATTGCCAATTTTGACCTAGACTACCAATTGAGAACCATCGAGTGCACTGAAGGGAAAGCCATGACACGTATAAGTTAACGGCTCCTCCTATAGTAATGGTGGGGGAATAGGCCTCTATCTAGTGACAATATGGGTCGAAGAGATGTGCTACTCTATGAAGTTGGCATTCGAGGAGACTAATAACGAAGTTGAGTATGAAGCACCACCAACAAGACTCGTCGTAGAAAAAGGATTAGGGGCGAGCTAGAATTCCTAGCTATTAGTTTACCATGAGACAGGGGAGTACTTGACAAAGGGATTTGTATCTACAATGGGTATGGGAATAGCGTGATAGCTTCCAGTATTTTAGCATTCCCCAGATTCCATGGGAGGAGAATTGGCAAGAGATCAAGCTTGCAAGATTTTTCTCAAGGATGGAAGAGTGTCTTCCCCCATGGAATGTGGTGACAAAAGTAATGCAAACTCCATCCATCAGATAATAGGTGTCAGCGATAGGGCGGCTATCTCGAAGTTGGCACATGAAGTGGAGAAATGTCTCACTATAGGAGAACTTCCATAGGCAAAAGCACAAACAAGGAAGGTGAAGTCCAGGGCAGCCAAGTTCGCCATAATGGATAGAGTATTGTATGAAATGGGCTTCTACTCACCTTTTACACTGCATATCCAAAGAATAGCTCAATACGTAATGGTAGAGATACACAAAACAATTTGTGAGAATCATTCAAGAGGCAGAGCTTTGGCATAGAAGGTGATGAGGGTGAGTTAATATTCGTCAAATGCACTCAAAGACATGGAGGAACTAGTTAGGAAGTGTATCAAGTGCCAAATACAGGCCACCTTGCCTCATAATCCACCATAGGAACTAACCCTATGTCCTCGTCATGGCCTTTTGCACGATGGGGAGTGGACATTGTGGGACCTATGCCAACATGAAAAGGAGGGATCAAGTTCACGGTCGCCACCATAGACTACTTTACAACTGGGCAGAAGCGGAAGCTTTGGCAACAATTACGACAAGGAACATCATGAAGTCTCACTGGAAGTTAGTTGTATGCCAGTTCGATGTCCCGCAATCCTTGGTCTCAGAAAATGAGCAACAGTTTGATAGCGATCAGTAAAGAGAATGGTGCTTAGAATTGGGAATCAATGTCAAGTACTCGTCTCCCGATCAATTGTAGGAGAATGGGCAAGTAAAGGCTTTTGTTCCATATAGTGAAGAAGAAGTTTAATAACCAAAAGGGAATGTAGGTCGAAGATTTGCTAAATCTATTGTCAGCATATTGAACCATTGTGAGAACCCTAACAGTTACCCCACAATGGGAGAGACCTTTTATCCAACAACGTAAGGTAGCCAAGCAGTTACGCACATGGAAATTGAAATGTCGAGTCACTGAATTCAGTACTACAACAAGGAACAAAACAAGAAGGGTCTAGAAGGAAACCTCAACTTGCTAGAAATGAAGAGAGTGGAAGCTAAGGTAAGAGAGGCAATCTACAAGAACAGGGCAGCGAATTACTTCAACAAGAGAATCAAGTATAGGGCTTTTAAAGTTAGAGGCCCCGTGCTAAGGGAAGCCGGCATCACCACCCAAAAAGAAGGAGAAGGCAAACTCGAACCATGATGGGAAGGATCATACATCGTCATAGCTAGCAATAGACCAAATGCATACCACTTAGAGGACATGAAAAGGGAATAAGCTACCACAGCCATGAAATTCGGAGTACCTAAGAAAATATTTTGTTTCAATAAATCTATTAACCAAAACTAACAATGAATAAAGATCACTTTTATTCAAGTAGTCACATTCCTAAGTCTTCCAATGATAAAGGTTGGCTCATGAGGTACTATTAACACTTGTGTAAACAAACAAGGTGCATGGCGTAGTGAAAGGACTGGAGTTTGCAAATAAGAACTATGTGGCTCTTGGTCAAAAGTGAAATAAAAATTTTTATTAATTTCTTCAAAAAAGAAAAAACCAAATTCCTCCTATTACAGTGGTGAACAATTTGTGAGAGGAAAATCGTTTACCTTAGAAAGGAAAGCTAATCAAATGGAAAGTGAACGGAAAAAAAAAAGGACAACAAATCAATTAGGGGATGTTTGGAAATAGTTTTCATACCATCTCATATCATCTCATCTCATCCCATTTCCTTCCCAAACATCACTCAAACACATACACTTTCAAACTAATCATTACAACTTTTTCAAATTAATCATTATAATTTTTTCAAATTTCTAAATAAAAAATAAAAAATAAAAAACAAAAAATAATTCAACTTTTTCAAATCACCAAACAAAGATAATATTAAAAAATTGTATTCTAACAATATTTTAACTTTATAATATTTTTTATTTAACTTTTTATCTCTACTTTCCCAAAACTCAAAAAATACTCAACTCAAACTATCTCACTACTATTTACAAGTCATCTTACTACTATGCACAAAATTCTCATATAATCTCATTCTCCAAGCATCCCCATAAGGTTGTCGTCAAACAATCGAGCATTCGAATGGAGCTAGTAAATGAAAGTAGCAATTATTAGGTTGCCTTGCTTGTGCTAATTTCAAAATCTTCCACTGCTTCAGAGTCTTCTAGAAAGTGATCTCAATCAACTGTCACATGAACTAGTGTCCTGCATCAGCTTTCCCCCACTTGGAAGAAGACTTTTCCTTGAGTCAGTGTTAACATAAAGTGGCTCATCTGGTGGGTGGTATTCAAACAAATCTACCACCTTAAAAGTAGAGGAGATGGACATGTCTTCTGGGAGTTCAACCACGTAGGTAGGTAGATCATCACTAAGTATGCGCCATTATCATTAATCTTCTTCATGATTCGGAAAGGGCCATATTTCTTATTCTGCAACTTGTTGTATGAGCCAGATGGGAAACGACCCTTGCGTAGGTAGATCATTACTAAGTCACCATTTCAAATGTTTTGACTCGCTTGTGCTTATCATCTTCGGTTTTGTATCTATCATTGGCCTGCTCTTGTTTGTTGTATCTATCATTCGCCTACAGTTTTGTAGATCATTGGCCTGCTCTGTACTCTTTTGACCCTTTCGATCATGTTCTCAACTGACAGCCTGCCACACTTAAACTAGGGAGCTTTGGAAGGGGAACCAAATCAAAGGCATGTTTAGGAGGTTGGGTGTAGATAATTTCAAAGGGTGTCTTCCCTGTTGAACGGTTCCACATATTGTTGAAAGCAAACTCTACTTACGGAATGCTTACATCCCACTACCTTGGCCTATAGCGGGAAATACACCAAAGCATATTGCCCAATGTTCGTTTGGTCACCTCGATTTGCAAATTTCTTTCATAGTGTAATCCAAAAGTGGCTGAGAAATTCGGTATCAAGGTCAAAAGTGATGGACCAAGGGACACCATGTAGACAAACAACCTCTTTAAAGAAAAGGTGACCCACATTCGAGGCATCTGAGGTCTTCCGACAAGGGATAAAATGTGCCATTTTTTAGAATCGGTTGACAACCACAAAGATAGAATCTACACCTCGTTGAGTTTGAGGTAGACCAAGCACAAAATCGATGCTTAAACCCTGTGATTTCTGCTTTCAAAGTCACCAGCAATGTTGTACGTAGGCAGAGGGCATCGACCACCTTGTTTTATTGCCCCGATTTATGCTTGAGTACCATAGTGAACTTTTGCATGAAATTGATCCATATTTCATGCATTTGATTCAAATTGTTTTGCGTGTTTATGAATTTTAGGGCATGGTGATAGTTATGTAGGACAAACTTACACTGGATCAAGTAGTGTTCCCAATGCTTAGGAGACTGGATGACCGCATAAAACTCCAATTCATATGCAATCCATTTCCACCTGGATTCATTCAACTTCTCACTAAAAAAACTCAATAGGTCGACCCTCCTAAGATAGGACAACACCAGTGTCGATTACAGAGGCACTCGACTTCAAAGAGTTTCTCAAAGTTAGGCAGGGCAAGCACTGTTGTCGTGGATAACCGTTTCTTAATTATAGCAAAATTGATCTCTTGTTCTTCTCACTAACAAAACTACCCCTTCTTCATGCACTCTATGATAAGTGTTGCAATGGAACATAAGTTCCTGATGAACCGGCGACGGAAAGTTGCTAACCCATGGAAGCTACAAACTTGACTAATGGTCGTGGGCCTCGACCTATCTCGAATGGCTTGAATCTTCTCCTCGTTCACAAGTATGCCTTCAACACTCACCACAAACTTGAGGAATAATAGTTTGTTGCTTAGAAAAGTGCACTTCTTTATATTAACATACAATTCGTTAGCAAGCAAAACTGGCAGAACCTCCCTTAGGTGACCCAAGCGTTCAATCTCATTTTGGCTATAAAGAAATATCTTCAAAATAGATCACAACAAATTTTCCAATGAAAGGTTTAAGAACTTGGTACATGACACACATGAAAGTGCTTGGTGCATGTTAGAGGCCAAACGACATCACTAGCCACCCGTATAACCCTTCCTTAGTTTTGCATGTCATTTTCCATTCATCTTCGGGCCAAATTCTAATTTGTTCATATCCACTTCGTAAATCAATTTTTTAAAAGATGTTTGACCTTGCAAGCATATCCAACATACTAGTCATCCGAGGAATGAGAAACTGGTATTTTATCTTGATTTTGTTGATGGCGCAACTGTCCATGCACTTCCTCCTACTCCCATCCTTTTTCGGTGTGAGTAATGCTAGTACAGCACACAAACTCCTGCTTTCTCTGATCAAGCTTTTTTGAATGAGTTCTTCCACCTGGTTTTGCAGAATCTGGTGCTCATTGGGACTCATGCGATAGTGCAGAAGGTTTGGTAGACTTGCTCCTAGAACCAAGTCTATGTAGTGCTAAATGTCTCACAAGGGTGGAAGCCCATCTAGTCGTTCCGGTGGAACGATGTCCTCAAATTTGGTCGGTATTTCACTTGTGGAGTTATGTCAACTGCTTCAGCCACTCTTTCCCCTTTCACTACTAGGGTCCAGACTTCCCCAGATTCCTTTGCATCCTTCATAAATTAAGCTTTAGTTACGGTTAGAAAGGTATTTTCTTTCTCTACATTTGTAGGATCATGGCCTTTGTTTCCCACAGGTACCAGCACTATTTTTCGTTCATGCCACCAAAATGAATAAACGTTATCACGTCCCTTATAAGTGGCATCCACATCGAATTTCCATGGTCAATCGAGCAATATATGGCAAGCATCCATCTCTACGACGTCACATGTTACTTTATCTTTGTAGAATTTCCCTATAGAGAAAGGAATACGATAGAGGAGTTTATCCATGTTTTAGCTTCCTTTCAAATCCAACTAATCTTACAGGGTCAATGATGTTTCTCCATCTTCAACTTTAGTGCACTCATAAGGGCCTTTGACACGATGTTCTCGCAGCTACCACTGTCTATGATCACATTATATAGTTTGTTATTAATAGTGTAGTGAGTCTTGAATATAAAATGCCTTTTGTTTCTCTCCTTGAGTTTCAGGGGAAACAAAACTCGTTGAAGAACATCGTTTACTAGTTCTTCCACATCACCTTCTACAAGTTCCTATGATACTTCATCCCCGCTACCTTCTTCCTCTCTCGAATACTCGTCATCTTCTTCAATCACATGGACTGGTCAATGTGTGGGACACACGTTGGAATGGTGTCCAGGTTGATTGCACTGAAAACACTTCCCTGTCATGGCCTTAGTGTATGGGTTACTGCTGGTACTACCCTTTCGCAGTGTTGAGGTGGTTGGTGCCTTCAAGATTTGACTATTGTTGCTCACCCTTTGAGGACGACTAGATGAGGGTAGTTATGAATTATTGGGTCATGAGTGTTGGTCAACACTCCTGATTTGTTGGGTGAACATTGGTGTTCTTGGTGGTGGTCGAGACAATTGCACCTCGATTTTCGTAACTAATTTGACAACTTCAGATAGAGTCCAAACAGTGTGCAACGAGAAGTTATCTTGGATGGCTAAACATAAACCTCCAATGTACCATGCAAGCTATTGCCCTCCAATTTTTGAGAGATTGTTCCGAGAGTTCAATCGGTAGAATTCCTCTGTGTATTCATTGACAGCAATTCTGATATTAATATGGAGGGAGTAGGGGTGTAACCAATTCAGTCCGATCTGGTTTTGGACAAAATTTAAGATTTGAACCGATATGCACTAGTTTTGCATTTTCGAAAACTGATTACGCACCGGTTATCGTCTTAAACCGGTACCTCCGGTTTTATCGGTTTTGGTCCAGTTCGGTACGATTTTTCGGTTGTAATAGTATTAGTATTATAAGGGTATAAAATGTAACTAATGTATACTAATTAATTAAAGTGAAATGTAATTAATATACTAATATATATTAGTATTACTAATGTATTATGTATTTATCAAAAGGAATATGTTGATAATTTATTAAGCCATAAAATGTTATTAATATATAGATATTATGTTGAAAGCATATGATCCAATAATTTTATGTTATAAATTATAATAAAATTATCTTATATATAATTATAATTTATATTATTATATATATTATATATAAATATTATATATAATATAAAAAATATTATATTTAATATTAAGAAAATTAATTTAAAATATATAATATAATGAACCAGTCCAGTCTGGTCCTAAAAAGTATAGAACCAGAACCGGCTGATTTTGGAACTAAGGAAACGAGTCCAGGACCTGAGCCGGTTTTCCAGTTTCCCGACTAATTTTACACCCCTAGGAGGGAGGAATCTAGCCCTCATCGATCGTTTCATTTTTTTTCCATGCACATACCGGTTGTTTGCCTTGTCTCCTCCTGTTATTTTGCATCTATTCCCCTCAAGCTGATGCAACCCCACATAGCTTATTGGTCACCAACTTCACTTGTTGTGCCTCTGGGATTTGCATATAATCGAAGAAGTTTTCTACTTCCAACAACCAACAACCAATTGAGAAGACTTTCGACATGGAGGTGGCCAATAAAACATGACAAATCAATTTTAATCTGAAAGTTGTTATTTTGGTCTAGAGCCCTTCAATTATCTTGGCCTTCTCCACCAAAATCTTCAAACTCTTCATCGCTAGATAGTCATCAAGTATCAATTCGGCTGTCTTGGTATGAGCCCACGGCCTCCACCTGGATGATCCCGACCCCTTCCATTTTTCTTTCTTTTGTCACCATCAACATGAACATTAGTGATGGCTCTTTGAATCTCCTGTAGCATACATTCAATCCCTTCAAATCATTGTTGGTTTTGTACTAGATGGCTACCCAAAGGGCCTACATTCCATGCTCTTCAACATGGGAGTGGCTACTTTCGTCCCTTGCCATTGAGCCAGGCACAACCTTGCTTTGATGCCAAACTAGCAAAGTGGAAGGACATAAGTTTGCAAAGAAGAAGTGTGTCTCTCTTGCTCAAACATGAAATAGCAACTTTTGTTAATTCTTACAAAAAAAAAAAAAAGAAGATAACCAAACTCCTCCTATTATGGTGGTGGACAATTTGTGAGAGGAAAATTATTGACTTTCGAAATGAAAGTTAATCAAATGGAAAGTGAACGGCAAAAAAATAGGACAACAAATCAATTAAGGTTGCTCTCAAACAATTGAGCATTCAAATGGAGCTAGTAAAGGAAAGTACCAATTACTGAGGTTGCCTTGCTAGTGCTAATCCAAAATCTTCCATCACTTCAAAGTCTTCTAGAAAGTTATCACAATCAATTGCCACGTAAACTAGTGTCTTGCATCAGTGTGGGATGAGGGTTGGTGCTAAGGCTAATATAACTTTGGTAACCAACACTCCCATCGGCAACCAAGGTTAAGATGACCTTGGCGGCCAATGCTCTCTTCAGCGACTAAGGCTAACATGACATTGGCGACCAACATGCAACCAAGAAGTCAAGCCTAGCCAAGTGCAGGTTGAGCTTCAGCAACCAAGGCTAATACAACTTTGGCAACCAATTTGTAGTTCCGGAAAGCAAGGCTAACACAACCTTGGCGACCTGCATGCATCCAAGAAGTCAAGCGTAGCCAAGTGCAAGATGAGCTTCAACGACCAAGGTTAACATGACCTTGGCGACTAGGGGTGACAATATATGACAAGAACTGTAAGCCCGACACGAAAACAACACGAATTAAGCAGGTTTTGGTTTGATTTAAATGAATTCGGGTCAAAATGGGTTGACCTGATAAGACATAATTAATAAGCAGGTCAATTGTGGGTCAACCCATGAAACCCACAACCAGCTCGTATAACACGAATAAATTCTATTTTCAGATTTTATAAACTTTTAGTCTTGTATGTCTTTTTTGATGTTAGAATATGTAATATTAATATTAGTAGTTGACTACTTAATATCTCAAACAATTAAACTTTTTTTGTTAATATGTAATTTTATTTTACGAAAATATTAATTTTCTTATATATTGTTTGTTTTGATATTGATAATAAAATATTATATTATGAATCTAGTTATAATTGTGAGTGATTTATATAGTTATTCTTGTACTATACATAAAATTATATTAATTGGGTTAAAAGATAAATCTACTGGTTAGCTCAACCCATTTATATAAAATGGGCTAAACAGGTTGAAGTGAGTTGAAAATGGTTAAATGAATCGTGTCCAGGCTAACCCAATAAAAGTTAATTACTAAACAGGTTAAGTGGATCATATCATGTCACCCGTTATTTATATGGATTGTGTTTGGGGTTTAGGATCTGGCCCATTTAATTAAATGGGTCGTGTTCAAGTTGATCTATATAGTCTAATACGCATGACTTCATACCAATGTTTTGAATACAGTACCGGACGCCGTACCGGTCAAGGCACTAGAACGAAATATTTCGGTACCGGTACCGTTTTGGGATAGCGTTTCGGGATAACGTTTCGGGATAGTCGATATATGAATAAATTATATATAAAAATTATATTCCAAAATAATAGTCTATATATAAATAAATTATATATAAATACATATATATATATATAAATTATAAATAGTCTAGTCTGAATTGAGGGTTAAAAATAAGCTTGTAGTTTGAAAAAATGAAAAAAAAAAAAGGCCAAAATTCAAGCCGGTAGGCCGGTATTTTGGCCGGTACGAAACATATATAGTACCTGTATCGGCCGGACGGCCGAAACGAAAAATTTCGGCCGTACTGGCCGGTACGGTACGAAATTTAAAACACTGCTTCATACAACACGAACACAACCCGCGAACATGAGTTGCCACCCATATTGGCAACCAATGCATATCCAAGAAGTCAAGCCTAGCCAAGCACAGGTTGAGCTTCAGTAACCAAGGCTTACACGACCTTGGCAACCAATACACTGCCGGTGACCAAGGCTAATGCGACCCTGGCGAGTGAAGAGCATCCAAGAAGGCTAGAAGCTAAGCCTAGCCAAGAGTAAGCTCCTTTTCGGCAGCTAAAGCTAACACGACCTTGGCAACCAACACATAACTCCAGAAACAAAGGCTAACATGACCTTGCTAACCAATGTGGATCTAAAAAGCGAAGCCTAGCCAAGTGCTGACTCATTTGGCGACCAAGGCTAAATCGACCTCGACGACCAACATGTCATGTCGCCGACCAATGCTAACGCGACCTTGGCAACCAAGAAACTTCTATAAATTAAAGTCTAGCCTAGTGTACACCGAGCTTCAGAGGGGTAACCAACATGGTAAAAACAACAGAAAATGAAAGGGCAAAACAAGGATTGCTAGCAAACGTGAAAGAAAACTCGCAACAACCACTAGTCACAAAAATACATTTATAACAAGGTATATCATTTACAAAGTAAGTCCATTACCAAATCTATCAAACAACCCTACAACCAGTGCAAACAAAGGAAGGAACCAACCTCGAGCCTAGCAATTTAGGCCACCATTAGGAGGAGGAAACGGTTAAGTGAAGAAGGCACCAGGCATCACGTCAGCTCCCAAAGAATCCAAGATGGCCAAGGTTGTTGTGTCAGGAAGGACATCGTGCAACTCTAAAGACTTCAAGTCTTCTCCAGGATAAGCTAGGAAGAACCTCCTTAACATACAGAGACCAAGGTTGTACCCAATTCCCCATGCTCAATTGTTGACTTGAAGGATCGCAGATAGATAGGGGAAAAGGCAAACTACGTCGTCCCTCGAAAATCGAAGTTGGGCGTCCAGTTCATCGGCATGCTACTTAGATTTTGCGAGTCTCTCCCACAACGTTTCAATCATATTAGAAAGCTTAATAGAAAGCCCATCAACCTTGCAAAGTTTTTCCCTAATAGCTAACTAACTAATCTCGGCTTGCAGAAACTCCCACAAGTAACGTCGAGGTTTATTATACGAAGTTTCATGCAAGACTCTCCAGCCTTCGTAGATCTCTCTGCATAGGCAAAATAAAGCTCCATTGCTTTAGAAGCAGATCTCAAGACCTCCTCCAATTTGGCTCGCAGCTCGCCATTGTGTTGACGCTCAATGGCCAACTCGTGCTCCAAAAACAATTCAGCCTAGCTGGCCTCCCAGTCATGCTTCAAGGCCAAAGTGCGTCGATGATCCAATACCACAGCCTTTAGCATGGCAATCTCCGCCTCGTGCAAAGGCAAGCGGGCACCCAATTAGAAGTGGGCCGCTTCCCATCGTTTCCTTTCCCCCACCGCCTCAGACACAATTTGTCGGGCTCCTTCTATGAATGAGCGAGAAGACTACATGCTTCTCTAAAATAGATTGACGTTGGGCAATCCATTGAGCTAAAGAAGGTAGACCTACAATGAACAACCCGACTTAGTTATAATAGGTAGGGAGAAGATCAAAACAAACTAATAGCAGAGTTATGTAATGGGCAGAGGAGCTAGTCAAGCTCCTTGGCAATTCAAGTGACCGAATTGGAAGACCCGCTTGCTTGCAGGGTAAATGGAGAGGGCGAAACCTAGGAGGAACTGAGAGCCTCTGAACGAAAACCAGGCTCTTGAGGAATTGCCTCGTGCCAAGGAGGGTCTAACTACTCAGGATGCCATCAAAGGATTTGTGATGGGGGAGGACGTTTCCCTACTTGGCAAAGGAAACACGGGTTGATCCCCCAAAGGGTTCGATGAAAGCACAGCCACCCCCATCAACCCTCGGAGTGTTGGCCATGCTAATAATAACAATAATCGTAGGGACTTCCTTCCCCAATAGCAGTCTCACGAAATACATAAGAGACTCTCTCAGCCGGAACCGCAGCCTAACTCGCAGATTGACAACAAGTTTGACACTTTCCACCGCGATCTCAGAAATGCTTGAAGTGAGATTTTTGTCACCAATCTCCAACACCTCAATGTATCTTCTCCTAGAATGCTGCTTTCGGAAAAGAGCCTGAGAAGACTTCGGGGATCGTGTCAAGGAAGTTGGGATCTAGTAATAAGTCAAGATCCTGAGCCCCTTGGCCAATTACATATGTGAGGCTATCAAAGTGCAACAGTAATGGTGAACACTCTGTGGTCTCCTCTTGACAAGCAGGGTCACAACAGGCACGCGACCCCCATGGATTTCATAGTCTACTGTATAGGGCATTTTTTCTTTAGAATCCGAAGAGGTAGGAGCAGACCTCCTGTGTGGCACCCCGTTCCTCAGTAAGGAACTTGGCGAGGAATTGTAGTGTCAAGGGTGTCAACTGATCAGGAACACACAAGATTTAAATCAAGGATAGGCATTCAATTTTCACAAGCAAGTGCACTGTTTGCAAAATATATATGTAAATATATATCGCAATGGAATAAGTAAAGGTTTAGTCTAAGACTAGTGTTATTTGTACCAAAAATCTAAATTATAAATAGGTTCTTTTATTAATTTACAAATATTCATATGTCATTATCACTTCTCAAATACCATTACACATTACCATCTGTTCAAATCCTACGTCCAGGTACAAGAAACCACTGCATGATTTTTCGCCTGACTAAATATTACATCTCCAAAAGAAACAAAAATCTATTAATGGAGATAGGTCTCTACTACTAGTACTCAGGCGGAGTCGGTCATTCTCCCACGGGAACCTGTCCTAAAGTTATCTCTACATCAAAGTCTACATTTTCGATAAATGAAACCATAGGTTGGTTAAACAGGTATTACAAAACTGCCAATGAGAAACAATGTATGTGAAGATGTAATGCACAATCTCGTATAAAGGATTAGTGAACACATATACTCATGCACGGCGAGGAATCACCCTCTAATTAGGAAACACATGTATCCATAGTTATTGCTGGGAGTCGTCCTCTTGATGAAACACAGAATATAAGCATGGCAAGAAATCACCCTCTGAGTAATTACCCTTTATGCAAATCTCAAGTATACATAAATATCACCGAGGTGAGGAATCATCTTTTTCTCAAGCACATAAAACTCATCATATCTCATCATATAGAATCTCATCACATAACATTCCTAGCAATGAAATCACTTCACTATTTGATCTAGGAAATCACTCCCACCTGGCCAATGTGCAAGCTTATTTGCTTGTCTCAAATCCTCCAACACACACACCAAAGTATACTTGATGCCTCAGGAATTGGTCAACCGACTTGAAGACATTACACATGATATGCCCAGAGAATCTCTCAACCTGTCTATCAAGTGAGGCCAATACAAAATCGTTTCATCCTGGTTGTCACGTGGACCCTTACTCCCTGTATGAAGCTCGAGGCAAAGTGTCTTAGGAATGGCGCGAGGACTTCTTAACCTACCCATTATGATGACATACTGTAAAACTCATGCACCCAAAAATCACAATCACCACCAATTCAAGTATTCAAATGCATCATCTCAAATCGTAGAGTAAAGATAATCCATAAATATAATGAAAAAGATGTATATTATTTTCATGAAAAGAAAGGAAAAAGTTACAGAATATGCAAAGTTAAACCTTAGGCTTCTACATACAACGTTGCTGCCTTATGAGCATTTTCGTGTTATCTCGGAATACTCATACATCTGTATGGGTTTTCTCCTTGACTATTGCTCTCCTAATACTCGTAACTCGCCCTTTGCCCAAGCTATTAGCCTCTTTAGTTCCTCCTTCTCACCTTCGGTACTAGCCTTTTTTGCCTTCTTGCTTGCTCGTCTAGCACAGGGTGAAAAGTCTTTTATTACATCATGTGCTGAGATGTGTCTGCCAGGCTTTTTACATGGTGCCGCTCGTCCTCTTTTTGGACTAGCTGCACTTTACAGACCTTGCATCCTCATTTCTCACCAAACCAATGAGGAAATACCATCTTTACCTTCCACTTGCTAAGGAAATACTATATTATTCGCCTTCCCTTTGCCCACGACACATGACCGATCTAGCAGAACCAAGAAGCAATCAATATTCTATCTTGTAAGGGCAACCTTAGAAATGACGTAATTTGGGTTTTCCATGACCCACGTGTACGTAGATAAGATCCAGATGTACCATGTCCCCTCTATTGGGAGCCACTTTGAAACTACAGTCTCTAGGGACGAGACGCTAAGGGGCTTTGACAGGAAACTTGTGGTGGACTGCCTCACCAATAGGAAATTTCCAATCGACTCCAGAGATGAGAAAGAATCTCCGATCCCAGTTCTTGACATGGGAGTACTAGTGAGATTCCAAGTGGATGACCCAATAACCAGTTCATGAATGGAAAGTACCCCGATTCCCATCGTGTACTCCTTACACCAGAGTACCATCAGCATTCATACGTCTTTTTGTACCAAAATATTACAAGCAATAATCATGCGTTCAAAGTACATCGCCCATCAAACATCACAAAAATTAACCATCTAATTCTTTTACAAGAATCAACTATTTAACTCCTTCCAAAATAGTTTCAACAAATGTGCAATTAATAATTATCTAAAAGCAACTCAATTAGTGTGCTATGCAAAGTCCATTTTGTAATGATACCATTAGCTTTAAATGAAGAAACTTGTAACCTAGTTTGCCAACTCCCCCAAAACAAAAGTCACTCCAACTTAAAACTTTAAAAACAAAAGAACTAATAAAATACGTGCCTTATTATCTCTCTTTAAACAAACGTGCATCATAATTGAAGAAAGAGACACGCTTGCAAAAATGTCTATGCATGGTACTTAAGCCAACAGTGCTCTAATAATGGACCTGATCTGAACAAGTCAGACACAAGGACGAGGGCAATTGAGGTACTAGATACCTGCTCGATCGACACATGATGACCAAGTAAGTGGGCCAGAAAGCCCACGATATAGGTCTGATCACGAATCAGTCTCTATTCTTAAGCACAACAAATTTATCAATTCACGTCCACGACATTTGTCACTCTCTATGCAGTACGTACTACGTAGCAGTACTTGTCTAACTCACTTTCGGAGTAATTCGTTGCTTTGGAAGGGCCAAACGATACAAGTACTTGTCCGACTGTCCCAATGGACACCAAAATACCTACGTGCCAGGAATTAGAAAGATGTCGCAATTGATCTTGTGAGACTTTTGTTGAAGAAATGTTAATAATAACTATATAAAAAGAAATGTTCATAACAACAAAGACAAGATCGATCGTTTTGTTTTTTCTACATGTTTAATTATCATGATATACAAAGAAATTGCTTACGATGATGATCTTTTTTAATGATGCTTATAATATATACGATAATATCGACGGTGGGTACGTTAGCCGGCTGAACATGGTCGTGCATGTTTGAAGCAGTTGAAGGCCAAACATACGACCATTTTTGACGTGAAAATACGAGCTGATTCATGAATTCAATAATGTTAATGATATTACAGGCCTGCATGGGGTGGAAGAGATAAAAAATAAGGTGGTGTTCATGATGCTATGCGCGTTCCAACCACTTCCATTCCATGATGACCATGATTCTGGGTAAGTACGTAGTAGGGTAAGTAGGGTCTCCGGACGCAGCTAAATGTCTATGCATGGACGTTAATACGTCACTTTCTCGATCTTGGGTTTGATGCATGCTCGATCGATCTGGCCGGGTTGTTATTATATGTGTGGGGTGTTGGGGGGGGGGCGTAACGTCTGGCCTAACTGGGGATGAGGTGACATAATGCAGAGCCAAAAAGTGGAAAATAATGTGTATAGGTTTGGCAATAGCTGGTCCAGAAGTTGTGTATACGTATCAGGAGTAGTACTGCTGCATGCATGGTCCCGCACCAAGTACGTACTATATAATACCGGCTGGCCGGCTAACTAGTAAATTAAAGTAGGTGGTGGGCGTGGATCGATCTTGATCCCCATGCATGCAAGACGTTTATTAATTAGGAGGGTTAAAAAAAAACTTATTGAAGAAACCAACAGCAATGGGACCATGCAGCATGCATGCATTATCAGTACCAAAGCACAATAACGGAGATGGATCCATGCATGTAATCAATTCATGACTTCATCATGATGATCATGTCGTCATTATGTTAACTTTGGTAGTGGTCTCTCTCGGTGTTCTGTCCCACGATCAACGGTACAATTATCCAACTAGATAGATATACAACTCTTTTTTAATAATTTCATATACGAAAATCCTAAAAAACTTTTGATGAAGTGGCATTAATATCGTCATTAATGAAATTAATTAATTAATAGGGACATGTTGGGTTGTTTTTAAATATAAAATAAACAAAGAGAAAAACTCAGGTTTGGCCATTTGCTAAACATAACATATTTTACTTAAATAGTGTTATTTAATTAAGTCATTTACACCACACACACAATTGACAATACAATCTATATAGCATAATTTGATTTATAAGATTCAGATTTTAGAATTTATCTTCTTAATAAAATTATGTCACGTAGAAGGTGATGGTGTAAAGACCTTTAAATAGAACTATTCATTTTATTTTAGTGTGAAATTGATAAAAAAGAAAGGAAAAAAAAAACAGTTGTTTTGGTATTGTGTAACAGTTCAGAAGTTGTTTTCCAATTAAATGAAGTGGACCAAGATATTATGTTGGTACCCAATTAAGCGGACATGACCTAACCTGGCATGAAAGACAATATGGATGACCCTGATCTTTCGTTTCTGTGTATATATAAAAAAAATATATATATATATATATATATATATATATATATACACACAGAGGCTAGGAACGGCCCCGGGTGCGTTAGCCTCGGGGTGCACCTAACATAATGATTTAAATAAAAAAAAGAATGAAAAAATTAGTAGCTTATTTGTCTGAAAAAAATACAAGATTAAAGAAAGACAAAAAATAAGATTGAAAAAAATTTAAATTTCAACAAAGTATTTAACCGCGGGACTATTAAGGGTCTTTTGGTAAAACATAATCCTTCATTAAATTCTACAAGAGAGTTACACGTCAAATGATAAAAGCCGATCTTAAGGAGCTTTTGGTATGACCTTTTGGTAAAACATGATCCTTCATTAAATTCTATAAGGAAACTACACGTCAAATAGTCAACGATTTCAAAGGTCTTTTGATAAAACAGAACTTAACAGACTTGATGGAAAAACAATAAAATTTAACAGAAAAATAATAAAAGTTATTATTCACAATTAGATAGCCACTCATTATAATAGAGTAGATATATAGGAGATATGCTATATATAATATAATAGTCAATAGATATATATTTGAGCTTTGGTCAGCTTAGCTTTCTGGACATATGTAGTCACAAAGCTACATATAGCTGTATAATACATTGGCTTAGCTCAAGCCTCAAGCTCAAAAACATGTCACATACTTTGGGCGATAGATTGGCAATGTCATAGCTCTTATGAGAGCGACATCTTTATTTGAGAAATGTTATTTTTCATTTTCAGATTTTGTGAAATATTTAAAATGTGACATATCGATCTGTTTCAGCAAAAATGATAATCAAATAAAACAAAAAATAATAACAATTGGATGAAGCAAATTTTCACAAAATACCTTACTACTATTTATTATTTTATTATTACTTTTTATCTATTTTTTACAATTATTTATCACTATTATTCATTATTTTTTTATTATTATTTATAAAATATCTAAAAATATCTTACTATCCGAACACAATCTAAAATAATTCGTACCAAGAAAAAATATAAAAACTTAAAAAAGAGCTCAAACTAGTTAGTTGTTATAAAATGCAATTTTGGAAAGGTATTTTGGTGTGGTTGTTCAATTGATCAGGTACTTTTTCCATTTATGATGTCTGGTGAAGTGGGGAAGTTAAAAAAAGAAAAAAAAAAACCGCAGAAATTAATAACATAAATGTCTCTACAAGTGGAAACTCAAACCCCATAGGCAAAATAGGCAGCTGGTCCCATCTCTATCTTCCTCTGTACCCAACTCTTGCTTAAATGCATGCTTGCTTGCGTTAGATGATCTCAAAATGTTTCTTTTTTTTTTCTTTTTTCTCTTTTTTTTTTGGTGTTTTAAGGTCAAGACTGTTCCATTGCCGCACACGTAAATTACATTCACCCGCGGGCTTCCCTTAACCCCGACTAAAAGCAAAAGGAAACCCAGTCTAATCCCCCCACGCGTCTAGTCTACCCGGCCCTTTGTCAAGATTTACGTATCGTAGAGGGAGAGAAAATTCAAAGGGTTTTACCTCTTAAATCGACTGTTAGTTTGGATAGAAAAATAAGATAAAATGAGACGAGATTAAATAAGTTAAATAAAATATTATTAAAATATTATTTTTTAATATTATTATTATTTTAAAATTTAAAAAAATTAAATTATTTATTATATTTTATATGAAAATTTAAGAAAATTATAATAATGAAATGAGATGAATTGAAAGTGTTTATTATATTGAATTTAATGTAATATATTTTTAATGACTATTTATTTAAAAAACTTTCAAGTATATATATTTTATGGCACAGTTTATATAATAATGCATGATTTGATTTATAAGATTTAAATTTTATAATTTTTTTACATATAATATTAATAGTGTGTAAAGTGTTTTCGCTACAATAAGTTACAAATAGATTTTTTTTTTTTTATTTAAGTGATTAATATATAAAAATACGTACTATATTAGTAACTTTAACTCGAAATAATAAATTCAAAATCAAAACTAGTATTATTGTTGGTTATAATTTGTACTCTCTGTCATCATCATTTGACCATCAGTATAGTACGACACGTCATATTTTCAACAACCTTAATTATCATATTGTGATAAGTTTGTAAATTTTATGTAATTTAAGTATAAATTGAAAAGCAAAATCGAATCTTTGATTCTTCTATGGTTTTATATTGACATGGCTATATTCGCTGGAGTTAGTAATTGTATTAATAAATGTAACTTTATAATAAAATAATTTTGTGATTTCATAATTTTCTTTATAATAAGTTTATGGTGTTATGAATGTTAGAAATTATTTTTATAGTGCCACTTGACACAATCTCACCTTTTGGATCTAATATTATAAAAATATGTCACAAAATTATTCTCTAAAACAATATATTTTCTATGATTCATGTGTCTATTTATTATTGTTCTATATAAATAAAAAATATATAACTTGATATATATATATATATATATATTATTGTTCTATATTATTTTTCTATATATATAACTTGATATGTATTATTGTTCTATATATATAATATGCCACAAAATTATTCATGTGTTTATATATTATTGTTCTCTCTCTCTCTCTCTCTCTCTCTCTATATATATATATACACACACACATACACACATACACATATACATATATATGTGTGTGTGAGGGGGGGGGGGGAGTTCCGATGATCACGTAACAGATCAAGAGGAATATTCTGTAGCAACTAAAAATCAGGCCAACTCTCAAATTGCGAAGAAGACATAGCAAAGAATCCTGGACCTGCACTTCCGTTTCTGTTACACACCTTTATAGCATCATTTTGAATTTTGAATGTTACTTAAAGTAGAGCCCGTTACTCACAATTGTTCTATATATACATACACTATGTACACAGTTTTAAATCATCGAAATATCAAATTTATTCCAGTCTATTTGTTAGTAATATTCTACATGGTATCAGCCAGGAGGACTTGCGTCATTTTCTAAATCCTTCTTCTCTGCTCCCGCTTCCTTTCAAACTTCTTTCTCATTCAAATCATAAACACCATGGCCATCTCCACCAACTCTTCCTCTACTTCTGATAATATTCCCAACACTCTACTTGTCTTCAATCCTTCCAGGAGTATCAATATCACTAAACTCACCTGCACCAATTTTCCTAATTGGAAAGCCACCATGATTCCCTTTCTCAAGGGTCAAAAAGTCTTTGAGTACGTTGATGGTACCCTCAAAATGCCTGCAAAGGAAATTTCTAGTAGCAATGGCACCCTGCAACCCAACCCAGCCTTTGATCTCTAGCAAACCCAAGACAATCTTATTCTCATTTGTATTAATGCATCTCTCACTGATGAAATACTCATGCAGGTATCACAGTGCAGTACTTCTCATGAAGTCTGGACCTCTCTTCACACGGCTTTTGCTACACAATCAAAAGCCAAAGTCATTCAAGTCTGTTCGCAGCTTGCCACTGCTTGGAAGACTACACAATCTGTAACAGACTATTTCATGTATGTCAAAAAACTTTCTGACAACCTCGCTATGGCAGGTCAGGCCCTCAAGTGTGATGAGATAATCACATATCTCCTTGCTGGTGTCGGACCCACGTATGATTCCCTTATCACCACTGTCTCTGTTAAAGAACATGTCACCTTAGAAGAGGTATACTCTATGCTGCTCACTTGTGAGGCACATATGCAACATCATCAACAAGCTCTCTTGACTCCTTTCCCATTGGCTAATGTTGCTACAAAACAACAGCCCTTTGGATCACGTGGCCGTGGAAACAACTCTTCTTTTCGAAACAGAGGACGTGGCCAATCATCCTCCAGTGGTAGAGGTCATTTCAAATTTGCTACTCATTCCCATAACTACACTAATATTTGGTGTCAACTTTGTGACAAGCCTGGTCATACTACGGCTCGGTGCTTCAAAAGATTTGATGATCAGTTTCTTCCCCAACCTCCTCGGCCCAATCATCAAGCCAACATTGCCTCCAATCAACCCATCCAGCACTCAATAGAGCAAGAATGGCATGCTGACACTGGAGCTACGCATCACTTGACTAACAACTTGAACAATCTTAATGTTCGTAATGAAGAGTATGCTGGTAACGATCAGATTCAAGTTGGAGATGGCACAGGTTTGCACATCACTCACCTAGGAAAAGCCACTTTATCGACACACTCTCAATCCTTTGTTCTTGATCAAATCTTAGTTGTCTCTCAAATTACAAAAAATCTGATTTCTATCAAGAAATTCACTGAAGATAATCCTGTCTATTTTTAATTTCATGCTTTTTATTTCTTGATCAAGGATTACTTGAGGAACACCCTGCATAAAGGTGTAGTCAAAGACAGCCTCTACTGTTTCTCGCAACCTCTTCAGCATTTATATCCAAAAGCTCTTGTCGGTGTTCGTGTCTCAATCTCTGATTGGCATTATCGTCTTGGGCACGCCTTTTATAGCACTATTAATCAAGTTGTTCACAAAAATAATCTTCCCTTCAATTCCAATAAAAGGCACAGAATTTGTCCTGAGTGTGAGATGGCGAAAAGTCATAATTTACCGTTTTCAAATTCTATACCTCATGTTACTAAGCCCTTGGAACTACTTTATTCTAATGTGTGGGGGCCTAGTTCCATGATTTCGAGCTATGGCTCTCGATATTATGTTTATTTTTTGGATGCTTTTACAAAATTTATTTGGTTATTTCCTCTTAAGTAAAAATCTGATGTTGAACATATTTTCTTACAATTTCAGACTTATGTTGAACGCCACTTTGACACTAAAATTAAAGCAATTCAAACTGACTGGGGAGGAGAATATCGTAGACTAAATACATATTTTTCAACTTGTGGTATTCAACATCGCCTTGCTTGTCCATACACACATGAGCAAATGGGCTCTGTTGAAAGACAACATCGCCAAATTGTTGAAATGGGTTTAGCTTTATTGGCCTATGCTAATCTTCCAAAACCATATTGGGAAGATACGTTTTTAACCGCTGTATGTATAATTAATCGTCTTCCTAGTAAAATTTTGAATAATTGCTCACCATTTGAAAAAGCGTATAACCAAAAACCAAATTATAATTTTATCCGAGTTTTTGGTTGTGCTTGCTGGCCTAACTTACATCCTTATAACAAACATAAATTTGATTATAGATAAAAAAAATGTGTATATTTATCGGCTATAGTCTCTCACATCAGGGATATAAGTGTCTAGACCTGTCTACGAGAAAAAATTTTGTCTCTCGCCATGTCATTTTTTATGAATCACTTTTCCCTTATAAGTCTCAATCCTCTGCACCCTTAATCAATGAGTCCCCCACAGTCAACTTACCATCCACTTTAAGGCCAAGTGTCCCGAGTCAGCTAACCTTTCGTGCAGGTGCAGTTCTGCGTGCTAATCCAGTCACTCCACCTACCTCTGATCCTTTACCAGCTGTTGTTCTTACAACTGTCGGTCAAGATGAGATGCCCGCTCCAGCAATGCATGTTGTTCCTCCCTCTGTTGTTGATGCATTTGCTTCATCCACCATTCCACGCAAAATGACTACCAAATCTCAGACGCACTCCCTCAAGCCGAAGCACCCCTATGTTGGTTTTATCAAATACCCACTCCCTCATGCGCTTCTTGTGCAATCCACTCAAGCTCTGGTTGAACCAACTTGTTTCAGTGAAGCTTCGAAGAACCCGAAGTGGAGGGAAGCTATGAACATGGAGTTCAATGCTCTCTTACGAAATAATACATTGGACCTTGTCCCACCTCCATCCAATTTCAACCTCGTCGGCAATAAGTGGGTTTACAGAATTAAGAAACATGCCAATGGCACTATTGAGAGGTACAAGGCACGTCTGGTTGCTAAAGATTATCATCAACAACATGGTGTTGATTTCCTGGAAACTTTTAGTCCAATCATTAAACAAGGTACAATTCAGCTGATATTGTCTATTGCTATCTCGAATGGTTGGTGTATTAGGCAACTAGATGTCCAGAATGCCTTTCTTCATGGGTTGTTGAATGAAGATGTATACATGTGTCAACCTCATGGGTTCATTCATCCGGATTTCCCCACACATATATGCTGTTTGAAGAAAAGCCTGTATGGTCTACGTCAGGCTCCCCGTTCTTGGTTCTCTTGGTTGACAGAACAACTGACTGCATATGGCTTTGTTGGTTCTAAATCAGATACCTCTCTTTACATTATGCATACTGCAAAATTTCAACTGCTCATACTTATCTATGTTGACGATAACATCGTCACGAGTTCTCACTTTGAAGAAATCACAAAACTCATTGCTTATCTTGGTCGGGCCTTCCCTGTCAAAGATTTGGGACCATTATCATATTTTCTAGGAGTTGAAACTCTGCAAGATGGTGGCAATCTAATTTTAACCCAACGAAAATATGTTATTGATTTGTTACGGAAATCCAATTTAGATAAGGTAAAACCATGTAGCACCCCAATGTCCACGAGTTGCAAACTCTCAAAATTTGAGGGTGTTGATTTTGATGATCCACATTTATATAGAAGCACAGTTGGTGCCTTACATTATCTCGGCTTTACACGACCTGATATTGCTTTTGCAGTTCATAGGGTGAGCAAGTTCATGCATCAGCCCAAAGATGTTCACTGGCAAGCTGTAAAGAAAATCCTTCGTTATCTCAAACACACGGTAAACTACGATTTACATCTTACTAGTCGATCTTCTCATACTTTACAAGCTTTTAGTGATGCGAATTGGGCTGGTGACAATGATGATAGACGGAGTGTAGAGGCATGCTGTATTTTTCATGGTGACAACCTAATTAGCTGGAGTTGCAAACAACAGCAAACCGTGGCACGCAGTAGCACTGAATCAGAATATAAGTCCCTCGCCAATACCGCGGCAGAATTACAATGGCTCCAATCACTCTTGAAAGAACTCCAGATGCCACTTCAACGCTATCCAACACTTTGGTGTGATAACATTGAAGCCACTTATCTATCCTCAAATCCAGTTTTCCATGCTCGTACAAAACACATTGAAATTGACTTTCATTTTGTACGGGATCAAGTTTTACAGCAGAATCTTCAAGTTTCTTTTTTGTTTACCCGTGATCAACTCGCAGACTTATTGACTAAACCTCTGGTTGCAGCACGATTTAATCTTCTAAGAGCCAATCTTCACATGCAGGAGCTGCCCATTCGATTGAGGGGGCATATTAAATCAAGTTCCGATGATCACATAACAGATCAAGAGGAATATTCTACAGCAACTAAAAATTAGGCCAACTCTCAAATTGCGGAGAAGACATAGCAAAGAATCCTGGACCTGCACTTTCGTTTCTGTTACACACCTTTATAGCATCATTTTGAATTTTGAATGTTACTTAAAGTAGAGCCCGTTACTCAATATTGTTCTATATATACATACACTCTGTACACAGTTTTAAATCATCGAAATATCAAATTTATTCTAGTCTATCTGTTAGTAATATTCTACAATTGATATGAGCATACCTTCACTCGCCTCAAATGAGGGTTTAACACATAGTAGAACTAACCCTGGTTGAATACAAATAGCCCTACCCTTTAACTAGGGTTAACTTGTCTGGGTTACCGAGTGGATTGCTTGAAAGGAATCAAATCTAATAAAGTACAAAATTAATGTAAATGAATTTCTATAGAAACATTATGATATATGTAAAGTGAGACAAATATAGCATTTAACGTTGTAATCAGCAAGCTCAACATCAAACATCAATGACAAATCAGAGAAGCACTGGAGTTAGATAGAGCAAGCCTGATGTTAATTGGTATAAAGTGAATTGGGATGTTGCACTAGATGTGAAGAAATCTACTATGGGAGATGGTATAATGGTAAGGAACTGGGAAGGTCAGTTGGTGGCTTCTGCAAGTATGCCAAGGAGATTTATACGAAGTCCATTATAGGCTGAAGCTTTGGCACTTGAGAGAGCTACAGAATTTAGCATGGAGTTAGGTCTTCAGTATGTGATATTCGAGGGAAATGCCCTTGAAGTGGTTAATGATGTTAAGACTAGAGAAGAGAACTGGTCTTGGTATGGAACGAATGTAGAAGATATAAAAAATTTCTTATGTCATGGAAAGGTAAAGAAGATTGAGTATGTTCTAAGAGATGGTAATCAAGCAGCACATCAACTAAGTAAGTTAGCATTAGAATATGGTGAGGAAATAGTGTGGATATAGGAAGGGCGGGTGAGATCAAATACGTGAAAAATATTGTAAGGATGTTTAGCTCAATGAATAAGATTGATCTTTGTTTGTTTAAAAAAAAAAAAAACGTAGTAATAATAATTACTCTAGAATCTATTTTATTTTCTCCTCGGAAACTTTTGAGAGTACGTTTGGATATTGAATTGAGTTGAGTTGAGTTGATAAAATATTATTAGAATATTATTTATTATTATTATTATTATTGTTTTGAGATTTGAAAAAGTTGAATTATTTATTATATTTTGTGTTGGGATTTGAAAAAGTTGTAATGATGAGTTGTGTTTCCAAACGAAGCCTCAGATGTTCGGATGTGGGTTTTTTTAAGAAAAATTATAAACATAAACCTCACACTCTTGCACCATTTAAAAATATTTAATTTTATTCTTTTACCCTTATATTGATAAAAAAGTAAATTATATGTTTTTAAGTGATATGCAAAGTGTGTAACTTCTGTGTAGCATGACTATTTTTTCAAAGTTCCTTAAAGTTTGAAAAGAAATTTAAAGTTGTGTTTTTGTAGAATTTTGTGAAATTGTGAAATATCTTGGACTGAAAAAATTTTAAATATGTTTTTATGGAGTTCCATAAAGTGGTGGAATCTATTAAAAATATGCTTAAAAATATATATTTTTTTTTTTTGTGGTTTTACCTAAGATTCTTTTATTATGGAAATCAAGGTAAAATGTTTTGATAAATTAATATTATTTTTATATAAATATATTTGAATCAAAAGAAAAATAATATTGAGAGAATTAAAAATATTATAATGAAAAAAAATCTTAAAACATATTTTATGAGTTTTACTGCTCATAAAATAATTTATATAAAAAGTGAAAGTGTTACGATCACAACAAAATTTGATATATATAAATTTACAAACTGATATAACTTCATATGATATATTAGATATATTTTATAAAATTACTTTATAATATGATGTATCACATAAATTCATGTCATTTTATGAGTATATTTTTATAAAAAAAAATTATAACTAAAATATTTCTCTATTTGAAAAAATAAAACTTTTATATAAATAGGGCGTTGGACCTGTTGGCGATGTTAATAACAACGTGTAAATTAATTTCTTTTTCATCGTAAATTAATACGGAACGGAATAAATGAAGTAATAAAATATTTAAAGAAAAAAACAAAGGGATGGGGGAAATGGGAGAGTTTTTCCTTTAAAGATCTTTGTTGTTTTGGCTGGCTTCTTAAGATACGCACAGGGTTTCTTCCTTCAGATCCGAAGAAAAAGGTTGAGAAATCTAAATAAAATTAAAATAATTGAAAACAGAGAGAGAGAGAGAGTCCTACTGTTACTACTACCACTGCTTGATATTTGTTAAAACGATCCTGTTGCTGTTTTTTCCTGTGTATGTTTCGGTCGTTTCTATGATTTAAAAGTTGCAGCTTTCTATGTACTGGCCATCGAGTCATTTGTTGAATCTTTGAGAAAGGAGGAGGAGGAGGAGAAGAAGAAGAAGAAGAAGATTTGGAGGTGTGTAGTTTGGTAGGTGAGAAATTTGGCAAAGAGGTTGGAGGAGTTTTCGCTGCAGAGATTTTTTTGTGTAGTTAGTTGCGGATTTTTTTTTTTTTTATTCTAAAGAATTTATTTTGATTTTGTTTTCCTTTCGATCGGAGATTGTGTAAGAGAACAGCAATTGTGGGCGTGTGTGTGCGAGTGCTGGGGCAGATCTTGCTCATTTCAAGCTACAAAACAAAGACTGTGGACGATTATCTGCTTCGAGACTCGGTGAATTGGAAGTAGAGTGTGAGAAAAAAAAATCACTCTGTTTATTTGTCTCCGGGTGCACAACACTAATTTCCGGCCGGTTGAGAGAGCAACAGCGTAGGGGTTTCGATTTCTGCAAAGCTAGATTTTCGATGCTCATCGAGGTTGCTGACAAAAACTAAAAAATGGACGTGAAGCTACTCACAACTGAATTCAGAGAAAAGAAAGCTTTCCCAATGTTGGGATTCCGTGGAATTGCGGCTTTTGGTTTCGTATTCCGTTAGAATCCTCGCTTTGCTTCTTAGGGGGTTTTGGGAAGGATATTCTGGAACTCCTATCTGGGTTCACTGTTTTCAAGTAGCGCCAGCTGATATCAAATTTTCAGTTTTTCGCTTTGATCATATATTTTCTGGAAGGTAAATCAATTGCCCAATTTAAAACTTCAATGATCAAACTCATTGATTCACTTTTTCTCGAGATTTTTTTTTTTTTTGTTATTGTTTTCCCAAGCTTTGGACTAATTATCGTGTTTTACGTGGTTGCAGAGTTTACTAAGAGATAACCATAAAAAAGGAGAGGGGTTTTCATGCTCTGAAAATCAGTGAATTAACTGCGAATTGGTACAAAATCTCTGAACTGAAATGATTACATTTTTGGATTCGAAGGAGAAGTTAAAGGAGGTCGAAAAGTGCTTAGATCCTCAACTATGGCATGCCTGCGCCGGTGGAATGGTGCAAATGCCCTCGGTCAACGCCAAGGTCTTCTACTTCCCTCAGGGGCACGCCGAGCATGCCTGCGGAAATGTCGATTTCCGGAGCTGCCCGAGGGTTGTGCCGTTTATTTCCTGCAGAGTTTGTGCTGTGAAATACATGGCCGATCCCGAGACCGATGAGGTTTTCACCAAGATGAGACTGGTTCCGGTGAATGCCAATGAGCCGGACTTTGAAGATGATGGGATTGGAGGGATTAATGGGTCTGAAGCGCAAGAAAAACCGGCCTCCTTTGCAAAGACGCTGACTCAATCGGATGCGAACAATGGTGGGGGTTTTTCTGTTCCACGGTACTGCGCGGAGACGATCTTTCCGCGGCTGGATTACTCGGCGGATCCCCCTGTTCAGACCATTTTAGCTAAGGATGTTCATGGAGAAACGTGGAAGTTTAGGCACATCTACAGGGGAACGCCTAGGCGGCATCTTTTGACGACGGGATGGAGTACTTTTGTGAACCATAAGAAGCTTGTTGCGGGGGATTCGATAGTGTTTTTGAGGGCAGAGAATGGCGATCTTTGTGTTGGCATTAGGCGGGCCAAGAGGGGAATTGGTGGTGGACCGGAGATGACGTCCGGGTGGAACCCCGCAGGTGGGAGTTGCGCCATGCCATATGGTGGGTTTTCGGCATTCTTGAGAGATGGTGAGAGCAAACTAATGAGGAATTGTAACAGTAATGGAAACGGTTCAAGCTCGAATGGGAATCTGATGGTTAGGGGGAAAGTGAGGCCCGAATCGGTTATTGAAGCTGCAACTCTTGCTGCCAATGGGAAGGCATTCGAGGTTGTTTACTACCCTCGAGCGAGCACGCCGGAGTTCTGCGTGAAGGCTTCGATGGTGAAAGCAGCATTGCAGATCCGGTGGTGTGCGGGAATGAGGTTCAAGATGGCTTTTGAAACTGAAGATTCTTCGCGGATAAGTTGGTTCATGGGAACCATTTCTTCTGTGCAGGTTGCCGATCCCCTGCGCTGGCCCGAGTCACCTTGGCGGCTTCTCCAGGTACCATCACACCTTTTAATCTGCATTTCTTTTGAAATAGAGCACGGGCTGGTTAGTAAGATGGTAGTGTGTGGTGTTTACCTGTCATCATGTTGTTGTTGTTGTGTAAGGAAACCGAATAACTTCCTATCTGTATGCCCAATTTCTGTTTCCATGTGCTGTCATTAGCACAAAAGCGTGTATCCCAATATCATATCCTATCTATATGCCCAATTTCTGTTTTCCCTGGGCCGTTCTGCTATACTCCAACTTCCCTTTTGTATGCTCCCGCTTCAATGAAGAATCAATTTACCTCTACTCTTCCTAAGTTATTTGTTGGCTTTTTCTGTATGGTTTCTCTGTGAGGTTGAATCTGTTTGTGTCGGATGGCCTATCCCGCTTTAATATTTTGCTGTTTCTTACTGTTTTAGGTGTTTTATCATTGTGTTGGCTCTTCTGCTATTACTTTGTTGTAATTGACTAAACCTGCAATTCATTAGTATCATGTAGCATTACCAAGTTTCCCGGATGACAAATATGCATGCAGTCTGGTTTTGGGGAAAGACATGAGAGGTGCCCTTGAAATCTTCTAAACTGAAAGTTTGATAAAAATTTGAGCTGGCTAAGACATTGATAGTGTTAAACATCATACCTGAATTATTCAGTTTACTTTCTATTGATTATGTCAATCAAAACATAACTAAAGCCTGACTTATGAACTACATGATTTAATGATTCTGATTTCTGAAACAAGTCTAAAGAATAGTTCTTTTGGTAACTGGATGCTCTCTGGTTTGTGCCTAAAATTCAATATGCAAGTCAGTTTTGTTTCTTTCAATATATTCTTATTGGACAAATTCATATGTTGTAGGTTACATGGGATGAACCGGACTTGCTCCAAAATGTGAAATGTGTAAGCCCATGGCTGGTGGAATTGGTATCGAACATACCAGCCATGCATCTATCACCCTTTTCACCACCACGGAAGAAGTTGAGATTGCCACAACTCCCAGATTTTCCACTTGATGTTCAACTTCATATGCCGACATTTTCCGGCAATCTCTTTGGGCCCAGCAGCCCATCATTTAGTTGTCTACCCGAAAACACTCCTGCTGGCATGCAGGGAGCCAGGCATGCTCATTATGGTCTATCATTATCAGATCTCCACCTCAATAAACTGCAGTCAGGTCTGTTTCCGGCTGGTTTCCTGCGACTTGATCATACTGCTACACCCACTAGAGCCCCAAATAACTCAATATTTCAAAAGCCTAGCATGAGTGAGAATGTTTCTTGCTTTCTAACCATGGCACATTCACAGACTCCAAAGAAACCTGATGATGTGAAGACCCCTCAGTTTGTACTTTTTGGTCAACCAATACTTACAGAGCAGCAGATCTCTTTGAGCTGCTCTGGAGACACAGTCTCACCAGTTGGTACTGGAAATAGTTCGTCAGATGGAAATGCAGATAAAGTGACAAATTTTTCTGATGGTCCTGGATGTGCGCATAACCGAGGCATAGTTGAGCGCTCATCCTGTGAAGGTCTCCAATGGTATAAAGATAACTGCCAAGAAACCGAGCCCAATTTGGAGACTGGTCACTGTAAAGTCTTCATGGAATCAGAGGACGTGGGTCGCAGTCTTGACCTTTCATTACTTGGATCTTATGAGGAATTGTACAGAAAACTGGCCAACATGTTTAGCATAGAAAATTCTGAGACACTGAGCCAGGTGCTTTACCGGGATACTACAGGCGCAGTCAAACTGATGGGAGATGAACCGTTCAGGTGGGAATCATTTGCCTGTTTTTCTTGCATTAGCTCCTCCTATCATCAACACTTCTCATATATGACAAACTTCTATTTATTGCTGCAGTGACTTTATGAAAACCGCAAGGAGGTTAACAATTTTAATGGATTCAAGCAGCGACAATGTAGGAATGTAGAGAAAGCAATAAAAACTTCATTTCAATTGTACAGCTGGTTGGTCAAATCCTTTGTTCCTGATTGGAATTTGGAAGTTGGGGGCATTCTCATCCATTTTTTGGGTTGCAAACTTGGAGCCTTATAGATTCATGTTTTGCTTCCGCATTTCAGTGCCCTAGACCATAGTTCATTAAGAATTTTGGTTAATATTGTTTCGCTGCATCTCTCTCTTCTTCTATTTTTTGTTTTTGCAGACAACAAATCCTAAAAGTCCTTGAGGTTTGTAGGAAATGGTCTGTTTTTTAGAACATGTGAATGTGGGGTTTTAGTCGCTGTTTCCCATGTTATTGATCTAGTTTTGAAGCCGATCCGAGGTGAAATAATGTCTGTTCCTCGGGGGGGTTTATCTTTCTTATCAGAAATGTATTTGGATTCTCTTGCTGCCTGTAACCAGGATATTAGTTCATATAAATCAATCAAATGAAAAAAGGCACGAGACATTGGAATTACTTACCGTTGTCTTATATTTTAATGATGTCTTGGTATGTTTTTCTTTTGTGCTAATTTTCTTTGGAGTGTGGGTAAAGGAAAGATGACATTTTCTCCTTTGGCGTTTTTCAAAGTTTTCACAGATGTAATGGCAAGAAGATAAGCAAGTCTGTTCAAGAACCAATTATTTTGGTCTGGAAAACGATGGCTACCCTTTTAAGAAACATCTTTGTGCCGTGCGTGACTGAAAAATAAAACAGAAAGTTGGTTAAACGTCTAATCGATGCATCAAACATGGGTCGAAGTTGACTTTTAAGTTTAATCTCTCCCTTAACTTGTTTTAACTTCAAGAGTATCAACTTTTTCACACGCCAAAAGATTCTCAACACAGATTTCCTCGTTTGATAGATGAGAGGTTTTATTAAAATTTAAATATAATTTAATTTTTATTTTAAGATTTAAAATTTTAAAAAATTAAATTATTTATTATATTTTGTGTAAAAGTCTAGAAAAGTTATAATAATTATATGAGATGAGATAAAATAATTTAATTTTGTGTAATCAAACTAACCAGCAAAATGATTTTTACATTTTCTTGCACAAATATTTTTTTATAATTCGAAGAGAAAATAAATATATAGTCGTTTACATTTCATTATTTAATTTAAACATCATCTTATTATTATAAATAAAATAACTTTATTTTTATATTTCTCTAAATTATAAAAAGATATTTAATCACGAAATATAAGCAATCATGAATCTATTTAAAGCAAAAGTCAAGAGTTCCAACATGGATGATAAACCAAATCTGATCTTCTCTTTCTTTCTTTGATTATGGGGAAGTAAGTATATGTCTCATCCTGATGCCACAAGTGATTAGGATTCCGAATTAATCTAGTCAGAATTATATTTGCCTCTTATTCTCATTTTTAAATTATCCAAAATTCGTATTGAAAAATTGTGAGAATCTGAGCCAAAATCACCAATCGCATTCGTATTATTTGAAAAATTGTGAGAATCTGAGCCAAAATCACCAATCGCATTCGTATTATCTGGAATAGAGACAAAAATAAATAAATAAATCAGTTTATAGATATTTGAAGTTAGAAAAATCTATTTATTATTATCATTATTATCACCATTCTTTTACTATATTTTTATGTAGTATTGTATGATACCATCCATGTAAATGGTTTTGATGTAATATTATATGTCTATAAATAAAATATAATAAACAGTCTATAATCATATTATATCACGTTATGAGACGGTGAACTAGGGGTAAAAATTGACCCCTTTGGCGCGATTTTTGTACAAAATCGACGCCGACTGACGCTTAAGTTTTGGGAAAGAAAAGTGGCTGAAACCGGTCGATGGGGAGGAGAAACGCCGTCGCCGGCCAATGCTTCATTTCTGCGGTGGTTCACGGTCGGTTCTCAGACCGAGCTTCATCTGAGAGAGTAGAGACTAGAGAGAGAAAGAGTTGGAGAGAGGATGAGAACTAAGACGCGAGGAAGAAGACACGATGAAGAAGACAAATTGATATTGAAACGACGTCGTCGTTCAACTTATTTGTTTTAATACGTTATAAATAAAACGACGCCGTTTGGTTTATTATCAAACCACATTGTTTCAGTTGTATTTAAAACACAACTATAGGATTAAACGACGCCGTTCTACTTAAACTTAAGTAGAATGACGTCTTTTTAAGTACAAAATATATAAAAAAAAATTAATTTCTTTAGTCGGCCAGTTCAGCGGTTTGAACCAGGTTCAAACCGACGCCGAACTGGTTGATATCGGTTTTCTCAATTTTGTACTACACGCCGACCGACTTTCCACCAGTTTCGGCCTGTTCCAAGCTCAGCCGGCCGGTTTGAGTTGGTCTCGGTCGGTTCTCCTGTTTGTTGTACAGCCCTACGATGAACAGATAATGATAACTAGTATCACTTTTTAAATTTTAAACTTTCTTTAGTTAAGAGTAGTACTGGATACAGTCATGAATTGTACAAACGATGTACATTACTTTTAAAAAAGAGTAAAGTCTATTATTAAAAAATTAATTTTTTTTATATAAGTCTCATATTTATATTCACTTTTATTCAAAATGAGTATGTAATATTTATGCACAATATGACTGTAAATATTATTTCTCTTAAATTAATGATATAGGATATGTGTCACATGTGTCGACTTATAATCGATCATGAAACACCACGTTAATAATATTTATGGAAGGAATCGTTTTAAGAAAGGTTAAACCCTGAGAAACGGGACCCGTATCAGTAATTTTCCAAACAGACAAAACAACAAAAGCGAAAGAGCTGGAACAAACACTTTCTGTCCCTTTTATCTGCTGCACGTGGGAATGAAGGGGCCCCACACAAGGGGGTTAATAATAGGTTCACGTGTGGGGCAACGTCAGCCTGTGTGAGAGAGAGAGAGAGAGAGAGAGTTAGGCTGAATTTGACCAAAACACAGGACGACACAAGGCCCAGTGGCCCACCATATATACAAGAGTATTTATAAAATAGTTCACACTTTTCCAAATATTTATTTTTAGTTAATTAATTTATTTCTGAATTTGATTATTGTGAGATTTTAACAAAAACTATAATGTTGTTATACAATTGGATAAGTAGAATTGTAGTTTAATTGATAAGTCATTTCATTATAAAATAACAAGCGAAAAATGTTACAGATACAAAAATATTTTATAAAAATAAATTATAAATTTATATAATTTTATATGATATGTTAAATCTATTTTATAATAAAAATAATTTTATAATTTAAAATATCATGTCAATTTATGTCAGTTCGTGAATTTATTTTTATAAAATATTTTTTTTATAGATAAAACATTTCTAAATACAAACAAGATAGTAAAATGGTAGCTTCTTACCTAAATGTGCTCTTTTTATATAAATTAAGAAGGAATGAATTATTGATATAATCACCAAAAGTAACCCTCAGGTGATGCGAAATGGTACAATATGCCTAAAATAATAGAAATGTGCAACAATTTTTTTTTTTTTTTTTAAGAAAAATAATCTATCTTTAAGGATTTATCTAAATCCCATCAATACTTTCAAAAGTAAATGATAGAGATTTTTTTTTTTTCCAAATTTAAGACATTAAAATTGAAATTGATAGTGGGTGTTTGAATCTTTTGATTGAATTGGCCAACCACCGTTTGCTGATTTTATTAGTCTATTAAAAAAATATGCAAGTGGAAAGCCAAAAACCACATGGTTCAGGTTCACAAGAAAAACAATACAAACCCTTCACTTCTAATTCATTTCATTAGTCACCGACAAGAGACAACCCGAAACACAAGCATCCTTTCAATTTCATTGACCACATCGATCGATGCTGAGTTGGATCATGTGAATTCTCCCGGAACCGTTTGATCAACGGCTTCTCTCTTCTCTCGGGTTTCATTTTTTATTTTTTCGAAAAAGAAAAGAAAATAATATTTTGTCGCAAGTTACCCAATGGAAATTCAACTAAAATCATCTTCATTAGTTTGATCGAATTGAATGGTCCAATGCAGATAATGACCGACATAACATTAAGGGATGTTCAAACGTATTGAGATCAACTCAATTTAATATAATTTTAAATTGAGTTTAATATTTAAATATTCAATTTTTAAATTACTAAACGTCACTCAATTCAAAATAAACTCATCTTTGGTGGGTTTTACAAAACTCATTCTACTATTTCAACTCATTACTATTCATAAATAAATAACGCAACTTATCTCAATTCAGCTCAACATCTAAACAGGATTTAAATATTTTTGTAGAGTTCACAATGTTTAAAAACTCTAAACAGATAGACATTATATATTGTAAGATTTACATCACGTGTACATGTTCCGATTCAATTCATAATAAGCAATTCGTATTGATCTCTAATTATGAAAACTATTAAGAAGAAAGAAATAAAATAAAAAGTTGGAAATTAAGTCCTCGTAGTACATAGCATGAGTGCAAAACAATGGGCTGAACATATAATACTCAGTCCATTTATTAATCATAAAAGGGGACAATTTCTCCTTGCTTCCACCTTCGAGTGGTGGTTCAATTTTCACAACCCAATAGGGAATGGAAACAGACCAGTCAAAGTCAAACAACAACCAGTGTTCAAACCATTACAGAGAAAAAAATGGTGGGGAGGGAGACAAAAGCCATTCCCAAAGCATTGTTTGATGTTGGGGTCACTTTGTTTTCAGTTCCCAGTTTCCACCATACATGCCATGTTTTCTATCTATAATATTAAATAAACATATTTAATAAATAAATAAAAAAAAAAAGGAAAAGAATTGGTGTTAACTTGGCTTGAGAACAAGCTTATAAAAATCTCAGTTCTGCATTGAAAAAGATTTAAAAAAGCCAGGTTGTTTGAGAGATCCAAAGCCACGGAAAAAGGGGCACGGTACCTGCTGGGAGCAACTTCCATATTAAATGTGTACACTTATACTATCCGCAAGAAAACCTTACACTATACATTTCCGTTTAATTAATATGTGATTTATCATTTTTATTATTATATTTAAATACACACATGTTTAAGTATTAAAATAGAATGACAAAAATAATAAACCACTTATTAATTAGATAGAGGTATGAAGTATAAGCCTTTTGTTTAAAATTTGTCTTTAAACATTGTTAATATCAATTCCAATTTTTGACAAATAAGGGACATTAGTTATGTATGTATCCATTCATTTATTTATTTTCTAAGCAAGGGACCCATTTTACATCTATTTGTTACTTATGTTCTACAATCTTTTGTTGTTCGGTTTTAAAATAGTCTCTTGGACATTTTGTCCATAGAGTAAAAGTCCTCTCCTTCTTTGGAGGTGTGGTTTGAAATCTCTGTTTTAGACAGAATGTGATCTCTCAGACGGTTTGTCTGTAGAGAATTATATAAGTTAGAACCATATCAGTCATAAAAGAATTTGTATACTGATAGAGTCCTAACTGTGAGTAGTTGACTTGTAATCTAGGATTTTTCTTGTTATATCAGGTTATATCTGTAACTTTGTTTTCATGAATGAATGAAATCTATGTAAAAAAAAAAAAAAAAAAAAGACAACATTATTTTGTTGAATAATCAGACATCTCACCATTTTTATTCTTATGATGGCCATTATTTCTCCTTGATTAATTTGTGTCGTTTAATATATTTTACGAATGTAAGATTAACAAGTTAAGTAACTTATCTTAATGTAATTTGTTGAAGAAATGATATTTATTTTCATTTTAATTATAAAGTTGGATATACGTTTTTGTTTTCAACCCCAAATCTAAATTAGATAATTGATGTAGTGAATTTGATGATATATAATTGACTATGAGAATATCTATTGCAGGCGTAAAATCTTGATTTAAGTAGCTCTTTTCGACACGTAAATTGTGGCATCCTCATTTCAATTTCTTGAATTTCTGTTATTAATATATCTTTAATTACCGGCGTGAATGGTACAACTTGAGAAGATCAAATACTCTCATCTAATAAGGTTAATTATTAGGAAAATTCTCCATACTATCATCTCACTACGATGAAGTAGCATTATTTTTCAACTATTGAATTATTATTATTATTATTATTATTATTTCAAGGATGATTGAAAGTGTCAAATTTACAAAATATGATAAAATGAGATAGGAATTTAATATATAGTATTATTTTTAGAGAAATGCTAGTATGCCGTCTGAGTTTGCCCTCTCACTTTGTCCGTTCATGTATTTAATTTTTTTTGAATTGTTTTTACTTTAAGGATTAAGAAAATGACTTTTAATGTATTGATGTATTTTTTATTTTTTAAAAATATTTAAATATTTTTAAAAAATATAAAAAGAAAAAAAAGGAAAAAATAAAAAAATAAATTTGTGCTAGGCAGTAAGCCCAACGGTCATTATTAGGTGATAGCCTAACACTACTCTTATTCTTAATATTATTCAAATGAGATCTATTTTCCTCATATATTGATAGGATGTTGTCAATGTGAAAAGAGAACAAAAAAGAAAAACTAATCTCATTAGAAGTTAGCAATGCCCCTCTTCAAATAATACAAATAAAAAAGACAAATAATACAAATACGGTCTATTGTTTTTTTTTTTATAAAAGACGTACACGTTACGTTCCGATATAGAGTGAGATTATTTCATTTAATCTTATCTAATTTTAATTAATAATTTTATTATTATTTATAATTTATCTTAATTCATCTCAATTTATAAAAATTATATTTAGATATTGAATTGAGTTGAGTTGAGTTGAGATGATAAAATATTGTTAGAATATTATTTTTTAATATTATTATTATTTTAAAATTTGAAAAAATTAAATTGTTTATTATATTTTGTGTTAGAATTTAAAAAATTGTAATGATGAGTTGAGATGAATTGAGATGATTTTAATTACTAAATAAAGCCAAAAAAATAAAACTTTTTCACCTCATCTCATTTAAATTTATTAATAATTTTATTATTATTTATAAATTATTTCAATTTATTTTATCTCACTTTATTATTCAAATAGACCCTTAAAACTGATATATATTATTATTATTATTATTATTATTATTATAATATAAGAATTATCTCTTTATATTATATTTTTTAGAAAGTGCGGTGCCAAGCCCACCGGCCCCACTCCGTAAAAAGGGTGGGAAAAAGAAAACGTTTTTTTTTAGCTTTTACCTTAAAAGAAAAAAAAGAACAAGTCACCTCACAGCCAAGAAAAAAAAGAACAAGACAGAGATTCGAATGACGTGGCAGCATGCTAAGGCCGTGTGGTGGTCCCTACCGCGATCGATCACGACCGACATTCAGGATACACGCCTGCAAGTCTGCGAATGAAGCGTATACGTCAGTGACAGTGACTGTAATAGAAAACGCCACGTCAGAATGCTACTTACAGTTACCGACCAGAATTCCGAGGCTGTTCCTGGGCTGGGCCATGGCTACCGGACCAACTAATATTCTGGGCTCCCCTTTAATGGCAAAATTGGGCGGGCATTAAAGGACCACAACACGTTGGAAACAGCAACACTGCAACGGTGAGCCCATCTTTTAGTGAGTGTCACGAAAACTCAATGTGCTATTATGTTGGACGACATCATAACCCTTTTTTATAAATATTCGGTTTTTAAAAATTGAAAATAAAGATAAAGAAGGAAATATTATTATTTTAGTTATATGTGTTTTTTCTTTTTCTTTTTACTTAAATTCTATGCTCTTGTTAGTTGAAAAAACACTTGAATTTGAGTCTTTGTAGATTGTAGATTATGCAAAATGTCTCTTTTTCTTAAGACAGCTTTCTACATGTAATTGAGTTTGGTGTTTTTTTTTTAACGTTGTACATTTGTTAATTATATTAGTTTTAGACATCATTGAGTTATTCAAAAGATTAGTAGGTTTTATTTGTTGAATGAGTATAAAGTTCAATTAGTATAATTGTTTTTTTTTTAATCTAAACTAAAACTTAAAGTTAACCATTTTTACATTTGAATTGGCTTATATGATAGTTTTTTATATAGGTTGTATTATACGAAAAATGAATGCTTTTATACAAGAATTTGAGCATTCAATCATGAATCAATAACTAAAAAAGACTGAGTAGTACTAATTATCATTTAATGCTAATATAGTAGGGTCTAATTGCTCTCTCCTAGCTCTCGTTGAGGAGGTTTTCTTGCAGCAAGCAAGGTGTATCTCTTGGTTTGTCTTCTAACAAACTGGGCAAGGTCGTAGAGATGGCTGAGGAGATCTTACAGCGGTGGAGTAACTTCAGGCTTACGAAGGCTGAACAAAGTGAGGTTCTTGTAGACATATCAGCAGAAGATAAGGTGGCCAGGCGTGGGAAACTATGTCTCATTGGCCTTTTGGTGATAGACAAGTCTATTAACAAGGAGGCATTTAAATCTACCACGATCAAGGTTTGGAAGCCAAAGACTGAGGTGCAGTTCCAACGTGTTGGTGTTAACCTGTTTCTTATTGAGTTCAGTAATATCCATGATATGGATAGGGTGCGAATGGGCAGACCCTGGACCTTTGACCATAATCTGTTACGCTTAAAGGAGTTTAATGGCATGGTTGTTCCAAAGGACATTGCTTTTGACAAGGAAGTGATGTGGATTCAGTGTCATAATGTCCCTCTTGGTGGTATGACAAGGTTAGTGGGGGAAAGGATTGGGAGTGTGGTGAGGACAGTTGTGGAAGTGGATGTGGATGGTTATGGGGTGGGGTGGGTTGGGTTGGGTCATTTCTTGAGAGTCAAAGTTGAAGTTAGCCTGGTTAAGCCTATAATGAGAGGGGTTCTGCTCTCGTTGAATGGTGTAAAAGTGTGGATTTCTATTCTTTATGAGAGACTGCCATTCTTTTGCTTTCAGTGTGGTACCATCAAACATGATGCCTTTAAGTGTTCTAGAAATTTTGAAAGCAACTCTTTGGATGGTGGCCATGCAAGCTAGTATGGTGCTTGGCTACATGCACCTACTTATAGAGCTGTTGCTAGGGATGCAAAAGGTGGGAAGGGGAGTCCTTCTCCATCACGATCTCAATGTCCAGAGACCAGGATCGAAGATGATGATGTGGACAAAGAGTAGGCTGCAAAATTCTATCCTAGAAGAGGTGGCAGAATCTCGCAGTCAACCTTTTAATTTGGGAGAGAATATTGGAACCTTCCATATTGAGGCAAAGGAGAAGATTTCGGGCAATGAAGCTATTTTGGAAATTTGCCTTTTCGAGTGTGCTTTTCAAAAGGTAATTGAGGATGGCCTGCTTGATTCACATGGCAATGATGGAGATTTTCTGAACGACAGTTCTGTTGTGCATGCTAGCATGAATATCTCTTCCCCCATGAATCCTGTTGGGGACAGTTTGGTAAATGCAGGGGTAGATAGAGTGTTTAATGATGCTCAATCTCCTGCTCTCTTAGGCGATCCACTGATGTAGCTTAATGATGGTTCTTATAATGACAGTGGTTTTACTAAGGCGAAAACTTGGAAGAGGAGGGCAAGACTTAAGCAGGACATGGTGGTAGTATCTGACTCACCTGGTACTACTACTCCTTCAGATGTAGCTCATGCAACACGAAGGGGAAGGCCATTTGGTAAGAGGATGGCGAGTGAGAAGGTGGCAGCAAAGAAGAGGAGTAAGATTGGCTTGAACTTAGAAGATGAGGGTTCTACCGATTTGGCAGAGGCTGGTCCCCAGCCTTGCCATCTACAATGAGTCTTCTCAGTTGGAATTGTCGAGAAACCCTCGAACAGTTCGAATCCTTAGGCTATTGACTAAGGAAAAGTGTCACAGTTTTATTTTTCTTATGGAGACCAAGTGTTCCAAGGAGTGGGTTGAGATGGTTAAACAAACTCATAAGTTTGATAACTGTTTGGTGGTGGAAAGTAAGGGAAGCAGTGGGGGTTTGGCCATGCTGTGGAGGAGCTCTATGGAGGTGGAGCTTGTCAATTACTCAAGGTGGCACATTAGTGTCACTGTCACAGAGAAAGTCCTGGGTTCTAGGTGTATGGTCACTGGTTTTTATGGCCACCCATCTACCTCTAAGAGAGACAAGAGCTGGGATTTACCTGCATCTTTGAAGCCTAGCACAGTTATCTTGTGGATATGCTTAGGAGATTTTAATGAAATTATCAGTCAAGATGAGAAGGTGGGGATGTTGGCTAGGCCTTACAGGCAGATGGATCCCTTTAGAGCAGTTCTTAGTCGCTGCTCACTGCATCCTGTTGACACTAGAGGCCAAAGATTCACTTGGTCTAATAACAGGAGTGGGAGACATTTTGTTAAAGAAAGGATTGATAGAGTGGTGGCAAACTCAGGTTGGATTGCTCTTTTTCCCAATGCCATTTGCTGTGCTTTACCTGCTGTGAAGTCTAATAAGTTGGTGGGGCTCTCGAGATATCTTCAGATTTGAAGCAGTCTGGGAGCTTCAAGAGGGTTGCTTTAATACTATTCAATCAGCTTAAGAAAGGCCTTCTGGAGGTGATGATGCTAGGTCCATCATAAGGCACAAGCTTTCTAATTGTGCTGTTGGTTTGAAATAGTGGAATTCTTCAAAGAAGAGGGAGAATACAATTTCTATTAGTAGGAAGTTAAGGAGGATTGTAGCTCTTCAGGACACTAATGATGGGAACCATGCTCATACAATTGGTCAGCTTCAGAATGAGGTTGAGAAAGTACTTGTTAAGGAGGAATTAAAGTGGAAACAAAGGGCCAAACAACATTGGTTGCAAAAGGGTGATAGGAACACTCGGTTTTTTCATATGCCTGCAAATCAGAGGAGGAAAACCAAAGCTATACATTAGATTTTGGACAATAGTGGAAGCTTGGTCATTGATAAAGACCAAATTGCAGCATTTTTCTCAGCTTTCTATTCTCAACTGTTTACCTCTTCTAGTCCTTATGATTTCAGTGTGTGTCTCCAGGGAATGTCTACAAAAGTCTCTCCTGTGATGAACTCCAAATTTTTACTCAAGTTTTCTGAAGAGCAGGTGAGGAATGCTATCTTCTAGATGAATCCACTTGGGTCCCCAGGTCTTGATGACTTCCTTGCACAATTTTATCAGTTCAATTGGGAGTGTGTTGGCAAGGATACCTACAAGTTTGTCTTGAAAATCCTTAATCAAGGGGGTTCTCTTAAGAGTGTTAATAATTATCTCATTACTCTTATCCCTAAGGTTAAGGATCCTGGTCTCAGATTTAAGGCCAAGAAGCCTTTGCAATGTGAGTTATAAGATAGTGGCTAAGGTGTTGAATAACAGGCTCAAATCTGTCTTGCCTAAGATCATATCTTCGAGTCAAAGTGCATTTGTTTCAAGGAGGTTAATAACAAATAATGTGATTGTTGCTTATGAGACCTTTCATTCTATGAATTCTGGGATGAGTAGTAAAGTTGGTTACATGGCTCTTAACCTAGATATGAGCGAAACATATGATAGGGTGGAATGCTGCTTTCTTAAGGCAGTTATGGAAAGGTTGGGCTTTGCTACCAAATGGATTGCTCTAATGATGGAGTGCATATCCTCAGTATCTTATTCCTTGTTGTTTAATGGAGAGGTGACATCATCCTTTATCCCAACTTGAGGCCTTAGATAAGGGTACCCTCTTTCCCCCTATCTTTTCATTCTATGTGATGAGGCCTTATCCAATATGTTATATCAAGCTGAGGCTAAGGGGATCATCTCAAGTGTGCCAATTGGCAGAGGACCAGTTTGTGTTAATCATCTTTTCTTTGAGATGATAGCCTCCTTTTTTGCAAGGCCAATTCATTGGAGTGGAGTAGGATTCTGCATATCTTGGAAGTTTATGAGGCAGCATCTGATCAAATGCTCAACAAAGAGAAGACAACAATCCATTTTAGCAGGAGTACACCTATTGATGTGCAGAGGACCATCTTGAGGATATCAGGTATCAATTTTGAGGCTCCTTTGAGAAGTATCTTGGCTTACCTGCTGTACTTGGGAGATCGAAGACTAGGGCCTTTTATTCACTCATTGATAGGGTTTGGACTCTGGTTACCAGCTAGAGAAATAAGAATTTATCTGCAGCAGGCAAGGAGATTTTGCTCAAGGCACCTCCAAGCCATACCCACTTATACTATGGGTATCTTTTTATTGCCTTAATCCATTTCACAAAGACTAAACAAGTTGTTAAAGAAGTTTTGGTAGGGGTTTATTGAAGATCATTCAAAGATTTTGTGGCTGAGATGGTATAGACTTAACCAATCTAAGGATAAGGGAGGCCTAGGATTCAGAGACTTCAAAAGCTTCAACCTAGCAATGTTAGCTAAGCACTATTGGCGTATGCTTCATAATCCTAGTTCTTTTACTGCTTAGATCATTAAGTAGAAGTATTTTCCTGGTAGAGAGCTGCTGGATGCAAAGCTGGGTTATAGACCTTCTTACTTGTGGAGGAGTCTTTTGGCTGGTTTGCAGTTGCTGAAGGAAGGTCTTATGTGGAGAATTGGGGATGGGAAGCATGTTAGGATCTGGGAAGATAGATAGGTTTATAATCCTCATTCCTTTATGGTCCATTCTCAAATACCTACTAATGAGGAATACAAGTGGGTGGCTGATCTTATTAATCCCAAACTGAGACAGTGGAATGATGGGGGTGCTTGGTCAACTCTTCAGTGCACAAGATATTGATCTCATTAAGGTTGTTCTAGTGAGTGATGGCAATAGGGAGATTAGTTGGTATGGAGGGGTACTAAGAATGGGATCTTCTCAGTTAGGAGTGTTTACCATCTCCATAGAGAAGTCTTATCTAGATCTAGAGGTGGCCATTCTCTTGATGGTTTACAGGCCAAACTTTGGAAGTCCATTTGGAAGTTACAAGTTCCTCGAGCTCTCAGGATGTTTGTATGGAAAGCATGCAATAAGGCTTTGCCCACAATGGCCAATTTGTGCAAAAGGAAGGTGGTGACAAATGATTTATGCCCAATCTGTCTGTGTGCTAATGAAACTTCAAGCCATGTTTTATGGTCCTGTCTTGCTGCTAAGGATGTTTGGTCTCAAGGGTGTAAACAAGTGCAAAAGATGAGCATGGAGAGTCAAGCTTTCCAAGAAATATGGTGTGTTCTGGTTGACAGGCTAGACAGGGGGGAACTCAATGAGGTGGCCATGATCTCCCGGCAACTCTGGACCAAGAGGAACAATTTTGTGCATGACAAAGGCTTTGTACATCCTAACTTGCTTATCAGAGGAGTAAAAGGTGATCTGGATCATTATACTAATACTCAGATTCAAAGACTTGGTTGAAACCACCTGATGGGCACTTTAAACTTAACTGCGATGCAACTATTCAAGAGGGGGTTGGCCTGATTGGTATAGGAGCAATTTTGAGGGACAGTGCAGGTAAAACATTGGGAACTCTCAGAGCCAAAAGATCTTTGAGGTTGAGCCCTTTCAGTGGGGAGGCCTATGCTTTGATGTTGGGTGTTATTTTCTGCAGGGAGATTGGGATTACCAGTGTTATGCTTGAAGGAGATGCACTTCAAGTGGTCAATCTGCTGAGAGGCCCTAAGCCTGATTGGAGTTATGGTGGTCTGTTGGTTGCATATAGCAGGAGGATTTTTAATTCCTTTGTAGACTGGTCTGTTAGTCATGTGAGTAGAAAGTTCAATACAACAACCCATTGTTTAGCTAAGGCTACTCTTTCTTGTGGTGAGGATCTATATATGACCTTGAAGAGATCCCTGAATGTATCTATCACATTGTTTGTGATGAGATTGTGTAATTCTCATTGAGTAATAAAGATTTTTTCTTTCAAAATAAAAAAATAAAATAAAAATAAATAAAAAAAACCATCTTTTAGATCTTATTTAGGATTATATCAAAGCCCCAAAATCTTATTTTTGACTAAGTCCTTGTTTATTGGTTTTTGAATATTGGAATGCATAGGTTGTGTGTTGATTTGATACTTGTATGTTTAATTGGTCTGGTCTAGTTGGTCTTGGAGGTAGTTTTTGAATAAGACCAATTCACTTGGTCCACTATTATTGGACCCCGAGATCAGTCCTGGTAGCCTTCAAATAGGCTAAACTGATTTCTTATTGGCTATGTCATATCATGTTTGTTGAATGGTCCATGATTATGATTTGAGCGTTGATATGACTCTCAAACACTCATCCATGAAATAAATAGCTAATAAAACATATAAATTGTATATATATAGAGAGATACAAATATTTGCGTGTTTCGGCATAAAAACCTATGTCCACATGTCATTTTGGGGGCAAAATCTATTATATTAGGTGATTTTATAGTTTCTCATAGCCTCTTATAGTCCTCAATACAATAGAAGAAATAGGGTTCTAGAGAGGTTAAAGAAGATGCCTCTCTTCTAGAGAGAGTCCCTTGTGATGGTAAAGAAATCTTTCCTTGTAGAGTTGCTAGATCTCCACGTGTTTAGTGGTTCCCTCCTTTTATAGAGGTATCCTTCATTTTTATGATAAGCGTAATTTTTACATGATTTTTATTACTCTTTTACTTATTAAAATAGTTAGTTTTCCTTTATTTCTTTTGATTTGATTTGATTTTTATTTATTTTTCTTTATTTGTTTGTGTTTGAAGGAATGAGAAAGTTTAGTTCAAAAGAAGGACATTTTGGTATATTCAAGAAAGGAAACAAAGGGGTTTAACGTAATCTCGAATTGGAAGCGTCTCTGCACAGTCTTAAATATTCTCACCATATCTATCATGTCAGATATTGGATTGAGCTGATTCAAAAGGCGTTGGAAATATAACTTAACGGGCTACAATTGTTATTGAAATAGAGCTGTTGTAATTTCCAAGTTTTCTAAGTGAAAAGTGCCCGTAATCTAAGCCTGAAAATCTACAGAATTGACAGCATGGATTGGGGATCGGAGGGGAGCAGCCGACATCAAGGAAGAGTTGGGATTTTGAGTTTTTTTTTTCTTTATTCCGAATCTCTTTCAATTACTGGATGTTAAAATTTTTGATTATGTTTTTATTCAATTTTATTATGAACTAAATTCTATTTTCTACGACTACGATGTATCCTAACTACGATTATGTGAATCTTTTTTTAATTGAATTAATTTAGTATTTGTTTCAAATTGTTGAGTAGTTCATTCTAGACTTAATGCTTGTGAATGATTGATCATCGTTTTACATGATGTGGGATTCAATTTGAGACTGAAAAGTGATAATTGTTTCAGCCTATGTATGAGATACCGTGAGGAATCCGTAGGGTAGAGATATCTATGGACTTGTGTAATTTTTATGAGGGTTTCTTTATTCTTAATGAATTTTGACATGTTTAGAATTTTCACTGAAATGTAGAATATTTGCTTGTTGGGATATTTTGTTAATGCTTGAGAAAGATTAATGAATAAATTAGAGAGACTTGATTATCAACAATAGAAAATGATTATAATTAATTCAATTAGGAAATTCGCATAGCATTAGTTATGGTGAATAAGAAACCCTAGAATCTTGTTTTCTTGATCTTAATTTGCTTTTTTAATTTGGTTATTTTAAATTTTCCATTTCAACAATTCATTCCTATTCGAATTATCAAACATATCATAATTTAATAAATTTTGGTACTTATCAGTAATTTTCAATCCTCGTGGGACGATACTCTTACTCATTCACATTATTACCTGTTACGATTCGTGCACTTGCGATTTCAACCAACAAGTCTTTGGCACCATTGTTGTGAATTAATTATTTGTTATTGATATTGATACTAGCTAGATTGTTACTAATTTGGATTTTTTATTTTTATTTTTTTTTATAGATTTAGAAGTGTATGCCCCGATCTAAACCATTAGAGTCTACACTTTTTTATCTTGAGATTGAGAGAACTTTGCATCGAATCATTAAAAAGAAAAAGCAAGAAATCACCACATTCGCCATCACTATGATGGATTAGCGGAATGGAGAGGCTAATAGGGCTTTGTGGGACTGTGTTATGCCCTCAATTAATAGGTCTACATCTAGCATAAGGAGGCCAGCTATACAAGCTAATAATTTCAAGATTAAGCCGGCTTTAATTCAAATGATATAGCAAACTGTACAGTTTGGGGGGCTGTTGCAGGAGGATCCTAATGTTCATATCACAATTTTTCTAAACATTTGCAACACCTTCAAGCACAATGGAGTGATGGATGATGCTATTTGTTTGAGAATTTTTCCTTTTTCACTCAAAGAAAAAGTGAAAGCCTGGCTGAATTCTCTACCACCTACTGTCATTACTACTTGGGAGGAGTTAGCACAAAATTTTTTGGCAAAGTATTTCCCTTCAGCAAAGACAACAAAGCTAAGGAATGATATTACCACATTCACTCAATTTGAGAATGAATCTTTGTATGAAGTATGTGAGAGGTACAAAGATTTAATGTGAAAATGTCCTCATCATGACCTTTCGGCATGGCTTCAACTCCAAACATTCTACAATGGTTTGGGAGCTACAAACAGGTCCATGGTTGATGCAGCAGCTGGAAGAGCTTTACTGAGTAAAACTCATGAAGCAGCTTATGAACTTTTGGAGGAATTGGCATCCAATAACTATCAATGGTCTTCAGAGAGAGCAATGCCAAGAAAGGCAACTGGAGTTTTTGAACTTGATTCTATTACCACATTGGCGGCACAAATGACAACTTTATCTAAACAACTAGGTAAGATGAATGTTAATGCTATTCAAACTAATGTTTTGTGTAATTATTGTGTGGGAAATCACTCAAGTATCGATTGCCAAGTGGGCAATCCTTTTGCTCAATCAAATTCCGAAGAAGCTAAGTATGTGTCCAATTTCCAACGTTAAAACAATCCTTATTTAAACACAATCAATTCTGGATGGAAAAATCACCTAAATGTTTCGTGGAGCAACAATCAAGAGGCAGCTAGACCACCTCAAAATTTTCCACAGCAAGAAAAGAAGTCGACACTCGAGTAGATGTTCATGCAATACATGCAAAAGATAGATTTGGCAATCCAAAACAATTCAGCTTCAATTCGTAACCTTGAGGCTCAAATTGGTCAGCTTTCAAACATTCTTACAGAGAGGATGCGGGAACTTTTCCGAGCAATACTGTCATCAATCCTAAGGAACATGCCAAAGCAATAGCATTGAGAAGTGAGAGGAAAATGGAGCAGCCACAAATAGCAAGTATCGAGCAAGATAGGGTTGGAAATCATGTGGAGTCTGAACCAAAGATGGAGGAATTGGAGTAGCAAGTGGCCAATCAGCAAGTTGGAAATCCTAAGTAGAATAAAGAAGCTTCAAAACCCATGAATTCCAAGAAGTTTACATTTGAAACTAATTCTCCTTCAATTTATGATCTACCGATTTCCTTTTCCTCAAAGATTTTAAAAAATAAATTTGATAATCAATTCTCTAAATTTCTTAACATTTTTAAGGAATTCTATATTAATATTCATCTTATTGAAGCTTTTGAGAAAATGCCTAAATATGCTAAGTTTTTGAAAGATATTTTATCAAACAAGTGGAAGTTGGAAGAGCATGAGACAATGATGTTAACCGAAGAGAGTAGTGCAATTTTACAAAAGAAGTTGCCTCCTAAATTGAAAGATCCATAGAGTTTTACAAGTCCTTGCACTATAGGAATTTCTTATTTTGATAAAACTTTATATGATTTAGGAGCAAGTATTAATCTTATACCTTTTTTATGTTTTCAGGAAGTTAGGTCTTGGAGAAACAAAACCTACTATGGTCTCTTTACAATTGGTGGATAGGTCTATCAAGCACCCGAGATGACTCATTGAAGACGTTTTGGAGAAGGTGGACAAGTTTATTTTTTTGGCAGATTTTATTGTGCTAGACATGGAGGAGGATGAGGAAATACCTTTGATTCTAGAGTGACCTTTTCTTGCTATGGGGAGAACTTTAATTGATGTCCAACAAGGAAAACTTATTTTTGAGGGTTGATGATGAGCATGTTACTTTTGATGTATTTAAGGCTATAGATTTTCCTTCTAAAGTACACTTTTGCTTTCAAATTAGTGACTTAAACTTAGTGGTAGTTGAGACCTATAGGGCTGGATTTTCAAAGCTGTCACTTGAAGTGTGTATTACTCAGTCTACAACTCTTGAATACTAGAATGAAGAGGTTGGGAGTGTGTAAGGTATTTGGAATTTGAACCATCCTTTCATCCTTCCATAAAGTCAAAATTGGAAGAGCTAGAATCATCTTGGTCGACATCTTCAAGTAAGGAACCACCCAAACTTGAGCACAAACTGCTTCTGTCAAATTTGAGGTATGCTTTCTTAGGCTAGGACTCTACTTTGCCGGTTATTATTAATGGTTCTTTGAGTGATGTAAAGGAGGAAAGGTTACTAAGAGTTTTAAAGGAGCATAAGATGGCTTTGGGATGGACAATCTCGGATATCAAGGGAATTAGTCATTCGATTTGTATGCATAAGATTTTAATGGAGGATAGTTTCAAGTCGATAGTTCAACCGCAATAGAGATTGAATTCATCAATGCAAGAAGTGGTGCATAAAGAAGTATTGAAAGTCTTAGATGTTGGAATTATCTATCTAATCTCAGATAGTGCATGGGTAAGTCCGATTCAAGTGGTCCTAAAGAAAAAGGGAATAACCATGGTAAAAAATGACAACAATGAACTTATACCAACAAGGATAGTCACGAGATGTCGAGTATGCATAGATTCTCGAAGAGTTAATGATGCAATTCGAAAAGATCAATTTTCATTGCCTTTTATCAGCCAAATGTTAGAAGTACTTGCTGGCCATGCTTACTATTGTTTTCTAGATGGGTATTCCGGATACATCAAATCATAATTGCTCCTGAAGATCAAGAGAAGACTACTTTCACTTGTCTCTACGAAATTTTTGCACATAGGAGGATGCCTTTTGGTCTTTGCAATGCTCCAACCACGTTCCAAAGATGCATGATGTCAATTTTCTCCAACATGGTGGAAAAATTTATAGAAGTCTTCATGGATGTCTTCTCGATTTTTGGTTATTCTTTTGATAATTGTTTATCTAATTTGTCTTTGGTTTTGCAGCAATGTGAGGAGACTAATTTAGTTTTAAACTGGGAAAAATGCCACTTTATGGTCGAGGAAGGGATAATGCTTGGCCATCGAATTTCCTTCAAGGGAATTGAAGTCGATTGAGCCAAAATAGATGTTATTGACAAACTCCCACCGCTGACCAATGTGAAGGGAGTGAGAAGTTTCTTGGGTCACGCTCGATTTTATCGATGGTCATTAAGGATTTTTCTCAAATTACTAGACCACTTTACAATCTTTGGATTAATGATACACCGTTTGATTTTTCTCATGAACGCTTACATGCTTTTGAAACATTGAAAACTAAATTAATTTCAGCACCTATAATTGTTTCACCGGATTAGAATTTACCTTTTGAATTGATGTTTGATGCTGGTGATTTTGCTATCAAGGCTGTTTTAGAGCAGAGAAAAGATAAAAAATTTCGTGTTATTTATTATGCAAGTAGGACTTTAACGGAAGCTCAACTTAATTATACTACTATCGAAAAAGAATTATTAGCTGCTGTTTTTGCTTTTGAAAATTTCGTTCTTAGTTGACAGGTTCAAAGGTGGTTGTCTATATCGATCACTCTGCACTTAAGTACTTGCTTGCGAAGAAGGATGCTAAACCAAGATTACTTCGATGTATCTTGCTTCGACAAGAAGGGTATCAAAAATTTGGTGGTAGATCACTTGTCCCAGATTGAGCCTAAGGGTGCGGATGATGAGCAGTAATTGCCAATTAATGAAGCATTTCCAGATGAGCATTTGATGGTTGTACAGGTTGTTCCATGGTATGCCGACATAGTCAACTACTTGGTGTCACAAATTCTACCTCCCGGGATGACATATCAACAAAAGAAGAAGTTCTTCTCCAACTTAAACTATTATTTTTGGGAGGAACCTTTACCTGAAGAAAAGATGGAGAGCATACTCCGACATTGCCACTCATTGGAAGTGGGCGGCTACTTTGGTGGAGCAAAAATAACAGCAAAAATTTTGCAATCCGGGTTTTATTGACCTTCTATTTTTAAGGATTCTTTTAACTTTGTTAATTTATGTGATCATTGTTAATGGGTTGGAAATATTTCTAGGAAACATAAGTTGCCTTTGAATAATATTTTAGTGATTGAATTGTTTGTTGTGTGGGGGATAGATTTTATGGGTCATTTTCTATCTTCGTATTCTGACAAATTTATTTTGGTTGCTGTAAATTACTTCTCCAAATGGGTGGAAGCTACTGCTTTGCCGACCAATGATGCTAAGGCTGTGGTGAATTTTCTTCAGACAAATATCTTTTCCCAATTTGGCACTCCAAGGGCGATAATTAGTGATGGTGGGAAGCATTTTTGCAACAGTCAATTTGAAGCTTTAGTTACTAAGTATAGATTTACTCATCATGTGGCAACACAATATCATCCTCAAACAAGTGGCCAAGTCGAGGTGTCCAATAGGGAGTTCAAGCATATACTTGAGAAGACTATTAGTATCTCACGAAAGGATTGGGCATGAAGGTTAGATGATGCATTATGGGCTTATAGGATAACATTTAAAACACCAATTGGAATCTCACCTTATTGGTTAGTTTATGAGAATGGATGCCATTTACCCGTGGAGCTAGAACATAGAGCTTAGTGGGTGATGAAGATACTTAATTTTGATTTAAAAGGTGTGGGTGAGAAGAGGATGTTGCAAATTAATGAGGTGGATGAGTTTCGCAATGATGCTTACACTATAGGAAATCTAACTTTTTGCGACTATTTAAATTTTCGGAAGCATGATTTCAGACACAAATGGTTGGGTTTTACTGTTGGGGTGTATTGGCTTCGGCGAAGTCGAAATCAGTGGGGAAAAAAACTTTTTGCATCTAAATATTGTCGCTGCAAAAAGTAGTTGCGGCAAGTATAACAGTTGGAGTTATTGTGGCGACCAAACGTCGCAGCGAAAAAATTTTACAACTTCAAAATTTATCGCTGCAAAAAATTTGTAGGCAAAAAGTCATTATATTTAATTTTTAGTTATTGTGGCGACTGTAATTCGCGGCAACACAAATATTTTGGGTCTACGATGTGATCGCTGCAACAAAAAGCCGCATCACAGAAGTGATATTATTGTTGAGATGACCTATTGTGGCGAGAAAATTCCGCGGCAAAAAAAATTAGGGGACACGAATTCGCTGAGAAAGGCCATCCACATTTCATTTCATCCCCAATCTACCCTAATACTCTCTCTCTCTCTCTCTCACTCTCTCGCCTGAAATATTTCATATCGCCAGTGAAAAAAAAGCTGATCCACCTATTGTGGAGCCAGTGGTCTCCACCGGACACGGTAAGTTTCTATCTCCGCCGTCTTTGGATTTCTTTTTATCGATTTGTGAGGTCTCTATATAGCTTACTGCCAGGGTCACTCTTTCATCTTATCTATGCCTCTCGCTCTAGCAAAGTGTTTGTTGGATATTGTGTTTCAATTGTTATTGTGATTGTTGGTTTGCTTTGGCCTTTCCCATGGATATGCAGCATACAATGTTATTGGCTACGGATGGTTGACCATGCATGGCTAGGTTGGCATAAATGTATTTTTTTTTTCAATGTGGCATATGTGAAGGCATCATTGAAAGAGGTTTTATATATGAAGTACTAATACATTTACTCATCTTTGTTTAGGGTTTGTACGACCTGAGGATGGATGTGTTGTATGGATATTTTACAACTTCTTGGTAGAATGAAGACAAGACTATACGTAAGAGCTGGAGTACTAAGGGTGTGCTCATCAAGCAACAAAGGGTGATTTAGGATTAAGATCAAGTCTTGATATTTGTTGCACTAGTTCCTGGATAATTGAAAAACAATGATGAATGAATATTATTAGGCCAATACTAGTTAGACAGGTTGTTGCATCTTTAGTTATGTATGAACAATGACATTGTGGCTAGCTTTGGCATGTGATTTTTGGGTTTGTCATGAACAACAAAATAGTCAATAGGTTGTATGATGGCTTTAGCTATAGGTATGCTCTTGTCCCTGTATGTTCTTCATGAATGGATGATGCTAGCCCCTTCTTTTGTGTTATATGAAGTACTTACATTTCTATTGTGTTATATATGTGAGCTAAGTTATTTTATTTTTTTTAAACCAATGCATTCAGTAAACATCTTAGCATGCTAAATCAGTAAGGGTAAAATAAAATTTTAACGAGGTGCAAATTGCCTACTACACACTCTCAGCTAAAACAATAAAAAACTTTAATAATAAAAAAAACAAATCCACACTAATTCTGGCGATCAAATGTCGCCAGAAAATGAAATTTGCGTCTTTGCATTTGATGGCGAACAAACTTGTCGCCAAAAATACAATTTCTGGCGATTACAATATCGCCAGAAAAGGGTCATCGAAAACCTATCAATTGTGGCGATAGTGTGTGGCCGCATTTTTTTATTTGCATCGACGTAGAACATTTTTCTCTTCCAAATATTATCGCAAGTTTTAGTGGCAAATTTGTGTCACCGCAATTGCTTATTGTGACAATAAAATTTATCGTCAGGAATGCAGACGAATTATCCATTCAATTGTGGCGGGCAATAACCGCCGTAATAGATTAATGCGTTGCGGCGAGGACTCTGAGCATAAACTGCCGCAAAAATCAATTTGTTGCAGCTCGGTTAATTTCTCACGGCAACTTCTCAATTAAGTCAGCTTAATTGCTGCAATATGGTGGTAGGATAATATAGACGCAATTGGTTATTTGCGACTGAAAATTGATGTTTTTGGGGTGATTGACTTCGCCAGAAATGACAATATTCCTTGTAGTGTTATGAGAATACTCGGATTTACAAGGAAAATACTAAAAGATGGCATGATAAGCATATTTTGAGAAGGGAGTTCGAAGTGGGGAAGAAAGTTTTACTATTCAATTCAAGACTTCGACTTTTTTTGGGAAAGTTGCGATCTAGGTGGTTGGGACCATTTGTTGTGACTAGTGTTTGTCCATATGGAGTGGTTGAAGTTCATCACGAGGCAAATGGGACATTCAAGGTTTGCATAAGTTTGGGGGCTCTCGAATGTGTTACATGGTTGCACTTTCAATGACAACATTCAATTGGAAATCGGGGGAGCACTTCTTACCTTTTCTCATTTTTTTTCCATTTTTCTTCTTCTTTTTCATTGAGGACAATGTGTTATATAAGTTTGGGGGAAGGGAGTTTATATTTTATTTCACAATAAAAAAAAAAATCTGTGTTTGGTTTGATGAATAAAAAGCCTATAATAAGAATATGGTTGCAATTGATTATAATTTTTAAGGAAAAATTCTTATTGCTTGAGTTTATTTGTTAATCCTTGACTTGATTTTGCTTAATTTGAGATTTTCTATATTCAATGAATGCTTATCATGATCATTAATTGTTTTGCATACCTAGAGAGATTTTATGTGAATATTGTAAATTAGTATGATCTCAACAAACTCTAGAACTTGTTTGATGGCACTCGAGGCGAAATCCTAGACAAAATATTACTTGGAAAATGATTTAGGCATTCTTTGAATAGATTGAGCCTTTCAAACTTACCTATTTATTATCTTTATCCCTAGTCATCCCTATTTGAGCTTAAATATTGATTTCCTTATCTTTAAAGAGAACTAAGTTTACACAAAGTCAGAAGAGCATGGAAGGTGTGAGAGGTAGAAAGTTTACCATCGCATATGTTATCAAAGTCATAAGTTTGCGGGTGTGAAAAGTCAACAAGGTGTTGGGAAGTTATTCAAAAAAAAAGAATTTTTTTTTTTTCAAAGGATCTTTGAATTCTTATACCAAAAAAAGAAAAAAAAAAAGAAAAAAAAAAGAAAAAAAAGAATAGAAAAGAAAGAAGGATCTTTGAAAGTATGATAAAGAGAGGTGTTTTGAGAGATTCAAAGGATTGAGAAGAAGTGTATGTGTTCGACGTGAGTATACTCTATTTATTTTGTTTGTGTTCAAAATTAAGTTCTCTTACTTTGTTTGAATCCTATCTTTTCTTTATAACCTTCACCTTAGCCTTATATTACAAGCCTAATAAAGACATATTGATCCTTGGTAATATTTTTGTTCTATATTAGTGAAAAGTGATTTGAAAAGCAAGTCTATAGAGTTTGAATTATCAATTTCATAACTAGAGATCCATTATATATTTACTTCTTTGCATAAAATCATCCGGGGAGCAAATAATGAAGTGAAAATGATAGGTATGCATGAATGAGATGATTGATAATGAGGTGGAATTGACTTTTGAATTGACTTTTAGACTTGTGTGATATTGAATGATTGGTTTGGATTATAAACTTTAGGCAATCTTTAAGGTAACAAATTTTATGAATTAAACCATTTTTGTTTTTAGTTGCTTTTCTCTTTTTCTTTACTTCAGGGCAAGCAAATTTTAAGATTGGAAGAATTTGATAAGTGTAATTTTTACATGATTTTTATTACTCTTTTACTTATTAAAATTGTTAGTTTTCCTTTATTTCTTTTGATTTGATTTTTATTTATTTGCTTGTGTTTGAAGGAATGAGAATGTTTAATACAAAAGAAGGGCATTTTGGTACATTCAAGAAAGGAAACAAAGGGGTTTAACGTAATGCACAATCTTAAATATTCTTATCATATCTCTCCCGTTAGAGATCGGATTGGGCTGATTCAAAAAGCGTTGGAGCTAACTTAACAGGCTACAATTGTTCCTAAAATAGAGTTGTTGTAATTTTCACATTTTCCAAGAGAAAAACGGCCCACAATATAAGCCTAAAAATCTGTAGAATTGATAGTGTGGATTGGGGATTGATTTTCTTTCTTTGCGAGGATGGCTTCATGAAAAAAGAAGAACATCAAAAGTCTATGACTTGGCTTTGGAGGGGAGCAGTTGACATCAAGGAAGAGCCGGGTTTTTGAGTTTTGTTTCTTTATTCCGAATCTCTTTCAATTACTGGATGTTAAACTCTTTTATTATGTTTTTATTTTGTTTTATTATGATCTAAATTCTATTTTGTAGGGTTACGATGTAGCCTAACTATGATTATGTGAATCTTTCTCTACTTGAATATATTTAGTATTTGTTTTATATTGTTGAGTAGTTCATTCTAAACTTAATGCTTGTTGATGATTGATCACCGTTTACATGATTTGGGATTCAATTTGAGACTAAGAAGTGATAATTGTTTCACCCTATGTTTGGGATACCATAAGGAATCCGTAGAATAGATATATCTATGGACTTGTGTAATTTTTATGAGGGTTTCTTTGCTCTTAATGAATTTTGACAGGTTTAGAATTTTCACAGAGATGTAGAAAATTTGCTTATTGTGATATTTTGTTAATGCTTGAGAAAGATTAATAAATAAATTAGAAAGATTTGATTATCAATAATAGGAAATAATTATAATTAATTCAATTAAGAAATTCGCATAGGATTAGTTATGGTGAATCAGAAACCCTAGAATCTTGTTTTCTTGATTACAATTTGCTTATATAAATTTGGTTATTTTAAATATCTAGTTCAACAATTCATTCCTATTCGAATTATCAAACATATCATAATTTAATAAATTTTGGTACTTATCAGTAGTGCACGATTTTAACCAACACTTTACAGTACCTAAGTCCTACTTTCCTTTTGTTATTTTCACCTTTTTGTACGTCAATTAACCACTTGTGACTTTATCTCTACATTTTATTCTCAATAATGGGATTCCAATGGGTTGGACCTAGTCTTTTTTATATCCAACAGATGCCCGCGATTCTTTTTGTCAACTTGTTAACAAGAAAGTCTTAAAATCTTTAATAAAAATCCACCATGATAGGGAAAGTCTACGACAATCGCAAAAATATAAATTTTGTGCTGGCTATGTTGATGGTTCCCAAGTGCATTTGAGGGGCGCAACTTGAGCTAGATTGGACTTTAGTATCTCGGACAGGCTCGACCCAGAGGGGATGCAAATATTCCCTCCAGTTAACCTACTAATTCTTACCGTACATGTATAGTAGGAATTTTTCCGTTTTTGAGGATGTTTCGGCGGCATGCAATCACTTGACCAACATGCTCTCAACTGCGGTAGTCCAACTTCGCCGGCCCGGGTTGCATGCGGCCACTCCCCTCCCATTTGTGCAGTACTAATCGTGGGATCCGCACCCTGTCCCTCATCCTCCTGCAATGCATGATGGTTCATATTTTGGGGAAGTCCATATGGCATGATCGTATATTTATACCCATACCCCTTCCACTCTTGGTCTGTTTGCTTTCATTCCCTCTCAAATTTTTGAATTCCCTTTGTGCCGCTTGCCTTCATGCTCTTTTTCCCTCCTTTGCTTCCTTCTAACTAGTTCCTCTCTTTCTTTCCATGGCTCCCAAGAATGGCTCTCGCCTTTCTTCTCAAGGTGCACCTTATTCCCGTACGGTGGACTCTTCCAGGACCCTAGGGGGATTGGATCCTCTAGAGGTCCGTGATGCTTTGCATTAATTTGAAGGGTACCATTGGGACTCGGTCGTTACTTGACTCACTCAAAAAAGAGCAACGCAATGGCTGTCCCAAGTGTAGAAGGGTGCCGCATAATAATCAGGAATAAAATTTCTAGATCGTTTCCTTGGAGAAAGTTGCTTAAAATCAAACTCATGTAAAATGGTGAAAATATTCACAAAGAGAAAATAGAAGTAGTGATATATGCAATGAATGGAGAAGTACAACGGGAATGAAAAGGGCACTGGTTGTGGACCGTATTCATATTTTTGGATTTTCGAGTGTTGCAAGGAAAAGTAAAAGACTAAGAGATGCAAAATAGTAAAAACTAATAACTATACTAAACTCGCTAAAATTAATTAACCAAGAAGCAACTTACTAAACTAATTTAATTAATAGCACATTAAACATTAAATCCGAAACTAATTAAACACCAAATTATAAAACAAGCTAACTAATCTAACATTAACCAACTAATGAGGCAAAACAGAAAATTAAATCTAAATTACCCACATACTAACCAACAGAAATTTTCAAACTAATTGCAAGACTCAAAACTAACAACTAAATCTAACAGATTGAAATTAAACAATCAAGAAATCAACTAAGCTAAACAGTCTTAATTAAAAAAACTGAAATTAATTAAGCCCTAGTTAACACTTTATCAATCTAATGTCTAATCGAACTATGAGATTAATAAAACTAAGTTAAGAATTAAGCTAGATTAGAAAATAATTGATAAAATATGAGTTGGAAATTGAAAATCCCTAAAATCAAGATTTTAGGGTTCATCCTTGTATTCAAATAAAAAAATTCTTAAAATCAATCCATAACAATTGTAATACTTGTTAAATGGAAGCTTAAGGGACCAAGAAAAACAACTAACATCAAAGTTAAAAAAGCAGGAAATACAATACCCAAAACCGAATGGGTCTAAGCCAAAAATCTCAAAACTACACCATAAATTTCAAACTAAAACTAAAAGAAAGTTAGGGAATGGAAATAGCAAGTAAGATGGCTGGGGATGGAGACGGCAGGCAGCAGAGGAAGGTTAGACAGCATCGATTTGGACCCTTTGAGGTGCTTTTGAAAGCCGACAGCGCTGCTTGTGTTTTTCTAAGGGTGATAATATGTGACACAAACCGTTAACCCAACACGACCACAACATGATAAAAGCGGGTTAAGGTTTAGTCTTAATGGGTTCGGGTCAAAATGGGATGACCCGTTAAGACACGATTGCTTAACAGGTCACTAATGGGTCAACCCGTTTTAACTCGTTAAGAAAATGAGATTTACCTTTATACCCTTAGACCTAAAACTCAAAAAACCCTAACACCAAACTTCCTTTCCTAACCCACACCCCCTCCCTCGCCCCCACAGTTTTTTTTTTCCCTCAAATCCTTAGAAACTAAGATAAGAGAGTTTGAAATCTCCAGTTCTCTTCTCACAGTGACGCCGCCCCTCTTCAACCTAGTAACTCGTCGTCCACGCAGAGTCACGAGTTTGTAACAATCCCATGACGCAAGGCCCACGACTGCACGCCCCTTCCAAGACTCATGAGTCTCTCTGTCAAATACTCTCATGGTGGCCCAAACGTCGGCGTCCTCCTCACACAGGCACAAATCTGCAATACTTGTTTTAAGTCAATCCTGGCCATCGATCTCCCACTCTCCTTTTCTTCTAGAGATCCACAATCCACTATAAGTCAATCCATCCCTGATTTTCCATCTTGAGAAATACTTGTTTTAAGAAGAGGATCCTTTGATCATATTTTTTTGAATCATATTTCATTTGTCAATCTGTACTAAGCAGCATAATTTTGTTCAAGATTTTAAGCAAGCTTCTTCTTCTTTTTGTGTTTTTTCGTACACTTTTCGTGAGGCTCGGGTTAGTGCTTACATTTGTTCAAACTTGTCTTGAATATGTCTAATATGGGTTCAGTCCATCACTTCTGAAAATACTATGGGTTTATTGCTGCTGAACAAGAAGGAAAGCATCTTTTTAACATGGTTGTTGCCCCTGCCCCAAACGACAAGTGTTATTGTGCTTCCAATACTTGCAATGAGGCAAACCAAGTTTTCATGATCAAGAAGAAATGAGTTGTTAAATGTTAGAAGGATTGAGCAGGATTATTGACCAGCCCTTGTACAGCTGGGTTGCAATATGTTAGCCATTTGGAGTTAGCCGATTCCAATTTTAAGTATTGTCCATCAACATCTAAGTGGGAAAAAATGGAGAAGATTAACAGTTTATTGGGAGTTTTTTATGAAGCCACTTGTGACTTTTCTGGGACTAAATACCTTACAGCCAATCTGTACTTTCCTGTAATGTTTTTGATTTATTTTACATTAAAGTGGCACTCTAAGGGTGAGGATGACTAAATGAAGAAAATATCTTGTAAAATGCTTGCTAAGTTTGAGAAATATTGGTCTAAGTTCAATGTGTTGTTGGCTATAAAAATTATATTAGATCCTCAATATAAGCTTCAATTTGTTGATTTTTCTTATACAAAGCTTTATGTAGATAGTTACATAGAGTATATGAATGTTTGGACCAAAATGACATCTCTTTTCATGGAATATAGTTCTTATAGTGCTCCCATATGTTCTACCACGACTTCTGAAAGCATTATCAGTAGAACGGAAAGTCAGTCCTCATATAATAAACAAATATTTCAGATAATATCAAATAGCATTTTTTGTTTAATGATTTATATTATATTGTTAGTTCATATCACATATTGGCTTCAAACATTTTTATTCATTTTTTGTGTACAGGAATTTGATTCATTTAGACATGATGATCTGACTGCCCATATGCAAAAAATTCAATTGGATCTTTACTTGGATGAACATAGAGCAGATAGAAATGCAAAGATTGACATTCTTTCCTTTTAGAAATGAAACAAATTTCGTTATCTTGATCTTGCTTATATGACTCGTGGCATTTTGAGTGTTTCAGTTTCTACAATTGCATCTAAATCTATTTTAGTATTGGTAGGCATATCATTGATCAATTTAGAAGTGCACTAAAAATAGATATTGTTGAAGCATTAGTCTGCACAAGAGATTGGTTATATGGTGAGGAGCAAGGTAATATTATTTTTATTTTATTGAATAAATAACTGTAATTTTTCAAGACAACAATATCATTTGATATAAAATTTTATTGATGCCTTTTTTTTTTAATAAAAACACAAGAAAAAGTTAAAGTGGACGAGTTAACCAAAGATGTATTGTTGTTGAAGACCAACAAGGGCAAGGAGGACGCACCACTTACTGCTTCAAGTTCTAAATTAGTTCAGATATGTGTTTTTATCATATTTGGGATTGTAAAATTAATATGTTTACAATGTCTGTAATGTTTATTATATTTGGGATGTAATTTTAATAATATTACAATGTGTGTGGATCATATTTGTTTGTTTATCATATTTGGCACTGTTGAGATTTTAATGTTGATATTTTTGTTGTTTGGATTTTAAGTTTAGACTTTTAATTAGGTTTTTTTTTTATATTTTTTATAGATATTATTTATATAAAATCAATCAGGTCAAATGGGTCACTAACGGGTCTGTTCAATCCATTAACGTAAACGGGTTGAAACGTGTCATGTCGTGTCGTGTCATGTCAATTTATTTTGTATTCACTAACGGGTCATTACGTATTGTGTCATGTCAACCCGTTATCTTAATGGGTCGTGTTAGGGTTTGAGATTTTGAGATGAGATCCTTAATTGGTCGTGTTCGTATTGACCCATTATGTATAATGTACATGCCTTGACACACGAACATGACTTGTTAACACGATTTGTCACTCCTATGATTTTTCCCCCAGCGTGTATCCGTTTCTTTCTCCCACATGCATGTGTCTTCTTTTCCCCTACATGCATCCGAAGAACCACAACTCTTGCCTCCCAAGATGCGTGTTTTTTTTTTCCTCTCTTTAAGCATCAGTGCATGTCTTGGCCTATTTGAGAAGTGAAAATCGGAAAAATTAAAAAAGAAGAATAAAATGTCAAAGATGTGTTGTGCATGTGAAGAAATATTGCTTAATTAAATCACAACTTATAAAATTAAGCATAAGCCATGCTATCAACCAATTTAAATTAGAACTTGGATTTATGCCTCTTAATAATTTTTTATCTAAAACTAATAATATGTCATGAAATAATTGAAATATATTGATTCTAGATGTATAAAATATGCAATAATTTAGATCAATCAGTACTCCCATTGACCTATGGTCGTTGAGGTACTCGTACGGGGTGCCAGACTCTGTCTTGTTGGAGATCCAGCGACCCGTCAGGGGGTCATGGATTCAGACAGTTATGCCATACGTGTGGTATTCCCTTTGATTTTCTCTAATGGGTTGCGACTTCCGTTTTGCCAGCCGATCTGGGACCTACTCGACTATCTCTACCTGGATCCCATGCAATTCCACCCAAACGTGTGGAGGATTCTCATATGCTGCTGCGTTGTCTGGCGCAGAGTGTTGCAGGACACAAAGATAGACTACCCAAACCTTACTACCAGGGTGTTCCTCCTCACCAATACCCAGCTAAGGCTTGAGGCGAACTTGTATAGCTTTGGCTCCTGTTAGGGGAAAATGGTCGCCCGCCTGGAGTTGCAGTTTTCTCACATCAAGGACTAGACTCGACAATTCTTCTACGTGTCTAGCAGAGGGTGGGAGTTCCCTACCCTGGAGGCTGGCTGGCAGGAGTTTCCCATTTGTGCTGTTTGGGGGTCATGCCAGAGGATAACAAGGTTCGACCGACCTTGACTAAAGAGGAGGAGGCTTGGTTGGCGACCATCCTAACTTAAGTGAAGTCACATCTGCAAGAGGTTTATACCGACACTTTGCTGATCGACGCCAACATAGCCCAATATTTGGCCCCTTGACTCGTACTCGCTTCGAGGGCCACCATATCCTGATGTGGTCCCTTGTGCTCTAGGATCATAAGAGGCCTTCCAACCCATCGTTGGAGGGGAAGGGGAAGAAGCCTTGGGTCGAGAAGTCTGGCCAAACCAGCTCTGACTCAGCTCCACTGCCTCCCCCGGGACAATCCTTCCAGAGTGGGCTACATGCTTCAGTCCTGACTGGGGGCCCCTTTGACACTTCATCCTTCGCTCCTCGACCAAGATTGTCTCCTGCCTTGGCAGGGTTTTCTTTTTCAACCCCACCATGTTTTGCTCCTCGGACTGTGTGTCCTCCCACCCTGCTTGGAAACACGAGTGTCGTAGAGGTATCCCAGGGGGTTTGACTTGCACCACATTCAGCTGAAGTCCCTTGGGTCATTGGTCTGTCTCTTGCACCTCGGCCAGTGTTGTCTCCTACCCTGCCTGGCAATGTGGGGGGAATCGAGACCCACACACAGGGGGAAGAAGAGCTAGAGATGGCATTCTTCTTGGCTTTTTTGAAGCTTGCTCCTAGAGAATCTCGTGTCTTTGAACCCCCACCAAAGGTCCTGCTGGAGATGGTCCCCTCCCTTGAGGTCAGCAAATGTGTCGACGAGGAAGTGGAGTCTCTTGTCACTAAGGAGCAAGTGCCCCTAGGTAAAGGTAAGGGTGTCATCTCCGCTCTCTTGGGTGAGTCTCCAAGCCATCCCTTCATCCTTGAATTCAGTGAGGAGATGGTTTCCATCCAGGAGTCCCCCTTCTATGGTCCCTTAAGCATGAAGTTATCTCGTCGAACGCACCCACACAGTTGGCTCCCTTGGCCGAGGTAGGGGCTTCGATCAACTAGCCGGTAGGAGTTGAAATGGGCTCAGCTTTGGAGTCATGGGCAGTGGTGATGATCCCAAAAGTCGGTGAGGTGCCCATGGTATTACTAGAGATGTAGGCCGAGGGCCAAGTTAGGGAGGGGCTAGAGTCCCTGGTCAACGCTAGTCTGGATGTCAAGCTATCTGGCAGTGAGGACTTGGTGTGCTCTTCAGGGTAAGTGCCAATAGACAACGTCGTAAGGGAGCCAAAGATTCCTTTGGGGTCGGTGACATAAAGGGACTCGACAGGCATTTCAGTCTTCCCGGAACCTGCACCCAAGCTGGACCTTGGGGATGGTGCCGCTAAAGGTTTTGGAGCCACACTTGTGTCGACCCCCATTATGGAAGAGGGTCGTGTGGAGGCTGTCAAGATGCTCGAGGGCCACAGGGAGATGATGTTACAGGCAGCACTGGGGCTTCGCTTGGCTCTCTACTCGAGAGGCCTGGCTATTCCCCTTCTCGGAAAGCATTCTCGCCCTTTTAGCAACTGGGACATGCAAGATCGTCCGAAGAGGCTGGCGAGAGTGAGGCTCCATAGGCCGAGTCAGGTTTCAATAGGGCTGGCTTTGAGTCTATCCGGAAGGAGGCTGAAGCTCAAGGCTTTCTTCTCCAAGGTTGGGCTTGTTGTGTCCCTCCTCTCTATTTCTCTTTCCCTTATTTATTTCTTGTTTTTTGTAACTTAGCTTGTTTCCCTTACCAGGGGTGGACCAGCTTGTCACTCTCATTGTGGACGACAGGGGGCCTTTGAGGAAGAAGTTTAGGCACTTCATGCTCTTGCCAACCTAAACTGGCAGTATGCTCAACAAGTGAACAAGGAGAAAGAGGAGGGAGAGGAGTAAAGCTAGACTTGGATGGCCAGTAGAAGAAAAAGAAGATTGCCCGACTTTGCTGGGAGAGGACCACTCTTTAGGCAGACCTCACCAAGTTGTGGGAGGAGCCTGGCTAGTACTGCCTGAAGGCTAAGCTCTGGGAGGAGCAGCACAACTTGCGCTGCCAGCTGGACCACCTTTGGATGGAGGAGATAGACGAGCTGTGGAAGTCATGCTGTGAGCTTCAGGATGAGAATTTGAGGCTAATTAAACAGCACGATTTCAATGTACAATAGCATAACTAGCTTCACAAGAGTTATGAACCTTTCTTAGTCTTGGAAGCACAAGTCTTCCCTCATTAAATCCAAGAGCAGGCAGATGAGGGATCTGGAAGCTAAGGTGGCTATTACCTGAGCTGATGCCCATACATGGAGCTCAAGGGTGGAGGAGTTGGAGGTTGAGTTGGCCGCCTCAAAGCGCGAGCTGGCCTCCTACAATTTGGTTATGGAGGACCTGAGGCCCGACTTGGCTGAGGTCCGGGATATAGTCCCCTACCTTTCAAAGCAACTCTCGAAGGCAAAGGGCGTCCACAACCGAGCATGGTCCTACGGCTACAAGGAGGGCTTGGAAAGGCTAGAGAACCATTTATCGGAGAACACTGAAGAAGACTTGAGGTCCTTAACCTGATGTCCCTCCAACCAGACTAGGCAGCGTTGTGATACAGCAACTCCATAGGCAAGGATATGATGCTAGAGTCTTTCCTAGCTGAGTCCTCTCCTTGATGTTTCATTTTTATTTCTAATTTTTCTTCTTTTCTTTTTTTTGAGTAAAGGATGGATGTAAAGACATTCTTTCATTGTACATATTTGCTCATATATATAAATTGATGTGTGCTTCGCGCTTATGACTTGTCCTTTCCCCTTTCTTTCCCTTGATTTATATGCATAGATTCATTCTTTTTACACAACATTTGCCTTTTCTCCTTTTGTTATTCTTACTTCTCTTTGTTTGATGCTTATGTGTGAGAGAGGCCGAGTTCCAGCGAGGAGTTAATTGGGTTGGGTAGTCAATTGAGCCCCCCCTTCCAGCTTGGGCGAGGTTGGGTGCCAAAGGACTAGCCCTATCCGTTGGGCCTCGGTGAAAAATTAGTGAGGTGGGCAATCTAAAGACTTGTCCCACCTCTTGGTGATCAGGAGGATAAAAAATGATGGGCAGTCGGAAGACTTGTCCCACCGATGGCTCACAACGGGAGGATAAATAATGATTGGGCTCATTGCGAGGGGGTTCGGACCGTCAAGTGACTTGTCCCGCATTTCGACCCATAGCGGGTAAGAGTAGGGTTGTGTGGTCCTTGACCTTTCCAGTTGGTTGGATCATCATGGGATGGTTGGGCAGTCAAATGACTTGTCCCACCTCTTGATCCCAGGCAAGGTATGAGTACGGTTGGGTAGTCCTTGACCTTTCCCACTGGTGAGCTCATCACGAGGGAGGTCGGGGAGTCAAGTGATTGGTCCTGCCTATTGACTCTTGGTGAGGTATGAGTAGGGTTGGGTGGTCCTTGATCTTTCCCTCCGGTTGGCTCGTCACGGGGAGGTCAAGCAATCAAATGACTTATCCCACCTCTTGATCCCTAGTGAGGCATGAGTATGGTCGGCAGTCCTTGACTTTTCTTGTCGATTGACTAATCAAGAGGGAGGTTGGGCAATCGAGTGATTGGTTTTGCCTGTTGACTCTCGGTGAGGTATGAGTAGGGTCAGGAGGTCCTTGATCTTTTTGGCCTACGAGTCTGTCGTGAGGGAGGTCGGGCAGTTTGATGACTTGTCCCACCTCTTGATCCTAATGACAAAGGAGTAAGGTTGGGCAGTCATTGACCTTTCCTACCTTTAAGTTCATCGTGAGGGAGGTTGGGCAGTCTGATGACTTGTCTGGCTTCTTGATCCTCAGCAAGAAGGGAGTAAGGTAGGCCAGTCCTTGACCTTTCCTGTCTGTGAGTTCGGCATGAGGGAGGTTGGGTAGTCTAATGACTTGTCTCGCCTCTTGATCCTTAACGAGAAAGGAGTATGGTCAGGCAGTCTTTTACCTTTCATGCATATTGGTCTGTGTAGGTTTGGTTTTGTGAAGTGTTTTCTACAAAGCTAAACACATAGTTATGAAGAGAAGACAATTTTATTCATAATCTTTAGAGGTTTGTACATACATTTCTCAAATAAATTTGATTGAAATATCTTCATAAGTCTTCCTCATTCCATGGGTGTGGGAGCTCGTTTCCTTATGAGTCTCGAAGTCGGTGGGATCCTGACCAATTTTTGGCCATGATAATGTATGGGCCTTCCCATCGACCGAACTCTCCTGTTGAGGTAATGCTCGGCCTTTCTTTTGTTGATCTCCATTCTCATCTCAGCCTCTTACCTCTTTTGCTCTAGCAGGTTGAGCTACTCTTCAAGCTTTTCATTGTTCAAGCCTTGGTCAAAGTGCTGAACCCTGTAGGTTGGCATACCTACTTCCACAGGAACCACTACTTCACCCCCGTAAGTATGGGTGAAAGGGGTCTCCCCTATCGGCATTTTGACCATGGTCTGGTAGGCCCATAGGACCTCAGGAAGCTCCTTTTCCCAAGCCCCTTTCTTGTCGGTGAGTTTTTTCTCGAGTATCACGAGTAGCGTCTTATTAATTGCTTCGGCCTGTCTGTTAGCTTGGGGATGTCCCAAGGATGAGTACTTGAACTTGATTCCTAAGTCTTTGTGCTAGTCACGGTAGTAGTTTGAGTCAAATTGTTGCCCGTTGTCCGAGATGATGCAACGAGGGATACTGAACGTAATACCATTTTCCATAGGAGTCGAGTGATGTTGTTGGCTGTTATTGTTGCCAGGGTTTTAGCCTCAGAGGTAAGGGTCAAACCAGGTCGATTCCCCATTGCGCAAATGGCCATGGTGACATGATTGGTGTTAGCTCCTCTAGTGGGCAATGGGGTATTAGGGCGAACACTTGACACTTCTGGCATTTTCAGAAGTGCCAATAGTATCCTACCCTCATCACCTTTCCTGCCAATGCCTTGCCACTGGAATGGTTCCCGCACATCCCGTCATGTATCTCTGCTAGTATGTACTGTGCTTCTTCGAACGAGACATACTTTAGGAGGGGCTTGGAGTAATCCCATCTGTATAGGAACCCATATACTAAGGTGAAGCGTGCTGCCAGATTTTTGACTTTCCGCGCCTCCAACCTCTTGTTAGGGAGCTTGTTTGCGTCTAGGTACAAGATTATCTCTATTGCCCATTCTGGAGCCCCTAGTCTGATTTATGAGATTTTGGTCCTTACTGTGGGCATGTCAACCATTCTGATTACCATCTGTTTTGGCAGGGGGCCGTCCTCTTGTCTGGACGTGGCTCGCACTAGCCTTTCAGCTTTTTGGTTCTCACCCCTTGGCACATGATGAATCTGGAAGTACCAGAAGTGCTTGCGTTTTCCCCACACCATTAAAAAATACTTCTTTAACTTCTCGCTTTTCATGGTGAACTCTCCTCGAACCTAGTTGACAACCATTTGGGAGTCAGCTTTTACTATTACTTCATCAGCGCTCTGTGACTCAGTGATCGCTAACCCAACCAACAATGCTTCATACTCCACCTCGTTATTGGTGATCTTAAATGCCAACCTGATTGCGTAGTTGTGTTCTTCTCCTATATCTATGACAATATGTACCCCTACTCGCCAACCAGCCCGACAGGACGAGCCATCTACGAAGACCTGTCAGGGCTTCATAGGATCTCATCCGGGAAGCCGGTGAATTCTGGGATGAAGTCTGCTAATATCTATTTGTTCACGACATTTCTAGGAGTATTTGATGTCGAACTCGCTCAGCTCTATCGCCCATTTGATTAGTCAGTTGGAGACAATTGGCCGTTGTAAGATCTTCTTTAGGGGGGCTTCCGTCAAGGCCCGGATCGGATGGGCTTGGAAGTATTGACTCAGCTATCTTGTCGTCATCACTAGGGCAAAGGCTAGCTAGTTCATTTGGGGGTATCTTGCCTTTACTCCCCAAATGCCCTAACTGGTGTAGTACACCAATTTTTGGGAGCACTCAGGTCCCATATCAAGGCCTTGGAGGCTGCGTGTGGGGAGATGGACAGATACAGGCTCAAGACTTCTCATAGTTCTACTTGGCGGTTGAGAAAGGGGGTTGGCGAGATAATGTTTGTAATAGCCCGCTAAAAATTCAATGATGGAATCTCTATAGGCTTTAGGAAACTCGTGAAAACACCGTAAGTTTTCACGATTCGATGAATCGCGTAGGTTTTAGTCTATCAGCATAGTCAGAGTTATCACTCACAATGGTGCCAGAAGTGTGATTTTATTTATTTGAGGTAGTTAGATGTGTCAGTTTGAGATATGGTCTGTACCATTAGACTCAGTTGATTATTTAAGATTTTAGAGAGTAATAATCTCATTTTCAATTTTTAGACAATACGCTTGTTCGAAAACGCATTTTGCTTATTTTGAGGCACTTCGGGATTGAAACTTAATAAATAAATTGCACAATTAGGTTGGTATGCATATTTAGATTTTTATAGTGTAAAGTTTATTTTTCACTTTCTAGGAGTGAATAGTAGCCTTAATAATAGCATCTAGTGCAGTGTTCTCAAAATCACAGTGTGGAATGTCCAAATTAGATTAGAGAAGTTTTAATTGAACACTTGTCAAGTTTTAGTCACACTTGGTGAATAGTATTAGACACTTAGCAATATAAGGAATCACTAGATGAACTTGTGAAGGATATCAAGGGGGAGATCACACAACCTAAACGAAACTTTATTTTCCATCTGATCAACCAAATTGTGCCGAACCAAAGATGGCTCAACCCTAGTGAAACCCTAAAAATTTGGAATCCATTTGAAACCCCAAAAACTTGGTTGAAACAGTAATCTAAACAGTTTTCCCAAACAGTTCTTCTACGTACAAGCGGCTGGTAAAGTCGCTGCGCAATCGAATGATGTGGCGTGGGGCCACGGCCGATATATAAGCAAAAAAAGAAAAGGAAAAAAAAACAAAAACACCCAAAGCTACGAGTCTTTGTCTGTGTTTAAAGAACTACAGATCTCGTTTTGGCCTCATCTTCATCTTCGTGTAGGAGTGGTGCCATCTGTTTTGTTTCTTCATTTGTCTTCGTGTGGGAGTAAGTCGAAGGAGAAAGTCTTCGTTTGGTCCTTCATTTGGCCTTCGTGTGGGAACTGCAACAACATTGTAGTAATCCTGCCTCTTGTATCTGAAACTTCCACATACCTCATACCCATGCTCTGCCGATCTCTTTGTAAAGCAAACTCATCCTACAAAGATAAAACCATAGCCATAAGGTTGAAAGCCACCAAACCCAACCCACTATTCCCTGACACCCAACTCTTTATCTTTACATTTTTTTTATCCTAAAAAAAAGTATATGTAGAGACCTTTTAAAATCAACCAACAACATATAAAAGTCGAATAGGATTTTCTTTGCTTCACTCCTTAAGAAAATGGAAGATCTATATTCCCACAGATATGGTTTCTTTCATAAAAAAAAAAAAAGAAAAGAAAAACCCCAAAAGCCCTAAATCCTATGTATCATTGTGTCAGAATCAGATAAGCCCAAAATCAAAAAAATAAAATAAATCACGATGATGCCATAGCAAGCGGCAGGACGAAGAAGAGTAGCAACAAGCAAATATAGATCACCAAAAAAGTTTTAAGTCCAAAGAAATCGGAGATGGGGGAAGAAGGGTGACAAAAACACTCCAAGTCAACAGATCTATACGTGAGGAAGGGTGAACGCCGAGATCTCAAGTAGACGATTGTGGGAAGACGAAGGGAGGGAGAGCCAAAGCTGTCATGCAAAGAAGAAGACTGATTTGAGGCAGAGGAAGGGAGGGAAGCTTCGAGGATGGCTTTGGTGGGAGATCAAACTCAGGGAGGGAGAGCAAAGTTGGCTTAAACGAATCGGTTTGGCTTCATTTTCCACATAGGAAGTGTTTGCCCCATGCTTACACGAGACGACTGTATTAAGCATTTTTGTTTCCCAATCCCTAAAGTTGGCCTCCAAACCCCTTTTTGATCCGATTTTTAGCATTGTATTTAATCACATGATTAAAATCATTTTCACATGCTATTAATTCATACAATTATTGTCATAACATCATTATCCAATCTTTTAAATCTTGTACATTGATTGGGTTAAGAAAAATTAGATTTGGGCTTGATAGCATCCCGAACCCTAACCAAACTCTCTTTAAACAGCAAATTGAAGCCCACTTGGTTAAGGCCCATGAATTTGGCCACCTTAGCAAAGCTTCTTAAGGAAGTTTCCACCCGCACATGGCAGGCCAACCTTTGCCCTTGCCAGCCCCCAAATAGTTCCTTGATGGGAGAGAAAAGTCCACCTCACTACCTTCCATACCTCACAGCAGCAGCAACAGTCCTTCTCCCTCACTATTCTTCACTTTTTGTGACATAGGCACCTCCAATCAAAGGGTCATTCAAGCCCATACATCCCCCTCCAGAAGTCTAGAGTTGTGCAAGACACACTTTACTTCATTTCATTACTTTTCCACCTCGTTCTTAGATAGAAACCCTTAAGCGCTCTCTCGGGCATATTTATGTGTCATTTTGCGTGGTGAATTTTTACCCCTTTTATGTATTTTCTTGCCATGACTCCTTTATCAAAGTTGTTCTTCTTTGAGTTAAGTTTCCATGGATATCTTATTCGTCTCATTTCATAGTCATTTATTTGGTAAAAAGTTATTTTAACTATGAAAATGTCATTCTGGGCTTTAAACTAGAGAATGTGTTATATTTTGGAGTTTTTGACCAAGCTAAGAGCAACCTTAATGGATTAGCTAAAACTAAAGGAAATTTTTTATGAATGTAAGATGAATTTAACTTTTATCTATTTCATTCACATAAATTTCTACATTGGAATAACTATTTTTTTTATTATATAACAATAAAATAATATAAGATGAATTTGGTTTTGAGCATTCACATCAAATCTCCACATTAGATTATCCATTTATTCATTATATAGTAATGAGTAATTAAATAATTACGAAAATATTTGATTTTTGTAATTATTAATTTGTTTTATTTTATCATATTTTACTATTCTACTTATTTTATATGTTAATTATAATCATATTCCAATTAAATTATGGAGAAGAACAAGAAGAAGATGCAGTTGGACTCTCCTTGGTGTTGAGTTCCACTACTCGAGGCGTATTTTTCCAATCCATGTCCCCTCTCTCTTCCTTATCCCTTGCTTTCTTTGCATTTGCTATTTTTCTTTTTCGAGTTCGTACATCTTGAAGAGAATTTCTTGCTGGGGGACCTGGCATTGAGCTTTGAGAATATTTGTTCACCTTTTGTCATTATCTTGGGGGGTTTCTTCTCGGTTCTGTGGGGTGGAGTCTTGTTGCAAATTTCAGGTTCATAATTTGGTATAACTCAGGTATCTAAGCTTGGGATTTGAGGAATTCCTGGGCATACAGACCAAAGTTGATTTAATCTGGGTTTTGTTGATTTAATATGGGTTTTGCTGATTTAATCGAAGACGAAGCTCTCGGGCTTGGTGGGGAAGAGCGTTCTAGTTTTTTGAGAGGGAATGATAAAAAATGTATTTGATGTATCTGCAGAAACCTTCAAATTTGGAAAAACTTTTGAATGTCACTGTAGCTAAATTCCAATTATTTGAAATTTAGCTAATCCATTGTGAGCATATTTTGTTCTCTAATAGCTAAATACTCAATGGATTTAGCTTTTAGCTAAGCCACTGAGATGCTCTAATGGATAGATCTTGGTCTGAGATTTTTTATGGAGTGTTTTCAACACGTGTATATGAATGTTCATTGAGGATTTGTTGCATGAATAAAGCTTTTGATGAAAGATTTTCTTAGATCTAGAACTTAGAAGCTAGAAGAAGAAAAACAGTTTCTATTTTGAGAAAGTTTGAATACTTCGTGGTTTAATCTTACTCCAATGGCTTCGACATTTTTATTTGACGATCCTAAGCCTCTTATATGCATGTTAGGATGTTATTTTGAAGATTTTTAGTATTAGTTTCAAAGATATGATTTTGTTTATGCAAGATGGTATTCGGCTAGGCCAAAGGATAGATGTTTTTAGCTAGATCCAAGTTTTGGGTTGTTTTTAGCCTTGTGATTTTAAGTTTAATGATTGGATCTTCTTTAGGACATATTTTTAAACCATGTGATGTTTTGGTTTGAAGATCTCATCTTTCTAAGCCATGGATCAAGTGATTGATCAAAACTAGTTAATAAAAAGTTTATGTTTTGGGACTAAGTGTGGAGCCGAATACTCCAAGTATTGTTTTGTGATTTTTGATGACTTTTGATAGATAATTCAAAGCATGATTGTTCTTAGGATGATGTTATGAATATGTTAGAAGTAAGATTTGTTTTGTTTTTTTGGAATTCTTGGAGATGTTTTGAATATGGTCAAAATTTGTGATTCAATGGTTTATTTTTAGTTAAAAAGTTTGGATCCTTTTACTAAAAAGTTTGGTGGTGATGATTAGCATTTTTCTAATGGATGTTTTAAGTATGTTTTTAAACTTAAGATAGGAAGATCTATGTTGCAAAATTTCGGTTTAATCATAAGTTTTGAAGTTGGAAGAATTGCAACAAAAATCAAGAGAAATAACCTATGGATGTTTTGGCCATATTGAGTCTTCCTTAGTTGTGTTTTGTTTGAAATTTTTCTAAGTTTATATTTGATTTTATGACAAAATTTACAGGAAGAATGTAAATTTTGGTGTTTTTTTAGTTAGGATGCAAAATCCTTAAGTTAGGGATAAACTGGTCATTTTTTCACATGTAGAGGGTAAAATGGTAATTTTACTCTAAGTTAGCTTTTCTCAATGCTTTTAATTGTTAGTGATTAAACCTCTAACTCTTAGAATCATTATTCACTGTTTCTCATAATCGCACTTGAATTCTCATTAAACGCGACGATCGAGGTAAGTTAGCTCTTAACTTACTATCAGTTTATTGTGTATGTGTGATGGGTAAGGAAAATACAGTTTATGTGTGTATGTTATCATATATGCCATGCCATGCCATGTCATTATATTTTTATCTGTTACACATGATTTATTTTGTCACGAAATACTTATCTTCTTACACAATCTATTCTATCACTTATTACTATCTGTTGCAAGTATGTCATGTTATATTATGCCATATGTTACATGTATGTCATGTCACATAATATTTTCTGTTACATGTTATAAAATATTATCTATTACATGTTATGTTATGCTATAAAATGTTGTTTGTCTCAAGTACGTCATGTCTTTCAAAGTACGTTCATGCCATGTTACGCAACGTCAAGACTTCTGTACTTTTGTTTCATGTCACGTTCCATCTCGAGTACAGTTTGTATACCTCGGGAACATTTTTTCAAGTCATGTCAAGTTGACGTTTAGTTAAGTTATTGTTAAGTTCATTGTTGTTACTCAACCATCGTAACCTCATGAGATAAGACTACTCTATTACAGTAACCACATGAGATAAGACTACTCTATCAAGGTAACTTCATGAGATAAGACTATGCTATTATGGTAACCTCATGAGATAAGACTACTCTATCATGATAACCCCATGAGATAAGACTATGCTATCATAGTAACCCCATGGGATAAGACTACTCTATCATGGTGACCCCATGAGACACGAATATGTTTCAAGTTCACGTCCATGTTATGTTCCAAGTTCATGTATTTCACGATCAATTCATGTTTCAGTTCGCGTTTATGTCTAAGTCAGTTCACGTTCATTTCACATCAAGTCAAGTCTCAGTTTCAAGTTCATGTCATGTTAAGTTTCCCAATTAGTTCACGTTTCAGTCCAATTTATGTCAGTTTATGCCAAGTTATGTTATGCTTATTATTGACTTTGATTATGCATTCATGCTTTTACTGCCATGCATGCATCATTAATCTGAGTGAAAGTTTCCTATTAACTTGTTGAGATTTGTGATCAAATATCACTGTGGTATTTCCAACTACCTTTCCTCCGAATGGTAGGCGATGTGTCAAGACTAGAGTAGGGAGCAGACACTAGCAGACTGAAGGAGGTTGATTAGGCATTGCAAACGTGACGTGAAGCTTACGACCTCCATAGTTAGGGTTTTGGACAGCATTTTGGTATCGTTAGTCAAGCTACGTGAGTTACTCAACGAACTAGCCCAATAGTATATTTTGGTGATGTAATTATGGAGTCCAGTCTCACATGTTTTGAGATTACAGTCTTCTAAGACCCGTACTGTAATCATGGATGTTTATTTTGTTAAGTATGCATGGATTATGTTTTAATTATTTTGGATATTATTAGTTTGGTGCATAGTATTACTCAAGAAAACTTTTTACTATGAATATTGCATAATGCTAGATGTATATCAGGAACATTGCATCTTACACGTCATGAACAGGAGCAGGTAACCTTGTGTTGCATGTCTTAATGCTTCAGATGTCCATCCAATCCCAATTAGAATCTGGGGGCATCACTGTTTGAGATTCTTGAATGCTCAGTTGCACTCCCTGTCCCATGTTTGAGCCTTCTGCAACACCTTGAAGAACAACAAGCATTTGTACGTTTATCGAGAAACGAAACAGTTGAGGGTCACCACTTGCTAGGATAACCTTTGCACTTCGTTTATCTTCCGAAGTGGGGTTATGTTGACAATGGCCTCCACCTTTTCTGAGTTTGCCTCTATTCCTCGCTCCAAGACCATGAAACCCAGAAACATCCTAGACTCAACACTGAAATCACACTTGGTCGGATTGAGTTTCATCTGGTAACAACGTAGCATCATGAAGGCCTAGTGTAAGTCAACTAAGTGTTATTCAGGGGTTTTACTTTTGATTAGCAACTCATCCAAGTTGACCTCCATATTACTCCCTATTTGCTCCTTGAACATGCGACTGACCAGCCTCTGGTAGGCATAGTCGTGTAATAGCACAACCCCTTGTCTGTAATGAATGATGTATTCTCCTCATCTTCGAGGTTCATGCAGATATTGTTGTACCCTGAGTACACATCCTTGAAACTTAGCATGTGATGGCTCGTGGTGGAGTCTACTAGAAAGTCGATCCAGGATAGTGGGAAGTTGTCCTTTCAGCATGCTTTGTTCAGGTCAGTGAAGTCAATGCACATTCTCCATTTATCACTAGACTTCTTCACTAGCACGAAGGTAGACAACCAGCCTGGGTAGTGTGCTTCTTGGATGAACCTAGCTTCTAGGAAATTGTTGACTTCTTTAGATCTGGCGGCGTATTTCTCGACACTGAACCTTCGATGCTTCTGTTTAACCTTTTTTGCCTCAGAGTCTACACAGAGGTGGTGCTTGATTATGGCTTGATCAATCATAGGCATGTCCTCATGGACCTAGGCGCACACATCTAGGTGCTCAGTCAAGAGCTGTTTCATGGCCCGCCTCATGTCAGGCTCCATTTGGCTGCTAATTCTAACTGTGTTCTTGGGGTGACTGATGTCTAGTAAAGCTAACTCCAGTGGATCGTTTGGCTCTACCTGTCCTAGGGCCCGCTTGTCCCTGACTTCTTCTTCTTTGGTGGTGAACTAAGGGGAGAGGGGGTGGTTCTGGTCCAGCTACTAGGGCCTTTCATTGTGCGAACCTCCCCTGCCCCCAATTTCAGCTCCTGCACATAACACTCTCATGCTAACATTAAGGGTTGGTCACCCCACGCTGGAGGCCGTTGGGAACTTCAATTTCAGGTGGTAAGTTGGGGTCATCGCCTTCAGGTTGTTAAAGGCTGGTCACCCCAGTATGACATTGTATGACAAGGGGGCTTTCACCACTAGGAAGTCAGCCATCATTGTGGTCGTGTGGGGGGCCTTACCTACCAAGACTGAAAATGTGATGGTTCCCTCTGATTGAACCATATCCCCGAGAACCCCTTCAATGACATGGTTGTCAGCAGCAAGAGGTCGAGATAGATCCCATTTCAGTAAGGGCATCCCAAAATAGGATGTCTACAGAGCTAGCCTGGTTGTGGAGTTGGCGATGAGCATGGTCACTACTAGTGTGTTGGTGTAAAGAACTCCCTCTTTGTCATCCTTTCCAAAGGAGATGACTAGTGTGTTGGTGTTTCTTCTTTACTTGGAAGGGTGGTGGTCAGCAGTGTATACTTTTTCATATCATCCCCTCCTGGCACGCACTTTCCTGCCAAAATAGGTGGGACCTCTACTGGTGAACCTTTCGATGATGGTTCAGATATCGTCCAGGGGTAGTTTCATGCAGGCTCTTGGTCCATTCCCCGTCTTTTGGGGCTTTCACTCCTTCTCGGCCTCTCAAGCCTTCCCTAGCTCTGTCACTGTCCTACTCTTCCCTACTCCTTTTGAGGGTGTCACTGTCCTCAATGTCATGAGTGTCAATCCAAGGGCAGGAGCGATAACGGCGGCCTCTTCTGTCATGATTGTCAATTTCCTAGGTACTTAGGTTACGTTTGGATATTGAGCTAAACTAAGATGAGTTGAGTTCTTTCTGAATAATAGTGAGTTGAGATAATGGAGTAAATTTTGTAGAGCGCACCAAAGATGAGTTTGTGTTTGGATGTTAAGATGGGTTTAGATGTATTTATGGGAAGGTTAAAAAAGTTATAAGTCTCTCTTGTAAAGAGGTGTTGAGTTGAAAAAGGTTATGGGTCCCATGTGTAAAGAGGTCTTCGATTGAGTGATGTTTAGTGATTTGAGAGTTTTCTGTTTGGATGTTGGGCTAACTTAAATTTGAATTTAACTCAGATGAGCTCAGCTGCTTCCATGTTCCAAACGTAGCCTTAATTTGTCCCCTTCTTGCATGGCCAGACTGACTTGAACATGTTGTGCACCTAGGTCGGGCAGTTTCATCTCTCCTCTTGTTCGATTGTCCTATTTTGTCCTTTTTTGGGGCCTTGGTCTGTTTGATATGTTAGACTTCTTGTCAACTTGTTCCAACTCGAATTTCCTTAGGGTAGTCAGGGCCCTGAGTGTGTTCCTTAGCATTGATGAAGCTCTTCGCTTTGTCCATGAACTCCCGTAGCATGGTGGGGGGTTTTTCTTGCCAGCTTCGCCATGAATGGGTTTTAGGGCCATATGCCTCCCGGGAGTGCTACCAGTGTGATTTTTTGGTTGTCTGTCGTCATATGCTTTTTGTTGAACTTGTCCAGGTATGAATTCAGGCTTTCATCCTCATTTTGCTTGACAAATAGGAGGTAGGTGGGTGGGCGCCTCCTCCTTCCACTCACTAAAAATTTGTGAGGAATAGGTGAGCCAGCTCTTTGAAGGTGTGATAAAGTGTCAAAAACTGCATAATTAAGTTGATAAAGTGACTAAGTTGTTTAGCCAAAAATGAATTAAACACTTAATTATGCAGTAAATTATAAACTAGGGTCAATTGTTAAATCATGATATTTTGCTCTTAAAAAGATTTATGCAGCTGTTAAGCCCCATCAGGATTAATATCTCAATTTTACCCTTTCCATTGTGAACACTTAATCCCATTTTATGTAGGGCATTTTTGTAAAAGGCCCACCAATTGGACCGGCAACCACAAGCCAGTGCAGCAGCAGCCAACGCAACTCCGTGCTAACTTACTGCAATACCTTCAGAACCTATCTCTTATTGGCACTATTTGAAAAGAAACACGAGGGCATTATTGGAAAGACTCAACTTGAACGTGCAATACCCAAAAGCTAAGGGGCTAGGAATCTAAAAAACAAAACAAAACAAAAAAAAAAAAAAAAAGGAAAAGAGAGAATGAGGAAGTTACGGATGAGTGGGATGTGGGAGAGTGAGGTAGCAGTGTTCTCAAGTTGGGAGTGGACTCACGCACTTGGGAGTGGAAAGGAGAGCAGATCGTGGCACACTACATGGGCTGGAGCAGGTCATGCACGACGGTGGTGCAAGGGAGATCACGCGAGACTGCAGGGGTGAACAAGAAGGGCACGCTGCAAAGGCTGGAGCAGCACGCAAGGTATAAAAGGAAGGATTTTTCGTGCGGGGCCGCTCTCTCTTTCTTTGACAGTTTTTAGTTTTATTTTTTCGGGGCTCTTCATTAGTTTGTTTGTTTTTTTTTTTTTTGGGTTTTTGGTTCCAGACCCCTGTTTTGGGGGAGATTGCTATTATATTATTTTCTTTCGGTTAGATTCAAGAATGTGGATGAAGTATTTGGATTCAAAGATGTAAGGCTAAATTTCTAAGCGTAGGTTAGGGAGTAATCCAAAAACAGATTGGCTTGACTTTGCTCATTTTCCCATTGATTTTCATTTCACAACTTATTGAGTTGAAATGCTGTTATATTTGGAGAAGCTTGGAATTCCTTCTCATGCATTTTGATCTATTGTAGACGCTAGGCACAACTGATTCTTGATCTGATTTTAGATTTTGATAGTCTTCTTTTATTGTTCAATTGGCTTTACAACTCAGTAGGAAATTTAGGGTTAAGATATAACTTGTGCTTGATTTATTACATTTTCCGATCATGATCCTTTCGTATGGGTTAGTGGTTGAGTAGAAGAGGAGTTTTAGCATTTTTCATTGTTAATCTGTGAAATGATGAAAACTGCAAATTAGGTGTTTATTTTTCTGCAATTCCTAATTCCTTACAACCATTTCTCTAGCATTCATTTCTTTTCTCATTTCTTTCAATTTCCATTTCTTTTAAGTCTACAAGCATTTAGAAAATCATTCAAAAAAATAGAGAAAATATCCAAACCATTCTTCATTAATACACTTTAAATAAGTACATAAATATACTTTTCTTATTTCTTTTCTTGGTTGCGTAAATAGCCATTTCACAAACAAGTTCGTCACACAAAATACACTTCATTATATATTTGCTCAGCATGAATACTATTGTCCCTGTGGAAATGACCATGGAACTCATCCATGTACTATTTTGATAGCTTCTGCACTTGGAAGACAGATTTAGACAGCCATCAAGGTGTCAATCAAATTGGGTGTCAGCGACCCAAACCATCCCCTTGCAGCTCCCTTTAAGGTTAGCAGGAAGGCTCTGCATGCAATCATATGGGAGAGGTTCTTTGGACTCATCATATATGTCCATATGGGAGACCTTGAACTTTGGTGGTAACGGTACAACCATCCCTTCTACACTATTTGGACCTCCGCTTCTTCCCTTTCTTCATCCAAGAGGTCGAGGTGCTCTTCTAGAGCCTTGTCGTTCTTAGGGGGGGGATTGAAGTGGCAAGTGTGATAGGTGGGCAACCCAACCTCTACAAGGGACACTGCCTCACTCCCATACCCCAAAGTGAAAGGGGTTTCTCCAGTTGGGGTATTCACTGTAGTTCTGTAGGCCCACATCACCCTTAGAAGCTCTTCCACCCATTTTCCTTTTTTGCCCATGAGCTTTTTCTTCAATATCCCTAGTAAGGCTTTGTTTGTGGTCTCTGCTTGCCCATTAGCTTGAGGTTGTCCCAGGGATGAGTACTTGACCTAAATCCTCAGCTCTACACACCATTCCTGATGGTGCTCCGAGTCAAACTGCTTCCAGGGATTCCAAATTGGCAGATAACATTCTTCCATAGAAACCTTGTAACGCCTCTCACGGTGATGGTTGCCAGGGATTCCACCTCAGCCCATTTTGTGAAATAATCCATGATGACGATTATGAACTTCACTCCTCCCTTCCCTAGTGGGAAAGGCCCTACTAGGTCAATTCCCCATTGGACAAACAGTCACGGGGAGGTAACAGAGGTTTGTTCGTTTGGAAGGCAATGTGGCATAGGAGCAAACACATGGCACTTAACGCATTTTTTTACGAACTCGTTGGCATCCCTGAGGGCATTAAGCCATTAGTATCCTGCCCTTATGACTTTTCTAGCTAAGTTTTTTCCTCATGAGTGATTCTTACATACTCCTTCGTGTATTTATGCTAGAACATATTGGGCTTATTGGGGTGAGATGCATCTTGTGACACCCCCTAGATTCCGCTTAGGATTGGACGGACTTCTGAGGCGTCGGGATATGCAACACAAGGTTGCTTACCCTCGTTCATGACATATAAGATGTAATGTTCCTAACATGCATCTAACATTATGCAATATTCGCAGTGAATAATTTTTTGTGAGCAATACTATACACCAAACTTATAATATCTTAATTAATTAAAGCATAATCCATTGATACTTAACAAAATGAACATCCACGATCACAGTATGGGTCTCAGAAGACTGCAATCCCAAAATATGGGTGACCAGGCTCTATATTTACATTACCAAAATACACTATTGGGCCAGTTCGTAGACTAACTAGTGTAACTTGACAATGAGGCCTGAATACTGTGCAAAAAAAACTAGCTATGGAAGCTGTAAGCTCCGCGTCTCTTCTGCGGCGTCTAGTCAACCTCCTCCAATCTACCAGTGTTCACTCCCTACCCTAATCCTGACACATCACCTATCATTCGTGAGGAATGATGGTTCGGACTATCACGGTGAGACTTGATTACAAATCTCAGCAAGTTAATAAGAAACTTTCACATAGGTTAATAACGCATGCATGGCAGTAAAAGTATGAATGCGTAATCAAAGTCGTAAGTAAGCATAGCATAACTTGACATATTACATGGCATAAATGACATAACTTGAACTGAAATAGAAACTTAGCTTAATGTGACAAGACATGTACTTGAACTTAAAACATAACATGGACTAGCAACATAGCAAGAACGTGAACTTGAAACATAACATAGACTTAAAACATAGCATGAACATACATAATTTGTACAGGACTTGAACATAACATGAACCTGAGCATAATAAAACATAAACGGAAACTTGAACATAAGGATTTCACAAGCTAACTTGGAGTAAAATTACCATTTAACCCTCTACATATGGCAAAATGACCATTTTATCCTGAACTTAAGGATTTCACATCCTAACTCCAAAAATTTCTAAAATTTACATTTCTGATGTAAATTTTGTCCTAAACTCAAATATAAACTCATAAAAATTTAAAATAAATCACAACTATGGAAAACACACTATGGCCGAAACATCCATAGGATTTTCCCCTTGATTTTCGTTGCACTTATTCTAATTTCAAAACTCATGATTAAACCAAATTTTTTTAACAAATATCTTCTTATCCTAAGTTTAAAAACATACTTAAAACATCCAACAAGAACTTAATAATAATCAACCCAAAACTTTTTAGTAAAAGGATCCAAACTTTTTAACTAAAAACAAATCTTTGAATTACAAGTTTTGATCTTATTCAAAACATCTCGAAGAATTCCAAAAAATCAAATCTTACTTCTAACATATTCATAACATCATCCTAAGATCAACCATGCTTTAAATGATAAAACAAAAGTCGTCAAAATCACAAAATAACACTTGGAGTTTTTGGTTTTAGACTTGATCTAAAAACAGAAATTTTTCTCTCAACTAACTTTGATCAATCTCCTCATCCATGGCTTAAAGGCACGTGATCTTCAAACTAAACCATCACATGGTTTAAAGATGTCACCTAAAGAAGATTCAACCATCAAACTTCAAATCACATGGCTAAAACTCAATAAAATATGGATCTAACCCAACACATCATATCTTAGGTCTAACCGAAATCCTTTTGCATAGAAAAATCATATCTTTAAAACTAATACTAAATATCTTCAAAATAATATCCTAATATGTATATAAGAGGTTTAGGTTCATCCCATAAAAATATAAAAGCCTTTGGAGTAAGATTAAATAACGAAATATTCAAACTTTCTCAAAATAAAAACTCTTTTTCCTCTTCCAATTTCCAAGTTTCTAGATCTAGGAAAATCTATCATCAAAAGTTGTAGTCATACAATAAAACCTCAATGATAATTCATAAACATATTCTAAAAACACTCCATTAAATTTTCGTACCAAGATATGTCCATTAGCTTAGTCAAAAGTTTCAAAACACAACATACTCTCTAGTTTCACGCCCAGAGTGACCTTTTCATGGTTAAAAATACTTTTGACCAATCAAATGAGCATGGAATGAGACTAATAAGATATCCATAGAAAATAAACCCAAGTTTAAACAACTTTTATGAAGGGGTCATCGTGCGAAAATACTTACAAAGGGTAAAACATCTCCACACAAAAAGACCTAGAAATCTGCCAGAGAGAGTTCTTTTAAGTTTCTCCTTAAGAACGGGGTGAAGAAGTGATTAAAGGGAGTGAAATGTGTGTTGCACGACTTTAAACTTCTGGAGTGGAAAGTTATGGGCTTGAATGACCCTTGATTGGAGGTGGTTATGTGACATTCAATGGAGAATAGTGAGGAGTAAGGACTGCCTGCAACAATTGTGAGGTATGGAGGTTGACGAGGTGGATTTCTGCTTCACATCAAGGCACTATTGGGTGCAGCCAAGGGCAGTGGATGGTTGGCCATGTGGGGGAGGAAACTTTTTCAAGAAACTTTGCCAAGGTGGCCAAATTAGTGGACTTTGGTGGGCCTCAACCAAGTGAGCTTCAATTTAGGGTTTGGTTATGGTTTGGTATGCTATCAAGCCTAAATCTAAATTTTCTTGGCCCAATCAAAATTTTAAGGTTTAAAAGGTTGGATAATGATGTCATAAAAATTATTTGATTAATTAATAGTATGTGCAAGCGATTTAATAAAGTAATTAAACACAATACTAGAAATTGGATTAAAAAATGTTTAGAGGCCAACTTTAGGGTTTCGAAAACCATTTAGGGTTTCAGTTTCAACTAAGTTTTTGGGATTTCAATTGCATTCCAACCATTTAGGGTTTCTCTAGGATTGAAACCTTTTTTCGTCTAGCACAATTTGGTTGATTAGATGAAAAAATTTTGCTTACGTGATATGATCACACACCTTGATTTCCTTTACAAATTCATCTAATAGTTCCTTATGGTGTCAAGTGCATAATACTATTCATTATGTGTGGCTAAGATCTTACCAAGTGTCCAAATAAAACTTCTCTAACCTAATGTGGACATTCTACACTGTGATTTTGAAAACACTACACTGGATAGTGCGCTTATTGAGGTTACTATTCACTCCAAAAAATGCATAATAACCTTAGTACTAAAAAATCCTAAATATTCATATTAACGTGTAGTGAAAATCGTTTATTGAAATTCAACCGTAAAGTCCTCCTAAAAATAATTTTACAATTTCAAACAGACGTTTCATCCGAAATTATGAAAATGAGTTATTGCGTCATAACATTCTAAATAATCAACTGAGTCTAATGGCGTAGACCATAACGTATTCTGACACTTCTAACTATCTCAAATAATTAAACTTATATTTCTAGCACCATAGTGAGTGATAACACTAATTATATTTATAGACTAAAACCTGTGCGATTGGTCGATTCGTAAAAACTTATGGAGTTTTCATGAGGTTCCTAAAATCATTAGAAATTCCACCAGTGAATTTCTACCAATGAATTTCTAGCTAGCTGTTACACATCTTAGTAGTGGAGCGCAATGTTTTGAATACCATACCGGATGCCGTACCGATCAAGGCACTGGAACGAAATATTTCGGTACCGGTACCGTTTCAGGATAGCGTTTCGGGATAACGTTTCGAGATAGTCGATATATGAATACCGTTCGTAACAGATATAGTACCTGTACCGGCCGGACGGCCGAAACGAAAACTTTCGGCCGTACCGGCCGGTATGGTGCGAAATTTAAAACACTGGTGGAGCGGCAAAGCCCCATCTATAGAGTATCCTATCCATCTTAGTGAACCGTGCCGCATTCCTTCTGACTTTCCTTGCCTCTTCTTTGTCAACTGGGAGTTCCCCTGTATCTAGGTACTTCTCTATCTCCCTAGCCCGATCAAGCTCTTTGAGCTCCTGTAACGCTCGTCCTTGTGGTGAGACTTTTTATAAAAGGATTTTAGAAAGGACGACGGGAATTTCCGTTCGTTTTAAAACTTTTGCTTCCATACTCAGGGTGAAGACTCTACGTTGTAAAATAAAATGTGCTTTGAGAATAAAAGAGATTTACAGCTGAAAACATTAATCTTAAGATAAAAATGCCTCTCATACAATTAAAACTCTCATGCCTAGACTTTCGCGCTCTTCCCTATGGGCCGTGTCTATCCTGATGCGTACTGCTCATTCAGTTCTTGTGGGGGGAGGGGCATACATAAAAACTAAAATGAGTCGATGACTCATAAGCATTACTTCATACAGTTAAAATATAATAACATAGGTTTTCATTCATTCATTCATGATTCCATACATACTATATGTACATGCATACATGCATTCGTTCGAAAACATCACTGGACGAGATTTTTCTTTAAAAATGGGCTTTCTCTTCATAAAATGTTTCTCCCATCAGTGCCTTCATTTCTTAAAGAATGTGATGCATTCATACATTTATACATTCTTTCTTATCACTTTTATTGGCCGGTACACATTATTACGCCTCGTGTATTGGGGTTATCAGTCTTCCTTTGGACCTGGATTCTGCCCGTGGCCACGGGTTGGGAATCCTTTTTTTAGTCAGGGGCAGCACTGGGTGCACTACTAGTACTACTTATCCGACATTGCAATCTGCCCATTCATTCGGTGCCCTTTACATTCATTCATATGGCCGTTACGTATTTTTATGCATTAAACGTTCATTTCATTCAATCCATTCATTTCAGTCCTCTCAGTCCTTCATTTTCAGTTCATTTTAGCTCTATCTTTTCAGTTCTTTCATAGAAAAACGTCATTTAAAAGCATGGATTTAAACATCATCTTTCATGGTATCATTTAAAGCATCTGTTCATGGCATCCTTAAAACATCAGTTCATAGGGACCTTTTAAAACACTTTATTTGTGTCAGTTAAAGCGTCAGTTAAAGTTCGAGGCACAAGCCTCAACATTTATTTTCATGGAAAATACATACAATAGATACTGCGTATAGTCATCCATTCACATGCGTATAATTAATATTTTGGTTGCATAAAAATGGGCTGCCAAGGAGGGCCATACATACGTATAACTTTGAACACTTATACTTATCATGTTTTCGTAAAACATCTTTCGTGTCATTTCATAAGGCATCGTAAAGGAAAAGCATTTCATCTCCGCTTCGTGTATTTTAGAAAACTCTAGAATAGTATGAACATAATACTTACTTGGACTCCATGCTACTTTCATATCATGCAGTTCATTCATGTGCATGTCAGATAGTAACCTACATGCATACACATAACCCTGACGTCATTCTTTATCTAATGCATAAGCAACTAAACTTAGAAGTAGAACTACACTTCACTTGGAACACTCTCATTTTATCTCGTACTTTTACGTGCCCTTTACTATATTAAAACCATTGGAGTCAACTTACGGTCACTACCTCTTCTAAACTCAAGATCTTACCTCGAGTGTTCATCCACTAAAGTGAACCCATGATTCACCTTAGGATTAAGACACTAAGACCTTCCTCTTAATCTTCTTATTGACCACATTCCAACACATGATTCTGACCGACGGAGTCACGCATCACAATCCTAGACCATACACTCGTCACTACCTCCATGCACCTTAGCTCACACTAAATCCTCATTCCCATCCATACATGCCACATAGCTCTAAGCCAACTCTGACACTTAAACACTATGTGACCATGCTTAGGACAGATTATCTATTACATATAGCGAATCTGTCCGGCACATGTGTCTTACCAGATTACACATGTACCGTACCTTTTCATCACCTATGACCAACATATAACACGTTGATCACATGCTTGTAGGGACAAGCGTCATAATCCGATACCAACATTCTCTTAATCCAGCTAGCATGACTCTTCATGCTACCCTTCCCTTTTGACAGTTCATCCCAACACTTAACACAATAAAACTCCATTCATAACTACGCCTTATGTCACGTTATATAGTTTGAGACTACTCACCAGCTATACCGTGACCATGTCACGTCACCTGACATCCTGCTATGTCATTTCTACGCCAACTCCTAACTCATCACGAGTACGGTCCCTCACGTACTCCTGTCACATCGTGACATCTTGTCACGTTCTTGCTACATCATTCCTACACTAACTCCTCACCCATCACAAGCACGACTGCCAGTAACCATGTCACTTCATGACATTCCCCAGTCATGCTTCCACTACGCACTCTTACACTTGTTCTGTCATTTCACACATACTCCCAGCCATAAGTCAATTACAGTGACACTTGTCAACTCAAACTACAGGCGACATCACAACTACTTAGGGACACTATTCCACAGTTCTCGACACTACTCACCACGCTCTATGCCCATCAACCACACAACCATCCTTATCTCTACAACACGCCACACAATGTGTCGCTTCACCTCATGGAGTACGCTCCACATGTACTCCCTCCATACATCCTACAACCTATCACCACTACGGCATACCTGCCAAATGGTGCATCACTCCACCACATGGAGTACACTCCACGTATACTCCCTTCACACACGCTACGCCATACAGAGTACACTCCACGTGTGATCTTCCCAATCCACACTTCACAGCACAGTCTACAACAGTACACAATATAGTTCCCAACTACGTCCAATACTTCACATACATAGCACATCACATCTCCATACTACACAACGAACTCCACAAATACTAATAGCACAATCCACAACCTAACCAATCAACCCACTAACATATAACATAAATAACAATGGAGAGAGGGTTATACCATCATCGGGATAATCCATGCGTTGCTCGCTCGATGACGTTGAAAGGGTAGTACGTGGTGGCTAACCCACGTACAGTGGCTATTTGGGCATTTGGATAGTTAGGTGTGGTCTTGGAAGGGCTCATGGTGACCTCGTGGCAGTGGCGAGGGGCGTAACACGGCATATCTAACTGTGTACAGTGGCGATAAGCCACGCACAATGGCTGTCCACCACGCAAAGTGGCGGTTTGGGCTTAGGCTAGGCTAAGGAAGGCTGAGGGAGGCTGAGGGTGGTCTTTATGGTGGCTGGGGGTGGCAAAGCACGGTAGAGCCGTGGGTTTTCAAGGGGAATTCGTGGGTCTCAAGGCATGGAAATGGAGGGAGAGCTTGGCTAGTCGAGGCTGGCCATGGAAGGGCTAAAGGAGGTTGTTGGTGGAGCTATGGTGACGAGGTGGAGGCGGCACAACAGCCTACAACGGCGGATTTAAGCCATCAGGTAAGGGAGAGTTCATGAGAGAGTGGGCGTGCGTGAGGGGTAGATCGAGGCAATGGGTGGCTGAGGTAGGCCAATGGTGGCCCGGGGAGGCTTGAGGTAGCGGCTGGAAACCATGGGTGGCAACGTACGGCGGTGGAAAGGGAGGAACCTGTGTGAAACCCATTTATGGGTTGTGCGTGTGTGCAACGGAGAGGGAGAGGGAGGTTCATGGTGGCTGGGTTTGTGAGAGGTGGTGGAGGTGCGATAGCTTGGGTAGCCGCATAGGGCGATGCTAGGGGCTGTGTGGGAGAGTGTGGCTGGGAGGCGGAGGCTGGGTATGGTGGTGGGAGCTCGTCGGAGTGAGAGGACGCCAGTGGTGGTGGCGGTGAGGCCAGGCGGCATGCGGCGGCACTAGGCTGGAGGAGAAGAGAATCGGGTGAGAGGGAGGAGGAAACCGCATGGGAGAGGGAGGAGAGAGAGGGAAGGGAAAAGTGAGGGAGAAAGAGAGGGGGCTTGGGTATTTAATCCAGGCCCTTCATCTTGGGATCTACAAGACGATCTAACGCTGGGGAATTAAAACACTGATTTAAAATGTGTAAACATTAACTTAATTAAAAGCATTGAGAAGAATTAAGGTAGAATATTATTTAAACTAAACTTTAGTGTATAAAATAATATTCATTCATCATTAATAAAATGATGAAGTCTTATTTAATATCTTTAAGGGAATGAAACAATTTAATTAATTTAGAGTTTTCAACATAATTCAAATCCCATCATATTTTAAATAACTGAAATCATTTTAATAAAATGATATTAAAATGATTTCTAACAATTATAATATTTTTGGAGCTTTTCAAAAATATTATAATTGTCTTATTTAAAATCAAGTTTAGTTCAATAACACTGAAAATACCTCATATAAATATTTCTAGTGCATTTAAAATACTGGGCGTACTTTAGAAATCACATAATATCTTTGAAACACACCATCGAGGTTCGTCATGCATAACAAGACTCGCAGTCGTTAGAGAGAAGGGGCAGACTGTTACATAATGTCCGTCTTTGAAATTTGCTTACGTTAGAAAGAAGGAGCGAATTATTACATCTCCACTCCATTAACCTCCTTCCCAATTGACAAGACCTCAATTACTCTCTTCTCCACTTCCCATGGCAGGGCAAACTCATCCATTCCTGATGCTGCTCTTGCCAACTTTTCTATTACAGAATTGCCTTCTCTAGGTATTTGCATAGCATTCTTGGGGTAGGGCATGTTCACCTCGTACCTCCCCTACTCCCGCCTCCGTTAGGAAGTTCATTTTGAGGTGGTGGGTGGACATAATAGCCTTGAGGCTATTTAGGGTAGGTCGACATAATATGATGTTGTAGGATGATGGGACCTTGACCACCAAAAGGTTAGTCATCGTGGTGGCCATCCATACCCCTTTTCCCTCTATGACATGCAAGGTTATGATGCTAACTGGCTTAATTGTGTCACCAAAGAATCCCTTCAAAGGGGTGGGTGAACGTCGCAGCTTGCTAAGCTCTATGTCAATCCTGACAAAAGCTTCTCAGAATAAGATGTCTGTGGAGCTTCCGTTATCAACCAAAATTCACCTGGAAGTGTAATTGGAGACCAGGAGGGTCACCACCGATGCGTCATCATGCAGGTATAGGACTCCCTCGCAATCTTCTTCCCCGAATGAGATTGTCGTTGTATAACTGAGTCACTGATGTTTGGGCAGCCTATCCATCACATATTTTTCTTCGTATCTCACCCTATGGTTGTGTGCCCTTCTACTAGAGGCAGAAGCGCCGCCTCTAGTGAACCCGCCAACTATTGTGCAGATTTCTCCTAGAGGTACGTCATCAAGATCTTTATTTTGGTGAGGGGGGTTGCGACCATCTTCTCTTGTTGGCCGTCACCTTTCCTGACTGTTGCTTCGTCGAGGATTGCATCCTTGCTATAGCCACCACCTCGGCTTTTCGCTCAAGCTTTCTTGTGCTCGCCAACTCCGAGACCCTAATTTTCACTGTAATGTAATCTTTTGTCCAATGGGTGTCTATCTGATGATACATGCAAAAGCGTGTCCTATTCTGGCTTGCTTGGTTCCCTTTTTAAGGAACCTTCTTTCTCCTATATGTTCAAGTTGTTATGGTTGAACCGGGTACCTTGATATCTTAGGGGCGCCTGTGTGTCGCACCATCTCATGGGGGCCTGAGCTAGTCTTCCTATCTATAACTTTATTCTTGCCATTTGACTTCATCTCTCCTTTCCTTGGCTCAATAAGTGTGGCGCTCACGACCCCCATGTAAGGAGACACGGGAATCGAGACGCCGGGATGATGACAACAGGGTCACACATCCCAACGTTAGTGCCAAGTGTGTGTACATGCAACAGTGTACAAAAACAACGCAGCAGATAATTAATACAACTAAGTACCAGAATTGTTAATACAATTTAAACAGTCAGTAAAAATGTTTAAAAATTATATAGTCATCCAAAATAAATATTTTACAAGTCTCAAACCAAAACGAGTGATCCCAGATCACTCCTTGGGTGGAGCCGAATCCTCAGGCTCACCCTCAGCCTCATCTGCATCGAAATCTGCGTTACCACAAAATGGTATCGCAGGTAAGTATAAACCAAACAACTACGAGATAAAAATACATTAATGCGACCAACATGCATGCATATGATGAAATATGCATTATTCTCAAAAATATTATTTTCCCTGAAAATAGATATTTTCCAACACAGGCCAAAATCTCATTTTAGCCCAAAAAGAATACTCCGTCATTTTCCCAGAAAATTACCCAAATCAATAAAACCTCATTTTCCCAGAAAATGAATCACATAAAATCCTTTTAATCAACACACGCTATTTTCCCAGAAAACAGCCCATTATTCCATTAACCAATGCACCATGATCTCCCCTATGGATCATCCGCACGTCCTGACTTCGTAGCGATGTTCAGTTCCACGCCCAGCACGTTTGTGGCCAAGCATCCACTACGCAATGAGTGATGCCCAGTTCCGCGCCCAGCGCGTTCATGGCCAAGCATCCTCTAGCCCCCGCCAGTAGAAGGGCCACAGAGTCAGCACGAGACCATCTCGTCCGATCCCATCGTTGCCCAGCGACAATCTAGGGGACGTCACTCAGTATATTCCGCTCCCGAGTGACCAGAGGAGCTCCACCGAGATAATACCCCATCTCGGCTTGGGGTCATGATACACACGCACCCAAAATCCTTTAACACATGAAAACCTAGTTTTCATGAAACACATGAACATGAATGCATGTACACGAAAACTTAGTTTCCTTTACAAACATGATCATGCGTGCAATATGCCATGTACATGAACACCATACCAACAACCAACATTTCACAATACCAACCAAATACACAACTCCATCCATAATCAATCTGACCCACGAACTCCTCGGACTCAGTCCAGCATGTCCAACCAGATCACAACAATATGGGTTAGTGCAAAAATATATTTAAATCACAATAGTTCTTTGGAAAAATACTTACAGTGCTATATAATAATTTCCGAAGGATTATGGAGCTGCAAAAGGTGGCGACACAGCAACGTAAAAGTGTAAAATACACTGTGGCCGTGGGTCTCAAATACCCACTTTTGAATGGGGACAAACTAAGACCCGAAATTGATAGGGTAGGGCCTAGAGAGGTCGGTGAAGCCAATGGTGGTGGTGGTTTGCCGTGGGTGGCGGCGCAAATGGTGGTTTTAGGCTAAAAATACCCAAATCAAAAATTAGGTTGGATGTGCTTCACCGGTGACGGATCGGAGATGGGGTTGGGTGCATTGGGTTGCTAGGAGGTCGAGAATGAAGTGGTGAATAAATGGTGCCGGAGGTGGCGCGACGGCGGCGCTGGAATGAAGAGAGCGCCACGGCTTGGTGTTGGGCGTGAGGGCTATCGGAGGCAAGATAGAGGCTGGGATTTACGGGGAAGGGACGCCGGCCGGTGGGGGAGTGGACGGGACGGGCGGTGTCGTGCACGGCGGCGCGACGGCGATGGGTTGGGTGAGGCGACGGACGCACGGGGAAGGAGAAGGAGAAGCCTGTCACGCCGGGGGGGGGGGGGGGGGGGAGCTGGGGGAAAGAAAAAGAAAAAAGGGAAAAAGAAAAATGAAGGGAAAGAAATGAGGTCCAATCCTCACATCTTGGGTCATAGAAAATGATCCAATGAAAATGATTTTAAAACAGCAAATCCATTAAAATAAATTAAATGTAATGATATAATGAAAATAAAATAATTAAATCTCACAATCAATTAATTTAAAAAGAAGAACAATTTAAATATACAACAATAAATAAATATTAAGAAAACATAACAATTTAATTTTCACAATTTAAAGATCATAAAATAAACCATTTAAAATATCCGATAATTTTAAAACAAGAGAATAAATTTTTAAATTATTAAAATAATCCTTCAATAAAAATACACTAAAATACGGGGTGTTACAATAAGGGCTTGTAAGGTGTCCTCTACATTGACGAAATTATTGGCTCTGTCCATAAATTCTCTTAGGGTTGATGGGGTCTTCCTTGCCAACTCGTTCATGAATGGACTTCTGGGCTACATGCCTCCCAACAAGGCTGCTAAGGTGATTTTTTCATCTTGGTCGTCGGTGCTTAACTTCTCCTTGTTGAATCAGGTGAGGTATGCTTTTAGGCTTTCCTCATCTCTATGCTTAATGGTCAAGAGGTATGCTATGGGTCGTCAACGCCTTTTGCTTGCCATAAACTGTGTTAGGAATTGCTTGGCTGGTTCTTTGAAACTGTCAATTGACCCAAGTTGCAGTGCTCCAAACCAGCCTCTTGCCCCACCCTTTAATGTTAATGGGAAAGCTTAGCATGCTATCTCTCCGGAAAAAGCATGGCAAGTCATGTGTGCTTTAAAGTTCTCTAGATGATCCACTGGGTCCCGAGATTCGTTGTACATCTCGATTTGCGGTACATTAAATTTCGGTAGAAGCGGCACAGCCATCACTTCCGCACTATAGGGTAGGTCCATGCGGTTCAACAACTGTTCGACTGAGGAAGATCTCCCCATCTTTTTCGCCATCTCTTCGTATTTATCGACGAGACTACGTAAGTCATCATGCAATCTTTTCTTTTCCAACACTTTGGCATTTGTTCCTTCGTTCCTTCTTTGTGCTTCCCCTTCTCATCGAGACTACGTGGCTTCGCTAAGTTCAATGTTACGGCTAGGACTGTAAATGAACCAGTCTGTTCAATAGCTCGCTCGGTACTCACTCGTGAAAAAAAATGCTTGTTCGTGAAAGCAGATACCTGCTCGATTTGTAAATTACACATACCCAACAAAACTCGACTCGACTCAGTTAAGGCTCATTAAAACCCACTCGTTTATGCTCGAGCCAACTCGTTAGCTCGACTCGATTAAAACTTATTCATATATTGATAAATATATACATACATCTACACACACACACACACAGATATATGTATTAGCTAGTAATATAAGCATACCACTTTATAATTAAATATATAATATGTAATCTAATTACTTATGTCTATATAATGAATATACTTCATAGGTATATTTTATAATTTGTATAATAATTAGTAGATAAAATTTAATAATTTCATATATTAGTATGTGAGAACCATGTATGAAATAGATATATGCTATCATATTAAGTATATGTATTAATAATATATGTAGGCATATAATAGATTGTTATTTTGGATTAATATCAAGTAGTTAGATATTAATTATTTATAAATTTTTTAAAATTTTATAATTTCATAAAGGTTCTACTTGTAAGTTGTATAAATACTATAAATTCAATATTAGATTATTTATTTATTTAATTTATTAATTATTAAATCTTATTCAAAAAATAAACAATTCGAGGCCGAGTTGAGAGTTTAGCTTATCGAGTCGAGCTCAAACAAAGAATAAAAAAAATATCGAGCTCGGGCTCGAGTATTTTGAGTAGAGCTAAGCTCGGCAAGCCAAACACCAGCTCGGCTCAACTCGATTACAGCCCTAATTACGACGTTTCAGCTTTTCATTCTCCTGTTGTAAGTCCTCCATTGTTTCCATAACCCTTCGTAGTTTCTCCTTAGTTTCTACGAGTCATGCCTCCATGTTTGCGATCGTTGTGTTGCGGGTCTCTTGAAAGCACGTGGTGGTTGGCATGTGGAAATCACGCTAAAGTCCAATGAGAGATTGAAATGATACCTTTAGTATCCCACAGAAGGTGACATTGTTAAGGACATGTTCCACGATCCACCAAAGTCCTCTACCTGTAACAAATAAAGATGGCGGCCCGACATGCCTGAGACACCTCCGATGCCTAAGTCAGTGATATGTGGAATGAGTTACCACTAATATTTTGGTTCAATGAGTAGTTACCTACACCTATCACGTTCTTACTATATATATAGGTGTTGTAGATTATCGATAAATACCAATGATGGTTATTTACCCCGTTGGGTCTGATCTACTTGTTGCCCTTATCACCTTATTCATTTGATGTAGTACTCATCCCGGAGATGTAGGGTTTATCCCAACTCTTTGGATTAACTATTTGTTCTGTTATATTTGGCAGTTATCGAATGGAGTCAAATTAGTCTCTAAGATCTACTCAACAACTCATTCTCACTATCCATTGGGCTAGGCCTCCAGATTGGGCCCGTTCCTTATGAAGGACTATAAAGTTCCCTATACTACCCTAATACTCGAACTTTCTTTATATTAGCCAACCAAGTTCTTGGCTCGTACTTATAAAAATTTGTTTTAGCCAATATTTTAGAATTGTGTAGTCATTCCCATGCTTCTACATTTTGAGAGGTTTGGATAGTGAGTTGAGATTAAAGTTAAAAGTTGAATAAAATATTATTTTTTAACATTATTATTGTTTTGAGATTTGAAAATGTTGAATTGTTTATTATATTTTATTTAAAAATTAAAAAATTTTGTAATAATTAGATGAAATGAATTGAGATGTTTTGATATCTATACAAAGCCTGTTCCATCTTCCTAAAACTTTCTTCTCATGGGGCTACCCTCTTGCGGTTGGGCTTTGGGGGGCTCTTTGGTTTGTCTAGGCCCTTAGGTGGGTTTCGCACTCTGACTCCAACAACCTCATAAATTATTATACTAATTGAAATCCAAATCTCTATACTTTGCTCCAAATGTCATGCAATTCATTTCATAACAGATATTGAAGAATACCACATATTTAGAATATTACCCATTTATAAACAGAGAAACTCAACATGTAATGCAGCAATTAACTAATATTTGGTTAAATAAAAACTTCAAAATAAAACAAAAATAGTACAAGTAAAACAAATTATTAGTTTATTAAATTAGTAAAATTTGTTTATAAACAGACTTTTAATGATCTCTAGAAGTTCTCTAATTGAAAAATAAATGTTTTTTCCTAAGCAAAGACAACATATATTTCATCAAGAGCAATATAATAGTACAAGATTAAAAAAAAAAAAAAAACACTTACCCAAGTAACAAGGGAAAAAGCCCACTCCACCCAAACAAAACAAAATGGGTGTAAAGTCCAAAAGGGGGCAGAAAGCTGGAGCATAAGGAAAAAATGTTGGGTACAGGGTACAACCAAACGAAAAGGTCCAGAAGTCCAATACAATTAAGAGTAAATTTTTGCAAGTGTGGCTGTTTATTATCAGTCTTCCGTGGCTGTTCAAGAAGATTGTCTGGTAGCCATAGCACCATTAGAATGGCATGCGGCCGGGATGTCCAACTTCCCAAGCCTAGCAGGTGGCTGGTTTTTGAGGGAGCATAGATAAGCCATCGGAGGAAAGGGATCGAGCCCCTTCACTTGTCAATTCTAGCATCTTCCCGAAGACGGGTGGTTGGTGGGGGGCCAAGCCGCGTCAGAACCACTCATAAATTAGTACATTTTATTCATTTTCAATAGTTGAGTACATCTCACAAAATATATAAAATTAAAGATGTCAATCTATATATATATATAATTAAAAATTAAAATTTCTTACAAGCATCTATCTGCTTCCAATAAATGCTCCACGAGGTATAACTGGATTTGCGAATGGTTTCCCTATAATGAGATGATGGCGGAAGGGAATAAAATATTCTAGGGCCAAAATAAATCAACCCCAACCTATTAAAGGGTTTTCACTAGAAGATAAATGAAGAGAGATAAGAGGGTATAAGAGAAAAGAAAGTGTTAAAAAGTAGGAAAGGTAACCATGAAAAGGAAAATGAGAGAGTGGAGAAAAAAGAGTTGATCAGACACGCACGAGAAAATGTTGTCATCTCTCACCACTCCCTAAGCCAGGGATAAAAGAGGGATCAAATTGGATGTGAAACGGAGGTACTTTCTTATTGATATTCAGTTTCTTCAACCTCACGATAAGAGCTCGAGCAAGAATATCTCCTTTAGAAAATAGATCCTGACTTCCATTGTATAGTTAGAAAGGAGAGACTATAAACAATTATATTATAGTGGACTTTCCATCCCAAACACCCGTGGACGTAGCTATTATGCCGAACCACGTAAATCTATATATCTCACTCTTTTTATTTTTTCTGCATTTACTTATTATATTTTATCGCCATGAATGTACGCAACAGACCACTGTCGGGGGCTATAAATAACACCAATCAAAGCCCGAGTCATCGCAGTGGGCTAGGAATGACTCTTTCTCCCATACCTGCATGTTGTGCGATTTTTTCGACATTAACAATGGCGTTTGATGAATTTTATAAATTGAGTTGTCTACTCTTATGAGATTAATTCGGGTTGACTCTCATTACTTTGTTCTTAAACAAAATCACCTGCTAGAATGTGTAAATGAACATGATATAAAATAGCAATTAGATAAAAATTACGGCTACGTAAAAATTACCACTAGAAAAAATGGCCTTAAATAAAAAGACCTGCGTTTAGATAAAAAGAACAAATATGACCGTTGGATTTTGAAAATATGACTGTTACTGCTATATATGTTAAATAAGGAAATTAATTAACAATATATAAAAAAGGTATTATTTTGATAGCTTGGCAAACTTATAGATATCATGTGATGTATTATGTATAGATACCGCATTACATAAAAATAGTTAAGATTGCTTTTTTAGCTTTAGCTAGAAAATTAGAGAAACTAATGCCATTAATGACTAATTGTAAGAGGAAAAAAAAATATAAAGTAAAAACAAAGCAACATGATATAAACAATCAAACATGAATACCCAACTTATACCTGTAGATCAAAATGATTTTGCATTCCCAGCCAAGAAGAAAGATCAAGTGAGAGAGAGAGAGAGAGAGAGAGAGAGAGAGAGAGGACATAGGGAAATTTTGGGGAGTATATCGAAAACCACACGTTTTGAGTTTTCCAAAAGAGCATCTTTGCATTTTAGAATCATTTTGGTGTAAGATTTTTGGATTTAAAAAACAAAACATACTCATGTTTAATGAATATCATGGATATATTAACTTTTGGGGTTTAGAAAAAGAAGAAAAAAAAAAAAAAAAAGCAAAAAATTATACATCCAACTGGCCTATGTGATCTAAAAACAATAATGACAATTAATGCTACATGGCCTTGATTTTGGAACTTGTTAAATGTGTTTTAATTCTTTTCATACTGAATATTAGAAGTTATATATAGAGGAAAGAAGAAAAGCATAGGAAATGACACCTAATGTTCAAGACTATATATGTTTTTATTTTATGGACATTATAATAATTTTATTAAATTAAAAGGTGGTACAGACGATGAGGATAACCCCAACAAATACTCCAAACAATTAGTTGATATAAAGTGAAGGAAGATGATAGTATAACTTATAAATGTGTCCACTCATATATTTTAATTTTTTGATTTTTTTAAATTTTTTTCTTAATGATTAAGGAAGTGACTATTAGTGAATTTGTGTCTTTTTTTATTTTTTCTTAATCGTTAAAGATGTTTAAAAATGCTTTAAAAAAAAAAAAAACCATTTGCACTGATGTCCATGTTTGGGGGTGCACATTTGGTGTACACCCTATATATCTAGCATTGTCCTAAAGTGAAAACTCAAAAGAAACAAGTTGATTAATCAGTCTAGACATGAGATCAAAGCAACAACACAAAAAATAAAAAATAAAATAAAAAAAATAAAAAAATCACAAAAAAAAAAAAAAATTGAGTGAGAATTACATGAACCAACCAAGCTGGTTAATTTAGTTATACACCAGAAGTTGCAGGTCAAAAAAGATAAAAAAGAAAGAAAAGAACTCATCAAGATCATCATCATCCGGATTCAAGAGCAATATTGTGATCTTTGTCGATATGATTCTCCAAATCTGCCTATCAAAGCATATATATATATATATATATATATATATATATATATAAGAAAAGTCCATACGATTGATCCCTGCTCTGTACAATCATTATAATCCCAAGTTTTTTCAAAAGTCAGTGACATTTTTATTGAATTTTGGGAGGTCCAAGAGCTTTATTCAAGTTTTGTTCTCTTTAAAGCAGCTGCAATCAACTCACTTGCTTCAAATCAGGGAACTTCGTATAAAGCTTAACAACATGATCATCAAGCGCTAAGCTTTTTGATCTATTTTATACAACAAAGTTGTATTTTTATTGAATATCGAAAGGAGGCAATGCTGAATGATTGAATGGGATCGAAGCGTTTACTGTCGGCAAGCATTATTAGTCATTCAGACATATTCATTCAATGTTCATCGCATTTTCCACGAAACCTTGTCGGAAAGAATTATAAGCTTATATATGGGTTCGTTAGATTTCAGTTGGAGTAGTTTCTTCCTTTGCAATTGAATTCCATTGGCCGTTACTGACGGCAGTCATGTTTGAAAGGTGTAATATATAGCATATGGAAAATTCTACTCATTAGCTGCTATTCACTCTCATACCTAATACTAATTACAATTTTTTTCTTTCATAGGATGTGGAAGTGTTTTTTATAAGATGTAAGAATGTGAGGTAGTGAATAATGACTAATGAGAAGAATTTTTCATATTGATGTATAGTCTGGAGATGATGAATAGAATCCATCAATCACAATATAAAATTACTTATTCATGAGCTATATATTCCCCTCATGTTGGATTGATTTATTGACCATATTTAATTATTTAATTGTTATCTTTTTGTACTGTCGATCTCCTCATGTACATGATAACATTTTTGTTGTAATTTCACAACCTCTATTCATGTATTAATTAATAATGTGTTTATTTTTGGTGCAATTAATCTTTATTATATTTTGTTTTCAAAAAATAAAATAAATAAATAAATAAATAAAAGATAGCAGGAGACTTTGTCTTGACCCTGCGAGGCTGCAACCATAAAACCGGCCGGAAAAAGCTTTTCAAATCTCCTAAAATATAAAAGAAAAGAAAAACCATAGAAAGGTTGGCCAAGGATAATATATATATATATTTATATATATGGGTCAAAAGCACCACTACATGACTCTTTTTCTGCACTTTAGCCAATGGTCAAAACCCTAGAAATCAGGCTTTATATGGTTTTTAATTTTGTTTGTGAAAGCTGGTGATTTGGGATATGATCAGTAACCCCACATATTCATCCACCATTAATTAATTCATGGCAGCATGCAAAACGCCACCATATCTATACATGCATGCTTGCGTGACACACACGGTAAAGCAAGTGGCTTGAAAGCCAGTAGTTCCACCTGACCGAAATTTAAGTGATGCTATTTATCACGACAACATTACTCATTTTTTATTGGTATTATTGACAAAAGATAATTTACAATCGATTTAAATTTATTATAAGAAAATTATTTATTTATGACTAGTTATTTCTTACGAAAATGACTCTTTTCTACTAAAATAAATTTATTTTTATCGCAAATAATAATTCTCGTCACAAATATTCATGATGGGTATGATCGTTCAAATCATATTCATTTTATATTTTAAAAAAAAACTAGTCAATATCGTAACTAAAGTCCCTTAAAATTACTAGAAATAACTTCAAATTCTATCTTATATTGAGCACACTACTCCTACGCAATCTAAGATATATATACTATATTTACCTCCCACGTCGGAGAAGTGAGATCGATATATATGTGCGCTATATAATAAGTGCCTGAAATTCAAACCACAACAACATGCAGCAGGGTTTTGTCTACTTTTTCCACCGCAAAAGCATCCAACATTACTTGCACAAGATGCCAACCACTTGTAGCCAAACAACTTTCAATATCCTTATCTTTCGCCAGATATATTGCGTGATGACAATCCAATGCATGCTTCCTTTAAAATATATATATATATATATATATATATATATATATATATACATGATGAGTTGAGTTGAATATATTTAGGATTAATATATGTGTGTGTGTTAAATTGTTATCTGTCGGTTGCCGGAAGCTTAAATAGATGAGAAAAAACTGATCAGTTCACTCATTTAAACATGAATATATAACGAATTTATGATCTAAGAGAAACCCTTGTTTTAATTAAACTGAATATTTTATGTGTGTGTATTAAGGAGCTAACTGAAGTCTTGAAGAATATATTTACTATAAGAAAACTGTTTATTTGTTGTCAGTTATTTCTTGTAAAAATGATTATTTCTTATTAAAATAAATCTGTTTTTATCTCAAATGATCATTGTCGTCGTAAATAATCTATCTCAAATGCTTTTTTTTTTTTTTTTAAGTGATATATATAGTACTTGTGAAACTAAGGGTAATTTGAAGTTAAGCTAAGCTGAGATCATATATGTTGATTGAGTCTGACCAGAAGAGGACAAACGCATGCATTAATGACCTAGATCAAGCATGGAGGAAACAGAGAAAGACGACCGAAATGGGTGGAATCCTTGAAGGAGGAAACATGAATGACATATTTGGCCGACTATAAGATGAAAAATTAAAAAGCCTACGTTGGAGACAACCCTACATATATACGCTAAGGGACAAAACGTGACTTCACATATATACTGAATCTTACACAGATTTCAGCAAACACAAATTAATTAAAGCGCAAGATCAGTTTTTCTTTTTCTTTTTTCTTTTTCTTTTTTCTTTTTTCTTTCTTTCCTTTTGAAAGACGGAAAGCAGGAGCGAGTAGTAGTGTGTGTAGTTGATGTTTGCAATAATTTGTCTGTGAAGTTCGGTTTGAAAGTACACGGTGGGACCATGCATATGTCTATGCATGCATGGACTTTTGGATATTCAGTACTGCAACATTTTGGCTTTTCTCACTGCGAAAGAAATGAAGATCGATCCGTTTATTTTATCATCGATAACGAATGTTGGACGATCCAATGGTTGAGCTGCTACAGCCTCCAGCCTTGCATGGTTGACTCAATCATGTAAATCTCCACCGATTATTCGAGCTTAAATGTACAGACAAAATGGTAACAGAGGGTAGGAGGATTCCATGAATATATGGTAACATTATGTTTTGTACGTAGTGCATGTAGGTAATATTATATGATATCTTCATCATGAATTATATGTATAAATAATTGAAGTCTACGCATATACGTACTATATATTGCATGCACTATATTATACATGTAGCTAGGCATGGTGTGCGCATATATATATATATATATATATATCCATATACTTAAAAGCATCTATAAGATATGAATAGTGATGAACAGTAATAAATAGTAATTCTTGTATAACATTTTTATTCCATCAATGCCCTTGGTAGTTAGGTATTATTATGATTTTAGCCTTACTTTTTGTATTTCACTTTTTCCATTTGCACTTTGTCAGCCAATACTCTTGTTTGATTTGTCATTACAGTTTTAGTCTTCTAGTTTTATCAGTCAACCTTTCATCTTGAGTTTCTAGATTTGACCTAATGGTAGAGATTAAAATATTGAAAATAAACTAACTTAAATAGATAATTAAAATATAAATATCATATCATACATTTAAAATTAACTTTAATTTATAAAATACTAATATTTCATCATTAAATAAATGATGAAATTTTGCTAAATATTTTTAAGAGAGTAAAACCATATAATTAATTAGAAATTTTAACATAATTTAAATCTCATAATAATTAGGCTATTTACTAATCAATCTTATGTACTCTTTTAATCTTAATGATTGTGAGCTAATATCTAATTCAAATTATTTAATTATTCAAGATTCTGTGTTGCATGTAGGGAGTCACATATTATTTACGGTTTGGACACATTATTTTCAAGAATTTTGTTTTTTCTTCCAATTAGACAAATGTGGCAAACGTGCTTTGCACGTTAAACCACTGCTAGTGTGTGTATATATATGTATATATGTGTATATATATATATATATATATATATATATATAAATTAGTATAAAATGAATATAATGCAAGAGACATGCAATTGTGCATATTAATCGGTTTCCTTATATCATGTCTATTATTTATTTTAATTTTAAGCTATGATTAATTACAATTGATGTGGATCCAGATACTCGGTTATATCTGAATCCACATTTGAGCTTATTATGCAGTTTGGGTACCTGCCCAAGTTAACTCGGTTATAACCTGAGTGGGTACTCGGCCTTACCCAGTTATAATAATTCAAATATATAACTGGATATTCAGATTTTTCAAAAAATCGTTTTAAAGAAGACAACTACATATCAAAACATCATTGTTTTGAAAATCAAAATGATGTAGTTTCATATATAAGACAAATTATTTTTGAAATGTGAAACCCGGTTATGGGTATCAGATAGCAGTTCTTCTAGGTACAAGCGGGTTGTTCCCAACCCGCATACCAATTATTATTTTAATATATTTGTCAGACGTTATTTTTATTAAAAAGAAAAAAGAAAACACGACAGAAGAGAAATAAACCAGTGTGAACGGCATTGAAGCCGCGAAAATCTGTCCTCAATTGTATCGATCTCTCTAATCCTGGCATGTATCGATCTATTTCGTTGCTCAAACAGGTGCATGTCCCCCTTCAATTTCTTAAAAGAAATTATTTATTTCTGATTTTTGTTTTGTTTTTGCAGTTTTTTATCATTGTTTTTACTATTTTCTCTTATGTTCTAGGCGTGTTTGGATTCGGAATTTTTCTACGTTGTAAACCATGGGATAAGCGAGGAGTTCATGGACGAGGTTTTCGCACAGAGCAAAAGGATGTTTGGTCTGCCATTAAACGATAAAATGAAGCTTTTAAGGAACGAGAAACACGGGCTACACGCCTGTTCTTGACGAGATTTTGGACCCTGAATTTTTATCACCCATTTCCACTTTTGTTTTAATTGTCTGGGTTCTTATTCCTCCATCATTTCTTGCAAGGGTGATAATGAAGATGGCGACAATGGATAGAAGAACTGAACCTAAGAAAGGATTTGTCCGATTCAAAATTTGAAACCTTTGGTAATTTCCTTTTTCTTTTTTACTTCCAATCCTGATAGAGAGGCGAGTTTGCGCACTAAGGAGGGTTAGAGATGGAAGAGATCGGGGAGGAGACGGTGGAGAGTAGACTGAATCGCGCAGGCTAGGCGTCTTAAGTTACGAAGAAGGAGATAAAAAACACCGTTTTCTGCATTGTCCCATTCGGTCCAGGCTAGGCGTCTTAAGTTACGAAGAAGGAGATAAAAAACACCGTTTTCTGCATTGTCCCATTCGGCCCAAAACGTGATCTCCATCTCAAATTAAAACGCCCCATTTAATGGTACAGCCACGTCAGTGTTGGGTGTGCAATTGGTGCACCATATCACTTGACTTTAGAGTTTTCCAATTAAAACGCACCATTTAATGGTACAGCCACGTCAGTGTTGGGTGCGCAATTGGTGCACCGTATCGCTTGACTTTAGAGTTTTTCATCAAATAATAACCCGGTACTCGCATTATATATATGTAATCGTATTTGGATAAGACATGTATGAAATTCGGATACCCACTCGGATGAGTCCAGTTTTTCAAATTTTGGACCAAATCGGAAAAAAAAAAAAAAAACACTGGCCTAGATGCACAACCGTAACTGAATTGTGAGATGGATAAAAAATTACCCTCACGAGTTTGGAGTTGAAGCATGTGACACATCAATTAATTGAGTGGAGGAAACTATGTAGCATGGTATAATTATTTGACATTGGATATCAATGAAGAATGATTGGGAAAAATAAAAATAAAAATAAATCTAACCAAAGTTTGATGGACTAATTTACAAAATTACCATAATGATTCAATGAGAAATTTTAACTATACTTAAGAAAAACTTACAAAAAACTTATTTCTCTACATGTCAGCTATTGATATGTCGAACAATATGAAATTTAAAATACAAAATTTGAATTTCAAAAGAAAACTGATAAAATGAGTATTGTATGTAAAATTATAACTAAAATTGTAAATACATGGAGCACTACTCTTACAAAAAGAGAAATCCAACTGATTTAAATTATCGAGTTAACATCCAAGCCCTACAATGTGACTCCCACAAACTCCACTTGGGATTTGGAGGAGCTTGAAGCATCAGAACATGCAACATAAGGTCACATACTCATGTTCATGACAGTTAAGAATGCAATGCACCTAAGATGTTTCTAACAATATGCTATATTCACAGTAGATAATTTTTTTAGCAATACATAATGTACTAGAAATATTAATCCCAAAACATAAACACTTTCATTAATATTCACATAAATCGAAGTCATAACATTTGCTCAACTTGTCTGTAAACAAATTAATAGAGTACTGGAGACAAATCTCCATAGTTACAGACATAACATAAGACTAAACTAAACATCAAGCTGCTCATGTACCTCGGCTAGTAGTCCCAAAATAAGATCCAAAAGCTGGAGGACCATTTCCATAAACTCCTCGAGGCTCCTCCTCGGCCTATTAGACATTGTCAAGCTGGGGTTGCTCGGGTTCTCCTATCCTTGACATATCGTCTACCATTCGGGTGGAATGCTAGTTGAAAATACCGTGGTGAGATTTTTAATCTCAACAAGTAAGGCTCATAAGCTACTAAAAGTATAAATAAACATGTTTGATAATAACATAACATGTATGCTTGATGCACATGGGCTTGCTTATGGAAAAACTTGGCATGCTTGCTTTACTATCATAGACTTATACATAATATATTGTCACATGGGGATGCCATGGTATCTTGTCCCATGGGGTTACCATGGTGTCTTGTCCCATGGGGTTGCCATGGTGTCTTGTCCCATGAGGCTGCCATGGTTTCTTGTCCCCTGGAGTTGCCATGTTGTCTTGTCCTGTGGAGTTACCATAGTGTATACTTGACTCTTCATAAATGATTTAAAAAGATTTCATTTCATGCTTTGCATGATTCATGATATGATGATTGTGACATGTGACATATTTTCATAATTGATATATATATAACATTATATGACGTAACATAATTCAATTTAATAAGCTTAAAAAAAACATAACTTGCATGAACCTTACCTCCATACATACATAAGCATACTACAAGTAAGTTAGAAACTAACTTACAAAAATTCCGTGCGTAGCGTAAAGTAGCGTAGGCTGAAATGAGAGATGTTCTAGGATTAGAATTTCTCACTTAATCCTTATAAAAAACAAAATTACTAACTTTGGGCTAAATTTATAAATTTACTACTTAAATCTTGGAAAATTGCAAACAAACTCCAAAACTTATCAAAATTTACATTTCTCATGTAAATTTCGTCCTAAATCTAAATATGAGCTTAGAATTTTTCAAAAATAAACCCAATTATGTAAACTCTTATTGGCCAATTCACTTATAGGCTAAAAACATGATTTTGTTTGCTGCTTGGCCATTTAACACACTTGCATGCTTAGCTTGAAATTACTAACCTACAAAAATCACATCATTAATTCTAAAATCATGTCAAGATACTAAATCACACATTAAAAAAAAACTTTAAACTCACTACTTCAAGAAAACATCCAAAACATCAAGATCAGGTCTAACCAAACATAATCTTGGTGTTCTTGGTCTAATACTTTCATATCAACTCCAAGGACTCTAAAAGTCCATAAATATCACTTTTAATATGTTCATCAATCAAACCTAGGTGATAGCATTCTTGACTAATTTCAAAAATCACAAAACACAACAACTTAGAATTGGTTTGCATGGAAAACATTGAAATCGAAACATGTATTGCCTTTGACTTGAATCATGGTAACTAAATCCTTAATTTATATGCAATAAATCTTGAAATAATATAACCACATATTTCACATTAAATTTCTAACTTGATCTAAGCATCAAATACAACATACCCAAGCAAATAATCCATCAAAACAATCATCAACCCAATAGCCTCTAAATCATGCTTAAAATGATACTATTGCATGTTCATCAACAGTCTAATAATGACCTAAGTCATAAATCTTCAAAAATCCAATATTAATCCATAGATCAAAGCCTTAAGAACAAAATTTACAAAAATCAAAACCATAGAATCAAGATCCTAAAGCTAAAATTACAAACTAAACCAACCAAAAAACTCATTTTGACCAATTGGATTCTATCACTTCATAGATCATGCAAAACCATTTTATAAAAACCTAATGTACTTTGAATCAAACCATAACTTACACAAAAATCATGCAAATATTTCATAAAATCGAGATTTACACAACTTATCAAAATATCACAAAATTTCCAAGATTCATCAACAATCACCCAAACCGAACCCTTCCATCATCAACTCCAACTTTCATCTATCAAACCTCCAAGATAGTTAAACCAATACTTTTCTGAGTAATCAAGACTCAATACTAAACAAAATTGAAGAGAATTGAACTAAAAAAATAACTTATAAAAGGTTGGAACAAGAAACACAAAGTTGTCCAAAAAACTTCTCTCCTCTAATTCTCGGCTTTTCTCTTGGAATGGACGAAGAAAATGCATAAGTGTGGGAGGAAAGTGAGGCTAGCATGGTGGTTGAATCTATGACACATTGAAGTGAGGGTTGGTTGCAAAAGGAGAAAATCTGCTGCAAAAGGGGCTGTTGTTTTACTGCTACCAAATGGGTGAAATGGAGGGGCTTGTGGTTACTTGTTTGACTTGCCATAAATGGAACTATTTGGAGCTAAAAGTGAGGTGGAATGGAAGCCAAGGTATGACTTTGTAAGTGGAGGAAAGCTTGTTGAAGAAGCTTGGATTAGCTAACTAAATGGACTCCGTTTAGGGTTTCATTGGAGTTTTGATCAGTGTTTGGTCCAATTCTAATTTATTTTTTGGTCAAATGAAATTACCAAGGTGTAAAAGAGTGGATGAGTGTGTACTTGAGTGGTTGATTGCTTGTGGAAGTGGCTTAACCAAGTGGGAATTCACATGATCAAAATTGGCCACTAGTTTAGGGTTTGGAGGTTTTAGAGTTTCGATTATCCTAACCATTTGGGGTTTCAGCTTGTACCACTAGATTTCATGAAAGTTGAAACCCTATTTTGATTGACCAAATTATGTTTGAGTAGATGAAATAGTGAATGGTGTAAGGGACATGATGAAAAAGCTTGATTCACACTCAATCACTTAAACACTTGTAGTCCTTTTGACAAGTATATATAGGATTTTCAAGTGGATGGCTAAGATTATGCCATGTGTCCAAAAAGGTTTTCTAGTGATCATAAGTCAATTTGGACATCCTACATGGCGATTTGACAACTACTTGAAATAGATGCCACGTGGCGCTCTCCTGAAAGGTCACTATTCATCCAAAAAAGCTCAAAATTTTTTGTTGCACCATAAAATTTTAAATATTTATATGAGTCTAATGATGCGATTTGTTTCATAAAGTTGTACAACTAAGTAGCTCAATTAAATAAAAAGATAAATTCATCTCCATAATGGCTCGGGACCTGAATACTCTAACAGACTAAAACCTAATCGATTGCTCAATTCATAAAATTATTTATATTCAACTCTATTTAATACATAAAAACATTTATTATGGAAGTAAGAGCTGACGCGTTACAATTACATCAATCACATAAAAAATTTACATTTACGTAAAAAGTTATGCACAGTACCAAACAACAAAAAGTCATTTTTAGGATCGAAAATATTCTCTTGAGATAACCAAACACTACTAGAAAGATATTGTTTTCTTGAAAACTAATTTGCTGAAATAGTTTTTGGTAAAACAAATATTTGTCTTACATAATAACAAACGGACTCTTAGAGTACTGAGTGCAGAATATTCTTCAAAGTGATGAATGATGCAGGTTGGATGCTTTAGGGATCATATGGAAATAGGAACAACGGTACTACTAAAAAGAATCCCATCAGAGATATTGTAGGCAGTGGCCCATGGCTCATGAGAGTTTGAGATGGGAAAGATTCTTAAATTTAGTATTTAGAGCTTCATGCATGTACCATTTTCTGGGATGAAAATTAAAAAATTGTGCAAATTGTCATGGATGTATGCCAATCGATCGGAACAAATTAAGATTAAAAAAATTGAGCTAAAAACACACGCATGACTCAGCTATCTCAAGCCCATCATGTCGACACAGCAGTATATATGTGTTAATGCAACACTAGATGATTCCAATTAATGGCGTATCTTCATTTTTTTTTTATGGAAACAGACTTCATTTCATTCAATGAACCGAAGTTACAGCTGTGACTTATCAATATAGGAAAAACCTGGATAATAATCTAAACTACGCATCTGCTCTAGGGCACCCCCGCACACAAATTCATTTGTAGCGGACATTGTCTTAACTTCTAAAAAACTCTCTCCTAACAGAGAAAGTGCTGTGTAAAAATAGAACTACACGACCTCTATTCCAAAGAAGAGAAGCACTCACCCTCTCCGTCTTTCGAGGGAGGAGAAGTATAGGACTCTGTTGCTATGGACATCAAGTCCAATAGCTTATTTCCTTTTTATTAATTACAAAAAATAAAAAACTGCAAAAAGAAACATACTAAAAAAATATAGAAACACATAAAAATACATAAAAACTCTCTACCACCACCACCTGCCACGAGCACCGACGTGAGCCCAGACGGCATGTTAGGGACCCCGATTTTGTCCCTAACACTAAGGACCACAAGCTTGCCTTGGTAAGAATGATGACCGAGTGACCTTGCCAACTTGCTTAGCCTTCCACTAAGGGTTGGTGTTTGGGTGATGGAATGATGGAGATGATGATGAACTTGGATAGGCTAAGTGTTTAGGGAGGGCAAATCAATGTGGCGGCTAGGGACTTGTCCTTGAGTGTGGCGCCAAGATGATGGGCTAGGGTTGGATGAGTGAGGTGAGATTAGGGTTTTGGATGATCTAAGTGATGATTATGAGTGTTTGATGCAATGTGGACGGCTTGAAAGATGTCCTTGATGTTTGGGCCACTTGGATGGTAATTAGGGTTGGTATAGTGAAGTGTAGATAGAGTTTTGTGAGATGGTTAGGGTTGATTTCGAGATTGGGAAGAGTTGGCTTAGGGTTGGAGTTTAGGATGATGATAGGGTTTAGGAATGAGGTGGAAGAGTGAAGCTAGGGTTACTGTGGCTAAGGATGAGAGATTAGGGTTTTGGATGTTGGATGGCTAGAGTTGTCGAAATGGATATGGTGAGATTAGGGTTGGTGAGTTGGAGGGAGTTGGCTAGGGTTGGATGATTTGAAATGGATATGGAAAGATTCTAAGATGGAGGAATCTTTTAGGATAGGTGGAGGATTTGGGTTTGGCTAGGATGACTAAAGAGATTTTAGGAAGAGTGATTTAAGGAATTGAAGAGGATTTGAAATTCCTTAAATTAAGGGATTTGAAATAGGATTTGAATTTGAATGTGAGGAAGTCAAGACTCTTAAAAGGAATGAGTTACCTTATAGGGGCTTGAGGTGGGCGGCTAGGGTTTTGTGGAGGGGAGGCTTATGATGTGGTAGAATATGGTAAGTGTGGTCTATGGCTAGGGTTTTGTGGATATGGAAAGATTTATGGGCAAGCCACTTATGGTAAGTGAGACTCACGGCTAAGGCAAAATGGAATGAGGAAATAATATGGTGGCCGAATATAGATGGAAACCAGATATGGGAAGTGGACTTTGGCTAGGTCAAGTTGGATGATGGGAAGAATTTATGGAAAGTAACAAACACTTTAGTGGTCGAGAATGAGGGTATGGAAGGATCAAATGAGCAATGGAAGAATGAACTCCAAGAACAAAATAATGAACACTCAAGAACAAAGTAAAATACTTAAAAACTTGAATGAACAAGAGGTAACCAATCAACTAATGATTCACGGATTGCACAATAGTTGAAATAAACCTCATGAATTGATAACTTGATAAAAACAAGGATAACAACTTGGATTCACAAATTGCACCAAGTTGCAAGAACAAGATAAATGAATCACACATATTCATGAATTGTAAGGTGTAATCCTCTCTTTGGGATTCACGAATTGTACCCAAAAAGTCCAAGTGCCTAGCACCAATGATTAATCTCCTAAATAAAATAATTCTCCTCTAGGGAATTTGCCAAAAGATCTCAATGCAAAGACTAAGAGTCCTGTTTATAAGGATTACAATTTAGAAACTCCCAATAGGTCCCTTGGAAAATAAGTAATTGAATTAAAATTAATAATAAGCAATAACATAGTTGGCATAGGCCAAGTTGATCCATGGCATGAGCCATGGGCATGGCTGACATTGTTGGCATGTGGCTGACATGGCTAGTGGTTTGGCCATGGGCCACAAAACATGGGGTCCTACCACCGTCTTCAAACTAATCCAGTGAAGTCGTGATGAATCATTTCAAAGTGCAGTGGCCTCACGCACCGCCCTTTTTGAGCTTCTAAGCACCACACACTCTTCTTCATTAGATTTCTTGCAGTGTACTTATGGTTTGACTGTCCACAACCCCCCATATATATCCGGCGGGTGGCGGCGTGTGAGCCCCATGCATAAATATATATATATGAAGCTACTTACGTACGTACCATCTTTATTCATATATGCCTATATGCTTTAATTCTTGAATGCCAAGAAAGCTTAGCTTCGATAAGCTGCCGGACCATGCATCCATTTCTTATTATCTTACCTAGCTTTAATTACCTCTTTCTCCCATTAAAGATCAGATCAGAAACAATGTACAACCTGATCTTGTGATTAAAATCATGTAGATTCTTGATCAATGACAGTACTAGATCTCATAATAACCTACAGAAAGAAATCATGCAACTAATTCTCTTGTCACTCATTGAATATATAATTAATTCCATCACTACAACCAAATCAAATCAAAGCAATAGTCCATAACATTATATATATATATGGACCGTTGAATCATTAATCATTCTTTTACCGTTTCTTTTTTGGCATCTAATCAATCCAGGAAAATTGGTCAATATATATATAACTTAATTCTCCATTTCCAACTTTTTTTTTGGCACCACACGGCCGGCCTTGATCTTTTGCCATATGAATTTCTTAGAAAATAATAAACAAATGCAATGAGCCACTATCGGCTGACGGCCACATGTTGGATAATTACTCTATCTAGCTAGCTGTTGAAGTTCTCGTATGCACTTTTTAAGAGTTTCAATATGAAAAAGATTCATGACGATCGAGATGATCTATCATGATTGAGATATTATATATTGAGTATTAGAAATTCATTGATTTTATATATATATATATGATAATTAATCCTAGATTTTATATATTGACCTCTAATTAATTAATGTGGGATTTAAACTGATGGTCAACTCAAGGTTATAAGTACTATGTGAAATTAAGGTTATATATTGACAGGAATCTCACCATATTTAGCTTATACAAAATTTGGAATCATCTTAAATTTAGGAATCAATCAAATTAGTCTACTTACCTTATGTACAACTTTCTATATTTAGTCTCTTGTACATCTATTTATTTGTAAAGATGAATGCAAGTCATATACAATTTTGAGCAAAATACTTCTCCCTCTTGTTTCTTAACACGGTATCATCCTAAACCAATCCATCCACGCTGCCCTATGGTCAACTCTTCCACCCCACCCATTCCCTCACCTTACCTCATTCATCTTTCAGATTCCCCAAGTTTAATCCTCATCAATGGTCTCCTCACCGGTGACAACTACCCCAAATGGCAAAAAGCCATGACCAGAGCACTTAATGCCAAAAACAACCTTAGCTTTGTTGATGTCACACTCAATGAAACCAAAAGAAAAATATGGTTCTTACCTGGATCCTCAACTCAATCAGCCCTTCCATAGCTAATTCCCTTGAGTATCATACCAATCCCCATGTTGTTTGGCTCGACCTCTATTCCCATTTCAGTCATGGCAACAATGACCGCATCTACCACCTCAAATGTGCTCTTTCCTCCCTACAACAAACCACAAACTCAGTTCATGACTATTACAACCAAATCAAACAGACTTGGAATGAACTTGGACATCTCCAAAGAAGCATTGACCTCAAAGATTTGCAATAGCAAGCTGATTATGAGTGTGTGTTTCAGTTCCTCCTCGGCCTCAACGACTCTTTCACCCTTCTTCACACACAAATCTTGGCCATGGATCCTCTTCTCCCAATAAGCAAAGTTTTCTCTATTTTATTTCAAGAAGATCAATAGAGGCTGCTCAACCTTCGATCATCATCATTGGAGATGCTTGCCATGGTTGTCCAAACCATTGGGCGTCCAAAACCTCCTCTGAAATGCACGGCGTGTGGAAGAGATGACCATATGCGTGACCGTTGCCGAACCATCGTGGGTTATCCTCCTGGCCGAGAGCCTTGCACCCCCCCCCCCCTCGATTTCCTCTTCCTCTACTCACTTTGTTCGTAATATCTTATCCCCCACCTCTAATTTTTCCTTCAATCGGCACCTCGATTGGGTGGTTGATAGTGGCACGAGCTACCATATTTGCCACCGACGAGAGGCTTTTGCCAACTTGAAGAGCCTTGCCTCCTTTCACTGCATTTGGCTATACACGAGACAAGATATTCCAGCCGAAGGGCTGGGCACTTGTGTCCTTTCTCCCTCTCATACATTAACAAATGTTTATTTTGTTCTCCTTTTAATCTTGAATATTTTATCATTTTTCCAAATTACCATTCAAAATTCTTGTGCTATTATTTTTTTTTCTAACACTTGCTTATTTCAGGACCCACAATCGATGAGGCCGATTGGAGTGGGTGATCTATGCAATGGGATTTACGTGTACCAACCCGACCCTCCTATGACTTTTGCTGCTCAACCCACTTCTAATAAGATCCTATGGCATCAACGTCTAGGTCATCCCTCCCATTCCCAATCTTTTAAATTCTCCCTGTATTCTCTCTGATTGTGACATTTGTGCCCGTTCTAAGCACACGAGATTACCCTTTTCTAGTCATGCTAATAAAAGTGTTTCTCGTTTTAATCGCATTTTTTGTGATATTTGGGGTAGCTATCATACTCCTTTGTGTAGGGCTCATTATTTTCTCACAATTGTTGATGATTTTTCCTACACTACTTAGATATATCTTATGCATTTTAAATCTGAAGCTTATACTCATTTAGCGCATTTCTTTGCCCTTGTCCAAAATCAATTTAGCACCAGCGTTAAAATCATTAGAACTAATAATGGACAAGAATTTATTTCTCATCAATTTCAAATATACTTACATAATCACAACATCATCCATGAACATACCTGTGTCAAATTCCTTAACAAAATGGCATTGCAAAGCGTAAATATCAGCACCTTCTGAATGTTGACCACAACCTTCGTTTCCAAGCACACTTACCTCTACCTTTTTGGGGTGATTGTGTTCTCACTGTAGCATATCTCATCAATTGCACTCCCAATTGCATTCTTCAAAATAAATCACCTTTTGAAATTATTTTTGATAAAACACCCTACTATGATCACCTTCGTGTGTTCAAGTGTCTTTGTTATGTACAAACTCTTCGTGCCCATTGCGACAAATTTTCTCCTCATGCTACTAAATGTGCCTTTCTTGGCTACCCAAGCACTCATAAAACATACAAGCTCTACAACCTTGATACTCAGTCCATTTTCTACTCAAGTGACTTCAAGTTTCACTAAAAGATTTCATTTCCAGGATCTCCCAGACACTTCCTCTTCTCCTTCGCCCATCATTCCTCTTCTTGTCCCTGAACATATCATATATATTTCTTCATCCCATGACTCTCCCGAACCCCCTCTCTCCGGTACACGCTCCCCAACCCCATCTCCACTCTTTTCTCTTCCTCGCCGCACAATTACTCGGCCTGCCTACCTTCACGACTACATTTTCCCCACCTTACATTTGGAGCCCACGACGTCTTCACCTGTTACACAGGCCTTAGGTACTACTCATCATTTATCTGTTTTTCTTTCATATTCCCATTTTTCTCTCTCACATATCACTTATTTAACTGCTCTTACCTCCTGTATTGATCCCTCATACTATTTTGATGTTATCTGCTACTCCCATTTGTGCGAGGCAATGTTTGTTGAGATTCATGCATTAGAGGATAACTCCACCTAGACTCTTAAGCCTCTTCCTCCTGGTAAGAAATTCATTGGGTGTAAATGGGTTTTCAGAACCAAACTCAAGGCCGACGGATCCATCGAGAGGTACAAAGCTCAGTTAGTTGCCAAGGGTTATACTCAGGTTGAAGACCTTGACTATCATGAGACATTTGCTCTGGTTGCTAAAATGACCACTGTCTGCTGCTTATTGGCAGTCGCTGCTACCAAAAATTGGATTATTCATCAACTCGACATCAACAATGCCTTTTTTCACAGCGATCTTGATGAAGAAGTTTACAAGACCCCACAACCCAAATACTATACTCAGGGGGAGACTCGTGTTTGTCGGCTCAAAAAATCTCTATATGGCCTCAAGCAAGCCTCTCGCAACTGGTCTTTTAAACTAACTATTGTGCTTCTTTATGCAGGTTTTCATCAATCTCAGACAGATAATTCTTTATTCACTCTTATTACCCACACCAGTATTACTCTTGTTCTTGTTTATGTTGATAACATCTTAGTTGCTAGAAATGACATATCTCAGATCGAATTTTTCAAGAGAATTCTCTCCACTCATTTCAAAACAAAAGATCTTAGCTCACTAAAATATTTTCTGGGACTCGAAGTTGCTCGCTCTCACAAAGGCATCTTTCTCAATCAACACAAATATGCTCTCGACATACTTTCTGACAATGGCCAACTTGGTGCTCGAATTGCCTCTTTTCCTATGGAACAACATTTGAAGCTCAATAATCAAGATGGCACTCTCCTTCCTGATCCTTGCCTTTATCATCGCCTAGTTGGTCGCCTCATCTATCTGACCATCACTTGACCTGACATTATTTATGCAGTCAACATTCTCAGTCAGTTCATGCATGCTTCTAGTGTTCCTGACATGATTGCCGCTACTTGTGTTCTCTGTCACATTAAAGGGAGTCTTGGCCAAGGCATTTTTTCCTCCTTCTCTAGCAATCTACAAGTTACAGCTTGTACTGATTCTGATTGGGCAAGTTGACCCACCGCACGTCGCTCCACCATAGGCTACTCTATTCAATTAGGCACCAGTCTGATCTTATGTCGTACCAAGAAACAGACTACATTTGCTCGCTCTTCTCCTAAAGCTGAATATCAAGCTGTGGTCGTCACTAGCTGCAAACTCACATGGTTGAAGCAGTTTCTCATTGATCTTGGCATCTCTCATCCTGAGCCTTTCACCCTTCACTACGACAATTAATTTGCACTCTATATTGCACACAACCATGTGTTTCATGAGCGTACCAAACACATTGAGATTGATTGCCACATTATTTATGGTAAAATTTGTTCAGGTCTCCTCAAAGCTATTCATACTTCTTCAAATGAGCAAGTCACCGATATTTTCACCAAAGCCTTAAGAGATGAATTTTTTCATCATTTCTCGTGCAAGTTGGACATTATGGATCTCCATGCACCAACTTAAGGGAAAGTATTGACAAATATCTCACCATATTTAGCTTGCACAAAATCAAGAATTATCTTAATTTTAGGAATCAATCAAATTAGTCTACTTACCTTATAATAGGGGTGGGCTCCGACTCCGACGAAGTCGGAGTTGTCATTTCCAACCTCCGACTCCGACAAAAGTCGGAGTCGAATTTTCCCTCCGACTCCGACTCCAAACGTAGTCAGAGTCCGATTCCGATCGGAGGTCGGAGCTCCGAACTCCGATCGGAACTCCGAACGGAGGTCGGAGCCCCGAACAGAGGTCAGAGCTCCGACTCTGAACAAAATTTCCGAACTCCGAACAAAATTTTGTTCTTTTTTTTTATTATTAATTAAATTTTATTGTTCAATTTCGTTTCAGATAGTGAGCAACATATATATTTTTTTTTAAAGTGAAACGATCTACAAATATTTGGTTTATTCAAGAGTTTTCAATAATTTAAATATTCGTTCTGATTTTGTTACTGAATTTTGATTATATCTTTAATTTGTTTTATGTCTGCCTGAAATTTAGCATTAAAAGTGCTCATGACTCATGAGTTGAAAATTACATAAATTTAAAATTTTATAAAAAAGAATGATGGTACGAATTTCTATAATTCGATTAATTTCAGTTGGATAATAAATTCTAAACGTTTGAGAGAGGATGAATAAGTACTAATAGAAATTATAGAATAAAGAGTACTTATCTCACGTCTTTGCTCGGGATATAACTACATAAATATAACTATATAAATAGTTTAAAAAGTAAATAACATGTATGATGTAACCATAAGTTATAACAGTCTCATTTATAACGTAATAACAATATGACTATAATTTGAAATATAACTACAATTCGATTAAATACGGATTTCAGTCAAATACTTTTTGTTCCATTGGTCATGCCTGAAATGAAGATAGAAAGTAGCAATCAATAGATGAAAAAAAATTGATAATAAAAAATTGAATACGGCAAAAGAATAATTTGATTCTTACCAAGAAATGAGGTTCTCCCAACTCCATCCCAACTCTCAAGTAGCGTCCGTTCCAGACTCTCAATCATCGGTAATTATGTTAGGGTTCACAATTAGATCTATAAAATCATAAAAATTAGAAGTTAGAAACATTAAAAATAATTAAATCATCATTTAAAAGCATATAAACTTACCCGATTCAAGCCTATAGCTCTCGGCATCAACGCCAACGGTATCTAGTCCAATAGGCGTTTCACTTATCTAATTTTGTGTACAAACGAGGGCCTCCACGATTGACGGTGACAATGAACTCCGATAAGCATCCAACACGCGACCTCCAGTGCTAAATGCCGACTCTGAGGCAACTGTAGTGACAGGAATGGCTAGCACATCTCGGGCCACACGGGAAAGGACTGGATACTTGGTGGAATTAACTTTCCACCAAGTTAATAACTGAAATACATCACTAGGTGCCTCGACAGCTTCCATAAAATATCGTTCAACCTCAGATATACAATGCATAATATTCCTTGTTGACATGAGTTGATGATACTGCTGTATAATACGATTGCCTCTAATCCCTACAGATGGGTCAGTATCACCTGAGGAAACTGTCAATCCTGTCGGCCTCGAATATGAGGAGCTACCAACTGCGGATGAAAGCTGAGCACTAGTACTGTAGTGATGATATAAGTCATCAACATCACTTTTTAGCAATTTAATAAACTCTGCAGCCTTCACTGCCCCGAGGACGGAATTTACCCAAAATTCTAGAATGGCCAACTTAACTCGGGGGTCAAGGATCACAGCCACAAATAGCAATCTATTTATCTTCTCAATATTCTCCCAATATTTATCATATTTGATCTTCATCCTCGTAGCCATAGTAGATAACAATCCAGCAGAGTCAGTACAACTATTTTCCAACTGGAAGTGAAGCTCCGAGAGCTCGTTGAAAAATGAGTTCGCAGTTGTATATTTGGATCCAGATAGCCGCATGGTTATCTCATAAAAAGTTCTTAAAAATTCAACAAAATAACTCACACTGGTCCAATCATGTGCGTCCGGCGCACCGAGCCCCTGTCCTGCTGGCTCCAACAAAGCATACCTCAGACCCCCATCCTCGACCTTCATCCGCTCGAATGCTTTTTGGTACTTCTGTGCCACATCCAACATCATGTATGTAGAATTCCATCGAGTCGGAACGTCCAAGCATAGCATACTAGAACATTCAATCTTCAGATCTTCTGCTATTGCCTTAAACTTGGCAAGCCTTTGAGGGGAACCCCTCACATATCGTACAATGTTGCGGACTCGGGTTATGGAATCATGAACCTCTTTTAATCCCTCAACAACTATGAGGTTAATGATATGAGCACAACATCGAACGTGAATAAACTCGTGGGCCCGAATGACATCATCTCTCACCGTCGTGTTCCGCTTAAACCAATCAATTGCTGTTTCATTCGCACTGGCATTGTCAGCTGTAATACACAGCACTTTTCGAATTCCCCAGTCCTTTAAACAATCATCCATCTTCGCCCCAATGGATGCACCTTTATGATCCACAATTTCTTTAAAACCAATAATTTTTTTATTCAAAATCCACTCACTGTCAATGTAGTGTGCTGTGATACACATGTAGCAGACGTTCTGTATGGAAGTCCATGTGTCAGTCGTAAAAGACACTCTCTGGCCAGTGGTAATAAACATCTTCCTCATCTCCTCCTTGTCCTTCGCATGCCTCTTCAGACAATCTCGCATCACTGTATACCGTGATGGAATGGGAAATCGTGGCTCAACAAAATTTAGAAACTTTCGAAAGCCTCTTTTCTCGACTGTGGTAAATGGCATCTCATCAGTAATTATCATCTCTGCAAGCATGTCCCTCAACATCTTCTCACTGTATTGAGGGATGACCAATTTCTTAGTCTGTGTACCATCAGTGGTTGTAGAAGTTTGGTAACTGAGGTTGGTCTGATCAGTGGCTTGCAATCCCTTCGCTATCTTATATCGTTGACAACCATTTAGATGTGCTATTAACACACTGGTACCTTGCTTCTTCGAATGGCATCCACAAAGTGATCCACAGTAATGGCATCTTGCTACTGGGTTCGCAATTTCACCAAGAATTTTGGTGAAATGCTCCCATGTCCACGACCTCTTTTTAGAAGGTCGTGGTGGTTGATCTTGCTCAATGGGCATCTCCTCCTCTTCGTTGAACATATCCTCATCCTCTATATCAACTGGGAGTGGGAGTCGACTACTCGCACAAGATGTAGCTGCTCTAGATGTAGCTGCCCTAGATGTGGCTCTAGGGGTGGAAGTACCCACCGGTGTAGGAGTTGTAGCATTGGCATCCGCCACATTCCTTTGTGGACGATCATCTCCACTATGTCTAGGATCCATATCACAATCAATGAAGCTGAAAAAATTAAATTAGAAGCAAAAAATTAGTTTAAAAATAAACTAGGCTATTGTATTATACAATAGGACATGTATTATTGTATCATAATATATTATTCTATCGATGTATTATTATATTGAGGTTCGGTTGACTTGCGCTCGACTCAGCGGAACCCATCCAGAGAGGTTCGCTTGACGTGCGCTCAACGTTCACTCGAGCGGAACCCATCCAGAGAGGTTCGCTCGACGTGCGCTCGACGTGACACTCGAGCAAAACCCATCCAGAGAGGTTCGCTCGAAATGCGCTCGACATGGCGCTCGAGCAGAATCCATCCAGAGAGGTTCGCTCGACTTGAGCTCGACGTGGCGCTCGACATGGCGCTCGAGCAGAATCCATCCAGAGAGGTTCGCTCGACTTGCGCTCGACGTGGCGCTCGAGCAGAATCCATCCAGGTTCGCTCGACTTGCGCTCGACGTGGCGCTCGAGCAGAATCCATCCAGAGAGGTTCGCTCGACTTGTGCTCGACGTGGCGCTCGAGCCAATGTTCAATACAACGTGCGCTCGACTTGCGCTCGACACCTCGCTCGAGCGCAAGTCTGCAATACAATGTAAAATTCACGGTTTTGAGCGCCGTGTTGGGACTATATTGAATATTCAATACAACCAATTCACAAGAATCACAACTGCTGGCTCCAATTCATAAGAGACGTGCTTGAATTAAATTTAGGGCTCATAAATTTAGGGCTCACCGTAGGTGGAAGCTGAATAGAGGAGCAACGAGGAACGGCGGCACGGAGGAGCAACGACGAACGGCGGCACGCTGGCACTAGGACGAAAGACGCGAGAGAGAAGGGATGGTTCAGTCACTGGGACGGGAGACGCGAGAGAGAAGGGAGAAGGAAGAAGAAGAAGAACTGGAGAAGGAAGAAGAAGGGGGAACCGGAACGTATGAGGAGAAGGATTCCTTAGGAAGACATATGAAACGACGCCGTTCCATATTAAGTGGAACGGTGTCGTTCAATAATTTTTTTTAAACCCAGTTGTAAAACGACGTCGTTTTACAGCTGGGTTTAAAAAAAAATTCGGAGTCGGAGTCGAAGCTACATGGAGCTCCGACTCCGACTCCGCTTCCGAATCACTAGTCGGAGTAGTTCCGAATTCTGACTCCGAATTCCGACAACTCCAACTCCGTCGGAGTCGGCGTCGGCGTCGGAGCGGAGATCGGACGGAGTCGGAATTCTCGGAATTTTGCACACCCCTACCTTATAATGTACAACTTTCTATACTTAGTCTCTTGTACATCTATTTATTTGTAAAGATGAAGACAAGTCATATACAGTTTTGAGCAAAATACTTCTCCCTCTTGTTTCTTAACATTATGTAATATATTTTTTTTTTTATTGAATTTGTAAATATATTTTTTAGCAAATTAGAGTACTCTTCATAATATCGTTATAATTATAATCAATAACAAACTTCTAAGAATATTGAAAGTACATAGAAATTAATGAAGTTTTCGAAAATTAACCTTAACATTGGTTAAAAACCTAAATTGTCATGTGTATATGCTCATGTAATACTTTTTCTCATCCAATAATGTGCCTCATATGGGGATAAAAACTGCATGCTAAAAGGACATGATATATATAATGGCTTAGATGGACCAGGGGACATTAGTAATGGGGACATGCACGTTTATTTGCCTTGGTACGTAATAATTGTGTACGTAGTTTACCCTTGCAATTTCTTATCATTTGTGTCTTTCATTTTTTACTGTCCGGCCTGTACTTGATAGTTTACCAAACATGTATTAAATATTTTATATATCCAATTATTAAATTGGTCTGCTCAAAGTTCTACAGGTTCTACAAACAATATAATTGATAGGATTTATACTTTTGTAAATTACGCGCGTACATTATATTTAAAGTATTTAAAAAGATGCGAACCCCAAGGAAGGCCGGCTCAAGGCATATCTGGGTTTATACTTCAAAATAACTAGTCAATAATTCATACAATTAGAATCTTATTGTAACCGTTATAAAGAATACGAACTTATTCTCAAACAATATTGTGGGATCTCATATACATGAATATGATACCCTTATTGCTTATCAATCAATATGGGATATCACAATACCTAGGCAACTAATTGCTTAATTGATTTCTTCTATTCTAGCGTTTTCCACATAAGATAAATGTTTCAAAATAAGTGATTTTGATCTAAATATTTATATTAAATAAATAGTTTTTTTTATTTAACTATTATAATTGCTGGTCAACAATCCACGTGAAACTTCTTTACCATCAACAACTATTATTTGAAACGATAATATTTGCGATAAATAAATAAAAAATTATTTTAACAGAAAATAATCATTTTTATTGAAATTAACTAGTCACAAATAAACAGTTTTCTTGTAATAATTTATGTGTATATATATATATATATATTTATATATAACATTTGCTGCAAGGCGATTACCAATGCTTTTGAAAACAAAAAAGCCATCATGATTTGGTTTTACTTTGATTGGTAGTTAAAGCTGTGGTTTTATTGGTTCGGATGAAGTCAAAAAGAAGCAAATGATGAATCATTTCCATAGCTTGAAATCCCATGATAAAAAGTTTTGTTTGTTTAATTTTAAACTTTTTTTTTTGTTTTTTTTTTTTTTGGGAGGGTTTAGACAAAGCCACTCTTGATCCCTTGCACCATCTTTCTGAGACCGTGCAAAGAAAGTTAAAAAAGGAGTTGCAGCATCTTGAATAAGCAAAAATATTGGCCAATTGGGTAATGGTGACGCATGTCACTTCTTGTTGGGTGGTGCAAGAAGCAAACAAATTAAGTTACATGGAAATATCCAAGCACATTATAATAAGAAAACTAGGGAGCCCGTTTTGGGCTACCGTTCTATTTGCCCGATTGGTTTTTTTTTTCTTTTTACTTGGTGATTAAGAAAATATTATTTAATAATATTGTGAATTTTTTTAATATTTAAAAGTGTTAAAAAAATTATGTGGAAAAAAAACAAATCGGGCAAATCAAATGCCAAAACGGGCTCCCTAACAATCTGGCTGTCTCTTCTCCTAATTTGTGTTGTGCATGGGAATGATTGCAGCAATCCATTTTATTAACTTAATTAATAACAATCTTCCTTGACAAAAATAAAAATGAAAGGATTTTCTTTAATTTGTGAAATAAAATTCAACTTCTACTTGCAAAAGATAATTAATTGCATGTATTGGAGAGAAATTACAATAAGAAAAATCTACATCAGTTCTTAAGGTTTACTCCAAATTACAAGATTGAAACTTATAACATTGACCTGCATATATAGATCGATCAATATCCAATATTCATGTATTAAGGTCCTGTTTGGATATAGAAATAGTTTTATCTCATTTCTTTTCATCGTTACAACTTTTTTAAATTCACACACAAAATATAATAAACAATTCAATTTTTTCAAATCTCAAAACAATAATAATAATAAAAAAAATATTCTAACAATATTTTATTCAACTAATTTCAACTTTCATCTAAAATCATATCATCTCATCTCACTATCCAAACGAGACCTAGCTAAATCATAATTTAATTATTTAAGTTTAAAGTAATATGAAATTAGGTCGTGCCATTAATATAAGTATCGAGCAATATTTTAGAATTTGGTGCGGTTCAACAGCTAGCGCTTCTAGCTAGCTCCAAGGAAAGGCAGTAGACATTGTCCTCCTTTTACCGCTATGCTAGTAAGACAATAGCATATATATGACAGCAGTACTTCTTGATTATAATTTACATTTAACTTAATTTAGTCTTAATTTCAGGACCATTTTGGTGATGGTGAGACATTAATCTCTTTTTGGTCAGAGCATGCATGACACTAATTCTAAAGGCCACAAAAAAATCTATAAGGCCAGCCAGTAATGAAGTCTGTCCATTTACTCGAACTTTCTAGCCGAATCTTTCAAGTTATGGAACTTTACATATATCTCAACCAAATGGCAGGCATTTTACAGTACTTTACATCTCAAATTACCAAAACTCGAAAAATATATATGCCATAATACCGCCCTTCATGTTCAGATTTTAGTTGTTAATTTAATAATGATAAAATGTGTAAATCGTGCGCACTATTATATTCCATTTTAAAAAATAGACAATTTGAGACTCACGTAAAAAAAAAAAAAAAAAAAAAAGTGGATCTCATATTTATTGGAAGGGCTGAGTACAGCTTATATACCTTAAAATTATATCTAACGTTACTCTAAAATGATATATAAGTCATGATTACCTAAGGAGGATATATATATATATATATATATATATATATATATGGATCGAATGACGTATACATGATATACTACTTAGAGGGTTATGTTTGTTCTTTTGCTTCGTTTCTTCTTTATCGCATATTTGACATTGGCGCTACAGCTAGCAGCTTCATATCATATATTTTGCAAAAAGAGCATGCAGTCTGTCATTTATTTTGGAAGTCAAAAAGGATAGGCAGTACATATTGAAAGTGAAAATCACTCATGACTCGGTTTCCTTGTTATAATGGCCTTTTGAAGGCAAATTAAAGAGCGAGGGATTGATCTCAACTATGGATTGGTTCTCGACTCTTCTCCACTTTTGATGGAACGAATTAGGTTTGGGAATGATTCGTTCCGAATATTCGGATAAATATCTAATCATCATGTTATCGTTTAAATTTGTGAGATTTAAGTGATCAGAGAGATATACACATAAAGTAAACCAAATAATATGAAAAATTCTAGACATAAGTCTCACACTCTGCACACGACTTAAAAACATATGATTTTTTTTATTTACCCTCATATTTCATGAAATATAACTTGTTTTTAAGTGGTGTACAGGAGTGTGAGGTTTCTGTGTAGCACTTCTCAAATAATATTTAATGTTACTCAAGTGAATTTTTTGAACATGATGCTAATAAATGTTGTCATAGTCACTTCGATCGTGTGTTATATATCTCTCTCTCCCACATAAAATCCATACAATTTAATTTTAGAACTCGAAAACATATTGATGCCAAAAAATTACCCAATTTTCTCCTGAACTACTTTTCTTGTTGTTAAGTCAGCTATTTCTATTTTTGCAGGGCAAAAGGAATATTTCTATTTATAACAAGGAACACAAGAACTGTACGGATTAGCCTACAAATGCCCTCGAACACACACACACACACACTCAAAAAACACGCAAAAACATGAGTCAAAATGCGCATGCAAGCATGTAAGAGTTAAGAAATAATATATAAGTACGAGCTCGATCCCCTATCTAAGAATAGTAATAATGGGTTTATAATCTCTAAACATAGGGCATGGACAGAAAGCAGACAAGGAAAAGAGAATAGCAGAGAAAAAGAAAACAACCAGAAAAGGCCAATTATGGGGATTAGGAAGGAGGCCAGGGGTACTGTCAAAAACATTAATATATTAATACACATTAGTTTAAGGTTAGGGTTCAGTTCCTGCAATCCTGGCATTGTAAATAACAATAGAATATAACATGACTAAGTTAATAATTATAGCAAGCAGCAGCAGCAGCAGCTGCTAGCCCAGAAGAAATGATAAGAAAATGGAGCCAAATGCATGGGTCATAGAAAAATGGTTGAGAGTAATAAAGAAAGGGGCTTGGTTTATTGGCCAGAGAAGGATGAGTGGGGACTGCAGGTGGAGGAGAGGGGCAATGCAATTAGAGTTGGGGACAGCATGCTTGGATTTGGAGTTGGAGTTGGAGAGGTAGTGTAAGAGTAGCTGGGGATATGGGGAAGGGAGGGGCCGCATGAAATAAAAATTAAATGTTTCCTATGGATACAACAAGTGTGTCGACTAAGGGAAGGTGGATGAGGGTACATGGTGATAGGCCATAACCCACTAATGTTCTTTGTTCAATCATCAATGCACAGTGCTCTGAATTATCACCACGGCCTACCCATCTGAATCTCGTGTATAATAATTTTACCCATACTTTGCTCATCACTACTTGTTAAATTGTAATTTGTAAAATAAATAATAAAAAGGAAATGAAAATTCATTTAGTAATTAATTATTTGAGAATGCCAGTTTCACAAGCATTAATATTAATATTATTCATATTATATTGGGCAACAGTACGGGAAATTAACCTTTTCTATTTACCCATTCCTCTCTGGCCACCTCCCTCCTCCCATGCACCTCTTGATCTGCGATCTCCCCTATCCTTCATGCCCTAGCTAGATAGGTTAGAGTTTCCATTTTTCAAGTAGTTTTTTCTTTAATTTTTCCATTCTAGGGTGAAGAAGGCATCTGATCCAAGCAATTACATTGACCCCAATAGAAGCATCTTTGATTGTTGATATGCAGGATTAGATGATTAATCATGTTCTTTTTAAATAAGCGTGTGAGTCTCATATATATATATATATATTGCTAAGCAGGCCACATGAGATCAGTCCATGCACCATCGCATGCAACTCTTCTCATCAAACATCAAAATTAGGCATTAATATTGGGACTAGTGATCCCCATTTCTCTAACGATAAATCTTCAAGATTTGATGTGAACATCATTCAGCTAACTTCCTTGCGCTGCACAATGCATGAAATGCGCGTACTAGTGTCTCAATCGGATATTAGTACTATACCAATTAAACGTTTGATATATATCATATCATGTTTGATTCTGATCTCTATTTGCTAATTATCTTACGACTTCTCATAAATAAATGTGGATTAGAGTTAGTGGAAGTGGACATGATCTCCTTCGAAAATGCCAAGACAAGTGATTAATTACACGCTTCCTTTATCATTTATGATTAATTACAAGCTGTTCTTTTGGCGAGCCCTTCTTTGACTAGGCCAAGGAATATTATATATATATATATATATATATATATATATATATAGAAAAATCCTACTGATCATCATCCTCACACCATATATAACTTTTTTTTTTTCCTTAGTAAATGTGTGGTGTATGGATGATGAGTAGAAGAATTCTAAATATAATTTAAGAATAATAAAACAAAAAAATAAAAATAAAAAGTGTGGTGCAATAAGCTTTTGTATTTGATGCTCTTTTTGCCGCTCTTCTTATATCCCTAATTTATTTAAATGTAGCACCGGTAAAAAATAAATAAAATAAATAAATAAATAAAATAAAAAAGAATAACACTGCTAGCTCTTATCATACGAACATTTTCCTCCTTTCTTTGACTTAAATTGTCTAATGCTACTGATACACGAGAAGATGAATGCCCATGTGGCCTAAAAAACATAAGGGACAAATTATTAATAGGTAGTAAAAAGGGGGTACTAATTCATGTTTCCCTCTGATCTACAACCTAAATTTCACTTACATCTATAAATTTTGACTAGCACGTGATTAATTAAGCTATATTATTTCATAAAAAATAATTTTATTAATGTTACAAAACTACCATTCAATTTAAATAGAACTGTAACATATATTGTCGTAAAAGAGCTGTAAGCTTATCATTTTTGTTTAAATTCTTATTATAATCAGTCATCGGCCTTTAATCGAAATATAAAAATTTTATTTACAAGTCAGTATGGATAACACCTAATGAAAGTTATCTTTCATGCACAATTGAAAGGTTTAGTTTTAATGCTAATATAACAGTATTTTGAATTTAGGTGTATATATATATATATATTTCTATTCAAAATAATGATGGTTAATTAGTTACGGAGGATTGATACCAAAAGCTCAATTTGAATTCGAATTGCATTATATATGTAAAAGTTTATCAAAAAATTAAAATAATTTATGAAAAAAAAAAAAGAGTTCTTTTGTTTGTAGGTTGGCGGGGGGCGTGTACAACACTTCATCCACGTCACTTATATGGCAGTATTTGATTTTTTACATTTTTAAATTTTCTCGTTAAAATCAAATCATATCATATAAAAACTTTATTAGATGTGTTATAAAACTGTATTGTTCAAACAATGTTATTTTTGTAATTTGCTTGCAAAAAAAGAACACAAGTCGATCGACTAGATATAGATGCTCTATTATTCAGTTAGAGAGAACAAATCCGTACATAACTTTTGAAATGGGGATTCAGTTTAATTAGTGACAACAAATTACTCTCTTTTGAGTTTATATGAGAAACAATATACATGCATGAGAAGAGCCTAAATAATCTCCATACACAAACAAACAAAAAAAAACCAATCCCTTTGAGTTTATGGCATACTTTGTTCTCTGAGTTTAATTCTTTCTTTAAAATATGAATTGTACTACTTCCAAGTTAGTGGGTAAATATATCATCATCTTAGGGCTCGTTTTATAGGAGTTGAATAAAATATTTTTAAAATATTATTTTTTAATATTATTATTGTTTTGAGATTTGAAAAAAGTTAAATTATTTATTATATTTTGTATGAAAATTTTAAAAGTTATAATGATGAAATAAGATGAATTGAGAATATTTTTATATCCAAACGGAGCCTAAATTAAAATACTAAAACTTTTTTATGATGCTAGCTAATGTAAAAGATTTCCACAGCATTAGTGATATATCCGATACGTCAATAAACAACCTTATTTTTCTTAAAATATTATGTTTTATTATGGGATCTCATATTGGTTGTGTTCTATGTTCTTCTTGTAATAAAAATAAAAATAATAATAATAAACAAAGAAGTAGAGAGGGAGGGTGTGACATAAAAATAAGTGGTCCACGCGTGCCAATACAAATTGTGTGTGAGCGAGTGGTGCAAGCGTGCAAAGATAGATAGTCACGTGTGGAGGTTTACATATAGAGGAGGCATGAGCAGGAATCAGGATACACTGGAGAGTAGAAGTGGTCAAGCAAAAGGGTCTCCTTTCATACTCTTTACGGTTCTCTGATATACTTCTATAGGTTAGGAAGCAAAGAGACAGAGAAGCAGAGGAGGGAGGTTCTTCTTTCTAAGAGGGACGGGGACCCCAGTTTGTAACCCAACAAGAACCAGAGTGAGAAGAAAATACGGGAAGGACTTTAAGAGAGTAGGAAAAGCAATAAAACAAAAAGAGAGAGAGTGAAAGCAATGGAAATAGAGAGTGAGATGAGGCAATCAAAGTTCAAGAGGATTTGTGTGTTCTGTGGGAGTAGCCAAGGCAAGAAGAGTAGCTATCAAGATGCCGCCATTGAGCTTGGCAAGGAATTGGTATTCATGGTTTCCTTTCTTTTCCCTTCTGGTTCGTTGTGTTACTTTTGGCAGGCGTCTTGCACCTGTGTCATTGGGAAATATTGGCTTGATTTCCTCTTATTATGGGTTTTGTTGATATGTGGAGTTTTCAGGAAATGACTTTGTTTCTGCATTGTTTTAGGGGCTACGCTCATTATGTTTATAACTTGTTTGTAACTTGGTTCGTAGGCTTTTATATTTTTGAAATACAGAGACTACTCATCTTCTTTCTTGGGTTTGTCTGTTGGGTAATTTATTCAACTGCTCTCAGCCTCTCTGTCTCTGTTCCTGTCTCCGTCTCTCTCTGCCATGTTTCCATGAATGTGGAAGATACGTGGTTGCTTTCATTTTCCCAAATTTATCTGTCACTCTTTTTCTTTAATCTTATCCTCTGTACCTCTTTCTGTTCCTTATACGGCTAAAAAGATGAGAGCCAAATGTACTAAAATAGTACTCTCATGCTGAATGAGCATGTAGAACCGCTTCCCATCCTTGTTTCTCTCTCTGGAGTTCTCAAAAAGTGGTGTACTCCAAAAAAAAAAAAAAAAAAAAAATTACTTTTAAATGTTCATCATGAATACATTTCTGAGTCCCATAAATGATAATACCCACATAAAGGGAAAACAAAAAAACCTGCTTTTTTTTTTTTTTTTTTTCTCATTTGTATCTTTTTGCTGATTTGTTTATGGTTTCTCAAAGGTCGCGAGGAACATTGATTTGGTCTATGGAGGAGGCAGCATAGGTTTAATGGGTTTGGTTTCACAGGCCGTTCACAACGGTGGTCGGCATGTTATTGGGTGAGTCTGTTATTCTTCTGCTCTTCCTCAAATCTGAAAGAACAACGGGAATTATATAGTTTAAGAAACAAAATCAGTGAACTGGTGATGATGTTATTCTCGGTTTTGTTCTCCATTGTAACTGATTTTTTTGTCATGTTATTGTCTCTCCGCAGAGTTATTCCCAAGACGCTCATGCCTCGAGAGGTATGTCTGCTGCATGAGCTAGAAAAAAAGTCTTGAACCTTTTCTTGTTTTTATAAAGTTCTATTATTTAGTATTTCTTTTTTGCCTTACCCTTGAGACTTTATTTCTTTTCAATTTTCATCTTTTGCTCTCAGCTTCTTTCTTTTATCTTTAAATCACTTGTTTTGTCTTGTCTGAAACTTATTATTTTTGTCCTCCTTTTATTTTTTAGATGTACTTCGTATTACGTTATCCATGGTTCTCAAGATTTTTTAAGTTAGGAATGCTTGGCAATGGCAGACTTATCCATAATAATACTTCAGCTGTTCACACTGCCCTACCTAAATATTTGATAAAACAAAAAAAATAATAAAAATTAACAAATGTGTAGAGGGTGGAGGTTGTGTGAATAGTAAGAAGTTGTGTAAATTTTTTCTTGTGTATATGTATCTCTGAATCTGTGTATATGTATCTCTGAATCTGTTGCTGTTCTCTCTGGGTTCTTTTTTTACTATATCAACTTTATATGATCAGTTGAGCAATGAATATTTTCTTGTGTTTTTCTTCTTTGTCTGTTTCTAACGTTCGAATTCTTTTTATCACCGCATGATGAGATATTAAAATTACTGGCTAGGGAGTCGCTGGGTTGAAAGTCCACCATTCCTGCAACACACATCATTGCATCACTGCACAAAACTCCAAATACATCTCTCTCTTTGTTTCTCTCTCTATCTCTGATACGTAATTTCTAGAATTTATATTTTTTTTTTCGCAGCTCACTGGTGAAACAGTGGGGGAATTAAAGACAGTTGCAGATATGCACCAAAGGAAGGCAGAGATGGCTAGGCATTCAGATGCCTTTATTGCCTTACCCGGTTAGTATAAGCCCCGCAAAGTGATCTATTTACGCTATGATTTCAAGTCAAGAAAAGTTCAGGTCTTTCAGGGCTTTAATTTGCTAATTTTAGCATTTAAGATTGGCCATGTTCATGTTTTGATCTCTTTGTTTGATGACTCGATCTCTCAGTTGCTTTTGTACTCGAGAAACTATCTCTGAAATAAGGAAAGGAACAGCTGATACTGATAGTCTCTTAATCATACGTCAAAAAAGTTCCCATAGTCATCTGATTTGGCTTATGTTTCCCCTTAAAAAGTTGCAGCCTTTATGTTTTATTTTTGTTTCAAATTAAAAAAAGAGATGTTAGAGGGGAAAAGAACAATTAGGTTCATTTCCCAGGCCACTAAGGAACCTTTGCTTAATCTTTTAATTCCCCGATCAGGCGTATTAGGTATCCCTACTCAAGTTGGATTTCATAGGTGATAGAAGGGATGACTTTCTTTTCTACTCAATCCAAACCGTTACTGAAGCATGACAGTCTAATGTTAAGGCTGTTGAGTGGAAAAATGAGATCTTCACAAGAACGTGTCAAAATCGCACGAGAATTCCCTATTGTGGCTGTCGATTTATGCAGCTGTATATGGTATTGATTAATGGTGTGAAAGAAATTGGAATGGAGTCTGAATTATCATAAATTTCTCAGCTTTCCCTCACAAGCCCCAAGACCCATGATGAGTTCCAAACCCTGATCATTGACCCGTCCACATCTTACACTGAAAATTATAAGCTTCTGAGCAACCCTCCTTCTGTGGTTAATATCCTTTGTTTCTCTAATCAGTCCCATAGCCTGTGGTCTTACTGTGCAAAAAGTTTTATCTGCCATGTAGGGTGAAAAGGACATGAAGACACACTTGCACCAAATAGTTTCGCCAACTAGTACCCGCACCTAACAGGGAATGATGCTTACCCTTTTAAAACTTAATCATCCATCTCGATTCCTGAGCCTGAAAATACAGCAGGTGAAAATGGAGGACGACATGTAGGGCATAATAGTCATTTTCTCTAGCTTGGGCAACCCCACCTTCCAACACCCCCACAAATTTTTTCTTTTTTCTGTTTTCCCACCAAGTGGGGACACCTTGCCTAGGAGATAGTGGAAACGAGGACTAGAACACTTCCTTAAGATAATGAGGGTGTTTTACGATTATGCATCTTTTTTTTTTTTTTTTTTTTTTTTTTGTTAACATAGAATAGGAGCAGTAAATACTAGAGTTGAAAAAACGTATAGGCTTGATTAGGTTCATGAGTAATGGATGAATAAAAAACCATGTCCATCAAAATAGAACTAGTAAAACCAGTCTTTGAAATTCAAATGAGCTGTTTGAATGTGAAGTTTAAACAGTTTTTTTTTTTTTTTTGGGTAATACTGAGAATTACACGATTGTTGATTCTTTCCCCTTTCGAATCAAAGAAAATAGTTAACTCTATTTTGTCTCTGAAATGGTAATGGGCATCAATAACATTCAAAGATATTCCAAATGGACACTTTCTAGTAGAAGTGACGATTTGCCCTTTATATTTGTCTTAGTAGAAGTTCATGTGGTGTTCCATGTAGGTGGTTATGGAACTCTGGAAGAGCTACTTGAAGTGATAACCTGGGCTCAACTTGGAATTCACGATAAACCGGTATTATACCTTTGTGCATTTTCTGCCTAATCCAACAAACTTAACTCCTTCTAAAACTGCTTAAGTTGTTCTCCAATATGCTTATTCAGATGACTGATACTATAACATTTTCACAATTTGCAGGTGGGATTGCTGAATGTTGACGGATATTATAATTCGCTGCTGTCATTTATTGACAAAGCAGTGGAAGAAGGATTTGTTAGTCCCAGTGCTCGCCAAATAATTGTATCTGCACCATCACCAAAGGAGTTGGTGAAGAAATTGGAGGTACCTAAAGCAAAAGAACCCTCTTGGTTTCTTTTCTATTTTTCCTAGTGTTTTCTGTCTTAACTTGTTATGTGTAATCTAACAAGCGAGCCTCAAAATCTTCTGTTCCCTCACTCTCTGTATATTGCCTACATGGAAGCTTTTCTTGCTACATTTTTCTTTCCTTTGATAAGTTTGCTTTATTTTTCATTACATTAATGTTTCTTAGGACCAAATTGTTTCTAGAAATAATTACTCTGTATCTTATGTTTTCTTGCTTGTTCCTTGTCATAGGAGTATGTCCCCTGTCATGAAGGAGTTGCTTCAAAGTCAAGCTGGGAGATGGAGCAGCTTGGCTACCCTCAAAACTATGGCATCTCTAGGTGATGTGGGGGGCCAATTGCCTTAAACAGGAGGTGGATGGAATTTTGGAGGTAGAAGAACATGATGTGAAGAAGATCAGTTTCTGTTATTTGAATTTCGATTTTCTTGTTTTTGTAAATTATTGCAATTGACCACAATATGTGAAGCTTCAGCATTTTTTTTTTTTTTCACTTTGGAACTTTGATTTCATCCTAAGTAGTTTACTATTATAGGCGTCTCAACTTTTTCCCTTCAAAATGGTAATTGACTACATGATCAACTGATTACTAGCCTTTGCCACTTATTTTTTCCTCTTCATTCTTATTTCCTAATGAGTTCTGTTACGTACAGTCACTTTTGCATATTCCACTGATGTGATTGGTCAAAACAGTTATTTTATACTAAAAAAATGACACAATCAATCACATTAGTAGAGTGTGCAAAGGAGTACGCAAAAATGACTGGATAGAGGTTTAGTTTTGCAAGTACACTATCATATTTATCCAAAACCAAAAGGGGAAAAATAAAATAAAATATAAGAGGAGAGACCCAAGTGTCCACTTAGAAGAGGCTAAGTGTCATTAATGCAGGAGAGATGAAGGGGAGGGGCCAATTACTGGCATCAAACTTCTCCAACCATGTTCTCGTGTACCTGTGTGCTGGCATGCATGCTTAAAAGCTTAGAGATAGTGACAAAGAGTAACCCAACCAACGACCAATAACGGAACGGACCGGGGGGCAAGTGTTGTTGGTTGAATTGGGTGAAGAGAGGGGTCTCTTTCTGCTCCCTTGGGGAAAGATGATGTTCCCTCTCCTCTGCAGACAAATGGGACAAAGACACGTGTTGTGTTGGGGCCACTAGCTACTTGTCACCCCATGAACAAAGGTGCATGGTATCGACGATAAGTCTTGTGCTATCTATAGATAACTTGGGACAGTTTGCTAACTTTGTTGGGTCCCAGTTTTCTCAAGCATTTTGTTGTGTGTTTGGCGACATTTTATGATGATCGAGCCAGAGGATGTTTTGGTTGTTGAGGTGTCAATTTTGTAAAGTTTTTGGTTGAAATTTGGTTAAAATGTGAAAAGGCCATATAGCAAAAGCGAATGTTGAAAGGATGTTTAAACCAGGCAGAATTGAATGAAAATGGGGGGGAAAACACATTCAAGTCAAGTCATTAAACAAACCCTTTTCTAGATTTGTCAAAAGTTGTCATTTGCTTTAAAAGATGCCAAAGGTAGTCCGCGATGAATTAGGAAGAATTAACGTCGGCTGCCCTATTTGAGTGACGACTTTTGAAGGAAAGCAACTTTGTTGCATGCATGGACGGACATTCCCATTTTCACACTTCAAATTAAAGAACATATTCATTTAATTTGTCTCGTAAATATATATATATATATATATATATATATATGTATATATAGGATCAATAACATTGACTAAGCAACAGTTGTGAAAAGGAGCGACAAAGATTGATGAGTCTTGGATAAGAATATTATCACATGCAGAAAGTTTCCAAGTGATGATGTCTTCGACTTACATAGTTTATTAGTTATGGGGTTTTAATGCAACTAATTGGATCATTTCGGTTTGGCAATGAGTCAAATCGATCACCGCATGCATTAAACCCAGTTTGAGAAAGGAGGTTTCTACTACTAAAAAATTAATTTTTTTTTTATATAGATTTCGTATTTACTTATTTTTTTAAAAAAATTACGCAGCGTTTGTACACTCCGCTACTGTAAATATCATTTCTTGCTCTCTCAAACTAGATCTACTAATCATACAAATATCACTTCTCTTAGAAGAATAGAAAAACTACTTAGATGAAAAGGTTAAATGGTAGGCCATATCGCTGAATTAGTCGCAAATACAGTGCCAAAAAGAGCAAAATCTAGCATTTTTATCGGCGAGTATATCGCCGCCAATTAGAAACAGCAGCGACCTTGTGTCGAGGCTAAATACGTTCAAGCGGCGAATACCTCTCGCCGTGAATAAAATTTGTTATATGGTCTTTTTTTGGTGAAGAGGGTGCGCCGCAATAGTTTTTGCCATGCTCTTTTTACCGCGATTGTAATCACTATTTTCGGCGACAAATATTCGCCGGAAATAAAAATGTATCACTACGTAACAACTTTTGCTGCGGTGTTTTACCGGATATCGCCAGAAATAAATTTGATGCTTCACATTCAGAAAATTTGCTTGAAACACCTGAAGTATCATTTAGATTTTTTGACCTTTTCTAAAACAATTGCAATTGAATTACCCAAAGTTCCGTTCATTTGGCCAAAGCAATAAATACTCGGCCGCTCCCTGTACCAACATTCATTCATGACACTGACAAATAATCTAAACATCTTGAAACTATTTATAACACTCATTCATAAAAATGTCACCAAGATACCATACAACCCAATTTGTTCTAAGTACACAAAAGTATCTTCCAAATAGCCACAATTGAAGATCACATGTACCATACTAATTCTTTCTAACCATGCTGCTCATCCATATTCAGTCCATATCTTCTGTACGTGCTTCTCAATGGTGTTGACCAACCCACCCAGCTTCTTCATGTAAGTATGTTGCCAGTTACTGCAGAGCAATACAAGGTAAATATCAGAAAGTTCAGCAATCATATTGAACAATCAACCCTGATCAACACTGTATCATTAACACCAAATAAAAATGGTAATATCATTAAACCGAAGATACAAAATATACCAGCTTCCTTTAATAAAACGGAGCACTCCAAAGGTTCTTACACTAATTACATTCATGTAAAAACCACTAATAACCAAATGGAGCAATGAGTAATATTCCACCAAGCACATCCACCTCAACCTTCAGTGTTTTTAGCATTTGAAGAAGTCTAGGCACTAACAATAAGTTAATCTACCATGTTAAAAGACATCAACCATGTTAACAAGTCTATGCACTAATTCTTTGATTATTAGTCTGTGCACTAACAATAAGTTAATCTAACATGTGAACAAGTCTATGCCCTAACAATTGGTGTATAATGCATTACATCTAACATGATGGAAGGAGTATGCTGTTTACCTATATTGAGCCAACACAAAGCTGATCAGGTTTGACTTCCAATTGCAACACCATGCACAACCCATCACATAAGTATAGCAGCTCCAAAAGAACATTCCAAAAAAATCCTGACAGCCCCACAACAATCTGACTACAAACAAAATATTAGATCTTTGAGGAATGATGGTATATGCAAGTTTGGTCAGGACCAAACCCAAAATAGCAAAAAATTGTTTCTTTCGCAAAAGCAGAAGCTATGCAGCTCCCTGATCAGCCTCTCTATGAGACTCTCCATGGGACTGCCTTTTTGACATGTATGTACTCAAAAATTTATCATACTTTGCTTGCTTCTCCAAGAGTACCCTTACATCCCCTCTTAATTCATCCAGTAGGCTCTTGTAATACTGGGCATCTTTCTCATGCTTTTCTGCAGCTGCTGCTAATTTTGTAATCCCTTCTTCAGTGTTATGTTTGGATGGCTTAGGCATAACCATCTCTCCCAATCCCCTTACATACCCTGGCCTGTGGCCCAAGACCTCCCTAAAAATTTCTGCTGCCGCCTCTTTAGTGCAGTTTTCAGGCTCCAGCTGGTCTAACTTTGCAACCATCAAGTTCTATTCAACCAATCCCCAACATGATTAGAAATATTCATCAAATGGAATTAAATGGCTTCATTTCTTACCAGAATTACTATACACTCACATAATGCTCCAGTCATGGGAGTCATAAATTTCCCTTTTTTCTTTGACCACCGAACATCTTTAAAGAAATCAATCAGATTAGGCTCAGTCTCTTACTGCAAATACAAAAAGATAAGAAAACCAAATGACAGATGTAGGGTGTTAAGAACAATATGTATATCTACCAGCATACTCTTTAATTCTTACCCTCATTTCCAGTAACCGCACAAATGAGGTTCTTCCAGCAGTGTGATTAGTTTGTTGCTTCTGCCTATTACATTTATTTCGATCAGATATCATCTGCAACTCATAATGCACAATCCAACATTAGATCATTGTATTAATTCAATCATCATATTCAACACAACATTACAAAGCAGTACCAAAATAAATTACAAGTGACCCACAATATTATGAATCCGAAAACTCTCCTTACCTTGAAGCCCTTGCTTGACCATCTTGCACATAACTTCTCCCACGTTTGTGGGTTCACCATTTCCGTCCCATTCGCGAGTGCTTCTTCATGGGTATTGTACTGCATGTAGATTTTATGCAAATCATACCGAATTGCATTGAATCTCTTCCGAAGTGTCTTCATCACCGTTGAGCGATGATTCTTTTTTGACCAGTCTAGGCTGAAGTCAGCCTAGAGAAAAAGCATATCAAATTCTAGTACACATACATATGTAGAAATTAACATTAAAATAAGGCATCGTCTATTCAACTCCGAATTCGAAAGAACGGAGTTTGTGCAGTCTCACCCGAACACGAGTAACCAATTTGTCCTTCTCATGATTTGGAACATCGTGCCAATTGGGGTGGCTCAAGTCACCATGGTGCTTCAATATCCATGTAACCCTTGTTGTAAACATTGCACAGTTTTCACAACAAGGTGCTGTCTCCCCATCCTTGATCTTCAGAGATATCTTTCCATGCTTTCTCAGTTGGTCAAAAGATGTGCTCTTACCTAGTCCACGCCCACGTTTCCGAGTTTTGACCGGTGTGGAACCCCCAGCATGGAATGACTCAGTTGAAGCAACATCTCCGAATTTCCCAGCCCGAATGTCTTCCAACATGACATCAGTGTCATCAATGTATTCATCATCAAGTTTGAATTCTTGCAAATCATAATCATCACTAACAGATAAAGCTTCCTCGTTGCCGTGTAATTTGGATCAATCCTTTTAATGAACAAATGACGTTCTATCGTGCTTATAGGTAGCCAATAATTATTTGAGCTCAACCTACATGGACAACGAATTTTGTCACAGCCGATAGCATGAGATCGAGCAAAAGTAATGAACTCTTTAACGCCTTTGGCATATTCCTTGGATTTCAGTCTATCGGTGATATGCATCCAACTCTTGTTCATCTACGAGAAAAACATTAATGGAAAAGTAGTAAGATTACAATTAACTAGAGGAGTGGAGCAACTTAATGTATAACGAGCAAAACATATTTAGGAAATAAGAAGTATAGGAAATGAGCCATTCTTGTGAACAATATGCTTTTTTCCTAAAAGATATAACTCTCGAGACTCAAGAGTTGTTTAGGCTCTGCATGACACTTCTTCTCTCCCTCTCTATAGTGGACAACAATTACGAAAAGACATAAAGCTAGAAGTTTCACAAGAATAGGCGATATAAAGGGCCATCCAAACAAGTCCTAACCATGGTAAGAGCAATTGAAGTAAATGAACATAATCCATAAAGGGCCATCCAAAGAAGGTCGTACAATGAAAGACCTCCGAAGTGGGGATTATCCCTAATCAATCTATCCATGGATACCCTAGAGCAGGTTTTTAATTAGTTAAGCATCATCAGCAACGTTTTTTGTTCGATTACATGAACAAAAAAGTACTAGTACTAGTACTTCATCATGATCATCTCCCTCACCTTATAAGTTCGAATCTAATGTGATTGGAACTGCCTTTTTCTTATTAATTTGGACGTCATCTTCTTAATTAATTGTATGGCTTCCTCCCCACCCCCCACCCCCCCCCCCCCTCCCAAAAAAAAAAAAGGGGACGTTGTATTAATAGTGTTAGAAAAGAAATATATGAATTAAGTAGATGATCATTATCTGTTAATCATATATATATATATATATATAAACAGAAGTATATGACTATGTGATCAAGACAACGAAGATAACAAACAACAAAAGGAGGCACATAGAGAGAAAGAGAGAGAACCATGAATTACATCAGATGGATTATATATATGGATGCATGGATCATACATACCTTTGATTAGTCCGTACGTACATGAATTATAACCAATCAATGGAGCTTAAGCTAGACTCGATATGTAGAGATCTCCTTTATAACTATCTGCTTCAACTTTCAAAGGCAACTCACTATTTTTCAGCTGCTTTCTATATTAAGTTTTCCTGCAGAAAGCGAGCAGGTCAGAAGGGTCTCACTTTTTTTTTTCAGGTATTTTGATCATATAAGAGTTCGATTCTAATTTAGCTACAAGGTACTCTTTATTGGGTTCAAGATATATATCTCCAAAGTACTCGTTATTCATAATTTAATCGAGAAAATAACATTTGTCATTTTAAATTTTATTATTCTCAATCATTTTTTTTTTCTCAATAAGTTTATTATTCTCAGTCATATTTATTGATATATCAATCAATTAAATGGACAATTTACAGTCACTTGAAATATGCCACGCAACAAGTATGACTCTTGTATGTAGATGATAAATTTTGAGAAAAATGATATTGTTTATTTTAAATTCTATTATCCTCAATCGCACCCATTGATCAGACGCCACGTCAGCAAGTATGAATAATGATGATAAGTTCTGAGATAGAAAGTAACTTGCTCTTTAATCATATAACTCCACTAATTCTCACCACATAACCATATGCAGGTTATGTTTATGGATTATTATAGTTATAGGTAGCTAACTGGATCCAAGAATATTCTTGGCCATTTCAATTTGATGATGGTCTGGGAAAGATGATCCACTGGAGTTAGCGGCCCATATCAATTAGTAAGTTGGTCGTTTTGGTGAAAAACTAGAATCCATTAATTAATACTCTAAAGTTCATATATATGGGAATAATAATAATATTTAATGTAAGGCGTGGATATTTTGTTAAGGTGTTTTTTGTTTGGGTTTGCAGCTTCTGTGTGTTAAGTTGAAATTCCTCATTGTTGAATTAGTATTTGATTCTCATTTTGTGGTTTCTTGACTAAATGGAGCAGGAGGGTGCATCAGGAGCTGCTCAATGTTTGGGATGATATTCTTTCTGGAAGTCAAGAGAAGTTTATATGTTCATGCGCTCATGCATATGGCGAAACAATCAGATTGCAGAATTTTTTTTTTTTTTTTTTTTTTTTGCTAAAGAAGGTGCTAAAGGGAATTCAGGTCTCAACCTCCTGAAGCTGTAAGGGGTTGTTGATATTAGAAAGAGCTGATTTAGAAAATTTGAGATGCAAATAATTAGTCTGTAACAATTTATCTTTGTTTTGTAGTATATGTAACAATTTATTTTTTTCTGGACCATTAAAGCGATCCATATAATCTTCCAACAAAAAGAAAAGACTATTTATTAAAATATACAAAAGAAGTCCGTTTGAGAAAATAAATTAGACATGTTGTGTCAGTGCACATGTTTTAAAGTGATTAAATTAGCCCCAGGAAATACAAAAGTAAATGAGTGACAAAAAAATCATTGAGTTAATAAATTGGGCTCTTGTTTCTTAACTAATGGACTTCAGAAGATCTAAATCACCCCACTAAAATGATTATGATTGTTGCAAATCTCTCTCAAGTCATATATCCATAGCATCCCTAAACCCAAATGTTTAGATGAGGTAAATTAAACCATTTTTATCTGCTTGGCGACAACTCATCTATACTTTACATTAATAAGATGTCATTGCAAGAGTATAGATCTATGATATAGCCACCATGCCACGACAAAATTTAGTATCAAAATGGTCTAAAATACCTCAAATAATGAGTCAATATGTGGAGGAACAAGGAGCTTATAATATGTTACAAAACCCTAGGTGTGGAATTAGCTGGACAGATTGCTTCAAACCCTTTGTTTCTGCATTAAGGGCCCGATATATAAGAGCTGTATGGTCTTCTACCAAACCAGTTGAATTCTCTACGAAATCAGCTTGGGGACTCGTGTGGGTACACGGACAGCAAGTCAGGTGGAAGAAGTGGATCTAGTATAAGCATATGCTTATAAGAGACACAGAGTATGAAAAAGATAGAAGGAGAGAGCTTACCGCAGGAGGTGGGGCACTGTCATGGGCTGGTACGGCGACACGGTGCGGCAGCCTAATCACGGAGGGAGAGAGAGTGGGACGGAGTGAGAGTTATAGAGAGAGAGACAGAGAGGTCAGACGAAGGAGAGAAAGACAGACACACCTTTTTAAGCAGCCGGACGGTGGCAGAGTGGCGGCAACAATTTCACAGAGAAGAGAGTATCGGCCCATCGGGGTAGATGTGAAAAATAAGGCGGGACAGGTGTATACTACACATGAATCCTAAGGTTTGAAATTTTTTGCATTGGACTACGATCCAACACACTTCTAAGAACATCCTTATTGATTTGATTAAATTTATCTTTAAAATTTAATTAATATCACATTTTTTTATATTTATCTATATTATTTAAATTTAATTTCTACATTAGATTAGTCATTTACTCTCTATATAATAATAAAATATTATTAATTTGATAATTTTTTTATTTAATTTATTTGTTTCACATTTTATAATTCTACCAATTTAATATTAATAATAATTATATTCCAATTAAATTAAATTAATATTTATTACATTTATTAAATATTAATATTAATAATAATTATATTCTAATTAAATTAATATTAATATTTATCACATTTATTAAATATTAAATTAATAATAAATATTAATATTAGTAATAATTATATTATAATTAAATTATCATTATAATTAACTTAATAATTAATATTCTAATTAATATTAACTAATTAATTTATTTTTATCATAATTTATATTTAATAATAATAAATCAAACCAAAATTTTTAATTATAAAAAATACCTACATATTTTGTGAGATGAGAGAAAATTGAATATTTTAATGTTTGGCTAACCTACTGTTCACCTACAAATTTGAAAAATCACTATAACAGAAGTCTAAAATTTTATAGAGATGTCCAATCCAATGTAATGGTTTTTTGGCACATATTGGCTAAAGTTTAACTATCATTAGACTTTGGTCAAGCTAATGAGAATGTTCTAAGAGTATTGGCAATGACCTAACTATTGTCAAGCCTAAAATTTAGTTAGAATGTTATCTTTCGGCCATAACATGGACTTCTATCTAGATTAGCCCACATTGGACTAGCCATCCTAAAGTCCAAATAATAATAAAATATTATATATTTTAATTTTATATTTTGCAAACACACATTTAATCTCCACAAAATGCCTATCACAGATCAAATTCAGTAACATTTTCACCAACATTTAATCCAAAAGTTAAGAAATCCACCATCTTCAGCAACTATCAAACCAACAAAACAAAACCTATTCCTACCCAACCATAAAAACAATTCATAAATCAGTTGCAGCCCAACATTAAATTCCACAAATAAAACAAAACATCTATACAGATTTTCACCAACTTTAGTAGTAGTAGCTAGTCAAATTACTAATTAAAGTTTTAAAAAGAACTTAATAAAGTCATGAAGAAATTGTGGAGTAATATATCCAAGATAAAAGCACAGTCTAACACACATTAAAAACGATATCTGTTCATTGTCAATAATTTCAAAATACAATACTTTCAGCAATGTAGTCTATACCAACACAACACTTTAATGAATCAACACATTAAATTGGGACATACTAAGTTCAAAAGAGAGCTCTAATCCAAAAAAAAAAAAAAAATGCAATATTGTTGTGCCATCGAATAAACATATTCGAACAAATATGAGATAACAATAGTCTTTGATCTTTCATCGCTATTCTGCTATGCATTACAAAACTCCTCGAAACCGTGAGGAACTACCAAGAGATGTTACACAACATAATTTCCTGCCACAAAATCAATGAAATGCCACTTGTTAGCCTCTCCAACAAAAGGGTTGCATTACAAACTCCATGTTTAAGTGCAAAAGTTTCCACATATTATGGTTTTAAGAATGATGGACCTAATGGGTGTAACACAGTTACACAGTAAATTAATAGAACGGGCATTTGTGTAGTTCTACTTCATGACTTCATTATGGACCTAGATTGAATTTTGATAAAGGAATCTAGTTTTTCTTTAAGAGTCACAAAACACATCACGTTCAATTGAGGTTTGATGCATACTGAGAATCATAGGAGCAACTTTTCAAAATTAAAAGCAATATAACCTGTTTGTAGACATGTGGAATAGGATTTCTTTGTAAAAAAACCAGATTGAGTTTCCAAGCTCAACCCAAACCAAGAGTAATCAAGATTTCTTTGTAAAAAACTAGATAAATTACAATGAACCAATACCCCGAACTATTGAAACATTGAGACTAAACATCATAGAAATCTCAAAAAAGCCAGTTTACAATCCCAATAAATCTCTTACATCCACAAAGCTAAAATGCATTACCCATCACACCAGATTGATGTTATACAAACTAAACTTACTTTCAGAATAAAAAGTCATGGAAGCCATTAAATTCCAAGAAACAAAAGAAAATCTCCAATCAAACATTTCTCAAAAAGCCACAGCAATGCGATGTCAATAAACCAGTCCAAAGTCTAAAACCAAAAAAATGAGCCTCAAATCCACAACAACAAAAGCAACGATCATACGTAGATCTAATAAAACTAACCTGAAAAAAAGATATTCGAAGACTTGTGAAACCACAAAAAAATTGGAAGAAAAATGAAGAGACAAATACGAGAAAACTCAGAAGAAAAAATAGAGAGATCCGATCTGTGCAAAAAAAGCTAAAATTAGAGAGAAAGAGAGAGAGTACCAGTTCGCATTCCTTGGATTGTGAAAGGAAAAAAGGCAATGAAAGATGGTTTGAATGGCCAGGGCGTGTGTTTTACTTTTAAAGGAAAAGAGAAGAGGGAGAGGAGAGACTGAGAAATTGCACAGAGAAGAGGGAGAGAAGAGTGAGGAAGAGAGACTCATCAACACAGGCCTGGAAGATGACGGCGAAGAAGATGACCGACGGAGAGAAGGGGATGAAGGAGGAAGCTTGCGGGTGAAGAAAGGAGAGGCAACAGAACACTCGGTAGCTTTCGAAATGAAGAGAGAGAGAAAAGAATGAGGGAAAGATAGAGTGAAGGTTGATGAAAATAATAAAATAGTATGATGGAGAGTGAATAGTGACTCACAACAATGGAGAGCCTCTAAGAATTACTGTAGCTCATATATTGAGTTTTGGACCATTGACTAGTCTAATGTGGAAGGTTTCTGACAAATATAGTCAAATTATAGAATTGCATTGACATTTGGCTAGGCTATTGCTAATGCTCTAAAACTTCAACCATTATTTAAAAATTTCTCAAAGAAAAATAAAGAAGTTTCACGACAAACATGAAAAATAAAACATTATAAATGTCAGTTTGGATTGAAACTCATCTTAACTCATGGCATCTTATCATTACAATTTTTTTAAATTTTTATACAAAATATAATAAATAATTCAAATTTTCAAATCTTAAAACAATAATAATATTAAAAATAATATTCTAATAATATTTTGTTCAACTCATCTAAAACTATTTCAACTCATTTTTAAATCTTAACTCATCTCTGAATTTAAAAAAAGTACAACGAAAAATTTTATTAACTAATTCAATAAAAATATTTATTAATTAATATATTAAAATAATTCTAATCAGCGATCCTACACCACATATCTATTTTTATTTTTTTTAACAAGTGTGTGGTGTAAAATTACTATGTAGAAACTCAATTTATTATCCTTGTGGGTGGTGGTTGGAGCCATCTAAAGGTGGCTCAAGTCACCTCAAAATTATTTAATAATGTTTTATATGAGATGCTTTCTTAGTTTTTAAAATTTGTTGGTTTTTTTAATAGTTTTTAGAATTTAAATTTTTTATATATTTTTATTTTTATTTTGGTTAAATACTAATTTCTTTTGGTTTACTTAAAATAGAATCATCTTTATATTTTAATTTTGGACTTCAATACTCTTTTCGGTATCAATTTCGATCAAATCGAACTTGTTATTTACACCCCATTAATTAACTGTAAAAACTGTTGATGTGTCATTTATTTCAAATGCCACGTGTCACAAAAATAAATATAGAAATACAAAATAAATAAGCATTTATAATTAAAATAAAAACTAGAATTAAAATCGGAAGAAGATGAAAAGTCAAAATTAAAGCACTCTAAAGAGTAAAGAGTCTAAAGGGCATTGAAATCCAACTATAATTAAATCTTTTTTAGTACTATGTTCTTATATCATATATTATTTAGGTGATATAATTTAATTTTAAAAATTAATTTTAAAAATTAATTTTTAAAATATAAAATATTTTTTTAAAAGTTCTACTGTATACAGTCACTTTTATATATTATTTATATACTTTACTAATATAATTAGTCAAAAGAGTTAGTTTATATTAAAAAAAAGACACAATCAATCATATTAATAAAATGAATAAAGTGTATGTAAAAATAACTACATATAAAATTTTTATTTTTTCAATAAAGTTGACATGACATTTTTGTATTGTAATGTGTTTTGAATCTTTTGATTGGGTTTTAATGCCACTGGCTGTCTAGCCGTAAATGAATCTAAAAATGGATTGGATAAAGGGAGTTGATTGCAAAAAGTTTCAAACCCAAGAATTAAATAGCTAAAATTGGAAACCTGTGAAGCTTTTTGCCAACTTGTGGCATTTTTGTGCCATTTGCAGGTATTGATCGGCGGACACAGGCAATCGTTTCATTGGTAGATCTAACGAGAGCTTGATGGTGGGAGCTCGTTACAAAATGTCTCAAATTCAAAGATCATGAGTTTCAAAAATTTTATCATCTCATCTCATTTTATTTAATTATTATAATTTTTTTAAAATCTTATATAAAATTAAAAAAAAAAACAATTCAACATTTTAAATCAGAAAATAAAAATTATATTAAAAATATATATTTTAATAATATTTTATTTAATTTTTAAATTTTATCTCATCTCACCTGTATAACCAAACCAATGAATCATAAAACCTAGGAGTTGATATTGTCTTTATTTCGGGTGATGAATTATTATTAGTATTGAATTAATGATTAGAATCTGATGCATGTTTAGATAAAAGTTCAAAACGATGCATAGTTTATATATCTTAGTACACTTTGTACAAAAGTCAAATCATTTGCTTGTTTCAAATTCAATGAAAGTTAAAAGCACTGATTCCTTCGCGAGTCAGGTTAGATTCACAACACCAATAAAGCACATTTTCCAAATTTTTGTGTTAGAGATTGTTAGTGTAGAAATAATATGTTGGCATGTTATTAGGATAAAACTTAGTCTAATTAAATTGTAAATATGTTGGGTAGAGTCTAAATTGCAATTGCAACAAAAAGTGTAAAGATTGCAAGTTCACAAGACCTGATGAGATCAACCTAGTTAGAGTAAATTAGCCATAAAGTTTTCTCCCACATTGGATTGAAGTGTGATTTGTGGTGTTAGAACTCTAACTCAATTATCTACGTATTAATGTTTCACGAGGATCATCCATTTCCAACCTTTAGTAGGTTAAAATAGTTCAACAATTTAAAGACTTAAAAACTAGACAGAAAGTTCGTTCGGTAGTTCACTTCACCTTTACTCAAGCAAAAAGTCCAGAAATAACGTTTTCACTAGGGTTTCAACTCTTTAAGTGGCCTACTCAAACTCTAAGTATATATAGAATAATATACACAACTTCTAAGTCGTGGAGAGAGGCTACTACCGTATTTAGTGCATTCTCGAGAGAAAATCCTAAAAAGATCCATTATGCATTAAAAATCAATATTATCTTGTTAAACGAGCATCCATCAAATTGTGCTTATGATAAAGTACTGTTGATTCCATTGGTGTGGACATATTTGCTGGCCAGAAGGATTTCTGGAGCTGCCTGGATGCAAATAAAGAATTTGTGCTCGTAGTGAAACTATAGAAAGATCAATGGTCCAGAGCTACGGGGGTACATAGATTAAGTGGGATACTCATGGTGTTGCAAGCCATATTTGGTTACTTCAAGGGTCTTGTAAGTGTTTCTAAATTGGTTGTAATAAACTTAATTTCTATAGTAGATTTTAGTTGGTGATTTACACCCGTAAGTGTTTTAGATTTTGAAGACGTTTTTTAAATGAGTCTCCACTTCGTTATCAAAATTTATATATTTATTATCTTATTATTTGATTGATTGATTAATAGTCTAATAAATTTTGAAAAATATTTATTCGCTCTTTGTAGGTGTATTTGGGATCTAAACCACTGATTTTTCAGTTGATACACACCATTATGGATTAGTTTCCTGAGTATGACCCTAGACTCAATTTAAAATGGGTAAAAAGACCAACAATATTTCTAAGATGGGGGAAAAATGAGATGCGGGACTCTAGACAATACAATGAAAAAATGTCCAATCAAATTAAATTTGCATATTAAATTGGGTTAAATTAGATAATAATAATAATAATAATAATAATAATAATAATAATAATAATAGAACTTGAATACAAATCTTTAATAAAAATTTCTCTAAAGGATTTCTAAAAATTAGCAATTGAATAATAATAAAATATTTTCTCTCTCACTTATGTCACCCAACACTTTTCTCACTACCCTTATCTAATTATGCCCACGTGCCATTCATTCCAACTGTCACGATCATTGATATCATCTAAAAAATGTAGAAAGTAAATGAGTGAGTCTACCAACTCAATAAACAGTGAACTTATACTAATGTGCAAAACATAAGTTAGTTATACAATACAAAAACAAAATCATATTTCAAAATAATAATCAAGCGGTATTTCATAAGAAATTAATAATAGTACAAACAACATTTGACAATAACTAAAACAACATCAAAAACATAAATGGAAGTTATGTTTGTGCATGTGGAAGTATTGTGCATATCTGCAGTTAGTCAAGTAAAAATAGAGTGCACTTAGAATAGAGATGTTGGTACTGACATAGTAATAGAGACTATGTTTTATACTCAAAACAAGGCTAGAAAGAGAATAAAGGCCACAATTATTATCCATGGCAGGGCCCGTAGCCAAAACAACACAAAATCGTATGCCTCAGGATTTTCAGATATAATGCAATAACATAATAGTGTATTGAATAGATGATATCATATTTTCACCTAAACATTCCAAAAGTCATATTCACATTTTATGCAGTAGATAAACAAAGTATAAAAATGTTCATGTCTACACTAATCATGACACAAATTTCTCATCTCAATTTTCAGATATAGAGAGTAGTGAAGAAAATAACCAAGATAGGTTTAATCACAAAATATTGAAGTCTCTCAAAATCGACCTCCAGTAGTTTTTTGATAAGTTTAGCATAGGAACACTACTTACTTGGCTTGTTAGTATAATCAAACTAATCTTATAACAAATCAAGCAAAACAGCCGAGACCTAAAAAAAACCTAAAACCTCTGAAACAATTGAGACAAAAGATACTAAATAAACTCCATGAAAATAAACCCATCATTCCACTTCTTCTAACACAATTACTACACAACTTAAAGCCAACCAAAATAATGTACAAGAACTTGTCGATATTTGGTCAGAACTACTCCATCTATGAATATGTCAATTCAAATATTTCCTAACACTCACTTACCTAACGTGTCATCAACCCATTTAACTAGGTTCAACCACATGTCATAAATCAGTTTATATCACAAGCCCAAATTCTCGACAGTAGAACAATCATATAAACATCCTCCAAACAACTCTCCACTCACCATCAACCTAATCTTACCTGACAAAGTTTTATTGAAATTATGCCTTTTTCCACTCCTTTGGCCAAGATACAACCAACACTAACCTTTGAAAAAAATTTCATGTTGGTCAATCGGGTTAACAACATAACTTCCTATCTCAAACCTCTCTCACAAATCAAAGAACACTAAGATACCCAACTAAGACAACAAGATATTTCATCCACTGGCACTATTAGATGTTCTACACCATTCTATTTCCAAGCAGCAACAAATACAAATCAACATTTTGTACATATTTTTAAACTAACAATTGACTCTAAGACTCAACTTTGCAAACTTAATCGATGCAAGAGCCAAAATATCACCATAACCCAATACCTCTCAATTAGTAAACAACCCAAAAAGAATCTAACTGATCAAACTTCCCCATAGCCAATTATAGACACTTTACAAACCAAATAGTCCTGCTATAACTCAAGCCAAATTGATCTTATCGTCCTAAAACAACTACTAGAACTATCTCAATTATTCACAATCCAACATTTTAAGCTTTAACATTTGTTCAAACCAACATCAACTCAATCCATAATGAGGTATAGGAATTTAACTGCTATCCAATGGTAGCAGTTTCATGGTAAGAGGAGTAGTGATGTTGAAGCTATATGGTGGCATGGCAGAGATGTCGTTTGTCCATGGTTGTGACAATAACACAAGTAATATGGAAAATAGTGTGAGAGGGAGACCAACAGAGAGGTAGGGATGGATAATGAAAAGTCTCATCTTATCAAATTGGGGTGGTGTAGAGGCAAGACAAAATACAGAGGTTAGAGAGAGGGTGAGAGAGAGAGGCATATACTATTTCCATTTTTTATGAGGGAGAAAGCCCTAACAATCATTGATCAATCTTCTAATTTTTTCTAGGATGACCTTTACTATGGATGAAAGGCCAACCAAAATTGCTTTCTACAAATATATTTCAATAGAGACTAAATTGGCTAGGATGTCACTATTTCGCCTTATGAACCTTAGAGAAGCCCTGCATTTAAGCCTATATTGTTTGCACAAATAAACATTTACAATGTTAAGATCTAAACTCAATAGCCGAGATCATACACTAGGGTGCTCAAGTGATCACTTAGAGGAAAAGGAAGTGATCAGGCAATTAAAATTAGGAGCTGGGCTTTGAAGTAGCCATCCCTTGAAGAAAGTGTAATAGCTCACTGGTCTAGATGGCACCAAATTGTAACAAGGCTCAAGTGATTCACAAAAGTGACGAGACCTTAAAAGTTGCTTTTCTAAGTGTCTGGAATGAGATGTTCTATCAATTTAGGAAATCTTTTGTCACAATACTTGGTAATGTCATAAGTGATAGTGTTAGCATGAGTAATAAGGAATTTTGTGAAATACAAAATCACCTACTAGTAGAAAGCTTCTTGTGCTCAATCAATATAGGCAGAGTGAATCAATACTTAAGGAACTTTTGAAAGGGTTGTGGTCTAATGGGTACATGAAAGAAACGAAGTTGCTTTGACCCCAAAACCATACTTGTTTGTTGTAGCGAATTGGATGATCGAGGCAAGGGTTGCTCCCTCTTCCCCTCACTCTCATTTTCCTAATGTTAGCCTTGACTTATCCAAACTTTTTTGACTTGGCCTTGCTTGATCGCCTACGCGATTGGAAATTTTTCATCACATGCTAAATGAATAGGTGTTTGTTAAACAACTTCAAGATTTTGTTGAACCCAAATCATTGATCATATTTGTTATCTTCCAAGGGCCATTTATGGCCCAAAACCAACTTCTCATTCCTTGTTCCATTGCCTATCCTTAGTGCATCTTCACAACTTTTTTGATCAACGTCTTTGTTTTTATGTTTTACACTACTAATGCTAACATCATTATGTTGATTTATGTAGAAGCAATTTTAGTCACAAGCACTAATGTTAGTCTTATCATTTCTTTTATTTCACACCTACAATTGGCTTTTAATGACCTTGGACCCTTCAATATTTTCTTGATGTGCAATTTAATTGCAACTCCATAGGTCCTCATTTGTGTTAAGAAACAAAAATATTATTGACCTCTTACATTGTGTCCATATATCTAAACTTACTTTGCACCATGTGTCTTTTTGTAACGCCCCATACTTGGAGGGTCATGGAGTTAGTTCTTATCACTCAAAATCACATCCCATAATTCAAGTATAAACTCCAAAGTCTCAATAACAAATAAAACTTTTTGGTTCAAATCAAAATATAAGTTACTCTACAAGAACATCAATGAACTACTCCAACATAATTAACTAAGAATACCACAAAATCTCAATAACAACATCAATACTAAAAAGAAAATGACAAGTTTCTTGAATAAAATCTTCGTATAGACTCTTGTAACCTTCGACATTTATTCTACTATGCTAAACTATTCTTGCACATGCTTTCTATTTTTTATTCTCATTTGAAAGATCCAAATCATCTGAAAAATAATGGAGATAATTGGGTGAGTTAGCAACAACTAAATAAGCAATGAACATATACTAATGTGTAAACATGAGCTAGTTACATAATGCGGAGTAATAGAATATCAAAATAACAAAGCGATAGTTCAGAAATATTTATTACAATAATAAGATATACAAAAGACCTTAGGCACAAGTATTACTAAACATCATAAACAGAAGCAGAGGCCATGTTTACCCCACGGTAGGGTTGTGCATATTTGAAATTAGCCAAATAGAACATAAATCACTATTTTGTTACCCAAGTGATGTAGTTAAAATAGAAACCATGTGTACCCCCGTGGCAGGGTTGTGCATTCTGCGAATTGTCATGTATAACATAAGTCACCATGTCACCAAAACAATTGCACTTAAAACACACCACTACTATAACCCTGGCAAGGTTGGAGGCCATTACTATTACCCGTGTCAGAGCCAGAGGCCACTACTATAACCCGTGGTAGGGCCATAACCAAAGAAAAATAGAATCTTGTGCCTTAGAATTTTTCAAATGCAAGATCATATCATAGTACAGAGCAGATAAATACCGTATAATTGGATCATATATTTCAAATTTCATATCCACATTTTATGCAATAAAAAAACTAAGAACAAAAATTGATCATGTCTATTCCAATCATGATAAAATGTCTGATCTCAAAGTTCATAATAGAGATTAGTGAAGAAAATAAGCGAGGTTGTTTTCATAACAAAATATGCAAGTTTTTACAAAATCAACCCCAGTTAGTTTTAGGCAAACTCTGGCATAAAAACATCACTTACCTAACTTTTGCAATATAATATGTAAGCTTTGAACTCGAACATAACCAATATCACAACCTAATCTAGAAAACGTCACTAACATTAAAAACCTATACCAATACAAAACCAACCTAACAAAAACCTATAACCCAAATGATAGCTTAATAAGAGCCAGGATCCACTCCTTTAACCAATTACAATTAATCTTAGTGCTCCAAACATCCACTCTAAAGTTTTGACTACCAGAGACATGCATGACCAAATTCTCAGTTTCAGTTTAGCACAACCATAGCAAATGACCCAATAGAATCATTCTCCTTCTGTTGGGACACTTTTGTGACCAACCTCCAATACTTTAACTTTTCACCATTCAACCATCGACAATAACAAAACCAACAACACATTCAACTCCACTACACCCTCCGAGAATATTCTAATTAATCAACAAACTCCAAACTGACCACAATTGAAATGACAAGTACATGGGTAAAGAGGATACCTCACTAGGCATGAAGCGGTGTTCAACTAGACTCGGTGATGGAACAACAAGAAATGAATGCTATCGTGTGGCTAGGCTCGTGGTGCGGCAACCTCCGCTAGTTGTGGTGGCTAGCTTAGCAAGGAGAAACAATATTATTGAGAGAGAGAGAGAGAGAGAGAGAGAGTGCTGAGACCATATACATAGAGGGAGAGAGAGAGAAACTTATTGGCAGTTTCGTGCGACGTCATAATTGGCGGTGTGGCAAAGCTTAGGCGGTGACAATGACGAAAAAGAGGCATATGGACGGAGAAAAAGAGGCATGGATTTTAGAGAAATGGAGTAAGTAGAGATTAAATTGGAAAGGAAGACCGAGGCAGACCTTGGTGGTGGCGTGAGGTGGCACGTTGGCTGCGGTTACCTTTATCGGTCGCCATGGACATCCTAACATAGAGACACGGTGAGACATCGACAGAGAGCTAGAGTGAGAGTCAAAGGGAGGGAGGGAAAGAGAGAGAGAGAGGCACAAACAGAGAAAAATCAGAGCATAAGAGAGATACAACTGGACTTACCGGCATGGTGTGGCATTGGAAATCGACAACGGGAAAGACAAGTAGCTGGGGAAAAAGAAATGCGAAGGGGTGATGTACGATGATGACCTAGTCTTGCGGCACCGACTTGGCAACACAAATATGGAGGGAGAGTTGGGACATGCCTGGGGTGGGGTTGTGCAGAAGGTATCCATGGGAAAAGAAAAAAGTATAGAGAAAATAATAGGGTTTTAGAGGGCTCGGGCCTAGGCTTAAAATTTGGGCTTGGGTCTTAAAATGAGCCAGGTTATTACACTTTGGCTCTCAACGCTCAAGATTGGGTGTTGAACCACTTGAAGATAGTGCTCTCCATCGTCATGTTGTTAGAGCTCCCCAATATTGTCTTATCACTCAACTTGAAATTGCCTGCTCTATCAATCAGCTATGCTAACACATGCACTCAACCACCTCAGCTCATTGGACATTAGCTAAGCAAGTTCTAGGGTGTTAGAAGGAAATCTTCCAATGAAAGCTCAACCAACCCATGACTCATCTCTCAAGCCCAAGAACCAAATGCGCACTACGAACCAGCGAGCGAGCAACCAAAACCAAGTCCTCACCTCCAAAAGTGTGCGCTCAGAGGAGTCCTTGTGTCCATAATTGCCTGCTAAGATGAGTCCTCGCCCTCAGAAGTACACGCCAAAAGGAATCCCCACTAAAAGGAGACCACACCCCAATAGTGCCAGCCAAGAGGAGTGCTTGGAAAGAGGATCCCTTGCCCCCAGAAGTGTCTACCGAAAGTAATCCTCACCAAAAGGAGACCCCAATTGCTAGAGTCCCTGCAAAGAGAAGCCCTTGCCTGTGTGGGTGCTCATCATTGGAGTGCCCACTGTGAAGCTTTCCAAGAAAGTTCTGTGAGATGCAAAAGTGTTCACAATCTTCCCCTCCCCCCTCCCATGACCACAAGTGAGGTCAAGAATCGTTGACATACCAGGGAAAAGGTTTCAAAAAGCATCCAACTAGGGAGAAGTGACCTACATCAAATGGGCAAAAACATAAAGCCTGATGTGTATTAAATGAGACGCGTACCGCCCTATCCTGGAGCATGGATGGCCAAGTGGCAATAGCCTACCCACCCCTATAGAAATAAAGAACATTTAATGTCTTCCTTCAATATCATGTGTCGCAAAGAACTATTATTCCAGATCCATGTAACCATTTGATCACCTATAAATATGCTATGGACCACAAGGAAGACAATGAGCTAGAAGGACTTTGGGTGGAGAGATGAAGATGGAAGATGAAGACTTGTGTTCTGGAAGATAAGTGTTTGAATAAAGCCAAACTCCAAATGGCACCGTTTATTTCCCCATTTATGTTATGCTATGCTTTTTATCAATTTCATATAATTTCCATACTGTGCGTTTTATTTAGTCAATGTTATGCGTTTTAATTGGTGTAATGTGTCAAAGTCAGTTGAGTTTGTTAGGGAATATATGCATCTAAGATGAAGGAGTGGAGTTCATCTGTCATTTTGGAATTATCTAGAACTTGTAAGGAGGTTGGGAGGCCCTCAAAGCACTCCCGTGGCTAGTGGAATTTACTATTTTCTTGTCTTCTGATATGAACCCGTGGGAATGAATTCCCTTGAACCCACAATCAATTTGAAAACTCCCCAAGAAAGCCAAAAATCAAGTCAAGGATGGAGAATCTAGACCCGATGAGAACCCGTTTCAAGAATCTAGATTATATTAAAATCTAGACCCGTTGAAGAACCCGTCTCAAGAACCCAGATTACAAAGGAGGAACGCCACAAAGGTTGTGATTTATCTTTGATAAGTTCAAGAGTTCAATCAAGAACAAGAGGAGAAAACTCAACTCACAAATAAAATTCAATATTGTCTGCCCTTCAAATGAGGCTACAAGGAGTATTTAAACTAAACCTAATTAAAACCCTAGCCAAAATAAAGCCCCTTTTTACCCAAAATGCCCCTGATGAACAGTGTCGTGCTACAGTACGGCTACAGTACGGATACAGTAACGCTACAGTACCTCTTAAAACCCTAATTCCTAAAAAGTAACTTTCCAAATAAGCCCTTGGCCAAAATACAAGGCCTTCTTGAAAACCCTAGTTCATTGAAAATAAGACGTGTGGGTCATGCATCTTCAAGCCCACTTATTCTAAACTAATAAAATAAATCATTTAACCAAATTTGAAGTCTCCAATAACAATAGGCCCTATCTCTAAATCATGTCTTCCACAGCTCGAATCAAGTGGATCAAAGCTGGTTCTCCTTCTTTCAAGCACATCTTGAGTGTTGGGCTCTTGCTAGCTTCATCCCAAGTGGATTGCACCAATCTGTGCATTGCTTCCTTGATCTTCTTGGCCCTTGATCTTATAATTGGCCCATCTGGAATTTGCAAATGATCATTAAGACTAGGCCCACCTTGGTTCCCATCATTCCTCCTATCCTCAAAAGGATTCGACCTCGAATCTCCACCTGGATCAAAAGGAAAAATATTAGTAACATTGAAAATAGCAAAAACTTGATACTTACTTGAAAGATCTACTTCACGTGTATTTTCATTAATTTTCTCAAGAAATTGAAAATGTTCATCCAAGCTACTCCTATCATCAACAAGCAAAGCCATCAAAGGTAAATGAGTAAGTGGATTAAAACCATAAACAACCTCAAATGGAGAATAAGAAATAGTAGTATGCAAGGTTTTATATGCACACTCTAATAAGGGCAAATGATACTCCCGCAAATGTCCATGTAGCAATTCAATGAATGGCAAATGATACTCCCACAAACGTTCATGAAACACACCTGAAGTTTTTCTTACACCACTCCAATTATATGCAAACTTAATGAATGGCAAGTAATACTTCCACAAATGTTCATGCAACACGTTAATGAATGACAAATGATATTTCCACAAACATTCATGCAATACGTCAGTGAATGGCAAATGATACTCCCACAAACGTTCATGCAACATATTGAAAGTCTTCCTTACACCAAAGTTACCCAACAAACCACCATGTCTATCACACACAAGCAACTTAAGCATAAAACTAGTTGGCACACAAAATCTATTCCCTCTAAACAAGTACCAATCTAATTTATAGAACTTACCAAACGATGCTTTTTCACATGTTCCATACACACTAGCAAAGTCATCATCATTAGCATGCAATTCCTTATTATATTTAAGTCTCAACAATTTTACATCTAAAATGAAGATAAGGACGTACCTTCTTGCTAAAGCATCAACCATAAAATTTTCCATACCTTGTGTGTATTTGAATACATGAGGAAAAGTCTCAACACAGTCCTCCCACTTATCATGCATTATAGTCAACGACATACCTTGTCCCTTCAAGTGTGTAAAAAACTCATATTCTTCAAGGAAAGGTCGGTTAGGAATTGTCACACCTGGCACAAAATCAATGTAATGCTTTATCTCCCTAATAGGTGGCAATCCACAAAACACGCCGCTAGGAATCATGACCTCATATCCTTTTGTCTCTCTGTTTCTCTTTGCAATCTCTCTTTCTTTTTCCTCTTGTGGCACCATTCTTTTTTCTTGACTCTCAGCCACCTCTATATTTTCTTTTTCACTCTCTCTTTCTCTTGATGTTTCAGCCTCATTCTCTCTTTTCATCTCACTATATTTTTCATTTTCACTCTCTTTTTTTCTTTCACTCTCCTCTTTTTTTGAACTCTCGGCCTCACAATTGTTTTCCAACTCATTCTCTATTTTTCTTGAGGTTTCAGCCTCACCCTCATCTTTTCCCTTAGGTAGTTCGGTCATCCTCTTTGTTACAGCTTGATCATTTTTGTCCCACTTTTGTTTTCAAGGAGTACTAGAAATGAAAGTATACCTTGATGTACCCTTTATTTTCAACTTCCTCTCCACCTTCATAGCCATGTGTACCATGTCCTCTACCTCCACATAATGTTGCAACTCAACTACATTGGCTATCTCCCTATTCAACCCACTCAAAAATTTTGTCATCGTGGCCTCCCGATCCTCCACTACATTAGTCTGAATCATAGCCACCTTCATCTCCTTATAGTAATCCTCTACACTCCTAGACCCTTGTGTAAGATTTTGTAATTTTTGGTGGAGGTCTCTATAGTAGTGGCTAGGTACAAATCTCCGCTTCATGATAGCTTTCAACTCTCTCCAAGTTTCTACAGGCCTCTCAAGATTCCTCCTCCTATTGGTCACTAATTGATCCCACCAAATACTGGCATAATCAGTGAACTCAATTACCGCCAACTTCACCTTCTTCTCCTCGGAGTAATTATGACAATCAAACACCAACTCCATTCTTTTCTCCCACTCCAAATAAATTTCAGGGTCAGTTCTACCTTGAAATGATGGTATTTTCATTTTGATGCTCCCAAGGTTCTTATCTACTCCATCTCGACCCCCCGGCTTTGCCCTAAGTCCCCTTCCATGCCTAACTCCTCCATGTCTACCCAATCCAACGTCATATGTTAAGTCTTCCTCATCCTCACCATCTCCCTCATTCTCATACTCATTTTCAACTCTACACTCATGTCGCCTCCTATCTCTCCCACATTGAAGATTTCTAATCGCTGCTTCTTGATGATCCATCCTATCTCTCACTTCACCCAACACAAAGTTCAACCGCTCAAACTGCTGTTGCATGGCTTGCAACACATAGGATGAGTTATCCGCTCTCCCCCTTGGTGATGCGTTACTCCGTTGAGACATTATAAGGTGTTGCACAAAAGAATGTTAGTGGCAAAAAGAAAACCTCACACACTCCCTTACGTGTTTACACTCGTATAATGGCACTCCACTCGTGTTTCACTCTTAATTGGCTTTTTCCCGATAAATATAGTCTCACACTCTCTTGCCTTTTACCTCAAGAGTTTTCCCGCTCAAGTTCTTTAAGAATTAGTTGAACTAAATCAAGACAATACAACCTTGTATTATTCCAACCAGTAATATAGATCCAAGAAACAAGAAACAAGGAAGGAATAAAACGACACGAGACTCAAGGAATTTATAAGAGGGAAAGAGTAATTATAGAACAAGATACCAACTACGAATATGTATTCAGCCCCTTTGAGGATAAAACTCAATCACAAATGTTTTTCTTTGTCTTTGTTGTAACTATGTAGCAACCTTTAAATATGCTACCTCTTTATCTTCTTCTTCTTCTTTTTTTTTTTTTTCGAATTTTTTTTTTCTTTTCCTTTCCTTTCTTTTCTTTTCTTTTCTCTTCTTTTCTTTTCTTTTCCTTTCATTTCTTTTCTTTTCTTTTCTTTTTTTCTAATTCAATCACAAACAGAAATACTCAATTGTAAAAATCAAGCAATTGAATTGAAGCACACAAGAATTGACAACGAAATAGAAGAGAATCAATGGAACGACATTCCAAGCAATTGACAAACTCAGATATGCATTAAACCCTAGAATTTTGAAACCCTAGGTGATGCAAATTTCAGCCAAACCCAAAACCCTTAGAATTTTGGCAGCCTACTTTTCGTTTCTGCAATTTTTTTTTCTTTTTTTTTTTTTTTTTTTTTTTGGCAACTCTAGAACAATGTAGCCCTAGAATTAAATTTAAGGATGCAAGAAATTAAAAGATAGAATCAAGGGCCAAGGTGGGCCTAGTCTTAATGATCATTTGCAAATTCCAGATGGGCCAATTACAAGATCAAGGTCCAAGAAGATCAAGGAAGCAATGCACAGATTGGTGCAATCCACTTGGGATGAAGCTAGCAAGAGCCCAACACTCAAGATGGGCTTGAAAGAAGGAGAACCAGCTTTGATCCACTTGATTCGAGCTGTGGAAGACATGATTTAGAGATAGGGCCTATTGTTATTGGAGACTTCAAATTTGGTTAAATGATTTATTTTATTAGTTTAGAATAAGTGGGCTTGAAGATGCCTGACCCACACGTCTTATTTTCAATGAACTAGGGTTTTCAAGAAGGCCTTGTATTTTGGCCAAGGGCTTATTTGGAAAGTTACTTTTTAGGAATTAGGGTTTTAAGAGGTACTGTAGCGTTACTGTATCCGTACTGTAGCCGTACTGTAGCACGACACTGTTCATCAGGGGCATTTTGGGTAAAAAGGGGCTTTATTTTGGTTAGGGTTTTAATTAGGTTTAGTTTAAATACTCCTTGTAGCCTCATTTGAAGGGCAGACAATATTGAATTTTATTTGTGAGTTGAGTTTTCTCCTTTTATTCTTGATTGAACTCTTGAACTTATCAAAGGTAAATCACAACCTTTGTGGCGTTCCTCCTTTGTAATCTGGGTTCTTGAGACGGGTTCTTCAACGGGTCTAGATTTTAATATAATCTAGGTTCTTGAGACGGGTTCTTCATCGGGTCTAGATTTTAATATAATCTAGGTTCTTGAAACGGGTTCTCATCGGGTCTAGATTCTCCATCCTTGACTTGATTTTTGGCTTTCTTGGGGTGTTTTCAAATTGATTGTGGGTTCAAGGGAATTCATTCCCACGGGTTCATATCATCTTCCCATTTCATCAAACAACTTATCTACATTCTTCTATTCACACGCAGAGCATCATTTCTACTTTGATTAGCTCCTTGTTGCATCCATCTCACATTTCTATTCCATTACATTCCTTTCAGTCTTTTCAAATCACAAATTTATGTTAAGTTACATTGAGATCCATAACGAATTGGTATCAAGAGCCCCTTCGATCCACCATGGCCGACGGCACTAGATTGAGGTAGCAGGAAAATCTTCAAAGTCAAATTGACACCCATGAGGAGAATATCCAGGAGATCAAGGACTATTTGGATCAAATGTCTAAAATGTTGCAAACCCTTGTTGCTAATCAGAATGCTTTCGCTAATCCGAATCTGGACCATAACTTGGAGTTACACGAGGATAGAAGGCCTTTCCACAGAGGCATCAAACTTAATGTTCCTTACTTTGCTGGTGAGAATCCTGCACAATGGATATTTAAAGTTAAACAGTTTTTTGAATATCATCACACACCCCCTCCCCAACGCCTTTTAATGGCTTCTTATCACATGAAAGATGAAGCCTTAGTGTGGTATCAAGGTGCTATGGAGACTACACTATTTCATACTTGGGAAGCTTTTTCTCAAGCCTTATTAATACGATTTGGCCCAACCGCATATGATGATCCCATGGAGGCATTAACAAGCCTCAAACAAACCTCTACAGTGGCTTCTTACACGGCTCACTTCGAATCATTGTCCAATAGGTTGAAAGGCCTATCCAATAGTCATAGACTGAGTTGTTTCTTGAGCGGATTGAAAGACGAGATTCGCCTCCCTACTCGAATGCTCAATCCCCTTAGCTTGAATGTAGCCTTTGGGCTTGCAAAAATCCAGGAGGAATATTTACTAAGCATGAGGAAAACATGGTGGTCAGCAAGTGAGTTGTCACACGTCCCCCTAAAGAATTTTCTGCCCCTAAGTTACTGCCTAGTGACCAACCGAAATACCATAAGTCTTTTATTTCCTCTATGAGTATTTCCTCAACCCACATGGATGAGAAGAGGAAAAAGGGCCTTTGTTTCCACTGCGACTAGAAGTGGAACCCATTACACAAATGTAAACAGGCTAAAGTTTATATGATCTAAGCTGTGGAAGGGAATGATGACAAGGAGGGTGAAATTTTTTATGATTCGACTGAGACTGTAGACAATCAGAAGCTGGAAGATAAAGTTGGAACTGAAATTTCCATTCATGCCATCACGGGGGCTCCTCATTCAAATACCATGAGGTTGGAGGGGCAGGTTAATGGAGTTTCTGTGGTGATCTTAGTGGACTCCGGCAGCACTCATAATTTTTTGGATCCATCCATAGTAAAGAGAGCTTGGTTAGTGGTGGAGGACTCTACCAAGCTGCAAGTTCGCGTGGCCAACGAGGAGTTGATTCAAAGTGGTGGCTGCTATACTAATGTGGGGCTGTGCATTCTAACTTGTCTATGAAGTTCAACTTTGGGAACAAACCTGTGTGTTTATGGGGCTTATCTATGACACCCTTGCCCTTTGAGGAGAGTAATAAGGTCTTGCAAGCTGTTATATGCATTGGTAGGGGCTTTTATTGTAGCTGATGGGGCAAGATAGTGGGGTCTAGCAGGGGACCATTGACCAGGATATTGCCAAATTATTGAACTAGTTTGCTGAGATCTTTGAGGAGCCTAAAGGTCTTCCACCTAAGAGGGCTCATGACCACAAAATTACATTACATGAGGGGCAGCTGTGTCCATTTGGCCCTATCGCTACTCTCATTACCAAAAGCCTGAAATTGAAAATATTGTGAGGGACCTACTGCAGTCTGGGGTTATTAAGCCTAGCACAAGCCCTTTTTCTTCACCGGTCTTATTAGTCCATAAAGCGGATGGTAGTTGGAGATTGTGTGGCGACTACAGGGCACTCAACAACATGACGGTAAAGGATAAATTTTCAATACCGGTCATCGACGAACTCCTTGATGAGCTAAATGGGGCCATGATTTTCTCAAAGCTTGACTTACGATCTGGTTACCACCAGATAAGAGTTGTTCTTGAAGATACGGCAAAGACAACTTTTCGTATCATGAGGGACATTACGAATTATTAGTAATGCCCTTCAGGTTGACCAACGCCCCAACTACTTTTCAAGAGTTAATGAACAAAGTGTTTAGGCCCTTTTTATGGAAGTTCGTCTTAGTTTTTTTTGACGATATACTCGTCTATAGCAGCAGCTGGGCTGCACATTTGAGTCATTTACAACAAGTACTGCAAGTACTTAGAGACCATTAGCTTTATGCCAAAACGTCCAAATGCAATTTTGGGGATTTGGAGGTTAATTATTTGGGCCATGTGGTGTCAAGACAAGGGGTGTAGGCTGATTATTCTAAGGTCCAATCTATGCTCGAGTGGCCACTGCCTACCAGCCTTAAATCCTTGTGAAGATTCTTTGGTTTACGGGTTATTACCGCAAGTTCATCAGGAACTATAGGGCCATTGCAGCCACCCTTATGGCCTTTTTGGGAAAAAATTGTTTCAAGTGGACGGATGAAGCTATACAGGCTTTCTAGGCCCTTAAAACTGCAGTTGCACACCCACTAGTTTTACACTTACCTGATTTTTCTAAGACTTTCACAATTGATTGTGACGCAAGTGGCATTGGCATAAGGGCTGTTTTGAGGCAAGAGGGACATCCGATTGCATTTATGAGTAAAGCTTTGAAGGGTAAGGCACTCATGTTATCTACTTATGAACGAGAATTGTTGGCTTTGGTCTCGGCTGTTCAAAGGTGGCGACCTTACTTGTTGGCTCAGTCCTTTATTATTAAGAGCATCCGCATTGGCTTATTTAAAGTCCATTTCATCTTCAAATTTAACTAATTTTATCAATAGTTGGCCCACATTGAATTAGCCAAACCCATTTCATCTTAAATTTGATCTACAGTAATTTCATCTTTTTTTTTCAAAGATGAAAAGAACTATACTAAGTCTAAACGGATTGTTTATTAATTTCAGCTCCCTCTCCCACGATTTCTTTCTTTCTTCTTCTTCCCTATTTCTCTCCCGCGTCTCTTCTTTCTTCTCTTCTTCCCTCTTTCTCTCTCACGTCTCTGCCTTCTTTAGATTCTTCTAGTTTTTTTCCTCTTCTTTCTCTTCTTTCCTCTCCCGCGTCTCTTCCTTCTTTCTCTTCTTCAAGTTTTTTTTTCTCTTCTTTCTTTTCTTCTTCCCTCTTTCTCTCCCGCGGCTAAAAAAACTTCCATATTTCTCTCTAACGACTATTCTCTCTAGCACGGCACTGCGGCAGTTTCTCTCCAGCACTCCAACACGGCAAATTCAAAACCCTAGCCTTGATTTTACTCTTGATTTTATTGTTTGGGTTTGATTTTGTTGATGTTGTTTGGGTTTGATTTTGTTTTCAGCAAGAGTTTTTCAATTTCTAGTTTTGATTTTAACACGATAGGGCTCACTTTCATTTCTTGTTTCCTAGTTATGCAGCTTGTATACAAGTAATTAAAATTTCATTGGCTTCTATAAACTGCTGTTAGTGTTGGTGTTTGCTCTGTAAACTGTTGTAAATTTCATTTTCGTGTGCTAGTTTGAACACAGAATGCTCTGTAAATTGTGTACCATGTACATTGCATTTTATTTCCTTCTCTTCTCATTTACTTGACTCTTATACAGGTGTAGTACATATATGCTAATTAATGTGGTTGTGTATGGTTGTTTTTCTTACATCTTGTCATCATCTATTTAAGGGATAAGCTATGTCAGGGTAATGATCTATTTTATGATAATTTAAAAGTGTGCATTAAAAAAGAAAGAGGTGCTACTGATCTTTGGTCTATGCATATCAAAAGAAGCAAAGATTAAGCCACACAAAATATAAAAGATTCTCATCTTCATGGCCTTTTGAGTTTGAGCAGACTGGAGGAATAAATGACCCCAACAAAATATGGAAAAGGGTGATGCCCTACCATTCTTGATGTCGCCTTGGGGTTCATTATGGGTTTCATTATGTCCATTGATCTCTAATTTCTTTTCTCATTTGTTTTCTCCACAACAGTCAATCAAAGAAAAAATTACTTTTCTCTGGCCTCAACGAACAACCAGTTCCTCTTCATTTTCATGTAAAAATAATATTTCAGTCCTTACATCTTGAATTCCAAACTATTATAAGAGTGATAATTCTATGATTAGTGCTTCAATCTCTTTTAGATTTTGCTTGAATTATTAAATCAAAACAATTTCTGCACTTACTCATGTGCTTTTTGGTTAATATATGGCACATACGACCTGTTATTCTGTCCTTTAATTTTGTTTCGCCATTACATTTTGGTGGATAGATATGGCTGCACATTGAGAAGTTAGATATGGAGGTACATATTGACTTAGATTAATGTTCATGCTTTGATCTTTCGAAAAACCTTTTACTATAATTTATTTGGATAGGGAAGCAAATCAGATTGGTTACCAATTGAAGGATAAAAGCTAATCGCACTCTTTGAAAGATAAAACATTAAGATATGCTTGTGTAATATTCATAATGAAAACATGAACTATTCTCATGATGTGAAATAGGTAGCACTTGTAATGTTGGGTAACTTTTTCAGATATGCTCCATTCATCTCAATACAAAATGAAATTTTTGAAAGGAAGTATTGTCTTTAAGCAATGCAATATTCGACCTGCTTACATGAGATTGTGTGAATATATGTGAAAACTTGAGATTATGGCTGTTGTTTCAGTAGAACTGTTTATGAGTCTAGTCTTGATTTTCTACAATTATACTTGAATCAAGGATGGACACTACATTTGATGAAGATCCCTTCTTTATCACTCTATTGCAAAGTGGTGAACAAGGTATATTCAGTACCCTAATGACTAGTAGCCATGATAATATTGGACTCCAAGCAACACAATTAGAAGGTGAAAAAAGGCCACCTAGTAAGAAAATACAATGAGGTGTGTCTTTCACCATAGAGGAGGACACTCTCCTCGTGTCGGCTTGGCTCAATATTAGCATGGATGTTATATGAGGGACGAATAAAAAATACTCTCAAATGTGGGAGAGAATTAGCAATTATTACAATGAGCATACAAAAACCTAGCATGGCAAATCGTTTTGAGGGGTCATTGACCAATCGATGGTCGGTGATCCAAAAATGTACAAATAAATTTTGTGCTGTTGTGGCTCAAGTACAATCATTGCATCCAAGTGGTGCGACAGAGCAGGACAAAATATGAGTTTCTAACTAAATTTCATTCTAAATTTTCTTGCTAAAATTCTATTCTCATATCCTTGTTACATTTGCATATTTAGATTGAAAGAGCTAAAATCATGTATAGAGAGATTGAGAATGCGACATACAACATGGAACATTGCTAGTGTCTATTGAGACACCAACCAAAATGGCAGCAACATGTGTCCATGTTGTCAACAAGAAGGAAACCACATGAAAAATGCCCTGCTATGGCAGAGTCGACTCCACTAGGAGACGACACGATAGATGACAACGTAGATGTCATTTTTGAGAGACCTCCAGGCAAGAATGTTGAGAAAGAAAGAGAGAGAAAAAAGAAGGTTGCAAAATCTTACGATGTATAATTTATTGAGGCTTTAACTTGCATGACAAATGATAGAGTTGTCTTCATGTCTGAAAGAAGAGAAGCGACCAGTAAATTGGATGCTAATAAGGCTCAATTACTAGTGGAGAAAAAGAGGAAGAATGATACAGAGAATAGGAAGATCGATATAGAGATAATGAAGATGGATTTTGCTGGTATGAATGGAATGCAGCAAGAGTATTTCTTGAATCTTCAAAAAGAGGTTTTCGATAAATCAAAGAAGCGATTTTCATCTCCATCTCTATCTTTATCTTTTGAAAATGTGTAGCCTTTTGTTGGTGTAGTATTTTGGGGCTGTTTTTATCTTGGGGTTGTATTTGTTTTGGGGTTGTAGCCTACGCTATTTTGTGGTTTTTTGTTATTGTGGATCACAAATATGGGTGTTTGAGAATGTGGGCAACAACTATATATGAATGTTGTACTGGGGGTAGTGATGAAACTTTTATATTTGGATATTGATATGGTATAAATTGTTCTACATATTGTTCTCATTTTTCCTTAAAGCATTTCGTGTATATAATAATATTCCTTTGTTTATTAGATTGTGAAAATGAAAATGAATATGATTGTTGGAGATTATTAAAAAAGATTAATAAAAAAACAAAAATTAATTAAAAATATATAAAAATAATAATAATATTTTGTTATTATAGAGAGTGTGATGACTAATCCAATGCAGACTTCAAGTTTTGAATGATTAGCTAAAAGTAAAAGGAGCTAAATATTAGTCAATATTTGAAGAATAGGATGGTCAATCCAATGCTAATGCTCTAAGACTGACCAGCAAGCTCTCAAGTATTTGCTTGAGCAAAACGTAAGGACGATGACAACAAATGTGGATAACCAAGCTTCTAGGCTATCACTTCTCTATACAGTACAAGTTGGGAAAAGAAAATAAAGTGGCTAACGCGCTATCCAGGAAATTCGAAATTGAAGGAATCGAGAACGGGTACTTAGCTCAAATAACTTTTCCTAATCCCAATTAGATTGATGAACTAAAAGCTTCCTATTCCTTTTTCTTAAAGATAAGTGAAATCCTCCAAAAGTTGCAAACAGGGGCTGAAGTGCCTAAATGCTATTCTCTTCAACAAGGCTTAATTGAAAAAAAAGGGTGACTTGTTATTGTACCGCAATCTCATTACAAACAGAAGGTGCTAGGGATCCTCAAGCTGGGCATAATGGTTATTTGAAGATATATCAGCGTGCAAAAAGGGATTTCTTTTGGCAAGGCATAAAACGAGACATAAAACAAAAGGTGCGGGAGTGCCTAATTTGCCAGACTACTAAGGGGGAAACAGTGCTACCTCCTGGACTCTTACAGCCCCTCTCCATACCAACTCAATCCTGGATAGATATTTCCCTTGATTTTGACGAAGGATTGCCCCGATCCCAAGGGTTTGATGTTATCTTTGTTGTGATGGATCATTATACAAAATATGGTCATTTTATTCCATTGACTCGCCTTTATACAACAACAGTAGTATCACAAGCATTCTTAGATGGAGTTTTCAAACTCCATAGGTTTCCTAAAACAATAAGGGACTCAGTGTTTCTAAGCTCTTTCTGGAAACATCTTTTCTCACTACAAGGGTCATCCTTACACTACAGCTCTGTCTACCATCCGCAATCAGATGGTCAGACAGAGTCACTTAACAAATGTCTTGAGGGCTATTTATGTGCTTACACTGGACTCAAACCCAAAGAATAGAGTGAGTGGTTGAGCTTAGCAGAGTGGAGTTATAATAGCTCTTACCATATGAGCTCCAAGATGTCCCTTTTCAAATCCCTTTACGAGTATCCCCCCTTAAACTGATGGCGTATGTTCCGGGAACATCATCCACTGATGTTGTGGACCACCTGTTGAAATCAAGAGAGCAAATCAGGAACTTATTGAAGGAAAATTTGGAATGGGCTCAAGACCGCATGAAGTTGCATGCTGATAGGAAGAGAACAGAAGGATCATTTGTAGAAGGGGATTGGGTGTTTTTACGCCTACAACCTTACCGTCAAAAATCAGTGGCAATGCGCCATAAGACGAAACTCTCTCCAAAATTTTATGGGCCTTTCCAGGTTCTTCAAAAGATTGGTACGATCACCTACCAGCTAGTCCTCCCATCATCGGCACGAGTGCACCTAGTGTTGCACATCTCTTGTCTCAAGAAAAAAATCAGGGACTAGATTCAAGCTATTCCGACACTCCCTCCAGTGGACAAAGATGGGTCATTTCTTCCTGAACTAGAAACAATTGTGGATCGCCGTCTGAGTTGCCAAGGTCACAGGGCCATTACCGAGGTTCTCGTCAAATGGGAGCTCCGTCAAAGGACAATAGTTGGGAGAAGTTATGGAAGTTGCAAGAGCTTTACCTACACCTTGTGGGCAAGGTTCTCTGATTAGGGGGGGGGGAGGGAGGGAGTGTTATGGACCGCAAGAAAGACGATGGGCTAGAAGGACTTTGGGTAGAGAGATGAAGATGGAAGACGAAGACTTGTGTTCTGGAAGACAAGTGTTTGAATAAAGCCAAACTCCAAACGGCACTATTTATTTCCCCATTTATGTTATGCTATGCGTTTTATCAATTTCATGTAATTTCCATATTGTGCGTTTTATCAAGTCAATGCTGTGTGTTTTAATTGGTGTAATGTGTCAGAGTCAGTTGAGTTTGTTAGGGAATATATGCATCTGAGAGGAATGAGTGGGATTCATCTGTCATTTTGGAATTATCTGGAACTTGTAAGGAGGTTGGAAGGCCCTTGAAACACTCCCGTACCCGAGTCCTACTATGTATGTCCTTACATCATTTTATTAATTCTTAAAATTAAATGTTTTGAGATAAAGTTTTTTATTATTTTATTATTTTATTTTAAGATGGGTATGCTTTTATTTTTATGTGGGTTATTAAAATAATTCAAGGGCATGATTTTAAGACTTTACAATATTTTTCTTTTAAGCCCTCTAATTTTTATTTATTCAAGAAATGGCCCAAACTCTCTTCGCCATTGGATGAGTAGGTAAGGGAAATATCCTCCCCATATTTAATCTCTACCGTCCATCTCCCTAGCTTATGGGATAAGTTTTGATTAAAGCAAAAAGTCCCTCTCACCCCTTGAATCCGTCAGCTTCCAAGGCAAGGAACAAGTTCCTTTTCTTTCTTTCTTTTTAAGTGATAGTCTTAGTAGGTAACCAAGGATTTTATTCAATGGGTGAGTTCATGTTGTGATTTTCTGGTTTATAAGGGATTTACCCTTTCTGTTTGGTACTACGATTTAACCAAAGATGATGTTTCATGCAAGTGTTCTTTAGATATTGCTTATGTGAATAGGTTATAACTTAGTTAGTTTAAATATAAGAGATTATTTGGGCATGATGTATTATAATATGTAAAGCTGTCCAAGTATTTTTAAGTCCATGTCATGCCATGTCTTAATGTAAAAATAGCTCATTTATGTTGTCCCTCGTTTGGTTAAATTCTACCTAACCCAAAAGTATAAAATATTGATAAGCTAACTTTTTTTATAATGAGGGACCACAATTTGATTTAAAGGGCATGTTTCCTAAACTTGTTTAGCCTACTTGAGATGGCTAAATCTATTTTAAAACCCATTGTTAAGATTTCTAGATTTTATCTCATAATGTCCATAACCCAAAATGAGCTTGAACCAAAGAGACATTGCTTGAAGTCTATGAATTCTTAACTACTTTTCATGTAAGCTTTTAAAATAGTCTTTTCATGGACAGCTAGCATGTCTTAATATTTAAGTTATTTCTCTTGTAAGTTGAGGTGAGGAATAGTCATTTGGGTTAATGCTAAGCATAGAAGTGATGTTAGATTATAATATCGTAGATTTCTCTTTTAATGGGAGGGCTAAAGAGTATTGTATGAGTATTAACACGCTTATACTATTTATTGAAATAAAACCTATTGTGAAGTTGGAGGTAACGAGGAACATAGAGGTAAGTAGCTATGACCATGCTTTATACACCAAGTTCTCTTTATGAAAGAATGTCTCTCTCTTTTATTGCAAATGTTCTTTTAAAGAAAAGAGTAAATGAATATAGTATGTACAAGCTCTTTCTTGATAGCCCATATTAAGCACCCTATCGATTATAATTGTATGTATGTGTATAAGGTAATGCATGCACGTAGATTCTAAATCATGAGATTTTCATACATGCTCTCTCAAGAAGCTTATTCATTATCCCTATATGTAGTATAACATGAAAATGTATCTTGTTCATAAAAATGCATGTGCATCAGACTAAAAAAGATGATGAAAATGTTTTGATTGCAAAGGAAAGGAAATGAATGTCTCATGCCTTATGCTTTAACTGATGCTTTAAATGACGCGAAGAAAGCATTTTATAATGTCCTTATGAACTGATGTTTTAAATGACGTGAAAAAAGTGTTTTAAAATGTCCCTATGAACTGATGCTTTATGAATGCCATGAAAGATGATGTTTAAGCTCATGCTTTTAAATGATGTTTTTCTATGAATGAACTGTTAAAAGAAAGGACTGAAAAGAAAGGACTGAAATGACTGAAATGAATGAAAGAAAGAAATGACTGAATGAATGAATGTTTTAATGTATGAAAATACGTAACAGCCATATGAATGAAAAGGGTACCAAAGGAATGAACAGATTGCAATGCCAAGTAAGTAGTATTGGTAGTGCACCCAATGCTGCCCCCTGATTGAAAGGGATTCATAACCTGTGGCCACAGGCAGAATTTAGGTCCAAAGGAAGACTGCTAACTCTAATACACGAGGCGTAATAGTGTATATCGGCCAAAAGAAAGTGAAACATGAAAGCATGGTTATTTCTTAAAATGTTATACATGAAAGCATAGTTATTTCTTAAAATGTCTATACATGAAAATATGACTCATTGCTTAAATTGTTTATGCATGAAAGCATTGTCATGATTAGCAAATGTTTATGTATGCATGTTTTCAAAAGAAAAGATTATGTGATTAATAAGTTAACATTGTGTACTGTTTACTGAGTATTCGACTTACTTTTATTTTAAATGTTTTAAACGTCCAGGTAATGACGAAGAGGCTGGGGAGCAAGGCATTACTGCAGAGAGAGAGGCGGACGCTTAGTGTCTTCCCTGTTGGTTTGACTTTACATGGATGATGGGTTATGTTTATGGGTGTTGTTTTTATGTTGGGACGGAGTCTCTTTCTAACTAGAACAATTATGTTTTTATGAATGTATGATGGACTCTGAGAGTCTCTTATGGATGAATGTTTGGATAGGATGTCTACCAGGTGTTCCCCTTCTATTAAATCAAAAATTAGAATACACGTGCGTTATGTTGATCGCATGTTATTAGAAAAAAAAAATGGCATGAATGTACGTAGCAATCCCGCCCTCTCTGGGGCAAGGTTGTTACACGTGGCTAGTGGAATTTACTGTTTTCTCTTCTTCTCATTTCATCAAACAGCTTATCTACATTCTTCCATTCACACATAGAGCATCATTTCTACTTTGATTAGCTTCCTATTACATCCATCTCACATTTCTATTCCATTACATTCCTCTCAGTCATTTCAAATCACAAATTTACATTCAGTTACATTGAGATCAATAACAAAATACCACCAGACCCCATGCTAAAGGTTGATGACTTTTTCTTAGAGTAATTTATTGCTCTCTTCTCTTAAGCTTTCAAGAGGACTAACTTGCCGTTCGGAGTGATTTTAGCTGGCCCAACAAGCTAGATTAACCATATTACAGGTGAAGAAGACAAGAGAATTCCAATACTTTGTTAAGGGGTCAAAAACTGCAATAACATAGGGTATCTTGAAGGTCTATTGATCTTGGATTGCTTTATACCAAAGTTTCAATTTCCCTTCATGCCTATTGATGCTAATTTAGGGAGGCATCCAAATAATCGAAAATCCATCACTAGATGTTGTATTTTTCTTGTTAATCGCGTAGTGTCCTAACGGGCAAAGAAACGGACTATGGTAATCACCCCTGTTAAACTTTATTGGATCCAAATACTACATTATGAACATTACACGTCTCACGTTCCTGTCCTTTCATTCTGTGGTGTGAAATAGAAGTGCATTGACATTGGCTTCCAATCCTATATTTCAAGCATGTACCTAACCAATATTTGAGGAGAATTACCATTTTATTCACGACAAAATGGGGAGTTCAGATATCATGGTTCAATTTATTTCTACTCGAGATCAAATTGCCAATATCTTCATCAAGGGCATACAACTGCTTGGTTCAGTATTTGAAGGACAAGTATCAGGTGTGTACTCCACCCATCAGCATGCGCAGTGTGGGGATGGAGGGTTAGAGTGGCAGATCCACGAGTTGAAACAACACAGGAAACACATGCATGTAATGATCAACCATACAGCTCATTACGAACTTCGGTTGCCAGTTAAAGGGACTCAAGATCATGACTGGTGTGGTGTATATATGTCAAAATCCGATGTAGATTCAGAAATAGAGTGAAAAATACTTTTCTTCGTCAATTGCTTGTTTTACATTTTACAATCACATGACTGATCAAAATCAAATCTTGGATATTATTGCAGACTGTTTTACATTCATGGATGTGTAATCTTAATACCTTAATTGCAGCTGTAAGCTTGTCCGGGAGCATACATGGAATTTGGCAACTATATGTAGATAAACGAATGGGAATATATATATATATATATATATATATATATATATATATTCCTGGCCAATCCTTGCAATTCTAACCCTTAAACCTAAATCAGCGTGAAGTCTCTCACAAGGACCTCATAACACTCGGCTTCCATGTCTATCATCAAAGCCTCAAAAAGTATATATTTCAAAAATTATGGGAGAAGAAAAGATGTTTCCACACTAAGGCTGTTGGCTACGTTTTCTATTCTCCCAAAATAAGGAAAAGAAGAATAATAATCAAACAATGCCTAAAGACAAAGTTTACATAAAAATAGTCAATGGAAAGACTTTATTTACTATTGAGGCTTCGCCAAAATTGGAAGTTCTCTAACCTGCATAATGGTAAGATATTATGCAACACATCTAAATACATTTACACCCTTATCAGTGCTTACTGATGTAGGAGGATTTTTCTTTACCTATCTTCAATGGAAAAGTCGGGTTCAACCGGCTTCTGTAATGAGCTTAGAATGTCAAATTCTGAGGCATGCCGCATGCTTCCACCTCTCCTAGTGCTTGCTGCCAATTTTGCTGCATATATGGTAAACCCTGAGCAGTGTGGGGGCAATGGTGCACTCTCTTCCACCGCAGATTTGTGCACAGAGGTCTTTAGAATCTCCCTTTTCTTGAGCTCAGCTGCTTCTTTCTGTCTTTTATATCGAAACCAAGCTGCTTGAATAAAGCAGGCAGCCCATGTTCTCCATTGGTGCGAGTGGAACCTAAATGTGTGCCTGACTTGCTTGCTGTGTAACCTTCGGAATCGGGCTGCTACAAACTTCAAATCCTCATAAATGAGAGCGAAAGCTTCAACTTCAGTGATAGCTTCCACAGTTCGTGTAGACGAGGGAAGCACAACATTTCGACGAGGGTCCAGGGCCCAGGTTAGCAATTCCTCACCACAAAAATCGCCTGCGCCAATGCAGCATGAGTTGAAGAACCCTGTGCGGCCACCATTGGTGGTGGAAGAATTTAAGCGACCTCGGACAATGAAAAGCATCTCAATGACGGGATCGCCCTCACGAACTAGGCAAGTTCCAGGAGTGCATAGGTAAGGTTTCAGCCTTTCACATATGGCATCTAGCATCCTATCATCCATCTGATCAAAGAGTGGTACCTGTTTTACATTTATAAGAAGTTCAGAATCAGAACTAGATCTAATGGTTATTTTGTTCAGTATTATGAGTTTACAGTGACCCATTTGATCCATAAAACAGAAAAGGAAGAGTAAAAGGGATCCCTTCACGGCAATTGTGAAGATATGGTATTTAGGTATTATCTGAAGCAAGAAAGACATCCAAGGAGTTGAAGTGAATCTGAAGGCATGCACTATACTCTGACAAGAAACCTAGAATATTTGTTTACAGTCCACACATTAGCAAATTACTAGAAAGTACTTGAGAAAAGAGAATTACAATCAAGGAACTAATTGGGAAGCTCACAAGATTGATTCATTCATAGAAATAAGAGAAGAAATGAAAACCTACTTGTCGAACTAGATCAAGACAGAGGTGGCGTTTAATATCTCGCCTGAGATCCATTGGAAGGCCTTTAAGAACAGCTACCCCATCAACTCCGCGAGTTGCAACCCATTTGTATTGTTCATACCTTCGCACACGCCGCTTCAAATATTGTGGTAGTTGCCTGTGACGCATCCACTCTTCTGCATCTGTTCTCCTACTCCTCCACTCTTCCAGTCTTACCATGGTGGATTGGAGGTACATCTGTTGAGTAGATAAAAGGTACAGCAGAATTTCAGAATTTTGGAAATAGAACATGCCTGAATAACTATATGGGAGGACATGAATACTAACAACCATAAATAATGATTTCCAGAAACTTAAGTCCAACAGCTTAATGGAAGTTTTAAATAGATTATGGTTGAAAAAGCTTATGCTATAGTGACTCAACAGAAAACTTGAAATGATATGAATAGAGCATCTTCTAGGAATTCGTATGGACCGCCCACAGAAAACATATAACTGTATCTAGTTATCAAACTTTTATGAGGCCTAACACAAACATCTCAGAGCTTACTCTAGAGATGATTTTCTAGGGCCAGCAGAAAGTTCTCTACCAGCTACACATACCTGCATGTTACCTATAAGCAGAGCAAAAAGCACCAATCCAAGTATTGCAATGACAACAGCAAAATTAATCTCTCCAATATAAGTGCTGGTGAAGAGATTCTGTCCCAAAGAGCTGCAATGTTTGATACAAAATTGGTTAGACAATTAAAAAAGGGAGTGTAAAATTCATTTTCTGAGAGACTTGATATATATATATATATATTTACCTGCATTCCACATTGCATGGCATGGCATATATATTTGAATTTATCTTGTTTCTAATTGCTTCTTAGATGAATCTATTAGTTAAAAATTTTCAAATAACCCTAAAAACTTCAAAAATATGATTATTCTGAGAATTCTATTATCTCGATTGCCACTGATTCTTTGTTGTGATGGTTCCATTTTTTTATTTTCTTTTTTGTGATAGTTCCATTTAGAAGGATAGTAGTGCCTACAAATGATAACGATTAACATCATGGATTAGTTTTTCTTATCTCACACTGTAATGTAGTCCAGGCTTACCTTAGATTTCTCAGGCCCCACCAAAGACAGTAGTAGTACTTGTTTAGAAAACTTGTAGCTGTAACTCCAACAGTCAATGCATCGGAATAGATACCAAACTGAAAGAAGTCAGTACTTGCACCACATAGAATTGAGATGTTGCTTGTCTTAAACCAGGCATTTCTACTAGTTTCATTCACTGCACGGCAATAGAAAAACCACTTTTTGCAATCTTCTTGTTGAAGACTACAGACTTTCTTCCAACATTCATGTTGTCGTTGAAGGGATAGGAGGTACCAACAAGATCCTAAAACCTTTTCAAAAACAATAATAAGAAGTGGAATCAAATTACCGACTGCTTGAACAAATCAATAGCAACTACAACCAAAGAGCCAGAAAAAGAGAGAGGAAACAAAGAATTACAAGTTAGTTCTAATTGCTTCTCATATAACAGACAATCAAGCTTGTAAAAAATCCGAAAGTAAGAAACATAAACCAGAGTATGGTTTTCGAAGGATGATCTTTCAGATAATGGAGAATTGCTAAAACATTTTCAGTATGTCCAGGAGATATTCGGATGACAGGTTTCCGTCCAGATAGGGATTTATACAAGTAACTTACATGACTTGCCAACATATAGAGCATCAAATTATATGCTGCTCCAGCCCATGCTGTTTCCATCACAACCCCATTGGCCTTGACAATTTGATATGAGAGGGGAAAGATAAGAGATAGCCTCAGAAGGTACTGGAAAATGATGATGAAACGAAGAAAAACACTTGAAGGGATCATTTCTGAATCTCTTATGCTAGGGATTACAGCCCAAATCAACACCTGCCATAATATGAATGTAAATAATTCAAGCTCACGTCGGAGAGTTCAAATCTAGAAAGCACTCTCTGATGGTGGCACCTTAAGGTTAACTTGGAAAATGGAAGGAGAGGCAATAAATTCATAAAAACCTATACAATCGAATCAGAAATGGACACATAATTTCCATTTCATAGACTAGAATAGCCTATTATCCAATCCCCACTCTTGGGGGCCTTTATCTAAATAGAAGAGGAAATGAATTCTCAGACTCCTGAATGATAACAGGTTTGGGTTGAAATAACTTCTATAAATTTCAAGTTCTGTATGCTCTCTTTCTATATCAGGCAATGAAGCGGGTTGTAAGCATGGTCTGCAAAAAACTAACAGAAGTTGAAGCAATTAATTTATGAAGCAGCAAAGATTTAAACTCTACTCAAACTAAACAGGAAGGTGAACCTGAATTAAAATATTTCATTTACATTGATGAGAGGAGTATCTACCAAACATAAAATTTATCTATAACTGCCTACATACCTGCGGAAGGGGTATGGCGGCAATAAGGTGAAGCCAAAAGTCTTTATGAAGATATCTTGAAGCAATCTTTGAAGGGTCAATAACAAGCTCTCCTCTCCCAAAGACTCGAGAGGATGGAGCAACATATGCAGTTCGAAATCGAACAACAATCTGAACAATGTAAAATGCATCAACCAGGGACCGTATGACTGTGAGGGTCACCTCAAGGGATACACTAACATCAATGCACGCCTCTTGACCAGCCACTGGTAGGTAAACAAATAAGGGGTCGACAAAAAGTGAAATCAAGCAAGCGAGTAAAAAAACTTTGTTCCATGTATCCACAAAAGTTCCTCTTGGATCCAGTACTATCTTCTCTACCACATCATAATCCTCAGAGAAGACTCTTGAGAGCACTCTTCCACCAAAGGGCTTGCCCGTTGAGTCTTTCATAGTCCCCATTAGGCTCAAATCAGGTTTCCTTTTACCATTGATCATATCGATTATCGTCAAAAGACTATTTTTGGGTGGTGTGGTGATTTGCAGTTTCAAGTAGATCGTGTGCTGTGAAAATTCAGGGAAGAATGTTTCAGTAAAAAATTGTTAAAGAATTATGAGGAGAATTCTCCACATTTTGATGGCTGATTCTCTACAAGTGATGAACAGAAAATGCATTGAATGTCATGACTCGTGTTAGAGGATTTAGTAGACAAACCTTACATCAGATCTTACCCAGCAAAGCCATGGTATTTGAGAAACATATAAGAAATGTGCTTTTAATCAGTGGGATTCATCTGCCCTGTATACATACCAAAGCACGGCATTTATGAACTTCTTAATCACAACAAAAGTCAAAAACATAGATTAGAGAACTCAACTTCTTCCATCAATATATAGTCTTGTTAAGAATCATGCTAAAGGAAAGTGTAACAACTTTTTGCAGAAGCTAAAAGGAATATCTTGTTTCATTTAGAAATACTTGTAAACATGGCAGTTTCATCACATTATTAAGTGGCACAGAATAACAAAATAATAAAATAGAAACTCAAAGACATGTACAGTGTTGAATTCAGTCAAACAAAAGTTAAGAAAAACTCACTAAGTGCAGAGGGTGGTGACCAATTAGAGAAAACAGTAAAGACAAGAATGAAGGAAGCACAGTACACAAGATCCACAGAGCAATTCAAGAAGCAAGAAGTGAAAACTTACGATCACGGTACGAAGAAAATACGGTCCCTCTCCAAATGGAGAACATGGGTTCGAAACCCCCTCCCCCATTGTATATTTAAAAAAAAAAAAAAAAAAAGAATAAAAAGAAAGACAGGTGAGGGCATATTGGATTAGAAGGCACACATCAAAAAGTGTAGTTTTCTTCTAATCTTATAAACCGTTCTTGTTTTTGTCCATCCCAACTTTTACGTGTTTGAAAAGTTTCCATATTTTAGCGTCATATATGAGAAAACGACATAAACTAGAACACTTCTTTAAGAAAATTTTAGAAAAATGAAAGAATCAGTAGTCAGGACATGTGGGTAAGTTGGTAACGAGATGAAACGCCAATTTTGTAAATAGTAGTACGAGAAATTAGTAAAATAGTTTGAATTAAATATTTTATAGGGTTTTATTAAAGAAGAAAGAAAAAATTGAATAAAAATATCATAAAATAAAATTTGAATCTAATTTTTTAATATTATTTTTATTCTAAAATTTGAAAAAAAAAATTTATTATTATTTTTAAAAATTTATAAAAGTTGTAATAATTAAGTTATAATTAAATAAAAAAAGATAAAAATTGAAAAAATGTTTACTATTTAAGTGATGTTTAAAAAATAAAAATAATAAAAAATTTTGAGATGAGATCAGTTAACTTCCAAACATGTCGTTAAACTTTTGGTCAAACTCCATGTCAAGAGGATGATAAAATTGGGAATACGTGGTTTTCACAACATATTTTATAATAATGTTATAAGATAAGAATATTTTTATAAAGTGATATTATTTTTATAAAATATTTTATAAAATTATTCTTTATTTAATATATTATTGTAAAATATGTTATGAAAAATATTTTGTTTAAATCATTTTTTTTATATAGAAAGGGAAGCGTCTGTGTATGGCATGGAGTTTGACGGTATTGAGAATCCAGAGCCGTTGAATTGAGGACGTCTTTTTCACTATTTACAGACAGACGAGGGAATCGTGCTTTGAAAAGAAAAGAGTGTCGCAGCTCGTTGACTTGTTTCTCCGAAGTCCAAACCATGCACAGGTGCTTCCAAAGATTGGTTACTGCGCTCCGTTGAATCATAACTTCCTCTCGTCTCTTCTGCCATCTTTTCATCCCCGTGCTAAGCCTTTTCACCTGCAAACTTCCCTTGTGACTCGCTTGGATGCGTACACTCACACTCTTCTGGAGCTCGCTTCCGGCACGAATTAGGAGTGTAAAATTTTCGGTCAAGACCGGAACAATCGATCGGATCAAATCAAAAATTTGTTTGGTTGGTTTTGATCTTCTATTTGTGAGATCGAATGGGTTTCGATCGGATTCCGGAGTGGGATTTTTTCACTCCAGACTAACCGAATTACAAATATATATTTTTAAATAATTCTTATAAATTATATATATATTATTTTATATAATAGTTATATAAGTGAATTATGTAATTTGCATCTAACCTATGATTATTGATAATATAAAATGTTAAATATATAATTATTAATTAACTAATATATAATTAGCAATTTTGATAATTTTGAACAATTTTTTTAGACTATTTTTAAGTAAGAAATGTGCAAATAAACTAAAATAGTTATATTATTCAAAATTATAAACATTGTGGGCTTATTTTCATACTAATGAGCTGAGAATACACATTGCAAGTTTTTTTGTATACTTTAAGAATGACAGACTTTTTTGTACGATTGGGCTTCCATTTGAAATTGGCCTGGATCGATATGGACTATTATTCCTCGAATTAGACCGGACCGATTTACACTCATAATATGAACTTTGTCCCTTTTCATGTTGTCACTGAGATGCTCGCTCTAGGGTGAGCATTTTCTCTTTCCACGTCTCTCTTCGAGATGGGGAGCTCTTTGCTTTCTGTAGCGATCGCCTAGGTATGAGCAATTTGCTTCCCATTGTACTTGCTTGGGAATGAACACTTTTGCTTCAGTATTGCTTGCCTGATGACATCACTTTGTTTCCCTTGGTGAGTGCACTATTGCTCAACTACCATTCATACTTTGTCTCTATTTAAGCTCCTCGCCATGGTGTTCACTCAAAGAGAGCACTATTCCTTTCTACATTACTCGTCAAGTGGAGAGCAATTGTATCTTGTAATGCTCGCCTAGTGATGAGCACTCTTGTAAGCTCCTCATCTACTGTTCATACCATGTCCTTGTCCCATAAAAAAATTTATGGGATGAGTTGGGTTAATTTCGAACTTAAGAAGAGGCCATTGGAAATTATTGGGAACTTGGCCCATAAAAATATGGGGAAGCTTAGGAGATTTTTGGATCAGTTAAAATGGAACATCTTACTTTTAAACCCCAAAAACCAACGAAAAGGCCCAAGCCCAATTACTCAACATCCAGACTAGTATATAAGTCACATGCACGTTTCTTCCTCCACTTTCCTCCTTTGGATTTTCAGCTACCTATATATCCCTCTCATGCAAGTAGAAGTTCCTCATCAAATCTAGGGTTGCTGCTATGCACCTCTCCCATATTACCTATCGGTTGCCTTTGCTACAAGTCATGGAAGAATTCCTCCCCAAGATGCCAGCCTAGATCTATTGCAACGAAAATCAACCCCATCACGTATGCCAATCACAATCATAGGGCAAACATTGAACGGCACAACCAAAGCCCACGCCCCATGAGCAAACTAGCCACCGCCTTACATCCATCACCATCATCAAAAGCCCCTATTCCAAGCGACATAAAACCCAATCAACGAACTGCCAAAGCTCCTCCGCAGCTGCCCAATATATGCTCAGCCACAGTGAAGCCAACATCATCTTCAACCTAGGACTGCTACCGCCAGCCACAATTGCATTGTTTCTCTCTCTCTCTCTCTCTCTCTCTCCACCGTAAACAAAGAATGAATGCCTCTACTCTGTCTTCATGAGCAGCAAGATGTCCAGACCAAGAATCCCACCGTAAGCCACCACCCCATACAACTCCTCATCGTCAAGCCACCACCAGTCTGCACCGTGAACCAAGCAACCTAGCCATTACCACTAGGAAACAACCCCTGCCCACAACCGCAAACAACCAACTAAACTTTCCTGTTTTAAACCCACAAGAACAAAGCCAGCCGCTGCACCTCCACTGCCAACGACGAAAGCTACCACCCACTTCCCCAACTGGTCACTGTTGCATCGTAAGCCTCTCTCTCTCTCTCTCTCTCTCTCTCTCTCTCTCTCTCTCCGTTGTGAGTAACGAACTTGTCTCTGAGTGTTTCGCTTGCCCACTGCACGTCGGCTACCACAACTCATTGGAGTCCTTGGGCAACCGAAGAAACCACCAAATAGCCACCCTCTGTCACCTCGCGCCACTCCAGTGATGCAGGGGTAGAGTAGGAGATTATTCTGATGGCTAGTTATGTAGACTTATTAAGAACAAATAAAATCGTAATTTTGGCAATATGGTGACACTGCCATGAGGATATTTATCCCTCAAGTTGGTGATAAATAAAGGGAATTGAGTGAGTTCATTTGTGCACCAATGACCCCTATTTATAGGTCATCATGCACCGGTTGACAAATGGCACAATCATTGGTAATTCAATGGTAACCCAAAAGTCACAACTTTAGGAAGTGACACAACCTTTTGACGTCAAAAGGTTGTCTCTTGACACTTCATTAAACATCATCCCTCATGGGAACCATCACTATGTTAGAAAGTGTTATTCCAAGGGGTACACCGTTTGGTGATCACACCTCTTAGAATAACATCTCTCACTTGATCACACAAAACTGTGACAATCCAGTTGAGTATTTTACCTTGGTACCAATATGAGCTTTCCACTACTCAACTCTCATCTGCTACTCTTGCAGATTGGAGTCAGAGCATGACAAGCCTCTATACGTGCACACATTTTTTGTTATTACCTTATCTGGTCGCACCATTTACCATATGTGCTCCCACTGATCATATATTAAGGTTGACTTCATTTCACTAAAAAAAATTTAGTGAACGACATCAATTCTCTGTGATTAGATCAATAATCCATATCTCGTGATTAGATCAATTATCCATAACCCTGTCACAATCGACGACTTCAGCCAAATACATAACACATGTATCGACCTGCGTTGAATTTTCGTAAAGTACTTTCTCTAGAGGCTATTCCTGAGGTTTTTCCGAATCACCTTATCAACGACTTTGCAAATGATTAACCGTTTACTTGGATAATCAAATCACATTTGACTAAAACTTTAGTGGATGACACTAAATTTTCGTTAAGTGCTTAATCTTCTAAGTCTTTCCTTAATCGCCTTATTAGTGACTTTACTATGATCAACATTTTACTTGGTTAATCAACCTGTACTGAAATTTCGTCAAGTACTCACCGTAAGGCCATTCTTGAGGTTTTTCTTGATCACCTTATTAATGACTTTACAAATGACCGAAATTTTTATTTGGATACTACCATAACTCTAATTTTCTAGGCATCCCCAGAATTTGCTGAGCTATGCATGTCGACCATGAGACTGTTTCACCAAGGTTTCTCTCAATCCTATTCTAGTCACATGTTCTCTAAATTTCTGCAGAGATAAACCTTTAGTTATCAGGTCTGTTACTATCTCGATCGAGGAAACAAAATTAACATTGACCTCACCTCTTTCTACTATATCTGAAATATAGTGATAATGCACATCAATGTGTTTTCCCTTGGAACTCTATGTTCCACTTTTTATCAATGAAATGGCAGACTGATTATCACAAAACACATTGATTGGTTCTGTGGATATACCCAAATTCAAGCTTTCAACAAAGCATTTTATTCACATCGTATTACTCATTGTAGTACTACAAGCAATCTACTATGCTTCCATAGTAGACTTAGAAACACAACCATGTTTCTTACTTAACCAAGAAACTGTTATTCCACCAAATAAAAATATATATCCAGTTATAGATTTTCTATCATATACATCACTTCCAAAATCAGCATCGCTATAGCCGATTAATTCTAGATCACTGCTCCCAAAGCACAATTTCAAATTTTTGGTACCTTACAAATATCTTAATATACTTTTTACTGCTTGCCAAAGTTTTTTACCTGGATTGGATTGAAATCCACTTACAAATCCTACTACATAACAAATATCTGGTCCTGGTACTTGTTATTACATACATGAGGCTTCCCATAGCTTGAGCATAGAGAACTTTAAGCATTTCACTTATTTCCTCATCATCTTTTGGGCACATACTTTTATTTAAAGTATGAGCTTTGCAAACAGGCATACTTAAAAAGTTACAATTTTCCATACCAAATCTTTTAAGCACTTTTTCTAGATATTTTTTTTTTATCTAAATACAATATATTTGAATTTCTATCTCTATAAATTCTTATACCAAGGACATAGACGGCTTCACCCATGTCTTTCATTTCAAATTTAGATTTCAATAATTCTTTTGTTTCATGCATCATATCTAAACAATTACTTGCCAGTAATATATCATCAACATACAATGATAATAATGTTAATTTATTATCATTTTCTATATGTATACACAATGATTTAGTAGACTCATTTCATATCTCATTTCGAAAATGGCTTGGTGAAATTTCGAGTACCACTGTCTTGAATATTGGTTAAGTTCATACAGTGACTTGCTCAACCTGTAGACTTTTTCTTCATGTTCTTTAATTTGGAATTCTTCTGGTTGAATAATAAAGATATCATCTTTTAATTCACCATTGAGAAAAGCTATTTTTACATCTAACTGATATAATTTCAAATTCATCCTGGCAACAATGGACATGATGATCCTTACGGATGTGAACTTCGCCACAGGCGAATACGTATCCTGTGGCGAAGTTCACATCCACAAAGTTCTACACCTGGTTGTTGAGTACATTCATTGGCCACTAACATTGCTTTGTATCTTTCCAAACTACCATCAACTTTAAATTTTCTTATGAGAACCCATTTGCAACCAATAACTTTTCTATCTTTTGGAAGATCTGTTAACTCTCAAACATTGTTTTTGTTTATTGATTCTATTTCATCTTTCATGGCCTCAAACAATTTATCTGAATCAATACTATTGATTGCCTCAGAAAATTTTTCAGGATCATCATCTAAATTTTTCAAACTGGTATTTAGTGCATAATGATCCTGAAGTAATATTGATGGTCTTCTGGATCTTTTACTCCCACTGTCTCCAACATCAATAATTGAAGATTGGTTTTCATCTGACTTTCTTTTATTTTAATTATTCTGTATTTGAAAAATATTAGAATTTTCATTGTCAGAATCTGTGGAGATCTGTTGATTCTCTAAATCATTTAATAAATCTATTTGATAAACATGAGTAATAAAATTCGTATTTTCCAAGAAAACAGCATCCCTACTTTCTATCAATCCTCTTTCAGAATGATAAAATCTGTAACTACTTCTGTCTTCTACATACTCAATAAACCTGCATTCCCAGGTTTTACTTTTTAATTTATCTCTTAGTGCCCTTGGGATAAGCACTTGTGCCTTACAACCCCACACTTTGAGCTTGCTTAAGTCCAGTTTATGTCTCGTCCATAACTCGTAAGGTGTAAATGGTTTTGCTTTAGTTTCAACTCTATTTCATATATATATATATATAGTAGTCGATAATGCTTCACCCAAAAAATATATTAGTAGATCATCATATGTCATCATCGATCGCACCATATCCAATAGAGTTCTATTTCTTCTTTCTGTAGTGCCATTCTGTTGATGTTTATATGTTATAGTATAAATGTGTCTTATACTATTCAATTTGCAGAAATTATCTAAAGCTTCAAATTCTCCTCCTCTATCACTATTCAAACTTTTAATGGGCCTACCCAACTGGGTTTCTACCTCTAATTTAAATTTTATAAATTTCTCAATTACCTTAGATTTATGCTTGAGTGAGTAGATATGTCCATATCTTGAATAATCATTAGTGAAAGTAATAAAGTACTCCATTCTTCTATGAGTTTTTATTTTAAAAGGTCCACAAACATCAGAATGTATAATTTCTAGTAAATCCGTGGATTTCCAACTTTTTGAAAAAGATTTACTACTCATTTTTCCTTTGATACATGATTCACATATATCAAAATTATTTGAGTTTATTTGTGATATTAATCCCCTTTTACACATTCTGATCATTTTATTTTTATTTATATGGCATAATCTTAAATGCCATAAATATACACAATCTGTAGACACATTCAAATAATAAAAAATAGGTACTTTATTAATATCAAAGTTCAGTACATACATATCATGATCTTTCATGCCTTTCACTAACACATTGCCCTTACTTATTACAATGGTTCCAGACTTAAACTCAACTGTGTAGCCTTTCTGATCTAGTACAGGTACTGATACTAAATTCGTACGAATACTAGGTACATATAAAACATTACTAAGTAAAATAACGAAACCATTCACTTTAAATTACATGTACCTTGCCCTAAGACATCGCAATATGTATTGTTGCCCATATACACTCTGTGCACTCCTGTTTGTTTGTCTTCAAGTTGGACAAACATATCTTTGTTCCTGCATGTATGTCTTGTTGTTGCAGAGTCAACCCACCATGAATCTAACGCTGGTTCCACTAGCATTACTTCTGAGACTGTCATCATAATTTCCTTGCTTTCTTGTGCTTTTCCTTTATTAGGACATTGTAATTTGTAAGGCTCATTCTTTCCACACTTAAAACAGTTTCCAGAAAATGGTTTATTTAGTTTCCTTTTTGACAATTTCTTTTTCTTAAACTGTTTTAGTTTCATCTTATTCTATGTTTTCTTAAACTGTTTTGGTTTCATCTTATTTTGTGTAAAACACTTGTCCTGAGCCATCAATAAATTTGATGATTCACTATCTTTATTCATTCTCTTCATCATTTATCGTTCAAGTACTAAAAGTACTGGAAGCGATATCATTGTTATTTCATTTTCACTGTGTTAAAGAAGTAACAATGTGATCCCAAGATGAAGGAAGACTATTTAGTATGGTTGTAACTTGCATTTTATAAGTGAGAGGATGACCAGTGTCATGTAATTCTTTTGCAATTAACTCCATTTGAAGTACATGATAGGCAATATCATCATTCTCTTTCATACAAGTCTGGTTATACTTATCTAATAATAACTGCATATAAGTATCCAGCCTTAAACCATTCTATGCTTCAACTGCATCCATAATTTCTTTACTAGTTTCATAGTCTTCAAATAAAAGAATAATGTGATCACTCACGCAATGCAAAATTAAAACTTTTGCCCATACATTGTGTTCTATCCATTTATCTTTATTTGAAACGCTGCTCTCACTTTCACTTACACCATTTTCTACAATTTATTCTCATCGTTTTGGTGTTGTTAATGTATATAAGGTCTTTTCATGAGTTAGAATAAAAGCTATACACCTTTTCTAGGCCCGAAAATTTCTTCCATTAAGTTTTTCTATCTCTGAGAGATCAATACTTTTCTTCGATGTCATGAATAATAAACCTTAAAAAATTAATCAACAAGAAGAATGTAGAAATAATAAATGTGTATTATTTAAATATAATAGTTCAACTGTGAAAAAAAAAATTAAAACTATTACAAACTTAATAGTAATAATCACCCTTGGATTTAATCCAAGGTAACAGTCTAAAAATTCTCCTATTATATTTTAAAAGGAGAATAATGAAAGTGACACCCCAATCAAGGATATCCACGACCTTTCATTGATGTTTCACCTTTTTAAAAAAAAAATTACGATAATTTCGACCAATAGGTGCTTTGTAATGTTTTGGAAATAAATTTAGAGCACAACGACTTTTGAAAGGATCAAATCGAGGTTGAAATGATCTTGAACTGCTTGATTGAACAAATTGTAACGAACCGGTTCAGGAAATTGAAACCAGTTAAGCCAGTTCAAACCGAGTTCTAGAGAAAATTAGCAGAGCTTGGTCAACGGCTCTGTTCGCGGCTCATCTCAGAGAACAGCTTGAATCTCGGCTCGGCTTCAAATTTGGTTCTTTAGAATTGGTTGAACGACAATGTCGTTTAGCCAAGAGGAATTTGAAAATATATTACCGTTAGACGAAATGGTACGGTTTCTTCCAGCATCTTCTTTCTCGCGTTGGGCTTTTTCCGAAACAGACAAACTTGGATCCTCACTTCCGTCCGGAGAAATGGTCACTGGTTTTGAGGATTCCAACATGCTCCCGAAGTCCATGAAGTCTGGCAGCGGTGATGAACTCCAGTGACCCCCAGAATAGTAACAGTTGGTGAAGAAAAATTGGAAAATGCACTATATCTTTATGTAAAAATATTCCAATAATTTTCTTCAAAATCATAACAACTTATAAGATTTTGAATATTCCCAGTGTACTCTAATCCTCCCACTATGATTTGAAAAAGTCTCTCTCTAGGATTTTCAAGCAAACGAAGATAATTATAATATGCAAGTGTGGTTGCCAAACCAAACACTTACCTATTTATCGTCTTCACAATGTGTGAAAAAATTCCCTCTGACATGACCTGACTCTAATACCATTGTAAAATTATTAAGAACAAATAGAAGTGAAATTTTGACAATATGGTGACACTCCCGTGAGGATAGTTGTCCCACAAGTTGGTGATAAATAACGGAAATTGAGTGAGTTCATTTGTGCACCAATGGCCTCTATTTATAGGCCATCATACACCGGTTGGCAAATGATACAACCATTAGTAATCTAATGGTAACCCAAAGGTTACAACCTTAAGAAGTGACAAAACTTTAGTCAAAAGGTTGTGTCTTTTGACACTTCACTAGTCACACACAACCTTTTGACTAAATCAAGAGGTTGTATCTCTTGACAATTCCTTAAACATCATCCCTCAAGGGAACCATCACCATGTTAGAGGGTGTCATTCCAAGAGATACACTGTTTGGTGATCACACCTTTTAAAATAACAAGTTAAACAATGGAAGTTAGAGATCAAGATTGAGAAAAATCGCAAACAGAGAGAAACTCTAAGATAAACTCTAATATTAGGGTTTTATCATAAAATAAATTGAATATCCTTTTGAAGCCCACAAACCGGGCTTAAATAGCTCAAGAAAAATGCTAAAATTGTAATTAAGGCTAAACAATAAAATACAGAATAAGATAACTATGGTTAAAATTTAGCCTAAGAATCCGAAATAAAATCGTTACTAAAGATAAACATTACCATAAAAGAAAACAAACAAAAATTAAAGAGTTAACTAAAAAAAATATCTTAAGTAGGCTGATTTTCTGTTGGGTTAGATTTTTAAGTTGGATTGATTTTAATATTGGTAGAACACCACTATAATCTTTTATAGTGGGCTAGGCTGAAAAGAGAATTTTAGGTTTAGGATATATGGGGCATTTCAGGTTTTTAGTTGTAAAGTACGTGCTTAATTAAAGAGTTATGCATGATTGGAAATTGATGCAAGTTACATGCCTATTTATAGGTGACGATTGATATTTCACTTGGCGCTGTTGTGAGAAAATTCAGAGAACTTAAAAAGGTGCAGGTAAGCGAGGCTCTTATACTAGATTTTGTATAAAAGGAAATGGACTAAAGCTGATTTATAAAAAAAAAATATGCATATTTTGTTATGAAAAGAACGTTGAAAATAATCTCAGTCAATTTATCTGCATTACTCATGAAATCCGTATAAGAAGAGAAAAATATTTTTTGTCATGACTGGTGTAAACATCAACTATTTTTGACATTCTATTCTCAGTTATATAAAGTCAGTGAATATAAAAATTTGTGCATGATTAAATGAAGATGATTTGAATCTATTGGGATCTGAATCTAGTCAATACTTAGTTATGATATTATGTGACATCTGAGAACTTGGGGCAGGATATCCTGTTTTTATTCTGTTCTGACCTTACCACCAGTGCAAAACTGTGATCTCTGTTGGGTTGGTACCAACTTCTCTGTTTCTGGTCTGGTGCACCATTTTGGAAACAAATAGTTTTCTGCGTGGTCTTTATTGTGTGCACACTCGGGGCTCCGAGTATAATAATGGAAAGATTTCACATTCTGTTTCTGCTCAGTTGGCTGCCTAGCTTTGCATAACCCTACCATAAGGGTTAAACATGGAGTTACATTCTGATGTGAAGTTTCAGTTATATTATGTCAAAGGACTTTTGAATATTTATATTTCTGAATTGTCGCTTTACTATTTTTGTTAACATGTTTTGTTCTGCATTTTGTTATTAGCTTATGTTTACACAATAGTATATGTTCCCTGCTTATTGAGTTGTTGATAACCCACCCCTTATCTCCACAATATTTTCAAATGCTTTGGATGTTTCAGCTGAGAATCAAGATTTGGAGCATGGGCAAAACTATTTGAGCGTAATGGATTAAGTGCTAAGAGGGTAATTTGATTATGGGAGAGTTTTATTCAATGGGTTTGTTTTGTTCTATTAACTTGGTATTTTCGAAGGTTGACATTTATTTTGTGACTTTGTGGTGTCTTAGTTTAATGATATTGGAGTAGTTGATTTGAAACAAAGAGTTTTATGTGTTATTAAGACTTTGGAGTTTATATCTGTATTGCGAGATGTTATTTTTAAGTGACAAGAAGTAACTCTCTAACCTATCAAGGTACTGGACGTTACAAGCATAATACCAACTTTGATGAAATACTTGTACACACCATTTGGATTTTCAAATTTTCATGCAAAAACTGCTAAAATCACCATACAAAAAATGCTGAAACCAAGACCGACCCTAACCTAGAAACCCTAACAGTTACAAGCATAATACCAACCTTAATGGCAACCTACATGCATACATAGCCTTAACATCATTCCCTTTTTAAGTGCATATGCAACTTAAAATTAGAAATACATAAAACTACAATTGACTTAGACTTCCTTCACTTAGACCCATTCAATTATCAAATCCATCCTCTATGCATTTATTACTCTTCTCTAAATTATCAAACCCATAGCTTAGGACCCACTTGAGGTCACCTTTCCAAAACATAACATCCTATTTCATGTTCTTATCCTTTAAAGTGAACATCCTCGATTCATTCTAAAGGTTAAGACATATTATCACCTTCATCACACTCTTTTTACCAAACTCTCCATTCCAATGCATAACTCAAACCAACCAACTTATACAACTCAACCCTTGTCAATACATACATCTCTTCCTCCATTCATGCATAATCTAACCAACACTTGATCATAATCTAAATCATGCATCATACACAACGTTAAACCAACCTTAAGGCTTAAACACCGTATACTCATGCTTAAGACAGACTATCCACTACATATGGTACATCTGTCCAACACATGTGTCCAACCAATTTACACATGTACCCTACCCTTTTATCACCTAAGATCAACATATAGTCCACTAAAATGTTTGCTTGTGTAAACAAGCTTCATACACACCGACACTAACATCTAACTCAAACCCAACCAACATAACACTTCACACAACCAGTCCAACTACATAGCTTATCCCGCACTTCACACAACATACCATCACTTCATACAATTCACAACAACTTCCAAACTGCACAGTAATCCCATCACTTAACATGCAAATTTCACTACATAGAGCACATTCACCATAGTCCCACCACTTCACAATCACAACACCATCACAATTACACCATTCACAATCAAATTACAACTTCGCATTCAATCCCAACACTTCATAGCATCCTGCCATATCACCAACTACATCACACTGTACAACAACCCTGTCACTTTACACTACACAACCACAACACAAACTGCACAATAATGCTCATCACTTCAAACCACATAGCCACAAAACAAATTACTCTGTTCACAGTTCACAATACAGCATATTCACAATACACAATGCACCACACAGCACATTCCACAACATCAATTAAGCTTCACAAACACAACAATTTCAAAGGTAAGGGATGGAAAATATACCATAAATCGGGGGCTGAAATTGTTGTGTCGCTTGCTGTCAGGCAAGGTCTCGTGGTGGCGGCTACATATGTGTAAGGAATGAGCTAGTTGAGGCTTGGTGGTTACTACCATGACCTTAAAACAACAGCTGTTTGGGTAGCCTGCAATGTTTGTCATGGCTTGGAGACTCATGGTGGTGGCAAGGGCTGTTTCGTGTGTCATAAATAGGGGCAAGGGGATACGATGGCTTTGGGGGGTTAAGTTACGGAAGTGACTTCGGGTTGTTGTGTGGTGTGACTGATGGAGGTAGTGGAATGGCGTAGGTGGTGGCGACAAGGTTGTGGCTGACAAGATTGTGAGGGAGAGAGGGACAGAGGCGTTAGGCTAAGATAGGATAAACAACGGTGACATGGGGTGTAATGAGGCTCGACTCGGCTTTCAAGGGTGGTTGTACGACGACAGCTAGAGAGGAGATGCAGCAGCATTGGAACTCTCAGAGGTCATGGCCGTGGCCGAGAGAAAAAGAGAAGGAGAGAAAGAGACATGGGGATGGGGGTGCACGATGGTGGGCTACTGGGCCATTGTGGGTTGCTACGTCGGTAGCTGGAGGTGGCACTACCGGCTAAGGATGCGGCGGCGATGGGTTTCCAAAAGAGAGAAGAAGAAAAATCGGGGAAGAAAAAGATAGGGTTTTCTACCTGATGAGGTGAGGTCGTGAGGGAGGAGGGGCTAGTCATCAACGAGGCAAGACGGCAAAGGTCCAAGGTTGTGCCATCAACGACGGCGGTGATGGCTGGTGCGCAGTGAGGTGTTGGAGAAGAGAGAGTCACAGGGGGTGACGCCTGGAGGGAGGTGAGAGAGAGAGAAGAGAAGAAATTGGAGAAATTAGGGCTTTTGCAGGAATTAATATAGACCCTACATCTAGGAGTTCCTAACTTAGATCCAACGGTGGAGATTAAACACTTTGAAATAAGAAAATAGAAAGGAAAGGGAATTAGACTAAATGTAAAAATACAACTTTTGATAAATTGATTCCAAAAATAATACTTTTTATCATAAAATAAAATGATGACTTTAATAAAAATTTCTAAGTGAAATAAATCCATCTAAATAAATAGGGTTTTTAATCCATCTAAATAAATAGGGTTTTTAACATAAAATAAAATGATGAATACAAATTAATATTCCTAAAGAAATAAAATCATTTAAATAAAATAATTTTCTAAAACTATATTATTTTGGGATTCCAAAAATATAAAGAGGCTTACTTGAAAATTAAACTTGATTCAATAATACTAAAAATACCTCATTTAAAATATTTGGAAGATTTTAAAATACTCAGCTCGTTTTAAAAATTATTTGTTAAATTTAAAACGCAAAGGCGAGACTTATGACCAATCGAGAGAAAAAGAAGTGGTTGGTCAGACGTATATATACATAGATATATATATATATTACTCTATCTTTCTCTCTCTCTCTAAACCGTACATACAAATATATAGTAAAAAATTCTATGTGCAGTAACTTTTGCGTACTCATTGCACACTCCACTAATATAATTGACTACTTTTTTAATATAAAATAACTGTTTTGGCAAATCACATCAGTGGAGTGTACAAAGAGTACACAAAAGTGACTGTATGTAGTAGGACTCATATGTATTTTCTCTCTCTGTGTAACTTCCACCCACAAACACTAATGACAATATTAGGTAAATGCTCATCCCTCATAAATAGTACATTTAATGAATTTTGAATATGAAATTTGGTAAGATTGGTGTTGTGAATTGTTGAGAGCATACTTAGTTGATTATGGAGTTAGGGTGTATTGAATATGAATTTAATATTCAATTGTTAATGGTGAGTATTAACTAGAATTAATCCAGATTTATGTCATTGTTATATGGTTTAGTGTAGATCTTATTTGCATTGAGATAATAAGGAGATAGAGACCGGTGTACATGTTGCCCAATAACGTATTTGCAATCTAGAAATTTGGAGTTTATTAATTTTGGAGGATAATCTTTTAAAACAAGTCTAAATTCAAGTTATTAAGGATTATGTGAAATTGTAGAGTTAAGTGAGATCATTTTTAAAGTAGAAGTTGACGGATTATAATGGCCTTGAAATAGGTTCCGAGTGACCGTTGGAAAAGGAATATCGTGACTATTTTAATTAAAATTCGACGTAAGTGGCTATTTAATGGGTTTTTAATAAAAGAACAGTTGATTTTGTTCGAAATGGTGCACTAGGGTATTATATTTCAAAATTGTGTAAACTTTGAATTTGTGCACATTCTTATACTTTTTTGGCTCTGCTTGTGGGATTTGTGCAAATTTTGTAATGGTTTGATTGTTTGAGAAATGCTATGTAGCTTAGTAAATTTGAAAGTTAAATGTGAGTATGTTATTTATTCTTGAGACCATGATATGAATGCCTTTGTGATATGTTTGACGTCCCTCGCAGCGTGATGTCTTCGTGTAATGATATCTTTGTGGTAAATTGATGCCCTCGTGGCATGATGTCTTCATGGCATGATATATTTGTAGTATATTGGTGATTTTGCTAATATCATATGGCCTTGAAGATGATATTTGGCTTAATATATTGGTTGAGATAAAATTGTATTGTTCACATTATTTTATTAGAAATTTATTCACTCTCTTATAGTCAAGAAAATTGTCAACTCCCACATCTCCATTAAATTGCTACTTACTGGGCATGTGGTAGCTCACCACTTCATTTCACATATTTTTTAGAGTTGTAGGAAGTCCTTTCCTTTGAAGTGATAGCTTTTGAGCGATTTCAAAGTGGACTTGGTTTAGTCACTTAAGGTTGGAAATTTTGGGACTTAATGGTTTTGTTGCTTGAAGATGGTTTTCGTAGTGCAGAGAGTTTTTTTATGGTCATATTTTAGTTATTTTACAGCTTTTGTTGGAGTATTTGTACTGTAATTATTTAGAATTTAATGGCTCTTACCGAACTTGTGAATGGATTTTTTAGGATCATTGTATTATAGTTGTGAATAGTTTTGAAATTATGTATTTGATATATATTTGTAAACAGGAAGAAAGTTTTTAAAATATAGGTGGAACTCTGCCCGTTTATAGTTTTGGGTTTTGGACGTTACAAAGATGGTATCTGAGCTTAGGTCTATGATTTTGTAAACACTTGGGAAAGGAATAAGAATGGTGATTACTTTTGGAGCATAGGTTAAAGATACGGTAGAATTAGGACTTGATCCTCATTATATTTTGGTTTGGATGCCAATTGATAATGGTAGTTTTGTTGATTGTAGTCTAAAGTTGATTAGAGGTTTATTGATTTTTGATAAATTTTGGTATAGTATTGTTTGCTGGACCTATTATTGTGCTCTTATATATATAACTCATTTCGGTGATAAAATAGGTTAAATATGCTGCTAAGGCAAAAGAAGAAGTCTATTGTTGAAATTTTGGCCTCGAAATGTAATTTAGAGTAGGAAATGTCTGTTGCAACTAACACATATGATATCGATGAAATGGCTGATAGAATATATTCTAGAATTGCACGAAGTACTAGGAGACATGAAAATCTAAGAGAGGGTTGCTCTTCTGGAGAGTTTAAAAAATACAACCCTCTTACCTTCTCTGAGGAGCCAGATCCAGTGGTAGCAGAAAAATGGTTATTGAGAATGAAGAAAATGTTAAGAGTGTTGAATTGCATTGACACACAGAAGGTTCGATATGCTACTTTCACCTTAAAGGATATTGCTAAGAGGTGGTGGGATAGTATAGAATTACTATTAAAAGAAGAACTTGGCAAAGGTACTTCCATTACTTGGGATAAACTCAAAGAAGCTTTCAATGATAACTATTATCCTGAAGTGGTAAAGGATCAAAAGGAAAGTGAATTTTCAAACTTAGTTCAAGGGCCCATGACTATAGAGCTATATACTGCTAAGTTTACTGAACTCTCCCATTTTGCCCCTCACTTGATTCTGAATAAAGGGGAAAGAGTTTGAAAATTTTATAATGGTTTGAATGATAGAATGCGTCACCTCATACTGGTTTCAGGTGCTAACACATATACTGAAATAGTTAGGAGAGCCATGGCATTAAAGGAAGATTTTAGACTGAGATATGCTTCCAATGTATACAAGAATACATACTTGCAAGCTAGTGCCCAACCAGGAAAGGACCAAGGGCAAGGTTTTAAAAAGAATTTTTAATAGGGGTGATCAAAAGGGACAACCTTCCTAGCAAATGAGTAGAAGACCTTGTTCACGATCTGGTAAATATCATGGAGGGCAACTGTGCACTACTGGGGTTAATTTTTGTTACACTTGTAAACAACCAGGTCATTTTTCTCGTCAATATCCAAATAATAAACAACCACAGTCAGTTCAGAAAAATAATAGTAATATGGGGAAATAAGTTCAAGGGAGAGTATATGCTATGACAACGCAAGATGCCTAGGCTACGAACGAGATGGTCACAGGTATACTCAATTTACTTTCCATAAATGTCAACATACTTTTTTATTCTGGATCAACTCATTTCTTTGTTTCTAGGATATTTGCTAAGAATTATGATAGAGAGCCAAAACTACTTGATTATGAGTTAAGTTTCAACTTCTGCAGGTAGTACAATAATAACAAATCTTGTACTTGTTAACGTATACAATTTTAGGAATTTATATAATTTAGGACTGTATTAATATTAGTTGTACAGATTATCTTACCATATATAGATGCTGAATATTATGAATTAGTTAGACTCTGTGTATAGCATATTAACTACTTCCTTGTATAGATTGGGATTACGTTGATAATGAAAGGGGCCGAACACAAAGAGCCAGTTTTTCCAAAAAACGTTCTCTTGGTATTCTTGGTTTCTGAGTGTTTTGACATGGCATCAGAGCAAGGTTCATACTTTTTAATTTTTTTTACCTTTCTTGCATTATCGGGGTCTAGAAGACCATGTAACCATACAATTTTAGAATAAACAATAGACATGGCACGATACTCAACCTCAGTAGAAGATTTAGAAACACGATATTGTTTCTTACATTTCCAAAAAATTAAGGCATCACCCAAAAACATACACAAACTCTTAGTAGATTGATGCGTATCTAAACACCCAACCCAATCAGCATCACTGTAGGCAATAAGTTGAAGAGATGAGTTTGTGGAAAAGAATAATCCACGAGTAGGCGACCCTCGAAGATAGCGGATAATGCGGCGAACTGCAGCAAGATGAAGGTGCCGAGGAGAAGACATGCTGACCTGATGAACGGCATAGGAGATGTCCAGTCGAGTAGTGGTTAAGTAGATAAGACTTCCAACCAAGCGCCGATAGAGAGTAGGATCATCTAGAATATCCCCTTCATCTTTCTTGTATTTGACATTTACCTCCATAGGTGTATCAACAGAAGAAATGTCCTCTAAACCAACCAATGTGATAAGATCTTGAATATACTTATGTTGGTTCAAGAAAATACCATTAGCCCGATGATGAACCTCCAGTCCTAAGAAGTATGTGAGTTGGCCAAGATATTTCATATGGAAAGTTGCATGTAACATCTTCTGAAACTTAGTAATTAGACCACATTCAGTGCCAGTAATGATAATATAATCTACATAAACCAAGAGAAGAACTATACTCGCATCAGACGTGTGGAAAAAAATAGATGAATCATACTAACTTTGTGTAAAGCTGAAGATAAGAAGTGTACTACGAAACTTCTCAAACCAGGCCTGGGGAGCCTGTTTGAGCCTGTAGCTTGAGCCCATACAAAGAATGCTCAACTTACAAACATCATGAGGAAAAGAAATAATCATACCAAATGGAAGCTTCATGTAGATCTCTTCATGAAGATCACCATGAAGAAAAGCATTCTTCACATCCATCTGATGCAATTTCCATGACTGTGAAGCGGTAATAGATGAGATGGTTCGAACCGTGGTCATTTTGGCAACAGGAGCAAATCTCTCCTCATAGTCAACCCATATTCTTGTTTGATACCCAAAGCTACAAGACGAGCTTTGTATTGGTCCAAAGACCCATCAGAACGAAACTTTACAAAGAAAACTCATTTACTCCTAATAGGCTTAACTGTAGGAGGACAAGAAACAATATCCCAAGTATGATTCTCCTCAAGTGCTTGAAGTTCCACTTGCATTGCAGTTTACCAACACTCATGTTCCATAACCTGTTTGTAGGAAGAAGGAATGAAAATAGAGGATAAAGAAGCTACGAGAGAGACAGGGGATAAGAGACCATACCAATTAGGGGGTCTAGAAGGCCGAGTAGACTGACGAAGAGTGGTGGAAATAGGAGCAGGTTCAGGCACTGGGTCGAGATCGAGAGGGGGCACAGATGAAGTGGAACCAAACTCATGACGACGACGTCATTCATACACAAAACCAGGTTTAAACCTTTTCACAATCATTAGAGAATCAGAGAATCTAAACATAGGAGATAAAGATGAAGATGGCAACTCAACATGAGAGGGAAAGAAATATTGATTTTCAAAGAAAACCACATTCCTAGAAACCCATATACGACGAGCATTGGGATCATAACAAACATAACCCTTTTGAGGTATAGCATAACCCAGAAAAACACACTTAACAGATTGAGCAGTAAGTTTATGTCGTTCATGAGTAGGGAGATGTACAAAACAAACACAACCAAATGTCCGACGATCAAAATATGAAGGAGAATGGCCAAACAACTTAAAAGAGAGAGAGAGAGAGAGAAACATGATGTAAAGTAGAAGAGGGTAAGCGATTGATCAAATAAACTGCAGTAAAAAGGAATTCACACCATAAACGAGGGGGAATAGATGATTTAAGTAAAAAGATTCTTACCATATAAAAAAGGTGACGATTTTTCCTCTCAGTAACACCATTTTGTTGCGATGTTGAAGGACAAGAATGCTGGGAGGTAATTCATTTGCTGTGAAGAAAGTCCTGAAACTCATTAGACATGTATTCTCCACCAGAATCAGAGCGCAAGATCTTGATGCTGGCAGATAATTGAGTCTTAAAAAGTGCAAGAAAGCACTAAAATACTGAAAAAAAGTTTGGCCTTAGCCCATAGGAAGTAAACCCAAGTAAAGCGACTAAAGTCATTAATGAAAGTAACAAAGTACTTATAATGCACATGAGAAACAATAGGTGCAACCACCCAAACATCACTTTGAATAATATCGAAACATTGTGAAGCACGAGATACATGATGAGGAAAAGGTAGAACTTTACTTTTGCCAAGTTTGCATGATGTACAATCAAAAGAAAGATCAAATGAAGAACATGCTTTATTTTTCAATAAACTAGAATGAAACAAAGTACGAAGTACATCAGAGTTTGGGTGGCCTAGAAGTCTATGCCACATCTTATTTCCAGAACTAACAACATTACAGGCAAAAGAAAGTCAAGGAAAACTAGGGATTATGGTGGAAGGAGAAACGTGGAGAGGAAAGAGTTGACCCACTTTAGGCCCATTCGCAATCATCTTTCCTGACACTTGATCCTACACAACACAACCAGAACGAGAGAAATGAACATTACAATTATTATCAACCAATTGTCCAATAGAAATAAGATTTGTGGAGAGGTCAGGAGACACAAAAATATTAGTTAAGGAAAAAGAAAAGATCACCAACAGCGTTGATAGGCAGAGAACTGCCATCATCGGTGTTAATTTTTAGAGTGCCATCATAATTTCTGACATTGGAAAGAGAAAAAATAGTATTGATCATATGGTTAGAGGCTCCGAAGTCAAAATAGCATTACTTAGAATAAACTTTATGATTACTTGAGAGCCCAAAACCAGAAAAAGTAGAAATGATCATCTATTGTACTATTTCAAGAGTGAGTGTGTTCGGATTTGCTAAAACTATAGAAGCATGAATAGGAACAACTGGCGAGCGGAGACATGATAAGCAGTACATTGCTTCCTTTTAGGACGAATGGGACAAGCAGAGATGATATGACCCTATTTCTTGCAATAGTTACAGAACTTCTTGGGACAATCCCGAGCAATATGACCAAAAGCTTTACAACTAAAGTACTGGATATCACGCATGTCTCTACCCTTATTCCTCCCTTGTGCTGCATAGGCCATAGTAACAGGTATACTAACATTTGCTCGATGTTCCATGGCAGCCTGAGTTACTATACGCTGCTCCTCACGAAGAAGTTCACTCAAACAAGCATCCAGAGATGGTACAGGATGACGATTCATCATATTAGAACGTGCAATTTCAAAGTCAGAACGAAACTTCATCAAGAATTGATCTCTCTTACTTGTTTCATGCACTGCTTGAATAGCAGAGAGAGTTGCAGCGGTAACATTAGCATAAACAATGTCTGAATAGTTAGCCCACAGATTTTAAAAGCCAGAAAATATTCCTCAATGGAGAGACTTCCCTGTGTGAAATTAGCCATCTCATACTCCAATTGAAAATGCTGAGCCCTGTTGTCTTGATTGTAAATCTTGTTAAGGTATTTCCACATATCATTGGCAGTTTTATGCAGTCTCAGATTGAGAACAAGGTGAGGCTAAGCTGAGCTAAGAATCCAGGTCATAACCCGAGCATCCTTGATTTCCCACTTAGACAAATCATTTACATCTCTAGGTGCGGGATTACTCCTGTCAATATGACCTCACAATTCTTTCCCTTTGACAAATAATTAAAACTAAAATTCCCAAGCAAAATAATATTTACCAGTAAAGTGAATAGGGAACGAGTCTAACTTATCTGATGACATGATGGAACCCAAAATAAAATATCCGAAGTGCCAAAAACCAGAGTGCCAAAAATCAATAGAAACTCACAGAAAGTGCCGAAAGAAAAAATAGGCAAACCAAAAAAAACTGCAGTCGGCATTGAAAATCATAGATCATGCATGACTATTATTGAGGGTAGGAAATTGTTAGCAGACTTGAAAGTCTTAAATATGCATGATTTTAATGTCATTTTAGGAATGGATTAGTTGACTACATATCATACTAATATTCAATTTTTTGAAAAGGAAGTAGTGTTTAAACCTCTTGGAGAGTCTGAGTTTAGATATAAAGGATTTTCCACCAAGACTCCATTACGAATAATATCGGTTTTAAAGGCCAACTAGTTACTTAGGAATGTATGTTATGGATTCTTGGCTAGCATAGTAGATGTCCAAAAGGAAGAATTAAAACTTTTAGATATACTTGTAGTTAGAGACTTTCCTAAAGTATTTCCTGAGGATTTACCTGAATTACCTCGGATCGAGAGATAAGACTTTTCTATTAATCTTACCCCTAATACCAACCCCATTTCTAAGACACCTTATTGAATGACACCAATGGAGTTAAAGGAACTTAAAAAAACAATTGCAAGAGTTATTAAATAAGGGGTTCATTCGTCCAAGTATATCATCTTAGGGAGCTCTAGTATTATTTGTGAAGAAAAATGATGAGAGTATGAGACTATGCATAGAATACCGTGAGTTAAATAAGGTTACTATAAGGAATAGATATTCCCTTCCCTGCATTGATGACTTATTTGATCAACTAGAAGGAGCTCAAGTATTTTCTAAAATTGACATTCGTTCTAGATATCATCAATTGAAGGTGAAAAAGGAAGATGTGCCAAAGACGGATTTTAGGACAAGACACGGGCACTACAAATTTTTAGTTATGCAATTTGGGTTGACCAATGCCACACCTGCCTTCATGGATTTAGTGAATAGAGATTTTCAAGATTTTTTAAATCAACTTGTAATTGTCTTTATTGATGATATTTTGGTCTATTCTAAGAGTCGAAAGGAACATGAAGGGCATTTAAGATTGGTACTACAAATTTTGAAGGAAAGACACTTGTATGCCAAATTAAAGAAATGTGAATTTTGGCTTGGTCAAGTCGCTTTCCTAGGACATGTCGTATACAAAGATGAAATTATGGTAGACCCTAGTAAAATTGAGGTTGTGACTACATGGACTAGGCCTACTAATGTAAGTGAAGTTTGCAATTTCTTAGGTCTCGTAGGGTATTATAGGAGGTTTGTAGGAGGTTCTCTCGTATAGCAATGTCATTGACTCAACTAACAAGGTAAAATGTTAAGTTCGAGTGGACTCATGATGTGAGAATAGTTTCCAAGAGCTTAATCATAAGTTAGTTACTGCCCCAGTGTTAACCATACCCTCTGATTTTGGTAATTTATCATTTATAGTGATGCCTCATATAAAGGATTAGGTTGTGTGCTGATGCTACAAGGAAAAGTGATCTCATATGCTTCCCGGCAGTTAAAGGGCTATGAACTAAATTATCCTACTCATGACTTAGAGCTGGTTGTTGTAGTATTTACATTAAAAACTTGGAGGCACCATTTGTATGGTGAGAAGTGCGAAATTTACACCAATCACAGAAGTCTAAAGTATCTATTTACTCAAAAAGAATTAAATATGTGGCAACGAAGGTGGTTAGAATTAATTAAGGATTATGATTGTACAATCAACTACCACCCTGGTAAGGTAAATGTAGTGGTAGACACACTTAGCAGGAAATCCTTTAGTGCTACAGCTGCTTTAGTGACCACTCAGAGGCAAATCATGTTGGATTTAGAGAGGTATGAGATTGAGATTTTAGTGGAGAATTATCGATCTTACCTAGCTAGATTAAGTGTACAACTCACTTTAATTGAGAAAATTAAAGAGAGCCAAGGCAATGATGTAAGATTTCTAAAGATCATGGAGGAAGTACGAAATGAAAAGAAGCCTGAATTCAACATGTCAAATGATAGTATCTGGAGATTTAGAGACAGACTATGTGTGCCAAATGATCCAAAAATAAAAGGAATTTTAGAAGAGGCCCATAATTCTCGTTATATCATACACCTAAAGAGTACTAAAATGTACAAAGATATTGAGGGTACATATTGGTGGAATAAATAGCCAGAATTGTCGAGCAATGTTTAACGTGTCAACAGGTGAAAGTGGAAACACCAACGACCTTCGGGTTTATTGCAACCACTTCCTATTCCAGAATAGAAGTGGGAGCATATAACTATGAATTTCGTGTCAAGGTTACTGAGGTCGAATAAAGGAAGATGCAATTTGGGTAGTGGTGGATAGACTGACGAAATCAGTGAATTTTCTTCTAATTAAGGTGAACTATCCTCTCAACAAGTTTGCCCAAATTTATATAGGAGAGATTGTAAGGTTACACGGTGTGCTAGTAGCCATCGTTTCAAATAGAGATCCACGTTTTACTTACAATTATGGGGTAAATTGAATTGCAACGAGCCTTAGGTATGAAATTAACTTTTAGTATAGCATTCCACCCGTAGACAGATGGACAGTCTGAGAGAACTATCCAAATCTTAGAGGATATGTTAAGGGCTTGTGTGATAGATTTTAAAGGGAGTTGGACTGACCATCTACCTTTAGTAAAATTTGCTTATAATAATAATTACCATGCGAGCATTCGTATGGCGCCTAATGAGGCTCTTTATCGGAGGAAATGTAGATCTCCTCTTTGTTGGGATGAGGTTGGTGAAAGAAAGATTTTAGGGTCAGAGATTGTAGAACAGATTTGTGAAAGGATAAGATTAATTCGGAACCGGTTGCAAACGGCTCAAAGTAGATAAAAGAGTTATGCGGACAGACGTAGGAAAATGGTGGAACTTGAGGTTGGAGATAAAATATTTCTACGAGTTGCGCCGATGAAGGATATTATGAGATTTGGTAAGTAAGGAAAATTGTCCAGATGCTTATCAAGTTGCATTACCTCCTGCACTTTCTAGAATACATAATATTTTCAAGTTTCCATGCTACGAAAATAGGTATCTGATCCTTCGTACATATTGAATTATGAATCATTGCAAATTCAAGAAGACTTGTCATACGAAGAAACCCCAATTCAAATTGTGGATTCCAAAGAGTAAGTGTTACGCTCCAAAATAATAAGATTTGTAAAAGTTCGTTGGAGAAATCAAACTTTACAAGAAGCATCATAAGAATGAGAGGATAAAATGCAAGCCAAATACCTTCATTAATTTTCTACGGACAATATATCAAGTTTCGGAGCGAAATTTCTTGAGAGGGAAGATTGTAATTACATAGCCCACACATAAGGCCCAGCCGCCTTTCTCGCACGACAAAATCCCTCCCCCCATCATCTCGTCTCTCTCTCTCTCTCTCAATCCACACTACCTCCGTCTCTCAATCCCTCGTATCTTTCTACCCCCCTAGCCCTAGTCTCTCACAACCTCTATCTCTTTCCCCGATTCTCTCGAACCTCCCCCCAACCATCATCTCTCTCTCTCTCTCTCTCTAACCCTCCGCGTATATATATATATATATATATATTATTTTTATTTCTTTAACTCTATCTTTCTCTTTCTCTAAACCATACATACATATATGAGTAATGCTACTCATCATCCCAACTTCCATCATCCTTTCATCATCCTATGATATGGCATTAGGTGATTGTAAATTATTTATTACATTTTACTTGTGAACCTATCATCTAATGCCACATCATGGGATGATGAGAGTTGGGATGATGAATAGATTTTTTCTACATATATATATATATATATTCTGTGTGTGTAACATCCATTCACTCACAGCCACTGCTCCTTGCTGTTTCATCACCACTAATGATAATATTAAGTAAATTCTCATCTCTCATAAATAGTACATTTAATAAATTTTGAATATGAAATTTGATAAGATTGGTGTTGTGAATCGTTGAGAGTATACTTAGTTGATTATGCTGTGAGGGTGTATTGAATATGAATTTAATATTCAAGTGTTGGTGGTGACTATTAACTAGAATTAATCTAGATTTATGTCACTGTTATATGGTTGAGTGTACACCTTCTTTACGTTGGAATAATAAGGGGATAAAGGCCAATTTACATGCTGTCCGGTAGCATATTTGCAACCTAAAAATTTGGAGTTTATGAATTTTGGAGGATAATTTTTTAGAACAAGTCTAAATTCAAGTTATTAAGGATTGTGTGAAATTGTAGAGTTAAGTGAGATCATTTTGAAAGTAGAAGTTGACGGATTATAATGGCCTTGAAATGGGTTCCAAGTGACCGTTGGCAGAGGAATATCAAGATTATTTTGACTAAAAATCAAGGTAAGTGGCTCTTTAATGGGTTTTTAATAAAAGAACTGTCGGTTTTGTTTCAAATTGTGCACTTGGGTATTATATTTCAAACTTGTATAAACTTTGAATTTGTGCACATTCTTATGCTATTTTGGCTCTTGTGGTATTTGTGCAAATTTTGTAATGATTGGAATGTTTGAGAAATGTTATGTGGTTTATTAAATTTGAAAGTTAAATATGAGCATGTTATTTATTCTTGAGCCCATGATATAAATGTTTTTGTGACATGTTTGACGTCCCTTGCAGCTTGATGTCTTCATAGCATGAAATCTTTGTGGTATATTGGTGATTTCTCTATTATCATGTGGCCTTAAATATGATATTTGACTAAATATATTGGTTGAGATAAAATTGTATTGCTCACATTATTTTATTAGAAATTTATTCCCTCTCTTATAGTCAAGAAAATTGCCAACTCCCACACCTCCATTAAATTGCTACTTACTAAACACGTGGCAGCTCACCACTTCATTTCACATACTTTTCAGAGTTGTAAGAAGTTCTTTCCTTTGAAGTGATAGCTTTTGAGCCAAAGATTCTAAAATGGACTTGGTTTAGTCACTTGAGGTTGGAAATTTTGGGGCTTGATGATTTTGTTGCTTGAAGTGAGTGTACAAAGAGTTTTCTTGTGGTCATATTTTAACTATTTTACAGCTTTTGTTGGAGTATCTATATTGTAATTATTTTAAATTTAATGACTCTGACCGAACTTGTGAATGGATTTTTGAGGATTATTGTATTATAGTTGTGAATAGTTTAGAGATTGTGTATTTGATATATATTTGTAAACAAGGAGAAAGTTTTAAAAATATAGGCAGAACTCTGCCCGTTTATGGTTTTGAGTTTGAAGCGTGACACGTAATCAACCACACAGCTCATTGGGAACTTCGGTTGCTTAGTCAAAGGGAATCAAGATCAGTCCCTTCCTTTCCATCTACAGACCACGACAATCAAAGAATTGTCGTAAGGAAAAGTCATTATTGTCCTGTGTATATATATGTCAAAATCCGATGTAGATTCAGAAACCGAGTGAAAAGTTATTTTCTTTGTCAATTGCTACTCTTTCAGGCATCAACAATCACATTTTACAACCACATAACTGATCAAATCAAATTTTGTATACTATTGCACACTTAGTTTTACATTCATGGATGTGTAATCTTAATACCTTAATTGCAGCTGTAAGCTGTTCGTGGAGCATACATGGAATTGGGCTACTAATGAACTACTAGCTTGGGCCAAAATCCTAAAGACAAAGTTTACAAAAAAATGATCAATGGAAAGACTTTACTACTGAGGCTTTGCTAAAATTGCAAGTTCTGTAACCTGCAGAATGGTAAGATATTATGCAACATATCTAAATACATTTACACCCTTACCAGTGCTTACTGATGTAGGAGGATTTTTCTTTACCTGTCTTCAATGGTAAAGTCAGGTTCAACCGGCTTCTGTAATGAGCTTAGAATGTCAAATTCTGAGGCACGCCGCATGCTTCCACCTCTCCTAGTGCTTGCTGCCAGTTTTGCTGCATATATGGTTAACCCTGAGCAGTGAGGGGGCAATGATGTACTCTCTTCTACCGCAGACTTGGGTACAGAGGTCTTTAGAATCTCCCTTTTCTTGAGCTCAGCTGCTTCTTTATGTCTTTTATATCGAAACCAAGCTGCCTGAATAAAGCAGGCAGCCCATGTTCTCCATTGGTGCGAGTAGAACCTAAATGTGTGTCTGAGTTGCTTGCTATGTAACCTTCGGAATTGGGCGGCTACAAACTTCAAATCCTCAGAAATGAGAGCAAAAGCTTCAACTTCGGTGATAGCTTCCACAGTTCGTGTAGACGAGGGAAGCAGAACATTTGGACGAGGGTCCAGGGCCCAGGTTAGCAATTCCTCACCACAAAAATCGCCTGCACCAATGCAGCATGAGTTGAAGAACCCTGTGCGACCACCATTGGTGGTGTAAGAATTTAAGCGACCTCGGACAATGAAAAGCATCTCAATGACAGGATCGCCCTCACGAACTAGGCAAGTTCTAGGAGTGCATAGGTAAGGTTTCAGCCTTTCACATATGGCATCTAGCATCCTATCATCCATCTGATCAAAGAGTGGCACCTGTTTTACATTTATAAGTTCAGAATCAGAACTAGATCTAATGGTGGTTATTTTGTTCAGTGTTATGAGTTTACAGTGACCCATTTGATCCATAAAACAGAAAAGGAAGAGTAAAAGGGATCCCTCCACGGCAATTGTGAGGATATGGTATTTAGGTATTATCTGAAGCAAGAAAGACATCCAAGGAGTTGAAGTGAATCTGAAGGCATGCACTATACTCTGATAAGAAAACTAGAATATTTTTTTACAGTCCACACATTATCAAATTACTAGAAAGTACTAGAGAAAAGAGAATTGCAATCAAGGAACTAATTGGGAAGCTCACAAAATTGATTCATTCATGGAAATAAGAGAAGAAATGAAAACCTACTTGACGAACTAGATCAAGACAGAGGTGGCGTTTAATATCTCGCCTGAGATCCATTGGAAGGCCTTTAAGAACAGCTTCCCCATCAACTCCCCGAGTTGCAACCCATTTGTATTGTTCATACCTTCGCACACGCTGCTTCAAATCTTGTGGTAGTTGCCTGTGACGCATCCACTCTTCTGCATCTGTTCTCCTACTCCTCCACTCTTCCAGTCTTACCATGGTGGATTGGAGGTACATCTGTTGAGTAGATAAAAGGTACAGCAGAATTTCAGAATTTTTGAAATAGAACATGCCTGAATAACTACATGGGAGGACGTGAATCCTAACAACCATAAAGAATGATTTCCAGAAACTTGAGTCCAACAGCTTAATGGAAGTTTTAAATTGATTATGGTTGAAAAAGCTTATGCTATAGTCACTCAACATAACTAAAGAAAACTTTGAAATGATATGAATAGAGCATCTTCTAGGTGGACCTCCCACAGAAAACATAGAACTGTATCTAGTTATCAAACTTTTATGAGGCCTAACGCAAGCATCTCAAAGCATATTCTAGAGATGATTTTCTAGGGCCAGCAGAAAGTCCTCTACCAGCTACACGTACCTGCATGTTACCTATAAGCAGAGCAAAAAGCACCAATCCAAGTATCGCAATGATAACAGCAAAATTAATCTCTCCAATATAAGTGCTGGTGAAGAGATTCTGTCCCAAAGAGCTGCAATATTTGATAGTTAGACAATGAAAAAAAGAGAGACCTGATATATATTTACCTGCATTCCACATTGCATTGCATGGCATATAAATTTAAATTTATCTTGTTTCTAATAGCTTCTTAGATGAATCTATTATCTCGATTGGCATTGATTCACTGTCATGATAGTCCCATTTTTTCTGTTTTTACTTTTTTGTGATAGTTCCATTTGGAAGGATAGTAGTGCCTTCAAATGATAGGGATTGACATCATGGAACAGTTTTCTTGTTTCACACAGTAATGTGTAGTCCAGGCTTACCTTAGATTCCTCAGGCCCCACCAAAGACAGTAGTAGTACTTGTTTAAAAAACTCGTGGCTGTAACTCCAACAGTCAATGCGTCAGAATAAATACCAAACTGAAAGAAATCAGTACTTGCACCACAAAGAATTGAGATGTTGCTGGTCTTAAACCAGGCATTTCTACTTGTTTCATTCACTGCACGGCAACTAAAAAACCCCTCTTTGCAATCTTGTTGTTGAAGACTACAGACTTTCTTCCAACATTCATGTTGTCGTTGAAGGGATAAGAGGTACCAACAAGATCCTAAAACCTTATCAAAAACAATAATAATAAGTGGAATCAAATTATCCACTGCTTGAACAAATCAATGGCAACTACAACCAAAGAGTCAGAAAGATAGAGAGGAAACAAAGAATTACAAGTTAGTTCTGATTGCTTCTCATTTAACAGACAATCAAGCTTGTAAAAATCCCCAAAGTAAGAAACATAAACCATAGTAAGGATTTTGTAGGATGATCTTTCAGATAATGGAGAATTTCTAAAACATTTTCAGTATGTCCAGGAGAAATTATTGGATGACAGGTTTCTGTCCAGATAGGGATTTATAGAAGTAACTTACATGACTTGCCAACATATAGAGCATCAGATTATATGCTGCTCCAGCCCATGCTGTTGCCATCACAACCCCATTGGCCTTGACAATTTGAGATGAGAGGGGAAAGATAAGATATAGCCTCAGAAGGTACTGGAAAATGATAAGGAAACGAAGAACAACACTCGAAAGGGTCATTTCCGAATCTCTTATGCTTGGGATTGCAGCCCAAATCAACACCTGCCATAATATGAAAATTTAAATAACTCAAGTTCACATCGGGGAGTGACAAATCTAGTAAGCATTCTCTGATGGTGGCATCTTAAGCTTAACTTGGAAAATGGAAGGAGAGGCAATAAATTATCAAAAACCTATACAATCTAATTAGAAGTGGACTCATAATTTCCTTTTCATAGACTAGAATAGCCTATTATCCGATCCCCACTTTCAGGAGAGATTTCCCTACAAACAAATGGGCCTTTATCTACCTTCAGATTGCAAAGGAACAGAAATAGAAGAGGAAACGAATTCTCAGACTCTTGAAAAATAACAGGTTTGGGTTGAAGTAACTTCTATGAATTCCATGTTCTGTATGTTTTCTTTCTATTTCAGGCAATGAAGTGGATCATAAGCATGGTGTGCAAAAAACTAAGAGAATTCCTGAAATCAGAGGAGTATCAACCAAACATAAAATTTAGCTATGACTGCCTACATACCTGCGGAAGGGGTATGGCGGCAATAAGGTGAAGCCAAAAGTCTTTATGAAGATATCTTGAAGCAATCTTTGAAGGGTCAATAACAAGCTCTCCTCTCCCAAAGACTCGAGAGGACGGAGCAACAAATGCAGTTCGAAACCGAACAACAATCTGAACAATGTAAAATGCATCAACCAGGGACCGAATGACTGTGAGGGTCACTTCAAGGGATACACTAACATCAATGCATGCTTCTTCATAAGCCACCGGTAGGTAAAAAAATAAGGGGTCGACAAAAAGTGAAATCAAGCAAGCCAGTAAAAAGACTTTGTTCCATCTATCCACAAAAGTTCCTCTTGGATCCAGTACTATCTTCTCTACCACATCATAATCCTCTGAGAAGACTCTAGAGAGCACTCTTCCACCAAAGGGCTTTCCTGTTGAATCTTTCATAGTCCCCATCAGGCTCAAATCAGGTGTCCGTTTACCATTGATCAAGTAGTTTCGCATCAAAAGACTATTTTTGGGCGGTGATGTGGAGATTTGCAGTTTTGAGAAGATCATGTACTCTGAAAATTCAAGGAAGTAAGAAAGTTTTCAGTACAAAATTGTTAAAGAATTATGAGGAGAATTATCCACATATAGATGAACAGTAAATGCATTGAATGTCATGACTCGTGCTAGAGGATTTTAGTAGACAAACCTTACAGCATGCATATCTTGATCTACCCAGCAAAGCCATGGCATTTGGGAAACATATCAGAAATGTGCTTTCAATCAGTGGGATTCGTCTTCCCTGAATACATACCAAAGCACCGCATTTATCAAGTAGTTAATCGCAACAAAAGTCAAAAACATGGATTAGAGAACTCTACTTCTTTCATACATAGTCTTCTTAATAATCATTCGAAAGGAAATGTGTAACAAGTTTTTGCAAAAGCTAAAAGGAATGTCTTGTTTCATTTACAAACTGCTAGTGAACATGTGAGTTTCATTACATCATTTAGTGCCACAAAAATAACAAAATAGAAACTCAAGAGGACCTGCACAGTGTTGAATTCAGTCAAACAGAAGAAAAACTCATTTACGCTTCCTTTGTTTTCGCAACTCTTCTCAACTCATCTCATCTCATCTAATTATTACGACTGTTCCAATTACAGAAAACGGAAAAGAAAGAATGAAGGACACAAAACACAAGATCCACAGAGCAATTCAAGAAGAAAGAAGTGAAAACTTACGATCACGGTATGAAGAAAATTATCTCTGTATCTTCGTCTCAGCCAAAGACTTAACCTGTAGCTTAAGTTAGAGAATGTAAAGCTCGTGGAACTTTATAGTTGTGTATGAAGAACCAAAAGAAATAGAAAAACAGGTAAAGGCATATATTGGATTGGAAGGCACACTTCATAAAAGTATAGTGTTCTTCTAATATTATAAACCGTTCCTGTGTTTGAAGAGTTTCCATCTTTTAGCATCATTCATGAGAAAACGACATAAACTGCCGACTGTAGAACACTTCTTTAAGAAAAATGAAAGAAGCAGTAGTCAGGATGTACTAATTTAGCTTTAATTTTTCCCGAAATATAAGAGAGTTAGCCTCGTTTGATTTTAGAAACTTTTCAAACCATCTCATTTTATATTTGGAAAATGATATATGTCCGCTGGGGCTACCGCTGGTGGCTCCCGCTCCCTTTTTTTTTTTTTTTTTTTTAAAAAAAAAAATTACTTAATGATTAAGTATATATTTTTTAATAATATTGTGATTTTGTTATTTTTTTAAAAAAAATTAAAAAATATTAAAAAATACACGTATGAAAAAAAAAAAAAAAAACAAGCTAAGACTAGCGGTGGCTCCCAGCAGGAGCTGGGAGCGGTGGCTGTAGAGCCACTTTTTATATTTATCTTATTTTATCTCATCTTAATAGTCGAATACTATTCAAACATAAATATTTTTAAATATCTAATTTTTAACTTTTTAACTTTTTCATCTAATAATTACCTATTCACTATAATTTTTCTAAACTTCTAAACAAAACACAGAAAATAATGTAATTTTTTTAAATTTCAAAACAAAAATAATTTTAAAAATTTATATTTTAATCATTTTTTTATACAAGAGGGTTTCAACTTTTTCTCTATTTTTCTAAAATTTCATAAAAATATTAACTCAAATTATTTTATTACTATTCATAAATTATCTCAAATTTTTCATCTCTTCTGTATAACCTTAAACTTTTCGTCAAACTGAGGATGATAAAAGGGTGGTTTTACACCGATGAAACCTAACGGTTAGAGCATTGAAAAAAACTAATTCAATCAATTTCTTAAGTGTATTTGGATAGTGAGTTGAGATGAAATGAGATGAATTAAAGTCTCGTTTGTTTTCACAAAACTTCTCAACTTATTTTATTTCATCTAATCATTAGAACTTTTTCAAATTCACATACAAAATAAAATAAACAATTTAACTTTTTCAAATCTTTAAACAAAAATAATATTAAAAAAATATATTCTAATAATATTTTATTAAATTTTTAACTTTCATCTCATCTGTAAAAATAAACGAGACGTAAGATAAAAATTGAAAATTAAATAAAATATTGTTAGAATATTATTTTTTATTATTATTATTGTTTTAAAATTTAAAAAAAATTGAATTATTTATAATATTTTATGTAAAAATTTGAAAAAATTATAATAATGAGATGAGATAAAACATAAACGGGTCTTAATGATCATGAAAATAAAAATAAATAAAAATAAAAAATGCACCCATCGGATAGACCTAGCATTTTTCATAATAAAATTTGACAAAACTGAGAATCAAGAGAGGGGAGCTGTCGAATTGAGGACATCTTTTTACCATTTACACATTACAGACAGACGAAGGAATCGTGCTTCGAAAAGAAAAGAAGACGTGTCGCGGCTCGTTGACTTCTATCTCATCTCCGAATTTCAAACCATGCAAGGGTGTTTCCAAATATTGGTCACTGGGCTCCGTTGAATCGTAACTTGATGTATTGCGACTCCTCGTCGCTTCTAGACGACGACTCCACTTCATTAATGCACTAGGCTCGTTTGTTTTTAGAGATGAGATGAGATGAGATAAGATTAAAGTTAAAAAGTTAAATAAAATATTGTTAGAATATATTTTTTAATATTATTTTTATTTTAAAATTTAAAAAAATTGAATTGTTTATTTTATTTTATATGAGAATTTGAGAAAGTTATAATGATGAAGTGAGATGAGATGAGATGAGATGTTTTCGAAAAACAAATGAGGCCTAAATTTGAATGAGTTATTTATTTAGAATATCTTTATTTTTCATGGGTATTTAAAAGCTCTAGCCTCTCATAATAATTTTCTTTCGAGATAAATGTTTGGTTTATATATAAATTTTATAAAAATAAATTTATATTTGATATGTTACATTAGATTATAAAATATTTTTGTTATAACATAGATTTTGACGGAATACGTGAAGTTAAATTAGTTTCTAGATTTTTATTTTTGCATCTACAGTGATAGCATTTTTATATTTTTTTAAGAGTGCAATTACATCTCTAAACTCATCTCAACTCATTATTACAATTTTTTCAAATCTCAAAATAATAATAATATTAAAAAATAATATTCTAACAATATTTTATCATCCCAACTCAACTCAACTCAATTCAACGTCCAAACGCTACCTAAACTCATTTTATGTAGAATTCACAAAACTCATTCTACCATTTCAACTCACAATTATTTATAAAAAGTTCATCTCATCTCAATTCAATTAAACTCAATATTCAAACAGACCCTCGGAAAAGTTCCCAGTGTGCAATTTTTTTTTTTTTGGTTTTTTTAAATATTTTTTAAACCCTCTAATCATTTTTTAAAAGGAGAAAAAAAAAATTTACAAACTCATTAAAAAATACTTGATGAAAAAAATTAAAATCAGTAACTTCTCTCAATTATATTCCTCAGTGAGAATATCGTTTCCCATTTTTTAATGATATTAATCAGATTAGACTCCAAAAATCTTGTCTATTTTACTACAAAGAAATAATATACTAAGAGCATCTTTATTGGTTTGATTAAATTCATCTTTAAAATTTATTCAATATCACACTTTTTTACATTTTCTTATTCCATTTAAATTCAATCCCCACATTGAATTATCCATTCACTCTCTATATAATAATAAAATACTATTAATTTAATAATTTTTTTATTTAATTTATTTTTATCACATTTTGTATCTCTACCAATTAAATGGTTAATAATAATTATATTGTAATTAAATTAATATTAAAAAAATCCTATTTTCAAAAGTCATTTAATGCTAATAACAAAAAATATTTGATTAAACTCATTTAAAATTCTATCTAAATTTCTTAATTACAAACCAAATAGTATTTGTGCTTGGAGTGAAACTAATATTTTAATGTTTGTTTAGAGTGAGAAATTAGTATTTTAATGTTTGGTAAATCAATTGTGATTCTCCATATTTGGCCAACCATTGTAACAAAGGTCTAAATTATTTTACATTTGCCCAATTCAATGTGGGATTTTTTGACATCAATTATGTAAATTTTAACTAACCTCCTCATTTGACCAAGCCAATGAAATTGCTCTAATTGGCTTATAACTCGATCAATGATTTAAGATAGTGTTACTTGGATATATAAAAGAAAAAAAAAATGGAAAATGAAAGTTGGCATAATAATTGACAATACGAGTTATAAGCATACCAATTGAAAACTTTTTGACTGAGTTTTTAATTTTTATTTTTTATTTTTTGCGATTTGTGAAATAGAAATATTATCCAACAAACTTCTCTCATGAAAAAATCCAGAATTTTTAAAAGATACAAATAAAATAAAATCGACAAAGTCGATTGCCAAGGTGAAAAACTAAAGTCACCGAGAGAGTTGGATCCCGATGATAGGCTCCACAACTTTTTTTTTTTACTTAATGATTAAGAAAATATTTTTTAACGATATTGTGAATTTTTTATTTTAAATGTTAAGGGTTTAAAAAAATGAATAAAAACAACACTCGGCCTTAGCAGGACCCACACCCTCGGCGGATATAGCACCACTCTATGCCCAATATCATTATCCTAAAAGATGCATGCAATTTAAATGTGATAATCTCCTGAGGACAATAAGATTAAGAAGTGGATATGTTCACAGTAATGTCATCTAGTATTGATTTCCTCGTACATTAATTAACACGTTAATACTCATGTGGGACACTTGAATAATTGGTCTCATGTACAAGATGTTTCCTCCTACTTAAGAATAGAATTAAAAAAAAAAAAAAAAAAAGTCCCTCCTAATTATTTTTTACATTTAATACATGGTGAATAGAATACTTGGGACATGATGTCTAGATGTGTAAGATATGATTATGAATGGTAGAGATTGTAGAGTCGTGTTTGTGAATGGTTGTAAAATCTTTTTAAGATAGTTTTAATGGATTTGATTAATAGTGAATAAATATTTATGTATAATATAACAAGTAAAATAAAAAATAAATTTAAGGAAAAATTGGCAGCCACCATGAGGGGTCATCCTAGCCGCGACGAGGCGGCCCATTTTGGGAGCCGAAAAACCCTAACCAACATGGCAATGGAATCCCGCCATTGCATTAATTTTTGGTGTTTTAAAATTTTGAATAAGATGAATTTTATGTTTATATGTTTGGGAATGAGATTAAGTGAAATGAGAATTGCGAGATATAATTTTGTGCATTAATCTTTACAATGAAAATGATTAGATGGTTGGAAACTAATCAAGAAAAGAGAATTAAGACTGTTAAAATGGAAATTGCTTTAAAAACCTAGTTAAACAGATGCCCATTTATTATATGTTTATCTACAAAGGAATTCTTATTTCAAGTGAAATGGATATAATATCTAATTACTCTAAAATATAGAATATTTTAACTAATTTCATTAATATTTTAATTTATTTCATTATTCAATATGATGTAAAGTTACTAAAATTTCTATATTTTACACCAAAATGATACTATTTTAAATTCCATTTACTTCACTCGATGTAAAAATCTTGTTTCGCTTCATAAACGATGTTTGGATGTTAGATTCAGCTTAAAATTAAACTGAACTCAATTGAGCTCAGCTGAGTATGGGAACCAATACAACCATTCAAACACCCAACTCTCAAATTACTAAACTCATTTCAACTCAAAACCTCCTTATACGTGGGACCTACAACATTTTTTAACTTAATACATCTTTATACGTGTGACTACAACCTTTTTCAATTTTTCATAAAAAGTACTAAACACATCTTAACATCTAAACACACTTTAAGCTCAGTTTAGATGAGTCTCACATAACTTCATCCACTACTCAACTCATTACTATTCATAAAGAGCTAAATTGAGCTCAACATCCAAGCGCAACCTTAAAGGCTTGTTTGGATAGAGAAACGATCTCATATCATCTAATCATTACAACTTTCTCAAATTTTCACATAAAATATAATAAACAATTCAATTTTTTCAAATCACAAAATAATAATAATATTAAAAAATAATATTCTAATAATATTTTATTTAATTAATCTCATCTCATTACACTATCCAAACGAACTTTTAAAGAGTCAACACATAATTGAAATTTGAGAAAATTGTAATGATGAGATGAGATAAAATAATTTCACCATCCAAATAAGACCCTAGTCATCGGAGGCTTGCGTTTTAAAAGACTGGCCCTGTTTCGATTCAGAGATGAGTTGAGATGATTTTAAATGAGTTAAATAAAATATTATTATAATATTATTTTTAATATTATTATTGTTTTAAGATTTGAAAATGTTGAATTATTTATTATATTTAGTGTAATAATTTAAAAAAATTATAATGATGAAATAAAATAAATTGAGATAAATTTCGAATCCAAACAAAGCAAGAGTTGAATTGTTTAAAGAGTCAACACAATTGAATTGAAAAAAAAAAAAAAAAAAAAAGCATCGAAGAGGAAGGGATAAGTTTAGGTAGAGAATGTGCGTAGGGATTTGGACCAGTCATTTGGTTAGGCCTTTTAGTTGGGCCGGGAGGATAGGGAAGAGGCCACATTATTCATCAGAGAAATAATATTTATAATTTAAAAAATATATAAATTTTGTATTTTTTTAAATAATTAAATCTAGTATATAAATAAAAAAATATTTTTTAATAATAAATTTCATTTTTTTTTTTCAAAAAGAGTACCTCCTAAAACTGTATCAATACTCTATTAAATGAGAATCTCAATTACAGTCTTCCCAAAACAGAATTTTTTTATTCATCATCTTTCTACCGTATACACCTATTAAGAAAAAAAAATGTGTGGTATAAAAATATAATTATAAAATATCTCTCCCGTCTTTTTCGATCTGAATTTGAAGTGTCCGTTGTCGCAAGGCATTTCTCCAAAAATATCTCGCTCAGATATTTTCAAACCAAACGAATCTAAAACTTTAGGACATTTTTTTTACATTCAAATTAGGGGTGGGTAACGGGGTCCCACCCGACTTCCGCCCCACCTCCGTGCAGCGGGACGGATCACTCTGTCTGGCAGATGCAAGGGGCGGAGCTGCCCGCCCGCATCTGGGTCAACATCTAGGGGTGGGGGCAAGATGGAGGTGACCCCCGCCCCATATATACATATATCTATATAAATATATAATTACATTATTTACATATATATTAAAAAAGAAAAAAAATCCAGGCATGCCTGGGTTTAAAAATATCAAAACACCCCAACCCCCCCTTTCTTTCTCCCGATTCCCAAACCTTCTTCCTCAGTGCCTCACTTCTCCCTCGCTCTCGCGGCCTTGCCTCTCAGTATCTCTCTCTCTCTGAGTTACTTCCCGCACTGGTCCCTCTTTCTTCATTTCCGTCACCAAAGGTCCGAAGGTAAGAAACCCAATTTCAAAATTTAATTTTTTGTGATTTACATATTTAATGGCGATTGGAAGAAGGATGGAGTTTATCGGAGATGGAGGATGGGATTTTATGAATTGTGTGTTGTGGAGCTTAGATTGTGCATGTGGTTTGAACTTTGAATGACTCCCGTCCGTTTGTTTTTATTTTTTTATTTTTTGTTTTTGTTTGCATTATGTAATACGTGTGAATCACTGAATTTACAATATTATTTGTGTCTAATTAATTCAGATTGGAGCCCTAAATTAATTTAGGGCTCCAATCCGAAACCCTAAATTAATTGAGGGGTTTCAATCTTTGCAACCTCTAAATTAATTTAGGGTTTCGAAATACCCTAAATTAATTTAGGGGTTTCAAAGATTGAAAATCCTAAATTAATTTAGGGGTTTAATCTTTAAAATTGCTATGCACTAGGGTTTTAAAAAATTATTTTAGGGGTTTAAAAACATAATTTCATGTTCCCTACCAAATTGAACAAAAAAAAAAAAAAAAAAAAGAATGCACTAGGGTATTTCGGAATTCAATATAATGAATTATGATGAAATATATATATTTATATATATATATATGAATGTCAAGTGATACTTTTTTTTATTCTACTTTTTTTTATGTTCATTATATAGTTGTCATGCTTATAGTCTTTCAAGTCTAAGAAACTATATTGTTAATATACTTTACTACATTTATAACCAAAGTACTCAATATTTTTTATTTTTTTTATCGTGTTTTCGTAGTAGTTCTGAATATATATATATATATATGAATTTCAAGTGATACTTTTTTTTATTCTACTTTTTTTTTATGTTCATTATATAGTTGCTATATTTTCTATAATTTCAGATTTTTTGTTTGCTTGAGTTCGTAAATATGCCAGCAGATTCTAGTACGAGCTCTCCTTTCCAGACCTAGGGCACTCCTACCCCTACACCTACACTTACACCTACCCCTCATACTCATACTACTACCCTACCCCTAGCCCTACAGCACCTTGCCCAACCCCCAAGCCCAGCAAGAAACCTGATTCAATAGTTTGGAGTCATTTCACCAAACTAGAGAGTGGTGACTCAAGTAACACCCAAGGCAAGTGTAACCATTGTGGGAAAATTTATGGATGTCACTATAGGAAACATGGCACCTCACAATTAAAGGTGCACTTAGAAGAGTAATGCAAAAGAAGTCCAATATTAAGATCATTACAAGAGAAAAGCTAATCTAGGCTAGAAATTGAACTTCAAAAAATGGCGGATGTGACTAGTGGGGGTGCAACTTTGAGGGAGTATACTAAGTATGATCCTGATGAATGTAGAAGACACCTAACTCGTATGGTCATAATGGGCAAGCTACCTTTTCAAATTGTTGATAGGAAGGGTTCCAAGCGTATTCTCGTTACTTGGAACTAATGTTTAATATTCCTTCCCGCCACACGGTGGCAAAAGATGTAAAAAAATATTTTTACATTGAAAAGGAGAAGTTGAGAGGTCAATTGGCGGATCAATTTGTTTGTCTCACCACTGACACTTGGACATCGACCCAAAATTTTAATTATATGTTTTTTACTGTACATTTTATTGATTGTCATTGGACATTGCAAAAGAAAATTATAAAATTTTGTAAAATCACCAATCATAAGGGTGAGACAATTAGGAAGGGCTTGGAGACCGCAATAAAGGAGTGGGGGTTGATCCGAGTTGTTACAGTCACATTCGATAATGCCTCGTCTAACGATGTTGCATTGGGACATTTGAAGATTTATCTTAGAGAGGCAAATAAGACACTCATGGGTGGTGAGTGTCTGGATATAAGATGTGCAGCAAATATTTTGAATCTGATTGTCACTGATGGTTTGAGGGATCTTCATGACTCTATTGCTCGGGTTAGGACTGCTGTGAGATGGGTGAGATCTTCTCCTTCGAGGTTAAAGAAATTCAAGGTAGCTGCGAGATCTGCAGGCCTAATATCTAAGAAAGGCATTTGTACTGATATGCCTACACGATAGAACTTAACATTTCTAATGTTAGAGGCGGCCCAAGAATATAAGCTGGTATTTACATTATTGGGTGACAAAGACATCCAATATGTTAAATATTTTGATGATCACGGGGGATTGGGGAAACCCGTAGATAATGATTGAAAAATTGTAGCTATTTTTGTAGAGTTTTTGAGGCTTTTTTACGATGTCACCACGAGACTATCTGGAACTTTGTACTCTACATCCAATGTTGTATGTCAATAAATATGTAGGGTAAAAGAAGAATTAGATGACATGGTCTCAGGTGGTCACATTAGGCTGCGGGAGATGGCATTGATTATAAGGACAAAGTACAACAAGTATTGAGGAGATTTAACTAGGGCTAATATTTTGTTATGTGTAGCTGTTGTCTTTGACCCGAGGTATAAGTTGGATGGCATGATATTTGGATTGGACCTTGCGTACGGGCAAGTATGGGCGGAGCTTATTACGGCAAGGGTTCGGGAAACCCTTACTAGATTATTTAATGAGTTTTCCACCATGCAGGGTGGTAATATTGCTGCACCTACACCTACCCCATCAGTCTCAGGCTCACAGTTTCCTGAAGTCGAGGTTGGGAAAAGACGTAGATTGGAGTGGGGTGAGAGGTATGAGCAAACCCCCTTCCTCCGGAGTTCTGTAGAGGCTCAGTCATAGATAGACAGATCCTTAGCAGCAAAGATTCTACCATTTTCACGAGATTTCGATATATTAAGTTGGTGGAAGGTGAATGACGTGAAATATCCCAACTTTGGAGAGATAGCTTACACACTTTTGGTCATCCCTGTTAGCACAGTAGCCTCAGAGTCAGCTTTTAGCACCGGAGGGCGTGTATTAGATTCATTTCGGAATTCATTAGCTCTTGCCACTGTGGAGGCTTTGATTTGCACGCAGAATTAGATGAAGGGAACTCCAATTCATGTTCTGGATGTTTTTGAGTATGAGGAGGCCAACGTCGAGGAGGAGGGTGATGATCAGTCTGGATCTAATATTTATTTTAATTTCATTTTCTAATTTCTTATTTTAATTTATTTATTTTCATTTAATTGGTATTCATTAATTTGATTTCAAATTTAATACTTATAGTGATACATGAGACGACGTCTATGGCTACCTCCGATACAGTATGACTTTGTATTGGACCCACCATTGCCATGGCTTGCACAATTTCTCCCTTAATTGTTTTTTACATTTAAAATTTTGTTTCATCTTTATAACTTTTTTAATTCTAATTTGTTTTATTTTTAACTTATTAATATTTCAAGTTTTATAACTTATTAACTTTTATAATTTTGATTTTCAGTCTCACAGCAATCAGCACAACTCACCACTCAGTGAACTCACCGCTACGTCTCCACCTCAAAATCAAATTGATCAAATTGAAAAATTATGATTTTATTAATTTACAATTAATTATAATGTTGCTACAATAGTTAATTCTACAATTTGTAATATTTATTTTTTTTAAAGGAGTTTGTAATAGTGTAATAGTTTATTAGTTCTCTTAATTTGTATAATTGTAAACTATTTATTTTAGCATAGTGCCTTACTGATAATTATTACTTAATTAGTTAATAGTTGAAACTTAATATCTACTTAATAGTTCAATCTATGATTTTATATATATATATATATATATTTTTTGTTATTAAATTTATATATTTTTTAATCTAAATAATAAGCTCAAAGTGGTCCAAAAACGAATTCTGGGCTCAAAAACCGATTTTGGGCCATTTAGGGCCCAGAAAAATGTACTGGGCCAAAGGCCTAGTAGGGGGATGTGGGGGTACGAACGGGTGGGGGTCCACCCCCGCACCCTGGCCAGCGAACGGGAGACCCCGCCCCAGCCCATGCAAGGGCGGGGTACGGAGAAAAATTCCCCACCCCCACATCAGACCTTGTTTTCATTCTTTGGGGCATTATTTGGACTTTCAGAGTGAACAAGGGAAGTCAACATATTGCAGTCGAAATCTCTCTCAATGCAGTCTGATTGACTCATCTCTCGAACCAAAGTTGGTATATCCGAACCCTCGTTGAATTTTTAAAGAAAAAAACTCTGGCTATAAAAAAGAATTATATAAAAACAATTTGTATAATATAATTCGTCAGATTATAAAATTATTTTTATTATAAAATAAATCTAATAAATCGGATAAATCCATATTAATTTATAAAATTATTTTTACGTAATGCTTTTCTATAATTCATTTTTGTAACCTTTGTTCTAAGACCCATTTTGGGAGAGCCTGTTTTGGACTCCTTTTTTATTTTTTTTGGCCGATTGAGTTCTTTTATTTATTTTTAGTTTTTTTTACTTAATAATTAAGAAAATAAATTTTTTTTTATATTATTTTTTTCACACTGTTAAAATATTTTAAAAAAAATTACAATATTATTCAATAATATTTTCTTAATCGCTAAATAAATAAAAAACAAACAAACAAACTTGAAAAAAATAAAAAACCTAATCGGGCAAAAAACACGGGAGCCAACGGCCCCCCTAGCATTTTTCCTTGCAAATACACATTTTGGTTCACCCAGCATATGAAAGGATTTTGTGCTAGATAATGGTAAATGAACTACAAACAAACAAATTTCGAAATCCCTCACGATATTCATTTTACTCCGTCCGCCATTAGCGAACTGGTTAATGGTCATTTCTTCAAGCCGAAAAAGCCTGAAAGGAAGTGGTGAACCAATAAAGAGTTCAGGTTGGCTTACGGCTTACCTACCTCGAAATGTTATTCTCACAATGTTTTATGCTTGCCTGCAAAAGTTTACGAATTTCCAGGATCGAGTAATAACCTGTTAAAATCCAAAACTCAAAACGCATTTGGGAAAGCCAAATAACATATACCCTTGTACTGGATCTACCATATGTGACAAAAAGATGTCTCAACACATCAGTTTCCTGTCTGGATTATGGCATTCAGAACATACAAAATTAACAATCCTTCAGATCAGAGCACGTTTATCAGCTCTCGTCCATCTGTAGGCCCGCCCAAAAACTAATTAGTTTTCTGTAAATTCTTGATGAACAGCAGTAGGCTCCAACTTGCACAACTCCCAGGTCCCTGAGACAAAAGATATGCAGATTTGCGTTAAAAGTAGATAAATAAACGAGATAACTGGGTAAACTTCATATTCATTTGGATAGGCACGCTGTATCTGAGGAACTGTGCAGCTAAAGAAGGAACAAACATAAAACAAAGAAAAACTCTGTGCAGTCACGTCACTTTTGCGCGCCAATGTGATTGGCTAAGAAACTTTTTTTTTTAATATAAAATAACTACTTCAGCCAATCACATCAGTAGTGTGTGCAAAGAATATACAAAAGTGACTGTATGTAGCAGAACTCCAAAACAAGATATATCTAGCAAGATGCTTACCATATCAAAATAAACACTCGGGATGAAGGATGAAGGGAATGGTTATCAGGGTAATTTTAAAGATCCAAATTATATTCCAATAAGTTAAAAGAGTATACCCCATTTTTTCGTTGCTCGACTTGTAAAAGATTCAAAACTCAAAATTGACGTCTTGGCCTTGCTTCCGCTGCACTCACACGTAGTGCTCTGCCATTCAAGTCCTACACCAACAAATTTTCACAATGAAAAATTGTAAATATTGTTGGATAGAAAATGTAAACAATTTATTGCGATCCTGTATAGCTGAAAGCACCAAATCCAAATCAAGTCAAGATTGGTGATTTGACTTGGCAAGAAAATGAGATCCAGATCCAAGACTTTTGGATTTATTCACTATCTTTAAAATATTAAAAGATATGTCAAAAATGGCTCAAAACTCTGAGAGCTTCACTCTCAAGGAATGAGTGACACTCGTGATTCTGAGAATAGGTACTCCATAGATAAAGATATAAATAGATGCATTCATACATACATGTGTGCATACACACATACATATTACTTTGGGAAAGCATATCATAATCCGTTCAACACATAAATGATGATCAATGAGCAATGCACGTGTCAAAAAACAAACAAGTTTTCATACCCAGATTAATATGCCAAACAACATTAGTGGTTATCTATATTGGTGTTCTCATAAAACTTTCTTTTAATTATCTGGCTACTCATAATATAAATTCACATAATAAAAAACAGGACTTGTTTTCCAAGATTTACGAGCATATAACACAAAATTAATGAATCTTCCAATCCGCCCAGACAGATGAATGAGATCCAGAAAAATATCTTTACCACACTTTCTGTTTACAGAACTACTACTTACAAGGAACTTTAATCAATTGTGCACCCAATATAACCAAACTTCAGGTGATAAGTTACGACAACCGTAAATTATCAGCGTATCCTGACCAACTACTTATTTCAATTATACACTACAATATGCTTTGGTAAATGTTGATTAACAATGGACAAAAAGGGACCGAAAAGAACGGAGCAAGATTGAGGTCTCGTTTGAATTCAGCCAGTCTTTCGTCTCGTCTCATCTCATCTCATCATTAAAATTTCTCCAAATTTTCACAAAAAATATAATAAACAATTTAACATTTTCAAATCTCATTTCAACTTTTTCAAATCTCAAAACAATAATAATATCAAAAAATAATATTCTAACATTATTTTTTTCAACTTTCATCTTTAATCTAAAATCATCTAATCTCTAAATCTAAAACCATTGAAGTAGTTGATAATGATCAACCAACTACTTCAATGTAACTAAAAAATAAAAGAAACACGCACATACATCAAACAACAGATTCACCCATCATATGAAATATAACAATAGAAAAGGTGCTACTATACTTACAACGCCATCCAAGGATTCAATAGCATTGTTGACCTCTGCGGAAGAGCTGAAGGTTACAAAACCAAAACCTCTTGATCTGCCACTCTCCCTGTCGTAAATCACCCTCGCTTCAACGACCTTTCCTTGCTCACTAAACAAACTCTGAAGCGCCAAATCATCAACACCCCATGCAAGGTTACCCACATGAACACGGTGGCCACCATCAGAACTGGGCCCACCTTGGCCACCACCAAAACTTGACCCCCCTCTGGAACCTCTAAAGGAGGATTCCTCCCTCCTAGGTGGAGGAGGTCCAGCATTCACCCTCAATGCTCTTCCATCGAGTTCCTGTCAAATGTCAGGAAGTTTTGCTCAGATGCAATAAACCCATACACCCAGTGCTCAAGAAATATAAAACAAGACAAGTAAACTGGAAATTTGATACTCAGCAATTACAACAATGAAACTTCTGAAGAGCCTGCGTCACACCAAATAAGATTCAAAACCAAAGAACTAGAACGCCTAATAAAACCAAGTACATGGAACATGTGCTTACATAGCCATTGAACTGTTGAGCAGCAGCTTCAGTTTCCTCAACCGTAGACATGGTCACAAACCCAAATCCTCTGCTTCTTCCGGTAGTCTTGTCATAAATCACCTAAAATAACAAAGACTTCAGCACATCTATCTAAGCAGGTTTCTTATGCTAGAATCCCGAGAATATATTTTGCTTTTCCCACAGCCAATATTTCGAGAAAAAATTTAATCCAAAAGAAAAGAAAGGCAGACCACTGAATCTGACACACACAAGAAATCAAAAATTAAAAACCAAAATTTTATTTTTAAGTAAAAAACCAACCTTTATAGCATACACATACTTGGAGTGGAAAAATAAAGTATGGAAAAAAAATAATACCTCGACCATTTCAACATTTCCAGCGCTTTCGAACAGCCCGGCGAGCTGAGCACTGTCAACATTAAAAGGAAGATTACCCACAAAGAGTTTGAGGTCAGGGGAGAAGCCTCTTTCCTCGACCTCCTCTTCTTGGTCAAACTCGGACGAAAGGGTGACGTTCCGGACGAACCGGGATGGCGGGGTGTGGAAGACAGGCGCAGAGCGAAGAAAGGAAGCGGAAACGGAAATGGGCTTACAACGAAGGGTGAGAGGAGAAGGGGAAAGAGAGAACAGAGAGAGGGAAGTGGGTTTGGAATTGCAGAGGAAAAGAGTCTTGGGTGTGAGAGATGGGAGTGCAAGGGAAGAGGCGGTAGCAGACATGGCTGGTCTCCTTGCTATAGCTCCAACTTCCAACAGATAAGGTTCAAAGGAGGAGATGGAGGCTCTCTTGGTTATAACCTAAAGATATTTATGGGAGAGCGAGAAGTGTGAGTAGAAATATCCAATTAGGTTTTGATAACAATGACCCTCGCATTGTGATAAAATTACAGATGAGCTGTTCGATCATGACCGTCGAATTTGAAAGGGCGATGGAGGAGGCACGTAGTTTACTTCATCTCCTCCACCTTAAAGGACAAAAGGATGGAGATATTTCCTGACAAAAGGATAACACCACCTTTCCACAATGGGATTCGGTTTCTTCAATGATTAACTTATTTCAATTTTTCTTAATTTATTATTATAATTTTTTTAAATTTTAATATAAAATATAATAAACAATTCAATTTTTTTAAATCTTAAAATAATAATAATATTAAAAAATAATATTCTAACAATATTTTATTATCTTAACTCAACTCAACTCAATTCATTTCAACATTTAAACGCAACCTAAATCGTCCAAATGCACCTTGCTATTCACTTGTTGCCACGTAAGAAAATATACAGTAATTTGAATAGGCTCCACCTCATAGAATTAAGAGGTATATGTGATTTCGTAGAGCCTTCTCTTCGGTCTTCTTCTTCCTCGCTACCCCTCTCTTCTGTCTCCTCGTACTACCACAATCTCAGTCCGACGCCAAATCAATTTTCTTAATTTGACCATAGTACTTTGGCAAGCCATCCTTATCACTGTATAGAGCCCAAATCTGACCAAATCTGAAACACAAACCCAATCTGCCCAGCCCCTGGAGAAACTGCTACCACTTTGTTCCCTTCCATAAACAGCAACGCCGCCCCCATCTCGCAGCACAACAACCCCAGACAGAAAAAACGTGTCGAAATTACCCCGCACGACCGAGACCGAGACCGAGACCGAACTGTAATATCCGAACCCTACTATGTAGGTCCTTACGTCATTTATTAATTCCATAAGATAAATATTTTGAGATAAAGACTTTATTATTTTATTATTTTTATTTTAAGATGAGTGTGCTTTTATTTTTTTATGTGGATTATTAAATAATCAATTCTGCTGGGTACAAGCGAACCGCGTACCAATTGCGTACCCAAGTGTGACATGGCAGGCAACAGGGGTATTTACGTAATTATCGAAAGCAAAAAAATAAAAGCAATTAAAACAAAAGAAAAGAAGGAAACTTCGTCAGTTCCTCTCCCTCCAGCGTACTTCCCTCCTTCCGAAATCTCTTCTGAAGGTTTCCCCAAATCTCTTCGAAACAATTTTTCGATGGCTACAGTGACGTTATAACTGCATTTAGGTTTAAATATTTGTCATTTAGCCAGAGCCCCGAACACCCACAAAAGTCAGACTGCATAATGCACATTCACTACACGTCTCTCTCTCTCCTCTTCCAGTTTCCAATATGGTCCAGAAATACGTCCTTTTGCCTTCAGACTCTTAACACCATAATCTCTCCCCACCCGACTGTTTCTCGATTTTTCGGTCTGCATATAAAGAAAAAGATTAGATAAGAAGATCGCATGGGCATGATGGAAGGTTCTCCCACCACCATAGCTCCCCTACTCCTCCGAGAAGAGAAAAGGACGCTTCGGGACTCAAACCAGAGAAGAAGAAGGTGCCTGTAGCTCAAAACTCACCGTTTTGTCAATGCCTGCAACTTAAATTCAATCCCACCCAATTCCTTTAGCCCAAACGGTTTGTTTCATTAAACTTATCTAAACTGCACCGTTTCACTTGCCACGTTGGATAGGTGCGCAGATCACCTGCGCAGATCGCCTGCAACAAGAGTTTTCCTTAAATAATTCAAGGGTATGATTTTTTTTTATGACCTTACAATATTTTCTTTTAAGCCCTTTAATTTTTATTTGCTCAAGAAATGGCCCAAACTCTTTTTACCATTGAATGGGCAGGTAAAGGAAATATCTCCCCACAGTTAATCTCCAACATTCATCTCCCCAGCTTTTGGGATAAGCTTTTATTTAAATCCATTGACTTTTCTCCCTTGAACCCATAACTTCCTCAAGAAGCCAATTAAATCTCCTTTCCTTCTCCTACACATCGGCTTCCAAGGCAAGTAAGTAGTTTCCTTTCTCATTTCTCCTACACCCGTTGGTCCTAAGGCAAACAAAAAGAGAAAACTTCTCAAGAGTTCCTTCCTTCACATGAGAAACCTCTCGGTTTCCTCTAGCCGCATGATTTCTCTCATCTCCAAGCCGATTCCTTCCACTTTCTAAGCTTAAGATCCCAACTGAAGTTCTTCAAGGCAAACTTAGACTGCAAAGAATTATTTCATTTTAATTTCATTAATTTTATATGTTAGTTCATTAATTATCTATAAAATGAAATAGATTACAAGAAAAAAGAAATGAAAACTTTTATAAATAAGGTTATGTACAATAGGGTAGTGATTTATTTTACTTGGTCCAATTATAGATGGTTGAATTAATTTTATGTATTAGTTGATTAATTTTATTTGAACGAATTATAAATGGTGAATTCGAATTTGTTTGTTCCAATTCAAATGTTAAAAAAAAAAAAGAAGGAAAAAATTTGCTTAAGAAAAACATATGCTTAAAAAGAAAAGAGATGCTTAAAAAAAACATATGCTTATATAGATGGTAAATCATAGTTTGTTTGAATGCAATGCTTATTGTAATAGTTGGATTTGAACATTGTCATTTTATATATAGTTTGTTTGATTCCCAACTCTACGAAGATAAATACTAAAGATGCAACACAAGGGCAAGACATTCCTTCACTCCCACCCAATGTAAGTACGAAATCTATTGGTGTGCGTAGAACTAGATCAATGGTTTATAATCACTTTATAAGAATATAAAAAAGTGATCCAAGTAAATCTAGAGTTGCACGTAATAATTGTGCGGATTATGCATGTGATATGAAGGTGAATGGTATAAAATCCATGAAATATTACATTGAACATCAATGTAAGTTTTACCATATAATGTTAGGGATAAGATCCAAACTACCTTAGTTTGGAAGTCCAAGGAGGGAAGGACTACTAGTGTGGGACTTGTTCTGATAGCCTTTAGTATTGACGCTTGTAGACAAGCCCTAGTAAAAATGATTGCACTTAACGAGTTGGCATTTAAGTTTGTTGAATGAGAGAGTTTTGAAAGATTTATGCTTATTGTTCAACCTATGTGGGTAGGAATCATATCTCCAAATATTGTTATAGTGTGTACAATATATTTAAGGGAAAAGAATAAGTTGAGAAGCACTCTTCAAGGGCAAAAAATTTCTCTTACCACATATATGTGGACATCCCTGCAAAACCTCAACTACATATGTCTTACTGCATATTTCATTGATGATGATTGGAAATTACACTAAATAATCATCTCTTTTTGTTTAGTTAAAAATCACAAGGGTTATATACTTGGTAAAACAATATAGATGTGCTTGATTAATTGGAAGTGACCAAAAATACTTTCGATCACTCTTGATAATGCAAGTTCGAATAATGGAGTAATTACCTTTTTCAAAAAGAAGACCAAGCATAAGAAGGACACTATTTTGGAATATGAATACTTGCATATTAGATGTGCCCACATCTTAAAATTGATTATATGTAAGGGATTGAAAGCGTTTGATGAGTATATTACCAAGGTGAAAGGTGTTATGGAACTCTACCTATCTTATGTTGGAGAGGGCAGAAGAATTTCGAAAGGCTTTTAAACTGTTAGAGGAAGAAGATGTGGAGTTCATTCCTAGTATTGGAGATGAGGAAGGTGATGATGATGACAATGATAATGGGGTAAAGAGGATAATGTCAAAGAAGTTAGGGCTTTCCAAAAAAGATGATTGAGATAATGTAAGATTGTTTGTGAGATTTCTTAAACTCTTTTATAATGCAGCCTTGCATTTTTTAGGTGGTCAATATGTAACTTGCAACTTTTTTTTTTTATGTAATTAGTTACAATTCAAGACACAATTGACATAAAGTGTGAAGAAGAACATGTATTGAGATTAATGGCAATAAATATGAGACACAAATTTGACAAATATTGGGGTAACTTTGATAATATGAATATGTTATTGTATGTTGGACTTGTACTTGATTCTTAGTACAAGTTGCAATATCTTAGTATTTGTTGGAGACAATGTATACTCATAATTCTACAATAGCAATTGAATTGAAATTGAAGGTGAAAAGTGTTTTGACCTATATATATGATGCATACGTTGAGTTTGAAGAAGGTCATCATAGTTCTTCTCCACAATATTAACGCACAAGTTTTTCAACTGAAGATGTAACTAGTACAAGTAGTAGAGTTGACTCTATGGAAAGCAAGTCAAGAGTGGATAAATACCTATCTAAAAATTGTGAGGAAAATGATGAAAAATTTGATCTCCTACCAGTATCTACAATGGCCTATGTATTCATATTTAGCATGGTAAATTATGTACTTGATCCCTTCTAAAGTAGTTTGTCTCGAATTATGGTAGATACCCTCATTTGTGAACAAAATTGACTTCATTATTCTTTTGCTCCAATTAGTCTTAGATATTTAATGGATGATGCGGAGGATTTTGAAAAGCTTGATAAAGGCATATGAAAAACTTATTTGTTTTGATATATTTTTATCAGTTATCTATTATGTGAGTTTCTATAATTTAGTTTGTTAGGGAGGTTGAAAATTCCACATAGGCATCCGAGACAATGTCCACACCTATTGAAGATGATTAAGGTGAAAAAAATATACTATTATACTAGTTAATTTGGTTAGCATAAAAAAAATTATTGAAACTAAAATATTTAATATTTTGTTTTGCACCAAAATCGTTTGATTGGATCTTCTGATTTGTTGAGTTGTGGCCTTGCAGCTGTGGGTTGTATCAATATAATTATAATGTTAACTTCAATTTAGTATTTGGGTGGTGGTTAGATATATTTTGTCTTATTTTAGTTGTAAATTACTTTTTACTATTATTTTATAAGTAGGTGGTTTATGGGTAGATGCTTGTATTGTAACAATTTTTATTAAATTATTTTTATTTTTTATTTATTTATTTGGAGTTTGAAGTTAGGATATTTCATTTATTTATTTTTCTCTTTTTCTTTGTTTTTAATTTTATTATGATGATTGCAAACCTTTATGAATGGATAAATGGTGATGGTGCACATTTTTTAATAGAACAAAAATGTGGTTTAAATGTATTTTCAAAACCTTTCTTATGAATAAGTCCCTAATATGCTAATTGCTACTTTTTCCTAATTTTTCGTTGCGCTATTTTTAAGAACAAAATGGGAAAATAAAGTTAAATAGTTGATATATTATATGTCATTTTCAAAATTGGAAGGGCACATATTTTACTTGGGCTGAAATAAACACAACCCAATTTCTTTTTATCTGATTTTGGTAGGGTGAGTCTTTAACAAAAATTTCTCTTCAAACTAGACCGATTATACTTTTAGGCGTAAGAACCTATTTGACACTTGTTCAAAGATAACTTCACCATCATTACCACTTTCAATTAATGATATTGGTTTAGCTAAAGGAAAAAAGTCTACTCATCATCCTTACACCACACATATTTTTATTTGATAGCAAAGCTCTAGTTACCAAATAAAAATCTATGTGGTGTGCGGGAGTTATGAGTAAGAAAACTCTAGCTAAAATCAATGTTTTAGCTATTTTATCTAATCCATTTTAGCTCTCAACATATGTTAGCTTTAGTTGTTCTTCTGCATTTTGGAATAAAAAATTCCTTTGGCCTGTGAACAATATCACTTCAAATTTGAAGAATGAATTAGATTCACTGTATCTCAAATCTTGAGTTGAGGAGTTATAGCCACTCCTTCAACGATATATATGCAAAATTTGCATTTGGCTGGACTTTTGATTAAGCCAATACCAATGCTCTTACCTTTTGTTTCTTTTTCTAAAGCATAAAAACATTGTTTTTTATCGTTTCTTTATTTAATGATCTAATTCTTTCAATAATATTACCATTTTTGTTCTAGTTTCATTTACCTAAATCCAAGTCTGTCTATTGTTCATTCATTGCTTATTTTATTTTTACATCCACCTTCTAGTTTCATCTCTATGGATCATTTTTTTGAATTTGACGGTTTTCTATTTGACTCCTCATCCAATGATGAATTGGAAATAAAATTCATCTTTCATTGTGAAAGAAGAACAATTAAATAATGAAAGAGGACTATCATCACGTCGTAGTGCTATTCAACCTTGTCAATTCATCATATGTAATTCTATTCAAAGAAACCAAAGTCTTGCTTTATTATTTTGTTGAACCACATGTATATCCTCCCAATATCTATTAGAGAAGGTTGCTTATGAGTCATGAACTATTTCTCCATATTCATTGGACAGTAGAAGTCTACGAACCATACTTTGTCCAAAAAATATATGTTAGTGAAAGCCTCAAGATGTCTTTCCTTCAAAAGATAACTACAACAATTAGGATGCTTGCGAGTGACAACTGATCTTATGGACAAATAATTAATGATCCATGAAAGCACTACATGGTTGAGTACTAAAAACAAATGTCCAAAAAAATGTAATTGAAAGGTTTAGGTTTGGTTTTCTTTCTTTCAAAAGATGACCACAATAATTAAGATGCTTGCCTATAGAGTGTGATGACTAATCTTATTGACAAACACTTGAGGATTGTTGAAAGCACTACACAACTAACGCCACTGAATAGTGGTGAGATTGCTAGCTGAAATCATGGATTTCTAGAGATGTTGGAAATATTGATTTAATGCCCTAGAAAATGGAAGAATTGTCCAATCCAAGTGCATGAACCAACAATTATTTAGAAGTTGTGGCGTCGGATGATTTTTACATATGACATGCATTTTTTTGTTTATCAAGGTTTCATAATAACATCAACAAGGAAACATTCATAAAAACAATTTATGTAACACAAAGAAATAAGTGAAAATATTATACTATAGTTCAAGAGTCAGCATGAAAAGATTTAGAGTATGCATTTTGTGGCACCCATTTTCTCATGAAGGTCTGGGTGAGGATCGTGGTGTCAAGGATGTTGGCTAACGGTCAACACCCAAGAAGGAATTAAAATAGACATGTAATTTTTCTAAGGAAAATACACGTGAAAGATATGTACTTATGTCGTAGAAATTTAAGTAGAATACGTTGTGGTGACAATGCTAGCTCTTAAATATCAGAATATTAATCCTTACAACAAAAGGGGCCTATTGCCCTTCATTAAATCTAGAGATATTACATCGTCCAAATGTACATAAAGTTAGTTGTCTCAAAGTGGTGGACTGATTACTAGTAGTCACCTGACTTAGCATTTTATATTCTAATAGAAGGTGTAGGATAACTACGGCGGCTACTGGTCTCCTCACTCAAGACTCGAGTGGGTTTGACTCTTCTTCCTCGGGCATCATGCCGGGATTTGGATCTGCATCAAAATCTATAGTTCTAATAATGAAACCATAGGTAGATTAGGAGGCTATGACAATGCTATTAATAAGAGATAATGCTACCGAAGATGCTATGAACACTTTCATGAAAAGATTGGATGGACACATATATGTGTGGCGAGGAATTACCCTCACTTTTATAGTTACGTGCATCCTCAAACATGATAAGGAATCACCTTATGGGATATTGCCCTTTTTTCTTATACTAAATACATAAACACCTTAGTATTAATATGATAAGGAATAATATGTCTTCAATATAAGTATAAAACCTTGTAAAAATCAGTCTTCAACCTATTTTAGCCCCAGTAACATTCTTCTACCACATAGGTACTTATCTCATAGATATTTGTCACACAGACTTCTCACACAAAGATACTTGTTGCATCGGGGATGCTTCTACCCAGCCAATTACCTGAAGACATCAACACGTGACACCCTGGGATCCTAAATCCTGACTATTAGGTGAGGCCAAATACGACATCGTTTTACCCCAATCCCTACGAGGCATTCTCCTTCTCGTGTGAAGCATGTCGCAATGTTTCGTATGAATGATTTAAGGAATTCTCTGTCCCCTCCTATGATTATAGATTCATGCTACTGACTTCTCACACAAAGATAGACATTCACACACAGAGATGGATATTCTTACATAGAGATATTGGATTCCTACATAGGTATTCATAGTCATGTGTTAAAAACAATTAACGCATTCAAACATTCAAAATATTGGAAATCAATGCATAAATATAGGCATAAACATAATGATTGAAATATATCTTCATGCTTATAGAATGGGGGAGAGAAGTTACAGAAATAATGCAATATCTTGTACTTACAATATTCACCCCACATTTTCTAACACTGTCTTAAAAGCTAACCTACCTTCCTATGTAGAAAATCCTCTCGTCACCGCTCTACTCCTCGCTTTCCGAAGTAGTTGACTTCACAAGCTCTTTGACGAATAAGGTCTCAAAAGTGAGATCTCGTCCCACATCATGATTCTTTAAATAAGGTAGGATTGTCATATGTCCTTTTTGACTCCTCTAACTTTGGATCTGCATTAAGGATTTTCATTAATTCTTCCATGTCATACTGTAGGATGACAGAGGCAAGATTGCCAAGCATGATCCTCATGCTTGGTCTTCTGACTTTCCTCGAAAGAGGGTCTCGATCGTGGCTTGAGTTGTACTGCTACGTTCAAACGATGGGAGTCGTCAGGCCTTCACATTTCATCGCAGAACCACTCCAGTTGGAGTAGTGGTTTTGCATGCAGTCCTACCACCTTTTTTAGCACTTTCGGAAAGCTCCCTTACTTATCTAGTCTCTTCCAGGCTGCTACTCGCCTTAGCAAGTAACTCTTCATCTTGTTAGAGTTATTGGCTTTTGCAATTCCTCATTATCGCCTTCTCGGTAAGTGACCTTCTCGTGCTCACCTTTAGTGAAATAGTACACTTATCTCCACCTCACTTTGGGATACGTCAGCAGAGCGCTTGCAAGGTGCTTGCTGACCCATGTGCTGGACTAGCTACACTTTACATCGCTTGCAGCTAATTCCTTAAAAGTCTTAGACCAGCTGAGTATTTCTCATCTTTGCCTTCCACTTAACTCTAAGAATGGTCTGTCCCCTTTTGCGTAGGCGGCTCCTCACACATTTTGAGTGTTCCAAGCATGGTTTGCAATTATTCATGAACCATTCATACATTAGAGCATATAATTCCGTTTTCAAACAAATCATAGAGAATCCCCCTAAACCAATGTACATCATAGGAGTACAAACTTGAATTTAAGAACTTCGGGACATCATCGCATTAGAGATCTGGAAACTCAAACTCAACTCCAATCAAACCTTTTCAAGTATTTAAGCCAAATGCATAGGAGGTCGTTAGAATTTAGAACTTTAAATTTTGTCGTTCCATTATGTAGTTTGCGTGTGATGTATTCACTTCTTTTTTTTAATAAGTAATGTGTGTATTCATTTCTTGACATGGATAAATGATATCTGAACAATTGGTTAGCAATAGCCTCCATTGAAAATAAAGATGTTCCAAAACAATAGCATCCATAGAAAATTAAATTGTTTGAAAGCAATAACATCCATGGCAAATGTTCCAAAACATAAAGGTTTTCCAATGGTTACGACAATGTAGTCCTATACTTTGCAAGGATTTCCAATTGGCGTTCATGAATATATTGTTGCTGCATAGGAGATAGTTTGCTTGTATCTATCACCATGATCTCTAACTCAAGCTTTCTTTTCTTGATGTGAAGTAACTCTTGCCGATCTTCCTTTGCAATTCTAAGTGCTTCCTGCCTCTCCTCATTCAATATCTTCCTCTCTTCCTTCAATTCACTCAACATTTCTACAAGTGAAGTTTCATGAGCCTTTCTTTTTTTCTCCTCCTTCCCAGCCTTCTTACCATGTGGTCTCTCCAAGTCCACAAACACATCCTCTGAGCAATGATCTTCCCCAAGATGTATCGACTCTAGAGTATCAGGAGAATGTGTGAAATTTTTTGATTTCCTCCTCGATCTCAATTGATCCATATGTGTCTGCCATTTTGGTTGATGTCTTAGTAGATACCAACAATGTTCAAATTGAAATGTTGCCTTTTGGTTTTCCCGATACATATTCTTCGCCTTTTGAATCTGAAGATAGACAAAAATAATGATAATTAGAATCCTTAAAGTATCTAATAATTAAATAATTCAACACTACCAATAGCAACTCATTTATACCTTATCTTACTCGTTAACACCACTTGGATGCATTGATTCAATCTGAAATAAGAACCTACAAAACTTGTTGGTACTTTTTTGGATTGTTGACCACCGATTCGTTAAAGAGACCACAGAGCGTTCAGGACTACATGGCTTCTTATACTTGTGGAAGTATTCATAAATTCTATTCCACAATTGTGTGGCTCTTTGGTCATTTCCTTGAATTACATCTAAGCTAATATTGAGCCAAGTTGATACAAGTTGATTGTCTTCTTCCACTATGAAGTTTCCACCCCTATGAGATCTCTTTCTAGTGGATCCTATATGTGCTTGGGTTTGAGTATCTTGGGCATATACGTTGTGATTTGTAGAGGTCCCCATAGTTTCATTGTTAATTCCATGTTCACCCTCTTGCAAGAGAGTAGTGGTAGAGAAGGGATCTTCACCCGTCTGGGAATCCATCCTTAAATAAATAAAAATAGAAGTTATAATCGAAAAGAAAAAAAAGGTTGTTAACATAAAAAAAAAAAAAGAACAGAAAAGAGGGTATAACAAAGACAATAATAGTTGGGTCAAGAATGTAATACCACACAACAGTACACTAAATATCCGATACCACTTCACTGATACCACACTAGTACACAAACACAATCCATTTTGCAAATATTAGTTTTCTATGGTTCTTAATGAATTGTCCAAATATCTTAAAAGACCACATGATAAAATAAAAATCATGAGTTCAATATGTGCAATCTTGAATAATTTCTCTTTTATGTATCTATGAGAATGCCATGCTAATTTGTCTTAGGCTTGCTTGCTCTAAGCCAAAAGTTAAAACACCCATCGTTATTAAAAAGTCTTCCCACCCTTTCAAATGGGAGCATTTTAGCCGAAAAATTTAAGAAAATGGACTTGCACGATAATATCAAACACCGAGAGTTCATCATGCATAATCATGTTGACTTTTGTATAAAATGAGGTAGTAATTCACAATAGCAATGTGCTACCTTTTTTTTTTTTTTGGTAAGAAAAAAAAAGGTTTTAAAATAACTCATTTAAAATAAGGTTTTCATGAGTATTGATGCATAGGTCTTCCTAAAACTTAACTCAAAAGAAGTCATAAAATAGCACAATAATCACAAAAGAAACTTAAGATTGATTGGGTAGCCAATAATTTCAGAGCAATGAACTGCACTCATATACCTTTTGACAAAAAGAGCCTAAGAATGATTAACATAAAAAAAAATGACATTCAGTGGGTGTAATAAAGTAGTTTTGTTAATGGAAACACTGGCCTTAGAAGATGGTGGGAATGCCTTAAACAATAAAAATTATGTGTGTACAAAATCAATAAATTCTTCTACATTGTTAAATCAACAATAACACAAAGACCAATTAGGCTAGTGAGATTCGTCTACAAGTTCAAAACTCTTCTTAGCCTAAGCAGTGTCACTAATTTCAAACCATACGTCAAACAATTTCTCTACCTCACAAAATGAGCAGAAAAGGAAAATAAGTAAATTTGAAACTCATAACCGCCCAACGGCTCTAGGAGCAAGATATCATAATCCTCAGGTAGTGGCGACAGTGTATCATGAGTCCATCTTCTAACAAAACACAGAGGAAAATTGCAAATGTACCCCTGGTCAATAGAACACACAGGAACAAAATAAACCCAGAAAACTAATACGCATCATTTGTCATTTTTAAAGGAACAATACAAACCACAAACTTTAAACCTAAAGCCAGTAGGTGGACAGTGCAACTGGGCAGATATGGAGAAGAAATCAAAATAAAAATCAGAACCAAAAACCAAAAACAAAGTGGTGGCTGGAAATTTACTCGTGACTCAACAATGGAAGAGAATTGGAGATGGAGGAGAATTGATGGTTGACAGGTGTGGGCAGCGTCGTTAGCTCGCTGGACTGCAAATGGTGAGAATATGTGATTTAGCGGACAGGTTTGTCCGCGAAATGGATGGTTATGAGAAATAGAGATGAAAAGGGTTAAGTGTTTGAATAATTCTTTTTATCAGTCACTATTCATTACACACCCCACACCTTATGAAAAAATATAGAAAAAGTTGTCAGGTGTGAGATGTAGGGATGAATAGTAACTAATGCATAGCAAAACCCTAAGTGTTTAAGGAGAAGAGAGAGAGAAATGATAAATTATCTTTACCTTGTGTCCAGTTTAATTTACCTGACACCGCAGCTCAAATCTGTTTTGAATTGTAAATGATTAAGGGGATGGTTGGAGAATGAGATGAGATGATAAATCTTAAATAGTAGTGAAATAGTTTTGAGAAAGATGTTTTATGGGGTTTTGAGAAATGAGAGAGAAAAAATTGAATAAAAATATTATAAAGTTAAAATATTGTTAGAATATAATTTTTTAATATTTTTTATGGAGTTATTATTTACTTATAAAAAATATATATAATTTTTTAATATAATTTTTGTAAGGATTTGAAAAGTTAAATTGTTTTTGTGCTCTGTTTAGAAGTTTAGGAAAGTTTTAATAATTTATTTTTGATAAGTAATAATCTTTATTAATGTGAATGAAATTAGGCGATGCCCAAGTACACAAGAAGTATACAAAATGAAACACCTAATTACAGTCTAGTAGGCTAGAAAGAAGATAAAAACTCATGAACATTCCCTTCCTTCAGTACAATAGCAGAAAACTACTGGAAAAGAGAGAAAACAAAAAAGTTCCAGATTTCCCCCGCTACACGCTCCTTGTTATTAAAGTACCTGTCATTCATTTCCAAAAATAAACACCACATTAAGCACAAAGGAATCATCTGCCACACGGCTGCTAGTTGGACACTACTATGAGATCTATTCCAGCATGCTAATAGATCTACCACACTCTTGGGCATAGCCCAACTCAGCCCAGCTCTACTAAGAATACCAGCCCATAGCTCCCCAGCCACCTCACAATGTAAGAGCAAGTGATCTACCGATTCTCCACTCTTTTTACACATATAGCACCACTCCATGATCATCATACCTCACTTTCTTAAATTATCAACCGTCAAAATCTTCCCATGAGCATCTGTCCAAGTAAAACAAGCAACTTTAGATAGAACTAATACCTTCCATGTACTCTTCCATGGAAAGAAAGTGGGTTGTAGGACTGTCAAGACCTTATAGAAGGATTTAACAGTAAATTTTTCTTTCCTCGTGTGAGTCCACAACATACGGTCACCCTCTTTGCTGAAAACAACTAACTGTAAAAATATGCCAGCTCTTCTAGTTCCCAATCCTGAGCATTTCTTGTAAAAGTGACATTCCAAGTTACCATCTCATTGGCATGACATAGAACTTCTGAAACTGGAGCTTGCTGATTTCCAGCCAAGTTAAAAATAACTGGGAAAGCCATGCAAAGAGGACTCTCCCCACTGCATACATCGAACCAAAAACGGGTACGTATTCCATCACCCACCTCAAACTTGAGATGTTTTTCAAAGGTGTTCCACCCCTTCCTTATGAATTTCCACAGGCTTACTCCATAAAACCCCCTACCCTCTTTAGAGCACCACCCCCCCCCCCCTCCCCACACAACCATACTTATGATCAATAACCTCTCTCCACAATGAGTTCCCTTCCATTTGGTACCTCCACAACCACTTCCATAATAGTGCCTTGTTAAATACACACAAATTTCGCACCCTTAACCCCTCATTCGCAAATGGACAACTCACCTTTTGCCAACTCACAAGGTGAAGTTTGGATTCCTCCCCCATGCCACCCCACAAGAAAGCTCTAAACAACTTTTCTATCCGGTTCACCACACCCACCGGTAATAGAAATAGAGAAAGACAGTAAGTGGGAAGGTTAGAAATAGTGCTTTTGATAAGGGTTAATCTCCCCCCTTTTGATAGATATAGCCTCTTCTAGCCCGATTGTCGTTGCTCAACCTTCTCTACCACTCCATCCCAAATATTCTTTGCTTTGAAAGACGCCCCCAAGGAGAGTCCAAGATATTTCATAAGGAGAGGCAATTTTTCAACCTAGTAACTCCGCTAAAGAGGCTATATTATTCACCTTCCCACCAAAACCAACTCCGACTTCCCCAAGCTCACCTTGAGTCCTGAAATAGCTTCAAAACACAACAAAACTACCCTTAAAGCTTGAATATGGCCACTGACAGCATCACAAAAAATGAGCATATCATCTACAAATAGTAAGTGAGAAATGGAGCTGGTATTACTATTGCTGCCCACTGAATAACCAGCAAGAAATCCCCCCCTTACGGCAGCCTCCACCATACGACTCAATGCCTCCATTACAATAACAAAAGAGAAAGGAGATAGCGGGTCCCCTTGTCTCAAACCTCTTGAAGATTGAAAAAAACCACATGATCTTCCATTGACTAGGATCGAGAACCGAGCGGTCGAGACACAATGTTTAATCCATTCACACCACCTATCCCCGAAACCACATCTTCTAAGCATATAGAGGAGAAAATCCCAACACACATCGTCATAGGCTTTTTCCATGTTGAGCTTGCAAAGAACCCCCAGGGTGCCTTCTCTCAACCGACTATCCAAGCATTCATTTGCTATCAAAACTGAATCCAGGATTTGCCGACCCCTTACAAATGCATTTTGAGGTTTGGAAATAAGTTTGTCCATCACCAAACTCATACGATTAGCTAACACCTTTGATATGATTTTATATATCCCACCTACCAAACTAATAGGCCGAAAGTCTTTCAATTAATATGCACCAACTATTTTCAGAATGAGAACAATGAATGTGGCGTTTAGTGACTTCTCAAACTTTTGACTAGAATGAAAAGCATGAAAAATCTGCATCACTTCCTCCTTTACTATGTCCCAACTCTCTGGAAAGAAAGCCATAGAAAAGCCATCCGGACCCGGGGTTTTGTCTCTGCATATACTTCTCACCACGAGATGCACCTCCTTTTCATCAAATGGCCTCTCCAACTAACCTGTTACATCCGAATCTAGCTGATCATAGAGTAAACCATCTAGTTTGGGACACCATTCTTCTTTTTCAGTAAGGAGATCCTCATAATACTGCACTATGTGGTCTTGGATTTCTTCGGAAGAATGTAACACATTTGAACCGGAATAGAGGACTTCAATAACATTGTTGCACCTATGTGAATTAGCCACATTGTGAAAGAACTTAGTATATTTATCCCCCTCCTTCAACCAAAGTGCCCTTGATTTTTGCCTCCAAGATATTTCTTCCAACAACAAAACTTTCTCAATTTCGGTCACCACCACTTTCTTCCTTAATAAAGAATCCGCATTAACTACCCCTTCCTCCAAAGCCTGCAACTCATCCCAAAGGATATTTTTCTACACTTCTGTATGTCTAAATTCTTCTTCATTCCACTTCTTTAAATCATACTTAAGGGTTTTAAGTTTACCCACCACTATGAAACTAGGGGTACCATTAAAAGAATAATTGTCCCACCAAGCCCTTACCTTCTCTACAAATCCTTCAACTTCTAACCACATATTCTCAAATTTGAAGGAACGTTTACTCCCACGAATACCACCCCAATCAAGCAAAATTGGGAAATGATCAGAGCAAACACGTGGCAGCCTTTTCTGACCTAGGTCCGGAAATTGCGTCTCCCAAGAAAAGGAGACTAGAAATTTGTCCAGCCGGGACACCCCTCAGCTATTGGACCAAGTGTAGGCCCCCCCCAACCAGAAGAAGATTCATAAGATTCAGGTCAAAGACCAACTCTGAAAAGGCTTCCATTGCACCTTATGACGTAGAAGCTCCTGCCCTCTCAGTAGGGAACCAAACAATATTAAAATCTTCGCAAAAACCCAGGGTAAATCCCATAAGGAATGAAGACCCACCAATTCCTCCCACAAAAAGCTTCTATCTCTATCTACATTGGGCCCATACACCCCCGCTAATGCCCACATCCACCCATCCTCAATGTTCTTAAAAGATACAGCCATTGAGAACACCCCCATGCAATCCTTATGATCTCCACCACTCTCTTATCCCACATCACCAACACACCTCCCAAATCTCTCGATGAAGCTAAATAACACCACCCCACAAAGGAGCAACCCCACAAGCTATGAATTATGTATCTATCAACACCACACAACTTAGTCTCTTGAAGGCAGACAATGTCAACCTTCCAACTATGGAGGAGGGATCTAATGCGGAGATATTTATTCACGTCATTGATCCCCCTTACATTCCAAGAAAGGATTTTAGGCTTCATTAAATGACGAAGTCCCCTTACCCTTCAACCTCTCCTTCCCCACACTTCCCTCCTTGTTATCATAATTAATAGAGCTTTTGAGACATTTCAACTCTCGGTCCCGTTTCACTGCTAATTTCAGAACTGTAGGTCTCCCTGCCTCCATCGCAATCAAAAGGGCCATAAACTGGTCTTCATACCTAGCAAACAATATTCTCACACACTCTTGAACTTCCTCTACTTTTTTTAACAGCCAATCGGTTGTTAAATTGTACATTGGCTTTAGAGTGATAGTGCGTAACGGGGTAGGGCTTTCCAACTCATCCTTATCACCCTCAATATCGCTGACCATAAGCTGATCCACTAATTGAACCATAGAGTCAGCCTCCTTCAACACCACTGATGATGACCAAAGACCCCATCAATCCCCCCTTCCATATCCACCACCCATAGCTCCCGAGTGATACACCCCTCATCCAACTTCCCATCCTCCAAAATTTTTCCAAAGGACCCATCTTTTTCGACCTCCAATGCCTCTAAAACCCCCTCTACCACTTTCGACGCCAGGGGCATTGCTTGAGCTACGCTTGAAGATTTGACGGTGACCGGCGGCATAGTCTGTGCGCACCCCAACTTCCCCGACGAGAGAATGGCCTGCGATACTGGATCCGCAGCCATCTCCCCTGAAACTTCACTCCCTAGTGGACAGAGCCGATGCAATGACGTCGAGGGGACATCGGCGACCTCCATCACACCTTTATGTGCAGGTCCCGATGATTGGATAGTAGGTACACCATCGCGACCTCCATCGAACCTTTTTGTGAGGGCACAAATGAGTTAGCGGGGCCCCCAACCACCTCGTACGACCATTTCTGCGCAATCACCGGCGTCAGACAGTTGTTCCCATCACGTCGCTTGCTCTCCTCTGTTTCTCGGGACTCTGCCAATGTACATTTTGGCACCCTAGACGTCAACGATAGGCCCACCACCTCTGACGGCGACCCCTGACCCATTGTCGATGGGGGTTGAGACCCACCCGACGACGATGGAGTTTCGGCTCTCGATGGTCGACGCCTCCAAACTGTCCCCGCGACCTGCTGCTTGACAGGCTGGGCCTGTTGAGCCACGCAGAAGGCCTGTTGGGCCTGCAAGTTAGGCTGCTGGGCATTCACAGGCCCATCAGCAGAGGGCCCTTTCCCTTTAGAACTAAGCCCTTCTACCTGACCCAAGCCCAACTCCCTCCACCCCCTCCTCAACGCTGCGTTTCACTATCTCCATATTACTCTGCAGAGTACAGATTTGAGCCTACATTTCTGACAAGATACAAACGATGCTTTCCTTGTTGAGGCCAGCACGTCCCCTGCCATCCTCCCCACTCCTCTCCACCCCAACCAAACCAACATCCCTCCCACGCATGTCAGAGTTAGAGCCTAGTCTAACAATACCTCAAGCAATGTCCAGAAAGCTCGGTTTCTGTAAAGCTACCAGGCTACTGTCGACGTTGGAGTGTTGAGGCAGCGCTGCCGTCGACGCTGGCAATGCCAACCCAACAGCATGCCCTACTTTACTAGCCTCCCTCAAAACCTCCGCCAACCTCCTCCATCCCGCTCCCACTCGATCCTCAGGAATAAAAATACAGTTTCGACGACCCCTTGTTTATATTCCACCAAGGCCATGAATGCTCCTTGAGGATTGGAACATCTTTGAGCTATAAAGCCCCTATCTCCTTCCCGATGAGCTGTGTAGAACTCTCTTTTCCCCAACTTCAAGCAGTCATCCAGTGTCTTGATGAGCCAACTTGTTGCAATTGATCCCAAGTGTAGTTTTTTTACAAACTTCCAGCCACGTTCAGTGATAAGCACCCCAGAACCATCTCTCGCCACCACAAAAGACTTAAATTCAATGTTAACAACATTCAAAGCTACCATTTTCCTATCCATGCACTCACAGATCACTCAGTCAATCTCCCACAGACATCAACACAGTTCAAACTAACGAATAGAGGAAAAATGTACGGAGAGAAAAAGAAAATCCCAAAGTCATTTTTGCACCTAAGATAAGTTAGATGAAAACATTAAAGATTTGAAATTGAAAAGTGATTATGTTTAAATTATGTTTGGAAAGGAAATTACGAAAAATTTTGAGATAAAAGGGATGGGATGTGTTTCCCAAACAACACCTAAGTCAATAAGGCTCAAAATATAAGGACCTTAGCTAAATTTTAGCTAGCTAGATATTTTTCATAAGCCAATACTAATGCTCTTAGTATGGATGCCAACTGCCCCCTAGGTTCCAAATACTTAGAATATGCTTGGAATCTTTTTCTCTCCACAAATTGAAAAGGTAGCTCATCCATGATGACCATACGAGCTAGGTGTCTTCTACACTCCTCAGGATCATACTTAGTATACCCCTTCAACGTTGTACCCCCACTACTCTCATTCGTCATTTTTTTAATTTTGGGGTTATTGAGATCACCACCCTCTAATTTAGTAAAGTGGGTCCATACTATAGAAACATGTTTCTTGCTTTATGGGGGCAAGGGGGCAGGCCAGGACAAGGGTCCGTAGGGATAGGTGTTGGGGTAGGAGAGCTAGCACTACAATTTGATGGATTTTCCATTCCCCAAAACTGACAAAAATCTGAAATGAAGCAACATCACACCAAGTTCAAACAATTAAAACCATGTAACAATCACTCAAAGTTAATTAATTAATTCTTTGTTTTCAGAAAAGGATCAACATAGAGGCATAAACTGATCTGTTTTGTTATAACAAATTCATGTAGGTACAAAAGTACTCATCTAATATATAAAGATGCATTTCATCGTAATTAATTTTTTTTTTCTCCTGAGCATGTAGGGTTCCTACCTGAGATCCTTCATCACTAACGCATAATGCGCAATGCTTATTTAATTGAATTGCATTTTTTGCAAGAATATGCACCAAAAATAAAACTAAAAGGAGGAATTATGAATAGCACAAAAAGATTTTGCTAGTTTTGTAACTATGAATAAATTATTTCATTAATGTCTTTATTTTATTTTATTATCTATTACACACTAGAAAGAGGAAAAAAACATATGTGTGTGTGTGTTACCCATCCATCTCTCAGGGGGTAATAGGAACACTACTAAATGAGTTTTTATCTAAATCCCAAACACCATTTTAAATTTAATGGTACGACACATTAATATTTATCAATTTATAGATTTATCATCTTTTGTCTATTAATTTTTAAAAAGTTGATGCGACAAAACCTTTACTATTAAATTTAAAGGTAGTTGATATGAATCAACGAAAAAAAGTCATCCAATAAATTATTTAAAAATACATAGAACATAAAAAAGAAAGCGTCCACTTATCTAAATAATAATTAATTACTTTTATTCATGGATGACCACTAAACAGGTTGTTAATTCTACAAGATCTTTATCCCTAAAAATTTTGGGAAAAGGAAATGAATATACGTGGGTTTTTTTTTTTTTCTCAAGTCTTAATTATCTGAAGTAATATAATTATATTCACTAAAGTTCCTCCAATATGAGTATGTGAATTATTTTATTGTACAAATATTATTTTAAAAATAAAAAATATTATTACGTAGATTGACACTTAAGAATATGTATCCAACACGCTAGCTTCATATATATAATATAATATATATAATTGAATCGAACCCTAGAGAATTTAATTAAAACCTCTAAATTGATTTAGGGTTTCGGATTCACCGTTCATGAATCACAATAATTCAAAATTCAAAATCACAATCACAGATTCACCGTTCATGAATCACAAAAATTCACATTCACAAATAACATGCACAATCAAGATTTTCTACAGCACACATCTCACAAATCCCATCTTCAATCTCCATTTAATCCTAACCTTCCTCCAATCTCCATAACTCAACAAACAAAAAACATAAAATACTAAAACTAAGAGGTTCGGATTTGGGGCTTACCTTCGACGACGATGATGCGACGGACACAGAGAGCGACAGCAGCGGCGACGGAGATGAGTGGAGAGAGACTGAGAGAAATAAGAGTCGTGAGAGAGACTGAGAGAATTTTCGAGAAGGGGAGGGGCTGGGGGAGATTAATTAACCCAGACGAAACGGCCTCGCGTCGTTTTGTCTATAATGACAAAACAGTGTCGTTTCGTCTAGGGTGTTTAAAAAAAAAAACCCCAAAGTTTTGTCTATGGGTTTTTTTTTAATATATATATAGCAGGGCTGGGCCCCCTCTGTCCCCCGCCTCTGCTGGGGGCCGTAGATGCAGGCAGGGCCACCTGCCCCCCGCATCTGCGGCGCAAATCCCCCGACTTGCCTGGGCGGGGTCGGGGCCAATGGGGCGGTGTAGCGAGGGGCGGGGCCCTACTGCCCACCCCTAGCCCTTAGGCCTCTTCGGCTTCAAACTAGAAGCCCAAACACCTTCACATGTTATTAATGTTAGAATTCGGCCTGAACTATATCTGAAAATATTAGAGACAAGGGTTATGACATATTGTTCTTAAATTTCATTTAAACTGGATTGATCCGAAGAGACACAACTAACAAAAAGATCAATTGCAAATTCACCTACAAAACCTACAATTAATTTGCATGATCCATATAAATTAAGATTACCTTTGAAGGCTTTTGCAAGTTCCACGGGTAGTTTCCTCAAAGCGGATAAAGTGACCATTAATGTTACCTAAACTAGTTGTGCTAGGATGTGTCAAAGTTTATATATATAAACCTTAATTGACAAACTTTGGATTGGCATTTTGAAAAGCAAAGGATTTAGGCAGAGGGTGGTATACGAAAGGGTTCCCTTTTTCTGCAAGTCAGCAAGCACTAACAGCACTTCCCAAGTGTTTGTAATTGGCCTCAAAGGGGTTAAATCACAATGGGGCGAAAGTGTTTGGTGAAAGGAAGTAGACAGTGCAGGCTGATTCGAAAACGAATTCTTAATTCTGTTAAGATGGGTGCTAAAATGGTGAATGTGGTACAAGTTCATGAACCTATCATGGAAGAGAGTATAATCTGCTTAGACTGGTGTTCTTTGTGTAAGAAAGATGGTGAATCAGTTGATGATTTGTTTCTGCATTGTGAGGTGGCAAAGACTTTTTGGGACGAGATTTTCAGTAGGTCAAGTATTGCTTGGGTGATGCCCAAGAGGTAGTGGTTCACTTGGCTTGTTGGAAAGGATTTATGGGTAGCCACCGCATTGCTACTATTTGGAAGATGATTCATATTTGATGTGTGCCTAAGACTGGAAAGGAATGGGCAGTGTTTTGGTGATAGAGAATGCTCGTCAGGAGAATTTAGAGAGTTTTTCTTTTGAAATCTGTCTTTGGCCAAATGTTCTTGTATCGAATGGGGATAATCTACATGATTTTCTTTTAGCATTTCCTAGCTCCTAGTCCCTAGCTTGTATTTAGGTGTTTCCACTTGTATACTCTTTGTATACTTGGGCTATACTTATTTACTTGCCTTAATAAAATATCTTATTACTTCTATAAAAAAAAAAAAAAAAAAAAGTAATTTGGTCCAGGGATCAAGTGGAAAGGGAACACTGTGGGAGGGGTTAAAGGTTGAGGAAAGGATACTAAAGCATCCCAGTGTCGTGCAAGAAAGGGAAAAGAGGACGGAGTTTATTTGTTTTCGTCGGAAAATGTCATAGGTTGTAATTCAGGCTCCATTCAGTTTAAAATACATCCAGTGGAAGAAATATCTGATGAGGATGAGAAGTTGGACTTGATATAGGAGGCTGTAATGGGGGATAAAGCTTCACAAGAGACAAAGGTCACAAGGCCTATCTTTATCAAATTCCTTCTCTTCTTTAAAGACTATACGACAAGCAAGATCTTCAAGCCTTTATCAGAAAACAAAAGAATTATGAATCTAATTCGGATATAACTTATAATTTTGTTGAGAAATGAGCTCAAAAGAAAAGTCTAAAACCACTTGGAAATAATCATCCCTAAATCAAACTGGTACACTCATGATTCCCAGATCACTTGTTTGGAATATAAAAGGGGTGGGAAACTTAGCACCAGTTGGAAAGTTAAGGAAATAATGAGAAACATCAACCTTTCATTATTACATTATTAGAACCATTTATATCATTTATGAAAGCCCATTGCCAAAAGCTCCATTTGATAATTACAACTCAAATGAAGTAGAAAACGGGAAGATATGATTATTATGGATAACTAAGTGTCCTTTAATTATTTGAACCTTTTATATCATTTATGAAAGCACATTGCCAAAAAGCTTCATTTGATAATTACAACTCAAATGAAGTAGAAAACAGGAAGATATGATTATTATGGGATAACTAAGTGTCCTTTAATCCATTACAGATCACCTCATGATCTGTTTCTGGTATTTTAACTATCATGACTTTGTATTTGTACTATCAATTATCTATGCAAGCTGTACTTATAAAGAAAGGAGAATGTTGTGGCAGGACCTATAACATCTTTAGATTCTTGACAGAACTTGAATTGTAAGTGGGGATTCCTAATCCAAAAAAAGATCTAATTGGGATAAGGTTTGCTCCCCGATCTCAAGTGGAGGGTGACAGTTCGAAATTTGAATAATTTTAATAAGGCTTCCCTTGTGAAATGGTTATGACGGTATAATCAGGAAGGGGAGTCTTAATGGAGGGTTATTATTGATTCCAAATATGGAAGTGATTTTTTTTTTTTTTTTTTTTTTTTTTTGTAGGGGGGGGGGGGGGGGGGGGGGGGGGGGGGGGGTGCTTAAAGAGGTGTGCATGGTGTAGAGTTGTGAAAAAATATTAGGAATGGGTGGGGTATTTTGTTTGTCACTTTAGATTTGGGTTGGGCTAGGGATCCAGGGTCAGATTTTGGCAAGACATTTGGTGTGGTGATATGTCCCTGAAGATTGCATTTCCTTCCCTTTTCGGATTGCTCGCGTCCAGGAGACTTTGGTGGAAGACCTTTTGGATAGCTGCAGTGGCTCCTTACAGTGGGATGTTCACTTTCTTTGAGTTGCCCATGATAGGGAATAGGGTGATATTTCTGCACTGTTCATCTTGTTGTATGTGTTAAGTATTGGTTGTGGTGAGGTGGATAGGATGCTCTGGATTCATCCTAGGAACAAGAAGTTGACAGTCCGATCCATGTACAAGGTTATGTCAGGTCAGAACCTTGATCATTTTTTTAAAGTGTATTTGGAGGACTAAGGTGCCTCCCAAAGTGGCTTTCTTTGGCTGGACTGCTTCCCATGGAAAGATCTTGACCATGGGACTGGTGGTACATATGTAAGAAAAGTGGTGAGTATGTGGATCATTTATTACTTCATTGTGAGGTGACAAGGTTTTTAGGAAGGAGATTTTTAATAGGTTCGAATTTCATGGGTGATGCCAAGGAGGGTGGTGGATCTCCTTGCTAGTTTGAGATTTCGGGTAACCACCATATCGCCGCCATGTGGAAAATGACTTCTTTATGTCCTATGTGGTGCATTTGGCTTAAAAGGAATAGACAGAGTTTTAAGGACCAAAAAAGATCTTTAGAAGATCCCTACCTTAATTCTATTGGCATCCGCTATTGTCTTTAATGGAGCTAGTTTTCATGATTTTCTTATACCTATTTCTAACTCCTAGCTTGTAACTAGGTGTTCAATCTTGTATACTTGCTGTGAACTTGGGCTATGCCTATTTAATTGATTCAATAAAATTTTACTTATAAAAAAAGTTTGGTCGAATTGTCATGTGTGGACCCTAAGGCCTTGTTTGGATTCACAGATGGTCTCAACCCATCTCATCTCAAAAACAATATTAAAAAATTATGTTCTAATAATATTTTAATTTTATAATATTTTTATTCGACTTTTTTTTTTCTTCTTACCCAAAACCTCATAAAATATTTTAACTCAAACCATTTCACTACTATTCACAAACTATCTCACTACTATTCACAAATTTTTTTATCTCATTTCATCTTATCTGTGTAACCAAACGAGGCCTAAATCATTATGAAACAAAAAGCTCAGGTAAAGTGGCTCAATGAAGGAGATGCCATGCTGCACTCCAACAATAAAGGAAAAGTGCTATTGTCAAAAAAATGACACCGGAGGATGGGACAGTATTGAACTCTTCGAAAAAATTCATGACGCTGCAGTTTTGTTCTTTGAAGACATGCTTTCCTCTAGAGGAAACACATCTGATTTTAGTTTTGAGTCAATCATTTCCCCGATAATCTCTATGCAAAACTCCAACAATTAATGAACTAAAGAAAGCTCTGAAAGATTTTCATGGATAGTAGCCCTGCATTAGATAGTTTTGGGTCAAGTTTTTATTTAGATTAATGGGATATCGTGATAGATGATTTGCTAGAAGTTGCCAGTGAATTCTTTAGCGGGAGTCCTCTCCCATTTTGCCAATGAATTATTGATGGGGATGTTCAGATGTAAGATATTCTTTTAACAATTAATGCAATTTTATATAAAACTTTTAAAGATGGGTTTTATGGGGTTTTGTAAAAGCGGTGAGACCCAAAAAGATATGTTTGGATTGAGAAAATGTTTTAGAGATATGTTTATTGGGATTTGAGAAGTGGACCCGGGAAGAAAATTTTTGTGAGAGGTTTTTGTTTTCAATTTGTAGAAGTTATTTTAGTTTTTGTTTGTTACGAAAATAGGTAAGACGTTTTGACAATTGAAATTGTTTTGGCGTGAAGATGTTTGGGTTGAGAGTAGAAAATTTCGAGAAACTTTATATTCATATAAAGTTTTTTAATTACATATATATATATATATGTATGTCTGTATTCACATATACACTAATACATATAAATGAGCTAAACGAGTTGAGTTGAGCTTTTCCAAACTATGTTCATGAGCCGAATCAAGATTTGGCAAGTTTGAGTTGTTTAATAATCAAATCTGTTTTAGCATTCCAGTTTAACTAATTTACTAAAGATCACATTCTAATCGAGCCCAAACCTAGGGGTGCTACCCGCCACTGCTCGGCATATTTTGCCTAGCCCTATCCCTCTGCCTTGCACACGGCGTGACCATAGCTAAGTTTACACCAATCCGCCCTACAGGCAGAAGGGTGGGCCAACGAGTTTTTCCTGGTAGATAAATATATAAAAAATAAAACGAAGCCCAAATCCTCAAATAATTAAAGATAAGCAAATAAAAACTTTAGAAATCTTAAGAATGTACGAGATAGAGAGCAAGAGAGGGGAGAGAACTCACAGGCTCACAATGACTCCATGACAGGGCAACATTTGAAAGAGAAATACATAGCAGAGCAACAATGGAATGTGACGATGAACCAAAAAATTGAAAAAAAAAAAAGGGGGCCAGAGAAAGAGAAAGAGACAGAGACACTAACCTGATGACTGCGTGGTAGAGTGGTGGTGGTCTGGCTACGACGACTCGATGGCGAGGGAGAATCTGAAGAAATGAAGCATTGGCATTTGACTGGTCGAACTACTAAACCTCAATATATAGTTACAATAAAGAAAAATTCTATACATGAGGCTCGTACTTATACACTACTTAAAAATATATAATTTTATTTTTTTATTCTCGTATTTTATATTAAATTGAAATATAAAATATAAAGATAAAAATATAAAATTATATATTTTTAATTAATGTGTAAGAGTGTGAGTTTCTGTGTAGCACAACTCTTACAATAAATTAAGCTCTTTAGTTATTTTTGATTAAACACTATTCACTAGTCAAAGTAATATTTTAATCGTTTCTAACAATTATCATATTTTAATCTTATATCAGGTGTGTGAGTTTTAAACTTTTTGACCCATTATATATTATATATAAATGTTACTTTTCATGCCCTTTCTGTTTTGTAATATCTTACATCTATTTCAAAAATCTATATTTTATTTTAATGTCTATATTATTTAATTATTTTAAAGACCATATGATCAATTTCAATTTTGATAAATAGTCCTGTTATTTTCTACCTATTCTATTTCATTTTTCAACAGTATGTAATATATTTTGCCTGAATTTTTTGGCATCTGGTGGTTGAATTCAGTTTGAAGAACTATATGAAGTATATTTGTAAAATATTAAAAAAATAAAAATTTGTGAAATATTATTAAAATATATAATATTATATTACTATTTGATTTTAGGATGGCTAGCCTAATGTAGATTAATCTCTCCAAAAGTTTTGACTATAACTAAAACTTCAAATTCTAGTCAAGATTTGGACTTGGCAATACTCTAACGGTAGCATTTTAAGTTGTGTGAATTATACAAAATAACTGCCATGTTAGATTTGCTTTAACTTTGATGAAGACCCTAGTTTGAGTATTAAGGTATTCTCAGGTATTTAGAGATGTTTTGAGAATACTTCACTATTATTTATTATTTTATTATTATTTTTTATTTATTTTTTATTACTATTCACTACTAATTAATATTCAATTATTATTTTTTTATTACTATTCACAGAATATCTCAGTAACCTGCGTGGCTTGGCTAGACTCTGTTATTTACTCCCCTGCCTTCGATATTCCATTGATCATTCGCTCCTTCATTCTTCGACCGTTGATAAACGAATACAGGTAGTGGTTTTTGCTCGTCTTTAATATGAAATTCGCCTGCAAAGTTCAATGCTGCATTGATGGTGGCGTATATGGCTAGGCTGTTAGGTTCTTCCAGCTCAATGAAACATCCCACCAAGGAAGATTGGAGGCTTTTGAGAACCTGCCGCGTTGGGTACGGGGGAAAGAGAGGTGATGAGAGGGAAAGAGGAAGGGGGGATTATACAGAGGGTGGTAATGGAAGGGACAAAAGGTTAACCATTCTCAAGATGATACCCCTACAAAATGCTGAGATTAGTAATGGTTGTGTGGTTTTCAACATGAAATTTCCAACTTTTTCACAAATTGAGCTACATCCAGAACACATGCAACCAATTACAAACATGCATTTCCATAGGTTGAAGGAGTAACAGCATTGGGTGGGTCTCGCCTTGGCTGGCAAAAGGAAAAGGCAAGCCTGATATAAAGAAATGATATCTTGAAGCAAAATTTCAACCTTTGCAATGGGCAGTACTCAGATCCATATACACGAGCATAAGAAGTTGGGATATAAAGGCTGCATTGAGCTGAGTTTTAATATAAACTCAATATATAATTTGCTGACAATCAGAACAATAACAATAAACAAAAATTTCTGAAAAAGTTAAATTACATTAGCATTTGCATCATCCAATGACCCGCAGGCAAAGGTAATCACGGCTCAAGTAATGGGCTAAATGCTTTGCTATGTCTTCTTCACAGTAAGTTTCCCAAGCACAGCACGGCGCCAAAGTACAAACAGGAAGCAAGGTACTCTTTCCGCTGATATTCTGCGAGCTCGAAAAGGCTGTGAAAGCAGCAAACTTATGATTGCAAGGACCAAGGGGGATCCAATGTGGTGGCACAGACCAACCAAATGAAGTTATATATGTAAACCATAAGAAGCATGATGTAGCTAATACCCTATCTGTCACCAAATTGGTCAGTTACTCTTCCTATTACCACTACCACCTCAAAAGTAAATTGAAGAAAAAACAGGAAATTTGTCAAGACGAATTACAACCCTGAAATTGTAACAAAGATACAAACAGATAACATTTCAATGTTTAAAACTTATTCCAATGAGGAGGAGATTTTTTCTCCTCGTTCTAAAAGTAAAATTCAAGCCTCAATTCTCACCTCAAAGTGACAAGGAAAATGAAGGGCAGCAAATTAGGCAGCAACAGTAGCATGCTTTTTCCCTTTTTTGCCGGCATGGGATTTCTCCCCATCCTTGATCATTCTAGAAAGAATATCAGCCTGCTTTGTGTTGCCCTCCTGATTAAGGCTCTTGATCAGAGCCTCACGACTACTCCAATCCGTGGCCCCTCCTTTCTCCATAATTTTACACAAAATTGAATATGCATTGAGTGTTTTCCCTGCTGCCAAGAGAGCATCCAACACTTTCTCATAGCTTGAAAAGTCTACAGTATAGTCTCTCTCCAACGCAAAATCTAACACCTTAAGAGCAGCAATGGTCTTCCCCTTCTCACAAAGAACGGTAAAAAGAGAATCAAAATCAGGCGAGCACCCGCTGTGCATGAGTAGATCAATTCGTCCCAGGGCTTCCTCAACGTGACCTCTCATGAGAAGGGCTTCCAAGATCTTAGCAACCAAGTCCATGTTCTCCTTCACCCCCTTCTCCACCATGCTCTTCATCACTCGACTTGAAGTTTGAACCCTCCCATCTTCAAATAGGCTCTCCATCACTGACCTGAAGAGTGAGGAATCTGGGAGATGCCCAACTTCGATCATACTATCCAAAGCTGTTTTAGCATCAGCTGGTTCACCTCTGTTCAAGTAGCTCTTGATAAGCAATTTAAAGGAATCTGCATCTCTAGAAACCCCTCTCCTACCCATGATCCTTAGAATCTCAAAAGCAGAATCAGGATTCCCTTCTCTGGAATGCCCACATATCAAATTATTAAAAGCAAATGAATCCAGAACACCTTTTTTCATCAGTTGACGGAAAAATATTTCTGCTTTCCCCGTCTGCCCATGCTCGCACAGATACTGAATCATTGGGTTATAAGCAGTAGACTCCATCTCAAAAGAAGTCTGTGGCCTCAAGATGATTTCCTTCTCAATCAGCTTATCCAACAACTTAATTGCCCGATCATACACACCAGCCTTGCAAAAGTTCTCAATTAAGACCCCATAGTGACCAGCCTCAGTAGGTATGCTCAGCCGAATCATTGACTTGAGCACATCTGCAGCAGCATCCAAGTCACCAGAGTTGCACTGACATGTTAACAGTCTAATGAAGATGGAACTATCCTTAGGAGCAAAATGTCTCTCAACCATCTCCTTCAACATCATTCGAGCTTCAGACATTTTCTCAGCATCACAAAGCCCAGGCAACAAGGTCGAGTATGTGACAGCATTGGGCTTAACACCAAAAGACTTCATCTCATCCAACAATCTCAACCCGTCATCGATTCGACCAACTGAAACATACCCTTTTATCATGGTAGTATAACTTATAACTGTAGGAGCTATGTTCCTCCCCTTCAACTCGTCAAACAACTTCTCTGCCTCATCCATCATCTTAAACCGATAATACCCATTAATCATAGTGTTATACGTGACCACATCCGGAGAAATCCCTCTACTCTTCATATCCTCGTAAAATCTTTTCGCCGTCTCCAACCTCAACGACAAAAAGAATCCCCAAAGCATAAGATTGAATGTATGACGAGTAGGCTCAATCCCTTCATTCAACATCGCATTAAAATACCTCTTCGCCATCATATACCGCCCCCGCCTCAAAATCACCTTAAACAAAGCATCGTAGGACTTGACACTCCTCTCCACACCCAATTCCTTCATTTTCTGAAAAATCTTAACAGCCTCCTGAACAATCCCGGCTTTACCATAGCTCTCGATGAGGACAACAAACATGTCCTCGTCCCACTCGACGCCCTTTTTCGGCATATCCAATAGTATGCACCTGGCGTGGTTGATCTTCGAAGCGCGGCCTAAAATCTCAATCATTTTCAGATGGGTCTCGCGGTCGTGATGGACCAGCCCGGCCCGCTCGACCCACCGGAAGAACTGTAGCGCGTGCTCCGAGTTAGTGGAACTGTGCAATACATTCCAGACGAGGGAGTTGTCGAATTCGGGCACCAATGCCCGGATTGAGTTCTGCAACCGGGTTGTCCAAGCCCGGCTCGCCATCATCTTACATATAACATCCTCTATCTTTTCTGGATTCCGACGCTCACCTCGTGGAGTTCTCTGGTAGACCTTCGGCTCTCCATCTGCCGTCTTTGGGTTTTCGACTTCGAATTTTGGGTCGGAAGGCGCACCCGGTTCGGGATCTGGGTTTGGATTCTGATCAACGGAGGAGATTGTGTCATCAGTGGAGGAGAAGAAGCGGAGTAGATTAAGGGTGGAAGTATTTGAGGTTCTGGGAATGTTGGGAAAAACCCTAAGCGTCCATTGGTGGGGTTTAGATACAGTAATGAATGCCATTGAGTGGAATGCTTCGAATCACTGAAATGGGTTTGTGGAGTGAGGCTGTGTCGGGTTTGAATCTTTGGTGTTCGTCGCTATACGAATCTACATGGAGAACAAAAAAAAAAAAAAAAAACAGAGCGAGATCAGAGAAACAGAGAGGCTAGGGTTTAAGACAGTTTTCATGAATTTTGTTTTTTTGGATGGAGAAAGGGGTGGACTACTGGACTCGATGTTTAAATTGGGCCGATCCATATAGAACACAGCCTAGGCTCATCTTGGGCTGCTTTTGGGCTCATAGTAATTTCATATACCGCCGTCCTTTATCTTTATTCTTTTTTCTCCATATTATCAAATTCAAAAATGATATTAAAATTTTTTTTAAACTATTTTATCAATTAATTATTTTTCAAAATGTAATACTTTTATCACTTTTAATACTTATAATTTTCCTAAAATTAATAGAAATTTTAGAACCGAGTATTATCTAAACCGAGACATATAACAAAAGAGAATGAAGATACAAAAAATAACTTAAAAATAAAAAAAAAAATCAATCAAAGTTAGGACTGGTTTGATCTCAATCACTACTATATGGAATGGTTCAGTGGGTCACCCCATATATGGCCTCTTATTATTTTACAAACTTTTTTCTGTTTTGATTTAATTATTTTTATGGCTAATTTTGTTTAGGAAAAATCTAGTTGAATTGATAAAAGTAATCGATTAAATTTTTTACTTTTATTTTTACTTAATGGTTAAGAAAGTAAATATTAATGAATTCATATTTTTTTATTTTTTAAAAATATTTAAAACTTTGTAAAAAATAATTAAAAGAAGAGAGGAAAAAAAAAAGTACATATTTACACTTATCAATCTACTTCTTCGATTAAATCGAGTGGCACAGTATTAAATATTCTTTTAAGTTTTATTATATTATCAAATAGGTCGTTCGTTAATTGGTGTAACATGGCTTTCGGTATCGTGTGGTAAAACCGCCTTTAATTACATTGACGGAATATGAATGGCCAATTTAATTATCGAACTATGAAATGATAAATTGAAATTTAAAAGGAATAAAAAAAAACAAAAACTGTATAATTAAAGACTTTTTTGTACTTGGCCTTTTTTTTAAACTCTTATTTTCCTTTATACTAATTTTCCCTTTTTTTAGAAGTTATAATAATAATAATAATAATAACAATTTTCCTTAACTTCTGTTTTAGAAGTTTAAAGAGTTTGCTTCCTGAGTAATGTTGTTATACACAACACTCTCATCTAATTTTAAACATACTAAGTAGTATGTGGCACATTCATTATCATTAGATGATAAAGAAGCATGTAATAAATATATATTTAATGATAAAATGTGTCACATCATATTTAGTGAGATGAAAGTAGAATGGTAGTATGGTGTATAGCATTTTCCTAACTTCATATATCCATGATATCTTTTCATCCCAATGAAGAAAATGGTTTATCGAGGTGTTCTAACTATTTTTTTTTTCTTTCTCTCTTTCTTATTTGATTTAAGGGTAGATATTATGCAATCGAGGATGGAATATAAAATAAAAAGATATTGCCCCTTTGATTTGGATTATTTAATTTAAAACGAGTTAAAATATTGCCCCTTTGATTTGGGTAATGAGTATTTTCAGATATTCTGTGAATAGTAGTAAAAAAAGTAATAATAGAATATTAAATAGTCATTAATAGTAGTGAAAAGTAAGTGAAAAATAATAATAAAATAATAAACAGAAGTGAGATATTTTTAGAATACCTGAAATATTCTCAATACCCAAACCAGGTAGATTCACATGAGATCCTTATTGTCTGAAAGTCTCATAAAAATAGTGCTAAAGAGTAATGTTAGGTAGGACTGAGCAAAAATTTAAAAATTCGACTCCGCCTCTGAAATCTGGCTCCGATTCTTCCTCCTCCGAATTTATCCTCTAGCTTCGGCTCTGCTCCGAATCCACCTCCGACAACGCCTCCAATATTGTGCATATGTTATAAAAATATATGTATTTTTCTATACATGCATCATATATTTTATATAACTATAACTTATATAGTTAGTTAAATAATGAAATGTTTATTATTATAAAATAATATATTTATACTATAATATAAATTGACTAAATTGACTAATAATAGTTTAGTATATGACATATGTAAACATTACTGATGTAATAACTTGTAATACTAATGTATAAAGACTAATTGTAATACTAATATATAATAACATTTAATACTAATGTATAAACACTAATCTATAAAAATAACATGTAATACTATTATACTAATGTATAATAACTAGGGTATAATAACATGTAATAGTAATGTATAATAACCAATTCATAATAACTAGATTATAATAACATGTAATACTATTATAATAAAGTATAATACTATAAAGACAAATGTATAAATTTATAATAACGTGTAATACTAATGTATAATAACTAAAGTATAATAACTATGGTATAATAACATAATAGTAATGTATAATAACCAATGTATAATAAAAAATTAACATGTATACTAATGTATAATAATACTAGTATAATAACATATAATACTAAGTCTAGTATATCATTAAGTTAGAAATAAGTTAGAAACTAATATAATAATATGTAATTAATCACTATAGTACAAGTCTATAGACTATAATAAGAATAAGGTAGACACTAGTAGTCTATTATAATACAAGTATAATGAGTTAATAACATGTAATACTATAGTACAATAATATGTGATTATAATAATACTAGTATAATAACATATAATACTAAGTCTAGTATATCATTAAGTTAGAAATAAGTTAGAAACTAATATAATAATATGTAATTAATCACTATAGTACAAGTCTATAGACTATAATAAGAATAAGGTAGACACTAGTAGTCTATTATAATACAAGTATAATGAGTTAATAACATGTAATACTATAGTACAATAATATGTGATTATAATAATACTAGTATAATAACATATAATACTAAGTCTAGTATATCATTAAGTTAGAAATAAGTTAGAAACTAATATAATAATATGTAATTAATCACTATAGTACAAGTCTATAGACTATAATAAGAATAAGGTAGACACTAGTAGTCTATTATAATACAAGTATAATGAGTTAATAACATGTAATACTATAGTACAATAATATGTGATTATAATAATACTAGTATAATAACATATAATACTAAGTCTAGTATATCATTAAGTTAGAAATAAGTTAGAAACTAATATAATAATATGTAATTAATCACTATAGTACAAGTCTATAGACTATAATAAGAATAAGGAAGACACTAGTAGTCTATTATAATACAAGTATAATGAGTTAATAACATGTAATACTATAGTACAATAATATGTGATTGTCAATAATCATTACTATAGTACAAGTATAAATGTATAATAATACTAGTATAATAATTATATTTAAATTTTAGACAATATAGTACAAGTCAATTTAATTAATAATTTTCATTAATCAATACTAACAATCAAAATTGAGTGATGGAAAAAATTATAAAAATAATAAATAGAATGATAAGTTGATAACATATAATTAGACACTATAATATGATAAAATGTTAAACGTATAATATTATAACATATAATTAATATCTAATAATAATTAATACTAACAATTATAAAAACCATAAATAAAAAAACTTAGGGTTGAAAGCCTAAAACAAAGATAAAGATTAAAATTAAATTTAGTATTTTATAAAATAGGGTTTAGTTCAGGATTTAGGAGAAAAAAGCCCATAAGGAAAAAAAATTGGGTTTAAAAGCTCAAAAGGGCCAAAAATGGAAGCAGTACAGCCCAAAAGGCAAAACCCAACCCAAATTCAGCCAAAACGACATCGTTTTTCTAGTCAAAACGATGTCGTTTTGGTTAGATTGTACGAGACTTTATTCTTCCACAGCAAAACGGCGTCGTTTTGACTAAATATCATCTGACCTATTCCCCCCTGCTACCTCAGTACCTCACCCTCATAACTTTCCTTGAAAAAACCCTAGCCTCCAGTCACCACTCGCCTCTCAACCTCTTCCCCCATCGTGCAAACGCCATCCTTCAAATGCCTCTCGCCATCCGACCCTTCTGAACCACTCACTCACTCACTCTCAAACCCACTCTTTGACTCAGTTGCATCCTCAACCACTGCCTAATGACATCGATAATTGTAAGTGCCTCTTTCATTATGTGAACTTATTTTTCGTTTTTTGGATCTTATCTCTGGTTGATTGTGGAGGTTTGGTGAATGTATTATTGTTTATTTCCCCAGTTGCATATGTCAGTTTTATATCCCAAGTTGTATTATTGTTGATATCCCGAGTTTTTGTATAATGAATTATTTGATGGTATTTATCAGTGTGTGTGTCTGCATGTAGATGCGGTTTTACTTGTACGTTTGTAAAGTAATTTATTCTATAATTGGTGATTCTGCTGCATATTTATGTATTATTCTGTTGCATGTTACTCTCACGAATCTACTACATCCTATGCCTTGCTTCATTGCTTTGTATTATTTTGTTTCAATGTGTAAATGAAAAGAGAAATTAATCTATTTTGTGAATTCTTGGTTGTGAATTTGTGTAGATGTGTAAATGCCTGGCTGTTTTAATTAAATTAATTATAATCTATGAATCTGTGTAGTGGTCTGTGACTCTGTGTTTATGATCTGTGTTTATGATATGCAAGAACTTTGTGAATCTTTTTGTTTGTGAGTAATCTTAGATTACTTTTTGTTATTTACAATATTTGCAAATAATTTTAAGTTATGCTCTAAGTTTTGTATCATTTGTTTCTAATGATTCATCTCTTTGTGAATCTATATTCTGTTCTCTAGTTTTAATATGGTTGTGAATCATTGGTTGTGAATCTTTGGTTGTGAATCTGATCATGAAGCTTTTGATTTGTTGTATTGTGTTTTAGTTTTAAATCATGAATGTTGAAGGCGCTGCAAGCACTCATACGTCCACCTCTACATCATGACCAAAAAGACCACTATAGCCTATTGAGGCCCCCATTATCAAAGAGTCTAGTAAATGATTAGACTCTTTGATTAGCACTCTTAATATCTTATGTTCTACCATTTGCCCTCCACTAAGTAGTAGAAACCCTAAGAATATGTGTGAGGTATGAGATCGTATGAGGTATGAGATCACTTCACAAGAGTCCTTGATTGTGATCCCGATGAACCTACAACCACTTGCAACCATTGTGGGAGGTTGTGGAAATGTCATCCCAAGAGGCAGGGCGCTTCAGCCTTGAAAGCACATATCTCCCTTTGCCCTAAAGCAAGAGTAGATTGGACAAGAGTCAACAATTATTCCTCTTGGAGGAAAGAGTTGAAGGAGAGGAATGGGAAAAGGCACTAGGGATGACCAAGTATAAAGAGAAAAAAATTAGGGATGTCCTTGCTAGGATGATGATAGTTGATAAGTTGCTTTTTTAGTTACATTTTCACTACTAAGCAAAGAGTGTGCTTGAGCACCAATACTTGGACGTCTATCCAAAACATTAATTACATATATGTCACGGCTCATTTTATTGATAGCAGTTAGAAGTTGCATAAACAGATAATTTCATTTAGTTGTATTAGTGATCACAAAGGTGCAACGATTGGGAGGGTGTTAGAGTTTATGCTTGATTGGGAGATTGACAAAATTCTTATAATAACGGCAGACAATGCTTCCTCTAATGACCCCGCTATTAATTGGATGAGAATAATTGAAGTTGGAAGATTGGAGTGTGTTGCAGATCATGACTTTATTCACATGAGGTGTACTGCACACATTTTAAACCTTATTATCCAAGAAGGTTTAAAAGAAGTTGATGAATCAATCACAAATATCCGTAATTTGATTAGGTATGTGAAATCTTCTCCCTAAAGACTTGTCACTTTCAAGTCTTGTATTGAGGGGTCAAAAGTTTCATATAATATTTTCTTATGTCTTGACATACCTACTAGATGAGACTCAACTTTTCTTATGTTAGATGTGGTTGAGAAGTATAAAAAAACCTTACAACTTTTCCTTGATGAGAATCTGAACTCACAGGTTTATTTGTCTGAAGATGAGCATGGGAGCAGAGGATTAGGAGCTTTTGTGCTTGATGATTGAGAGGCTATAAAAAACATTTCGAAGTTTCTAGGAGTATTTTATAATGTCACATTGTGTATTTCTGGTACATTATATGCGAATCTGTATTTTGAAGAGCTCATTAATATTCATGCAAATTTGAATAGTTTTTGCGATAGTAATAATCGACGTCTCAGTGCAATGACTTTTAGAATAAAAAAAAATATGATAAATATTGGGAGGAACTTGGAAAGATAAACAGGTTGTTGTTTGTTGCTACCATTCTTGATCTGCGGTACAAGTTGGCTACTCAAGCATATTGGTTCAATCAAACATTGGGCGATGAGAAGGGTGAAGAATTTGTTGAAATCCTTAAGAGGGATATGAAATTTTTATATAAACAGTATGTTACGTTTGGTGGTCGATACACATGTGGGTCTAATTCAAATATTTCTGACACTTGTAATGAGAGTAGTATCTCAATGTGGAGTAGCTCTTCAACCGATCCCTTAGCTTTTTTGGGAAATTTCCTTAACGAGCAGAAATCAGCAAGCTTGATGGACTGTAAATCGGAGCTAGAACGGTTTTGATATCCAGTTCTTGCTATTATGGCGAGAGATATCTTGGTCATTCTGATTACCACCGTAGCATCTGAATCAACATTTAGCAAATGAGATCATGTCTTGTATCCTTTTTGGAGTTTTTTGGCTCCTAGAACTGTGGAGACTCTTGTGTATAAGCAAAACTGGTTGAATTCCACTCCCATATGTTTGTGTCAAAATTATTTAGATACAATTGATGATGTGGAGAGCTATAAGTTAGACTCAGGTAATATATTTCAAACTTAATTAGTTTTGTTATATATCTTGATATGTCATTTTTATAATAATTTCTTATATTTTAACATCTTAATGTAGAATTGACTATCAATATGATGAGTTTACTACATGCAGACGATTGAGGTTTGAGGTGCATTTGTAAAATTGTATAATTAATTTGTTGTTTATGCAATTGTGTTTGCTTTATTCTTATAAATTTATGAGGTATCTTATTTCCTCATTAATTTTGTTCTTTTTTTCAAGCACCACTTGGAATGTCACTCACTTTTTTGGTTCTTTTATTGGAATGAGAACAATTTATTGTTTGTTTTTTGTTATTAGAATTAGAACTTCTTATTGATGGATGATGGGTTGGTTGGATAATTTGGGAGGATAGATTATAAATGATGGATGCGTTGAATGGATGGTAGATAATGGATGTTGTTGGCTTTGTTTGATTTTTGTTGTTATTGGAATTGTAATCTCACATTACCTATGGACAAGGTCTTGGGTATGTTTATAAGGAATGATCAATCATTTCTTATTGAACTAGTTTTATGAGATGAGTTAAACCCGTGAATTTCTTCATGGTATCAAGCCTGCCACAGGACGAATGAGGCCCACTCTACTTACCCCGTGATAAGGACCAGGAAAAATACTATCTTGCACGTGAGGAAGGGTGTTGAGGAATAATCACACATTGCCTGTGGACAAGGTCTTGGACATGTTTATAAGGAATGAACAATCATTTCTTTTAGAACCGATTTTATGAGATAAGTTAGACCCATTAATTTTTCATGGTATTAGAGCCTGCCATAAGACGAATGGGGCCCACATTACTTACCCCGTGACAAGGACCAGAAAAAATATTAGACTGCACATGAGGGAGGGTGTTGAAGAATAATCTCACATTACCTATGAGCACGGTTTTGGACATATTTATAAAGAATGAGTAATCCTCTCTTGTAGAAATGGTTTTATGATATGAGTTAGGCCTATAAATTTCTTCAGGAATGAGATAATAATATGAAATTTAAATTGGATTGTTAGTTGTAGTTGTGAACAACTAATAATATTTGATGGCTTGTAAGTTTGTAACTTATTGTTGTAGTAAATTAGTTCTAGATTTGGTTATGTGTTTGTAACTTGTAGTGAGTGAATAATTTAGTTTAGTAATTTTGGTTATATTTTTTAAGTTGTGATGATTCTAGTGAATGATTTAGTTTTACAATTTTGGTTATATTTTTTTAACTTGTAGTGATTCTAGTGAATGATTTAGCTTTATAATTTTAGTTATGTATTTTTAATTTGTATGAATGGTTTAGCTTTATAATTTTGATTATGTATTTTTAATGGATATTTGAGTCTATCCTCATAGTTGGAAAATTTCTTGTTGCTGGTTTGAATTTAGTTGTATTAAATCTTTGTGATATTGTTTTCATGATATCTAGAATGATGATATGTAATACTTATCTGTTTATAGTGTCCAAGATTATAGATTTTTGTTGTCAACTACCTATCGATACCAAATTATAGTGTCTAGGCCTGCAACCCGACCAATCCGGTCTGTGTTTGGGCATGACCTAATCCGACCCGATAGACAAGATGTGACGCTCACAGATTCCGCTTGGGATCGGAAAGACATCCGAGGCGTCAGGACATGCAACACAAGGTTACCTGCCCCCATTTATGACATGTAAGATGCAATGTTCCTAATATGCATATAATATTATGCAATATTCGCAACGGATAATTTTTTTTTGAGCAATACTATACACCAAAATTATAATATCTCAAATACTTAAAACATACTTCATACATAAAGGCATACTAAACAACTGAGATCACAACACTTGTCCAAAATGGTTGTGAACAAAAGAGTGCTGGAGATTGAACTCCACAAAATACAAGTAGTAATCTAGGACAACTACATCTATGTCTCACCATCGCTTAGTCAACCGTTTCCAATTGGTCTATTCCTGGTTCTCCTTCAGATCCTGTAACAAGATCTACTATTCGGGGGAATGGTAGTTGGGACTACCACAGTGAGATTTGATTACAAATCTCAGCAAGTTAACAAAAAACCTTCACACAGATTAATTATACACGCATGGCAATAAATGTATGAATGCACAATTAAGTCAATAGTAAATATAACATAACCTGACATAACATGGCATTAAATAATAAGCATAACGTGACTTTACATATCATGGCATGAACTGAAACTGAAACTTAGCTTGACGTGACATAAACTTGAAACTTGACATGAACGTCAGCTTAAACATAACATAATGTGAAACATGACTTGAATGTGAAATACATGAACTTGGAATCTTGCTCAGTAGACTTAATTAATAAAGTGATCATACGGGTGCTACACGGGTCCCCTTAAGCCGTGTGTCCCTGCCGATTACCGCATCACAACACATGTGTCTATACCAGCTGTGAGTGCGTTAATACGTACTCCACAATTGCTATGGCCCCACATATTCTACGTGTCACAATTGATGTGTCTCATGTAGTGTATGCTCCACAATTGTTGTAGCCCCATACTTCATGCTCCACAGTTGTTGTAGCCCCATAATTTGTTTGTGCCACACTTGCTATGGACATACGTAAAATAAAGTGGCTCCATCGGCGTTAGTGCCTGACGTGCCCCGGTGACCAGCTAGTTAGGCCTCATTCACAACCTGTTGACTATATTTCGTCAACCCAAGAAATTTCACACTTATTTAGACACTCCAGAGTGAACAAATGAGTTCCACTAGGATATTACCCTATCCTAGTGCTTAGGGTCGTGATTGACATGAATAATTTAATAAGACTGTTCTCGAGATACACAAATTGTATTCGAGACGAGATGACATGAATACGAAAAGACAGAAGTCCTGACGTAGCGTAACGTGACATGAATGTAAGAAGACAAACATGACATATGTCGAGACATAAATGAAACAAACAACATTTCATAACATGACATGCATGTAACACACAAAATTTTGTAACATGGAATAACATATAACAGACAACATTTCATAACCTGGCATAACATGTGACAGTGAATATTACGTGACATGACATATATGTAACAGATGACACACGTAATGTGACATACTTGCAACAAATAGTCACATGAGACAAAATATATTATGTAATAGATAAGTATTTCGTGACAGAATAATTCGAGTAAAAGATAAACATGAGATGACATAGCATGGCATGGCATATAAAACAACAAACAAACATAAAATGTAGTTCTCTTACCCATCACACATACACAGTAATCTGATAGTAAATTAAGAGCTAACTTACCTCGATAATCACGTTTTACTAGAAAAAGTGCGAAACACGAGAAATTGAAAAAGGGTATTCTAAAAATTAGAAATTAATTACTAATGATTAGAAATGTGAAAATAGAAAACTTAAAGTAAAATTACCATTTTACCCTCTACATGTGAGAAAATGACCATTTTACCCATAATTTAAGGATTTCACATTATAACTCCAAAAATGACCAAAATTTACATTCTTCATGTAAATTTTGTCCTAAACTCAAATATCAACTCAGAAAAATTTAAAACCATTCACAACTATGGAAAACTCACTATGGCCGAAACCTACATAGGCAATTTCTCTTGATTTTGGTTGCAATTCTTTCGAATTTCAAAACTCATGATTAAACCAAAATTTTGTAACAAAAATCTTCCTATCCTAAGTTTAAAAGCACACTTAAAATATCCATTAAGAAAAGCTAATCATCAACACCAAACTTTTTGTAAAAAGACCCAAACTTTTTAACAAAAAGTAAACCCTTAAAAATACAAGTTTTGATTTTAATAAAAACATCTCCAAGAATTCCAAAAAAAAATCAAATCTTATTTCTAACATATTCATAACATCATCCTAAGATCAACCATGTTTTAAATCATCAAACAAAAGTCACCAAAAATCACAAAACGACACTTGGTGTTTTTGGTTTTAAACTTAGCCCAAAACAAAAACTTTTCTCTCCACTAACTTTGATCAATCTCTTGATCCATGGCTTAAAGACATGTGATCTTCAAACTAAAATATCTCATGGTTTAAAAAATGTGTCCTAAGAAGATCCAACCATCAAACTTAAAATCACATGGCTAAAATTCAACAAAACATGGATCTAACCCAAAAATATCAAATCTTAGGCCAAACCGAAATCCTCTTGCATAGAAAATCATATCTTTAAAAATAATACTAAATATCTTTGAAATAACATCCTAACATGTATATAAGATACTTAGGATCATCATATAAAAATATTAAAGCCTTTGGAATAAGATTAAACCACGAAATATTCAAACTTTCACAAAACAAAAACTGTTTTTTCACTTCCAGTTTTCAAGTTTCTAAATTTAAGAAAATCTATCATCAAAAACTTTATTCATAAAACAAAACCTCAATGAACATTCTTAAACACATGCTAGAAACACTCCATAAAATTTTCGGACCAAGATATGTCCATTAGCTTGGTCAACAATTCCAAAACATATCATACTCTCCAATTTCACTCTTAGAATGACCTTTTTATGGTTAAAAATACTTTTGACCGATCAAATGAGTATATAATGAGACTAATAAGATATCCACCGAAACTAAACGCAAAGACGAACAACTTTTACGAATGAGTCATCGTGAAAAAATACTTACAATGGGTGGAAAATGGCCACGCAAAAAGACACAGAAATCTGCCCTATAGAGCGCTTTTAGGTTTCTCTCTAAGAACGGGAAAGAGAAGTGATAAAATGGAGAGAAGTGTGTCTTGCACGACTTTAGACTCCTGGAGGGGGAAGTTATGGGCTTGAAAGACTCTTGATTGAAGTTGGCTATGTGACATGAAGTTGAGAGTAATAAGGGCGGAGGATTGCCTGCAGCAGGTTGATGGAGTGGATTTCTCCTTCACATCAAGTCACTATTGAATGCAGCCAATGGCAATGGATGGTCTGCCATGTGGAGGAGGAAACTTCTTCAAGAAGCTTTGCCAAGGTGGCCAATTTCGTGGGCCTTGGTAGGCCCCAACCAAGTGGGTTTCAATTTGGGGTTTAAAGGGGTTTGCTTAGGGTTTGAGATGTTATCAAGCCCAAAACCAATTTTTCTTGGCCCAATCAAATTTTCAAGATTTAAAAAGTTAGATAATGATGTCATAACAAAGATTTGATTAATTAATAACATATGGAAGTTATTTAATCAAGTGATTAAATACAATGCTAGAAATCGGGTTAGAAAGTATTTGGAGGCCAACTTTAGGGTTAGGGAAACCGTTTAGGGTTTCGGTTTCAACCAAGCTTTTGGAGTTTCAATTGGATTCCAACCATTTAGGTTTTGCTAGGATTGAAATCTTCTTTGGTCTGTCACAATTTGGTTGAATAGATGAAACAAAGTTTTGCATAGGTGACATAATCTCACACATTGATTTCCTTCACAAATCTATCTAATGGTTTCTCTTTGTGTCAAGTGTATAATACCATTCACTATGTGTGGCTAAGATATTGCCAAGTGTCCAAATAAAACTTCTCTAACCTAATTTGGACATTCCACACTGTGATTTTGAAAACACTGCACTGGGTGTACATATCGAGGTTACTATTCACTCCAAAAAAAAATGCATAAAAACTTAGTATTGAAAAATTCTAAATATTCATGTTAATCTACAGTGAAAATCGTTTACGGAAATTCATCCTTGAAGTGCCCTAAAAAAATAATTTCACAATTTCGAACAGTCGTTTCATCAAAATTATGAAAATGAGTTATTACGCCATAAAATCTTAAATAATCAACTGAGTCTAATGGTGAAGACCATAACTCATTCTGACACTTCTAACTACCTCAAATAATTAAACTCATATTCCTAGCACCATAGCGAGTGATAACACTAACCATGTTGATAGATTAAAACCTGAGCAATTGGTCAATTTGTAAAAACTTATGGGGTTTTCACGAGATTCCTAAAGTCAATAGAAGTTCCACTAGTAAATTTCTAGTGAGTTGTTACACAAGAAACATAAATTGGCCTGACCCGGCACAGGTCAACTCGTTAAGTTTTATTTATTTATTTATTTTTAACAACGCCACCTTTTCTTTTTTCCCAAACACTTTCTTGAAAACCAAACAATAGCAAGCATCTTATCTAGAATTGAAAAAAGCAGAAAAAAAAAAGGAAAGCTTCAAAACGAAATCCAGGAAGAAAAAAGCTCATCATTTGAGTATATAGTTTAGTTTGTGTGTACATGATTCGTGGTCTCTCTTTTGTCGTAGAATCCGCAGTGGTCACTGTATTCAACCACACTGATCCAACCCATCTCATGTTTACATTAGATATATTTATTTATTAAGAAAGAAAATGAATGTGATCAATCACTTGTTTGACAAAAGATGCTTAAGTTATAATTTTATATATTATTATAAACAGCAAGTATCTTACCCAAAACTGAAAATGATTGATAACCAAACAAAAATGAGCCAAAAAAGGAGAGACTTTTTCCAACACTTTCTCGGAAACCAAACAACGACAAGTATCTTACCCAGAACTGAAAATGATTAATAACCAAACAAAAACGAGAGAGAGAGAGAGAGAGAGAGAGAGAGAGAGAGCTTAAAAGGCGAATAAAAATTAAAAGAACAAAGAACAAGTTTCTTACCCAGAAACCCTAATCAAACCTAGAAAATATCCAAGGGTCAATATAGAAAATAGCCACTCTTTATAACCACCGTACCACCAAACAACGTTCCAATCAGAGACAGTCTTCCTTCGATCATCTTCTCTGATCTTCCTATTTCCACCAAACAACGTTCCAATCAGAGACAGTCTTCCTTCGATCATCTTCTCTGATCTTCCTATTTCACACAAAGGTATAAGTATATATATTGAATTTCAACACCTAGACAACAAAGCCCACCAAGAAAATTCGTCGACTATGCAAGAACCTTTGGGAGAATTGGTTGAAAATTATCCGAGAGAATGAAAACATTGAGAGAGAGAGGGGGGCAAAGAGAGAGAGAGTTGTTGGAGACAAATTTTATGTCCGCATGTCAATGTGAGGCCAATGATGATAGAGAGAAATGGGGAGGGATGGCATTTAGCGTGTTAGTCGGATCAAAATTGGCATTTAACGGGTTCGACCCGCAAGTTTGTTCAAACCGTTCTTATCGGTCAGGTCTCGCGGAAGGACCGGGTCAGCAACTTTTCTGCACAGACCTAATAGTGTCCAAGGTTACATTCAGACTGGCTATTTTTTCATATGAGAGACAAACATAGGCTAATAGGCTTATCCACCTAAGATGTGCATGCACGAGTCAGAACGTACGAACATGTATTTGCATATCCCTATTTCAGAGTTTAATTTGTATGCATGATTTATTTTTACAATTTTGGTTATGTTGTAATAAAATTGAAAATTGAAATAAAATTGAAATATAGAAGCCCAAATCCGATTAGTGAGAGTCCAAAATTATCAAATTGAAATTTTAAATGGTTAAGAAAAAAAAACCTAACAAAAAAGCCCAAGTTTGACTTTGCTCTAACTCCAATCCGACAAGTTGGAATCAGAGTCAGATCGGAGGCTGTAAGAATTTGAGTCGGAGTCGGAGATCAAATTCGACTTTTGACAAAGCCGAAGTCGTAGTCGGAGGTGGGGCACTCTGACTCCAAAACTATCGGTGCTCAACCCTATAATGTTAGGGGCGTGGGACAAACTTGAAAACTTTGCACATGCTAACGTTGCACTTTCCACGTGCTACCTCATGGTAGTGCCATGAATAATAATATTTTTTTAAGAGATGATTTGTATAGTCTTAGAGAGTCCAAGTCTTATGCACATTCTTTATAAAAAAATAAATAAATTTAAGATCTGAATGAAAAAATCTACTTTTTAATTGCGGATCCTACTTTTTAAAAAAAAAAATGATTTCACAAGACTTATACATTCTATAATTATATATAGTATTACTCTTTTATTTTTTTTACGAAAAAATTATGAAACCACCAATGAGCAATATGTACTTTTAAAAAAGGGAAATGCCTCTCTCTCCGAGAGTGACTATCGAAAAAAGCTACAAATTATTATTTTTATTTAATAGTTAATGAAGTGTTTTTTAATGATTTTGTAAATTTTTTGTAAATATTTAAAAAGTTCAAAAAATATTAAAAAAAAAATATTTACATGAATTGTCGACTCCCTTTAAAAAAAACGTTGGTTTATAAGAGAGCTCGTTATTTTTGTAAAAGAATAATAATAATTGTAGGTGCTATTCATGCTGATGTGGCAACCACATGGTGACACGTGGCAGTGACACATTAGCATCTACAAAATTGTCCGTTTGTCCCATCCCCTAATATTATTCCGGTTATTAAACTTGGAGATCAATTTCAAACTAAATAAAAAAATAGAAATGTTATTGTTAATGTTGAACATCGCATAACTAGTCGGAATGAAAGAAAAAGTCATTCTCAGCCTACAATAGTGATTGGGCCTTGATTGTTCTCGTCTGAAACCCACGATGATGGCAGTTTGGAGTGGTGGTACAATGTCCTACGAACATCTATAGCAATGAATAAAAAATAAGTATATGAAATATAAATAGAGATTGAGACATAAATTTATGTGATTCGGCACATGACCTACGTCTAAAGATTGTTTGGAGGGCAAATCCATATGAGTACTTTACAGTCTCTCATGGTCTCTCATTTCTCTCTATACAATAAAGGTCAGAGACCTCTTTTTCTTGAGAAGATAATATCCTAGAGCTCTTATTATCTGGTTGAAGATGACCTCAGATCTCAAATCCCTTTTTATTGTAGCCCTGTTAGTAGTAGATGAGGAAATCAACTTTAAGTCACTCTTCCCTTACGTGACTTGCTTTTATCTCATTTCTCATTTTTCTCTATTTCCTGTCACTTCTTTCTTTTTCCTCTCTTTCTATTGCTTTTTCCTGACTTTATACATTTTCTCCTCTCCTTGGGCTCCGTGATGGTGATTTGGGCTTAGTGAGTCTTGGGTTGGGCCTAGTACATTTACCACCCCCAATAAAGATTTTATGTGATAAAGGTCACCAGTCTATTTACCACCTAAACCAAACCACGTAAATCAAGGCCTGAGCTGCGTTCAAAGCCGGGTTACATCTCCAGCTTAGGCAACGCCTGGAACTATGCCATATCTGCTACAAGCTCGTGGGGTGTAAGCCGTAAACAGCTAAGGCAGAGTGCATAGAAATATTATAAAAATCACATAAACAACTCGACTTAACTCTGTCCGGCTAGGCCAACAAGATACAGAAAAATCCTGCTTCAACTAAAATCACGATCACTGTTGCACATGACAGAACATCAGATAACATGGGATAATATTAAGTTTTGAATTGCAGAAATCAATGACTTTCTATTGGTGTACGAGAGAAAGATTAACAAGAAAACAATGACGTTCCAACCAAACTGCAGATTTTGTATTCTTTTTGGTTGACTTTGTGCATGCCATTTCCTGATACCGTGATTCAAAGGCCTATGCCATGTATATAAATATAATCAAAAGAATTTAATATCTATCTATATTGTTGGCACATCTCAAATCACCCTCCAACGAATTTCAACATGTATGACTCCGTTTCTTGAGTTGATCAGATTATACTTCTCATTGATGCGTCCATTGTATACTATGTCGTCTAGATTGATATCCACGTGCCCCAATGACTCCTAGATCAATTATAGAATGCAGAAAATGCAAGTTGTTAGATATATGGAGGTAATAAACAAGGACCAAGAAAAGATAAAGATCCAACCTTCCGATGCAAACAGAAGCCTGTTCGTTTGCTCATAACCTCTATATGTATCTTTTCCTTTAAAGGAGCCTGTTCCAGCACAAATTGGAACTCTTCGTTCCAGCATGGATCCCTGGTTTTCTTGATCAGCTAGACAAATCAACATTACAATATAAGATGAAATATATTATTCCACAGTCAGAAGGTCACCTCAAGGTGCATCTATACTATAATTTAAGCAGAGAGGGTTTCATAAATCACCCAAAACATACTTCTAGTCTTAGATATAAGAGTGCAACATATATATGTCTGCTGACAAAAAAAATTACATGAAGGGATTAGTAGTTGAAGAGGGCTTAATAATATTCACCTTGGTTTTCTTCTGTTCTCCTCCAAAATTGACAAGAGCGTAAGGGTTGCTGTGATGCTTCCCTTCAACATCTTCAGCGCCTTGGAGCAAAACAACAAGTAAACCAACTCTGTGTAAGGGAACATCTTCTGATGCCTTTCCAACCGTATTTATTTTTATTCCATTTCTGTTCAAAGGTCCACTAAATCGTTCATTATCTTCTCTAAAAGGTTTAAATGTCAACTCCACCTCAAGTTTCCCTCTCGATTTCTTGTTTTGGGGATCATTAGGGTTCATGTTCTTGACCAAATTAAGTGTTAGTCCTTTAGTCTGATGTGGGCTAAGCAACCTCAGCGGAACTACTTGCATTCCCAACTTGTCATGTGTCCCAACCTGAAAAACCAACAGATGTCTTCACTGGGGACCAATAAGTTTTACCTTTCAGAATGACAAGCTTTACCAGGGTTCATGTTCTTGACCAAATTGTGTTAGTCCTTGCAGGTTTTTCAATATAATAATGAATAATGCTGCAAAGATTTATTTCTAGTTCAGTCATTCCATTATAGCCAAATTTAAATCAATGTAAGTATATGTCTAGGGAAAGAAAATGACTTGTACAGTCATAGAGTGTGCAAGCCTCATATATCCTCTTTGAAAAAATCTACTTTTTAATGGTGGGTCTCACTTTTTTTCAAAACGAATGTGTGAGGCTTACACATCTTATGACTGTACTTAGCATTACTTATATGTTTATTGCTTATGTTGATGGCATTATAAGATACTACAAGTTTAGATATTGAGGCACTAAAATATAAGTAGCAGAACAAAATACAAAACCTTCTCCCAGTCATAGACATGTAACTGGAGAACTTGACACTGTGGGTCCTTTACTGTGAGTTTGAAGTCCTCATTCCACTCGGGGTTCAGGTTCTTCATCTTTATAGAAGTTTTTTTTGATGGAAGCCTATCTCCACTTAGGCTGAGTTTGACATAAGGATCAGACGTTCCCAACAAGTCCATCTTCAAGAGATTGAGTGCTCGTACAACCTTCACCTGTAGTATGCCGACAGGCTTCTTCATAGTCCCTCTATTGAGATAGACAATAACATATAAATGATCCATTAATGCCAAATGTAACCACCACACCTAAAATTTACACAACCAAGACTGATCTGCAAGGTAGTCAAGAACCTATATGGAATCACATGGCAGCAATTTAACCCTTGCACTCTTAAAAGTACCCACACATCACTGAATTTCGTATGACAGTGTTTACACGGATCACTGATGTCATACATCCTTAACATTACAGTGCTATATGTGAACTTACACTGAACCAGCAAGAATCTGTATTTCAAAAGTTTGGGGCCAGAGGTAGAGGCTTGCAACTCGTCTTCTTATGGTATCCTGCTAGCAACAAAGAAATAATTACATTCTAGTATGATGCTTACGTTTAATGGAAATCATAGTTGCAATATATCGATTCTGAAACTTAAGATTACCCAAGACTTTGGAAGTACATACACTTCAATCCTTCATATTGAAAAACTATATTTGAATGTGTATCCTTCCTTTGGAAGCATGCATAAATTATATGTCCTCGAAGTATAATTAGAGCTCAAACATTCTCATGTTCAACTCAAATCTTAGCCCTCATCTTAACTCATATTTCTATATTTTTACTTAATCATAATAAAGTTAATCTCTATCATACTTGTCCATAAGTTAAATATTAAAAGATCTCATATGTGGAGATGACCTGACGAGTAGCTATATTTTGCCACATTCATCTACACTTTGGTTCACTAGGTTACCAAAATGAAGAAAGATAAATTGGCACCTGCTGTCAGTAATCAATTATTTAATACATCCTTAGTTCCTTGTAGTGTGTTAGAAACCATACGAAAGTCAACTGAATACACAGAGGAATAGACAGGTAGTAAGGATTCCTGTACCTTTTATGGGTAAGTTTAAATTATTAGTTTAAAACGATGTACTTTATCTATTCTAAGGTTATAGTCATGTTAGCTGTTTTCCCTAAAAAATTGAGCATAATAAATGATAATTTTAATAAATATGACTTGGAATAGTTTATATAAAGGGATTGAAAAAATGAAGCCAATCCAATCTTATAATTGTTACAGCATCATGTCCAAACCGATTGTGCAGTTGAAAATGAGCTCAGTTAATGATCATGTTGTTTATATATATATATATATATACATGTATATTAAAATGTCATAGAACTTTAAAACAGATTATTGCAATCCAAAAAGAGAGACAACCTGAATATATTGATATAAACTAGGTATTGCCATAATATCCCCTCCCAGAAAATTTAGTCCAAAGTCTACATGCGGCTGCAAATATAAGATTTTCATCGTAAGGACATGAGACTCAAAATTAATAGATCTTCCGTTTATGACATCATATAGACTCGACTCTGTCAAATTTGCTGAGCACTTAACCTTCTCCATCAAAGACACTACTATGCTCCCAAAACATGGGAATGTTGGCACTAGAGGTTTCAAAACAATGCGAGGTGCTGCAAATATTTGTATGTCCACCAGCTGAGGAAAAACCATCAACAAATTTTGAAAGTTTTCTTTAATAATCATAAACAATACTTAGTCAATCTTAACCCGCAACAGAGTGGTATCATTTAGTACCATTTTCAATCCCATTTAAATGCTTTTTGAAATAAACAATAAACTAGTGTCATCAAGAGAATGATGAAATAAAATAATCCAAGGTCAGTGAGAAACATATTGTACAGACCTCATCATTTTTAAATTTTCAAATAGAAAGTTGAATTATGCAAGTTCATGAACAGAAAGGAGACGTGTCAGATTCTGTTTGAAAATCAAGGGGAAGTATGTCGTATTTTCATCAAGTTCCCAAACACCCGCCTGAACTATCATTGTTAGGATATGGTCTGAAAAATCTTCTCACCTGTAAAGTAATTTCAAGTGACAATAATTGAAATACCAGAGTTACATTTGGATTTCCAGCCCATCTAACCGCGGGTTCAAATACCAGTTCATTTTCATTAGTTTCGTGCACTTTGATACCTGCCAGTTTGATGAATAAGATTCCAAAATAAAATAAATTTGTAAGCTAAATGATGCTGGTACGTCTTGCAATCATAGATATTTGCTCATCTGTTGTAATGCAATAGACACGCTTTCTTGCAGTTGTAGCCTAGCAGACAAGTACTTTATTTAACTTCCTAGTGCTACTTAATTTATATATTGTGCTCATATTCAGGTCAGATTTCCATAGAAGTTACCTTCTTCAAGATTACTTGGCATTGGAATTTCGAAATATAAAGTTAAATGGCATGAGGAAATCAAAGACTAAAACATTGTGAATTCAGTTAGTTAAATGATCAATTCATTGGAGATATCTACCATGAAATGTGGGGGGAAGTGTTCCAAGACTTATACTCTTGAACTCTACTGACTTTATCTGAAATGTATCAGTGTACGTTGCAAACACTGGCTCTGTTGTATTTCTTATAATCCCAGATATTGCCTGCAGACACAACGAACAGATTTGCTAAAAAAATGATTAGTTAAATTCTCATTATTTGGATCAATATGCTTGCACTTTGCAAAATTGATGGTAATCCTAAAGCTCTTTATCACCTTATTGAGGTAAGGCCACATATAAGATATCATCCTGTTCAACCAGTCAATCTGCACAATTATACAAATTTAGAAATTAGAAATGAAGAAGGTTAGATCAAAAGGGTGAAGAATATAACAATAACTGTAACCTATTAAATTTAAAAAGAAAAAGGAAAAAGAGCTTAAAACCCACTCGATCATAATCAGGATGCTTTACCCATAGGGGAATCTCAGGCAAAATATCAAGCAAAGAGCTTGTGTCAAACTCATCAAGTGGTCTCACAATCGGATCCTGCAAATGTAGGTTCAGAAGACTTACTTCACTGACAAATGACAGCATTAGGATTTAAAAAAAAAAAAAAAAAATGGCTATTCATTCACACCATTGAAGTTCGGAAGAGATTTTCCCAAAGAGGAGCAAATCACACAATTTCATAATATTACAATTGTAAGTTTTTTTTTTTTTTTTTTTTTTTTTTTTTTTTTTTTTTTTTAAAAAAATTTTAATAGTAAAATTACAACTACCAAGGCCTCGTTTGTTTTCACAACTCCTCTTAACTAATCTCATCTAATCATTACAACTTTTCTAAATTCCCACACAAAATAAAATAAACAATTCAACTTTTTCAAATCTCAAAATAAAAATAATATTAAAAAAATATATTCTAACAATATTTTATTCAACTTTTAACTTTAATCTCAACTTATCTCATCTCAACTGCGAAAACAAACGAGATACTAGTAATGAAGTTAAATGAGATACTAACTATCTCATCTAAATATCCTAGTAACGTAGTTAGAGATACTAAAGTTAAATTCTAAGATATCATTCATCCAATCTCATCCATAATCAGAAAACATTTCTCTTCCTTTTGTTGCTCCTTTTCCATCACAAAAGACTCTTACATTATAATTGAAAGAGCTTTGTTATTCCAAGCCGGTGCGTATACACACCATTTATGGTGGGACTAATAACTTTTTATGTTAGCTGACGTGGAATCTGGAATTCCGTATCAGTTGTATGTTTGTTATTATATCAATAAACAAGCTTGCAGCTGAAAAAATTTACAAATTAGCGTATATAGTTCCTCCAATGCATTGAAGGTACAGCTTCGAGGCCCCCTTCCCTTATATAGGGCATGATGGCAAGGACCCAATCATTTCCTCCGCCCAGTTTATAACTGTACGTGAAGCCAAAAATAATAAGAAAATAACTGTGACACAATCATCGACTTGCGGTTCAGATGTTATAATACATTTAACAATAGAGGCACCTTCTTCATGCCGGTCACTGATCATAGAATGATAAAACGCACCATATTTACCGGATTTTGGGTAAGAATAAAGCATCCATGCATCAACTTTATCATGGATAAGTAATTTATAATTGAGAAAAAAAAAAGGGGAAAATAATCAGGAAACAAGGAGGAGGTACACAGGTATTACCTTCACATCAGCAGGCTCGGCGTATATAAATAGGAAAAAACCCAGTAAAAGACCTACTGGGATTCCGATGGCAAAACCAATGATACCCAGTAAACTCCCCACGAATCCCATTCTCTCCGAACCCAAAACATTAGTCAAAAAATTAAGTTTGCAGGAAGAGATTTATGAACCAAAGTGAAAAAATAAAAGAACAGGTAACAGAAAACGAAAGCAAGAAATTGACATCGGAAACGTAACGGGGGGAGCCTCGTCAGAAACTGCCATGATGGTCTTCTTTAGAAAACCCACGCGTCATACGTCCTACGTGCGTACGGTTTCACTTCCTAGAATTATTAGTTTACAATAAAGCCATGATAAGATTTTTTAAATTCAGTTTTTTTGTTTCTTTCTTTTATATATATTATATATATATATATATATATGTATATGTATATGTGTGTGAAAATAGAAACTATCGAATCTCCTCTGGGCACCCCTATACATAAATTTTTTTGTGATGGATATTATCTTAACTTTTATAAACTCTCTCTTAAAAAAAAAAAAACATTCTGTAAAAACAGAACTAAATGCAACATCTTTTAAAGAAAAGAAGAACTATCTTCATTCTCTCCAAAAGGAGCATTACTATATCTTTGACTCCTCCCAAAGGAGGATCAGAACTCTATGACTATGGACACCAAGTTCAATAGCCTATTTCTTATTATTTTTATCTAAGAAAAACAACAACAGAAACTACAAAATACATAAAAGAATCGAAAAAATCGAATCTACCAATAAACTAAAAAAACACCAAATCTACTACGCTAGGAGGAAGACTGATGATAGATCTGGAAAGTCTTGGAATCACAGGCTCTAGAAACGCCACGGGTGGCGTCAGCAAAATGCTCTTGCGGTTACGGGCTAACTTTCAACCCACTCGTGCGGGTTACGCGCCACTCCGTTTGGCGTTGAGTTCAGTAGTCTTGTAGATCAACAAATGAGAAACATCATGGTGGGACATGTATAGTATTTTGGTCGAAGAAAAGTTCCAGATCGATAACTCTCCCATATTCATACAAACCGAAAGAAAAAAAGACGCTGGGGAGGGGGCTGTTGTGGGGGGGGGGGGGGAGGAGCCGCCCCTCAAGCCGAAATCGGTTGTTTGGAGAATTTAGAGAGAAGGGTGAAGTGGTCTGCGGGGGGCGGGTGTAGCACGTATTTTTAAATTCAGATTTGTTTCTTCTAATATTTGTCATATTTGTCATCGTGTCTCGTGAATTTTTCTTTTTTCTCAATCCAGTACGTGTCAAATGACAAAGTTTTGTTAAGCGGTATATTAATTTATTACATGAGTCTTCAATTTTTTTTGTGTTAACGCACAGCCATGTATTGGATATATAAAATAATAATATTAGGTATAAACCCCAAGTCTTTTATAAAAATGGAAGTCCTATAAAAAAAAAAATTATTTTTTTACACATTTTTACAGTGAAATCTACTTTTTTTTATAAAGGACTTACGTGAGATGGCGCCGCCTCCAATGTTGGTGCGGCACTAGACATATTGAATTCGACACTCTCTCGACAATCCAACACTAAGGAGGTCTCGGATATGTGGAACCCAACCCCGGAATGCGGAATTAGGCAGATTCGATTCTCCCAGTGTCAAATTTGGCCATGTCGATCTCGAAAATAGTCAAACTTGACCACAAAGACTATGGCGCCTCTAAATTTTCCGATCGCTATTCATGTAGGCAACAACCATTAGCGCCATCGCCACCTGAGTGACGGCCGGACTAATTGCACTTTCTAATTTCTCTAACCATTTATTGAGAGGCAGCTAAAATTGTAGTCGGAAATTGTCGTAAATATAATTAGTATTATGGTTGTTACGAGTTTTTAGGGTTTTAGATTTTTTTAAACCAAAATTTATATAATATATTTTTAAATAATTTATTACACCCTAATAATAATAATAACATAACATCAATTACGCTAGTACTTGATTCTCCTTTAATAAATAAAAGTCATGAAATATATATATATATATATATATATATAAATATATATATATATATATATTATGTACATTTCAGTCGGTCATAAACCATAATAAAATTCTACAATTTGCTTTAATCATTTCCTTAAAATTATTTGATAAATATAAAATATAAAATATAAAATATAAAATGATGTAATGAATATTTTCCTAGTTTAAATCATTTATACTTTCACTAAACAAAAAAAATCTAAGAAGAGGTTTCGATAGTGAGTTAAGATAAGATGAGATGAAATTTTAAAGTTGAATAAAATATTATTAAAATATTATTTTTATTTTGAGTTAAGTCTAACATCTAAACACTCAACTCTCAAATTATTAAAACTCAAAACCTCTTTTCACATAGGATCCATAACTTTTTTCAACTTCTTATAAATATATCTAAATTCATTTTAACATCTAAACACATTTAAACTTATTTTAAATAGACCTTATAAAACTTATTCTATCATCTTAATTTATTATTATTTATAAAAAAATTCAATTCAATATTTAAACGCAACCTTATACACAATTAATTTATGCTTGTTAGTTATATGGGTACAGAACCACGCGCTAGCAAGTTTATAAATGATGTTTGTACGTTAAGAGAGCTTTGAAAATGGATAGAGGGCATGGACATGTGTAAAGTCTTAAAAAAATCAAATATTGTATACTACTTCCTCATTTTGTTTTTATCCTATTATGCTTACGTGGTATTCCTAATCAACTCTAGAGTGATTAGAAAAAGATAAGATTTTTTCTAAGAGATGATGACTAATCATCACATTAGTACGCAATGGTAAAAAGAGGGATTGAGTGAGTGGCATATGTCCTGTCAGGTGTTCAAAATTGTCATTTTTCCTAGATTATTGTTTCGTGAGAAATGCTATACGTCCCAAATTTGAGAGATAAAAGTGTCTCGAATGAGTTTTTTTATTTTTAGTAATTAAAAAAATATTTTTTAATAATATTGTAAATTTTTTTTATTTTTTTAAAAATATTTATAATGATTAAAAAAATATATGAAAAATAAAAGAAAAAAAATAAAATAAAATGTGCTGTTCGGAAAGTGTAGTACTGCTCTTGTTTTATATCTAAACCTTTTGACTTATCTTACCTTCATTAATAGAGTCGGACTGTTTAACCGATCCAACCCGACCCAAAAAACATTGTTCCAATCCGAACACAAACTTCCCAAAAAGGTGCATTAACCGATTAACGGAACTGAAAATTTTTAGAAATTAACCGATTAACTGATTTTTTTTTTTTAATTTTAATTTTAATTTTATTCATTTATTTTTTTAATGTTGATATTGATATTGTTGAGGATTGCCCACATAGTGATGAAGATGCTAACATCGAAGTGAGTTCAATCATCGATATTAATATTATGGTTTAAGATCGTTGTGCATGCAGGTGTCAAGCAGCACATGAGTTCTTTCGTCTTCATCAATGAATTGTCATGGGCCCATGATATTGAGGAGGAAATTATGGCGGTTGATGTTAAGTTTTAATTACTCTCTCTTTGTTTTCTTTCTTTCATGAATGGCAACAAGTGTATAATTATAATTAAGCTGTCTAAGTGGTATGATATCGGCTTTTTTTTTTTTGGAAAAAAATAACTTATGTACCTGGTCCTACATGGGCATAATCCCAGTTTACAAGGCTGAAAACAACAAAAATTCTGATGTTACATATGTGGGCAAGTCAGAATAGCATAAATGAGGCAATGACCATCAGTTGGGTAAGGGTTTGAAAGGAGACTTCACAAGAGCAGCTTGTTTCGTAGTCTAGTGACAAACCTCATTCGTTGCAACTCATTGAAGAACTTGGACTACCCACCTGCAAAGGCAATTCAAGCATACAAATGGTATAAAGTTCTCTTCTTATCAAGTATATTTGCCAGCATATATGGGAAACAATCAAATAAGGAATTTCAATAATCACAGTGAGTTCAAGTAAAGAAAATTCAAATAATCTTCAATCGGCATCATTCAAAATATTCATCAAACTCATCTCTACATGAAAAAAAAAATTATGTTAAAAATATAATTAATTGAAAGGACTATATGAAAATATTCTTCAAATATAAATCTTACCAGTTCCTAACTTGTAGCTTTCCGCATCTTCCATTACATCTCAGGAGTCATAATTAACGGAGGGAGCCATCAACCAATTTTGTGCGCAGATAAGAGCTTCAATTGTTGCAAGGGCGATTGAGCTACATTATGAAACTAAAACACGACCTCCAACGCTAAATGCCGACTCGGAAGAAACAATAGATATGAGAATAGCTAACACATCTCGAGCTATATTGGCAAGGATTGAAAAATTGATTGAATTCATCTTCCATCACATTAAAATATCGAAGTTGGGTGTCAATCCTTCGAGGCTCCACATAAAATATCGATCCAACTTTGATTTGGACTCTACGGCATCTTTTGATGCTTGATACTGCCGATACCTACTATAAATATCATCCGCATTATAAGACGTTGTATTGTTTTGACTCTCACCAACACTTGAACCTACACTAGATTTTGAATATTATTTATACATCCGCTCAATCATCCTCCTTAACCTTGTAACAAGTTCGGACGCTCACTCATGGCCAAGAAAATCTGTAAACCAAAATTCCAAAACTTCCAACTAGGAGCGCGAATCAAGCACAGCCGCAATAAATAAGATTTTGTTTACTTTCTCAAAATCCCCCCAATACTTGTCATATTTCAATAGCATCCTCTTCAAATTAGTTTTCAACATATCATCATCACCCATAGAAAATTTGATCAAATGGTTATAGATTGAAACTATTTCTCTGATGAACAAATGTGAAGTTGCATAAGTTGAGCTTGAAATCCGCAAGGTGATATCGTAAAAAATCGTCAAAAATTATACAAAAATCTTGACGATTTTTCAATCATTTAAAGTTGGTGGTCCTTCTCCAACCTCACGTAAATGCGGACCCAACTGATTGTCTTCATCTTGCATCACCTCAAAAGCCGCGTAATAATTGAGAGCCGCACTCAACATCAGATATGTTGAGTTCCGCCTAGTTGGAACATCAAGAGAAAGAAGTGCACCACCCAAGATATTTTGTCTCTCCGCACATGAAATTTTCAAGTCCTGCTGGGGAAGACTTCACATATTTCACCGCATTTCAAATTTTCACAATTGATCTATCAATTTCTTTCAAGCCATCATGAACAATAAGTTTCAAAATATGTACACAACATATTATGTGCATAAGGTCATCGTCTAGTTTCAAACAATCTATAAGTTTGGTAATCTTTCTCAAATAATCAATGACAGTAGTATTAGGGGATGCATTGTCTATTGTGATTGTAAATATATTCTTTATGCCACATCTAAGTATAGATGACTCGATCTTTCTTCCTATTGTTGTCCCTTTATGATTAAGAACTTTCATAAAGCCTATAATTCTTTTATACAAAACCCAATCATCATCAATAAAATCGGATGTTATGCACATATAGTTAAGATTTTGCACTGATATCCACATGTCAGTGGTGATGCAAATCTTATAATTGGATGCCATGAATGTCCTTTAACTTGTCTTTTTCTAACAAGTATATTTTCATACAATCTCGCATAATAGTAATGTGAGAGGGGATTTGAAATCTAGGATCAACTGCAGCCATAAAGCCTTTAAATCCATGGTTTTCTACAAATCTAAATGGCAGCTCATCCACAATTATCATTTTATCTACCGCCAACCTTGTTTTCTGCTCATTATACTTGGCAAGTCCAAAATTAGGACTGCTAGTTGTACCATCCACCCTATCCCTCCTAGGTCCGGTCGTTTTTTATTGGGGGTTATCCATTTCAATCATAGTCTCAATAAAGGCCTTACATGTGTCAATATGATATCTCAAGGATGAAGTACCTTGTTTTTTAGAATGACTTAATAAAGTCTTACCATAGTAATTGTATGTAGCTCTGTGGTCATTGAGATCCTTATTCTTAATCCTAGAAAAATGATCAAGCCATACATCCGATCTACCCCGAGAGTTATTTAGCTTTTACATCCTGGTTCCACGCACTCATACAAAGCCATGACTCATATATTACTAGACAAATTTTACTTGTGTCATTCACAGCCTTCCCCTCCTTCCCCTCCTTCCCCTTTCCCATAGTGCCACTCTCACCACTCAAATGAATACTGTAAAGTGGCATGCTCCTATGACTACCAAAAGTACCAATTCCATCCACCACATCCTACCTATCATCGCTAATACCTATTTCACTTTAATAAGATATTTAGGAATTTGAATGTAAAAATGGAAGATTTGCAAGAAAAACTAAAAATATGTAAATAGTATCAAGGAAGAAAATAGCTTTTCTGATCCAAAATCAACTGTGACCTGCAAACATTTATTTTCCAAATCCAACAAATATTTTATTACAATCAGTTAGAGGAGGATTTCCAATACACTAGAGAAAGAACCAATGTCAACATCCCTCAATGAAATGTGCTAAGACTATACCTAAAAATAGTGTCATTTTGGGTCTCATTACCAATATAACATGGTGGTTTTGGAGTATGGATGTAGCAACATAAAGAATAGAAATTATCTGTTTTAAGGGCTAGAGATCAAGGAATCATGAAGAAAATGGAAAACCCATAATACCCAAAAGTTCAATAACCAAGATCAATCCAAACTCAATAACCCTAACGGTTCAAATCATCCATACCTTCTGTCTGAGGGAGAGATTGAGAGACCGAGAGCGAGAGGGCTAAGTGCAAGAGGGCTAAGTGCAAGAGGGCTGAGTTCTAAAAGGAGAGTGTCTGAAAGACTGAGAGTGAGAAAGAAATGTTGAAATGCTGAAGTGCCCGAGTGGATGTCCGAGAGAAATTGAGAGACAAAGAGACTGAGAGTGAGACAGAGGGCAGAGTATGAGAAGGCTGAGTTCTGAACTTCTAAAAGAAGAGTGTCTGAGAGACTGTGAGTGAGAAAGAAATGCCGAGAGCCTGAGATTGCTAAAGTGTCCAAATTTGGAAGAAAGAAATCGATAAAATAAATCTAAAACGGCGTCGTTCAGTCAACAAATACCGTTATCGGGTATTAATCGATTTAGCTAACTAATTTCAGAAGCCAAATGAAAGTCTTCCATTCCGCACCCATTTCATGTTGGGTCAGGTAATTCGAAAACTTCGGTTTGGGTCGGTTAAGCGGTTTAAATTTACACCCCCATTCATTAATGTTCCAAAAAGGAAAACAACTCGTAGGTGTTATAAATGCATTTGATGGATGACTATTTTGATTCTACCTCTCAAAATCCTAACTCATTCATGTGTCAACTTTTGAAATTCTTAAATGATCAATACTTATTATTTCATATATCATTTTTTTATAGTCATTGTCCTCATATGCCTATAAAAATAGTGTATTGATGATAATTTGTATCGCACAAGAAATTTGAAGTGAAAAGTATTAAATTCATGAAGAACTAATTTTACATTGCAATCTTTCAATTCTTTTGGTACTTCTTTTTAATTTCAAAACACGTTATTAGCATGAGACTCTAGCCAACTGGGTTGTTCTTTTGATTTTTGGCAAGATATCTACATAAAATCTTTCGATCATTATCAAGTCAAATCTTACAAAACTTGAATTTGTTACCCTTGATTTTTTTACACAATTATTTATCATGGGTCCTTGATATTGAGATTCATGTTGATACAATGAATCCTGTAAATACTATTAAGGCATGAAGTGAAGCATCTCTGTACAATTGTGCTAAAACAATGATTTTCCTTCTCCATTGTCTACATGAAGAATTGAAAATTAAGTACCTCACAATAAAAGATATATTGATTCTATGACATAGTTGAGAGATACAAGCACAAAAAAACCGTAATCCTTCCAAAAGCTCGTTATGATTGGATGCACATGAGATTGCAAGATTTAAAGATTGTTAGTGAATATAACTTTGCACTATTTAAAATCAATTTACATTTGAATTGTGTGGAGAAAAGTCACTGACAATGATATGTTGGAAAAAACATATACTACATTTCATACCTCGAATTTGCTCCTGCAACAACAATATCGAGAGCGAAGTTTGCTACGTATTCTGATATAATATTTTGTTTACTAATAGCTGAACAAAACAACGAATTGTTAATGAAAAATCATTAATCTCGTCTAACCGCTTCTACTCTATTCCCTGAAGCGAATAAAATCTTATTTCATCATAATAAAAGAAATTGAAGTCTTGAACAAGGTAGAAATGAAAAATATCAACATCAAGGTGAACATACTCAAAATTCTTCAAAGAGAAATGCTACATACCACCAGAAGTCGAACCACAACCTGACAAAGCAAAATGAAAATAAAGGCTTGTTGAATAAGCCTATAAAGAAATATGAAGATAAATGTCATAGGTGTGATATGAAAGACATTAGTCACGTACCTATCATACATCTAAACATTTGGTGGACCTATATTAAGCATCTATGAAGGAAAAAAAAAGGGTTGAAATAAAATTTGCCAACCACAAGGATCCAGAAAATCATCTAACTTAATTTGATAATCCAAATGGATGTACCAAACTCATCTCAATGTTTTTTTATTTCTTTGTGGATTCTAACGAGGACAATGATCTGTTGATTAGTGATGCATATTATCACAACAATTAATTTTCTTTCTTTATTATGTAATTACATTGTGTTTGAGTTTTTATCTTTAAATACATCTTATTCAACTTTCTTTTGCATTAATAAAATTTTACTCATTTTTTTGTTTATAGGAGATATGAGTTATATTGATGCATTAACCAATTCTAAGATGATTAGTGAAGCAAAACAATTTGTAAGGATAACAAAATTTTTTCAATATTAAACATTAAATAGTGCCAATATCAATACAACATTCAGTTCATTGAACATGATTGAAGGCTCCTGAAGAACCAAGATCATGTTACCAAAAGGACCAAAATTTGGTATCGATGATATATTGTATTATTCAAAATCTTGAAAAAATTTATTCAGTTTTAAAGATATTCATTCTAATTATAATCATATTGAAACTACTAGTGAAAAGTAATGATAAATATCTTTACATCACAACAATAAATTTGGATCAGAATCTCATATTACAAAAAACTGCTAGCTTTCTTTTCTACGTTATATTATACAACAATGAAAACAATTAAATCACATGTTGTAGTGCACTAAAAGTGTTCTGATCCAAAACTCTTTATGTTTTGGCGTGATCATATTAGTTATCTGGAATCAATCATGATGCGTCAAACAATCAATAATTCATATGAGCATTCCTTAAAGTATCATAATATTATTTTACCAAGTGATTATTCATATGTAGTATATTATAAACGAAAGCTAATTACCAGACCACTCATTCTAAAGTATTAATTTCCTTCATTTTTACAAAAAATCTATGGAAGTATTTGTGAACCTATACATCCAGCATATGTGCCATTTAGATATTTTATGGTTTTAATAGATGCATCAATTAGATGCTCACATGTTTATATACTCTATCCTCGAAATGTTGCATTTTGTGGACTTCTTGCACAAGTAATTAGATTACGGACTCAATTTCTTGATTATGTAATCCAGTCTATTCAATTCAACAATGTAGAAGAATTCACATACTAAACTTTCGATAATTACTGTATGTCAATCGGGATTAATGTTGAACATCATGTTGCTCATAAAGACACATACTCAAAATGATTTAGATTAATCATTTATTAAATGTCTGCAACTACTTGCTCGACTATCACTTTTTAAAATAAAACTACATGTCTCTACTTAGGGACATGCAATTCTGCATGTTGCATAATTGGTTCGAATAAGATCAACTGCATATAATAAATATTATTCATTGCAACTTGCATTTGGTCGACCACCAATTCTTTTTCACCTTACACTTTTGGTTGTATTGTGTATGTTATGATTGTACCTCCTCAATGCACTTAGATGGTTCTCAATGTAGATTTATAATTTATATTGGTATTGATTCTCTCTTCACTAAATACATCAAGTTTTTAATTGAACAATTGTCATTTTGTTGAAAGTCTTCCCATAATTAGGGAAAAAAAAGTTGTCAAAAGAACAAAAAATTGAATATTTTGATACTATTTTATCTTGATCCTCATAAGGATCATTTATTTGCAAGGCATTGCAAATCGATTATCAGAGTATTCAATGAGGAAAATTGATCATTTAATTGATCCATCCAAACTACATGGATCATTTAATTGATCCATCCAAACTTTCTGTACAAAATTCTCCCTTAATAGAATCCTCTGAAGCAAAATATCTTGAAGAGTTATTTCCTAAAGAGGAAAATGTACCTAAAAATAACGAGATCTCGATACATTATGTAGGTACGAGAGAATTTTTTGATAAAAATAAAATTGTCATCGACAACATATCCTCATTTAAAATTGCTCTAGATATCGCTAGAAGTGATTATGAAAATGAACCAAAAGTTGTGGAAGTGACATAGAAATAATTGACTGAAATGGAAAGAATCAATTCAAACAAAAATGATGTCACTAACGAAGTGTAAATTATTTGAACCTATAGTCCAAACATCTGAAAGTGTGATATTTTTTAGATATAAGTGGATATTTGTAAGTAAACGTAATGAGAATAATAAAATTATGAGATTCATAGTACAATTTTTTGCACAAGGTTTCACAATGAAACCTAGTATTGATTATAAATAAATATATTTTCCTGTAGTGGATGCAATTACATTTAGATTTTTATTAGCTTGATAGTCGCAGAAAGTTTGGATATGTGTTTAATGGATGTTGTTACATCATATTTATATGGATAAGTGAATAATGATATATATATATAAACCCTTATAGGATATAAAATGCCCAAAATATGTAATTCAACAATCCCAAAATATTTATTCTATCAAGGTACAAATATATTTACAAGGGTTTAAACAATCCCGTATAATCATTTCAATGTATCTAATAAAAGAAAGGTACGAAAATAAACCAATTTGCCCACGTGTTTTCATTAAAAAATCATATTTTAAATTTGTTATTGTTGCGGTATATGTGAATAATTTACATTTTGTTAGGATTTCAGAAGAGCTCATAGAAACCGCAACTTATTTAAAAAAATAAGTTTGAAATGATAGACTTTGGAAGAATCAAATTTTTTTCTTAGTCTACAAGTTGAGCACTTTTCAAATGGAATTCTTATTCATCAACCAACATATATAAAAAAGTCATGAAGTACTTCTACATAGACAAAAATCATCATTTAAGTACTGCAACAGTTGTCTAAACGCTTGATGAAGAAAGGACTTTCGACCTCAAGAAGATTGTGAATAAATTATTGGTCTTGAAGTACCATATTTTAGTGCAATTGATGCGTTAATGTTTCTTGAAAATTTCACATGACTAAATATTGCATTTTTTAGTTTACTTACTAGCAAGATATATTTCTACACCAACTAGAAGGTATTGGAATATGATTGAACATATTCTACGCTACCTTCGTGGAACAAGTGACATGGGATTATTTCATCCAAAGTAGTCAAATCCTCAATTAATTAGTTATGCAGACTTGGGTTAGTCTCCGTTACGCATAAAGGAAGATCACAAATGAGAAACCTATAAACTTGTGGCGGTACTATTATTTCATGGAGATTTGACAAGCAAACATTAGTTGCTACTTCTTCCAACAACTCATAAATTATTACAATTCATGAATCAAGCCGAGAATGCATTTAGTTAAGATTTGTAATTCAACACATCTGAAAAAAGTGTGACTTATCCACAATCAAATATAGTCTGACAATATTATATGAAGGTAATGTTGCTTGTATACCACAAATCAGGAAAGGTCGTATGAAATGTGATAAAATCAAGCATATTTCTCCAAAGTTCTTTCATACGTATGAGCTCCAGAAGGGCGGTGATATTGAAGTCAAGCGCACATACAATCGTGTAATAATTTGGCATATTTCTTTACTAAAGCAGTACCAACTAAAACATTTAAGAAATTGCTACACAAAATTATAATATGTCAACTCGAGTACCTTTTATCATAAACTATTGAAGTTTTACATACTTTTGTGAGAGAAAAATGATCATATAGAATGTACAATTTTTCCTTTGCTAGAGTTCTTCCCTTTGGATTTTCTTTTGAAAGGTTTAAACAAGGCAATCCTAAAACATTTCAAGTTGCAAAAGAATATTTCAATTTTGTGACTGAGATTTGTATATTTAATTTAGTATATCGCTACAAAAAAATTTTGATTTGCCGGCGTTTGAAACGCCACGAGAACTTTAAAATAAATGCCGGTAATTTTTTAACGACATTTATTTATCTATTTATGCGTTCTCGAAATTTTAAAATGCATTACCAGTTTTTTTGTATAAATTAACGGCGTTTATCTAAAAATCACTAATAGAACGTAGTCGGCGTTTGTACAAATGCCGAAAAATTAAAAAGTCATTTATGGTGTTTTTGTACAAATTAACGGCATTTAGCTAAACATCACTACTAGTATGTTACTGCCACATTTTATAAATTAACGACGTTTGTTTCAATGTTACTAATAGTATGTTGTCGGCGTTTGTACAAATACTGAAATATGAAAAATCTATTAATAATGTTTCGGTATAAATTAGCGACGTTTATCTAAATACCACCACTAGTATGTTGTCGACACATTATATAAATGCCACTAGCTATATTTTCTTGACATTTCATAAACGTCACCAAATAATAGTCATTGACGTTTGTGAGCATATGTTGAACTTTAAATAAACATGAAAATATTTAAGTTTTTGACATTTTTGAAATGCCACCAAATCTAAATGGAAACCCATAGCAGTTTATTTTATATCAACGTTTAAAAACACACCAATAATGGGATATTCCACAATAAAAAAAATATAATACATAAATGTATAATAAATCCAATATAATGAGTCATTATTGATGTAATAGAAAAATAAAATTACAAACCAAATCATATGAAAATGATTTTTTGGAGAATCTGGTTGGAAGGGTTATTGATGATATGAGGCAGAAGCTAGAGATGAATTTTGTTGCAGCAGAAGTGGAAGTGGCTCTTAAAGAAATGAACTCTACAAAGGCCCTAACCCTGATGGTATGGCCCCTTTATTTAATAAAAAATATTGGCATATTGTGGGAAGAGATGTTACTCATGATGTGTTACATACTCTCAATTCTAGTAACTTTCCTTCTAAGTTGAATCATACTTTTGTTACCATGATTCCCAAAAAGAATAAGGTTGAGTTAGTGTTTGACTTTAGGCCTATTAGCATTTGTAATGTCATGTATAAGTTGGTATCAAAGGTGCTTGCAAACAGACTGAAAGGTATTTTACCCAATCTAATTTCTCATTCACAGTGTGCTTTTGTACCAGGGAGGTTAATCTCGGATAATGTCCTCATTGCTTATGAACTAGTCCATTTTATTCGAAGGAAGAGGCTAGGAAAGAAGGGTTTCATGTCCATCAAACTTGGTATGAGCAAAACTTATGATCTTATAGAGTGGAAGTTCCTTGAAACAGTGATGCAGAAAATGGGGTTTGGAGCAAAATGGGTTGGTTAGGCATTGTGTGCAGTTTGTTTCTTTCTCAATAATGGTAAATGGGGAGCCCAAAGGTCCAATTTATCCTACTAGAGGTATAAGGCAAGGGGATCCTATCTCCCCTTACTTATTCCTGTTATGCACTGAGGGACTTATTTCTTTTCTACAACAAGCTGAGATAAATAGGGCAGTGGAGGGGATTCGTGTCTGCAGAAATGCTGCTAATGTTAATCACTTAATGTTTGCAGATGATAGTGTCTTGTTTTGTAGGGCTACTTTACAAACCAACTTGAATATAATGCATCTACTAAATGTCTATGATAATGCCTCTGGGCAGAAGGTGAACAAGGAAAAGACTTACATGGCGTTTAGCACAAATATCATACCTAGTCAACAAGCAGAGATCATGCAGTTGTGGGGAGTATTGCGATGCTAAAATTATGACAAGTATCTTGGACTTCCTTCCATGGTTAGCAGAGGGAAATATCAAGCTTTTTCTCAGCTTAAAATAAGGTATGGCAAAAACTTCAAGGGTGGAAGGAAAAGATTCTATCTCAAGGAGGGAAAGAGGTGCTCATCAAGGCTATAGCCATGTCTATCCCTACCTACACAATGAGTTGCTTTAAACTTCCTACTTCTCTATGCACTAAATTGGAAAGTTTGATTGCAAAATCTTGGTGGGAATAAAAGAAAGAGTAGAATAAAATTGGATGAGTTAGTTAGAGGAAAATGTGTGAATCAAAGGCAAATAGTGGTATGGGGTTTAAAGACTTGCAGACTTTCAACATGACACTCTTAGCAAAGCAAGGATGGAGGATTCTCAAAGAGGAAGACTCGCTGCTTAACAGGATTTTCAATGTTAAGTATTTTCCTTCTTTTAATTATAAAGAATCTAAACTAGGAGTAGCACCCTCTTATGTGTGAAAAGGTATTTGGGAGGCAAAGAGCTTGTTGTTATAAGGGTGCAGATGGAGGGTAGGAGATGGAAAGGCCATTAATATATGGTCTGATTATTGGTTGCCAAAGCAAAGATTAATCCCAATTTCAGATTCTGTTACTCAATCCCAATTGAATTGGAAAGTTGCTGATTTGATTGATCAACACATAAGATGGTGGGACATGGAGAAGGTACAAAGACTTTTACCTCAAAGAGAAGCTTATGAAGTTCTAAACATAATGTTACCTGCTGATAGCAGACCTGACAACATGGTGTGGGAGCATGAGTCTAATGGACAGTTTAGTGTCAAGAGTGCTTACAGACTATTCATGTCATTGGTTGAAGAAAGGTAGCTTGGTGAGGTTTCATATGGGGAGGAGCATAAGAGATGGTGAAGGAAGATATGGAAGATAAAAGTACCTAATAGAATAAAGATCTTTGCTTGGAAGGTGTGTAAGAATGGGTTACCAACTTTGAAAAATCTACAAGCAAAGAAGGTGGTGGTTGATGCTAAATGCAGATGGTGTAAGGTGGAAGAGGAGGACATTAACCATGCTCTACTATATTGCTCAAGCTTCAAAGGAGTTCTGCAGGCACAACTTAGCTTCTTGCAAGAGTTTCAAGTTCAGGTTGATTTTTTGCAGATTATGGCTTACTTGATCATAAGGAATAAAAAAGGTAAAACTGAGAAGCTATTCCTATGTGCTTGGGGGTTGTGGTATAGAAGAAATCAGCTACTTTATGAGAATAAGAGCTTAACTCTAGAAGAAGCCTTGGATAATGCATTGGCAGGTTATAATGAGTTCATGTCTGCAGTAGAGGAGCAACAAAATGGATGTAAACCTCAATGTGGTTGGAAGCCTCCACCTTCGAGTGTATTGAAATTGAACGCAGATGATGCTATATTCCATGATCATTGTAGCTCAGGTGCAGGTATGGTTCTTCAAGATGAGGGTGGAAGAGTGATATTCACAACAAGTAAACCAGAACATGAGGTTGATGACCCTATGGAGATTGAACTATTGGCTGTGCTGAGGGGTCTTCAGATATGCTTTCCTTTGGGCATTACTGATCTTCAATTGGAATGTGATTCCATGTTGGTGGTCCAACAGCTAAACAAAGAGCAAGATTCTATATCTATATGGGGGAACTTGATTCAGGAGATAAAGAGGTTGGTTTTAAGATTTCCAAAAGTTACAATACAACATAGAGGCCAAATGGCCAATACTGTAGCCCATTGTTTGGCAAGACATTCATGACATGTAGATGATCTAGTGAATTGGTGGGACTCTTTCCCTGAATTTGTTTCCCAAGTCATTTGGCATGATGCAATGATATAATTCTTTTTCTGATGAATAAAATAGTTAAGCATTGTTTATAAAAAAAAAAATAACAACTACTATATATAATATTATTACATGTGATTAAGAGAGTTTATTTCTGTTGATCTCTAGAATCCCTTGGTTTTTTACTGGCAACTTTAATATCTCCAAAATCGCTAGCTTAAGTCGTATATTCCATAAGTGGCTGAACATTAGTGTAGCCTACGTAAATAAAATTAACTCATTAAATAGTTAGCTCAATGGATTGTTCCAATAGTGCAGGAAGGTTATTACCTTGAATTTCTCATCTACAATAAATGACTTCAAACTCTAGACAAAACAGAGAAACCTAAGCATATCAAGTTAAAGAAATAAGGAACATGCAAAAGATAATAGAGATATAATGAAGATATACCCTTGTAAGATTCAAATCAATAACCTCCTACCACTGAGATTTCTTCATCCTCGTTAATAAAGTATCATGAGTAATTCCTGTAAATATGATGGATAAGTTCAGAGAGTAGAATTTGATGTTAATAAATGATGAAAGTGAAAGTGTTCAACATCCAACCACTTGCGTTGTTTATAAATATATCAACAGTTTCTCATGCATCAACTGCTTGCATTTGAAACTTTTACTCCTAGTAACGTCCATATCGGATCCATCATAATACATAACTCAATTATGCATGTTAATTGGCCACACCAAGCTGGGCCATCTTTAGTGTATACACTTAAGGTTCGTTTGGTTATGCAATTAGGATGAGATGAGATGAAATGAAATGTTTTGTTGAAAGTTGAATAAAATATTGTCATAATATTATTTTTTGAATATTATTTTTGTTTTTGGATTTGAAAAAATTGAATTGTTTATTATATTTTGTGCGAGAGTTTGAAAAAGTTGTAATGATTATATGAGATGAGATAGTTTGATTTTGTGTAACCAAACCAGTCCTAACACCGCAATTTTGAGTTTTCTCCCAATTTTTGTGATTCCTAGTGCAATACTTTGTGCCATTGATGAAGATTTGCTTTAATATTTTGGCAACTTGCATGAAATCTTTAGAATGCATTACATTGTATGACCTAATTCATTTATTCCATTGTCATCCATCTTCATTAGCTGAAAAATTGTTTTATTAGCATGGATTATACTGACGAAAACAATATAAACATAATAAATTATGTGATATAATATTGAATAAGATATAAATATTACATAGTCTTGAAACCAATACAAAATTGGTCTTGGTGCCTCTTCTGTTGTTCCTCATTCGATAAATTATTCCAATCAATTATTTTCCTCAATATTTTCAAGTGCAGCTTATACATGTACATAGAATCACAAATGTATGTTATAATTACAAAAATATAAATGAAACATAATATAATTTGTACGTATTAATAATGCAACTCACATGCAAAATGAAACAAAATCATCAGAGTTGAAGAGAATATAGCGATGTGCCTGAGTCCACGACATAAAATCAAGAGGAATGTCAACAACTTCCCATTTAGAATTATTTGGGTTTCTAGATGATCTATTGAATAACGTTTGTGCGAATTCTAAATAATGAGAACAAAATTTCAGTAATTCCTCCAACAAATATCCTTCAGCAATGGAACCTTTTCATGCAATTTTATTACGTACATAAAACTTAAGTCGATGTAGGTATCTATCACAAATATCACGAGATGGCCTTGGGTTTTTTTAGAATATGTTTTTACTATAAATTATTTACGTATTTTTTTAATTCAATAACTTTGTCATACCTCTCAATGGGATACACCCATTGATAATGAACCAGTCCTCCAACCTTGTATTCTGCAACTAAATGTATAACCAAGTGCACCACAACTGTGAAAAATAATGGCAAAAATATCATTTCTAATTGGCACAATATATAGGGTACTCGAGATTTTAGTCAGTCTAAATCTTCAAATCGTAATTTTTTGAACAAATTCTCCTGAAGAATCAAGATAGATAGATTAAAGGTTCTGTAACCTTCTAGGTAATAACCCATGCAATGCAATTGGTAGGACCTGTTGCATCAGTATATGGCTATCATGACTTTTCATGTTCACTATAGTATACTGTTGAAAACGTTGACACAATGAGAAACATTTGAAACATAACCATCTAACATTTTTACATTTTTATAACATTTAACAAGTCATTCTCTTTGCTACTCATTTTAAAAACAGTTGGAGGCAAATGTCTTGTTTGCAACTTTGATAACTGGATGAAGTTGTGGTCTCAAACCCATCTCTTGTAAGTCAAAGTGTGCCTATAGGCCATCTTTTGATTTTTTTTATCAATGTTCAATAGTGTGCCAATAATAATATCCACCACATTTTTCTCAATGTACATCACATCAAGATTATGACGCAATAAATTATCTTTTCAATAAGGCAAACTAAATAAGATGCTACATTTCTTCAATGAGTGTTCCCTAACATCAATGGACCCAACAGTTCTATGTCTTTTACGATTTCTTCTAACATTACATTCTTTATCCTCTAATTGTTTCAAAATGTCATCAGTTGTTGGCATAGTAGGTGGATGATCGATTTCTTGTGTACCATCATATGCTCTTGCCATCATTCCCCATTTATGATTTATTGGCAAGAATCGTCTATGTCCCATATAGAAATACTTTTTTCCATGTTTCAATCATCTAGATCGTGTATTACCCATACAACAAGAATATACGAAATTACCTTTCATACTTCATAAGAAAAATCACCATAAGCAGGAAAATCATTTATCGTCTACATTAAAGCCGCATGCATTGTAAATATCTTTTAACGTAAACATCATAGGTCGGTATTCCAACCTCCCATAATTCCTTTAATTATGATATTGGAGACTCTAGATACACATCTATATTCATTGAAGGTGACAATGGACCCGTTATAATCAACGATAATATTAAAGTTGATCGTTTTATTCTCATCCATGGAGGTAAATTGTAAGGTACCAACATAACATGCTAAGTACTATAGAAAATGCTCATGTTACTAAAGGATTAAAGCCATCCATAGTTAATCCAAGTCTAACATTGCGGGAGTCAAATGCAAAATCATAATGTGGTGAATCAAACGTCTTCCAAGCCAAATCATCTGCTAGATGCCTTAGTACCGCATCATTTACGCGGCATATAGTATGCCATTTCATTTGTGAAGAGGTCTTCGACGATACAAAAAGCCTTTACAATCTTGATTTCAATGGAAACCATCGTAGTACTTTCGCTGGACTTCTTTTACCCCTTTTAGACTTTTCATCCATAGACACTTTCTGCTTCCACTTTGATGCTCTGCATACCATTGAGACATACCAAAATCTTCTTATATCCAAGCCCTAAATCATTCATGTACTTCTTCACCTCGCATGTATTTTTAGGTAATGATGCTTCTAGTGTGAGCAACTCATTCATGAATTCAAGCAGTTCTATAAATATGTTATTACTCCATCTGTCTAAACAATTCATATTCTAGAGATGTACGATAGCACTAAACTTAGTATATTTTATGCACCCTTCATATAGTGGCTCATTAGTATCTTTTAACATATTATAAAATTTATTAACTCTCTTACTAAAATCTTGTTGATTTTCATCTTGCACTCCAGCTTCTCTAGCTTCCATACCTATTTCAGGCCCACCTTGAGAAATGGTGTAACTTTGAGAAATTCCATTGCTAATCGAATGATCGTATACTGTGTTGGGCATGAATGGCACACACAATCCACATTTTCTACATGGGCAACACATCGATGAATTTATAGGACAACTCTCACATACAAACTTCAAAAATTCCTTGACACCATCGACATACTCTTTTGTATGTCGAGATTTTTTTATCCAACTTTTGTCCATAGTTTAATTATATTTGAAACATGAAAATAGATTTGAATGAAAATGCAAGATCATCAATAACTTAAAACTTATGCTACGTTTAAATGTTGAGATGAGTTGTGAATAGTAATATTTTGTGAGTCTCATTGAGATAGGTTTAACTATTTAGGTTAAAATGTATAAAGTAAGTTAAGATGAGTTTAACTTTTTTACGGGAAGTTGAAAAAGTAGTGGGTTCTATCAATGATTGGTTTGAGATAAGTTGAGTTTGGTTCAACAACCAAACACAGCCTAGTATGAAAAATGATATTGTACTTTGAAAAGTAAAGCAAAATAAAGGATAAATTTGAGTGTCAAGATTTATTAACTCAAATTAAAATTTTAACATAAAGTCATTTCATGCAAATTTTGTGAAAAAATCCACTCATTTTTTCCCTAAATTTTTAAATCCTAGTACACGAGTTATACCAGATCAATTCGGGTGAAGAGTTGCGGAAAGGAGCTCCCCATTTTTGGATTGAGAGAGAAACTCAAAATTTTGGTTGTCATATTGTTCTCTATCTTTGTTTGTAAGTGCTTATTCTTCCAAGCTTATTCTAGTTCGTGTATGGTATTTATGTGGCAAAGTCTAGGTCAATGAATTGCTTCTTTTTTTTGGTGATGAGGAGCAAAAGGGTAGTTAGACTGTGAAAGAATCTTTATTTTGCATTTATGCTTGTATTAATTTGTTTTCAAATGTTACCTTTTTAATCTCAATAAAGTGAATTGTGGTTGCAACTTTGTTTTGAAATTTTCATATCCATGATTGGCTTTTTAGAGTGTGAAGGAATTTGGGTGTTTTTGTCTTCTGGTGAGACTATGTGGTGGCTCATACTGACCGCTTGGATTATTAATTGAATATTTATTGGCATGCATATGGACAATCATCTAGAGAATACAATGGATTTTTCTTATTACATTAATTGTTTGCAGAATTGTAATTTGACTTGACAATATATAGAGATGTTCTCTTTTTCATTTTTTGGGGGTGGGTTGGTATAGTAATTTCACTCTCAACCACAAATAGCAGTGTAGTTTTTTGGATGGATATTATGTGGGCTAAAATGTTCAAGTTCAGATTGGGAGCCATGACATAATTCCTGGATTTTAAATTTTTTTGGTTCAACATAAAACTTATATAATTTTTTCCATCATTGATATGCATTTTTTTGTGTCATATGTATATGTATTTCATCAACATATTTTAATCAACACATGATTCAAACAGGCTTACAAAAGTTCAACCACAACAACTCAAATTCCAAGTTAAAGTTTTGAAAAAGAAATCTATTGCAAGCCGATTTATCTATACATTTATAAATAATCAAGTTCAACTTAGTACTTGTGATTTTTTAGAAAGAGATTCATACCGTGAAGGATGACTTTAAAATTGAACTATGAGATTGTGGCAGCAATGCAGTTGTCGAAGAAGCCCTCGAAAGTTGTGGACATGTGAAAGCTAGTATTGGGGCAGTGACATGAGAATGATAGCTTGAAGATTGAGAGCCTTCATTTGTAAGTGTATCTTTTGTTTAGTTTTTCTTTTAACTTATTCTTATAGCACACATGTGTCACAATTACCAATACGTGACTCTATAAGACTTTATAGTTAATGAAGTATGTTTAAAGAAGTCTTTTGTTTAGTTTTTCTTTTAACTTATTCTTATAAGCACGTAAGTGCCATAGTACTTACGAGTATGTGATTCTATTTGAAACAAAAGGAATTTAATTTCCTCCTATATAAAAAATTTCCAAGATTACTCTGCTATTGTAAGTCCTCTCTCTCTTGTCGAGTCTCTCTCTCTCTCTCTCCCCTTGATGCCAATTTTAGTTTTTCTTCAAGATTGTTTTTATTGATTTTCCTGAATATGGTTTATAGAGCATATGACTCTGTAGTACATTGGTACAACTACTTATACTTGGATGTAGATCTACATGGGCAAAATGTATGTTTTGAAGAAGTGAATCAGGATGATATCGGAATATTTAGGCTTGTGAAGTCATAGTTCCCTAAAGTTTTGTTTTGTTTCAATCTATAAAAAGATACTGATTTGTTTATGCGAAGAGCACCAGAAAATACTTTGATTTTTTCTTATTTGGGATATAGGCCGAGAGATTGCAAATGCAGGGGAGTTCTCTTCTGGACTCTTGTATCCCATGGTCAAGGAAAGTCAAGAAAACGGTAATATTTTTCTTGCTCGGTTATTTTTTGCATTATTCAATATATTAAATACTTTATTGGATTTTTTTTTTCATAAATGGTGTAGACATGGGCTATTTTTACATGACCAATGATCATGTGTTCCTACTCCATAAACTGTGAAATTGATTTTTGTACTGACTTTACAATCATAAAATATATTCCATTATTGCACTGTTTTACTGTACTGCATAATAGCTAGTGCATGTTTTGTACACTAGTATATATTCACTGCTTACTGAGTTAAAATCACATGTTTATTTTTTTCCTTTCAAATGACAAATTAGAATCTGTTAGGGATCAAGAGTAAAGAGCGTTGGGATGGGATAGCAAAACATATGAAATAAGGGTTAAAGAGCACATTGTAGTAGAATAAGTGCTAAGATTGTAGAGAAATTGAAAAAAATACCTCTGGCCCAATATAACTTTCAAAATCTAAGTGACAACGTCAAGTGGCTTCATCACTCACGTGGAAAATTTTCTGTTAAATCTGCCTATGCTGCCTTTACCATTCAAACTCTTGGCCAAGAAAATGTGCATCATTCACTAATCTGGAAAAAGTTGTGGTCCTTACACAAGATCGTCACAAGCTCTTTACTTGGAAAGTGCTTCACAATATTCTTCTCACTCGGCCCTTGCTAAAACAATGTCTCTCTTTCAGTGAAGATCAAGCTCTTTGTCCAATTTTTTTGTTTTATGAGAAAATAGCTTCCCATCTTTTTTTAACATGCCCATACTCGAGGATTTTTTGGAGACACTCACCTTGGACACTGGACATCGAAACACTTGTAGGGCAGGATTTCTCTAATTGTGTCCAAGCCTTTTTGGACCCAAGTTCTAAGCTGCACATTTCTTCTAAAGAATTATATAATTTCCAAATCTTTGTTGTTGTAGCAATGGACAGTCTTTGGCTCTATAGGAATCAACTTATTTATGGATCTCAATCTATTCCTATCAACCATATTGTGGAGAAAGGTCTTAAGAGTTATCAAGAACACAGTAGGGCTTGGGAAAGAAAGGATAATATTGAAAGTCTCACATGGAACCCCCCTCTCAAAGGTCAAGTCTATGTTTCTTTTGATGTAGCAGTCTGTCATTCAAGTAGTACAGCTACAGCAGTATGTAGGGATCATTCAGGGAACATCCTAGGTTGTAAAACTAAATTCACAAGAAGTTGCAACTCAAATTGTGGTGAGGCACAGGTAGCATTCATAGGAATTCGATTAGTAGTAGAGAAACAATGGAAAAATATTGTCATTAAAGGTAACTCTAGGTGGTAATTTTAGCGTTGATAAATCCAACCAAGAATTCAGGTTTGATCATTGAAGGTTTGATAAGAGATGCAAGAACACTGCTTACTAAGTTTGAAAGCTGGAAAGCAGTCAAAATCCATTGGGCTCAGAACCGATATGCGCATTCCATTGCGCAATGGGCATCCACAAACTTACTATTTGAAGATATACTCAGAATCAAAATACCGCAATGCCTTTTGGAGTTGCACAATGGAAAGGACCCACCATAAGCATTTTTGTGCGTAATAGCTAGTTTACTGCTAAGTTTTAATTTTGCTATATTTGAATGCCTTATATGTGTTTTGAACCCCCCCCCCCCTCTTGAGTAATGCACGTATTTCAATTTGGAAGAAAAAAAAAGTGCCAAGAGCTTGATTAGAAGAAAATAAGAATTCCAAGAGCCACTAGTAGATTTTAATGACTAAAGGTTTTGTTGGTAGCAATGTACTTATTGACATTTTGGTGCATTTATTGATAGTATTCTACTAGAGTTTCAATTATATATAAGAGTTTAATGATGACATATTTCTTAGAGATAGTGGAGATATTATAAGTACCACTGGGATTTTATTGTTATCTTTTTTTTTTTTTTTAAAGGAGCTTGAAGCTCATTCATTCATTACTCAGCAAATCAGTAATACAAGAGGGAGATTCCTCAATGTCTACAATAATATCTAATGAAAGTAAAGCCTTCCTAGCTAATGCATGAGCCACTCTATTAGATTCTCGTCTAACATGCTTAACTGACCATATCGCATACTGGTGTTGTGTGTCCTGAGTAACCATAGCCATAGCAGACCCATTTTGATCCTTCAACACAAGTGCAGTATCCACCTACTATGAATCACCCTCTAAAACAATTTGGGAAAGGCCAAGTTGTAGACCAAACTTGGTTGCCTTATATGCACCATAGGCTTCAGCTAATGCAGGATTAGGGTATAGTGATCTACTCTTCCTCAAAGTAGCAATCATTTGGCCTCTGTGATCCCTGACAATTACCCATATACCAATTCTGCACTTTGTTTTATCCATAGCAGCATCACAATTCATTTTGAGCAAGTTCTCTTGAGAGGGAGACCACCTTACTTTAATTTGACCACCATTATGTTGATGTACTCTAGAGTTTCTACAGGCTTCTAGTCCAAGCAAAACTTTTGGGATCTACTTAATAACACTTCTGGGATGCGAGAACTCTTTCTAGAAAATAAAATTGTTCCTCCTTAGCCAAATAAGCCTTGAAACAATAGCAAATTTTTCAAGGACTTTCATATCAGCAGATTGGCATAGCATGTTCCATAATTCTCTGAATTACATAGGGGGAAAGTATCTCTTCTGAAGAAGCCTTGAGCACTACCCCCAAACATCCTGAGCTACAGGATAACTCCATGCCATGTGAAAAACATATTCCTCCTCCCTCAAACAGATAAGGCATAAAGGCTCATCAATAATTCTTTTGTGACACAGATTCCTTAAGGTGGGGAGACCATTTCTACAGGCTCTCCATAGGAAATTCTTGATAGCTGGTGTAACATTGAGTTGCCATATGGCCTTCCACCCCTCTGAGAACTCCTCACTATTAGAAGATTAATCTTAAGACTGAGCAATCATTTCCTTGTGGAGGTGGTAGGCTCATCGAACAGAGAAAAGACCATTTGTTGCACTCCTCCATATTAGCTTATCAGGCAGGTTTGAACAGCTTAGGGGGATCTGAGTAATTAACTTTGCTTCCTCTTCTCCAAATATCCCTTCAATCTGAACCTGGCTCCAAGATTTAGTGTCCAGATCAATCAAGCTACTGCCTGTAGCTTGAATATCCCTACCTTGCCTTTCACTAGACACTTTACTAGAGTGAGTCTAAGGAAGCCACTTGTCCACCCATATTTTAATGTTTCTGCCATTCCCAACCCTCCACATTGAGCCCCTTTTCCACAAGTGGTTGTGTAGCCATAACACTCCACCATATGTAGGAAGGTCTATAGCCAACTTTAGCTTCCATGAATGATGAGTGGGGGAAATATTTCAGTTTTAAAACCTTAGAATCTAGAGAATGAGGGTGCTGAATGAGGCGCCATCCTTGCTTAGCCAACATAGCAAGGTTAAAGCTCTCAATGTCTTTAAATCCCAGTCCCTCATCTGACTTGGCTCTTCCCATTTTACTCCAGAAATCTAATGCACCCTCATTTCCTTATCTTGCTATCCCCACTAGAAATTGTGCATTATGGAGTTCATTTTTCTAATGAGGGATCCAGGTCGCTTAAAGACCCCCATACAGTAAGTAGGCAGTGCTTGGACTACAGCCTTTAACAAGATTTCTTTGCCAGCTTGAGACAATGGCTTCACCTTGAAACTGCTTACTCTTTTCTTCATACTGTCAAGAATGCTTCTGAAGGACCCTACCTTCGATCTCCCCACCATGGCAGGAAGGCCAAGATATTACTCGTAGGAGATGCTAGATCTGACACCTGCAATCTATAGGATTAAGGCTTGAGCAAGTTGAGGGGTATTCCTGCTGAATTGGATAGAAGTTTTGTCTTTGTTTAACCTCTGACCTGAGGCCTTCTCATACATGGACAGGATGTCAATCAATCTACTCCACTCCATTGCATTAGCCTTGCAAAAGTGTAGACTGTCATCTGCAAAAAATAGATGGTTAATATGCAATTGACCCCTAGCAATTGGAATACCATATATGTCACCTCGAGCCTCAGCTTGGTTCAACATTTTGCTTAGCACTTCAGCACAAAGGATGAACAGGTACAGAGACAAATCCCTCTTGATGTAAAGGTCTGCTGGAGGGTTCCATTTACTAGCAAAGATTACAACACATTTTCAACACAATTCATGATCAGGTTGATCCAAGCTCCAGGAAAACCCATTAGACAACACAGCTTGGAGGAAGTCCCATTCAATTCGATCATATGCTTTGCTCATGTTGAGCTTCATAGCCATATATCCCATCCTCCCTTGCAACTTGTTGTTCATGGAGTGAAGAGCCTCAAAAGCCACAATAGCCACAATTACACTATTTGAGATTAATCTACCAAGTACAAAAGCATATTGTGTAGGTGAAATGACCTCAGGCAATACTTTATTAAGTCTGTTTGCAATGGATTTGGAGATGATCTTGTAATGGAAATTGCACAGACTTATGGACCTAAAATCAGTGACCAACTTTGGAGTCTTTACTTTAGGAATTAAAGCAATAAAGGTCTCATTAAGATTCTGTAAACTACCTCCTGAATTGAGAACAAAAAGGACAACATCACATACCTCCCTTCCTATCGAGTTTCAGTGTTGTTGATAAAAGGCTGGGGGGGAATCCATCTGCTCCAGGAGAGCTAAGGGGATTCATTTGGAAGATGGCCTCCTCTACTTCTTTTTCAGTGAATTTCTTGGATAAAAATGAGCTCATATTACTAGTAATTCTAGCTTCTACATTGCCAAGATAGTCTGTTATTCCTTCAAGACAGGAGGTAGTAAACAATCCCTGGAAGAAAACATGAAATTGTTTTGCAATTGCCTCCTGAGTGACAGATACAGCCCTTTTTCATCTTTGATGCACTTGATAGTGTTTGTTTTCCGTTTTTGGTTAGCACAGTGATGAAAGAACTTGGAGTTCCTATCCCCATCCTTAAGCCACTTTTGTTTGGCTCTCTGTTTCCAAGTGACATCTTCCTCTTCCAACAATTGGTCAATTTTCCCTTGAATTCTTTTAATATCCTTGCTTAGGTTCCTTGTATTAGAGTTTTGCAGTGCACTTAGTTGCTTGAGTTTTTTTTTAAGCTTTCTATTTGAATTCCCAAAAATAACTCTGCTCCATTCATTTAATCCTAGCTTGCAGCTAGCTAGAGAACCCACTGTCTTGTCTAGCTTGTTAGAGAACAACTGAGGTCTCTTCCAATCATCCTCAACCACCACTTAGCATTCCTCCCTAGAGGCCCATTTAGCCGCATACCTGAAAGGTCTGTCCCTCTTGGAGGCCACAATGTCCTTTATATACATAGATAACAGAATAGGTTTAAGATCTTAGGAATGAACAGGTTCCACCTCAACTGAGTAAGATTTCCAGTAATCAAATCAATGGACATTCCCAAATGCTTTATCCAGCCTGTCTTTGGTAAATTGAGCCCCCTCCCTATTGTTACTCCACGTATACTTTTCCCCCCTTATACCCTAAATCACTTAAGCCACAATCATTTATTGCTACACAAAATTCCTCCATCTAGTTAAAAGGTCTGTCAGCAGCTCCTCATTTCTCATTAGCTTGCATTATTTCATTAAAGTCTCCAACACACAACCAATCGAGGGAGTAGCTGGTCTTAATGCACTCACACTACAAGACTTCCTACCATTTCCGGTAAAAAATTACGCCGCCAAAAGATAAAAATTCGCCACTATAATGTTTTGTCGTCGATCCCATTTCGCCACTAGATGGTCTGTAGTAATCCGTCTCAAAAGCTTTTTACGATGGACATATTAAGCATCACAAAAATTGCTCTAATTGCATCAGTTTTCGTCGCCGCAATATAATACTGATGATCGACGTAAAAACCATGTTTAGTTTAGAAAAACTGTCCATTAATGTCTATTATTTGGCGCCGTAACAATTTATTAGTGACGAAAAACTGCAGCTAACTACCAGCGCAATTTTTTCCTCACAAGTACTTACATCCCACATTTTCCACCATTTATTTTCAGTCGCAAAAAATTTCCTTCCTCGCTAGGAATAACAGATTTACTTGCGGCGAATTCTCTTTGGACGCAAATAAGTGTATAAGATTGAAACATTTACGGCAGGCATAAATTCAATCAGTCTCGATGCAAATGATGTCACAAATGGTTTTACATTCGTAGCAAATAAGTACATTTCAGGCGCAAATAGTGTCATACCCACCGCAAAAAAAAAAAAAATGCTCGCATGTGAAACTACAATGTTCGCAGGAAAATTCTATGGCATTGGAATTGAACGAGTCACAAATTGGCGCAAGTTATGAATGAATTTCGTCCTGTTGATGATGCACTGAAAGGTTTTGGCATTTTCCATTAACTAACCTATAATGTATTTTCATGAAATTGAGGATGATCAATATTAATTTTAATTTTTACAAATAGTAAAGCCGAATATTGTCCCACATATACCTAAATAATTACAAACAATTAAATTTTAGAAATCATTAATTGATGTGTCATGACCATAATCCTAAATAAAAACTTGGCACAATATTACTTTCAGTTAAAATCTAGGTCTCAAATGCATAAACTGATTTGTTGTTAGTCATGAGTAACAACAACTTACTATTCATACTTTCTAAAACAGAAATAGGCATTTCAACTAACAATACTCTACTATATATATACCCTGAATATGCCATCTATAGAACAATGCACAAAAAGGTGTTGAACAGAAGTCTACCATAGAACATGTATTATTTCTTCATTCACCTTAGTGATGTACTGAAGTTCTATTACATATAATAACATAATCAAAATCTGCTCAAGTATAGCAACTTAGAATTTTTCTTCACTCAAGCAATATTTTTTGGACATTTAATAGAAGGCAACTATAATATGTGCTATGACACTGTGTAATGTGGCATACAACATGAAGTACTGTCCTTTCTAAATGTAACTATTTCCTTATACTGAGTTTAGCAAAGTCTCATCGAGCATTGATATCATCTTTAGTTTTACCTGAAATATTTATCAATGTACTAAGAACGCTATCACAAATGTTTTTCTCGATGTGCATAACGTCGAGATTATGTCTAAGTTTCAGAGATGACCAATACGATAGATCAAATAAGATACTCCGTTTTGTCCAATTTAACTCCTCTGGGGTGCGTTTTCTCTTCTTAGTAGCCTTGCCAAAATCTACATGATAGTTTTGATGTGGAAGGACTTTACACTCCCCCCACCAACTGCTTTGATGTGGAGCAATTTAACAATGAATGATAGTTTAGAAAATATTGTGCAACCATCATAAAGTGGACGCCGAGCATCTTCTAACAGCTTCTCAAAAGTGGTTGGTTTGAGATCAATTGTGTTGGTTTGCACAGGATGTGGGGCCATGTCTTCATCAACACCAACAGTGGTGGCCGTACAAATGTCACCCAATATATCATCGATATCATCAATATAACTATCATCACCATTATCATTATCATCTTTGTCCTCGCCCATGAAATTCATGGGTTCTGGCTCCCCATGAAAGATCCAATGGGTATGGTTTGGATCTATACCCGTAATGAATAAATGTCGTTCTATCTTGCTGATGGGTAGAAACATATTATTACGACATCTACGACATTGAAACTTCACCCTATTATTTCCTTGGGCATGAGCTCATTGTAAGGAATTGACTAACCCCATCGTCATATTCCCTTGACCTAAACCTATCGGTTTAGTGCATCCAAGTTTTGTCCATCTGAAAATAGTTTATTTCAAAACTACATTTTACTTTTATAGACATCCGATCAAAAGGAACATGGATTGGTTCAGCAAAAAATAGATATTGCATCATTACAAATGTCAAAAGCTTCCCTTATTCAAATTATAAACTCGAGTATGGTGTTTTTTATTGTTTAGATAATTATCTAGAGTTTCTATAGATAACTACGAAGCATATAGATACAAGCACAAAATATATAGGGGATCATGAATCCAAGTTGAATGGTGGATGAAGTAATAGAAGAAATATGAAAGGTTCATATTTGTTGAAAAAAGGCAATATGGTATGGAAATATATGAATGGATGAAGCATGCTAACTCCCATAATGTTTGAAGCTCTATGAAATTTAACCATCACTTATACAATTTTCCTAGCATGGATCTAAATTGGTAATGTCAATCGGGGCCTAAACACAATGTGAAGGTAGGGAAGGATGTTTAAAGTATGTAGGGGTAATGTATGCGCATGTGCACTGGAAAAGTAAATGCTTTTTCAGCCGCCTACTTGGTATCCAAGATTGAAAGACATATTTAAGTATGATCGAATGTGTGGCAGTGGATGATTTTGTTGAGAGGGCACAATGTTTGATCTGCAAGATTTTCTTTGGATGCAGTTGTGAGTAATTTCGCAAAATTACTCTCAAATCAATGAACTACACAAATCAGCCCTAGTTTAGGTCACAACCTTATATCATGAATATGTTGTTGTTTGGGAGCATATTTACCTTAATAAATGAAAGAAGATATCTGGTTGTAACATTTGATCTAACACACAATTGCTAAAGCCAACAATAACATGTAAATTGGCATCTACCAAACAAGTACTGAAGCTCAGTGTTCTTTGAACAAAGATTTCAAATTAACAGTTCGGTCTCAATGTGCACCAAGCCACATGTGAATATAGTTTGCTTAAATCTACTGGTCATGGTCACTAATTTACCATGTTATGTTTTTTAGTAAAATGCTCAATAATTTCAGCTAAAAAAAAAATTAAATAGAGAGCAAAATCACGAGAGAAGTATATCTGCTTCAACCATACGAAGTGTACAAATCAATAGTTGGGAATTTGTTTATTCATATAATGGAAATAACTCAAACCAAACATAGCACAATATTCTGCAAGAACCACGCCAAAGATAATAGTAGGGCAAGAGATACTGAGAGGGGTGAAATTCACCAACTGAAGGCATCCCACAAAACATCTCAAAGAGAAAGTAAAACATCGATTCTAGAGAGATGAGTGGCTGAAATATATATATATATATACATATATATATATATACACACCTTATTGTTGTGGCGACAGGATTATAGGTCAGAGAAAATCTCAGTCGGAGTTCAAGGTGAATCTCCCAATTTTCCAAATTTGTTTGACCTGTGCTACAAATTGAGAGAGAGAGAGAGAGAGAGACCGAGAGGGTCAAACTATTACGGAGAGAGAGAGAGAGAGAGAACGAGAGTTACTTACTAGGTGAGGCGGTGACGCAACAGCATGGGAAGGGTCAGCGTGGGGGACCTTTGTGTTTTGGAACACAAACGTGTAGGACATCAGGTTGGGAGAGAAGGAAAACATGGGATTATATATTTCCCATGTTTTTACGGAACATCCGCTGCAACAGAATGTGTTGTAGCGACTTTTGTTGCGTCAACTAAACATAGCCGTAATAAGCACAAAACCCGCTGTAAAAAATAATAATAATAAGAAAAAAATAAAATATTGGCAGTCAGAAGTTAAGCGTCATCTCCATTTTTGCCGCAAAAGTTTATCTATAGCATCATTATATTGGTCGCCGTAAGAAAATGGACTCCACATGCTTTTTGCGTCTAACGCATACAATGCGGGAAAAATTTCTGCCACAAAAATCATATTATGTTGTAGTGGATCAGCATTATTTCATTGTTATCTGAAGTTTATATTACTATTTGATTATTGATTTTTAGTGACAGAGACTCACCTCTTAACCCTCCACCTATCAATTATGGTATATTATGGTGGCTACAAGTGCACGTTACGTCGAACTCAGCTTCAATGAATTAAGTACACTAGAAGGTTTGCCCGTTTTATGAACCCCGGCCCGCGTCATTTATTAATTGCACCCTGGCATCTTATACCTAGAACTGGGTAGCATGAATATAATAGACTCCTGAACTCCTTCTGCACTTCTCTTTGTCACTTTCCATACTCATGAAACTCAACATCAGCTGTGCGATATCTTTCTGTAAGCCAGTACTTGGAGTTGCAAACTTTCATTTCCTTCTTAGAAAGATGGCGGTATATATAATAATTATTAATCTTTTACACTTCATCTCGAGGGAGAGAGTATTGGATCGGTTGCACATTTTGTATAGGTCAAATTAAGTTATAAGAAATATATAGCTACGTACGTGTACCATTAAGTCAACCTAAAACAAATGAAATTGATCAGCACTTTGCAGGTTGGACATATCGTAGATTAGAGATCATAATCATTGAGTATTATTAATTAATAACATGCTCTAAATTAAGTTGATATAAAAAAAATTAAATAAAAGTACAAGATTTTAAACCCAAAGACACATATATACAACCCTTTTCTTGTAATGAGATGCAATGAATCATGAACTCCCGGAACACTAACCAAAACATGAGTCATATTAATTAAAAGCTTGCGCCTCAAAGCCCCAAAAATCTCAATAATCTAGTAAACAAAAGTACGAAAAACTTGATTCTTGGCTGCAGCATATATATATATATAATGATCTGTGCCATGTTTGCCATATGGGAATCTTGTCTACGTTAACTGCATATATATATATATATATATATATATATATATATATATAACTGTATTATTGTTTAGTTATTTCAATAATATTCGTTTTTAGAACGCTAGCTAGCTCGTATTATCAAAGTTCAACGAACATGTTCAACTCACTCAAAACCATCTTGCTTCGATTGGCGCGTTTATATTTTATGTATTAGAATATAGCTTCCTATGTTATTAATGAACATTAAAAAATAAGCTTATAGATTGGAGAATTTGTTTGATGCATTGCATTGCTGACAACTGATCTGTTGAGAGAAAGAGAGAGAGAAACTTATAATGGCAAGCTTTTCTTTTCTTTCTGATCACCCAGCAGCTTGCTACATTAATGCTTTCCCATGCACTCACTGTAATGAATACATCAATCCAATTAGGACAGAGAATGACATATTATTAAATTTGATGATCTATGCGAGGTCATCTTGTTTGTAAGATCTCTGCGCACGCTATATCTGTTTCCGAATTAATTGGAGAGTTTCTCTTTTACCTTTTTACTTTCTTTAAATTCATTTGGCTAGCTAACTACTTTCAATAATGGTACTATTCTAGAAATATCATCCATTACAATGTTAGAAAATATTAGAAAGGTCTCATTTAATGACATGAATGCAAGAGGGACTAGTCTCATGGTTTGTGGAAAAAATTCTCTCAATTTCTTGTCGGACCTTCACGAGGATCTCAAAATTTTGTTCAAATTTGAGAATATCAAGTGGGAGAGAGATACACATGAAGTAGGATTTATAGGATCTCAAATTAACATTAAATGAACAATAAATATTATAGAAGCTAGCTAGCTCACTCCATACGTCTATCTCTCTCCCACTTGAAACGCACAAATGCAAAATAGAATTTGAGGGAACTCTAATCTGTGGTATGGATGACGTTGCTCTCTTAAGACTTGGTGCCTTTTTTCTAGTGAGTTGAGATGAGACAAATTGAGATGAAAGTAAAAAGTTGAATAAAATATTGTTAGAATATTATTTTTTTAATATTATTATTGTTTTGAGATTTGAAAAGGTTGAATTATTTATTATATTTTATGTAGAAATTTGAAAAAGTTATAATAATAAGATAAATGAGACGAGATGAAACACTTATTGTATCCAAATAGAGTCTTACAGGTTTGTCCAAATTATACTACAACATCTTATATATTATATATATGGTACTTCCCTACACTACAACATAATTGCTTTTTAGTGACGGTTGAGAAATTGTGACAGTTCCCAAACCATCACTAAAAATTATTTTTTGTGATGCACATTAGGTGACGGTCGTGGTGATAGTTTCAAACCGTCACCAAATATTTTTAGTGACGTTTTGATTATTTTTTGTAACGATTTTTTCTATCACAAAAGACAAATTGTGTTGTAGTCCCTGGAAACACAATATATATATAGAAAATCACATAATTTATAATTTATCCCTCTCCATTTCTTTATCACTCACGTGAAGTACACGTATATAGTTTGGCATGTCCTAATTTTATCCTTACCTCATAACAAATTAAATTAACAAATACGTACATTTCAGGTCTCTAACAAGAACGTACAAGAGTAAGTACAGTAATGATAATATTTTGAGATTGTACATTTAGGACGCCCAAGAGTTATAAGAGTGAATGAGCTTAATTCCTATATAATATATATATGAGCTGGAGATTGACCAAACATTGTCACGTCTGTTTCAAAGTGTCATGTTTTATATTAATCAAATCATTATAAATATTACCGAAAATTAAAATGGAATCTTGCTAAAAAATTATATTGATTATATATATGGACTAGCTATTTTTTTTTCAGCTTGACTTTATTTTTTCTTATGTCATGTGATGATGAACTGACATCACCATACATCATATTCAAGATTCTTTTTAAGCAAATATTTCAAATCAGTCAAACAAACAAATTAAGTTTGCATTTGGGTGTGATGACATGATTTCAAATGATCTAAATTGATCTGTGAGTAATATTATTTTGTGAGTTCTATTAAAAATATGTTTCAATGTATGAAGTGGGTTGAGATCATATGTTAACTTTTTATAAAAAAAATTGAATAAATAACGAACTCTATCAATGATTGGTTTACGATAGAGTATTGAAATCAACTCAACACCCAAACATATATAGTACCCTAACTCGATGGAAAGTTCCCTAAGAATACAGCAAGGTCTGATGAGTCAATTAGTTGCATTCCCAGCTAAAATGCAGAAGGTAACTTTTCACTCACTTGATACGTCAATTAATAAATCATCCACACGACTGATTAACCTACAGTAGTGCATGGAATGATGATGATGATGATAGACTGGATGACACGAAAAGTACACAGGAAATGTGCAATTTCCGTGCACTGTTTATACACTCATGTGGTTGTGCATGTAAGTGTAACACACCAACCCAATCACTTGTGAAAGCGGAATTTCGAACTAGAGGACAAAATTAATGTATTATCACCCACGTTAATGGTCCTTGAAGGCATGCAAGCATATAGCAACTCTCAAGAGGTCTCCTACTTACAAAAGAATTATGTGGGAAACATGGGTACTGTATGCATATTATCCCATGGATTTCAGTATTCTCTTGGACTAACGTCAATGGAGGGATCGTTTTCACCCTATCGATACTTTCGGAATCTCACCATATTTACTCCCTTTGCTGTCTGGCATGCAACACTCCCCGAAAGTATTCCATAGGTGTTCATAAACTTGGTTGAACTATAAGAACAAGTGAGCTTTCAAAAGGTATGGATTTATTTCATACACATAACCAATTAATGCAATATTTATTAATCAATAGCCAGCTAGCGTTCATCTTATAATTTATTAATAGCTAGTCACTTAATTAGAGATATTTATTTGGGCTCATTTGGATGATGAGATGAGATGATTTTAGATGAGTTGAATAAAATATTATTTTTTTAATATTATTATTATTTTGAGATTTAAAAAAGTTAAATTGTTTATGATATTTTATATAGTAATTTAAAAATATTGTAATTTTAAGATGAGATGAGATGAAATGAATTAAGAGTGCATGTTTCTGAATCTAAACAGAGCCTAATTAAATGCGTCTAATTAAAGCACTTGCGCACACAATTAGCCAAAAATAATTAAGAAAGGGAATCGAGTTCAATTCTCACTATGAACATTAATCGAGGTTTGATTGCATTGTCAATTAATCTTACATTATTAGTTGATATCAAGTTTTCTTAAACTATCTTTTTCCAAGGCTCTTACCCAAGTATTCCAAGTACCTTGTCATCAAACCTTAACCTAAATTTAAAATGGACGTCTCTCTCACTGATTTAATTATTTTAATGTAAAGGGGGTCAACTCTCCTGCCCTCAAAGAAGAAATTAAAAATAAAATAAAACAAATGGATAATATGGGCTTGACAACATTGTCAATAAAAAATTCTATTCATCATCATTTTAATCGTCATCCTCTCATGATCTGCTTATTCAAGATTAAATGATTGGATGGTAAATAATAAATTATAAATAGTATTTCAATCATTTAATGTCACATTAGAGCAAAAAGAATGACAAATACCAGTACTTCTCTAATTTCAATTTATGTACAACTTAATTTTAGAACACATAAGCTTTTGTTGTCCCAAATGGATATTTTAATATCACTAAAATAAATAAATAAAGTGATCTAGCTTGAAAGCCTATATCCTCTTACAAAGAGGATTAGAAAGACATATTAACAAAAAAGAGTTATTTTATAATAAAGTCTTATACCACACATATTCACCTAACTAACATGTGAATATATATAGTGTAAGACTTCTATTTATAATTTTTCAACATATAATTGGAGTACATAATAAAGGTAATGAAAAATACTCAAACCCAAAAGTCAAATACCCTCAAATCTCATTCATTTGAGGTTTTCTAGGAAAAAAAATCATAAAATTTTTTCCAATACCTTGAAGCCGTGAACTACTGAAGGAAAAGAGGAAAAATACCCTCAAATCTCTTGTAAGGCTGCGGTTTTTTACGAAGAACCTCGTTTATTTTTATAAATTAAATGAGTTGAGATTAAAATTAGAAATTAAATAAAATATTTTTTTAATATTATTTTTATTTTAAAATTTAAAAAAATTAAATTATTTATTTTATTTTATATAAAAATTTAAAAAATTTGTAATAATTAAATTAAATGAAATATATGTATTGTAAAAAGTTGTGAAAATAAAGAGACAATGAATCTATAGCGTGGCTCTCAGCTCAAGCCGTAACTCTTCCAATCCAACGCCTTCTCTGCTATGCGGCGCTGGTGTACTGGAATCTCTCGTGCTTCTTCAATATTGACACTAACAGTTTATACTTTAGTATGAAAGGACAACGTGCCCTATTCGTATGTTCGGTTTTATTTTACATAATTTTTTGTTTCTAAGCAAATAAATTATTTTAAAGAGTAGAAATAATAAATTATAAAAAAAAAATTCAGTTCATCATCTCCTCTATTATTATACAGTAACATATAATTTCTCATTTTTACTATTTAATTTAAACATATATATATTAATGTTTAAATATGTGTATTTACACATCAAGAAAAAAAAATCACATATTGATGTGTGGTGTGGAGATGGTGAATAGCATTTCTTTAAAAAAATAATTTTAAATCTAATATATTTATTTTAAATCTAGTCGATAATTTTTAAATTGAGTCAAGTATTTTAAAATCTTCTAAATATTTTACCAAAATCATTTTAAATGAGGTATTTGTAGTGTTATTGAACAAAGACTAATTTTTAAGAAAACTTTTTTATATTTTGGAGTTCCGAAAATAATATAATTTTAAAAAATTAATTTATTTAAATGACTTTATTATTTTAAGAATATTATTTAATATTCATTAATTTATTTGATCCAAAATATGCCATTAAATACCATTCGCTATTTTTTCCAGAAAACAGTCCAAGTATAAATCGACCATTTTCCTAGAAAATGGTGCTCATTCCCATTAAACCACAAACTGCCATTTTCCCAAAAAATGCCCTAACATATTCATTTATCAATCACTGTAGACGGGAATCACAAACGAGATTACCACCATCTCTACTTACCACCATTCCTACCGCTGGCGAGAATCACAGGCGGGATTTACCACCATTCCTACCGCTTGCACTGTAGGCAGGAAACACAGGCGGGATTTACCACCATCCCTACCGAGTGCACCGTAGGCGGGAATCATAGGCGTCCCTACTTACCACCATCCCTACATTTCATTTTCCTTTCTCTCATTCCTTTCAATTCATTCATTTCAAATATACCCAAAAATCATCTCTCACATTAAAACTCAATTTTCATTCACGACACATGAGCATGAATGAAATGATACAATAAATGTCATGATGCCAAACACAACATAAATACATGCAAGCATAATTCAATTAAATAAACAACACATTCTCACATCCAACCGACTGCCACACTCCTCGGACTCAAAGTTTGGCACAACTAGCTAGACTATAGAAAATTTGTTAGTGCCAAAATATATTCAAATCTCACAAAATTCTTTGAAAAATTACTTACAGTGATTAAATATAATTTTTAAAAAATCAATGAGGTGTAAGAGGTGACGACACAATACAATAACGTAACAGTGTATTTTGGACTATGGTCATGGGTCTCAAAAGGCCAAATTTTGAATAGGAACAAACTAAAACTTAGGATGGCTAGGGAATGGTTGAACGGTGTTGGTGAAGTAAATGGTGGGGATGGTTGGCCACGGGTGGTAGCGTGGGTGGCGGTTGGAGGCCAAAATACCCAAATAGAAAAATGAGCTAGAGGGTCTTCAACGGTGGCGGATCAGAGCTGAGGTTGGGTGGTTTAGATAGCTGGAGGGTTGATGGTGGTGTGGTGAAGAGATGGTGGCTAACAGCAATGCGACGGTTGTGCTGGAACGAAAAATGGCCACGACTTGAATTCCCTCATGGTAGTTAACAGCGGCACGAGAGTTACTAATATTGGAAGGGGAGGGACGCCGGTTGGAGGAGAAGAGAATGGGTTGGGTGGTATTGGCCACGCCAGCGTGCGGCAGCGCACTGGAGGGGACAAAGAAATTAATGGGCCGTGGCTTGGATTCCCTCGTGACAATTAATTGCAGAACGAGAGGGACTGAGATTGGAAGGGGAGGGACGCCAGCCGGAGGGGAAGAGAATGGACAAGATGGTGTTGGCCACATCGGTGTGCGGCGGCGCACTGCAGGAGACAAAGAAACGGACAGGGGATAGAGGAGGAGGGGCTCGTGCGTGGGAGAAGATCAGGGGCAAAACGAAAATTTGTAAATAGAAGTAGGGGCAAAATAGGAAAAAAATTGTTAGACAAAAATATTATTTATCTCGATTCTCACTTATATATATAGTAGATATGTACATTGCTATTTGGACTAACAGAACTTAAATGTGACTGACTTGTTTTTATTTATTTATTTTTTAATTCTTTTTAATGAAGAATCAATTATAAAAAATAATTTTTTATTCAGACTAGAGTGAAGAAAAAAAAAAGATTATGTCACAATTCAATTTCAGTCAATATTGTTGGTCATCATTTGCCTGTACATATTTGTAGAACGTAGACCCATGTAGGACTACTCAAGGAAACCTTTATTTAAAAAATAAAAAAAATAAAAATCTACTTATCATCCTTTATACTATATATCAATATGTGATTTAACATTTTTATCTTTAAATATATGTGTTTAAATAAAAAGATATAAATGACAAATCACATGTTGATATAAACTATATAGTACAAGGATAATAAGTAGCATTCTTCTTTTTTCTAGACTGGTTTTTCCTCTCTAAAAAGTTTCTCTATGCTTTCTTTCTAAAATAAAGAGAGGGCCCTCCTTCATCCCTTATCTCCCTTTCCCTTTGTCATTTGTCTTGTCTATATAGTTTTTTTTTAATTTTTTGAGTTTTTCTTTTATTTCTACTAGGTTGAAATTAAAATGTTTAGCCTAGCCACAAAATGTTCACACATGCTATTAACGTCATGTTTAGGTTCTAGAAACTCGGATTTTCAAAGCTAGACCTACAAAACAAAGAAGAAAGAAGTTAGGACAGGGCGGCTTTAGGGCCGAAGAGTCTCCGATGCTAAAGTCAGTAGAGTATTTTTGAGAGTTTGTAAATAATGAGAGAGTCTGAAGCTTTTTAGTACCTGAAATTGTTATTTATACCAGGAGTCTGGGGGACTAATCGTGCATGCTCTCGTGGAGCCCATGTCCTTTTTACTGTTCCTTTTGTCAGAGTCATTTAATGCAGCATGCCTCTGCAATGGCGTCATTAATGTGGTGTGTTGCACGGGTAGGGATGTCATTAATGGGACGTGATTTCCCAATTTGCCTTATTATGCTAGTGTTTTTGATGGTCTGTTGATGTCACCTTGTCAGAGGATCGAGGGTCCCCCTGATCCCGCTCGTTCATGTGGGCAGATACTCAAAGGCTGGATGATGTTCGAAGGATCTCCAGGATGGCGAGTCTCATCCCCTGCAATCTGCTCCCTTATGGGGCTTGCGTCCAACGGAGTCTACCAGCGAGCCGGGGCGAGGGGCCTAGTTGTTTTGGGTTAGGTATTCTTTTCTTAGTTGCTCCTCGCAGGCCCACTAAAAGGGAAAAATCCCCCCACATGCCATCCCATTGCACTCCCTAGGCACTAATCTAAAGACGGGCTAAGAATTGTTGTTGTTTGGCCAATGCATGTAGCTCACGTGCTGCCTATGTTGTTGTGGTATTGCAACTCTAACTAATACACACACAATACGACAAACTCTAGCTCCAGAACTTCAAAATATGGAAAACTCCATCCCATTCCCTCCTGCATGTTGTCGAGGATACTTAGCCTTACTCTACGGCTTACCATATGTGACATATTTGACCCTTAATTCTAGGAAGATTACATTGTATCAATTTACTCATTCTTTCCATTTATTCTGTAATTAGTTTTGATGTCATTTGATTTGTAATTATTTTCTGTACTGTGGTGGTTTCCATCAAACCCTTTCACTTGTGAGCCTCGTTCGTTGGTAAAGTATTCAGTCATTTTGTGCAATCTAGGATTGATTTTTTTCGTCTCTAAATATCCACACACACACACACACACACACACATATATATATATATTCTTGCTTTTACCGAATGAGAACATGAAGATAGTAAAAGTGTGTTTCTCTTATGAAATGCACCAGAACTGTTGATGTTGTGCTTCGCAACCCGAGTAGTACCGTGATGCCTAAGCTCCAAGTCACCTACAACTAAAAGGGAGAAGAGGCTTCAGTGAATCCTGGGATCACTTCGATGCCTCAGTCAGTGGAGAATTCTATGAAGAAAATACAGAATGATGGTAAGGGTTATTAGACAGAGAGCGAGAGACCCTCGTCGAAGGGATCTCCTTTATTTATACCTGATCTTGGTTCCACTGTCAAGAGAGATCGTGGTGCGTCAGGTGTCAGACCTGCCACCACCTACGTTTTTGTCACCCCAGTGTGTCAGCCCACGACCTAGTAAGAGATCTTGCCATGTCAGCCATGTTGGGTTTGTCCTACAGCCACCTACCTGCCAGGACAATGTGTCAAGTCACGAGTGAGCCATCCTTTGTACCGGGGGAGGGGGGGTTGAGCCATTACGTGCCGAGACTCCTGACATAGGCACTACTCATGGGGCTCTCTGGGTCTATCGAATCCACGACCAGGCACGTGCTACCGTCCGCGTGCAGTTGAGCGTCTTGTCTGGTGCTTTGTGATAGGATTTGGCAAGTTGCCGAGCCCCGGGACGTTCCCTTGGCACCTCTAAACTTGGCGTCGGTAGGCCATCCTAGGTTGGCTCACGCTTGGTACTAATCCTCTGGTCTGGTGTCCCCAAGTTCCTTCCTTGGGCCTAGGGCTCCTCAACTCGATCTTCTTGGGCTCGAGCCCTTCCGGGATGGGCCTTCCCTCACAGTACCCCGCGAATTCCTATCACAGTCATGGGGTGGAAATTCATACCTCCTCCATCACGGCTTCGCCCGTTCAGCTTCAAGCTTCTCGTGGCTCCCCCTCCCCCCCCCCCTTTTGGTTTCTGCCAATTCGATTCCTATTGATTGGACTTTCCAAGGCCACTCACATGCTCAATAAATTCTTCTCCTCATTTCCTGCGATCGCTCCACCTCCAGACGGTTGATTGGACGTGTCGTTTGCCTTTCTCTTCACGCCCCGTGGTCTTCGTGCCCCCCACACGCCTATCGTGACTGCTACCTTTCAGCCTCGGCTACTATTATTCACGTGGCCCATGCTAGAGTCATCTTTGTTAGTGTCGCTTCGTTTCTCATGTGCCGCCCAACCTTCCCCTACTATTTAAAGCCCATTCCTCCCTCTTCTTCCTCCCTTATAGTCTTCCTTCGAGTTTCTTACAATTTCCTTCGAGTTCCTCCACTTCTCCAATCACCGTGTTTCTTTGACCACCCCTCTTTAGACAACGCTCTTTCCCCCTTGGAGTTCTTTTTGTTTCTCTAGCCACCGTGTTCCTTCGACCACCCCTCTTCCGACAATGCTCTCTTTCCTTCGAGTTCACATCATTTTTCTCACTGCTTTCTCACTGTTACGATGGCACCAAAAGTTGACCTTGCTCTTCCACACTTCGGTGGGAAACGCAGGGTTTCCTCTGTGTCCGGCTCTAACCTCCGGACGTTCTGCTCCAAGTACATGATTCCCCCTTCGTGGTTTTGGAGATGCCTCGGGGCGAGCATGCAGTGAACCCGACGGTACCGCAACAAGGGTGGCTCTCTTCCAGTTAATGTTCGCCAACGGTTTTCGCCTCCAATTTTGTCGTCCAGTTAGAGAAGTTTTACATTACCTCAGACTAGCCCGTCGCAGCTCCATCGTAATGTGTGGCCCCTCCTGATCTATAGTTGTATCATCTACCAGATGGTACTATGCAAGACCCCCGAAGAATATCCAAACCTGAAACCTCGGGAGTTCTTTTATGCATATCGGCTTGTCTACCAACTGGGTAACATCGTCAGCTTCCAGGCCCGGTCTTCGAGCCGAAAGATCGCTTCGCTCGAGGGTCGTCACTCGAGCATAAAGGAATGGTTCCGCAAGTTCTTCTTCTTGTCGAGCCTGAACTGGGAATATCCTAAAGGGGAGTCCCCATTCAGGCATGTTGGGGGTACCCCCCATCTGCGGAGAGCCTAGAGCTTACCCTCAATGGGTTCTCCCTTATAGTATGCTTAGTACTGATCCTCTGGCTCGGGATTCCCAGGCTCAGGGTTCCCAACTTCCTTCTTTGGGCCTGGGGCTCCATAGCCCGGTCCCAGGATAGATCCTCCCTCACAAGAACAAACTCATCCAGTGTCTTTCTACTGGTCGGTCTGATTGGAGTTTCAAGCCATAACCAATGATCTACTTATTAGATTAAAGCAAACCGCCTTGGCACTTCCTCCTTGGCTAAGTCAAGGAACAATATATTTACTATAATGAGATTTTTGTATGGGATCACAGTCACCTTCTTCTCCTATATCTCTATTTATTTTAATGCATGTTTGATTATATAAAAAAATAGATAAAATAGATCAGTAGGATTCTACATTCTTCCAAATCACGAAAATAGATTGTTACATTCAACCAAGCCAGATCAATAAATCTCCACATTCTTAAGGTTGCAGCTCATATGAAGGACACTACAAACCCTCTCTCTTCAAAGTTACGTGCTCTTTACTTATGAATCGCAACTTAGCCCGGATTAGAATAGATTGTATCCGGAATATTTCTCTTTGGCTAGCTATATGTTATTACGGTTGTTTCGGGAGACAACTGGGACACCTTCTTACTCGAAGTTTAAATCAAGATAGGATAGAACCTATTAAAAGAAATGAAGTCTTAGACGTTAATCAATCCATCACAGGCTGCTCTGTCATTGTTTGATTTTTGGTTGTCATTCGGCTCGGTCCCTCTTTTCGGTATATTATATATATAAATATAATATAAAATAATATATTAATAATATATTGTAGTATAATATTAATAGTTATTCTAATATCATAGACCATAATGATAATATATAGTTATTTATATAAGATTTTAAATTTTAATGCTATATTAATTAGTAATTTATCATATAATACAAAATTATTTTATATATAATTAAATATATTATATATAACTTATATATAATATAAAAAAAATTTACTCAATATAAAAAATTAAAATATATATATATATGAACCTACCAGGTCCGGTTCGGTTCGATGTTAAAAAAAAAAAACTAGAACTAGACCGATTTCAATTAGTTTCAAGAAAAATGAAACTGATACCAGACTAGATCAAACCCACCGGTCCGGTTTATCGGTTTTTTTTTCACCTCTAATTATCAAAACCCCAATATTACAGGCATGAGATGCGGCAGAAAAAACCTAGAAATGGGCGTAGAATCAACTTGCAAAAGGAAAACACTATGTCCACATTAAAAAAACCACCAAAATTCTTTACCGAAATTTTATTTATTTATTTATCATTTATTTTTACTTAATGATTAAGTAAGCATTTTTAAATGAATATTTGATTTTTTTAAATATTTAAACAGTTTAAAAAAATAATGAAAAAAAAGATAAAAAAAAAAATTGTAGTATTCAGTAAAAGATTTCGGTAGAAATATTCTGGACGTAGCAATGTCCCTCGCAAAAAATACATTTGCCAATCATAAGGAGTTTTGTCTTCTTCGTCGCTTACTGCAAAATTGCAAATAGAATAGCTTCGTCCACTTCAATTAAACGCAAATGATATAGATTCAATTTCTTTTAGAATGATGTTTTAAATAAATACATTTAGTTATATAAAATAACGATGCTCTCGTAACTATTTTATCAACATGTATAATAAAATTTCCCTAAATCTAAAATAGAAGGAGAAAAAGGATTGTAGCTGTAGATTATTCTAATAAAAACCCAACACCCTTCTTCTTTGCGGCATTGGAGTACTCAGCCCTCTGTTGTGCTTTGTCAATGGAAAGCCACGTTTAATTTGTAGATTGCAAGGCCTGTCCCACGTGGAGGGATATACACGGAATGAAGACTAACTAGGTTACTAGAGTAGGACTCGAGATTCTTCTCCCAAAAAAACAAAAAATCTTCTTAAATGGAATCAAGTTCTCTCGATAAAGTACTTTCCCGATGGCAATTTCTTAGAGGCTAGTTTTAACAAAATCTTTTTTCTCATTTGGATAAGTATTATGGCTACTAGGCCTTTTACTTGATGAGGGTTTATTTTAACGTATTGGGAGTAGCTGCAGTATTAAGATATAGCATGACAAGTGGTTGCCATGTCGAACATTCTTTATAGTTCAAAGTCCAATGAAAAATCTTGAACCAGAAGCAACTGTAGATGCTCTTATTGATCCAGTTATAAGTACTAGGATTGTAAGGTGGTTGGTTTGAACAAGAAAAACCAACTGAACCGAATGGTTCGGTCAGGTCCGGACCAAACCGAGATTGAGACCGGTCCGTCTCAATCCATGGAATATAAAAATTTCGATTTTCGGTCCGATGTTGGAGGGGGGGTTTTCCACCTCGGATCGGATCAAACCTACCAAATAGGAAAATAAATATATTAAATATATTTTTTATATATTAGTTATATAATAATCTTATAATTAATTATAAATTACCTAACCTATCACTATTTACAATATAAAATTTTAAATATGTAATTACAAATTAATATTTCATCAATTAACTAACCTATCACGAATTCATCATTAACTAATTACTAACATCTACATCTATAGACTATGATCTAATTAAAGTTCTAATTTATTAGATAAATTTTTTTGTAAAATACCTAAGTTGCAAATTGCAAGTGAGTATAGAGCAATTACAAATATTAATGTAATTAACTAATGTATGATATGAATATCAATTAACTAACCTATCATCAATTCACCTTTAACTAGTTACTAACATCTATATCTATGATCTAATTAAAGTTCTAAATTTCTAATTTATTAGATAATTTTTCTGTAAACTACCTAAGTTATAAGTGAGTATAAAGCAATTACAAATATTAATGTAATTAACTAATGTATGATATGAATATCAATTAACTAATTTGTCATCAATTCATCATTAACTAATTGCTAACATCTACATTTATAATCTAATTAAAGTTCTAATTTATTAGATAATTTTTTTGTAAACTACCTAAGTTGCAAGTAAATATAAAATGTAAAATACCTCTGGTCAATGACAATTATTTATTAATCATATACAAAATTTAAAACTAAAAAGTTTAATATATTGACAATTATCATGATACATTGACATACTATGAATTATAACCTTGTGTAAGTTGTTTGGATGGATATAGACAATTTTTCTTTTATGATTATTTTTATTTTCCTTTCAAGTTCTTTTTTGGTATTTTTTTTGCTTAAAATTGGATAAAATGTTAGTGGGCCGAAAACTGACTAGAATTTTCATTGTTGGGCCGAAAAGCACAAGATATTAAGATTGACCCATTTGGTATTAGGCCAGACCCACCGGGCTGAAAGGGACTAGTTCGGTCCAGTTCCAAGGGTTGTTCGCTCCGGTGTAGGGTGGGAAAATCCTGAACCGAAGGGGTCCGGTCCGGTCCGGTCCCAAAAAACCCTATGGATTGACTGGACCAGACTGAATTCGCCCTTAATTACAAGTTCATAGAGGATGGATTTAATCAGTGAAACTTTCTCTAAAAAAGAACTACCACTATTAGTCAAATTTATTTTATTCTTTACAACAGTTCTAATATGATTTCTTGGAGGTGTTCAACAAATGGCATATTCTCTGTGAGAAGTGCTTACCACTTGCAACTCAAGATCCAAGAGAAGGCTTAAGGCCAACCCTCTAACCTTACAGGATAGAAGGAAAGATGGAATAGATTGTGGAAGTTTCCAGTTCCTAATGGTGAGAAGCTTTTCTTGTGGAAAGCTTGTAATAATGGACTGCCTACAAATACTAATTTTCTTAAAAAGAAGGTTGTAGCATACTCTAGTTGCCCTATTTGTTAACAGCATGAAGAAAGTGTTAAACACACTTTATGGAAATGTGAATATGTGAGAGATGTATGGAGCCAATGTTCTACCTAGCTTATGATGAAAATGCTTGATGAATTGGATGAGGAGGTATTGGCAAAGATGGTTGTGGTGGCTTGGAGAAATTGGAAGCGAAGAAATGAGGTTGTCTTTCAATAAGAATTCATTAGTCCTAACTCTCTATTGAAACAGACCACACAAAAATTGAAGGAATTAAGGTTGCTGCACCATAAGAGCCCTGATATCCCATTGACAGACTCTGCAACTTTGGTCCAATGGGAAGCTCCCCCCAACAATTATCATAAGATCAATTGGGATGCTGCAGTAGACAAACAACAGTGCAAAATTGGCATAGGTATTGTCATCCGAGACTGGGAGGGTAAGTTTAATTGCTACAATGAGAATGAAAAGATCACTATTTCCTGACTTTACTTGGCAGAAGCATATGCTGCTCTTCAGTTTGCAATATTGGCATCAAATATTGGTTAAAAAAGATAGTGCTTGAATGTGATTGCTTTTATGGTTGTGAATGATATTAAGGAGAAAGGAGATAATTGGGGCCAAAATAGTTTGATCATCACATACGTGAAGAAGATTCTGAGCAGGTTTGAGTATTGGTCTGTACAACACACTAAGAGGGCTAATAATATGATATCACATTGTCTTGCTAAGAAAGCTCTTGAGATAATGTTCTTATTGAGCTGTCTTGCTAAGAAAGCTCTTGAGATTGATAATGTTCTTATTGAGCTAGAGGAAATTTTGAACTATATTGCTACTATGATATAGAGTTTGATTGAATAAAGTTATAAATTCCTTAAAAAAAAAAAAAAAACTATACCGTCAAATGTTTTTATCTTTGTTGTAGTACATACTATATATAGGTGTTGAATCATGGTTAGTGTGTGTGTCTATATATATATGTATGTATGTATGCATATATGTATGTATGTATAATTTGTCAAATTAGGGTATTAAGAATTTGTGTTCATTAGGGAACGTATCTAAGAATTTGTGTTTCATATTATTTTCTCCGCATGGATCATTCAGATAATATTAATACTCAGTTAATGTGATAGACTTTACAATCAGATCGATTGCTTTCCAACTCTAGGATTTAAGGCTGGTCTGGACTCAGATATGAGATGAGATAATTTTGGATAAAAGGTAAAAGTTGAATAAAATATTATTAGAAAAATATTTTTTAATATTATTATTATTTTAAAATTTGAAAAACTTGAATTGAGATTTAAAAAAGTTAAATTGTTTATTATATTTTGTGTAGAAATTTAAAAAAATTATAATAATAAAATGAGATGAGATAAAATGAGAGATGAAACACTTCCAAAAATTTCAGACACCAATTTTAAAGTACGGACAAAAACTCTAAAGATTATGATCCAAAACTCTTGGATAGGCTCATCTTAGACCGCCTAATAATCTTATCTTCCAATGATTAAGTAACATATTTACGATCATGTTTTGCTAAAGAAAGTCAACTTGAGTCCATCCATTCATTTTCTTTTATTTTGTCTTTCAAAAATAGAAGATATTAGGACTTGAGATTTATTTTATGATCGTAACCATACTTCTTTTTTAATTTGCCAAATGGCTTACAATCTTACGGTAATATATTAAAAATGTACATCCCTTTTTATCTTTAGCACGTACAAGTCACTCATGGCGATTGGATCAACAACTTTATTTGTAAAATGAGATGAGAATTTTGTGTCTCATCCCATATCCCAAACATATAATAAATATACGAATTCTATATATTTTTTTATTTATTTAAAGAGAGGACTCTTCTGAGAAATACCTAAACTAGAATGATATCATACTTTACACAATTTACATGAAAACATCACCAAATATTTTTAGTCACATAAATTGTATCCATACGAGAAGATTTTACGCGTATTACATTAGTATTGATTTCTCTATATGTATATGTAAAATTATATTCTTTAGAGATTAATTTTGCATATAAAAAAAAGTCTCACATTAAATTATGTATTTTTTAGCTAAATAAACATAAAATATTATTATTTATTCTTTAGAGAGAGAGAGGCCCAAAAATCAACCCCATAAGCACGATGACGAATGGCTTGCAGAGCTTGATGGCTTGTTGTTCATGAGCAACCAGCAAAGAAAAAATCCAGAAGTTTCGAAGTTGGTGTCGGGATGTGGGGTTTTTTGGATTCATTTATGGTGTAGAGAGAGAGAACAACGAGACAGAGTTTCCATTGCTGTCGAGAGAGATAAAAAGAAAAATAATAATAAAATAATATTTAAAGAGTAAACAGTATTTCTTTAAATTTAATTAAAATTAAAGATACAACATCATTTTGAAGAGATATTATATAAATATAAAGAAGAACGTAAAAATGCATAAACCATTGCAATTGCTCTTACTGTTGCCCTTCTTGTTTACGTCATGGAATCAAAATCATTAGTCCTTAGGTACATGAAATATTATAATATTAAGACTCTTGTCCATTATTAAGATGCGGATTTATTATTTTACTAATAATACAAAAAAAAAAAAAAGTATTTGTGAAAAATCATATCAAAGGATAAATAATTCTACAACGATTATAAATAAATCAAAGTTTGGTCTCATAACACCTAGATAACCTTATCAATTTCTAATTATTCTTAATAATGACATTTTCAAAAAATATAGACTTTGAGGACTTTATTTTGCTTTCAGTTATCTTCGTTTGTTTTTACAAATGAGATGATATGAATTATGATTAAAATTAAAAGTTGAATAAAATATTATTAGAATATATATTTTTAATATTATTTTTATTTTAAAATTTAACAAAATTGAATTTTTTATTTAATTTTACATAAAATTTTAAAAAATTTATAATAATTAAATAAATTGAAATGATTTATAAATAATAATAAAATTATTAATTAAAATTAAATTAGATGAGCCGTCCTAAATGTTTTGTTTTTGTTTGAAAAAGTGGAAGGAAGCAAGTAGACCTTGGAAGTGAGGTATGTGACATTATTTTGGTGGAGACCTAGAAAAACCTTGGGAACATGGATTTTTTGTAACCGTACAAGTGGCAGGTGATTCCATCTTTTTAACTCCATCTGACAAAGCGAGCACAGAATACACGAACGCTTCTGAACTGCCATCATCTTAACTCAGCAAAGAGAGAGATTGTTACAGAGTGAGAAAAAAGGCTTGAAGAAGACGAGGAGGAAAGAAAAAAAAAAAGAAAAAAAAAAGAAAAACTCTCGGCTATAAATGAAAAAAAGTAGAGGAAACGTTAACTGTCTTTTGGAGCTTTCTAGCTTTTACCATATTTTGTTGAAACTTTTGCCCACTTCACACACTCTCTCTCTCTCTGCGCTTTCGCTCTCTTCAAGTTGGCCTTGAAAGCCCACCCATTTTTTCTTTTCTTTTTCCTCTTCTCCCCTCTCTCTCTCAAGTCACTCTCCCCAGAGAGTTGAGCTTCTCTCTCTTTGTATGCAAAATATATGAATTAAATAACCAAACCGTGGGGTCGTATAAGAGCGTCTGAGATCTACTAGTAGGACTAGATCAGATGGGGATTGGCAGACAAAGGAAAAGCGAGAGCACGCACGCACAGTAGAAGAAGAAGGTAAAACCATTTTCCCAAAAACCCTAACCATACGGCCATCTGTTTGGTTCTGATTGAGACCCAACTGCATAGATATTTATATATCATCATCAACCTCGGTATTTGTGCAAGCTGGTTCCTTTGACACTCATTTTCTCCTTGCCACAGATCCATGGCGGCCGTTTCTGTGTTTTTTTTTTTTTTTTTTTTTTTTTTTTTTTTTTTTAAATTCTAGGGCGTTGGGCTTCCGATTTTTTGTTTGTTTTGGACGCCTCTGCTTTTGAGTCTCTTTTCGGTTGTTTTTGTTGTTGCTCTTGTTTTAGTGTTGCTTTATGAAGATCTGATATGGGTTTTGAGCTGGGCCTTTGCATTTTGTTGATGTTTGTGGTTTAAATTTTAATGGGGTTGTAATAGATTCTTCTTCTTGATTTCACGTGCTTAATATTCTTGTTGTGGTGGCTATAGTTAAAGCTATACTCATTTTCCTTCTTGTTATTTAGAACCGAGTGAGTATTTTTCCGGTAAGTATACACACTAATTTGGATTTGCTCTGTTTTGTGCTTTTTATTTAAACTTACTTCGGCCCTTCCTTTTGGTATTCTCATCTGTGTTGTGCTGATATATAATTGAGCATGATGTCGTACTAACAATGAATTTGGAACTCTCGACAAAATTTGGAGCATACAAAGAGGAATTGCGGGACCGTTGTATAGACCATTTTGATTTGGAATTTCCCTTTTTGGAATTTACATATGTTGGGCCTCTGTGTCGGTGCACCATTGTGAGTGGAATCTCACGCAGGGGGTTACCCCACGCGCCTTTCGATCAAAGAGGTTGAGAAGTAAACTTAAGCTCACCATTAACCCTTTGAGCTTTCTCTAACAAAGAGATTATAGAAGACAGGCCTTTCATAGTCAGAACCGCAACAAGTTTTGTTTTTTTTAATGGACAGTACCTCAGAATTTTATTAGTCAAACCATACTGAGTCAGTGGCAATAGTGTGTGGACTAAGGTTCTTCTCTGCGATTTTCTACATTTAATTATCAAGAATTTTAGTTACTGTGACTTCACGTTGTTTTAAATTGTAACTGCTTTCAAATTTTCTTTTCAATAGCAGAAGCTATTGTTCTCATATAAAACAGCATATCTTTTTTTGAACTTATCAAAGAAAAGCCTAGTTTTATAACTTGATTGCGCATGGTTTTTATGTTAGCATTTTCATTTTGATTTGGTCGTGATTTCAGTTACAGATTGTGCTCATATAACAAGTTTCTTCAAAAGTATTGTCAAAAGTTTTATTACATTTCATTCGAATTTGAGCTTTTTCTCATCTTTTTGGTAGTAAACTGATTTGATTTATTGAATCAGGATTAGACCTAATCAAGGCGCATGAAGAAAGGCAATTCCATTTGACAGAGTTTGCCCTGTGGAAGTCAGTTGGGTGTTGAGATTGTCTTGGTTGGCATCCAAGTGGATTTTGTTAAAAGCATCAGTTTGGTATCTAAAGACTGTGGCGAGTATTGGAAATTTATTATCATCACAGCTGCACTTTTAAGCTATTTTGTTTGACTCAAGTGAGTTGCATTATAGGGCCTGAAAGACTTAAACTCACCTAGGTCATCATTGGATGCTATAACATTTTTTTGATAAGGAATGCTATAACCTTTTATTGAAGTTTTTTGGATATGTTGGATTAGACTTGTGGTTTACTGTGGTTAAGCATTGTTGATCCCAGAAATTGCAATGTCTCAGTGATTGAATTTTGAAGGTTGTACGTTCCATCTCACAAACAAGATTGGAAGCCATGTGATTTATAAGTTTACACTCAACTGGAGGTCCCTTCTGTTGCTCATAAGTGTTATTTAAATATAGTAGTGGACTGGTACCTCTGTTTTGTTTGGAGTACCGATGAATAACATGGAATCTGAGAGTTCTACTTCTAACAAAATTCTGGGTAGTCTCAATCAGCTACTTCCTGCAGTTGCACCTATGCTTCTGATTTCGATTGGATATGTTGACCCTGGAAAGTGGGCAGCAACTATTGAAGGTGGTGCCCATTTTGAGTTCGATTTGGTAGCATTGATGCTTGTTTTTAATCTCTCTGCTATTTTCTGTCAATACCTATCAGCACGGATTGGCTTGGTCACTGGAAGAGATCTTGCTCAGGTATTTGTTTCTTTATCTTTAGGGTCTTAATTTGGCTTGGATTTATTGTTATATTTCTCGTTGTTGTGAAGTACTGTCAATTTCTGATTCTTTGTGTCACCCTTTGCCCTTTCACCCTGCAAAATGGAAATTTAAATGAGAATAACTGGTGTATTTTAGTATGAATCTATTTTGTCTGTTTTGCTGTGGTCAACATGATTCATTAATAGCAATGTGGAGAAGGTTGAGTACTGATGTTACAACCTGTATTCTATTTTTTTAGGTCCCTAGGTAGATTGGTAGTTAGCTGTGTATGCATGCGGCTACCTTATTATTTGTATATTTATGTGATATCCCATATGAGTGAGTATAGGTTATAAATGGGATCCCCCATTCCTCGGGAGGGAGAAGTAAGATTTTGCCCTTTATAATGATTACAAGGGGCTCCAATTGTGCCGTTTGACTAGTTTTTGGAGTATGGCTCCAGATTTGGCTTGGGCCTTCCTTAGGTCATTACAATTTATTTCACTTAGTTATGGTGATTTAGTTGATTATCCAATGAAGTGGTTGGCCATTGATTCCCCTGCTTGTTCCACTCTGCCGTCAAGGCCCATAATCACAAAAAATGCTCACAGTTTCTGCTAACTATGCGAGTATGGTTGTAAATTTCTAATTTGTTTTCTTTCCAAATTTTTATGCCAAAGATTTGCTGGGATGAGTACGATAAGTTCACATGCTTATTCTTGGGAGTCCAAGCAGAGCTTTCTGTGATTGCATTGGACCTTACCATGGTAATTTCTCATTAACCATCACAATACTGTTCATCCTTTTTCTAGCTGTCCGTTTTGAAAAAAAGTATTTTTATGTTTGCTCTTTGTTATGATGGAATTGGATATGAACTTTAATCTATAATTTTCATCATTTAATACCAGTTTTGTTTTAACCCTTATTACATTGATTTTACTAGATCTTGGGCCTTGCACATGGACTTAATCTTCTTTTTGGCTGGGACTTGTTCTCTTGTGTCTTTTTGACTGCTATCAGTGCTGTTTTATTTCCACTTTTTACCATCCTCCTGGTAAGTGTGCTCATGTGCATTCTTTTTGGAAGTCTAATTTTGCATTTTTATTGTAATGCTGTTAATTAATTTTACAGGAAAACAGCAAGGCAAAGTTCCTATGTATATGCCTATCAGGCTTTATTTTGCTTTCTGTCGTCCTTGGAGTACTCATCAGTCAATCAGAAGTCTCACTGTCCATGAATTTGACGGTAACAAAGTTATGTGGGGAGAATGCATTCGCATTGATGAGTCTTCTTGGGGCAAGCATCATGCCTCATAACTTTTTTCTCCATTCTTCTATTGTACAGGTATCTTTGTCTTCTATTCCTGTTATCTGCCTGTAACTATGTACTTTGTCTGCACCTATTTATTTTTATTTTAGTTTCTGAAAGGTACATGAATGAATCTGGAATTATATATTTCCTTTAAATTGCACTGTCATTGTGGCTGGTGTTGAAAATTCACAATGTTTATTTTTGTAAATTGTGTTGCAATAATTCTTATGTTAGGGATTCCTTGTTGCTGCTCTGTATCAACATAGAATCTTGAGTTTTGGCCTTTCTCTATAAAGTTTTTCTAGTGTCAATAATGGTATTCTTGGAGTTGTTCGCATGCAGGCATGTGCACTTTAGTTTGGTGCTTTCTTTCTATTTTTGAATTTGACCTGTAAAAGATTTGATCTAGGAATATAACGAGTTCAATGGAATGTGAAGCCTCAGAAATAACTGCAGAAGCATAAGAATCTAATGGTTAAAGCTGTGGTAGTTGATCTCTGTGTATTTTAAATTTTCTGTAGGTGGAATAATTTTCTGCCACATTTCACAATCCTTAGCTTTTACAGGTCTGTTGTTAGTAATGCTGGTGCCTCTGCATAATCCATGCCTGCAGAATGTTGGCTCATTGAATTTTGGCGTGGCACTGGATCTTCTTGTTGAAAGAATTTCTTGAAACATATATAAATGGCTAAAGATCGTGGAGGATGATGTATAAGCTTCTTTCATCGCAACCATTGATAATTTTGGAGGTTCTCCTTGTGTATTTGGACATAAAACTCTTATGGACACCACTTTTAGATAGAATATTTTTTTTGATAGGTAATCAAGAATTTTATTCATAAGAACAGACAATATAGCCTAAGTGCACAAGAAGTATACATGAGAAAGTACCTAACTAGGGTTTACAACCGAAAGTAGAAAATCAAGGTTATTTAGACCATTATGATTAAGGACTAGGGTCCCATAAGAACAAGGTTTTAAAGAAGAGAACTTTAAGCTGATTCATTGTCCTCTCGCGATCCTCGAAGCTTCTATCATTTCACTCCCGCCAAATGCACCAACACATAAATATACATATAGGGGTCATCTTCCATATTGTTGCCGCTTGAGGATTGCCTTGGAGTCCATTCCAGCTTGCTTGAAAATCCACTAGTCTACGAGGCATGACCCCACCTCACAATGTAGAAGCTGGTGATCTACTAATTTTCCATTCTTCTTACACGTAGCACTAGTCCAATGTCATTACTCGACGTTTCCTCATATTGTCCGAATAAGAATCTTGTCTAGGGAGGCTGTCCAAACAAAAAAAAGCTGCTTTGGCTTTCGTCTTCCATGTATTCCTCCATGGAAAAGGTGTCATGCCTTGGCTAGTTAGAATTTGGTAGACGATCTAACTGTGAATCTACCTTTCTTGGAGGGGCGGCAGCTGATCTTATCTATGGTGCCCTCAGTCACCCTGGTGGAATATATTAAGGCAAAGAACTCGGTGATAACCTCTTAACTCCCAATCTTGTGCTATTCTAATGAAATCTACATTCTATTGAGGGGAGCCATGAGAGAAGAACGAGAGATTAGCTACTGAAGTATCCTTTGCCCAGACAAGGTAAAAAACGTCAGGGAATGTTTATTTGAGGCTTTGTTCACCACACTATTTGTCGTGCCAAAATTTGACTCAAGAGCCATCACCTACTTCAATACGTGCATGGCTCAGGAAAGTGTCCCACCTTTTCCGAATGTGTTTCCACAAACCCACCCCATATGGTCCACGTACCACATTCGAGCACCATTGTCCCCAAGACTCCCAAAAATATTTTTAAACATGTATCAATGATTTTTGGAGATCAATGTTGAATACATGTTATATGACACTATCGGTTCCAATGTTTTAAATACCATACCGGATGCCGTACCGGTCAAGGCACTGGAACAAAATATTTCGGTACCGGTACCGTTTCAGGATAGTCGATATATGAATAAATTATATATATAAATATATAAAAATTATATTCTAAAATAATAGTCTATATATGAATAAATTATATATAAATACATATATATAAATTATAAATAGCCTAGTCTGAATTGGGGGTCAAAAAATAAGCTTGTAGTTTGAAAAAATGAAAAAAAAAAGTTAAAAACTGAAATACAGGCCAGTACAGTCCGAAATACATGCTGGTATTTGGGCCGGTACGAAACACATATGATACCTGTACCGGATGGTACGGTACGAAATTAAAAACACTGATCGGTTCTATGTCTACAAATTAGCCATTTTAAATAAGTCATTGGTGTGGTTTCTTCTGGTGCATTGGCTGCTCTATTTTATGGTCTTTTGCACTTATTGTAGCATAAATGCCTTCTTAATTGTTACATCTTGTTTTCTTGGTTTACTTTCCATTTAGTGCATGCTTGTTGATATTCTTTAGTCATTTGATCATGTGATAGCCTAAACAAAATGATCTACACTATGGCATGTTCTCTGTCACAGTGCATTAAACACTTGAACTATGCTCTCTTTCTCCCACTTAATTTTTTGTGACTTGCAAAAAACTTTTCTTAGATTCTTAAAAGAGTACTTCATGACCTGTGCTGGGTAGAATGGTGTCCACCTTTCCCCCCGGCAAAACAAATTGTCTGGGTAGAATGGTGTTGATATACGTTGTTTCAGACATGTGCTTGTCAAAATAAATTCTGATATTTGCTGTCTGTCATAATATTCTTGCAGCAACCTATGTCATCGCCAAACATTTCCAAGGATGCCTTGTGTCATAAGCATTTTGTTGCCATCTTCAGCATCTTCAGTTGTATTTATCTGGTGAATTATGTGCTGATGGTCTCAGCAGCAAATGTGTTAGACAGTGACGTCTTGCTCACTTTTCAGGACGCCATGTCACTAATGGAACAGGTTTGATTTTTTCCTATATTTTCTTTTCTTGCTGACTGCCAACTATGATAATGTTCAGTATCTCGATAGATACTGATCAGATAAATTTCTGTATATTTTCAATGCAGGTTTTTGCAACTCCTCTAGCTCCCGCTGCCTATCTATTGGTTCTGTTTTTCTCTAATCTAATCACATCATTAACCTGGAGTCAATGTGGGCTAGTAGTTTTGCATGATTTCTTAAGGCTAGACATTCCTGGTTGGCTTCATTGTGCCACAATCAGACTTATTGCTGTTGTTCCAGCCCTTTACTGTGTTTGGAGTTCAGGAGCTGAAGGGATCTATGAATTGCTTATATTCACACAGGTGATGGTAGCTCTACTGCTTCCATCTTCTGTGATCCCCCTGTTCCGTGTTGCTGCATCAAGACCGATAATGGGTGTCTACAAAATTTCTCATTTTGTTGAGTTTCTAGCAATCATCACATTTATTGGGATGCTAGGATTGAAGGTTATGTTTATGGTAGAAATGATATTGGGGAATAGTGACTGGGCAGGTAATTTGAGGTGGAACGTGGGGGGTGGTTTATCTTTTACTTGTGTAGTTTTTCTTGTCACTGCTTTTGCATCCCTTTGTTTGATGCTCTGGCTATTAGCTACTCCATTAAAGTCTGCAAATGCTGCATTAGATGCTCAGATCTCCAACTGGGTTACACCGGAGGCTATACTTGATATGTCCACAGACAGAGAGGAAACTGATTTAACTGAAACTGGATATCATGGAGAGGCTCCTGTTCTGAAGCAAGAACCATTTTCAGCACATGGGAAGAGTCATTCAGATATGCCAGTTGCAAATTTTGATCTTGATTTGCCTGAAACTATTATGGAGCCTGATCAAGAGCTTCTTTTGACTAATGTCGAGGAAAATCGCTCTAGTACAATGCTTTTGAGCTCCCCTGTATTGGCTCTGGAGGAATCAGCAACCCTGGTAGAGTCAGTCGCAGTTTCAACATTTTCTGAAGAGGTTTCTGATATTAAGTTGCTGGACGATGGGACTTCCAAAAGTGGATTAATGGACCCTCTGGAGAAGACTCTCGGTGTTGAGGGAGAGCTACAAACTGAAAAAGATGATGATGAGGGAGACACCTGGGAGCCCGAAGCATCTAAAGGGGTTTCTGGGGGCACCCCATCTTTGACATCCGAGGGTCCAGGATCTTTTAGAAGTCTCAGTGGGAAAGGTGATGAAGGTGGCAGTGGTGCTTTAAGTCTTTCAAGATTAGCAGGATTGGGGCGTGCTGCAAGGCGTCAACTAGCGGCAGTTCTTGATGAGTTTTGGGGACAGCTGTATGATTTCCATGGCCAGGCTACTCAAGAAGCAAAGTCTAAGAAACTGGATGTGTTGCTGAGAGTAGATTCTAAGTCTGCCTCTTCATCTCTAAAAGTGGATACCACTGCAAGGGAGTTTTCTGGATGCTTCCCATCTATGGGAGGTGGGGGATCTGATAATCTAATTAACTCAAGCTTATATGGTTCTCCCAAGCAGCAGAACATGCAAAGGAGTTTAGAGTCATCATATAGGGTTCAAAGGGGAACTTCCTCATTGTGGTCCAACCACATGCAATTGTTGGATGCATATGTGCAGAATTCAAGCCGCAATGTTGACTTTGGTGAGAGACGCTATTCTAGTGTGCGCAATATACCATCTTTTGAAAGCTTGGATAATCAGCCAGCTACAGTACATGGTTATCAGATTGCATCCTATCGAATGGCTAAAGACAGAAACTCTGATCACCCGAATAACCAGATGGAGGCGGCATCCTTGGGTGTTTCAAGCTACAGAGACTCGATTACATATGCATTGGGGCAAAAGATGCAAAATGGATTAAGCTCTGATCAGGCTTCTGGTTACCAGAGCCTGGCAATATCCAGAGAAAGTCCATTGCATTCAGAAAGACCGTATTATGATCTTTGTTCTTCTGGACCGGCCGAGAGTGTGGTAAGTTCAGCCAACACGAAGAAGTACCATAGCTTGCCAGACATGTCAGGATTCTCTGTCCCACCTCGGGATTTGTATGTACCTGATAAGAGTACTCAATGGGACAGTCCCATTGGATATGGATCCTCTGTTGGTAGAACTGGTTATCCAAATTCGGGATCAAGGGCAGGACCTCCTTTGGCATTTGATGAACTCTCTCCATCAAAAGTTTACAGAGCTGGTTTTACCTCACAATTGAATCCTAGTATAGATACTGGATCCCTCTGGTCTAGACAACCTTATGAACAGTTTGGCGTAGCTGACAAAATTCGTACTGTTGGTAGCGAAGGACTTGGAAGTAGGTTAGGTTCAATAACTCAAGAAGCTACTTCTATTGTGGATTCCGAGGCCAAACTTCTCCAGGGTTTCAGACATTGCATTGTAAAGCTACTGAAATTGGAAGGATCTGATTGGTTGTTTAGTCAAAATGATGGGGCTGATGAGGATCTAATAGACCGTGTGGCTGCTAGGGAGAGATTTTTATATGAAGCTGAAACTAGAGAGATAAACCGGGTAATTCATGGGGGTGAGCCTCAGTATTTGTCTTCTGAGAGAAAGTCTGGTACTGCAATGAGGATTAATGAGGCGAGTTTCAATAACTTTTTGATTTCGTCTGTTCCTCATTGTGGGGAGGGCTGTGTTTGGAGATCAGATTTGATAGTAAGCTTTGGGGTGTGGTGCATCCACCGGATTCTTGACCTATCACTCATGGAAAGCCGGCCAGAGCTGTGGGGGAAATATACTTACGTACTCAACCGTCTTCAGGTAAATGTTTATATGCTAGTTGATGCTGTTACTATATGTTTAGCATCGCATGTTTGTGGTAATCACGATCTCTGCACTATGATCGGTATCTTGTTAGCCCCTTTTTTCACCAAGCAGTAAACATATTTTTGCTGCTTAACGTTAGTTGGGTTCGGGTAGGTTTTACCATTCGTGGCTTTATCCGGTATCTCTGCTTGATGAATACCTGCTGCACTTTTAGGGATATCTCGTTAAATTCATCTGTCATAGGGGGTTTTCACCCATTGTTTCAATCAGTGAGTGCAAGAAGCATACAGTGCTCTACTAAAACACAAAATGATCTTGAAATGTCTAGTGATTTTTTTTTAAAAAAAAAAAATCTTCTTAGCTTGTTAATCTTGACAATGACATGTTTTTACAAATAGGGGATCATAGATCTTGCATTTACCAAACCTCGTTCTCCAATGGTCCCGTGCTTCTGCCTTCAAATCCCTGCGGCATTCCCACAGAAGACAATCCCGCCTGTTTCAAATGGAATGCTGCCCCCTGCTTCAAAACCAGGCAGGGGGAAATGCACCACTGCAGGGATGCTCCTAGATATGATCAAGGATGTAGAGATTGCAATTTCTTGCCGAAAGGGCAGAACGGGAACTGCAGCTGGTGATGTGGCTTTCCCTAAAGGAAAAGAAAATCTGGCATCTGTCCTCAAACGCTACAAGCGTCGATTATCCAACAAACCTGTTGGTGCTCATGACAGTTCTGGGCCACGCAAAGTTCTGGCATCTGCTCCATATAGCTCATAGATTTTTACCCTTGGTTGGCTTCTAGTGGTTCAGTGATTGTGGGGCTGCTTGATTTTGGACAGCAGCTCATGGTCTGGATCAGTTGTCCTCAGTTGTTTGAGGACTCTCTCTCTCTCTCTCTCTCTCTCTCTCTGTGTATCAGTGCTGCAAATTTTATTCCCATGTGTGTTATATATACATAGGATAAGAATTGCTGGATGTGTAATTGCAGCAGAATTAGTCAAAATGGTTAGAAGAAAGGTGGGAAATTGGTTATTGCAATTTTGTTGTTGGCTACTTGTCACTTTCACAAACGAATTGAAGCCGCAAATGCTCCAAAACGCCAGTGTTGCCTTTGCTAGTTACCAGTATTTTTTCTTTCTTGTCCAGTGGCTTCCTTGGCTAAAGGTCAAGAAAAGGGTTATTGGAACAAAGTCATTAGTCATTGATCAAGAACTCAGACTTGGACATCCTTGATAGACGATCCATCTACCAGCTAGGGTTCCTGACAAAAGGTAGTGTTGATTTGATACATGTGCTCTTGGTATCTCTGCATTTACCAAATAATAAGGCACCAAAGAGCTACCAAAGACATTGCTGCTGTAGGTGAGCAACTGGTGCAAGTGCGTTTGGTGGAGCCAAGAAGGCCTAACAAATGTTGCTGCAAGGTTTGTTATTGCTAGTGTCTAGTGGTACAATCATGGAAAATGTGCTCATTGGTCTATGCTATTCTCTAAAAGAACTAATCAATCAAATCATGATGAAGCTGCTCATTGATCTCTGCTATATACTAAAAAGAACCAGTTAATAAAATATGGTATTGAGAGTCAAGACTTTTCCGTGCAACATGATGAGGCACGTTTGGTTTTTCAAAATTTTTCAATTTTTTTTTTAAATTTTAAATCGAAACAAATATCTTTAAATCTCGATTTGTCTATTTAAGCTTTTGAAATTTTTATCCAATCAATACCGGGGATCATTATTTAACACAAATCAATGAAACTTCTACAAATTTCAAAACAAAAATACTCTTAAAAAACTAAATTCAAATAAATTTTCAACTTTTTCTATTAACTTTCACATACTTTAATATAATAATTATTTAAAAAAAAAAAAACTGGTAATTTTCTTACCTCTATTTTCAAAACTCAAATCTTAAAAGCATTTAAAATTCTCAAAATATTTCATAACCAAGCATGATATGAAGTATTACAATCTTCTTCACACATTGTTGAAGAGCGATATGATGTTAATAAGCTCAGATACCACTTGTCCCTAACCAAAAGTATCCTAACCACACTTGTAATAGGATTGGTTAATGTTATTTTGTGGGACTTTCACGGAGCATACAATGGTATTAGAGAGAATTGCAAGGACAAAGGTAATTGCAGGCAATGCAAGTGAAGGGAAAGTGTTGCTGGTGAGAAAAGGCAACTCATGCATGTTTATGAAATCAAAGAAGAAAAAAAAAAGCAGTTGTGAGGCACTTTGTTCATTTAAGCTAATCATCTACAATTGCTTTACTCAGAGACTGATTAATTAATTTTTAGAGAATGGTCACTGTTATCTGTATTAATGGTTTTCGTTGTGGAGTTTGACCATTGCAACTGATCTTGTGAGATGGATTAAAAATAGAGTACGTGAAATTTGCATGTTCTATACACTCACGTGAGTTTTAATGTGGTACCCACATGTGTTTCACTTTTTTTAAAAGAATTTGTGGGATTTGCACATTTCTAGACTGCACCCGATATAGAATGATAATTCAGTTGATCATGGGATCCAAGCTCAACTTCTTTGATTTTGTTCATAGAGATTGAGAATTCCAAATAATGATCAATCAATCCTCTCCAAAATCATGACCCTTGACTTCCTTTATATATATAGGCTATCATAGTATAAATTTAAAATAAAATACAACTCTGAAAATTAATCTAAAACAATCTTAAATAATGTAAACTCCAGTCAAACTTATGAACCTGTAATTCAAAGCTTTTAAGCCATAAATGACTTACTCTAATAGAAAAAAAGGAAATAAATTACTTGTAAGAAACTAGCTTAATTCTTTCGAATCAACTTAGAGGTATTCTATCACACAGCTATCATGCACATTCTTAAATAATTAGCTCCACCTAATATGATGTAGGGCTGTACACCGATGGGTTTGGCGTCAGTTTCGGTGCCAAACTGAGACCCCACTGACATCTGCCATGAGAGATCAGAATCGGCCGAAACCGGTCGATTGGGGAGAGAAAACCGAACATATCGGTCTCAACGTGTGTCGGTGCGGTCTTCGGTCTACCGTCGGTGTCTTCTGTGAAGGAGGAGAGGAGCGGCGTCGTGGGAAGAAGACGAAACCCTAAAACAATAAAACGTGAAGAAGAAGAAGATGACGGAAAGAAGAAGGGGGGCGTGTTTAATTAACCCACTTTGAAACAGCGTGCTGTTTCATATATTTTTTTTAACAAATATTATAAGGAAAACGACGCCGTTTCACTCTTTTAACTGAAACGGCGCCATTTTATTTAACATATATTCAATATATATATATATATATATATATATATATATATAAGGGTGGGCTAGTTCAACGGTTTTTAATGGGTTCAAATTGGCGTCCAACCAGCCGACATCTGTTTCTAGCATTTTGTGTTGCTTGCCGACCGGTTCCCTGTCGGTTCCTTTCTTCGACAGCTGGTCTGATTGGTTTCCAGCCAGTTTGGACGGTTCCTGTACAGCCCAAATATGAAGTATTTGGTTTGTGTTGTAGCCCTCTTTCAAGATTGAAGAGACTATATGGCTGGATAGTTTCCCTTCCTGCACCGCACTTGGGTGGGGTGGCAAAATTCCCCTAATCCTTATTCCTGTCTTAGCCCCCTACCCATTCGTCTGATCGGCTTCCAAACTGGCCAGAAACCAATTAGATTGGCCGCCGGAGTACGGAACCGACCGAAACTAGAAACCGATGTCGATCGGTTTGGCGCAGGTTTGAACCCTTTAAAAACCGCTGAACTGGCCGACCCTTATATATATATATATATATTTGAATATATGTTAAATAAAACGGCGTCGTTTCACTTAAATGAGTGAAACGACATCGCTTTCCTTATGATATTTGTTAAAAACAATATATGAAACGGCATCGTTTCAAAGTGGGTTAATTGAACACGCCCCACTCTTCTTCCCGTCATCTTCTTCCTCATTCTTCTTCATGTTTTACTATTTTAGGGTTTCGTCTTCTTCTCAGGTCTTCTTCCCAGGATGCCACTCCTCTCCTCCTTCACAGAAGACGCCGACGGTAGATCGAAGACTACACCGACGTATGTCGAGACCGATATGATCTATTTTCTCTCCCCAATCGTCTCCCCAATCGATCAGTTTCGGATGGTTCTGATCTCTCATGGCAGACGTTGGTGGGGTCTCAGTTTGACACCGAAACCGACGCTGAACCCATCGGTGTACAGCCCTAGTTCATATCCATTAAATGGACGGACAGATTTTCCCTCATATCCATCTACCTATAATCTGGAGGAGGTTTAACAATTTCAAAAAAGAAAAAAATTGCAAAAAGTCAAATGATCTGCAAAAAGTACATATTGATATACAAAAATACTCAAATAATTTATATAGATTCGAATATACAAACAGACTTGCCATTCAGAGTCTTAAAAAATCACAAAAATAGATAAAAAGAAATACATAAAATACATATCTCGGCGCCTCTAGCAATATTTCGGTGAGGTTGATACTTTTCTAACTTTTGAGAGAGAGATCTTACTTCTGAAATGTTGTGGGTCACACTGAACACAGATATGAGACCTACGGCACAAAGCACAAATATGAGACTCACGTTTGCACCGTGGGTCTTAAGTGAACTCAAATATGAGACCTCAAGGTGCAGCCGTGGGTCTAGATCTGACTTTTGAGACATTGTGGGTCTCATTGAACACAAATGTGACGCCCCCGAAACTCCGTTTAGGATTTGACGGAGTTTGAACGTCGGGACATGTAACATAATGTCACATACCCCTGTTCATAAGATACGATGCACCTAGCATGCATATAACAGTATGCAATATTCACAACAAATAATTTTTTTTTAGCAATACACAAGTACCATAATGTTATATCCCAAAACATAAATATATTTCCATAATATTCACATATCTAAAAGTCATAACATCAGTCTGAATAAAAATAAATATTGGAGACAGCGCTCCATAAGTATAGACATGAAATCAAACTACTGCACTAAATACCAAGTCGCTCACACAGCTAAGCTATAAGTGCCAAAATGGAATCCAAAAGTTGGAGCACCGACTCCATGAGCTCCTCGAGCGTTTGCTGCGGCCTAGTCAACCTCGTCCAGGTGGTTAAGTCCTGATCCCTGATATCCTGACACATCATCTACCATTCTTAGGGAAATGGTAGTTGGACTACCAAGTGAGATTTTACAAAACCCAACAAGTGCAACTCTTAAACTATCAACAATATAAATATGGGTGCATGATAGTAAAATGACATGTATGCATCATGACATAGATTTGAACATGTGTGACATAACTTGAAAGTAACATGGCTATATGTGAATATAACATGACTTGACTTGAACGTGACATGAATTGTCATGAACATGACCTGACTTGACATGATCATGACTTTGTTATATATAAATGTTTGTTTATGTGAACTATGGATGCTCCATGACTCCCCAATGGTCGTGTGCTCCTGTTGGTATCACATCACAGGCATCTGTGCCAGCTGTGCGTATGTTATGATAATTGAACTTGTAAAAGTGTAGTTGGCACCATCAGCGTTGGGTTCTTGACTTCGCTCTAGTAACCAGTTACTTAAGTCCCATGCAAAGCATGTTGACTATAAATTGGATAGAGGAGTTCCACTAGAATAATTCTCTATCTTAGCATTTCAGGTCGTGATAGAATAAAAAGACTCATGCATGACTTAAATGTTTTCATGACATACTCATGTAACTAATGATATGGCATTCGTGACATGTGACAGAATAACATGTAACAGATGACATGACATTCATGACATATAACAGATGACATGACATTCGTGACATGTGACAATAACATGACATGCATGTAACAGATGAACGTGTAACAATAATAGATGACATGATATTCGTATAACAAATAATCGTTGACATGACATGGTACAGTATAACAATTACAATAAGCACAAGTGACATGAATATAAATAATATAATTCTTACCACCGTGCATACATGAAAATACCGAGAGTAAATTAGAAGATAACTTATAGAAGTGTAGCATAACGTTAAGCCAAGTGTAAAAATGTGTAAGCTGAAATGAGATATTTTCTAAGGTTAGGATATCTCAGTTAAACCTCATAAAAATAAAACTCACTAACTTAGGGCTAAATTTGTAAAGTTACCCATCTACTTGTGAAAAATTATAAATTTGATCCTAAATAAGGATTTTGCAAGTGGACTCCAAAACATACCAAAATTTATATTTCTCATGTAAATTTCATCCAAAAATTAATCCTAACTATGTGAAACACCTCTTGGCTGATTCATGTCATGGGCTAAAAATTATGTTTTGTTTCAACTTGGTCATCTAACACTCTAACATGCTTAAATCGAAAATGACATCTCTAAAAAACCATAGCCTTAGTTACAAGATCATGTTAGAACACCAAATCACACATTTCATGAAAACTCGGATGCACTACTTAAAAAAAAAAAGAGGCAAAATATCAAGATTAGGTCAAATAAGACAAACTCTTGATGTTCTTAGTCTAACACATTCATATCAACTCCAAGGACTCCAGTATTCCATAAATAACTTCTCTAACATGTTCATCATTCAAGCTGCTTGAGTAATCAATCAAAATTCACAAAGCATAACCTAACACAATTGGTTTGCATGCAAACTATGAAACTGAGTAAGCATGCTTATGGACTTGAAACAAAGTGACTAGATCATTGATTTTTATGCAATAATTCTTGAACGAATACAACCATATACTTCACATTCAAGTTCTAATTAGATCTAAGAATCAAATCTAGCATGTCATAGTATACATTGCATCTAAACAAAGCATCAAACCCGAGAGTCTCTAGATTTCAAAGCCATAGGATCAAGTTCCTAGAATCAAAATCACAAACTAAAACACTCAAAAATCTATTTTAAGCCAATCGATTTCTAACGCTTTGAAGTCATGCAAAACTCTTTCATAAAAACCTAACATGCTTGAATCATACCATAAACATATATATAAACAGGTTTTTTTTAAGACAAAAAGAATGACGACAATAAATAAAGAAAATAAATATAACCAACAAATTGGCAATTGATAATAACTTTAAGACCGAACAACTTCCCCAACCTAAACTGAACATTTTCCTCAATGTGAAAATCATATGTTCAAATAGATGTTTTCAATATACAAAACTAAAATATAGTAGGAACATGAGAATTCAAAACGATAGAAGTGGGGGAGGAGAGAATTAATGATCAAGCTCATAATTGACAAACTATATCCTGCAAAATATTATCTAAAAAGAACAAAGAAAACACTAGATACCAAAATAAAGATCCTGATAAGCAAGATCCTCTAGTGGCACTTTTTCAATTTCTAGGCTCTCAATTTTTAAATATAGTTTGAAACGTTGACCATTAACTTTAAAAATATCACTATTTTAGAATTTTCAATCCCAACTGCACCATTTGGATGCACTATGTGCACTATGAACAACATAGACCCTTTATATTGTAGTTTTCCTGGGAAAGGATGTGAATGAGAATTACCAAGGACTTCTTGACCAGGTTCAAATGATTTTCTCAATATGTTTCGAGCATGAACCATTTTCATTTGTTCTTTATATGATTTCTCAATATCAAAATTGCACCCAAAATAAGTTAGACGAGCTTCTAGGGAGTTCTCACAACTTGCTTGCATCAAAGTGTCTTGGACAAGACTCTCAATCATATTAACCTCGCATACATCTTCATCATCCAATATTTGCTTGCATATATGAAAAATATTAAGCTGAACGGTCATGTTTCTAAAAGAGATTTTTATCACACCACTTCGGCAATTAATTAAAGCATTTGATGTGGCTAAGAAAGGACGTCCCTAAATAACATGGATTTGTGTACTAACATTTTGAGTGGGCTCAGTGTCTAATACCACAAAATCTACTAGAAAATAGAATGAGTCGACTCTGATCAAAACATCCTTGACAATACCTCTAGGGATCTTAATAGACTTATCAACTAACTGAAGTGCCATTTGAGTTAGTTTTAGCTCCCCTAATCCTAACCGCAAATATACAAAATAAGGTGGTAAGTTCACAGTCACCTCTAAATCTAACAAACCTTTCTCAATGTGATGATTCTCAATCTTACATGAAATTGTAGGAGATCTAGGATCCTTGTATTTGACTGGATATTTATTTTGAATGACAGAACTAGCCTGCTCAATAAAAAATGCTTTTTTTGCAACATTAGTTTTCCTCTTTACTTTAACAAGATCCTTCAGAAATCACGTAGAAGCAGCTACTTGCTTAATTGCATCAATGAATGGTATATTAATTTGTATTTTCTTAAACACCTCCAAAATATCATCAAATTTAGCATTTTTCTGAGTATTTTCCAACCTATGATGAAATAGGGCTCTAGGAACAATTTCTCAACAGGCTTAGAAGGACTAGAATCATGAACTTTGAGGGACATTGGGTTGATATTCTTTTTCTCTGTGGAGTCCAACTCCTCATCTTCTAGTACTTTAACTTAATTATCAACCTGTTTACTCGACCTAAGGGTGGTAATGAACTTAGCATGCTCATGTCCCTGGATAGAACTGAATGTATTATTAAAGGCAATTACTCTTTTGGACTGAATATAGGCTGACTTGGAAACCTTCCTCTCTCCCTCTCTCCCTCTCACCAACATGGGGTGCTAACTGGCCAACTTAACTCTTTAATTTTGAAATTACTTGAGTATTCATCTAAGTGAAATTTTTCATCTCCTGAATGGCCTGGTTAGTATAGTGCATGAATGTTTTAAGAGACTCCTCCAATGATGATTGTTGTTGTGGTGGTGCCACAAATGGAGGAGTAGATTGAGGAAAATGAGGATAAATTGGGTTAGGTTGACGAAATTAACTTTGTTGCTGCATCTAAGGTCCACCTAAATTCATGGGAAATTGATCTTGACTCCAGGAAAAATTAGGATGATTATGCTAATTAGAATTGAATGTCTTTGAAAAAGGACTAGCAAATGACTTCGAAAAATTATTTAGAGCATTTGCTTGCTCAACCTAACACTCTAAGTAGGCTTATGTGGAAGGACACATTTGTGTTGTATGCATGGGACTATAGAGAGAACTTCATCTTGAACTTGACTAACAGTATTCACAGTTCTACTTAGACACTTCATAATCAAGTCTTTAAATCTCTCCCAACTCTCATAAATTTTTCATTGTCTTCTTGATATAAATCATTAATCTCTTTCCTCAAAGCATTGGTTTTTGATATTGAAAAAATTTAGTGAAAACTTTTGTGACAAGAATATCCTAAGAAATGATAGATCTAGAAAGCAGAGAGTTAAGCCATGCATCTGCCTTATCCTTCAAATAAAAAGGAAACAAGTGTAGGCGAATTGACTCATCAGTGAAGTTCTGGAACCTAAATATAGTACAAATTTCAAGAAAATCATTTACATGCTTGTAAGGATCTTCTCTCTCAAAACCATGAAAAATAGGAAGTAGTTAAATTATTTATGCTTTCAACTCAAAGTTTGCCGCAATAGTAATGGGTGAAAACAACTCTCTAAGAATTGTTGCATCCTCCATTGTAGACAAATAATCAAAACCCAGACTAGTAAGACGATGTGTATGATCATGTACCCACATTTTCATACATCACACAATCTTGCAAAATTCTTTTTTATTTTAAAATTTTCAATTGACTAACTACAACTAGTAGAAGAACAAATCTAGTCAATATTCAATGTGTTTTCCTAACCAAGTCCCCGACAATGACGTCAAAAACTTATTGTAAAATTTTAATTATACTCGCAATTGTATGAACCGTACCGATGTATAGTTTAGCAATAAATTCTAAAGATACAAATTAATCTAAACAACCAATAAACTACTAATGAAGAATGAACTAAGGTTTTGAAATCCGTCTCAAAACTTCATATTAATATATTTATGATAATTGATTTTTTTTTCAAAACGCCTTAATGATAATCTAGAAATAAATCTTCCTATCATGGAAAATATTATCATTGAAACCTATTTTTTTTTTTTTTTTTAAAAAAAAGGAAATTTCTAAAGTATGTTCTTATTCACTAAAAAATATAAAATTCAATCATCACTTATATTTGTTAAAACAAATCACAAAAGATGTTAGATTTTATTTTTAAAAAAATTACGGATCAGACTCTTAACTGGTTAAGATTATTCTAAATCATAAGAAAAAATGATTGAACGTATATAAACAATTATATCTCTCTCAATTATATAAAGCAAGAATAATAGATCGTTGAATGCACAAATACTTAGAAAAAAATCAATCTTATAGATAATATTACTAAACTCTAAAATATGAACATAAATAAATATTAACGTAATATTTAAAAGAAATTAAAAAATAAAAATTACAATGCTCTCAAAACATAAATATAATTATAAAACTGGAGGAATAACTCCATTTTATTTTTTACTTTCTTTCTTTCTTTCTTCTAGCTGCGGCGCTTAGTTCCTTTCCTTTCTTTGGTTTCCCGTGCACCTTTTTCTCTGTGTCCGGTACGTGTAGGAATTTGGTTTATTTATTAATAAATCTCGAAAGCCCTCAATTCCGTATCCTTTTCCAATGCCTTCTCTCTCTTTTTATTTTCTTTATTTTTATTTTTCCTATATTTCAGTTCAGTTTTTCCGTGTAGGAGCTTCCTTTTTCCGTGTGTGTATAGCCAGCCGCATTTCCTTCCGCCAGCTTGCTTCTATTTTTCTTTTACGTTTAGGTCGAAAATTTTTTTTTTTATTTTGATAAAAAAATAAATATTTTAAAACAAATAAAAAAAATTAAAATTATATAATTATGATAATACTTTATTTAAAATATAAAAATTATGCACAATTCGCTATTATCAGTCATTCCTAATAATGTTATCCACAATAAACAATATATTTATATACTTGCTAAATATATTTAGAAGCAAGAGAAAATGTAAAGAAATTTTTATTTATTGTCATTTTTATTATTATTTACATGTGGCTTAAATTAATTAATAATAAATTCAGAAATGAAAGGTAACAAATAACCTACTTAAATATAATTCTATTAGAAGTTGTTTAAACCACATACCTTATACATGATATAATTTAATTTAAAAAATAAACTTTAAAATTTTGAAATTATAAATCAAATTAATTCATGTTTTAATATTAAGGCATCGTTTGAATCTAAAAATAGTTTCATCTTATTTCATCTTATCATTACAACTTTTTCAAAATTTGCCATAAAATATAATAAACAATTTAATCTTTTTAAATCCTATAATAATAATAATATTATTAAAAAAATAATATTTTATTTAACTTTTAACTTTTATTTAAAACCATCATTTCGTCTCACTATCCAAACGGATACTAGTTGTGATATAACAAGACGACGATGGTAAAAGGCAGAGCGGGTATCCTCGCTCAAAAGCTAAACAAGAGTAGCAGTTTCATCTACGAGCGGTGCTACTCTGCCGCCCTAGTAGCACCTCTCGGTGTTACCGTTAGTTGCAAAAGTAACTTTTTTTTTTATTTTTCTATTCACATTTTTTTAATCTATTTAAATATTTTTAAAAAATAAAACAAATACACCAATACACTTAAAATCATTTCTATCATCGTTCAATAAAAAAAAAAAAATACCAGACGGTCAAATCGAGCTGTACGTTTGGGGCGACAGAGTAGCATTTTTCTTCATCTACCCAACAAACTGAACAAAAAAAATGAAAAAGTTGACTCAAAACTAATGGAAGGTGGTAGCAAGTAAACTGGATAAGGATATGACGCGTCTTATGCATCAAGAATACGCGTGGAGGAGGACTTCGTCATTTGAACAAGCTACCACAAGAACCTCCTCTCCACTCTTCATATTCTGTAGTTGTGATTAGGCTCTCTCCCCTCTCCTCTCCTCTCCTCTCCTCTCGTAGCCTTGTTCGGGTTCTGTTGCAGAGCTCAGGGTGACATAAGTAAGTACAAAGAATTAGTTCAGTATATAGTAACTGATTTAAAGCTCTGTTTTCATTTTCTAGTTTATTTTGTTTCCTATTTAATTATTTATGTGCTTCGCTAATCCTTGGCAGCTGCTTGAGGTTGGAATTTTCAATTCAGAACCTCATCAGTTTATTTTTTTCCTAGATTGTTTTCAGTCGGAGTTGTATATGTAGGCTTTTCAAAGGATATGTACCCGATTTGAGGCTTAGCTAACAAAGGATTTGTGAGAATATAGCCTGTAGGATTTGACCTGATCAAAGAAGTTTTGCAGTACTCCAAGTTGAGTATAGGAAGCTGGTGAATGGTAATACCGCTTGAAAAGGAGAAGTTATTTAAGGTAATAAGAGAAAGAAATTGTAATATTCCGGTTGACTATAGAAAGATGGTAAATGGATTCCATATTACTAGAAGAGTTCTTGCCTTTATTAAAAGTTCAACCAAAAAAAAAAAAAAGTATATAAATGCTTTTGTATATGCTTTCTGAAGGTCCAATAATTTTTTATCGATACAAGAGTGGAAGAGAATTAGGGCTAGTTTGGGTAGTGAATTCAGAATACTCTATTACTATTTATTATTTTATTATTATTTTTTATCTACTTTTCAGTATGAATAATGCTACTTTATCCTCTCATTTAGACCGCTTATATATTTAATTTTTTTTTAAAAATTTTTTTACTTACTGATTAAGGAAGTGACTATTAGTATATTGATATCTTTTTATTTTTTAAAAATGTTTAAAGATTTTAAAAAAATGTGAAAAGAAAAAATGAAAAAAATAAAATACATGAGTTTTGCCTAGTGGTCACTATTGGGCGGCAGCCTAGCATTACTCTTTCATTACTATTATTCACTACTATTCAATATTCTATCATTATTTTTTTACTATTATTTACAGAAGATCTGAGATTACCTCACTACTCAAAGGCAACCTTAAACAAAAATCAGAGTGAAAAAGAAGGTGAACTAATCCTGGAGACGCAATTTCCATTGATTGAGCAGGCGCTGTAAAAATTATGTTCGAGTATCACCAAACCAGTAGATGAAACAAATTGCTTAGCATCAACGCAGAGAGAGAGAGAGAGAGAGAGAGAGAGAGGGGTTTGTGTGAGTTTGACAGAACTTTAAACAGGTTTGTGTTTGAAATATTTGGTTTGACAGAACTTTAAACTGATCAAATTTGTATTGATGCTATATGCAGAATCATAAGAGCCTAAAGAAGCCTGAAAATGGGTTACATTGTGGTGATATCACTGCCTGTGATACTGTTCATCTTGATTGTAGCATTAGCATTTTACCTTCTTGGAAGGGCACAGGGCCGAAGCCTAGCAGCAAGAGTTCCGCATTATGGGCCTCCAGCACCTCCATTCCAAGCCCCGTCTCCACCTCAGGATAAATCAGCACAGGTTTAGAATTATGGTTCTTATCATGTGGCTGTGAAAATTTGGGTGGTGGAAGTACAGCTCTCTCTAGTTGCATTTTTGTGCTCAGAATGGTTCTTATGTGTATGTGTAATGTCTATTGCAAGATGAAAATAAGGGTGACAAGAAGCTGAGTTTCTATAATAATCACTGTAATTGTGGATCAGTTCTCCAACTTCTTGGGAGCTATCCACTACACGGCTATGATTATGGGCTGTCCATTCGTAGCCCTTTCAACTCGAAACTAAGGCTTTGGGCCGGTCTCTTAGTCGTGGGCTTGGTGGCCCGGAGGATCCAAATATCCCCTCCAGGATGATTATTTCAGTGTTGTCAAAGCAAGGACCTCAAAACCTGCTCACAGAGGCAGGTGAAACCAGGGAAGTAGCAAGTATCTTACCTCCTCTGACAAATAAAATCTGCACATTATCTAGCTTGGGTATCATATCTCATCATAGTATGTTATTGTCACACACAAAACCACGACGCATCAAGGCCGGATCCCCAGGGCAATGATACTGTAGGAACAACACCTATATAAGTGCTTTACATAGTAGTTAAGGCTTCTCAATTCAAGACGAGAATGAAATATGGAGAGATAAATTTTAACTTTAGAAAGTTATGAACTAATATGACTTTCGTTTCAACGTTTTAGGTCCCAAGTAATCAATAAAGCATTGGTATTTGAGAATTAGAATCTCTGTGCTTTTGGCGCATAGCCCGTGATCTAGCATAAGTCAGTTATAAGTGAATATCTCGAGTTCATAGTTAAAACATGAAAAATCAGGGATTCACACGAATACACCTAGAGGGTGTGAATAGGTGTTTTTCAAATTTATTGGAATATTTAAATTAACAATCAGTTAATCAAATTAGATCACAAGAAATAATCAATATATCAATTTTGATAACGAACTAAAAATTCATTTGAAAAATATTTTTAAAATTTAAAACTACTCCAGGTGTAAGTCACCATTTAAAATATACTATAAAAATTTAGTTCGTTACAACCAATTTACAAATACTTGCAAGAGGCTTAAGTATATAATTAAATCTGGCTTGCAACATCATAAGTATTCCACTCGATCTCTACATTCTGGTAGTTTCGGACCACCGGCCTTTTTATAGTTTCACCATGAGCACCAACTCAATTTCTGCATCAACATCAGCTCCAAAAATCCTTACAACCAAAGAATATGTCCACATCAATGGACTCAGCAACACTCGAACACAAGCACAATTTGATAAAAGTTTGTTTATCAAGAGAGATTCGATCTTGAATGCCCAATAGATCTCTTTAGGGTTTTCTATCCAATCTATAATGAATACAACAACCATTGCCTCTCTCTACACCCTAGAAGTCCAAACCACTTAGAGATAGGGGTGTAAACTTGAACCGAAAATCGGACCGGACCGGACCGGTTTTGAACCGGTCCGAGACCGGTTCTTGTAACCATAAAACCGGCTGGACCCGATCCGGTTTCAGTTCCATGGTTTCCAAGACCGGACTGGACCAGTTGGAAAAAAAAATAAAAAAATAAAAATTATATATATATATAAGTTTTATACAAAATTAATATTATACAAAATATTTTTTATATATAAGTTTTATATATAATATATAATTATATATGAAATAATTTCATATTATAATTTAAAAATTATAACATTTTATGTTAATATTAAATATGAATATTTGTAATTTGTTTGATCATATGTTATTAATATAATTATATATAGGATAATGTTATTATAATTTATAAAATAAAGTTTAATCTTAAATGCAAAAATTTAATTTATCATATGCTTTAAACATAAAATATATATTTAAATTATTAATAACATTTTATTTATAGCTATACTAATATATAACTAATTATACTGATATATTATATATAGCTAAATAATCACTATACTAAATAATCACATATAAAATAATGATATAGTAATTAATTAATACTAATTACTAATACTAAATTAATACTAATTACTAATACTAAATTACTATACTAATACTATCACTATAATAAATTACTATACTAATACTATCATGATAATACTATCAATAATATAGTTATAATAAATTAAACTCACTATAACAATTAACAAACTCACTATAGCTATAGTTATACTTATATTATATATCTTTACTAATATATAGCTATACTAATAGTATAATATTAATACTATTATATAGTCTAACTAATACTAAAAATCTAATATAAACTATAGTTATACTTATACTAATATAGTTATACTAAATCACTAAAACTAATACTAATATATAACTAATACTAATATATAGCTATACTAATAGTCTAATATTAATACTATTATATAGTCTAATATATTATATAGCTATAACTAATACCAATATATAACTAATATTAATAGTCTAATATAGACTATAGTTATACTTATACTAATACAATTATACTAAATCACTATAACTAATACTAATATATAGCTATACTAATAGTCTAATATTAATACCATTATATAATCTAATATATATTATAGCTATAACTAATACTAATATATATACTAATACTAATAGTTTAATATAAACTATAGTTATACTTGTACTAATATAGTTATACTAAATCACTATAACTAATATTATACTATAGTATATGATATAAATCACTATAATTTTTTTTAATAGGTTAAATCACTATAACAAAATATATATAACTATATATAGTATTAGTATTAGTATAGTATATAGTATTATTATGATAGTATCACTATAATAGTATAATATATAGTTAGTATTATAATATATAATATAGTATACTATATATTAATATCACTATATATATATATTAATATATATATTGTTATATAGACTATAGTTATACTTATACTAATATAGTTATACTAAATCACTATAACTAATACTATACTATATTATTAGATATAAATCACTATAATTTTTTTTAACAGGTTAAATCACTATAACAAAATATATATAACTATATATAGTATTAGTATTAGTATAGTATATAGTATTATTATGATAGTATCACTATAATAGTATAATATATAGTTAGTATTATAATATATAATATAGTATACTATATATTAATATCACTATATATATTATATATAAAATTAATATATATAATATATACTATACTATATATTATATATATTATGAATATAGACAAAATTTTAGTCCCAAAGGTCAAACGGCATCGTTTAATAGGGTTATATATATTACGTTCCCCCCACCCACCCCTTTCCTCTCTCTCCCCGCTCGACCATCTCTGCTCTGCCTCTCGAATCCCTGAGTTGCCGCAACCGTCTCTCACACTCAGCCCCTCTCTCACGCCGTCAACAGCCCCTTATCGTAGACATTGTTGGTCCGTTCTATTCTCCTCCGCTTCCAGTTGTTCTCGAGGCTACATAATCACAGATATTGTTTTCCCCTTTCTCGGCAAGCTAATCGGTATGTGAACATATATATGCTTTTTAATTTTCGAAATCTTACATTCACTTTATGAGTCATTGCAATGTTTCAATTCATTGCTAATTGCTTCATTTCATTTAGGGTTTTTTTATCGAATTTACAGATTTGAGATTTAGGATTTTTTACTGATTTCGAAATCTGATTAGGGTTTATATTTATAGTTTTTTTGTATAGCCATCAAGCTGAATCTGTATTTTATAATTGCGGAAGGTATAGTTTTATATTTTAGGATTTAGGGTTTATATATGTTGTATAGCTCCCCATCGAGGATGAACATGTATAGTTTCCCATCCAGTTGAAAATAGCTTGATTTCTTTCCTTTTTGTTTGTTTGTTCATATATATCTGTTAATAGATTTGAACCTGATAAATTTTTTTGGGTTGCATGGATGTCAATCAGTGATTCTACTGATTTGGTTTCTTGTGTGTTCTATTTTGTCTTGAATCATTACAATGTTTTCTTGCATTGTGTGTATTCTCTATTTAAATTTTCTACTATTACATTGATGACTTTTCTTTCTCTATTAATCTTTATTCTGTGTGTATTGATACAAGGAACTCAGAAGCTTTTTTTGTTATGCCATGTAACGAGAGGCAGGGTACTCTGCCCTTTTGGCTTGTCGTTGCAGTTTATGTACTTGAGATTTCTTTATATCAATTTATTTGGTGTCCATTGAACACTTAAAAAAAAAAGTCAGTTTTGGTTGATCCTTTTTTTTTTTTGGTGTATTTTTTATGAATTGGCATCAATACATGCATAACTGCATATTGTAAAAACTTTAATGAGCTTCTGATTTAAGGTTTATTTTGTTGTTACAGTTTTTTTTTTTTTTTAATATCAGATTTTATATTTTTATAGCAGATTTTTCTATAGTAAGTTTTTTTGTTATAGCAGATTTTTTTATGGCACATTTTTTATGGTAGCAGATTTTTTACATAGGAGTGTAGTTTTTGTTATGGCAGAATTTTTTTTATGGTAGATGATTAAAACCGGAAAACCGGACCGAACCGGACTGGAACCGGTAAAACCGGAAGTACCGGTTTAGGGGGGTAACCGGTGCGTAATCGATTTTTGAAAATGCAAAACCGATACATACCGATTCGGTCCTAAATTTTGTCTAAAACTGGACCGGACCGGACCAGTTACACTCCTACTTAGAGAGTCTAAACCCTAGTGAAAGAGTGATTCTCAGAATTTTTGTTTGAGCCAATTGTCGAGTAAACTTTTTGTCTAGTTTTCGATTCTAATATTGTCGAACTATTTTGACCTAGTAAACGATGGAATATGATGCTCTTTGGGAACATAAATTTGTAGATAATTGCATTAACTTTCAAACTCCACAAATATCACCTCAATCTGATGTAAGGATCCAAAGTTGTGACTGATTTACTCTAACTACGTTGATTTCATCAGGTTTTGCAATCTTTGCATTTGTTTTTATTCTAATTGCAAACTAGACTCTACCCAATATATTTTCAACTCAATTGGACAAAATGTTTTCATAAAAATGTACCAACATACTATTTTTATACTATTTTTATATGAACTAAGTAATTTATGAAGTTGTAGCCTGTGGCCTGGATGGTTTTGGGACGCTCAAACCAATAATGAGGCTAATGTGGCCATATAGTATAGGCCAATAATCTCTCCTACGCTATATTTGGTTAATTTAAGATGCATATGAACTACATTGTTTAAGGATGATAAAGTTATCTGAATCAAAGTACTTTAAAAGATACCCAGATAATTGAAAAGCCCGAATCTGTATGTGAATGGTCTAGAAACTACGGAACTCATCTCAAACTGTTGTAAAAGCTGCGAAGATAGTACTATAATAGGGACATATGCTTTCAAAATCAAAGGCAAGTTATAAACATGAAAAAGAAAGCATATTTTTATATATCACAAGAGAAAAGCATTTTGATCTAGTTTTTTCTTCTTTTTTTTTTTTAATTTTTTTTTATAATAACGGACCACATTTCATTCATTAATAAAGGACATACAAAGTTGACTTAAAAACAAGTCAGTTACAAACGTTAATAGCTTTTCAGCACACTTTCGTGACTGACATAGTTTAGTCCAGACGACAAATCTCTAAAGACCTAAGTCTAAGAGATAGCACAACTCTATCCATTACAGAACTAACAGTAACTGGGTGACAAAATCCCATTCCCTAACTAAGTGGAGTATAGGGCACCAACCCAACCATAAGCACCGCCTAAGCGGAGGGGGGGCCACTCCATTCGGACTAAGGTCCGAAGGCACTATATTTTTGGATTTTTATTTTTTAAAAAATTAAAGACAGGACACAAAAGAAATTACATTGTGAAAACACTATAAAAAGGAAAAAATAGTGCACAAAAACGTTATTGTGGCGCATGCTATTTTGGGAGGAAAATATACGGTTAATTTTGGAAGATCCGGAGTCACAGGTTCTAGAACAACCTAGCGTTGTAGTGGCAAAGGGCTCCTTGATGACGCGTGAGGGCCACGCGCCGACGAGCTCCGAATCTTCAACCCGCGCGTGTACGCTACATTCTGATTGGCGCCGCGTTTGGTAGTTTTGAAAATTGGCGGCTGGGCAACCTCCAATTAGGGCGTGTATTGGCTAAAGGGTGTCGGAAAGTCTCGATCGGCGATTCTCTCTTTATTTGGCCTGAAAAAACACAAAAACAAAACCAAAATACTACACATGAGGAAACAGACGAGTATAGGGGGAGGGAGGGGGGAAGGAGCTGAATCTCCCACCCCCTCTAGCTGGAACTAGCTAGTTACTAAGTAATCACTCACCCATGGCTTTCATTTCTCGTTAGCCAGTCATCTATTGAGTTTGCTAAAATATCTACATGTGTTTTTTATTAGTTCTATATTTTAAGACTCCTTAATTAGTATCATACTGGGCTTTCAAGGGTCTTTTTCCCCTAAAAAATATTGTTTTTGTTCATTTCGGAGTTAGTCTTATTAGACCAATCTCGGATCATGCTTTGTTTAGATCACGCTCTGTTCAAATGAATTTTTCTAAGTTTTTTGGGTAATATTTCGACAAATATGATGGGCATCGGACTTCCGAGCAAGTTACTATAAAACTTTCATTCAGGTCTCAGTTTTGACATCCTTTAGAAATCTACATCAACCCAAGTTAAATTTTCTTCACAATTATGACCAATTTTAGGTATAAATTTCTTGTTTCTACGTATATTTTTGTCATTTACAAAAAAGCATTTTTTTGGGGTAAATAATTAGCAAGAGTGTTGCTGTTTATACATATGGAGAGCACTAGTAAGGATTCTACATGCAAGGCATGTATGTCCGGTTAAAAGTACTACTACATTTTATCAAATATTTTTATGCATTATTGTGCATAGATTGCTTGCACTGGGGCGATCAGATGAGCAACAACATCTTTCACTAGGGCAAGCAAAGAGTTCTCTTGCAACTTGGGGTGAGCACTACAAGAGGAGTGTGAAGCTCACTCTTGGGGTGAGCAAAGAGGAAAGGAAAAGTGCTCCCCCACGGTAGAGAGAAAAATTACGCTTGAGGCGAGAATAAGTGCTAGCACCCGAAATGAGCAAAAAGTGCTCGCCCTTGGTCAAGAAACAACAACTTGCACTGAGGCAAGCAAATAATGCTCACAACCAAAAGCGAGCATTATGAGAGGAGTGTGAAGCTCGCCTCTTGGTGAGCAAATATTGCTCACACCCCTGGGCAAGTGAGTACCTTGAAGAGCAACAATGGTAGCCCAGGGTGAGCACCTATCAAACATGCATGTTGACCTATCCATAACCGATTGATAGAGATTCCAACAACTTTTTCATCACCGGAGCTGTTCTTCTAATACTTTCTTGAGTTTCGGAGTTCGAGGAGTAAGATATGCAACTAGACCTGGTAGTATTCGTGTTGTTGTGGTGGTGTTTGCCCCTTTAAAGAAAACCAAGAAACTCACGCTCACACCTGTGAAAAAAAATGAATGGAAAAGTAAACAATGGCTTTGTTTTAAACACAAAGGTCCTCTTAACAGTTCTCTTTGCAATTTGAATATAGAAAATTGTTAGTCAAAGAATTGAGCTTCAAATTTTTTTGTGTGAGAATAATTTGGAATCCTGTGGGAAGGAAGCACCTCATAGTTGGGAGAACTAAGAATTTTATAGAACCAAAAAAAAAAAAAAAAAAAAAAAAAAAGAAGAAGAAGAAGAAGAAGAAGAAGAAGAAGAAGAAGAAGAAGAGAATAGTGGAATAGATGATCCTGGAAGGAAAAGCGAAAAGCAGTGTAAAGACGTCAGAAAGAAAGCACCAAGATCCTCGAACATAGGGCAAGGACCAAAAAGGGCCTCATAAGCACATCTCCCACTGCACAACCAACGATATTTTAGGCAAAAACCACGTGTTTTTTCACATTCGGTAGGGATAATCATGCAATTTCAAATATGCTAGTAGCATCATACACGTGGTATCAAGGATACCATTATGCTCTCCTCAATCAAACCGATATTACCACACACAAAGGAAAAGATCTTATAAAGATGATGAGCAATTTAGACCAACATGCAGAGTGAAGCCAAGATTGGTAATAACATTAGACAAAGCAAAACAGACACACATTAGTCATAGGGATACCGACGTTTCCCCCCAAAATACAACCTAATTTAGATGACAAGAACCAATTTCTAAAGAATGCTAGGATAATTTAGACCAGACAATCAAATGACAAAAAACACAACTAAAAGAAATTAACTTCCCACGCCATACAGACTATAAATTCTACCCATCATAAAGCTCATGGGTAAAAATGTAATGTGGCTATCAAACACAAATAACTGTTCATGGACAGTCATACAAGCTATAAAGCCTAACCCATCATCAATTTCAATGATAAAAATGTAATGTAGACATTGAGTACAAAATCACTATCATAGACAATAGCTCTTTTATTGTAGAATAGATATATAGTACATGAGAAAGTCTACTATACCGTTCCATCTTGACACTTTCATTTGACCGCTGATCAAATTTTATTTTTTTTATTTTTTATTTTTATTTAGTGATTAAGGAAGTGATTTTAAGTATATTGATATATTTTTTTTATTTTTTAAATGTATTTAAATATGTTAAAAAATGTGGAAAGAAAAAAAAGAAAAAAAAAATTTACGCTGGGCGGGTAGATGGGGCGGCATAGTAGCCGCACCCATAGTATATATCCCTTCCCTATATTGAACACTGAACATAAATGGACAGAGTATTGGCTTAGGAACACTCACCCTTGAAAACCACTCCTTCTAAGTTCCTCCTTGGGGAAATGAAGCTCCTTTTCTGCATTAGAACTCTTAAGAAATGCTTACTAACCACTTGGGTAGGGTTTCGAATAATTTATGGGGAAAAAGGAGAGAGAACTTAGTGTAAAAATGACTGAGTCATGTGGTAGTAATAGAAAAGATCACGACCTAACATCCAGACGGAAGTAATTAGGGGCATCAAGACATGTACGTTCTGTGAAGTTGCAAATTTTCATCCTACAGTACCTCGAAGTTTCTCATGGCACCCAACCTTACCATGGGCCTTATTGCACCATGCCACCGTCTGCAACATGAAACCTATCTAGGGATCAACATTTGGACGGGATACCCTACTTATCCAATTATTACACGTCTTAAAGCTTAAAATGACTCGTTTTGAGCCAACTTTGAGGATCATCATTCGACCTTCCGATCCTCAGGTCAGGATGTGACATCTCATATCCTAACTTAGGTATAATTTTTAACCATAAATCTCCATAATGTTAAATCTAGATGTGTTTTACGAGCTCAATCATATTTAAAGTTCTTAATTCTAAGCTTTATGCTTTCGAGTCTTACACAGGTAGACTTGATAAATTCTTTAAGATCATGTTGAATCTCATCATGGTATAAAATGTTGAAGTCCCTGCCCCAAGCAAGCAGTCAACAATGACTGCTTGCTTCTCAACCTCCAGCGTCCAGCGCCCAGCGCCTAGCGCCCAACTGTCTATTGAATGCATATTAAATGCATTCACACGGTAATGCTTCGCTTATAAATTGAAGCTTCATGCGAGAGCTTCTGAGACACCCAAGGAAGAGAAGAGAAAAGAGAGAGAGCCTAGAGAGCTCGGAGAGAAAAAAAAGAGAGTTGAGTTGAGTGGAGTGTAATCTTCCTCCTCTGTAATATTTTCTTGTGTACCACTATTTAATAGTGAAGCTCTTTTCTGTGGATGTAGGCAGTTGCCGAACCACGTTAAATTCTTGGTGTCACTGAGTGCGTAGAGTGTACTTTTTTATTACCGTTTTTATCCCTTCCGCTGTGCTGATTTCCCACTCTCGACACGCGCTACACGCGCTACACGCGCCCAGGTGAGGCACGAGCGCGTGAGACCCACTCTCGGCACGCGCAGCACGCGCTACAGAGAGGCCCTTGCGCGTGAAGTTCACGCGCCTGACGTTCTTATTGACCCAGAGGAGCGCGTGAATTACACGCGCCTACGCGTTACACGCGCTCCAGTGAGGTTCTGGCGCGTGAAGAACACGCGCCTACGCGCTGTTAGCCGCGCCACGTGCTGCACGCGCGACAGTGTTCCTGTTTTGGTTCTTTTGCTCATTCCTTGTGCTATCTGAGTCCGATTTTGACGAAACAAGACTCGTTTCCAACAAAATCAAGCGTTCCGGACACAACGGTGCTGTCCGTTTTGCGATATTCTACTTCAAAGATCCTATACTTGCATTTTATATTTAGAATCAGTCTAAATCCATGGAGGATTCAGCATCAGGCGCGATGATAAAGCTAACTGCCTCAAACTACAGTCTTTGGAGGCCTCGGATGGAGGATCTATTGAACTGTAAAGATCTGTCTGACCCTTTGGAAGATGAGGGGAAGAAGCCAGATGAAGTTACGGATCAAGTGTGGAGAAAGATGCACAAGAAGACTATCGGTCAGATCAGACAATGGATTGACCATAGTGTTTTTCACCACGTGGCCCAGGAGACAGATGCATATAGCCTCTGGAAAAAGTTGGAGGATATGTATCAAGCTAAGACTGCTCGAAACAAGGCCCTCTTGATGAGACGGCTTGTTAACTTGAAGTTGAAGAGCGACACCTCTGTTGCCGAGCACACTAGCGAGTTTCAAAACCTAGTTAACCAGCTCGGATCCGTCAACCTGAATCTTGGCGATGAAGAACAAGCCCTGCTACTTCTTAGTTCATTACCAGATAGTTGGGAGACGCTGGTGGTCTCCCTCAATAACTCTACTCCAGATGGCAAACTTACCATGACGATGGTTAAGGATGCCCTATTTAATGAGGAGGCCAGACGAAAAGAGACAAGCATGAATCAAACTCATGTCCTTGTCACCGAGAGTAGAGAAAGGCCTCGAGGTGATGATAAAGGAAGAAGTGGAGGCAGAAACAGAGGGAAGTCTCAACCACGTAGAAGGTCCAGCAATAGCAGGAACCAGCAGACGGGTAACATGAAATGTTACCATTGTGGCAAAGAAGGCCACATAAGGAAAAACTGCCGCAAGTTTTTAAGGGAGCAAGGTCAAAGCAGTAAGCTGAAGAAAGAAGATGGTGAAACCCTTGTCACTCTTTCGGGAGATGTGGCAATACTCTCCACCAGTGACGAGACGTGTCTGCACGTTGCAAGCCATGATGTTGAATGGGTGGTAGACACAGCAGCATCATACCATGCCACTTCCCATAGTGAATTTTTCACTACGTACAAAGCAGGAGACTTTGGTACGGTAAGGATGGGAAACGCTAGTTCCTCAAAGATCGTGGGAGTTGGCGAAGTGCAGATAAAAACCAACGTTGGTTGTACCATGGTGTTGAAAGATGTTCGACACATTCCTGACCTTCGGCTCAACCTGATTTCGGGAACAGCCCTTGATCGACAGGGCTATGACAGCTACTTCAGCAATGGCACTTGGAAGCTGTCACAAGGTGCCATGGTTGTCGCCCGAGGACATATTTGCGGTACGTTATACAAGACCCATGTGAAGATTGATACTGATAGCCTCAATGCAGCTGAAGACGAGGCATCACCGAATCTGTGGCACAAGAGACTCGGACACATGGGTGAGAAAGGGTTGGATACGCTTGTGAAGAAGGCACTCATCAAGGTTGCCAAAGGAATAGCGTTAAACCCTTGTGAGTACTGTTTGTTTGGCAAACAACGCAGAGTCTCGTTCAATTCCTCTACGAAGAGAAGATCAGAGTTGTTGAGTCTGGTACACTCTGATGTATGTGGTCCCATGGAAGAAGAGTCATTGGGAGGTAACAGATATTTCGTGACATTCATTGATGATGCTTCACGAAAGGTCTGGGTATATGTTTTGAAGTCAAAGGATCAGGTCTTCGAGCACTTTAAGAATTTCCACACCCTAGTGGAAAGAGAGACGGGAAAGAAGTTGAAGTGCCTGCGAACGGACAATGGAGGAGAATATATTTCCAAAAGGTTCGCTACATACTGCGCTGATCGCGGTATTCGACATGAGAAGACGGTCCCATATACCCCTCAGCACAATGGTGTAGCCGAAAGAATGAATCGGACCATCATTGAAAGAACAAGATGCATGCTCAGTATGGCTAAGTTACCAAAGCCATTCTGGGGTGAAGCTGTTCGTGCTGCCTGTTACCTGATCAACAGATCACCTTCCGCACCACTGGAATTTGAAGTTCCTGAAAAGGTTTGGTCTGGAAAAGATGTCTCTTACTCTCACCTGAGAGTGTTTGGGTGCAAAGCCTTTGCACACGTATCCAAGGAGCTGAGACAGAAGCTCGATGTCAAGTCAACTCCATGTATCTTTGTTGGATATGGAGATGAAGAATTCGGATACAAATTATGGGATCCAGTGACAAAGAGAATTGTCAGAAGTAGGGACGTTGTGTTCCATGAAAACCAGCATATAGGAACTGAAGCTTCCTCGATGTCAGTAGAGCTTAGTTCCTATACACATCCTGCACCATTACAGTTCGCCACAGATAATGAGGATATGCAGGATCGAGATCCAGAAGCAGAAGAAGAAGCTCAGGGTGTTGAGCAGGGGGAGCAAGAACCCTCTCCACCAGCAGCTGGTGTACCACCACAAGGGTTAGATGGTGATGAACCTCCTTTGGTTGATGAAGCTCAACCAAGAAGATCGGCAAGAGGCCGCCTATTGATTCCGTCGATGAGATATCCGGAATCAGACTATATTCTGCTTACTGATGAGGGGGAGCCGGAGAGCTTCCAGGAAGTTCAAACTCATGCTGATAGAAGCCTATGGGTGCAGGCAATGCAAGAAGAGATGAGTTCTTTGCAGAAAAATCAGACCTATGAGTTGGTGAAACTTCCTGAAGGAAAGAAAGCCCTAAAGAGCAAATGGGTGTTCAAGCTGAAGAAAAATGGCCAAGGAAAGCTGATAAAGCACAAGGCCAGATTGGTTGTCAAAGGATTCCAACAGAAGAAGGGAATCGACTTTGACGAGATATTTTCCCCGGTGGTGAAAATGATGTCAATCCGAGTCATACTCGGATTGGTAGCCAGCTTGAATTTGGAACTCGAACAGATGGATGTGAAGACAGCCTTTCTCCATGGAGATTTGGAGGAGGAAATCTATATGGAGCAACCAGAAGGGTTTGAAGCTCCAGGGAAAGATCACTTAGTCTGCAAGCTAAAGAAGAGTCTCTATGGCCTCAAGCAAGCGCCGAGGCAATGGTACAAGAAGTTCGACTCATTCATGATGAGTCATGGTTACAAGAGACTTGTTGCAGATCAGTGTGTCTATGTTCGAAGGTTCCAGGATGCCAAGTTTGTCATACTCCTTCTTTATGTTGATGATATGTTAATCGTTGGTGAGGATAGGTCCAAGATTAACAAACTAAAGAAGGAACTATCCAAGTCCTTTGACATGAAGGACTTAGGCCCAGCACAGCAACTTTTGGGCATGAAGATTGTTCGTGATAGGAATGTCAAAAGGGTGTGGCTATCACAACAAAAATATGTTGAACGGGTCATCAGACGTTTCAACATGGGAGATGCTAAGCCAGTCACTACTCCACTTGCTAACCACTTCAAGTTGAGCAAGAGCTCGTGTCCTTCTTCAAAGAAAGAGATTGAAGAAATGAAAGTAATTCCCTACTCTTCAGCAGTAGGAAGCCTGATGTATGCAATGGTTTGTACCAGACCAGATATTGCTCATGCTGTAGGCATGGTTAGCAGATTCCTTTCAAATCCAGGAAAGGATCATTGGGAAGCAGTCAAGTGGATTCTCAGGTACCTAAAAGGTACATCTAAGATGTGCTTGTGTTTTGGGGGAGCTAAACCAGTTCTGGAAGGCTATACAGATTCAGATATGGCAGGAGATCTGGATAGCAGGAAATCTACTTCGGGATTTCTCTTCACTTTTGCAGGAGGAGCTGTCTCTTGGCAGTCCAAATTGCAGAAGTGTGTTGCTTTATCTACAACTGAGGCAGAGTACATTGCCGCAGCAGAAGCTGGAAAAGAAATGTTGTGGATGAAGCGTTTCCTCCAAGAACTAGGGGTTAGTCAAGAAGACTACACGGTACATTGTGATAGTCAAAGTGCTCTAGATTTGAGCAAGAATTCAATGTACCACTCCCGCACCAAGCATATTGATATCCGCTATCATTGGATACGCGAAGCGATGGAACAACAGCTATTGAAGCTTGTGAAGATCCATACGAAAGAGAATCCAGCGGACATGCTGACGAAGGTGGTTACAAGTGAGAAGCTTGAGCTATGTAGAGACATAGCTGGGATGGATAGCATCTAAGTAAGTGGGCATGGAGGGGGAGAATTGTTGAAGTCCCTGCCCCAAGCAAGCAGTCAACAATGACTGCTTGCTTCTCAACCTCCAGCGTCCAGCGTCCAGCGCCCAGCGCCTAGCGCCCAACTGTCTATTGAATGCATATTAAATGCATTCACACGGTAATGCTTCGCTTATAAATTGAAGCTCCATGCGAGAGCTTCTGAGACACCCAAGGAAGAGAAGAGAAAAGAGAGAGAGCCTAGAGAGTTCGGAGAGAAAAAAAAGAGAGTTGAGTTGAGTGGAGTGTAATCCTCCTCCTCTGTAATATTTTCTTGTGTACCACTATTTAATAGTGAAGCTCTTTTCTGTGGATGTAGGCAGTTGCCGAACCACGTTAAATTCTTGGTGTCACTGAGTGCGTAGAGTGTACTTTTTTATTACCGTTTTTATCCCTTCCGCTGTGCTGATTTCCCCAACATAAAACAAAGATCGTAGGCAATAGAAGACAAACTTCAGAATAAATCAAGCATGGTTCATGCTACTGGTAGCTCATAGAGGCCCATCGACCCAGCCAAGGATTTATTTATCAGTATCTGTTTTACAAAAAAGTACTTCTCTTATATATAAATACTACATGCTTTTGTTTCTTTTTCTTGAATAAAAAAGTTTAATGTATTTCTATTTGAGTAGGTTATTACGAATGTGCTTCATACTCTTGCCAACAGCGTCTAAGGACCTGCACCACTAAACCAAAGAAAGGCTACACCTCCGATTTCTAAGTCAGAATAACACACGTACAACCTTTTATCTCCAGGAAAGGAATAGTTAAGATTTACCTTGGGTGTATGCTTCCCTCTTGTATATATAAACTGAGCATTTATATGATAGGTCCTGCTTAACGGCTTAATCCTTCCAATCCAGTTTGGGTTGTGGGTTGTTAGCACTTTGATCCCACTACTGTGTAGGGTAGGGCTGTTATCTTGGGCGAGCAATTCGAAACTTCATCTTGCTGGAAGTGTTTTACAGTCATCTTATCAATTCGTTATTAATGGTGGTTAGACTAGAGTTCCATGCAAATACGTCTGAGGACCCCGATTATTAGCTAGATGGGTCAATGATCTTAGGTCCATGGGCTTGCACGGCGTGGGGGTTCAGCCCATTTGCCAGGAGGGGATGTTTGTTATCCCGCGAATTCCGATGTGATGGGAAGTTCCACTTCATCCGTACCACTTTACTACCTCGTGCTTGCTTTTACCCTATTAGCAGCCATTTCCTTGTAGACACTCTTTCCCATGTTTGGGATGGCTTGGGCGTTTCATCTCTCACATCCCATTGCGTAGCGCAGATCTTGGAATTTGTTGGTATTACCTCCTTAGCGACACCTGTTGTTTCTTCATTGGGAGCCATTCAAACGTCGTCGTGTCCCTTTAAAAAGTGAGTGTACGATATTGCTCATGGTTTGAAACTGTGTAGGGCCCAAACCCATTTTCATGTAGGAAAAAGAGCCATGAAAAACCAAAATTGAATCTGGAGAAGGTGATCTTTTCAATGCGGTATTTGTAATTCTATGTATTTTGTTTTAAAATAGAGTTGAGATGATAAAATATTATTTTTTAATATTATTATTATTTTAAAATTTAAAAAAGTTAAATTGTTTATTATATTTTATATTAAAATTTAAAAAAATTATAATGATAAGTTGAGATGAGTTAAGATAAGTTTAATAACTAAACGTACCCAATATTTTCCTTTTCGTTATAAATTTTTTATGTTCAAAATCTGTAATTTTTGTTAACTACAGTTAAGAGAGGCTTGAGTAAAATGATCATACAATTTAATTGTTCTGTGCTGAAGTAAAATGCTACCTTCTTGATATTTTATGTATCTTGGCGTGCTGTTAAGTGGAGTTTCAAATTATCAATACAGGCAAAGAAAGATAGCGAAAATTCTGTGAGAAGCAGGAGCAGGAAACGGAAGAGATCACAAGGAGGCAAAAAGATAGCAGAGAAAGATGGTTGATGTTCAGCCGGCCAAAGGGAAACTTGTCTGATATCCTTATTCAAATTTGAGAATTCCTTTTATTTTTTTCCATATATACCACTCGAACGGAATACTTTTTGTTTAAAAGGAATGTACATACGAGATTTACACAACTTAAAGTTATATTTAACATTATTATTTTTTAATAGTGATAGACATAGTGTTTTTGACTCCACATGCCTATTTGCTCTATTTGAATTCAAAAAGTATTTCATCTCATCTCATCTCACTTCATCATTACAACTTTTTCAAATTTTTATACAAAATAAAATAAACAATTCAATTTTTTCAAATCTCAATTTAACTTTTTTAAATCTCAAAACAATAATAATATTAAAAAATAATATTCTAACGATATTTTTTTCAACTTTCATTTTTAATCTAAAACTAACTTATTTCATCTCTAAATCCCTTTGAATTTGCAGTAATATGATAATATCGTCTTGTTTTCAAAAAAGGAAATTAAAAAGAGTAGTGGTAGGTTGACGCCAACATTGACCGTTGGGGGTGCTACCTAGCACAAATTTATCTTTTTATTTTTTTTAATATTTTTTATTCACATTTTTTTTTATCATTTTTAAACTTTTTTAAAAAATATAAAAAATTACTTCCTTATCTATTAAATAAAAAGATATTAAAAAATAAAATAAAATATAGGTATTAAATAAAAAGATATTAAAAAATAAAATAAAATATAGGAAGTGTCAAAATAAGATGTCAAAATAGCATTTTCAAATTAAAAATCGTTCAGCAGTGGCATAATTAATACATATAGGATGACTAAAAAGAATCAAGTAAAAATATGTTGCATTCGTGAATCAACGAAGGTAACGACCAAGGTCATGGCTTTTTATAATTTAATGATGCTTTACCTTTTTGTGAATTTAAGTTTAGCTAGGATCACCTCTAGGGTACTGCTGGGTTTGCTCAGAAACGAGCCCAACAACCAAGTACATGTCTTGACAGGACATCTTATATATTTCAATGACTATTTCTTTTCACACTATTTAAGTTTAAAAGGGAGATTTCTATGTTATAAATCATATGAATCTTTTCAATTGAACCTACCATTTTATTAGTTCCACAAAGAAACAAATAAAACGAACTAGATCATGCAAAACTACCATTTTTGTTGCACGTGAATATTGGTTTCATTTGCAGAAGGAAAATCTAATAGCAGTATGATATAAAAAGGGTTGAATATGGATCTCCATGAAGTGTAGATACAATTAGAAGTGGTAGTTCTTGAAGAACACGCATGTGCCTAATGATGTGCTAGTGTTAGTACAATTTGGACTAGGGTCGAGCAACGACTGAGTTGGAGTCATTCGAAATTTGACTCTGACTCCGACTTCAATTCATCATAACATAGTTCGATTTAGACTTTTTTTACTTAATTAAAACTATACATTAGGTCTTTTATATTATTCTTGATATACTTTCATTCATAATTTCATATTAGTGTCCCAAACTCTCAAATCAACTAAAAATAATAAAATAATTGTTCAACTATCTAGTCAAGGATGAAGCCAACACCCAAAGCCCTAGATAACAATTAACAAGTAACAGCAATCAGGAGCATCATGGTCCAATGACAATGTCTATCATCCAATCATTCATTGTTGAACAAATTATAAATAGGAAAGACAACTCAAATATAAGTAAAATATTGTTGAAATTACCCAAGTACCCATGTATCGTAACACAACGAAAATATCTACCAATTCACACAACAAATTGGTTAGTCATTAATCTTGTAATTATTTAATAATTAAATAATAACATAAAGTAAACAAATTGCATAACATCAAGATTGGTATCAAATGGAAACCTTTTAAAGAACTCTTTAAATGTAAAACCCTACGAGGCAACCAATCCCAAAAAAGTCAATTTTATTATTTAAAAATAAATTACAAGTAAAATTCAATTACAAAACTTTTGTCAATTGACACTCTTACTTAACCAGACAAATGACCATTTTCTTCTACCACAGTAGCAGTCAGAACCTCTGACGATCTTCAAACATTGACTTTTCTCATAAAACTCCAGTGGCTGAACTTAATCACCTTAACTCCGATACGGAGTATGCACGTACTCAAAAAGAGAAACAAAACACTTTTCTCACACACATGTACCACTCTCTGAGAGAAACAGTATAAAAATTATCCAAGAAATTTTTTCACCAAAATATGCATTGGAAAGTACTCTAGAAAATATCTAGACCTGAATCTCTACAGATCCTAACCAATAGGATCCCTTAAATAAACAATCTGAAAGCAGTTTTTATTTTAGTAGGACTCTGCTAACGACCGCAAAGTCGTCTCCTGACGGAATGCTGACATTTCGCGATAACTTTTCATTGCAATAATATATTTCAGATCAACCTCTTTTCTGGATAAGTGCAGATTCCTTGTGATTCGATTTTTTCACTTATAACTTATCTAAACAATCTCAAATACCTCCTAGGTAAACGTATTATTGTTATAGATAAAGTCAATAAATAATTTACATCCATCCAAAATTACCAAGTTAATGGTAGGATAAACTCTATCATTTTAGTCATCTAATCATATCCAAACTTATCAACTAAGCCACCTAGTCCTAGTCAAATTTTTGCATCTGCAGTTGTATTAGAAACTAGTTACATCCTACTAAATTAGAACCTAGGTAATAAATTAATAGTCTTACAATATATACATTATACATGGTACATAACCCACTATTAATTAGTCAAATGTCATCTATCCTAGTATATGTAATATTTATCATGGTGATACTATGATGTGTAGTTTGTACATGTAATTAATTATTAGTTTATTAATAATATTTTTTAACAAATATCATATTGATTATTATTTTACAAGTCTATTAATATTCTTGAATTTAACTATATGAATTTTAGATTTTTTATATGAGTATATATGATAAATAATATATATTTTTATTAAGGCCGGAGTTGAAAGTAAAAGTTAGATTCGGAGATGGAGGTAATGTCACATTAGTCTGAATCGGCCAGACATTAAATCCGATTCCAATTACCAGAGCTTTGACTCCAATAATACAAAGTCAGATTTTCAAATTTTTAGGCAACCCTACTTTGGACGGATGGGAGCTCTGGCTATGCCGCAAGGTGGATCCAAAACCGGGAGACCTGGTGATCACCAGAATACATTCAGGTATATATGTGGGTATTAACTTGGGTGGCATTCGTACTATAAGAAATCTAAGCTAAGGCTCATCTCTGCAAGGTGCAAAACTCAGAACAGTTTGGTGGAGGCTGCTTTGCAGCCCCACCAATCCCAATGAACTGCTTAAGTTGGAACTGTCGAGGGCTTGAGAACTCTCGAACAATTCAGGAACTTCACCTCTTGGTGAAAACAAAGTGCCCCAACTTGGTTTTTCTTATGGAAACTAAGTGCACCCGTGATAGAATGGAAAAGTTAAGAATTAGACTGTGATTTGATAGCTGCTTTTGTGTGGACAGTAGAGGAAGGAGTGGTGGTCTAGCCTTACTTTGGAATTCATCTATTGAAGTTGACCTCTTCACATACACTAACTAACATATTTCTGCAATGTTAAAGCCCATCTCAGAAAATTCCTAGTGGCTAATTACTGGCTTCTATAGCTATCCCATGACTATAAAAAGACATGAGAGCTAGAACCCGTTAAAGGCTCTAAAACCTGGTGATATTACTCATTGGCTTTGTTTTGGAGATTTTAACGAGATCACCCATCAAAAAGAAAAAGTTGGGGCCTCCCTTAGACCTCATAGACAGATGGCTAACTTCAGGGAGGCATTGTCTTCATGTGACCTGTATGATTTAGGTTTCCATGGTGATAGATTTACTTGGGCAAACAATAAGGAGGGGGACCAATACACTAAAGAAAGACTTGATAGGGTCTATGGTAACAATTTTTGGATAGACAAATTTGCCACCCATGCAGTATCTCATTTGGAAAGTACCCAATCAGACCACAAACCTATCCTGATTCAATCAAAGGGACAAGATACTGTTAAAAAAAGAAGCAGGATCTTCAGGTATGAAGCAACTTGGAGGACTATGAGAGCATTATCAAAAGGGCCTGGGAATCCTCAGCTCATAAACCAAGGGCCATTCAAAGAACTCTTCAAGGGCTCAGGTTCTGTCAGGAGGATTTAAAACTATGGAATAGAAATGATCATAAGAATAAAGGGTAGTATCTCAAAGCAAAAACTGATGAGTTAAACCACCTGAAGAATATGAATCAAGGTCATTTAAGTGCTGAGATAAAGTTGGTGCAGAAAGAGTTGAATGGTATTATGGATGCAGAAAATCTCAAATGGCAACAAAGAGCTAAACAGGCCTGGCTAAAGGATGGGGATCGAAACACCAAGTTCTTTCATAAGTGTGCAAGTCAGATGAAACAAACCAATACCATAAGCAAGATTCAATCTAGCTCAGGTCAGGAAACAAATGATCCTCAGGAAATATGCAATGCATTCCAACAGTTTTTCTCTAACTTATATTCAACCTCTCAACCAGTGGGTATAGGGGACTGTATTGCAGCAATGGAACAAGTAGTTACAGAGGACATGAACTCGACCCTATCCAAACCTTTTACAATTGAAGAGATTAAAGCAACCATATTCAGTATGAATCCATTAGGCTACCTTGGGCCTGATGGTTTCCCAACAAAGTTTTTCCAGGAATACTGGGATATAGTAGGCATTCGAGTCTGTAAGGCAGCTTTGGAGGCACTAAATGGAGGCAAGTGGGAAGGCAAACTAAATGAGACTTTCATAGCACTCATCCCAAAGAAGACTAACCCAACTCAAGTCACAGACTTCAGGCCAATAAGTCTGTGTAATGTATTCTACAAAATCATTGCTAAAACCATTGCAAATAGACTCAAAACTGTCTTGACTGAGATCATTTCCCCTACACAAACAACTTTTGTCCAAGGGAGGCTTATAACCGACAACATCATTGTGGCTTTTGAATCCCTGCACACCATGAAAGCCAGGTTGAAGGGGAAGGATGGTTTTATGGCCTTAAAACTGGACATGAGTAAAGCTTACGACATGATTGAGTGGGAATTCTTGGCTTCTGTTATGCACAAGATGGGCTTTTCAGACTCTTGGATTGGTTTAATCATGAAATGTGTTACCTCAGTTACTTATTCACTCATAGTAAATGGGGTGTCCCAAGCTTTTTTCTGCCCCTCTCAGGGCCTTAGGCAAGGGGACCCTCTATCTCCTTACCTTTTCATCTTGTGTGGTGAAACTCTTAGCTACCTCTTTAATAGGGCAGAATGTAATGGTTTCATCACAGGCTTATCCATTAGAAAGAACCATTTGCACATTAATCATCTATCTTTTGCAGATGACTCTCTACTTTTCTGCAAGGCCAACTCGATTGAATGGATTCATCTTTACCACCAGCTGGACACATATGAGAAAGCATCAAGGCAAAGACTGAACAAGGAAAAAACCTCAATCTTTTTCAGCAGGAACACTAGAGAGGAAACTAAAGAGATAGTAACAAGCATTGCTGGAATTAGAGGGACCAATTCATGTGAGAAATACTTGGGTTTACCAGCCCTTATTGGCAGATCCCTACTATCTCAAAGAGGTATTAGCTAAAGTGCAGGCCAAACTAAGTAGCTGGAAAACCAAGCTACTATCACAAGCAAGGAAGGAGATCTTTGTCAAGGCTGTGATCCAATCAATCCCCTCCTATTGCATGGGAATTTTCAAGCTGCCAAAACAATTACTGCATGACCTCAACAAATTGATCAGATCCTTCTGGTAGGGGCAACAGTCCCAAGAGCACAAGATACATTAGGTAGCATGGAAACTGATGAGCAAGTCTAAGAAGTCAGAAGGTATGGGCCTTAGAGACTTTGAAAATTTTAATGCTGCCCTTCTAGCCAAGCAATGCTGGCGGATTCTTTCATTTCCAGATTCACTTGCTGCCAGGGTACTTCAAGAGAAATATTTCAAAGGAAAGCACTTCCTTACAGCAAAAGTGGGCTATAACTCATCCGTCCTATGGCAGAGTTTTATCTCTGTTAAACCACTTCTTGAGGAAGGTTTAATTTGGCTTATTGGGGATGGGAATTCTGTGAACATCTGGAAGGACAAGTGGATCCCTCAAAAATCCACTTTCAGACCTCAAAGTTCAACCAGATTCCTGCCAGTAGACACTGAAGTTGCTATGCTCATCGACCACTCTACAAACCAATGGAATCTTCCCATGCTAGAAGCACTTTTTAACAGCACAGAAGCTGGCATCATCAAGAGGATACCCCTCAGTCCATACCAGAAGTCAGACAAGATGATATGGAGATGCACTCCTACTGGCATATTCTCAGTCAAGAGTGCTTACTACCTAAAGGATGAGTTGGATAAAAGAGAGGTAGGCCAAGCCTCTAAGCTCGAGAGGGTGTTTGAACCCTGGACTAAAGTATGGCATCTGCAGATTCCAAATGCTACAAAGTTCTTTCTATGGAGTGCCTGCCTAAATGCTCTTCCCTAAAAAACAAACATTTGCTAGAGAAAGGTAAAGATGCTTCCTGCCCCATCTGTCATTTATATCCAGAAACCATTGAGCATGCATTGTGGGAATGCTCATCTGCCAAAGATGTCTGGGGTCAAAGCAGCAGGAAGCTTCAGAAAACAAGCCTGCAATCACAAGCCTTCAAACAACTGGTAGAAAGGTTGTTTGAGTTCCTAGAAGATGAGGTGATGATTGAGTTTTCTATCACAGCTTGGATGATATGGAAAAGAAGGAATGAACTAGTGTTTAACAAAAATTTCATGCATCCTAACTCCCTTATTCAACAAGCCAAAGTTTTCATTGAGGAGCTCAGTCAACTTCAACATGCTACCAAGACTCCAACAACAAATTTGGGGAGGTCATCTCAATGGGAAGCTTCTCCATGTGGCCAGTTCAAGTTGAATTGGGATGCTGCCCTTGACAAAAACAACTGTAAGGTGGGTGTTGGAGCTATTATTCGAGATTGAGAAGGAACAGCTAATGCCACTATGAGAATGAAGCATGATCTCTACCTTGACCCCCTGTTGGCAAAAGCCTATGCCCTCCTGCAAGCATACATTTTCTGCAAGTCACTAGGCTGGAAGGAACTCATTTTGGAAGGGGACTCTTTACAAGTTGTCAACTATCTCAAGACTGATGAAGTCAGTGATTCTTATGTGGGAACAATGATTAGGGACACTAAGTCTATTTTGAACTCTTTCACATCTTGGATTGTGAGGCATACTCTTAGAGCTGGTAATGTTGTAACTCATGCTTTAAGTCGAGATGCACTTAGTATTAGAGATAATATTTGGTCTGTTGGTACTATCCCAGCTTGTATCCAAACATTTTTTTTAGTGAATACATGAGATTTTATCTTTCAAAAAAAGAATTTGTTCTCTCAATTTCACCATTTATATATTTTATTTTATATTTTAATATTTTTTTACTTAATAGTTAAGTAAGTGACTATTAATGTATTTGTATCTTTTTTATTTTTAAAAATATTTAAACATGTTTAAAAAATATCTGAAAAAAATAAAGGTGCAATTTACACTAGGGACATGCTCAGTGATCAAACTTGGGCGGCATAGTAGCACTACCCATTTGTTTCAGTGTCCACGTTGATTTAGTTAGAATAATAATATATACAAGTTTCAAATGTACAATCTCAAACAGTTTTTTTTTTTTAATAAAAAAATAGATCCTATTGTGAAAAATCCAAATTTTCTTGATGGAGTTCACTTTTTTACAAAAGACTTGTGTAAAGCTTATGCATTTGATGTTTGTCCCTAATATTACTCTTTTACTTATTGCCTTGTTTTTAATTTTGCATTAAAACTGGTCTTGGTTATTAGAGTACTTCTATTAGGCCATCTGAAATTTACTACTTAAATGACCCTCTTAATGTGAAAACAATACGTAATATCATGTCGTTTATTAAAAGCACAAAAAATATATTCAAACCAAAAGGAAGTTCAAAAATACAAAAATAAAATAAAAAGAAAAAAAAAAAAAGAAAGATGGAAACTCTAAGGTCTCTATACCTTTTTTGTGTTTTTATTTTTTATTTTTCTTTAAAAAATACGTGATATCACGTGGTGGTGAGTTGTCTAAATCATTAGGAAATATATATTGCTATTTAGCTCTCTGAAATTTGTATTCTTTTCAAAAATAGTTCGTAGGGTTTTAATATTGAGTAATACTAAATATAATTATGGGATATGCAAGTATCATACACTCTTTTTAAAAAAGAATAAAGTTTACTAATAAAAAATTACTTTTTTTATATAGATCTCTTATTTATTATTATTTTTTATAATAATATGTTGTACTTGCACATTCTATAACTTAAATATCGTTTATCTTTAATATTGCGACGAGGGTTAGATTCCAAAATGGTCCCTCTATTAGGACTTTGTTAATCCTCTACTAGAAAAGGATGTTAACGTGTTAGTTAAGGGTAAGTTTAGATCTCAAACCCATCTCAATTCATTTTAATTTATCTTATCTAATCATTACAACTTTATCAAATTTTAACATAAAATATAATAAATAATTCAATTTTTTCAAATCTCAAAATAATAATAATATTAAAAAAGATATTTTAATAATATTTTATTTAATTTTTAATTTTCATTTCAATTCAATTCAATTCAACATCCAAACGCAGATATTAAGTCAAGAGTAACCATAAAAAAAAAAAATAATAATGTCATATTATGTACGGTGATCATGGCCTCTAAAAAAAACTATCATATTATGTACGGTGTCATCATGACCTCTTTTTTTTTAAAAAAAAAAAAAAAAGGGGGTTTCATTCTTGTCATAATAGAGAAGAAGCTAATGTTAGATGTTAGATAAGAAAGTAATATTAGATGCAGTTTGAAGTGTCGTATAATCGAAAAGAAATGAGATCTATTGTAAAAGAATGAATGAATACCAGTGTGTCAAAAAATTAATGTTCGAGATTTGCATTTAAAATTATGCAAATCATTTTGTCAAAGAAAAACCAGACTTTTTTTCTTACTAGAGAGTTTATAATAAGGTTGAATTATCATTATAACATTTCTTCCTCCGTTCTTCTAATAAACTCGGTTGTTTTGTTTTTATTTTTTTTAGAAAAATAATAGTCTTATCATTGTTTCTTATCGCTCGATGTTACTGTTAAAATTTTTTATTTTATTTTTTAATTTTTTTATTTAGTGATTAAGAAAATATGTTTTAATAATATTGTATTTTTTTATTTTTTTAAAAAATATTTAAAAGTATTAAAAAAATACATATAAGAAAAGCAAAAAAAAAAAAAAAAAACACTAATTACAACTAACGGTAGCTCCCAGCTCCGACCGGGAGCGGTGGGCATAAAAGCGTCCTTTTTTTTTTTTTTCTCCAACCAAACACGCCCACATCTATCCAATTAAAAAAGGAAAAGAGAAGAAAAGAAAGAAATAATAAAAGGAAAAAGACCCAACTGTCTCCACCTATGAAAATGCATAGCAATTCTTGATTCGAAATTTTCTTTGAGATAATTGTTTAAACAAAGATCACTAACTTCTCTTTTAGATAATTTTTTAACTCTACTTTCTTTGCACACCAATAATATATAGTCTCTTTATCATTTCGGTAAAAAAAAAAAAAAGGAAAAATACAAAAAAAATATTTCGGACATGTTCATATTTAAAAAAATTTGATTCGAAACTTATCTATTTGAAACTTGTACTTAGCATTACTCATCAAAGAATTGAAGGAGCGATATTGAAACTTGATCTATATAGAGGTCTTTACGAAAAAATATGTATAAATAATGAATTTGTAGAATGTTTTAATGAAGAGTGGTGCTACTCTGCCGCCTGAGTAGCACCGCTCGTTTCTACTGCTTATTGTTTTTTAGTTTTTTTTTTTCATTTTTCATTTTTTTAATATATTTAAGTATTTTTAAAAAATAAAAAAATACAAGAATATACTTAAAATTACTTCTTTAATCACTAAGTAAAAAAAAATATAAAAAAAAATTTGTAACTATACAATAGAGCGGTACATTTTGAGCGGCATACAAACTTTTCCCTTTAATGAATGGGCAAATTTCTAAGTTCCTTCCTTGGACAGTACCTACTCCAAATTGGTGCTGGTAATGGTATGTGTGGGACCAATTGCTTAGGTAAGGTTAATATATAGGTAGGTGCGTGCGAGGAATATTGGTGGATATATATATATATATATATATATGCAATTTTGGTCCACCTTACCAAATAGCTGATCTTGAGATTTCGGTTTTGTGCCATGACCTACCCATGAAGATCGATCAGAAAAAGGGTAAGGTCTTTGTCAGAAAAAGACACAAATTTTCAACAACCAGCATTAAGCTGTAATCATGATGAATGTGAACCGATCGATTAGCTTAATTAGGAATTTTAATTTGTAGTTGAGTACTGTTTATATAATCATGTGTATTGGTTAGGCATTCAACACTTTGGCAGCACCAACTAAACCAATAGAAATAATTATATTTACTAAATTAATTAAAATATTATTTATGGTAAGGTACATAATATATATTGAGTGTCTACATACAGTCTCCAAATGAAGACTGCTCATGCAAGTTCATACGGTTATGTTTAAAAAAATTAAAATTACAATAATATCATTTTTAAAATGATGTTTTTTTCTCTTTTATCCTCATTTATTAATAGGACTGCATACGTAATTCTCTACTCAGGATTGCAAATAAAATTTATTATATATATTATATCTTGAGTCATTAGATCATCAAGTATTGAAACCTTAAAAATCTTGTAAATTATATTAGCACCATCATATTTAAAATTTGATTGGGTGGGATCAAGCATCGATCTATTTAAAATCAATCTAATTTCGGTCAAGGAATACAAATCTAGAAAATCCTAATCCTAACATGTGGTGTCTCTTCTCCATCCATTGTGCTTGTTTCAAAGTGGAAACCATGTTGCATTATTCTTTTGATAGAAAACAAAAGCCTCTTTAGGAATTTTTCATTAAGCTCAGCCTATTAAACCAGCCATTCATGAAAACTTCTTTCCAACTTGGAGCAAGAAAATACATGTACCTTAAATGATTCTTTTCTCTTGTGTTTGCATCTTTTCCATGCACCTTCTTCCTTTTCTTTCTCACTAAGTTTAGTTGATGCAAGGTCAAGTGATGAGAGTGGGATTCTTCACCAAGTTGATGTTCATATTTCTTTTGCAAGACATAGAATCAAATTAAAAAAAAAAAGAAAAAAACAAAACAAAGCATCATGATGAGTCGATCTACCTTCAAAATTTGACAGCACCAAGTATTTTAAGTTTTAATTACTCTATCTCTTTGTATATTGTGGTAAATTTGTCAAAGTACTACTTTATCCAAGAAGATAAAAAAAAGTGTCTTTATTCTCCACCAACAATTTTCCAAAAGATGAGCAAGTGATGCTACAAAGATAATTCAAACTAACCCATGATCAATCAATCTTGTACGAGCATAAAATATATTATTGTACTATATATCTCTTATAATTTGCGCATATATAAAAGACATGATCCATCGCCACAATCAAAGAATAACTTGCTTTATTATGAGTGCGAAGCCTAAAAGGATGATCAATAAACTAAGCTAGCTAGCTAGCTAATGTAATGGCAAGGACGACTGTCTAATTTATTTATGTTTTCTTCGTCCTTTCCATTGCTTTTTATTTTTTATTATTATTATCTTTTCTTCTTCTACTTCTTCTAATCAAACATATTATATAAGAAAGAAAGATATAAATTTTAAGGAAGATCTTTTCCACTATCAATATATAAAAAACATTTAAGAATTTTATCTAAGGATAGACTTCCAATAACATGATTGGCCATTTTGAGTATAAATAATGGAAATATTGATATTCGATCATTGAACCAATTTTCTTTCTATATGTAAGAAATTTTTAATTAAAAAAATTCTATTTATAAGTATGTGAAGATATTAACACATCTAGTAAAGTACTTATATGATGACATGATTTGATTTGAAGAAAAGTTTTACAATTTAAATCTTACATATTAAATCTTACCATTTAAATACTTATAATGTAGATAATATGTTTTACATTGCAACTTGAAAATAGATCAATAACTCATTTTTTAATATTGTGTTTATAAATTAAATACCAAGATAATTATATTCCCGATTTTTAAGCTAGAAGAATATTATAGCTTTAAAATCAATATATGTAAATCTTTATGCAAATGATAATCCACTATTTTTTTAAATTAGCTTGAAAAGAAATAATAAAAAATAATCTCCATAAATGAACTCTTAGGTTTGATTTGGATGGTAAATTGAGATGAGATGAATTTAGATGAAAGTTGAATAAAATATTATTATAATATTATTTTTTAATATTATTATTGTTTTGAGATTTGAAAAAGTTGAATTGTTTATTATATTTTGTGTGAAGATTTGGAAAAATTATAATAATGAAATGTGATGAGATAAGTTAAGATCATTTTTCAATCCAAACGGGGCCTAAGGTTTGTTTGGATAGTGAGATAAGATGAGATAATTTTATATAAAAATTGAAAATTTAATAAAATATTGTTAAAATATTATTTTTTAATATTATTATTATTTTGGGATTTGAAAAAATTGAATTGTTTATTATATTTTGTGTGAGAATTTGAAAAAATTATAATGATGAGATGAGATGAAATAAAATATTTTCTGTATCCAAACTAACAAATTAATGTTTTATGAGATTTTGGGAAAGTAGAGAAAAATATTATAATATTACAATATTGTTAGAATATTGTATTTTAATATTAGTTTTGTTTGGAAATTTGAAAAAATTGAATAATTTTTTATTTTTTGTTTGAAAGTTTGGAAAAATTGTAATGATTAATTTGAAAAAATTGTACTAATTTGTTTGAAAGTATTTGTATTTGAGTTATGTTTGGAAATAAAATGTGATGATATGAGATGAGATGAAAATTTTGAGATGAAAATTTTTTCCGATCAAGCCCTAAACCTTTATTAGATGGGAGCCCCTACAGGCCAAACGTTATGTAATTAAAAGATTTACACCCTCTAATGGGAGGGTGACACGTTGCAGGTATAACAAATTTACAATAGATGCAAACCACAAAAACTTAGCATCAGTATTGGATTCATCATTTTCATCTTTAAAATTTGAAGAAAAGTATATGTTTTCCATAAATTCAAAACTTCTCTATCTATAACTTCACATTGGATTGACTATTAGATTTATCAAAATAATAATATAATATTATTTTTTTAATAATAATATTTTTAATATATTTTACAATTACATTAACTATATATTAATTAATAATTTAATTTGAAACTTAAATTATTATTTCCCAACTTAAATATATTGTGGCTCAAAATGGGAAAACGATAATTTAAGTAAATAAAATAATAGTTATAGAGTGTGAATAGTGAATCTTTAAATTTAAAGATGAATTGAAATATATTGTAGTTCAAAATTTCAAATTTTAGTATTTGATAAATCCATTACAATAATTTTAAATATAAAATTAATCAAATTTTAAAAATTTAACTCATTTAACGAGTAAAATACCAATGTGAATGCTCATGCTCTAACTACTCCTCTTTCAGAAATGCAATCTCCCTCTCCCCACGACGCTCTCTCTCTCTCTAGAAATACAAAAAGCTACTTCTCTCTCTCCCGTCTTCTGTCCCTTTCAGAAACAATGATCTGCAATCTCGATTCTCTCTCCACTCTCTCTCTCATTCTCCCCATCAGTACAGATTTGAGATCTATCTCTTGAGATACCGTATGTAAGTTCCTCTGTTAAATGTGAGAGCACTTGATCTTCCAAATACAATTTATTTTAATATTCATCTAACTTTTTTGAAGGATAGACGGCAGCCGTAAATTTTAAAAATTTTATGAGGTGGTGTAAAATGCCCCAAGTCACCTGAACCTTCTTTGAGGTAAACTCTTATTGGATACGAGCTCGTGAGAAAGGAATGAGTGATAGATCCGTGTTTTCGTGAATTATTTTTCGTTGGGAAGGGGTCGAACCAAGACCTCCATTTTTTAAGGATGGGTGTTATGCAGTGCCTATGGCCTTCGGAGTGTTCTCGTGAACTTGCGGAACGGGGCCATCAGTACTAATTGGCCGTTGCAGCAAAATAAAGACAAGAGAAAATGATTGAGATATTAATTAAGAGCTAACAAATTATTCTTTTGCTTTTCCCGTACGTTGTCCATCAATTTATAATCATTAATATCATAAAAAAATCATTATCCTTAGTGCTTCCTATGATCATGTGATCATCTTAACCTCCAATGTATGGAATTTATAATTCCCAAGAGAATGAAGTCATAGGAGAGAACTTAGGTGTCTTTAGATTTGAAGATGAGTTGAGATGGATTGTAAATAGTAGTGAGATTTGTGAGTTAAAGTTGATGAATAGTAATAAATAGTAGTGAGATAAGTTGAGATGATTTGCGAATATAAGCTGGCCTTAATGTTTTTCCAATCAGCCAAATTACTCCCACAATTAATAATTTGGAGCAATGACTTTTAGGGACATTTATTTGGTTCAAAAGACAGTTTAATTAGTACTGTTCCTTAATTTGATCATTGATTCTCTGATATAATTAGTCAAATTACTTACAGTTGAATAAGAAATTTCTTAATTTCAAGATCTAGACCGTAGATTTAGAAAAATTAAAAATGTACCCGGAAAATTATAAATGAAACTCGACATGATCAGGACCGGACAAGCGCCCAAATTGCTAAATATATAGCAACATATAATGAAGTACTACTAAAAGGTTGATGGTCCTGCTGTACGAGGAATAGCTATTCTTCATGCCCCAATATGAATATGACGTCCTCATTAAGCTAAAGTTCATCATGTCTTTAGAACATATTCAGTACTTTTTTGAAGGACATATTCAATAGTACTTGAATTCACGTTTAACATATAATGAACTGATTTATTTCCAATCTTGCTCGATAGCCTTAGAATCTCTAACACTTCATTCGTCCTCTCCCCGTGGACTTCCTATTCCTCACGTTCCCCTTCCTCTACCTGATGATGATCTCCCTCCCATCCCTCATGTCTTTTTTTTTTTTTTTAATGTACATGTTATGTTTTTAGTGTTTCATATTTTATATGTTTTATTTTTTAAAAAGTTATATTTTTCATGTTTCAAATTTTGGTTAATTTATTTATTTATTTTTTTAATTTTTTTTAATATTTGTCTTAAGTCTCAAATATAGTTAATAGTATACATGCATGTCACGTGGCTTATAATGTCAATATAGTTGAAAGCACGTACAAAAAATACTTCAATTAAAATGCACAAAGAGGCCCTTTTTTACTTTACACCAAACTACATAGATTAATTTTCTATTTAACCCTATCTAATATATAAAAAAGTTTATTATAGAACTTAATACTATAATATCGGGCTCTCTCTCTCAAAGCTCTCCATCTCTCTAGAAACACCCAAGAGTTCTAAAAGCGTAGGGGAGGAGCTCCCCCCCGCGCGGGGTCTCCCTCCATCCCTCCCTCCCTCATCTCCCTTCTCTCTTTTCTCTTCTCCCCTCTTTTTTTCTTTTATTTTTTAGAGTTTTTTCAGAGCAAAGGATGGAAAGAGTCTAATTAGCAGCGCTCCAACGTCCGGCGACGGCCACGCGCCCCTCCATGAGGTTCCCAAGATGCTGATCTATCATAAGAATGAAGAAATTCATCAAACGGAGCGGGGTGCAAAGTTTCAAGCCACGAACGCTTGTAACCCACACGCCACCACGCCGAGCACTTTCCAACCGCCACGCGCGGCTGTGTTGGGTCTAGGACTATTGACTGCTGCAGACCAGACCGACTGCCATCTCTCCAGGGTGGCGCATGGCCCTCACATGCCACCTTAGTCGCTACTTGTGTATTTTACAGTTCTTCCAAGGTTGAAAACAGATCCCGCTCTTCCCAAGATGCAATTTGACTTTCCCATTGTATTTTTATTTTCTATGCTGTCGTTTTTTTAGAAAAATAAAAATAAAAAACAAGTCCCCCCCCCCCCTTTGCTTTGACGGTGTTTGGTGGGGTTGGTGCTCCCTACTCCGCCTAGTCGGGGTAGGGGGATTGGTTGCTTTTGTTATCTCTATCATGGATAGAGTTGTACTGCCTCTTAGACTTAGGTCTTTAGAGATTTGGAGTCTGGACTAAACCATGTCAATCACGAAAGTGTGCTAAGAAACTATCAACATTGTAATTGGCTTGTACTGTTTATTTCAGGTCAACTTTGTAATATTCGCTTTTATTGAATGAATATGCTTTTATAAAAGAAAAAAAAATACTATAATATCTATCGTATAAAAAATTACATTTTCTTAAAATTAATTTTATACACACCAAATTAACAATATTAAAACTCGTTTTTAGGAAAATAATCTTAATTAAGTGACAACCTAATAAAAACAAAAGAATCTATAAACTTATGTCCATTTCATTGTTAAATTAATTGTAAACCCATTCGTAAGATTTCAATTAAGACAATAACTACTCATGCATATATGTTTAAATGTTGATCAATCTATGCTATTTTTGTACGTTCGCCGTTACATGATGATGAATTGCTTCACATCAAAATATATAGGGTAGGGGATAATTAATGTAAGTTCAAATGTTCAAAGGTCTATAATATTGATCATAATTGTATCAAACTCTGTCCGAATTAATTAACATATGTTTAATTTCCGATCAACATCCAAAAAAGGGGTGTACGTATACGTACGTACATCTAAACAAAAGGAGACGAAAGCAATTAAGAATAACGCAATACATAGATGAGCAATGCTACAAACAGTCTTTAATGTGCAAGTTTAGTCAATTTTATCTTTAAATTTTTTTTAAAATTAAAATAATATCCTTATCAAAATAGTATTTTTTTTCATTTAATGAAGGATTTACACATACAATCTTTATTTAAAAATTGCAAATAGAATTTCCATTTATATATATATATATATATATATATATATATATATAGATATGCGAGATAATTGACATTTTGATTTTATAAGAAAGTTCGATTCGTTGATAAAGATATAGCCCATATTTTTAAGTAATAAAAATTGAACCTTCACAACATCAAGATAGACCACCCAATTCACCACTATAATACATTATGACAAAAAGGGTCGTCGATCGTGATCGATCCTATATATCCTGGCCGTTGTCGTACGAGGAATAAGCAATCGTAGCTATTCATGCCCTAATTATGAGAATATGGCATCCTCTTTTATAATTTTTGTATTCTTTTCTAACATGAAGTTGTCTTTTAGGTAATGAACTTATTCCGTTGAAACTCACCATGGCATTAAGAGAATAATATACTTTTTCGAATCATTTCTTTTACATTTAAAGTTGTTTTAAAATGTATTTATCTAGCGGAATTCGCCGTTACTAGATCAAGATCTCTATACCACATATTATCTACATGACATAATTTGACTTGGAAGATAATTTTTAAAATTTAAATCTTACAAATCAATTTATGTCATGTGAACGGTGTTAATGTCGTGTTTTGTACGTCTTTTGGATATGTTCCAGCAACTCGGGTCTTTAGAACTGAGACTGCAAAAATAAAGAAGAATGCAACTAGGAGAGGGTGGCATTGGGGCTTGGCAGACTTTGATGTCAAAGTTAGTATCGTCTTTTGGAAGGTTGTAAATAAATAAAAGAGTATAGGTATCAAATAGCATTTCTTGTACTTGAGAGTTGCCATTTATATTAGGAGTCTGTGGAGGGGGGACAGATCATTTCTGCCCCCGTGGAGCCCATGTCCTTTGCACTGTTCATGTTGTCAGAGTCATTTAATGCAGCGTGTAGCTCAGGTAATGGTGCCATTAATGTGGCGTAGTTTCCTGATTTGTTTTATTTTCAGTGGTCCGTCGATGTCCCATGTCAGAGGATCAAGGATTCTCCGTATTTCCCGTTCTGCCATGTACAAGTCCCCATAATCACAGTATGGTCGAGTGACGTCAGGTCTGTCCGTCCCATCAGCCATCATTGTTTACTTTTCCTTGTAAGCGTCTTGCTTCATGGGTAAGTTTGGGCCCTATGGCTGCGTATCAGATTGAATCCCAGTGAGTTTGTGAAGTGGAAAAAATCCTCTTACAAATGGTGTGAGGGTGTAAATGCTTTTGAATAACAATTCTCATAGAATATATTTTTATGTTTCATTGAGTGAGGATATATATATATATATATATATATATATAAAAGAAGTGCTACTATCACAAAATTCACAAATTGACATGATTTCATATGATATATTAGATCTACTTTACAATAAAAATAAATTACAATCTAACGTACAATATCAAGTCATACCAGTTTATGGATTTAGTTTTATGGGATCTATTTATGGTTAAAATATTTCTTATAATATATATTATGTTAAACTAAAATTCTTTCTAATTTTTTTTTATCAAATTAGATAATCTAATGCAAAAAAAAAAGGTACATATAGTATTAGATCCTCATGTAACATCTAATTTATATAAATATTGTATAAGGGTAACATTAAAGAACAATACTGTATATATACAATATTAGATAGTGCAAGCCTCCGTACATTCTTTTTTAAAAAAAGAATTACACTTATAAAAAATGGTTTTTTCGTTCGGAACTCAAGTTTGCCGGCCATCTTTTCTACGAAGAGTACGAGTGAATTTATATACCTTAAAATTGGAACAAATCCTCTCTCGGAGTCGGACCTTAAATTTTACAAAACGCACGCAGTATGTCAACATGCCTAAAGCTGTTTTTAATCCTCCACCAACCACCCAGTTACCATGCACTCATGCCCAGCAAAGTATAAGCACGCAAACCGCGTCTTATTTAGGGTAATTAATATCGTAGGGTCAGGATTAAGTTTCAACCAACAAGGCAACTACCCTGACGCTTTCATATGCTTACCTTTATTTCAGAGCCACACTTATGCTTACCTACCAAGACTTCTGACACGACAGTAAAAGTTCCATTCCATCTATTTAAGCCTCCTCATTCTCTGTCCGTCTTCCCCACCAAGCAAATCCACACTCCACCAACCGCTCTCACTCTCTGTCTCTGTCCCCCACCCCCCCAACTCCGGAGTCCCTTCTCTTCCCACTTCTCCCTTAATTGCCCCACTCATTACTCGTTAATCAGCATGGAAACCACAGGCAAGCACCAAAGCGGCTCCTTGGAGAGTCTCTGCGCCAGTACTCATGATCCCCTCAACTGGGGAGTGGTTGCCGAGTCACTCAAGGGCAGTCACCTGGAAGAGGTGAAGCGCATGGTAGCAGAGTACAGGAAGAACGTCGTCCGGCTCGGCGGCGAGAACTTGACTATCGCGCAGGTGGCGGCCATAGCCACCAGAAAGTCGGCGGTGAGGGTGGAGCTCTCGGAGTCGGCAAGGGCGGGCGTGAAAGCGAGCAGCGACTGGGTCATGGACAGCATGAATGCCGGAACCGACAGTTATGGTGTCACCACAGGTTTTGGTGCTACTTCACACAGGCGAACCAAACAAGGTGCTGCTCTGCAGAAGGAGTTAATTAGGTAAGCTAAGTGAAACTTTGTCTTAACTTTAACGTTAGCTTGTGATCCTGATCTTCGGTCTCATGATTAGTTACTATTTTGTCCATTCGCTGTTTCATACTCCACGCTTATAAAAAAAATATATATATAAATATAAAATATAAAAATAAATAATAACCGATACATAACATTTATATATATATATATATATATGAGCTATAAGTTTTAAATACATAAATACGGCATTAGGTTTTTTTTTATTTTAAAAAGTGGGTTTCATTAAAAAAAATTTAATACTTTTACTACTAATTATCTATTTTATCATTGTTCTCTTATCATCTCATGATATAATAGTAAATAATTAGAAATAATTTATTATATTTTACTTGTAAATTTATCATTTAATATGACACATCAAAATATTTTGAAATAATGATAATAACAAAAATGATAAATAGATTTTTTCTTTTCAAATTGATGTTCACTTTTTTACAAAGATTTGCACAAAATTTATATATTTAAGACTTATACAAATTTTTTTTTATATATATAGAGTAATATTTATAATAATATTTTGTAAAATAGAGTTCACTTTTTTACAAATATTTATATGAGATTTATCTATTATATATATATGGGTGGGTCGGAAGTTTTGTCTCTGAGATCTTTAAGGGGCTGCTTCGGCCAAACGGAAAGAGTACGGAGAGTACATGTTATAAATAGTGGTCAACTTTGGAAGTCAAATGAAACGGGGATGGCTCTTTGGAGAGTGCATTGACCGGTTGCTATTATTCTGACCTACTGATATATGTATGTGTGTATATATATATATATATATTTTTTTTTAATAAAACAATATTAGTAATTTATTATAGAACTTATATATTTATTATAAAATAGTTATGTTTTTTTTTTTTTTTTTTTTATCATTTTTCATATATACCCAAACAATGTTGAGACAATAAAATCCGCACAACGCCCTCTCAGGTTATATATTTAATATAAAATAATTAATTGACATGTTTATAGTGAAGAACAATCAAGGCTCTGAAAAAAAAAAGTTTTTTTTTCCCTGAAAAAAATGATAAATAATTATCCTTATGTTCACTGGATAGTGGTATGTAATTGCGCTAATTAATTTTTTTTTTTAAATATATGTTATTATTGTGTATGTTACTGCTATATATTGTTCAGTGAAGTATAAAACTCAATTTATGATTTACATATATTACTTCTTTTTTCTAAAAACTATATAGTCGTCTCCATAGTTTAACCTCAACTTTTGATTGCAATATATAAAAAGCTTACATGTAAAATTACCAGTATTCATGAAAAAAAAATACAAATTTGAAATTTATTTCCTATATTTTACAATTTTTCTTATCACTTCATTACAGATATTCCTAAAAAATCTCAATTTAATTGTGTATTCTAAACAAAAAGTATCCAACCCTGCTGATCTGTATGCTCCATGTTGCTGCTCTAGATTTTTGAATGCTGGGATATTTGGAGAAGAAACAGACGCATGCCACACATTACCTCACTCAGCAACGAGAGCTGCTATGCTAGTGAGGATCAACACCCTTCTCCAAGGATACTCTGGCATTAGATTTGAAATCATGGAGGCCATTGCCAAGCTCCTCAACCATAACATCACCCCCAGCTTGCCACTGCGTGGTTCAATCAGTGCTTCAGGTGATCTCGTCCCTCTTGCCTACATTGCCGGATTGCTCATCGGCCGTCCCAATGCCAAGGCCATTGGACCCTCCGGTGAATCCCTCGACGCCGCAGAAGCCTTTCGCCTCGCGGGTATCGAATCTGAGTTTTTTGAGTTGCAACCTAAAGAAGGCCTTGCCCTTGTTAATGGCACAGCTGTTGGCTCTGGCTTTGCTTCTATGGTTCTTTTTGAGGCAAACATTCTAGTAGTTTTGTCAGAAATCTTGTCAGCTATTTTCGCGGAAGTAATGCAGGGTAAGCCTGAGTTTACTGACCATTTGACACACAAGTTGAAGCACCATCCTGGCCAAATTGAAGCTGCGGCCATTATGGAACACATTTTGGATGGAAGTTCTTATGTGAAAGAAGCCAAGAAGTTGCACGAGATAGATCCCTTGCAGAAGCCTAAGCAAGACCGTTATGCACTAAGAACTTCGCCTCAATGGCTTGGCCCACAGATTGAAGTTATCAGATACTCAACCAAGTCAGTTGAAAGGGAGATCAATTCTGTCAATGATAACCCTTTGATTGATGTTTCAAGGAACAAGGCTTTGCATGGTGGCAACTTTCAAGGGACACCAATTGGTGTCTCAATGGATAATACCCGTTTGGCTATTGCAGCAATAGGAAAACTCATGTTTGCACAATTGTCCGAGCTTGTCAATGAGTTTTACAACAATGGGCTGCCATCAAATCTCTCTGCAGGTAGGAATCCAAGCCTGGATTATGGTTTCAAGGGTGCTGAAATTGCCATGGCTTCCTACTGTTCTGAACTTCAATTTATGGCCAATCCAGTCACTAGCCATGTCCAGAGTGCCGAGCAGCATAACCAGGATGTAAACTCTTTAGGATTGATTTCTTCGAGGAAAACAGCAGAAGCTGTTGAAATCTTGAAGCTCATGTCTTCCACATTTTTGATAGCCCTTTGCCAAGCTATTGATTTGAGGCATTTGGAGGAAAATTTGAAGACCGCTGTCAAGAATACTGTAAGCCAAGTGGCTAAAAAAATTCTAACAACTGGTGCTAGTGGAGAACTTCACCCATCCAGATTCTGCGAGAAGGATTTACTCAATGTGGTTGATCGGGAGCACCTTTTTGCCTATATTGATGACCCCTGCAGTGCGACATACCCATTGATGCAAAAACTGAGGCAAGCACTCGTTGATCATGCATTGGCCAATGGCGATAATGAGAAGAATGCAAACACGTCTATCTTCCAGAAGATTGGGATCTTTGAGGAAGAACTAAAAGCCATCTTGCCAAAAGAGGTGGAGAGTGCAAGAGTTTCAGTTGAGAGTGGTAAACCTGCAATTCCAAACCGGATCAAGGAATGCAGGTCTTATCCATTGTACAGGTTTGTTAGAGAGGATTTGGGAACTGAATTGCTGACCGGGGAAAAGGAAAGGTCTGCCGGTGAGGATTTTGACGAAGTATTTACAGCAATGTGTCAGGGCAAGATGATTGATCCAATCTTGGATTGCCTCAAGGAGTGGACTGGTGCTCCTATTCCAATCAATTAGTTCATATTTATTATGTTTTGAACCTTATATCCTAATCCATTTGCTACAACACCTACTACTTCCCTACCACTTTTGTGTGCTACTTTTCTTACCTGTAAGATATATATTTCGAGAAATAAAGTAACCACTTTAGCAAAAGTTTACCATATATGGAAAATAGTCTGGACCTTATTGCCATGTGAAGACCAATATCACATCTTACTTCTTTAATAGTCATTCAAGGCTGGCCCTCATGTGAGTAAAATCACATACGACACACAGTGCGGCAGTACGACAGTTGTACAAAATAATATAATATATATAATTAGCCGGCAGGTCGGTTCAAAAGCCAAAAAAATTGCAACGAATTTTTGTCGGATAGGGTCGTCAAATCGGGACACCACAGAATAGAAGTACCACGTTTCACACAAAAAGCACAACAAAGATAGCACCGGGACATAGAGGAATTCTCTCTGATCTGACTTTTTTTTAGAGAACTTCTACACTCACTGAAACGCAGCCTAGTTAGCCAAAATGAAAATCTGTTGATAAGCTTCAAGTTATGTCGAACATGAACCGAGTGGTCTGACTTACAACTTTGTGGCAAGAAATGTGGGCTCAATTCTCCATTTCATCTACTAATAGCCAAAAAGTGCTGGTTTATAGTTGTTGTTGAAGAAATTGACTGGAAACTATAATTTGAAAAATAAATGCAGCTTTGAAATGTGTTTGAAACATTATATTCAAGGTGATAATTGTTTCTACTTGAATGAATCCGTTGTTGGGTTTGTATCCAATAAAGTCAATTATCAACTTAAAAGCATACGACAGAGTTACCAACTACATGCTTCGGCTTGATCATGAACTTCTAGCTTCCTTTTGGCAATGATGACTGCTACATCCACAAAAGAATTATACAAAAATATTTCTACAAACTGATGTGATTTCATCTGATCCGTTAGATTTTCTTTATAATAAAAATAATTTTACAATTTGACAAATCACATCAAGCTATATCAGTTTGTGAGATTGTTTTTTGTGTAATAACTTTGTGGTTAGAGTATTTCCCTTTGACAATTGGATCTAGTTGTCTATTGCATCTAAAAAATCATGGTTTCCATGGGCTCAAGACATGATTGTATGTGATATGCCATTTACCATCAAGCAATCTTGCATTGATCTTCTCCTTACAATCCATTTTTGTTATGGGACATGGCTTAGAAGCATTACTCTCACTAAACTTTCCCGTACTAGGAGTGCGGATTTGGAGATGGAATACTAGGAGCAAACATTATGGTTGACAAATTATTGTAATAAGAAAATTGATTTTGTTAGTGTTTCCCACAAGAGAAAATCTTCGGAAAGGAGCTGGTGTTAAACCCCAAATAACACCCTCCAATGAGGTGGCACCACATCGTCATCCCATTTGTCTAAGAATGGACTGTAGAACACTGAATTGCAGACTTCATACATAAAAACCCTCTCATAAGACCATCGTCCAAGACCCTCCCATCTCCCAAACCCATTGCCTGCCGTGACACTCTCTCCCCCATTGCAAGATCCTCGAAGACCCATTCTTCCATTGTTGTGACCCTCTCTCTCTTTCGTTACCGTCTCTTCAAATACTCATTCTTCCATTGCTACGACCATTGACACCCCTCGAAGCTGACGACATTGCCATTAACGTGACCATTGAAGCCCCTCGACTCTATGACCCTTGAAATAGGTAGTTTCTCTTTGCCATATGACCTATATCGAGCAAGTGATTAAGAGAACACCAGGGTTCTCTCTGCTAAACTTTCCGCTACCATCAAACCCAAAATCAAAGTTTTCTCGGACTTGGGCTTTGCACTTGACAACATTGCCAAGATTGTACACAGTGATCTATGTATTCTTACTCGAAGTGCCGGTAATTAGATTGGACCTTCAATGCTGTGTTGAAGAGTATTCTGGGTTCCAATGAAGACATCGGCAATGGCTTATCCATCTTCATCTTCATCTTCAAATCTGAATAATATGTTTTTAAATTCATCTACATTGACTTATGCATCTCTAAGTTTTTGCATAGCTATAAACAGTACTTCTTCAAGTTATCACTGTTTACTTTCCAAACATTACTTTTAATATTTTTTCTCTCTATCGGAATGGCTCTCTCTCGTATTTCTCAATGGAACTTTCTCGATTCCTCAAAAGTTTTCTCTCCTTCCTTTCTCTTGCTCTCTCTGCTCTCTTCAACACCAACATTTCCAGAAACAATATTTCAACCTTCTCTCTGCTCTGCTGCACCATTGCCCAAAGCAAAGCAACTGCACCACCCACAAATTTAGCTAGCGGTTCCTTCATCAACGATGGCCTCTTCTCTCGCCCGATACTCGATTCCGTGCGGCTGTTTGGAAACTCTAGAAAGGGTGATTTCGTGCAAGTCACTTGTTTTGATTTCACAAATTATTTTTTGTGATTTCTCCTCGTGCAAGCCACTTGGTTGGAAGTTGAGTTTGTATGAAATTTATTTTAGTTGGCAGTTGAATTTGTATAGAATTTATTTTGATTGAAAGTTGAATTTGTATGGAATTACATTGTATTAAGTTGTGAATTTGTATGAAATTTATTGGACTTGGAGTTGAATTTATTTGAGTTGGATGGTCTATTGAATTTATTGGACTGATGATCTATTGATTTAGGAAAAAATAATTTTGATGAGGATCCCTTCTTATTTATGACGCATAATAATTTTGAAAACATATTGGTCTATATTTTAGCTTTGGTTTGAAATAGACCATCCAGATTAATAATATTTATAAACATTAACGGTCTATTTTTTAAGATTTCAATTTTATAAACATTAATAAAATTTATAAAATAATTAATATTTTATTATTATTTGGTTCAAAGATGTATAATTCAATGTAAGAATTTTTCTTCATATGCAAAATCAATCTTCAAAGGACGTGATTTTGCATATGAAGATGCATAAGCCACTATCAATACTCGAGTCTTAAAGTCTTCAAGGTGGTTTTTGAAGTATGATTTGGATAAGACCATGATGCCCAATATTGGATTTTTTTTTTTTTAACCAAACATTCCTTCATAAAACATTCAATACAAGCTATTTTGATCAATCTAAAGAGATTGAGCAACAAACAAAGGAACATCGTCCCACCACGTCTATATTATCAACATTCCAAGCATAATGTGTTAATCTATGAGCTATCGCATTCCCCATGTGATGTACATGTTGAATTTCAATATCATGAAAATGATACAACAAACTCTTTGCCTCCTTGATGAGATTACCATCCACTGAAAATGAATCTTGTTATTCTTTCATTTCTTTAACTATCAACAAACAATCACTTTCAATAACAATTTTGGGAAAACCCAAATGGAAACAAAGTTGTAAGCCCCACAGTAAAGCCAACAATTCAATAGCACCAAGATCCTCTACCTTATTCTCCATCTTACTAGCAGCCATCACCAACTTTCCTTTGTAATCTCTAAGAACAACACCCACACTAGCTTTTCTCAAGTCAAAAAGCATGGCTTCATCAACATTCAGCTTGAAAAAACCCACTAGTGGTGGCTTCCAACAACACATAGTTTTTGCTTTCTCAGCTGATGAATTCATGAGGTCCTTGTGTGTTTTATATAAAGACAAAGCCTTATTTATAACCCCATTCCCCAAGTTATGATCAGAAAGAACGTAGAGAAGTCTGATTGGTTTCCTTTTTCCAGTACAAATGTAACCAAAACCAAGAAGTCCATTTCTGAATTCATATTCACATAAGTCTTCCACCGATTCCTAATTGTTGGACAAAAAACTAAAGCATGTAAAACATCCTCTGGTGTTGCCTCAGAGAAACAACATATGTCCTCCACCTCTATTTTCTTCTTTTAAGATTATTAAGTGTATGCAGAATATCCTTACAGATATAGGTGTAACCGGTTCGGTTTAGTCTGATTTTTTAGTTTTAATAAAGTGCCAATTTGTATTAGTTATAGTAATTTAGTTATAGTGATTATCATAATTATATATTAGTATTTGTTATAGTTATAGTTATTTTAATTTAGTACAAATATTAGTATACTATAACTTTGGTTCTTGAAAATATTAATAATTTATTTGACTCAGACTATAAATATTAGTATATAAATTAATACTATAAATCTGTTAATTTGACTCCGACTATAAATATGTTTGACTCAGACTAATAATCTAGTAAGAATTATCTTAAACATCAAATAAATTCACATTTTTAAGATTAAAACTTTATATTATAAATTATAATTATGGGTATAAACAGTCCGGTTCGGTCCGGTTTTGGACAAAATTTAGGACCGAACCGATATGCACCGGTTTTATATTTTTGAAAATCGATTACACACTGATTACCCTTCAAAATTTGAGGTTCTGGTTTTACCGATTCCGGTCCAGTTCGGTCCAATTTTTCAGTTTTAATAGTATTAGTATTAGGGCATAAAACGCCATTAATATACTAATATATATTAGTATACTAATGTATACTAATTAATTAAAGCGAAATGTAATTAATATATTAATATATATTATTATTACTAATATATTATTTATATATTAAAAGAAATATGTTGAGAATTTATTAGGCTATAAAAAGTTATTAATATATATATTTTATGTTTAAAGCATATGATCAAATAAATTCTCACGTTTAAGATTAAGATTTTATGTTATAAATTATAATAATATTATCTTATATATAATTATAATTTATATTATTATACATATTATATATATAAATTTAAATTTTATATAATATAAAAATATAATATATAATATTAAACAAATTAATTTAAAATATATAATATAATGAATCGGTTCGGTCCGGTCCGGTCCCAAAAATTATGGAACCGGTACAGACCGGTTTTGGAATTACGGAAACCGGTTCTGGACCGGTCCAAAATTGAACCCGTTCCACCAATCCGGTCTGGTTTTTCGGTTAAATTTTACACCCCGAAATTTATAATATAACATTACTTTATATATAATTATAATTTATATTAATATATATTATATATATAAATGATATATTATATAAAAATATTATATATAATATTAAAAATTAATTAAATATATATATGTGAACCGTTTCGGTCTCATAAAACGTAAAAGACCGGACCAAACTTGATTGACTTTTAAAATAAAGGAACTAGTCCCGGATCGGACTGGATCAACCATTCCGTGCCGGTTTTTTGGTATTTCAGTTAATTTTTATAGCCCTACTTAGAGGCTCTCCAGGCAAAAGTCTCCTCCACAGTTTAGACTGATCTATACTTGTAAAGCTTTTCCCCTGACTTCTTTTGCATTGTTACTGAATGAATCGATAAGCACTTCGAACACTAAAGTTACCATTCTTTTCTTAAGTCCATATCCATTTATCCTCATACTGATTTGTTGCCAGCATAATTTTCAAAATATCAGCAGCAACAATTAGATTAAAGAGATCTCTAATAGACTCCACCTTCCACCATTTGACCTCTTGATCAATGAGTGTGTCCACTGTATCTTTCACATGACTTCCTTACATTAAACCCATCTCCTTAAAAAATAACCTATTGCAAACAAAGTGACACAAGAGTGTTTGAGGATCAGCCCAATGAATCTAATGAATCCACTAAGCCCAATGACTCCAAAGACCAACTCATTACCCAACGCATTGTCCAATACTTATTTGAAATGTCATTCTGGGAAGATTCTGGATGACTTAGCCAGCAAGCTATATCTCATTGGAAAGTCTCATGTCTCTAGTTTCCAACGCATCAAACGGTGTGCAATTTGGAGTTTTCTAGAGGAAGTTATAAGGATTTTACTGAAAGGTGTGCAAGGCGGTTGGGATGTTGCGAATTTTCAATTTTTTTTTTGTCTTTTGGAATTCTCTAGGCAATAGTGTTTTGAAATTGTTATGTCTTTTGGAATTACCCATGCTTGGAGGGTTATTCCAAGTTTTCCTATATAAACCCCTTTATGCTAATGAAAAATACAGACTTGAGTTGATTACAAAATTGAGATTTTAGCTTATGAAGAAGAGCTTCTTCTAATAACTCTTATCCTAGGTGGATTCTAATAGGTGGCGAGTTCTTGCTCTGTATCCCTTTGGTGTTCTTATTTGTATGGTGAGCTTATCTTCCTTTGGGTGGTGATATCTGTATCCCATTGGATTTCCTTATCTTTTATCTTTTATTTCCTATCATAAGCCCAATATCAGTTGGTATCAGAGCTTTTGGTTATCATGGCGGGTCGTCGTCGCGGACCAAACGTTGAATCATCTCCTCATCATGATAGAAATCTACGTGATGTTGAAATGGATGAATTGAGGAGACAAGTTCAACAATTGCAGCAGCATTTTGAGCGATATGAGTCATTTGATCATAATGGTTCTCATCATAATTCTGATGGTCACTCTTTTGGAGGAGATAATGAAGAAGGAAATCCTTTTGGAAATCCACTCTACCATTCTAAAAGTGCAGCATCCTCTAATGAGTCTCTTCCTCGTCAACGTCCTCCATGGAATCATGGTTTTCAACGGGATCAACTAGATGTGAAAGTTGATATTCCAGAGTTTGAAGGAAGAATGCAACCAGAGGAGTTTATCGATTGGCTATATTCAGTTGATCGGGTCTATGGTTATAAAGATGTTCCAAATCATCGTAGGGTGAAGCTTGTTTCCATTAAATTAAAGAAGTATGCTTCTTTATGTTGGGAGAATTTGAAGAAGCAGCGAGCTCGTGAAGGTAGAAGTCGTATTGCTACTTAGGGAAAAATGAGAAAATAGCTTAAGAGAAATTTTTTCCCAGAAAACTACCGACAATATATTTTCCTTAAGTTCCATAATTTTAGGCAAATGGAGAGTACTGTGAAAGAGTATACTATAGAATTTGATCATAAGTATATGGAATGTGATATTGCCGAACCAGGGGAGCATACTATTGCTCACTATCTTGGAGGGTTGTGGATGGAAATTGGGAATATTGTCCAATAACAGCCATATTGGACTTTTGTTGATGTTGTCAAACTGGCATTGAAGGTGGAAAAACAACTTAAGGAGGCTCGTGGAAGTAGCCATCGATTTGTGACAAAAGATGGGCATTCCAACTGGGGGAGTGCTTCAACCGCCAAACAAATTTCGAGAGGTAAGGCTACGAATTCTAAATTCTCAAAGAAGGAAGTGGGAGCTGGTTCAAGTTGTCCAATTGCCGATTCTCACAAATGTTTTAAGTGCTAAGGAATTGGTCATATTGCTTCGGATTGTCCAAATCATGGAATTGTGACTTTTATTGAAGAAGAAGATGACGAAGAAATTGAGAAGAATTTAGAAGGTGAAGAGGAAAAAGAAGAGGTCACCTATGCTGATAATGGAGAATCTCTTGTTGTTAATCGAAGTTTAAGTATGGATCGTAAAGATAAAGATGAGTGGCTTTAAACCAACATCTTTCACACAAGATGTACTTCTCATGATAAAGTCTGTGATCTTAACATTGATGGAAGAAGTTGTGAAAATGTTGTGGCAGAAAATATGGTTGAAAAATTGAAATTGAAGACAGAGCCACATCCTCAACCTTACAAGCTTACTTGGTTTTGCAAGGGGTATGAGATAAAAGTCAATAAGCGATTTCTTGTTCAATTTTCTATAGGAAAGAATTATCAAGATAAAGTACTATGTGATGTTATGCTTATAAATGTATGTCATCTACTACTTGGTGACCTTGGCAGTACGATAGAAGAGCTATCCATGATGGTTTTAAAGGTTGTCTTAGGTCCTTGTCGATTAGAGATGACTCGCAAACATGATAAAGGAGAGGGAACTAATTTACTCACGAAATCTGGGCTTGAGAAAGAGTTAGAGTATGCTACTGAAGCTTGTACTCTTGTGGTGTTGGAAGAAAATGAAGAAAAGAATGAGCCACCTCCAATTTTACTACCACTTCTTACTAAGTTTCTCGATGTTATTCCTGAGGAAATTCCACATGGTCTCCCTCCCATGAGAGATATTTAACATTGCATTGACCTTGTACCTGGTTCTGTCATTCCTAACAAGGTAGCTTACAGGATGAGTCCAAAGAAAATTAAGAGTTGCAGCGGCAAGTAGAAGAGCTTTTGGCTAAAGCCTTGCTAAAAGAGAGTATAAGTCCATGTGCTATCCCAGCTCTTCTTGTTCTTAAGAAAGATGGAACTTGGCGCATGTGTGCTGATAGTAGAGCGGTAAACAAGATTACTATCAAATTTCGCTTTCCAATTCCTTGACTTGATGACCTTCTTGACCAACTCCATGGTGCTACTATCTTTTCGAAGATAGATTTGCGAAGTAGTTATCACCAAATACGAATAAGGCTTGGAGATGAGTGGAAAAAGGCCTTTAAGACAAGGGATGGTCTATATGAATGGATGGTTATACCTTTTGGTCTTTCTAATGCTCCTAGCACTTTTATGCGGCTTATGAATCATGTTTTTAGACCATTTATTGGGCATTTTATTGTTGTCTATTTTGACGATATTTTGGTGTATAGCAAAGATAAAGAACAACACTTGAAGCATCTTCGACAAGTTTTCAATACTCTAAGAGATCAAAAGTTGTTTGCCAACTTGAAGAAGTATCACTTCCTTATTGAAAGTCTTGTCTTTTTGGGATATGTTGTTTCTAGCAGGGGCATAAAGATGGATCCTTGCAAGATCGAAACAATTACAAGCTGGCCTACACCAAGGTCACTCCATGGTATTCGAAGTTTCCATGGTCTTGCATCCTTCTATCGACAGTTCATCAAAGGATTTAGCACTGTCATTGCTCCTATCACCGAATGTTTGAAGGGTGGTAATTACAAGTGGACAAGTGAAGCTGAAAAAAGTTTTGAAGTCTGAAAAGGATGGTGACTGAAGTTCCGATTCTCTTTTTACCTGATTTTGATAAAATGTTTGAGGTTGATTGTGATGCTTCAAATGTTGGTATTGGTGCTGTTCTTAGCCAAGAAGGTAAGCCTATAGCCTGCTTTAGTGAAAAGTTGAGTGATTCACAAAAGAATTATTCGACTTATGACAAAGAGTTCTATGCCATTGTTAGTTCCTTACACCATTGGAGTCATTATCTTCTTCCTAAGGAATTTGTTCTCTTATATGATCATGAAGCTGTGAAGTACTTAAATAGCCAACAGAAGCTCAATAGCCAACATGCCAAATAGGTGAGTTTTTGCAGTCATTTTCATTTCTTCTCAAGCATGAGGCAGGTGTTCAAAACCAAGTGGCTGATGCTTTAAGTTGTCGACATTACTTGCTTTCCACTATGCGAGTAAATGTTGTAGGCTTGGAAATAGTGAAGGGGCTATAGCAAGATGATCCTTTATTTGCAAAGGTATGGGAAGAGTGTTCAAAGGGTCCTCATCATCCTTTTTCCTTACAAGATGGCTATCTATTTAAGGGCAATTGTTTATGTATTCCACACTGCTCTTTAAGGAATTTCATTATTATTGAAACTCATGGTAGTGGACTTGCTAGACACTTTGGAAGAGACAAGACACTTGTTCTTGTCAAGGAAAATTTCTATTGGCCAAAGATGGAGAAAGATGTTATGCGATACTTGGAGCGTTGAAGAACTTGTCACATTGCCAAGAGTCATGGACAAAATACGGGATTATGCACTCCACTTCCAGTTCCTAAATCTTCATGTGAAGATGTAAGTATGGATTTTGTTATGGGTTTGTCAAAGACTCAAAGGAACAAAAATTTTATTATGGTGGTTGTTGATCGCTACTCCAAAATGGCGCATTTTGTTCCTTGTAATAAGACACTTGATGCTTCTCATGTGGCTGATCTTTTCTTTCGAGAGATTGTCAAGCTTCATGGTATTCCGAAGACAATCACTTCAGATCGAGACACCAAGTTCTTGAGTCATTTTTGGAGTACTCTTTGGTGAAAACTTGGAACTAATCTTCAATTTAGTTCTACTTGTCATCCCCAAACAAATGGTCAAACAGAAGCTGTCAATCGAAGCTTGGGCAATTTGTTGAGAAGTTTTGTGGGAAAAAATATTAGACAATGGGATCTCTTGTTAGCACAAGCCGAGTTTGCTTACAATTGATCCAGAAGTCAAACTACTGGTTATCGTCCATTTAAGGTTATCTATGGACAAAATCCCATTAGTCCTCTAGAGTTGGCACCACTCCCTACTACCCAGCAGTTTAGTAGAGATGCAGAAGAGAGGGTGAAATTCATTAAAAAGCTGCACGAACAGGTTCGAGATAGCATTCTCAAGCAAACTGAGAAGTATAAGAAGCAAGCCAACAAGCATAAAAAACCAGCAGCTTTTAAAGAAGGTGATTTGCTGTGGATTCACTTTCAGACGAAACGTTTTCCAGGTGGATGTCATGCTAAGCTTAGGCCTAAAGCTGACGGGCCTTTCAAGTTGCTTCAACGTTTATGATCTCTTGCCCTATTATGATGAAGAAGGAGAGCAAGACTTGAGGGCAAGTCTTTTTCAACCAGGGGAGCATGACACTGGAGTGTTTGAGGATCAGCCCAATGAATCCAATGAAGCCACTAAGCCTAATGACTGAAAAGACCAACTCATTACCCAGCCCATTGTCCAACACATTTTTCGAAACGTCATTCTGAGAAGATTCTGGATGACTTAGCCAGCAAGCTATATCTCATTGGAAAGCCTCATGTCTCTAGTTTCCAATGCATCAAATGGTGTGCAATTTAGAGTTTTCTAGAGGAAATTGTAAGGATTTTACTGAAGGGTGTGCAAGGCTGTTGGGATGTTGCGAATTTTCAGATTTTCTTGTCTTTTGGAATTCTCTCGGCAATAGTCTTTTGAAATTCTCATTTCTTTCAGAATTACCCATGCTTGGAGGGTTGTTCCAAGTTTTCCTATATAAATCCCTTTATGCAAATGAAAAATACAGACTTGAATTGATTACAAAATTGAGTTTTTAGCTTATGAAGAAGAGCTTTTTCTTATAACTCTTATCCTTTGGTGGATTCCGATAGGTGGCGAGTTCTCGCTCTGTATCTCTTTGGTGTTCTTATTTGGGTGGTAAGCTTATCTTCCTTTGGGTGGTTATATCTGTATCCCATTAGATCCCCTTATCTTTTATTTTTTATTTCCTATCATAAGCCCAGTATCACAAAGATCCTTGCAAAAATGAGTTGCTTCTAAAAGACCTTGAGCTTCAGCTATTGAAGTCTCCACATAGAAAATAAGGGGTTTCATTATAGAGGCTAGAACAGATCCAGTGTTGTCTCTTACAATAACACCAATACCAATCATATTATCATCAAATCTAACTGCTACATCCGAGTTAACTTTAACCCAATACTCTAGAGGGGCTTCCTGAAGAGAAATGGTAGATTGAGTGTTCACTGATGGTTTCCTTAGGTTGTGTTTGGATGTTGAAGTGAGTTGAGTTGAGATGATAAAATATTGTTAGAATATTATTTTTTAATATTATTATTATTTTTGGATTTGAAAAAGTTGAATTGTTTATTATATTTTGTATTGGAATTTAAAAAAGTTGTAATGATGAGTTGAAACGAGTTGAGATAGGTTGATGATCCAAACGAAGCCTGAGTCTCCATGGCAGATTCATACTCACTACATGCTTTGAGAGCATTCTTGTAGAGAGTAACAAAATTTTGAAAGGAGCATTCATAGATCAAGGCATTTCTTTTAAGCCATATGAATCTTGCCAAATAAGGTAACAGAACCAAATCCTATATAAAGATAACCGATCTATCAACTGGGAGAAAATAACATCAAAAGCTGTAGTTGTAATAGAGGCCTTTTGTAACATCTTTTTCCCAAGAAACCAAACATTTTCTGCTGCAGGGCAAGACCAGATAATATGACGAGGAGTTTCCTTTTCTTGCAAATAAACTGGGTATAAAGAGTCAGCAGCCATCCTTCTTTTGCATAGGTTTAATTTTGTAGGGTAGAGTATCCATACATGCACACGACATAAAAACAATTTCACTTCTCATAACAAAATGAGAAGTTGTCCAATGAGAAAAAGGAAAAAGATCGAAAGAACTTTCCAACATTTTTTAAACGAATATTATAACCAACTTTTTTCTATTAGAACAAGTCCAATGGGGCACAATAAATATTAGTTTTAAATATTCACATTACTCCAAATGGTTTTTTATTTTTTATTTTATAAGCTATTTTCTAAACATTCTTAATTATTAAAAAAATAAAAAATATATATAAATTTAATAATAGTCACTTTCCTAACTATTAAAAAAATAACAAATATATAAATAGACATATTTAAGAGTAGAACAATATTAAAGTACACGCAAAATTCATCTCAAATATAAACACCATGTAAATAAATCTCTTTTAAATATTGAGGTTTTTACTATTCTCTCCCTCTCTCTCTCTCTCTCTCGCCCCCCGTGTTGGCCCAGTGGTTATGGCTTCTCAGCTCATTAAACGCGTTCTTGGAGGCCGGTCGCGCCAGATCCTCTCCTCCCGCGCAAACCCTGAAGCTAATGCACTGTTTATGTACCGGGCCTTCTCCTCCGTCTCCACGCTGATCCGAGCCACTCTCTTCCCTGGCGACGGTATCGGCCCCGAGATCGCCGAGTCCGTCAAACAGGTCCCTCTCTCTTCCTCTAAGATCCCCAATTAATTCCAAATTGGATTATCTCGCTATGCTAACCGTGTAATTCATAAGAGAATATAATACACACACGATGTTGAACTTTAATTTAGCTGCTTTTAGGCGTGACTCTCATCGGGGATAGTTTTATAAGCCAAACAGAGTATAAGGGTTTTATTGCATCGGACATGTGTGCTATCTTTGGCTTGAGTTCCCCTTTTTCAGACCAGTCCCTTGATGTTGTTTCTTAAAGAAAAAGTCCCTTGTTAAGTGCTTTATAAGAGTCCGGTATGGACCTAAGAATTTGCAAATATAATTGGGATTGATTGTTTCAATGATTAGTATCTCGAGGAGATTGCTTTCCCTACGAAAAATCTGAGTTAAGCCCCCCTGTCTCCAACACCACACAAAACCCCACGAAAAAAAAAGATAGGTTGATGATGTATTAGATATTTAATAATTCAATCTTCATTGTCAAGGTAGAAGGATTGTCAAAAGAATTTTAATATATTTTTCTGGGCGTTACACTTTGATGGAATTAATGGAGTCGGCCAGTACTTTAGAAGTATGTTGAAATATCTTCCGGAGAGAAAAAACAAAAGCCTACTTGGATTGAGATCGACTCGGATGTATAGTCAATGCACAAGGATAGCACTTTCTGGACTGTTGAATAATTTTGTTTCAATTCAAGCCGCTACAACGATCAGGGGAAGCTGAGGAAATTAATGGGCATGAGAGCTGACATTCATGCCGAGAAATGAATGTTGGTGGAGCCTTAAGCTATGTTTAGTTTCTATTTTTTAGAAGTTTTCACATTCAGTCCAAACATCTTTTAAATAGCAAAATTTCTCCTATTCTCAAAAATAAAGTAATAAAATTTTCATCAAATCATTTGCTCTATTTCCTAAAAAAAAAAAATTAAAAACAAACACACACAAAAAGAGCTTCTACCAAAACTAAAAAAATAACACCTGTTACAAAAACTTTATCCAAACAACTTTTCAAATATACCTATCCTCTTTCACAAACCTCAATACAAGCATATCTCAAAACGTTTTTGTACAAACAACTTTTCATTGTTTCTACCCACTTTCACAAAACCCAATACAAAACACATCTTTTTCAAGAACTTACAAAATTCTCAGTAACAAACATGCTTTTAGCTTGGGAATGGGGGTTGAGGATGCAAAGTTATCTTGTATGTCTTCAAAGTGCCAATATTTTTCTTTTAAATCTTTGTTTACTTTTTGTTTGGATTCATTTTCATTTGTGGTATTCTTTCATTAGGATTCTTAGTTAGGATTCAATGACCACATCTGTTTTGTTTATATATTGGAAGATGTTAGTATGCCGCCTGAGTTTGCTCCCTCATTTTAACCGCTCATGTATTTAATTTTTTTTTACTTAATGATTAAGAAAATGTTTTTTAGTGTATTGGTGTATTTTTTTTATTTTTAAAAAATATTTAAAAATATTAAAAAAATGTAAAAAAGAAAAGAAGATAAAAATAAAAAAGCAACTTTGTGCTAGTGGGCACGCCCAGCGGTCAAAGCTGGGCGGCACGCTAGCACGACTCTTATTTATTTATTTCGATCGCAAGGGTTTTGGGAATGGTGATGTTTTATTGAGCACTTATTTGGTTTTTGTTTTCATTTGCGAGGGATATGAATGATCATATTTTATTGGGCCCTCTTATCTTCACCGTTTCTTTCTTTGTTTTGAATGTTCAGGGTTGGTTCTGTGCTCCTTTTTTCTTTCTAATATTTTGGCCTTTTTATAGATTTATGTTCTATTTTTGCTACTATATCCCAAAATTTGAACAGGTCATATTAGATATGGAATTCTATGTTGATAGTTGTTTTCAAAATGCCTTAACTTGCATATATTGCTGAAGAATATGTGTTACTTGCATCTGAATGTTTGAGTCTCCAAGAATGTGAGATACCAATATTTTACCGATGATACTGTCATCATTTGTCTAATATAGTCATGTTCAGATTAGTTTCATCGCACAAATTTACACAGATATTTAAAGCAGCTGATGTTCCAATTGAATGGGAAGAGCACTACGTTGGGGACCAAATAGATCCTAGAACTCAAAGTTTCCTAACATGGGAAAGCTTAGAATCTGTACGGCGAAATGGGGTAGGCTTGAAAGGGCCTATGGCCACACCCATTGGAAAAGGTCATCGTTCTTTGAATCTTACTCTAAGGAAAGAATTAAATTTATATGCTAATGTTCGGCCTTGCTCCAGCCTCCCTGGCTATAAAACTCGGTATGATGATGTAAATCTTATCACTATCCGTGAAAACACAGAAGGGGAGTACAGCGGACTTGAACATCAAGTAAGTGCACTTTGATATATACAGATGAATGTTGGCAATATTAGATGTGCGTGAATCTGAACTTGTTCCCTACTTTTGATGCTAGGTGGTCAGAGGTGTGGTTGAAAGCCTCAAGATCATTACTCGACAGGCCAGTTTGAGGGTGGCTGAATATGCTTTTCACTATGCCAAGACCCATGGAAGAGAGAGAGTGTCTGCAATACACAAAGCGAACATTATGCAGAAAACTGATGGTCTTTTTCTAAAGGTCTGCACTAGTAGATGCATGGATTAGAGATTCTAGATTGTTTAGCCTAATAACATCATCTTGACTTCAGTTGGCTTTGCTTGCAGTGTTGTCGTGAGGTTGCAGAGAAGTACCCTGAGATTAAATACGAGGAAGTTGTTATTGACAATTGCTGTATGATGGTATAGATATGAGTCTCTCTATAGTCATTCAATTTGATGCATGTGCATATGGGTTTCCTTTCTTGCAATGGCCTATCTTAATAAATAAAACCATTTTAACTTTTAAGGCATGCTGTGAAATTGCATTTCTTCCAGCATGCAACTTTATGCACTGACCTCTGGTTTTTAAATGCTCAGCTTGTGAAGAATCCAGCTCTTTTTGATGTATTGGTGATGCCTAATCTATATGGTGACATTATCAGTGACCTTTGTGCTGGGTTGGTAGGGGGATTAGGCTTAACACCAAGGTTTGTACGTTCCTGTAGACATCTCCAATCATCTATAACTAGATCATCTGACATTATGACTTAATTTGCAGCTGCAATATTGGCGAGGGAGGAATTGCCCTCGCTGAAGCTGTACATGGTTCAGCACCTGATATTGCTGGAAAGGTTAGACCTCAAAAGTGATTTATGACTTTTGTGTTTCCCATAGCTCCTTGGTATGTAATCATGTATAGCCATTTATATGCCTTCTCATTTTAAAAATCGTGCTAGATCTTCCCCTTTCTCCTGTCCCTGCTGATATTAAATGTTTTTTTTTTTGGCCTTGCTCGGAGGATTAGCATGAAACATAAGTTTCCTATAGGAAGAAGGATACCCCCCCCCCCTCTCTCTCTCTCTCTAGGTTCAAGACATTATGCAGTTTGTGTTCATCCTATATTACCATACAGACACAAATAAGTTTTCTTGGACTTTTATAAACAGAGTATTTTTTTTTTTTATTGGCACCGGGTGTTAGGAACAACGTCCTGACTAATCTCGAGGGTGCACAAGCTCCGGCAAGGAGTTTCCCGCAAATGCATCTCGGGTAATTCAAGGGGAAAATCCCTTAGTCCGATGGCCCCTAGAGATTGTTTGCACCCAAGAGGATTTGAACCTTAGACCTAGGGGGAGCATACCCATAAGCCCAAGGTCTTTACCACTTGACCCAACCGCTAGAATAGTAGAATTTTCAGGATGATTTTTTTGAGGGAATAGAACCTGAACAGGCTTCTAAAGCAGTCAAAAAGTGGTGGCAGACTATTCCACTTTGATGCCCATTCTACAAATAATAATAATAGTAATACTAAGACCTTCAACGGATGTTCTCTTGATCTTATACAGTTCCAGTTGGGATTTTCTGTCTGGGGAAATCACTTGAAAACTGTTGTCATTTTTATTCTAGACCATCGGTGATATGGGACACTAGTACGAAGTGTTGCATTTTTAGTTAGCCTTTTAGACAAGCTTTAACTGAGTCTTTTTACCATAGCACTTCGTCAAAGTGCCAGCAATTAATGACACATGGCCTAGAGAAGATGGTTTTAGGAGAGGATTATAGACTACAATTTTTTTTTTGCAACTTTCTCCTTCTGTTAATTGCTTCCTACCCCCCCCCCCCCCCCCCCCCCCCCCCCCCCCCCCCCCCCTTCCCTTCCGCCCTCTAAAACGTCCCTTGTGCTTCCACACTTGTAACTCTGTGTTTCTTTAAGCATACTTCCTATGAAAACAAAATGTGTGAAACTCAGTTATATTTGTTGTGGTTGAGTTTATATAGAATTTGGCGAATCCAACTGCTTTGCTGCTTAGTGGTGTCTCAATGCTGCACCATCTCAATCTCCATGATAAAGCTGATCAGATCCAAAATGCTATCCTCGACACAATTGCAGAAGGGAAGTACCGAACAGCTGACCTTGGTGGTAGTTCATCTACTAGTGACTTCACAAAGGCAATTTGTGATCATCTTTGAAGAGTATGTCTTACTATAGGATTTGAGTTTTGCATTGAGTTGACGGCAAAGAATTTGTCGTGATGTCTCTAATAGAACCATATTCAGAACCTTTATCTAGATCTTTTTCTAAGGGGAATAACACCACATCACCTTGATGCTTTGAAATTCATCTGGTTACCAACGTACAATTTGAAAAAAAAAAAAAAAAATGTAGATGTGGTACCATAAAGCCATGGAGAGGTCAAGGACGTTCATGGGAATAACAGAGATTGGACTCTGCATAAAGGACACTCCATATTAAACTTCCCGTGCTATATGATTTTGGTGTTTTTTTTGTCAATACAAGAAGAAATAAGAGCATCACGGTTTGGTGTTAACCCCAGCTTTATTCTTCCCTATGTGGACCTGGATAGTCTTCTTTCTGATGAGGATGCTTTCAAGGTTTTCCCTTAATCTTCTTAACGTCTGTCTTCAATCATACAAGGTATACGCAGTGTATTAGTCTCATATGACTGTTCCTTAGTTTGCAGCATTGTTTCAATCGACTCTACTTTTGGATTTAACTTCTAATCACTTCAGCCAGTCACTGGGAAAGAAAAATAATGGCGTAGCATTGTTTCAATCCACTCTACTTTCAAGAATGAGCCTTTGGATTAGGAGGTTGTGGGATGGTGTTTTGCTCTTGTTGTAGGGTTCTTTACTTTTTAATCAATTACTGTCGGCCTAGGAAATGAAAAATGATGTTTATTGTCGTCCTATGTTCATTTGGAGAGTAAGATAAGATGATATGAGAATTTTCTAAATAGTAAGTAAGATAGTTTGTGAATAATAGTGAGATAGTTTGAGTTGAGTGATTTTTGGATTTTGCGAAATAAGAGAAAAAAAGTTGAATATAAAATATTATAAAGTTAAAATATTGTTAAAATATATTTTTATAATATTATTTTTATTTGGAGATTTGAAAAACTTGAACTATTTTTTATTTTTTGTTTGAAAGTTTAAGAAAATTGTAATGATTAGTTTGAAAATTTTGGATTCAGAGTTGATCTCAACTTATCTCATTTCATCTCATTTAATCATTACAATTTTTTCAAATTTGTACACAATATAATAAACAATTCAACTTTTTCAAATTCTAAAATAATAATCATATCAAAAAATAATATTCTAACAATATTTAATTTAACTTTCAACTTTCATCTTAACTCATCTCCAACTCACTATCCAAACCCTATAATGTGTTTCTTTGGATTTCTTAGAATATAACTATTAGGTTTAGGATAGGGGCTGAGAGGTAGGGTTTTGATGAGGTCTGCTTCCTCCGTAGTGAACACAAAAGAAACCAAGTCTCATTTCCACTAGTTAATTGAATGGTCGATAGGAAATGAGACTTTTGTATCAGCTTGCATAAACCTGATAGAGCTTTGAGGCTTGTAAGAGGACTGCCTAGGAAGCCATTTGCCATTCTAGATGTCAATAGATTCCCCATCTCAAATTCTCCATAATAGGCCCTTATTGAGGAGATATCTAGCAGCTAGGAAGCTTTACCAAAGGTATGAAGAGTTCTAGCCTAGCTTAGCAGAGAGGAAGGAGCTATTATGAAAGTATTTCTCCTTTAAGACCCGTGCAGCAAGTGAATCAAGTTTAGAGACAATTCTCCAACCTTGTCTAACTAGTAGAGCTAAGTTGAAATTTGCAAAATCTCTTAATCCCAGCCCACCTTGGCACTTGGCTTTCTTCATTTGATTCTAATGTATCTAGTGTATCTTGAGTTCCTGAGCTTGTTGCCCCCACCAGAAACTTCTTACCAATTTGTTCAATTCTAGGCCAAGTTACTTAGGTAATTTGAAAATGCACATGTTATAGGTAGGGATGGCCTGGATGATGGCTTTAATGAGAATTTATTTTCCTGCTTGGGAAAGAAACTTGTTCTTCCAATTAGAGATGCTCACAGCTTGCACCTTGTCTATGATACCTTTAAAAGAATGAGCTCGAGACCTTCCAATGAGAGCTCGTAGGCCTAAGTATTTCTCATAGGAGTTGGTGCCCCTTATGCCATCAATGTTGATGATGATCCCCTTTGTTTCTTCTCTAGTGTTTTTGCTTAAATCCAAACTCAAGTACGTGGCACTTAATCTAACATTACCATGTGGCAGTGTCAGGTCATATTAAAATCAAAACATAAAACTCATTTAACGTTTCTCAATCAAGGCATCTTCTCTTTGGATCCATTTCTCCAATGATTATAAAACAAGGACTATTAATTGTGAGTTGTGATATTTCTTAGGTACATTAGAATAGAAATGAAATTATGATTTTAGAAATAAGGGAGATTGATCGAAATTTCTGATAACAATACTGTTTGGTAATGAATTGAATGGTACATTTTGAGGTTTTGTTAAGGGACTTGATAATTGTTTGTAATCAGTAAATCATTCTTCAGATGCTTACTATCAAGATAAAAAGTAATAATACTGATAATAAGAGTGGAAAATGAGTTTTACATTATGTTTTTTTTTTTTTTTTTTTAATATGACATTGTAGTACAAAGTCTAGTAGTCTATTTGAGCGATAAATTCATATAACACTTAAGGAGGCTTATGTGTATGCTTGAAGACCCACCAATGACATTATACTGTCGTTATAAGTTTTTAACGTTATTAATTGTCAATGATATTTCTAATTTAAAAGTCTAAAAACACAAATTTATATCGGGGGTCAAGACTCACAACACAAATAATATCATAGTTGGATTTATCATTATAGTCATATCCCTTGACAGCTTGTCACTACTTTTACAGCCTCTTTGCAAATGCTAATAAATTAATCTCAGCTCCATTAAATATAAAGTTTGAAGCACAATACAATTGATCAAAGATGGAAATAGTGATATCATAAAGCAACTTCAAGAGAAAGATGGACATCTTTATCAACTCCCGGTGTCTTTATACATGCTATGATAAAAATGTCCATATTCCTTTTAAATTGATTCCAATGGAGTATATATCAATTTTTTTTTATTATATATATACACCGGGAGGGGAGAATTCGATCCTTAGTTCTGTTAGTGAAAAATCAAGGTATTGCCAATTGATACAAAGGCTCTTGGCAATATTTATCGAATTCTATTGGGTAAGAACATCCAAACATAACATATTACCACAAGATGTCATATACTTCATAATATTTTGGCCTTTGATGGACTGACATTGAAGTTGAGAGTATGAGCACAATACTTTTAAGTATATGAATTGTATCTACACTTCACAAACTCCAACCATCCTTGCATGTAGTGCTAATATTAGCACACATTGTCAACCGTGATTACAACTTACAAGAAATCTCTTGATTTCCAAATCGGTCATGCAATCATCCAACTCCTTTGTAATAGTTACTCCTTTATGATTTTGGATTTGTCGGAAGTAGATAATTTGTCTATGCAGTATCCAATCATTGTGAATGAAATGGGATGTGTTGCAAAGATAATTCAAAGGCTGAATGTACATCCACGAATTGATGGTAATAGAAACTCTTTAAGCACTAGCGTTTAACATTTCCTTCCTACCGTCCTCCTTTGCATGTATCTCTAAGCATTCTTTCATGAATGTATACAGAAAGGCATGAGAAATTGAGACTCAAGTTTATGAATTTAATTAAGAAACCCTTGGCCCTCGATATTTAGAAATGGCATCTTATACATGATAGCCATCCGTGCAATCAATCCATATGCTCTTTTCTCAATTTCTCAATGCATTGAGGGATCACTACAATAAATACTGTTTTTTTTTTTTTTTTTTCAGAAGTGACTGTGGTTGGAAAAGGTGGACCCTTAGTAACAAAAAAGTTTTTCCCACTAATTGGGATCATGGAGAGACTCGTGGCATATAATTGGTGAGAAAAGATTCTTTCTCCACTACACCGATAGTTCATAGAAAAAACCTTCTTTTTTCCACGACATCATTGGCAAAGAAAGCATCCATATATCATCCCAAATAATGTCTCATCTAGTACCTTGTGGTGAGAAATAATACAGTTCTCCATGGAAGGAGGTGGTGGCAAAAATGCTTTGCCGATGAAACTTCTTCGTGGAAAATATGGACTGATATACTCGTGTACTTTCTTCATAGTAATAGATTTTTTAGCATGATCAATTTTGGTGGAAATTACTATTTCTCACCAACCACCAAGAATACTTAGACAGTCAGGAAAAGTCAGTTTCCATTACCAATATTAGTCGGAAAAGAGAATTTCTATAAACATTAGTTATGGGAAATACTGATTGCCTATTATGTAGAAAGTGGCCATGATGTTTCATGGCTGAAAATTATAAAATCAAAAATCATGAACATTGCTAATTTTATAACAATATTTTTATAATTATTTTATAAAATCCCCATCTTAAAATATGATTATGAATATAATTATAAAAGGAATTGTGTGATTATATATTAGGTAAATTTAATCTATCACCCAGTGTTATGACCAACTTACGATAAGTTTCTTGTACAATGTCTTTTTATAGAAATAACATCCTATAGTACTATGAGCTATTTAGAAATTGATCCCTCTATTTGAAAATCCGACTCTGAATTTGATGGATTTTATTTTTTAGTTTTCTAGTTGGAGTCAGAGTAGGAGGTGTCGTCTAACTGATTCCAACTTTGCTCCAATCTGACTCCGAATATCCTTCGACTCTAATATCATACATATGTTATAAAAATATATAAAAATTATTTATATATTTATCATATATACTAGTATATTTATATAGTTATATAACTAAAACTTATATAGTTAAAATCAATGTTATAATAATATGAGCTAATTATTAGAAAATAATATACCAATACTATTATATAAATAGATTAACAATTTTGTACATGTTAACATTATATATAGTATCACTGCCATGCATAAAAAATATAGAAAAAAGTTAGATACTAGTATAGAAATAAGTCTAGTGTAATTAGTTAATTGATTTTATTTTTTATATTGTTTATAATGTAATTGATTTCAATTTGTATTTTAGTTTTGTCGATTGATGTTGTAGTTGAGAACAATATTTTGGCTTGTATTTTGAGTGGCGGCTGGTTGTGTTTCTTATTTGTAATTTATTTGTTGAGTAATAAATGATTGGATTATAGACATCACTCATAGTTGATCTTATTTGTTAGTTGTTATTTGGGATTTTGGTTGTTAGCTTAGACTTTAGATAGATGGTTCATTACAAATAAAAACAGTTTTTGTTGCCAAAAATATCTGGGATGAGCAAATTTTGGATGTACCAGATCAAGTTTTACTGTAGCTACTTTTTTTTGTGGCGACTGAGAAATTCGCCACAACAAGTACCTATTGCGGCCTCTTAACCTTATCAGTAATAAATAAAGCGTGAACTGTACATAATTAACAGGTTATTGTCCTTTTGCATTGACTTGTCTAACGCCGCATTAAATCACCGGATCCCAATTGACGGAAATATATAAATGTCTCTTCACAATTTCGATTATTTTTCTTTGTGCGCACTGATACTCTCTGTCTTCACCGCAACCCGTTGACTTCCACTCCTGACACCATCAACCTCTTGCATGCCGTCTCTCCACTCCTCCTCGCCTAGCCAATAAGTCTCTTCTATCTCTCTCTTTATCTTTCACCGTCTGTTTCTCTCTCTCTATCTCTCCCTCTCTCTCTCTCTATAACTTTCATTCAGTCCCTCTCTCTTCCTCTGCGATCAAGGCTAACCCATCGTGCTCCACCGTCATGCACCACCTACTCCACGCGGTCTATATTTCAACAAGTTATCTCCTCTCCTTTCAATCTGTGTGGTAGTTATCTCCCTCATTTTGATTTTATCTCTATCTGTTTTGGGTATTTGTATTTAGTTAGGTTTTTTTCTTCATTGGCAATTGAAAGGTAAAGTCAGTTTAAAACAAAACATTCAAATACTAGTTAACCTAATTGTGAATCTATTACAAATTGCAATGCTTTATCTACGATACGAACCATTTTCATGCTGAATGATTGGTTTTAATCAGTTTTAGATGGTGATTTATAATTACTTTGGGAGTTTTCGGAGGATTGTCGAATGTTGTTTTGGGCCTTCATATATGTGGGAGTTCATGTATGTGGGTTTTATCTTATTTGGTTAATATGGAGTCGATCAACCCAATATTAACTTTTTTATTATTATGTTAGATGCCTTTAATATTAAATAGAGTCGAAGAAATCTTATTGTGTAAATGAGTGTTTTATTTTTTATAAGTATAGTGTAAATGACTTTTAGTTTTTGTTAAAAAACATGTTCAGTTTTTGTTAAGTGGTCAGGAATCATTGATGGTTGAAATCACATGCATTGCATATTTTAACGGTGGAAATCAAATAAAAAATTTATATGTTTGGAAGCTTTAGTTAAAAGAATTATGGATATTTATCTAGTGCATCAATGGTCGATTAACAAATGTTATTAACTTGATTCAAACCACTTGGGTGGTCGTCATTTTTTTATTGCAAACACCCCACCACCCCTTTTCACAAATTTAAAAGTTCTTTCTTCTCATCTCCACTAGTAGGATAAAATTTTCTATGATGTGTAGGAAAAATATTTTTGAAAGATACTTTTCTTTTAGTTAGTTGTATATGATGAAGTTGTTTAAACATTTTCTTACTCTTCTTGATATGCTCCCCAACACTTCCTCATTCTTCCTTTCATGCAATGGGTTTTATAGTTGCTCATCAAAACCATATCATCGATCTCATAGTTGCTCAATTACCAACTTTGACATGATATTTCTTTAGTTTCAATAGACAACTATCCAACTCCCATATTTTCATCTTACAGTGACTTTGACATGGACAAAAGCTGGATGCGTATTATCGACTGATTTAGGACCGTAGAATATCGAGAAGGGTTAAGTCAATTCATTATAGTGGCTCAAGCTCATGCAACAATAAACAATATTAGGTATCCTTGTTGTAACTGTCGTAATAACTTTTTCCACCTTATAGACTTGGTGCAAAGACACTTATTCATCATAAGAATTGATCAAAACTACACCGAATGAGTTTTTCATCGCGAGGAAGAGTCTTGGGATGCTAATGAGTTTGATGATGATGTCAATGAAGTGAAAAACGATGAGTCTGTTGATGACATGGATGAAATATTAGATGACATTAGGCTTGAATGATTTACAAATGTGGAGCTAGTAGAGCCTAGTACCAGTCAAGGTCCCACCTATGTGGACCCTAGAACAAAAATTTTTGATTAATTATTGAAAGATGCCAAAGATCCACTCTATCCAGATGTTTTAAGTTCTCAAAGTTATCCTTCATTTTGAAGTTGTTGCATATAAGGACGATTGGGGGGTGGAGTGTTAAATCATTTAACATGTTAGTAAAATTGTTGAAAGCTTCATTTCCGAATGCACTTTTGCCTGACTCATACCACGAGTCACGACAGATGGAGCGGGCCCTTGGCTTTTCTTATATAAAGATTGAAGTTTGTTCAAATTATTGTATACTATATTGGAAAGAAAATATTGACAAGCATGATTGTCCTAAATGTAGTATGTCAAGATGGGTAACACCCATAACTAAACATAAAAGAATCCCCCACAAAGTCTTTCAATATTTTCCGTTAAAACTAAGTTTGAAGAGGTTGTTTATGTCGAAAGATACATTTGTAGCCATGAGGTGGCACAAGGAACAGAACGTCAACAATTCAAATGTGATGAGGCATCCACGTGACTCAGTCGGGTGGAAGGAATTTGATGAAGAGCATATTTCATTTTCTCGTGATACTGGTAATGTGCGCTTTGGTCTAACCAGTGATGGATTCAACCCTTTCAATAATATGGGTAAACCTTATAGTGTATGACTAGTAATACTTGTCTCTTACAACCTACTACCATGGTTGTGCATGAAAGATCATTTCGTCATGATGTCTCTTTTAATTCCTAGACCAAAGGCATCGAGCAATGAGATCAATGTATATTTACGACCTCTTATTGATGAATTGATTGATTTGTTGGAAAATGATGTTGATAGTATGATGCATTAACAAATAAATGTTTAATTACATGCAGCATTGTTGTGGACGATTAATGACTTTCCCGCATATGAAAATCTTTTTTGGCTAGAGCACGAAGGGAAAATTGGCGTGTCCAACTTGTAATGGTGACACAAACTCGTTATGGTTGAAATTTGGTCGAAAATATTTTTACATGGGTCATCGTGGTTTCCTACCTCCAGAACATACTTGGAAGAAGAAGAAGACCAATTTTAATGGTAATACTGATCACCGCACGAAAACTTGTGAATTATCTGGCGACAATGTACTGAATCAGCTCTTTAATGTTAGAGATGTATTATTTGGAAAAGGTGAAAGGAAGAGAAAGAGACGACCTGATGAACTTAATTGGACAAAAACAAGTATTTTTTTCCAATTACCTTACTGGTCAACATTGAAAATTCGACATAATCTTGACATCATACATATTGAGAAAAACATTTGTGACAACGTCTTAGGAACATTGATGACTATTCTAAGCAAAAAGAAAAAATTCAGTTAATGCACATAAGAACTTGTTGGTTCTTGATATAAAGAATGATTTACATTTACAAGAACATGGACAAAGACTTTTTTTGCCACTTGCTTGTTACACGTTACAAGGAGATGAGAGAAGAAGCTTTTGTGAGTGGTTACAAGCTGTGAAATTCCCATATGGATTTGCTGTGAATATTGCTCGATGTGTTACATTAAATGGTTGTAAAATATCATAAATGAAGAGCCATGACTATCATTTTCTTACAAAGACTAATTCATATCGCTATTGCTGGGTACCTGAGACCTGATATCCGGTTGGCTTTGACTGAGCTTAACAAGTTTTTCAGACAATTGTGCACACACACATTGTTTGTAGATGTCTTGAAGCATCTTGAGATTGATATTTCAATCATCCCTTGCAAACTTGAGATGATACTCCCATCTGCATTCATTGATGTAATGGTGCACCTAACTATTCATCTACCATGTGAGGCATTGTATGTAGGGCTCGTACAATATAGACGGATGTATCCATTTGAGAGGTATTTGAGAAAATTTAAACGTTATGTCTGAAACAAGACATGTGCGGAAGGTTCAATTGCTGAGGCATACATTTACATCGAATGCTTGACTTTTTGTTCGATATATCTCCATGATGTCGAAACTAGATTTCATAAAGAAGAACGAAATGTGGATGTTCGTGAAGAATGCCAGCAATCAGAATTATCAGTATTCATACAAAATGTGCGGCCATTGGGTATTTCAACTCCAACTCGACCAGATAACAAAGTATTTGCCAAACAATGTTGGTTTGTTCTCAACAATTGCCTTGAGATTAGCCACTACCTAGAGTAAGCATCGTCTTTCAACTAGTGGCATTGTTGCACTTAAAAGACAATTATAATTTTCATTTACACCCATTAGTTGACACTAGTTACTTTAATTATGCAGGGAGCATTATAACAAATTGAAATACAAAGGTGTCAATAACATTGATGATGTGCACGAAAATCAATTTCCAATATGGTTTAAGGAACGCGTGAGTGTCTTGTTGGTAACTACGGTGGGCCAAATTTAGGTTACATTTATGTTCATGTACAACTAGGGTGCTTCAAATTCTCTAACATTTTCTTCATTTTAAACAGAATAGGCAAATGCGCAGTTCAAGCCCTGAACATGTTTTCAATGATCTGTACGCACTAGCATGTGGACCTAACCCATGGGTTGCATCATATACGGGTTGCATTATGAATGGAACTAGGTTCCACATAAAGCAGCTTGAAGAACATCGTCTTACACAAAACAACAGGGTGCTAGTTTCAAGGAACCATCAAGGTAGGCCTATTGACTTCTACGGAGTTGTAATGGATATTATTGAACTCCATTATCTAGGATGGCGCCATGTATATTTGGTCAAATGTGATTAGTTTGATGTATGTGATATTAGAAGAGGAGTTCGTGTTGGAGTCACTTTAATAGTGTCGACTCAACTCAGAAATCTTACAAGGAAGAGCCTTTTGTACTTGCATGCCAAGCGTCGCAAGTGTTTTATATGAAGGATACAAGTTTAGGGAGAAATTGGCTAGTAGTATAGAAGGTAACCACTAGAAATATTTATGACATTCCGAACACAACAGTTGACGATGAGGATGATGATGAGTTGGTTGAGGAAGAAGCATACCAGGATGAACAATATTCTCCACCAGCCTATTTTGTAAATCAAGATGATACATGCCTAGATATGCCTTTGCATCGATTAGATATAGACCCGGTTTTGGTTGATGCAACAGTCATGTTAGACCATCCTGATCCAAGAGTTTAGGAGGATGAGTTTTTTAATAACGATGAATCCTCGGATGAGAGTGATTGGAATGGTGACAACAAAATAGAGTCAAGTGAAGAGGATGGTGATAGTGATCATGAAAGTGACTCTAATGATTAAGTAAGCATTTCATTAGTATCCATAGTGTAATGCACAGGATAAAGTAATTTTTTTTCCTAAACTGGACAATCTATTCTAGCTTGCATGAATTGAGAAGTCCCTTTAATGTTGTAGTTGCATCTTTATTGCATAGAAACTTGATAACATATTTTGACAAATGTTTGCTTAATACCAGATTGTTTAGTGATCACTTTCTATTTTGACTGCACATTAACAATGCATTTTGGAGATTCCATGCATTTTTGCTGTAGAAAGCTTATATGACAGGCAAAACATATTTCAATGATTGAGAGTTGGAATAACAGCCGGTAAGATCCCTTTTCTTGGTAGTTACTTTTAGAATTACTCTTGGTTGATTTGAAATATGTGTTGGTATCAGTTTCATTGAAAGACAATGGTAGTTGAATATATGCTTTAAAGAACTTGATTATTTAGAAATTTCTCAAATGTCTAAAGAGACAGTTGGGTAACTATGGTTTATATGTGTACTAATTTACTATTCAAAATATATGATGTTATTTAAGTCAAAGACAATTTAAATGGTATGCCAATTTAAATGGTATGCTATTTATAGTGTTTGCTGCTATTTATTTATTCAACAAATGATTTATTTACTCACACATTGCATATTTCTTTTTCAACAATGCTGCGAAGTTTATGAATCTATATAGCTGAAATTGGTGGGGATCGAAAACCACTGAAGTCCGTAGTATTGCCGAGTTTAAATATTTCTAAGATTAAACTGATGGAGAAGATAAAAGAAATAAACTTTTATTTTGTATCTCTAACATCCGACTTTGAATATCTGTGGAAAGAGTGTCCTTGTGTAAATATCAAAGCTATATATATATATAATTATGAATGGAGTCGAATTCTCCAAACTTATTTCATATTTAATTGTTCAATCTGCCTAGATATGTTTGTACCTCAATTTGTTTCGTTCTCAGGAGCATCAATGTTATCTATGTCTCATAATTTAGATTTCAAGACTTATACACATAAAATTAGATGAAATATGATGTTTAAATTTATTTTATGTTATTATATAATATAAAGTGTGGTTGTCGTGAATTGGATTCACAAAGGTTGTAGATTAAAAAAAAAAAAAAACTCTCAAACTATAAAAGTTAATTCAAATGTTTTTACATATATGCCAAGAGTTACATGAAAGAAACACATTGTTGGTGGGTCTTAAGCATACTATCCCATTTACTAAATTATCATTGTTGATGGGTCTTAAGCATGCTAGCACTGCAATACCATGCATTTCAGTGGGTCTTCAACATGCCAACTCTACAAAAGAATTTCGATGGGTCTTCAGCTTCCCTTTGATGCAATAACAGCGGCAGGAATGGTGGGTCTTCATCATACGAGCACAGCTAAAAGACATCGGTGGGTCTCCCCAGCCATGAAACACATTGATAAATAATACATAATCAAATAAAAAAATATTGAAAAAAATACATAATCAAATGAAACAGAATAATATAAAATGGAATACCATTTCATAAAATCAAATCAAACATGATAATACCAACTCACAGGAACTTTGCCTCGTAGTTCACTCGAGGAAGTAAAATGGAATTGCATCATGTGTTAGGCTGCAGCCTGGGTCCCACCATCAGATTCAAAAGGCAAATTGTAGTGATATAAAATTGGTAATAATACGCGGGAGTCTGAAATATCTTAGAGGAAAAGTTGAAGGGAAATAATTTACTTCACTTTTTCAACTCTAAAAAGGACGTAAGGTCACTTCAGCTACTCAGAAAGTAGTCAAGTGAAAGTTTAGAGTTGGATTTTCAGAAGGAGAATGTGCTTAACCATGGGTGGCTACTGAACCTTTTTGCTTAAGCATTTCACAACATTGAGAGGCATTCATACTCACCTTTATATAAGAACAGACTCTTTCTTTTATAAGTATTTTCTTTTGTTCACAACAGTTATTACGATGGGAGAAAATACCCAATAGTTATTAGCTGAGGGATTCCCTAAGAATTGGGGTGAATCTAAACTAATGAGCTGAGGGATTGTCTCTGTCTCTGTGTCTGTCATATGTTCCTTAAGAATTTATAAATGAGGGGATGTATGTGATATGCAAAGTAGAAAAGGGAACTAGTGATGTGTGTTGAGTTTACTGATTTTCAAATGTTAGACAACTTATTTTACAAATATGTAATATGGATGAGTTTCTGAGTATACAATAATATATAAAATCAGTTTATTTCACACCAATAATAGAGCTATTAGGGCGAGATGAACTTCCTGATAGATTTTGGCTTTAGCTAAGGAAAATGTTTATACTATTTTATTTATGCATTGGGTCTACCGACACGGCTTGTATTTATGCATTGGGATAAAAGCATGGGTTTTACCTATTAGATTTATAGAGTTTTATTTATGCATTATACAGCTTTATCACATAGAAAGAATATAAACTTTTTTAATGGCATTGCTTGTGTGGATAAGGTAGGTAGTAAACTAGTAATACTCTTCTATGCTTATGGTAACTACAAGAAATTTCAGCTCTTATTTATGTGGTGATGAAAACAGTTTAAACCTGTAGAACAATTGCAGCTCATGTATGCACTCGTATGGTGATCATTTATGCAACTTCATGTAGAACAATTGCAGCTTCATGTGGACCTGTATGTATGCAACTTCATGATGACAGTTCCATTTTTCACATAACAATTCTAATAATTTTCACATGACAGTTCCATTTTTCATTACCAGCATATAGAATTGATTTTCAATTAGTCATAAGTAGCATTTGAAATGAGAGGAACAAGAAGAGGAGTTGCTAGACATGGCCAAATGACACAAACTCGCATACGGCCAATTCAAGGGAGCACATGGAGTGGTCCAACTCCTCAAAAGCTGCCTAGTAGGTGGACACGAAGGGTTGAGCAAAGCTCATCATTAGATGACAACACAATCCCGAGAGAAGTTTTTGAATACTGAGTTTAATGAAATTAGCAATGGTCTAAATACAAGGAATGAGAACAATGGTAATAACTATTGTATTTGTGGGAAGTCACTCAGAGTTTTGTATTTAATTATACATCATTTTTACGCAATATATATTGCTTTATGAGGTGGTTAGACCACCCTTAATGCTGGTATGCTAAATTTTTTGCAATTTATTTGTCACTTATATTCAACATAGACTATTCACTCTGTTTTGTACTTGGAGATGTGATATTCACTATGTTTTTTACTTGGAGATCTGATATTCATACCCCATAATATTCCATGGAGTGTTAATAAAAGTAAGATCACAGAAGTCTAGATATATTCATACTGTCGGGTTAGGAAATTTGATATGTAATTGGTTTAGTGATAAGTTATTTGTTAGTAACTTATGTCAACATGTCACTAGCAAGGAAAGTGCTAATGTGGAGGTGTCGTGGACCAGCATGATGCACTTAGTTTATCAAGCTTCGTAAGCATGGTCTCATACCTTTGAAGATCAATGATGGTGAGAGGGCACCATCGTGTGAGAATGTGGTGTTCTTTACAACAAGAGTAACATGGATTGTCAAGTATCATGCAACCATGGTTCAAAATAGTTAGGATGTTGTAGATTCACAAGAGAAAGGGGATCAATCGTGTCAGGATATTACACTGGAAATTTAGAAAGAATTCCATAGATTTTTTATTTTAAATTATGTTCTTACAATGGACCGATGACTTATTAGTTTAACGTTGCAGGCTGATTTCATTCTAGATTGGAGCAAAAGGAATCATCGCGAGATGGTTGAGAAGAACCTCAGGAAGAAGTTCAATGATTTTCACTACTAGCTTAGGTTGTGCAACACACCAGAAGGCATTACTGAAGTCAAACTCATTGGTGGAACTAGATGTACGAAAAAAGTTATGTGAGAGATCGGGAGTGAGGAATTCAAGATAACAAGTGACGTGTAGAAGTTTGAAACTATAAGAAAGTATTAGATTTAGTGCAATTGATTGGAAAGTGATATGTGTTGATTATTGTTAACATTATCATTGTTAATATTGTAGAAAATATTCGAACAAAATAAGGCGAATAGGAAAAGATAGCGTGTGAACCACACAACAGGCAGAAAGTCATTTGTGAGGTTAATACAAGAGATGGTAAGCTTCTTGTGATTTTTAAGATCTAAGATCACTGCTCAGTGCTAGTATCTGCATATAAGAACTTGCAAATATATTGATGTATATATTTGTAGGGTCTGAGTTCATCAAACTTGATAAACTTTTATAAAGAAACTAGAAGGTCTAAGAAGAAAGGGGCATTTCTCACTCCCATGACAGAAACACTCTATGTGCGTGCGCTCTAACTTACCAACTTAGTTGGTTTACCTAATTATAACTTTTTTTTTTCCAATTATTTTGTTTGTATCAGAATCTGATGATTGAGAAGTTAGATGGGATTGGCTAGAGGAGCGCATAGATGAGGCTGCAAATATTATCTTCAGAGATGTGCTAGGACATAGATTTGGTTATGCAAGAGGACTTGGTGGTTCAGTTATACCCAAGCCTAGTCTATCATCTATGTCAGCACATGTTAGGCACATAGCCCAATAAAATGAGAAACATAAAAATGAGGCAATGATGTACAAGATTGAATTAGATGAATTGAAAATGGATGTACATCAATTATTGGTTTGACAACAATCCTATGACCAGATGATGAATTGCTCAACATCTAAAAGAGTGTCTAATGGAGACACTCAAGGAAATCTTTAATTGGATGGGTTTCTAACTTGCTCTTTTTTTATATTTTGTTAAGCCAGTATTGATAATGAGTTTGTTGGCAGAAGTATATTTTGTTTCTTAGCTAGGATAGAAAATGGTGCATGTTTTTTAAGTTGGTTATATCTGCTGGAATGGCATCAAAGCAGATTGATGAGGGTATATTTTGTGGATATGTGTTCTTGGTGAATTATTTTGCTAAAGGTGATGATACTAAACTTTGTAAGTAAGCTTTTTCCACCCTTCCAACTACATGTCTTGTCTTTACATGGTTAAAAGAGTTGATCTTTGTTGCATTATATATGCTGGTGATATTAAAACCTGCAACTTGAGAGATGTATAAATACTAGGTAATTAGAACCTGTTGGTAAGTTTTTCTGTAATAGAGTATATGTATATATTTACAAATGTTGAATATGCATGTAAAGTTTATGTGATATGAAATTTGTTGGTTTTCATGTTGACTTTAATTTGTAGGGTTTACACTTGTTTTGATTGTAATTATTTGAATCTCTGTAATTTGCAGGTAGACATAAGCTCTAAAGGGTTGATATGACCTAAATTGTCATCTTTTGATGCACCAATGAGCCTGCATGGTGCTACATACATACTTCACTCTCAGGTTTAAATGTATAGCCATGTTGACAATAATTCCAATGAGTAGCACATATTCATGTGTTTAGTGGCATTATGAATTAAGAATATAAGCTTGATTTTGCATGACGTTTAGTCTTTCTACCTGCTATAATGTATGATGTGAAAGTAAATGAGATGTGTTTAGATATAAATGTCAATTTGCTATATTAATCTAGAACAAAAAGTCCTAAAAAACTAGCTTTGTAGAGTACAAAAATGAGAGGAATCTCAATGAATAATTAAATTGCTATTAAAACATAATAATTTTTTTTTAACAAAGATTGCACATAAATTGATACATACTGGGCTTGATGTGCAAAGGATTAATTTTGTAAAGATTTATTAAATAAAAAAGCAAATTAATTGAGATTGAGGTTTGATATTGAGCTATTAGTTTTGACAAATTACCTGGAATGGTACCTCTCCAGCCATGATCACTGTACAATACGCTGCATTTAAAAAACCCATCAAAATGAATTGATTTCTGCAAGGTGTAAATTTTGTCAGGAAACCCATAGCTTTGCTGCATTGGTTTGAAGCTGAGAATTGATTCACCGCAATTGCTGTGTGGTTAATTTTCGGCACACCCCAAAGTTGTCGAAGATGGCTTTAGTGGTGGACTAAACTTGTCAAGGGTTGCATCTGCAGCGCAACCTACTTCGCCATAATTGAACCCATTCTCGATGATTTCCTACCTCCCTAATTGTCCTTCAAACGCAATTTGAGATTTTTTAGTTACTACAGGATATATTTGCGGCAAAGTCTTGGAAAAATTGCGGTGGCCCCATCTTACCAAATAGACAACATAAGGTGGCCAAAACTCATCTTAATTGCAGTATATTTCAGACGATTCCCCACTGAAAATGCCCTTCAAACCCTAGTATTTATCCTATTTTGCTATGGGATATAAGATAATATTCACCACAAAGATTTTGAAAGAATTGTTTCCCACACTTTCATTGATAAGAAAACTGAAATATATATACACAGATTCTTAGAGATCTATTTTAGAAGTGATACACGTATTAGCCAAAACTATGCTACGGTTACACTGTACAGATATGAGAATAAAATGTGCAACTGTTACAGAAATTATACACCACAATTTAAGCCTAGATATGCTCTGTTGGGTCTTGAACTTGATTCACACAATCTTCCTTTATACGCCCCCGCAAGATTGAGCTTCCATCAGCAAAACCAATCTTGTTGCATAGTAATTCAGTTCGTTGCCAAGACAATGGCTTGGTCAATAAGTCAGCCAGTTGATCTTGGGTGTGAACATGTCAGACTTGAAGACTTCCTTGTTGAACTAGGTCCCTTACAAAATGAAGATCGATTTGAATGTGCTTTATATGTGAATGATTAACTGAATTGAAGCTAAGATGTGTAGCCCTAAGATTATCACAGAGAAGTTGAGGTGCTGTTTTGAGTGGAAACCCAAGTTCAAGGAAAAGATTTTGAAGCCACATGGTTTCGGAAGCTGCATTTGCAAGTGCACGATATTCAGCCTCGGTGGAGGATCTTGCAACAACTCTTTGCTTCTTAGAACTCCAAGAAATTGGAATGGATCCTAGAAAGCTGATGTATGCAGAAGTGGAGGTGCGGTCATCAACATTTCCAGCTCAGTCGACATCTGAAAAAGTTGTTAAAAGAGGTAAACCAGCTTTAGAAATCTGCATACCATGAAAAATGGTTTGTTTTAAATAACAAAGAAATCGTTTTGTTGCTATCCAGTGAGTTTGCGTTGGCTTGTGCATAAATTGCGAGAGCTTGTTGACCGTGAAGGAGATATCTGGACGTGTCAAGGAGAGATACTGCAGACTTCCCATAATTCGATGAAACTCCGAGCTGTCCATAAGGGTAGTGCCATCAACTAATTTGAGAGATTGACTTGTTGAGAGAGGAGTAAAGACATCCTTTGCACCACTCATATTAGTATGTGACAAAAGATCACGAATATATTTATGTTGTGATAAAAATAGACCAGCCCGAGTAGGGACAACCTCTATCCCTAGGAAAAAAATGAAGAAGACTCATATCTTTGAGAGAGAACTTGTCACCCAATTGCTTGATAATAGAAGCCATAAAATCAGAATTATTTCTTGTAATGATAAGATCATCAATGTAAACCAAGAAATAACAAATGATTGAACCTTGACTGTAGATAAATAAATAGGAGTCTGCCTTGGAACCGTGAAAACCAAATTGAAGAAAGGCATTTTTCACAGCTGTGTACCAAGCCCGTGGGGCTTGTTTAAGCCCATAGATGGCTTTTCGCAATCTGCAAACATGAGTAGGCTTGAACAAATCTTTAAACCCTGGGGGTTGCATCATATAAACTGTTTCAGATAATTCCCCATTTAAGAAAGCATTATTAACGTCCAGTTGCCTCAAATCTCATCCCTTCACAACAACAATAGCCATAATTGCTCTAATAATGGCAGGTTTAACTACTGGGCTAAATGTTTTTTTTTTGTAATCAAGTCCTAGTATTTGATTATAGCATTTGGCAACAAGACGGGCTTTAAACCTGTCCACTGACCCATCAGCTTTTCTCTTCACCCTGAACACCCACTTATAGCCTAGGGATTGCAATTTGAAGGAAGGGAAACTAAGTCCCAAGTTCCATGTCTCATTAGTGCAGTAAGTTTAGTGGACATAGCCTCAAGCCACTAAGGTTGACATATGGCATGACTCACACTGGTTGGTTCAATGGTTTGTGGAAGAGGGTGTTTGGACACAGAGTTAAGCTATTTTGGTTTGAAAATTTGATTTATGGACCTAGTAGTCATTTGATGCACCATTTGAGATAAAACCAATTGGTTCAAGTGGTATGGGGGGTTCAGATTTTGTGGGTTTTCGTGTTGACCTACGGGTTGTGCATTAATAGGATAATGAGAATGTAAAACCAGAACAAACGGAGATGCATCTAAACTCTCAGAAGCAGTAGAAACAGTATGTGAATTTTGGGGATTTCGTCTTAGAGATTCCGAGATAGGTACATCATGAAGAGAGTGTAAGTTTTCGAAATTACCTGAAGAGGGTGCGACACTGACGTGAACACCTTTGGTAGAACCCCATGTTTTGTGGCCCATGGCCAAGCCACTAGCCATCAGCTACATGCCAGCAATGTACGCCATGCCCATGGCCCATGCCATGGGCCAGCTTAGCCCACGCATGGGCTCATGCATGCCATGGGTCAACTTGGCCCATGCTAACTATGTTATTACTTATTGTTTAATTTTAATTTAATTATTTATTTTTCAAGGGACCTATTGGGAGTTTCCAAATTGTAATCCTTATAAATAAGACCCTTAGTCTTTGCATTGGGATCTTTTGGCAAATTCCCTAGAGAATGATTATTTTGTTTAGGAGATCAATAATCAGTGTTAGGCACTTGGACTTTTTGGGTACAATTCGTGAATCTCAAAGAGAAGATCATACCTTGCAATTTGTGAATAGGTGTGATTCATTTATCTTGTTCTTACAACTTGGTGCAATTCATGAATCCAAGTTGTTGTTATCTTTTTTTTTTATCAAGTTATCAATTCATGAGGTTTATTTTAACTATTGTGCAATCCGTGAACCATTAGTTGATTTGTTACCTTTTGTTCATTCAAGTTCTTAAGTATTTTACTTTGTTCTTGAGTGTGCATCATTTTGTTCTTGGTGTTCATTATTTCATTGCTCATTTGATTCATTCCATACCATATACTCGACCACCATATTGTTTGTCATTCCTTCCATAAGTTTGTCAACATTCCATAAATCAATTCCTTCATACAACTTGCCCTAGCCGCCACTCACTCATACCATATTAGTGTTCCTCAACTTTAGGAACCTTAATTCCCTCTATATCAATCCATATAGCCCATAACCTCCACCTTCCATATTCGGCTACCACAAAGCCTTCATCCATTAAATCCATTGACCTAGCCGAAACCCTAATTGCCTTCAATCTTCTCATACAAACACTTACCATATTCGGCCACATCATAAGCCTTCCCTCCATAAAACCCTAGCCGCCCACCTCAAGCCCTATAAAGTAACTCATTCCTTTTAGCAATCTTGACTTCCTCACATTCAATTTCAAATCTCATTTCAAATCCCTTAATTTAAGGAATTGACAATCACATTCAATCCCTTAAATCACTTTTCCTAAAATATCTCTAGTCAACTATTGACTTGCCATCCTAGTTCAAATTTGAATTCCCCTCTTCCCTCAAAGATTCCCTCCATCTTGCAACCTTCCATATCCATTCCCAAATCATCCAAATCTAGCCAACCTTCCAAAAACCAAGTCAATCCTAATCCTACCATACCCATTTCGGCAACTCTAGTTGCCTTACACCCAAAACCCTAATTTCTCACTCTTCCACCTCATTTCCAAACCTTAGCATCATCCTAAACCCCAACCCTAAGCCAACTCTTCCCAATCTCGAAATCAATCCTAGCCACCCTACAAAACCCTATCTACACTTCACTATACCAACCTTAATTACCATCCAAGTGGCCCAAACATTAAGGGTACCCTTTAAACCGTCCACATTGCATCAAACACTCATAATCATCACTTAGATCATCCAAAACCCTAACCTTACCTCACTCATCCAACCCTAGCCCATCATCTTGGCGCCACACTCAAGGACAAGTCCCAAGCCGCCCATATTGATTTGTCCTCCCTAAACATTTAGCATACCCAAGTTCATCATCATCTTCATAATTTCATCATCTAAACACTAACCCTTTATGGAAGGCCAAACAAGTTGGCAAGGTCACTCGGTCATTATCCTCATCAAGGCAAGCTCGTGGTCCTTAGTGTTAGGGACAAGACCGAGGTCCCTAACATACCATCCAGAAGTGCTTGTGCGGGCGATGAGACTGGCATCATTGATGATGGCACGTGAGCAGGTAACGACTAGACATCAAGGAAAAGGGGAAAGGGATTTTGGGTTGACTGTGGGGGCTAAGGATGCACGGATTGAGGATGTTTTTGTTTTTCATCAAACAGCACAAGGCGTGAAAGGCAGATTTTATGGGTATGAGGCTCCAAACACCTGTAGGCATTTTGGGTTGGTGAGTATCTGAGAAAGATACATGGTTTGGACTTGGGCTCCATTTTATTGGAGTTGTAGGCCCGTGTGAGTGGGTAGCAGAGACAACCAATTTTTTTTAATTTAAAGTAATTGGGCTTTTGACCAAAAAGAGCTTCATAAGGGAATCTATTTTGAAGAAGTGGTGTGGGTTGCCTGTTTATGAGGTAAGATGCAGTTTGGAATGCATGTGGCCAAAAAGAAAAATTAAGAGAGGCATCATGGAGAAGTATAAGGCCAGTTTCAACAAGATGTCGGTCGCGACGTTCGGAGGCACCTTTTTGTTGAGGAGTGTGAGGAGTGGTAGTATGGTGAATAATGTCATTAAGGGACAAAAAAGGTTTTAATGCAATGAACTCACCACCATTGTCAGAGTAGAGGGTTTTTATTTTTGTTTGAAAACGAGTTTCAACAATTTTTTTTAATTGTGGAAAAATACTAAAAACACCAGATTTATTGACCATCGGATAAAACCACATATATTTTGTAAAATGATCAACAAAAATGAGGTAATATCGTGACCCATCAATTCCAGTGTAACTAGTGAGGCCCCAAACATCTGTGTAAATTAATTCAAGAGGAGAATGACTTTGGAGACTAATAACGTGAAAAGGTTGTTGACGTGCTTTATTAAGGGAACACAAACTACATAATGAAGATAATTTTTGTGATGTAACTGGAAGACAAAAATGTTTAACAAGATTGTGAACAACTTTGAGTGATGAATGTCCAATCCGCTTGTGCCAACCATCAATCAAGATTCGTTCATGCACATTTGCAACCAATAAAGATGAGGAAGCCATCATTGGTTCTAGAAAGGTGTAGACGCCATTGTCCCATACTCCTCGTATTAGAATCGCCCCCGTGATCTTGTCCTTTACAAAAAAATGAAAATGGTGAAACTCAACAAAAATATTATTTTGTTTGGTAAGATGATGAACAAAAATTAAGTTTTTGCAAAGACTAGGAACACAAAGTGTATCACGGAGTATAAAGGTTCGTTTAGGGGAATGTAAAGCCAATGAACCAATGTGTGAGACTACCAAACTTGAACCATCACCAAGAATTACTTCATCAGTGCCATCATATTCTGAGTGAATAGGTAAATTGGCAAGATCACCCGTGATGATATGGGAGGCAACCGAATTAATAAGCCAAGTTTTTTCTTTGCCCGTAGAGGTCTGAGCACAATTCACAGTTATTCCATTTGAAAGGAGTTGAGGGCAGGACTTAGCTATGTGGCCCAAGTTGTCACAAATTTGACACTTGGGCTAGTAGCTTCTATTGGAGTTATTGGGCTAGCCCGAACCATTGTGAGGCTTACGTCCATCTCTTTGAAAGTTATTATGAGATGAAGTTGAACTGCTACCTCGTTGTTGTCCGCTGGGTTTAGAGAACTTCTTCGCAGAAACTCCTTGATTCATCCGGTTTGTGTAGTTGGCAGAAGCAACTAGCTACTGGGTTGTAGCTTCCAAACGCCGCAGGTAGGAGTCAGGACTCATGGCCTACCAAGAGATCGTGTAGCTCCTTGAATGCCAGCGAGGTCTCCCGTGCTCGGATTGGCGTAGCAATCTCCCTAAAATCAGGACCTAAACCATTCGAAACATAAAGGATTAGATCGTCATCCGAAATTAGATGATCAATAATGGCGATTTCATCAGCCAATGCCTTGACCGCATGCAAGTAATCGGGAATCGACCGATTCCCCGCTGAATCAAGGTAAGCTCCTCCTTTAATTGCATAGCCTGTGTTCTTGAATTGCTAGCACAGAGAGTATTAAGTTTTTTCCAAGCCTCATGAGAAGTCTTGGCAGTGACTATGAGGGGAGTGATTGTGGGAGATGTAGAGGCTAGAATGGCACTCAAAATGAGTTTGTCCTGCCGAACCCAGTGGGTTTTGTTCAAAATGACAGAGGATGTTCCATCGGAGGAGGGACACAAGGCGGCAACATTTACATAATCGAGTAAATCGTAGCCAATGAGGAGTTCTTCAAATTGAGCACGCCATTGGGAAAAGGTGGAGGGCGTCAATTTTTCATTGATTTGGGCAGTGATGTTTAGGGCAATAAGGGGCTTACCAGTGGTGGAGAACGCTGGGTATTCAGATGGAAGGTTTGATTTTGATCTGAGGAAGAAAACATGGTTGAAATTGGGATCGGTTGCTCGTGAGAGAGTGGCTCTTCTGATACCATTCAAGATAATATTCACTGCAGAGATTTCGAAAGAATTGTTTCCCTCACTTTCATTGATAAGAAAACTGAAATATACATACACAGATTCTTAGAGATCTATTTTAGGAATGATACAGACGTATTAGCCAAAACTATGCTACGGTTACACTATACAAATATGAGAATAAAATGTGCAACTGTTATAGAAATTATGCACCACAATTTAAGCCTAGATATGCTCTATTGGGTCTTGAACTTGATTCACACAATCTTCCTTTATATGGGAAAGGTCGGCGAAAAAATCTGCAGCAATTGCGACCTCCCTTGATCGGACTAGACATTTTAGTCCCGACCGATTGCCGATGAATGGAAATCGTAGCAATTGGTTACATGCTGCGAGAAAATAGGGTAACTGCAATAAGCTTGCTCCCTGCAAAAGGGCAAAGTCGTTGTAGTGAAGTTGACCAATCATTTTATTAAGTTTAGTTTATTAAATTTAGTTGATTTGAGAGTTTAATACTCTAAAATGAAATTATGAATACCAGGACGTCAATAATAATCTAAATGGCCTACTGCATATTTTAGTTTCTTTAATTATTTTTTTTTAAATTTTCTGGTTTGTATAACATATGAAATCATTTTAGTTCTATTTATAGATTTTTCATATCTAAAAGAAAAAATGAAGCAAATAAAAATAAAATAAAATTCGACTTCAATCCGACAAATTAGAGTTGAATCAAAGTTTATGCAAGTCAGAGTTGGAATTCAAATTCGAACTCTAGCAAAGTTGGAATTGGAGTCAGATATGGCGGATACTAGGGCTACAAACATTAATTGAAAAATCGGTCCAGATCAGTTGATCTAGTCCCATTTCGAGATCGAATTTGACCGGTTTATATATTTATATATTTTTAATTAATTTGTAATATTATATATAATATACATTAATATAAATTAAAATTAGATATAAAATAATATTATATTATAATTTATAACATAAAATTATAATCTTAAACATGTAAATTTATTTTATCATATATTTTAAATATAAAATATATATAGTATATTAATTATATTTTTTGGCTTTGTAAATTCTCAACATCTTCCTTTTAATAAATACATTAGCAATACTAATATACATTAGTAAATTAATTACATCTTATGGCCTAATATTAATACTACTAGTAATCTACCTCAAGTCTATATATAAATTACTATAGTATTAGTTATATTAATACTATATGATAATATTAACTATAATTATATAGTATACTAATACTTATAGAGAATCCATGGCAAAATTAGGTGCGGCTTGATAGTGATATGAGATGAGATGGTTTTAGATGAAAGTTGAATAAAATATTTTTTAATATTATTTTTATTTTAATATCTAAAAAAATTTGAATTAATTATTATATTTTATGTATAAATTTGGATACCTTCATGAAACAGATTTTAGAAATATTTTCAATATTCAAATGAGGCCTAACGTACTTATATATACCATCATGAAACAAATATTAGAAACACCAATTTATATAACTTCGAAACCTAGGTAAAAGCCAAACATAATTCCGTAGTTAAATTACCTAAAAAAATGGCTTTTGCAATCCTATATATATACACACCTCCCTTATATAGAATTTTGCTACTCATCATTCTCACACACTACACTTATTTTTATTTATTTTTATTTTTATTGGATTTTATTCTTCCTAAATTAATTAAGTTCTTATACTCAAAATCTATATATTACACGATTGGTAAGGAAAAAAAAATAAAAAAAAAATTATGTGTGACATGCGGTGTGTGAATGGAATTTTTCATATATAAAAGCACCTATCGCCCTATAGATTTTGTTCAATGGTTTTAATTATGTCTTTGTCACGTCCTGCTGGCTGTGCATTACTTTTTGACCCACACAATTGTTTGTCGTTTGTTGCCATTTTCTCTGCAAACGTAGTAGTGCAATTGTAATGCAAAGCATCACCAAGGTCCGAAAGCTTCCCATTCTAAGCAAGTTGCCATGTCAACGACATCAGACTGGCCCTCTCGAACTCTAAAAAAGGGTGACCATAAGAAAAAGAAACTGTGAGATGGAGAAATAGATATAGAGACAAAGACATACTTGCATGTAGTAGATCGACAACACTAAGGGAGGCAACATGGGTGGCGATGGAAAGGAAAATAGAAAAAAGTGAGAGACAGAAGGGGCAATAGACATACACACACACAGAGAGAGAGAGAGAGAGAGAGAGAGGACAGTGGTAGCACGATGTTGCTAGGTTCAACCACTATCTCCTGCACAGAAAGCTTTCTCTACGTTCAATCTTTCAGTCGTAGCCCAAGGCCACGCCCGAGCCCAAGCCCAAGCCCAAGCCCCACCTCCTTAAACCAATTTCATCATTGATGACCAAATCGAGCACCATCCAGCCCAAATGCCCCTGCTTCATAAACTCGAAATAGAGTAAATCTATACCAACCAACCCAACCAAAACTAGTGCAAGTCCCTCCATGAGCTTGACCAGTACATTTTATTCCAAGCTAGGCCCAGAACCAGTTAACCTCTATTTTACTTGCATTGAACCACTCCTACATGACTGTGACTAGCAAGCCTTCCCCACCTATGCCCAACAGAGTGTGTTGGGGGGGAAGGGGGGAGGCTTAGGGCAACCCTCCTAACACACCGTTTACTACTCTAATATTAATCATAATAACTAGAATATAATAATAATAAGAATGAAATATTATTAATGTAACTAATATAAATTGAAGATCTTGATTTATTGAACTTTTGTGGAACAAATTAACAACTTGGATATATATTTTTTATATTTCTTCTTAGATTTAAAAAAAAAAATTCCATATATATATATATATTATTTGAAAAGAATACAATTATCTTCATATTACTTTTCAAATATAGTAATTTTGAACTAATAATATTTTTATTTGACAAAATGCAATTACTATTTTTATGCATTAGTTTATAATTGGCCTTCAGTTTATCATATCCACTGTTATATCCATGTAGTTTTATGAAACAACTAAAAATAATATTATTTTATTTTATTTAAGTTTATATTATTATTATTAAACTAATGTTACTCTCATTTGAGAAAAAAAAAAACATTACACTTTTGTGAATTTCAAATTAATAGTATATTTTTATATTTTATCATTCGAATAACAATTATTTTTCATATAGTTTTCTAAAATATTTAAAAATAATATTATTTTAATTTTTTCAATTATAAGAAAATTATCATTAGATATTATTATTATGTACGTGTCTAATTAATCTTGTAAAGAGTTGAGCAATGCATGTCCTAGTATGATTTCAATACAATAAGTTTTAAACATTTGATTTTTTTTGTTCAATAACTTTATATTTTATGTTTTCTTCATTTTTCTCAAGTGTAATTATAATTATTTGTTTGTTGCATAAATTTATGATTATTTTTACATTAATCATACTTCTTGCATAATATTATATACATATATATATATATATAATTAACACGCCAAACTAAATTCAATAGTCAATAGTCAAATTACCTTCAAAAAAGTAAATATGCTCTTGCAATCCAAATAAAAGAAAATGACGGCAATGGGTATGAGTGATCATCCTCGGTTGGACAATCTCCGCACAACGCCCAAGCTCTTGTGTGAGAAATTGTTGTCTTTCGCCTCCAAACTCCATACATTTCTCTTCCCCTCCATCCTCCTATTCTCCTTTTGGACTACAGTCCAGGATGGCGGTTTTTGCCTCACCTCCTTCATCGACCAGGACCCTTTCCTTAAGGCCCTGTTTGCCAGCAACCACTCCCAACGCCACCCTCTATGCCTCTCTCCTTCATTCAATGTTATGACCTTGTAGTAATGCAGCGTCGTTTGTTGGAAAGTCTTGTTTGGGCTTGGAATGTAACGTGTCAACTTATGGCAGTGGAGCTCATACGTGGTCATTTATTGGACATTCTAGAATAAGCAGTCGGTTACTCATTTATTTCCAATTTTAGAGCTTTTTGCTATTTGAATTGAAGAAGGCAATTGTTATCCCGTATATAAGTAGTAGAACCTAGAGGGGAGGGCATTATGTGGAATTTTCAACTTGAATGAACTCTAAACTTAGAGGAATTAGGAGCCTCGAACATACCAAGCCGTAGCTATATGTTGAATTCCATTCCTTACGATCATTCTCTATTGAGAAATGATAGTTGTAGTCATGAGTGTGCAAGCGCCGCGCAATCACTTAGAAAAAAGTACGTAGCATTCCACGACTGTACGTAGCATTACTCTTCTCCATTATTGTTTCTTGTGTTCTTATTCTCCATCTAGTTCTTCATCTACTCCTTAATTAGAACCATAATAAGTGGTATCCAAAGCAGATGATCTATGGAGGAAGACACTATTCGAGCAACAAGAAATTCTAAACTCTCAAGAGAAGAGTCTTCACGAAGCAAAATATTTCTAATTGGACTAGTATGATTGAAAAATTGATGAAACAAAAATTAGCAGATTTTTCGAGAGGAGGTAAAGAACAAGGTTTTGTAGAATTAAAGGAACGGAATAAAGGGGCTACAGGTCTAGCAAGAGGAAAGGAAGAATCAGTAGTTATAGAGGAGAGTTTGTTTTTTGATGGTGAAATATCGGAATGTAACAACTCGCTCATTTTTCTTTCGATTGGTCACGAGTCTTGTCTACGCGTTCTAAATATTGAAGCTCTATTTTTAAATATTGCGGGTAATTTTTAAAGCGAGCCCAGTATTTTAAAGCATTAGAAATATTTTATATGTTCGAGAAATATTTTAAATGGGGTTATTTTTAGTATTATTGAACCAAACCTAATTTTAAAGTAAACTTCTTATATTTTGGAAGCCCCAAAAATATTATACTTGTAGAAAAATCATTTTATCTAAATGATTGCATTTATTTATGCAGGGGTGAAAGTTGTTCTAAGAGATGAAAATGGTGGTCTTATCCTCGCAACTTATAAGAAGGAATATGAGATTAATGATCCTATCGAGATTGAGATGCTAGCAATTTTGAGAGGTCTTCATATATGCATTCCTCTTGGTATAACACAACTTTTTATTGAGAGTGATTCTTTACTTATGGTTAACGAAGTTCAAAATGAAAAAGCATCAAAATCACTTCATGGAAATCTGTGCTGTAGATTGAGCAACTTATGCAGAGATTTCTGAACAGCTTTATACAACACATTGGCCGTTTAGGTAATGGTGCAGCTCATGAGATGGCTAAACATGTATGAAATAATGATGATTTGATAATTTGGTGGGATTCTTATCCTAATTATATTATGCAAGTTATTCGGTCTAATTCTACGTTGTAATTCTTTTCAAAGTATTGAATAAAGTTTTCTGTTATAAAAAAAATGATTGTATTTATTTAAGAATATTATGAGATTTAAATTATGTTAAAAACTCTATTTATTTAGATGATTTTATTTCTCTTAAAAATATTTTACCAAATTTCATCATTTTATTTTAGAGAAATTCTATTTGCAGTCATGACTGAGAGGTTGCGTGTGCAGTCCCATTGATAAATGAAGGTAAAAAGAGAAAAAATATTATTTTAAAAAAGATATTATTATAATTTTAAATTTTTTTAAAATATAACTAGATGAATTTACATGAATCTCTATTTGGAAACTATATGTAGACTAACTCTTTATTTTATGATAAAATATAAGTTAAGTTTTAAATTAGTCCCATTGTATTTCCGTTTTAATTTCTCTTATTTTAAGGCTCGTTTGTTTTTAGAGATGAGATGAGATTAAAGTTAAAAAGTTGAATAAAATATTGTTAGAATATATTTTTTAGTATTATTTTTGTTTTGATATTTGAAAAAGTTGAATTGTTTATTTTATTTTGTATAGAGATTTGAGAAAGTTGTAATGATGAGATGAGATGAGATGAGATGAGATGTTTTCTGAAAACAAACGTGACCTTAGTTAGTTTATTTCAATGTTTTATTTCTCGCCGTTGGATCTAAGTTAGGAATCCTAAACGAAGGATTGAGATTAGATCCCTAAATTCCTGGCTTTACCCCTCATTTTTCCATCGTCTCTGTCTCCTTCCCCTCCAGCTGCCTCTCTTTCTCTCCCGTGGGTTTCTCTTCAGCCGTCGGCCAGCCGCGACGCCTCCTCCGTCGAACCACCCAACTACGCCGCATAACCCGCAGACCACCGTCGTGCACACAGTCCACTCCACCGAGGCTCTTTCTCTCTCGGGATCCTTAGATCGGCCGCCGCTAGGGGCACTGTGCACCACCAGCCACCGCCACGAGCCTCCTTCGCGCCGTGGATCACCGTCGCACCACCCCCAGTCCCTGAAGCCCACGGATCTCTCTCCCCCTGTTTTCTCAACCACGGCCTCTTGTTCTCCCAAAGCCGCCGTCAACCATCAACTCGCCACTACCCACGACCATTGCACCCCTCACGGCAGATCAACACCCCCGTTTCTCTCTTCCCTCCACGGCCATCCAGTGCCACGATGCCCATCGCACACGCCCTTTCACCACCGTACACGGCCAAGCCAGCCCCCAACCACCACTGTGAGACCAAAGTCCACCCCCTGCCGCCACCATGAAACCCTCCAAACCCTAGATCTAGCCGAGGGTTGTTAGGTCATGACAGTAAGGAGCAGCCACCACCCAAGCTAGTGGCTTCCTAAGCCATGGGGCCTTGCTGGACATCGAGCAACACAACGGGTCATCCCGACTCATGGTATAAACCCTCTTCCTTTTCCTCGTTAGATATTTTATTGTGAAGTGGATTGTCGACTGTGCTGTGGTATTTGTGGAGTTTGTTGTGTAATTAAGTGATGGACATAGTTGTGAAGTGTGTTGTGGACTGTGCTGTTAAGGTAGTTGTGAAGTGTGTACTGTAGTGGTGATGTGTGGCGTAGTGTGTAGTGAAGGGAGTACACTTGAAGTGTATTTCGTGTGGTGAAGTTGTGATGTGTCGTATGGCAATTCACGAAGTGTTGGATGGTTGCATAGTTGAGAAGTGTGGAGCATGATATGAAGTGTCGGGAACTGTAAAATAGTGTCCCGGAGTAGTTGTGATGTGACTGTGAGGTCGAAGTACTGTGTAGTAGTGTTATGACTGGGAGTATGCCTGAAGTGATGAAGTGGTGTAATAGTGACGTAGAGGGAGAATGACGGGATGTCATGAAGTGACGGGGAATGCATGTGGAGTCATGCATGTGATGAGTGAGGAGACGGTGCAGTTGTGAATTGGCGGGATGGCATGTGAAGTGATGGGATCACGGTGTAGCTTGGAAGTAGTTTCGAGCTACGTGATGTGATGGGAGGTGTAGTTGTGGATGTGATTATGTCGTGTTCAGTGTTGGGATGAACTGTGAAGTTGGTCGGGTAGCATGAATGGTAATGCTAGTCTGGTTTAAGTGCAAGTTAATATCGGAGTATGGAGCTTGTTTACACAAGCGGGCATTCAATGGGTTATATGTTGATTTTAGGTGATAAAATGGGGTAGAAGGGTATATGTGTAATCTGGTTTGACACATATGCCACACGGATTTACCATATGTGATGGGTAATCTGTCTTAAGCATGAGTACATGATGTTTAAGTCTCAAGGTTGGCTGAAAGTTGTGTGGTATGCATGAATGGGAATGAGGATGAAGTATGGGTTAGGATACATGAAAGAAGGGATGTGTATTGACTAGGACTGGGATGCATGACTTGGTTGGTCCAAGTTATGCATCGGGATGGATGGTTTAGTAGGAAGAGAATGATGGAGGCGACTATATGTCTAAGCCTTTAAGGTGAATCAAGGAGGTTCACCTTGAAGGATAAGAACGCGAAGTAGGAAGCATGTGAGGAAGTGTTAGTGTGTCTTAACTTTAAGGTGAATCATGGAGGTTCATTTTAAAGGATAAACACTTGAAGTAGTTTGGAAAAGGTGACCTCAGAAGGGTACCAGAAAGAGGAAACGTGATAAAAGAAAACATAGAAGATAGAGATAGAAGGAGAGTGTGTCCAAGTGAGGAAAGTCCAAGTGAAGTGTAGTTTATGTCTTCTAAGTTTAGTTGCTTATGCACTAGATAGAGAATGGCGTTAAGGTTATGTGTATGCATGTAGGTTGCCATCTGATACGCACATGAATGGACTGCATGAAATGAGTATGGCATGAAGTCCAGGTAAGTATTACGTTCATACTCTTCTAGAGTTTTCTAAGTATGAAAATGAGAATGAAAATGAATGCTTTATGAAATGCTTTTATGATAAGTGTTCTTTTATGAAATGAAAATGAAGAAATGTTTTCTTGGAATGAACATGTTTTACAAATGTATGCTAAGGCATAAGTGTTCAAGTATACACATGTAATGGCCTTCTTGGCAGCCCTTATTTGTATGTATGTTCCATGAAATGAATGATGATGTTTTATGTTTTACTTTATGAAAGGATGTTTTATGAAATGAAATGATGAATGAAAAATAATGAAAAGGAAAGGAAAAAGTTTTTAAAAGGATTAGTAATTTCCGTCTTATTTTCTAAAACTATTTTCTAAAAGTCCCACCACAAGAACGGACGTTATAAGGAAACATCAAAGGAAACAGGGAGTTTATTCCCGATCTCTAAGGGTGCTGATTCTTATTATAGTGGAGAAATTCCATAAGGATTTTTTAGAGTACAACAGCTCAGTACCTTGCAAGAAGAAGACAAACAAGCTAGAAAAAACTTCCCTCTTCTTTCGTTGAAGGAAAGCAAACAGCCATTCAAGCCATTCAAGCCCATGGAGGTTGTCACCTACAGGAGAGAAGCAAAACAAGCCTCTGCTGGGAAAATTTCACCATGGAAAAGATCCCAAACAATTGGCCACGACTCGTATGGCATCCCCCTTGGCCAAAATGCAACACTCAGTCTCTGTTTGGGTGTCAGCTTGGGAGAATTTGGGTATGTTTGGCCATGGGTGAGCTTTTGCCAGAATGCTAGGATCAGAGATCCAAATCCGAATCTCTAGCCAAGAAGCTAGATAGATGAAGAGCTGCTTTGATGGATCTGAACAATGTTACTGCTGCTTACTCCTCCTCACTGAGGCTAGCAACCTTGAAGAAAAGCTTGGTGGTCACGTCTCGCAAGTGTGGTACGTTTCCAAGTCCGAGGACACCAAATTATCGGCAGGCGAGCATCGAAATGCAAAAGGGGTGGAGCTCGACGATTCGAACTGGTTTTCTCAAGGATTCAAAACCTATTCAACTTAAAGAAGATGCTGGGACTGTGAGATGCCGTTATCAAAATATTTCCATGCTTGGGTTTTATTGGCCGGAGTCGGTTGCATGTGGGTTGCTTCTCTCTACAAGGGACCATTATCAGATCTACTTGTCTATTGCTGCGAGAACTGCTAGTACCGGTACGCCAACTACAACCAGCATTGTGATGGTAATTACAATCTCTTTCACAAACCAGATAGTAGCCACACGTGTGCAAGGTGATGATGGAGTGAAAACATTGGTTGTGACCAATGAGTCAGTGACGGACATGAGAGAACAAGTAATTCCTACAATTCAAGCCAATGCAGATATGAATGGTGATGGTGTCACAGTCAAGCGAATTCTTGCACTCTTCACAATTAATGGCATGGCCCAAGAGATTCGCATTTTTGCAGAGGACTAGAGGGTTTGGGCTTCTTTTGGACCGGAAACAATGGCACAGAGCAATTGGGAAGCGGATAAAATGCTTGAGGTTTATATATATGATTACTTGGTGAAGGAAAAATTGCATGCCAAAGGAACAATGGTGGGGGGGGACAGGGTGGGGCTAGAGGGGGGAAGATAGGGTGGTGTTCAGAGTTAGTGCTGTCAAGTTGGAGGCGACGGAAGAGGAAGGCCTTGAGGGAAGCATCTAGGTCAATGAAGTAGGTGAGGTGGGGGTGCCATACTCGACGATGGTCCGAAAGGAGAGAGGAGGAGGGAGAGGAAGAGGAATGTGGGGAGTTTGGTGGTGAAAGACAACATTGTCTCGCAAAAGAGCTGGGCGGTGGTGCTCATCTTTTTTGCCGCCACTTTCTTTTATTTGGAATCTTGGATTGCAAAAGTAATTTTCTTTTTATTTTCTATAATTTGACTCTGAATTTTTTTCTTCCTGCTTTTGTGTGTTCGTGGGTTTATATATATCTATATATTATTTTAATATTTTCTCCGATTTCATATATGATATTTTCTCTATTTTAGCTACTAATCAAAAATCCAGTTGATCTGATTTTGCTAATAATTTTTTCATAATCAGTTTATTTATTCTTTACCTGAAATTTTTAAATATTATTTCTTATTGACATGAAAAAAAAGTTATATTTATAATCTTCGTCCATATATAAAAGAGTAATGCTAGATATTGTGCTAGGGTGCGTGTGTCTCATGTACTGATATTTTTAAAAGAAGTAAGGTTCACAAATAAAAAAAAATGATTTTTATGAGTTTAGAATTTATCCATTTTTTTAGAGGGAATACACGAGGTTTGTACACCCTACTATTGCAAATATTATTAATATTATTGTAACACCCAAGCCTAGCACCAAATCCAAACTAATTGCAGGTTCTGTAAAATTTTTCTTCTGTGTTAATATATATGACAAGTCAACTTGGTATTTAACGAGTAATTTTGGAGTAGTTTGCAAGTCCAAAATTTATTTTGACAGTATAGATTTGATTGAACTTGAGAATTGGGTTAAAATATTTTAATGGACCAAGTGGGAATTGGCCGAAAGATTTATGGGATAAGTTGTATTATTTTTAGAGGCCGAGTCAGAACTCATCGAAAAATTCCAAACCTTGTGCACCCAAAATCCAAGCTCGTGAGAACCTAAATATCAGTTTCTGCGTTGCACACGTTCTCACACCCATGCACATTTCTCCTTTCCCTTTCATTCTCTGGGGTTTTCCAATCACTTATATATATACACATATTTCTCTCATGCATATAGAAACTGCTCAAGCCTTGTTACTATAGTCAACCATTGCCTCTACCTTGTTGCAACTCCACAAGCCACCATTCCCATGTTTCCATTGACCCAAAACCCTCCGCCGCAGCACGTGGATAGACTGAGAGAAATGAAACCAACCCATGACTCAATCTCACATTCAACACATCCACAACTACACCATTCCTTGCCCCTCATGGTGAACTCCTACAGCGCACCACCCATAGTCAACATAGGACGATCACCACCACCGGTAGCACCACTTGAGACGCCGAGCACACTGATCACATGGCAAAAAGCCAACCACCGAGAGTCACTTCACGCATGCCTAGCAAACCATACCTCCTCCTCTTTTACTCTCCTCAACCACCAGCCACTTAAACCTCCACCCTACACCTTCGTGCCCAGCCACCGAAAATTTTTAACGGGAGTGCACCACACTGAAACAGAGGATTTATTTTCCCCACCGTGAGCCACAAACTAGCCACCACACGTCACCAGCCCCCTCTCCACGTCGCTACTTGCATGAAAAGCGCCATCAAGGACTTCACGCCACCCCAAGTCTGTAGTGCTCTCTCTCCCTCTCAAGCTGCGCTCTCTCTCTCTAATCACTTTCTCAATGTCATGCCACTGCGCTGACCACCTTTGACCTCCACCCAGCTCACTACTTCGTCGTGTGTCCCTTTCTCTCTCGATAAGCCTTTGCGGCTCCTCTATCCACGTACAATGCTGCCTGGTTTTCAAGTAAAATGAAAGTGATTTAAGTTCTCCTGTTAAGTTTCTTTCACATATAATAGAGAAAATTTGGTTTAAGATGATATTACAATTATGCCTTTTGGTTTATAAGCCAAATCGTAACCTGTTTTGAACCTGTATTTTGTTGGGCTTGATTTTAAAATGGGCCTAAGTTTGACTGCTGAAGACTATTGTGTTGGTTTTGGTGGGCTTCGCCTCACTTTATATTATAGCCCAAAAATTTTGTTTAACAAAAAAATATTTAAAGATTTAAATTATATTAGTCGCTATTAAATTTTCTATTTACAATTGAATTTTAGTAGTAAATTTACATATTTAACTCTATTTTAAATGCTTTAAATTTGATTGTGATTATTGATTATGTCTTAAAGATTAGTATCCCGATAATTCTAAATGTGATTGCACAATGTACTAAGATATTTATTGAATAGGCAAGGATCTTATATATCCTTGTAAACATCGGAACAGTCTACGTGTTACATTTGAGTTTACAGCCTTTTCAAGATCATTAAGATCCAAATACAATTAGTAATAATAAGTTTATTATTTAGTTGATAGTATTCTATAGAATAATTCCATTTTTGTTATTGGGATTACTAATTTGTCCCATAATTGATAATGTGGTGTCCCAAATTCTACTTGGGATTGGAAGAACTCTGAAAGGTTACGACATACAACAAAGGTTACTTACTTCCGTTCATGACAAGTAAAAATGCAATGTAACTAGCATGCATTTAGCAATATACAATATTCTTGGTGAATAATTTTTTTCTTTGAGCAATATTATGAATTAGAAGTAATGTATCCCAAAAATATAAACCTACTTATTGAAATTCACATGATAACTGATATCCAAAAAGTTATAGTACTTGTTCAACAGGTATGTAACATAAATTGTATTGGAGATAGAGCTCCCTAAGTAGATGAAAAACTAAGGTAACTGCTAGGTTAATCCATCGAGTAGCTCCTGTAACTTGGTTAAGGATGCCATATTACCATCGATGAAACGGAGCATTGAAATGATGGGCTCTGCATCGTGCTTTTGTTGTCTGGTCGACCACATCCAGTAAGTCATCTACTACGTTTCCTCATCCTGGCACATGATCTACCATTCTCGGAGGAATAGTAGTTGGGACTACCATAGTGGAATTTGAGTACAAATCATAACAAGTTAACAAAGAACTTAATATGCAGTATACAAATGCATGCATGGCGATAAAGGCATGAATGCATAATCAAATAAGCATGTCATAACTTGATATGTGACATGGCATGAGCTAACATGACTTAAATTGAGCATGGACTGAACATGAAACTTGACATGACATGAACTTGAATCATGAACTGACTTGAATATAAACTTAACATGAACTTGAGCTTGAACATAATGTAACATCAAATTGAATTGAAACTAAACATTAACTTGAAATGAATGTGAAAAAAGTAACGTGAAGCTGAGCTTGAAATTGAACATGAACTTAATGTGAAATTGAACATGAACTTGAACGTGAGATAATCATGAACTAGAATTGTAATCTTGTCTCATGGGATTACAACGATGACCTTGTCTCATGGAGTTCCCACAATGTTCTTGTCTCGTGAGATTACCACAATAGTGTAGTCTTGTCACATGGGGTTACTATGATAAAGTATTCTTGTCTCATAGGATTATCATGATAGAATCGTAATGATTTGAAAAATAACTTGACTATAAGTTGACGTAATATGACTAGACTTGAAAGATATTGTTTTGGAGACATATTTCAAACTCGAGATATGGCGTGACATGAAAGGAAATGATAGATAGACTGACCTAACATAACATGACAGGTACGTGAAATGAATGACCTGGCATGACATGAAACAGAAAAATATTTCATAACATGACATAACATATAACAGACAAATATTTCATGACATGACATAATTTGTAACAAATAATATTACATGACATGTCATAACACGTGACAGATAACATTGCATAGTATGACATAACATATGAATAACATTGCGTGACATGGTATAAAATGTGATAGATAACTTTACATGATAGAACATATTTAGTATAATAGAAAAATATTTCATGATAGAATATATAATATGATGGAGAAATCTATCGTTATAGAATATAATGTGTAACAATCAAACATATAGTGATATGAAATAGTATGACATGTAGGATAACGTAAGTATTTAAACAATTGTTCCCTTATCCTTAACTTAAGGATAATGTAAGTAGTGATTGTCGCATTATGGGGAAAAACACAAAACACGAGAAACTATAAGTATGGATTCTAAATATTAGAAACTTCATCACTAATAACTTAAAGACGTGAAAAATGCTATCTTAGAGTAAAATTATAATTTTAACCTCTACATGTGGGAAAATGACAATTTTATCCTTAACTTAAGGATTTCACATCCTAATTAAAAAGATCACTAAAATTTATATTTATAATGTAAATTTTATTCTAAACTCAAATATATACTTAGAAAAATTTGAAAAAAAAAATATAACTAGGAGAAACACACTATAGCCGAAACACTCAGGCCATTTTTCTTTTATTTTTGTTGTAATTTTATCTAACTTCAAAACTCATGCTTAAATCAAAACATTGCAACATAGATCATAACATTCTATACTTAGAAGTATGCTTAAAAAAACCAACAAAATCCACTTTACATAAATACAACTTTTTTAGTAAAAGGATCCAAACTTTTTAACCAAAACACAAATCTTTTAATTTCAAGGTTTTGACTATTTTTAAAACATCTCCAAGAACTCAACAAATTTTAAACTTTCTTCTAAGATGTTCATAACACATCCTAAGAACTAATATGCTTTGAATCAATACATAAAAGTCATCGAAAATCATAGAATCTCACTTGAAGTAATCGGCTCCAACGCTTGAGCAAAAATAGAATCGTTTCTCAACTTTCATTTGAACCAACACTTGATCCAGAACATAACTTGATAAAAACTTCAAACCAAAAACATCATATGGCTTAAAAATATGTCTTAAAGTATATCCAAACATTAAACTTAAAATCAAATGGCTAAAAGTAAACCAAAACATGGATTAAGCCGAAATCATCAAACTTTTGACCCAACCAAGTATTCTATTGCATAAAAATCCTATCTTCACAAATAAACTCCTAAATTCTTCAAAACAATATCCTAATATGTAGATAAAAGGCTTAGGATTATAAAATGAGGATATCAAAGTCATTGGAGTAAGCTTAAACCACAAAAGATCTAAACTTTCTTAAAACAAAAACTAATTTTCTTCTTCTAGTTTCTAAGTTTCTAGATCCGAGAAAAGCTTTCATCAAATGCCTTTATCATGCAACGAATCCTCAACCGACACTCATATAAACATGTTAGCAACACTCTAGAAAACTTTCAGACCAAGATCTCACAATTAGCTTAGTCAAAACCTCTAAAATATAACATACCATCCAGTTTATAGCCCATATTGACGTTTACACGGTTAGAATAATTTTTTACCTATAAAATGACCATGAAGTAAAACAAAAAAGGTACTCACAGAAACTAGACTCAAAGGGGAACAACTTTTATGAAGGACGATTAGTGAGATAATACTTACAAGAACTTTGAAAACACAAGGCAATAAATTTTAGAAAACTGCCTGAGAGAAAACTGTAAGTGTTCTTTCCAAGAACGAAATGAGAGGGATAAAATGAGTGATAAAATGGCCTACACGCCTCTTACACATTCTGAAGAGTGAATTAAGGTCTTTGAATGACGATTGAATGATGGAAGTCTTGGTCAAAGTAAGGGGCAAACTGCCTAATGTATGGGCTGGCTTGAGGTGGCGTGTTGTAGGTGGTGATGGTGAGGTGGCATTCTCTTTCCCATCAAAGACTATATGAGAGCTTTCATGAGTAGTGGGTGGGTGGAAACTAATGGAGCAGACCGTATCCTATTCTGACACTTCTAAGTATCTCAAATAAATAAAACTCGTATTTTTGGCACCATAGTGAGTGGATATACTGACTGTGTTGACAGACTAAAACCTATGCGATTGATCGATTCGTAAAAACTAACGAAATTTTCATGAAGTCTTAAAACCTATAGAAATTTTTGATAGAATTTCTAGCAAGCTATTACAATCTGGCGCTAATTAATCAATATTATCCTAAGATTCGGCTTTCTACATGTGACTTCTCATGCATTATTTTTTGATTGATTTTTAGTCTATATTTAAAATTTTAAAAATTGATGGATAATTCACCTCATTGTCAGAGGATGGTGTAGGATGTAAAATCTTTCAATCTTATACAAGAGTCAAAGTGAAGAATAATATAAACTCACAAATTGAAACAAGGACAATCAAAACATCTAAAGGAAAAACCATGATTTTAAGATAAAGACCACTGAATAAAGAGCCACGTACTTATGTTAATATATAATTAGCTAGCTCTGATTTAAAAGACAAAATGGATTAATGTCGGGCAAAAAAGCAACATGCATTACTCATGTTGATTTAGCCTCGGTTTGGATTGGAAACTTAGCTCAACTCATTTCATCTCATTATTACAACTTTTCTAAATTTTCACACAAAATATAATAAACAATTCAACCTTTTCAAATTTCAAAACAATAATAGTATTAAAAAATAATATTTTAACAATATTTTATTCTACTATTCACAAATAATCTCAACTTATTTTTGAATCCAAATGGGACCTTAGATTATGGCTATTTTCTTCCTTGAACTCCTCATAATTGCCTCTTTTACTCATCTTGTGTGTAGCCCTCGTGTCATTTTCAGCTTGCTCTACAAAGCTCAACTTCTCTAGCTACTTCCCTCCTTCGGCTACATAGAAGAGTCGAGCAAGAAACTATTGCCTCTAATCTCACGTCACGCTCCATGACAACTATATACGGCTATGAGCAGTGCTACATACACCGGCACGAGTTTGTCCCGATATGAACAATTTTTTATTTTTATTTTTTTCATTTATTTTCTTAAGTATTTTAAAAAAAAAGAAAAAATTAAAAAACATTTCTTTGATTCTTAAGTAAAAGAATTAATAAAAACATTTGTATCGAAAGAAATTTTTGAAAGAAATCTTATGGACATTTAGCATTTCTCATACGACTATACTCCCAAGCAAAATAAGAGTACTAGTACTCATACGTAATTACCCAAGCAAGATAAGAGTACTCATATGTAATTATTATTTCTTAAAGCATGCATTATGCATTTGATGCTATTTTCTCTTGAATTCCTATATCTGGATAATGATGTGCTTTCTCCGATCCCATTTCTTATCTACTGTATTGTTGATTTTTTCATTTTCAATTCCTCTTTTGAAAGAGCGAGATCATATAATAAGTACATAACCAAGGTGGTAGCAGCTTGTGGAGTAAAAAAACAAAAGGAAAACAAAACGTGTGTACTCAGATGAGCTCAATATCACAAAATATCTGACTAAAAATAAGAGAGAAAATCCAGAACAACACTACGTGCCACCATTCAAAGAGTCAATATTCTAATCTAATCTACTCATCCTCACTTGCAGAATATTAGTGGAAAAATGACCCACAAATACAAGAATTCCGGCCATGAGAAAATGGGGGAAAAAACCAGTACCATTTGCAAATGGCCGAGACTTCACTGAGATAGTATCATGATCTTCGACCGTTAACCAAACCCATCAATTCTCTTCTCCCAAACATCGCACCCTGGAAAATTGAATCCCTACACCTTGTAGCAAAGTAAAACATGAGCTAAGCCTGAAATAAACCTCTAGAACTGAATTAAACATTACTGCAAAAAATGTCCCAAAGACTCGTGCAAGAATTCCTCTCACATATAGGCCGCAAACGAGAGCTTCGAAACATAATTTGGGTGGCCCTGTTCATCATCATCGATATTAAATAGCAACCTTCCCTTGTTATCTCCATTCGGGTCCTCCATGGTTCCACCATTGCAACCCAAACACCCACAACAAATATTGAAGCCAAGAACGCATCTGCCCAGGACCATCTAATAAAAAATTTCGAAATCTCTTCCTCATAACCTCTAATCCTGGGAGACATAAGCGAATATGACATCATAGTCAACCTCACAAGAAGCTTAAATTGTGTGTCCTCATCTTTGATTTCGCTGAAATACCATATCCCAAGCAGTTGCGTTTGTACGTATCTTGCCACACATCTTATCCAAATAAACAAGAAAATTCGCCCGAGGCCCAATCTTGAACCCTCACACGTTATATCAAGAAATGGATGGAACCTCCCTAATAGGACATTCACAATAATATTGAAAACGATTCCTTGAAAAAAAATGATAAACACACAACACTTTATACAATACTTTAAACAACAATGTTTTAAAAGGAGGGGTATTTTTGTAAAATACCTTATAAAACTAACATCATTTTATAAAAATATCCTTATTTTATAATGTGTTGTAAAAAGTGTTGTGTAAAGTATTGTATGTTTATCACTACTCTTCCTTGAATACGTGGCGATAAAAAAAAGATTGGCCGCTGATAGAAAAACAAAAAGGAAAAGTAGTGTTGTTGCGGCATCGGGGCGACGGGGATGTAGTCCGTTTATAGGGAACTGGAAATCCACGACTCTTTCCAAGTCTTGGACTGACTCCAATCCAATTGTTTTGTTTTCTTTTTACTGATTATCTTTCTGTTTGGGTGAGGGAGCCTCGAACATCCCAAGCCATAGCTATATGTTGAATTCCATTCCTTATAATCATTCTCCATTATTGTTTCTTGTGTTCTTATTCTCCATCTAGTTCTTCTTCTACTCCTTAACTGGAACCATAACACCCAAACACAAAGATAATAAACAAAAAGAAAGTTGTGGATTTTCAGTTCCCTATGAACATGCTACATCCTCGTCGCCCCAACGCCTTGGAAAGAGTCGTGAATTTCTAGTGCCCTATGAACGGACTACATCCCTGTCGCCCCGATGCCTTGGAAAGAGTCATGGATTTCCAGTTCCCTATGAACGCCGCAACAACACTGATTTTTTTTGTTTGTTTTTCTATCAGTCACCAATCTTTTTTTTACCGCTATGTACTCAATTGTGTTGGGAATCGTTTTCAATACTGTTATGAATGACCTATTAGAGAGGTTCCATCCATTTCTTGATGCAATGTGAGAGGGTTCAAGATTGGGCATCAGGCGGCTTTTCTTGTTTGTTTGGATGAGATATGTGGTGAGATGCATACAAACGCAATTGCTTCGAATATGGTGTTTCTGCGAAATTGAAGATGAGGACACACAAATTAAGCTTCTTGTGAGGTTGACTATGATGCCGTATTCGCTTATGTCTCCCAAGATTAGAGGTTATGAGGAAGAGATTTCGAAGTTTATGATTATGTGGTCCTGGGTGGATGCGTTTGTGGCTCCAGTATTTGCTGTGGGTGCTTGGGTTGCGATGGCGGAGCCGTGGAGGACTTGAAGGGAGATAACGGGGGAAGGTTGGCATTTAATATCGACGATGATGAATCGGACCACCCAGATTATGTGTTTCGAAGCTCTCTTTTATGGCCTGTATGTGAGGAATTCTTGCATGGGTCTTTGGGACATTTTTTCAGGGATGTTTAATTCAGTTTTGGAGGTTTATTTCATGGTGGCTTGGCTCATGTTTTACTTTGCTACAAGGTGTAGGCATTCAATTTCCCAGGGTGAGATGTTTGGGAGAAGAGAATTGATGGGTTTGGTTAATGGCCGAATCTCATGATACTATCTTGGTGAAGTCTGCCATTTTCCAATGTGTTGTATGTAAAAGCTCTTCTTCTTCTTCTCTTCGTGATGGTGATGTAAAAGCTCGCAAATGGTGAATTTCTCATGGGGCCGGAATTCTTGTATTTGTGGGTCATTTTTCCACTAATAATCTGCAAGTGAGGATGGGTAGATTAGATAAGAATGACTCATTGAATGGTGGCACGCAGCGTTATTCTGAATTTTCTCTCTTATTTTTGGTCAGATTTTTAGTGATATTGGGTATCTGAGTACACACTTTCTATTTTCTTTCGTTTTGTTTTCTTCACTTCACAAGCTGAAGCTACCACCTTGGTTATGTACTTATTATATAATCTCACTCTTTTCAAAAGAGTAATTGAAAATGGAAAAATCAACGAGACAGTAGATAATAAATGGAATTAGAGTAAGCACATCATTATCCAGTTATAGGAATTCAAGCGTAAATGGCATCAAAGGCATAATGCATGCTTTAAGAAGTAATAATTACGTATGAGTACTCTTATCTTGCTTTCCCTACAAAAAATCTGAGTTAAGCCACCTGTCTCCAACACCCCACAAAAAGAAAAGATCGGTTGAAGATGTATTAGATATTTAATAATTCAATCTTCATTGTCAAGGTAGAAGGATTGTCAAAAGAATTTTAACATATTTTTCTGGGCGTTACACTTTGATGGAATTGATGGAGTCGGCCAGTACTTTAGAAGTATGCTGAAATATCTTCCGGAGAGGAAAAAAAAAAAGCCTACTTGGATTGAGATCGACTCTGATGTATAGTCAATGCACAAGGATAGCACTTTCTGGACTGTTGAATAATTTTGTTTCAATTCAAGCAGCTACAACGAGCACAGGGGAAGCTGAGGAAATTAATGGGCATGAGAGCAGACATTCATGCCGAGAAATGAACGTTGGTGGAGCCTTAAGCTATGTTTAGTTTCTATTTTTTTTTTTTAAAAAAAGAAACTTCAAATAGTTTTTTTAAGTTTTCAATATTCAATACAAACATCTTTTAAATAGCAAAATTTCTCTTATTCTCCAAAATCAAAGAAATAAAATTTTCATCAAATCATTTGCTCTATTTCCTGATAACTTAAAAACAAACACACAACGACCAAAAGAGCTTCCACCAAAACTTAAAAAAAAAATTAACACCTCTTATAAAAACTTTATTCAAACAACTATTCAAATATACCTATCCTCTTTCACAAACCTCAATACAAGCATATCTCAAAACCTTTTTATACAAACAACTTCTCATTGTTGCTACCCATTTTCTCAAAACCCAATACAAAACACATCTTCTTTTCAAGAACTTACAAAAATTCTCAGTAACAAACAAGCTTTTGGCTTGGGAATGGGGGTTGAGGATGCAAAGTTATCTTCAATGTCTTGAAAAGTGCCAATATCTTCTATGTTTGGATTCATTTTCATTTGTGGTATTCTTTCAGTAGGATTCTTAGTTAGGATTCAATGACCACATCTGTTTTGTTTATTTATTTGTTTGGATTGCAAGTGTTTTGAATGGTGATGTTTTATTGAGCACTTATGTGGTTTTTGTTTTCATTTGCAAGGAATATGGAATGATCAGATTTTATTGGGCCCTCCTCTCTTTATCGTTTCTTTCTTTGTTTTGAATGTTCATGGTTGGTTCTGTGCTCCTTTTTTCTTTCTAATATTTATGCCTTTTTATAGATTTATGTTCTATTTTTGCTCCTATATCCAAAAATTTGAACAGGTCATATTAGATATGGAATTCTATGTTGATAGTTGTTTTTAGAATGCCTTAACTTGCATATATTGCTGAAGAATATGTGTTGCTTGCATCTGAATGTTTGAGTCTCCAAGAATGTGAGATACCAATATTTTACCGATGATACTGTCATCATTTGTCTAATATAGTCATGTTCAGATTAGTTTCATCGCACAAATTTACACAGATATTTAAAGCAGCTGATGTTCCAATTGAATGGGAAGAGCACTACGTTGGGGACCAAATAGATCCTAGAACTCAAAGTTTCCTAACATGGGAAAGCTTAGAATCTGTACGACGAAATGGGGTAGGCTTGAAAGGGCCTATGGCCACACCCATTGGAAAAGGTCATCGTTCTTTGAATCTTACTCTTAAGGAAAGAATTAAATTTATATGCTAATGTTCGGCCTTGCTCCAGCCTCCCTGGCTATGAAACTCGGTATGATGATGTAAATCTTATCACTATTGAAATTCTCAATGAATCCCTGTATATTCACAAGATTGTGTACCAATTCACTTGAACAACTTGGTTAGTTCTCTATCTTGTGGCTATTTAAATAATCAAAATACTTGAAGTAAATAAATAAATTTGCATATGACAACGATTGGTTACGAAGGGAAATTCTTTGAAGAATTTCTTGAAGGTAAAATCCTACGGGGTAGCCAAACCCAGAAAAGACAATTTTATTATTTGAAAATCAAATTACAAATAAGTTCTCAATAACAAAACATTTGTATTGACTCTCTTAATTGACTAGACAAATGACCTGTTTGTCTTCTACCGCAGTAACAGTCAGAACTTCTGGCGATATTCAAATATTGCATTTTCTCTAGGAACTCCAATAGCTGAAATCCAATCAACGATCCTCCAAACTTGGAGCACGATCACACTCAAGGAGAGATGAAAATTCTCAAGTGAATTTTCACTCTCGAGCACTCAGAATATACTCTCGATAATTCCTGGCTAAAACTCCTCAAAGAGTTATTAAACCGAATCCCTTTAAATATAAAGTCTGGAAAGGGTTCCAATTGAGGTAGGACTCTACTAACAGATCAAGTCTATCGCGAGAACGTCTTCTGATGGATTGCTAATATTTCGCGATAACTCTTCACTGCAGTTTCTGATCCCAGTTCAATCTTCTGTTTTGGATACGTGCAGATCCTTATGAACTCGATTTACACATAACTGACTTATAGATAAAGTCAATAATTATTTTACATTTATCCAAAAATACAAATATAATGATAGGATAAACTCTATCATTTAGTCACTTAGTCCTAGCCAAACTTTTGTATTTACAACTATATGCGAAAACACAGAAGGGGAGTACAGTGGAGTTGAACATCAAGTAAGTGTACTTTGATATATACAGATGAATGTTGGCAATATTAGATGCGCTTGAATCTGAACTTGTTCCCTACTTTTGATGCTAGTTGGTCAGAGTTGTGGTTGAAAGCCTCAAGATCATTACTCGACGGGCCAATTTGAGGGTGGCTCAATATGCTTTTCACTATGCCAAGACCCATGGAAGAGGAGAGTGTCTGCAATACACAAAGCGAACATTATGCAGAAAACTGATGGTCTTTTTCTAAAGGTCTGCACTAGCAGATGCATAGACTATAGATTCTAGATTGTTTAACCTAATAACATCATCTTGACTTCAGTTGGCTTTGCTTGCAGTGTTGTCGTGAGGTTGCAGAGAAGTACTCTGAGATTACATATGAGGAAGTTGTTATTGACAATTGCTGTATGATGGTCTAGATATGAGTCTCTCTATGATCATTCAATTTGATGCGTGTGCATATGGGTTTCCTTTCTTGCAATGTCCTATCTTAATAAATAAAACCATTTTAACTTTTAAGGCATGCTGTGAAATTGCATTTCTTCCAGCATGTAACTTTATGCACTGACCTCTGGTTTTATTAAATGCGCAGCTTGTGAAGAATCCAGCTCTTTTTGATGTATTGGTGATGCCTAATCTATATGGTGACATTATCGGTGACGTATGTGCTGGGTTGGTAGGGGGATTAGGCTTAACACCAATCATCTATAACTAGATCATCTGGCGTTATGACTTAATTTGCAGCTGCAATATTGGTGAGTGAGGAATTGCCCTGGCTGAAGCTGTACATGGTTCAGCACCTCAGATTGCTGGGAAGGTTAGACCTCAAAGTGATTTATGATTTTTGTGTTTCCAATATTGGTATGTAATCATGTATAGCCATTTATATGCCTTCTCGTTTTAAAAATCGTGCTAGATCTTCCCCTTCCTCCTGTCACTGCGGATATTAAACTTTGATTTTTGGCCTTGCTCGGAGGATTAGCATGAAACATAAGTTTCCTATAGGTTATCCAAAAGATGATAATCCCCCCTCCCCTTCCTTCTAGGTTCAAGACATTATTCAGTTTGTGTTCATCCTATATTACCATACCAGACACAATTAGGTTTTCTGGGACTTTTATAAACAGGGTATTTCACTGATTAAGATGAGAAAGGGAAGAAAGCTCTGTTAGTCATGTGGCTAGTGTAGGTACCGTTTGGTATGATGAGATGGTAGAATTACGTATCCTTAGAATAAGAAAAAAAGGATGGTAGAATGGTCGAATTTCCAGGATGATTTGTTTGAGAGAATAGAACCTGAACAGGCTTCTAAAGCAGTCAAAAAGTGGTGGCAGACTATTCCACTTTGATGCCCATTCTACAAATAATAATAATGGTAATACTAAGACCTTCAACAGGTGTTCCCTTGATCTTATACAGTTATAGGTGTTGTTATTTTTATTCTTGACCATCAGTGATATGGGACACTAGTACTAGGTGTTGCATTTTTAGTTAGCCTTTTTAGACAAGCTGTAACTGAGTCTTTTTACCATGGCACTTCTTCAAAGTGCCAGCAATTAATGACACATGGCCTAGAGAAGATGGTTTTAGGAGAGGATTATAGACTACAATTTTTTTTGCAACTTTCTCCTTTTGGTTCCTTTCGCCCCCCTCTTCCGCCCTCTAAAACATCCCTTGTGCTACCATACACACTTGTAACTCTGTGTTTCTTTAAGCATACTTCCTATGAAACAAAATGTGTGAAACTCAGTTATATTTGTTGTGGTTGAGTTTATATAGAATTTGGCGAATCCAACTGCTTTGCTGCTGAGTGGTGTCTCAATGCTGCACCATCTCAATCTCCATGATAAAGCTGATCAGATCCAAAATGCTATCCTCGACACAATTGCAGAAGGGAAGTACCGAACAGCTGACCTTGGTGGTAGTTCATCTACTAGTGACTTCACAAAGGCAATTTGTGATCATCTTTGAAGTATGTCTTACTATAGGATTTGAGTTTTGCATTGAGTTGTCGACAAAGAATGTCTTAGGTTGCGTTTGGATGTTGAAGTGAGTTGAGTTGAGTTGAGTTGAGATAATAAAATATTGTTAGAATATTATTTTTTAATATTATTATTATTTTGAAATTTGAAAAGGTTAAATTATTTATTATATTTTGTGTTGGAATTTGAAAAAGTTATAATGATGAGTTGAGATGAGTTATGAATCCAAACGAAGCCTTAATGTCTCATATGACTGTTCCTTAGTTTGCAGCATTGTTTCAATCCACACTACTTTTGGATTTAACTTCTAATCACTTCAGCCAGTCACTGGGAAAGAAAAATAATGGCGTAGCATTGTTTCAATCCACTCTACTTTCAAGAATGAGCCTTTGGATTAGGAGATTGTGGGATGATGTTTTGCTCTTGTTGTAGGGTTCTTTACTTTTTAATAAATTCTTCTTCCTTTTATCCCATTATTGTCGTCCTAGGAAATGAAAAATGATGTTTGTTCTATCCATCAAGTTCAGTTAATCTACTGATCATTGAAAAAAAAAAACACTAACGTAACACGTTATAGCCAATTATAGGAGGACTACACGTCTGAAACTCATGTACAGTTAGCTTTTAAATAATTTTAAACAATGTACATTTAGCATAAATATTAGAAAATAATAAAAGAAAACAAAATAAATATTTTTCTATTTGTATTTCAAAAGATCTTTAAATGTTTTTCTTTGGATTTCTTGGAATATTAACTTCTTTATTATATCTAAAAACTAAAGTTTATTTGTTCTTTTAGATTATATGTATTTTAACAACGGTTTCTTTATGTGTTCTTTTTTATTTTAACTTCAGCTAATTTTCAATTCTTTTTAAATAATATATTTGTTTTATAACAGGACAATGCTACTTAGCCATTTGAGTTTGCCACTGAGATGGACCGCTTAATCTAACAATACCATGTGGCACTGTCAAGTCATATTAAAAACAAAAAACAAAACATAAACTCATTTAACTTTTAACAATGCTCTACATGCAACCGTCGCCCACAACCGTTGGAGAATCAGTTGAGCCGATATATTAAAAAGAAAAAGAAAATCACAGAATCGACGAAATGGGAAGGAGGGAGGGAAAATCAAATTTTAGATTTCAGGAGAGGGAAAATCGCTTTCGCGTCTGGGTCTGGGACGGAGGAACTGGGAAGATTCAGACTTGTGTAAAGCTAAAGCTTAACCTAGTAGATCAGGAACCCCCAATGTTAGACGTGCATCAAGCACTCAATTCTCATACAATCTAATAAAAACCCAGTTGTTGTACCAATAGTGAGCCCTAGAATCCATTACTGTTGTTGGGTCCGGCACCGGTTTTCACTTTCTAATCTTGGTTCTGATGGAAATGCTTTGACGACGATTGGCTGCTATGGAACTGCTACTCTCACCCACTTTGAGTTCAGGGCTATATATATCTTCATCAATCTCCTCCTTCGCTATTTCCATTTCAATAAATTCTAATATCTTCTAAGATGATGATATGAACTCATGTGACTGTGGCACTGTGGTTGGCGGCACAACTGAGGGAAGCTTGGAGAGAAGGGCTTCGAGGCTGCTCATGGAAGGTGTTATTTTCAAAGGCTGGTTGTATTGGTGATCATAGAATTCAGTTGGGGATGCAAGAGCAGTGCCTTGGAACTGCCATGCTTCTGGGGTGCCGTATCCATCCACGTTGAAGGGGAATGGGAAGGAGGATGGATGGGGTAAAAGCACGCCTGGGATGCTTTCAATGTAGCTGAATTTCTTTCTTAGTGAAAGAAAAAAAGGAAAAAAAGAAAAGAAAGAAGGAACGAGTTTGAAGGACATTGTTGGAATGACTTGTTAAAATCTGAAAACCAAGTGAGACAGAGAGAGAGAGAGAGACTTTGTGAATGGCTCCTTTTCTTTTTTTTTTTAGATAAAAATCAAGGAGCTTCACATTTTTCTGGCTTGAAGCAGCCAAATATATTTTTCTGTTTTGCCAGAAAAAGCCTACATGTCTTTGGTTACTCTCTAAAATATTAATTGGTTTTTGTTCACAATGTATCTTGTCCATGAAGGTATCCATAAGCTGTCCGGCTAAACTAGGAGGGTCGTCAAGCAAAGTAGCCACAAAGACATTAACCACCCTTTTCTCTTGTTCTGTGGCTTTGAGGCTGAACCAAGTGAGAAATTTTACTCTAAAATCTTCATCCAGGTGCCCTTCATGCTCTAGCCATTTGACCACTTGCACAGAATGCTCATAATCAATTTCCTCTAGGTGCTTTTTACAACCGATATCTGGAACTACTCGCATTCCACTGCACTTACAAGGAGTGGAAGGAGAAACAATTTCAATGAAAAGAGACGGTGAGCAAAACCTTTCACTCTTGCTCTTGTTGATGTCGACCAACGGTTGAAGCTTTGCAGGATGTGCTAATTTAATGTTACCAAACTTGGTTGACTCCACCTGAAGATGATCTTGCGCTATAATTGTATGTTCTGCCTTTCCATGTTTTAAAGCTGTAAAAAAGCTTCTATCTGATTCGGGTGTCTCCCATTTAGCTTCCAAAACACCTAATACCACCGTGCTGCTAAAAGTTTTGGAGGTTAGTTTTAAATGGAATACTTTTATACCAGACTTGAACTGTGCTTCCCATGTCCGAAGTTTCTGACAAAAAGATTGAGTTAGAAGAGATGCGGAGATCCAGAAGATCAGAGGAGATGGAGAAGATCAGAGGAGACGAATCTGACGAAGATGGAGATCAGTTTCAGAGTAGATGGAGATGGAGAAGATCAGAGGAGAAAGGGTACGTGGAGATAAGAAGGAGAAGGAAAAGGGAAAGGGAAAGGGAAAGGAGGGAGGGAAAAGCTACCGGGGGTCCGGGAGACCAAACTGAAACAAATCGCAACATTATTTCGAATGAAACGGTTCGTTTCATTAAACCACCATGTAGGACACGGGTACGCACTGGTCCCCCAAGACGGTTGCATTTAGCATTTTTCTTTAACTTTTCTTAGTGTAAGAGTAGTATTTCTCTTCCAACAATATTGACACTTGATTAAATGGAATAAATATACCATGCTTTTTGAGATGCACACACATGACATGGATATCATTTATAATGAATATATACAAATGTAAAACAAATAATAAAAAAAATCTCATATTTTATTTTAAGTGAAATTGAGAAAATTCTATTTTGAGGGGACAAGACTCTTTCTTTGATATTCCAATTCACAAATCATTTAGATGTCGAGTTTGCAGAAATGTAAATGCTACTTAATTACCTCTTTTCAATAGCACTGTAATAATCCATTTGGGTCACAACAATAATTCCCAACTCCAAATGTCGATCATTGAAGTCCGAGAAGTATTTAATGATTATCAAGTTCGAATTAGAATTGATCAGAGAACATGAAGAAACATGAGAATGAAACGAATTCCATACGTATTGCCGAAAAGACTTCATTAGTCTTCAGAGAATTGCTTAATATATTAATTTTTAAAGAGAATTGCTTAACACCTCTCCCAAGTGTCCTAGCCCCCACTTGCCCGAGTACTGTCGATTTTAGATCCCACAAAAGTCAAGTTCGCACCTACACTCAGCGACCAATGAGGGAACACCTCTTCCAAGTATCGCAATCCCCCCTCATTGTAAGTCAGTAAGCCGCGCTTGCACCCGCCAAACAACGGGGGATCACCTCTCTCAAGTGTCTCAGTCCCTTTTGCCCCAGCATGATTGATTCTAGATCCGATCCTGTCAAAGTCAAAGTTGGGCATGCACTCAGTGACCATTGGGAGAACACCTCTCCCAAGTATTCCAGTCTCCCATTTTCATAAGCCGATAAGCCGCTCCTGCACCCAATGATCAACGGGGGAACATCCTTCCCAAGTGTCTTAGTCCCCCCTTTACCCTAGTGTGGTCGATTCTAGATCTTGCTAAAGTCAAACTCATGTCCGCACTCTATGAAAAATAGGGGAATACCTCTCCTAAGTGTCCTAGTCCCCCATCGCCATAATCTGATAAACCGCATCTGAACCTTAGTGGTCAAAGGAGGGAATGCCTCTCTTAAGTGTCTTAGTCCCTCCTCGCCACCCAACGTTGTCGATTCTAGATCCCACCTGATTCTTTAAGTCGATCCTCTACTCTAGAACCTCTGCAGTTGCATTTTCTCTAGCGAATGCCAAGTTCTTACATTCATGCCACACCCACTGCAGCAGGTTACCTCTGGGAACGAGCCTCCAGACTTCACACAACACAGGTTTCCTTCGAGAACGAGTTGACAGGTTTGACGATTGCCTAAAATGGACCCAGGGGGTCAACGGGCTCACTAACAACTTAAGTGTTGGTTACTAAAAATAAACTCTAACATCTACACATAAATGCAAACATCAAACAAACAGCTCAAATCAAGGAGTAAAAGCCCACTAAACACCAGCACTCATTGCTAATGAGCTCTGTCTCCTGCACTAGCTCAATCGATTCCATCTCTAGCTCGGTTCGCAACAATGTGGTCGTGCTCTATCTCCTGCACCTAGTGCGATCGAGCTCTCTCTTTCGGCTTGCTCTCTCTCCCAGTGTAGTCGATTTCAGATCCCGTCTAGTTAGCAGCAACGTGATTGAGCTCTTTCTCCTGCCGCAGCAACGTGGTCGAGCTCTGTCTCCCATATCAAGCGCAGTCGATTCCAGATCCCGTGATATTCTCTACAAAGATGCTCCGCGCTTACACCTCGGCAGCAACATCTTCTCTAGCAAACGCTGAGCTTTGGTTGCCAAGCAAATGCTCGCCACCTTGCGAGGTCCAATCTAGCTCTCCAAGCCGAGCTCTGCAATCGCCTTCTTGCGTGGATGAGTCCAGCTCCCACCCAACTCTTGGAAGCTGAGCCCTATGCTTAAATATCATCAATGTCTCAACAAACAAAAGATCAATGATCAATGTTCAAAGTTTATTTTTTATAGGTAGCTTGATTTGTAGATTTTCATAATCCTTTTGTGGAGCAAGACAACCTTAAAAATCGCATGGTTACTAGAAAGGATAAAATCTCCTGGTCCATGTGGAACCCCAAACCTAACTCCATAATATGCCATTAGGAAGGGACAAGAAAAGGACAGAGATGAGACAAAAGTTGAGGAAAGAAAAATGTGTTAGGAGGGAAAGGGAGGAAGTAAGGGCAAAATGAGGGAAAAGGAAGAAAAATGTCAAACATGCAGTAACGGTAGGAAAATATGAAGTGACATAAAGTCGACTTTTTCACCAACCACTGATAAGGGCTTAGCAAAAGGGATCTGAGATCAAAGACTTTCAGAGGCTTCTTATTCTTCTTCCACACTTGTGGGTGACTAGAGAGAGTTTCTTCAACTTTCAGCCAAGAAACTCTAGTGTTATCATTTATACAATAAGTTATGAGATATTGTAAAATACTCTCATTTATAATGGATTTGCACCCCAAAATGACCCATGGACGTAGGTCCTGTGCCGAATCACATAAATCTATATATCTTATTCTCTATTTATATTTGCTGCATTTATCTTCTATTTACTTCAATGGATGTATGTACATATACTGTACTGCCACTCTAGACTGCCATCATGGGCCTCAAACCATAGTGATCAAGGCCGAAACAAAACATGTGGGTCAAAGATGATTCTTTCTCCCTCTTCAGTCTGTTCTTACAAAACACGCTTTAGTAGGTCCACCAATAGGTTTCCTAATAAAAAAAAAATACTAATTTGATAGTTGATCACCATGTCATGACTAATAGAAAATTTGCACATATTATAGTATGTACGGCAGGAATTTAAAATAAAGAAAATATATAAATTTAAGGAAAAATAAAATAAAATAAAATAAAAATGTTTATAAGTTAAATTTCAAAAAATAACATTAAAAATTCCTAAAACATATTAAAATATATAAATTTGAAAAAGTTAGTAGATTTCTTAAAATCCATAAAATGAAAAATATAAAAACTAAATATAAAAAATAACATTAAATTTTAAAAAAATACAATCTTAAAAACAAAGTTGATTAAAAATTATTTCTAAAAATAAAAATAAAATTAATAAGAGAAAATAAAAAATAAGTGGAAAGATTTTCTTAACTAATTTACTTGAAAAGATATAAAAAGACCTAACTGATTTGCTATTTTTATTTTTATTTTTTGTCTTGTTCATTTTTCTACAACATATAGGTGATTTTTATTTTTCAATTTTACCCTTTTTTAAAAATAATATTGTTTTTTACTGTTCATGCTGACATTGTATATTGACCGTACGCTTTGAAAAGTTTGAAATGTTCAGCGTACGTAATATGATACGTGTTATATTCTGATTGATCATGAAGTAGCCGTTAACCACCACATCAGCAGAGTAGACAAAAAAAAAAAAAAATACCACATCAGCAAATTTTATTAGGAGACTAATAAAATTTTGACAAAGAGACCGTTTTGAAACTTGACCAAAAGTATAATCGATAGTATTAAATTTTTTTAAACCAGAGGTACCAGTTTTTGAAAGGGTGCAAACTCCAGATACTTGAATAGTAATTTTCCCTTAGAAAAGCTCAATTTCAAAACTTCATCAACTGGTTTTTTGGAAAAAAAAAAAATTAGTCTAGGCCTTTACTGTTTGTAAAATTACTATTAGTTTTAAAGTTACTGCTTGTATATGTCCCGTTTGGTTGTTATACTTATTTGAGTTCAACTCAATTCGATCTAATTTTAAGTTAAGTCTAATATTTAAATACTTAATTTTCAAATTATTAAACTTATCTCAACTTAAAATCTTTTTACATGTAAGACCAACAATATTTTTCAATTTAATATTTCTTTATACGTAAGACCAACAATCTTTTTCAAATTTATATAAATACATCTAAACTTATCTTAACATTCAAACACATTTAAATTCATCTTAACTAGATCCCATAAAACTTATTTTACCATTTTAATTCACTACTATCCATAAAAAGTTCAACTCAACTCAATATCCAAACACAATCTTAATCTTTTAAAACATTTGCCGCGTCATGTTCACATTGTGCATGCCCATTAAGTAGTAGTATACCACATGATTTCGGGGCACGTACTAAGGATTTATTTAGATAGTGAGATGAGATGAGATAATTTTAAATAAAAGTTAAAAGTTAAATAAAATTTTGTTAAAATAATTTTTTAATATTATTATTATTTTAAAATTTGAAAAATTTTAATTATTTATTATATTTTATATAAAAATTTAAAAAAATTATAATAATAAAATGAGATAAATAAAATCTTCCGCATACAAACCGACCTAAGTCTGCCATAGATTATTTTTGAAAAGACTTGAAATTCGATGATTGATTGAATATGGCACTTTAACTTTAACATTTGTGATGGCGAAATTGAAACGGAAATTTTTTTATTTTTTTTTAGAAAAGATTCGACCAAATATATTAGCCATCGCCCGTAATGACACAGACGTGGTGGAAATTAAAAATAATAAAACTCATGTATTGTGTTTATTTTTTTTCTGAAATTTATAATTATTTTCTTCCTAAATGTTATCGTAACGTTTCTCAAGTTATATGATTTCATTTGGCGCTGCATATTTGCTAGATTTGAATGTTAAATTGAATTGAGATGAATTAAATTCTTTATAAATAATAGTGAATTGAGATGGTGAATTAAATTTTATATAATCCACCTAAAATATATTTAGATATTAAGATCAGTTTAGATGTATTTATAAGAAGTTAAAAAAAATTACAGGTCTAACATGTAAAGAAGTGTTGAATAGATAAAAATTGTGGGTTATAAAGATGTTTTAAGCTGAAATGAATTTAATAATTTAAGAGTTAGGTATTTAGATATTAGACTTAACTTAAAATTAGACTAAACTGAGTTAAACTCAAATGAGACTAAGAACCAAATGGGGCTTAGAGGTCCTAAGTCCAGGTTGGACTCCATACTTTTCTGCCAAGTTTTTGAAAGTGGTAAATCCCGATCCAGAATCTAGAGAGTTCAAAACAGAAACCACAAACAAAAGAACCAAGACAACCAGACACTAACGAGGATGCAGTTGTTGTTTGGATGGTTAGTTGAGGTGAAATAAATTGAGATGAAATTTAAAAATAAAATATTATTAATTTATTAGAATATTATTTTTTAATATTATTATTGTTTTAGAATTTAAAAAAATTAAATTTTTTATTATATTTTATTTGTAAATTTAAAATAATTATAATAATAAGATGAAATGATATAAAATAAAACAATTTCGCCTAATTCGTTTGGTTGTTAAAAGCTGAGTAGAAGGACCTCAAATTGGGACAATCCTGGACCCAACTGCTAAACATTAGGGCATATAGCATTATCCTACTGCCAAACCTAACATGATACATGTCTTTCTTCTTCTTCCTGTTTTTCCTCTTTTTGTGAGGGGTAAACTCGATGCCTACATATGCAGTCCAACAAAAATCCTTAAAAATACTATTTTAGTCATTCAAATAAATTCCCTGAGTCAGGTTTAGATTGCATAAATCGTGAAAAATCCAAGAGAAGTCAACTACAATTGCCATCCTTCTTATTTTTTTGGGAATGTACTACAATTGCCATATCAAAACAATTTTCATACTCAATATCCGATTTCATTTCATCCGAAAGGGTTAGGTCCGTTTGGATACAGAAATCCGATATTTAATCCGACTAGTTAATATGATAAAAGGTTATACAGTTTCCAACAAACATCTAGTTCGGAGAATCAAAACAAACAAAATCATAAGTAATGGCTTTCCTCCCTAATGCCCAGGTACCAAAGAAAGTAGATCAGCCTCAGTCCTGCTTGTCATCTGCCACTCCCACAGGTTTTGAGAAAGGTGGAGCAGGTTCAGTTTCCACCCCCGCCTGGAAACATGAAATCCCATCTCAGTTACCATTCGAGGAGGCCCTAAGCACTAAAACAACAGCCATATATGCGCTAACACGCAACATATGCAAGCAGGAGAGAGATGATATAAAAGAATATGTGCGTGCGGGTGCGGGTGCGGGTGCGGGTGGGTGTCCAAAATAACTTGAAAATCATCAAAGGTAAAAACGTTACAGTTCCACACTACTGAGAACAAGAACGAATAATAACAATCAGTGTCTCCATTGCACAAAATATTACAGGGTGTAAAAAAAAAAAAAGCATAATTTTCTTAATTTGATCCCATGCAGAAGGATCAGTTATCCTCTTTGAAACCAAGTCAACAAGTTTTGCTCAGTTCAGAATTTCACAACACTGCTAAAAACATAATCAAAAGCTTTCAACACCATTTCTTAAATCACGCACATAAAAGAACAAGTGATTGAGACATTTTCTTTCAACTGTGACTAAAAAGGGAAAGCAAATGAATGCCCATGAAATCAACACACGGAGCGTGGCAATGAATTAAGCATTTTTGGGTCTTTATTTTGGTAGGGTCAGATGTAAAATACTTGCATCTCTTTTTTCATCCAGGGGCAAGGAAAATATATTAAGCCAAAAATCTTCTTCCAGTTATTAAGACAATGAACTGGCTACGTCAATATTATTATTTCTTTTTTGTTTTGAAATAAGTAACCGACTACATTAATAGTTAAGGACGACTTCATTATGGAGTTAAAGGTGATAACTCCATAATGAGTATAGATGGTGAATGGGATCCCACATTACTTGAGAGGAGAAGTTATTATTCTTTATAATTATTCTAAGGAGCTCCAATTGTACTACCATTGACAAGTTGTTTTGGAGTATAGGCCCAAATGTGGCTTGGGCAATCTTTGGGCCATTACAAATGGTATATTGTGATAACCCTATATTGAGTGAGTATAGGTTACGTTAAAATTAGGGACAGAAATAGTTAGTATCCCCCAAGATCTTCATTCATTATACAATAGTAAACTTCAAATACCAAATACAAAAATATCATCACAAGAAGACTATTGTGATACCCCATATGATAAGGATAATGGTAGGTGGCGTATGAGATCTCACATTGCTTAGGAAGGAGAAGTTATTGCTTTTTTTAGGGTTCCAATGGGGCTATAATTGCATCATTGACTAGTCCTTTTAAGTTATAAGCCATGTGGTTTTAGGCTTCCCATTGGGGCATTACACCTTATCTAACAACCCAACTCAAATCAGAGATTGTATTTCATATAATCCCCAGCTTGGAACAAAGAAATTCAACCCAACCACGACCTGACATCTTGGTAAATGAATTAGTTAACTGAGCTTTTGACTTCACATATAAAGTAACGACTTTGTAATTTATAAACTTGTCACAAAGCAAAGTGGCAATCAACTTAAATGCGCTTAGTTCCTTGAAGAACAAGTGGGTGTATCCAAAAATTCTCATGGGTGTATCCACTATAAAACCCAACTCTTCAAGAAAGTTTCCCACCACGTAAAATCACAGGATGTGTGAAATATAGATTGATGTTCTATTCTATAGGGGTGGGTGCTACTCCCACAGAGGGTGGCCACCGAGAGAGTCACCAAATGGGCAAAATATTTGTCTTTTTTTTTTCAAACATTTTTTCAAACTCATTAAACATTTTCAAAAAAATAAAATAAAAATCACAAATTCATTAAAAAAAAAAAAACTCAATCAGCCACCATCAGTGATCACCATCTGTGGGATAAGCATTTCCCATTCTATAGTGGATCTAGTAACAATTCTTTGTTTCTTACTTTTCTACATAACCAAATTGCCTCTCAGGAATGTGAATCAGATACCCAAGATTCTGAGCTATGTTAAGTTGCAACCCAATGTGGCATCTTAGTTGTCTCTTTAAGCTGGCCAGCCAGACTAATGGATCGTTTGGACACTTGGAGTATCTCAGAAATGGTCTGTGAATAGTAGTGAAATGGTCTGTGAATAGTAGTGAAATGGTTTGTGAATAATAGTAAAATGGTTTAAGTTAAGATGTTTTAATAGGCCAAACTAGCAACTTGTAATACCCCGCAAGGAAATACAAAGATCAAGATGGTACAATTGTCAAATATTGGGAATTTGACAATGATAATCCATGAATTTGTTCAAGTGGAAGTAATGATCCTTAAGAGAATTGAGATTTTTGTACTTAATTGAGTCATTTAGGATCATGGCAAAATAACTTCCACCATTGCTCTAATTGAGATATTTGGAGCAATGAAAATTTTTGTGAAAATGGGTTGCCAAGAGGCCAATAGAAGGATGACAAGTGGCATGAGAAGGACTTGCCACCTCAATGGGCTTGGTGATTGATTCATAGCAAGTCATGGAGGCTAGATGGATATGAAAACGGCCCAAAACTTTGGTTAAATTGATGGTCCAAGCTTGATAAGAAAAGGGCCAAAGAAAGGTCCAAGACAAGGACCAATGTAAGGCCCAAAGTTAAGGCCCAACTTAGTAAGCTATTGAGGTCCAAAGAGTCCCAACAAAACTAAATATGAGGCCCAAGGGAAGGCCCATTTCGAGGCCCATATTAAGGCCTAACTTAGTAGAAACGTGGGGCCAAAGTATTACTAAACTTGGAGAACAAGTATATCCAAGAATCTCATCACGTCAACAGGAAACCTACCACCTAGCAAATAGTTGTTGTAAAAACCCTTCATCCATGCACCCCTAGGATTCATTTTTCTGCCAAGTTCAGCCCTCCATCATGAGTTTAGATTTCCATTTTTGAGAACACCTCATAATGCCATGAACAATAGCACATAGTAACTTTGACAATTCTCCAAGCATGATGTATGTATGGCCGATTACTCCTAGCATTATTCCTCTGAAAATTTTTCTGCAACTTAGTTCCTTTCTTCTTGATTTAGATCAACCATCTGCAGCTACATAGTCTTCAATTCTACAGAACCAACCACACTGTGTGCAGCCGATTCACTCCAAGAACAAGCCACCAGATTTTATGATCATTCAAACAGCTTTTTCATAAAATTTTCTGCAAAAGCTTAACCCTCTTTCATGCTACTTAACTCTGAAAACTCCAGACCTAATGTTAGGACAAGAACAGTTCCTCCATAGTCACTCATGAGTCAAGCTGTTGCACCTAGGAAAAGAGATACGGCCATGCAGCAAACTCAGCCCTCTTCACATGCCTCAAGCCTTGTCTTTTATGTCTGAATTAGGGTTCCAAGCTATCCACTTACTTGCTTGACCAACTGCCTTCCACTTGACAGCATAGCTGAATTAGATTGATGGAGGAAGTTAGTGAAAACCATGTGCTTTTCTCGGCTTAAGCTTTTCCTTTCTTTTCTTTTTTTTTTCTGATAATTAATAAAAGCTTTATTATCATGAATAGGCAAAGCCCAAGTATACAGGAAGTATACAAAGGAAATACCTACTACACTCTAGAAGCAGAAAAAGACTAAAACAGATTCATTACATCATCAACATCCCTTACAAAAATCCTAACCCACAAAGACAAAGTAGAAAAGAAAAAATTACGAAGTTCGCCAAGAGAACACTCTGTCTTCAAAACATCTTCCATTCCTTTCTAGCCAAATACACCACATTAAACACAAAGGAATCAAATTCTAGCTGGCAGCCACTGATTTCCTCCCAACAAAATCTCTCCAACATGCAAGAAGATCTACCACTTCCTTTGGCATCACCCAAAATAATCCTGTCCGACTCAAAACCTCAACCCATAAAGTCATTGCCACCTCACAATGAAGAAAAAGATGATTTACAGATTCACCATCCTTCTTGCAAATGACACACCAGTCAGCAATACACATGCCACGCTTTCTAAGGTTATCCGTGGTCAAGACTCTCCCTAGGGCAACCACCCAACTGAAAAATGCCACCTTAGAAGGAACCTTCACTCTCTGTATAGCTTTCCAAGGGAAATCACAACCAGGATGACCAACCAACACCTTATAAAATGAACTGATAGAAAATCTGGAATTCCCAGAAAGATCCCACAGTAAGCTTTCCCACAGTAAGCTTTCACTTCCCTGCCTCAATTTTGACTTATAAATCCTTCCCAGAAAAACAGAAACATCATTCACTTCCCAATCATTTACCTCTCTGATAAAGTCAACGTTCCAAATAATATTGTTATTTGTATGGAGGAAATAATCTGCCACAGCAGCATTTTGGTCCCTTGCAATCCTAAAAAGAGAAAGAAAATCAATTTTGAGAGCTGATTCCCCACACCGAATATCATGCCAAAAAGGAATCCTCTTTCCTTCCCCCACCTTGAATGAGATTTGTTTCGAGAACTTCCCCCAACCTTTCCTAATAAACTTCCATAAGCTCACCCCATACGTTCCTCTACCTTCATTAGAACACCAATCCCCCACCCGATCCCATACTTAACAGTAACCACATTCTTCCATAACGCATCTTGCTCTAATTGATATGTCCAAAGCCATTTCCCAAGCAGTGCTTTGTTGAACATCCTTAAATTCCTCACCCCCCAATCATCCACGAGAAATAGGTTGACCAAGCTTGTTCCAACTTACCAAATGATCCTTTTTCTCCTCACCTAAGCCTCCCCATAAGAAATTCTGAAAAACTTTCCCAATTCTATTTGCCACCCCTGCTGGTAAGGGGAAACGAGAAAGAAAATAAGTGGGGAGATTTGACAACGTGCTCTTAATCAAAGTAATACAGGCCCCTTTAGACAAATATATCTTTTTCCAACCAGCCAACCTTCTCTTGATCTTCTCAATCACCCCTTCCCAAATGGAAACAGATTTATGAGGGGCACCCAACGGGAGGCCAAGATACTTCGGCGGCAGCAATGAAACCTTACACTCCAGAGTTTTGGCCAGATCTGAAATATTGGCTACTGTACCCACTGGAACAATTTCAGACTTGTTAAGATTAATCTTTAGGCCTGAAACAGCTTGAAAACACAAAACACAGCGATAGTACTCTCAAAGATGGAAGATGATTTTGAAGCTGAAGCTTTTCTTTCAAGGAAAAAGCTACTCTCACCGAGAGTTGGGTCCCGAATTTTTATTTTTTATTTTTTACTTAGTGATTAAGGAAGTGTTTTTTAATGATGTTGTGAATTTTTAAATAAAAATGTTTAAAGGTATAAAAAAAATGAAAAAAAAAATTGCCCTTGTCGGGACCCATCTCGAGCTACACCCTCGGTGGGTGTAGCACTGCTCTTCTTTCAAACCCTCCCTCTTTTCCTGCAACTTAATGCCAAGTGTCTCTAATTTATAGCCCCAATATGCACATGGGAAGATTCCCATAGTAGCACCTGAAAAACACTTAGATTTTTTGAGCTGGAATTGATAGAAACCGAAAAGCTAATGGTTTCACTTGGGAAGAAAAACCAGCAGCACCCCTGGTTTCTTTTGGGACACAAACACCCTCTGAAAATCTGCAACCTCTACACCTTTTTACACTCGACTGGTCTTTGTCCATAGGTTAATGATGAGGCATACTTAACTGTGCACACATTGACAATCTGAAAACACTATCAAGCACTCCACGGAAAACATCATACCATTTCATTTCCACAAAAAGGGGCAACACTTCGGCCTTGTTCACTTTCACAAAACTTTTCATTTCATCTCATCTCATTTAATCATTACAATTTTTTCAAATTCCTACATAAAATAAAATAAACAATTCAACTTTTTCAAATCCCAAAACAAAAATAACATTAAAAAATATATTTTAACAATATTTTATTCAACTTTTAACTTTTATCTTAACTTATCTCATCTCATCTGTGAAAACAAACGAGACCATAGCCATTTTTAGCCATCTTTCTGTATTGATTTTCAATTGAGTGATTTCCTAAGGTAGGGAGTAGGATTTGATGAAATAGTAGTAGAAGACGATTGGCCCTATAAATACCACTCTCCTTCCCTCACTTCCATCCATGCCATCCTCAAGCATAACATAGCTCTTGTGATCGTGAAATCGAGAGACTAGTGTGAGCTCCTTCAAAAAAGTTGGTTCTTGAGAGCTCTAAAAGCCACGGTTTGGTGAGTAACTCTACCATATCTCCTTATTGGAAGTTAGATTAACATGTTAGGCTTTGATTTATTGTATGAAACAGAGATTTCGATTGAGTTATGACTTGAATCTAATTAGCATGATGATATGATCTGATCTAGTGTTTAGTTAAGTGTTACCCTTCAGATTTACTACAGTCCACTAAGAACATTGGCTTAAAATCACATATAGTGAAGGTTGGCAATATGCATGTCTCGGGTTAGACGAATTTCTCATATTGGATGTTTGATTCATGAGATTCTAAGGTCTTAAGTGGAATTAGGATATGGAATATATGAAGTTTGTGAGAACCTTGGTGAAATCTAGGGCCAAAATGCAAATAGTGAAAGTTTAGGGTTAAAATTGCAATTTCAGGAAAGTTAGGGGTAGATTTGCAAATACTGTTACCCTTTGAATCTGGAAATTTCTTATAGTTATATGATTTCCTAACTTAGAATATATCTTATTTCAGCCCACAACAATTCATAAAAACCAAAGGAGTTTGTAAGTTAGCTTCTAACTTTTGAATAATTTATCTATGATTCTTGTATAAACAACACATTCATGTTATAAACGTTATTTTGATCATGAAATGTCATATGATACATCATTGAGCATTTGGCTATTTGCATACAAGACATGTGTTATGTTACTTTGCACAAAGCATGAAATAGTACTGTTTTAGCATGATATATGAAAATATGTCATTTTAGCATGAAGTATACCGTTATGAAAGGAACACATGTAATGAAATATGTTGTCGTGAGCATAGCACGAAAAATATTTTTGTCACGACACAATGTTGGCTTCAAATGGAGTGGCAACCCCTAAGTTGATGAAGAATAGTCAACGGACTTCGAATGGGTCATTTTTAAAGAATTCCAGAGCGAAGTAGTATATGGGACCTAACGCTGATGGGTGCATAATGTTATGAGATGTTTATGATCAATGCATTGAAAAATCTATATGCACAGCTCCGATGAGGTAGTTACAACTTAAGTTAATGCATTTCATGAACAGATCAAGTTCATGTTATTTAAGTATGTAACTATGAGTATGCATGTTTTGCAAGAACCCTTATGTTTTTATTACGTTTACTGTATGATGAGTTGTTTCTTGAGTATTCAACTAATTTTTGTATGTTCTTATGTTTTAACCTCTCCAAGTGAGAATCTTTATGAGGATGGAGGTACAGGACATGACTTGGCCCAGGGAGTCGAGGCCAAGGCCTAGACAGTTTATGACATGCTTAGTTTTATGATTTTCAGTTTAATAAGTTATTCTTGATAAGCACATGAGACTTGATTGGTTTTAATAAGTGCTTCCGTAGGCTCTCTTTTGGATTTCAAGTATTTTAATAAAGGTTGACTTTATTTATTTATGGAATCTTTTGTATCTAGTCCCCCGAGATTTCTAAAACTGGCTTTGTTCTTAACACTGGGGAACATGGTATTACAAGAACGAAATCAAAACCTTGGCTGGAACAGCATGAAGTAGACAAAGTACGAGTAGAAAATTCATTATACAGCAGTCCACGAGAGAAATATCAATTGCTTTGAAGCCCATAGATGCCAAACCATAGAAGCCAAACAAATAGAAACATAGCACCAAATCCAAAGATTATAATACTCCATCATGTAACACGTTCACATTTCAAAAAGATCACAAGAATACGACAGAGGCTAAGAAGTAAGAAATAAAGAAATACACTCCATGAAATAGAGAGAAACAAAGAGAGACAGGAAACACCAGAAATCAACCAATAAACAAATTGGTTATCATAATAGAAATTAGAAACACAAATATGGTGTTATAACCACCAGGAAACTACCAGCAATTGTCAAGAAATTACTGGGAAATGCCAACATTTTGTTGGAGAATTCCAAAAAATACCATGCCAAAAACGACGGGAAAAAACACCAGAATAAAGCTGGAATAAGCTAAGATGGTCGGAAATGCCCCGAACCAGGAGGCAAATGACTGAACCGGAGAGAATATTATCTGAAGCGGGAAGGAAATCAGTGAACTGGACGTTAAAATCACTCACTGAACCGAACAAGAACCGGGTATGAAACCCATTGAATCTGAAAGAAAATGATTGAACAGGTCAAAGTGTTCTGAACCGGAGGACTGAATGAACTTAACAAAAAGTTTGAACTTAACAACATTCATAGGCATGTCCCAAGTATACAAGATGGTATAAAAGAGATAACACCCATTTAGGCAGAAGAAATGGAAACAAGAAAATCATGAAAATCAAGGCCATTAAAATCTACAACTTTGGCCAACAGAAATAAAGTTCTAACAAAAAGTAATCTAAGCTCCTCTAATGAGTGCTCCTTTTCTTTGAAAGTCCGGTCATTACACTCCTACCATAAGTACCACTGAATACAAGTAGGAACCATCTTCCACACAGCTGTGATTTGTGGAATACCGCCTAGATTTGTCCAACTGGCCAAAAGCTCAACCACTGTGACAAGCATAACCCAAGTGAGGTATGTACCATACTTATTGTGGGGTTGTACAGAACAAAATTGTATACTATGAAAATTTATGTGTTGAATGAACGGATTAGTTGGGTCAATCCACGGGTTACTATAGGTTGACCGTAGAGTGACCCCATTATAAGGGTTGTGTGAAAATTGATGTAAGCCAAATAAGCACAACCTAACTCTATTATTCCCTATCGGGTTCATCTTAAGTTCGCCGGTCATGTCAAAGACTTACAACACTACTTAAAACACAACAAGGATCCTCTCATCAATAAAGGGAAGCACCAACTCATGCAACCAAACAGGGGTCTTCCGTTTTTCCAATGCTGACGATGGCGGTAATCACCACAAAACCCACTGGTAACCACAAAAAAAAAAAAAAACACTGCAGACCATAAAAGAAAAACATCACAAACACCAAATATCACTAAACATGAAGAATCTTCTTCAATGAACTTGCTGAAAGTTGCCAAACAACATGGAACCACCTCAAAGTTGCCAAACAAGATTTTCCAGCATCACTGCCGACGGTAATAATATAAAAGAAACGGCATGACCAACACACTTTGCCAAACACCAAATATGAAAGAAAATTCAATCTTGAAACCATTAACATCAAGGATTAAAAACATCGGAAAACATTTCCCGAATTACCAAGACTGCACAGATCAAGGCACAGACAGATAAAAGCTTGAAAAACCTCAGCCATTCCTGTTGGGGATTTTCGTCCAACACATGATGGGCAATCAAGAACAATTTGGATCATTCAAGAAAACTTGAATGAAGACCGAAGACAACTCTGCAGAGCTTCATCAAACACGTCAACCATTTTATTGAAGTAGCTTGGCCCCAAAATTCCTGGGAGATATGATATCTTGGAATACTATTTCTACGGCTTCCCCACATACAAACCGCTTATCAAAAGAGGAACTATACTCTGAGTGAAGCTTCATCAAGGGACAGTCCCGTGTGGGCTTAGCCGACATGGGCAGAGCTTCCAACTAAATTTTTTCAACCAAGTTGCTAAAAGCTTTAGTAAAAAACAATAAAGGAAAACAGAGATGCAGAACGAAGCTCGAATGCGCTCTGATACCATGTCAGAAATGGAGAGTTAGGAGGAAGAGGAGAACTGCCAAGAGAAAGGAGAAGGGGGGGAGGAATTTGGATGATCTTAATTGATAATGAATACATGTATTCGTAGAAGTGTTGGAGCTGTGACTCTTCACTGACACACTAACAATCCCTATAACTAATCACAGCTGGTCAAACTAATTGAAACGAACTCTTAACATAATCAATTAACAGAAATTATAAGTCTGTTACCAACTCTCTACTAACATCCTAGCACCCCATCTAGCTCAATGCTTCCTCTTCTGAGTTTGTACCAGCGAAAAGGAAATAAACTTAATTTTTTCTCCTCATCGGGTGAAATTAATGCAATAACCAATTGCTTCAACTAACAGGATTCAGTTTTAGGGGAAACAAAAGCGGACAACCGGTGCCAATAAAAAAAAAAAAAAAAAAAAAAAAAAAAAAAAAATCAAAAGCATTTAGCAGTGTTTCACTCACTTTGCTATCCTTCTTGGCTGCAGGCTTATAAGGACAAGCCGGTGGAACCACCTCCGGCTTCCTGTATTCCCAACCAAATATCCCATAAACTTTTCCCTGAAAATTTTGTACCCAGAAAATACAACGAAAAGTTAGTAAATACAATTAGAAAGAACCAAAAGTGGCCATAGACGAATTAAAGACCCATAATTTGAGGCTAAACAAACAAAAGAAATACGAAAGCAGGGATATGCATAAAAAAACTAATAAAAAATATAAGAAAGCAGGGGAGAAAGAACAGAAATTTCCTCAATGGAAAAGTAACAAAGCAAGCAGAGCCCATATGGTAAAATGCGATTACGATTGCAGAGAGAGGGATCGCATACCATGATTAAATAGAATAGAATTGGAAGAATGTTGACGATGGGTACCAAAAAAAGGGGTAATAAACACGCCAGGCAAACCTAGAACAGCACATAACACAAACATATGTTAAGGAACATGAGAATTGAACAAAGTTACGAAAAATGAGAATATGGGGTTTCCGAGACTTTTACCATCTTCGTGATCGTCTTCTTGGATCTCTATAAATTGTTTTTTGTACGACCAACGGGGATTGATAATTTTGAGACTCTCTTGGGAACTTCGGATATGGTTTCTTTACGCCCAATGGCTTATAGCACTTTGCCAACGCGCTACTTTGCCACGGTGCCTGGTGGATTCGTGGAAGGATAAAATCGTCATTCGACATTATTTAGTTTGTTCGATTTGTTGTAAGATGCTTTCTGGCAAACGGCTGGCCCTTGGCAAAGTTAAAGTTGAATGGCCATGCAGGTCTCGAACCTGCGTCCTTCGCGTAATTAGCAAGGCGCTCGAACCAGCTGAGCAAATGGCCATGGTTTTTGTTAGACAGAACTTCAAAACAATTTTAAAATAATAGAATATGAGATGATTATATTCTAAGCTAAAAATAACTTTACAAGAAAGATGTTTCACTCATAAACTAGGTCTCGTTTGGATAGTAAAATTATTTTATCTTATTTTATCTTATCTTGTTATTACAATTTTTTAAATTTTTACACAAAATATAATAAACAATTCAACTTTTTCAAATCTCAAAACAATAATAATATTAAAAAATAATATTCTAAAAATATTTTATTCAACTTTTATCTACAACTATCTTATCTCATCTCACTATCCAGATCACACCTAAAAGTCAATTATGATCCTCCTCTCCTCTCAAGAGTGAGATATGAGTCTCTTTGCATTGATAAATATCTCTAGTCCCTCAAACCTTGTGTCAGTAGAGCTCCTTATAATATGGCAGAAAATGACATTCCCACTTTTTGGGAAGGCCTAAAATTTACAGAGGATGAAAATCTTGTAGTACAACTCTCGGTTGAAACCATTTCTAAGGCAGTTTTAAGAGGGAAGAATTATATTTTGATCAAGAAACTAGCAAACAGAGTAGTGAAACCGTGAAGCATTTCAATCAATGATGTTTCAAGTATGGAAACCAGAAGGATGGATCAATTATAAATACGAGGGTGATAACCAGTTCATCATTGAATTCCAGAAGGTAACTAACAAGGATTTTAACAGATCCTTGGTGGTCATAATATAGGATTTTGAAGGCATTACTTATCCTAATGAATTCACTTTCTCTCAAGAACATTTTTGGGTGCAAATTCATAACCTACCGCTGGCAGGGATTGCAAGAGAGCTAGGAGAACAAATAGAATCATCTATAGACAAGGTTGTAATGGTTGATGTAGACAAAGAAGGCTTGGGGAAGGGCAAATTCCTTAAGAGTCAGAATTTCTTGGACATCACAAAACCACTTGCTCGTGAGAGATGGCTAAATGTAGGAGGGAATCAAAAGTGGGTTGGTTTCAAATATGAGAGATTATAGAATTTGTGTTCCCATTGTGAAGTGTTGAAACATCAAGGGAAAGGTTGTTCACTAAAAAAGGACAAACAATTGATGACAAGTACTCCAACATAGTATGGTCCTTGGCTTAGGGCTCCTCCTTCTAAAACTCAATCCAATGGCTTCAAAAGATATGGTGGCAGGCCAAAAATGATCAACCAAAGAATCGAGAGTAGGAACATTCTGGCATAAGGAGAAGTAAGGATCCCAAAAAAGGAAAGGAAATATCAATGCAACAATGATGGCACCAAGATAGACCTAGTCTTAAAGATCCTTTGCAAGTTCCAGATGAGCCAATTACAAGGTCAAGAGCCAAGAAGATCAAGGAGACAATACAAAGATTGATGCAATCCACTTGAGATGAAGCTAGCAAGACTTTGTTTGGTAAGTTCTATAAATTAGATTGGTACTTGTTTGAATAAATAGACTTCGTATGCCTACTAATTTTATGCATAAGTTGCTTGTGTGTGATAGACATGGTGGTTTGTTGGGTAACTTTGGTGTAAAGAATACTTTAGACGTGTTGCATGAACGTTTGTAGAAGTATCATTTGTTATTCATTGACGTGTTGCGTAAACATTTGTGAAAGTATCATTTGCAATTCATTAACGTGTTGCATGACTGTTTGTGGGAATATTGTTTGCCATTCATTAAGTTTGTATATAATTAGAGTGGTCATTTTGGTGTAAGGAAAACTTTAGACGTATTTCATGAATGTTTGTGAGAGTATCATTTGCCATTCATTGAATTGTTACATGGATATTTGTGAAAGTATCATTTGCCCTTATTAGAGTGTGCATATAATAAAACCTTGCATACTACTATTTCTTATTCTCGTTTTCAAATTGTTTATGGTTTTAATCCAGTTACTCCTTTAACTTTGATGCTTTTGCTTGTTGATGACAGGAGTAGCTTGGATGGACTTTTTCAAATTCTTGATAAAATTAATGATAATGCATATAAAATAGATTTTCCTAGTGAGTATCATGTTTTTACTACTTTCAATATTTCTGATTGTTCTCCATTTGATGTAGGTGGAGATTCGAAGTTAAATCCTTTTGAAGAGAGGGGGAATGATGGGCACCAAGATAAACCTAGTCTTAAATATCATTTGCAAGTTCCAAATGAGACAATTATAAGGTTAAGAGCTAAGAAGATCAATGAGACAATGTAAGGATTGGTGCAATCCACTTGGGATGAAGTTAGCAAGACTCCAACAAAAAAAGAAAAATCAGTTTTGATCCACTTGATACAAGCTATGGAAGACATGATTTAGAGTTATTGTTTGAGCCTATTGTTATTGAAAGCTTTCAATTTGTTTAAATCATTTAAATGATTTATTTTATTAGTTTAGAATAATCGGGCTTGAGGATACTTGGCCCACATATGTTTTATTTTGTTGAACTAGGGTTTCAAGAAGTTACTATAGCCGAGTTACTGTAGCCGTGACACTATTCATTCATTCAAGGGTATTTTTGGAAGAAAGAGTTTTATTTTGGCTAGGATTTTAATTAGGTTTTAGTTTAAATACTCTTTGTAGCCTCATTTTAATTAGTTTATGAAATTTGATAAATTTACTCATTGTGAGTTGAGTTTATCTCCTCTTGTTCTTGAATGAACTTATCAAAGGCAAATCACAACATTTGTGGCATTCTTTCTTATAATTTAGGTTCTTGAGACAAGTTTTTCAACGGGTCTAGATTTTCATATAATGTAACTTCTTGAAACGAGTTCCTCAATGGGTTTAAATTTTTCATTGGCTTGATTTTGGCTTTCTTGGATGAGTTTTTAAATTGATTGTGGGTTCAAGGGATTCCATTCACACGGGGTCATATCAAACAATCTATGGAGCAATCAAAGGATTCTTTGTCAAATAACATCTGAAGATATAGCTAAATTCGCATTTACTCAGGGTCAACTATCAACTAGATTCCATGCCTTAATACAAGTAGTAAAAAGGGGAATGATTGTAAAACCCAGGCCCAGTACCAAGCCAGTGTTCTAAGATTATTTTTCTTTTGTTAATATGTATGGGTAGTCCACTTGAGTTTTACGAAAAATTTTGAATAGGTCATGGGCCCAGAATTTAATTTGGTGGAATATGGACTTTTGATCAAAAATTTCATTGAATAGACCAATATTTTGAAAACATCATTTGAGATTTACTAGATAATTTAGTATAAGCCCATGAGCAAAAATTTTGGTTAGCTAGGATTTTTAATTATGGTCATTAGGGTTTATCGGATGTTTTTCTTTTAGGTTGTTAGGGTTTATCGGATGTTTTTTTTTTTTTTGGTTCAATAAATGTGTTAAAGCCTATTTTATAGACCATGTAGGCCTTTTTCTTTAATTTAGTAGTGGCCAACAAGAAGTTTTACTAAAAGCCCATGCCTAGATACTCAACTTCCCAACTTGCATGTAAATTCCATGCACAGTTATGCCTTCACCTTTCCTTTCCTAGGGTTTTCAGCTACCTATATATAAACATGTATACCCTCATGTACATACAAAACTCTCCAAGCTGTGGTTGCCACACCTTTTCCATAACTTACCATCAAACACTGAGCGGCCAAGACACCCTCAAGACCCATGTCTCATTCCCACTTCTCTCTGTCTAGAAATATCAACCCATCACATACATTGCCATCACCATCACCAAAACCCCTTTATTTTTCTTTTGCCTTCTTCTTTCATGCCACACTGCCTAAGGAGTTTTTATTCTCAAATAGCTGAACTCCTAATTAATTAGGATTAAGGCTACCAAGGTCAAGGCCTAAGGAGCTTTTCAGGTGGGGTGTTATAATTGCATACAAGACCTTGCATACTATGAACTCTCTGCTAAAAGGCAAGGAAGGCTCCATGGCTCTAAAGTTGGATATGTATAAGGCATATGAAAGAATTGAGTGGCCATTCCACGTCTCTGACCACCCAATACCGCCCTAATCTGCTGCCGCGAGCTTCTCTCTGGTGAGCAAGGCCTCCGCCACACATCTCTTTTTCCTCTCGATAAGCTTTCAAAATAGGAAGGTATTTCACATGTAAAGCCTTTACATAGAAAGTAGAATAAATTTTGAGAGGATATTACAGTTTTGCCCTTTCAATTGGGCTTGTTTTGATGGTGGGCTTTGTTTGTGTACTAGGCTGCTTGTTATTTGGAATTTGGTTGAGTGATTATTAAGTGGATACCCATGAATTTGGAAAATGATGATATTTTAAGGTTATGATAATTTTAGAATTTTAAGAAAATAGTTTATTTTAATATTTCAGGTTTAGGTATTGAAATACGTGTTCGATTGAAAGTTTACGAAAGTTACGTGACTATTTAATAGGTGACGATTAATATTCGTTCAGCACTATTGTGAAAAATTTCTGAAAAACTAAAAAGTCTAGGTAAACGAGATTCATATGCTAGACTTTGTATAAAATAAAATGATCTGGGGTTGATTTTATGAAAAACATGCATACTTTGTTATAAAAAGAAATTTGAAATAACCTCTATTATTTGTTTTGCATTACTCATGAAATTTTGTATAAGAATAAAGTATTTTCTGGAATGACTGGTGCAAACATGAATTATTTTTGCATTTTATTTTTGAATTGTGTAAAAGAGAGCGAATATGAAATTTTGTGCATAAAATTATATTTTTGGTGATCTGATTCTATTCTGTTATGAAGATGTTCTGTACTCTAATATGATATGATGTGATTTTTGAAAACTTCTGGCATGACATTCTGTTTCTGTTCCGTTCTGACGTTACCATGTGTGTAAAAGTATAGCCTCTGTTAGGATTGGTACCAACTTTTCTGTTTCAAGTGCACCCACTTTGGAAGCCAAAGTGATCTTCTGCGTGGTCTTTCCTGTGTACACACTCGAAGTTTCAAGAATAATAAGGAAAAAATTCACATTTTGTTTCTGCTCGGTTGGCTGCCGGGGTTTGCACAATCCTACCACAGGGATTAAACATGATTTCTGTTTTGATATGATAAGATAAGATGAAGATGTTCAACTATGCTATGCCAAAGGGATTTTGATTATAAATATTTTTGAATTTTCGCTCTAATATTTTTGATAACATGTTCTGACTCTGCATTTTGAAAATAAAAACTGTTTTGTTCTGCATTCTAAACTCTCTAAATGCTCATGTTTGCATGCTAGTATATGTTCTCTACTTACTGAGTTGTTGATAACTCACCCTTTATCTCCAAACATTTTTCAGATAATCTTGATGGTTCTACTGGAGAGAAAGAGTAGGCAGTATTAGAGAAGTTTGATGTCCATAGAGGAATAAGTACTCGATGGTACAAATACTTATTTGAGAGTCATAATTAGTAAATTGATTATTTTCGGTTATTTTAATACGATGAGTTAAGGATATTTTCGTATCTTTAGGGAGTTTTTAATTTATTTTATTGATAATTTCTTTGTTGTCCCTATGAAAAAACATGGATATTTGGGTTGAACAGATGAATTAATATTTTATAAAATTTTCTAAATTTTATAATTGTGATATTGAAGTTGATATTAAATAATAAGAGTTAACTCTCCGGACCTCCAAGACCGGGGCGCTACAACCAATTACATATTCTATATTACCAAGTGAATATATTGTTTGGACATGCACCCTATAAACTGATTGCAAGTAGATGGCCCGAACATCATACCATCGTTCTTTCTCGTCCAGGATTTCTTTCCATTGATGACTATGCACTCTCGTCCTTATAGGCGATATCTTTGCAACGACAAACTGGTCGACCAGAAGCTTCCCAACCATTGAAGCCACGTTCCAGGACCCAAATATTCTTTATTCCTGAATCTTCCTTCATCTCCTCATGATAATTGACAATCTTTTGTGCACAAGATAATTTACAAAAGAGTTTTAGTCAGACTGGAACAGAATTTATGAATGAAGTTCGGTATAATAAAGAAGATTTGTTATTAAATGATGTGTAGATGTAGAATATTGGGTGTCACAGTATGTGTGATTATATATTTATATATATTGATAAGTTTGGGCGTCACATAATAGAGTGGGAAGAATCTTGAAGACTACCGAAAATTTTTCTCCAAGGATGCATTCAAGAGAGCAGATGGTACCATGCAACATGACCCTCCCAAGCAAGTTTTGGGCCCGGCCCGACCATTCGGGTCGGGTCTTTTTCTTCTTCTTCTTCTTCCTTCTCCCTTATTTTATTATTATTATTTTTTTTTTTTTTGCATAAAATATTGCAGAAAATGAAACACAACACTTGGGTTCATCACCAGCATCTCCAGCCATATTTCCAAACAGTCAAGACATTCTCGCATTACTATATATAAAAAAGAAATCTCAATTCCACGGGTTCATAGATAATTTTATACCATTAGACTGCGTTTGGATGTTGAACTGAGTTGAGTTGAGATGATAAAATATTATTAGAATATTATTTTTTAATATTATTATTAGTTTAGAATTTGAAAAAATTGAATTGTTTATTATATTTTGTGTTAAAATTTGAAAAAATTGTAATAATGAATTAAGATGAGTTTAAATTTCAAACGTACAAGAAGGCGAATCATAATGCCGATGCATTACACAAATGGATCCAACAAATAAATGAACAAGTAACGATTTTTTTTTTTTAAAAGGAAGTTGATTAGAAAGAGAGAAAAAAGAGAACCTTCTTAATGCTCGGCCTGTTCGGCGAGCTTGGCCAAGTAAACTGGGTCTCTCTCTCATTTTCCGTAGATATTTTTGCTCTTCTCGGAGAGAGATCAAAGCGAGATGACAACAAAGAAAGCAAAAGCGAGAAGCAGCGAAGGTTTTGGCTTAGGGAAAATAAGAGTCAAGAGAGAATAATGAAATGAGAAGCTCGGAATAAGATCGGGCTACAGTTTCGCCGATAGAAACCCGTATCTAATTTCAACCCGAATTTATTGGGTGAGTTAGATCGGATCTATCAGACGGACTGGGTCCATTAAATTTTCTGCACAGGCGTAGTACCTACATTTGGTAGCATCAAATTCTTGGACAAGATTAGTCATATAGGGTCATTTGAGTGAGGCAATGGAGCAAGTTGATATTTGATGAATAATTTCTCGTAACATATTTTCCTTTAAGGTTTTGGGACTCTTTTAAGTTTCTGAAAGAGCGAAATGTGCAAAAGTTGAAGAAAAAAGTCATTTTTAACCGTGATCTCAAAGAAAAGGGATACTCATAGAATATAAATGTATAAAACATTCAAATAAGTTGATCATCTTGCCCTACTCCACTCGCTTTGTAACTTTTATCTTATTAATGCATATATTGTTGTGAAAAACGATGACAATAAAGTGAATATAGACACAGGAAAGACAAGCAATCACACACGACACAATATTTACGTGGTTCGGCAAATTGCCTACGACCACAGGAGCTGCAGAGGATTTTATTTCTTGAGGAATCACAATACAATAGTGTAGGACGGCTACTGTTCACTCTGATACAGTACAAGTAAAAAACAAATCAATATATATGTTGTACGGTGGAAATCCTAAATTCAGTAGAATTAATGATGTTTGCTCGAGTGGCGTGTCGAGCCCGCATCGAGCGAACCTGTTTCCCGCAATCGCTCGAGCCGTGAGTCGAGTGGCTCCTTAAGCGAAGCTCTCTGACTTCCCTCCGCTCGAGCCGTGAGTCGAGTGGTCATCGAGCGAACCTCTCTGACTTGCTTTTGCTCGAGCGGTATGTCGAGCTCTCTTCGAGCGAAGCTCTCTGACTTGTATTCGCTCGAGCGGCTAGACGCTTTGCTCGAGCGGCGTGAACCAGACTCCAAATACTCAACAATTCTCCCACTTGGAGACTGGTACACCCACATTGTCGCCCCCTGCCTCAAACATGATATCCTCCACCTCTGCAACTCACAGCTCCTGTCTTCATGCTAGAAGACCAACTGAAGTTGCGCACAACTTCAGTTTCTCAAGTGTAACACCTTTTGTCAACATATCAGCAGGGTTCTTACTTCCACAAATTTTCTCAAGTAGCAACTGTCCATCATCCAACAATGATCGTATAAAGTGATACCTGATCTGAATGTGTTTAGTCCTGGAATGAAATGCTGGGTTCTTGGCAAGGAATATGGCACTCTGACTGTCACTGTAGAGAGTGCTATTCTGATTCTTTTTACCCAATTCCTCCAAGAAGCCCTGTATCCAAACCATCTCTTTTGCAACTTCTGAAACTGCAATATATTCAGCTTCTATAGTAGACAAAGAAACTGTCTTCTGTAGATTAGAACTCCATGAAACTGCAGTACCACCCAGAGTGTAAACAAACCCTGTGGTACTTTTTCTGCTATCAATGTCTTCAGCTAAATCAGCATCAACATAGCCTTGCACCTCTAAGCCCTCTCCTGAGAAACACAAGCACGTTTCTGAGGAGCCTTTTAAGTACCTCAAAATCCACTTTACTGCTTCCCAATGTTGTTTTCCAGGATTACTCATATATCTACTCACAACTCCCACTGCATGGGCAATATCTGGTCTAGTGCAAACCATAGCATACATAAGTGACCCAATAGCTGAGGCATAAGGAACCTTACTCATATAGTCTTGTTCCTCTTCTGACTTTGGTGCCTGATCCTTGCTGAGTCTGAAGTGACTTCCTAAGGGTGTGCCAACTGACTTGGCCTTGTCCATACTAAACCGGTTAAGTACCTTTTTCACATACTCAGCCTGTGAGAGTCTTAACGTGCCTCTGACTCTGTCTCTAACAATTCTCATGCCAAGGATTTGCTTTGCAGCTCCCAAATCCTTCATTGCAAAATGCTCTGACATCTGCTTCTTCAGACTGTTGATCTCATCAATACTAGCCCCTGCAATGAGCATGTCATCCACATATAGTAGCAAAATAATGTAAGAATTGTCAAACTGTCTGACATAGCAACAATGATCTGCCTGACATCTGTTGTACCCTGCACTACACATGAAACTATCAAATTTCTTGTACCACTGTCTGGAAGCTTGTTTCAGGCCATACAAGCTCTTCTTTAGTCTGCAAACTGAACCTTCCTTTCCCTGTACCACAAACCCCTCAGGTCATGTAGATGTCGTCTTCAAGATCTCCATGAAGAAAAGCTGTCTTCACATCTAACTGCTCAAGAAATAGATCTTCAGTAGCAACCATAGCCAAAACTAGCCTGATGGTTGTGATCTTTACCACAGGAGAAAAGATCTCAGAATAGTCAATGCCCTGTTTCTGTTGAAAGCCTTTTACAACAAGTCTGGCCTTGTACCTCTTACTGCCATCATGCTCAGTTTTCACCCGGTACACCCACTTGTTGTGTAATGCCTTCTTCCCTGATGGAAATTTTGTCAACTCCCATGTCTGATTCCCTAACAAGGAATCCATCTCATCCTTCATGGCCAACTCCCACTTGCTAGAATTTTCATCTTGCAAGGTTTCTTGGTAACTCTGTGGTTCTCCACCATCTGTCAACAAAATGTAATTCAAAGAAGGTGAAAAACGCTGTGGAGGAGGAATAGTCCTAACTGACTTGGGAACTGCAGCTATTGGAGTGGACGGCTCTGGATCTGACTGCGGAATAATGGGAATGGGTGTGCTGGACCCACTCTCCCCGTCACTCACATCTTTGCACTGCACTGTGACCTCTGGTAGATCATCCAAACTCACAAACTCAAACTCCTGAGGAGCTGCTTCAGCAACTGTACTAGACTTGTCTTTGTACACAATCTTCTCATTGAAGATCACATTTCTGCTTCTTATAATCTTCCGACCCTGATCATCCCAGAAATACCTCGTCTCCATAGCCAATGAAATAACATTTCCTTGACTTAGCCTCAAGCTTATTACGAGCATCAGAATCAATAAGAACATAAGAAAGACAGACAAATATTTTAAGATGAGAAAATTTGACCTCTTTCCCGCTCCAAGTCTCCTCAGGCAATCCACAATCCAAAGGAATTGATGGTCTTCTGTTTATCAAGTATACTGTAGTGCTAACTGCATCTGCCCAGAAAGTAGGTGGTAGCCCAGCGTGCAGCCTCATGCTTCTAGCATGCTCATTTATGGTTCTGTTCATACGTTTAGCAACTCCATTTTGCTGTGGTGTCCCAGGAATGGTCTTCTCCATTCTGATACCCTGAGTTGCACAGTACTCCTTGAACCCACCATCAATATACTCACCACCATTATCAGACCTCAAGCATTTCAACTTCAAATCTGTTTCAGTCTCAACCATGGCTTTCCAATTTTTGAACACATTAAATACATTAGATTTATGTTTTAAAAAATAGACCCATCCCTTCCTGCTGTGATCATCAATAAATGTAACATAGTAGCGAGAACCTCCAAGGGATGCCACTGGGGAAGGTCCCCACACATCAATGTGCACAAGAACTAGTCTCTCTGACTTCAGTGTTCTACCACTCTTCAAGAAACTGACCTTCTTCTGTTTCCCCATAATACAGCTCTCACACATACTGAGATCAACTGACTTCAGTTCTGGTAGCTTGCCTCTAGACAGAAGTTCTTTCATGCCCTTCTGACTCATATGGCCAAGCCTGCAATGCCACAAGTCTGTGCTCTCTGCAACGGTAGTGGCAATAGTGTTATTTAAACCAGTAATCATATAGAGTGTACCAGTTTTCTTACCCCGAGCCAGTACCAATGCCCCTTTGGTGACCTTCCAGGTGCTATCTGAGAACACCACTGAGTGACCATAGTCATCAAGCTGCCCAACAGAGATGAGGTTCTTCTTTAACTCAGGAATGTGTCTGACCTTTTGCAAGGTCCATTTGTTCTTGTTAGGGAGTACAATGTCGATGTCTCCCATTCCAATTACATTCAAAACTTCTCCATCAGCCAAATACACCTTTCCAAAGTCACCTGCAACATAGTTTTACATTATCTCCCGATGAGAAGATGTATGGAAGGATGCCCCTGAATCAAGTATCCAGTCATCAACTGGACTATGAACTGCAAGCAATAGTGCATCCTGTAATTCTTCAGTTACCACATTAGCACTATGATTCTCTGTCTTCTTGGGATTTCTGCAATTCTTCTTTATGTGGCCAGCTTTGCCACAATTCCAACAAATTGCCTGCTGACCAGGTCTTGACTTGCTCTTGCCCCTATTCTTTGATTTTGATCTGCCTCTGTTTGAGTTCCTGTCTTGTGCTCTCCCCCAATAGTCGACATTCAAAGCTGAACTCGAACCTGAGGTCTTGCCTAAATCTCTCCTGCGCACCTCCTCAGCCAAAATCAAATCACGGATGTCATCATATTTCAACTTTGACTTACCAGCGGAATTGCTAACAGCCATCCTCATGGCTTCCTAACTATTTGGCAGTGATGCCAATAGTATCAGTGCACGTATCTCATCATCAAATTCAATTTCAACAGACGACAATTGATTTGTGATAGTATTGAAATCATTCAGATGTTGTGCAACAGACGTACCATCCGACATCTTTAAGTTAAATAACTTCTTCATCAGATGTACATTATTATTTGCTGACGGCTTTTCATACATACCTGATAAAGCCGCTATGAGATCCGTAGTCGTCTTCTCCTTGATGACGTTGTGTGCAACGGATCTCGACAGGGTTAGACGAATAACCCCCAGGACCTGTCGATCCAACAGAGCCCAATCAGCAACTGACATGCTGTCCGACTTCTTCCCCAACAATGGAAGATGGAGTTGCTTCCTATGGAGGCAATCCTCTATCTGCATCCTCCAATACCCATAATCCGTGCCATCAAACTTCTCGATCCCCGATACTTTCACTTCTTCTCCAACCATCGTATTTCTCAGACCCTAACCTGGCTCTGATACCAATTGTTGTGAAAAACGATGACAATAAAGTGAATATAGACACAGGAAAGACAAGCAATCACACACGACACAGTATTTACGTGGTTTGGCAAATTGCCTACGTCCACGGGAGCTGCAGAGGATTTTATTTCTTGAGGAATCACAATACAATAGTATAGGACGGCTACTGTTCACTCTGATACAGTACAAGTCAAAAACAAATCAATATATATGTTGTACGGCAGAAACCCTAAATTCAGCAGAATTAATGATGTTCGCTCGAGCGGCGTGTCGAGCCCGCGTCGAGCGAACCTATTTCCCACAATCGCTCGAGCCGTGAGTCGAGCGGCTCCTTAAGCGAAGCTCTCTGACTTCCCTCCGCTTGAGCCGTGAGTCGAGCGGTCATCGAGCGAACCTCTCTGACTTGCTTTTGCTCCAGCGGTCTGTCGAGCTCTCTTCGAGCAAAGCTCTCTGACTTGTATTCGCTCGAGCGGCTAGACGCTTCGCTCGAGCGGCGTGAACCAGACTCCAAATACTCAACATATATCATGCTTCACTCAACTACAAGATGCGTACCTTTTATTAAAAGAGAAGGATAATTCTGAATGTGAGTACCAGTCCAAAAACTTCCTATTTGTGACCTCCAAATGTTCTTAGGACGCCCTTTCTTCCAACTCTACAGAGAGACAACCTTATTCAAAATGCCTGAACATGGAGGCTAACAACTTCATCAAAGCTAATAGTACCATAAGAACCTAATGATGGAAGTAGACGAAGTCGTAGACAGCCCTCACGCAACATAAATATTTTATTCTATAAGGCCACTTGAGGTGGTGCAAGAATAGCTTGAGGACAAGAATGTTGAGGAATAATCTTATATTGCCTGTGAATGTTTATAAAGAATGAACAATCATATCTTTTAGAACCGATTTTATGAGATGAACTAAGTCTATGAATTTCTTTATGGTATTAGAACCTGCCATAAGACGAATGGAGGCTCACACTACTTACCCCATGACAAGGACCAGAAAAAAATATTGGCCTGCACATGAGGGAGGGTGTTAAGGAATAATTTTACATTGCTTGTGAAAAAGGTATTGGGTATATTTATAAGGAATGAACAATCTTATATTGTAGAACCGGTTTTATAAGATGAGTTAGGTGCATGAATTTCTTCAAAGAATAGCAGTGCAACTACTTGAGGTGGTGCAATTGCTTGAGGAGTTGCAATTGGATTTTTTTTAGCTTTCCTGCTTTATCTTTTCTCTACTCTATTATAAACTAAGCTTCATTTTCCTACTATGATTATAATTTTTTGCTTATTGAAGGAATGATGAATAATAAAGAACCATTGATTGAGGATTTTTTTTCACAGACACCATGTGGTCTCTCCAACTCGAAAGAAGTGTTTTGCTCTTGATTTGCTCTTTGTGTGTGTGTGTGTGTTCTTTCTTTTTTTTCTTTTCTATATCCCTTTTTTTTTTTTTTTTTTTTTTTTTTTTTTTTTTTTTTCCAGCAATGCTCAATCTTGATATACATACTTCCTAAGCATCCATCATGTTTACTACATAAGGGATCATATACATAATCATTTATGAAATTCCAAACTTTGGCTCACCGTTGGAAACCTTCAATGAAAATATGATAGTCCATCCTAACTAAGTCAAGACAAGTGTTACTCAAACAATTCACTAATCAACTTCAATTTCCCAAACGTTTTGCCTGAAAAACATATTAGTGGATAAAGACAACATATACACTCATGTCCCTTTCCAGACTGAATACAAAATGACATGATATTGTCTTGGACATTCATGTCCAACTGAGCTGGATGAATTCCTAAACAAGATACGTAAGATGTTAATAGCAATATAAAACTAGATTACTGGAAATAATTATAATCATCAGCACTACTACATTCAGAAATTTGTGGTAAACTAGTATTGTAGTAGGACCAGAGATTTGGTGAAAAACTTCAGTTATTTCCTGCAAAAAGATAAGAGTTTTTGGCACATCCCAATGCCATATTGAAAGATCCAGAATAACCGTAAGGAGAACCAGATGGAAAAGGAAGTGAGCACAATTCAGATCTTAGACTGCATTTTACTTAGATTTTTTTATGTGACTGGATGAGAAAAATCATGAAAGAACTAATTGATTAGTGGTAACAACACTAATATCTTCCCCGTAGCCAAGAAATTACAGGTTATATTGAATTTTCGAAGCGAATTTGTTTCAGATTGCATAGAACACCTTCCCACCCCCACAAAACTTCTATATGAGATACCCAATAGAGAAAAATCACAAAAATCAAAGATAAGGTCGTAACAGGGTTTGAAAGCTGCAATAAAACCTGGCTAAGAGCGTAGTGGAAAACAAGGGTATCTTTCCCCTTCACCTCTTGAATAATGTTGGAGATCTTGTCAGAAAAAGTGTCGCTCACGTAGTCTAGAGACCCGGCAATATGCCCGTCGTAACTTCTCTCGTCATCCTTAGAACCCATCAAAATTAGCTCAATATACGTTTCCGTAACAAATTCTGGCCCGGATAGTGAGAAGTGTTGTAAATAGTAGTGAAAAGTAATAAATAATAGTAAAAAGAAAAGTAATGAATAGTAATAAAAAGTAGGTGAAAAGTAATAATAAAATAATAAATAGTAATGGAGTATTATGAGAATACTTGAGATACTCTTAATATCTAAACGTAATGAATAGAGTGGAGTATTCAGAAAGGAAAGAGTGATGGTGAATAGACCTGACATCGATGATGGCTATATTAGGGCGGCATTTTAGAGAGAGTAGCTGAGATCCAGTCACGTAGGAGATACTCCGAGCCATTTCTATGCTTGTGCTCTTCCTTTCTTTTCCCCCATTGTTTTGTCCGAAAACATAATCGCTTGTCAATTGGATTAAAGTGTTTCTGTGTATTTAATTTTACAACCACTTCTAAGTGGTCGGGCTATTCTTCTTTGTTTAACAACCTTCCACTTATATGCTGCCACTTCATAAATTACACCAAATTTTAAATATATTCATTTACATGGAAAATAAAAGGAGAAACAAAAGAAAATCCTATCATTCACGATAGAAAAATTGATCTGTGCTTCCAAGTTTCACTCTGCCTCTTTCTCTCTCGTCTGCAGTGCCTCTCTCTCTCTCTCTCTCTGTCTCTCTCTCTCATGTCTCTCAGTAGTTGCCGCCATCCTTCTCATTGTCCAACATCGAGTTTGCCTCGCTAGTAAGTCTTTATCTTCCTCTCTCTTCGTCCATCCCTCAATTGCACTCTCTCCGTCATTCCCTCTCTTGCACTCTCTTCATGAATGCTAGTAAGTCACTCCATCCACCTCTCTCTCTCTCTCTCTCTCTCTATGCCCTTGCTTGTGGTCATGCCTTCACACCGATGTCACCAAGCCACTCCATTGCGACAATGTATCTATTTGTCACACCGTAAGGCCAACTACCACCTCCTATGCATTCAGTCATAAGCCTATCTCCTTTCTAGAGAGCTTCGACCTGCTCTCTCAACGGTGGCAAGAAGGATAAATCTTCTCATTCTAGGAAACCCAAAACCCAAAAAAATAAAATCTGATAGCAAAGGGCGATGAAGCATAAATCTTACCCATATCGATCTATTGAAGTTTTTGTCTGAAATTTTAGGATTTAAAATGTAAAAGAAGTTGTGGGTGGGTGATGAAAAATTTGGGGAGAAAGATATTCGTGGAGGGCGACAGAACTTGGGTGAGATGGCATTGTCTGACTATGGTAACAATTTTTTTTTTCTAGTTTTGTGCGGCGGCAGTCTGGGTTTTGTGCGGCAGTGGTCTGGTTCTTCCCAAAATAGAAGAGATCGAGTTGAAAGAGATAGAGGATATGATTCTCCTCCACGAATGGTTAAATCAAACTGAAAGATCTTATAAAGAGATTGAGGGGATGAGGAAGGGATGGTTTTCATGCGAGAGGTTAGCGAGGGCTCATAATTTTGGATCGGCTGATGTGCTATCACATGGTAATTAAGTTGTGAAGTTTACGTGGCAATCAACTATTTGAAGGCTGTTATTGAGAAAGCTTGGACAGACCGGCAGACTGGCTGGAAGATAAACTCTTCAGAAAAAAATGGCGATCGCCTATTAGATGTGCTTTCTTCCCCTTTCTCCATCAAGAACAATCTTGATATATTTATGCACAACATGAAATCAAAAAAATTAAATAAGTTAGCATTGGCTATGTAAACAAACAAATATCAAGAACAATCTGGACATGTTTCAAACTACAAACAAACAATAAAGAGCATTGCAGTGGATGGAGCCTCTCATGTGTCAAGCATAGTTATTTCAAAACAATAGAGACACAATATTTCTTTTTTAAATATTTCAATTTTCAAGCAAATCACCTATTGGAATGGAACTAGGTATATTCTTAAATCCTAAAAATCATACGTTAAGCTTTTACCAATCAAAGCTTTTGACTTGCTTCTTAGGGGGTATGGTTTGTTTCCTTTTTAGTCTAGAATTAGCTTGAACGACTGTTAGTTGTAGTATTTTGTGTGAGATTTCTATGTACTTTTCCTTCTTCAGATATATGCACTAAAAAGAATAATTTCAACCCACAAGCATAAAGTAGTAGGTTCGACCCCTACCTGGCGCGGTCTTGAGACCTTCTCTTTCATCTTTTTTACAGCTGAGAGTTAAAGTGTGCTTATTTTCGAACAGCTAGCTTGTGAAGTAAACTTATTTATTTATGACCCTAAGCCATAATATCTTCTCTAAATTGGATCAAGCACATATACTCATTCTTCAGATATATGCACTGAAAAGTATATGATTTCTACATTCTGTTTTTTTTTCCCTCAATATAACTAAATTTGGAGGCCTGGGATTTGCATAGAAAAAAAAGGTCTCTGAAATTCATCACACCTGTAAGTGTCGATGATGGAGGATGCCGACGATGGAAAGTGGAGGAGAAGATTGCCGCGACAAGGAGCACGTCAATTGGCAGTGGAGCAGTTTGCTACTTTCTGTCGATGGTGGAGGAGATCGTCCCGTCCAATGAGTCATCGATGGTGGAGGACCCAAATGCACGGCACAGAGAGGGAGAGGGAAATCAAAATTTGTTTTCAGATTTCTGGGCTCCTCTTTCATTTGGAAATAAGGGTGTTTTGGTCAATTTTATGATAAAAATGGAGACAATTTCGTCTATTCCTATATTAGGATTGCAAAGGAGTCCTATTTGTGGACGTAGTGCTACCCATATTGGAAATCAGTGCGGAAATGTAGGTTTAAACGTAATGATTGAGATATTTATTCATGCTTTTAGAATGGGAGAGAGAAGTTATAGAGATAATGTAATGCCTCTTACTCACAACATTCATCCCATATTTTCCAGTATTGTCTTAGAAGCTAACTTGCCTTCCTAGGTCAAAAGTGTTTTCATTGCCTCTCAGCTCTTTACTTTCCAAAGCAATTGACTTCATGAGCTCTTCGGTAAAGTTTCAAAAGTAAGATCTTTTCCCACCTCTAGCTCCTTTAAATAGGGTGAGATTGTCAGATGTCCTTTATGACTCAGTCTGACTCTAGATCTGCGGTAAGGATTTTCTTGAATCCTTCTCTGCCACATTGCATGATGACAAAGACAAACTGCCAAGTATGGTCTGCATGTAACTCTTATCTCATTCGGGTTCACCAGCATCTTCAGCTTTTTGTTCTCGCCTTCACAGTAGGCGACTTTTCTAGCTCACCTACCATGGTCAAGACACTCATCTCAACTTCGCTCTAGGACATGTCAACTTGGCCTCCTACAAGGTGCTTACTCACCCAAATGTTGGACTAGCTGTATTCTGCTTCACTCGTTGCTAATTCCTTAGACTACTAGAGTATTTCTCATCTTTTGCCTTCCACTTAACTCCAAGAATGGTTTGTCTCGGCCCCTTTCATGCTAGGTGATTCCTCACAACTACGAACCTTATTCCTATTATGCTTGGGGGTAAGAGGTCAACTATTTCGACTCCCAATTGTGCAAAAGGCCAAGGCGACATCATCGATATCAATTCCTTTGACAGGCAATATGATATGGGTGTGAATAATTGAAATTTGTGCATTTCCTAACAAATTCTTTCACATCTTAGAGAGCGCAAGGCCAGTAATAGCTAGCTCTCATGACTTTCCCCCAGGGCTTTCCTGCTTGAGTGATTTCCGCACACCCCTTCATGTACCTCTGCCTATATGTACTGTGCTTCTTCCAATGAGACTCACGTAAAGAGCGGAGTGGAGAAGCCTCGCTTGTATAACACCCTGTCTATTAGGGTGAAGTGCGCTGCTTTGCTTTTAACCTTTCTCTCCTCTCATTTCTCATCGGGGAGTTCTCCAACATCGAGATACTTGATCACGTATAGTGCCCACTCTAGTGCTCCTGATTTCACTTCTGAGAATTCAATCTCGATGGCGGGGGTTTCCAGCATCCTAACTGCTGCTTCCCACAGTAGGGCAAGTTCCTCCATGCCCGGGGTAGTTCGTGCTAGTTTATCTACCTTCTAATTTTTTTTTTCATGAAATATAGGAAACAATACCGTTTCTCCATACTAGTTGTAGATATTTTTCACTTTCTCACCTTTTGTTGCGTATTCTCCTATGACTTGATTGGCGACCACATGGGAGTCGACCTATATATCAATTTCCTTTGCACCTAATGCTTCGGCCATGGTGAGTCTTGCCAGGAAAGCTTCACATTCTACCTCGTTGTTGGTGGTTTTGAAAGCTAGCTTTCTTGCATAGTAGCACTCTTCTCTGGAACCCATTGGATATGTACCCCTACTACCCCGCCAGCATTACAAGATGAGTCGTCAACGAAAACTTGCCAAGGCTTTCCTATCAATTTAGCTTGGATTTCTTCAGGAAAGTTGGTGAATTCAACTATGAAATCTTCCAGGATTTTCGCTTTCACAACATTCTGGGGAAGGTATTCTATGTCAAACTTGCTTAACTCGACCGTGCAATTCATGAGGCGTCTAGTTTCTAGAGCGCTTTCTTCAAGGGGTCTTCTATTAGGACCTTGATCGGATGAGCTTGGAATTATGGCCATAGTTGTCGGGTAGCTGTAACTAGAGTGAATGCTAACATGTCCTTATGAGGGTAACGTGCTTCAGCTCCTTTAAAGGCTCGACTCATGTACTACATCGGCCTTTGGCTATTCCTCTCTTTTCTTACTAGGGTCACCGAAACTGCATCTTGGGAGATCGAAAGGTACACATATAGGTTTTCTCCCTGCCTGGCTCGACTTAGGAGTGTTGGGTAGGTTAGGTATTCCATTAGCTTTTCGAATGCTTGGTCCCATTCGTCGTTCAAGGACTAGGATTTCTGCAATAGTTTGAAGAACTGTTGCATTTGTTCCTTGACTAGGAAACAAATTGATTTAGAACTGCTACCGAGCCAGTCAGCTTTTGTACCTCTTTTATGTTCCTGGGCGGTTTCATGTCTATATCTTCTCCGAGTTGGCATATATCCCTCTCCGGCACCATAAAACCTAGGAACTTGCCCAAATCTACACCGAAAGCACACATCGCTAGGCTAAGCTTCATCTTATATTGTTGCAGTATAGTGAAAGCTTCCCATAAGTCAGCTAAGTGGTGTTCGGGTTCTTTGCTCTTGACAAGTAGGTTGTCTACGTAAACCTCCATGTTACATCCTATCTACTTTTTGAACATGCAATTTAGCAATCTTTGATAGGTGGCCTTGATGATCATAAGCCCAAAGGGCATGACTTGATAACAATATAATCCACGATCTGTTATGAATGATCTCTTCTCCTCTTCGTTTGGGTTCATCCGGATCTACTTATTTCTCAAGTAGGCATCCATGAAGGTTAGCATGCGATGTTCCACCGTGGAGTTTACTATCAGGTCAATGCGAGGCATGGGGAAACTATATTTTGTGCATGCTTTATTTAAGTCGATGAAGTCAACTTTCCGTTCGACTTCTTCACTAATGCTACGTTGGATAACCACTTGGGGTATATAGTGCGCTTCTCGAATAAACATGTGGCCAACAGTTGGTCAACTTCCTCAACTATGGTTGCATACTTCTCCATGCTGAAACTTCTTCTCTGCTATTGGACTTTCTTGGTCACTGGACTTACGCAAAGACAATGCTCGATGACTTTGTTGTCTATCCTAAGCATGTTTTTGTAACTCTAGGCGAATACGTCTTTGTGCTCGATCAAGAGTTGCTTTAGCTTCTACCTTATGTCGGGCCTCATTCTGGTACCTATCCTTGTTGTGGCTTTAGGATGGTTCAGATCTAGAATCACCAGCTTTAGAGGCTCATTCACCTCTACTTGTTTCAGGTTATGATTTTCCCTTATTTCCACCTTGCGATCGATGAGCTCTAATGGCAGTGATGGTATTTTGCCAGAACCTAAGCTTTCTGCCATCCTCACGTCTTTTCCTCCATTTTTGAGCTCTTGCACATTCTTGTGCTACTACTTGTTCGCCACAAACTTCTCCTACACTCGTCTCTATTGGAAATTTCATCTGTAAATGGTAAATGGAGGTCACGACTTTCAGCCTATTCAAGATCATACACCTAAAAATAGCATTGTAGGAAGAATGAGCCCTTACTATTAGGAAGTTGGTTAGGGTAGTGGTTGTGTAGGGTCCTTTCCCAACACAAACGGGCAACATTGTAGTGCCCACAGGTTCTACTACTTCTCTTTAGAGTCGCTTCATTAGCGTGGACGAGGGGCACAACCAGCTTGGATTAGTCCCTATTTCTGTGAAGGCATCCTAGAAAAAGATGTCAGCTAAACTGCCATTGTCGATCAAGGATCTCCTGCTGGTATAGTTGGTGACTAATAGTGTTATCACCAATGTGTCATCATGGGAGTAAAGGACCTGTTCACAGTATTCAACGCCAAAATATATGGCTACTATCTTCTGGTTTTTTGCTTGCTTTGGGGGCCTTTCCTTTGAGAACACTTCCTAATATCTGGCCCTCAGTGCATAGGTGTTTCTATTAGAGGAAGTGGAGCCACCCTCGGTGAATACTCCTGCAATCATTTGGATTTTTCCCAAAGGCGCATTGTTCCTATATGGGCTTTGGTGAATGACGTCTTTGGGATTTCCCTGTATTATTCTTTGCCTCTTAGGGATTTCACTCTGATGTGGCCTCCATGACTGCTCCATCCTCTAGCTTGAAGATTGCCTTCTGGGCATTGAGTGTTGGGCAACCAATCTTTCCAACTCTCCATTCTCCCTCATTTCTTTTATTTTCTTGTTCAGGGTATAGCAATCTTCCATCCTATGACCCTACGCTTGGTGGTAAGTGTGGAAACGACAACCCCTCCTACTTTGGTTGCTATTGCCTCGTGTATGTGCCTCTCTTTCCGCTTGCACATTGAAGTTTGTGTGGGCAAGCCTTGAACCTTGGTTCTTGGAAGACACACTTCCATTCCTCATTCTATTGTGCGGGCACTTCCTAGCCCTTTTTGGGGCTTTCCCGCCATTTGGCCTCTTGGAACTTCTTTTTGCCTGCTCTAGCTTAGACTTTCTTGGTGCAGTTAGAGCCCTGAGCATATATTCAGTGTTGACGGAATCGTCCACCCTATCCATGAATTCTCGTAGTGTTGTCAGAGTTCTTCTTGCCAATTTTTCCATGAATAGATTCTTGAGCCATATGCCTCTCAGGAGCGTAGCAAGTTTCATCTTGATAATCGGCGGTCATGTGCTCATTATTAAACTGGGCCGGATAAGCCTTTAGGTTCTCGTCCTCCCGCTGTTTGATGGTCAAGAGATAAGTCGTGGGTTGCCTTCTTTATCTACTCGACATAAACTGCGTCAACAATCTCTTGGCGAGCTCTTTGAGCTGCCCATGGAGGCCAGCTGTAAGGCTTCGAACAATCCTCTTGCCATCCCCTTTAATGTCAAGGGGAAGGCCCAACAATGTTCTAGGAATCTGTGAAGAGTCATGTGAGTCTAGAAAGTATCTAGGCGTTCGACAAGGTCTTTAGACCCGTCATATAGTTCTATTTGTGGAACTTTGAACTCAGACAGGAGCGGCATCATCATTATTTCGATGCTGTAGAACAAGTCTTTGTTGTTGACAGAGTGTTGACGACGGAGGAGGATGTGCCTATCTTCCTAGCCATTTCCTCATACTTTTCCATGAGATGGTGCAGATCTTGGTGCATCTTCCTCTTCTCCTCGTCGTCAAGGTTTGTTCTGTCTGTGTTTTGTGATTCCACTCCATTCCATTCATCATGGTTTGGTGCTGCATTCTCTGCACTTTTTTGCATGAGAACCTCATTCTGCCGCTGGAGGCTTTCCATTTCTAGAGTCATCCAGTTCAACCTCTCCTCCATCACCGCGAATCTTCATTCCATCCTATTGTTTGCTCGAACATTTGTTGTAGTTTCTTGATCAAGGATTACTTGGGAGCTTGTTTTTGCAAGGATACGAAAAGCACGATGAGATGTAGCAAAAGAGATCCCATGTACAGAAGGTGCGAAAATTATGCGGATATGTTTTGTAGCTTAGTCCACAATTTCCAGTAACCCCCTAAATTAGAAGCAGCTGGGTGTGTCTAGAGACACCGTTGACGCCTAAATCAGTGTATAATCTGGGGAGTATTTCAAATTTCAAGAGGTTCAGAAGTTACTTTAGGCGTGCTGTTTGACCTTTACTGTTACGAGTTAGTGAAGAGTGAGAGAGGCTTGCCTCACAGCATGACTGTTTTTGGTTCTTGTTGGAATGCGAATTATTAGGGCCCCAAATAAGCCATTATGCTTGGAGAATTAATATCTGGGTGGATATCGTGGGTGTGTATCGTGCCGATCATTATCCTGCCTGTTATGTCATTAATGGTGGTCGAAACTGAATTCTGTATTGGTGCCTTCTGGTTGGTGGCTCCTTATTCGTGGACTGCGGGCTTTGGGCTCTCTACCCTGTGAGCCTTTCTTGGTCGTCGGTTTGACCTATACCTTATGAGGATCCATTCAGCCCTCCAATGTGAAAAAAGAAACTAACTTGCATATCAATTTAATGCTAAACTAGTTCGCTAGCTACATATATCTTTTAACTATTCATCTATATAAACTTTTGTTATTCTTTAATTTTCTCTCATCCTCTTTATATTTTTATTATTTCCATAATATCACTTGCCCATTACACCCTTTGTTGCAATTTTTTGGCACCTTCCGTCCGCTTTGATTGCAATGCCCACTAATGTCCATTGCTTCATTTAATTTTCTCTACTCCCCTTTCAACATCTATTTAAGAAAATTTTCCTTTCATTCGTGTTTTATTTAGGTTATTTTTCTCTTTCTGAATAGAGATAGACATAGTATAATAATTGTAATGCCACAATCCCGGAGGTCAAGAGAGTTAGCACCTGTTACTTAAAATCATCTCTCATAACACATTTATGTAGACTCCAAAAACTCCATAAAATGTAAATTTATTTGTTCAACAAAAATATATATGTTCCTCCTCAGGAATACCAAGGAAATACCTTAACTTAACAAATTAAAATCTCCACAAAGACTCAGAAACATCTATGTCTCAAAATACCCAAAACAGAAAGTAATAAATCTACTAAATAGGACTTTCCAACAATTACTTGTACCATTTGGCACGTATTTCTCTACAATCATCAAATCTTGCTAATACTTCATACTCTTAATTTCCAGCTAAACTATCAAATTATCTCAAAAGTATTGTGGAGATAAGGAGTGAGTTATCAACAACTCAGTAAACAGAAAACATATACTAATATGTAAACATGAGCATTTACAGAATTCATAATGCAGAATTTTTTTTTTTTACTTTCAAAATACAAAAATCAAACATGTTATAAAAAATGTCAGAGCGAAAGTTCAAAAACATCTTATTCAAAAGTATCCATTGGCATAGCATAATTGAGCATCGTCATCATATCATATCATAGTATCAGAACAAAATAGAAGCCATGTTTAATTCTTGTGGTAGGGTTGTGCATATGCTGATAGCCAAGTAGAACATAAAACACTTTGTCACCAAAATGGTGTGCACTCAAATAGAGACTACTACTATAACCCTGCAGGGTTGTATACCACTATTATCACCCGTGACAGGGTCGTATACCACTACTATTATCCGTGGTAGGGCCGTATACGACTATTATCAACTATGGCAGGGTCTTATACCACTATTATTACCCGTGACAAGACCGTATACCACTATTATCACCTGTGGCGAGGCCTTAACGAAACAAAATATAAACAAAATCAGATACAACATCAAAAAGTCATGCCAAAGATTTTTTAAATGCCACATCATATTAAAACATAGTACTAAACATATTCATATCATCTTAAAAATATCAAAAATAGATTCAAAACATCTTCACTTAATCAATGCAAAAATTTTCAGGTTTCATATTCGCTCTTTTTACATAGTTCAGAAACATAATGCAAAAAATAAGTTCATGTCTACATTAGTCATGCTAAAAAATACTTTCTTCTTTTATAAAGTTTCATGAGTAATGTAGAACACATGACTGTGGTTGTTTTCATATTTCCTTTCAGAACATATCATGCACATTTTTCATAAAATCAACCTCAGTCCATCATTTTATGCAAAGTCTAGTATAGGAACCTCGCTAATTTTGACTTTTTAATTTCTCTAAATTTTTCCATGACTATGCCAAATCAATATCAATCGTCACTACAAATTAGACACGTAACTTACTAAAATCCCTAATTAAACACGCATTTTGATATTTAAGTCTGAAATACTAAATAACCTATCTTTCCTAAAATCTAAAATTCTCGTAACTCTAAAATATTGTCACTTCCCAAATTAATCGATATCCACTTAATTTCTCTAAACTCTAAATTATTTCTATAAAATAAAGTGCATGACTAACATATTTACTCAATTAAGACTAAGCCCATGTAAAATTTATCTTCGGTTTAATATTCACTTAATGTAATTATAACAAAATCTATTAAAGTAAGTAGAAGAATTTTGTTTAATAAAAATAGACTTGATCAGATTTAAAGCATTTAAAATAGATTTAAATAATTACTATTTACTCCTGAAACTCAATTGTAAATAGAAAATTTAATACCAACTAATATAATTTAAATCCTTAAATATTTTTTTGTTAAACAAAATTTTTGGGCTAATATAAAGTGAGACGAAACCCACTAAAATAACACAATAGTCTTCTATATCCAAACTTAGACCCATCTTAAAATCAAGCCCAACAAAATACAGGTTCAAAACATATTAATATTTGGCTTATAAATCAAAGGGCATAATTGTAATATCATCTTAAAGCAAATTTTCTCTACTATATGTGTAAGAAGCTTTACGAGTGAACTTGAAATCACTTTCATTTTACTTGAAAACCAGGCATCATTGTACGTGGGTAGAGGAGTGGAAGAGGCTTACGAGAGAGAAATGGATACGTGACGGAGCAGTTAGCTAGGTAAAGGTCAAAGGTGATCAGCGCAACGGCACGATACTGAGAGAGAGAAAGTGATGAGAGAGAGAGAGCATGGTATAAGGGGAGTAGAGAGATTATCGAGAGAAAAACTACGGACTTGGGGTGACGTGAAGTGCTCGGTGGCACTTTTTTGTGCAGGTGGCGACAACGTGGAGGGGGGCTGGTGACGTGCGGTGGCTGGTTTGTGGCTCACAGTGGGGAAAATAAATCCTCTATTTCGGTGTGGTGCAAACAGAGCACTCCCATTAGAAATTTTCGGTGGCTGGGCATTGAGGTGTGGGGAGGAGGTTTAAGTGGCTGATGGTTAAGGAGAGTAAAAGAAAAGGAGGTATGGCTTGTTGGGCATGCATGACATGAAGTGGCTCTCGGTGTTTGGCTTTTTGCCGTGCGATCCGTGTGCTCAGTATCACACGTGGTGCTACCCGTGGTGGTGGTCATCCTCTGCTGACCGTGGGTGGTGGATAGTAGGAGTTTGTGGTGGGGGGCGGGGAATGGTGTAGTTGTAGCTATGTTGAACATGGGATTGAGCCATGGTTTGGTTTCTTTTCTCTCAAGCTATCCAAGTGTTGTGGCGGAGGGTTTTGGGTCAACGGAAATGTGAGACTGGTGGCTTGTGGAGGTGCAACAAGGTAGGGCTTCGGCAGTGGCTAGCGACAGTAACAAGGCTTGGGCAGTTTCTATATGCATCAGAGAAATACATGTGTATATATATAGGTGATTGGAAAACCCTAGAGAAGTAAAAGAGAGGGAGAAACGTGCTTGGGAGACGCGCTTGGGCGTGGAAACATGCTTGGCGCAGAAATTGATCTCTGGGTTCTCACGGGCTTGGTTTTTGGGTGCCCAACGTTTGGGCTTTTTCCATGAGTTATGTGCCTCGACTCAACCTCTAAAAATAATATAACTTATCTGATAAATCTTTCGGTCAATTTCCACTTGGTCCATTTAAAGATTTTAACCCAATTATCAAGTCCAATAAAATCTATACTTTGCCAAAATAAATTTTGGGTTCACAACCTACTCCAAAATTACTCGTTAATTACCAAGTGGACTCTTCATACATAATAACCCAAAAGAAAGATTTTATAGAACATACAATTAGCTTGGGCTTAGTACTGGGCTTGAGTGTTACAATAATATTAATGAAATTTGCAGTATTAGGGCGTGCAAACCTCGTGTACCTCCTTTGGAAGAAATGGATAAATTTTAGACACATAAAAAATCATTTTTCTATTGGTGAACCTTATTTTTTCTCAAAAAGAGTACACGAGACTTACGCACCCTAGTACTGTATCTAGGATTGCTCTGTTATATACGAAAGGAGATTATAAACATAATTTTTTAATGTCAATAAGAAATAATATTTAAAAGTTCAGATAAAGAATAAATAAACTAATTACGAAAAAGTTATTAGCTAAAATAGATAAATTGGGTTTTTGATTAGCTGCAAAAATGTAGAAAAGGTTAGATACGAGATCAGAGAAAATATTAAAATATATCTATCTATATTAAATAAGTGCGGATAGGGGATGAATAGTGTTTTCATCCATTAATTTGTTTCCAGATTTGTCCCTTCTTTTCTCACGAAATTCTTATTTCTTTTGTCTTTTTTCTTCTTTCTGTTGACTATGTTTTTTTACAATACTTGCCAACCAAAGCCTTCCCTGCACCAACACCACCCTTGTAGAAATTGTAAGACCATAACCACTATGTTTCTTCAACCATAAATCACCAAGCTGCCGTCCAACTCCAGCTACACATCCTCTTCATCATGGAAGCCCAACCCTATATACGTCCACTGCACAAAACCTCCTTGCCCAACTTAACCACCACGTCCACATCGTCTGAAACACAGCCCCATGCCTCCACACATAACCAACGCAACCTCTGTTCTAACAAAGAAAAATAGAGCACCTCAAGCCATGCACAATCCTTCTACACAGACATCTTAGCCAACAACCATCGTGTAAGCCCAGATTTGCTCCTCTCTTGGTTAGGGCTTCACTTTCAGCCACAAGCTACAACCACCACAAGGTACGAGGAAGAAAATAACTCTCGTGCATATTGTGGTTTACCTCTAATTTGAAATCAGGGGATGAATACACATATACATGAAATTGGACCAAACCAAACACAATATGTAATATATACTTAGATCTAGAAAAAATTGTGTTGAGATGATTCACAAAACAAAGAGAAGGAAAAGAAGGAAAAAAAAACTAGGGTTTGAAGGTAGAGATATTAGGTTGGCAGTGTTAGGAGAAGAGAAACCATGAGGGAGACGAGGGAATTGGGAGAGAGAGATGTGGCAGCAAATGTGTTGTGGACTGTGGCGGCGATGGGTGATGAAGGAAACCCGAGGGAGAGAAGGAATCGATAGGGAGATGTCGAGAGAAAGAGAGAGAGGATCTGAAGGTGAAACCAAGAGGAAGAAGGGGTTCGTCATCAGCGAAGTGCGACAACGTCCTCGTAGTGCCGTTGACGGCGGTGGCACTGGTTTGTAAGGAGGCTTGCTGCGGAGTCACAGGAGGGGATGACGTAGATGGGTTGGGGGGAAAGGAAAATAAGGAAAGAAATAAGAAGGGAGGGACAATTAGGGTTTTGAGCAATCTGATTCTAGCCCTACGCATGTCTTATTTTTAATTTAAGTGTGAAAATAATATATAGAGAAATAAAAGAGGAAGAAATAGAGAAGGAAAGGAAATACACTAAATTTTAAAACCAAACTTTTTATTCTTGATCTAAAAGTAATATTTTTCATGATAATATAAAATGATGAGTTTCAATAAAAGAATAATGATAGTTGCAGTCATGAGTGTGAAAGCGTTATGCAATCACTTTAAAAAAAGTAAATAAATACAGAACTCATATGAAAAAATTAATTTTTTAATAATAGACCCACATAAAAATTTCTTAGGAGAATAAATTCATCTAAATAAGGAGAGTTTTTAACATAAAATCAATTAATAAATATTAAATAATATTCCTAAAATAATAAAATCATTTAAATAAAATGATTTGTTAAAACTATATTATTTTCGAAATTCCAAAATATAAAGAGACTTACTTGAGAACTAGATTTTGTTCAATAACACTACAAATATCTCATTTAAAATGATTTTGGACTTTTAAAATACTTGGAAGATTTTAAAATAGTTGACTCACTTTAAAAATCTTACGCTAAATTTAAAATAAATATATTAGATTTAAAACAATTTTTTTTAGAGAAATTCTATTCATCATCCTCACACCACACACCAACATGTGATTTGTTATTTTTGTCATTTATGTGTAAACAATCATATTTACACATCAATATATGTATGTTTAAATAGAAGTACAAAAATGACAAATTACATGTTGATGTATAGTGTATAAGATGATGAGTTAATTTTTTTTTTTCTAGAATTCATTATTCATATAATTTGGACATGAGCAACGTTAAAAGAAATTGAACTCCTCACCATCAATCCCGTCAATGAAAAAACGAACTAAATCCTTAAAATATTTTCATATCAAACTTTTCAACGTTGTAATTATGTAACTAGATAAAACATTGACTTTTATAGATCTCTCCCTTTTTTAACTTTATATTAGGTTTATTTTAACTTACGTAAATCCATGACTTATATTTAATTTTATGTGGCTTTTTTTTTTTTCTAATTACTCATTTTTTATCAATTTTATTTCTCAACTGGTTCGTTGTCCCTTACTAGTAATAGTTATATATATAAACCCACGAGCGCACAAAAGCAGGAAGAAAAAATTTCAGTAGTCAAATTATAGAAAATAAAAAGAAAATTACTTTTGCAATCCAAGAATCCAAATAAAAGAAAGTGGCGGCAACGAAGATGAGCAACACCGCCCAGCTCTTCTGCCTGACGGCGTCGTCTTTCACCGCCAGACTCCCCACATTCCTCTTCCTATCCCTCCTCCTCTTCTCCTTCCGGACCACCGTCGAGTATGGCACCCGCCACCTCATCTCCTTCGTCGACCTGGATCCTTCCCTCAAGGCCCTCGTCTCCCGTCGCCTCCAACTCGCCGGCACTGACTTTGAACGCCACCCTATCTTCCCCCGTCTCGCCCCACCCCGTCGCCCCCCCTTTCTCCTCCACCCCGACGCCCTCGTCGTCGCCTTTAACGATTACTTCTTCCCCGCAGACGACCAACGCATGGCCCCGCTCAATCACAGCCTCCTCGTTCTCAATCAAGAATTTGTCTTTCCTAAGTACGTGATCGTCAACATCTCCGCCATGAAAGAACTAGAGCTCCTTGAAAGTGAGGACAAAAGGATGGTCTTCTTTGCGCGTTCTGTATTGGGGGTCTATATTTTGGTGGTTCTTTCTTTTGTCGCTATCTATTCATTGGTATTAGGCATTGTTTTCATTACTGTTGTTAATGAAATACTAGGGACGTTCACTCCATTTCTTGTTACAATGTGGGAAGGTTCAAGATTGGGTCTCGAGAGGCTTTTCGGGTTCATTTTGATGCGATGGTTGGTGAGACATATACTAACGGATTTCCTTGGGTGGTGGTATTTTGGCGAAATCGAAGATCAGGACACATATTTGAAGCTTTATGTGATGTTGAAATTGATGCCGTTTTCGATCATGTCTCCGTGGATTAGTGGTCTTGAGAAAGAGATTTCGGGGTTTTCGATTACGTGCTTCTTGACCGATACGTTCTTGGCTTTAATATTTACTGGGGATGTTTGGGTTGCGATTATGGAGCCGTGGAGAACGCAAACGGAGATAATGGAGGAAAGTTGTTATTTGACGTTGACGACGTTGAGCCAGGGTATCCATATTATCTTTTTGGAAGCTATCTTTTGCGGCCCGTTTGTGAGAGGAGTTCTTGCTCAGGTCTTTGGGAGGTTTTTTGCAATGGTGTTTCAGTCAGCTCTGGAGGTTTATTTCATGGTGGCTTTGCTCATGCTTTACTTTTATGCGTGGTATAGGAATTCTAGTAATTTCCACGGTGAGACGTTTGGGTGGAGAGAGTTGGAGGGCTTGTTTGAGGGCCTGTAGGAAGCTATACCTGTGACTAGCGTTGCCATTGTTGGGTCATGTAGTCTCGTCAATGTGTTGTATGTACTTTTATCACAAGCTGGCAACATAATGTTTTCGTATATCTTTACACGAGAAGGCTTCATGTGAATATCTTGTATCGCGATCACTCTTTCAATTCCTTGCAATGCTCCCTGTTCGTGATGCATGGTAATGTAAAAATTTTGCAGCCCATCGTATCTTTGTTAACATTGCAGCTTCTTCAGGAGGGGGCGTTGCCATCATTTTTTTTCCTTCTCATAATGCACAACCCACTTGTGACCCTTTCTTAGGATTTTTCACCTATTTAAAAGCAAGAAGAAAAATGATATTTGCATATCACTCTTTTTCAAAACGATTGCGTGGCATGCATTTGCGCTTTCTATTACTGTATATAGCATTACTATTAATTTTAAAATTTTTATAGAGCCTTGTGGGTGCTGCATTGTCTTTTGCAATTAGTTTGCAGATATATCCCTTTTCTCACTTTGTGGATAAAGTCGACTTGTATTAAATGTTATTATTTCCCAGGATTGCTTGGTGGTAATTTGATGACACTAAAATCTTCTTTCTTGTCTTGCTAATGTTAGTGAAGCTCTACATCTCTGCATGCTGCTACTTTGCTTTTGACAACCTCATGCCTTTTGTGTTCGACTCGGATATATGCATTACATATATCGGATATATGCATTACATCCGATGCCTTTTGTGGTCAAGTCAATAGGAGTTAAATGTTAATCAGTTCTTCATTTGAGCATTTATGGTTAATAAAAGCTTGAATGTTTTGAACATTGAGCACATTCACGGGCTTAGGGTTGCCTTATATACTAGTGTAGATGCAAAGTGCAAAGCACGTTTGTCTAGTTCTATTTTTAATAAATAATATATTTTTTTATATAAAAAAAGATTTCAATCAATAATTTAATGTATAGGGAAAAAAATGTAAGTTCTAATAAATATTTTTGGGTAATAATAGTTAAGTATTGGATAATAATTATATGTTTGCATAAATTATAACATAAAGACATTAGTTAATACAATTATATTTAACAAAAACATTAGTTTAACATAAGATATCTTTGATCATTCTACTATGATCTATTATTTGTGTCATCTTGAACGACATCAATAGAGAGGACATTGAAATTCTTATGCTTTTTATTGAATCATCCACTTTTTCTCTGAAGCTTTTTCTACAAGATTTTTTATATATGACAAATGTTCCTACAAAATAAATTTTGAATAGCTTTGCATGATTAATAAAAACCTAACAACTTATATACTGAAAATTAAAGTGTTGTAAATTAACAGAAATCTTAAAATAAAATGTTTTTAATTAAATTATTATGGATGCTATAAATAAAACTAAATCTGGCATAACACACAAATATATAAAAATCAATTAAAATGATTTTTATTATAATTAGAAAATAAATAGTAAATGAACATGAATAAATAGTAACACTTTTTTTCTTCCATAAGAGCCCTGAATGAATAGTGATGCTTAGTGAATAGCCCCAACTGAACAATGCAGTGCCCTCAAACAAACAAAGCAAAAAATAAAAGAAAAACAAACAAACAAACAATACATACTACAACACAATTGCTTTTTAGTTACGGTTGGGAAATTGTGACAGTCCCTAGACCGTCACTAAAAGGCATTTTCTGTGACAGTTTCTAGAAACTGTCACTAAAGATAGAATGAGATTTTTTTACGTTCCAACGTATGGGAAATATGCATTCGAACGTTACTTATACGTTCGAACGTTATGTCTGTTTACGTTTGAACGTAAAATGTTTTGGCGCAACCGTTCGAATGTTATTAATTTTACGTTCGAACGTAAAATGTTTGCACCAATGTTCGAACGTTAGTAATAACATTCGAACGTTCATTGTAAATTTAAATTAAATGACTTTAATTTAAAAATTATGTGGTTTTTATTGTGCATAATTTGTGAACAAGTCTAAAAAATTGAATTGTATATATTTATATATACACACTTTGTAATATATAAATATATATTATTGATTTATATATATTTGAAATGCAGTGATTTAGTATTAAAGTTGAAAAATATAACATCAAAGAAGATTAAAAATTGAAATTAAAAACGATAGAAATATTCAATAATATTTTTCGTTACAAATATTAAAAATAAAATACAAAATTTGATAGAATGTAGTAAACAACAGTCAGATGATAACGTTATCCGCAAAAGTCGAACTCCGTACCTCCTCAGTCAAGGTATCAACCTTGTCGTTGAGAATAGTTACACGATGGGTGAGTTCGGCAACAGATGCCGATATAGCCTCGAGCGATCGATCGATCTTATGATCGATATGCGCAGTCAGCTGTGAGATGACCGCATCAACCCAAGCAGGCCGCACATCTCCTATAGATGTACTCGGCGTATGCTGACTACTACTCCCGACATGACCTGGCTCAGGCTGCGTCGGAGGAATTAGATCCTCTACAGGGGGTGGCTGACGTCCTCTCGCTTGTCCAATGCTACGTCGATGCGTGGTCATGTCGAGGGGGCTCATCTGATCTTTGACCCGCTCCTCTGGCTGGGTCGGCACTCCCCGTGCAAGTAATAGTCGGCTGATGAGGACACCATATGGGAGATTATCCGTGGAGACGATGCTCGCCTCGTAACGGATCCTCTGAAAGATGTGCAATGACAAATCTATAGGATCTCCACGTGCCACTCGTATCAAAAATTGTGCCCGAAACCGACTAAATGTGGTTTTATGAGCGACAGGATCGACATTTGTTGCAATAATATGGTGCAACATGCGGAAGAAATGCAGCAGATGGTTCTGGTTGAAGGCGTTTTTCTGCTCGATCTGCATGCGATCCCTCCAGGTAAGGATGTAGAAATCCTCGTCTCGGTCATCGTCCTGAGCCTCGACGCCAGTATCCTCAGCCTCTGACTGGCCTGCATCTCTGGCTGATGCTGGCTCACATCCCCGGGCAGTAGATGATGTAGAAGTGCCTACATCCTCACGGGGTGTCGAGTGTGCAAATGTCTCCACTCCTCGACGAATCCCAAGGTGCTTGTCGATGACATCTGCTGATACTTCAATGGAAACACCGCGTACAGTCACGGTGTGAGAGGATGCATCCTGAGGCATGTCACACATTCCCATATAGAATTCTTGAACCATTGAGGGGTATACCTTCCCCCTCAATGTGCAGATATTTCCCCAGCCTCTACTGAGGAAAACATCTCTCAGGTTCGTCTGCTGCCAACAGAGTTCGTCGAACTCATTAATTAAGACCTCTCGCTCTACCATAACAGTACGAGCTCCGATACGGGCAGTGTCCGACGTGGCTCCTTCCCTCCCTCGTTTCCTAGTATGCAGTGGAAGAGCCATATCCTGAAAATAGAAAAGGAAAAAAAATTATTTACAATAATGTATTTTTTTGTATTAATTTTAAGATGCTCTGCCGTAACGTCCGAACGTTTTATCTTTAACGTTCGAACGTTAAAGATAAAACGTTCGGACGTTTATTTATACGTTCGCATGTAAAATAATGTCAATATATTTACATTCGAACGTAAAACAAATACGTTCGAATGTAACAATGTACGTTCGAACATAAGCAGTAAATAAATATTGGCTGACGTACGTTCGGACGTTAAAACAAATACGTTCGAACGTATTTGTTTTACGTGTGAACATAAATATGAACGTCTGAACGTCGAAGCATGAATAATGTAGAAAATCATTACGTTCGGATGTTATATTAAACGTTCAAACGTGGAAGCCGTAACGGCTCTGTAATTTAAACGTCGTACGTTCGAATGTCTTGGTGAAACGTTCGAACGTTTCGACGCAGAATGGCTGAGTCGACTCAGCCATTATTGAAATCTCAAAAATTTCTCTACACGGTTCTAAATACTGAAATGTCAGCGTGGAAATGAAGTATACACTTCAAGAAACATTTCTACGGTGACTATTCGGCCAATGACTAGCCGTGGTGGCCGGAAAATGAAGTTGAAAATCTGGCAACCACTTATCCGGTTTTAAACAAAACTCAATCCAAATCTCAATCCAAATCTCAATAAAATACATGTTACTTGAATAAAAGATGAATGCCTACCTTTAGTGACGGTTGTGGCGGAGTTGACGGCGGCGGTGAAGGAGGCGTGGCGGCGTGCAACGGAGTAGACGATGATACGTATTGGAAATGTCGTTTCGACGTTCGGTTTTGGCCTTATATACACAGAACGTTCGAACGTACTTATTATTACGTTCGAACGTTTTTCAATTTAATATTATATTATAAATGTTTATGTTATATATTAGGATGTTATATAATATTATTGACAATTAGATTATTGGTTTTTTTGTGAGTGCTTGTTATATTTCTAAAGTTTACCAATATGTTTATACATCTTGTTGTGATTTTATGCTTACTCTTGAAATAATTGTGATTATTGTTTGTGAATTTTGTGAATAGTTTATGAGCTTATGGTGTTTATTGATGATTTAATAAGTAGTATATAGTTATAGATATATAAAATGTAGTATATCTATTATAGTATAAGTTAGTATATAATAAAGAATTTAATAAGTAACAATTTAATATATATTATTGATTTATATATATGGTATAATTTATATATTATATACATTTATGTTCTCATTTAAAGTATTATGCTATCATACTATACAATGTAGTATATAGTTATAAATATATATATAAAATGTAGTATATATATTATATTATAAGTTAGTATATAATAAAGAATTTAATAAGTAACAATTTAATATATATTATTGATTTATATATATGGTATAATTTATATATTATATACATTTATGTTTTCATTTAAAATATTATGCTATCATACTATACAATGTAGTATATAGTTATAGATATATAAAATGTAGTATATATATTATAGTTTAAGTTAGTATATAATAAAGAATTTAATAAGTAACAATTTAATATATATTATTGATTTATATATATGGTATAGTTTATATATTAGTTACATTTATGTTCTCATTTAAAGTATTATGCTATCATACTATACAATGTAGTATATAGTTATAGATATATAAAATGTAGTATACATATTATAATATAAGTTAGTATATAATAAAGAATTTAATAAGTAACAATTTAATATATATTATTGATTTATATATATGGTATAATTTATATATTATATACATTTATGTTTTCATTTAAAATATTATGCTATCATACTATACAATGTAGTATATAGTTATAGATATATAAAATGTAGTATATATATTATACTTTAAGTTAGTATATAATAAAGAATTTAATAAGTAACAATTTAATATATATTATTGATTTATATATATGGTATAGTTTATATATTAGTTACATTTATGTTCTCATTTAAAGTATTATGCTATCATACTATACAATGTAGTATATAGTTATAGATATATAAAATGTAGTATACATATTATAATATAAGTTAGTATATAATAAAGAATTTAATAAGTAACAATTTAATATATATTATTGATTTATATATATGGTATAGTTTATATATTAGTTACATTTATGTTCTCATTTAAAGTATTATGCTATCATACTATACAATGTAGTATATAGTTATAGATATATAAAATGTAGTATATCTATTATAGTATAAGTTAGTATATAATAAAGAATTTAATAAGTAACAATTTAATATATATTATTGATTTATATATATGGTATAATTTATATATTATATACATTTATGTTCTCATTTAAAGTATTATGCTATCATACTATACAATGTAGTATATAGTTATAAATATATATATAAAATGTAGTATATATATTATATTATAAGTTAGTATATAATAAAGAATTTAATAAGTAACAATTTAATATATATTATTGATTTATATATATGGTATAATTTATATATTATATACATTTATGTTCTCATTTAAAGTATTATGCTATCATACTATACAATGTAGTATATAGTTATAGATATATAAAATGTAGTATACATATTATAGTATAAGTTAGTATATAATAAAGAATTTAATAAGTAACAATTTAATATATATTATTGATTTATATATATGGTATAATTTATATATTATATACATTTATGTTCTCATTTAAAGTATTATGCTATCATACTATACAATGTAGTATATAGTTATAGATATATAAAATGTAGTATACATATTATAGTATAAGTTAGTATATAATAAAGAATTTAATAAGTAACAATTTAATATATATTATTGATTTATATATATGGTATAGTTTATATATTAGTTACATTTATGTTCTCATTTAAAGTATTATGCTACATACTATACAATGTAGTATATAGTTATAAATATATATATAAAATGTAGTATATATATTATATTATAAGTTATTATATAATAAAGAATTTAATAAGTAACAATTTAATATATATTATTGATTTATACATATGGTATAATTTATATATTATATACATTTATGTTCTCATTTAAAATATTATGCTATCATACTATACAATGTAGTATATAGTTATAGATATATAAAATGTAGTATATATATTATATTATAAGTTATTATATAATAAAGAATTTAATAAGTAACAATTTAATATATATTATTGATTTATACATATGGTATAATTTATATATTATATACATTTATGTTCTCATTTAAAATATTATGCTATCATACTATACAATGTAGTATATAGTTATAGATATATAAAATGTAGTATATATATTATAGTATAAGTTAGTAGATAATAAAGAATTTAATAAGTAACAATTTAATATATATTATTGATTTATATATATGGTATAATTTATATATTATATACATTTATGTTCTCATTTAAAGTATTATGCTATCATACTATACAATGTAGTATATAGTTATAGATATATAAAATGTAGTATACATATTATAGTATAAGTTAGTATATAATAAAGAATTTAATAAGTAACAATTTAATATATATTATTGATTTATATATATGGTATAGTTTATATATTAGTTACATTTATGTTCTCATTTAAAGTATTATGCTATCATACTATACAATGTAATATATAGTTATAGATATATAAAATGTAGTATACATATTATAGTATAAGTTAGTATATAATAAAGAATTTAATAAGTAACAATTTAATATATATTATTGATTTATATATATGGTATAGTTTATATATTAGTTACATTTATGTTCTCATTTAAAGTATTATGCTATCATACTATACAATATAGTATATAGTTATAGATATATAAAATGTAGTATATATATTATACTATACGTTCGAACGTTATTTGATGAAAATCACCAGAAAATTATGTACATCCGAACACCAAATATGTTAACGTTCGAACCTTAGTTAAATTAGTGCGGGAAATTTCCCGCTCAAATATGGTAACACTTTGATGAAATGTATGTTCGGATGTTTAAGTTAAATGTTCGAACGTTTATCTGCAAATTTACGAACGTTCGAACGAAAAATTGTGATACATTCGAACATATATGAGGAAAGTGCGGAAACTTTCCCGCTAGATTTTATGTTATAAATAAGAAGGGTACGTTCGAACGTGTACTGTAAACGTCCGAACGTTATGGGCGGGAATAATTTTAGAATATAACGTTCGGACGTACAACTTAAACGTTCGAACGTTTAAACTAATAATTTTAGGACTTAATCAGTACGCGCACGGGAGGAAGCGGATCATTTCTTCTTCTCCCGTGCGCGCAACAGAGAGAGAGAGAGAGAGAGAGAGAGAGGGTGTTAGAGTGAGAGAGAGTTGAGTTAGAGAGAGTTGAGTTTTGGTAAGAAAAAATTTTTATTTCTTGTCTTTATTTGAATTTTATGATATTTATACAATGTGTTTTTGTTATAGAATATTTCTAATAAGTTAGTGTTGTATTTTTTTGAAGGATTGCTTGTTTTGGGAAGTTGGAAGATTTTGATTTGTAAGAGGATATTGTGAGTGCTAGGTATATTTCTAAACTTTATCAATATGTTGTTGTGATTTTATGCTTACTCTTGAAATATTGTGATTATTGTTTGTATAATTTGTAAATAGTTTGTGAGTTATTGTAAATATGTTGTGATATGAATTTGAAATATTGTGTTTATTATTAGAAATATATTTTCATTAGGCTCTGTTAATACATGTTTATTGCTTACTCAACTTTAGAAATATGTTAATACATGTGGCATGTTATTTTGTGAATATATTGTGAGTTATTATGAATATGTTGTGATATGGACTTGAAATATTTAAATTATTATTTGTGAATGACGTTTGAATATGTTTACATTGTTACAAATATATTGTCCTTAAGCTTTATTAATACATGTGGCATGTTATTTTATGCTTACAATTGAAATATTGTGATTATTATTTGTATAGTTTGTAAATAGTTTGTGAGTTATTGTGAATATGTTGTGATATGGATTTGAAAAATTGTGATAATAATATTTTAAATTAAGTAATAACAAATAAAAGTAACTCTTTAAGAATTATAATAATTAAAATTATTGTATAACCATTGAAATTTAAGAATGATAATTAAATATTTATAATAATATTTGAAATTAAGTAATAACAAATAAAACTAACTCTTTAAGAATTATAATATTTAAAATTATATTATACTTCTTTTACAATTTAAGTATAACAATTAAAATTATATTTTAAGAATGATAATAATTAAAATTATAATATAACCTTTAAAATACTCTTCAATAAAAAAGTCTTGAAACTACTAAATAAGTAGAGTTTGAATATGTAAATATACTTATTTATTATAAACTAAAGAGAAAGGAAATAAGGATCAAATAGATTCTTATATAAAAATTATATACTTATTGTCTATATAAGTAAATAACTCACTCAATTAAGTATAACAATTAAGATTATAATTGTGGAATGATAATAATTAAAATTATATAATAACCTTTAAAATTATATATAACAATTATAATCTCTAAATTTTAGTCTAATTGCTTGACTGTCATAGTCTCTTCGGCCTTGAGAGTTGTCAAGGTCGGACAATTTGTGACAGTTAAGTAATTAGACTAAAATTTAAACATTTCTTCAAGATCATTCTCCCTCGTTGTGTACAAGACACGAAACGTAGGGTCACATAATCTTCCATCCCTCTTTAGTTTAACAATATGGAGATATTGTTGTATGATTTTTTGCTAGATGCATGTGACATTGCATAAATACCCTTAGACCCGTTTGGGAATCAGTGTACATTTATGTGTCCACTGATTCCTGAATTGTCCAGTGTGGACAGTTTGAGATTATATTATCTGTATTGCACATTTTTGTTACTCGCTACTTTCCACGTTTAATATGAAGTTTCGGTGTCTTCTTCTACTGTTCTTCGGGTATACTGTTTGTAGGATCACAATCCCGATATTTGAACATGTATACTTGGAGAATTATGGGAGGTGCTGCCGAAATTTCTACTAATGTAGAAATTAGTAGAGTGACGAAATTTGTGCAATGTGGAGAATATAATCTCGAATGGGATAGGACCAACTACCTTATCAAAAAAGTAATGAGAATTGGAGTATGACATGCATGTGAATTTTTAATGTACGTGTTATTAATATATAGATGTTTTTAGAAATGGACAAAAATTGGATGCGTCTGGACGATAGACTTGGAAAGGATTACGTACCCTATGCATGTGGAGTAAGAACTTTCATTGATTTTGCACGGGCTTCTGCTGATAGTCGTGGTTACATTAAGTGTCCATGTCGAGGATGTAAAAATTTGTGTGCGATAGGATTGGATGAAGTAGAGCGTCATATATTTGTGAACGGTATGGATCTGGGGTATACGCGATGGGTACTGCATGGTGAGCCGTATGAAGGGTCAGCAGATGTATTGGTCGATCATCAGAATTATTTGCGGCACATGGATGATGATTATGAGCATGATGAGATGGAGGAGATGTTGGGTGACATTGGAGCTGGGATGTTTATGGATGAGGTTAACGACAATGTCTCAACTGGTGGATCAGGGATTGATTGTGAAAATTTCCCTTCACTGTGGGAAGATGCAAAGCGCGAGCTTTACCCAGGTTGTACAAAACATTCCAAAATGTCGTTTATTGTGCGGTTGCTTCACATTAAATCATTGTGTGGGATGTCGACGAAAGCAATAAACATGGTATTGGACTTATTTAACGAGGTGCTTCCCGAAGGAAGCGAAGCAGTTGAGAAAGGGATTAGGATTTGAGTACAAGTCCATACATGCATGGAAGAATGATTGTGTATTGTTCTGGAAGGAGAACGAGGAGAAACAAGCATGTCCTGTATGTGGAGAGTCGAGGTGGAAAGGTAAGAAAAACGTCCCGGTTAAGGTGTTGTGGTATTTTCCCTTGAAACCTAGGTTGCAAAGACTATATATGTGTAAGAAAACAGCTCATGATATGAGGTGGCACTAGGAGAAAAGAGTTAAGAATGACGGGTATATGAGGCATCCAGCTGATTCACTTGCGTGGCAGTCTTTCGATAATCAGTATCCAGAGTTCGGGTTAGAAGCTCGGAACGTGCGCCTGGGACTCACAACCGATGGATTCAACCCTTTTGGGAATATGAGTTCAAGTTATAACACTTGGCCCGTGGTATTGATTCCGTACAATCTTCCACCATGGAGGTGCATGAAGGTGCCAAACTTTTTGTTAACTTTACTCATCCCTGGCCCTAGATCACCTGGGAATGATATTGATGTATTCATGCAGCCGTTGATTGAAGAGCTGAAAGAGTTATGGGAAACAGGGGTTAGAACTTATGATGCATCTAAGTCGACATCTTTTCAGATGCATGTTGCGGTAATGTGGACCATAAATGATTTTTCGGCGTATGGGAATCTTTCCAGCTGGAGTACGAAAGGGAAGTTAGCGTGTCCGACGTGTAATAAAGAAACTGCTAGTGAGTGGCTAAAATTTTCTCAGAAGTTGGGTTTCATGGGTCATCGACGTTATTTACTAGCAAATCATGCATGGAGAAGAGAATGTGCCAAGTTTGATGGGAGAGTAGAGGATAGGATTGCACCAAAAGAGTTGTTTGGAGAAGAGATAGTGGAACAACGGCAACATGTTAGAGCGAACAATTTTGGCAAATGTCGGGGAAAGAACAAGAGAAAACGAGCCGTACCAAAATTGAATTGGACAAAGCCTAGTATTTTTTTTGACTTGCCGTATTGGTCGTCATGCAAGTTGCGACATAGTTTGGATGTAATGTACATAGAGAAGAATATTTGTTATAATATACTGGGTACATTGATGAGTATTAACAAAAAGACGAAAGACACGATCAAGACGAGGAAAGATCTTGAGAGAATGAGAATTAAACATAATCTGCATTTGCGGGTGGAAGGCAACAGGGTGGTCATGCCGCATGCATGTTTTACGATGACGAGGGAGGAGATGATGGATTTCTGCAAATGGTTGCAAGGTGTGAAGTTGCCAGATGGTTATGCTTCAAATATTGGTAGATGCGTGAGTCCTGATGATTGGAAAATCAATGGATTGAAAAGTTATGATTGTCACGTATTTTTGCAGAAGTTATTACCTGTGGGAATTCGTGGGAAGCTTACATCTAATGTACGTGTGGCCATATCTGAACTATGTATGTTTTTCAAGGATTTGTGCGCTCGGGTAGTAAATCGAGATGTGTTGTCGAAATTGGAAGAAGACATTGCTACTATACTATGTAAATTCGAGCAGATCTTTCTACCATCATTTTTTGATGTCATGGTCCATTTAGCAATACATTTACCACGAGAGGTACTTCTGGGTGGACCGGTGCAGTTCCGTTGGATGTATCCAGTTGAAAGATATTTGGGTCGATTGAAGCGCACTGTTGGGAATAAAGCCAAAGCTGAGGGTTCAATAGCAGAGGCCTATATACACGATGAATGGTTAACATTTTGCTCTCTATATCTTCGTGGTGTTGAGACACGATTTAATCGTCAAGAGCGAAATGCTGATCTTGCTACTCCGCCTCCTCGTGAGCTATCAGTGTTTTCCCAGAATGTACGACCCTTGGGTGCACAAACAGGTTACGATTTAATTGATAGAGAGTTGGGTAAAGTTCGGTGGTATGTGCTAAATAACTGCCGAGAGATTGATGATTATCTTAGGTATGTCATTTCATTTCTTTGAATAATTATAGTTTTCTTTAAATTAATTAGAATTGTTGTGCTCAAAATATACTTCTTTTGCAACATGTTATAACAGTGACCACATGGACAAACTTAAGACGGAAGGCGTAGAAAATATAGAGGCAAGACACGAGGAAGAATTTCCCGGATGGTTTGAAGAACGTATATGAACTAAAATTATATATATGTTATATTGTGAAATTTTTAACTCTGGATAATGAAATAATAAATATATACTATTTCAATTTATAGATTTTGGAACAACGTGCTCGTGATCCCGGATCAATTTCTTCTGAATTGTATGCATTGGCCCGTGGTCCCTCAAATAGAGCACTTCGATATACTGCATGCACGGTTCGAGGTTATAGATTCCATACTTTGGACCTTGAACGTAATAGAAAGACTCAAAATTGTGGTGTGTTGGTCGAGGGGAGTCATGGAACAGATGATATTGACTATTATGGTGTCATACGTGATATTATCTGATTGAAATATCTGGGTGGGTCTGTAACATATGTCTTTAAATGTGATTGGTGGGATCTAGGCGGTGGTCGGGTTTCGATACATAGGGATAATCACTTTACGAGTGTCAATACTGCATCTAAATGGTACGAAGATGATCCATTCGTATTGGCTTGTCAAGCTACCCAAGTCTATTACTTGATTGATCTAATGAAAAGTGCTGATGAAGATAATGGGGAGATAACTTGGCGAGTCGTACAAAAATTTGTTCCTCGAAATATATATGAAGCAAGAACGAGTGCAGATTACGAGAATAGTGGAGATGAAGATGACACTCCGATTGTTGAGGCATACCAGGAAGATGGAGAGGGTATTAACTTGTTTGTTGACCTCGGTGCACTCGAGTTGCTCCCCTTGTGTAGAGATGATGTCCCACCCGTACATCTCGACCCGTCTGTATTAAATGATCATTCAATTCAAGTCAATGAGGAGGAAGAAGAAGAAGACGAGTCAGAAGATGAAGATGTATTTCTATCCGGGCAGGAGGTGGATAAAGATGATGAAGAAGAGGTGCATGATGATGATGAAGATGTTATTGATGGAGATTCTGAAACAAGCATGGAAAATTCATCTGAAGAATAAAAGTACTAAATATTTTAATCATATAGGTGACTATAAATATCTTGAATTTTCATAATTTCTTCTAATTAATTTTCTTTGATATAATTAATTATTTTAAAGAATGCCGCCAAAATGACAACGAATAAATGTGCCTCCGCCAAGTCCAAGTCCTGAATCCATTGAGGACTCCCCACTCGAGGAATCCGTTCCTGAAGATCAAGCTAACACAGAAGAGAACAACAGCCAGTCGACACCTACCAGTAAGGAATATTGTCGTTGATAATTATATATATAGTTAATACTTTTTTCTCAATAACTTTATAATTATAATTATAGTATATCTATTATCATGTAGTTGATGCATCTGCACGTCGCGGTCGTGGCTATACACGTGGAATCTCTCTTGAAAAAAATAGAAGGCATGGTAAACTGAAGATCACAATTCTTGATAATTCCACTGGAGGAGTGGATGATAGTGCAGCAGGGCTTTCCTCCTATATTGGCACAGTAGTTCGAGCTTATGCTCCATTTTATGTGCGCTCATGGCGAGATGTTCCGAATGAGATTAAGGAGCACATTCGAAGTCGTGTGCTGGTGAGTTTACTTTTCAGTACATTTTTTTCACCTAGATTAATATATTATATTTTTTACCTGATTCCCTTATTAGGATGAATTCGACCTCGACTTTGGCCGTAGCGAAGATTTGAGAACCGTGAATGAGTTGATGGCTACACTATTCCGACGTCACAAAGGACGATGTCATGACCACTTCAAGAAGTTTGAGACGTTGGAAGAGGCTGCGCAGTCTCCTTTTCAGCAGATGAAGTTAGATGATTGGAGAAAGTGTTGTGATCTTTTCGCATCTCCAGATTATCAGGTATTTTACATTTATATCTTTTAATTATTTACATTCATATTCATTTTATATATTATATGTATACATATTACAATTAACATTTTTAATATATTTTGTAGCACTTGAGTTCTACAAATGCACAGAATAGATCTGTTCTGACTGTCCACCATCGTGCCGGTTCAAGGTCATTCCACCGTCTTGCTGAAAAAATGGTAATTAAAAAATTATAGAATTCATTTATTTTCCTGATATTATTTCTGATAAGTACTAATATTATCTTTTTAAAATTGCTAATATTGTAGCTTTGTTAGAAACGTGATGATCCTGAAAACTTTTCCCTCATTCATGTCTATGCTGCTGCTCACACTAATGAGCATAGTGAGTGGATGGATCCTGTCGCTGCAGATAATTATGTAAGCAGTGTTAATTTTGTTAAATAAATTATTTATATAATATTTTAATATTTTATTTCTTATTTCTATTTCTTTTAATACGTTACTAATTATTTACGATCATTACCTTTTAAATTGTATAGCAAAATGTTGGAGATGCAGTCGGCTTCTGAGGAATCCTCTCCTAGTGACATAGACATATTCACGCAAGTGCTCGGGCCGCAATCTAGTATGGCAAGAGGTTTGGGACGATCTATCAAGCATAAATGTTCATCCTCCTCAACCTCATCGGCTTCACAAATTAATAATCTTACGGCAGATTTAGAAGCTGCACGACGTGAGAATGAGTATATGAGGTCGAGACAACAAGAGTTAGAGTCTCTCTTAGAACGACAGTCTCATTTAGAGACGCGTTTGCAGGACCAACAGAGAGACCAGGATGAAAGAATACGCAGTGAAGTGCAAGAGCAAGTGCAACAGGAGATGATGGTGCAAATGGAGCGTTCTATGTCGTTGCAACAGAATCCCCGTGGGCGAGGGAAAAAGAAGAAATAAATTATATCAATATTTCTGACTAGTTTTAATATCTAATTTTGTGCTTTTATAAGACATTGTTACTTGTTAATTGGGTATGTAAGATGATACAATTGGTATTATGTTTTTAAATTTTATGAAATTAGTATTTCTGATCTGTACGTTCGAATGTAAATAAAAATCGTTCGAACGTTGGTTCACACTGTAACAAACGTTCGAACGTAAATACAATTGAATCGTTCGAACGTTACACTATACGTTCGAACGTACTCACGCTAAAACGAACAAACCGTTCAAACGGTAAAGTGACTAACGTTCGAACAAAGAACTTGCATTCGGACGCTCCTTCGTTTACATTCGAAATAACGTCCGAACATTAAACGCGCTACGTTTGAACATTTACGTTTACGTTCGAACAAATATTCGAACATTTATTGTAATTAACGTTCGGACGCATTAACATTCGAACGTAAATATGATACGTTCGAACACGATATCCAACGAACGTCAACTTCTCTTATTCGAATGCCAATCGGTCGGGTATAACGTCCGAACGTTTGATTTTACGTCCGAAAGTGATTTTCTGTGACAGTTCATAACTGTCACAGAAAAAGGAACGTTCGAACATTGTACCGAACGGAACACTTCCAACCGTCACTAAAAATATTTTTTGTGACGGTTGAACAGTAAACCGTGACCAAATATTTTCTGTGACGCACTTTAGGTGACGGTCATGGTGACGGTTTCAAACCGTCACCAAATATGTTTAGTGACGGTTTGCCATTTTTTTGTGACAGTTTTCTCTGTCACAAAACACACATTCTGTTGTAGTGACAAGAAATAAACAAAGAAAGTAATAACAGAAACAACACTTAAATAAACAACAGACGCAATAACAGAAACAACATTAAAAAATAATGATACTCTACTGACTGATATACAATTCATTTACCGCTTAGTTGATATATAATAATAAAAAAAACTAGAAAGGAAACAAGTTAACAATTTCTAATACGTTTCCTCTCGACTCTAGTGCTTTCTAGCGAGGAGGAAGAAAATCCTTCAACCTGGTGGAAGGTTTTCTTTTTTTTTTTTTTGCCTAGGGAAAGGTTTGAGATCAGTGGTGCAGTGTTTGTGTAACGCCCCGTCCCCGAGAGTTCGGAGAGTTAACTCATATAACCTCATAATCAACTCTAACAAGGCTAGAGTACTTCCAAATTCAAGAATATATATTTTCACAAACCTCAAATCAAACGTAAATACTTCAATTAAATAAACCATATAAACTCATCTATCCAATTTTCAATCCAGCAACTCAAATAAAATCAACTCTTCTTCATGTCTCAAATAACAAACTAGAAATAATGAAACATTAACATAAGTCTTCATAAACCGTCTAAATCCATTGAAGCAAACTTAAGAAATATAAATAACATCCAACATCAACACTAATACCACGAGATACCCAACAACCATTCACTGCTAATCTTCTCCATAAACTCTAATACTGATCCTTAGCTGAACCATTAATGTCATCTGAAATATTATGGAGATAAGGGGGTGAGTTATCAACAACTCAGTAAGCAGAGAACATATACTAGCATGTAAACATGAGCATTTATAACATTTGATAAGCAGAACAAAACATTTACTTTCAGAATGCAGAAACAAAACTTTGTACAAAAGCATTAGAGCGAAATTTCCAGAAAAATAAACTTATTCCAAAAAGAAAATCCGTTGGCTTTTCTAAACTGAAACATTATAATCTTATCATCGTTTAATATCACATCGGGACAATACCATGTTTAACCCTCGTGGTAGGGTTATAAACCACCATTATACCCGTGGCTGGGCCATATTCCATGTTTCACCCCCGTGGTAGGGTTATAAACCACCATTATACTCGTGGCTGGGCCATTTTCCATGTTTCACCCCCGTGGTAGGGTTATAAACCACCATTATACCCGTGGCTGGGCCGTATACCATGTTTCACCCCGTGGTAGGGTTATGAACCACCATTATACCCGTGGCTGGGCCTTAACAGAAACAGAACGGATTTCATCGAAAATCCGATTACAATCATATACAGAATCAGAACTTCATGCCAAGGTTTTCTGATGACACATCACATCAAAACAAAACACTGAAAAACTTCAGATTATTTCACATGTTCGAGATAAACATACACAAAATATTCTCATTTGTTCATAACAAAACTTTTAGAATTCCTTATTTGCTCTTTTACATAGTTCAGAAATAAAGTGCACAAAAGTAGCTCATGCCTACACCAGACATGACAGAAAACACTTTCTCTTATATTGAATTTATGCATATGCAGAATAAACATCTGAAGTTGTTTTCAGATCATCTCTTTTCAAAAAAAAAAAATAAACACATTTATTCTCAAAGTCAACCTCATTTTATTTGTTTTATGCAAAACTAGTATATGAACCCCGCTTACCTGGACTTCTTAGCTTTTCAGAATTTTTCTCAAAAATATCGAGTCGACTATAAATCGTCACCTATAAAAATAATCACACAATTTTCGTAAGTTTTCAATCAATCACGAATTTCCATATATAAGCCTAAGCTTCTAAAATAATCTATCTTAATTTTTCAAAACTTAAAACCCTCATAATCCCAAAATATATCACCACTTCCTAAAAAAAATCACCAATATCCACCATGACCAACGTCAAACTCAAAACACCAATATTTAAATCCGAAACAGCCAACAAATTTCATAGCATAATCCAATCACACAAACAACTCCATCATCCAATCCAACCGACCTCCTTACTCTTCGGACTCAGTCCGGTACAACCAACCAATTCACAGTAAATATGAGTTAGCGCAAAAATACATTTAAATCTCAAAAGTTCTTCGAGAGAAAATACTTAAAATGCTATAATATAATTTTTGAAAGATCACGGAGGTGCTAGAAGCGGCAACGCAGCAACAAAACAGTGCCAAATGCACTGTGGCCGTGGGTCTCAAAAACCCACTTTTGAACGGGTGCAAACGAAGACCCGAGATTGATAGGGTAGGGCTTAGGGATGTCGGTGAAGCTAATGGTGGTGGTGGTTGGCCGTGGGTGGCGGCGCAATAGGCGGTAGAAGACCAAAATACCCAAATCAGAAATGTTGATGAATGTGCTTCACCGGTGACGGATCAGAGGTGGGGTTGGGTCCAATGGGTTGCCAAGAGATCGAGGATGATGTGGTGAGAAGATGGTGGCCGGAGGTAGCACGACGGCGGTGCAGCGGTGCAAGGAATGTCGCGGCTTCAAAGGGCTCATGGTGGCTAATGGCGGTGCGGCTGGGGCTGGAAATGGAGGGGTGGCATCGCCGGCGGCTGGGGAAGCTGGGGAACCGGGCGGTGTCGGCCGCCGCCGGCTCACGGCGGCGCTGGGGTGAGAAGGAGGATCGGACGGAGAGAGGGAGGGGGAGTTGCGTCGCGCGGGAAAGAAACGAGGGGAAAGAGAAAGGAAAGAAAAGAAGAAAAAGAAAAAGGAAGAAAAAAAAAAAAAGAGGAAAGAGAAAAATGTAGGGAAAGAAATGAGATCCAATCCTCACATCTTGGGTCACAAAAATGATTCAACGGAAACGATTTTAAAACAGCAAGTGAAATAAAATAATTCAAACGCAGTATTTAAAATGAAAATAAATAACTAAACCCAACAACAAGTTAATTTAATTCGAGAAGAAATTTAAACACATAACAATAATTAATTTAAAGAAAGCACTTCAAAATTTCACAAAATTAAAATCATAAAAATAAACCCACTAAAAATCCAACAATTTTACAACAAGAGAATAAATTTTTAAATTAATAACAAATAATCTTTCAATTGAAAAATACACTAAAATACGGGATGTTACATCCTTAACTCATAAAACCTGATAATCAACTCTAACAAGGTTAGAGTACTTCCAAATTCAAGAATATATCCATTTTTCAAACCTCAAATCGAACGTAAATACTTCAATTAAATAAATCAAGTAAACTGATTTATCCAATATTCAATCCAATAACCCAAATAAAATCAACTCTTCTTCATGTCTCAAATAACAACTAGAAATAATAAAACATTAACATAGTTTCCATAAACCGTCTAAATCCATTGAAGCAAACTTAAGAAAGATAATTAACCTCCAACACCAACACTAATATTATGAGATACCCAACAACAAATCAATGCTAATCTTCTCCATAGACTCTAATACTGATCTTCAGCTGAGCCATCAATGTCATCTGAAATATTATGAAGATTAACGGGGTGAGTTATCAACAACTCAGCAAGCAGAGAGCATATACTAGCATGTAAACATGAGCATTTATAACATTTGATAAGCTGAACAAAACATTTACTTTCAGAATGCAGAAACAAAACTTGTACAAAAACATTAGAGCAAAATTTTTCAGAAAAATATACTTATTCCAAAAGGAGAATCCGTTGGCATTTCTAAACTGAAACATTATAATCTTATCATCGTTTAATATCACATCAGGACAATACCATATTTAACCCCCGTGGTAGGGTTATAAACCACCATTATACCCGTGGCTGGGCCATTTTCCATGTTTCAACCCCCGTGGTAGGGTTATAAACCACCATTATACCCGTGGCTGGGCCATTTTCCATGTTTCACCCCCGTGGTAGGGTTATAAACCACCATTATACCCATGGCTGGGCCGTATACCATGTTTCACCCCTGTGGTAGGGTTATAAACCACCATTATACCCATGGTTGGGCCTTAACTGAAACAGAACGGATTTCATCGAAAATCCGATTACAATCATATACAGAATCAGAACTTCATGCCAATGTTTTCAGATGACACATCACATCAAAACAAAACACTGAAAAGCTTTAGATCATTTCACATGTTCGAGAGAAACATAAACAAAACATTCTCATTTGTTCATAACAAAACTTTTAGAATTCCTTATTCGCTCTTTTACATAGTTCAGAAATAAAGTGCACAAAACTAGCTCATGTCTACACCAGTCATGACAGAAAAACACTTCTCTTATGTAGAATTTATGCATATGCAGAATAAACATCTAAGGTTGTTTTCAGATCATCTCTTTTCAAAAAAAAAAATAAACACATTTATTCTCAAAGTCAACCTCATTTTATTTGTTTTATGCAAAACTAGTATATGAACCCCGCTTACCTGGACTTCTTAGCTTTTCAGAAATTTCCTCAAAAATGTCGAGTCGACTATAAATCGTCACCTATAAAAAATAATCACACAATTTTCGTATGTTTTCAATCAATCACGGATTCCCATATTTAAGCCTAAGCTTCTAAAATAATCTATCTTAATTTCTCAAAACTTAAAACCCTCATAATCCCAAAATATATCACCACTTCCTAAAAAAAATCACCAATATCCACCATGACCAACATCAAACTCAAAACACCAACATTTAAATCCGAAACAGCCAACAAATTTCATAGCATAAACCAATCACACAAACAACTCCATCATCCAATCCAACCGACCCCCTTACTCTTCGGACTCAGTCCGGTACAACCAACCAATTCACAGTAAATATAAATTAGCACAAAAATACATTTAAATCTCAAAAGTTCTTCGAGAAAAGTACTTACAATGCTATAATATAATTTTTGAAAGATCACGGAGGTGCTTGAAGCGGCAACGCAGCAACAAAACAGTGCCAAATGCACTGTGGCCGTGGGTCTCAAAAACCCACTTTTGAACGGGTGCAAACGAAGACCCGAGATTGATAGGGTAGGGCTTAGGGATGTCGGTGAAGCTAATGGTGGTGGTGGTTGGCCGTGGGTGGCAGCGCAATAGGCGGTAGAAGACCAAAATATCCAAATCGGAAATGTTGATGAATGTGCTTCACCGGTGACAGATCGGAGGTGGGGTTGGGTCCAATGGGTTGGCAAGAGGTCGAGGATGATGTGGTGAGAAGATGGTGGCCGGATGTGGCGCAACGGCGGCACTGTTAAGAACAAATGAGAATATTTTGTTTATGTTTATCTCGAACATGTGAAATAATCTGAAACTATTCAGTGTTTTGTTTTGATATGATGTGTCGTCTGAAAATCTTAGCATGAAGTTCTGATTCTGTATATGATTGTAACCGGATTTTCGATGAAATCCGTTCTGTTTCTGTTAAGGCCCAGCCACGGGTATAATGGTGGTTTATTACCCTACCATGGGGGTGAAACATGGAAAATGGCCCAGCTACGGGTATAATGGTGGTTTATAACCCTACCACGGGGGTGAAACATGGAAAATGGCCCAGCCACGGGTATAATGGTGGTTTATAACCCTACCACGGGGGTGAAACATGGAATATGGCCCAGCCACGGGTATAATGGTGGTTTTTAACCCTACCACGGGGGGTTAAACATGGTATTGTCCCGATGTGATATTAAACGATGATAAGATTATAATGTTTCAGTTTAGAAATGCCAACAGATTTTCTTTTTGGAATAAGTTTATTTTTCTGGAAATTTCGCTCTAATGCTTTTGTACAAAATTTTGTTTCTGCATTCTGAAAGTAAATGTTTTGTTCTGCTTATCAAATGTTATAAATGCTTATGTTTACATGCTAGTATATGCTCTCTGCTTACTGAGTTGTTGATAACTCACCCCTTATCTCTATAATATTTCAGATGACATTGATGGTTCAGCTGAGGATCAGTATTAGAGTTTATGGAGAAGATTAGCAGTGAATGGTTGTTGGGTATCTCGTGGTATTAGTGTTGATGTTGGAAGTTATTTATATTTCTTAAGTTTGCTTCAATGGATTTAGAGGGTTTATGGAGACATATGTTAATGTTTCATTATTTCTAGTTTGTTATTTGAGACATGAAGAAGATGTAACACCCTGTATTTTAGTGTATTTTTTAATTGAAAGATTATTTGTTATTAATTTAAAAATTTATTCTCTTGTTTTAAGATTGTTGGATTTTTAGTGGGTTTATTTTTATGATTTTAATTTTGTGAAATTTATTTTTGAAGTGCTTTCTTTAAATTAATTATTGTTATGTGTTTAAATTTCTTCTCGAATTAAATTAACTTGTTGTTGGGTTTAATTATTTATTTTCATTTTAATTACTGCGTTTGAATTATTTTATTTCACTTGCTGTTTTAAAACCGTTTCCGTTGAATCATTTTTGTGACCCAAGATGTGAGGATTGGACCTCATTTCTTTCCCTACATTTTTCCCTTTCCTCTTTTTTTTTTCTTCCTTTTTCTTTTTCTTCTTTTCTTTCCTTTCTCTTTCCCCTGGTTTCTTTCCCGGGCGACGCAACTCCCCCTCCCTCTCTCCGTCCGATCCTCCTTCTCACCCCAGCGCCGCCGTGAGCCGGCGGTGGCCGACACCGCCCGGCTCCCCAGCTTCCCCAGCCGCCGGCGATGCCACCCCTCAATTTCCAGCCCCAGCCATGCCGCCGTTAGCCACCACGATCCCTTTGAAGCCACGGCATTCCTTGTGCCGCTGCGCCACCGTCGCGCCACCTCCGACCACCATCTTCTCACCACATCATCCTCGACCTCTTGGCAACCCATTGGACCCAACCCCACCTTTGATCCGTCACCGGTGAAGCACATTCATCAACATTTCTGATTTGGATATTTTGGTCTTCTACCGCCTATTGCGCCACCACCCACGGCCAACCACCACCACCATTAGCTTTACCGACATCCCTAAGCCCTACCCTATTAATCTCGGGTCTTCGTTTGCACCCGTTCAAAAGTGAGTTTTTGAGACCCACGGCCACAGTGCATTTGGCACTGTTTTGTTGCTGCGTTGCCGCATCTAGCACCACCGTGATCTTTCAAAAATTATATTATAGCATTGTAAGTATTTTTTCTCGAAGAACTTTTGAGATTTAAATGTATTTTTGCGCTAACTCATATTTACTGTGAAATGGTTGGTTGTACCGGACTAAGGCCGAAGAGTAATGGGGTCGGTTGGATTGGATGATGGAGTTGTTTGTGTGATTGGTTTATGCTATGAAATTTGTTGGCTGTTTCGGATTTAAATATTGGTATTTTGAGTTTGACGTTGGTCATGGTGGATATTGGTGATTCTTTTTAGGAAGTGGTGACATATTTTGGGATTATGAGGGTTTTAAGTTTTGAGAAATTAAGATAGATTATTTTAGAAACTTAGGCTTAAATATGGAAATTCGTGATTGATTGAAAACTTACGAAAATTGTGTGATTATTTTTATAGGTGACGATTTGTAGTCGACTCGACATTTTTGAGGAAAATTCTGAAAAGCTAAGAAGTCCAGGTAAGCGGGGTTCATATACTAGTTTTGCATAAAACAAATAAAATGAGGTTGACTTTGAGAATAAATGTGTTTATTTTATTTGGAAAAGAGAAGATCTGAAAACAACCTCAGATGTTTATTCTGCATTTGCATAAGTTCAATATAAGAGAAAATGTTTTCTGTCATGACTGGTGTAGACATGAGCTACTTTTGTGCACTTTATTTCTGAACTATGTAAAAGAGGGAATAAGGAATTCTAAAAGTTTTGTTATGAACAAATGAGAATATTTTGTGTATGTTTATCTCGAACATGTGAAATAATCTGAAACTTTTCAGTGTTTTGTTTTGATGTGATGTGTCATCTGAAAACCTTGGCATGAAGTTCTGATTCTGTGTATGATTGTAATCGGATTTTCGATGAAATCCGTTTTGTTTCTGTTAAGGCCCAGGCACGGGTATAATGGTGGTTTATAACCCTACTACGGGGGTCAAACATGGTATACGGCCCAGCCACGGGTATAATGGTGGTTTATAACCCTACCACGGGGGTGAAACATAGAAAATGGCCCAGCCACGGGTATAATGGTGGTTTATAACCCTACCACGGGGGTGAAACATGGAATATGGCCCAACCACGGGTATAATGGTGGTTTATAACCCTACCACGGGGGTTAAACATGGTATTGTCCCGATGTGATATTAAACGATGATAAGATTATAATGTTTGAGTTTAGAAAGGCCAACGGATTTTCTTTTTGGAATAAGTTTATTTTTCTGGAAATTTCGCTCTAATACTTTTGTACAAAGTTTTGTTTCTGCATTCTGAAAGTAAATATTTTGTTCTGCTCATCAAATGTTATAAATGCTCATGTTTACATGCTAGTATATGCTCTCTGCTTACTGAGTTGTTGATAACTCACCCCCTTATCTCCATAATATTTCAGATGACATTGATGGTTCAGCTGAGGATCAGTATTAGAGTTTATGGAGAAGATTAGCAGTGAATGGTTGTTGGGTATCTCGTGGTATTAGTGTTGATGTTGGAAGTTATTTATATTTCTTAAGTTTGCATCAATGGATTTAGACGGTTTATGGAGACTTATGTTAATGTTTCATTATTTCTAGTTTGTTATTTGAGACATGAAGAAGAGTTGATTTTATTTGAGTTGCTGGATTGAAAATTGGATAGATGAGTTTATATGGTTTATTTAATTGAAATATTTATGTTTGATTTGAGGTTTGTGAAAATATATATTCTTGAATTTGGAAGTACTCTAGCCTTGTTAGAGTTGATTATCAGGTTATATGAGTTAACTCTCCGAACCCTCGGGGACGGGGCGTTACAGTTGGTATCAGAGCCAGGTTTGAATTCTGCATACTATAAACCTTGGAGGTTTAGATTTCTGTGGGATCATAAGATGTAAAGATTTCAGTGTAGGAACTTGAGGAATTTAAGAATGATCATGTGGATATTTAAGTTCGAGATTCTAAAAACCATATGATTGATTTTGATGGGATTTGAGGATTTAGATCTGGTAAGTTTATTCTGTAGGATGTAGGACATGACTTGGAAATAATCTTTTTAAGATTTAAGATTTAGATTTTTGTGGTTTGGATTCTAAAGATGTATTGGAGTTTAGAGCGATGTTGGGTTTACAATATAAGGTGATAGGAATAACTATATGTGCTGGTTAAAGATATGGCTAAGAATGGGTAAAACCATGTGTGCAGTCCCAGAAAAGTTTAAAGGTTTAATTGTAAATTATTATTTTTTATTTAAATTGAATTTATTTGGTTTTGTTTGATTTTATTTTATTTGAATTGGAATTATGTTATTTTTATTTATTAAGTTTATTTTATTTTGTTCGTTTCGTACGAAGCTGAAAAACGGGTTAAGGATTAAGTTATGGCAGGAAGATGGTACGACTGAGAACGCTATTGTTATATTTAGCAGAGTGGGCTTGAACTTTTATCGACTTGGTGTGCTTTTATAATATCAAGGTTTGAAAGGAATGGCATGGTCTTGGTGATCTATTTGTTATCTTTTAATATTTTAGATTTTGAAAGCTTCGGGAGTCGATTGTGTTATTATTGGATATAAGTTTATCGATCTTACAGATTTCGGAAAATGATTCCGGTATAATTTAAGGTTTTAAAATTAAAGATTTGAAGGACTGAATTGAAATAAGATTTAAATTTTTAATTCTACAGGCTTGGTGTGCTAGTGTGGTTATTTTGGATGTGACCATTATTATGGGGTTGATCGAAGTTGAGTTATTGATATATGAATTTTCAAGGGGATTATTTCTTTGAGGATTGAAGGTATTGGTCCAGTTTGGATAATAATTGTTATTAGTTTGAGGTTTTAGTGGCAGGTTTTGGGATTAGATCCATATCAGATTTAAGGATGATAGTTGGTGTAAATTCAAGAAGGCATTCTTAGTGATTTTGAGGGAAAAAGTGTAATAATTCATGGTTTTGGGAGATCAAGTTTTTTTTTTTTTTCTATCATAATGTGATAAGAGTTTTCTGGTCATTAGGTATAGAGCTACCTTGTACTCGATGATGTTGTTTTTTTTTTTATGAGGACATAAATTTTATGCATGTGGCGAATTATCAGAGTGCGCAGCAGAAGCGTGGTATTTTGGTTGTAATTAGGAATTCAAATTTTGTGTTGATTTTGAGAAATTAGTCGTGACGTGAATTTTTGAGACGATACTTGTAGTTGGAGACTAACCGCTCAGTTGTACCAATTATGTTATTGATGATTAACTTTGGAAGTGACCATTAGGTTACCAAAGGTAGAATACAATGAAGATTTGAAAGTTATATCGTAGGAGTCAATTGGGGTTAATATAGATTATCGAATAGAGCTATTAATCTTTGGGATTCATTGGATGTTGTTTTAAGGCTCTTGTGGAAAATGAGATTTTGGATATCATAGCCACCCTAGGAATACTGGACGTGTTGTGCCACTGGGGGACTAATACGAGTATGATGGAATTGCCTATGGAAGGTTTAGCGTGTTTTGGGTTGTATCTTCTATCCTGCTTTAACGTCATGTTTGACCTTTCAAATTTCGAGGACGAAATTTTTTTTTAAGGGGGGAAGGATGTAACACCCCGTATTTTAGTGTATTTTTTAATTGAAAGATTATTTGTTATTAATTTAAAAATTTATTCTCTTGTTTTAAAATTGTTGGATTTTTAGTGGGTTTATTTTAATGATTTTAATTTTGTGAAATTTATTTTTGAAGTGCTTTCTTTAAATTAATTATTGTTATGTGTTTAAATTTCTTCTCGAATTAAATTAACTTGTTGTTGGGTTTAATTATTTATTTTCATTTTAATTACTGCGTTTGAATTATTTTATTTCACTTACTGTTTTAAAACCGTTTCCGTTGAATCATTTTTGTGACCCAAGATGTAAGGATTGGACCTCATTTCTTTCCCTACATTTTTCTCTTTCCTCTTTTTTTTTTCTTCCTTTTTCTTTTTCTTCTTTTCTTTCCTTTCTCTTTCCCCTGGTTTCTTTCCCGCGCGACGCAACTCCCCCTCCCTCTCTCCGTCCGATCCTCCTTCTCACCCCAGCGCCGCCGTGAGCCGGCGGTGGCCGACACCGCCCAGCTCCCCAGCTTCCCCAGCCGCCGGCGATGCCACCCCTCCATTTCCAGCCCCAGCCGCGCCGCCGTTAGCCACCACGAGCCCTTTGAAGCCGCGGCATTCCTTGCGCCGCTGCGCCGCCGTCGCGCCACCTCTGGCCACCATCTTCTCACCACATCATCCTCGACCTCTTGGCAACCCATTGGACCCAACCCCAGCTCCGATCCGTCACCGGTGAAGCACATTCATCAACATTTCTGATTTGGGTATTTTGGTCTTCTACCGCCTATTGCGCCGCCACCCACGGCCAACCACCACCACCATTAGCTTCACCGACATCCCTAAGCCCTACCCTATCAATCTCGGGTCTTCGTTTGCACCCGTTCAAAAGTGGATTTTTGAGACCCACGGCCACAGTGCATTTGGCACTGTTTTGTTGTTGCGTTGCCGCTTCTAGCACCTCCGTGATCTTTCAAAAATTATATTATAGCATTGTAAGTATTTTTTCTCGAAGAACTTTTGAGATTTAAATGTATTTTTGCGCTAACTCATATTTACTGTGAATTGGTTGGTTGTACCAGACTGAGTCCGAAGAGTAAGGGGGTCGGTTGGATTGGATGGAGTTGTTTGTGTGATTGGTTTATGCTATGAAATTTGTTGGCTGTTTCGGATTTAAATATTGGTGTTTTGAGTTTGACGTTGGTCATGGTGGATATTGGTGATTTTTTTTAGGAAATGGTGATATATTTTGGGATTATGAGGGTTTTAAGTTTTGAGAAATTAAGATAGATTATTTTAGAAGCTTAGGCTTAAATATGGAAATTCGTGATTGATTGAAACTTACGAAAATTGTGTGATTATTTTTATAGGTGACGATTTATAGTCGACTCGACATTTTTGAGGAAAATTCTGAAAAGCTAAGAAGTCCAGGTAAGCGGGGTTCATATACTAGTTTTGCATAAAACAAATAAAATGAGGTTGACTTTGAGAATAAATGTGTTTATTTTTTTTTTTGGAAAAGAGATGATCTGAAAACAACCTCAGATGTTTATTCTGCATATGCATAAATTCAATATAAGAGAAAGTGTTTTCTGTCATGACTGGTGTAGACATGAGCTACTTTTGTGCACTTTATTTCTGAACTATGTAAAAGAGCGAATAAGGAATTCTAAATGTTTTGTTATGAACAAATGAGAATATTTTGTGTATGTTTATCTCGAACATGTGAAATAATCAGAAACTTTTCAGTGTTTTGTTTTGATGTGATGTGTCATCTGAAAACCTTGGCATGAAGTTCTGATTCTGTATATGATTGTAATCGGATTTTCGATGAAATCCGTTTTGTTTCTGTTAAGGCCCAGCCACGGGTATAATGGTGGTTTATAACCCTACCACGAGGGTGAAACATGGTATACGGCCCAGCCACGGGTATAATGGTGGTTTATAACCCTACCACGGGGGTGAAAGATGGAAAATGGCCCAGCCACGGGTATAATGGTGGTTTATAACCCTACCACAGGGATGAAACATGGAATATGACCCAGCCACGGGTATAATGGTGGTTTATAACCCTACCACGGGGGTTAAACATGGTATTGTCCCAATGTGATATTAAACGATGATAAGATTATAATGTTTGAGTTTAGAAAGGCCAACATATTTTCTTTTTGGAATAAGTTTATTTTTCTGGAAATTTCGCTCTAATGCTTTTGTACAAAGTTTTGTTTCTGCATTCTGAAAGTAAATGTTTTGTTCTGCTTATCAAATGTTATAAATGCTCATGTTTACATGCTAGTATATGCTCTCTGCTTACTGAGTTGTTGATAACTCACCCCCTTATCTCCATAATATTTCAGATGACATTGATGGTTCAGCTGAGGATCAGTATTAGAGTTTATGGAGAAGATTAGCAGTGAATGGTTGTTGGGTATCTCGTGGTATTAGTGTTGATGTTGGAAGTTATTTATATTTCTTAAGTTTGCTTCAATGGATTTAGACAGTTTATGGAGACTTATGTTAATGTTTCATTATTTCTAGTTTGTTATTTGAGACATGAAGAAGAGTTGATTTTATTTGAGTTGCTGGATTGAAAATTGGATGGATGAGTTTATATGGTTTATTTAATTGAAGTATTCATTTGATTTGTGGTTTGTGAAAATATATATTCTTGAATTTGGAAGTACTCTAGCCTTGTTAGAGTTGATTATCAGGTTATATGAGTTAACTCTCCGAACCCTCGGGGACGGGGCGTTACAGTTTGAATCTTAAGTTACATACTCGAATGGACTAACAGAGACGGTTTTCAAGATGACTGAGGAATTAGCTGAGTTATGGAATAAAGTTCCAAGGACAAAAGAAGAAAAGGATAAAATTGTTATAACTGGAAACGATATCAAGGATACCATGGAAAGAGGTAAGCTGTGTTTAGTGGGGAAACTCATAGCAAATAAGAAAAGTAATCGAGAGGCCTTCAAGAATACTATGAGTAAGATATGGAAATTCTGTACAGATATTAAGATCATAGAAGTGGGCGAGAATTTGTATATTTTTGAATTCCAATCTAAAACTGACTTAAATAGAATATGGGAAGGTCAGCCACGGATGTTTGATATGAACCTACTTTGTTTGAGAAAATTTGATGGCTATACAACACCTACTGAACTATCCTTCACTCATACTAATCTATGGGTCTAATTACACAATTTACCTTTGGGATGCATGAACAAAGAAGTTGGAAGCAGAATTGGATCTTCGATTGGTACTGTTTTGAAGGTGGATTCTGATTTAATTGAGAATTGTTGGGGAAGATGATTAAGGGTTCTAGTTGAAGTGGACTTAATGAGGCCTTTGGCAAGAAGGAAACTGATGGACTTGCTTGGTTATAAGGGTTCTGTGCAGTTTAAATATGAAAAACTTCCCAAGTTCAGTTTCACTTGTGGTGTTATTAAGCATGACTCGAGTGGTTGTGCATGTCAAAATATTCAAAGAGATACATCCAAGATGTCTGGTACTAATCAATATGGAGTTTGGCTCAGGGCTACTAATTCTGGAACAAGTCCAACTAATTCTGGAACCAGTTCAAGTTATGGTAGTAGCTCAGGCAAACAACTTATCAGTGTTAATCAATCCAGGTCTGAAGAGCAGGATAAAGGGGAACAGATGTTGAATTTGTCTAGGGCAACTATTGATAAGGATGGTGAGAAGTTTGAGATGCAGATAACAGCAAACGAAGATAAACAAGAAAGCAGAACAGAATCTCAACCACATCATGATGCATCTAAGTTGGCTCTAGAGATGGAGAATAATCTGATGAACAAATCTGTTATGGAATTTACAGTAGACTTGACATCTAGCTAGTTGGAGACCACGTCTGTTCCAGAAATGACTCTAAGTAATCCTAGTAATTCATGTCAGTTGGTTGAGGTGATTGTTAATAAGTGGAAAAGGAGGGCTAGGGGACAGATCAACAGTGAAATGGGGACTATGACTCCTTATGCTACAAGGAAAAGAAAAACAGACAGTGAGAACACTCTTTTTGCCTTGGAAACTAATCAAGAGGCTAGGGGCAAAAAACCAGCTTTGACAGCTGTTGTTAATGAATTGGTGGAGGCTGTTAATCAACCCCGCCAGGAGCAATGAGGCTTCTAAGTTGAAATTGCCGAGGGCTTGGCATCCCTCAGACAGTTTGGGACCTTAGCCTTATGGTTAAGGCTCATAAGCCTAGCATCTTGTTTCTCATGGAAACCAAGATGCATAAAAATAAGTTAGAGGCTGTCAGAATTAAGTTGGGTTTTAAGAATGTTTTCTTTGTTGAGGGGATAGGCAAAAGTGGTGGTTTGACTTTGTTTTGGGAGGAGGATATAAAACTCAGGATTCAAAATTACACTCAAAGACATATCAATTCCTGGGTTGATGAAAAGGAATTCTCTTGGATGCTAACATGCTTCTATGGTCATCCTGAAACAGAAAATAGGCATATGGGATGGAGTATTTTGAGACATCTTAAAAGGCAGCATCCCAGAAGATGACTTTGCATAGGAGATTTTAATTAAATCCTCTTTCAAGGTGAAAAATTTGGAAGGGCAAGAAGAGATGAAAAACAGATGGAGGCTTTCTGAACAGTGCTGCAAGATTGTATGCTTACTGATCTGGGCTCGACAAAAGGTAAGTATACATGGACTAATAATAGATCAGATCAAACCTTTACTAAAGAAAGACTGGATAGAGCAATTGCAACTGCTGGATGGTGTGCAACATTTGGGGGTGGAGAGGTGCAAGTGTTAGCTAATTCTACCTCAGACCATAGTCCTATCATTATGACAATTGGTCAGAAAAATAACAAGATCAATAGAATCTCTCAAGTGGCAAGATTTGAAGACAATTGGTCCACCTTTCCTGAATGTGAAAATGTGATTAAAAGGGCATGGCAGAATGGAAGAGGCAATTCTTGTGACCTGCAGAAAATAAACGATAAATTAGAAAGGTGTATGCGAGAGTTAAGGTGGTGGAGCTGTAAAAAAGACTATAAAGCAAATGAAAGTTTATTGCAGAAGACCCATAGGCTGCAACAATCTCTTACTGCAGATACAATTCAATAGATTGAACAACTTCAACAAGAAAGAAATGAGATGTTGGAGAGAGACCACCTGAAATGGAAACAAAGAGCCAAGGTGACATGGCTTCAACATGAGGATCGAAATAGAAGATATTATCATCTGTGTGCAAGTCACAAGAAGAAAAAAATACAATTGAGCAAGTTATGGATGGCAATGATGTTTTTTATAACAGAATTTGACCAAATTGGGAAGGCATTTACTCAGTTTTATAAAGAATTGTTCTCATCCTCAATGCCTACCAACATTGACAACTTTCTTAGTGCAACAGGAAATAGAGTCACTCAACAAATGAATGACAGGTTGCTATTACCTTTCAGCAAAGAGGAAATACAAGAGGCTGTTTTTCAAATGGGTCCTAATAAGGCTCCCGGTCCAGATGGCTATGGTGCTTGTTTTTATCAAAGGTTTTGGCCAGTGGTGGAGGATGAGGTATGTGAGGCAATCTTAGCTTGTTTGAATTCTGAGCAAGATATGTCTAGCATAAACCACACTTACTTAGTGATGATTCCTAAGCATAACAGTCCAAAGAGTATCACAGAATACAGACCCATAAGCCTTTGTAATGTGCTTTACAAGATTATTACAAAGATGTTGGCCAATCGTATGAAGGATATTTTGCTTGCAATTATTTCTCAAAATCAGTATGCTTTTGTCCCAGGAAGGTTAATTACAGACAACATATTGGCAGCATATGAGACTCTTCATACAATGAAAACAAAATTGCATGGATAAACTGGTTATATGACATTGAAACTAGATATGAGCAAGGTTTATGATAGAGTTGAGTGGTGTTTTCTTAAGGAGGCAATGCTCAAGATGGGGTTTAATACAAAATGGATTGATTTGATTCAAAGATGTATTTCTTCTTTTACTTTCTCAGTTTTAATCAATGGAGAGGCTCAAGAAGTGTTTAAACCCTTTGAGGGTAAAGACAAGGCTGTCCTTTATCCCCATTTCTTTTTATTATCTGTGTTGAGGCTTTGACAGCTAAGTTATACCAAGCAGAACATATGGGGCTTATTTCAGGAGTACCAATAGCTAGAGGAAAAATAAAAATGAACCATGTTTTCTTTGCCGATGATAGTCTACTATTTTGCAAGGCTTCTATGCAAGAATGGGTTGTAATAAATCAAATCCTCCATGGCTGTGAGCAGGCATCTGGACAGCTATTAAATAGAGAGAAAACCTCACTATTCTTTAGCAAAAACACCAAGCAAATTACTAGAGTCTATATCATGACTATAGTAGGTTTAAGAGCTTCTTCTAACCTGGAAAAATACTTGAGTTTGCCATCCCTAATTGGAAGATCAAAAGTAAGGGAATTTCATGGTATAGTGGAAAGGGTCAACAGAAGATTAGAAAACTGGAAAAATAAGTTTCTTTCACAGGGTGGCAAAGAGATTTTGATCAAGGCAGTTGTTCAAGCTATCCCAACATATATTATGTGTGTGTTCTCTTTACCAAAAACTTTGTGCAGCAAGCTCAATGCTTTAATGGCAAATTTCTGGTGGGGAGTTCAAGAGAACCAGTTGAAGATTCATTGGAAAAATTGGAGTAGTTTGAGCCTGAGCAAAACAGATGGGGGAATGGGTTTCAGAAATCTGGTTAGTTTCAACTTAGCTCTTCTAGCAAAACAAGTTTGGAGAATTCTTAAGTCTCCATCATCTCTGGCAGCTAGGATTTTGAAAGCCATTTATTTCCCCAATTCTTCAATTTTACAGGCTAAGATAGGTTCAAGACCCTCTTTTGCTTGGAGGAGCATACATTCAACTATTGATCTAGTAAAGGAAGGAAGTATGTGAAGAGTGAGAAATGAGGAACATATTAATGTGTGGAAAGATAAGTGGATCCCAAGATCTGGACTAAGTAATATTCAATCACCAATACAAGCTTTACCAGAAAATGCAAAGGTGGCAGATTTGATAGATCAGTCCAGTGGAAGGTGGAATACACAATTGCTCAGAAATACGTTTTGTTAGGAAGAAGTTGAACAAATTTTGAATATACCTGTCTCACAGTGTTCTACTGAGGATAAGATAGTGTAGAAATGCACATCAAATGGGGACTTTTCAGTCATAAGTGCATACCATCTGCATAATCAATAGCAAAGATGTAGTATGGGGGAGTGCTCATCAATAGAGGATCAAAGCAAACTGTGGAAATTGGTATGGAATTTGCAAACAAAGAATTCTGTTAAAAGTGTTTATTTGGAGAGCTTGTGATGATGCATTATCTACTAAATAGAACCTGTTCAAGAGGAAGGTCACTGCAGATTCACTTTGTCCCATTTGTCAAAGATCGTGTGAAACCCCAACTCATATTCTATGGTCTTGTCCATCTGCACAGGATGTATGGAATTTTGGAAAGATAAAAATTCAGAAAGCAGTAAGAACAGAGGAGGATTTTGGCTCTATGTTTCTCTCTATGTATAACAAAATTGGCAAGGAGGAAATACGTTTTTTTGCAGAAATAGCAAGGGCATTGTGGCTTAGGAGAAACCTTTTGGTTTTTGAAGGGGATCTTTTATCACCAGCAAGTGTATTCACTAGATCCCAACAGACACAACAAGAGTTCATTCAAGCACAACTATTGGAACGAGTCCCACAAAGACCATAACAGAAACATGTTAGAACATCATGGAAAGCTCCTCCTTCAGATTGGTTAAAAATAAACTGGGATGTAGCAGTCAGAGAAGCTGATAATAGAATTGGTATTGGAGTGGTGATCCAAGACAATGAAGGGGATGTTCTATTCACTCTAAGGCAATCACTTTATTTTTGTTCTCAACCATCTACTGCAGAAGTAAGGGGCTTAGTAATTGCTGCATTGTTGTGTATGGAGTTGGAACTGAAACAAGTCATCTTAGAGGGGGACTCAAGTCAGGTTGTTAATGCTATGAGACAAGGTAAGGATCACAATGGGATGCTGAGTTGCTTGGTGGAGGATGCTAAGGCTGCCTTGAAGAAAACAAACTAGTAAGTTCAACATGTCAAAAGAGAAGCAAATAAGGTGGCACATTACTTGGCTCAAGAAGCAGCCTCATTGGATTGGGAAATGCTTGATATTGATTATGTAATCCCAAACATTTTGTCTCTTGTAATGGCTGATGGCCAACAAACTGTTTGATGAAATGGAATTCGAAAGTTAAGTTAAAAAAAATAATAAAAAAATAAAAAATGACAAAACAGTACTATAAAAATTATTTTATAATTTTAAAATGTATTTTTTATTTGCAAGTAGTAAACTGATGGTAAACTAGCTGTACTGCTATCATTATCCAAAATATTTTGAACATTATTTCTTAAAATGGGAAATCATCTCAGAGTATCATTGTTGCCTCAAAAACCAAAACTTGCACTAAAATGGTACATGTTTTTGGAGAAAATTATAAAACTGAAACTGGAGAAATACCCATTTGCATTTGCGCACCATATGTTTAACGAGAAGTGGAAGGAACACAGATTCACTATTTGTGACAAAAAAAAAAAAAAGATAACAGCAACACAACTTTCAATCAGAAAAAGGAACTTTGATCTTCACTTTCTCACAATTTCTTTCACTTTCTTAGGTGTTAAACGAAGAACCAAAACTTTGGAAATAAAGAAACAAGGAAAATTTCAAAGAAAGAGAAAGTAAAGTGAAAAGGAAATGGGGTTGGGTGGTGCACCTAATCTGGTGCTTCTGGACCTCAAGTTATCTCTTTTCCTTCGTAGTCATCTCTTTCTTCTACCTATATATCTGTGTCATTCCTCAACCCGTTTCCTTACCCGTTTACCTCCCCACAAGGGTCTTAAGCCTCCCTACCTCTCCCCGTAATCTCTCTCTAGGAGTTAAAAGAAGTCATTTTTTGCTATTTCCAAAGACAGAAAACCCCAAACCCATACACCCTCCCACACATCTCTTTCATGCTCATCAAAGACATTGATTCTTTTCCTCAGAATTGGCTCGACTTCTCTCTTTCCAACCACACCAACACCCACTTGCCCTCTGACTTGTCCCCACTCTCCCTCTTCCAAGCCTTCACATCCTCTACCCTAGGTTCAACATCTCTCACCATCTCTCCCAACATCCCCATGCATCTCTCACACATGACATTAATTCTATCGCATGTTCTGTTGTCGATGCAAGGCTTAAAAAAGATGCAACCGCTGGTGCAACCGACCTCTCCATGTTCATCGCCAGTCCGAAGCTTGAGGACGATCTCGGCTGCATAACTGACTTGAACGTAACTCAAAAGATATGATTTACTTGAGATAGAAACATTCCGTAACATTCCGTAACATGACATAACATGTAACAAACAACATACTTAACATGACATACTTGCAACAGTGAATATTACATGACAGGACATATATGTAACACATGGCATACTTAACTTAACATTACATACTTGCAATGTATAGCAATACGTGACAGAATATCTTGTATAACAGATGAATAATTCATGACAGAATAAATTCTGTGTAATGACACATATGATAACATACATACATACACTGTAGTTCCTTTACTTATCACTCATATACATTAAACTGATAGTAAGTTAAAAACTAACTTACCTCAATATTCGCATTTCTATATAAAACTCAAGTGCGATCACGAGAAACTGAAAATAGTGATTTTTAAAAATTAGAACTAATCACTAACAATTAGAAATATGAAAAAGTATTAACTTAGAGTAAAATGACCATTTTACCCTCTACATGTGGGAAAATGACCATTTTACCCCTAACTTTAAGGATTTTACATCCTAACTCAAAAAATCACCAAAATTTGCATACCTCATGTAAATTTTGTTATAAGCTCAAATATCAATTCAGAAAAATTTAAAACTAAACACAACCATTAAAACTCTATAAGGGCTGAAACTTACATAGGCTATTTCCGTTGATTTTTGTTGCAATTCTTTCAAATTTTAAAAACTCATGATTAAACCAAAAATTTTCTTCTAATATACTCATAACATATTCTTAAGAATAATCATGTTTTGAATCATGAATAAAGGTCATCAAAATCACTAAAATCATACTTGAACTTCGGTTTTTCTTCTAAGTTCAAAATAGATTTTTGTTTCCAACTTGTTTTGATCAACCTCTTGATCCAAGATTTAAAAAGATGTAATATTAAAAAAAAAATATCACATGGTTTAAAAATGTATCCTAAAACATATCTAAGTTTTAAACTCAAGATTACAAGGTTAAAAATCAACCAAAACATGAATTTAGCCAATAACATCATCACTTTGGCCTAACCAAATATCTCCTTGCATAAAATTTCATATCTTTGAAACTAATATCAAATATCTTCAAAACAACATTATAACATGTATATAAGAGGCTTAGGATCCTCAAATAAAACTATCAAAGCTATTAGAATAAGATTAAACCATAAAAGATTTAAACTTTGTCATAACAGAAACTGTTTTTCCTCTTCCAGTTTCTAAGTTTCTATATCTAAGAAAATCTTTCACCAAGAATTTTAGTCATGCAATAAATTCTCAACCAATAATCATATACATATGTTAACAGTACTCCATAAAAATTTCGGACCAAGATCTATTCATTAGCTTGGTCAAAAACTCCAAAATATAACACACTCACCAGTTTATCACCTAGAATGACATTTCTAGGGTTTAAACAACTTTTTACCAATCAAATGATCTCTAAATGGATCAAATAAGGTATCCACGAGAACTAGACTCAAAAAGGAAAAACTTCCATGATGGGAACTTTGTGAGAAAATACTTACAAAAGCTATCCGGGAGTGTCTTTTATGTTCTATCAAGGAAAAGTGTTTTTCGTGGGAAGTGGACTGAAAAGCCTCTTACACAAGCTATGGAAAGGGATAGTACTGAAATAAAGCTTGAGTGTTGGCCTTTTCTTCCCATACATTATACAAAAATCAGCTCAAGATATTTTTCTTGGTGGAGTGTAGAAGTGAAAGAGTGGGGTGACCCTTTAGCCTTTTACTTCAAGAACCTTCTAGGCCCTCTTGAACAGATTTGGTTAGGCATGTGGGGTACAAAAACTTAGCCAAGAAGTAATGCTAATGTGGCCAAATTTGTGGGCTTTAATGGGCTTCAACTGAATGGGCTTCAATTTTGGGTTTTAAGATGGTTTAGATTGCTATCAAGCCCAAATCCAATTTCTTTTGGCCTAATCAATTATCCAAAGATAACAAGGTTGGATAATGATGTTCTAACATAAATTTGAAGGATTAATAGCATATGGAAATAATTTAATCAAGTGATTAAACACAATGCTAAAAGCTGATTCAGTTAGGTTTTGGAGGTTAACTTTATGTTTTGGATAAAACCGTTTAGGATTTCGGTTTCCACCATGCTTTGTGTTCTTAGTTGGATTCCAACCATATATGATTTCACTAGGGTGAAAATCCTCTTTGGTTTGGCAAAATTTGAATGGTCGGATGGATTAGGGTTTTTGCTTAGGTGGCATGATCTCACACCTTGATTCATTCAAATCTATCAAACGTTCCTCATGGTGCCAAGTGTCTAATACTATTCACTATTAATGGCTAAGATCTTATCAAGTGTTCAAATAAAACTTCTCTAATCTAATTTAGACATTTCACACTGTGATTTTGAAAACACTGCACTTGGTGCTTTTATCAATGTTGCTATTGACTCCATAAAAGTGAATAATAAACTTAGCACTGAAAATTCTTAAATATTCATATTAACTTATATTGAAAATCATTTACTGAAATTCAACCTTAAAGTACCCATAAAAGTAATTTCACAGTTTCGAACAGGCGTTTCGTCCGAAAATATGAAAATAGACTTATTATGTCATAAAATCTTAAATAATCAACTGAGTCTACTGATGCAGACCATAATGCATTCTAACACTTATAACTAGCTCAAATAATTAGAATCACACTTCTAGCACCAAAGTGAGTGATAACACTAACTATGTTGACAGGCTAAAACCTATGTGATTGATTGATTCATGAAAACTAATGGGTTTTTCACAAGATTCCTAAAGCCAATAGAAATTCCACCATTGAATTTCTAGCGGGTTGTTACATATTATGAGCACTGTCAAAAAGCATGAAACTTGCCACCTTAGCAAGCAAACAAGGGAAGTAGGGGTGCTCCCCGCCCCCCGCCCCTACATGGGTGAGGTGGCGAGTTTCGTCCCCGTCCCCATCCCCGTCCCCCACCCTGGGAGTGTGGTGATTATGCATTTGATTTGTAATTTTGTAATGTTGATACAATGTCCTTTGGACACTTTTTTATTTGTAATACGTACAACTGATTCAAATTTCAATATTCTAAGAAATTAAAAATTAAAAATCTAAAAATAGAGCTGAGCTGTTTGGGTCTTTGACTGTGATATTTGGGGTGGCCCAGATGGGTAGTCTTTTGAGACTTGAGCCCATATTCATATTGCAGTGGAGGTAGACATCGTCTGAGTCGTCTCATGTGTTGCTACAACAATCAATACTAAAATTAATACTGATAAAATTAAAATGAATATAAATAATTCAAAATAATAAAATAAAAACAACAATTACCATATGGTCCAAATCCAGACTGATCACCACCCTCTTCGTCGATCTCTTTAAAATCTAAAACATCCGGAACATAAATATCATTTTCCATCGTCCAACTCTGTGTGCATATCAATGCCTCCATAGTTGTAGGAGACAATGAACTACGGAAAGGATCCAATATGCACTCTCCAGTACTAAAGGCAAACTCTGAGGCAACGGTGCTAATAGGAATCACCAACATACAACGGCAATCTCAGAAAGGATGAGATATTTTTTTGATGTTGCATTCCACCATCCTAATATGTCAAAACCATCATCATCTTGAACAAGATCTCTTGACAAATAATTGTCTAACTCTAAAACCACCTCCGTAGATTGACGGACTAGTGTTGGATTATGTGCGAGAGTCTTAGTCCATGTCAATTTGCACTTCTTTGTTACCCTTAAATAAATTGATTTAGGGGTTTCAATTAAATTGAAATTTCATGGGTTTCAATTGAAACCCCTAACTGAATTTAGGGTTTCGGATTGAACCCGAAACCCCTAAATAAATTGATTTAGGGGTTGCAATTGAAACCCCTAAATTGAAATTTCTAAATCAATTTTGGGGTTCAATCTGAAACCCTAAATTGATTTAGGGGTTTCGATTGAAACCCCTAAATTGAAATGTCAGGGGTTTCAACGACCCCCGCCCCACACCATGCTGGGGGTGCGGTTTCAACCCCGCACCCCGCCCCGGTAGCGGGGGGTGGGGTTGAAACCGCACCCCACCCCGCCCCCCGCTCAATCCAGTGATTCACTGCATCTATAATTTTTTTTAGGTCTAAAATTTTTTTAGACCCAAATTATTATATAATATAATTATAAATTTTATTCAAAAAAATATAAACTAATTAGAATTGTATTTTAGATTGCCTTGACCTCCTATATAAAGGTTGGCCTAGGAGGTCAAGGCAATCTAAAATACAACTCTAATTAGTTTATATTTTTTTGGACTTGCTGTCAAGTCCATTAATTTGAATTCAAGTTTTTAACAAATAAAAACTGTATATATTTATATACAATATATATTTATATAAATATAAAAAATAATTTTTTTTATTATTTTTGGGATGGTGCGGGGCGGGGCCCTGCTGGGGTCAGCCCACCCCCGCATGGGCAGTGCGGGGTAGCCAACCTGCCCATGTGGGGCGGGGCGGACAGGGGAGGGGTAGCAGGGGGCGGGCCCACGCTGCCCACCCTAGTTTCAATCGAAACCCCTAAATCAATTTAGGGTTTCAGATTGAACCCCTAAACCAATTTAGGGTTTCGAATTGAAACCATAAATTGATTTAGGGTTCCAAATCCGAACACCTAGAAATAGTAAAATACAAATTACAAAACAAAATAAAAAAAAAAAAAACAAACAAACAGAGAAAAGAGATAAATTTCAAACACATGCACAAATCAATCCACAACACACAAATTCACAATCATTCCCATCCTCCATCTCCAATTCAACCCATCCTTCCTCCAATCTCCAATCCAAAAATGAAAAAATAAAATCTAGCGTTTCGGATGTCTTACCTTTGAGTGGCGGTGATTGCGAAGTTTCAAAATAACAAGTTCAAACGATAGTGGAGTGATTGGAGTCTCGGTGGTGCTTGTGCAATCATGCGAGAGAGAGAATAGATCAAGCGAGAGAGATAGAGAGACTAAGAGAGCGCGAGAGTGTGAGAGACAGAGAGAGTGTGAGTCTGAGAGAGAAGAGAGTTCGAGTCTTTGTGAAGGAAGCTGAGAGAACTTAACTAAAAGTGAAACGGTGCCGTTTTGTCATGGACAAAAAAGTGCCGTTTCACTTACTTTTGGGGTTTATATATATATATATAGATATAATTTTAATTATATATATATTAAGTGGGGCAGGGGAAAAGCGGAGCGGGGCTTAGCCCTCTCCGTCCCCCGCCTCCACAGGTCTCCTGGAGTGCGGGCAGGGCAGGGCGAGGCGGGGTCGGGCGAATGGGGTGGGGAAGTGGGGTGCGAGGCTCCACTGCCCACCCCTAAAGGGAAGAAAATGCTATATCCCAAATGAGCATCATAGCATGTAGAGTACTCGTATCCTAGGCGAGCACCACGGAAGGCAAAATACTTGTTCTCTAGGCGAGCATCACGGTGAAAGTGCTTGCAACCAAAGTGAGCATCTCGGGAGATAAGTGCTCACAACCCAAGAGAGCACCTTGGAAGGCAAGGTGCTATCTTCATTTGCAAAAGAATATAATTTAACTATTATCAAATATTGACCTTTTAGTATATCTTTATATAAATATTTGCATAAATTCTAATTATGAGAATATTAATTAACCTACACAGTAGGTGTTTACAGTTCTGGCTATCACACAAAATCTAGCGTGTGCAAGCTTGGTTTAATACCATTTAAATAATTTTAGTTATATGTGGATCTCAATTTTTTAAATGATAATGATAGACTTAATACCTCCTAGCACATGTTTACTACTCCTATTTAGATTTTTTATTATTTTCTTTTAAGTATTTTTTTTAACATCCTTAATCATTAAGAAAAAATTTTAAAAATATATAATTTTACTAATAGTCACTTTCTTGACTATTAAATAATAATAATAATAATAATAATAATAAAGTTAAAAAAAAATTAAAGAGAATAATAAACGGGTGATAGAAGCTTAGAAGATAGTAAACCTAGCACTATCGTTTATAAAACGGCTTACATTTGCACCAACTCGTATATCCTAAATCTGCATATATAATTTTTCAGTCCAAAATGTTAGGGCATATCTATTTGTAATGGTGGATTATGCAACCAATATAATTATTTTAAAAGAATAAATAAAACATAAGACTTATATAAAAAAAATTAATTTTTTAATAGTAAATCATATTTTTTTTCAAAGCGATTATGCGACATTTACATACTTCATAATTATACGTAGAATTACTAAAAAAAAAAAAGGGTTATGAGAGAATGATATCTATCACAATTCTAGAACCTAAAATCATTTACTGATCCCAGAAAACTGAATTACATTAGTAATTAAGAGATAGATCAGGATAATTATGTCACAATTCTACACATATAGTATACATATCATGGCTACATGATATCATCCGCATTCTGTTCACACTTGATTAAACCTCATGAATCAATCCATAAAATTATCTCAAAGTCCGTTCCCTCCCCGGCCGGGTTTGCATTGTACGTTAAAGACACAGAGGGATCCTCCGATCATGAGCAGGAGAGCTAGCGCAGCGAACAACATTGATGAAAAGGTTCTCGTCGCAAGGGATGCAGAGTTTTGAGTCAGTACTAGTGAAATCATATTCATCCCGTGCTTGGTCCAACAATGCCTTGAAAAGTGGGTGATTGAGAATGGTGACTTTGATCACAAACCTCTTGGAGTTCTCTCCAACATAGACCACTAAGTGACCCTTTGGGACATCTTTTGGAATGTATTTTTCTTCATTTGCACTAGGCCACAATGCCCATTTACAGCAGTACTCACACGCAGCACAAAGTATAACTCTACTCCCCATCTTTCTCCACTTGTTCATGCATGCCCTCGAGATTTTTCCCTTCATCACAATCTTCATTAACATAGAACACACACACAGCTGAGAGAGAGAGACAGAGATGTGGGGGTGGCAGTAAGAAAGTGTAAGGTTTATTAAAGTTTGGAATGGAAGAAGAAACCACTACTTCGGAGCATTAAATGGTTGAGATGATAGGTAGCTAAGATGCAAGCAGCTGCAAACGAGTAGTGGCATTTTTCAAGGGCATACCGTAAGTGATATATATATATATAGTTGCTGCCTTTTGCCCTGCTGTAGTACCATTTACTGATCATTATATTATACGGTATGGCTACATTGATACGAAACTGTACGAACATGCATATATAGCATGAATCGAAGTTATTAAATTAGTTTTCTTTCTTTTCCTTTCTATCTCTTAATTCAGGATCGATTGTGCCGGATCAGTGATCTTTCGAAGTTCTCAAAGTACGTAAGACGACCCCACAAAGTTGAGAGAGAATGCAAAAAGATAAGATATGAATAGGGATGGGATAAGCTTCTTGGGCAGTGCGATCCCACTCATTTCTAATACATAGTTTATGGATATTGTTGAATATATCACTTTCTTCAGATACAGATAAGAGACAAAGAGATCTTGGCTTCAAAGCGTTAAGACCCATGAAAATTTTTACTATTCTTATGCATATATATATGAGACAAACCGGTTTATTTACCTGTTTATTTTGGATTCCTAAAGATGGCGATCTGAGCACCACTAAGCGCATGGACTGAAACATAAACACCAAAATCAATGTTTATTTTTGTTGTTCTGTTCATGTCTCTGTCCTTGCGCATTTTTATTTTATTTTATTATTTTTAAAAAATGAGTTTAATGTGCCATTAGGGCTATAAATATAAGTGGTTTAATTTCTCGGTCCTTTGACATTCTTTCAGTACTTTTATTTATTTACTTTTTTTTAAATTGATTATGCAAAGGTTACAATATTTATGGTTTCATCTTGAATTAATTTTAAATTTACAAGATCTAAAAGCTGTGTACTGTCCGTACGTACAACACAGTTCTTGGTATTGCCGTTTCCCGTTTTCCTGCAGATGGATTCGTGATGAGTTTTGCGTATCTCTGCACTACTCTGGCCATGCATACAGGAGATGGGTTATGCAGAGCAAAAGGGAAGGAAATGAAAGGAAAAAAAAAAAAAAAAATCTTGTATTGCAGAGAAAAGATTGGAAGCCACATCTTTAAATCCTAGAAAAGAATGCTTGATCCTCGATGGTTGCGACATTGCAGTTATGTTCCTTTTCCTCTGTTATGCCACCGACCAAAGGACATTTTAGGTTTGGGATTAATTATATTTTATTCTCTCGAACTTTTACTCAACTCACAATGTACTTTCGAAATTAATAATTGTATTAAAATGGACCTTCAAATTTTTAAAACTTTTCAATCCCCCAATTACGTCTACTAACAGCGTTAAATCTAATAAAAATTCACTACACGTGCTGCTCATGCGTATAACATTCACTGTAAAGATATAATTTTTATCTAATTTATTATCATTGATAATATAAAATAATATATGCTATCAATTAATAATAAATCATAAATTATTAAATAATTTTTTTATTAATTTATATATGGTTAATAAATATCAAATAATTTTATTGTGTATATAGATTATTTATATTTGCTTGCAACTTAGGTACTATAAAATAATTTTATATATGGTTAATGATTAATGATTTATTATTAATTGATAGTATATATTATTTTATATTTTATATAGTCAATGATAATAAATTAAATGAAAATTACATTGGATTTCCATTAGATTTGACGTTGCTGTAGACGTAAGGGAGGATTGAGAAGTTTTGAAAGTTCGATGGTCCACTTTGATGCAATCATTAGTTTCGAAGGTACATTATGAATTGAATAAAAGTTTAAAAGAGTAACGTATAATTAACCCTTAGGTTTTTGTCACTATGGGAAATCAACTTTTCTTTGATTTACATGGATGTTATATATATGGAACATAGAGAAGCAAAAATGTGAAATAGTGACTCCAAATCTGGTATTATAAGAACACTAATCCTTGGTTTTCCAATATTCTTGATAAAAAAATATACTCATCATCTATTTTTTCATTATCCTCTCATCATCCCATGATGTGGCATTAAATGATTGGCTCACAAGTGAAATATAATAAAAAGTCTTCAATCATCTAATATTACATCATGAGATGATGAAAATTAAAATGATGAGTAACATTACTCTTTTGTTTCTTCAGTTTTTCCGAATGAATCCTGCTTGAGCAGATGTTGCCAAAGTGTCTTTCAATAAGTACAAGAGTTAGTAGGTTGTGAGATCAATGAGAAGAGCAGGATGAAGAGGATGATAGTTATGATGAGGATTCTTGTATTTCTTGGTGGGTTCGTTGTTGAAGTTATGTTTTGCTCAGAAGATGATTAAGAGACAGCACATGGATTCATCCCCTGAAGACATGAAAGCTGTGCTGTACTCGGTTGGTTGAAGGAGAAAAGAGTTGCCCAGTTGGACACATGCCACACATCATTTGTGTTAGCTGCCAGCAGTTGTGTAGACACCGAAAGAGACTAAGCGATAGAGCCGGTTGATATTCTAGACAAGTGATCACTTCTTTGGGTTGTTGATGAATGTACACTCCATCTTGTACAAAGTGCAGAAAATTATAGCATATAGCTAGATTCAAACTACAAAATATGTGTAAGACGTTTGATTTGGGATGAACACAAATCCAACCAAAACAAACATACATTGGTTATAAAAGACTTGCACAACATTTTGTTTTCTTTTACGAGTACAACATCAATTTCTACTGGAATTAACTTCTGGTTATGCAACAGAACATCAATTGCTACTGGAATTAACTTCTGGTTATGCAACAGAACAAGTTGGAATACATGCTGCTATAAATCTGTATAAAAAGGGTTAGGGCATATTCCTTTTAGTAAGTTACTGGGAAAGTTCAAAACAGTACGAGTGTGTGTGTGCAGGACACCCTTTTGAAGACAATAATTAGGAAAGAGTAATAAGTTTCGTACAATCATTTAAAAAAGAGAAGTGATAGTTGCAATCGTGAATACCTAAGTATCACGCAATCACTTTGAAAAAAATGAATAAATATAAGATCTATATGAAAAAAAATTAATTTTTTAATAATAGACATTACTTTTTTTCAAAACGACTGCATGTCATTTGTGCACTCTATGACTGTATATAGTATTACTCTTTAAAAAAAATAGTAAAATTCATTATTAAAAAATGAATTTTTTCAAGCGAGTTTCGGATTTGCCCAATTTTTCTAAAAAAACAAACGAGATTTGCATACCTGTAACAGTCCAAATTATTTATCTCTAAGAAGTCTAGAAACTTTAGCCCCCGGCTCTTAACTAGTGGAAGTTCAAATAACTAAAAGAAGCTCCTCTGACCACCAAAGGTGGTAGGCACAGCAAGGGACGTGTTGCACATGAGGTCGGGGCAGTAAGGTTCGTGGGTGGGTGGGTGGGAGAGACGAGGGAAAACGGCTAGTTGGTGACACCTCAAGCCACTCATATGCGTCTCAACCCACAGGCCATTGTGAAACTGTGAATCAGCCCCCAATGATTTGATTGGACTCGCACGGCACCCTTGCACGTGCACTTCGCAGCTCTTATTAGCTGGCAAAACCTGCCACTTTCTTAAAAAAATATTTCCCCAACCACCACACCCATAACCTCCTATTTACTGCTTCCCATGCTTCCTCACAGGAAGCAACCGGGGTTTGATTATTTTTTTATTTTTTATTTTTATACATTTGAGAAACGAGGGTTTCTAACTCTAAAACCCCATTTTAAAGGTTAAAAATTATGCCAGACTACGAGCATTTTTCATTTGGTTACTTTTATTTGTTGTTATTCTCGTTATTTCTTTTTCTGCTTTTATACACAATCTGAGGATATGGAGTTGGTGCAGTTTTGGTTGACGGATATTTGTATTAACATTTTAGGTAGTGATAAGGTTATTATCCTATTACTACGGGAAATGCTAGTCATCCTGCCCTTAAGTCCCGTTCAGTCATCCCGCTCGACGTGACCTACACGTTTGCAAATAAAACACTTATTTTAAAACACACGGAAGCAACGTAATAACCCCTCCCTCCCCGCGCGATATCTGCTGCTTCTCCTTCGCCCATCGCACCCGTTCGGACTAGCCATCGACACCACTGCCTCCCTCCATCTCCGACCTCATCTCATCTCCCCTCCCTCCATCTCTGACCTCTCATCTCCAAACTCGACTACAGTTTTTCCTTTTTTTTTTCCTCCCCCAGACCCCGCGCGCTCTCTGCTTCTCCCTCACTCATCTACCCCGTTCGGCGCAGCCATCTCGCCCCCACCAGTCTCTCGGCCATCTCTCCGACGGATCAGACCCAAGGTCTGTTGTTTTTGTTCCCTTTCTCAGTTAGTTTCTCCTGCAATTGATGTCTGAACTTTTTTTTTATTATTTTTATTATTTTTTTATTTTTTGTGATTTATCTGGAATTTGTTTTTTCTTCTGAACTATGTTGCCGTAGTGTTGTTATGATCTTTATTTATTGTACTAAGCAAGGGAAATAAAATGAAAAGATGGAGAAATTTGTGAAACAAGTAACTGCAGTTGACATGTTTGTGAAAATGCCTGTAAAAACCGAAAATGGAAATGGAATGAGTAAATTAAGCTAGTGATTTTACTCAGTTTTTTACTCTCCCATGTTCAATCTTATGTTTAATTGTACAATCACTTTGCATCATATATCATGCTTTCTAGCTTGCTTCTTGCTTGAAACGAGTTAATTTCTTGTCGTCAATGATGAACACAGCTTGATTAAAAAAGAAAAAGAAAAAGTCTTGATCTCCCTATGCTATTCTATTATACAATTGATACTTGGCTGAATGTAATATTTCCATTTTATTCAAGTTTAATAAGTTGTGGAGAATAGCTGATCCGTACATAGCTTTATAAACTAGAAGTTAACCCTTCAAGCTAGCTGATGAATATCTCAAAACTCATGGAATTGCAGGAATAGATTGTAGTTGATCATTTTATAAAATTTAGTTGATGACAGACATATGAATCCTTTGCTTAATCTTTTTATGCCAAATGCTTTATTTTAATATCCTTATTTCACATGTTGTATATTTGCAGAGAATTTGAATGTTGCAATGGATGTTGACATAGAATTTTCGAATAATGAGTGTGATGAGATAGAAATTGATAAGGAGATTGGAGGTGATGAAACAATTGAAGAACCTATGGTTGGAATGCAATTTTCATCTGTAGAAGAAGTGCATGCTTATTATATGAAGTATAGTAAGAAGAAAGGGTTTGGGGTATCCAAAAGGAATATTAGACAGGATAATGATGTGACAGTAAGATGGTTTTGCTTGGCATGTGCGTGAGGAGACACATCGAAGAGTACGGTTGCCAATGTTATAAAATCAAGACAAACAGTAAAGATGGGATGTAAGGCTATAATTAATGCGGTATTAAATGTTGAAGGTAGATATACTATATCTAAGGTGATATTTGATCACACCCACGCCTGTAGTCCTGGAAAGGCAAGACATTTTAGATGCTTTAAGAAGGTTGATGCTCGTGTCGCTAAGAGGCTTGAAATAAATGACGAGGCAGGTATAAGGTTGTCCAAAAATTTTAAGTCTGTGGTTGTTGAGGCAGGGGGTTATGAGAATGTAACATTCGAGGAGAATGAGTATCGAAACTACATTGACAAAGCACGACGACTTCGCCTCGGGGTTGGAGGTGGTGTAGCTCTATGCAACTATTTCGAAGATATGCAAAAAAGAAATTCAGAGTTTTATTATAAGATTGACGTTGACAATGAGATGCGGTTAAAGAATGTGTTTTGGGCAGATGCCCGGAGTAGAGCTATATATGAATCATTTGGGGATGTGATTACATTTGATACAACATATCTCACTAATGCGTATAAAATGCATTTTGCACCGTTTGTGGGTGTGAACCACCATGGGCAGTCAATCCTACTCGGTTGCGGATTGATATCCAATGAGGGCGCAGATACATCGAGTGGTTGTTTCAGTCATGGTTGTAGTGTATGAATAACCAATCGCCAAATGCAGTCATCACAAACCAAGACAAGGCCATGAAAATTGCAATATCGAGGGTGTTTCCAAGTTCTAGACATCGATTCTGCTTGTGGCATATAATGAAAAAACTTCCTGAGAAATTTGGCTCACATTGTCGATACGGAGAAATCAAGAGTACCTTACATAGATGCGTATATGACTCTTTCAGTCAGCATGAGTTTGATGAACATTGGTGTCACATGCTCGATACATATGATTTGCATGAGAATGCATGGTTAATATCACTATATAGTGATCGAAATTATTGGGTGCCGGCCTATGTTAGAGACACATTCTGGGCAGGAATGTCAACCACACAACGAAGTGAAGGAATGAATGCATTTTTTGACGACTACGTTCACTCTAGAACTACTCTGAAGCAATTTGTTGACTAGTATGATTCGACCCTTAGGAGGAAGGTAGAGAATGAACCAATTGCTAACTTCAATTCCTTTAACACGGACATTACTTGCATCAATCGCTATCCTCTTGAGAAGCAATTTTAAAGTGCATATACTCTTGCTAAATTCAAAGAGGTACAAGAGGAATTGCGAGGATTTCTATATTTGACTACTAAGGAGATGGGGTGTGAGGATGGTAGATATATATTCGTTGTTGTGGATGAGGTTCAAGTTTGTAATGACTTATTAAAACGTGTAACCTTTAATGTGGAAGTTGATCAAGATCCCCTTGATGTGAAATGCAGTTGTAAGTTATTTGAGTTTAGGGGTATTTTGTGCAGACATGCTCTCCGTGTCTTAACTCAGATGGGCCAACATACAATACCATCAAAATACATTTTGGATCGGTGGAGGAAAGATATTAAGCGAAAATACACTTTCGTGAAAAGTAGTTATGACACTACTAGCATCGACGATGCACGAAGGTACGATAGGATCCAAAATTTTTTCTATGAACTGTGTTCCAATGCTTCAAAGGCTGAGAGCAGTTGTGTTAAATTGATTAGTCAGATAAAACAATTGAAGACACAGTACCCTGGTATCGCTGATCATGATACTAGCAACACAGTTGATATAACTCCTTCGACGGAGGCTTCAACCCCTAGAGTTCTTAGTCCTTTGGTAGTTCGGAGTAAGAGAAGACCACCGTCTAAGATAAAAGTGCATCCCGCTGAGAAGAGTATTAAAAAATCCAGTACAAAAAGACGATTGCACAACAACCAAGTTGAGGTTCATTTTTATTAATTTTGTATACAAAATTTACGATTCACTTGGTCTACAATATTTTTGTTATTTTTTATTTAATTTATTTTTAATTAATACAATGACTCTCAACATTTCTCTTGCACCTCTCAATCTCTATTTCTAGCCGATGTCGAGTTGTTTGGACATCTATTGCTAGTTGTATCTTTTCAATTTCGGTTTTTAAACGGTTGATTTTCTTCTCGCCATATGGTAGTATTTCGGGTCATACTAACAAAAATATCCGCAAGAATGTCCAGCCTGCAAAATCAGCCAACACATTAGGAAACAAGGATTACCATTCACTTCATAGCAAACAAGATTTAAATTTGAGATATCTGAAAGTTTTGACAACTGAAAAATCGTCGCCCGTCATTATCCTCCGTATGCGCAGTTCGTCTGCATGCTTTAATACCACAAAAGCATATTGGGTATTCATTTTGACAAGAGTTCTGTGAGCATGAGATATTGCTAGTGCTACTACGTGCTTCCGACGTTGTAGAATATCTAGCCTCTTGCAGGAAGAGGTATCTAGCCTCGGGTTCAAATATGTTTTTCTTCATTAATTGAATAAATAGTAGACAACACATCTAGTTTATAAATTAACATCAGCTAATAGACAACAAATCTATTTGGAAATTCTTATATATATTAATGAATATATTAAACACGAATTCCACTGTTTCTGGATTTGAACATAATATTGAACATTAATTAATCTCAACCAAACAATATCCAAAAAGAGATCAAGGCATTGAAGGCCATAAACGGTTACTTTTTTGTGGGGAGGGGGAGCATCTGAACATTAATATATAGGCCTTTTTTAAATGAAAATTGAAACAAAATCCCAACAAGTCTAGTAGTACTACTGAAACTGTTGCTCTTTCTTTTCTTCCAATCGGCCTTTGCCCTTTATTGGTATATAAATAATGAAGCTCAAATCTTTCCACCTCCTTTTTGGGTCAGTGTAAAATGCATTCAGCAATACTTCAATCCAAAGCTATGTTTTATGGACAAGGTTTCCTGGCATATTTTAACCTAAAACTAAACATCACTACCCACATACATGTTCGAAAGACAACTTGGTTGTCTCACCTCATAGTACCTTCTTCCCATCAAGTTTGCCTGCCAACTAAATGTAACTCAAATGGAAGTATTTTCTCCTATAAAGAACTATATAAGACTAATTAAAGATGGCAATTTACCTGTAACTCAAATGGGAGGTCGATTGTAGATGCATTGATGCTGAACAGAACCACTACATAAGACTCTTGTACCCGACTCCATCTCAAGCAAGAAGCAAGCTAGAAAACATGATATATGATGCAAAGTGATTGAACAATTAAACATAAGATTGAACATGGGAGAGTCAAAAACTGAGTAAAATCACTAGCTTAATTTACCCATTCCATTTCCATTTTCGGTTTTCACAGGCATTTTCACAAACATGTCAACTGCAATTTCTTGTTTCACAAATTTCTCCATCTTTCCATTTTATTTCCCTTCCTTAGTACAATAAATAAAGATCATAACAATACTACTGCAACATAGCTCAGAAGAAAAAACAAATTCCAGCCAAACCACAAAAAAAAAAAAAAAAAAAAAAAAAAAAAAACATTCGGACATCAATTGTAGGGGAAACTAACTGAGAAAGGGGAACAAAAACAATAGACCTTGGGTCCGATCCGTCGGAGAGATGGCCGAGAGACTGGTGGGGCTCGAACTCGTGGGGCTAAGGACGGCGAAATGGGTCTGGGGGAGGGCAAAGTCGATGGGTCGGTGATAGGGAAAAAAGAAAAAGAAAAAGAAAAAAACCGTGGCCTGAGATGGAGGGAGGGGAGACGAGGTCTGAGATGGAGGGAGGGAAGACGAGGTCGATGGGCGAGATGGTTGCGCCGAATGTGGTAGATGGGTGAGGGAGAAGCAGAGAGCACGCGGGGTCTGGGGGAGGAAAAAAAAAAGAGGAAAAATTGTGGTCGAGGTTGGAGATGAGAGGTCGGAGATGGAGGGAGGCAGTGGTGTCGATGGCTAGTCCGAATGGGTGCGATGGGCAAAGGAGAAGTAGCAGATATCGCGCAGGGAGGGAGGGGTTATTACGTTGCTTCCGTGTGTTTTAAAATAAGTGTTTTATTTGCAAACATGTAGGCCACGTCGAGCGGGATGACTGAACGTGACTTAAGGGCGGGATGACTAGCATTTCCTTATTACTACCCATCTACTACTCAAGTGCATTTTAAGTTTTTTTTTTTTTTTTTTTTTATCATTTTCTTTTATTAGCATCCTTAATTACTAAGAAAAAATTTAAAAAAATATATAATTTTACTAATACTCACTTCCTTAATTTTTAAGAAAAAAAAATTAAAAAAAAATCAAATAAAAAAAAATAGTATATAAGTAGTAGTATAGTAGTGACCCATCGTTCTAACATTTTTGGGATAGTTTCAGGTTGAGGCCATTGTTCATATGTTGGAACATGTAATTGGCGTGGTTGAATGCTAGCCAGGCTGTTGGGCTTGGGCTGAACTATTTCTACAAAAGGTTGGTTAGGATTTAAGTCTTCCATGAGAGTAGAAGAACTTTAAAATATGGTCAAGACTTTGAAAGTGAGAGCTCTTAGAGTACTCTCGTTAGATTAGTCAAAGTTAAAAGATATTTTTTATAAATGTAAGATAAATTTAAGTTTTAGCTATTCCATTCACATAAATCTTCACATTGGATTATCTATTTTTTTATTATGTAATAATAAAATAATATAAGATGAATTTGGTTTTGGTTGTTCACATAAAATCTCTACATTAGATTATACATTTATTCATTATATAGTAATGAATAACTAATAATGTCAAAAATATTTACTTTTTTTAATTATTAATTTATTTTATTTTATCATATTTTACTATTCTACCTATTATATATTAATTAATAATCATATTCTTATTAAATTAATATATTACTAACTCAAATTAATATACCAATTGTGATAAAATATGTGATAGAAAGAAAGTGAGAAATAAATAATTAATAAAATATGTATTTGATGCATGTACAGTAAACTTCAAATTTGAAAAAACTTTTGAAAGTCACTGTAGCTAAATTCTAAATATTTAGAATTTGACTAATCCATTGTGAGCATATTTTGCTCTCTAATAGCTAAATACTCATTGGATTTAACTTTTAGCTAATCCAATGAGAGTGCTCTTAGTGGGGTTTGTACTTCATAATAGGAAGGAGACCTTTGGTGGTATCTAGGCCTGCAATCCGACCAGCCCAAGTCAGATTTTAGCCTGGCCCACCCTGCACACTTGCAAAAATTCTATATACAACCGCGTTGCGTCCCCACCGCGGTATCGGCGCCCAAGTGGCAAAACGAAAATGGCGTCGTTTCTTGATGTAAACCGAATCCCTCATTCGTTTCCCCCTTTCCCTCTCTAGTTTTTTCTTTCCTTCAATTTCTTCTCCATCTTTCCATCTCTAAATCCCCTTTTCCTCCTGACCTTTGACCCTTTCGATTCCTTCCCCCTTCCCCTTTTCCCCTTTCCCCCTAAAGGAAGTACTGTACGAGAATAAGGAACTTTCCAAGATAGAAAATTGGTTACTAGAGTTTTTGGACACGCTTGAAGTCTTGTTGGCTGAGAGAAGAGTGGATGAATCGTTGGCAACCTTGGAGGAAGCAGAATGTATAGCAGAAGAAGCCAAAAAGAGGCAAAATTTTGAGCCAAATCAATCTGCTATCTGCTGTCCTTTTGAGACTCTTTAGGCCCTGCGTTGAACAGGCATTAAACACCAACTTAAAAAGAATTGAACAGAGCAGTTCTGCACTTGCTGCCGCAGATGATTGGTTGCTTGCGTTTCCAGCTGCTGGTATGCGTCTGGGCTCAACTACATCTCTTGGTAGTACTATGAATGCATCCCAGCCAAAGCTTTTAGTTAGTGCTCAGAGATTCAATTTAAAGGTCTTGGCAATTGTTCCTTGCAAGAAGAGCTGCTTTTTACGTTGTTAATCTGGGGGAAAGGGGGATTCGGAGAAGAAAGGTGGGTAAGAAATCAAAGGAAAGAAAAAACCAGAAAGGAAAAGGGGGAAACGAAGGGGATTGGGTTTACAAAAGAAAACGACGTCATTTTCGTTTTGAAACGTGGATGTCGATGCCGCAACGGGGACGCAACACGGTTGTATATAGAATTTTCGACTTGTGAAGGGGTAAAATATATCTGGCCTGAAATGGTTTTCAAGATCCAGCCCATTAAGAAGCCACCACTATAAGACAAAGGAAGAGAGAGGGAAGTGAGACAAGAAGTGACAAGGGTGTGAAGGTGTCAGGAGGCATGGAGGTGTTAGGAAAAAATGGGAAAGAGAGAGGGAGTCAGACACGTAAAGTAGACATCCCACACTACTATTGAGGGGCATGCAAGCAGATGACCAGATAAAAGGGATAGGGAGCCTATGATTTGGAGGGACTTTTGGGACTTCTTTCGACTCTTCTACTTCTTCTTCAATATGAGAGTTCCAGAGAGAACTTCTTCTCCAGCCAATATATCTACAGCTCCTATTGTACAGTGAGAAATGAGAGGCTATGAGAGATTGTAAATAAGTATATTATAGTGAAATTTCACCTCCCCAAACCCCCGTAGATGTAGGCCGAGTACCGAACCATATAAATCCGTATGTTCATCTCTTCTTATTTCTTCTGTATTTAAATATTATTCATCACCATGTATGTATGTACTGATATCGTACAGCCGCACCGTATCACTGTCGGGAGCTTCAAATAACACCGATTGAGGCTCAGTCCATCTCAACGAGTCCCAAGAAGGGATCTCTCTTCCCTTTCACGGGCTGTGTGTTTTTGGGCGTTAACAACCCTTTTTAGCAGAGGCACTTGGTTTGTAAAATTTTGTGAAAGTCACCACTTGGGGAGTTGTAGCATGTTGGGTGGAACTTCTGTACCGGAACTTCCATGAGAGTAGAAATTTGGTAAACGTCACCACTTCATTGTCAATTATTTCAATGTCAGCCTTCTTTTAATGCAATTTATCAAAAAGCAAAGTTGCAAGTGCATTTCTTAATGGAAGAGAGAAATCAGCAAGGAATGGGAAACCAAAAAGCCCCCAACACTGGACCCTTCTCTGAAAAGGCAAGCTTAGAAAAGTAGAGCAACCCAGTAATAACCCGAGAAGATACAGATCGAATAAACATGATAGAAGCCCAGGGATACTTGCGACATATTATGATTCTATAAGGTAATTAAAAAAAGGCAGCATATTCTATAAGAGGATTGCTATTAAGCCATCTGAAACTTACCGCTCAGATGATTCTCTTGATGTGACACTATGTGATGGTGTCACGTAGTTTATTAAAAAAAAAAAAAAATTCAAATCAAAAAGACGTTTGAAAGTATAAAAATAGGAAGTATAAAATTCTAGGTTCCCTCTACTCTTTTGTGTTTGTATTTTTATTTTTTTAAAATTTTTTAATAAATCATGTGGCATCACATGGTAACACCACAGTAAAAGAGTCATCTGAGCGGTAAGTTTCAGATGGCTAAGTAGTATTATTCATTATAGAAGAAACACATCCTTATAAGAATTTATGAAAGGACTAATCATATTTTTCAACTTTCTAACAACTCATTTCACAAACAACCAATACAAGCATGCCACTTTATTTAAAATAAATTTCAATTTTACAAAACTACATTTCATTTAATATAGAGTTATAAAAGAGCTGTAAAAGAATTGTAGGTCAATCATTTTCCTTATAAAAAGGATCGATTATGCAAATATACTAGAGATATGCTCCAACACTCTATAATTTACAAAACATTGGCTATTAGAAGTGAATATTATGTGTTAAATGAAATGTCTTCACTTAATTTTGTTCAACATTATACTGTTATTGAATTTTATCTTTCCGTTCTATTTTCATTTACTTTTTATATTTGAAAATGAATGGATTCACAAATGATTGAAGACCCTTTCTTCACCATGCTCTTAGAAGAATGGAAACAAGGTCATATTAATGAAACTATACATCCCAAGTTAGAATGAGACCCATTAGTAAGAGAGGTGAAAATTTCTCTATTGAAGAAGATTGCTTATTATAAGTATCGGCTTGGCTCAATACTAGTACTTCCAGTATTGCTAAAAACATTTTTTGTTTATTATTATTTAAAGTTAAATCAAACATTTGAAGTGGAAGCATGACAATATACTAGTATAAATTTCAACATTCATTCGTTTCAAAATATTAATTATTCAAGAAGGGAAGATATATTGTAACAAGATTATACAAAGAGAAATGCTTGGTGTAGATTGAAATTTTACAAAAGTATATTTACATACTGACGTAATTCAATGTAATTCATCAAGTTGTAAAACTCTTTTTATTGTAAAGCTGATCTAATTACTTATTAGATTAAACCATATCGGTGTGCAAACTTCCTTGTGTAGATCATCTAACACTTCTCTTACATGAAACATCATTTCAATAAGAACATTGAAGGATATGCCAAAATGAAACATGACATTCAATCAAATAAACGCAAAGAAAAGAACTAGTGGTACAAGTAATCCTAATTCTTGTCCATAGTCAAAGAATATAGCGAAGGACAATGAAGTTTAGAATAGATTTGTGGAATTAGAAAGACCGCATTTAGACAAAAAAATCCTTAAAAGAGAGCCAAAAAAAAAAAGGGGTCAAATTTCCTTTTCTAAATATTGTATAAATCTTGAGTGAAATAAAGGAAGATAGAAAGGTATCCTTCGAGGAGAAAAAGAAAAATTTTGCCATGGCAAATGAGACTTGAGAAGCTATTGCTCGTATTGAAAAATAATAAACTTAAGCTTGAGGAAGAGGACGAAGAAAAGAAACAAAGGAAAGAGGACATAAAGATCATGATTAGTGATGAATGCAAGAGACTTGTTTCGGAAGAATATATTTCTTTACTAAAAATGAAAACCATAGACAAACGTATGACATAGATCGAGCAATGTGGTTGGCTATTTTTTTTTTGTTTTTTGAAACTGGAAACCATTTTATTACTGTGAAATGGAGATTACAGTAACTCATTGTATACTACATGCTGAGCACAAAGAGGAACTTCCTCAAGTTCATACAAATCCTGATCACTAATGAGAAGAGCATTTTGTGCTAGGAGGTGGGCTGCTGTGTTGCCTTCCCGCTTGGTGTGAACTGCAGTCCACTCTACAAAGGTATTGATTAGTCGCTTGGCATCCTCAATAAGAAGACCACCATAGCTCCATTCGGTTTGCGGTGTATTTAATAAGTTTACAACCTGCATGGCATCACCCTCAAGGATGAATTTTTTCACACCCAACTCTTTGCAGAAAATGGAACTCATCATCTTTGCATAGGCCTCTCCATTATAAGCACTCAGTTTCAAGCGCCTCTTAGCTTGGATGGTGCCAATGACCTGCCCATTACAGTCCCTTAAAATACCTCCAATGCTAAGTAAGCCCTATTCTTCATTGAGGGCGGCATCCCAATTCATTTTGTAAGTGCCTACAGGAGGTCATGCCCATTTGACAGCAGTATGGACATTAATGCTTGGCATACCTGGATCCTTATTGTTTTGGCTCTGGTTGAATAGATCCAATTCCCTCTTGGCTATGTTGATGAGTAGGTTAGGGTGCATACAACCTTTGCCATGAATGAAATCATTCCTTCTGGACCACAGTAGTCGAGTTATCATAGCCACCTCTATAGGAGTGTCAAATCGTGTTAACGGCTGGTGTTTGTGTCGTGTCAAGACATGTATATTGTACTATATAGATCAACCCTAACCCAATCCGTTAAACTTATCGTGTCAAAATCTCAGACCCTAACATGATCCATTAACATAACGGGTCGTGTCGTGTTAACCCGTTTTGATCCGTTTATATAAATGAGTTAAACATGCTCAAAATTAACTCGTTTGATCTAATTAATTTAGCATAATTTTATATAAATATTAAAATCACAATATCTATAAAAAAATATAAAACTAACTACAAGTCCAAAATTACAATCCAAACAATAAAAATATTAAACTTAAAATCCCAACAATTTTATTTTTTAGGTATATGAGTATAATTGTAGCTTTAACTTTCTTAACGGGTCAAAATGGGTTGACCTGTTATCAACCCGTTAAGCAATTGTATCTTAACGGATCAATCCATTTTGACTCGAACCTATTAAGGCTAAACCCTAACCTGCTTTTATTGTGTTGTGTTCGTGTTTGGTTAACTGGTCGTGTTACATATTGCCACCTTTACACCTCCATAAGCAAACTTTCCTGAAGGGCAGTGACCATATGGTCCCAGATTCCTCTGAAAGAAGGGAGTTTGATACTCATTTTCTAAACCATTTGACAACCTTGGCTCCATACATCTTTAGCATCCTCGCAATTCCATAGAACATGTGCTGATGTTTCAACTTTAGATTGACAAATTGGGCATGTGTTGTCTTGCACCACTTTTCTTTTCAACAAGTTATCCATAGTAGGCAATCTTTATTACAGGCCCTCACACAGACATTCTTACTGCATTAGGGAGTTGAAGTGTCCAGATGCCTTTCCAAAAATCCGATTGCGAACTGGTATGGGATGGCCCTCCTTCTAATCTGGATTGTATTTCTCTATGTAGGTGGTAGGCACTTCTAACTAAGAAAAGGTTGTTCTTCATGTAATGCCATACCAGCTGATCATCTCTATCACTTAGGCTTATTGGAATTGACTTGATGAGCTCTACTTCATGAGCTAAGAATAGATTGGCCAAGATTGGTTCCTTCCATTTCCTGAACTCAGAGTCAATGAGGTCAGAAACCATTACCTGCTCTGCATTCTCCTCCCTGTTGGACTGAATTCTGAAGGTGTGAGGATAAGGGATCCACTTGTCTTCCTAGATATTGACCCTCTTGCCATTTCCAATCCTCCAAATTAATCCCTTCTTAAATAAGTTGAGACCACTGATGATGCTCCTCAAGGTATAAGATGGATTGTAGCCCAGTTTGGCCTCCAAAAACTGCCCATGAGGAAAATATTTCTGTTTAAGGATTTGGGCAGGAAGAGAGCATGGGTTTTGGAGTATACGCCAACATTGTTTTGCAAGCATAGCTAGGTTGAAACTTCTGAAATCGCTAAACCCCAGTCCCCCCTTACACTTCCCTTTGCTTAGTGTATCCCATTTCGTCCAATGGATTTTTAAATGATCCTCATTATAGCCCAACCAAAACTTCTTCATTAGCTTATTAAGCTTTGTAGAGATTGAAATGGGCAGGAGGAATATGCCCATGGAGTATGTTGGGATTGCATCGAGCATAGCTTAAGAAGAACTTCTTTGCCTGCAGCTGAGAGGCACTTGGTCTTCCAATTGGTGATTCTAGCCCATATTCTGTCAACAGAAGAGTGAAAGGCTGCAACTTTTGATCTTCCTAGAATGCTAAGGTAGGCCTAAATACTTCTCAAAGGAACCTGAAGATTTGATCCCTGAGATTTCCAGAATGTTCCTTTGCACATCAATTGGTGTATTCCTACTGAAGAATATAGAGGTCTTATCTTTGTTAAGCATCTGTCCTGAGGCTTTTCAGAGATCTCCAAAATGTAAAGAATCTTGGACCATTCCAGTGAATTGGCTTTGCAAAAAAGAAGGCTATCATTTGCAAAGAACAGATGATTGACTCGAATTGGACCTGAACCAATGGGGATGCTGGACAGGCTACCTCAAGCTTCAACTTGGTTGAGAAGACTGGACAATGCTTCATCACACATTATGAACAAATAAGGGGACAGGGAGTCCCCCTTGCCTAAGACCTCTTGTGGGGATGAATGATGAACTTGCCTCTCTATTTATCAGTATAGAGTAAAAGACTGAGGTAATGCAGTTCATAATGAGAGTTATCCATGTGTTATCGAACCCTAACTTAACCATCACTGATTTGAGGAAAGCCCACTCTATTTGATCATAGACTTTACTCATATCAAGCTTGAGTGCCATATAACTAGCTTTGCTTGTCATTTGAGAGTTCATAGAATGTAGGGTTTCATATGTAGCTAGAACATTGTCTATGATGAGTCTTATCGGCACAAATGCACTTTGGTTTAGAGAAATAACGTTAGGTAGGATAGTTTTGAGCCTATTTGCCAACACTTTGGCAACAATTTTATAGCTAACATATCATGCTTGTTAAGTTGAACTATAGTTGGCTATAATTAGGAAACAATTGGCTAATTATAAGTGCATAGAAATTAATATTTTGTACTTTAGTTTAACTATTTTATGTTTGTTAAGTATGTTCTATTTTTTATTGTGGTTGGACTAATTTGTTAAACAAAGTATGACTAATTTCGAGAATTGATGCATATTTTGAAGATCTCTTAAATAATTCAAAGTTGGAACTAAATACAAGAAGAGGATGGCAAAATTCACAAATATAAGCAAAATTCTTTCAACCGACCTTTTCTCCGTAATGCTTGTCTTTGTGGTTGAACTTTATAAAATAGTTTTGGAAAACAAGATAGAAATTACTGAACTTCTTAAAACTTTTTTCTTTCTTCTCCAGAATATAAAATATTTTATAGTTAAAAATTAAAATCTGCTCTATAAATTTAAAAGGGAGTTTTACATCAGAATTCATTTAAATAAAAATAAAAATTCCTTTTACAAACATGAGTTCATACATTACATAAAATGCCTAGGCTTCTGTCACCTCTTCCCTGGGCCATGTCTGTCCTAACGCTACGTCATTATTTCATTCCTGGGTGGGGAACACATAAAAAAAAATGAGTTGAATACTCTGTAAGCATTACTTCATACTATAAAAATATACAAATATAGGTTTCATTCATGCATTTCTCATTTATATACATACTTTATATAAAACACTTTCTTTCTTCAAAAATATTACAAGGTGGGGGTTTTGTGACGCCCCCAGATTCCACTTGAGATCAGACGAACTTTGAAGCGTCTGGATATGCAACACAAGGCTACTTGCCCCCGTTCATGACAATTAAAGATGCAATGCACCTAGCATACATCTAGTAATATGTAATATTCGTAACAGATAATTTTTTTCTTGAGCAATACTATGCACCAAATGAGATATATCCTAAAAGTTTTGAAACATATTACATAAACATTAAAGTGATAGACATTCTTGATTATAACATAAGTCCAAAAGGTCTATAATCACAAAAGTACAAGAGACAGAGCTCCATAAGTGTGTGCATAAACTAAAACATCTACTGGGCTAATCCATCAAGTAGCTCGTGCAACTTAGCCAGGGACACCATAATGCTATCTATAAATCTGATAATGGACGCTACGAGCTATGCGTCGTGTCTTCGTTGCCTAGTCGGTCTGTCTCCAGTCAACTAGCGTTCATTGTATCTCCCAGTCTTGACACATCGTCTACCATTCCACAGGGAATGATAATTGTGACTAACACGGTGAGATTTGAGTATAAATTTAAGCAAGTTAACAAAGAATTTAACAAATATGTTAAAGATGCATGCATGACAGTAAAAACATGAATACATGACATGATCACAAACAAGTTTGACGTAACTTGACATTTAACATGACGTGTATTGACATGACTTGAAGTTTAACGTAAACTGAACTAAACTGAGATTGAACTTGACATAACATGAACTTGAGCATGACTGAACGTGGATTGAACTTGAATTGAACATGAAATAACATGAACTTGGAATCTTGTTCATTGAATAAGCATGATTAATAAAAGTGACCAAGTGGGTGATACACAGTTCCCTTTGGGCCGTGTGTCCTTTCCAATTACTCCATCACAACACAAGTATCTGCACTAACTATGAGTGCGGTAACATATGTACTAGTTCATAGGTATCTGCACCTACTATGGAAATTATAATATACGTATCTTGTGACAGGTATTTGCATCAACACAAGTACGTATAACATGGAATTGAAAGTAGGGGCACCATCGGCGTTAGTGTCTGCTCCACTCTGGTGACTAGTTAATTAGGCCCCATTCGCAGCTTGTTGATCTTTACCTTGCCAACCCAGGAGATTTCATACTAATTTAAACACTCCAGCATGAACAAGAGTTCCACTAGGATATTACTCCATCCTAGCATTTAGGGTCGTGATAAACGTAAACATACTTGGCTTGATGTAGAAAAACTATTTTGAAGATACACTCTGTATTGGAGACATGACTTGACATGAAATGAAAGGACATATAACTTGAGGTAATGTGATGTGACATGTACGTGAGACGAATGACATGGCATAACATGAAACAAACAAATATTTCGTGACATGTCATAACATGTAATGGACAAACATTTCTTGACATAGCATAACGTGTCAAAGATGAACATTGCGTGATAGAATATAATATATAATAGATAAACATTTACGTGTAAGAATATAATGTGTAACTAATAAACATTTACGTGACAAAATATAAAGTTTAACAGACATACATGAAGTGACATGGCATACCATAGCATATATGGTGACATAAGAACATAACCAATTGTCCCCTTACGAATACACATACACAAAAATTTGACAGTAAGTTAGAAACTAACTTACAATGATCGTTATGTTATGGAGTAAAAATGCACGAAATACGAGAAATTATAAGTAAAAATTCCTAAATGTCAAAAACTCATCACTAACAGTTTAGAAACATAAAAAATACTATCTTAGAGTAAATTTATCATTTTACCCCTCTACATGTGGGAAAATGAGTATTTTACTCCTAACTTAAAGATTTCACATCCTAACTTCAAAACTCATCAAAATTTACATTAGTAATGTAAATTTTGTGCTAAATCCAAATATCTAATTAGAAAAAATTAAAGCAAATCACAACTATATCAAACATGCCTTGGCCGAAACACACTGTAACACCCGGCTTCCCACAGTAAATAAATACATCATCTTTTAGAAAATCATGAAAGCTAGAGTGCTACTACTGAACTTGACTTAAAAATATTTCCTCTTAAAGAAGCGTCAAGTACAAAGATTTCTTATAAAAAATAAAGTCGTTGTATTAAAATACTGAAATCATAAATGAGAGTGCGTGGAAGCATTTATTAAAATTTCTCAAAATTTGTGCCATTAAAATCATAACTTAAAATCTATGTACATGATCTAGGCCACTGTCATGCCTCCCTAGACTAGGTCTCATCCTACAGCTCTACTTTAATAAATATTCTGACCTAGGGTGGTTTGAAAACATAAAAATAAACTAAAAAAAAAAATAAATTGATGACTCAGTAAGAAACCCATCATAACGTAAACATACTTAACATAAGGTTTTTATAAAATATTTCATGTTGAGAATTAAAATCATGACTGTTCATAAATATGTTGATGACATGCATGACTTATCTTGACTTATCAGACTTATCTTACTTATTATATTAGCCCATACACTTTACCATCTGATTAAATGTTATGAGCTTATCTTAGACTTGGTATTATGAAAGCTTATGTGTCTTATGCAACGTGAGATACATAATACATATATAACTATAATATGTAGAATGAAACATGTTGAATGGCATGCTTGCTAATATCATGACATGCGTGGTACGTAGACGCTGGCTTCCAAAAAACTGGCTTTAATAATAATATATATAACTAGCTAACATATGCTAATCTTAATTTATGATTTATGATCAAGCTACTAAACTCACAGTATTGCTTCCTAAAAGTTTCGACACAAAATCGATCATGGTGCTAGACTGGGTATCTTGGGTTCTACCGTTGCACTAATGGAGGTTTATGCTTTTTGTTTTCCCCCAAATAACACACGAAATGGAGATATTTATAGAGAAATTTGGGAGAGGGTGCTCACATGTTCGAGTTTAAGTTGGACTCAGTCGTGATTATTCAATAAGAGAGTTTGAATTTAAAAATATGATCTAGAAGTTCTTTCAATGTAGTATTGGCAATGTCTAAGATTGCGTAGGGGGCTTCAATTAGTGATGATTTTAAATTAAAATAATTTTTAATGGTCGATTTTTAAATTCTAAAAAAATTCTAACTCGTTCAATAAACAATAAATAGGATTTAACCAAGTTCTTGAACCTAATTAAAACTCCTAATCAACTTCAATAATTTATCGCTCATAATCTTGTCCAATATAGCACATTAAATATAATTTAGGTCCAATAAAAATTATCAATATTCTGACCTTAGAATTATTGGGCCGGGTCGTTACAAACTCTCCTCCTTATAAAAATTACATCATCGGAATTTGCTAGACCTCAAACAACTTACATACTTATCCGCCACATTCTTTCTATGTCTCTTTACTTCTCAAACATTTAGTCAAACCTAATATTCAAAAAAATTCTGATCGTCTCATATTTTGGTCCGATGCTCACCAATGCTTTAGTCGTATACGTTAGCACGCTATGTGTCAACCATCATGCACTCCAAATTCAATTCAAGCCTAAACAAATATCAACCTTAACAATTGGATTGATTTAAAAGCCTAATAATAAACTCACCCAACAATTATCTTAACTCCACATATAATAGTAACTAACAATCTCTACATTTAAAAAAAAAAAAAAAAAAAAAACCTCCACATGAAATAATAAAAATAAAATTATCCACCTAAAATAATAACCTCAATAAATTGTAACTTAAGATTCTCTAAAGTTCGGATCCTAAATCTTATAACTTGTACTTGGTGATAGAATCGCGTTACCTATAGAACATAAGAGTATCACTAATCATCATGCAATATCGTACACCATAAATAAATCTATGTCATAACTTAAAAACCCACTAAATTCATTTCTAATTTCTTCGAATAAAACTCTAGAAAATATAAGACTATTTCCTCATGAACAAGATGCATTATCAATCTTGAAACCAAAGGTTTCTAATCTCATATTTAGAAACTTTCTTACTTTATACGCTAAAACCCTTTCATGTGGTAGGTGCATTTTGACATGCATGTACCTAAAATTTATCATTCACAATTTTCATTAACATAATAAATAGTAAAAGTTAAAAATACTTGCCGTAGAGAAGGACATGCCTTGAGGAGACCATGACCTAGATTTTTTTTTTTTTTTTTCACTTTCTGTTTTCAAAATTTTTTTTCCTATTATTTTTTTTTTCTTTTGCAAAAATTTTTTTTCTCTTTTATTTTGAAAAGTCTACAGAATCTTTCAACTTGGTCTCTGATACCAACTGTAATAGCCGGCTCCCCACAGTAAACAAATACATCATTTTAAAAAAAAAATCATGGGAGCCAGAGTGCTATTACTGAACTTGACTTAAAAATATTTCTTCTTAAAGAAGCGCCAAGTACAAAGATTCCTTATAATAAACATAGTCGTTTTGTATTAAAGTACTAAAATCATAAATTATGACCAACTGCTCATTTTCTCTCGATTGATCACGAGTCTTGCCTTTGTCTTTTGAATATTAAAGTTGTGTTTTAAATTGGTAGATGATTTTTAAATGGAGCCCAGTGTTTTAAAGTCTTCAAAATATTTTAAATGTCAAAAATTATTATAAATGGAGTATTTTTAATGTTATTGAACCAAGCCCAATTTTGAAAGTAAGACTCTTCATATTTTTGGAGACCGGAAAATAATATAGTTTTAGAAAATCATTTGATTTAAATGATTTTATTTCTTTAAGAATAGTAGTTAATATTTATGTTTTTATTTACTCTATTTATTTAGATGATTTTATTTCTCTTAAAAATGTTTAGTAAACTTCATCATTTTATTTTATGATGAATGATTAATATTTTTAGAATCAAAGTTGGATTTTAATTTAATCCCATTGCATTTCTATTTCATTTCCCATGTTTAGTTAGTTTATTTTATGTGTTTTATTCCCATCGTCGGATCTAGGTTAGGGACCCCTAGATGAAGGGTTGAGATTAAATCCCAAAAACTCTAAATTTTCCTCCATTTTCCCTCTTCCCTCTCTCTCCTCCCCGCCCTCCACGTCGTCCCCTTCTCTCTCTCCCTTCTACTTCATGCCCCACCGCGGCCAACCCCTCCTCGCCGCCATACGCCAACAGCACCACCTTACAAGCGACCTCCCTCCACCTCTAATCCCCTCCCAACCACGGATCTCTCTCTCTCCGAAGCATGCCCATAACCCCTCTCTCCCTTCTCCCTCGACTCCTCTCCAGGATGCCGCACGTCGCAACCATAAGTAGCCCCCATGAGCCTTGTCGATCACCTCCATCCAGTGGTTCCCAGCCCATCATCGTGCACCTAGCCTCTCCACCGAAGCTCTCTCTCTCTTTCCCTCTTAGATCTCTTACGCTACCGTCGTGTGCCACCTCCAGCCACAGCCATCATGTGACAACCTAGACTTTGCCAAGTCCTTGTTCATATTTTTATTTGGATGTTATTTTAGTTATTGGATAAGTGCTAGGTGTTAGAGAAATGCCTTGAGGTATGTTCTATTTTGGATCTTAGAGTTCTAGGCTTAAAAAGCCCACAAGAAAAGAAGAGGAGAAAGCCTACAAAGGCCCATGTGGATTTCATCCAACTAGGATGAAATTAGGGTTTTGGAAGCCCAAAGTTGATTCCTAAGGTTGGTGGAATCGCCACATGGCATAAAAGGAGCATTTTTGTTCTTTTCTAGAAACTCATCATTTGGAACCTAGGGAAGTAGCAAGTGTGACACTTGTCCAACGCGCATAAGGTTCTAGAAGAAGTGAGTGGAAGAAACAAAGGACGAGGTAATCAGATTAGGGCTTGCACGCCCACATGCAAGGCCCCATTTCTATGATTGACACTTGTCAAGCATGAAGAGAAACTTTTGGAGTTCCAAGAGGATCTTACTTGGGAAGAGAGAAAGGCATGTTCTAGAAGAATTTTGGAGGAGCAAGAGAAAAAGGGGGCGACAAGAATAGCATGGGGAGACTCAGGTGACACCTTAGGAAGATCAAAGATCACTTGGAAAGATCTAGGGTTTCGGCCAACACAAGGGACACATACATTCCACTTGCCACATGGCAACCATGCACACGAGTAGAGTTTCAAGAAAGATTAGGTTTTTGTGTTTTGACCTTTGAGCCACCAAGTACATTGTACCTAGACAAGTGAAGAAGGGCAAAATTGGAAGGAGAGGCAAGAGAGGGTTTAGGTTTTTGAAGAGCCACACGCCACTTGTAGGAAGCAACCTTTGGTTTTCCAATGCAATCCTATCATGAGGGAAAAGGAAGAGTGTTTTGCCAATTGTCAAGCATGCAATGGCTCTTGGATTTTTCAAGAAGGAAGGAAAGCTCTATATAAGAGCATAGCTAAAAATTATGGAGGCCTTTTTGCTCAAGTTCTCAACTTTCCTTCTAAGGATTTCAGCCACCACTACTTTTCTCTCTAGCTCTCACACTTTCTTATATTTTTCTCACCAACCAAACGCCACCATTCTCTTCAGTATTTTGAAAACCACCAAGATTTCTCCCTCAACTTTTCGACTAGAGGAAGAACATACGGAGGTAAAAATTATTTCACTTTTCTTGCTACACTATACACTGCCAAAGAGAAAGAACACACACATGTTTTGGTTTAAGATTTCTTTCACATGAACACACACTTTCACTTTAGAAACTAAGGTTTTTCTACAAGGAAAGAAGGAACCCGAAATATTCTTCTTGTTTTAAGTACATAAACATGAGGTCTAGAGTAATGAAGGCCACGACCACCACTTGGAAAAAAGACTAGATTTTATCCTTTAAGGGTTTCAGATTCTAGGGTTTTTCCATGAGAAAGCATTTTCGAAAACGTTAGACACTCACACTCACCCTTATTTCGAGATTAGGGTTTCTCTAGTCATCTTCTAACATGTCTTAATATGTTTTTCAGATTTTTCTATTTTATACATTGGATTTTTATAAGTAAACTTCCAACTTACTCTTGATAACACTTGTATATATTTCATGAACTCTTGTTTGTTTATCATTGCTTGAATCTTGTTATCTTATTATATGTATGCTCAGTTTTGATGAGATACCATGTTTTCATGATGGTTTGTTGAAGTATATTTTGAATATTTCATGTTGAGTTTTTTATTTTGACATGTATATGTGCTATGCATACTTGTTTTGATATATGAATGTGTAGAAGTATGAGTATATGTGTTACGATGATGGAAAGCCATATTTGGAGGACTGGTATGAATCGGCCAAGGCTATATCAAGGGTATAGAAATCTGTTTTGTGTTTTGGCAAGTATGACTCGACTATGCTTACTTGTATTTGTCATATAATTGCATGTTCTAATATTTTCAAGCCATATTATGATATGCATGTTGCTAATTGGGCTATATGTTTCGATTTTTACATGTTGCATGAGTATGATAAAGTGTAGCACCATGTGTCCATGTCTCGTGCATTTGAGTCTATGCTTTCAAAAAGAAATGTCAAAGTACGTTTTATCACAATCCCAAATGCTAAGACGGGGAAATGCCCTAGTGGAACTCCTTGTCCAGTCTAGAGTATTTAAAAGTCTAGTGGATACCACTAGGTCAATGAAGTACAGTCAAGGATTCTCGAATGGTTCCTTATGGAAAGAATGCCGGAGCGAGGTTGTACCTAAAGCTAATGGGTGCCATACGGTGAAGGCGAAATAAGCGAACTGTCATAAAAGAATATTTTTATGTTATGACGTAGTCACCTTGATCAAGTGGATTGTTGGTTGATGCAGTAGCTAGCAGGGAACACACGGTACTTACGGGAGCCATGAGGTATCCAACCATGTGAATTATGAAATGAATAAGGCATTTGAGCTCCATATTATGATACGATATGATATGCCATGATATGTTATGAGATGATATGAAATAACACGAAAGAATGTGATATGATCACAATATGATATGTTATGAAATGATAAGAATGGCATGATATGTTATGACAAGAATAAGGACCCGAGCTCAAATGATATGAACATGTGTTAAGAAGTCTAAAAAAGATGAAAAGATGTTTTATGAAAAATTCTATGTTGCACATGTCAAAGCTTTACGTCAAAATACAGTCCATGCATTCATTTGTGGTTTACTTTTATATGCTTATGATAGCTACTGTATGTTGACTATTTACTTGCTGAGATTTTTCGAAATCTCATTGTACTAGTTTCCACTACCATTCCCCACTTAGAATGGTAGAATTGTTACAGGTTTAGAACCATGACGAAATGCAAGAGGGTGGTACCCCAGACCATTGAGGAGGTGCTCAAGACCAATGAGAGCTCGATAGAGCCCTCTTTGCTGGATAGGATAGAGAGTGCCGACCTACTCATTACCGAGGCATTGCAGCTCATTGACGGGCTGAAGAGGCTAAAGAATTGGGATAAGGACCGATTTTTGGAGAAAAGAATGAAGCCGGACTAAGACATACTTTTGGAGAAAAATGGACCATGGAAATAATAGTAGAAAAAGACATGACTTAAGGGTTTTTGTGAAATCAATTTTTGATGGTCCCGTGTTTTGAGAGTCTTTTGAAAACAATTATCCATTTTGGGAGTACTTGAATGAAATTTAAACTTTTGGGATGCTTACATTTCAGTATCATGATTATTACATTACCACGGCCCTATGAAGTTACAAGACTTTTTCCGCTACGAATTACTAGATACTGCTAGATTTATATGTGCATTGCATCTTATTTGTCATGTACGAGGGGTATGTAGCCTTGAGTTACATGTCCCGACACTTCAGTCATCGTTCAATCCCAAGCGGAGACTAAGGGTGTCACAAAGCGGTGGTATCAGGGCAATTACGTCTCTGAGTAAACCCACAAGTTGTCCTAGGGATACATGGTACTTGAAATCAAGTTTGAAATCTTGTAGTTTTAGGTTTTTAATCTTATAGCTATACGTTTGAAATATTGGACGGAAGTATGCAGTTTAGACTACGACTATGAAGTGGAGAAGAAGTAGTTCCTTTATGAGAAGAAGCTAATGAGTGTTGGTTTTATGCGTTTTAGGAGGAAAATGATCGATGGTACGCAGACGACGTGAGGATGTTTTTCCAAGATCATGAGATCAGGAGGCTAGGAACCCTTCATTGGAAGGAGGACAAGCAGTAGCAGAGGCTATCTGCCAAATGATGGAAGTGGTGTAGCACCAGATGGAATAAGGACAGAATGTTAGGCAAGAATTGTCTAGAGGAGATAACTGAGGATGTTTGTTTGAGAGATTCTTGGTGTATAGATACCCAAACTTCGTGGGCACAAAAGGAGTCTTGAGAGCCAACAAGTGGCTTATTGATTTGGATAGGACCTTTGATATTAGTGGGTGTAAGGAAAAGTAAAAAGTCTAGTATGCCGAACACTTACTTCAAGGAGAAGTTGGAATATGGTGGGATATGAAGAGACAGATGTTGGCATGAGATGGCCAAGCAACAAAAGGCATTGGAATTGCAAATTTAACGCAAGGAAATATGACTGTAGAATAGTACGCAACTCGATTCATGGAATTGGAAAGATTTGCCCCTAATCTGATTGGAATGGAGAAGATGCAGGCTAGGAAGTTTCAAGATGAATTGCAACCGAGGATTTAGAATCAGGTCACATGTTTGTATAGAGAATTTCCAAGAATTGGTAAATATTGCGTCAATCACAAAATCGAAATAGAGAAGTTTGATTTCTCAAGTTCATGTGAACTGGAAGAGAGGAATGCTCTACTCACCGGAAAAGATGCAAGAAAGAGGAAGGTTCCCCATATGATGGATAAAGGAAATGGGAAAGTAGTCGGGAATGCGGTACCTGTTACTCCACCAACATGCCGAAGATGCAGATGGAGGCATAACGGTGAATGTCAATTTGCCACGGGAGCATATTTTAGTTATGATTAGTCCAATGGAGGAGCATAAAGGAGTCAAGGGGATTCCAGTGATAGAAGATTTTCCTGAAGTGTTTGCTGATGATTTGCTTGGATTACCCCCTGACCGAGAAATGGAGTTTGTGATTGAGCTAGAGTCAGCAACGGCTCCAGTACACATGGCACCTTACCAACTGACCCAAGCAGAATTGAAAGAGTTGAAGGTGTAGATTGAAGAACTCCTTGAGAAGGGTTTTATTCGCCCTAGTTCGTCTCCTTGGAGAGCGCCAGTACAATTTGTGAAGAAGAATGATAGAACCTTGAGAATGTGTATCAATTATAGAGATCTGAATAAAGTAACCATTAAGAACAAGTATCCATTGCCACAGATAGATGACTTATTGGATCAATTACCAGAGCGTCAGTGTTTTCGAAGATAGATCTGCGATCAGGTTATCACCAACTTAAGATCAAGGATCAGGATCTACCTAAGACCGCGTTTCAAACTCATTATGGATATTTTGAGTTCATAGTAATGCCTTTTGGATTGACGAATGTCACAGCAGCATTTATGGATTTGATGAATCGAATCTTTAGGCAGTATTTGGATAGTTTTGTGGTAGTATTCATAGATGATATATTGGTATACTTTCAAAGTGACGAGGATCATAGAGAACACTTAAGGATAGAGGCTCAAGATTACCCTCCAAAATTCCCGCGACACCTGTCACTAGTAGAATAGTAATATTTGTGTAGCAACCTATTAGTCATAAGCGATCTTCTATAGTAAATTTAGTACTGGCCATGCCAACCTTAGCCTAATCCAGTTTGGTTCCATATCCCTATCGCAGTAGCTACCATTTTAGGGAGAATGGTAGTTGGGACTGTCAAGTGAGATTTGGTTACAAATCTTAGAAAGTTAACGACAAACTTAAACTTACAGTATACAAGTACATGCATAACAAAAAAAAGACATGAATGCTAACATGAACATGAATGAGAGTGAAATGACTTGGTGAATAACATGACATGTGCTGATACAACTTGAAACTGACATGGACGGAAAACCGTCATCGACTGAATTAACATGATCTAAAAATGATGTGAATTGAAACTGACATGAACTGAACTAACATATTCTAAAACTGAACGTGAACTGAACATGAACTTGGAATCTTATTTAACAATTAAACTGGTTAATTAAAAATGAAATGTGGATGCTACACAGGTCCCCTTGAGCAATGTGCTCATGATGATACTGCATCACATCACAAGCATCTGCACCAATTGTGAGTACATTAACATATGTATCACTTCACAAGTATTTGCACCTATTGTGAGTATGTAATGTATGCATCTCATAACAGGTAAGTATAACATAAAATTGAACTGTGGTTGGTACCACAATTCTTCTGGTCCCATTCGAAGCATGTTGATCTTTACCTTGTCAACATAGGGGGAATTTTATATTAGTTTAAACACTCCAGAGTGAACAAAGGAGTTCCATTAAGATAATGTCCTATCATAGTACTTGGGATCGTGATAAACATGAAAGACTCGATCAACTTGAAAATACTTTTTTTCGTATCACATGCATAGTGTGACAAGAAGTGAAGTGAAATAAATGATCGTGTGACAAATGATATAGTATAACATGACATGACATGAAATAAATGATCGTCGACAAATTAGTATGCACTAAAATAAATCATGGTATGGCATAACAATGGCATGTAATAGATAAATCATGGCATGGCATAACAATGGTTGTAATAGATAAATATGGCAAGGGGATGAAATGTAACGCCTATCTTTGTAGTGAGACTTTAGAAAATAATTTAAGAAAAGGAAATGGGAATTGCTGACTCTTTTAAAACTTTTTCATTTTCATTCCCAGGATATAAAAGATTGTTTATTTATAATTAAAACATGTTCTATAAATTAAAAGAAATTTTACAGTGGAAATCATTAAATTGAATTAAAAGACCTTTTACAAAAAATTAACTTTCATACATTACATAAAAAAGGCCTAGGCTTCTGTCACTCTTCCATAGGGCCATGTCTGTCCCGACGCTTCTTACTCATTTTATTCCTGAGAAGGGGAGAGACATATATAAAAACAAAATGAGTCAAATACTCAGTAAGCATTATTTCATACTGTAAAAATATACTAACATATGTTTTCATTCATGCATTTGATATACATCTACATACTTTATATAAATCACTCACTTTCTTTGAAAACATTACAAGATGGAGTTTTTCTTTAAAAAGAGGTTTTTATTTCTCAGAAAGCAATTCTCACACCTTGTACATTCATTTGTAAAGAAACTAAATCGTTCATACATTCAATTACTCTTTTCACTTTTGCTCTAGCTAGTACACACTATTACGCCTCGTGTGTTAGGGTTAGCGGTTTTCTGGACACGGATTCCCCCCATGGCCACAGGTTGAGAATCCCTTTCAGTCAGGGGCAGCACTGGGTGCACTACCAGTACTACTTACTCGGCATTGCAATCGACCCAGTTCATTGGTACAATCATTCATTCATTCAGTTATGACACGTACTTTCATATATTAAAACATTCACTCATTTCCTTTCATTTATTCAATCCTTTCAATCATTTCCTTTTCAATCATTTCATTCATCAATCCATTTCATTTCATAAACATCATTTAAAAGCATAAGTTTAAACATCATCAGCAAACAACATTTCATAGCATCATTTAAAATTCATTTCATACCCTCATTTAAATACACTTTCATAACGTCATTTAAAAACATTTTCATTGCATCATTTAAACATCATTTAAAAGCATCAAACATAAACCTCAACATTTCATTTCATAAGAAATAAAGACAACAACTACTACATATAACATCCATTCATATGCATACAACTATTACTTTGGGTGCATAAATAGGGGCAGACAAAGAAGGCCTTTATATACATATACCTTTTAAATATTAATACTTAACATACTTTCATAAAACATCATTTCATTTCCTTCGTAGCATAAAAGAATATTTTTCATAAAAGTTTTTCATTTTCATTTTGATATCATTTAGAAAACTCTATAAAAGTATGAACATAATACTTACCTCGATTCTATGCTATTTACATTTCATGCAGTCCATTCATGTGCGTATCAGATAGCAACCTACATGCATACATAATCTTAACATCATTTCCTTTTCAAGTGCATTTTTAACTTAAACTTAGAACTTACATAATACTACAATTTACTTAAACTTCCTTCACTTAGACATACTCTATCATCCAGGTTCATTGTTTATGCTTTCCTTTATCACTTTTCTCTAAATTCTCAAACTCATAGCTTGGGACCCACTTGAAGTCACATTTCCAAATACATCATTCTATTCCATGTTTTTATCCTTTAAAGTGAACCTCTATTATTCACTTTAAAGATTAAGACACATTACCATCTTCATCATACTCTTCCTACCTAACCATCCATTTCAATGCATAACTTGAACCAACTAAGTTATACATCTCAACTCTAGTCAATACATATACCTCTTCCTCCATTCATGCATAATCTAACCAACACTTCGTCATAATCCAAACTAAGCATAACACATAACTTAAGCCAACTTTGAGACTTAAACATCATGTACTCATGCTTAAGACAGACTATCCATTATATATGGTAAATCTGTCTAGCACATGCGTTCAACTAATTTACACATGTACCTCATCCTTTTATCACTTAAGATTAACATATAGTCCACTAAAATGTCTGCTTGTGTAAACAAGCTTCATACACATCGACAATAACATTCAGCTCAAATCCAATCAACCTAACACTTCATACAACACATCCAACTACATAATTTATCTGTGCACTTCACATGACATACACAACATACAACCAAACTATAACTACACTACATCCAATCACTTCACACAGCTCCCAAACACTTTACAAACTACACAGTGATTCATAATTCAGCCCATCACTTCACATTTACAGTTAACTACACGGAGCACATTCACATAAGTCCCGCCACTTCACAATCACAACTTCGTATCATAGCTTCGCATTTAATCCCAACACTCCATAACATGCTGCCATCTCACCAACTACGTCACAACTGTACAATAATCCCGTCACTTCACACTACACACAGCCACAACACAAAGTGCACAATAATGCCCTTCACTTTAATTACAAAGTCACATGAAAAACTACTCCAACCACAGAACACACTTCACAACTACACAACCATCCCAACACTTCACAAGAAGAAACACATCACAAACCCCACATTTCCAGTCCACAACCACAACACATTCACAACACCATTTCAATTTCATCTTCACAGCATAATAAATCATCTGGGAAAGAGATAGAGATTATACCATAATTTTGGGGCAAGAATTGTTGCGTCGCTAGCTATTCGGCAAGGTCTCATGGTGGTAGCTACGTACGTGCAAGGAGGGGCTGAGTCGTGGCCTAGTGGTCACTATTGTGACCTTAAAATAGGGGTTGTTTGGTGCTTGGGCAATGAGCCATGTGTGGAGGGTGGGTGTTTCGTGGTGAAGGACGGTGGTGTTGGGCTGCCTCATGGCTGTCAATTGGTGTTTGGTCGTGAGATGAGGGAATCCAAGGAAGGGGGAGGCGGTTGGGCTCACGACATGAGGGGGTGAGATTCGGGGAGGAGGAGAGCTGGGTGTGTTGTGGCATGGGGGTGCGATGAGGCTTGGCTAAGCTGGGTTTCTCATGCGGTGGTTTGCAACGACAGTAAATAGTAAGGAGAGGCGAAATTGAGAGAAACATAGGGAGTGTCGTTAGGGCTAGGGCATTGGCTATTGGGTTGTGAAAGGGGAGAGGGGTGGTCGCGGTGGTGGGGCTGGCTCCCCGTGGTGCTGCTCCATTGCTACCATTCACGGTAGTGGCAGCAGCTTGCGTAGTGGAGGGTGAGGGAGATCGAGAGGGACAGAGAGCTACGGGGGCTGATGGAGAGGCCAAGGGAGGAGGGGTTGGTTGGCCAATGAGGCTTGACGGCGTGTTCGTGTGGTTTCTTAAGGTGGCGGTGCATGGTGGCATTGTGTGGAGACTATGGATCATGGGCTAGTTACTGCTTGAGGGGAGACGATTGTGTGAGGAAAAAGGGAAAGGGAGGATCGGACGTGAAGGGTCACCGGCGTGAGGTGACGGTGGAATGGTGTCGGCGGCACGGTGGAAGTGAGGGAGAAGAGAGAGTCATGGGGAGGGGGTTACAGTGTGGGATAGAGGAGAGAGAGAGAAGAGAGGAAAAGAGGGAGGGCATCTAGGGTTTTAATCCTAGCCTATATCTAGGGTTCCCTAACGTAGATCCAATGGTGGATATTAAATATAAAGAAATAAACTAACTACATAATATGATGAAATAGAACTGAAATGAGACTGAATTAAAATCAAATTTCATTTTATTAATCCCAAAATAATATTTTGCATCATAAAATAAAATGATGAGCTTTCATAAATATTTCTTAAGAGAAATAAAAGCATCAAACTCAAACCCAATCAACTTAACACGTCATACAACGCATCCAATTGCACAACTTCTATGGACACTTCACACAACATAAAACAAAATCATAACTACACCACATGCAATCACTTCACATAGTTCCTAAACACTTTACAAACTACATAGTGATCCATAATTCAGCCCATCACTTCGGATTCATAGTTCACTACATAGAGCACATTCACAATAGTGTCGCCACTTCACAATCACAGTCCCATCACAACTTCACATCACAACTTTGCATTAAATCCTAACACTCCATAACAAGCTGCCATCTCACCAACTACATCACAACTGCACAATAACCCGATCACTTCCCACTAAAGATAGCTATAACACCAACTGCACAATAAAGCTTTTAACTTCAATTACATAGCCATGTCACAAACTGCTCCAACCACATAACACACTTCACAACTACAAAATTATCCCAACACTTCACAAGCAGAAACACATCACAAACTCAACATTTCCAATCTACAACCACAACACATTCACAAAACCATTTCAATTTTAGCTTCACAACATAAGAAATGATCGGGGAAAGAGATAGAAATTATACCATAATTTCAATGCTTGAATTGTTGCATCGCTCACTGTCCAGCAAGGTCTAATGGTGGAGGCTATGTACGTCAAAGAAGGGGCTGGGTTGGGGCCTAGTGGTCACTACTATGACCTTAAAACAAGGGTTGTTTGGTGGCTGGGCAGTGAGCCATGTGTGGAGGGTGGGTGCTTCGTGGTGAAGTACGGTGGTGTTAGGCTGTCCCATGGCTACCGATTGGTGGTTGGCCGTGAGATGAGGGAACGTGAGAGACAGGGAGGCAGCTGGGTTCACGGAAGGAAGGGGTGATGAGGCTTGGCTAAGCTGGGTTTCTCATGTGATGATTTGCAGCGGCAATCGATGCCAGGGAAGGGCGGAACAGAGAGAAAGAGAGGGAGTGTCATTGGGGCTAGGGCGTTGGCTGCTGGGCCATGAAAGGGAAGAATGGAGGTCGCGATGGTGGGGTATGGTGGCTCCTTGTCGTATAGCTCCATTGATACCATTCACGGCGGTGACAATAGCTTGCGTATTGGAGAGAGAGAGAGAGAGAGAGAGAGAGCTACGGGGGCTGAGCGAGAGGCCAAGGGAAGAGGGGTTGGTTGGCCGATAAGGCTTCATTGCGTGCCCGTGGGGCTGCTCATGGTGGCAGCGCGCGGCGTTGTTGGGTGGAGATGAGGGATTACGGGCTGGGTTTCAGCTTGAGGGGAGGCGACAATGTAATAAACCTGGCTGTGGTTTACTGTTTGTATCAAGGGAAAGGAGATGGAAATGGTGATAGAGGATTGTTGTGGTGGAAAGAACAATGTGCATGCAAGATGTTTGCTGAAATGGAAAAAGAGAAAATCACAAGCTTGTATTGCTACAGGAATACTTCGAGGGTTCCCAAACCTCCTAAATAAAAATGACAATTGTTCATAATATTTTTCAGATACTCACATGGTGCCATTTCTAGCTTACATATGGAGGCAGCCCATAACTAACAGAACTAATGAAAATGCAACACGTGGAAAGTAAAATAGAATGGAAATAACAAATTGCACATAACAACACAACTACTTATTTAAATGGCAAGCTGTAGACGACTCGTAGTTCAGCTTCCTTTATTAGCCTTCAAAACGGTGCGGTTGTTTAATTGGAATCATAACAAACTCCTCCCCTTAAAAAAAACCTTGTCCTCAAGGTTTAGAGCATTGATAGCCTCTTGAACTAGCTGGCATGGGAAACCTTCCAAGGCCTTAAGGAACATGTCATCACCCAATATTATTTTAAACAACACATATTTCTGCTAGGGTTTGCAAATTGGCCTCCATATCATAGCAAATCCAGTCCCAATTCCCCATCCTTTATGTCATAGATAGTGCCTTTAAATTGAAGGATCAGAGAAGCAGTGGTTTTCCTACCCAAAGTGAAGAACTCGGTCACCTCCATCTGAATTGTTGTCAAGGTCCAAGTCTGATCCAAACAGATTACAATTATAAATCCAAAAAACCAATAGGGTGGACAATAAATTGGCAAGGACCTGACCCATTTGTCCAAACCCAAGGATGACCACTACTCATTGACTTCAAGGCTTCCTATCTCAACAATTTTATCATCTACATCAAACTTGTATGTTGGCGAAAATGTAATAACTGCTTCGTGCATCCCTAGGAAGACATTACAAGCTTCCCTTTCTGTCAGGAACTGATCCTTTTCTCTAAGCCTATTGAAGTATCTTTGAAAAATAATGTCCCTTGCTTCATCATAAGTGATACCATCAAGACGATAATTAAAATTACCAAGAACTATGACCAAGTCTACCTCAACTAACTTAGACATCCCTTCTACAGGTTGCTTGCCAATAACATTCGTACCACGGTGCATTTGAGCAGCAGTTGCAGAACCAACAGCAACAGTATTGAAAACATGAGGGGATCGGCAAAATGTCATTATTCGATATACATGATCAAAATCTGCATTTCGCTGATTAACTTTTTTTAAATGAGCAGCAAAGTGACAGTTGACAAGGCAAATTACCTGGTCAAACCATCCTAGCCTCAAACCAACAACTCCCTTATTACTAATGGCACGCCCAAATCCACATGGAATTGCTGCAGTATCAACATCACTTCTAAGACTATTTCTAACCCACACCGAGATGAGCAAGCCCCCAGCTGCCTAGAACCAACATGTTCAAATGTTGACCCTTCATCCAATGTTTTACCAATCATACCCAGCCACCATTGTCCAATAGTACTTCCTTCAAGTTCTATAGTCTCTTTAGCAATAGATAGTGCAAGGACACCATCATCCATTTCAACTTCTTGCAACCCAACAACAACAACCCCAACATCTTTGGCCCTAAAACCCAACAAAGATATAAGTGAGTCATGAGATGCTCTTCCCTGTCCAACATTCCATATGCTAGACAAGATTTTCAGATTTTCTATCCTTGTATATAAAAATTCTTTGCCAGCCAATTCTAAACGCAATTCTGAACGGTGGTATATGTGGATGTGTTGTTCCATCCACATATACGTTCCATCCACATATACCACCGTGATTAGCCCAGGAAAGAACATAACCAGCACTCCACGCATTTGCTCTAGAGTTATTAGGTAACAGATACTTACCATCTGAAGTTGGTATGTTAGTGAAATCATTCACAGAGAGTTGGCTCTGAAAATCAATGCAAGACCTCTCCACTAATAGAGTAACCATGCTCTTGTTAGAGAAGGAGATTTTTTAATACCTTCCCGATTGTCAAAGTTCTGAAGCTGAGGTGATACCACGTGCACTTGATATGGTGAGTTCCTTAGAAGCTCCATAACACTTTGGCCATTAAAATTTATTCCCCTAGGCATTCTTTCCCTTACTCTATCAAAGGGCCCCAAAGGAACCCTAAGGATCACTTCATCAAACAACTGAAAGCCTTAATTCCAGTAAGAGGGATGCATCAACCTCAAGATATCCTGTGGTGCTTTGAGGGGTAACAGTTTCATTGTATAAGTTTTTCCACTTCTTGTTTTGCCATATGCAAAACAGGTAGCTCTTGTGTGTTGAAAAATTTTGTGGACTATGGGCTCCCTTGTCACACGATACACTTCATTATTTGAGACCTCCTCGTTCAACACTATATCAAAGATAAATTCCTGTTTCTCCACATTTTCTTTGAGGTCAGCCTTAAGTCTCTATAATATCTTCAACTGTTAGAGCTTCGCCCACCCACTTCCAATACTTAGAATTTATTGAGTTCCAATCAGCAAAGGCTTCTTCCGGCCTTTTATCAAACAACTCCGACCCCATTGTGCTCCTGCTCTGGAACAACTCTGTTTCGACCAAAACCATGCCCTTCCCCTCACCGCTAGTGTACCGATCTAATCCTTCGTGTTCCAGCGCAATACCAATCTTCATTTGAGCCAAGAGAGGGATAGGGATCTCTGGATCAGCGTTGAGCAGAGAAGAAGAGGAAGCTTTCACGCTGGAACTTCCAAATTGCTCAGCTTTGGTATAAAACCAGATCTGGCCATCAAAGGTGAGGGAATGGCCAGTGTTGGGTCAGCAAATGGTGATGGCGACTTTGATGACCCCTATTTTGTTCCATGCTCTACGGTCTTGAAAGAAGGAGTGAATGCCAAGATCAAAAATCCATAACCTAGAACATGGTAGCCGAGTGTTCTTCTGTTGTCGAGGCCACTTAACTTGCTTCATTGGGAATGTCTTGCCCAGATTTAGCTCCTTCATTTCTTTCTTGTTTATTTCCCCTTTCTGTTGACAACCATCCAAATAGTCGTGTCTCGATTTGACCAAGAGTGAGGTGAGGGGAGAGACTGAGATACTTAGGGACGACGTAGATAAATGAGAGTGAGAGAGATTTGCAGGTAGTAATATAGTTAGAGTGGATTTTTGTGGTGATGGTGAGGAATTTAAGGGAAGTGAGGGGAGAGGAATTACTTTGGGAACAACTTCTGTGGACACCGCCATCCTTTCCTCCACCGCTACTGCCTTTTCTTATTCCACGAGAGATAATTGCATCCTCTTACAATTTTGCTCTATTCTGTCGAGTATTTCAATCATTACTCTAATTTCTCCAAAATCTTTTCCAGCAATAACAATTGTTGTTTATTTAATCATACCACACCCATGAAGAATCAATGACTCTGGATACCAATTGTAATGAACCTGATTGTGGTTTACTGTTTGTATCAAGGGAAAGGAGATGGAAATGGCAATAGAGGATTGATGTGGTGGAAAGAACAATGTACATGCAAGATGTTTACTAAAATGGAAAAGAGAAAATCACAAGCTTGTATTGCTACAGGAATACTTCGAGGGTTCCCAAACCTCCTAAATGAAAATGACAATTGTTCATAATATTTTTCAGATACTCACACGGTGCCATTTCTGGATTACATATGGTGGCAGCCCATGACTAATACAAGTAATGAAAATGCAAGATGTGGAAAGTAAAATAGAATGGAAATAACAAATTGCACATAACGACGCAACTACTTATTTAAACGGCAAGCTGTAGATGACTCGTAGTTTAGCCTCCTTTAGAACCTATGCGATTGCTCGATTCGTGAGACATTTTTGAAATTTTCACGATGCTCCTAAAGCCTAAAGAAATTCATCCACTGGATTTTTTGCGGGCTATAACAGAATTCTGGATTATATGACATTTCTAAAGTCTAAAGAATTCATCTATCGAGTTTCTTTCGGGACGTTACATTAGGCTTCCATTTTTGTGTTTTCAGACATCATTTTATTTTTAATACATAATTTTTTTATTTTTTAATATGTCAAGTGGCACCTCAGGCAAAGTGAGTGGTATGCATAGTAGCATTACTCTTAACAAAATGAGATAAGAATCTTGTTTTTCCAATTTTAAGGTCTTGAGTTAGTTATATTAACTGCTCTTAGCCATTTAATAATCTAGATTGTAATTCAAGTCGCACGCTTTGGAGATGCGAAGAAATCTAAATCGTCCGCTAAATCAGGCCAGTGCGCTTCACGTTTTTTATGTTGGATTTACTCCTCATGACTCAGCATGCAAGACTGAATCTTCGGCACATAAAGATCTTCCACAACATAAACCTGATATACAACAATATTCAAATTCAAATTTTACGTGTAGATAACTTGAATTCAAATGTAAATAGATTTAAATTATAAATGACAACATCTGTAACCTCTATATATAGTGAATTACATTACTCTATTTTGGCATTGAGAACCAAAAAAATTCCATACACTTGTGTTATCTTTCATGGTATCAGTTACACTGTAAGCTCACCATGCTTTTCCTCTCGATCCTTATGGCATCTTCCTCTTTCGCTCCCTTCACTTTTCGTAATGTTGGTCAACTTGGTACTATCAAGTTCGATGGTTCCAACTGTCTTAGTTGGATCTCTCTTTACTGTTCCAATCCTTTGCACTTATATGGGTCTCGTTGATGGCTCCAAACTGTGCCCTCCAAGCATATGCCTCTGACTCTGCTTCAGGTTCTTATCTAAATCAAGCTTATTCCCTTTGGGTTAAAAAGGATCAACTCATCTTGATTTGGCTTAATACCTCTCTCTTTGGATTTGTTTTACCTACCATATATGATCCCCATACTTCTCATGAAGTTTGGCATTATCTTGAGCTCAAGTTTGCCTCTCATTCTCACTCTAGGATTACTCAAGTTAAATGCCAACTGCAAACTCTTCATCAAGGGTCAAAGGCCTACACTGACTTTATCACTTTTACCAAATCTTTGGCTTCCCAACTTTCTACTTCATGTCGTCCTGTTGCTGATGATGACCTTCTCTTGTACATCATTGTTGGGCTGACTCCAGTCTTCAACCCCTTTATTACCTCTTTCTCCTTTGCTACTCATGATTCAGCATCGTCTCTTGCTGATTTCGTTGCTGAGTTATTGTCCTTTGAACTTTTGCTAGACAACCAACACCAACAGATTGCACCTAGACCTAATGTTGCTTATTTCTCACACAACTATTCTCAACCCTCTCACAAAAATCAAAATCCTTTGTATGCTAAAGAAGCTCATAACAACCAGTCTTCCTCTCAACAAACTTTTCCTTCCACTCCATTGGTGTCTCGTAGCTTCTCTCAACAGTCTACCACACCTCGCTCTCCTTGCCAAATTTCTGGAAAGACTAGTCACCGTGCGCTTGACTGCTACCATCTAATGGACTATGCATATCAAGATCTTCATCCCCCGTCTCAGCTAGCTCTAATGGTTTCTCAGTCCAGCTCTCTCTCTAATAATGATGCTAGTTTGTCGACAATGGAGCTAATGCTCATCTCACTCCTGCCCTTGAAAATCTCAATGTTCATGAACCATATACTGGCAATGAAAATATTGATGTATGCAATGGTACAAGTTTTGATATAGACAACACTGGTTCTCTTACTTTACAAACTTCTTCTACACCTTTCAAGCTTTCTCGTGTTCTTTACTGACCCAATGCCTCTGCCAACCTTCTCTCCATAAATAAGTTTTGTAAAGATAATTCATGTTTCTTTATCATAACGGATTCTTTGTTTTGTACCAAGGACAAGCACACAGACACACTCTATTGCATAGAAGGAATGAAGGAAGTCTCTATCCAATCTACCCCAAGAAAGGGGTGACTCAAGGCTCCTGTTGATATATGGCATTCCTGTCTTGGTCATGCCTCTTTTTCTACAGTTTCAAGTCTTATGTCCAGCCACAATCTCCCTTTCTATGCTCTACTCATCATTTTGTTGTTCATTCTTCATGTCAACTTGGTAAGAGTAAAAAACCTCCTTGCCAGCTATCTACACGTCTCCATTGCTCCACTTCAGCTCATTCACACTGATGTTTGGTGCTCTCTAGTTGTATATCTTGATGATTTTCGCTACTATTTACTTTTTGTAGATGATTTCTCCTGTTATACCTGGATGTATCCTCTGTTTAATAAATCAGATATCTTTCTATCTTTTGACAAGTTTGTGGCTTTAGTGGAAAAGCAATTACCCTCCTCTACTAAACAATTACAAATTGATGGTGGTGGAGAATATGCCTTCAAACAATTTAGTCATTTTCTGGAGCTTCATGGTATTTTTCATAGCATTATGTCCTTATAATGCCCAACAAAATGGGCCTGCTGAGCGAAAGTATCGCCATATTGTGGAAAAACGGTCTCTCCATGCTTGTTCATTCTCATTTACCACAGTCATTTTGGGTTGAATCCTTTCTTACTGCTGTTTACATCATTAACTAACTTCCTACTCCAATTCTACGAAAATCAAATTCTCACTATGAGCTCTTACATACACAATCAGATTTTTCCTCATTTCAAACCTTTGGTTGTTTATGCTTTTCCTCTGTTGCATCCCTATAATTCTCACAAATTAATGTACTGTAGCAAGTGCTGCATCCCATCTCTAACAAGCTCCTTGTCACTTGGCATGTTGTGTTTGTTGAAACTGTGTTTCTAGGTACTTCCATGTCTTAGAGTATCAGCTCATCTTCTCCTACACATGCAGCTCGTACGCCTATCCTACTCCCTGCTGTTGCTATTCCCATTAAGGTTCCAATTGCTCTGTCCAACTCAAGTATGTCTTCACCTCTTGAGTATTTGAATTCTAATTTTCCTTACCAATCTCCACTCTCTCTCCCTACAGCTTCCCTTAGTTCTATTCCATCTTCTTTATCTGACCACCATCCTCCTATCTCACCACCTACTCAGCTTCATTGTCATCCAATAGTAACCCGATATCATATGGGTTCTCTCTATCCTAAACCTTTTCCAGATTACCAACTATTTTATTATACCAAGCATCCACTTCATGCTCTTAGCAATGTCATTCAACCTGCTAAACCTACTTGCTATTCTTCCTCATAATGGCGAGTAGCTATGGGTGAAGAGTTTGATGCTCTCATCTCTAATGAAACCTGGACATTATGTCCTAAATCCACTGCTACAACATTGTATGTAATAAGTGGGTCCACAAGATTAAATGTAAGTCAGATGGTTCCAATGAGCGCTTCAAGCCAAGAAGGGTTGTACCGGACCCAGCACCAAGTCTGCTCTCTGAATATTTTTGGGTTTGACATATGAAAAAAAAAAAAAAGCACATTTGTTATTCTTTATTCACTACGACGGGAGCAATTTTTTTTTTTTGTTTTGAAATGGCCAAACAGCCCAAGCCCGTAAGACCTTGTACCAGAACCCACGACGTGCACGTCCGTTTCCTTCGCATGCACATCTCTATCTCTCTACGCTCTAGTCAACCGTTCCTATATACATACAACATGTACCCATCTTCTAAACTAGGGCTGCCATCGCTTGGTTTTTTTTTGGTGAAACCGCCAACAGTAGCACTAGCTTTACTGCCCATCGTGGAACAACAGCCACTGCAACCTGTTGCCACCAGGAACATCCTTCTCGCACTAAGCCAGCAAGCGCAACACCCCCCAGCTCGGCCACGGTCCAACTAGTTGCACCACCCAGTCACTGCGGTGCGCCCCTCACATCAGCCACCTTGCGTTAGCCCTTGCACCGCCAGTACACATATACGGCTTCCACCCCATGGCACAACAGCCCGTTGCACAGCCCAGAACTCTCACTGCCCCCCATACAAAAATTGATGCAACCCATGCATACACGAAGTCCCCACAGTGCACTGTCGCGCCACCCCAGCACCTCCACATAGTTGCCGTTCGTTGACCTATATCCCTCAGCCGTGCAACACAGAACGTAGCCTCACCAACGCCATAGGTCCCCAGTTTTAGCTTCCCAAAAGCAGAGCAACACACAGCTCGGTGCCCTTGCTGTTCAAAGCCACCACACACGATGTCAGCGCCTCCACGTCGTTACCACCGGCATAGAGAACTCCGACGGTCACTCCACGCCACTCCTATCCTGCCACGTCCCTTTCGATAAGCCACCGACAGCACCTTCGTGTCACTCTCTCTCGGCTTACTCTATCTCTTTCACATTTTTTTTCTGATTCGTTGGTCTCTCTCTCTCTCTCTCTAGATCTCTCTCTCACTGCTCTGGCGTCGTGATCATCGCTGCCCACCGCACCCAGCTACGTCACGGCTCCACTATCTCGGTGAGTATGGATGCCTATGTTGCATTGTTTGGTCTGGAGTTTTCGTTTTACACATCAGTTTTCCTTCTGTGTTCAAGCTTTTCCCAAATAGTCCATGTTTATGTTTTTATATTCCCAAATCGCCCTTGTCACCAGGATAGCTCATGGGGCATATTTTTATATTAAACTTGTTTTTCATGGCTCTATTTGAGTGATAAGAAAGTCTATAGAAAATACTTTTCTTTTCAAAATAAATTGCTAAGTATTCTATTACTAATTTCAGTAGTGTATTATAATAAGATTTTAGTTTTATTTTAAATACTTTAAAACTAATTAAGTCTATTTTAATTAAAAGACATTTTTGCTTTGTCTACTTTAATAGATTTTGATATAATTATGTTATCCAATTTTATACTGTATAGTTGAACTTCAATAGTAAATAAGTTAGAATTTAATGTCTTAGCCGAAGTTATTAAGTGAAAAATGATGAATTTAGAAAGTGATGATATTTTAGAGTTAAGAAAATTTTAGGTTTTGATGTATTAAAATAGGTATTTCAGGTTTAGATATTGAAATACATGGATTGGAAATTTATGGAAGTTACGTGATTATTTTATAGGTGGCAATTAATATTTATTCGGCATTTTTTAGAAAAATTCTGAAAAGCTAAGAAGTCCAAGTAAGTGGGGTTCCTATGCTAGACGTTGCATAAAATAAAATTGAACTGAGGCTGATTTACAAAAAGGTGCATCATATGTTTTGAAAAGAAATGTGAAAATAACCTCAATTATTTATTTTTCATTACACATTGAACTCTGATGAAAGAGAAAGCATTTTTGTCATGACTGGTGTAGACATGAGCTTATTTTTGGCATTCTATTTCTGACCTATACAAGAGAGCGAATATGAAAATTTGTGCATGATTATGTAAATATGCTTTGGATCTGCGATGATTATGAAGGTGATATGATTTTGTTCAGTACTCTGTTTGGATAAGACGTAATTTTTGAAAACCTTTGGCATGACTCTCTGATTCTGAATTTGATTCTATTTACGCTCTGTTCAATTACGGCCCTGCCACAGGTTATAATAGTGGATACGGCCCAACCATGGGTAATAATAGTGGATACGGCCCAACCACGGGTTTTAATAGTGGATACGACCCTGCCACAGGTTATAGTAGTGGTCTCTGTTTTGAGTGGACACATTGGTGACAGAGTGATTTATGTTCTATTTGGCTATCCGCAGATGCACAACCCTACCACGAGGGTTATATATGGCTTCTGTTCTGATATGATGTTCTGATAATGATGATGATCATTTATGCTATGCCAAAGGATATTTTTGATTGAAATTATTTCCGAATCTTCGTTCCGATATTTTAATAACATGTTCTGCTTCCGCACTCTGAAAATGAAAATGTTTTGTTCTGCATTCTGATCTCTGTAAATGCTTATGTTTACACATTGGTATATGTTCTCTGCTTACTAAGTTGTTGATAACTCACCCCTTATCTCTAAACATTTTTCAGATAATCTTGATGGTTCTACTGGAGAGCAAGAGTAGGCAGTATTAGAGAGGTTTGATATTCGCAGAGGAATAAGTACCTGAGGGTACAAGTATTTATTTAAGAGTCTTAGTTAGTAATTTGGTTATTTTCAGTTATTTTGATTTGATGAGTTAAGGATATTTTCAAGTTTTTTGGAGAGTTTCAATTTATTTTATTAAGAATTTATATATTGTCCTTATGAAGGAACATAGATATTTGGTTTGAGTAAATGAATATTTTTATGGAGTTTCTGGATTATTTATAGATGTGATTTTTGAGTTGATATTTAGATTACAAGAGCTAACTCTTCGGACCACCGGGAACGGAGTGTTACAAGGGTGATTGCCAAGGGTTATGATCAACAATCGAGTACCATGTGTGTCGTCTGCACAAGGTCCTACACCTACAACAGTCAAATATGTTTTGGATCTTCTTTCTCGGGCTGGTATGATTGGTGCCAATCCTTATGCTGCTCATTCTGTTAGTGGTACTAAACTTTCTAGTCTTGATGGTTCTCCTTTGTCTGTAACAGAAACTTCTACATATAGACACCTTATGTTATCTTTTAATAAGGCAAGGCTAAATTGATCAGAAAATTTGGTTGACCACCACGTCTCTACATACGTGTCTGTTGCATTCAAGAAAGTTTTATTGGTTTACATACCAAATAGAAATGTATTGTCACCTTTTAGATTGAAATTCATGGAGAGAATCTCATTCGTTTCTTAGTATCAACCTAGTAAAGAGTATTGGTCCAAGTTTTTATTGTACTCATGGGTGACTGTTGTGGTAAATAAAGTTTTCTTTGGCTCATGATTAGTGAAGGTGGATTATTACGAGAAAAAATCGCTTAGAGGACCACGACAACTCAATCACAATTTTCATACAATTATACAGTAAAATAATATTATTAAAATTTATATAGATATTTTCTTTAATTTGATCAGTTCTTATTTAATTTTTTAAAAAAAGATAATATTATATTCTTTTAAAGTTGTACGTGTATAAGTTGCAAATGCTTTCATGTATTCATGCCACTGCTCAAAATAATAAGATAGGTTAGCATCGAGGAGGATATTGATCGGAGTTTTGTACGTGAATGAATATTCAAGGTCCCACATAAGGAGTATACGTGGAATGAGCTACTGAAGTTTTGGAAACACTACAAAATGATGAAGTGTCTTTTCTACACATTGGAGTTCTCATTAGATTGTTATAGATAAGAGGTATGTTTGGCTGTTGAAATCAGCTCAATTCATCTCAAATCAATTATTGATGGGATCCATTACTTTTTCAACTTTCCTTAAAAAAGTAAATTAATTATCTCAATCTACTTCATACATCAAACACATATCTCAACCTATTTACATTCAAACACATCTCAATTAGACTCACAAAATATTGATATTCACAGATCAACTCAGATCATCTGAGATCACTTCAACAACATGCAACTAACAGCAGTGTTGTTACCTTTTGGATCAGTTTCTTCCTTGTTAAAGTAAGCAAGCAGATTTTTATGTGATGCATCCAAAAAGTCCTCAACCATTTTTCTTTTTCTGGCTTGATCCTTAGATTCAGATGAGAATACTGTGTACTTTTGATCTTCACTTCCATGGTTGAAGCTACTAGTTGTAGAACCGAGAAATTTCTCGTATGAAGTAGCTAAGAAGTGCTGCACCGTTTCAGTTGTAAATTCATCACGAACCTTGGATGATAAATACTTCATCTCCTTCTTTGATTTACAACTGCTTTTGAAAATTGGAGATGTCCACTTTCTCTTTAGCGTTTTCCCCTTATATTCATATTTATTTGCCTGAAAAGAGATATGTACCATCAACATAATTTACAATCACCAAGGAATAATTTGCTATGTAATTAATATATATATATATATATATATATATATGAATATATATATGTTCATACGCAACTCACGGAATCATCTCCTTCTAATGGTCCCTTGCTTGCCTTTTGAAGCTTGTCCGGATAAGCCTCGTAGAGTAGAAAATTAACAACCTCAATGGTTGACCTGAATGTTCGGCGTGCCTTTTCATGATGGTAATACTACATGCAAGGAAAATTCCATGTGTATAATAAACATATAAGTACATATAATTTATCAAAAGTAACTACTTAGTTGTATATGATCCTTTTCACGGTAAATAGATACCATAGGATTTTAGATACCCACTCTTGAATTGGTTTCATTAATAATTTGTTTAGCTTTAGAGTTAATACAAACCAATTAAAATTAGTATTATAAGAACAAGAAGTAACTATAATTACCAAGTCAAATCTTCCACTACTACGTTGCCTGTGTTCAATTTGCCATCCTTCAAGCCTCTCAGAAAAGGAAAATTGATGTGTTGGCAACCTTTGTAACTGTAAGAAAATCAGACAATCACTACGAAAACAAGATAACGTTATTACACACACACATATGTTCACAGAGATATAGGAATGATGCAAAAGTATTTTGTTTTTTGAGTTACTCAACCAGTAACTAAAGCATATCAATGAATAGACGGCTATAACGAAAATACCTTGTCCACCATTAATATAACATCAATATCACAATCTTCAGGAAGTTGAAAGGATACCCTAATTTCTCTTGCTAGACGGGTTGGTGCGTGCTTTCTCTGCAATATTAATGGTGCAAGTGATTTGAGATGCAAGTGCAAAAAACATGAAGTTAATGATGCTATATATGAAGATCTATGAAACTAAATTAAACAATAAATTATATGCTATTCAAGTTAATGATGTCACTGCATGGAAATTAAGAAGGTTATGTAAGATGCATAATCATGATCGAAAATCCCTATGGCTATAAGTAAAAAACTAGTGGAAGAATTTTGTAACTAGTTTGGCTACCACATTCGGTCTTATAGTATTAATGGGAAAATCGTGATCTGCAACATTATAGGATATTGGGGCAACTACAAGTACACCATATGTTGTCATGTGTCTTGTTTTCCCAACTGATCATATTTGTTTTAACTTTGATGTTGATTACTGTTTCAAATAAAAGATTAGATATAGTTAGCATGGGTTATGAAAATCATGTATATCCATTTATCATCATGTTGCAGTATTAGTCCTGTTCGACTAGCATGAAACTTGTCCTGTAAACAAGTGAAGAGAACAAGGAACTTACGACAATCATTTCTCTAAGTACTTGGATTAGCCGACTGTAGTTGGGGTCTTTATTAATGTAAAAACCCTGATCCTGTACTGGATTTGAAACATATAGTTGTATCCCCCACCCAGTGACATTATTCAATTCATTACTGGAGTTTTGAGAGTTGTTCTCATTCAAAATCAGTGGCATCTTGACCTGCATGGAGAGAGATAGAGATTGAGATAGAGATGAGTAGTAAAGGGAGATTGTGTGAAAATGGTTAATTAATGGTTAACGATCAATGATTGTGTATTGTAATTAATTAAATTATTCAAATATATTCAATTATAAAATACAACAAAAAAATGTGCAGGTATACCATATTAAACTGATTTTATCAATTAGAAATACTTCCTACAACTAACACGTGTCTAGTCCAGCGATTCTAATGAATACAAATGTGAGCTGCTACATGGAATCAGCCACTAGCCAAACTAAGTGATTCTAATAACTATAAACGATTAATGGTCTTGTATTAATGAATACAATCCAATCCTATTTGATCATGTAAATTTGCATTCATTAGCATAAAATAAAAAATAGTTCAATTATAAAGATGACAAAAATGTGTATATGTGCCATTCTATATCGATCTTATTAATTAGAACACTAATTGATTCTGATAATGCGATCAATTAGTGTGACCAATTTATTACAACCAAAAGACTATTCGCAACCAATTTTAGTTGCAAATAGTCATTTTGTTAGAATTAACTAGTCGCAAATAAACAGTTATTTTGTAGTGACGGTAAACGATTAATCTACCACACTATTGCATATTATTTGAAAGAAAATGATATCCGTCACAAAATTACTGTAGCACTATGTAAAACAAATATATTTTCAACTTTGAAAACAATGCTTCATTACAAACAAATCATATGAAAAGTTAGGCAAGGGGAAAAAAACATTACCGTATCTCTCCTCATATATGTCCTGGCATTTTCTAAGCACTCCATCAGCTTTGAAATCGGTGCATTCCACATGTCAATCAAATCTAGCTTTGGCACTCGAACAAGTGAACGAATTAATGGCTGACTTTTGAAGTGCTGTAAAAATTTAGATCCACGAGATTTGTAAAGAGAAAAATCATTGATAAAAGAGTACTACAAAGAAAATTCGATGTATTATCAACTTTACACAATCATCCCCGATATGTTTGCTAACAAAGACAATTTGTAACTGCAGTGTTTTAGGGCAAAGGATACAAGCAATAAACATGAGTAATTACTTCATTATAAGAAATAAAATTTTTAAAAATAATAATAATCTTAGAAACTATGAACTTTGGAGATTTACTTACTGGTCAATGATATCATGGAATATCATGTATCAGTTTATTTATCTATTTTCATGTAAACTCAGAACAACCACTTCCCTTGTGCATGCAGTACTGCAACTTCAAGGCTACCCTTAACATAAAGTTGTTGTTTTGCAGCATGTGATGTAGGTTTTGAAATATGATGAAAAAAGGGTATACCCGATGATCCAATATTTCGAATCGCATGAGGGAACTATGTTGCCCCCTTTCGAAGTAACAACCCTTCTGACATCCCGATGTCAATGGCACAAGAATCTGTGTCTCTGCTTCTTTGTTATTTTCATGAGTGTTGATTTCTGAAATGAGCACCATTGCGACCTTGGAGAGAGAGCTTGAGAGAGAGAGAGAGCTCGTGAGAGAGAGCAACTTGTGAGAGAGAAGCTTGTGAGCGAGAAATGGGAGTGGCCTTCATTCATGTATATTTGCATCTATTTATATTGACATTCCTACATGAAGAAACATACATGGAAGCCATGTGCTTGTTGACGGGGTGGGGACGTAAGTTAAGGTTCTAGATTGTCTCCATGGATAAGCTTATACATTAAACTGTAGAACGACAAAAAAAAAAAAAAAAAAAGTAAGATTGCTAGCCATACTTAATTTGCTAGTGAAGTTGGGGGCCACTAGAAAAAACAGCAATGAAAATCAAACCATTGTTTTTCTACCAATTATGGAGTACTACAGTTCAACTTGGCAGATATGCCTAGCCTCACCTAGATTATGTTTTAAATGCAGAGATTCAACTGGCCATATTCACCTATTACATTTTACTTTTTTACACCATGAGAATTAAAGGATAATAATAATACGAAAAATGATATTAATAAGTTATTATTCTACTATAAATTAGATAATAAAATGGTTAAGTTCTGACTCCCATTTCTATAGATGGATTAGCATTCCATATACTAGGTATAATTTTTAACAGAATAATGAAAAATGATAATAAAAAGGAAATGGAAACTTTGAGGAAAAAAAAATCTCTTTTAAGGATCACTTGATTCTATTATATATAACAAATAATTATCGTCAATTCGAGTTTCAAAAAAATTTAGCTACTACCTAAGTACAAAATCTCATAATACTACTTATATATTGCTGATCATTAAAATCAAAATAACGAGAGTTTATATACTACAATAACTTTTCTATTATATTTAGCATGTCAACATTTGATCTTGTTAAATACAATAAATGGATGAAGTTTAAAAAAATTATAGTTGCAGTCATGAATATGCAAGCGCTGCACAATCACTTTGAAAAAAGTGAATATATACAGGACCCACATAAATGTATGATGTTATGATGTTACGATAATGATGTTGTGATAAAATGTTATGTTACCATTGCATTGAGAACGAATCTGTAGACAACATAGTTTCAACATGAGTTGTACTACGGTTACCAACAGGTACTCACAGTGCATATGGAGAGCTGTGATGGTATCATACGTTATGATGTTAATAATAGACATCACTCTCTTTCAAAACGACTGCATGATGCTTGTGCACTCTACGACTGTATGTAGCATTACTCTAAAATTTATCTTGTATTGTCCTAAAGTTCAATTTGTAGGTACCTATCATACATCACAACTCGTGTAATCTATAATCATCTCTAATTATAAAGATGACAAAAACAATTGATGCATTAAGAGATTCTGCTAACGATAAACAATTAACGGTTTTGTATTGATGAATATAACCAATCTTAGTATATTATATCAAATCCAGTTTCATTAGCATTAAATAGAAAATGGTTGATGGTTAATGATCAACGATCATATCTTTCTACGATCTACTAATTATTAAAATGGTTGACGGTTAACGATCAAGAATCAAATTCGACTAGATCACCTCAATCACAATTTTGTTAGCATTAACTATAAAACGGTTGACAGTTAACGATCAATGATCACGTGATGTTATAACTAATTGGGTTAGTCAACAGCACATGGCTTCAATTATAAAGACAACAAAATGTGCAGTTGTCCAAACTTAATTGATCTTATCAATTAGAGCCCTAAATGATTTTGATAACGGTAAACGATTAACAGTCTTATATTAATAAATATAAATGAAGCGTTATATATAGATGTTAACTTAATTCTATTAGTACTAGTAAATAGTATATACTTAATTAAGTACTGTCAAAGGGCCGGAGTCCTTCCTTGAGAGGTGAGGTTTTTCTCTCTTCATAGAGGAGAGTCTCTTAGGCTGGGGATCGTTATCTGAAGAGGTGAAGATGGTGAAGAATTAATAAAATGTTGGGAAGGCTTCGAACTTACAGAGAAGGAGAGTGCAGAATTCAAGGTGGAGTCATCCACCTTCAACAAGGCTAAGGAAAGAGGACGGTCATGCTTATTTGCCATGATCATTGCAGACAAACTTGTTAACCGAGAAGCATTCAAAATAACTATGTCAAAGATCTGGAACACGTTAGGATGGATAGACTTCTCTGATATGGGGGAGAACAAGTTTTTGATAGAGTTTCAAAAGGAAGGGGACAGACAGAAGATCATCCAAGGGAGGCCCTGGTCCTTTGATAGATGGTTGGTGTGCCTCTAGGAGTTTGAGGGTGATGTATCTCTGGATGAAACTCCTTTCAACAAGGAAGTTTTCTGGCTGCAAGTGCATAACATGCCTCTAGCATGCACGACAAAAGAAGTTTGACTGCAGGTTGGGAAATGTGCAAGGAAAGTTTTAGATGTCATTGCTGATCAATGGGAGATTGGATGGGGGAAGTTTATGAGAATTAAAATAGAAGTGGATCTCAACAATGCCTTGGCTAGAGGTACTTTTTTAAATTTTGATGGCAAACAAATTTGGTTGCAGTTTAAGTATGAGAGGTTACCAACTTTCTGCTTTAAGTGTGGTGTTATTAAACATGTTAAAAAGCTTTGCCCGATTTTGACTCCTGCCAATAGTGATGAAATAGATGCAAAACAGTATGGGCCATGGTTACGTGCTGCTGCAGTTTCTCATAATAAAAACAGTCAAAAGAGGTTTGGTGGTGGAAGAGATAGAGCAAAGAAGTTCCTTGGAAATTCATGGAAGAAAGGGTAGAGGGGAGCTGGAGATGCACCAAAAGGAAAGGCCTCTATGCAGGAGCAATTTTAGGAAGTTAATAAGGAGAGTAGTACTCTTTTGGTAAGTGATGTTATTTTGTCAAATGAGCAAAATGTGGAGGAGGGGAGGAAATTAAGAGAGGATACGAGGCTAGAATGGGAGGGCTGGGAAAGGAAACTATTTCCAAAATTGAGGAGTTGCCTATCAATAGCGAGGTCAATCTTGCCAAATCAGAAGCAGCTACTGAAAAGGAAAGTGTCAAAATTTTGGCACCAGCTTCTACTCGAGATCAGCAGAAGATTAAAGATGGTGCCACATCAGCAGTGTCCACGTTGGCATCACACATTAATGATCAGGATCAGTTTTTGACAGATCAGGGCCCCATTTTGGAACAATCAAAAAAACGAGTTACTTGGAAAATAAGACCTAGAGACAGATTCTTTTATGAGCATGCCTCTGAGAATAAGAATCAAATGGATAAATGTGATGAAATAAAAAGGAAATTTGGAGATGCAAAGGATGAGATCTCTGATCATAATGGTCTCAAGAAACAAAAGGCAGAAGAATTGGAGGATATGGAAACTAATGTTATTGATCTGATGGAGGCTATTGTTCAGCCCCACCAACAGCAATGAGTTGTTTAAGTTGGAACTGCCAGGGGCTTGGGAACCCCCAGACAGTTAGAGAACTTCACCTTTTGGTGAAGAACAAGGTCCCAAATTTTGTTTTCCTGGTGGAGACAAAATGTAGAAGAAATAAGGTTGAGAGAATTAAGAAGTTACTTAACATGGAAAACAATTTTATAGTAGACTGTAGAGGTTTGAGTGGAGGTTTGGCATTCTTATGGAAGGAAGAAATGGATTCAGTCTTGGAATCCTATACTCAGCATCACATCTCTTTAAAAGTTAAGAATTCACTGGATGGAAAGACATGGATTTTAACTGGGTTCTATGGTGATCCAATTAATGCTAAGAGGCAAGGCAACTGGCAGCTGCTTAGAAGGTTGAAGCCAACTAATGACTTGGGGTGGCTCTGTGTTAGGGACTTTAATGAAATTGTCTCTACTAATGAGAAATCTAGAGGAATGATAAGACCATATAGACAGATGGAAAGTTTCAGAAAGGCTTTGGAGGAATGTGAACTAAGTGACATGGGCTTTGTGGGGAACAAGTATACCTGGTCTAACAATCGTTATGGGGATGAGTTCACTAAAGAGAGGCTAGACAGAGGCTTATGCAATGCAATTTGGGCTGATTGGAATCCTAAAGCAGTGGTCCTTTCTTTAACTGCTCTTAATTCTTATCATTGTCCAATTCTTATCTATAAGGATAACTCCCAACAGGATATCAGTAATCATTCCAAACCTTTCAGGTATGAGGTGAGTTGGGCCCAAAGAGAAGCGTGTAACAAGTTGATTGCGGAAGAATGGTCAAGGCCAAGGCTAGCTTCTAATAAGCTAAATTCTGTTACTGAAGAGATGTCAGGTTAAGCTGCAACAGTGGAGTAAACAGGCAATGAGTGGCACTAAGAAGAAAATACAGCACAAACTGGCTCAAATCAATATTCTACAAAAATGCAATCAGGGATATATGAATGACAGAATAGAAGCTCTGAAGAGAGAAGTTGATCAACTGTTGGAAGAGGAAAACCTTAAATGGCAACAGAGGACAAAGCATAAATGGCTTAAAGAGGGTGATAGGAATACCAAGTACTTTCACCAATGTGCTTCTCAGAGGAGGAAAGTTAATAGAGCCAGCAAACTATTTGATGACACTGGTCAGGAAATAATCGATGAAGCAACTATTTGCCTGCAATTTCAAGATTTCTTCCAGGATCTTTTCACTACATCTTGTCCCCAGAACATTGATGGATGCTTGGCTGCTACTAGACCCAAGGTAACTGAGGAGATGAATCAAGATTTGAAGAGGCCATACACACTGCTCAAGAGATTGAGGAAGCTTTGTTCCAAATGGATAGCTTGAGCTCACCTGGACATGATGGCTATCCAGCAGCCTTCTTTCAGCAACACTAGAGTATATTGGGAAGGCATGTCAGTGAATCAGCCCTTTTTGTACTTAATTCAAAAGGCAGCATAGATGATATTAATAACACTTTTATTGTTGCCCTCATTCCAAAAAAGAAGAATAGTTCTAAAGTTGCTGATTTCAGGCCTATATCTCTTTGTAATGTCTTATATAAGCTTATCTCCAAAGTCATAGCTAACTGGTTGAAACAGATTTTACCTAGCATTGTTTCTCAGTACCAATCAGCTTTTATTAAGGCTTATCTCGGATAATGTAATTGTTGCTTTTGAGGCTTTGCATACTATGAACTATAAAATGTCAGGGAGAGAAGGATATATGGCTCTAAAGCTTGATATGAGCAAAGCCTATGATAGGGTTGAATGGCCCTTTCTCAGATCTGCCCTTTGTAAAATGGGATGTGACTCTTCACAGGTTGAATTGGTGATGAGATGTGTTGAATCAGTGTCATATTCTATTTTAGTCAATGGAGTCCCTCAAAGTAGTTTTAGACCTTCAAGACGCATAAGGCAAGGTGATCCACTTTCACCTTATATTTTCATATTGTGTGCTGAAATTTTGAGTTCTATGATCAGTAGAGGGGAAGAGGAAGGATTCATCACAGGTGTGCCTTTTGCTAGGGGCAGAGTCAGGCTTTCTCACATATTTTTTGCAGATGATAGCTTGTTATTTTGCAAGGCTAATGCAATAGAATGGGGCAATCTTTATAACATCCTGAATATTTATGAGGAAGCCTCGGGTCAAAGGTTGAATTTGGACAAAACCTTTATCCAGTTCAGCAAGAATACTGCAAAGGAAACACAAGAATTCAACCTTAACATTGCAGGTGTGAGGTCCACTATGGCTTATGAAAAGTATCTTGGTTTACCAACTCTAGTTGGGAAAGCAAGAGAAAAATCTTTTAGGGGCATTCTTGATAAAGTCAGAATGAGGGTCAGCAATCAAAGGGTCAAATCTTTGTCTCAAGCAGGGAAGGAAATTTTCATCAAGGTTGTTGTGCAATCTCTTCCCACATATAGCATGTCTGTGTTTAAGCTTCCTATAAAGCTCATTCAAAATATCAATAGTGTTATGCACAACTTCTGGTGGGGACAGAAAGAGGTAGAAAGGAAGATACATTGGGTAGCATGGAGCAAGATTGGAAGATCTAAGGAAGAAGGAGGAATGGGCTTTCGAGACTTGGAAGGTTTTAATCTTGCATTGCTTGCCAAACAAGGATGGAGGTTGATTCAATACCCTTCCTCCTTGGTTTCACAAGTTTTACAAGCCAAGTATTTTCAGGCATCTTCTTTCTTTAGAGCTAGACTGGGACAGAAACCTTCATATATATGGAAAAGTATTTTACAAGCAAGACCATTGCTTGAGGCTGGTACTTTTTGGAGAATTGGCACTGGTGAAGAGGTGAGAATATGGGGAGATAAATGGCTTCCAAAAGCAATTCCAAAAGCAATTCACAGCCCAGTTACTTAGCTTGATGCTAATGCCAAAGTTCAGGAACTTATAAAGCCAGATTAGAAGAGATGGGACATGGAGCTTGTTGAGCAACTTTTTGATAAAGATGAAGAAGAAGACATCATTGCTCAAATACCTATCAGCTCGTCTTCTAGCTCTGACAAGATGATATGGAAAGGAACCTCTCAGGCATATTCACAGTCAGAAGTGCATATTATATGCATCAAGAGATGAGTCAAACTATCAAAGGGCAAGCCTCAGTAGTCATGACTTCAAGAAGACTTGGAAAATGCTTTGGCATCTACAAGTCACTCCAGGTGACAGAGTTTTTATGTGGAGGGCATTTTTAAATGCACTGCCAACTCAATCTAATCTTTTTAAGCAGAAGATTGTTGATCATCCAAAGTGCACCATCTTTAACCTTGAAGAAGAGACAACAACACATGCTTTATGGGAATGTGAATTAGCAAGGGATGTTTGGAGTCAATGTTCAAAGAGTTTACAGAAAAGCCATTTCTCTCAAATGAATATGCTGGAAATTTTCGAGGCTATTGCAAGAACTATGGACACAAATTGTCTTCAGGAATTTGCCATGGTAGCAAAGCAGATTTGGTGGAGGAGGAATGATTTTATTTTTAACCAAATGTTCAAACATCCAAATGTAGTTGTCAGTGCAACCTACCAGAATTTGAAAATGTTGAAAGAACTGGAGGTGCAGAGAAGTGCTTCTTCAAGACCTAATAATAGCAGCATTATTGAATGGCAGGCTCCTCCCATGCACTTTCACAAGTTGAATTGGGATGCAGTAGTGGACAGAACAAGAGCTGGAGTGGGGATTGGCACAGTAGTTAGAAACTATGAAGGGAAAATAGTTGCTACGATGAGAAGGAGCCAATGCATGTTTCGTCTTCCTTCTCTAGCTGAAGCATATGGGGCGCTGCAAGTAGTTAGTTTTGCAATGGATTTGGGCCTTACCAAGGTTATTGTTGAAGGAGACTCTTTACAAACAATCCAAGCTTTGAAAAAAGAAGAGGATCAACTGAACTATTTTGGCATGTTTGTTTCTGAAGCAAACTTAGGAGCTTTGTTAATTGGAATGTTACTCATGTTAAAAGGAGTGGCAATGTGGTAGCTCATGTTTTGGCAAAAGATGCCTTAGTCATTTCTGATGTAATGATTACTATGGAGGAAATTCCTTCATGTATTTCAGATTTGATATAATGGTATAAGCTTTCTTTCAAAAAAAGAATTAAGTACCGTCAACAATCGTCTCTTGTATTGTGTATAGACCTTATGCCAATATATATATATATATATATATATATATATATATATATAATGATGAACAATGAATTAAATTCAAGTAGTATTAAATGTTAAGTCTTGGAGTGGGTATTTCCATTAATTTACTTGATGAATTAATATTCTCCTAATATCATATATAAAATCTATCAAAGATTTTCTTCAGATATTAATATTTGCATATCATTTGAAAGAAGATTGTATCCATCACTATTGCAGCAATATATAAATATATATATATATATTTATGTCTAGAAAACAGTACTTAATGCATTGAATAGTTTAATCACAACTGAATCTCGTGGTAAGATAATAATTTGGTTTCTATAGATGGATTATTATATTTTCCATAGGAATATACTCAATATAATTTTTTGACAAAATAATGTGAATCTAAATTCCTTTAAATAAAAGTAAAGTGAGGTAGAAAAACTTAAAAATTCCCAAAAGTCAAGGTTGCTGTATTTCTTCTTTTTTTATTTTCTTTTTTCCATCTGTCTTTCTTTTATTCGGTTATAAGATTTAACATTAGAGCATACACTGAAGTGTTTGGCCTCGCTATACTCACGATTAACTCAAAGAAACAAGATCATAATTATATATACGGAATAAGGCGGCCTGCTGACAAAAGCTAGAAGAACTTGTTGATCAATTTGTATTTGGTCAATTTGATGATTTTATTTGACGATGAACTTAATAGATGTGATGTCTCCGACCTCCGTTTGGGATTTAGGGAATGTTTGGAAATAATTCTCATCTCATCCCATCTCATCGCATCACATATATCGCATCTCATCTCATCACATCTCATTTATTTTCCAAACATCATTTAAACATAAATACTTTCAAACTAATTACTACAACTTTTTCAAATTAATTATTACAACTTTTTCAAACTAATCATTATAACTTTCTCAAACTTTCAAATAAAAAATAATAATAATTCAATTTTTTCAAATCTCAAAATAAGAATAATATTAAGAAATTATATTCTAATAATATTTTAACTTTATAATTTTTTTATTCAACTTGTTCTCTTTCATTCCCCAAAATCAAAAAAATACTTAACTCAAACTATGTCACTATTATTCACAAACTATCTTACTAGTATTCACATAATTCTCATCTCATTTCATTCTCCAAGCATCCCCTTAACGGAGAAATCGCATTCAGGAATTGGAGTATGATCTTCATAAACTCCTCCAGCTCCAACTCCCTGCTAATTGACTTCATCCATGTTGGATTGTTCTTCTTCATAACTTCATGCCATAGTTTCTATCATTTCGGGTGGGAATGGTAGTTGGGACTATCAAGATAAAATTTTTGCAAATCTTAGTAAGTTATTATGATGCCCCCAAGTCACTGCTTGATATGTAATAGAGACTTTGAGCATCAGAACATACAACACATAGTTACATACCCTCGTTCATGACAGTTAATATGCAATGCATCATAGTATGCAACTAGCAGTATGCAATAATTGCTGCAGAATAAGGGTGACTTATAAAAATCTTATGCCAAAATGAACTAAACATCCCAATAGATACTGTCTTACTTAAGAGGTCTGCATAGTAAGGCATAAGTTCAGGCACAAAGTGAATCTCCTTAGTAAAAATAATATATCAAAGTCTCCTAGTCAAATCAATGCTCTCATCCGCTTTATGGTGTTTAGTGCCATTGCTATAAATACTAAATTCAAATCCAGCCTCCGCTTAGGGTCAGGCTCGTCCTCAACCATCTGAAGCCAACAGTTCATCCTGTTCGTCGTATGCCGATCCTGACACAACTTCTACCATTTTAGAAAAAATGGTAGTGGGACTACCACAATGAAATTTCTTGAAATCTCAGTAAGTTAAACAACCAACATACAGTGAGATAAAATATGCATGATTAATGATAAACATGAGATGCATACATGATATGTAGAAAAATTCGTATATGTCTCCCATCTAGGTTCCACAACATTTTACAAAAAAACTTTAATGCACATTTTCTTGTAGAGAACATTTTTCGCTTCATCATTTCAAAAACATAACATTTCATCGTTATTAAAGTCATCATTAGCAAAATGTATGGTATCGTCACAACTCCCCTATATGCACTATGAGTACCTGCTAGTGACCGTAGTACAACTCATGAAACTACATCTTTGTCTGCAGCCATCATAACCCAATGCATTGGTATCATAACATTTAATTATAATATTATAACATATGCGCACATCAGTATTTGGTGCCATATACGACTTTACTCCGACATTCTTTAAAAAGAATCCATTCAAAGCTTGTTGACAGTTCTTTGTCAACCTAAGAGTTACCACACCATTTTTACTCACTCCAGAGTGGACAGAAGAATTTCACTAAGATAATTCGTCATCCTAGCCTTTAGGGTCGTGACAAAATTTATATTCATGCAATGCTTAAAAAATGTATTTCATGACATGTGTATATATCATAAGCTTCATGAAAAATGACATTTATAGATGTAATATGCTAAAATGGTGAGAATTTCATATGTCATGTAAGTAAGTAATCAAAATTTCAATAATGTTTCATATGATGTTTCATGCTCAAAATGAAAATTATAAATTGAATGTGGCGCTTATACAAAAATCATAAATAAATTATGTAAGTTAGAAGCTAACTTACTAATTTTCCGAGTACCTAGGAAAATGTTGCAGCTGTAATATAAGTTATTCTATGTTAAGAATTGTAAAACTAAGGAAGATGTTCATAATCGTAAGGGTTGAAACAATGATATTTGAAAAATTGCTCCTACATTTCTCGAAATTACCACTTAGGCCCTAAATTTTTACTATTTGCATTTTGGCCCCTAATTTCACAAATCCCATACTTTCCATGTTCTAAATCCATATATGACCTTAGAATTACATGAATCAATCAACTACTATGCAAAACTCATCCAACCCGTGGCATGCATATTTAGGCCTTCTTGTGATTTCAAGCTTATAACCTCTCTGGATGCATGTGTGATCAAGTTTCATAAGTAGCAAACCTTAAATCTGATCTTGGAACCAGGTTCATAACTTAAATTCAGGTCACAAAGTTTATCCCAACACTTATGCATTGGATAACACAAAATCATCTTAAAACCTTCAAACCGAGTGCATGCATGATGTTTCTAGCTTTGCTTTGCTAGTGAAAGTTTTAAGACCTAAATGAATCATGGATTATAATCCATAACCTGATGATAACTGGTTTCTAAAGGTTTATAAGGCCATCCTTGAGGAAATAGATCATGATATGCTAAGGTTACTATCATACAAGTCGAAACCAAATGCTTAGATGATCAACACAAGATAATGGCTTATATACCTATCATGACATGTTGTGTTCCTCAAATTTAAAACTTCAACCAAATAGTCAAGATGTTAACTACACTTAAGATAACATATAAAGACATGCCATGGCTAAATTTTCATGCCAAAACAATTTATACATACAAAACTTCAAATCTAGCCCGAAATGCATCACGTCAAGTAAAACCTTTTATAACTCAATACAATCCTCATTCTCATGCCATAATTGAAAGCCTAACATGTCAATCTAGCACCCAATAAAAGATAAGGCAAGCTCACTTACAGAAATCGTGACCCTTGAGCTCTCAAAACTCAACTCACTTTAAGAACCTCACTCAAGCTACTTGGCTCCAACCTTTTCTCATACTTTGAGTGTTTTGCTTTCAAGAACACTAGAGGAATGCTAGAGAAAGTTGTGTGAAGAAATGAGGGCTGAAGGGAGGTATTTATAGGACTCCATGGAGGGTGAGGGGTGAAGGGTCCACGGCATGGCTGAAGGTGTGGGAGGTGATTGGTGGGTGTAGGCGGTGGAGGTGTTAAGTGCATTCTTTTCAGTTGTACCATGGCTTGGTCAGTTTTTTAGTGGCCTAAAGCTTCATAATTTCCTTAAGATCAAGTGCTAGAAGATAGCCATAGGTGCAGGGCTGAGTAGTTCCAGAATTTTAGACAAAAATCACAAGGAAATACAAGTGATGGTCGACAGGTTTGGGGTTTCAAGGTTGTCCAAATTTCGAGTGTCCTTAGTCCCATTCCTTTTGTTTTATTTGAGGGCATAATTACCACCATTTAGTGGCTTTCTCAAGTGGGTAAGGAGGTGGGGTTGAGTGCCAATTGGTTACGCTTTAGCAGAAAATGAAAAGGAAGCTTCAATGTGCAAGGGCTTTGGTCAACATGAGCTACTCCACCTATCCATTTGCAAATCAGTCTTAAGGCTCATAGAAGGGGATTGGCCATGCTTGCAATTGGGTATTTTGGAGCACATTTTCAGTGCTAAAATTCAAGGGTATTGGCATGTGGAGGGGGGGTCAGTTTTTGTGCAGAAATAGTTTTGAAAACATCATGTACAGTTTGGCTTGGTCAAGTCCCATTTCCAAGATGAATAGTTGGGTTTTTGGCTTGATTTATAGGACTATTTTTGCCAGCTCTTAGGTATGGTTTTTAGGGGATATCATAAGGTTTGAATGGTGTAGAAATATACTTGAAAAACCCATGGAAGGGGCGTTGGTTTTGGTGGCTTGTTGAAGGGTTGCATGGTTTTGCACCAAGGGTGCTGATTGGTGGGTTGTTGTGGTATTGACATGCCTTTGCCTCAAGTGACATCGGCTGGATTAATTCTAACCTTAAAGGATTTTCTAAGAGTGATGCAAAATAAGTGCAAAAGACAGATTTTAGATATAAAATTATGAGGAAAAGAGTTTCAAGAAAACTATGCAAGTCATGATGCTTGAGTTACTGTTCATGGGAGAGATGAATAGTAATCCTTAACCCAAGTTAGAAGCCTTACCATGGTGGAAAGAGAACCCTAGGGGCATGTGGTTGGAGCTTGGGTAAGATGGAAATCAATGGTATGATGTGACCAATGGTATGATGTAAGTTGGTCTCTAACCTACTCTTAGATAATAACTATATGATGATGTATAAACAAAGTATTCATGTATAAATGTTGATTTTGAGCATGAGTTACCTTGCATTTATCTCATGAATGTTCGGATTCTATGAGGCATGTGATGTTTTATTAAACTTTTACATATTTAAGCATTTTGACAAATTGGCATGTTCAAAAGTTATGATAATTCATGCAAAGTTTGATTTCTTAAGCAAAAACACATGCCATTTAATATGTTTGTCATATGCACAGCATGAAAAAAAAATACTTTTATCACGACCCTAAATGGTAGGATAGGGAAGTATCCTAGTGGAACTCTTCTATCCACTCTGGAGTGAATAAAAATGGAGGGGTAATGAAACGCCCGTCCTTGTGGTGGGACTTTTTACAAAATGATTTTAGAAAAGACGACAGGAATTACCGTTTGATTTAAAACTTTTTACTTACATACCCAAGGTGCAAGACTCTACGTTATAAAATAAGATGTGCTTTTAGAATAAAAGAGGTTTACAGCAGAAAACATTAATCTTACAATGAAAATGCCTTTCATACATTTAAAATCTCATGCCTAGACTTCCGTTCACAATCATGCCTTATGTCACGTCATATAGCTCGAGACTACTCCCAAGCTACACCGTGACCTTGTCACATCACCTGACATCCCACTATGTCATTCTTACACCAACTCTTAACTCATCACGAGTACGGTTCCTCACATACTCTTATCACATATCGTGACATCTTGTCACGATCCCGATGCGCCATGCCTACGCTAACTCCTCACCCGTCATAAGCACGACTGCTGGTAACTATGTCATTTCATGGCATTTCCCAGTCATGCTTCCGCAGCGCACTCTTATACTTATTCTACCACTTCACCTATACTTCCAGCCATAAGTCAATTACGGTGACACCCCGTCACCTCAGACTACAGGTTACACCATAACTACTTCGGGACACTATTCCACAATTCCTTCACCACGCTCTACGCCCATCAACCACACAATCATCCTTATCTCTGCAACACGCCACACGGTGTGTCACTACACTTCTTGGAGTACACTCCACGTATACTCTTCTCATTCCACAATACACCAGGATGGTATATTTTACATATACTCTCCTTATCCCACACTACACCACGAGAGTACACACTCTCTTCCCAATTCACACAACGCCACTTCACCATTACAGCACATACTCCACAACCACACTACACAGCACACTTCCCAACTATGCCCAACACTTTACAGTGCACTACACAGATATGCCCAACACTTCACTACACAGAACATCTCAATACAGTAAACTCTACAATACTAACAGCACAGTCCACAACCTATTCAACTAATTAACATCTAGCATAAATAACGAGGGATAGAGGGTTATACCAACGACGGGATAACCCGTGCATTGCTCGTTGACCATCATAACCGATGATGTTGGAAGGGTCGTATGTGGCGACTAACCCACATACGGTGGCTGTTTGGGCATTTGGATAGCTAAGTGTGGTCTTGGAAGGGCTCATGGTGGCCTTGTGATGGTGGCAAGAAACGTAACACGACGAATCAAGCCGTGTACAGTGGCAGTCAGCCACGCGCAGTGGTTGTCCATCACATGTAGTGGCTACCCACCATATAAAGTGGTGGTTTGGACCTAGGGTTCGGCTAAAGGAGGTCAAGGGAGGCTACTGGTAGAGCCGTGGAGGCTCGGTGGTGGTGGCACGGTGGTGGAGGGAGGAATGGCCGTGTGTGAGAGGGAGAGATGCCATGAGAGAGAGTAGAGGTGTAATTTTAAACCGGTCCAGACCGGACCAGGTTTACCGGTTTTGAACCGGTCCGGTCCGGGACCGGTTCCAAAAATCCTAAAACCGGCCGATTCCGGTCCGATCCGGTTTTAGAATTTTTGGGACCGGACCGGACCGGTTCATAAAAAAATATACAAAAAAAAATATTTTTATATATAAGTTATTAAGTTTTATACAATATATTTTATATATATATATATATTAATATATAAAATTATAAATTTATATGTGAAATTTTTATATATAATATATATAATTATATATATTCATATATGAAATAATTTCATATTATAATTTATAAATTATTACATTAAATGTTAATACTAATATATAAGTTTATAAATAATATTAATAGTCTAATATAGACTATAAACTATAGTTATATTTATAATTAATAATAAAAGATTTTACTAAAAGTTTATAACTAATACTAATATTAAATATATAGTTTATAACTAATACTAATATATAACTTATAACTATACCAATAGTCTTATATTAATACTATTATATAGTCTGATATATTATTTAGCTATACTAATATTAATATTATAATATATAAGTCTATAACTATTTAACTAATACTAATAGTCTAATATAGACTATAGACTATAGTTATAATTAATACTAAAAGTTGATAACTAATACTAATATTAAATATATAGTTTATAACTAATACTAATATATAACTTATAACTATACTAATAGTCTAATATTAAAACTATTATATAGTCTAATATATTATTTAGCTTTACTAATATATAAGTCTATAACTATTTAACTAATAGTCTAATACTAATAGTTTAATATAGACTAGTTATACTTATACTAATATAGTTATACTAAATCACTATAGACTATAGTTATACTTATACTAACATAGCTATACTAAATCACTAAAAGTTTATAACTAATACTAATATATAACTATACTAATAGGCTAATATTAATACTATTATATAGTCTAATATATTATATAGCTATACTAATATACAAGTCTATAACTATTTAACTAATAGTCTAATACTAATAGTTTAATATAGACTATAGTTATACTTATACTAATATAGTTATACTTAATCACTATAGACTATAGTTATACTTATACTAATATAGCTATACTAAATCACTAAAAGTTTATAACTAATACTAATATATAACTATACTAATAGGCTAATATTAATACTATTATATAGTCTAATATATTATATAGCTATACTAATATACAAGTCTATAACGATTTAACTAATAGTCTAATACTAATAGTTTAATATAGACTATAATTATAGTTATACTAATATAGTTATACTAAATCACTATAACTAATACTAATATATATAATATAACTATACTAATAGACTAATATTAATACTATTAATCTATTATATAGTCTAATATATTATATAGCTATACTAATATATAAGTCTATAACTATTTAACTAATATTAATAGTTTAATATAGACTATAATTATAGTTATACTAATATAGTTATACTAAATCACTATAACTAATACTAATATATAACTATACTAGTAGGCTAAATGTATAGTGACAAATATTTATATATATAACTATACTAATATTAAATTTATTACAAATATTTATATATAGTTATATTAAATTACTATAGTCTATTAGATGTATTACATTGAAAATATATTTAAATGTATTACAAATGTTTATATATAGTTATATTAAATTACTATAGTCTATTAAATGTATTACATTGAAAATATATTAAATGTATCAGTATTACAAATATTTATATATAGTTATATTAAATTACTATAGTCTATTAAATATTTATATATAGTTATATTAACTTACTATAGTCTATTAAATATATTACATTGAAAATATATTAAATGTATCAGTATTACAATTTACAAATATTTATATATAGTTATATTAAATTCATAATATCATTTAAGAATAAAACACATAGTCATTACACGGGTCTCGCAAGCTTCAGCATCTAGCCTTCATTGAATCATTACGATTCATTAGTCATTGACTCATTACACTTCAAGTCTTCAACCCTAAAAAGCATTTGAACGGAAAGTAAAATCGCCTTATCTGCTCCAGTGCTCCAGCCTCCAGCCTCTGTCTCTCACGCAGCGCCGTTTCAGGTCAAATCTCAATCTCTCCTGCTCTCAGTCTCAGACTCTCAAGTACTCGTCTCTCCCGAGTCCAGTACTCGTCTCGTCTCTCCCGCTCTCGTCTCTCAGTCCCCTGGGTAAGTTTTTTTTTTTTTTTTTGAAATTACATATTAAGATTTATGTGATTGGATTTTGTGATATTAAGATTTTTGTGATTAGGTTTTGTGATATTGAGATTTTTGTGAATATGTGATTGGGTTTTCAGTTTTGTGATATTAGGGTTTTTGTGATTGAATTTTGTGATATTAGGATTCAGCTGAGGATAATTTATTTTAATCGTATCTCACATAATGGATGTAAAAGTTGAGGATAATTTATTTTAAGATGCTAAAGTTCGTTCAGTTCTTTCTTGTGGCAGACAGTTTCAAATCAAAGCAAATAAAAATTAAAAAGTAATACAAAAGACAGTATACTAACGTTACCGTGTTTATAACCAACACCACTTAGTTATGATATTAATAATTTAATATATGTTCTATAAAGTTAAGTTCTTGTTCTAGGGTAATATAATTTCTCTATTGTGATTTTAGGGTAAATTAGTAACTAATCATTATTTGTTGATAAAAGTTACTAATCATTATTATTTTTTCTTAATGTTTTTCAATTTTTTCTTAAAAGTTACTCAACAATTAATGTTTATTTTTGTTATTACAGAATCACATATGGATCCTTCAAATGAAACAGAAACACACGGCAATATTCAACCTAAAATGGAAAGGAGTCAAAGGACTATGGAATCAATGGCGACTAATGATCCGCTTTCTCCCAAATCTAATGTAAGTAAGCCATCTATTGGTAGGAAAAGATCAGTAGTTTGGGATTATTTTACAAAGATTCATACTGAGGATAAGTCGAAACCTAGGGCTTCATGTAACCTTTGTGGGATGACTTATGCTTGTGATCCTAATATAAATGGCACAAAATCTATGTTGGGGCACTTGGAAAAAACATGTAAGAAGTCTCCAGTTAGGAAAGTGGATAGAAACCAATCTATATTGGGTTTCCAGTCTGGATCAAGCAGTAGGGGGCTTGTACCTATTGCTTTTAGTGTTGAGGCGTGTAGAGAAGCCTTAGCAGAAATGTTGGTTGTTGATGAGCTTCCTTTTAAACATGTGGAAGGGGAGGGGTTTAAAAAATTCATGCTTGTTGTGCAACCTAGATGGAATGCGATTCCATCACGTGTAACGGTTGCAAAAGATATTTACAAACTTTATTTGACAGAGAAAGACAAGCTGAAAAGTGCTTTTAAGGGGCAGCGCATTTGTCTAACCACGGATACATGGACATCCGTGCAAAATTTTAATTACATGTGTCTCACTGCACATTTTATTGATGAAGATTGAAACATGCACAAAAAAATTATCAATTTTTGATTGAAAACCATAAGGGTGAGACACTAGGTAAACAAATTGAAATGTGTTTGCTTGAATGAGGGAGGCCCAAAATGTTTACAATTACACTTGATAATGCAAGTTCAAATAATGGGGCAGTTTCGTATCTCAAAAGAAAGACAAAGAATAGAAGGGATATGATTTTGGAACATGAGTTCTTGTATATGAGATGTTGTGCTCATATCTTGAACTTAATTGTTCGGGATGGGTTGAAAGAATATGATCAATCAATTGCAAGAATTAGAGGAGCTGTGAAGTATGTAAAATCATCTCCACAAAGGTGGAACACATTTAAGCAATGTTGTGACAATGAGGACATTACTTGTAAAAGTAGTGTATGCTTAGATGTATTAACCCGTTGGAACTCTACTTATATGATATTGGATAGGGCTGAAAAATTTCAAAAAGCATTTGAACGGCTAGAGGATGAAGATCCGGGATATATTAAGAGTGTTGAGGAGGATGATAGTGATTTTGATGATGGTGTTAGAGAGTTCGGTAGAGGAGGGGCATCCAAGTTAGGCCTCCAACCATGGATGATTGGGATAAGAGTAGGTTGTTTGCAAAATTTTTGAAACTTTTTTATGATGCAACCTTGCGTTTCTCGAGGACTAATTATGTCACTTGCAATAGTTTTTTATTTGAGCTAGCAACAATTCAAGCTGCAATTAACATGAAGTGTGTGGAAGGGCCTCATAATTTGAGGACAATGGCATTTAGTATGAAATCTAAATATGAGAAGTATTGGGGAAATATTGAAAAAATGAATCTTTTGTTGTATGTTGGGTTGGTTTTTGATCCTCGGTATAAATTGCGTGGTTTAACATATATTTTTGAAGGAATATATGAGGATAATAGTTCAAAAGTTTTTATGTTGATGGATCGGGTTCAAGATGCCTTGACTCGTTTATATGATAGTTATTGTGAAAATGATGAAAGTAATGTTGGGGTACAAGATTAAACTATAAGCCAATCAAGCGAGAAAGGGGCTAGTAGTACAAGTTCAACTGCTGGGGTAGGTCAAGGTGATTTCAGATCATTAATCCATGCACAAATTAAGAAGCGTTTGAAGTCGAATAACTCTTTGGCGACTAAATCTGAATTGGAGAGATATTTATCTGAAAAATGTGAAGAAGATGATGTGAAATTCGACTTGTTGACTTGGTGGAAGGTCAACTCCATTAGATACCGCGTGCTTTCAAGAGTTGCGCGTTCTTGCAGTTCCGATATCTACAGCGGCATCTGAGTCAGCTTTTAGTACAGCAGGTCGAGTACTTGATCCATTCCGCAGTAGCCTATCTCCACTTATGGTAGAAGCTCTTATTTGTACACAAAATTGACTCCGTTCTTCTGCCCCGATTAACATTCGTACTTTAATAGATGATGTTGAGGAGTTTGAGAAAATTGATACAAGTATGTAGCATCATTCACCTTTTCTTTAACTATATCTAAAGTGTAAATCATATTAGTAATTTGTTTTAATTATTATGCTTTTTTTTTTTCCCTTTTGTGTAGAGCTCATGGAAGACCTAGGGAATTCTTCAAGACCTACTTCTTAGGCCGGAGATAATTAAATTTAAGGTAGGTCAACTTGTATAACATATTTCTTTAATTTTTTATTATTTAAAGTAATTACTAACTTTTTATTAGAATTAATTGCTTGATTGTTGAAGGGACTATTGGAGTTGGTGGCTTGGTGCATAGTTATTGAAGTTTTTTGTTGGATGTTCTAAGTTATTGTAATTTGGACTTGTAATTTGTTGGATTTTTAGACTTGTAATTCAGACTTTTTAAGTGTTTGGACTTGTAATTTAGACTTTTGGACTTATAATTTGTTGGACTTTTGGACTTCTAATTTAGACTTTTGAACTTATTTTCTACCATAGGCTCATAGGCTTGTTGATGTCCATTCTTAAATTTCTTGTGATTGCTCTAAAAAATATATGTGTAAGTACTAAGTTATTTCCTTTAACATGCAATGATTTATTGTAGATAAGGCAGCTTATTGCAGATTTTTTTTTTCAGTTTTTGTAGTAGTTATATTTATAAGTTTGTAAAACAGTTTTTTTCCATTTTTTTCAGATTTTTTTCCAGTTTTTTAGTAAAACAATTTTTTGGAGTGAATCAGATTTTTTGTAGTAAAACAGATTTTTTGTAGTAAAATAGATTTTTTATTGAAGTAATTTTTAGTAAAGCAGATTTTTTTATTTAAAGTTAAAACAGATTTTTTGTAATAACAATTTGTAAAACAGATTTTTTTAAATCAGTTTTTTTATTTTATAAACAAATTTTTAATGACAAACTATGAAATTTACATTTTAAAAAAAATCGAAAAACCGGACCGGACTGGACCAGAAACTGATAAAACCGGAAGTACCGGTTTAAGAGGGTAACCGGTGCGTAATCGGTTTTGAAAAATACAAAACCGGTACATACCGGTTTGGTCTTAGATTTTGTCCAAAACCGGACGGGACCGGACCGGTTACACCCCTAGCTACGGCTAAAGCCTATTGGATACACATGCTCCTGCAGGAACTCCATCTTTTGTTGTTTGCTCCAACAACCCTGTGGTGTGATAACATTTGGGCTATTTCATTGGCCTCTAATTCTATTTATCACGCTCACACTAAACACATCTAAATAGATTTCCATTTCATTAGGGAGAAAGTGGTCAACAAGGACATTGTCATCGTGTTTATCTTCACCATTGATCAAGTGGCTGATGTATTCACCAAAGGTCTTACTGCATCTCGCTTCGCAACTCTCTATGACAAGCTTCATGTCATTCCTCCTCCCATTAGCTTGCGGGGGGCTGTTGGAGTTACTCCTCATGCATGACTCAACATGCAAGATCGAATCTTTAGCACTTGAAGATCTTCCACAACAGAAACTTGATATATATACAGCAGTACTCAAATTCAAATATTACGTGTAGATAACATCAGTTCAAATGTAAATAGAGTTAAATTGTAAATGATAACATATGGTAACCTCTATATATAGTGAAATAAATTAGTCTGTTTTGGCATTGAGAACCAAAACAATTCCATAAACTTTGTGTTATCTTTTAATAGGACAACACTAAATTGATCAGAGAATTTGATCGACCACAACGTCCCTATATACGTGTGTGTTGCTTTCGAGAATGTTTTATTGGTTTACATACCAAATGGAAATGTATTCTCACCTTTTAATTAGATTGAAATTCATGGAGAGAATCTCATTCATTTCTTAGTACCAACCTAGTAAAGAGTATTGGTCCAGGTTTCTATGGTACTCATGGGTGACTGTTGCGGTAAATAAAGTTTTCTTTGGCTCTGGATGAGCGAAGGTGGATTATTACGAGAAGAAATCCCTTAGAGGGTCTCGACAACTCAATCACAATTTTCATACAAATACAATAAAATAATATTTTTAAGATTTATATAGACATTTGCTTTGATTTGATCAGTTTATATTTAAATTTTTTAGAAAGATAATATTATTTAGTTATATGTCTATAGGTCATAAATGCTTTCATGTATTCATACCACTGCTCAAAATAATAAGATAGGTTAGCATCGAGGAGGATATTGATAAGAGTTTTGTAGGTGAATGAATATTCAAGGTCCCACATAAGGAGTATACGTGGAATGAGCTACTGAAGTTTTGGAAACACTACAAAATGATCATGAAGTGTCTTGTCTACACATTGGGGTTCTCAAATTAATTATTGATGGGACCTATTACTTTTTTAACTTTCTATAAAAATGTTAAATTCATCTTAACCTACTTCATACAACAAACACATATCTAAACCTATTTACATTCAAACACATCTCAATAAGACTCACAAAGCACTGATATTCACATATCAACTCAAATCATCTGAGATCACCTCAACGTCCAAACGCAATCTAAACTTAACAATCATTTTGATGAGGTGAGTTCTGGAGTAGTACTTTGTACTGCGTCCTTTAGTCGAAAAATGAGTCATTTGATAACATTGACAAAGGGGAAATGATTTTTCAGAGGGTCCAAATTTTCATCTTAGATAACCAAATCGAAAACACACCCTTGACATAGTTTGAGTAAAAAATTTACCACACTCAAAGAAATTGGACTACTTGCTGAGAAGAAGATAGCTGTGAAAAAGGGTACTGAAGTTGTGAGCTGAATGGGACATCATTGAATGAATGATTGTTTGGTACGTAGATTGACAAGGATATTCAAGTCCATCAATAATGAAAACATCATGCAATGATTTCGAAGTATAGAAACTCATGAAGTACAGCTTCCAGGTATTTAAATTCTATAAATGATAATTTTCTTGAATTTTTTGTTTTTATTTTGTTAGTTAATTTTTAATATTTGTTTAGTAGTTTAATTTCAATTGTATTTTTCAAACTAACAGAACTGAGAGCAAATTGTTGCCGTCAGCTCGATTCAACACTCCTAATGTTGTGAGTGGATCAAGAATAAAACTTGGCATCTTACATGATCTACCCACAATTTAGATTTTACTGGAGAAAAAAAAAAAAAAAATAGGAGAGATTTGATAGTGATAGAATGTGAGAAAATACATCAGCTCAACTAGAGAAAATCCATTATGCTCCATTGACTTTGCTTATGTTAATAATTCCACTTAAAAGTGGAGTTTCCCTGTTGAGGCTGCTGCTGCAGACACAGTTCCCCTAGCCATCATGAGAGATGTATTAGCTCTTAAACAAAACAATTTTTTTAGTCAAATAATATATGAATCCCTCTGTCTTGTCTCATTCTTATTGGAGACACCATGATTTAATTTTCAATACTAACTGTCATTTGTATCATGATTCACACTGGCATATACATCTATATATATAAATAATGTCTCAACTTGGTTTTGAATGTACAGAACAAAGCAAAAATGAAGCAGCTTGTAGCTCTGTTCTTGGTTGCTCTAGTGGTTGGGACCAGCTCTTGCTTGGCAGTGCCGTGGAGAGCTATGTTGGGTGGAGCATACCGACAAGAGCAGCAATACCATGGTCAGAAAGGGACAGCAGTGGAAGGTGGAAGAGAAGAGAGCAAAGTTCAGTACGCGGATGGCAACATCGACAACCATCATAACATACCTAGACAGTATTACAATGGCTGGGGTGGCACTTCTCAAGGAGATAATGGTAATGGTAATAAAGATGGAAGTGGTTAATAAATTGTGGGCATGGAGTATGTGATGTGAACTATATGATGTATGTATATCTAGAGGGTTGTTGCAGGTAGTTTTGTTTTGGGTCTCTGATGCCTTCTTTTAAGGCTTCTACTCTCTCTGTAATTTGCTTACAGCTTGCAATGTTTTTTGACAATCTAGTTTTTTATTAATGTTAATTCACTAATTTTTCTCTTTTAAATGGGGAATCATATTTTCTCCATTTCAGATCGGGAAAAAATCTATTCATCATTCATTTTCTCATCATCTCATGATGTGGCATTAGATGATAGGTTTACAAGTGAAATATAATAAATAGTTTACAATCATCTAATATCACATCATAGAATGATGAGAAACTGATGAGAATTTGAATGATGAGTAACATTACTCTTCAAATCAATAAGTGCAAACTATTTGGTGATTTGATATTTTAATTGTAAATAGCTCGGTGCTTTATTTTTGCAAATTATTTGGATTTTTTTTATGCATTTCATTAAAGTTGCATGAAGGAAGAAAATATCATAAACAGTAGAAAATTGCATCACAAAGTTTCCTGCATCTCAATTCCCAAATCTATGCCTACCGTAGATCGGAATCAGTTCTACCTATCTATGGTAGGCATAAGTGGTATTACCAGTATATTGCACTCCAGATCCCGGTAGGCATAGATGGGTAAAACCGTAAAACCATTTATGCCATCACACAATAATCATATTAAATTAAAACTTAATCAAAAGTCAGTACTCAAAAGTCATTCCATTACACAGAGCAAACACCAACTTACCCATCAAGACCCTCACTCTGAAGCAAACACAACCCCACTGTCCCAATACCCATCAACCACAATCATAGCAATAATTGAAAGAGTATTACTACTGGATCATCTGAAACGTACTGTTCAAATGACTTTCTTGACGTGACACCATCATGTAATGCCATTTGATTTTTTAAAAAAATAAAAAAACATCTTCAAAATAGAAGGGCGTCCAATAACATAATATGAAGATTAAAACCCTAAATTGTCTCTCACTTTTGAGTTTATATTTTTTTTATTTTTTTAATAAACTACATGACATCACATGGTGGCACCATGTCAAGAAGACCATCTGAGTAGTAACGAGTAATACTACTTATCATCTCAACTTTTATTATCCTTCCATCATCCTATGATGTGACATTAGGTGATTAAAAATTAACTATCACCTAATGCCACATCATAGGATGATGGGAAGATGATGAAAGTTGAGATGATGAATAGATTTTTTCTTTACACTAAATGGATAGCATCCATTTCACTTGAACTAGAGAATATTCTTACAACCAAAAATGGATACAACTTACATGAGAAAAGCTGAGATGGTAGAAGATAAACTATTCTTGTTTAAACATCAGTTAGACATTTCACAGCTGTTATAATTTTAAAGTTTGGACGCACTTATGCCGGCATACATCACATTCTCTAACCAGAATTTTGAGAATATCTGGAAAATTAGGCGTTTATGGGCAGAGCATAGCTAGCAAATGAAAGCAGGTTTTTTACAACTAAAATTAATGTGAAATTCCCGAGTATCGCATACAATGATGCTGCGTCAATTATAATTTTTCCTTCTTACAGCCCTCCCGCCAAGACTAGGAGGAGCACCTTTACTTGCAGAAGGAACCATGGCAGGGGTAACTTGTCCTACGCATAAATTCTTCGAGATGCGCACTCTTGGATATGGATGAATTTTGGCTAGCTCAAGAACTCTGCGTAGCAAAGAACTAGGTAAGGGCCGCAAGGAATGTTCCTGCTTTTGCTCAACCTGTATAGACCATGCAATTATCATTATCATTGTAGCAAACGAGCTCAGAAAACACTTGCAATGAACAAGTGAAATTTATTACAGCAAAGCAGCATTAAGTCTCGTTTGATTACGCAGTTCAGATGAGATGAGTAGTTGAAAGTTAAATAAAATATTGTTAAAATATTATTTTTTTAATATTATTTTTATGTTGGGGTTTGAAAAAGTTGAATTGTTTATTATATTTTGTGTGAGAGCTTGAGAAAGTTGTAATGATGAGATGAAATGAGATGTTTTGTGTATCCATGAAGCACAAGAATGGTTGAAAATTTTCACAAGTTTAGGGAAAAGAAACCTATATATGCAAATAAGTAAAATAAGAAAACTAACCCCTTTCTTGTTTGGCTTTTGTGCACCGCTAGCTCTCAAAAGATTTCTCCATTTGTCCTACAGCTTGCACAGACAGACAGTAAACAAAACCTGAACTACAAATACAGCTGCTTAATTGAAAAAGGCACTGTAAAATACCCTAAGATCAATGGGTGTGCGATAAGCAGAAGTCGAAAACAAGAGCCTTTTTATATCAGTCCATCGGCCAACTCCATGTTCTGATATCCCATCCACCAACTTAATCACTTCGGAAGGAGTCCACATCCTTTGATGCTTCCTCCTATCATGTTTTATAGATATTTTTTTGGTCACACGGTCATCTTCCGATTCAGAGGAGACAAGTTCCTTGTCAGATTCAATCTCCTGTACAGAGTGATATATACATTGTTGATATTATATTCTGAAACTACTGCATTATATGACAGATTGATAAATGGCTGCATTATATGAACTGACAATTGGGCATGCCAACAAAGTCATGAAAACGTGTAGGTGTGCATAAGCTCAAGCACACACCTGACAGATTTTTTGTTTTTTATTTTTTTAGTTTTGGTTGAGAGAATTTTTATGAATCTTCATGATTAATGAAACACAGAATCTGGTGGTCTAAAAATTTTCCCTACCGATATTGACACCTGTTTCTGTTTCTTTGGTCGTCCCTGCCACCCCCGAAATTGAGACACTGCTGGAACACTGATACCACCTAAAGATTTCTCCTCAGGAATTACAGTTAATGCTCTGCGTCTCATACCAGCAGAATATTTTTCTCCCCGCTTCATAAAGTCCAACTTTTTATCTGAAAATTCTTCAATGTACCTCCGAGTCGGCTTACGCAATCTCTTCTCACCCCCAGCAGATGAGATACCACATGCTAAAAGATTTTTACCACTATTCAAGTCATCAACTTTTCTTAACTCTAATGAAGTAGAGTGGATACTGTCTTCATCTTGTGGTCGACACCCACATTTGCTCACTAAGCCACCATGTAACTTACAAGTTGCTGTCTTGTTAAGAGCATCATTCTTACATTCAGATTCGAGAATAGTTACAGATGATGATTCTGAAATGCCAACAGCACCATTACTACTTCCACTTAATCCAGGAGACCGACTCTCTGAACTTGAGTTCCCCAAACGTGATCCTTTGCTATGACCCAAATCCAATTTGGTACCGTTCTCAGCAAACTCAATGTCTGTCCTTGGAGACGACAAAGGCAACAACACATTACATTGACGGTCATCAGATCAATTTACAATAGATGAAAAGCACACATTATAAAAACTTACCCAGAAGAAAATCATCACATTCACATGCATTGGAGAGACCATTTGTTGCATCCAGATCATCCACTTCATCAATTTCATCCAGCAATCCATCAAGGACCTACTAAAACAGTAATCAGAGATGAATCACATAAACAAAGCTCTAAAAAGGCTCACAAATTGTTGAGCTTGAAGCAGTATCAGATAAGGAACCGCATAGTTCACAAAGGGTTGAAAATTCAAGCTTACATCAAGCCAAAATAATAATAATTATAACAACATAAAACAAACTAACTTTTGCAAAGAAAGGATGTATTACAGAAACAAAGAGAAGATTGTAGAAAAATAATAGTTGTGGCGTGATGTTTAAATATACGCCAAAAGAGATACATACATCAAGTTGTAAGTCTTCTCCTTCCTGAGTAGCATTAGAATCCAAACCACCTAGAGTTGAAGAAAAACATTCACCAGTATTAGAAATATACACCAAGAAAGGAAAGATCTCTGTGTCAAAGAATAAATTCAACCCCGCATGCGCAGCTCTTGGGATTATCTAAGCAAATATATATTATATCATCATAGGTACTGGCGTAAACTTCATCTTTGTGTTAAATATTAGAAACCCCTAATGCACTAGATTGTGATTATGTATAAGTATGTGTTAAAGAATGTCAGACCGTTTGGTTGAATCAACATTCACTTCGACATCCATATTTTTTTTTTATTGGCACCGGGTGTCCAGGAATAGCGTCCGACTAATCCCAAGGGTGCACTTTGACATCCATATTACTAGGAATGTGATGGCTTCAAGATCTGAATTCTCAAGAATGTTACTAAACCCACATCTGGAAACATTTAGGAATCTGATAGGATCCTTGAAAATAAAATATTCTCATGTTTGGTTTATTCTTAGGCATCCCAACTGTATGATTTATTTTTCTCTTAAAGTGCATAAGATTATCTGATGCAAAATATTTAAAAATTAAATAAAAATAATAAAAAATAAAAACTACATATTAACCGTGGGTTCTCTTTCCTTTTCTGAAATATAAACTGTATATGATGTTTTGAAATATTTACTTTATTGATTTGTTAGACTTGCTTTTTTTATGCATAATAAATAATTTCTCACTTTAAAATACAGATTTTACAAATAGTACTCTCGAGGAGACCGGAAAAAAAAGTTGTATAAAAATAACCATAACAATATCCAACAAGTAAAAAGAAAATTAAACAGTATTGCAACCCATTTTATTTTGAACCACAACAATATCTAATAACAAAAAGAACAAGATACTCGAGTGTATTTTGCATAAAAGAATTTATCAAGTGTATTTTTTCAATTTCAATTGAAAAAAGCTTCCTATGGTAATGGGAATGTAGTTTCTCACCTCTCTAGAGACAAGGGAATCCACACTCTCATCAAAAGGGGGTTTGTAGGGAACGCAAATTCCCGAGGACAAATGAATTTACTTTATTTAAATCCGTCCAAAGAGGTTATCTTTTAAAATTATAAGGAATCCTAAGATAACCACCATCCAAATGATTCTATTTCACTCTTGTTTCACTTTTGTGCTATTTAGGTCATCTTCTGCTACAAATGTTTGAGGGGGGGAAAACGAAACGGTACCTGTGAGAGGAAAATTTTAGTCTGGGAACAATGTTAATGACCTGAAGAAAACATGTCAAATCTGCTCATTTGAAGAAGGCAGACAAGACACAAGGGGTGTTTAAGAGTAGTCTTAAAAACTTCTATCTTCTTCTCTATATCGAAACATGAGGAACTTGAAATAAATATTTTTCAGAAAAAAACAACTGAGAACTCATAAATTACCGTTATTTGTTAGTCCATACTCAAATCCACAGGAGAAATCTTCAATATGCAAGCGTTTTCCCAGACTAACATCACCAAAACTTAAGACACCATCAACCGAAACGTGCTCAGTCTTGGGTTCTGCAAATAAGTGCTCAACTTCAATTGTTTCATCCTCCAATGTAGAAACAGACAATTCATCTTCTTTTACCTAGGAAAACACACAATCAAAGGACATAAAAAAGGACAGAGTCAAAAGATGCATGCAGTGAAGGAATTAAACTAAAGGTGGAGCAACAGCCAAGCATGTCAAGCGAAATGAATTCCGTTCTTATGACTTTGTGGGAACAATTTTTTCCTTTTAAGTTAACATTAAGAAGGTGATTATACTTGAAAAGTGGCAACTCAAACTTTCTGATAAGTAATATAATCTTATTTAAAAAGCACAGAAGTGTGCAACAATGTGGCCACTCAAACTTCATATTAATTATGACATGCATCGTGCAGGAAAACTTACTCTAGAACCACAAATACTCTTCCTTGTGCCAACATCATGTAGAAATAAATTCAAAGATATGTTCCATGTTGAGTAAACCTCTCCTACCAACACGATTCTCAAGCCTATTATAACTCACGAAAGTGGAGAACTACTTAGAGAGAGGGAAGTGGTGTCAAAAGTTACACAACCAAGCCCTTATCCAAATATAGATTATTAAAAAAAGAAAAATCCATATCCAAAGTGAGTGATCCAGTAAGTGTTTTACAATAACAACAGCAACTCCTTTCATTTTTGCAAAAACACTGCTTCAACTTCTATAAAACCTTTTGCACTCCTCGCTTCAACTTATTCGATGTCTTATTTACCTTGGATTGCATGAACCATCATTTTGTAGTTTTGGACCAAAACGCACTAGCTACAATCCAACATCATTAATCCCACCAGGTTCTAACCCTTTCCTTTTTGTTGACAGACAGGCTTCCAATCATAGTTATGCTACTTATCATGAGAATTCTGTAATCCCTTGTTACTGTACTGCACTTATAGTGAGAGCTTCTTCTGAGACTTCATGAAGAAGCCAAGCTTAAATGCTTTAAAATTTCTAGTGTTTTCCTTACCGTTCAGAATGAGTTCAATGAGGACTTATCATTCGTTCCAGAGCAAAGCAACAATAAGCATGGAGTAACAGATAATATAGGTGACTATCTATGCAAAATGGTGGTAAAGCAAACAATCTCTTGGATCTTATGATTAATTGTAGCCATAGTACGGTTCAAATCACCAACAATTTATAAAAAAAAATCCAAATAAAACCATACTTACATATATTGTAAAATAGTAGTAACGTATGTAAATCCTCACCTCGCAAGTTTCAGTATGGGAAGAAAAATAAGTGTTGCGACAAATTTAAAAAACAATCAGTCAAGTTTGAGTGCAGATTGCATAACTATAAAAAAGATATTCTCACACTCTAGCACTGCCTCGTTTGGTTATGCAGTTTAGATGAGATGAGATGAGATGTTTTGTTGAAAGTTGAATAAAATATTGTTATAATATAATTTTTTAATATTATTTTTGTTTTAGGATTTGAAAATGTTGAATTGTTTATTATATTTTGTGTGGGAGTTTGGGAAAGTTGTAATGGTTATATGAGATGAGATGGAATGAGATGGTTTGGTTTTGTGTAACCAAACCAGCTCTTTAATGTTGGCAACCTTCTTATGCAAATGTGCTTCTCATCCAATTCATTTAGGCTCTTACAATTGGTCTTACAGATTCAAACATAGTGTTCTAGGTTAGGGTAGAGTAGGGGTTTCAATTTGAAACCCTAATCAAGTATAGGGATTCAAATTGAAACCCTAAACTAATTTAGGGTATCGACCTGAGACCTCAATCTAGTGTAGGGTTTCAATTTGAAGCAGGGGAGTTCTCAGAGGGATAATCTGATGTTGTTAAGTTTTCAGAGGGATAATCTGCTGTTGTTTTCTGTGTACTACACCAAAGTTCTATACCTGTTGAAAAGATGAACAATGCATAAACAGTGATGCCATTTTATCCCATTAATTTGTAAATTTTATTATTGCAAATATCATTTTTCATTCTTATCTAGTATAAAACTCTATGTATATATGTTCATATTAAGACTAGTAAATGAAAAAAAGAACTTTTGAAAAAAGTATATTTTTTCAAAACGGCAATATCCTCAAATAAATTCGTGGTACAGACTATAGAGGGCAGTATTGCTTCAATGAAAGCATCATAACACCTTAATGGCTATTATTGTTGGAGGATAGATAGCAAATGGTGCTCCCAATTCCTTGAATTCAACTTGAATCCCGAGCCAAGGTGTAATGCCTGTAACTCACAGACACGTGCTTTCTGATTCTGTCACAACCTACGAACTAGAAGGCGCTTGGGATGAAGTCTTCCTAGAAGTCAAGTGTTTGAGAAAGTACCAAGTCAAACAATGGAGTATCCAAGTCCAAACACCAGCACTAGTGTTACGTCCCCTACACCTACCCTTACCCAAACACCCATGGGTCCACCAAAGAAAAAAACCATCTCTCACGTGTGGGAACATTTTACAAAATTCAAGGATGGTAACCCTAATGACCCACAAGAAAAATGTAATTGTTGTGGTGTTGTTTATAGTTGTCACTATAAATGACATGGCACTTCCCAAATGAAAGATCATTTAGAAGAACAATGCACAATGCAAGAAGAGTCCTATAAGACGTTGACTGCTTGAAAAAAATCAATTTAGATTGGGGATTGGACTTAAAAAGATGACGAATGGGAGTAGTAGGGATAATACATTGAAGGAGTTTGTGAAGTTTGACCCGAAGAGGTGTAGAAGGTCTTTAGCTCGTAAGATCATAATTTACGAGCTACCATTTCGAGAGGGGTCACCGGCCCATACGGAACGGGGCTAGGGCCGGGGCCGAGGGTCCGTAATCGCCACGCCCCCCCCCCCCCCCTGTGGGGGCCTAGGATAGAGCTTCCCCAAGTTTTTGGTGTTGGGCAAAGCATGTAGTTTTGGGTATTTGATAAGCACTAAAACCCTTTCCCAACATTTACTTCTCGCTCTTTTAAAAATAAAGTGCTTACTCTATTGTGCTAAAGACTACAACATTGTTCATCAACATTTAGCAACTTCACAAGCTTACTCCCTCCATCACCAAATACACTTTCCTTAACATTGATGATAAACTCATCTCACTCTCTCCACCAACAAGCCCACTTTCATTGACATTGTACATTCCCTTTCTATCACCCCATAGATCTTGTTTATATCTTCCTACATTTCTCTTTGATGCACACTTGCTCAACCTGTATTAGAGTATATATTGTAACACCCCGCTCCCCAAGTTTAAGAATAAAATCACTTTTAGAAATTGTCAGGGAAGCCGAGTGCTACTACTAAACCTGACTTAAAATTTTTTTTTTTTCTAAAAGAAGCGCCAAGTACAAAGATTCCTTATAATAAATAAAATCGTTTTGAATTAAAATACCGAAATCGTAAATGAGAGTGCACAGAAGCATTTATTAAAATTTCGTAGTTTGTGCCATAAAAAATCATAACTTAAAATCTCTGTACATAATCTAGGCCAATGTCACGCCTCTCTGGACTAACTCTCGTTCTGCAGCCCTACCTTCATAAATATTCTAACCTGGGGTGGTTTAAAAACATAAAACAAACTAAAATGAGTCGATGACTTAAAAAAAAACTCATCATAACGTAAGCATACTTAACATAAGGTTTTTCATAAAATATTTCATGCTGAGAACTTAAAATCATGATCGTTCATACGTATGTTATGGCATGCATGACTTATCTTGACTCATCTAACTTATCTTACTTATCATACTAGCCCACACACTTAACCATGTATACAAGGTTGTGGACCACGTTTAACTCCGTGGCTTGCACATCCACTCATAAATCGTATTGGCACCATACATCTAATGGTCATCTTATTAACTACTCTGAGTTTGTCTTACGCTTGATCTTATGAAAGCTTATGTGTCTTATGTAACATGAGATGTATGAGATGCATAATACATACATAACTATAATATGTAGACTAAAACATGATGAATGACTTACTTGCAAATATCATGACATGCATGGTACATAAACATTGACTTTCAAAAAACTAGCTTTAATAATATATATAATTAGCTAACGTAAGTTAATCCTAATTTAAGATCAAGCTACTTACCTCGCAGCGTTAATCCAAAATTTCCAGCATGAAATCGATCACGAGAACTAGAATGAGAGAGAAAACGTGAGAGAGGTTGTGAGAGGAATGAGGCAGTCGGCTATTGGCGTGGTGAACGTGGTGAACGTGGGACACGCACTGTGTTGGACTGGGTATCTTGGGTTGCACATATGGAGGTTTATAATTTTTTCTAAATAACACACGGAAGGGAGATACCTATATAGAGATTTGAGTTTGACTCGGTTAATACATGTAGTGACACTAATCTACTAAACACTCAATCATGATCATCTAAGAAGAGAGTTTGAATTTAAAAGCATGATTTAGAAGTTCATTCAATGTAGGATTAGCAGTGACTGAAACCGTGTACAAGACTTCAATTAGTGATGATTTAAATTGAAATAAATTTTTAATGACCGATCTTTAAGTTTTTAAAGGAATCTAACTCATTCAATAATAAATGGGATTTAACCTAGTTATTGATCCTAATTAAAACTCTTAATCAACCTCAATAATTTATCACTCATGGATTTATCCAATATGACCTATTAAATATAATTTAGGCCCAACAAAAATTATCAATATTTCAAATTTAGAATTATTGGATTGGGTCATTACATATATAAACATCATAAAATATTTAGTTGGTATTCCATTTCATTTTCTGATATCAGCATCATAAGTGAGGACACCCCCAAACTGTTTCAAATTGTGAATCTTCCTAATCACCGCAACAAACCAAGCCTCTGTTTCAAATTGTTTCTTCTAATACCACTCTTTATGAAAATAATTTTTTAAGAATGGGACATGCAACGTTGAAGATCTTGCTCATTGAGATTTGAATTAACAATAAAGGAGACATCCTAGGCAGAAAACAAATTTAATATCTGCATTAACTTGCCCTAGTCATCCAAAGACAACAAAAAAAGCATGGGTAAGGAATCCGAAACAGGTGCGGGAAAATACTGAAAGCTGCCAATTCTAAATACAGAAATTTCGAAGAAAATCATTCAAATATTAAATATTTCGAAAATCAATTCGCCCATGTTACCTAAAGCCAATGTATTAAAGACAAATATGTTTGGCTGCGTAGAAAATGAAGAAAACGAGAGAAAATAAATGATCAAATATTATATTCTTTCTTAACTAGGCCCACAGAAAAGCAAACCATTTAGGGCCGCCATAGAGTCATAGACACATTTAAGAGAAGACATAGATATATATATATATATATATATATATAACAACTTACCAGTATAGAACTATTTAGCAAAGTTGTGTCAAGCAAGTCCGTTTTAAGAAACTAAAACAAAAATAAAATAAAATAAAATAAAAAGGAGAAAATATAAACTCAAAACCGAAGTTTCTATCATTTTTTCCTTCCTTTACTCCGCAAGCAAACAGAAAATTAGAGAAAATGGGAAAAAGTAATATAAAAATCCGTACCTCATTCATCAGTAAAGTTACCCCTGCAAGCTCAAACTCTCCGATACGTGAGCTCAGAAAATCTAAACCAAAAATAAATAAACAAATCCAAGATCTACCTAAACGAAGGTAGAAAGAGGACGAAGGGGAGATCTGAGCTGTGTGAGCAAGCGAGAGATGTCAGAGAAATTCGAGCGAATGTTCGAAACCAAAAAGCCTCAGACCCGCCAAAAAGCGACACGAAATTGGGGCGTTCGCTGACGTAATTGAAATATACGGATGCTGCTTTGTCAACTAAGGAGCGGTTTGGATCGACAGATTGAAATGATTCGTAAATAATAATAATATTTATAAGTTAGAATTTATGAATAATAATAAAAATTTAAAAAACAATCCAAATCCGCTCTAAATCTTAAGAAAATGTCAGTACCATTGACAATATCCACGTATTTTTTTAATTTAATAATTAAAAAAGTATTTTTTAATATTTATATGAAATTTGTTTTTTAATAATGTTATATTCTTTAAAGATTCTTTACTTCTAAAAACTAACTTTAATTAATAAGGATGTTTATCATTTTGTAGAACTCTTAGAGGTAATTTATTCTTTTAGGGGGAATTTATTTTTTAGAGATTAGAACTTTAATAAGGATCCATGCTGCTAGATGCATCTGGCCCTCCAGCGGAGTCAAGGGACGGAGGATGCCCAAGTCCAACCCCACCCTGGTTTTCACAAACCCCGCATATAATATATATTAAATATATTTATGTACTTGTATAAAAAAAAGCAGTCATAAAATGACATCGTTTTGCATACTCTCCTTCCCTGGCCCCTTCTCTCAAACTCTCTCTAACTTTTGATCTCTAAAATCTCTCTCTCCCCCTCTCTCTCTCTCTCTCTCTAGGGTGTAAATCGATCGGTCTGGCTAGGTCCAGTTCGGGAGGTGATGGACAAAAATCATTTTTCCTGAATTAGACCGAACTGAACATCTATAAGAACCGGACCGGTAACTATTGGTTCAGTCCAGCCCAATTATTTTTTTAAATTTTATTTAAATTACTAAATTAAAATTAAGTGAATTATTAATATATATTATATAACTAACTAATTAAAAAATAATTAATTATAATTTTATTGATGATATTAATTGATAATTTGTTACTAACTTAGAGTATGTCAATGTATTATAATAACTATCTATATATTAAACATTTTAGTTTTTACATTTTGTATATGATTAATAAATAATTGTATTAGGTATTTTACAAAAATTTAGAGGTGGGCAGCGGGGGCCCGCCCCTACTCCGCCCCCGCATGGACGGGCTGGCTACCCTGCACCGCCCATGCCGACGCGAGGCATGGAAGACCCTTAGCGGGGGCTGGCTAACCCCAGCGGGGCCCTACCTCGCACCCCTCCCATATTTAATATAAAAAATTATATTTTTAATATTTATATAAATATATTGTATATAGATATATATAATTTATTAAAAAAATTGAAGTTGAATTCAAGTTAATAGATTGCTTTGGTCTCATAAACCAACCTCTATATAAGAGGTCAATGAAATACAATAGTTAAAGTAATGTGAGATTTACCCAGCCCCCGCCACCAGGATTGGGGTTGGAAACCCTCCCCCTGCATGGTGCGAGGTGGGGGGCGGGGAGGGGGTGTCCCCGCACTGTATGGTGCAGGTAGCACTCCTACGAAAATTTATCTAATAAATTAGAACTTTAATTAGATGTAGATGTTAGTAATTAGTTAATGGTAAATTGGTGATAGGTTAGTTAATTGATATTCATATCATACATTAGTTAATTACATTAATATTAATTTGTAATTACAATTTACATATTTAAAATTTTATATTGTAAATAGTGATAAATTAAATGAAAATTACATAATTAATTATACAATTATTATATAAATAATATATATATAATTTTTTTTATTTTACTATTCAGTCGGTCCAGTCTGGTTCAGAGTGGAAAAACCCCATCCCGGAACCGAACCGAAAACTTTCAGTTCTGTATTTCATGGACCGAGATCAACTGTTCTCAATCTCGGTTCGGTCCGGTCAGTTTCTCAATTCCAGACTGACCAACTTTCATCCATATCTCTCTTTCTCTCTCTCTCTCTCTCTCTCTCATCTTTGTCTGCTCCATCTCCATCCATCCATTGTACGCACTACACCTTCACCGCCGTTATGCATCTTTGTCACTGAAGGTAAGTTAATTGAATCCGAAGTGTGTATTTTTTTTTTTTTTTTTTTTGTTGAATTATGGAGTTTGGATGAAGGATGGGATTAAATGGAGGAGTTGGAGGATGTGATTCTGTCATTGTGAATTATATGTTGTAGAGATTTGATTTGTGCATGTGTTTTGATGTTTGCATTAATTTTTTTGTGTGATTTTGTGACTTTAGGGTTTCAGATTAGAACCGTAAACTAATTTAGAGTTCCAATCTGAAACCTTTAATTATGTTAGGGGTTTCAAGATTGAAACCTCTAAATTAGTTTAGAGTTTCAGATTGGAACCTTAAACTCTGAAACCCAAAATTAATTTAGGGATTAATTTAAGGAAACCCTAAATTAAGTTAGGGTTTATTAGCCATCATGTTCTTTCTTATTATTTCCTATTTTATTTTCTTTTTCTTATTTCCTTGACTTTCTCTACTTTATTTAATACTCGCCAGCACATTCTCTTCAAAGATTGGGCTTTTATATCTGTTCAACTTCATTTGGTGCATGAGGGTCGTTTGACTCTCTTATGCTGCCTTAGCAAACCAATTTCTTAGATAAATCTTCTCATCCTTCCTCTATTTTTTGCTAATTCCCATCAATAATCGATTAAGGCAATGCTCAATTGACGTGAAGTACAATGTCAATATCTCTGTATTATCCCAACTTGTCATGGCAACATGCTACATTGTAGCTTGTGCATTCATTTCCCATTCATGCAAGACGCACTTGTCGTAGACTTATAGCTCAATGAGAAAACCTCTAAATTAGGACAAATTTGAAAATTAATTGTATTTACTCTAAGATATTACTAATATAAAATTACATAACTAAATCTTTTTTCCTCAAGCGAAAACTGCATAACTCTCATTTGTGCATGGGTTGCGTCAGTTGTGTGTGGAGGAAGAGGGCTGAGTTTTGGACGATGCAAAGCTTGGTGGTTCTCTGTGCAGGGTTGCGCACACACGGGATTCGGTGGTTTTCAACATGGTTGACTTGCAATGTGGTTGCGTTGCGTGAACACATTTGGTAGTTGCTTTGGCTCTCGGTGAAAATTAAAGTAGCTTACGGTTTGGGTGTGTAATGTTCAGCTTGAATAATGGAGGTTGGTGGTTTTTGTTGTGCAGATTGTGGCTTGAAGAGAGAGACATTGAAAATGTGCATGAGATCAGGGGCTTGTTGAGAAAATAAAGTAGACTTGCATCAACCCTGGTTTTGTAAGGGAGAAAAATAGTGGATGCTAACAAGTTGGACAGACACACATATATATAGATATGTATATAGGGTAGTCTGGTTTAGAAATTTAGGGCAACAAGAACTGTAGAATTTTAACCCTGTTGGAAGATATTTCTATTGGAACGTGAATCCTAGTGATAAGTGGAGAATGGTTTAGAGTTATGCAGAAACCAACATGTAACTCTAAACCATGCAATGGGCCGAATGGGTTTGGGTTTATTTCATGGGCTCAAAATTTAGTAATTTTAATGAGTCTAATCTTGACTCCACTATATGCTCAACTGTCTAATAAATATTTTTTTTGGACTTTTAAAACTAATTACTGGGCCAATAAAACTTCCTAAAAAATATTATTGGACTGGGTTGTTACATTCAGACTTCGGATTATGTAAACTACTCTTTTTTTTATATATATAGGTAACCGACTCTTTTTTTATGGAAAAAAGTAGCAAGTTTTATTAAGGAATCTCACTTCTTACAGGAGAGAGAATGCAACTAGATACCTCTTCAATATTAATAACATCTCTTGGAATGCTTAGAGCCTCCATGAGATTACAGTTAGAAATATAGTTTTGGCTTTAGAGCTTTTAGCCATAGACTTTGTTTTTTAGTTGTTCTTTGTTTTTTTTTTAATATGAAAACATAACCTATATTAAGGATTAAACCAAAGTTTGGATACAAGGTGGAACAAAATCAAAAGAGGTGGTATAACCACTAATGCTAAGAGCATCCTTACTTAAGGCATGAGCAACTGAATTGTTTGCTCTTACAATGTGCCTTACTAACCAAGAATCAAAAGAGTTGAGAGTAGATCTTGTGTCTGTTAACAACTGCCCTAAGTAGGTGAAATTGTCTGTAGAAGAATTAAGACCTAAAACCACCTGCAAGGAGTCACCCTCCATGATGATATCTCGATATCCAATGGACTTGCAAAACAAGGATGCCTGAAGTGCATCATAAGCTTCTGCCATTAAAGGATCAGGATACAAAGCATGTTGCATTCTGAGGGTGGCTAGCACTTTCTCTTCACAGTCTATAATAACTGCACCCACTCCCACTCTAAAAGCTACTTTGTCAAGTGTTGCATCCCAATTCAATTTTAACCTTCCTTTGAGTGGGGCTTCCCACTCTGTGTGCTGTTGTAAGTTGATAGCATGAGCCTTCTTTTGCTGAGAGGTCTGTTGTAACTCTTCCATCAGGTATATAGCTTGCTGGACAATCTTGGTTGGGTATATAAATAGATTCTTGAAGACCATGTCATTCTTCCTTTTCCATATAAACACTGTTGTTGAGGCAAAAGACATCAGTTCCCTCAGGTTCTAGAGTTTCAACAAAGCCTTCGACAATATCTTTGAATTGCTGGTAGTGAGGGCTTGTTCTCTGCAGTTTCCTAGTGCTCAGAGCCCAAACATCCCTAGCTGAGGGGCATTCCTAAAGGATATGCTTAACAGTTTCATGTTCCAGCTTACAAATTGGGCAAGCAAGGTCCACAATGACTTTTCTCTTTAGTAGATTGGCTCGAGTGGGCAGATCATTGAGGCAGGCCCTCCAAAGGAAGTTTTTAGTAGCATTAGGAATGTTCAGGTTCCATAATTTGGTCCAAGAAACCTGTAGTGTGGTTAGCCTTTATGATTGTCCTAGTTGTTGGTCTTCCAATTCAGTTAGCAGATGATAAGCACTTTTTATACTGAAATCTCCTGAGGTGGTACATCTCCATATTAGTCTATTAGGTTTAGGATAGGGGCTGAGAGGTAGGGTTTTGATGAGGTCTGCTTCCTCCTAAGTGAACACAGAAGAAACCAAGTCTCCTTTCCACTAGTTAGTTGAATAGTCGATAGGAAATGAGACTTTTGTATCAGCTTGCATAAACTTGATAGAGCTTTGAGGCTTGTAAGAGGACTACCTAGGAAGCCATTTGCCATTCTAGATGTCAATAGATTCCCCATCTCTAATTCTCCAGAATAGGCCCTTATTGAGGAGATATCTAGCAGTTAGGAAGCTTTACCAAAGGTATGAAGAGTTCTGGCCTAGCTTAGCAGAGAGGAAGGAGCTATTATGAAAGTATTTCTCCTTTAAGACCTGTGCAGCAAGTGAATCAAGTTTAGAGACAATTCTCCAACTTTGTTTAACTAGTAGAGCTAAGTTGAAATTTGCAAAATCTCTTAATCCCAGCCCACCTTGGCACTTGGCTCTCTTCATTTGATTCTAATGTATCTAGTGTATCTTGAGTTCCTGAGCTTGTTGCCCCCACCAGAAACTTCTTACCAATTTGTTCAATTCTAGGCCAAGTTGCTTAGGTAATTTGAAAATGCACATGTTATAGGTAGGGATGGCCTGGATGATGGCTTTAATGAGAATTTATTTTCCTGCTTGGGAAAGAAACTTGTTCTTCCAATTAGAGATGCTCACAGCTTGCACCTTGTCTATGATACCTTTAAAAGAATGAGCTCGAGACCTTCCAATGAGAGCTAGTAGGCCTAAGTATTTCTCATAGGAGTTGGTGCCCCTTATGCCTTCAATGTTGATGATGATCCCCTTTGTTTCTTCTCTAGTGTTTTTGCTTAAATATATTGAAGGTTTTTCCTTTTTTGGCCTCTGACCTAAGGCAAACTCATAGGATTCCAACAAGTAATAGAGTTTGATCCATTTAATAGAGTTGGCTCTGCAAAAAAGAAGGTTGTCATCGGCAAAAAACAAGTGGTTAATAGAGAGTTTGTTCCTTCTTATGGGAAGACCAGTGATGAAATCAGAATCCTCAGTTTTGTTGAGCATGCATCTGAGAACTTTTGTGCACATGATGAAAAGATATGGGGATAAAGGATCCCCCTGCCTGAGCCCTCTTATGGGAACAAAACTGTCTTGAGGAACACCGTTGAAAAGGAGAGAATGAGACACTTTCCTTACACACCTCAGTATTAAGTCTATCCAATTTTGTTCAAAACCAAATTGCTGCAGGATAGATTTTAGGAAGGGCCATTATATCCTATCATAGGCCTTACTCATGTCAAGTTTGAGTGTCATATAACTATCTTTTCTTTTCAATCTGGTCTTCATAGTGTGGAGGGATTTGAAGGCCACTATGATGTTATCTGTGATCAACCTACCAGGAACAAAAGTTGTCTGTGTTGGCGAAATGATCTCTAGCAGAACAAGTTTCAGCCTATTAGCCAAGGTATTTGCAATGACTTTGTAAAACACATTACATAGACTAATAGGCCTGAAATCAATAACCTGGGAGGGGGATGGTTTTTTGGGAATTAGAGTAATGAGGGTTTCATTCAATCCACTAGCCCACCTGCCTTCATTTAGGGCTGCAAGCACAACACTAGTAACCCTTTCACCCACTGTGGACCAATGAGTTTGGAAAAAAAAAAAAGGTAGGAAATTCATCTGGGCTAGGAGAACCCATTGGATTCATACTAAACAGGGCTTTTTTAACTTCAATTGCATTGAAAGGTCAGGATAGGGAGAGGTTCATTTCTACTATGAGCTTCTTAGGCATAGAGGATATGCATTCAGCAATCCCAATGGAGCTCAAGGAAGTGAAAAGGGATTGAAAAAAATTTTGAAAAACTTGACTAATGTCCTGCTGACTGGTGTACTCATGGCCAGACTCATCTTGATCTTGTTGATGGTGTTTTGCTTTCTTCTTTGGCTATCACATTTATAGAAGAAAGATGTGTCCCTATCCCCTTCCCTTAGCCAATTTTGCTTTGCCCTCTATTGCCACTTGATATTTTTTGCATCAAGCAGTGAGTCAACTTCTGTTTGGAGAGCTTTAATGTCATCATACAGTTGGCCCTCATTTGTCTCTTTCACAGAGTTGAGTGTGTCTGTTTTAGTCTTCAGAAGACTCCCATGATTTCTGCTCCATCTTATCAACCCTTCTCTGCAATTCCTAAGGTCATAGATTGTGTTTGTCAATGGGTTTGGCTGGCTAATTAGATTATCCCATGTCTATTTAATCAAGTCCTCACAGGCCTCCTTGTTGCTCCAATTTGCTTCAAACTTGAAGGGTCTCACTTTCTTTGTGCTAGGCAAACTGTTTTGAGTTTTAATGATAAGGGGTCTGTGGTCTGAGGAGGATACTGCCAGGTGGTGGACAGAATGATCCTCAAACTTGGCTATCCATTTAGAGTTGCCAAGAGCTCTGTCAATCCTTTCTTTAGTAAAATTCCCTCCCTCTCTATTATTAGTCTAGGTAAATATGTTTCCTTCAAAACTGTTATGAGGTGGCTTGAATTCTGATTGAACAGTGCATGTGTCGTAAGTTCGCTCGAGCGGAGGTTCACTCGGCTCGAGCGAAGTCAGACAGAGAGCTTCGCTCAACATTCGCTCGACACTCAGCTCGAGCGAAGTCAGACAGAGAGCTTCTGTAACGCCCCAAACCCGGGTGGCTTGGAGAATTTCTACATGTCACTCATAAACATATCTCCCAATACATCCAAAGAATAAACTCCAAAAAAAAAAAACTTCATAAATGGAATCAATCTCAAATCTTCTCAATAATCCCATTACAAACTCCACATAATCTTTACTGCAATAAAGATAAATCAAAGGGGTCCATAACTTCCCGATAATCATAACAAACTAACTAAATATTTCATAAATCTTACTAAACTCAAGACATAAATAAAACCCAAAGATATTAAATCTAAGAACACCAGAAGTCCTTCTTCTACCAACATCTCCTCAGCTTAGACTCAACCAGCATTCTAATCTAGGTCCTCATTTGGACTCACCACATCATCTGAAAAATATTATAATGATAGGGGGGTGAGTCATCAACAACTCAGTAAGCAGAAATTATATGCTAGTGTGCAAACATGAGCATTTATCAAGGAGAGTATGCAGAACAAAATACTTTTCCAGAGTTATCATGCAGAACAGAACATATTTTCAAAATATCCGAGCGATGGTTTTTAAACAAGTAAAACCCATGGTACTTTGGCATAACATAAACTGAGTATCATCGTCAAATCAAAACAGAGCATCAAACAGAGCAGAGACCATGTTTCACCCCCGTGGTAGGGTTGTGCTAACCCCGGTGGCCAAACCAGGCAGAGACAGAGGTGAAATCTTTCCTTTATTCTTCTCGGAGCCCCGAGTGTGCACATAGGAAAGACCACAATAAAACCACTTTGTTTTCAAAGTGGGTGCACTCAGAGACAGAGAAGTTGGTACCAACCCAAACAGAGCAGAGCATAACAGAGCAGAGCAGAGCAAAGCAGAGACAGAGTCAGATACGAAAACCAGTACACCATGCCAAAGGTTTTCAGATGTTGTAACAAAATAATACAGAGTACCAAAACAGAATCAGACAGTTACACACGCTGAACACAAAAGCCAGAACATCTTTCTAAATAAATGCACAACTTTTCATATCCTCAATATCTCTCTTCTTTCCAGATTTCAGAAATCACATGACAGAATTTAGCTCATGTCTACACAATGCATGCCAAAACATATTTTTCCTTTTTCAACAGATTTCATGAATAATGCAGATAAGTGACCGAGGTTGATCTTTATTTTCACAAGTTCCCAACATAACACAAAATATGCAAGTTTTTCATAAAATCAGCCTCAGTCTTATTAACTTGTATAAAACCTAGCATAGGAACCCCACTTACCTGACTCCTGCAGCGTATTATCTATGACTTGAATACGATCTCTATCCGTCTCGCCACCTATTCATAAGATAATATAAACTAAATATTAAAGTCCAACAATACACAATTGGTCTTAAACAACTCAAGACTCAAACTCTAAACCATAATTCAACGAGTTTAATCACACTTAACTAGCCCAATAACAATCCGGATAGCCCACACTTCGACCCAAAATATTCTATACTAAACTCAGTATGCTGGTTATAAGTGGAGATTGATTTGGAACTGAAAAAGTGTTTGCTGAAAGTTGGCTCGACAGTTGGCTCGAGCCAAGTTCGCTCGACAGACCGCTCGAGCGAATGCAAGTCAGAGAGGTTCGCTCGAGTATCGCTCGACACTCCGCTCGAGCGAATGCAAGTCAGAGAGGTTCGCTCGAGTATCGCTCGACACTCCGCTCAAGCCAATGTTCATTTGGCTGTTCGCTCGAGTCGCGCTCGACAGTCCGCTCGAGCGAAGTACGCAGATTTTGCCAACTTAACCAGTTTACACTACACAAAGCACTCTTCTTTCCATTCCCAACTCCATAACATAAAGTATAAACTAATACTTCCAAATATTTTCTCAACCACCAGTCCAACAATTCCACTACAATGAAACTTCAAATAATCCAAACCTAGGACAAAACACCAACCCGAAATACTCACCACGCAACAACCAGAAAAACTCACAAAAAGCTACTCAATCTCACAGCCAAAACAGATACTGCAACAAAATGAAGATAAACCAAACCCAAAACTAAGAAGCAGAAATCGCACGGTTACAGAAGGAGAAACCGAAACTTGGATGAGAAAGAAACCCTTACCAGTCGAAAATGGAGGGGATGCGAATTGATGCCCGTGAGTTGCAGACAGAAATCAAAATGCAAAATGGAGAAAAAACAGAGTGTAGCAGACGGCAACACTCGGGAAACCAGAAGCAACGCAGCAACAGAAATCCATGTGAGGAGGTCTAGGGCAAGGGATTCGGAAACTCAAACTAAAGCCAACAACAAGAAATAAAGATGAAACCGAAAAGAAAAGAGAGACGTGCGCGAGAGAGATGCGGGAGAAACTGAAACTAAAACAGAAAAATGCGGAAAGAAACGGAAGTTGAAGAAGAAAACACTCACCTCAAAAACGACGTCGTTCGGGATTCTCACTAAACACGAAAATGGCTGGGCCATTTTCACGCACTGATCCGGGCCACTTTGATGAAGAGGCAGAGCCTTACAGCTTCTCTCAACATTCGCTCGACACTCAGCTCGAGCGAATTCAGACAGAGAGCTTCGCTCGACATTCGCTCGACATTCAGCTCGAGCGAGTTCAGGCAGAGAGCTTCGCTCAACTCTCGCACAACTGTTGGCTTGAGCGAAGTGCAGAATATCTACGTTCGCTCGACACTCGCTCGACGTTCGCTCGAGCCAATGTTCACAAAAGTGAATTCTCACTTTTCCTATAAATATCAAATGGCGCCCATTTCTCTTCCAACTTCTTCAGAATACATTTTGCTCTTGTTTTAGTGTTTTCTTGAGAGAGGAGTCTAGAGTGAGCTTTGAGAGATAACTTCCTTGTGAAGTTTTGTTGTATTGATTTGTACTCCATCTCTGTTGATAGTGAAATCTTCGATACCGACCCCACCAGTGGACGTAGGCTCATTTTGAGTCGAACCACTTAATTCTTGGTGTTCTTTCTGTGTGATTGTCATCAATTTCTTTCGTTTTAGTTCCGCTACTATACTTCGTGTTAGTCTTAGCTACACTTATTCCCAACAAACTGGTATCAGAGCTTGGCTCAGGATCTGGAGGGATGGCTATGGCTAAGTTCGAAGTGGAGAAATTTGACGGTCAGAACAGTTTCAGTCTATAGCGCATCAAGATGAAGGCTTTACTGCGACAACAGGGCTTGTCAAAAGTATTAGAAGTCTCGGTATCTGAAGATTCTCCGGCTCCTTCGAAAGAAGAAGAAGAAAAGGTACACAGTACTATTCTTTTGTCACTATCTGATGGAGTTTTAAGAGAGGTTGCTGACGAGGAGACTGCAACTGGTCTCTGGTCGGCACTTGAGAATCTGTACATGAAGAGATCTCTCACTAACCGGTTGTATTTGAAACAACGGTTATACACTCTCAAAATGAAGGAAGGTACTCTTATTTCTGAACACCTAGATGAATTTAATAAAATCATTATGGATCTGAGGAACATAGATATTAAGCTTGAAGAAGAAGATCAAGCGTTAATTATTTTATGTTCATTACCCACATCTTTTGAGAACTTTGTGAATTCCATATTGTATGGTAGAAATACAATTTCCTTGGTAGATGTAAAGTCTGCTTTGAATTCTAAGGAGTTGAGGAATAAATTGAGTGTGAAGAACACTAATGAACAAGCTAGTGGCTTGTTTGTTAAAGGGTCCTCAAGCAGGGGTAGATCAAATGATAGGGGTTTAAAGAAGAATAAGGGAAAATTCAGGTGCAGTTCACAAACAACGGTTAGTAAGAAAAACGTCAAATGTCATTACTGCCATAAATTTGGTCACTACAAGAACGAGTGCCCAAAATTGAAAAACAGAGAGGACGACACTAGTTCATCTAATGCCGTTAGTGTTGCTGATGATAGGTCTAACAACCTAGATCTTGTTCTAGCAATAAGCGACTCTAATAGTCGCTTTAGTGACAAGTGGGTCATGGACTTAGCTTGCACTTTCCATATGTGTCCCAAGAGGGACTGGTTCACTAACTATGAATCGGTCAACGGAGGTTCTGTTTTGTTAGGGAATGATATGGGTTGCAAAATTGCTGGAATTGGTTCAGTCAGAATCAAGATGTTTGATGGAATTGTCCGGACATTATCTAATGTTCGACACATTCCAGATTTGAAAAAGAATCTTATTTCTTTGGGTACTCTTGATTCTCTGGACTACAAGTACACTGGTGAAGGTGGAGCTATCAGAGTCAGTAAGGGCTTTATGGTTGTGATGAAAGGAGATAAGACAAATGGTCTTTATTTCCTTCAGGGCTCTACAGTGACAGGTGCAGCTGCAATGTCAGTTTCAGATGATCCAGATACAGATGTCACTCGTTTGTGGCATATGCGTTTGGGTCATATGAGTGAAAAGGGAATGTCAATTCTGAGTAAGCAGGGTTTGTTATGTAATCAGAAGATAGGGAAACTGGATTTCTGTGAACACTGTGTGTTTGGCAAACAGTGCAGGGTTCAGTTCTCTACAGGGGTTTACAGAACCAAAAGTTCTGTGGACTACATTCATTCTGATCTTTGGGGCCCATCTTCCTTCCCGTCAAAAGGTGGAGCTCAATATTTGCTTACGTTCATTGATGATTTCTCACGAAAGGTTTGGGTCTACTTTTTTAAGCAGAAAAGTGATGTATTTGTTAACTTCAAACAGTGGAAAGCTTTGATTGAAAATCAGACGGGTAAGAAAATCAAGCGACTTCGCACTGACAATGGTATGAAGTTCTGCGGAGGTGAGTTTGATGAATTCTGCAGAAATGAGGGTATTGCCAGACATCGTACAGTTAGACATACTCCACAGCAAAATGGGGTAGCTGAACGGATGAACAGGACCCTCTTGGAGAGAGCTCGCAGCATGCTTTCTAATGCAGGCTTGGCTAAGGATTTCTGGGCTGAAGCAATCAACACGGCCTGTTACTTGGTCAATCGCTCTCCAGCCACAGCGATTGGTTTGAAGACTCCGAATGAGGTATAGTCTGATACTCCTGCTGATTACTCAAATTTAAAAGTTTTTGGTTGTCCTGCATATTTCCATGTTAATGATGGAAAACTTGAGCCAAGGGCAAAAAAGGGCATATTCATTGGGTATGCCAGTGGGGTGAAGGGATTCAGATTGTGGTGTACTGATCCTAAATCACCCAAGTTTGTAATCAGTAGGGATGTCACTTTTGATAAAAAAATCCATGCTTAGTCCGAGGAAGGAGAATTCTGAGTCTACAGGACAAGAACAGGATGTTAGAAAGCAGGTGGAGTTTCAGGTGGAAGCATCACAAGGGCTGCCCAACGGCGCCCAAGATCATGCTATTGAAGATGAGCATGATTCTGATTCAAGTAACGGCGCACAAGGTGAGCAAGACTACAGTATAGCGACTGGTAGACAGAGGAGGCAGATTAGACCACCTCAGAGGTATGCTCATGCAGATATGGTTATGTATGCTCTTACTACGGCAGAGAATATTGTTGGTCAGGAACCTTCCAGTTATTCAGAAGCTGTTAAGAGCGTAGAATCTGCACAGTGGTGCGCAACTATGACTGAAGAGATTGAGTCTCTTCACAAAAACCAAACATGGGATTTGGTTCTGTTGCCAAAGAAGGTAAAGACTGTTGACTGCAAATGGGTTTTCAAAAGAAAAGAGGGAATCCAGGGTGATACAGATGCAAGATACAAGGCACGCTTAGTTGCTAAGGGCTTCAGTCAGAGAGAAGGCATCGACTTCACTGAAGTCTTCTCTCCAGTGGTGAAACACAGTTCGATCAGATTACTACTAGCTTTAGTAGCATTGTATGACTTAGAGCTACAGCAACTTGATGTTAAAACAGCGTTCCTACATGGTGAACTTGAAGAGACCATTTACATGCATCAGCCATAGGGATTCATTGTTGAAAACAAGGAAGATCATGTGTGCAGATTGAAGAAGTCTTTATATGGTTTGAAGCAGTCGCCAAGGCAATGGTATAAGCTGTTTGATTCCTTTATGATTGATCATGGTTATTTGAGAAGTAACTATGATAGTTGTGTTTATCATAAGGAATTATCTGATAAGTCTTTCATTTATTTGCTATTATATGTTGATGATATGCTTATTGCTGCTAGAAGCATATCTGACATAGGTTTGTTGAAGACCCAACTCAGAAATGAGTTTGAAATGAAAGACTTAGGTGCTGCGAAGAAGATTTTGGGAATGGAAATCTTCAGAGATAGGAAAGTTGGAAAGTTGTACTTGTCCCAGGGAAAGTACATTGAGAAAGTGCTTCAAAGATTTGGGATGTTTGATTCCAAACCAGTAAGTACACCACTTGCTACGCACTTTAAGCTTTCAGCTTGCCTATCTCCTCAGACAACTGAAGAGGAACAGTTCATGGCTAGTGTTCCTTATTCAAGTGCAGTTGGCAGCATCATGTATGCAATGGTTTGCACCCGCCCAGACATTTCACAGGCAGTGAGCGTAGTTAGCAGGTATATGGCTAACCCAGGTAAGACTCATTGGCAGGCTGTGAAATGGATACTCAGGTATCTGAGGGGAACCCTGAACTTTGGGTTAATATTTGATAGAGATGTCGATCTCAGTTCCAAAGTTACTGGTTTTGTTGATTCAGATTATGCTGGAGACTTAGATAAAAGAAGATCATTGACAAGTTATGTTTTCACTCTGTGTGGGTCAGCTATCAGTTGGAAAGCAACACTGCAATCCACTGTTGCTTTATCAACTACCGAGGCAGAGTACATGGCAGCCGCAGAGGCTGTTAAGGAGGCCATTTGGTTGAAAGACTTGGTCAATGATTTGGGTTTACAACAAGATGGGATCTCAGTATTCTGTGACAGTCAGAGTGCAATACATTTGACCAAAAATCAAATGTATCATGAAAGAACGAAGCACATTGATGTCAGGTACCATTTTCTCAGAGAGATTGTTATAGAGGGTGCTATACAGATTCTGAAGATTGCTACTACAGAGAATCCAACAGATATGATGACTAAGCCAGTTGCAGTATACAAGTTCAAACTTTGTTTGGACTTAATTGGTGTTCGCATTTTGTTATTCCCGTAAGGGATTTGGTGGTGGGGATTGGTTTTTTGTGGTCGGAGGTTTTTTGTGTTTTGGCAGAGTTCAAGCCAAGGTGGAGATTTGTTATGAGGTGGCTTGAATTCTGATTGAACAGTGCATGTGTCGTAGGTTCACTCGAGCGGAGGAGGTTCACTCAGCTCGAGCGAAGTCAGACAGAGAGCTTCGCTCAACATTCGCTCGACACTCAGCTCGAGCGAAGTCAGACAGAGAGAGCTTCGCTCAACATTCGCTCAACACTCAGCTCGAGCGAATTCAGACAGAGAGCTTCGCTCGACATTCGCTCGACATTCAGCTTGAGCGAATTCAGACAGAGAGCTTCGCTCAAGTATCGCTCGACATTCAACTCGAGCAATATCCAAGTCAGAGAGCTTCGCTCGACCCTCGCTCGACACCCAGCTCGAGCGAGTTCAGGCAGAGAGCTTCGCTCAACTCTCGCACAACTGTTGGCTTGAGCGAAGTGCAGAATATCTACGTTCGCTCGACGTTCGCTCGAGCCAATGTTCACAAAAGTGAATTCTCACTTTTCCTATAAATATCAAACGGCGCCCATTTCTCTTCCAACTTCTTCAGAATACATTTTGCTCTTATTTTAGTGTTTTCTTGAGAGAGAAGTCTAGAGTGAGTTTTGAGAGATAACTTCCTTGTGAAGTTTTGTTGTATTGATTTGTACTCCATCTCTGTTGATAGTGAAATCTTCGATACCAACCCCACCAGTGGACGTAGGCTCATTTTGAGTCGAACCACTTAATTCTTGGTGTTCTTTCTGTGTGATTGTCATGAATTTTTTTTTGTTTTAGTTCCGCTACTATACTTCGTGTTAGTCTTAGCTACACTTATTCCCAACAAAAACCAAGATCATTAAGATCACAAAACTCAAGTGCTTCCCTAAAATCCACAATCTGCATATTGGATCTGATGCAACTCCCATTTTTTCATCAATGCTAGTAATTTCGTTAAAATCCCCAAAGCACAGCCAAGGGACATTTTGTGCAGGGATTAAGCCTTTTAAAAGAAGCCAAGATCCAACTCTTTTGGCAGTATTGGGGTGGCCATAAAATCTTGTTAACAACCAAGGGTTCTCATTACTCTAAAGCTTAATGAAGGCTGAGATATGCCAATTGGTGTAAGTAGACACTCTTAAGTTCTACTGAAGAATTCCAAAGAAAGGCCAAGCTACCACTTCTGCCCCTGCTATTAACACTAAAGCAGTAGTCAAAACCCAACTTAAATTAATTATATCCATCTTTTCACTATTGCACTTGGTTTCTATGAGGAAGACCAAGTGTGGGGCCTTTGATTTTACCATAAGGTGAAGTTCATGAATTGTCCGAGACTTCCCAAGCCCCAAGCAATTCCAGCTCAAGAAATTCATTGGGAGGGGTGGGGTTGCAAAGTAGCCACCACCACTTGTGCCTGAGTTTTCCTCCTTTCAAGTGTGAGGTTGGTTTTAGTTTTCTTGAGGGCATGAGAACTCTGGCCATAGTCTCAACCATAAAGGCTAGTCTTTTGGCAGAGCTGAATTGAGGAGGGGCATTTGGGGTACTAGTGATGTCAAGGAGGGTTTGAGTCTGACCTCTAGGTTGCCTTTTCCAAGTTTTACTTTTGGTAGGTAAAGGAGGATGTGGTCTGGGTTCACTAGGGGGGTTTCAGAATTAGAGCAATTTGACTTACTAGGAAAGTCTGCTTTGGGTGTGGTGTTATTAGTAGCTGCCCTATTGTTTTCTTTCATAAGAAAAGGAAAGTTTTAGCTTATGTGACTGACATTTTCTCTGCACCTCCAGAAGGCAAAGGACAAGCTTTAGTTGGCACAACAGGAATCCCGAGAAAGAGGGGATCCTTAGACAAGCTCATTGGACTACAGGTTTGCACAGAGGACAAGTTGCTATCCTGGTTGGTTTGGCTAGAGAAAGGCTGGGTCGTGACAGGTTCCTTGAAACAAGATGGGATTTTCTGACTTGAGGCCTCTACCTCTACTGCTGATTGAGACTGCCCATTACCAGTGTCCATGTTACCTTCCTCCTCTGATTGCTCCCGAAATGCAGGTCCTTGAAAGGAAACTTTAGGTGAGCCTCCATACTTCTTCACAAAGGATGGTTAAGGGAATGCAAAGGAAGCTCTAAGTCATGGGCAGTATTGATCTTGAGTTTGAGGGGGTTGATTAAGACTTGAGCATTTCCCATTTACGTGCTTCAGTAGGCCACACTTGAAGCATAAATTAGGTAGATGTTCGCATTTGAAATAAGTCCAACATGGTTTACCACCAAGGTTGATCATTGGGCCTCGTTTCAAAGGCTTGGTGACATCCACATCCACCTTGAGTCTTAGAAAACTACCCCATCCACACCCCTGGGCATCAACCTCCATAGTGTGCACCTTGCCTATGATTGCACCAATCATCTCCCCTAATATTTTAGTCATACCTACGAAAGGGAGGTTATGGACTTGAACCCAGAAGGGTTCTGATGAGAACTGCACCTCATTTGGAGATAGCTCTCCATCGAAGTCCTTTAGGCAGACAAGGTAACGGTCAAAAGACCATGGTCTTCCATGCAAGACCTTCTTTTTATCTGATAAGAGTTGGAACTCGATAAGTAATCTGTTGGTGCAAGCTCCTTGAAGGTTATCCATCCTGTAGTACTCCACACCTTCACCATTTTGGTCTTAAAAGCTTCATGGTTTGTAGTTCTGTTTGTTGAGGGAAAAATGAGTTAATTGGCATATTCTTGTGAAAACCTATGTAAAGTTGAGTTGTAACAAGTGTTGATGGATTGGTACATGAAAAAGATTGAAGTGCGCTCAACATGGCTCGACTGGCGCTCGACTGGCACTCGAGCGGAACCTTCCAGAGAGGTTCGCTCGATGGGCGCTCGACCTGGCGCTCGAGCGGAACCAGGCAGAGTGGTTCGCTCGAGGTGAGCTCGACTAAGCGCTCGAGCGGAACCCAGGCAGAGTGGTTCGCTCGAGGTGAGCTTGACGTAACGCTCGAGCAGAACCCATCCAGAGTGGTTCGCTCGATGTGCGCTCGACTAAGCGCTCGAGCGGAACCCAAACAGAGTGGTTCGCTCGAGGTGAGCTTGACGTGGCGCTCGAGCAGAACCCATCCAGAGTGGTTCGCTCGATGTGCGCTCTACTCAGCGCTCAAGCGGAACTCATCCAGTGTGGGTCGCTCGATGTGCGCTCGATGTTGCGCGCGAGCTGAACTCATCCAGAGACCTTCGCTCGATCTTCGCTCGACAACTCGCTCGAGCGGTTTCAGAAGATAACGTGCGCTCGACCTTCGCTCGACACCTCGCTCGAGCCAATGTTCAAGACAACCTAAAGATTCATGTTTTGAGCGCCGTGACTTGCTGGAACTATATATAGAACAGATCAATTCTGTTCTGAGTGTGGAAAAAGAGAGAAAAACCCTAAGTGTTTCAAAAGCCAAAGAGAGAAACCTATTCCTCACCTTGTGAATCTCTCTTGGCCAAACACATATCCACCACACCACACTCAAGATAAAATCTCATTCAAAGTCCATTGAAATGGACGTGTTGTTGGCCGGAAGGTTTCCGGAGCTGCTGTGATGCAGAGATCGAGAGGTTCTCGTGGAAAGCTATAGAAGGTCGGAGTTCCGACATTACATGCGTGTAGAGATCGAGTGGGTCATTCGTGATGTTGCAAGCCAGGTTTAGGAACTACAAAGGTTTTGTGAGTGTCTCTAAATTGGTTGTAATAAACTTTTTCTATAGTGGATTTTAGGTGGTGCCTTACACCCGGAGTGGTTTTAGAATTTGAAGAAGTTATTCAAATGAGTTTTCACTTCGTGACCAAAATCATTGTGTTAATTGTTTGTGTCCATTGATTAACTGTTTATTTGTTTCTAATATTGAAAAGACGATCAAAATTGGAATACACCTATTCACCCCCCTCTAAGTGTAGTGATTGGTAGAACCACTGCTTTTTCAATTGGTATCAGAGAGGGTTCACTCCGCTGGGATTAAATTCCTGAGTGTGATCCTGCTGTAGTGGTTAAAATGGATAAGTCTCAATCTCTCACATCGCCACCTTATTTTGATGGAAACAACTATGCTTATTGGAAAGTTCGAATGAGAGCTTTTCTAAAATCTGTGGATGAACTAGTGTGGGTTTCTATAACAAAGGGATGGAGAGAACCAGTCACTATTATTGAAGGAGTTCAAACTCCCAAAGGTGTGGATAATTACTCTAGGGAGGAAATTAGTGAGTGTGGTTGGAATAGCAAAGGCCTGAATGCGATTTTCATGGCCGTGTCCCAGGAGGAGTTCAAGCGAATCTCCATGTGTGAGAATTGCAAAGAAGCTTGGGACATTCTTGAGGTCACCCATGAGGGTACCAAAGCTGTAAAGAATTCTAAACTTCAAATGCTGACCACAAGTTTTGAAGAACTTAGAATGAAGGATGATGAAACCTTCGATGCCTTTTATGCCAAACTAAATGATGTTGTCAATTCTCGTTTTAATCTAGGGGACAGAATTCCTGAGAACAGAATTGTGAGAAAAGTTCTCAGATCACTCCCTGAGAGGTTTCGTCCTAAAGTTACTGCTATTGAAGAAAGCAAAGATCTAGACAGTATGAGAATTGAAGAATTGGTAGGCTCTCTACAAACATATGAACACACTTTTCCTGTGGATAAGAAACACAAGTCCATAGCCCTCAATACCATTAGAGAAGAGTCAGATGAGTCATCCGATGAGTCGGCTATGAGTGACAGAGAAATAGCATTTTATGCTAAGAAGTTCAGGAAAATGTTTGTGGCTAGAAACAATAAGAACCAGAGGCCAGAGAAGAAAAAGTTTGAAAGATATAATAGAGGCTCAAGTTCAGGGAACAAAGAGAGAAGCACTGAGAAGTACACTAGAACAAATAAAGACAAGGTACAATCAAGGGTGCAGTGTCATGAATGTCATGGATTTGGACACATTCGTCTGGAATGTGCAAATTACAAAAAGGCAAAAGAAAGAGCTAAGATTGCATCTCTAAGTGAGAGTGAATCAGAGTCGAGTGAATCATCAGATAACTCTTCTCCAAAAAGAAATCTTAACTACATGGCATTCACTACCTCTGTCAGCAGCAAAAGTCAATGTAGTGAATCAGTGTCTGATGATGGGAGCATATCTGGAAATGAATCTGGCTATGAAGATCAGTTGCAAGAAGTCTACGAGAAGCTGTACAATGAATGTGTTAAATTGAGAAAGCGCAACAAAGCGCACATTGAGGAGATAGACTTCAGCAAACGAGAAAATGAAGAGCTTCAAAGCAAATTAAATGAAGCCATTGGTTTAACTGATCAGTTGAAAATAAGAAATGTTTCTCTAGAAGAGGAATTAAAAAAACAAGAAAGTGAGATGATTCTGTTGAAGGATGAACTGAAATCCTTGTCCACTAGGAAAGAAAAGCTGGATGAAATCCTGGAGTCAGGAAAGCCTCCTGGTGACAAGAGTGGACTAGGATATAATACAGAGAAATTTGATGCAGCTACTACCTCAAAAGTCTCCTATAAGAATGAGAGGAAAACTGTGTTTGTTCGTGAGTCAATTGCAAAAGGGGATGCTAACCCATCTGACAAGGGTAAGAAATCCTCTCATGTAAATATGGGTGTTCAGTCTCATGATAAGTCAAGAGTTCGAAATACAAGTCCTGTGTGTCACCACTGTGGTAAGACTGGTCATGTTGTAGGAGACTGTGTTAAATTGAAGAGATACACCATGTATGATCATACACGCTCTCAAAGTAGAAGTGTGTACTCACCAAAAATGGATAAAAATCCCATAACTGCTCCTAAGTATGCCTCATTCTTCAGGGGACAAAGAGATCGCAAGGAGAATTATGTGTGCCATAATTGTGGTAAGTTTGGTCACATTCGACCAAACTGCTATGAGCTTAGGAGGAATCCTATGAGAGATGGAAATAGTAAATCGAGAAGAGAGCATTTGAATCTTTGGAGTCAAGTCAGGGCCCTAACCAGACAAAATGAGATGCTAAATGTCAAGATAGACCAACTGTCAACTAGCAAAAAGGACATCTCTCCAAAAGTTAGAAAAATGTGGGTCAGAACTGGAAAAATACACACTTGCCATGTGGCACACATTGCTCTAAAGACCAGAGACACCTACATGTGGTACCTTGATAGCGGATGTTCTCGCCACATGTCAGGTGATAAAAGTCTATTTAAAACAGTTGAAGAGTACAAGTGTGGAACAGTAACATTTGGAGATGGCGGTAAAGCCGATATAATAGGAAGGGGTGAAATTGAAATACCTGGACTGCCCATCTTGAGAGAAGTCCTATTTGTTGATGGATTAAAAGCCAATCTCCTCAGTATAAGCCAAATGTGTGACAATGGTGCAGAAGTCCGTTTTTCAAAAGATATGTGTATTGTTTCAGATAATAATGGAAATTGCATGATGCAAGGAACAAGGACATCTGATAATTGTTATGGCATTGCCCCTAATCCTCAGCATAGTTGCAATAGTGCTAAGAATGAGGCTACTGACCTCTGGCATCAAAGACTTGGACATGTGAATCACAAAAATCTGTCTAAGATTGCCAAGAAAGAGATGGTGGTAGGATTGCCTGAGCTGGGTAAAGTAGAGACTCCTGTTTGTGGGTCATGTCAGTTGGGAAAACAAGTTAGAACAGCTCACAAACACACAACGGCTATTCTGACCGAACGACCATTAGAGTTGCTGCACATTGATCTTATGGGACCCTCTAGAACTGAGAGCCTGGGGGGAAAGAAATACATACTGGTAATGGTAGATGATTTCACCAGATACTCCTGGGTAGAATTTCTGAGAGAAAAAGGTGAAGCTCCTAATGTGATTAGAACTTTGTGCAAGAAACTTCAAAATGAGCAAGGGAAAGCAATAGTCAGAATTAGGAGTGATCATGGAAGAGAGTTTGAAAACTCAAATCTTGAGAGTTTCTGTGATGAAGAAGGTATCAGTCATGAATTTTCTGCCCCTATCACTCCACAACAAAATGGAGTGGTCGAAAGAAAGAACAGAGTTATTCAAGAAATGGCACGGGTCATGATTCACAGTAAAAATGTACCTACTCACTTCTGGGGAGAAGCTGTGAACACAGCATGTCATATTGTGAATAGAGTCTATCCACGACCAAACACTTCCAAAACACCATATGAGATGTGGAAAGGAAAGAAACCAAATGTGAAATACTTTCGGGTGTTTGGTAGTAAATGCTACATTTTGAGAGATAGGGAAAACTTAGCTAAGTTTGACCCTAAGAGTGATGAGGGAATTTTTCTTGGATATTCCAGAAACAGTCGTGCGTATAGGAGCTACAATCTACGCACCCAAACCGTCATGGAATCCATAAATGTGGTGGTCAATGATGCTCCTAGAGAGGAGTTGAACAAGGAAGAGCAAACTCACACACCGAGTGAAACTGGGCAAGAAGATTTTGGTACTCTAAATGAGAACTTAGAGACCTCATCAAATGAGAAAGTGAGTTACCAAAAGGAGCCCTCGTCAAGAGTAACGTTAAATCATCCTCAGGATAACATCATAGGACACATTGATGAAGGAATGAGGCTGAGGAGGAAAGTGATAAATCAATTGGCTTACTCAAGCTACATCTCACAAATTGAACCAAAAAGAATCGAAGAAGCCTTAAATGATGAGAATTGGTTGAATGCTATGCATGAAGAAATAAACCAATTTGTGAGGAATAATGTGTGGTACTTGGTGCCAAGACCAGAGAATCACAATGTCGTGGGTACTAAGTGGATATTTAAGAATAAGTCGGATGAGAATGGTACAATAGTGAGAAATAAAGCAAGATTGGTTGCTCAAGGGTATGCACAGATGGAAGGAATAGACTTTGACGAGACCTTTGCTCCAGTTGCCAGACTTGAATCTATCCGGATATTATTAAGCATTGCATGCCACATGTGTTTCAAGCTATATCAAATGGATGTCAAGAGTGCATTTCTGAATGGGATCCTCCAAGAAGAAGTGTACGTCGAACAACCAAAAGGCTTTAATGATCCAAAATATCCTAATCATGTCTATAGGTTGAAGAAAGCCTTATATGGTTTGAAACAAGCTCCTAGAGCTTGGTATGAGAGGCTTACTTCATATCTTGAAGATCACAATTTTCTGAGAGGAAGTGTTGACAGAACACTGTTTATCAGAAAAGTTGGAGAAGACATAACAGTTGCTCAAATCTATGTGGATGACATTGTCTTTGGATCATCGGTTGACGCCTTGGCTCTTGAGTTTGCTGAAGAAATGAAAAATGAATTTGAAATGAGCATGGTAGGTGAACTAACCTTTTTCTTAGGACTCCAGGTGAAACAGTTAGACAATGGGCTGTTTATATCTCAATCCAAATATGCAAAGGAATTAATCAAAAAATTTGGATTAGATGGGAAAAGCCATGCCAGAACCCCTATGAGCACGAGTGTCAAGCTTAGTACTGATGGGTCAGGCAAGAATGTTGAGCAATCCTTGTATAGGAGCATAATTGGGAGTCTACTGTATCTCACTGCAAGTAGACCAGATATTGCTTTTAGTGTTGGGGTCTGTGCTAGATTTCAAGCTAATCCTAAGGAATCTCATTTAGTAGCTATCAAACGCATACTTCGCTATGTAAATGAGACAGTCAATTATGGGATCTGGTATTCTAGAGACTCTAATACTGAGCTTGCAGGCTATTCCGATACTGATTGGGCAGGTAATGCAGATGATAGAAAAAGTACTTCTGGTGGGTGTTTCTATGTCGGCACAAACCTTGTTGCCTGGATGAGCAAGAAGCAAAATTCCATATCGCTGTCCACGGCTGAGGCTGAATATATTGCTGCAGGCAGCTGTTGCACGCAATTGTTGTGGATGAAGCAAATGTTGTGTGACTATGGTATTACTCAAGGTATGATGAGCATTTATTGTGACAATACTAGTGCCATAAACATTTCAAAAAATCCTGTCCAACACTCTAGGACCAAGCACATTGACATTAGACATCATCTTATTCGAGAGCTGGTAGAAACACGTATGGTGACTCTTGAGTACATTCCCACCGAACACCAACTAGCCGAACTTTTCACTAAACCTTTGGATGGGCTTCGGTTTGAATTACTTCGAAAGGCTATTGGTATTTGTGCATTGACCTGAGGGTTGAAACATGCATAACATGCATTGCATGCTTTACCTGCATTGTCTTTTGTTTTGTTTTTGTCTTTGTTATTTTGTGATTATTCCTCCTCGTATTTTTTTGGTATTACTGCCTTTACATGCTCTCCTTGGTTGTGATATTAGTTATTGGTGTTGTTAATTCTAAAAATCTAGGTGCATGTGTCTTTTGAGAATTGTATCATATTTCTATGGCTTACAAAGGTTTGAAACGTGAGTATCAGTTGTAATCTGTGACTAGCTTCACACACTTCACTCCATGCTTAGTCAATCGACGTTTCACCACCGTGAGTTTTTGGGGAGGCAATCAAAAGTGTTAGGAAACTCTACCTACACACAGAATTGACCACGGGCTAGACAACCGCATTATTGTTCCCTTGTGAAAAGAAAAAGAAAAGAAGATGATATTGTATGTCATTGAAAAGAAAAAAGGGCTGTTGTTGCATATATATATTTATAAAAAAAAAAAAAAAAAAAAAAGGGTAAACAAGTATCTTAACATTGATACAAATAATCAAACAGAAGCATCTAGGTTCTAGCAGCATTGGGTTTGACTTTCTGCATCTTGGAAGAGTTTCTCAAACACTTGTGGTTTCTTGTACAGCCCAACCCCACTCACACCTTTTGGTTGAAATTTCTTGATTAAGCAAGGAATTTGTTAACACGGCTGTCTTTATTACTTGTGATACTTTGTGTCTATTACCTGCGTGTTTTATAAGGACATGATGCTTTTCTACATTTGATGTGTGTGTGAATGATTTAAAAATTAACTTCATTAATAGTTGGATCACACTGAATTTCTGGAAGAAAAGAGGAATTTCTGGGCAGCCGCTCGAGCGAACTTAAACGCCGCTCGAGCGAAAGTGTTTTAAAACCGCCCCCTCCCTTTTCTTTTTCCCTAGCCCGTATTCCCCCCCTGCACCGTTTCCTCTCCCCACCCCGTGCGATAACCTCTCCTCTTCTCTCCGTGTGGTTTCCTTCATTTTCTTCCAAAATCTTGCTTCAATCACGGTAAGTCTCTTATTTCTCCCTCTTCTCAATCATTTTTGGACATTTTTTTTTCATTTTACAACATACATCTCCATGCATATACATTTCGGAAATTAGGGCTTTAGATTTGGGGATTCCGAAATGGCACACATTGGTTGGTTTGTTTGGTGTTTGAATGGACCTCTTGGTTGTCCATTCCTATTCTCTTTGTATTTAGGAGGTTCTTAGAACCCCAAGGGGTTTTTCATTTTGTGTGTACTTGGATGCACTCCAAGTGCTCGATGAATTGCTTCAATGAAGTTTGATTTCCTATTTTCATCATGCTTTGGTATTGCCTTGTTCCCATGGTCATTTTTGTCTATTCTAAGTGTAGGGATAGTGTTTGGCATTGAGGCTTGGGACCTCCATTGGGTTTAAAACCCAACATTGGCTTAGTTGCACTTGAAGTGCTCAAAATGCCAAATGGGTTGTTCAATTGTGTTTTTGGGCATGTGCATTGTGCATTTTAAAATGGTTTTTGACAACATTCATGACTTGTTTTAAAAATTTTTTTTACCTAAGTTTGGCTTGGTTCAAAATTAGGCATGTGCATTCATCAAGCATTGGGCATTTCACATTACCTTTAGCCTTGTCTAACGGTCACTGATTTTGTCCAGCTTCTGTCATGTCTCGAAGAGTTCGTTCACGCCAAAATCCTCCAGCCCCCGCTCAAGCACATTTCCGCAATCCTCGTGCAAGAGAACTTTACACTCAAAATTTTTCTACCCGTTCTCCTATTGTCGAGCGGGAAGTTCTCCTTGGTGAGCTTTCTGAGACTGTTATTCCCCGCATTTTTGAGTCTCGCCAGTGGCTGGCTTTGACCATTGGTCATCCCACTCCTTCTGTGGAGTTGGTTAAGGAGTTTTACTCCAATATTGCTGCCATCTCTGATGATGGCTCTTTTGAAGTCAGTCTCCGGAACATTGTCTTCTGGGTGACTCCGGGCATGGTTGCGGATTTACTAAATGCCCCGCGAGTGGCAAACCCCACATATCCATATACACGGACTTCTCCTCCCAGTCCGACTGTCATTGTTGAATGTTTAATCGGTCCATTTTCGAGTTGGGATGGTAAATCACCCATTCTCACCTCACGTTTTACACTCGAGTTTCTCATTCTCAGTAGGATAGTCCTTACAAACCTATATCCTACTGGTCATCAAAGTGATGTCGGTCCTGACCGCGCCACTTTTTTGTATGCATTGATAAATGATGTCTCCATTGATCTGGGGAGTCATCTCTGTCGGGTTATGCTTGAGGCATTTAATTCCCCGAAATTACGGACTGGCTTGCCTCTCGCCTGCCTAATCACTAGGATAGCCCTCTCTCAGGCTGTTATGCTTCTTCCTAATGAGCCTAGAGTTCCTCTTAAGGCTCCTATTGGGCGTAGGACCATGCAGCTGAGTCGTGCTCACATTACCCCTCACCCACTGAATGTTGAGCATCCTCCTGCATCCTCCTCCCAGCCATCCACGTCTCAGCCATCGACCTCTCAGCCTTCATGCTCACAGCCTCATAGCTCGGCACCTGGTTTGACCGAACCCAGCCTTCAGCGGGTCATTGAGTATCTTGCCCGTCTTGAAGCCCGGTTTGATGCACGGTTTGATAGCCTTGATGCTAAAGTTAACACCCTGCAGCAGCTTGTGACTCAACGCTTCAACGATATAGAGGAGCGCTTTGATGATGATGGAAGTCAGCCTGATGGTGATGATGATGGCAGTCAGCCTCATGGTGATACTTGAGACCCTTGGCGTTTGTGACAAAAAGGGGGAGTATAGATTAAGGGGGAGTGGTATAGAGATTTAGGGGGAGTAGCAAGAAAGCTGTTGGAGCAGCTTGTGTTTTTGTTTTGTGGGGGAGCAGCTATTTTTATTTGTATCACATGCTGCTCGTGCTAATATTGTTTGTCTAAATTGAAAACAATGTCTGAATTAATTCTTAATGAAAAGTCTTTTCTGAAAACTGTGCTACAGATGTTTATGCTTATGATTATTTCTTGCATATTGTTATTGGTACGTTTAACCGTTTGCTAAGTGTTTGCAGAAATATCTCAATGTGCTCAAGACTTTTTGCCTGAAAAATAGGAATCCTGATTTGGGTGTGTTAGGATTAGGTCCTATGTATAGGTTAGAGGTTTTGTCACAGAAATGCCAAAGGGGGAGATTGTTGAGGGAAAAATGAGTTAATTGGCATATTCTTGTGAAAACCTATGTAAAGTTGAGTTGTAACAAGTGTTGATGGATTGGTACATGAAAAAGATTGAAGTGTGCTCAACATGGCTCGACTGGCGCTCGACTGGCGCTCGAGCGGAACCTTCCAGAGAGGTTCGCTCGATGGGCGCTCGACCTGGCGCTCGAGCGGAACCAGGCAGAGTGGTTCGCTCGAGGTGAGCTCGACTAAGCGCTCGAGCGGAACCCAGGCAGAGTGGTTCGCTCGAGGTGAGCTTGACGTGGCGCTCGAGCAGAACCCATCCAGAGTGGTTCGCTCGATGTGCGCTCGACTAAGCGCTCGAGCGGAACCCAAACAGAGTGGTTCGCTCGAGGTGAGCTTGACGTGGCGCTCGAGCAGAACCCATCCAGAGTGGTTCGCTCGATGTGCGCTCGACTCAGCGCTCGAGCGGAACTCATCCAGTGTGGGTCGCTCGATGTGCGCTCGATGTTGCGCGCGAGCTGAACTCATCCAGAGACCTTCGCTCGATCTTCGCTCGACAACTCGCTCGAGCGGTTTCAGAAGATAACGTGCGCTCGACCTTCGCTCGACACCTCGCTCGAGCCAATGTTCAAGACAACCTAAAGATTCATGTTTTGAGCGCCGTGACTTGCTGGAACTATATATAGAACAGATCAATTCTGTTCTGAGTGTGGAAAAAGAGAGAAAAACCCTAAGTGTTTCAAAAGCCAAAGAGAGAAACCTATTCCTCACCTTGTGAATCTCTCTTGGCCAAACACATATCCACCACACCACACTCAAGATAAAATCTCATTCAAAGTCCATTGAAATGGACGTGTTGTTGGCCGGAAGGTTTCCGGAGCTGCTGTGATGCAGAGATCGAGAGGTTCTCGTGGAAAGCTATAGAAGGTCGGAGTTCCGACATTACATGCGTGTAGAGATCGAGTGGGTCATTCGTGATGTTGCAAGCCAGGTTTAGGAACTACAAAGGTTTTGTGAGTGTCTCTAAATTGGTTGTAATAAACTTTTTCTATAGTGGATTTTAGGTGGTGCCTTACACCCGGAGTGGTTTTAGAATTTGAAGAAGTTCTTCAAATGAGTTTCCACTTCGTGACCAAAATCATTGTGTTAATTGTTTGTGTCCATTGATTAACTGTTTATTTGTTTCTAATATTGAAAAGACGATCAAAATTGGAATACACCTATTCACCCCCCCTCTAGGTGTAGTGATTGGTAGAACCACTGCTTTTTCACTGTTGTTAAGGATGAGTGCAAGAAGACAATGGCTGCCTCTAAGCTTGGTTATAGTAACTGCATCTTCTAGTAGTATAAGCTTCTGTTGTTCTTCGTCAGTGAGCTTCAGAGACCCCCATCGTTTAGTAATCTTATCATCCATCTTACCAGACTCTATGGACAATCGCCCAAGAGGCAATATCTTTGTCAAGAGACAAAGCAAAAACCTCACCCTTCAGAAGGAGAGGAAAATCCAGCCCAACACCGTCAATAAGTTGAACTCGATTAATAATCAGCCGTGGACTTTGTTAACAAGCTCTATTGTTAGAAAGTTATTTATTGTTTGATAAATATATGCATGAAGTGATTTTAAACTTGTTACATTTGTTTGATAATAACATTAAAAAAAAAAAAAGTGCATTTTGAGGTAGAAAATGAAAAAAAAAAAAGTCTATTAATTTTATATTAAAATTATAACCATACCCTTAATAGAAACTAAATCTTGGAATCAAATAAAAAAACAAAAAAACGATTGCCTGATAAAAATAATAATAATAATATAATATATTCACATAATATCAAAATTCATAGCATTTTCATAAGATGTCTCTAATTTTTGCAGTCCTACATTTATTCAGTAGGTAGATAATCCTTATTATCATCATAAGATTGGAACTCATGGTCGTTTAATGAATGATTCCTACAAGAATTATGAATAGTCATAGATGCCACCTCAATTTTAAATTGTTTATTGTGAGGAAAACTTGGAATATAATTCAACATATTCTATCTATTTTTGTAAACTCCAAATGTTCTCTCAATAGTGCAAATGATCAGTGATGAATGTGCATGATTAAACATTTCATGTATACCCATCCATGACTGGTTACCATGATGAAAGTCTTGTAGATGATATCATTCACTTCTATATGTCTCCATGTATCCATTCATGTGAGGATATCTAGCATCTACTAAATAATATTTACTTGCATATATACATTAATCTATCTAATATAGTTCACGTTCTTATAATTTATCTAATATAGAGGTCCAATAAGATTCATTTACAACATACTAATGTTTAGCAGCCATTGTTAATTATAACACTATGAAAATATATATATCGATATCATTGATTTTCTCTTTTTTCGCCATAATCACCTGTAATCTTGAGTAGTGACTCCATCATTTTTTTTTCCATTTATGTAAAATAAAAAAATAAAGATGCAATGCTTAAGGACAAAACATCACTAAAAATAAAACTACATAATCTTAAAAAACTCAACCATTAAAAAGATAAATCTCAACAATTTCTTGAATAATTTATTATTATAAAACATTAAAAAGAGAGATTTATATATATTGCCCTCCCAAGTATCTCACTCTTATGGTCGTTATAATTTCTAGATTTAACGGATAGGGTATATATATATTCTATAAATTCTGATGAACGAGAATTTCAGCATCCTTAGAGTAACCACTTTTCTTTTTTTCTAATGGATAGTTAACGACCAGAGTGTGTGCCGTCTAATGATAGAGCGGGGAGTAGTCAACTATAATATTTTGTTGTATAAGATGCATGTATACAGAATATATGTCAACTATTAGATTTCTTAATTTGTCAATTTAAAGTATATATAGGATGAAAATTTATATTTGAGTCGATAAAGTGTTGGGTTTGTAGAGTCTGGTTCATTCTTATGGCGGCCCGATTTCATGACTCGATCCGACAAAGATTTGTCGCAATTTTTTGGTAGAGTTTCAATGAGACTTAGGCCAATAGGCCCAAGCTTAAACGAACATGGACAAACCTCATGGGGGTTCAAGGGAAAAATTCTTGACCCAATTTGGGACTCGAGAAACGTCAAACTGAAAGTTCACGCGACAGGTAACTTGAGCAAAACTCAGGCAGAGAGTTTGCTCGACACTCGCTTAACATGTCACTCGAACGAATAATGCGATAATTGAAAATTTTAGACTTCCGTCATGTAACCATTTGAATGGTATGGCCGTTTTGAGCATTATAATTTAACTCCACATTGTACTTTGACATTCCTCAAGATATAAAATCCTCTACAGTTTTGTGTACATAAATTTTTGCATCGTGTAATTAATTTCTTGTTTTACTTTATTTTTCTTGCATAGTTTTTCACAGCATGATCATGAGACTCATTACTGTTCAAATCCTTTTTTAATGAGAATTTACGTACTTGATTGTTCGTGTCTCATGTCCGTGAAATATTTCGTGCCTTCAGCATTTTCCTTCCGAAATTAGTTAGGAGGTGTCACACAAACTGTAATATAGTTAAGGGCAGAAGACAAAATGCAAGAAGAACTAAAAGTGGAATAGGATTGTTTCTTCTTTCTTTCTTCTTTCTACTTACCTACAAATAACTAAACTAAATACAAAAGGAATGGCCATTAATGATTCCTAAACTGGGTCATGAGACTTGATTCACATGATTAATTCTACTTAATTCATGTTAGCCATCAGTTCCCATTCCTAGAGGGAATGTTTTTGTCACTAACAGTAATTGGAATCCTTCTGCATCTTCATGCATACAAAGGGTGCAGAAATTGGACTAGTACTTCTCTAATTGGGACACTGGGAAATCAGCAAAGAGAGAATGTCCAAGCTCACCTTTTCGTCAAGGTTACCATACAAAAGAATGCCAGGACACGGCAAACTATACCAGCAAGAATGAGGAAAAGTAGACAAAAAGCCCAGTCATGAAGATCATAGCCACTTTGCATTAAATAACTGCAACGAGTTATCAGCCACACCCCAGAATACCTGACAAGCAGATGATAAAACTGTTATATGGTAAAATTTACAAGGTAAGGCAATTAACTTGAAATGTATAATCATAACAATAATTCTCCAAGCTATATCAGAATCCTATGCCAGTTGTAAGAGTTTATTATGTTTCACATTTTTCCCTAAATGCATTTAATTTGTGTCCATATCTTGCAAAATTACAGGAGCCTAACCTGTTGCAGCAGATCAGGAGAAAATTATAGCTTTCATGCAAAAACTTGAACCTTCAAAGAACAAGTTCAATGAGAAAATGATAAACCAAACACAGGTTCTAAGTAGGGGTATGACTACTTAGAGCTACCTCACCAATACCAAAAGATCTACCTTAGATCTAAATAGATACGTGCCGGTTTTTATCCATGGCTTGTTTTATGATGTTATAGTAGTAAGAATAAATAAGAAAGAGAATAACTGAGATTTAGGAAAGGAAGACAAAAAATTCACCCTTCATGTCTTGTATTTCTCTTATCTTGCTTCTCAATATAAATCAGATCTCCTGGCATAGTTTCATTAGTTATGGTTGTCAAAGGAAACCTTAGACCTTTTTTTCTCTCTCCTAAGACATATTCGTTAATAAGTTAATTTTTTTCTAATAACAAGTGTCTACTTCTAAGCAACCTCTGTAAAACCTGGCAAACTGCAATGGAGCAGATTTTACTTTTGTAAACCAAAGGCAGCCTTAAGGAAGTGAACATATGACCTAAAATCAACAAAATATAACATAAAAGAAGCACATGTTAAAGAACTCCCCACTAGCATTCAGTTTGCTCCACTTACATGTCTAAAATTGCAATCTTGAGCACTATATCCCAAATAAAATATTTAATGATGATAGTATTCCATATAATATCAAGCAACAATGCCAACAAAGGTTTAAGTAAATTCTGGCTGAATCCCCCATCAATAGTGTCCATGTTTCCAAATATACGTCCATGCATGCACCAGGATGCTTTGTGCATGTCTGAATCAGCATGCCTTAAGGGAGAGAGAGATGGGAGAGATATAAGAACAAGAGTTCCCCAGCTAGGATGTATCTTGCCACCCCAGCCCTTGGTTGGCCGTAAGGGATGGCTGGTCACACCACAAATGGGGTGGTTGGGCCTCCCCTTGTGGGTGGCTGTCCACCTGTTTTTTGTTGTTTTATTTTAATTTTAATTTTTTAATTTTTTTGGTGTTGTGTTTTTTTATATGACTTTCAATAATAAGTTGATGAGTAAGCTTTTTATTAGAGGGTGTAAAGGAATTGGTTTGCACCAGATCTTGATTAGAGTTAAATTCTAAGAACAAACCTTTTGGCATTTGAAATGACAAAAGCTTCTAAGGCCCACTTTGTGTAGCACAACTTTCCTAGGTACTTGAGAAATCGATTGTCGTTTTCTTGAACTGCTATAAGAGTTAAAACAACAGGAAGAATCGCAGACCACTGCAAGAGGAAAAGAAAAGGGATATTAGCCCTTAAAAGTACAATTGAAGTGAAAAGGGATACGAGTTCATATGCATTGAGTTGATTGGTGTATATACCAGTTGGGCAGGACTAGGTTCAAGGTAGATGGAAAGTATGTAAGCGATGCCAGTCACGCAGTAAACAAGGCAGACCAAAATAACGTAATTGTCTGTAAAAGATGATCTTGGATTGTTGAAGAAGTAGAACATTGATAGATAAAGCAAAGGCTTGATGAATGTATTGAAAAGTTCAACTGCATCTTTGGAGAGAAAATGGGCCAGACTGCTGATCCCTGATGCACTCTCTCTCCAATACTGTAATTTGTCCAGAGAGAATGTTCTCAAAGCTGAAATCTTGCATAGTAGTGCTACCAAAAAAAAAAAAATACAATTAAAAGCACACCATGAGAGATGAGATGTACAAAACATCAGTAAGTACAACCTAATGGAGAGGATAACTAAGGGGGTTTGGGAGTAAGACAGTTTAATCTCGTTGGCTTAAAAGAAAAACATGAAATAGATAACTAGTTTGTATTTTAAAACTTACAAACAGCAATGACGGTATAAGTATAGCCAAGGGACCCAAATGTTGCATCGCTCACTTTAGCAAGAGTTCCCAAGCAGGCTCCAGCAAGTAGTAAAATCATATAATCAATTGCTTGAACCCTAGCTTCACGTAGCCGCTGCTTACTAACCCTGAAAGATTTGAACATATACTATGACATTAGAGAAGCAAATTGGATTCTTGATAGAGAAGTCGATGAAGGATAAAAAAATCTTCTAGTTCTCAATTATAAATTACGAGTTCAATTTTCAAAAAAAATATTATGACTTAAATCTTCAAACATACCGCTTTAACAAACAAATCAGTTGCAAATATAAATCTCGAAGGAGCAAATACCTTGACATGTGGCCTCGGTTACGCAGTTCAGATGAGATGAGATGAGATGTTTTGTTGAAAGTTGAATAAAATATTATTAAAATATTATTTTTTAATATTATTTTTGTTTTGTGATTCGAAAAAGTTGAATTGTTTATTATATTTTGTGTGGGAGTTTAGGAAAGTTGTAATGATTATATGAGATAAGATGAAATGAGATAGTTTGTGTAACCAAACCAGCCTGATATAATATTCTACAATACACAATTCATGAAACTGAAAAGGGAGCAGAGACTGCCCCTTGTAAGCTAAAATTTTCCCAATGACAAAGTAGAGAAGTTGGTTGCTCATTTAGCTAATAACACAAGAATGGTGGAATATTATACCTCCCTAGAAAGTATCTGTACTGTCTGGCTACTCCAGGAGTTCTCCGGTTGGATAAGTCTTTAGACTTCAAAAAATTATGTTGTATACGATCTCGTTTTGTCTCAACATTAAACTTCATATCCTCCCACAAATCTCCAGCGAAAGATTGTTCAGTATTACTAGCTTCATCATCACCAGGATTTGAGTCATTAGTTGAGGACATTGCAGCAAGTCCATCAGCATATTGCAGCATATCTGCGGGTACTCTGTATCCATTTTTAAGCATCCATCTAACTGGAAGCTGTTCACGAGTCACACCTGAGCTTGGTTTCACTATACCTTCCAAAATGTCGATGAAGTGGTCTGGAGGATTAACACGCTCTGGTACGTTGATGCCAAGGCCAGCAAAGTATTCTTCAACTTTCTTTGCAGATCCATGATATGCAGTAAGACCGCCTTTGGCTAAAAGTATCAAATCATCAAACATCTTGAACAAAGCATAGCTGTATGGGAAGACAGAAAAAAAAAAACAGAAATGAATCAACCACAATATTTATGTGGTTCTCGTAAATCTTTAAAAGGAAGAGATCAAAACAATGCCTATAAGTGATCCCCCCCGCCCCTTCCCTTTACTGGGATTTCCAATTAGTGGTATTTGTTAGGCTACTGAGCAAGATAAGAAGGTGTTTTTGAAAACATACAACTACTTGAAATAGTCAGATAATTTTGGTTTCCAACCCTTATATATTGTTTTACCTTTGATCTCTTATGAAACATTACATTTCAGTTATGTCATGTAACACTCGCTGCAAACCCAAAATAATGATGCAATTTGTACACGTTTGATGGAGACTCGGTTATATACAAATTGATGAGGCTCAACAGTGATGGACTTGATTTTAACATCTTGATTCAACAAAATCTCTCAGAATTTGATTTCAAGTTCTCCTTATGTTTCCATAAACCTAATGCAATTGGCCTATTGAATAAACTGTTCACAAAATTGTGTTCATTCATGCCGCTAAAAGCTTCTCCCCCCACCGCTCACTTTATTACTTGTTCTTCCTTCTCTGTCTGCCCAAAGAAACTCTCATGCTAATGTTTCTGAAGAATGCTCATGCAGGAGTCCCCAATCATGCAATGAACATAAGCGGGAAAAATAAGGAACTTGTTGCATAGAAAAATGAATTCTACAGAAAACAGAATACTTTTGTTTAAAATTTCATTTCTATAGTAAATATAAGTATCTAGACACTTTTTTGCCTTAAAAGCTTGTACGAGGTGATGCACCTAGCAATTTACAAATAAAAAGGGGACAAAAACAAAAGGTAAATAGAGGGTCCCATCATCAATTCTGTTACAAAGAGAATTATTTTTTGTTGGGAATTTCATTTCGACCAGGAAGGCATATACACAGAGAGAGAGAGATGGAACTTACCTGGGTTGGTGAACTACCATGCAGATGTTTACCCCTTCAAGAGCTTCACGGCGAAGTGCTCTAAGAAGTAGCAGGGAAGATGAACTATCTAGACCAGTTGTGGGCTCATCCAAGATCAACAATGAAGGTTCCATGACCATCTCTAGGCCAACATTTACACGTTTCCGCTGGCCTCCAGAGATTCCTCGCTTCTCCACTGTTCCGACTAGGGAATCTCTCACTGCTTGAAGTCCTAAACACTCGATGACTCTTTCAATAACCAGAACCTTATCAGGTTTGGGCATGTCAGCTGATAGTCTGCAGCATCAAGTAATGCAGCGAAAGAAATGAAATAAAAATGTTAATGGAACTAACTAAACAGTAGGTAATGATCCATTTAATCAGGAAGTCAAATTGTAATGTTAAGCAGCAGCAGCAGCGGCAACAAACAAGATATGTAACTTTAAACTACCACAAGGGAAACCTATTTTTTGGTTTACATGACATATCATGTTAACAACAATGTGAACTTGTAAGGTGTCTTGTAACTTTAAACTACCATAAGGGGAACATATTGTTTGGTTTACATGACATATCATGTTATCAACAATGTGAACTTGTAAGGTGAATCATTTGAAATAAAATTTCTAGGATCGCCATGTAGGTATATAGCTCTGTGTTGAAAATATAGAGGCATATTTAGAACTTGCCGGGCACTTCCCCAAGTGAGCTTGATTCTAAGTTCTGGAGTTTGTCACCCTGATTTATCCCAGGATACAGAAGTTATCTTTGACATGCATCTATTTATTGGAGTTAATATCGGTATCATAGAAAATCATATTTCCTGCGGGGTAGGGGTAGCAAAATCCCTTGCTAAAACCACAAACATGGAGAAAGATGTACTTGTTAGATCATTTTTAGAACTCAGTAAATCCTTTTAGGAAGATGTATATTTGACAGATTCAAGGGGCACGTGATCAATTTTGACGATCACACAAGACAAGACATTTGATCAGGTGCTTAGTCCTTGAGCTTATTCTATTTCAATATATCTTTCCCAGAATCTTTTGCACGCCTTTTCCTGATAAGAAGTATATCCTGATATAGAAATCTTTGACATAGGTGATATTGAATGATGAACTAATAATGGATTCCACCTATGAAATTCAAGAATGACAAGGATGGTGTACTTAAAAAGCATGGCAAATATATGTACCTGCACCTTGCACTGAATCGCAGATTCTCCTCCACTGTCAAGTTCCCATGCACAATATCATCTTGTGGCACAAAACCAATAATTTTCTTATATGATTGCATGGATTCAACTTTTCCATTTATAAGAATTAAACCTGACATGTTGCATCCAGTAACCTTTCCGGCCAAAGCAGAAAGAAATGTCGTCTTTCCAGCTCCTGATGGACCCATGACAGCCGAAACTCGACCGGGCATGAATTTCCCTGTGACACACCTAAGCAAATGTTTCTTTTTCCCTTTTAAAGTAAGAGTTAGATCTTTGAACGCCACCTCAATCATAGGCCTAGTTCTGATTTCACCACCAGCAGCCATCGAGATTACTCCTGAGAATGTCAAGTTCTTGTTCTCCTGTTGCATAGCTTTCTCCTTCTCTATTTGACCATATGCATACTTAAAAATTTGGCTGTGAGTACTCAATTGTTTACCTTTTGGCATATTCTTCTTTAGATTTTTGTCTCCAATCTCCAGATGAAAACCCTCATTACTATCTGGATTTTCCTCAAGAGAATGCAACATTTTTGTGAGGTTACTTGGTTCCTTTTTCTTTCCTTTGGAAGTGCCAGATGATTGTGCAGATGTACTTGAAGAACCTAGAGGCAAAGGTGGTAATCGAGCATCATCTTTTCCAGGTTTAGCTTGACCAAGAACCATCATCTGTTCTGGCTGCCTTACAGATTTTTTACGAGAAAAAGTCCGGGATAAATGTTCTTGCAAACCCCCTGCACTCTTCTTGGCAATATCTTTTGCAGATTTCCATCTTTCTCGTGCCTGTGCAGTTTCTCGTGCGTGTCTGGCCGCAGCTTCCCTAGATTTAGCCTGTCTTCTTTCTCGAGTGGAGAGAACTTGATCAGAACAGTTGTATATAAAGAGCAGCAGAGTACATAATGCAACCTGTATAGGCAAGTAAACAATATCAAATTCAAGAGACAGGACTCATGTTAGATAGAATCCTAGTAAACAGATCTTAAAAGAATAGATACACATTTACTTACAAGAAGCATGACACCGTAGGCATGAATATTTTGGTTTGCTGTGTTTGGATTACAGGTCGTCAACTTGAAGCACACTGCAAAAGGTTAATAAGAATCAAAATCTCAAAAACCAAAGATACTGAGAAAATTTGCTGTAGTGCACTACATATCAATTTAAAGAGGCAACATAGCTAGGAGGAATAATCAACGAATAGGTTTACATTTGAGACAAAAGATATGGCATCTAACTGAAGTTTTCATTATATATAATACGCACCCCAGATTTAGAATGAGAGGGTGGGGATTCTAATCCTATATTACATAGGAGGGAGAAGTTCTTACAGTTTATAATGATTCCAAGTGGTTCAAATTGTAACGTTGACTACTCCTTTTAGAGTATATATAAGCCCGTATATGGCTTAGGTTTTTTTTGGGACTGTTACAAATGGGATCATAGCCAATCCCAACTAGAAGTGTGAGACTTGAACCTTGTCACTTTCAACCTAATGAGAATGTAAAATTTAAGAGGAGATTGTAATGCCTTTGATTTAGCACAACGGGGTAGTGAATAAGATCACACATCACGTAGAGGGAAAGTTGTTACTGCTGTTTATAATGATTCTTAAGGGTTTTCACCTCCCTAAGAGATCTTTTAAGAAGGGGTGTAACACGAGTACTTTCTAGGAGGTCACTCATTCTAATACTACACTGGCCCTAAAACTCTTAACCGCATAGTTTTGATGAGATCAGGTGCATTGATACTGATATGATCACCTCCCTAAGAGATTTGACATCCTGAAACCTTATTAATTGTTTGACATAATATTTTCAGACAGGTATGAAAATCACAACTAGGCTGGATTATGAATGAATTCTATACTCTAATGAGCACTGACAAGGATTTGGCACAAGAGTCTTCATTTCTAACTAATTATCTTAACAGCAAATGGGATAGATATGGTGGGAAAAAAGCAGCTTGAGGAAAATTCGCTTGCGAACAGATTATAAATATAACAATAAGTGAACTTTTTTATACAAGTGAAGAACTAAGATCAGTGCCATGTTACATGGAAGAAGCTAATGAGATTAAAAAAAACTTTACATTTTTCAGAAGTGGAGCCCATCCTGCAGTAATGTCTGAAATTGCAAGAGAAAATCATTTTAGTACAGATAGATTCTGAGAACCAATTAAACAGTTGCACTATATGATAAATTCATGCACCAAATTAGAAAAATTAAAATTAACTTAAAAGTTGATTATAATGATTGAGATCTCGTGTCATGTTAAGAATGAGGAAAGAGCTGTAAGTTCTGGGATAATCACTACCCACTCCTGCAAGGAACTTCGCGTATGGTAGTTGGACAATATGACCCTGGTGAACAGAAAATTTCATTGCTCCTCTCAACGTCAGCCCAGATATCAGCACCACCACAAGTATGATTGGCAGTTCCAGGAGGTATTTGATAGCTGTATCTGCATATTGTTTCTACCAGTGAATATCAGTGTGTTAGAATATAATTTAAATCGTTAATTTTCCTCCCATTAGCTTAGCTTAAGCTTTTTTGGATAAATGGTGATATGGTACCAGAACTATTTCACTTCATTTAGGACTGATTTGGAGATAAAGATAGTTTTAGATAAAAGATAAAATTTTAAAAAAAAATATTATTTTTTAATATTATTATTATTTTAAAATTTAAAAAAATTAAATTATTTATTATATTTTATATGAAATACGCGAGAATGATAGAATGTAATTCAAATAATTATATTTACCTCCTCTGAAACTAAATTTTTATTCTCACATTAACTTAAGATTTTTGGAATATTAAGTGATAATTAAGAATGTCAAAGATGGGACATGAAACTTACGGGTCGCAGATTCCGGTCGTTTTATTTAGTTTTGCAAGTGGACAATAAGAACCTAATGGGCAAGCTTCATGCAGAAGAAATGAGAGAAAAAAAAAATGGTGTTAGTTACAGCTCAATCTCAACAGTGACAACAACATGTTTCGTGGTTTTCACATACTTACGTATCATGCAAGTAATACCCTGGGGACAGAAGAAACCCTCGCAACAAGGCTGACAGTCGTGAGTTCTTGAAGGCATTGCTTTTGAGTTCTTGAGGTCAACATGATTCTGGTCTTGGCCAACACTACAACCCCAACCTGGCTCACATCCAGAAACCCATGAACTCAAATTGCAGTTCTTGTTAGGTTTTAAGTAATTGTCCTCGGCTGCCCCTCTTTCAAACAAACTTTTGAAGTAGAATCTTAATTCCGCTGCTGTACATAGTCTCTGTGTGAGGTCTCCTGTTGATCACATCCAACGTTCCATTCCAAAGTAGGTAAAGGTGTAAGTTGTACAAATTCGTTTGGGGGATGTAGTCAACAAATAATGATAATTACATGATAATATATAAGATCAGATTATTTAGCATTTAAACTTTTTAGCCTCGTTTGTTTTTACAGATGAGATGAATTGATATGAAAGTTAAAAATTAAATAAAATATTGTTAAAATATATTTTTTTAATATTATTTTTATTTTAAGATTTAAAAAAGTTAAATTTTTTATTTTATTTTATGTGTGAATTTGAAAAAGTTGTAATAATTATATGAGATGAAATGAATTGAAAAATTTTATGAAAACAAACGAGGCTGGAAATTTTTTTTTTTTAAAGAAAGAAGATGGTACTCTAATTTTATTAATAACCCTTATTTATGACGGAAGAAAACCGTAATTACAACGAGACTGAAACCTTGATGAGGTTGGCAAGTAAAAGAAAAAAAGCCATAATAGGAGTTCAAACCACTAAGAAAAATATTGTTCTTCATCTTGAATTTTATTATTCCCAATCATACTAAATGATTTGTCACATTTTCAATAACTTTTTATCTACGTGGTTGACTTGTGAAACTACTTAAAACGTATCACATCAATGATAAGATTGAGGATGCTAAGATTCACGATTGTAGCATTGCTCAACAATCAGATGCATGGGAGGGAAGGGAGATAGATGTATAATTGGAAAAGGTTACTGTCCTCATAGATTTGAGAATGAAACGAGCAACTGTGATAGTAATTTTCTCTTAAACAAAATATTTTACCGGAATATTGATGCTGTGAATATAAGTCCAAAAAAAAAGTCCAAAAGCCTCATTTGCCATTCATCAAATAAAGTAAATTCATTTTGAAAAAGGCCAAAGACTCGTACCTTTAGTCTTCTTGATACAATTTGTCAAAAAATCCAATTTCCCAGCAAAATTAAATGCACCATGCCAATCGACATCCCTGAAAGAAGAAAATCAGAAAGAAAAATGTACGATAAAAGCACCAAATTGCTGTAAAAATTTCATCAAATCACTCACACATCCTTTATGCAGAATCCCAAATTCTCTTTGATGTCTTGGCTCAAAATTTTGGTGAGATTCGAAAGCCGACCATAGATGAGCTGTGTCACAATTGGAAGCACAGCCGGATTACCAGTCTGACTATAGTCATTTCCATCCACACATTGAATGCACGGCAACAAACTTAAGCCAACAATGATGTACAACGTCAAAACATGAGGAATCCAATAGACATGAATCCTGGATTCCTTCAGTGCCATTGCTGGAACGTCTCCAAATCACAAATTCAAGGAACACCGCCCAAGTAACAATTGTAAATAGAATTCTTGAATTACAAAAATCCAAATTCAGGCTTGTCAAATAATGGTTAACCATAGCATCGTTGCTATATGTAAACTTGAATTGTACTAATTCTAAAACGAATTTAACTTTAGTTTTGGAACAAAACCAAACAATAGAGTAATGGGAGATCGGAATGTAGATTGAATGTTAAGAAACTTGTTGATGAACAACGAGGGAGGTTGAACTTCTGGTCAATGGTGTTGTGAGAAGTCTTGGGGGGCTTGGAAGGTCCAAACTTTGAGATGAAGAAATGGCAGGGAGGAATGAGTGGCTAAATTGAAGGAGCAAGAAGTCTTTAGGACGCTCTATTTATTAAAGTTTTAGATTAAAGGAACAACGTAACAACCAAATGACGTGGCAATACCATTTAGCACTCCTTTTTGAAAATTTTTCAGTTTTATTTCTTTTCTTTTAAACCCGATATTTTATTCAAACAATGTAGTTTCAGAATGAAAAAAAAAAAAAAAGCAATCCTTATTGAATAAAGGTAGCAACAATATTCGAACAGGTCCATACTTAAACAATTGAATGTGATTATATTTGACAGTTTTAGCAAACTTGTTTCGAACAAGTTTAATATAAGTCTAAAAAAAATATTAGTTCAAAATGTGATTCCTTTGATGTTTGTACTATGATTCAACCATCTTTGTCATTTTGTACAAGATCAATAGACATAACATTGAAATTCTTGTGCTCTTGTTGGTTGAATCATCCATTCATTTTGTAAAACTTGTTCTACAACATTTTTTATATATGGCAAATGTTCCTGGGAAAAAAGAAGATTAATAGGTTTGAATGATTCATAAAAGCTTAAGGAACTTATATATTGAAAATTCAAGTGTTGTAAATTGATACAAGTCTTAGAATTCAATGTTTTTAATTAAATTTTTATGCATGGTATAAATTAAAATAAAACCGGTACAAGACATAAATATGTAAAAATCAAATAAAATGATTTTTATTATAATTTAGTTTTAATAGTTTTATTTCTAATATAAATTTCAATGTAGTTATAGAAAATATAGTAAATATCTCAAAATTACAAACTAGACTTTTTTTATTCCAGACAATAAAGTAACAAAAAACAAGAAAGCATATCTGGTCAATATTATTCATAAACTCAGAACAATCCAATACTTCTTCTGCAATTTCACCAAATATAACAACAACTAATTTTCTTGTACCATCGTCAAGTTCAACATATGCTCGGTAGTTATAAATATGATGAAAATATAATTTTAAGTTAAAATCAATAAAAACTATAAATTAAATATGTCACATAAATTATGAAAACAAAAGTTTGAAAGATACATACCATGGTTGGGAAATACTTTGGTGTTTGCAATGGTAACAAATGAAACTTTCATTGTGTTCATACTCAGTTCCTTTGTTACAACCAATACATGACATGTAGAAAAATAGCTGTCGGAGATTAATGATAATTATCTTCACCTTTATCTTAAATTTTGCTTTCTACATTATATTAGAAATAATTTTTTAGATGAAGTGATTGTATAAATATTTAAATTTGTAATTAAGAATATGATTTTACCGTTATGGGTTGCAAAATTTTCATCAACTCAGCAACATCAGAATTCTTGATTATTTCTCGAATACCAACAAAAGATAGAGATGTAGGTGGGTATTTCAAGCATTTTGTAATAATACTTTCAAGTAATGAATCATTAATGACTGCACTTAAAATTCATAAAAAAAATGAAATATAAGAAAGAAAAGTATGGAAATGCAGTTAATATTCATGTGGCTAAAGATTTACATTTTAAGTAAATAATATAAATGCATTAATAAATAATCACTAATTTGTGAGGGTTACCATTATTGCAATAAAGTTGCCTCAAGAATATGAAGATTGATTGTAAATACACTTGATGGACGTGATGAAAGAGATAATCTTTCATTGGAAATAGAAATCATGATTAATGCAAGTATACTTGATATAAGCAAAATATAAGGCTGTTAATTATTTTAATATCATTGTAAGAACCAACTTTTATCCTTGTTCCAAGCATAACTAGCTTAGCTCCAATTATTTCAGAGATTTTTTGGCATTCATCTTGTACAAATCGACCCCATATTATTAAACATATGAGGTTTAAACTACAAAATTAAAAAAAGAAAAGAATTAACAGAACATGGAACAAATTAAGAGCGAAGTCTAATTGGAACATGAGGTTTATTAACCTTTGATCAATAACATATATTTCATGAATAGTTGTTGGTCTGTACATTGAAGTTATCTCTCTGCATGGCTTGATATGAATTGCAACAGCTAAAACATCTAATAGATAACATTCAAATTATTAATGTATTTATAGAAAAACATTCAAAAATAAAAAGTAAATTACCTATTTTTGCAATTGAATCTTTGTAACAATCTAATTCATTACACAGAATGAACTGATACTTTGGTGGCTCCAATTGTTCTTCATGATCTGGAACTTTCTCAATTATTATTCTAGAATTTAAAATCCATTGGTAATGATGTGTTTCATTTTATGCTTTAGATCTAATGGTTTCACAAATGCATTGTTGATATAATATGATCGAAAAATGTGCAAAATGTCATCTCGTGAGTCAAGATCTTTACCAAACATTGTAGCTTACAGTCAATTTCTCTATTTAACATAAAATATTGTAACAAATAATTTGTTATAAAAGATTGCAATGAATAATTTAGTGTAATAAATTTGTTTGATTTGAAGTTATTCTTAGGTTTTAAAAAAATTAATATTTTTTGAAATATGTGCTATAAAGAAAACTAAACAAACACAACATCATTGATGTTTGTATAATATGAAAAAAGGAAAAAGAAAAAAAATGCAGCGTTAAAACACAACAAATCATGACTAAAAAATGGTTACAAGAAGAGGATGTAAAAATAAAAAATTTTCTTGTTAGGTTGTAGAACATAAAGAAAAAAAAAAAGACAATAGATATAAATAAATACTATACATTTGAATCAATTAATGTTAGAGTTTGGTACTTCACTGGTGAGCATTGCTCTGTTTGTTTGAGTGACTTGTCTGCAACGATCATTTTAATTTTCCAGTTCTTTGTAATTGGAGTGATATCTTTCACTGATGCATAAATTATCCGTATCTTCAAAGATATTAAATGTGTAATCATAGTAAACCCAATAGTAAAAAAAAAATTCTAAAGTAATTAGGAATTGAATAAATTAAGTTATAAAATACTAAATACATAGAAAAAATAATTAAATTAAATATGCAATTTTGTGTAATTAATTGAAGTCAAGTTATATAATTGAATATAGTTACCTGTACAACACAACTACAAACATGTCAATCTTAATAATTTTGTATAAACAATATTTTTTGTATAGTTCTTTTCAGATCATTCAGTCGACGGTGGCCCTATCAAAATCCTTACTATAGATGCAGTCTTGGCTCTTGATAAACCGACATATAATTGACCATGTGAAAAAAAAAAAGGTTGAGGTAAATATATCCCAATAACATCATTATGTAGATGTAGATTCCAATTTTTATCCAGTACTTTTGCTGATATAATCTCATCAAAAGATTCAGGTGCATATAATTTGCAATTTTAATGTAAGATAATTAAGAAATGTGCATGCATAAGTCCTATTTTTTGGTGCTCAATAATATAGGCATATGCTTACTTTCCCAAATATTTGCAGCTTGAATGAAAACTCGAGAAATCAAATTAGGACGATTTTGAGTCTCTTCATGTGGTCTCAATTCATTTGAAATTTTTTACCACTTTGGATTGCACGTTATTGTCAAGAAAAGTTTTGGTTTACCATAATGCTGAACTAAAACCATTGTTTCCATATATTTTTTTCACATATCTCTTAGACCTCCAATAAAATATGAACGCAGAAAAATACCTTTTCCAATGTTAGAAGCATTAGTTTCTCCAAGGGATAATAGTATCAATAATGCCTTGATATAACTCAGATTGAGTATGTTGTTGATTGCTAAGGAAATAATCTAATTTTGACGTCTCAATCTTAACAAATATTTCAACAATAAATTGTTGTAACAAACAGCTAGACAACAATAAAATAGACTCTTACCCTTAGTTTTCTTAATACGATTTGTCAAGAAATCCATCTTTCTAGCAAAATTGAATGCTCCATGCCAATCGACATCCCTGAAAGAAAAAAATCAGAACGAAACATGTATGATAAAAGCATCAAATTGCTGTAAAAACTTCATCAAATCACTCATACATCCTTTATGTAGAATCCCAAATTCTCTTTGATGTCTTGGCTCAAAATTTTGGTGAGATTCGAAAGTCGACCGTAGATGAACTGCATCACAATTGGAAGCACAACAGGGTTACTAGTTTAACTGTAGTCATCCCCATCCACACATTGAATGCATGGCAACAAACTTAAGCCAACAATGATGTACAACAAAACATGAGGAATCCAACAGACATGAATCTTGGATTCACTCAATGCCATTGCTCGAACATCTCCAAATCACAAATTCAAGGAAAACCACCCAAGTAACAATTCTAAATAGAATTATTGAATTGCACAAATCCAAATTTAGGCTTGTCAAATAATGGTTAACCATAGCATCCTTGTTACTTCTAGAATGAATTTAACTTTAGTTTTGGAACAAAACCAAACAATAAAGTAATGGGAGATCGGAATGCAGATTGAATGTTAAGAAACTTGTTGGTGAACAATGATGGAGGTTGAACTTCTAGTTAATGGTGTTGTGAGAAGTCTTAGGAGGCTTGAAAGGTCCAGACTTTGAGATGAAGAAATGACGGGGAGAAATTGCTTTAGGACACTATTTATTAAGGTTTCAGATTAAAGGAACAACATAACAACCGAATGACGTGGCAATACCACTCAACACTCATTTTTGAAAAATTTCCAGTTTTATTTCTTCTCTTTTCTTTTCAACCCCAATTCTGCCAAAACTCCATATTTAAGAACTCATTACATACTCAAATATTTTAGGGTAAGTGTGAATTTTTGTTTATAATCTAGATAGAGGTCCAAATTATTTTCCCATAAAAAATAAACACTTAAACAAACTTGACATTGTAAGATATTTTTTTAAGACATGGAAAAAAATTCGTCCCAAATAATGACTTTTTGAAGATGAATTTTAAATTTCATCTCTAAAGCAGTGAAAAGAAAGCTTCAAAATTGAAGGTATTCTATTCAAACAATGTATTTTCATAATGAAAAAAGAAATGCCATCTTTATTGAATAAAGATGACAACAATGTTCTTCCACTTCTATTTGTTTGTTCTTCAGTTTGCAACTCAATCCTCTCACCCTTCTCAATTATTTTTTTTTTCACTTTTTCGGCATTCTTCCTATTTTCTATTTTTTTTGTTGTTGTTTATGACTATTAATCTCCTATGATTAGCTAAAAAAATCTCTTGTTGTAGCTATTGGCTTACAAATTGTGTTGTTGGGTTGGAGGATTTATCTTCAGTCTTTAATTTTCACCAATTCTAAACCTTCTCAGGTAGACTACTTCATTCCATCAAACATACTATTGCTTAACTTACTAAAACCTCTCAAGCAACATTCACTATAAGAAAATTCACTTTTATTGACTATATAAACTCATCACTAAAGTTTTATTTTAAGTGAAAAAGATTGTAAATTTGTAACTAATATAACTTTTAATGGCCAGTATTATTACAATCATTTATACTGGTCGTCACAAATACATAGGCGGAAATATTTTTAGTCACATGAGAAAATAATTGTGATGACAATTTCAAAATTAGTAATGATTGCAATCGTCACCGTTAATACCTTAATTTGTACAACATGCCGAAAGGGAGGAAGGAATTATTCACAGCCCACGATAGCGTTTCGGGTTTTGATATGGAGCTCTTCGCATTCGTCTATAAAATAAATAGTGAATAAGTAAATAAAGAAAAATAAAAAGAGACACAAAGATTTACGTGATTTGACATAAAAGCCCACGTCCATAAGTTGTTTGGGGGTAAAATCTATTATGATTAATGATTTTACAATCTCTTATAGCCTCACATTTTTCATAGTATAATGGAGGAATTTAGTTTGGGTATAGAGTTGTCGTAGAGAGCCTCTGGTGAGTCCATGTGTGGTGGAGTTTGTATGTGGGAGATTCTATGAAGTTCGTCAGATTTGTGGGAGAACTTTTTTTTTTTTTAATAGGAAGGAGGACGACACCTTCAAACTTTAATTGAATCAAACCCTCACTTATGACAGAGGAAAACTTAAATAACCAAATCTACTATCAAAACCTTACAATCAATTACTCTTATAATACCATACCATCCCAACCAATCAAAACCCAAGCCCAAAATCAAAATCTAAAATTTGGCAAACTAAGATAATCCAATCTAAGCAAACCTCTCACACGGTGAGGCAAATCATCAGTACCCATGTATGTACAATTCTTCCCCTCCTCCCCCTGCCTAGCCAGATAATTTGCCACTTTATTCCCTTCCCTAAATTGTTGGCCAATAGTGTATTCAAAGCCAAGAATAGCCTTATTGAGTTCTTCCCAAAAGTCCCATAAATACTAAACTGTACAAGAAGCAACTCTCAGCCCCTATACAACCACAAACAATGCGTTAAGGCATGTAGTTCGGCTTCGTTGTTCGTCCCATAACCAAACTTAGTCGAAAAAGTTGCCACTAGTTTTCCTCTAGTATTCCGCACCACCCTGCCCCCTCCACAACTACCAGGATTATTCCTACAAAAGCCATTTATTTTTAGCTTGAACCACCCATCCCTTGGTCTTTTCCATGAAAATTACAGAGGACGTCATTGCTGTACTTCCTACACTGGCACATCTAATGCATCAAGCAAGGCACAGTCCAAGCAAGAAATCACATTCACTTTCATTAATTTTTCAGAAATCTGCTGCAATCAATATTTTATCGAATGCCATACACTCTCCACCGACTGACATTTTCCTTCCATCCTGGCTAAACAACGTCATTGCCACAACTTCCAGGAAACTAAACAAGGCATTAATCCGACCAACACCCCCTTTATGATGATTTCTTCGCACATCGAAACCAATAACATACACGCATCCACCAGCTATTTGTACTTAAACAATTCACTCCTAAAGCAAGCACTGCTCTCCTCCATATCTCTTGGGCAAACTCCCTTGAACCAAGCACATGGTCCCTGTCCTCTATCTTACCCAAACAATAGCAATTACAGCGAGATGTTAGAGGGATACCGACATATTGCACTCTTGCATCCACTGGAAGACAATTGAATCTCGCTTTCTACATACAAACTGACATCTTCTTCGGTAAGAGCTTACTCCAAATCCATTCCATACCTTTCAATTGAGATCCCTTCACCCGAATGACTTGCCAAGTAGAAGACGAAGAGAACTGCCCATCTTGACTTGGATGACAAACTAAAAGATCCCTCCCTTCACGACGACTAGGCACCGCAGCCATAATCTCCCTCTCCTGGTTACAACCAACTAGATCCTCTAACAACCTCACGTCCCATGCATTATCTGTCTAACACTCTTTTAGCTTCAGTTGAGGTGAAGAAGTAATAGGGGCTGTAACAGCAAGCGGTCCATTCGACATCCATTTATCAAACCAAAAAGACACATTTCCTTCATGCACCTTTGTCGACATATTACCTACTACTTCTGGCATATATAGAACTCCTCATTATATAGAAGTCTATATTTTTGGAGTGGTTGAGTCCAACTTGTCTTGTGAATCCATTTCCTTTTAAAAGTCTGGATTTCTTTTCTTTTATGAGTCTGAGTCTATTTTTTTAGGAGTCTGAGTCTTTTTTTCTTTTAAGAGTCTAAGTCTCTTTCCTCTTCCCTTCATGACTTTATCTCTAGGCTAGATTCTTGACTTCATGTTTTTCCTTATTTTTAGCGATGGGCTGGACCTGGCCAATTCTATCCCAACAGTTGCCTGCGATTCTTAAGGTTAATTTGCTCAATAATAACGCATTGAGAATCTTCGAGTCAATAATCTGTAGAATAAGTAAATTTCAAAAATTGGTCCTTTGTTTTCTATTTGTTTTGTGCTAAGCGGTAGAGAGGTCAGCTTAGAGAGATAGGCAGAAGATGTACTCAACGACGTTAGTTGAAAGTGTGGAACTCTACTTTGGCAGGAGATATACTCATCCACATTAATGTCGAGAATTAAGCTCGGCTTGGGGCAAGCGTGGAGCTCAGCTTTAAGTATGTTTGTCTGACTGTTTGCCTGAGAGACTGTTTATTATCAGCGATGAGTTCATATATTCCATGATTGATTGCATGTGACAGTTTATTATCAATAAAGAGTTGTTATTTTCATGATCCTTTTTGCTAATATTGGTAGTAGTGGACTTTTTGGCCCCTTGGTGTAAATTGTTGTATGCATTCATCTTTTTTTTTTTTTTTTTTTTTTGATGTTTCTATTTCATTGTTAGTATTTGTTGGTAGTAATCCACACTAAGTGGTCAGAGAGATTGTTGACCTCCTAGGTCCATCTTATACAGTTGCTGAGCTCATTGATTTGTTCCTAAAGGTAACCCACCCAAGGTGGTTGTGGAGCTCTATGGTTCATTCCTAAAGGTGTCCCTAGCAGTGGTTGTGCTGTGAGCATAAACACTCTGTGTTTGCTAAAGAAGATGTTGTGCTTGTATTGCTATCTAGGTGAGAGAGGTCGGGCAATCTAGGAAGTTGCCTGCCTCTTGTTTGGCGCCTAGTAGGTTGGGTGGTCCTTGACCATTCCCGCCTACTTGCTTATGGTGTTTGGAGATGGAGGTCGCGAGGGCCTGGGGCCTTATTGCATGCGCACCCTCGACACCACAAATATTTGAACTTGCCTATGGTGTTTAGAGATGGGGTTGTAGGGCCTTGTGGCATGCACCCTCGGTTTCTATAGGAGTTTTTGTATGGAAAGTAAAGGGATCTTACAGAGGAGATTAGGAACAGAGAATTTTATGCTAAGTTTCTATATATACATTTGTAGCCGTTGAGTTTGTGGTTATGGTGGGAGGCTCGGTTTTCATAGGAGTTTTTGTAGTTGCTGGGTCTATGGTAGTGTTGTGTGGCTTGATTTTCATACGTTGATTTGGAGTTGTTGGTTTCTTGTGTGTTGTGTGGTTATCTTCAATAAAAGCATTTTCTCTTATCTACAATAAAAATGACTTTTAGTTAACTATTTTATTCAAAAGTTTATATATGTCATGTTCTAATTGTCAGATTTGGCCGAATACCTCTTTGAGGTGCTTCCTCTCATTATATAAAAAATAGTTCCAGAAATAATTGCAAAGATAAAGTTAAGAATTCAATTTGAATCTCAACAAACTACATCTTTATTTTTATCTAAACTAACATGACTTTATCCTATCTAAATATGTACAAGTTTAATTTAAATACAAGATAAGATTAGTAAATAAATCGTAATCTAGTTGAAATTCAGTTCTTATTTATTCCATTAAAATAGGAGATTAGTTGCCATGTAACGTTAGTCACAACCCATTAGAATAGGAGATTAGCTGCCTAGCTGCTGTATCTTAAAGAAAACCCTAGTTTTCCTTTGATACCCTCCCTCAAATTGATGCTAGTGAGTCGACGAGTAGCAATTTGCTAACTAGGTATTGATGCTGTTGTCGAGTCAAAACTTTGGTAAAAATATCAGCTACTTGGTGCTCAGTGGACACATGAGGGAAAATGATAGCTTTAGACTCATAGGCATCTCGGATATAGTGACAATCAACCTCGATGTGCTTAGTACGTTCATGAAAAATTGGGTTGGCTACAATTTGAATGACACTTGTATTATCCCCATGAAGAGGCGTGGGATGTGTCTGTGCAAAGCCGAGTTTTGAAAGAATACCACGTAACCACATAATTTCCGAATATGCAGCAAACATTGCCCGATGTTCAGCCTTTGTAGATGACTTAGATACATAATTTTGCTTCTTACACTTCCAAGAGATAAGAGAATCCCTAAGGAAGACACACCATCCAGTAGTAGAACGTCGAGAGTCTAGACATCCAGCCCAATCTGCATCACTGTAGGCAATTAATTGAAGAGAAGAACCCTTAGGAAAAGATAGTCCACGATTAGGAGTCCCAAGTAAATAGGGAATAATACGACGAACAACTACAAAATGAAGATGTCAAGGAGAATCCATGAACTTACTAACAGTGTGGACAACACAGGAAATGTCAGGGCGTGTGATGGTGAGATAAATCAAGCTGCCAACCAACTTACGGTATAAGGATTCGAGAGAAGTTCACCTTCATCTTTCCTATACTTAACATTCACATTCTGAGGAGTATCAACTGGAGTAGTATCTTCCAATCTCCCTAACTGAATTAGGTCTTGAATATGCTTGTGTTGATTGAGAAATAAACCATGTGGCTGAGACCTAACTTCCAATCCTAGAAAGTAGGTAAGATCCCCAAGATCCTTCATGTGAAACACATTATAAAGATGTTGCTGAAGTTTTTGAATCAAAAGTCCATCCGAACCAGAGATGATAATATCATCTATATATACCAATAAAAATACCACTCCAACATCGCCCTTGTGCAAAAATAAGGAAGCATCGTACTTACTTTGCTTAAAAGAAAACCTTAATAAAGTATTGCGAAATTTCTCAAACCAAGCTCGAAGAGCTTGTTTAAGACCATACAAAGACCTCTTCAATTTACAAATAGTCGTAGGGGAGGAAATAGGCATACAAGATGGAAGTTTCATGTAAATATCTTCCTTTAGATTGCCATGCAAGAAAGCATTATTGACATCCATCTGACATAATTTCCAAGATTTAGAAGCAGCAAAAGCAAGTAACAAGTGAACAAAAGTCATCTTGGCAACCGGAGTAAAAGTCTCATCATAATCTCTACCATACTCTTGGTGATTCCCCAAAGCAACCAATCTAGCTTTGTATCATTCCAGTGAGCCATCGAAATGAAACTTTACGGAGTATACCCATTTACTGCCAATTGGTTTGATAAAAGGAGGACATTGTACCACATCCCAGGTCTGATTAGCCACAAGTGCATCAAGTTCTGTTTGCATTGCTTGCTGCCAGCACTCATGTTCCATAGCCTGTTTGTAACAAGAAGGGATATCAATGGAAGATAATGTAGCAGTCATAGAAGTGGGGGAAGAAAAACCATATAGATCTGGTGGGTGAGAGACACAGGTAGATTTTCGAGGAACAGAAGCAATAGGAACTACGGTGGATGTTGGATCAGGCGCCGAAGTAGGAGAATCTTGAGAAGCCATAGGTGCCTCGGCTAAAGAGGTGCCATGACGTCGAGTGTAGACAAAACCAAGTTTAAACCGAGCCACTGGAGTAGAAGAGGTATCAAGAATCGGTATAGGGAAGGGCTTGGGCTCATCATGAAGAATTGAAAAACTAGGTGAGATAAGATCGACATGAGAGAAAAAAAATTGTTGATTTTCAAAAAATAAAACATTCCTGGAAATTTGAATTTTTCGTGCATTAGGATCATAACAAAGAAATCCCTTTTTTACTAGAACTATATTCAAGAAAAGCACACTTAACAGATTGAGTAGTCAATTTATGTCTTTCATGTGGTGGAAGATGAATGAAACACAACCAAAGATATGCAAATCAGAATAATTAGGAGAGTGACCAAACAATATGGAATAGGGAGAAACATTATGTAAAACTGGTGTGGGCAATCTATTAATTAAATGGATTGTAGTAACTAATGCTTCACACCAAAAACGAGATGAAACGGATGAGTCAATAAGATGAGCCCGAACCATATCAAGTAGATGATGATTTTTACGCTCAGCCACCCCATTTTGATGTGGTGTATTTGCGCAAGAATGTTGAGAAAGAATACATTTTTCTTGAAGAAAATTTTGAAATTCATGAGATATATATTCACCCCCAGAATCAGATTGTAAGATCTTGATAGAGGAAGCAAATTGTGTCTGAATGAGTGCAAGAAAGGCCTTGAAAACAGAAAATACTTCACTTTTAGTATGGAGAAAATAGATCCAAGTGAATCTACTGCAATCTTCAATAAAAGTAACAAAATACTTGTAGTGAGAATGTGATATAACATGAGATATACCCTAAACATCGCTATGAATTATATCAAATACCCGAGAAACATGAGAACCAAATTGTGGGAATGGTAGCACTTTGCTTTCAGCAAGTTTGCAAGAGGTACAATCAAACGAAATTGTTTCCATTGAAACAAAATTTTTATTGTCAATAACACCAGATATAAACAAAGTTTGGAGTACATTAGGATTGGGATGTCCTAAACGTCGATGCCAATCCTTAGTACTTATTTTGACAGCATTACAAGAAATAAATGAACTAGACGCAATAGAAGCTGAACTAGGATTTATTGGAAATAGCCGACCCTCCTTAGGACTCCTCGTGATCATCCTCCCAGACACTCGATCCTGTACAACACAACCAGAAGATGAAAAAGAGACATTACAATTATTTTCAACAAGTTGTCCAACATAAAGTGAACTTGTGGAGAGAGTAGGAGAAACCAAAACATTTTGAATGATAGGGGACATATCACCCACGGCAGAAATTGGTAGTGAACTACCATTTGCCGTTTGGATTTTGAGAGGACCATCATAGGACTGAAGATAGTGTAACAATGTGAAATTTTTAGTCATATGATTTGAGGTACCAGAATCTATTAGCCAAAAATTAGGGGAGGACTTTGGTTTACCTGAGATGCCTAAAGCAGAAAAGGTAGAAATTATCATTTGTTGTACCATATTGAGAGTAAAAGTAGTAGAACTAGAACCAGCAGGTGCTGGAGCATGAGTGGCAGCAGCAGGGGCTGGAGAAGAGGATGCACTTGAGACTTCAACAGAGGTGGAATAGGCACTCTCTTGCTTCCAAGGAGGTCGGATTGGGCAGTCCTTGATAATATGTCCAGATTTTTTGCAATAGTTACAAAATTTCTTTGGATAATGGGTGGCAATGTGACCAAATTCCTTGCAACTATAACTTTGTGTAGTGCTATAGTCTCGGCCCTTGGATTTTACTTGTGCTGTAAATGCCACTTGAGTAGGAGATGCAAGTTGTTGTTCCATTGTACTCCAAGTAAGTAACCATTGCTCCTCCCGAAGCAAATCTTCCAAACAATCATCAAGAGAAAGAACTGGATCTCTATTCATTAACCAAGAACGAACAGATTCAAAATCTTAACGTAGCTTCATAAGAAACTAATCCCTCCTACTAGTTTCATGCACACTTTGCACATGGGGGAGACCATCAACAGAGATAGAAGAATACACAATGTCAGTGTATTCAGCCCATAGATTTGAAAAACTAGAATAGAAGTCCTCCATTGATAAGCCACCTTGAGAAAAATTAGCCATCTCAAATTCCAACCGAAATTTTCGAGCGGAATTATTCTGAGTGTAGATTCTCTTCAAATACTCCCACATAGCCTTGAAGGTTTTGTAGGGTCATAAATTGAGGATGATGTGAGGCTCAATAGAACCTAGGATCCAAGACATGATCTTGGCATCCTTACTCTCCCATGTAGACAGTTCCTTTGCAGTATCAGGCGCTAGAATAGTCCCATCAACATGACCCCAGAGTTCTTTACCCTTAACAAGAAGCTAAAAGTTAAATGCCCAAGCAAAATAATTTTTCCATTGAACTGAATGCACAAGGAATCAGATTTTTTAGATGCCATGAAAACAGACCAAGAGCAAGAAAAGAGAGTTGTTGCTATGAAATAGAGGACTCTAGGAAAATCAAGAAACTAGAAGTAGCCGCTGGAATAAATAGAAAACAGAAACCCTAAAGATTTTAGGGTTGGCCGAGGAAGTGCAAAAAAATAGAAAATCAGAGTAGCTCTGATACGATGTTAGATTTGGCCGAATACCTCTTTGAGGTGCTTCCTTCTCATTATATAAAAAATAGTTCTAGAATTTACAAAGATAAGGTTGAGAATTCAATTTGAATCTCAACAAACTACATCTTTATTTTTATCTAAACTAACATGACTTTATCCTATCTAAATATGCACAAGTTTAATTTAAATACAAAATAAGATTACTAAATAAATCCTAATCTATTTGAAATTCAGTTCTATTGTATCAAATTAAAATAGGAGATTAGTTACCATGTAACCCTAGCCGCAACCCATTAAAATAGGAGATTAGCTGTCTAGCTACCGTATATTAAAGAAAACCAGTTTTCCTTTGATACTAATAGTCATGGATTAATTTTTTTTTTTTTATTGTTGTGATGTGGCAATAGACTTTAAATAAGAGAAAATGCTTAAAAGAGGGAAATGTTTTGTTAGATAACTATCATATTTTATAATTATTTCATAACTCAAACTGAGATTAAATTTTTTTATAAATTCACAATTAATATAATAGCTTCATAAAAAATATTACTAATTTCATCTTTTAGAGTAATAAAATTACAATTCGCAATTTCATGCCCAAATCCCCTTAACCGACAAAAAGGCAAACAGCAAACTACCTTAACCGACAAAAGGGAGAGGAGATCGCCTCACGTTCCTTCTTCCTCATTTTCCCACAGAACATGTCCACCCAAAAGGTTTTGAGAACCGCCAGTACTGTCCTCCCGTCAATCCCTCCTTCGCTCTCGAACCAAGAGATCGCCCAACAGATAGCTCAAACCCTTATCAACTCGGGCGTTAAGCACCTCCAGACCACTCCATCCCTACTTTCCTATCTCAATTCCGACATCACTCACCTTGTTCTCTCAGACCCACATGTCTCGTCGCAGTCTTGCTCGAGTTTCTTCAACTTTTTGCGAAGAAATGAATCCTGCACTTCACAAAAACTCGATCTTCGGGCCCACGTTACTCTCATTCGTAGGTTATATGGGGCTCGAAAGTTTGCCCAAATGAAGACTATGTTGAATTGTATTGTGACCGATGATAATCTACGATGCCCGGTTCCGATCATCATTTCGTTGATTGAGGATGGCTATAGTGAGCCCACATTTGCTGAGAAGTTGTGTGATATGCTAATGAGGGTTTACGCAGATAATAAAATGTTCAAAGAGGCTATCGAGGTTTTTGATTATATGGCAAAGAATGGGTTTGAGATTGAGGAGAGATCTTGCTTCGTGCTTTTGCTTGCTCTGAAGAGGTCTGATCGAGCGGAGGAGTGTTTGGGGTTCTTCCGTCGAATGATTGAGTCGGATGTTTTGATTACGGTTTATTCCATGACTAGTGTGATTAACGGGCTGTGTAGGAGAGGAGAGATGGAAAGAGGTAGGGGATTGATGGTTGAAATGTTTGATAGAGGGATTAAACCCAGTGTGATCACTTATAATACATTTGTAAATGCATATGTTGAAAGAAAGGATTTTGTGGGTCTCAATGAGATCTTGAGCTTGATGGAGAAGGATCAAGTAACATACAATGCAGCAACTTATACTATTTTGATTGAATGTTATGGGAGCTCTGGCAATATTGAGGAGGCTGAGAAACTGTTTGAGGAAATGCATAAGAAAGGGATAAAAGCAGATGTTCATGTTTATACTTCAATAATTAATTGGAATTGCAGATTAGGAAACATGAAAAGGGCATTTGAGCTGTTTGATGAATTAAATGAGAGAGGCTTTGCTCCTAATGTTCACACTTATGGGGTCCTAATTAATGGTATATGCAAGGCGGGACAGATGGAAGCAGCAGAAATGTTGGTAAATGAGATGCAAAGCAAAGGGCATGACCTAAATCGAGTTATATTCAATACATTGATGGATGGGTATTGCAAAACAGGGATGGTAGATGAAGCTCTAAGACTGCAGGGTTTCATGGAGAAGAAAGGATTTGAATCTGATGAGTTTACTTATAATGTAATTGCTAGTGGGATGTGCAAGTCAAATAGGCACGAAGATGCAAAAAGATTGTTGTTCATAATGGTAGATAAGGGTGTGACTCCAAACACTGTTAACTTGACTACCTTGATTGGCATGCATTGCAAGGAAGGAAACGTTGGGGAAGCAAAGAGGGTGTTCACTGAGATGGAGAAGAAGGGACAGAAACCAACTACAGTTACGTACAATGTTTTAGTTGATGGTTATATCAAGAAAGGAAAGATGAAAGAAGCTCATAGGCTAAAAGAGGAGATGGAAGACAAGGGGATAATGCCAGACACATATACCTACACATCCCTTGTACATGGTGAAACTGTTTATGGCAACGTGGATGATGCACTAAAAATGTTTGAAGAAATGTCTTCCAAAGGTTTAGTTCGGACCGTAGCCACTTTCACAGCTATGATTTCAGGCTTGTCTAAGGTGGGGAGGTCAGATGAAGCTTTTAAATTGTATGATGAAATGATGAAGTCAGGTCTAACACCTGATGATAGAGTATATTCTTCACTTGTGAGCAGCCTTCACCAAGTCAGCCCTTCGCTCTGATACATTTTTTAGGTTGGGTTGTTTCTTTGTTACATATTTTGGAGCTTGACAAGTTAATTTTGGGGCCTCAATTTCATCTAAATCGATTGTTCATAAGCTAATTTACTGAAAATATGAATATGCTTGCAACGATCCAAATATCTGGACTAGCAAACAAACTAGAGCGTCAGAAACTGTAAGAACCAAAAGCATATTTTAATGACTATATTATTTATCCTTTTCAGTGATATGTTGTCAGGACTCAGGTTCAACTGCCTCAGACTTCTCCATATGCTTCTCAAAATAGATAGAGAGCCTGAATACATGGCCAATGCAATGTCCAAAACTAATTAGTAACTCAATGCCGTCGACCATTCACTTTCTGGTTCATCCTCCAATATACGTGTTTCAGCCTGAATACATGTTTTACACTTTAGAAACAAAGTAAAATATTACACTTCAAACTTTACAAAATATCCTTAGTTAGGATTACGCCTTAAGATTGTGTTGCGTCGTATATTTTCATGAATTTACATCCAAACTATGGATAGAATGGGATGAATATACCTTTTTTTTTTTGTCTATTTTTGATAATTTGAAGATGAGATGTGTTAGTTAGTGATGGGCACCAACGTGGACCTAGTTTTAAAGATCTTAGATGAGCCAATTACAAGGTCAAGAGCCAAGAAGATTAAAAAGACAATGCAAGAATTGATACAATCCATTTGGGACGAGCTTAGCAAGAGCCCAACATTCAAGATGGGCATGAAGAATGAAGTTTTAGTTTTGATTCATTTGATAAGCTATAGAAGAGAGTAACAACATGACTTAAAGGCTTTGGGCACTTGAAGGTTTTCATTTTGTTTAATTCATTTAAAGTTGACCTTGTAATTGGCCCATCTGAGATCTTTAAGACTAGGTCCATGTTGGTGCCCATCATTCTCCCTCTCCTCAAAATGATTCGATCTCGAATCTCCACCTGAATCAAAAGGAAAAATGTTAGTAACATTGAAAATAGTAGAAATATGATACTTACTTGAAAAATCCACTTGATATTCATTATCATTAATTTGTTCAAAAATTTGAAAAAATCCATCCAAGTTACTTTTGTCATCAACTGGTAAAGGCATTAAATCTAAAGAAGTAAATGGATTAAGTCTATAAACAATTCTAAAAGATAAAAATTGAGTAGTAGCACTTTAAATATTCTTTGTAACCTCATTTTAAGAAATTTGATGAATTTTTTTTTATGAGTTGAGTTTTACTCCTCTCGTTCTTGATTGAACTTTTGAACTTATCAAAAGTAAATCACAACTTTTGTGACTTTCCTCTTTGTAATTTGGGTTCTTGAGATAGGTTTTTCAACGGGTCTAAATTTGAATATAATCTAGGTTCTTGAAACGAGTTCTCATCAGGTTTAGATTTTCCATCTATTGACTTGATTTTAGCTTTCTTGTGTGAATTTTCAAATTGATTGTGGGTTCAAAGAATTCCATTCATGTGGGTTCATATCAGTCAGTCTCGTTTGGTTACATAAATCATCTTATCCAATTATTATAATTTTTTTAAATTTCGACACAAAATATAATAAATAATTTAATTTTTTTAAATTTTAAAATAAATATTATATTAAAAAATTATATTATAATAATATTTTATTCAATTTTTATATCATCTCATCTCATTTTATATATATAATCAAACAAGATGGCGCTTAGAAATGAGGTACAACGAGAAAGCACTCGATAGTGATAAAAGATGAAAAGGTGTGTGTTTTTTTGTTTTTTGTTTTAATTAAAATTAACTTGAATAAGGATGTGGTGTAAATCCCTTGTTTACACCGTCTAATAAAAAGCTGTCACGTCAACTTTCTATTTTAATGATAAAATGGCGCGCCCACGTTAGATTATGCACGTTACAAATTTGAAAATATCACAGGGGCGGCTGTTTGGCTACCTGGGCCATGTTCGATGCATTTTCGGAAGCCACTAGAAGTATGACAGTGGCCAACTGACTTCCAGTAGATTTTCTACAGACATTCGTGTAATATCTTGTTAGTTGATGTTGTCGGCCGCCATCCCTTGAGCTGTGGCGATGTTTATGAATAAAAATAATTAAAATAATCTTTATATCTCCAAAAATTAATGACCCCCTTACAATCAGACGGGTAATACCTTTCTCTTAGATTGGAGCATAAAGCTTTCTAAGTAGGAAAAAGTTGAATCGATTAGATAATAATAATTTGAACATATTTAAAGAAATAATTTTACTTAATTACTAAATAAATAATTTCTATGCAAAAGTAAAAGATTGTTTTTCAAATTATTATTTATATAATATTTATCTAGGATGGCCATGGAAATTCATCTCGACTACTTGAAGTATTGGGATTAAATAGAGTTATAGTGAAATTTGAAAAATATGATAATTTTGTTGGTTTTTTAATGGACAAATTTTTTATATTTAATGTGTTGATTATAATAAATTATAAGAGTAATGTATTGGTTGACTAAAGAAGTTTGTATGAAATGTGTGGTATGTGTATAAAGTTTGTAAGCTTTGTAAATGTGTGGTATATATGTATAACTGGTATGGGCAGATTCCATGTATTGATTGTATTGGTATGTTTAGTTGGCTTGTGTTATGCATTAGGATGTGAGGAAGTGAATTGAGACTTGGGTTAATATGGGTTGGATTAGGTACGGAGGAATGGTATTGTTTAAGAACTGGTATTGTGACCGCAGTTAGGTTTTATGGTAAAGTGAGATTAAGTTGTAAGCTCGTAAATAATGGTTGGAGATTAAAGAGAAGCATGTAAGGTCACTTTATTAGTCGGAGAATGAAGTCGGGATTTCATATTTGTAGTTAGGCTTAAGACGTATGGCAAGAGTTATACTTCAAGGATTGGATGCTGACATGTGTAAGTAAAGTGAGATGAATATGTTGAATACCTAAATGTGTAAGTTTGTACAGTTAGGAATCTTATGGAGGAGTATGCAAGTAAACAAATAATGGAGGTTATTTGGACAATGACTAGCCTAAGTAGAAGAAGTCTAAGTAAGAACCAATTGGAGGTTAAAGTCATGGGAGAGAGAATGGACTAAAAGTTGGGGATAGTTTTATTATGCAAGTTCTACGTTTAGTGTTCTTGTAAATGAAAAAGAAATGATAAAAGATTGTGAATGCATGTAACTTGCCATCTGACACGCACATGAATGGACATGATGAAATGCGCATAGCATGGAGTCTTGGTAAGTATTACGTTCATACTCTTCTAAAGTTTTCTAACGATATGAAAATAAAAATGAAAATGAATTTCTTATAAAATGCTTGAAAAGAAAATAAATGTTTCTTAGAATGAAAATGCTTTATGAATCTATGCTAAGGTATTAAGGTTTAAGTATATGTATGTAATGGCCTTCTTTGATAACCCCTTTTTATGCACCCCAAGAATAGTTGTATGCATGTGAATGGATGCTATATGTAGTATGTATTTTATGTATGTTACATGAGATGAATGATGAGGTTTTATGCTTTGTGTTATGAAAAGATGTTTTATTAAATGAAATGAACTGATGAAAAAGAAAGGAATGAATGAAAGGAAAGTACCAAAAAGAAATGAATGTTTTAATGTATGAAACTACGTAATGACCATGATTGATGAATGAATGATAGTACCAAAGGACAATGTATATTCCAATGCCGGGTAAGTAGTATTGGTAGTGCACCTGGTGTTGTCCCTGACTTAGGGATTTCAAACCCGTGACCACGGGCGGAATCGGGTCCAAAAGATTGCTAACCCCAACACACAAGGTATAATAGTGAGTACTAGGTATAAGAAAGTGATAAGATTAATTGTATGCATGAAAGGATTTAGCTTTACGAAGGATAAGGTGGGAAGTGTTTTGAAGAATGAAAAAATTTTTAAAAGAAAAACCCACCTTGTAATGTTTTAAAGAAAAGAAAATGTTTTACAATTTCCAAAGCAATTTAGATAAGTCCCACAAACAAAACCCCATTTCAGACTTGCTCAAGACGACATTGAAGATGTATTGTTGGGTTGGAGGTAATGGGTTTCAAGCTTCAAGAAGGAGGGGGGCTTTTCACCATTTTCTTCTCTTTTCTTTTCTTATGTGTTGTTTTAATGAGAGTGGTGTCCACATAGCAAAACCACGTGGAGAAGTAGGTCTTTTGTACATTTTTTATGCGTACAGTTAGCATCTCTCATTACCTAATATTTTATATCCTTCTCTGGATTCCCTTTTAAGCCTTGTACTTAGTCTTTTCTAGCTAGATCACCTATTATTATGCTTTGGGGTGTTATTTTCTTTTCTATGATGTGTGATGCATTTCTCCTCCTTATTTTTAGTATGATTTTTGGCGCCTTCCTCTTCTGTGTGCCTCTCCCTCCACTCCTTAATTTATTGATAGGCCTTGAGCCACTCGACTCATCTCACTCAACTTCTTGTTTCTATTGTAGCCTATGGAATGCTCCTCATCTTTGGTTGGGTTGCCTTATTCTAGAACAAAAAAATTAACCCCATTACCATGGATGTAAAATGATTTGTTTGTCACGTCTCATTTGCTAACACTACCATCACCCCTTCACTTGAGAAAAAGAAAGATGTAGCCCTCACAGTCTTATCCTCCTCTCTCATTCTCTTCTCTATTTCAACTTCTTTTATATTTTCTATCATGATATCAGAGCTTTGGTAGAAGAGGCATACAAGAGGTTGAAGGAGGCAAGCAAAGGTATCAAGAGTATGAAGAAAGTCAATAAGGCGAGAAATAGTACGTTACGAAAGAAAGCGAGACAGAGGCCCCCACTCCTGTGGCCAGGGCTCCAAGATGACTTGGTCGGGGTTCGAACAGTCAGACTATCGACCACTATTACACTTATCATGGAGTGGCGAGACACCGAACCAAGGGCTATTGCAACCAACTGCCAAATTGTGAGCCGCCGCTCAAGCAGCCAACTGCCAAACAATGAGAAAGGTTGTCAAAGTGAGAGCCCGAGAAGGGAAAGGGGCACAAGAGGGGAATGCTTCCCTCGCTACAGCCCTGTCAGACCGAATTAGACTCTTAGTGAAATTAGAACCAAAACAGGGAGTTAACAAGGGGCGAAGCACCATCTTCAGCCAGAAATGCTCATGCCAAGAGAGCGTGGTTCGAGGAAGTGTTTGTGGTCAATAGACCCTTGAAGAAAGTTAAGACTGAGCAGAATGCTCTTATAGTATTTACCAATGAGGACTACGTGGGCATGTTGTACCCACACAACGATGCATTTGTAGTGACCCTACTTGTCGCCAACTACACTACATGTAGGATCTTAAACTCAATGGATTTCCTATTCTAGGATGCATTCCAAAAGATGGGCATTGAGCATGATAGATTGAGCCCTACCCTAACACCATTGAAGGGACTTTTAGACTAGACAGTGTAACCAGTAGGAGCCATTGTATTGGTCACAACGGGGCTAGGTCCCTCGAAGGTAGAGGAAATGGAACACCTCTTGGAGGCAGGCTTCATCCAGGAAGCGCATTACCCGAAGTGCTCGCCATTCTTCCGAGTGCTATGGAAGACCCAAAGTTGGGACAACAAATGCAACAAGACTTTTGAGCATCTAAATTTGAAGCCTAGAGAGACCTTGTATTTGTATTGTCGATTAAATTCGTAGTTTCTACCGCGTTGATCTGAGAAGAAGAAAAGAAATAGAAGCTAATATACTACACGAGTTGCACCTTGAGAGGGGAAGAAACATGTTACCCATGCATGGAGTTCTTGGCACTTGCCCTAGTGGTAATGGACCGCTGGTTGAACTGGTTGATTGAACACAAGAAGTTTGATATTAAATACTTTTCCAAAAACGGCATGAAGGGATAGGTCATGGAAGACTTCATCTCCAGGTTTAGCAAATTCTTTGAAGAACTGCAAGTGGTGCCGAAGGAAAATCATTGGTGGATATATGTCGACGGCTACTCCTGCCACAACTGCAGAGGAGATTCACTACACTATAAGGTTGACTTTCGAAACTACCAACAATGAAGCAGAATATGAAGTGTTATTGGTAGGACTCTTTGTGGAAGAAGAATTGGGAGGAAAGTAGGTCGATTTATATGCGGATTCACAGGTGGTGGTGAACTAAGTGACAGGGGAATACTTGGGCAAAGAAGAAAGACTTAGAATGTACCTATGATAGGAATGGGCACGGCAGGATCAATTCTAGCATTTCAACATTTGATGAATACTGTGAGAAGACAATTGGTGAGTAGACAGGCTTGTGCGAGCTACTTCTGGCGCGGGGTACTACTAGCTCCATGCATTGAGGGACATAGAGGAGTTCGCCAGAAAATGCATGAAGTGTCAGCAGCATGATACCATACTTCACAGTCCACCCTTGCGTGCGACGAAGGCTAACGATGCGCATGCGATCGGCGTTTGTCTAGCCTAATGAGCGGTCGAGCACATCTCCTCCGCCTTAGAAAAATCGAGTGTTGCCAACACGCATGCGATCAAGGCTAACACTCGTACCCTTCTATGCAACGAAGGCTAACAATGGGCATGTGATCGGGTTAGCCTAGCTTGATGAACAGTCAAGCACATCTCCTGTGCTATAGAGTGTTGGCAACACACATGAAATTGAGCTAACACTCGCACCCTTTTGGGCGATGAAGGCTAATAACACATGTGCGATTAGTGTTAGCCTAGCTTGATGAGCGGTTAAGCACATCTCCCACGTCTCAGCAATTCCAAGCGTTGGCAACGCACATGCAATTGGGGCTAACACCCTTCCAAGAAACGAAGGCCAACAACGCGCATGTGATTGGGGTTAGCCTAGCTTGATGAATGGTCGAGCACATCTCCTTTGTTGTAGAGTGTTGGAAACACGCATGCCACTAGGACTAACATTTGCACCCTTCTGGGAAATGAAGGATAACAGGCACATGGGATCGGGGTTAGCCTAGCCTGATGAGTGGTCGAACACATCTCCCATGCCTCTGCAAAGCCGAGCATTGGCAACGAGCTTGTGATCAGGGCTAACACTCCACCCTTCCGAGCAACAAAGGCTAACAACGTCGATGAGTGGTTGAGCATATCTCCTGCATCTCAGCAAAGTCGAGTGTTGGAAATGCGTATACAATCGGAGCTAATACTCGCACCCTTCTGGGCGACAAAGGCTAATAACGAGCATGCGATCAAGGTTAGCCTAGCCTGATGAAAAATCGAGCAGATATCTCGCGCCTTAACAACTCTAGGTGTTCGCACTTGCATTGCCATCACCAAACTTAGTTCCAATGTGAGAATGTTAGAAAACCAAAAACGAAAAAAAAGAAAAGAGCCAAGCAAAAACACTTGCCTAGTGGGCCCATGGCATTATACTTTAAAATGAAACAATACATTGAATGAACTCAAATCTAGGGGCCCGGATCACCGGCTAAAGGATGTTGAGGCGGCTGGTTCACGAAGGCATCCAGCATCACATAAGGACTTAGGAAATTCAAGAATTGCATGGCAGCGGGGTTGGGCAAAAGAGACTTAAGACGAGTTAACAAAAGCTTCCTAAGTGTCAATAACCCAAGGAGGAAGCCTGCCCCATATGCCCCGTCTCGCACCTTAGTTGTTGCGTCAATCTGATGGGAAAGGCGGACAATCTCCTCCCAGGAGGACTTGAATTTGGCATCCAACTCGTTAACGTAGTGGTGGGATTTGGTGAGTTGCCCCCCTCACGGGCTCAGTCAAATGGCTAAGCTGGAGGTACTCCCTATCATGCTTGCTAAGCTCCACCCTAACCAACCTGAACTCAACCTCTGTCTGCGCCAACTCCGTATGGATGGTGTTGAGGTCCATCTGGAGGTGTTGATGAGAAATCTCACCCTGTGAAATTCTCCCCGCATACTCACTCAAGGCAGGGTCCCCTCACTCCTATAACTCAGTCTCTAGTCTATCGCCATGATCGTGTTTCGCATCCAACACCTCCTTCAAAAGCGTGGATGTGTTGGTTGCCTTTAGCTCGCGTTCCTGAATCTAGGCCAATTCACTTAGGGCCTCCTCCAGGGAAGACTTCTCTGTGGCTAAAGCATGCTGAAGGTCAAAAACCTTTGCCCTCAAGCCACAATCTCGGCCTTTTGGATGTGCATTCGAGAGTCTAGTTGGGAGTATGCATCCTCCCACTTTCCCCTTGCCTCAATCGCCACCAAAAAAACTTGGCAAGCACTTTCCATGAAAGAATATGAGTATCACATAGGCTCCTCCAAGTTGGAATGACGACATACAATCCAGCTTGCCAACAAATGTAGCCCTCGCAATGGATAAACAACTGGTTAGCTAGCGATGCGGAGGGAGAAATAATGCAAGCGAGAGAGGAAGTGCGTACTAGGAAAAGAAAATGCTCGAGGTCCTGGATGATATGGTCAACATAAGGATCTAAGGCATCGGCCACTTGTGCGGTAGATGTAGAAGGCCCATCGGGGCAAGGAACGGATGGCTTATAGCAAGGATTGGACTGCTTGATAGCCACACTAGATAAAGTGTGGCTCGTTAGTTCAGCAGGAGCCATTGGAGAGGCAACTAGAGAAAACTGCTCGAAAGGTACGTTCGAGACATGGGGGTGAGCTACAAGTTGATTTTCTCCATACCCATCATTGCCTTGCATTCCCTAACTAGGCACTAAGTCAGAAGCAAAAACCCCTTGGGAGAAGGGGATAAAGATGTTTCTTTTCCAAGGAAAATGTAAGACCGAATAGAATCTCCCCCTATGAAAACATAGGTTGAATTTCGTCAGCAAGGGAGGTCTGAGGTCCGCAACAGTATATGGAGTTCCCTCAGCAGAGACCATGGCCTGGATGGACATAGGCGAACCGGTTGCGGCATCTAGGATAATGGGAACATAGTTTGCCCCCATCAATTTTCAGTACCTCCACGGACTCATTTGTGGCCAAGGAAGGGGACGGCGATATGAACCCCTTGAATGAGACCCTGGGAATGAGCCTAGAAAGACATTAGGTGTAACAGCCCGCTAGAAATTCAACGATGGAATTTCTATACGTTTTAGGAATCTCGTGAAAGTTTCGTAAGTTTTCACAAATAGACTAATCGCGTAAATTTTAGTCTGTCAACATAGTCTGTTTTACCACTCACTATGGTGCCAGAAGTGCAATTTTATTTATTTGAGATAGTTAAAAGTGTCAGAATGTGATATGATCTGCGCTATTAGACTCAGTTGATTATTTAAGATTTTATGGTTTAATAATCACATTTTCCATTTTCAGACGTAATGGTTGTTAAAAAATACGTTTTGTTTATTTCGAGGCACTTCGGGATTTAATTTCGATAAAATAATTGCACAGTTAGTTTAGTATCTATGTTTAGGATTTTTCAACACAAAGTTTATTTTTCATTTTTCCAAAGTGAATAGCAACCTCAATAGTAGCACCTAGTGCAATGTTTTCAAAATCACAATATGAAATGTCCAAATTAGGTTAGAGAAATTTTATTTGGACACTTGACAAGATCTTAGCCACACTTGGTGAATAGTGTTGGATACTTGGCACCAAGAGGAATCATGAGATGGTTTGTGAAGGAAATCAAGGTGTGAGATCATGTTATCTAAGCAAAAAGGTATCCCATCCAACCATCCAAATTGTGCCAAACTAAAGAAGGTTTCAACCCTAGTGAAATCCTAAATAGTTGGAATACAATTGAAATCCCAAAAGTTTGGTTGAAATTGAAACCCTGAACGGTTTCTCCAAACCCTAAGTTGGCCTCTAAACCCTATTTGATTCGATTTTTAGCATTATGTTTAATTACTTGATTAAATCATTGTCACATGCTATTAATTTCTCAAATTCATGTTATGAAATCATTATCCAACCCTTTAAACCTTGAAAATTTGATTGGGCCAAGAAAAAATGTATTTGGGCTTGATAGCATCTCAAACCCTAGCCAAACCCTCTTTAAACCGTAAATGAAGCCTACTTGTTTAAGGCCCACAAATTTTGACCACCTTGGCAAAGCTTCTTGAGAAAGTTTCCACACACCCTTGGCAGGCCATCCACTGGTCCTAATAGGCCCAAAGTCGTGCATGATGTGGAGGTCAATTGCCACCTCACCACCACCCTTCTCTTGGAAGTTTCTTTGGCTGAAAACCACTCACTATTTGCTCCTTTTTGTGACCCAATCATTATACCTCAAGATGTCATAGAAGGCCATACCTCCATTTTCAGAAGAACTTGAGGCGTACAGGTCACCACTTCCCCCATTTCACCACTTTTTACCTCCGTTCTTGGAAAGAAGCCCTTAGAAGCTCTCTTGGGCAAATTCTAGAGGATTTTTGCATGCCATTTTTGAAACCTTTGTAAGTATCTTCTCACAATGATTCCTCATAAAAGTTATTCATATTTGACTCTAGTTTCCACGGGTATCTTTTTTGTTTGATTTCTTGATCCTTTGATCGGTCACGATTTATTTTAACCTTGGAAAGTTCATTCTGGGCAATAATATGGATAGTGTGTTGTATTTTGGAGTTTTTGACCAAGCTAATGGACAAATCTTGGTTCAAAATATTTATGGAATTTTTTCAACATGTTTATATGAATTTTTGTTGGAGACTAGTTGCATGATCAAAACTTTTGATGAAAGCTTTGATGAAAGATTTTCTTAGATCTAGAAACTTAAACTGGAAGAGGAAAAATAATTTCTGTTTTAAGAAAGTTTGAGTCTTTTGTGGTTTAATCTTACTTCAGTGGTTTTGATATTTTTATTTAAAGATCCTAAGCCTTTTATATACATGTTAGGATATTAGTTTGAAGATTTTTGGCGTTGGTTGCAAATATGTGAATTTTTATGCAAGCGATTATATGGTTGGGTCAAAAGTTTGATGTTTTTAGTTAGATCCATGTTTTGAGTTTTTTTTAGTCTTGTGATTTTAAGTTTAATGCTTGGATCTACTTTAGGATACATTTTTAAACCATGTGATGTTTTGGTTGGAAGATCTCACCATAGAATGCCTTGGATCAAGTGTTTGATGAAAGCTAGTTGGGAAAGAAATTATGCTTTCGGCTAAGGGTAGGAGCCGAGTGCGTCATGTGCTATTTTGTGATTTTTTTTTTGTGACTTTTATGTGTTGATTCAAAATATGTTAGTTCTTAGAAATGTATTATGAACATGTTAGAAGAATGTTTAGATTTTTGGAGTCCTTGAAAATGTTTTGAAATAAGTCAAATCTTGAGATTCAAGAGTTGTATTTTAGTTAAAAAGTTTAGATCTTTTTACTAAAGAGTTTTGTGATTATGTGAAGTATAATATTGTTGGATGCTTTAAGCATGTTTTTAAACTTAAGATATGAGGATCTTTGTTGCAATATTTGGGTTTGATAATGAGTTTTGGAGTTTAATAAAATTACAACAAAAATAAAGAGAAATGACCTTTGATAGTTTCAACCTGATGGTGTTTCTCATAATTGTGTTTGGTTTTAATTTTTTCTAAGTTGATATTTGAGTTTAGGACAAAATTTACATAACGAATATAAATTTTGGTGATTTTTAGAATTGAGATGTGAAATCCTTAAATTAGGGGTAAAATGGTCATTTTCTTAGGACAAAATCATCTTTTGTTTTTGCAGATGAGATGAGATGAGTTAAGATTAAAGTTAAAAATTGAATAAAATATTGTTAGAATATATTTTGTTATTATTATTTTTGTTTTGAAATTTAAAAAAGTTAAATTATTTATTTTATTTTGTAGAGAAATTTGGAAAAGTTGTAATGATTAGATGAGATGAGATGAAATGAGTTGAGACTAGTTATGAAAACAAATGAGGTTGCATTTCTTCATGTTTCTAATTATTAGTGATTAAGTTTCTAACTGTGAAAATCCCTACTTAGGCCTCGTTTGTTTTTGCAGATGAGATGATATGAATTGAGATTAAAGTTAAAAAGTTGAATAAAATATTGTTAGAATATATTTTTTTTAATATTTTTATTTTTTTTAGATTTGAAAAAGTTGAATTGTTTATTTTATTTTGTGTGAAAATTTAGAAAAATTGTAATGATTAGATGGGATGAGATGAGATGAGATGAGATGAATTGAGATGAACTGTGAAAACAAACAAGGCTTACAGTTTCTCGTGCTTCGTGCTTAATCCCCGTAAGACCACGATCACTGCAAATTAGCTTATAACTTACTGTCAGATTACTATATATGTGTGATATTTAAACAAACTATTGTTTATGTACTTAGGTTATCCTGTATGCCATGCTATGTCATGTCACTATATGTATGACTGTTACGCATATTATATTCTATCATGAAATGTTTTTCAGTCACATAATATATTCAGTCACGTAATATTTATTTGTTACACAATATACTCTGCCACGTAATGTTATGTGATACACATTATGCCATGTCACGTAATGTTATATGTTATGCCATGTCACGTAATTGTTTGTCTGTTACACGTTAAGCCGTGTCACTTAATATTTGTTTGTTATATGTTATGTCATGTCTCGTAATGTTTGTATGTTACATTTTAGGCCATGTTACATACTGTTTATTTGTTTCATGTTACGTTTTGTCACATGTCTCACGTACATCATGTCACGTTACGTTACGTTACGTCAAGTCATCTATCCTTTCGTTTTAAGTCATGTTTTGTCTCGAGTTCAAAGTGTGTCTCACAAATATCATTTTCTCAGTTAGTCATGTCTGTGATACTCGTGATGTAATCGCTATGATTGTCTGAGTATCTTCATTTCTAGTTCACGCGAGGTACTTCTGACGTAATCATTTTCATTGTTAGAATACCTCTACTCAAAATACTTGACGTAATCATTTTGATTGCTAATATATTGCTAGGTACTCTTGACGTAATTATTTTGATTATTAGGTTATCTCATTTAAAATACTCATGGCATAATCATTTTGATTGTCTGAGTATCTCTGACGGAATATATTTGGCGAAATCATTATGATTGTTCACTATTCCTGATGAAACAACTGGTGAAATCATTTTGATTTTTAGAATTCATTTTACTTTCCCGATCAGATCATTTCAATTTCGTGTTCAATTTTACATTCAGTTTATGTTATTTCACGATCAGTTTCATGTTACGTTATTTCTTGTTCAGTTCATGTTCAGCTTTATGTCATGTTTAAGTTCATGTCATGTTAAGTTTAGTTTCAGTTCAGTCTATGCTCAAGTTCAAGTCATGCCAGTTCATGTCATGTTAAATTTCAAGTCATGTCAAGCTTATTTATGATTATAATCATGTATGCTTTCTTGTTTTTACTATCATGCATGCATCTTTGACCTGTATGTTAGGTTATTTGTTAACGTGCTGAGATTTGTAATCAAATCTCACTGTAGTATTCCCAACTATCATTCTCTCTAGAATGGTAGACCATGTTTTAGGATCAGGTGGTGCACCAGTGGTTGACCGATTGGAGATGGTCGATTAGACGGCAACGACACGACCATAGCCTCAATGCCCTGATTTATCTTTAGTATTATGGCATCCTTGACTGTGTTGCGCGAGCTACTCAATGGATTAGCTTAGTAGTTGCTTTAGTTCCTACTTGTACTTAAGGAGCTCGGTCTCTTGTACTCTTATGATTACAGACCTTTTAGACTCTTGATGTATTCAAGAAGGTCTACCACTTTAATGGTTATGGATTATGTTTTAAGTATTTGGAATATCTTTAGTTTGGTGCATAATATTACTCAAGAAAAAAATTATCCGCTGCTTATATTACATACCGTTAGATGCTGCTAGGTGCATTGCATCCTTGATTGTAATGAACAAGGGCATGTAACATTGTGTCGTATGTCCTGACGCTTCAAGTTCTGTCTAATCTCAAGTAGAATTTGGGGGCATCACATTAGGAGTTGCGTCAAAGAATGAAGGATCCAACACCACGTCCATGTCTTCCCTTCTGATCAAGGATCTCAGTTAGGTGCCCGTAATGTGCCAACGAGAAGGATGGTTGAGCTTTTATTTGGCTACGGAGTGGAGGGACATCAAGCGATTGAGGATGCTCACATTCCCTCTTTGGACTAGCGGGATCATGGCAAGCGTGTGCCCTAACATGAGCCCCAATGGTATCACGAGTGATGGCACGGTTTATGCGAGGCTTCGTCCCCTTAGGATCTAACGGGATAGGGACGGGCCTTTTTCATCCATGGGATGGTCTCAGGCCTTCTAAACCAGACACTTAACAACTAATGACTTGCGATTGATCTGGCGACACCAGGAATTGCATTAGAATTAACGACATTTGGGTTATCCTTAACCTATGAGTAAATCAGATTTATGCATTCTTGCTCCCTCCTAGTGAGAGTAACCTCGATCTTGCATCCCTCAGGAACATGGTGCCATGAAGCCCTCACCAGGAATTCATGATGGTCAACCTCATTGATAGGGAACTCCCATTCGACCCTAGAGACAAAGAAGAACTTTCAATCCCAGTTCTTAACACGAGAATATTGAGGCTCTGGATGGGCAAACCTTTAGCCCGTTCATGAATGAAAGTTACATTGGTTCTCCCATTGTGCCGCTTGACACTGTGAGTGTGAAAGAACTCACGGATAGTAAGGTCAAGGTTCTCCTCACTCGCAACTTCCAAGCCCTGTCTCCGAGTGATGCAGCAGGATAGCAAAATCCTCCAAGCGTTAGGCAATAGTTGGGCAGGGGCCATCTCCAAAAAATCTAAGATTTTGTGGAAGAAGGGAATCCGCAACCCCATCTAAAACATGCTTACGTATGGTCTAGTGCACTAGGTAGCCTCTTTAGGATTAAAGATACCGTCGCACGAATGGGGGATTCAACTCAATAAACTCAAGAATTCCGTAGTGGTCCCTTTTGGAATCTAACTTCGCCCTAGTAGTAGTGGAAGTTCGACGACCGCCCTCAAAGACTGCGAAGAGCCGCCACTACGAGACTCAAAGATGGGCTAATGTGGTTGAGAAGGTTGGGATATGAAGCGAGAAGAATTTTTTAGAGCTATTCAATTGAAAGAATGAGTTTGTTCAAAGGAAGAAGGAATAGTCTAGGCTGAGGCAAAGGGCGTAAGGTAGGAGTGATACTCGCATGGTGCAGAGCGAGGTGTACCCTTCCCCACACCCTACCCCCGCCCATGCGGGGGGAAGGATTTGAGCCCCTACACCTCGCCCCAGTGCCGGGGGCAGGGTTGGACACCTCATCTGCCCCACCCCCACCCATTCCAATACTACCAATGGCCCATTGGGCCCAAAAACTATTTATGGGTCCAAATTATCATATAATTTGAATTTGTAAATGCAAAAAAAATTTAAAAGCTAATAATATAGTTTTTAAATTCATTAGAGTTGTATTCACTTCATTGTACTGCCTTGGCTTCCTAGGCAAACCTTTATGTAGAATGCCAAGGCAATACAAGAGTATTACTTGGGTAATGTGAGATTTTTGTATTGCGTTGACTTCCTATACAAAGGTTGACCTAAAGGGCCAAGTCAATAAAATGAAGTGAATACAAGCCTCCTATATATACAATTTGTAGAAATATATAAATACTTATATATATATATATATATAATGTGGGTTGGGGTTGGGCCTAGCTTGCCCTCTGCCCCTTTAGGGGGCTAGACGCAAGGTGGGTGGCCCCGTCACCCGCATCTAGCAAACGGGGGTCCACCCTACCCATGCGGAGTTTGGGCGGACGGGGCGGGGCAACAGGGTGCGGGGCCTCGTTACCCACCCTTAGCATAAAAAAGTGAGAGGAGAGAAAGGTACGCACAGTGCAGAGGAGCAGAATAGGAAAGGTATTCAAAGGGAAGGAAGGGACAACTGTTATGGGAAGAATAACCGACAATGGGCACAACAACTAAGGCCAAAAAGGGAAGTGAGTTGGGAAAGCACACCAAATAGATCCCGCCTTTTGTGCTGACACGAAGAGACGTGTGGGCAAGTTCCGTCAAAATGATGCAATGAATCGTGAAATACAAGGAGAATTGTCATAAGGAAGGGCGCATTGATTACATACGTCACAAGAAACGGACACATGTCCGGGAAAAAGAAGGTGAAATTCAAAATGGATGACATAAAGGGAAAAGATAAAATTCTTGCTAACACATGTGTGTAAGGAATCTATGGGGTAATTGTTGGGGATAAATATTAAATATACCTAGCAGGCAGACAAAGAACCAAGGGCAGCTAAAGGCCACAACCACGTGAGAATCATGTGTCGAATGTGAACGCTGCCTTTGGGTTAGTGGATTGGGTCTACTAACCCTGTCCTTCTAAAGTCGGGACTGGCCCACCAAGATAGACTCTAAAGACATGTCTACCCAACTGGCCATGTCTCCATAGGGTATGGTTCAATAATGATCAATTCGAGTGAAATGGGCACACAAAATCTATCCTGTTGGCAGTCAAATCAAGCTCAGAGGGTTACTGCACTTAATGCCCCAAAATAGGCACTCAAGGGGCATTACCTTTCTCTTCGACTTTCTCTTTTGCATTCGCACATTAAGTCTAACTTAAGCATCTGATGTATCCTTTTTGGGGTCTCCAAATCTCACTTTCAAATCACAGGACAAAGGATTAGTAGTAACAAACATACCAGAAATTGCTTCAACACCTCCTTTCAACCTTTCTTGTTGTACAAATAAAGCTTCCAATGGGTCAAGCTTCCTTTATTTAGAAGCAACAATTTGATTCCCACAGGTAGTACAAAATTGTTGATGTAATTTCAACTTGATGAACAACAATTAATTTGATGACCTTAGACATTAGTGTTGATGGAGGTGTGCATCCATGACTTTATAAAATAAATAAAAGTGCAAGGAACAAATAAGGTAAAAAGATTTAGCATGATTTAGCACAAAGGCCTACATCCACAAGGATTATTAAAGGTGATTTCTCTCAAAAATCATTTGGTTTATATATCTACTTGTAGTCATTGCCTTGTCCAACTTAATTGCCATAATAATGTTTCAAGTTGTGTACATGAACAAATTTCGAATACATTTTGTGATTTTATTTTCCTTGGATTATGGTATTTGGAAACTTGGTCTTTGAGAGCTGTTAAAGATAAGTTAATTAACAGATAAGAACCCTTTAAACACTGTGAGATTCGTTGTTATGCCTCTTTACTTTTTTCTTTTTTTTTTTTGAAGAAAATATTCCATCTCAATCCATTGACTTAAACATCCATTACAATTTTTCTCACAATCAATACATTGGAAAATATCTCTTGGACCCTCCTCAATCAAAACCACTTCCTCCTCAAAGCCTAAAGCCAGCTTAGAAAGGATGTGTGCAGCATTGCTCCCTTTTCTTGGTATAAACTTCAATTGTAGATTGTTGTTATGATAGAAGAACAACTTCGAATCTTCTACAATCTATCCATACCAAGACTAGTTCTCAATCTTACTCTTTACATCATTGATCAACACAAGAGCATCCCTCTAAAAAGTTGTCTGGTGCAATCCCAGTTCTATACTCAGATATGTAGCTCTCTCTAAAGCAGCAACCTCACCTTGTAAATGATTAGTAATAAACCTTTTGAATCACCTTGTAGCTGCTACCAAATCACCTTCCCAGGTTCTAACCACTATTCCACCTCCCATCCTTTTCTTCTTCTCATCAAAAGTTGTATCTCAATTAAGCCTGTACCAGTTAAATGCAGGCTTGCTCCATTTCATAAGTGTACCTCTAGCAACCTCTCCAACTATTTGAGTCTTTCCACACTGCTGAGCATGGTGAAAATCCTCCACTTCCAATCTTCAATCTGGCACACCTTCTTAGGGATCTCTAACTTACCTTCAAAAACCACCCTATTCCTTCGCAATCAGATTCTCCTTAGCACACACACAATCAGCTTAAGCTCTGCCTTATCATGTCTCGATATCAATCCCTCCCAAATATGAACAAAACCCATCTCACTCAATGTTGCTTTCTGAAATGGACTATCTGAGTCAAACCATACATCCTGAGCTGCTACGCAACTCCACAAAGCATGACTTCTAGTCTCCTCATGTTGCTTACAAATAGGACACAAACCGTACTTAAGATTTTTCTCTTCAACATATTCCCTCTTGTGGGTAATGCTTCATTAACTGCCTTCCACACAAAGACTTTGACTCCATTAGGTACTTGTAAATCCCAAAGTCTCTTCCATATATCTGAAGTTACCTGCTATTTCGAAGACTCACCCATATTTACCCTCTTTAACTGACATTGCAGAAAATAGGCTGATTTAATTGAAAACATGCCAGTCTTGGTTTGTCCCCAAGTCAATTTATCAACAGAACCCCTTTTGCTCACAATTAAACTCTTTATTAAATCTGCTTCCTCAGCACAGAACACCTCATCAACTAACACTTCCTTCCAATTCCCTTCACCATCTAGAAACTCTTTCACAAAAGACTCTCTGCAAAACAATAACTGGAGATTGAACCTTGTGAGTATATGGAGTAGGAAGCCAACTATCCCCCCATATTCTAATCTTCTCCCCATTTCCCACCCTCCACCTCAAACCAGCTTTAACTAAGTCACTTGCCCCCAAATACTTCTCCAAATTAAAGAAGCGGAACACCCCACTTTTGCACTCAAAAGATCACCCCTCTTAAAATACTTTTCCTACATTATCTTAGAAACAAGGGAATTAGGGTTAACAAGCAATCTCCAATATTGTTTTGCCAACAAAGCCCGATTAAACATCTCCATATCTCTGAAACCCATCCCACCTTGCCCCTTAGATAACCCCATCCCACCCCACTGCTTCCATTGCACTTTATTGTTATTATTAAGGTGCCCCCACTAAAACCTGACCATCATTTTAGAGATATCCCTGCATAATTGTCTAGGAAGCCTGAACACATTCATAGCATAGGTCAGAATTGCTTGAATGATAAACTTAATAAGAACCTCCTTACCTGCCTATGAAATGAACTTATGCCAATTGTTGATTCTCCTCCCCACCCTTTCTTTGATGCGACTGAAAGCTTAATATTTGGCTCTACCCACCATTGAAGGTAAACTCAAATATGTTTCTGCATCCCCATAGACTCTAGCACCAATAACTTGAGCCAACTCCTCTCTAATCTTCCTCCTTGTATTAGAACTGAAAAACAAAGATGTTTTCGACATGTTTAATTTCTGACCTGAGACCTCTTCATAAGCAGTTAGAATTGCTTCCAAAGCTTTCTATTGTTGCATTTTAGCCTTACAAAAAATCATGTAATCATCTACAAATAACAAATGATTGATGCTTGTATCCCCTTTTCTAACTTGCACACCCTTTAAAACCCCTATAGCCTCTACAACATGTAGCATTGATGATAATCCTTCAACACATAACATAAATAAGTAAGGGGACAGTGGGTCCCCTTGCCTTAAGCCCCTTGAAGGATGTATCACTCTACTAGTTTGACAATTCACTAAAACTAAATACTGCACAGTTGACACACAAACCATGATCTTCTCATTCCAATTGGAGCTAAAACCCAACTTATACATTACTGCCCTCAGATATGGCCACTCAATTCTATCATAGGATTTTGACATATCCAATTTAAGTGCCACACTCCCTCTTTTGCCTTTTTGTCTTGTTTTCATAGAATGCAATGCCTCGTATGCTATCATGATGCTATCTAATATCAACCTTCCAGGTATATAAAAACACTTTGATTATAGGAGATAATCTCATATAACACCAACTTTAGTCTATTTGCAGGTGTTGGAGGAAACTAGTTTCTAGTTATGGCTTAATTGGATGCAGAAAGTTTAGTGATCATGTTTGGGTAACACAAAAAATTTTCAAATTTCTTATAACTTTATTCTCAAATATCACTCAAGTACAAAAAATATTTTTATTTCAAATTTTAAACTTTTCATTTAATTATTAATTAATCGTTACTCAAACACAAAAATTAATACAACTTTTATAAACTTCAAAACAAAAATAATATTAAAAATATATATTCAAATAACTTTTTAACATTATCATTCACTTTCACAAACTCCAATACAATATTTATTTTAAAAAATAATTTTATTCAACTTTTTCTCTCTCATTTTGCAAAACATAATCTCAAACAAATTCTCAATTATTTCCAAACATTTTTGTGGTGTCCTAGAAAAGGTAGTAGGTGTAAGTATTTCTGGGTAGATTCATTTATATATGCAATAAAACTCCAGAGCTTGAGGAACTGGCCTGCCTTGGAAGGACATCTGATTTCGAGTCATAATCTTTTAGAAGCTGGCACCACTAGTTGACTCCTCCTCGTAGACAGCCAGCAGTTGTTGGATTAGCCTAAGACCGGAGCCTCATAACATGTTGATCACGAAGACCTTTTGGGTATCATTGTTTTCTTTACTCATTTGGAGCTTTGAAGTGCTTCTCTTTCTTTAATGGAGACAAGGATATTGAAACTAAGTGTATATAGTCAATATTGGTTATGCATGCCACGTCTGAATTAAATGGACGGTGCTACGTCCACCGCTCTCAGCTCCCATTGGGAGTTATCGTTAGACATAATTGATATTTTTTTATATGTATTTTTTAACACTTATAAATATTTTTTTAAAAAATAAAAAAATCTTAATATTATTAAAAAAATATTTTCTTAATCACTAAGTAAAAAGAAAAATTAAAAATTCAAATAAAAAATTCTAGCGTTAACACCAAACGATAAGAATCAGTAATGAGAATATCATTTTTCAAATTAAATTCCCTAAATGTTTTTAATTAGACCCCGGCTGGCACATAATGCTTGGAGAGGCCAGGTGTGCTTGCTTATAAGGGGTTGATCAAGAGTCCACAAGATCCTTGTACCCAGAGCCAAGTTTTGGTAAAAAAACTCAACTCGATTGAAGGAGAATTCAGGCATCTTTAATACTGTCTCATGCACAGGCTTTGAAATTGAATATTTCACTATATCATGAGACGTTTGGATGAGAGTAATTTTTTTGGAAACTCTCTTTGGATGTATGTAAGTGATGGGAATCCAAAGTTTTTATCTGTTTTAGTCTCGTTTATTTTCACAAAACTTTTCAACTTATCTCATATAATCATTATAATTTTTTTTTAAATTTTTACATAAAAAAAAAATAATTTAATTTTTTTTCAAATCTTAAAATAAAAATAATATTAAAAAAAATATATTATAATAATATTTTATTTAATTTTTAATTTTTATCTCAACTTATTTCATCTCATTTGTAAAAATAAACGAATTTGATGATTTTTTATTTTCTATCTGTTTACTATATTAGTTTATAAAATCACTTTTATTACTATCTTATAGGCGAAGTATTACTTTAATATTTAAGCCTTTCATTTCAAGGGCTGTTTTTGCAAGACATTATTGACTTGCACTAAGAACAGCAGAAAGTTGTACCGATCACAAAAAGTGATCAACAAACTGATCATACTTCACAAGAAAAGTTCACCCAAAAGAAGAAGATAAACTTGGCTGGGAAACACTTGCCGACCTAAACCGTACTTGCTTGGCCTTTTTTTTAAGTTTCATGTGGAAAGCATACGTGACTCATACAAAAAAATCCTCTTTTCAATTGATTATTAAATTAGTAGAATTCTATCTCAGCTTTTTTTCCTTAGGCCCCTTGTTGGAGTACAAAAATATTTCTTTTTCAATGGTTATAAGAAAAATAGCTTAAATTATTGGCCAAATAAGACCTTAAATTTTTAGATATATATAAAAAAAAGAGCAATGAAGTGTGTAAGTAACGTGTAGTTATTTTAAAAAAAGAGTTAGATCCAGTATTAAAATATTTATTCATTTTCATATAGATCCCGTATTTATTCATTTTTTTAAAATAATTACGCGACGCTTACCTACTCATTACTGTAACTAATATTTCTCTAAAAAAAAAAAGAAAAATGGGTTGTTACCTAGCTTAATTTCATATCCAAAAATATTAAAGATTTCTAGCATACAAAAAATCATTTTGTTATTACAAGAGATTTATATAAGATTAGAAAATTATTTTTAGTGTAAAATAGATTTAACATATTCAATCAGGTTTATTTATAAATTATTATATTGCAATCTTCTTTGTGGACAAGATGAGATTTTCATGTCCCTTGTAACAGAACTATTGGACAAGAGACATCCTTATCCTACACGCCATAGATTACTTGGTATTGATTTTAGGTGAATTTGAGCCAAGAATTAGAAAACAGAGCAATGAAAGTTGAAATCTTATGATCCGATAAGACCATGCGAGTGGGAGTCAATTTTGCTGACTTGACAAGGCATAGAAAATAGGAAAATGTCAAATTCAATTACCATTATCTGTACTGCAAGCAATTTCACGTGATATCTTGTCATTTAACATAAATTCTACAAATATTCTTTTATTAGACTACTCTAATTTCATTCTATTTTCAGTATATAGTCAGCCGATGTCGATATTGCCTAATTAATTAGTTTAGTTATTATTATTTTTTAAAATAACAAATTAAATAGTTAATAAATAATGTCACACTTATATATAAAATATAAATACACTAATAATGCAATATAAAATATTATTTTTATTATTTAATTCTTCCTTCTAGTCTCTCTTTTAGTTGTCACATCAAAATAACATTATCAATATCATCACTTATCAATCACAATTAAATTATTTATTAAAATAATTTTTAATTAATATTTTTTTGTGATGGAAACTGAAATATTTATAAAAGTAAATTAAATATTTTTATAATATTAGAAAGCAAATATAATTTTTTTTATATTTTTAAAAATATTATATACATATTTTTATTTTATTATATTGATGTGATACGAACAGTACCACACTGCTTAAGCAAACGATTTATAAAGAGAGACAAGGAAGTGCACGTTAAATCACCCCCAAGTTCTTTCATTCCGAGAAAATCTGATCCCTCCAAAGGCATCTCGCACATTCCTCCTACCAAAAAGTTACTTGACGTATAATGAAGTTGAAACTGTATATAATGAGGCGTGAGAGAGCGGTGTTTCCAAAATTTCATCCTCACTCTCCTTTTGGTGCTACGTCGCCTTCGATTGCATTCATACCTTTACATATATAGAGCAGTGCCGTGTGCTGTAACCCTCATTTTGAAACTCATTTTCTGATCAAAGCTTAGGGTTCTTTAGATTGTAGCTGCGCCCGAACCGAAGTTGAATTGATTGAGTGAGGTATTACTCTGTTACTTTACAGTTTTGGTATGCTTCGATATTGAATTATTATACTATGAACGATTTGGAATTTGGGTTTTGCTTGGTTCTTGTTTAACATATCTCTGGGTTGAGAATTTGGATGGTTGAAACTTGTAATGGGTGGATGTGGGAATTTGTTTTACCTTGAGTTCGGACTAACTCAATCTTTGTATTTGATCGGAGATGATTTGTTGTTTTGAAACTTTGGTTGTTCATTTGGGGTTATCTATTTCCTATTTATGTTGTTGTTGTTGCTGTTCTTTCGCACTGGCGTTTGTTTTGTCGTTGTGTGTTTTCTTTTTGTCATTGGATAATTTCTATAGTAATAATTGAGCTATAGTGGCGTGGTTCATGCGTGTGTATATCTCCCCCAAACTTTGGTTTTTTAAAAGGCTGACTTAAGGAATTGTTTTAGGGAGGGAGGGAGGGAGAGAGAGAGAGAGAGAGAGAGATTTGGGGGGGGGGGGGGGGGTGCGGGTTCACTATTTTATTGTTCACTTTATTAAAGCAAAGAGAGTTGGGGTCAAGGTGACGAAGAAAGACATGGCTTATAGTGATTTAATAAAGGATATGTCTATAATGGTTTCTTATATGGTAGGAAAGGTGTAATAGCCATGAAATGTAATACTTGGGTGCATATTATATTTTTTGGCAATTATAATAAAGTACAAGTTATGTAGCCTTAGGTGAGATTTGGATAGTGAGTTGAGTTGAGATGAGATGAAAGTTAAAAGTTGAATAAAATATTGTTAGAATATTATTTTTTAATATTATTATTGTTTTGAAATTTGAAAAAGTTGAATTGTTTATTATATTTTGTGTGAAAAATTAGAAAAATTGTAATGAATAAATGAGATGAGTTGAAAGCACTTTTATATCCAAACCTAGCTAGATTGAAACAACCAATGCACAATTTTTAGGTTTTGTTAATTTGCTTTGGAGGTTATGGTAATTCTTATTTAGAACTTATAAAGAAAATGATATGTACACAACATTTTACTAACTCTGTTTAAATGAAAGGCGGTTATGCAAATTTTGGGATTTAAATCAGATGAAAACCCAAAGTTATAAAAAATAACTTTTGTTAATGAAATGACATTGTTACATTGGTTGGTTGTGAAATGAGTTATAAAATAGTTGTTCCCATATATTATTATTTTTTATGACGGGGGAACCACCCCTGACAGAGCCCTTAGGACTCACACAAGTGCACCTCAAGTACTGGGGGTGGCACAGGCCCGCGGCAATAAGTTTCTTGTAAGTGCACCTCAAGTAATTCAAAGGGAAGTTCCCTCAGTCTTATGGCCCATAGAAATTGTTTGCACCCAAGAGGATTCGAACCTTAGACCTAGAAGGAGCATACCATCAAGACCAAGGCTTTTTCCACTTGAGTTACTTTTTTTTTTTTTTTTTTTTGGTATATCGGTAAAACCATAGTTTACTAATAATAAAAGCTTCTTTTTCACTTATTTTTATTTCATATATTATGTAAATAAGTTTCCAAAGTGTAAGTGCTCGGCGAACTTAAGTGCAAACGCTGTCTAGAGCCTAGATGCAAAGCCCAAGCTTGTTCTTGATTGAAGTAAAGTGCACATTTTTAAAGATGGTATATAATAACAAAAAATCCACAGATACAATAAAAAGAAAAGCTTTAAAATGCAAGATGGTAGTATATTTAGCCTATTTACTCAATTTACTAAAGTATTATGCAGCAAGAAAATCAAGTTATCAATTAATTACCTAAGATTTAAACATTAAATTTTATATAATTCTCTTGTGCTTTGCTGAATATTACTTTTGCCATTTGATTTGATAGCTATACACATATTAAAGTACATGGCTGAATATACTAAAAAGGTCATGACTAGGGCATGTTTGGGTAATGAGAAGAGATGAGAAATTCTCAAAACTTTTCATATTTTCCTTCCCAAACATCACTTGAACACAAAACACTTTTCAATATTTAAATCTTCAACTTTTTCACCTAATCATTACCTAATCATTATCCAAATACAAAAAAAACAATACAACTTCTCCATACTTCCAAACAAAACACAAAAATCAATACACTTTTTCAAATTTCGAAACAAAAATTATATTAAACAATTTTTTAACTTTATAATATTTCTATTTAACTTTTTCTCTCTCCTTTCTCAAAACACAATATGACATCTTAACTCAAATTATTCCACTACTATTCATAGAATTCTAAGATACTCTAAGGCCTCGTTCACTTTCACAAAACTTCCCATCTAATCATTACAACTTTCCCAAATTTTTATACAAAAAAAAATAAACAATTCAACTTTTTCAAATTTTAAAACAAAAATAATATTAAAAAAATATTCTAACAATATTTTATTCAACTTTTAACTTTTATCTCATCTCATCTCATCTCATCTCATTTACGAAAACAAACGAGGCCTAAGTGTCCAAACGAGCCCCAAGAAAGCCTAATAGTTGTGGGTATTGACTTCTATGCTAACATAAGCAATCAAATGTCAATCTAACTAGTGAGCCAATAGTCCTATTGGGTTCAAAGCATTTACATTACATGTGACTTTTGGCACCATGGCACGCAAATGGTCTTCAATATCAACTAAATACTTAAAAATATTCATTTACATCATTTTCGGGTCTTGAATAGATATTTTATATTTTGTTTAATTAGAAAAGCACTTTTTTTTTTGCACTTGAGGTTCACACAAAAAGTACAAAAAAATGAGCTCTTGTAAATGCTTTGTTTTTGCTAAGTCAAGCGCTTCGCCTTTGGCACTTAAATGAGCTGTTACCTACACTGATTGATGCTGAGCACTGTTGCACACTTCGGAAAGGAATGTGAAAGAAATTATAACAAGTATGAATTAAATAAATCATCCATTCTTCCTTTTCGTGGTTCAGGTTACGTATCCTGTCGTAGAATATTTTTAAAATGAACTAGTCAATTATATTTTACTCTTATAAAAAAAAAAAAATGATTTACTCTCTCTCTCTCACGCACACAGATTTCATGAACTCTCTTTTTTGGAGTACTTAATATGATTATGTCTGGTTAGAGTTTGATTTGGGGAATATGTGAGCTGGGGTCATGTCTTTATTGGCTTGCCTATTATGTTTTTAATGTTTTTAAGGATAATCAACCTTCTACTCCTTGCCATTTCATGCTGTACTAGCAGGTCCTTTTTTATTTATTGTATTTATCACGGTAAAATGAAACATCTTTAAACTCTGAACAATCTTAAACAAAGAACTAATTGAGGTGCCGATTATTCATCAGTGCCATAAATTTTGATCATTGTCATAAAAATGTTGCATATTATAAATGAAAGGACACTTTCTCCTTAGTATTCTGTGGGAAATCATTTGTCCTATTTTAGGCATATATTTATCCCTTTGGTCTGCAGTCTTCAAGATGAAGCACAACACCTAGTCTGACAAGAATTATTGCATGTTATGTTTTATTTCTACATTAAGGTGCTGGATGTTTATTGTAGATCTAGTTGAATATGAATCTCTCTTACATAATTGAGAGCTATTTGCACAGATTAAACTAACTGGTTCAGTGATCCTAAAAGCAGTCTCTTTGGGATGGAAAGATGGTCATACATGAACATTCGGATGTCGTGCAGTGGGGCATGCGACTTCTTGATGGTGATCCCAACAATTCTGGATATTATGGTGAGATAATACATCATAGTGCCGATGACGCATATAATGGAATCTATCAAGGGAATTATGACACTAATTGTAGTCATTTAGAGAATGACGAAGTTATTGCGCGTACACTTCAAGAAGAATTTTTGCAACTGGCAGTTTCAGAAACATCCGGATACTCACATGCAGGAGAAGAGCAGTTCCAAGCATCAAATCTTGAACATGATTGGCATGGTCCTTCAGTGAACTACAACTGTTCAGGTATTCAGTTAAGCTCCTTTATGGATTTTCTCAGAGTCATCAGCCTACTTATATCAGTTATCTTAGTAGTCTTTCTTATTATGTGCAGCCCATAACTTTGGCCAGGAAGAAGCTGATGATGCAGAGCCTTCCACTTCCTGTTCAAGCCCCGGTGATAGAGAGGGGAATCCTTATTCTTTGGAGATAACCAATGAATTTGAACTCGATGGTGAAGTAGGCAGGAGACTGGATCAAATGATCTCCATTCCTGTAAGTTTAACTTAGATAACGTTTCAGCAACTAAGATTCTTCTCCATATAGTCATTAAAGAAATATACTGAAGTTATTTAGGACTGGTTTGGTTACACAAAACCAAACTATCTCATCTCATCTCATATAATCATTACAACTTTTTTAAATTCCCACACAAAATATAATAAGCAATTCAACTTTTTCAAATCCCAAAACAAAAATAATATTAAAAAATTATATTATAACAATATTTTATTCAACTTTCAAGGAAAAATCTCATTTCATCTCATTTGAACTTCGTAATCAAGTGAGGCCTAACCTTTCCTTTGACTTATCCTGCATGTTTGATATTAGTTCAATTTGACGATTTTCTCTGATTATTTATATACAAGCTTGTCGTGATAGGTTTTTTTTTTTTTTTTTTTTCCCAAGAAATTTCCATATTACTTATTTTTAACCCATGGTTAGCAATATATTCTTGAGAAGGAGAAGATTAAGCCCTTATAATGGTTCCAAGGGGCTCCAATAGTAACCTTGATTAGTCTGTTTGGATATGGGCCTAAGTGTGGCTAAGCCTTTCTTAGGCCATTACAAATAATATTAGAGCCAATCACAATCAGAAGTGTGGGACTTGAGTCATTCATGCTACCTATGAAGGACCTGGCCAAACAAGGACGTTGGAAACTTATGGCACCTGGGATAGGGGGAGATTGCAATACCCCGGATTGTGTGATTGTGTATGGGAAGGTGATGAATGGGATCCCACATTGACTGGGATGGAAAATTTCAAACCCATTATAATGATTCCAAGGGGCTCCAATAGTAATCTTGACTAGTCCTTTCAGAGTATGAGTTCAGATGTGGCTGAAGGTGCTTAGACTTCATTGGCTTGTTGCATGGATATAGATTTTTTTTATATATATTTTTGTGGATACAATAGATCTAGAATTAAGGTCTGAAGACTGGACACCATAAATAGTTTCCATGTATTGGACTTCAGATCTCCTTAGATGTAGCTACCCATTTTGGGTTTCATTTTTCATTGTCTTTTTGTTAAGCAAGCGTAGATTCTAAGATACACACTACGTCTCCATTCCATTACTTACCTGCTAAGCCTAGAGATTTACATGCATCGAGAGATTTTGAGTTCTCTTACTTATCCCCCAAAAAAAAGAAAAACGGAGAGAGAGATTTTGAGTTCTCTTATGACTATTACTTATAAAAAAAAGGTTCTCTTATGACTATTTATTTTTTTCACTTGGCTCAAGCTTTTATGTGCTTGGATCGCTAAATGCTTTTAACTTATTAATTCATTTATGGCTGTGGTATTTGCCACACTTAATTTAGTTTATATATTACAGCATGTTCCTAGAATTAATGGAGAAATTCCTTCAATTGATGAAGTAACTTCAGATCATCAAAGGCTTCTGGACAGGTATTGTTCCTAATATTTGTCTTTTCTGGTTGTTAAATTTATTATATTTCTTTGCATATAAATTTGTCTCTTTGTAACATTCCCTTCCCAAAAAGATTAGGAATGTGTACCACTAAATTTCCTTATACTAGGTAATAAGAATTTTATAAACTTCAGATACTACCAACTACCAAGCACTTTATTAATTGTCAAACGGTAAACATAACAAATCCGACACATCCAAACTAAGGAAAACCACAATGTTATGAAAAAGTCTAAAAGAAACCCTATGAGCCTTTATGATGAACACTTATTCACCTATTCACTAGGTCAATGTCTCCCCTCTATTGGCTTTTACAGGCAGACTTGTTCTCATCATCACATGGGACATTATAAAACATAAGGACAAAATTGAGTCAAATAAATAGTGCATCACACATTTATCCATAGTGGCCCAAACACATTGACCCTTGTGTGCTCAATTTGTGCCTCAGCTCCCCTGCTTATGGCCGCAAGGGGAGCTACTCATAGGATAAAAACATCCAGGTGGACCACACCTTCTAAACATCCTTTGGAGTGCTCCCTTCAGTGTGGCTTGTGCATCCACCTTGTAGCTTTGGTACCATTTCATCTTCCTCATATGACCAAAAGAAAATGTTTATAAAACCATATAATCATTCATCATCTCACTTTTTCTTTCTCATAGCTTTCATGAACATTCCGATAACTTTCATAACATAAGCATGCTTAGTACATACCCTATGGCACAAGAATGACATTAAAACATTTGTAAACTTGTTCATCACATACCCTACGGGGCGGAATAGAAGAGGAACTGAAATCTCATACAGTAATTTGGCCCAAGGTATGCTCCCCAATTTCTGTGGGTGGTTTGGGTATTAGAAAAGTGATCACATTGAACCGAGCCCTCTTGGGGAAGTGGTTTTGGCGGTATGCCAATGAAAGAGATTGCCTCTGGGGAGTAGTGATTGATATAAAGTATGGTAGGGCTTACCCATAAAAAAAAATGAAGTATGGTAGGGGTGAGTGGTGTTCTAATGAGGTGAGTGGGAGGATGGGATTGACCTAAGGAAAAATATTAGAATGGGTTGAAGAGAGTTTCATAGCATACGAGATATGAGGTGCACAATGGATCCATGGTAAACTTGTGGCAAGATAAACTTTATGATTAGATGGTTTCCCCTAGCTTCTAGAACTTTCTCGATCTATTTACTTTTATGTAGAGTTAGGTGCATTTGATGTATACGTCTGTTGTACACGTCTATTGTACTTGGATAGTGTCATTTGACCATTATTGAAATTTATCTTATTTATTAGAAAAAAAATACTTACTGTAACTCCTAGGTCTATTAAAAAAGTATGCAACTTCAGTCATTGGAAAGATTACTCATCGGGGGCTTAAACCATGTGATACCCCATATGATATGGATAAGGGTAGGTGGTGTATGGGATTCCATATTGTTTGGGAGAGAAAAGTTTTTGCTCTTTATAATGTTCCTATAGGGCTCTAATTGTATCATTGACTAGCCCTTTTGGAGTATAGGTCATGTGGTTTGGGCATTCTATTGGGGTGTTACAATTGTATCAAAGCCAGATTCAACCAGAAATGTGGGACTTGAGCCGTGCCACCTATGATGAGCTGTCTTAACGAGGACGTCGGGAATTTTAAGGAAAACCCGGGGGGGGGGGGGGGGGGGGAGATTTTGATACCCCATATGATAAGGATAATGGTATGTGGTCTATTGGATCCCATATTGCTTGGGAATGAGAAGTTCTTGCTCTTTATGATGTTCCAATGAGTCTCTAATTGTATCATTAACTAGTCCTTTTGGAGTATAGGCCATGTGGTTTGGGTCTTCCATTGGGGTGTTACAAACCATGACCTTAAAAGGCCTATGGCAGTTCACTAGGAATGCTTAACAGCAGATTTTAAGGGCTCTTGATATGCTGCAGACTCTGAAACATGCATATTTGGACTCTTTTCACTATTTAGACTCTACTCATCAACCATACAAGTATGATGAGATCATTCTTTTTAAAAAAACATATGAAACACATGAAAGAGGATGTTACCCCAGTACAAAGGAAGTATACATGAATGCATTTAACAATCAAAAGGAAAAAGTGCTAGAAAATCCTGAAAATTAGCAATAGAAAGAGCAACTCTATGTTGGGCTGTTATTCAATGACATGGTGTTTAGATTGAAAGAATTTAACTGCAACACTGACTTTTCGCAATCCTCAAAACAATGCTGGTTTCTTTCTCTCCATAGACACCATAATACACATGACACGATCATCTTGTGCAATGGTGCGCACTGTTGGTATCTAAACTGCCCCTTTCCAACATGTTAAAAGCTCCACCACCTGGGAAGGCATCACCCAACCAATCCCAAAGAGATCAAAGATCATGTTACATAGGATGCTAGCAACCTCACAATGTAAAAGGAGGTTATCCACCATTTCCCCACTTTTCCTGTACATGCAACAACGATTAACCATTATAATGCCCTGTTTCCAGCACATGCAACAACAATTAACCACTTTTCCTTGCACGATGGAAGGTTCAACTTTATACTTAGAATATGACCATGTTTTATGCCCTCTATCATAGGCACAACACGGGAATGTAAGGGAGCTTACTGCCTGGAGAGGCCTGGCCTACTTCAATTTCTTATACGCGAACCAGTTTCCTGTACTTGCTGGTCTTAAATTTTAGTGTTCCATCCCAGAAACAATTAAGAACCATTGAGATTTTTCAAAAAGATAGGGATTTCAATTATTGAAAGAATCTTGAAGAAAACTTATCTTAGAATTGGTTTGGAGGTTGCACCAAGGATTTGCAGCCTCTAGAAACACTTTTGGGTCTCAAAAGGGCTAGAATAGCATTTAAACAATGGAAAAAGTAAAATATCAAGCTGAATCAATGACGGGAGCCATTTAGGGATTGTTCCGGTTGAAAGTTAATGAAAAAAACCTAGAATTATATTTTCAATAGATTGCAGCAGCAAGAGAAGTGAAGGATTGAAATTTAAGACTTTGAATTAGGGGCTCTGGACAGAATTTTTGAAAGGCGCTCAGATCTGTTTCTGCAGAACTCTTGACGGAAAAATTGCTGGATATCCATACCTCAATGCTGTGGCAACTCTGAAAGTAATTTATAATTACGTTATATTGGATTTTGGACTTATGTTGAGGGTAGGGAGTTGGCAGATGGTGTCTGTGGTGTTTGAAGGCTACTAGGGTTTGATTTTAGTGGATCTAGAACTCATGCAGGGGCTGATCCTCCTTTCTTGGTTTGGGACGGCTTGGGGTGGTACTTAGGCTCCAGAATTTAGGTTTTATCAGATCTGTAAATCTTACAGAGACGTGTATTTAATTTACAGGTGGCAAGGGAGTGGATTTATATAAAAGAGTCATGTTGGACTTAACTGCTAGCAGCTATGATTTGCGGCAACCAGGGTTCTCTTGTGGCTCCTAAAACTGTTATATTTTGCAATAAGAATCCTAGGGTTAATAAACAGGGCAGATCAGCACCTGCTTGGGAGGGAGAAGTTTTGAACCTTTATAATGACTCAAAGGTGCTCCAATTGTAACCCTTGACTAGTGCTTTAAAAGTATAGGCTTTGATGTGGTTTGGGCTTTCCTTATATTGTTTCTAATGGTATCAAAGCCACTCACCAGCCATAAATGCGAGACTTGAGCTATGCCATCTGCAACAGAATAGTTTGACGAGAACATTAGGATTTAAGGGTGAGAGAGTGTAGTACCCCAGATCGATTATAGAAGATGGTGAATGAAATGCCAATTGCCTAGGAGAGATATAATTTCACTGGGCTATGATTGTAATCTTTGACCAGTCATTTTGGAGTATGAGCCCAAATGTGGCTTGAGTTATACGAAGCTTCAGGAGCAAGACCCCCCACCCCCCCCCCCCCCCCCCCCCCCGCGCGGGGCCCCATGCGCGTGGGGGTTGTGCTGTCTATTGCAACGTAGGTTTGAAATATGGGCTTCATAACTTTTTTGTTTGCCTCGGCGGTTTTATTGTTGATACTACTTCATGTTGTATATTCAGATTGCAGATGTATAACTTTGAAGAGCACAAGGTGCAAGGTGATGGTAATTGTCAGGTTAGTTATCCTTATCCTTCAGCATCCTAGCAATTATCATCAGGATCTATTTAGGTTGTTATTTATTTGCTATGCTTTAATTCTTATACGTACTTCGATGATTTCTTTCTCCAGTTTCATGCTTTATCAGATCAATTATATTGCACACCTGACAACCACAACTATGTAAGGCAACAAGTAGTGAGTCAGGTAGGTTGATATGAAGTAGCTACTTTTTCTGGTGCCAACTTGAATTTCTCGAAGCTGATGTATCTTTATTTACTTTTATGTTTGTTCTTATCAGCTTAGGTCTCACCCAGAGATTTATGAGGGATATGTTCCCATGGAATATGATGACTACTGTGAGAAGATGTCCAAGTACTAATCAAACTCGTTGCCTTTTCTTTCTCTCTTATAATTTTTGTTTATAGACTAAGGATCTCCCAATGTAAACTTCAATTTAATGTTACTAGAAGCGGGGAGTGGGGTGATCATGTCACATTGCAAGCAGCTGCAGATTCGGTATGGTTTCTGGTTATCATTTTCCCTCTTTTTGAACTCGGTAAGATTTGTTTTTCTTTGTTAGTTTATGAAAGGGACGTCCTGTCATTATTCTGTGTTGTATTAAAGCTTATATTTGTGTGTCCTACATCCTAGGTATATTGTAATTATGTTAACTTATTGTAGAGTGAAGTTATATTGGAACTTAAAAGTATAACTTTGGTGGTTGGAGTCGTTTTTTAATTTGTATCTTGCAGCTGGAGAAGTTTTAACTTGTCAAGCATTGATCCAACTCTAGGCTTGGACAACCAAATAGTTTGCTTCTGTGAAAAAAAGAAAAAGAAAATTTGGATCATAAAGCTTTTGATATCCAACTTCATGTTCTGCATTTATTAATTTTTGTTATATATTTTGCATTTCTTTTTTCTGAACCAAAACAGTCTTGGGCACAGGTCTTACCAATTACTTAGATAAATGTGCGTGTGACAATTCTAGAGAGATTGCCAAGATGAGTTTTCTCTGGCTCTAATCTCTTTCTGAACTGCTGGCCACTCTCTCTAACTTCCGTTTCAACCCAGTTATTTTTCTTTTGGACTGCGATCTTCTAGGAATCACAATTGCAAAGTTAATGGTCAGGATATAAGTGCAATTCATCCATGACTAATACTTGTAAATGTTTTGTTGCAGTATGGGGTGAAGATTTTTCTTATTACCTCTTTTAAGGATACCTGTTTCATAGAAATTCTTCCTAATGTCCCGAAGCCAGATCGAGGTAAAATTCCTGACTTATTCAGTTTTATTGCGAGAGTAGATTATTTTTTGGTCTTTCTGGCTTGTGGTAGGTTGGCTAAGACTTCTCTGCTTATTCTACTTGCAGCAAGTTGTCTTTAATTCTCAGTTTCTAACTTTCTGTAATTTTTTATTTTAAAATGTTTTTGCATCTCCCTCTTATTTTTTCCTCGCACCATGCTGTCACAAGTAATACTGCTGAACCTTGGCCTAAATTTCTATTTGTGCCTGATCTACACTCATACCGCTTTTAAAAGTTGCTTTGTGGGTCTTAAAACTGGCGCCATATAATGAATTTATTAGCTGTACCATGGATAGAGGAACTATGGAAAGTTAATGGTGGAAAATGTGCCAAATTGATGTGTCCTTTATATGATCAGTAAGATATAAGAATTTATCTTTTGCTGTTGGCTTACAATTCTTTCTGATTTTTATTTTCAATTAATCATGTCAAGTTTGGTTGTTTAAATTATATAATCTGTTACCTTTAAAATTTTTATGCAATGCTTGTGTTGTGCAGTAATTTTCTTGAGCTTTTGGGCTGAAGTGCATTACAACTCGATCTATCTTCAAGGAGGTAATTTCCTTTTATGCTTGTCTGTTCTGGGTAAAGAGGTTCAGAAGTTTTAGACTGCTAGCCCAATGACAAATTGAGATTGGATATACCCAACCATCAAGCTAGGCTGCTTTTACTCCATATGAACATCCTTTGACGTGGGTGTTGAATTTTTTGCTTTTGGGTGAAAACGCGAAAAATGGACAATTGGAAGCGCACCTCTTTTTTCTTTTATTTGTCCCAACCTAAGATTGAATTTGTTTGAGAAATTTAGGTTTGGATGTTTTCAGGCTTTAGTCTTATCAGATTAAAGTTAGATTTTTTTCATTATGCCCCTGAAAATAATGCATACCTTCTTTATCATGATTTGTAATTCAGATGTGCCATCAAATGATTCAAATGAGTCCAGGAAGAGGAGAAGATGGTGGAAGTTCGGCACCAGAAATTAGGAGATGTGTGGCTGTCAAAGTGTCATGGGGCACAAATCTCCCAATTTGTTGCCCTTACTGTTGCTATTTAACGTATACACACTTAGTACTTGGTACAAGACTTGCTCCAGACTGTCCTACTCTCTCAATAATCGTCTGTTGGCAAGGAGCAATGCAAGAGGAAATCGATACCTTTAATTTCCTGTGCCTTTTCGCTGCAACAAAGAATAATTCCTGCAACAAAGAGTGGAATGGAGTTCAAATTAGCTTCGGTTTCTTGACAAATTGTTTGGATTGTTGAAGAGTCTGTATAGAAATATTTCAAAGATGGATCAGATCATTAAGTACAGGTGTAAGGATTTGCATATCCAGATTATTCTCAATCATACTTATTATATAGTGGTATCTTTTAAGTAATTTTCATTGGAAGTTGACATATAAAATCGCAAATGTGCCATGTCAGCATGGATAACTTTAAGATAATAAGATGAATAATACTGCTCAGAAAAAAAAAAAAATGAATATCTTGCTATAATGGAAGGGGTATCATGCTGCCTGAAATAAGTGACAGAAAATTAGTGTAAATAATATTGATGTTTGCAAACACTACTAAATAATTTGAATGGAGTCGAAGGAGTGGGGAAATTTATATAACCTTGTTTGTTTTTATAACTCTTCTCAATTCATCTTATCTTATCTTGTCATTATAACTTTTTTAAATCTCTATATAAAATAAAATAAATAATTTAATTTTTTTAAATTTCTAAACAAAAATAATATTAAAAAATATATTATAACAATATTTTATTTAACTTTTAATTTTAATATCAACTTATTTCATCTGCAAAAATAACCGAACTCAATGAGTTGCTTCTTGGAGAATGCAAAACTTTCAGGTTTGGATGGTAGAGAATCCGAAAAGACAATTGCCATATAAGACTTCGTTTAGATAATCAACTAATCTTAACTCATCATTAAAATTTTTTTAAATCTCAATACAAAATATAATAAATAATTTAACTTTTTTAAATTTTAAAATAATAATAATATTAAAAAATAATATTATAATAATATTTTATCAATTCAATTCAACTCACTTCAACATCTAAACGCAACCTTACTCTTTGCATTGAACTGCAGTCAGGTGATCTGGTCTGGCCACTGGCTTAACATCTGCAAAACTTGAACATACTGAACAATGATGATAAGGATATATTAATTACTCGTATTCGTATTTATTTCAAAAGTAAGTACCATTTTTATTATATTAAAAAAAGGAAAAATCTTTAATATCTTTAGAAAAAAAGTGGAAATTCTTTTCATTTTCAAATCCTGAATCCCCTTGTAACTGTAGGCTGGTCCACTGCACAACAAAAGGGCCTGCAAATGCCAAAATAAATGGCTGAAACATGTTTTCCCATTTCATCTCTAGTATTTTACATCTTCACCCTCTCAAAAGTCCTCATTTTGAGAATGAAGCAAGGAGACTTCAACCATTAAGCAAAAAACTCCTAAAAGTCCAAAATGCACTGATACATGTCTAGTTCTGTATGTCCCCACTCCATACATATAAGATATATCTATCAGAGACAAACCCATATATATTACACTGTTTATTGCTCCCTAAGTAACTCCTCCTGCTGACTCTCCTCGGCCTCCTCCGTCGCCGTCGACTGTAACAACAGCGCTGTGAACGGCATGTGTCGGTACCCATTGCCCGCCGCAGAAGCCGTGGCGGCCGAGTACTCCATCCCCAACGGCTGACATAAATCCAATCGACAACTCGGCTGAGGTGGCGGTGGCGCCATCGTGAACATCCCCTGTCCGTCGCTCACTACCGAAAGCGGCTGTATCCGGCATGGGACGGAGTGAACCGTGGAGGGAACAGTGGCGGAGGAGGTGGAAATGGTTGCCGGGACGGTGCCGGATCCGGTGGCCGCGATGATGGAAGGTTCTGCCTGGCGGAGCAGCCATTCGATGGTCTCGCCGTCGGAGCGGTGACCCAACTCGCGAGTGAGCTGGAATATCCGGGCGGCGCAGAGGGCGGGCATGCGGATGCGGCGGCCGCGACCGTTGACCTTGGTGTGACGGTCTCTGGTGCGAGGGGGAGCAACTTGGGTTTTGGTAGTGGTGGTGGCGGTGGCGATGGCGAGTGAGTTAGGGTGTTGGTCCGAGAACTGGACGACCATGTCTGAGCCCATTTGGGTTAGGGCTTTAGAGGGTTTGGGAATGACGAGGGGATAACCGGCTAGAGAGCGGGGGGAGGGAAGGAGCGAGGGAGGTTAGGGTTTGCAGAAACGGAGAAGTGCGGGGATTGTTTGTTTGGTAGTGCGATTCTATTGGCCCCACAAAGTGGAGGCGCGATGCGATGCTAGGGACTGGGACTACGGAGTTTGTAGCGGTTCTCTGCGATGTATATATTATCGTAGATCTACCACTGTGGATCCTACCCTATTATTATTATTATTATTATTAAAAATAATATTCTCATCGGGGAGTTCATACCTACCATTGTCACCTTTCTATTTTTCTTTATTGTAATGATTAAGAAAGTGCATTTTCATGAATTTGTGATTGTATTTTCTTTTAAATGATTAAGGGGTTAAAAAAATGTTTATAAAAGATTAAAAAAAAAAATTATACGTTTTGTGAGTTTTTTCGCCACAGCACCAAGTCGCTTTTTAAAATTTTTAAATTTATGTGTATGGAAAGCTAATTAATTTGTTGAATATTTATTTAGGCTGATAAATATTTTTTCAAGAAACAAGTTGGAATATTGTAGAGTTTTGGTTTAAGGCCCAAAACTTAGAAAAGAGTCCTTTCATTTTTTTATTTATTCACTACCATACTTGGACCCAAAGTTTTTTGAAATGGCCTTTGCCTGATCACCCCAGGCTCCACGCTGGTTTTTTTTTTTTTTATTGAACTAGAAAACCCAACAACAGTTTGTTTTAAAACTCCCCACTTTTACACGCCTCTTTCCATTATTCATAAGCATGCACGTATCTAACATATTTATCCACTCCCTTGCACGCCTCCCTCATCCCTCTAGGTTTGTTTTGGTTTTTAAACTCAAGAATAGGGTTGCCGTCTCCTTCCCTCATCCTCCATCGTAAGAACCTCAACCATCCCAAACTACCGACGCAACCTAGCTCCACGAAGACCCACGCTGCAACACTTGATGAGTTCACGTCTAGCAATCAATCATAGCCCATCTTCACCATGGAAACTGCCCAAAGCCACCTTCAGCCCCTCCACTGCGATGTACTGCAGTTGCACCACACTAGAACACGTTTAAACCACCATGAAGCTCTCTAGCAACCATTACTCGCGCACCATTGCAAGCTTATACCGGAAGCAACCTTGCCGCAACACCTGAAGTAGTCGTAGCCACCATCACCAACTTCTGTGGGAAGCAGAAACTGCAGTTGCTCTGTTTTGAAGCCTTGGAGATAGAGCATCCTTGTCCAAACCGAGAGCCACTCCACGAAGGCCAGCCGTTTGATACCACCTCTATTTCTGCACCACCACAGCAGGCTCACGGTGACCTCCATCCCACACGGTGTACGCATTTTCTATGCTCGTTAGGTAAGTTACCGCACATCTCATTTTTCCTCACTGTAAGCGCAGCCGCACAATTCTATGATTTTTAGATTTATGTGTTCTGCGACGAAATGCCTGTAGTTTAGGTTGTACATGTAATTTATGGTCTTGTCCTTAGGCAACTTTTGTCAAGTCTGAAGCTATTGTCACTTTCCTGATGGTTGGTAAAGTCAAGACCATCCTTTTATTTACTTTGTTTTTGCCTTTCCCAAAAAACATACATTTTTATTGGTTTACACAAATGTCCTTAAAGCCTTGCATTGGAAAGCTTTCGTAAATCCTCAACTTTTTTGAGTATTTATGTTTTTACCAAAGTTTGGGAGGTGAGATGAGAATTTTGTGTTTTGTTTGAGAGTTTAAAATATTGTGTTTTAATATTATTATTATTTTGAGATTTGAAAAAAGTGAATTGAGATTTGAAAAAGTTGAATTGTTTATATATTTTATATGAAGATTTGAAAAAGGTGTAATGATGAGATGAGAATTTTGTGTCTCATCCCACCCCTAACCTGCTTACACTTTATGTTTTAAAATTGATCACTTACGTGGGTTGTTTTCTCTTTGTGGGCTGAGATTAGTTTTAATTGAGACTTGGGTATTAAAATTAGTTTGGGCCGGGCTATGTGTTTTAGAAACCATTCTAGTGATCTTTATGTGGATACTAAAGGTATTTTAGAATTAAAAGATATTTTAGGGTTATGAGAAATTTTAGGTTTTGAAGAATTAAAATAGGTTATTTTAGCATCTTAGGTGTAAATATTGAAATATGTGTTCGATTGGAAATTTACGAGATTTACATGATTATTTTATAGGTAACAATTAATATTTGTTCGGTATTGTTGAGGAAATTTTTGAAAGGCTAAGAAGTTCAGGTAAGCGGGGTTCCTATGCTAGACTTTGCCTAAAATAAAAATGAATTGAGGTTGATTTATGAAAATGTGCATTATGTGTTTTGAAAAGAAATGTAAAAATAATCTCAGTTATTTGTTCGTCATTACTCATTGAATTCTGATGAAAGAGAAAGTATTTTTGTCATGACTGGTGTAGACATGAGCTTATTTTTTACATTCTATTTTTGACCTATGCAAAAGGAGCGAATATGAAAATTTGTACATAATTATGTAAATATGCTTTGGATCTGCTTTGATTACGAAGATGATATGCTTTTGTTTAGTACTCTGTTTGGATAAGATGTGATTTCTGAAAACCTTTGGCATGACTCTCTAATTATGAATTTGATTCTGTTTCCGCTCTGTTTAGTTACGGCCTTATCACGGGTGATAATAGTGGTATACGGCTCAACCACGGGTTACAATAGTGGATACGGCCCAACTATGGGTTATAATAGTGGATACGGCCCAACCACGACTAATAATAGTGGATACGGTCCAACCACGGGTTATAGTAGTGGTCTCTGTTTTGAATGCACACCTTGGTGACAGAGTGATTTATGTTCTGCTTGGCTATCCGCAGATGCACAACCCTACCACGAGGGTTATACATGGCTTTTGTCCTGATATGATGTTCTGATAATGATGATCATTTATGCTATGCCAAAAGATATTTTGAATGAAATTATTTCTGAATCTTCGCTCTGATATTTTAATAATATGTTCTGCTTCTGCACTTTGAAAATGAAAATATTTTGTTCTACATTCTGATTTTTGTAAATGCTCATGTTTACACACTAGTATATGTTCTCTGCTTACTGAGTTGTTGATAACTAACTCCTTATCTCCATATATTTTTCAGATAATTTTAATGGTTTAGCTGGAGAACAAGAGTAGGAAGTTTTAGCAGGGTGTTATGATCATAGTGGAATAAGTGCCTGAGATTACAAGTGCATATTCGAGAGTCGTAGTTAGTAAACTGATTTATTTTCGATATTTTGATTGATGAATTAAGGATATTTTCGAGTCTTTGGAGAGTTTTTAATTTATGTTATTGAGAACTTCTTTGTTGTCCCTATGAAGGAACATAGATTTTTGGGTTGAGTAACTGAATTAATATTTTATGGAGTTTTCTGGATTTTATAGTTGTGTTATTTAAGTTGATATTAGGTATTAAGAGCTAACTCTTCGGACCTCTGGGATTGGGGTGTTACAGATGGTTTCAGAGCCAGGTTTGAGGTTCTGCAAACTATAAACATATGAGGTTTAGATATCTAGGGGTTTTAAGAAGTAAATTCAAATTGGAGTTATAGAAATTTCAAGATTTAGATTTTGCAAATTTTAAGAAATGATTTTCATGACATTTAAGGTTTTAGACCCGATAGGCTTATTCTGTAGGCGATAGGACATGACTTGGATATGACTTAAAGTTTAGATTTTGAAGTTGATATAAGTTTGATCGAAACCTAGGTTTGAGGTTATATAGACTATGGTATATGAGGTTTTAGATTATCGGTGGCTTTAGGAAAGAATCTTCAGACTTGAGGTGTATACATGCACTGATTGTAAGGAATAATTTTATCAGTACTTATGGTTTTAGAATCTTCAGGTGTTAAGCGAGATGTCTTATGAAATCTGACAAGTAGGATTTTACAGATTTTGTGGTTTTGGGTTATTGGGGACTTTAGGAAATATTTTTTAGATTTGATGTTTATGATTTGATGGAGTTTAAGATATATTCTTGTTGATAATTAAGGATTAAGATTCTACAAATTTTATGGTTTGGGCTTTTTTTTCCTAAAATCTGAGGTTTAGAGATGTAGCATTTTTTTAAAAAAAAAAATTAATTTTTTAATGAGATTTAAGGTCGTAGGATTTTGTGGGCTCCGGGATATGATTTTTGATGGTACGTGAGGTTTTAGCACTTGTGGACCTATGGAAATGTGTCCCACAAGATTTGAGGTTTTAGATTTTTCTTTTTTTTTTCTTTTTTTTTTTTGTATATTTTACAGAAATGATTCGTTTGACTTTTGAGATTTCAATTCTGGTAGGCTTGTTCGGTGGACTATAAGAAATAATTCTGACATGATTTAAGGTTTAGATTTCAGGTTGACTTATTGGAAAGAGTTTTGGTTGGAAACTGAAGGTTTAGATTTGTGATATTGATGTTTTAAAACTGATCACTTATGTGGGCTGTTTTCCCTTTGTGGGTTGAGATTAGTTTTAATTGAGACTTGGGTATTAAAATTAGTTTGGGCCGGGCTACATGTTTTAGAAACTATTCTAGTGATCTTTATGTGGATACTGATGGTATTTTAGAATTAAGAGATATTTTAGGGGTATCAGAAATTTTAGGTTTTGAATAATTAAAATAGGTTATTTTAGCATCTTAGGTGCAAATATTGAAATATGAGTTCGATTGGAAATTTACGGGATTTACATGATTATTTTAGCATCTTGGGCCGTATCCACTATTATTATCTGTGGTTGGGCCGTATCCATTGTTATAACCCGTGGTTGAGCCGTAACTGAACAGAGCGGAAACATAATCAAATTCAGAATCAAACAGTCATGCCAAAGGTTTTTAAAAATCACATCTTATCCAAACAAAGTACTGAACAAAATCATATCATCTTCGTAATCAAAGCAGATCCAAAGCATATTTACATAATTATGCACAAATTTTCATATTCACTCTTTTTGCATAGGTCAAAAATAGAATGTCAAAAATAAGCTCATGTCTACACCAGTAATGACAAAAATACTTTCTCTTTCATCAAATTTCAACGTGTAATGAAGAATAAATAACTGAGATTCTTTTCACATTTCTTTTCAAAACTTATGATGCACCTTTTCGTAAATCAGCCTTAGTTTATTTCTATTTTATGCAAAATTTAGCATAAGAACCCCGCTTACCTGAACTTCTTAGTTTTTCAGAAATTTCTTCAAAAATGCCAAACGAAATATTAATCGCCACCTATAAAAATAATTACGTAATTTCCATAAATTTTCAATCCATGCATTTCAATATCTAAACCTGAAATACTTATTGTAATACCTCAAAACCTAAAATTTTTCTTAACTCTAAAATACTATCACTTTCTAAATTCATCATTTTCCACTTAATAACTCCGACTAAAACGTTAAATTCTAACTTATTTACTATACAATATAAAATTGGATAACATAATTATATCAAAATCTATTAAAGTGGATCAAGCAAAAATATCATTTAAATAAATTAAAAAAAAGGCTTAATTGGTATCTGTTTAAAGGGGGTTTTTTTTTTTTAAAATAAAATAAAATAAAATTTTGTACTTACTATTCCCATACGAAATTCATACTTTAATAATATACTTCAAAATCTTTGTTTATTTTGTAAATATACATCTAAAAACTAAAGTCGTACATACAACAAAACTAGCCTAATATAGCACTCATCTAAGATAGGGTGTTTAAAACGACTTAAATTGCATGGGCTATCATGGGAAAGCAGTGGGCACGCACGACATAACAGAACTTAAAACGCTATAAGTTTCCTTATTAAACCATGCAGTAGAAGCATGCTCACCATGTGGCAAGGAGCTGTGCGATGAGCTGAGAGGTGGACGGCGGCAATGACGGCGACTGGGTGACTGAGTACAGAGAGATAGAGTGATAAAAGAGAGACCCACTAATGAGTGAGAGAGAAATATGAAGTGAAAGTGCAAAATGTGAGGGAGAGGGATGAAACTCACACTAAGGCCCAGTTTGTATTCGCAAGTAATCTCAACTCATCTCACTACTATTTATTATTATTCATCAACTTTAACTCACAAAATCACTACTATTCACAACTCATCTCACTACTATTCACAACCTATCTTAACTCATCTCAACTCATCTTCGAATCTAAACGATACCTAAGACGTGATGGACTGAGGATGCCGTGAGAGGAAACTAGGTCGTGGGCTTATCAAGAAGGTCAATGAACGACGGACCCGGGTGGCTACGGCTGACGTTTTCTGAGCAAGTCACAGAGAGAGTTGGCGCTGTGGGTGGCTTAAAGGCGGTGGGTTTGTTGAACCAAGACTGTTCTGTTTCTGGAAGCAAAAACAGAGGTCCTTCGGCGTTGGTGAGGCTATGTTTTTGTGTTGCACGGCTAAGGGATATGGGTCAACGGATGGCAACTATGTGGAGGTGCTGGGGTGGCACGGTAGTGCACTGTGGGGACTTCGTGCATGCATGGGTTGCGTCGATTTTTGTATGGGGGTAGCGAGAGTTCTGGGCGGTGCAATGGGCTGTTGTGCCGTGGAGTGGAAGCTGTATATGTGTACTGGTGGTACAGGGGCTAACGCAAGGTGGCTGAAGTGCGGGGCGCACCGCAGTGACTGGGTGGTGCGACTGGTTGGCCCGTGGCCGAGCTGGGGGGTGCTGCGCTTGCTGACTTCGTGCGGGAAGGATGTTCCTGATGGCAACAGATTGCGGCGGTTGTTGTTCCACGATGGGCAGTGAAGCTAGTGCTACTGTTGGCGGCTATATAAAAGAAAGTTTTTCACCAAAAAACAAAGCGATGGCAACCCTAGTTTAGAAGATGGGTACATTACCACATATGTTGTATGTATATAGGAACAGTTGACAAGAACGTAGAGAGATAGAGATGTGCATGCTAAGGAAACGGACGTGCACGTCATGGGTTCTGGTATAAGATCTTATGGGCTTGGGCTGTTTGGCCATTTCAAAACAAAAAAAATTTGCTCCCGTCGTAGTGAATAAAGAATAAAAAATGTGCTTTTTCGTATGTCAAACCCAAAAATATTCAGAGAGCGGACTTGGTGCTGGGCCCGGATGTTACATCCTCCTTTCCTTAAAAAACATTTCATCCTCGAAATTTGTTACACTTAAGCAAAGTGTTTAATCCTCAACAATTATGTCGAACTTAACATTCGAAAAATTCTAACTTTCCCAACTTTTGTGCCTAGTGCCTTAAATATCTTCTAATCCTCTTGCCATCCATATTCACACACCTAGTGTCAATCGCCGTACACCTCACGGTCTAGTTCGAGTAAAAACAAAATATACTAACTTCCACAATGAAATTGAAGCCTAATAATAATCTCATTTTTCTAGCTAAGCCTCACAAATAACTAAAAGAGAACTCCCTAGATAATATTTTAAAAAAACTCCCATTAATATTACAATCAAAAGTTCCAAATTTAAGTCCTAGGTAAACTCAATTCACAAATTCCCGAATCCTCAGAAGATCTACTTTCAACCAAAAAAAAAAAAATTCTCGCTTCCAAAGCACATACTAGTCTGTCAAACACCTAAAGCTCTAAGTCTTGTAGGTATAAAGTATTGGGTCTAATCCCTTTGAAAACCTTTTCAGCCAAACTTCAATATTCTAAGCTATACAACTATAAAAGTTTCATGCAAGCATGATTAATCCCAGCTCAACTAAAACCCAAAAAAAAACTTTCAAGGAGAAAAAAAGTGGGGTACCTGTGATCGCATTGTTATCGTCCTCAACATCTTCAGCTGTCAATGCAAACACTCGAGCTGGTCCCATTCTACATTGATTTTTTCCTTGTGTCGTCTTTCGGGGACCTGGAGGTGTGTTGGACTTATTCTTGTCGTCTGACAGCAATGGGCATTCTCTGATGAAATGGCCAGTCTTTCCACATCGAAAACATGACCCATTTTCCTTTCTACACTCCCAAGTGTGTATGTGGTTACAAAACTTGCAGGGGTTATTTGATTGATATCCCTGCACCTGTCTCTGACTTGAGTTGCTACCTTCGTTTCTCTTCCTCCATGGCCCTTGATCCATACTAGAGGATCCAGGTGGAGTAGCTCTCTTTCTTTGTTCCTGTAACTCAGCGCTTCTCTTAAGATTCTGCTCCACCAGCATCGCTTTATGTACCAAGTCTGAAAAGTTTTGAATTTGTAGAACCATAACCCGTTCGTAGATCCTTTGATTTAAACCCTCTTCAAACCTCCGAGTTTTCTTCTTTTTGTCGGGAATCAAATATGAGGCGAAGCGTGACAACTCTGCAAATTTTGCAGCATACTGGCGTACCGTCATGGTCTCTTGCACCAAGTTAGTAAACTCTAGGGCTCTAGCTTCCTGGTCTGCTTTCGGAAAGAAGCGGTCGAAGAAGTTTTGCTTAAAGTGAGGCCAGCTCACTTCTCCAGTTCCACCAGCTTCTCTGATGGCTTTCTCAGAGTTCCACCATCGCTTTGCTTCTCCAATCAATTTAAAAGCTGCAAAACGAACTTTTTGTTGATCGGTGCACTCCAAGATACTGAATATCTCTTCGATGTCCTGAATCCAATCCTCAACTGCATTGGAATCGTCTCTTCCATCAAAGGAGGGCGGATGGGTGCGATTAAATTGCTCGAACGTGCAACCCCTCTCATTGTTGTTTTCGTTCAAATCTCCAAGGTTTCGAACTCGACGACGAGCAGCCATCCTGAGATCTTAAAATCGGTTAAACATTCTAAGGAAAGAAAACAAAATATGTATAAAAAAAATATAAATACCAGTTAAAATATTTAAAACAAGTTAAAAAAAAAATGAATCAATAAAAACTTGAACTTGTTTTACCCATTCTTAGCCATTTCTTTAACCAACTCATATAGTCTTTCCTACCCTCTATAATTGTAAACCCGACATCGCTCTAAACTGCCTTACATCTTAGAATCTAAACCTCAAAAATCTAAACCTTAAATTAATCTTTATAAAGATTATCTCCAATATTCCACAAATTAAGCTTGTCGGATCTAAAATCCCTAAACCTCAAAATCTCAAAACTCAATCATAAAGTCTGCAAATTCTAAAACCTTAAATATCCAAATAATCATCTCTTATTCTTTAAAATTCTACACCTCAAATCTGAAGTTTCTTCCTAAACTCACAGATATCCACACCTCAAATGTTTATAGTCTGTAGAACCTCAAACCTAGCTTTGATACCAACTGTAACGCCATATTCTCAGAGGTCTGTTGAGTTAGCTCTTAATACCTAATATCAACTTAAATAACACAACTATAAAATATTAATTCATTTACTCAACCCAAAAATCTATGTTCCTTCATAGGGACAATAAAGAAGTTCTCAATAACATAAATTAAAAACTCTTTAAAGACTCGCAAATATCCTTAATTCATCAATCAAAATACCGAAAATAAATCAATTTACTAAATACGACTCTCGAATATGCACTTGTACCCTTAGACACTTATTCGACTACGATCATCTCAGCTTGCTAAAACTTCCTATTTTTGTTCTCCAACTGAACTATTAAAATTATCTGAAAAATATTTAGAGATAATGAGTGAGTTATCAACAACTCAATAAGTAAAGAACATATACCAGTGTGTAAACATGAGCATTTATAGAGATCAGAATGCAGAACAAAATATTTTCATTTTCATTTTCAGAGTGTGGAAGCAGAACATCTTATCAAAATATTAGAGTGAAGATTCAGAAATAATTTCATTCAAAAATATCATTTGGCATAGCATAAATGATCATCATCATCATCAAAACATCATATCAGAATAAAAGCCATGTATAACCCCCATGGTAGGGTTGTGCATCTGCGGATAGTCAAGCAAAACATAAATCACTTTGTCACCAAGGTGTGCACTCTAAACAGAGACCACTACTATAACATTTGGCAGGGCCGTATCCACTATTATAACCAGTGGCAAAGCCGTAACTGAATAGAGTGGAAACATAATCAAATTCAGAATCAAAGAGTCATGCCAAAGGTTTTTAGGAATCACATCTTATCCAAACAGAGTACTGAATAAAATCATATCATCTTCGTAATCAAAGCAGATCCTAAGCATATTTACATAATTATGCACAAATTTTCATATTCTCTCTTTTTGCATAGGTCAGAAATGGAATGTCAAAAATAAGCTCATATCTACATCAGTCATGACAAAAATGCTTTCTCTTTCATCAGAGTTCAATGTAACAGATAAGTATTTCATGATAGAATAATTCGTGTAATAGATAAACATGGCATGACACGGCATATATGACAACATAAGAACATAAATTGCAGTTCCCTTACCCATCACACATACACAATAAACTGATAGTAAGTTAAGAACTAACTTACCACGATCGTCGCGTTCTACGAGAATAAAGTGAGAAACATGAGGAACTGTAAGAGGGTATTCTAAAATTTAGAAATTTAATTACTAACAATTAGAAAAGTAAAAAGGGACAAGTTAAAAGTAAAATTACTATTTTACCCTCTACTTGTGAGAAAATGACCATTTTACCCTTAACTTAAGGATTTCACATCCTAACTCCAAAAATTACCAAACTTTACATTCCTCATATAAATTTTGTCCTAGACTCAAATATTAACTCAAAAAAATTTAAAACCATTAACAACTATGGAAAACTCACAATGACCGAAATATTCATAGGCCATTTCTCTTGATTTTGGTTGCAATTTCTTCTATATTCAAAACCCATGATTAAAACAAAATTTTGTAACAAGTATCTTCCTATCCTAAGTTTAAAAATACACTTAAAATATCCATTAAGAAAAGCTAATCATCAACATCAAATTTTTTGTAAAAAGACCCAAACTTTTTAATAAAAAGTAAATGTTAAATCACAAGTTTTGACCTTAATAAAAACATCTCCAAAAATTCTAAAAAATCAAAACTTACTTCTAACATATTCATAAAATCATCCTAATATCAACCATGATTTAAATCATCAAACAAAAGTCACCAAAATCATAAAACAATACTTGGAGTTTTTGGTTTTACACTTCGTCCAAAAATAGAAACTTTTCTCTCAAGTAATTTTGATCAATCTCTTGATCCATGACTTAAAACACGTGATCTTCAAATTAAAACATCTCATGGTTTAAAAATGTGTCCTAAAGAAGATCCAACCATCAAAGTTAAAATCACATGGCTAAAACTCAATAAAACATGGATCTAACCCAAAAAATCAAATCTTAGGCGTAATCGAAATCCTCTTGCATAGAAAAATCATATCTTTAAAACTAATACTAAATATCTTCAAAATAATATCCTAACATGTATATAAGAGGCTTAGGATTATCATTTAAAAATATCAAAACCTTTGGAATAAGATCAAATCACGAAATATTCAAACTTTCCCAAAATAAAAACTGTGTTTCTACTTCCAGTTTTCAAGTTTCCAAATCTAAGGAAATCTATCATCAAAAGCTTTATCCATGCAACAAAACCTCAAAGAACATTCATCAACACATGCTAACAACACTCCATAAAATTTTCGGACCAAGATATGTCCATTAACTTTGTCCAAAATTCCAAAACATAACATACTCTCTAGTTTCACGCCCAGAATGACATTTCCATGGTTAACATTACTTTTGACTGATGAAATGAGCATGGAATAGACTAATAATATATCCACGGAAACTACACTCAAAGACGAATAAATTTTATGAAGGAGCCATCGTGCGAAAATACATACAAAGAGTAAAAAATTACCACGCAGACCCAGAAATGTGCCTTACACGACTTTAGACTCCTAGAGGGGGAAGTTATGGGCTTGAATGATTCTTGATTGGAGTTGGTTATGTGACATAAAGTGGAGAATAGTGAGAGGTAAGGAATGCTTGCAGCAATTATGAGAGATGGAGGTTGATGGAGTGGATTTCTCCTTCACATCAAGGCACTATTGGGTGCAGCCAATGGCAATAGATGGTTTGCCATGTGAGGGAGAAAACTTCTTCAAGAAACTTTGCCATGGTGGCCAAATTCTTGGGGCTTGGTGGGCCTCAACCAAGTGGGCTTCAATTTGGGGTTTTAAGGGGGTTTGGTTAGGGTTTGAGATGCTATCAAGCCCAAATCCAATTTTTCTTGGCCTAATCAAATTTCTAAGGTTTAAAAGGTTGGATAATGATGTCATAACAAGAGTTTGATTAATTAATAGCATGTGGAAGTGATTTAATCAAGTGATAAACATAAAGCTAGAAATCAGATTAAAAAGGGTTTGAAGGCCAACTTTAGGGTTTGGGAAACCGTTTAGGGTTTCAGTTTCAACCAAGCTTTGGGGTTTCAATTGGATTCCAACCATTTAGGGTTCCGCTAGGATTGAAACCCTCTTTGGTCTGGCACAATTTGGTTGATCAGATGAAACAAAGTTTTGCTTAAGTGACATGATCTCACATCTTGATTTACTTCACAAATGTATCTAATGGTTCCTAATGGTGCCAAGTGTCTAATACCATTTACTATGTTTGGCTAAGATCTTGCCAAGTGTCCGAATAAAACTTCTCTAACCTAATTTGGACATTCCACACTGTGATTTTGAAAACACTACACTGAGTGCGCTTATTGAGGTTGAATATTCATATTAACCTATAGTGAAAATTGTTTACTGAAATTTAACCCCGAAGTGCCCCTAAAAATAATTTCACAATTTTAAACAGGCGTTTCGTCCGTAATTATGAAAATAGGCTATTACACCATAAAATCCTAAATAATCAACCGAGTCTAATGGCGTAGACCAAAATACATTCTGACACTTCTAACTAGCTCAAATAATTAAACTCATATTTTTAGCACCATAGTGAGTGATAACACTAACTATGTTGACAGACTAAAATCTGTGCGATTGGTCGATTCGTAAAAACTTATGGAGTTTTCAAGAGGTTCCTAAAGTCAATAGAAATTCCACTAGTAAATTTATAGAGAGCTGTTACATAAGTGATGACCTAGAGGTCCACACACACACTCAAGAACATGAGGTAGGGTTTTATATGCTCTTTCTAATATAGTATGTTCGGATTTATAGCTTGCTAGTATTCCTTACGTGGATTTTGTAAGTATACACTCAACTTACTATTGGTTAATATTCGTATATGATTGTGTAAATCCTTCCATGGTTTTGATTGCTTTGTTTGTTATGTCTTGGTTGTTTGTTTTGTTAATATGATCTTGAGTAACTCTAAGGAAGGAATTGTATGTTTCGGATTTGTGATGAAATTGCCATGAAATATATCTACGAGTTTCGATTTTCACTTGATTGAGCTTGATGGTTTATGCAACATGATGTTTCGGTTTGAACATGCTTTGGAAGTTTTAGACTTAGTCAAAAATCTATGATTTCATGTCTTAATTTACTATATTTTGATTTCTATGATATATGGTTGAGGATTAGAACATGTTTATGAGATGAATCTTCATGTTTTTGTACCCATGAGTTTCTGCTTAAACAAGTTTTCGTGGTTCCATGTATAAGTTTTGATATCTTTTCTGATTTATGTTATCATGCTATGAAATGAACATGCTATGCTTGGTTATTCATGCACAACATTTCATAAGTCATATGTCAAGTATGAGTAAGCATGTTTATATCTCATGTCACATGAATTTGGGGAAGAAGTGTTTTCAAGAAAAAAAAAATGTTTTCAAAGAAAAAGTTTTATCACGACCCCAAGTGCTAAAGCGGGGGGAATGTCTTAGTGGAACTCCTCGGTTCACTCTGGAGTGTTTAAGAATGGAGTGGTAACCCCTGGGTCGACAAAGTACAATCGACGAGTCTCGAATAGATTCTTTTCAAAGGATACCAGAGTGAGGAAGCGCCTAACGCTAGTGGGTGCATAAGGCATGTAACCCGACTAAGTAAGGTCGAGTTAATATGAATCTCTGTTTATGACGTATTCATCACGGTGTACAGACTGTTGATAGTGCGGTAACTAGCGGGAACACGCAGTGTTAAGGGGAATGGTGTGTATCCACTCTCTGAATAAGAATATGAGCATAAGTGCTAAGGATCACTCGATGCAAATATTGTGATATGTTCTGATAAGACAAGTTCTGAATAAGTTCACATGAATAAGAAAAAGTTAAGAAGTTTTTATGAAAAGCTCAAGTTTTTGTTATAAGTCATTTGATAATGGTCAACTGCATAAGTTAAGTTATAGTTAAAGGCATAAGTCAAGTACATGTCCATGCACATATTTCATGATATACCTTTTATATGCTTGTGTTAATTGTGGTATGTTGTGTGATTACTTGCTGAGATTTCTTGAAATCTCATTATGGCAGTTTCCATTACCATTTCCCAACCAGAATGGTAAAAGTTGTGATAGGTTCAGTAAACGATTACCATGACCAAGCAGAATAGAATGGCACCTCCTCTCCCGGAGAGGATTGTGCCTAAGATAGTTGTGAATTGGCCCGAGCCCTCCATCTTGGAGCGACTCGAGGCCATTGAACGGGAGATCACTGGAATACTTGAATTCATTGCGGAGTTTAAGCGGCATAACAACCGGGACAAGGATAAGACTTTGGAAAAACGTGTGAAACCCAAATCATTTTTATGAGTATGGGAGTTTAAGTATTTCGGAAAGAAAAAAAAAAAAAGAGGCAATAGTACTTATAGCCAACTTTTGTGGATTTATGTTGTTTTTTATGACGTCCCGTGTTTTGAGAATTTTAAACTATGCTTTAAACTTTTGGGATATTACGCCTTTATGGCTCATGTTTACATTTGGACAATGTTTGGGGTTATAATAATAGTATGGTGCCATGTGCCTTGCAATTGCTTATCGTGTTGCTTAGTTTATCTGACTTTTTATTAATTTTCCGCTGCAACGCTATTGCATATTGCTAGTGTACTTAGGTGCATAGCATATTATCTGTCATGTACGAGGGGTGTGTATGAGCTTAAACATCATCTTTCATGGCATCCATAAAAATTTAATTCATAGGGACATTTTAACATCAGTTCATAGGGATTTTTAAAACACTTTCTTCACGTCATTTAAAGCATCAATTCATAGTGACATTTTAAAACGTTTTATTTGCATCATTTAAACTATCACTTAAAGCATAAGGCATGAGACATTCGTTTTTTTTCCTTTGCAATAAAACATTTTCATCATCTTCCTTACTCTGATGCACATACATTTTTTTGAACAATATACATTTTCATGCTATACTACATATAGAAATAATCAATAAGTTTATTGAGAGAGCATGTATGGATATGGAAATCTCATGACTTAGGACCTACGTGCATGCATTACCTTATACACATACACACAATTATAATTGATGGGGTGCTTAACAGGGGCTATCAAGAAATGGTTTGTACATACTTTATTCATTTACTCTTTTTTTTAGAAGAACATTTGCAATAAGAGAGATGAACATTCTTTCATAAAGAGAATTTGGTGTAAGAAGCATGGCCATAGCTACTTACCTCTATGCTCCTCGATACTTCCAACTTCAATATAGGTTCTATTCTAATAAATAGCATAAGCGTGTTAATACTCACACAATATTTTTTAGCCCTCCATTTAAAAGAGAAAGCTAAGATATTACAATCTAACGTCTCTTCTATGCTTAACGTTAACCCAAATGAGTACTCATCACCTCGACTTACAAAAAAAATAGCTTAAATATTAAGACATGCTAACTGTCCATGGAAAGATTATTTTAAAATCTTACATGAAAAGTAGTTAAGAAAGTCATAGGCTTCAAGCAAGGTCTCTTTAGTTCAAACTCACTTTAGGTTATAGACATTAGGAGATAAAATCTAGAAATTCTCAACAATGGGTTTTAAAATAGATTTAGGCATCTCATGTAGGCTAAAAAGGCTTAGAAAACATGCCCTTTAAATCAACTTGTAGTCCCTCATTATGAAAAGGTTAGCTTATCAATATTTTGGACTATTGTGTTAGGTAGAATTTAACCAAACGAGGGACAACATAAATGGGCTACTTTTACATCAGGACATGGCATGACATGGACTTAGGGGTACTTGGACAGCTTCACATATCATAATATATTATGCACAATTAATCTCTTATATCTAAACTAACTAAGTTATAACTTATTCACATAAGCAATATTTAAATAGTTTAGATAACACCTCCCATTAAAATGAAAGTAGTATAATGTATAGCAAGGTTACTCATTAAGCAAACTTTTAAACTTTTAAACACTCAAGCTTATGCTTTACTCACTTAATACATTTTAAGAGCAAGATATAAAATTACAAAATCCAAGCAAAACCTCTAAACTGAACCTCTAGTATCCTAAAAATAGATTACCAACCAAACCTCAACACAAGGCACATAATACCAACTTATATAATTTAAAATCACTTTAATCATCACCTATGATTAAACCAAGTTTAATAACAACATATCATTTTTGAAATATAGGAAAATACATAGCAAAACAACTATAATACCATTCGGTTTGGGCCAAAACAGGGCATGCATATTTATTTTCAACATAAGAAATTAAACACATTAAAACACAAGTTAAAACAACTTAGTGAGCTTCCAAAATCAACAAATGAGTCAAATTAAGATTTTTACCTTAAGCTCTTGGCTCATTTCAAAACATAAGTGGAAGACCAAATGTTGGTATGGCTGTGTAGATGATGATGGCACTGTGTTAAACCCCAAAACTGAAACATCAATGGGTAAGGTAAACGTTGAAAATCGAAACCCATATGGAAATTATACTAGGAAATAAACCAAAAGTCTATTACTTTCAAAATTTCACCATTTGGAAGATGAAATCAAGCTTTGGTTCCAAGCTTTGAGGCAAAACCGAAAATGGTAGAAATGAAGGAACGGCTCAATGAGGATGAAGAAAACTATTTTCTTTTTCCCTTGCTATGGAGTCCCAAAACTTGAAGGAGATGAGGGAAACTTGGTTTCTTGAAGAACAAAAAAGAGGAGAAGAAGAGAGGGTGGTGGTGTCGGCTTGGTTGCTTGGAGAGGAAGACGAAATTTTCTTTTTTTTTTTCTTTCTTGGGTGTAGACCGATGGGTGTGGGGTAGAATGCCTTAGGATTAGTTTTTGTTTTTGTTTTTTTTTCCTTCTTGCTTTTGTTGCCTTAACCGATGGGTGCAAGGAAAGAAAATGAATTGAATAGCTTCCTTAGGAAGCTTACGGTTCCAAGGAAAGAAAAGAAAGAATTTAGTTACTTATCTTGGAAGCCTACGGGTTCAAGGGGTGAGAGGAACTTTTTGCTTTAGTCAAAGTTTATCCCATAAGTTAGGGAGATGGATGGTGGAGATCTATCCACCTCAAGGATACTTTTCACCTACAATCTAATAGTAGAGAATAATTAGGTCATTTCTTAAATGAATAAAATTAAAAGGCTTAAGGGAAAACATTTCAAAGTCTTGAAAATATACTCTTGATTTATTTTAATAAATCATATTTTAAAATAAAACATACTCATCTTAAAATAAAATAATAAAAAATAATAAAAATCTTTATCTAAAAATATTTAACTTTAAGAATTAGTAAAGTGACGTAAGGACCTACATCGTAGGACTCGGGTATTACAACTCTCCCCTAAAAAAAAATTTTGTCCTCGAGATTGAACGTACTTTAAAGAAAAAGGGTGGGATACTTTTCCCTCATACCGTCCTCTTGCTCCCACGTCACCTCCTGTTTGGTGTGGTGGTTCCATTGCACCTTGACCAACAAGATGGTTTTGCTGCAGAGCACTTGAACTTTTCGATCCAGGATCCTAATCGGTGCTTCTTTATAGGAGAAATCCTCGTGTATTTGAAGTGCGAGTACTCAATCACATGGGAGGGATCATGCACATACTTTCGAAGCATTGAGATGTGAAATACATTGTGCATGATTGAGAATTGTGAAGGGAGTGCAAGTCTGTAAGTCATTACTCCTACTCTTTCCAGGATTTCAAACGGGCCAATAAATCATATTTTAAAATAAAGTATACTCATATTAAAATAAAATAATTAAAAATAAGAAAAATATTTATCTCAAAATATTTAACTTAAAGAAATAGTAAAATGACGTAAGGACTTACATAGTAGGACTCGGGTATTACAATTTTAAAATTTCCAAATTAGCTGGGACTACTCTTCACCCTCTATACAACAACATTCACTCCTCACTAAAACTGAAATGCAAAGGTCCTTTCCCTCTTTGGACCCTTCACCGAATCTCTAGTAGCTTTGGTCTGCTGGGTCTTTAGTTCATCAAAATTAGTTGCTCTCAACTGTTACATTGTGGTGAGAATTTCCTCTTTTGGTGAATTATCACCAACAAGTACCTTATCACCTCAAGAAGCTACTCCACCTCTGTGAAATGTTCCACACCCTTTGATATTGACTTACAACTTGGCACGTTGGTGACTAAATCTACTTTTCCCAAGTGATACTTGATCTTACGCCTATTGTGATGCTCCCAGATTCTGCTTGGGATTAGACACACTCTAAAGCGTCAGGACATACAACACAAGGTTATTGCCCCTGTTCATGATATATAAAGATGTAATGCACCTAGCATACATTTAATAATATGCAATATTCGTAGCGGATAATTTGGATTTGATGAAACTCTAAAGCGTTGAGATATGCAACACAAGGTTACTTGCCCCCATTCATGACAGATAAAAATGCAATGCACCTAGCATGCAACTAACAATATGCAATATTTGCAGCGGATAATTGTTTTCTTTAAACAATGTTATGTACTATAAGTAATATATCTCAAAACATAAACATGCTTCATAAAATTCACGTGATAACTAGTATCCAAAAGGTTACAGTACTTGTCCAACAAGACTGTAACATAAAGAGTATAGGAGATAACACTCCATAACTACAGTCTAGAATTAAAAACTATTGTGCTAAATCACTGAGCTGCTCAAGCAGCTCAACTATGATATCCAAACTGACGTCCAGAAAATGGGGGATAGACTCCATCAACTCTTTGTCAGTGCTCCACATTCTATTCGACCTTGTCCAATCTCCCATGCGTGGGTTCTCCATATCCTAACACATCGTCTACCATTCTTGGAGGAATAGTAGTTGGGACTACCAATTGAGATTTGATTACAAATTTGAGTAAGTTAACAACCAACTTAATGAGTAGTATACAGATGCATGTATGACAGTAAAATAACATGAATGCTGACAAGTGAATGAACGTGATATGACTTGGCAAATAACATGACATGTGCTAACATAACTTGAACTAACATGGACTGAACTGACATGAACTAAAACTGACGTGAATTGAACTGACATGAAAATAAATATGACATGAAACTGAACATGAAACTGGACACGAACTTAACTTGGAAATGCTAGTTCGTGTATGAAAATATCTTTTTTGTATTACGACAGATTCTATTGCTTCACTGTAGCACCATGTAGCAAGGCAGATCATATATTCCTTGACCGTAGTATAAATTAACTGACAAATGTTTAATGCTTGACTCAAAAATATTTCCTGATTGACTCCTATGCTTTATGACATGATAATTGTGACAAGAGGACATATGTTCATGATCGATGCTTATAATGACATGGCATGGCATAACATGGAAATTATAGTAATCTTTTAACTAAAATAACATAGCTTGGAATGACAACATAATGATGGCAATCATATAACTAAAATAACCTGTCATGTCATAACATTATAATGATGACAATCATATAACTAAAATAACATGGCATGGCATAACATGACGTGTAATAGATAAAAATGTACTGGAAATCAATCATGGCATGGCATAACATATTATTTATAATAAACTTAATAAACTTGAATGGTAGTTTTTTACCACCATACATACATAAATATCCTGAAAGTAAGTTAGAGACAAACTTACAGTGAGTGTAGCATGATGAATTAAACGCGCGAATAAACAGAAACCGTAATGAGACATTTCTAAATATTAGAAACTCCTTACTAACAAATTTAGAAACATAAAAATCTGACTTAAAGTAAAATGACCATTTTGACCCTCTACATGTGAAAAAATGATCATTTTACCATTACTTAAGGATTTTACATCCTAATTCCAAAACTCACCAAAATTTTCATTCCTCATGTAAATTTTGCCCTAAATCTAAATATCTAGTTAAAAGAATTTAAAACATAACACAACTATGTGAACCAAGCATAGGCTGAAACGTGACAATGCTAAAACTCTTGATTTTTTGTTGTAATTCGCTTAAACTCTAACTTTCATGCTAAAACTGAAATATGCAACACACAAAATCACATCCGATGCTAAAATAATATGCTAGAAAAAAATACCAAACTGATATCATAAAAACCACAAACCTTATTCATGCTAAAACTTCGAGTATTTGACCTCAAAGAACAACCATTGATGTTCATGGTCTATCTCCTTTCAAAACGACTCAAAGAACTCCAAAAATTCAATAACATACTCTCAATATGTTCATAAAGCATTCCTAATTGCTATCATGCTTTGACTAATTAAGCCAAAACCACAAAAATTTACAAAATCAAACTCAACACAATTGGTTTATACTTATTCTCCAAAACCAAGCACTATGAGATTTGGTTGTGATCAAACCATTAAATCCAAAACGTCCATGAATAAATCATCATTAAATAACATCATATTATTCATATTCAATTCATAAAATAGATCTAAGCATAAAACCTAAGATCACACGGTAAAAATTTCCTAAAAACATAGATCCATCCGTGAGCCTCACATACAAGACCTAACCGGACCTTTGCATGCATAAAAATTTATATTTTCAAGATCAACATAAAAAATCTTCAAAATAACATTCTAAGGTATAGATAAAACTCCTAAGAGTATCATATGTGAATATCAAAGCCATTGGGGCATGCTTTCTTAACAAAAGAACTAAGATTTCCTAAAATAGAAATTGTTTTCATACTCCCAATTTCCAACTGTTTAGATCTATGCAAAACTCTCATAAAGAACTTATAACGTGCAATGAAGCTTTATCAAACTTGTATATTAGCATGTTAAATATAAACTATAAAAAGAATATACCAATATCTTGTCAAGAACACTATAAAAAAAAAAAATCAAAGAATCACACCATGTCCAGTTTATCGCTTAGAATGACCTCTTCTTGCTTAAACAAACTTTTCACCTATCAAAAGTCCATAAAAATTTACAAAAACATACCAAAATAAACTATATTCAAAGAGTAACAACTTATGTGAAGAGAACTTTGTGAGAATCCACTTACAAGAGCATTGAAAAAATCGATCAAGAAAGGCAATAAATGTTCTCTCCAAGAAAGTGAATGGAAAGTGATCAATTGGTGAAGAGAAAGGTATGGACGACTTATATAGGAGGAGGGTTTGATTTAGTGGCCAAGATAAGTCAATTTTATGGGAGGTTGGTCAGCCAAAAGTGGTGAAAACCGTGTGCCATACAACCCATGGTTTTCAGCCAATGAAGCTTCCTTGTGAAGGGTGGTGTTGAGGTTGCTGTTGACCTTCCCATCAACTCCTATTAGGGGCTGAATTGGGCAGGTAATTTCATGGCAGGGAGAAACTTCCTTCAGCCTTGCCTTGGTGGTGCAATTTCGTGGGCCTTAATGAGCCTTAATTGGATAGCCCATCATTTGGGGATTTAATGGGATTTTGGTTTCTAACAAGCCCAAATCTGATTTTTCTTAGCCCAATGAGATTACCAAGATATAAAATAATAAATAAGGATGTAATGAGATGGATTTGAGTGGTTAATAGCATGTAAAAATAATTTAATCATCTGATTAAACACTAACCTACAACCGGTCACACTTAGGGTCCTGAGGCAAACATTTGGGGTTGTGGGAACCGTTTAGAGTTTTAGTTTTCTTGTAGGCTTTGGGGTTTCAATTGTATTCCATGTATTTGTGATTTTCACTAGAGTTGAAACTCTATTTGGTTTGATACAAAATAGGAAGGTTGGATCAAATAGTGTTTAACATAGGTGGCATGATCACAAAACTTGATTTCCTTCACATTTTCATTTTATGATTCCTCTTGGTGCCAGGTGTCTAACACTATTCATTAAGTGTGGCTAAGATCTTACCAAGTGTTTGAATAAAACTTCTCTAATCAAATTTGGACATTGCACACTATGATCCTGAAAATATTGGATTGAGTGCTAACATCGAAGTTACAATTCACTCCAAAAAAATGAAAAATAAACTTTACACTGTAAAATCTTAAATAATCAAACTACCTCAAAGTGAAAATTGTTTATCAAAATTGGAATCCAAAGTGCCTAAAATAAATCAAAATGCGATTTCGAAGAATTGTTGTGCCAGAAATTGAAAATCATTTTATTGCGCCATAAAATCCTAAATATTTATCTGAGTCTAATGGCACAGACCATTTCTCATTCTCACACTTCTAAATACCTCAAATAAATAAAATCACATTTATGGTATGATAGTGAGTAGTAAGACTGATTATGCTGACAGACTAAAACCTACGCGATTGATCGATTCATGAAAACTTTTCGAGGTTTTCACGGCATTCCTAAAACCTAAAGAAATTTATCCACTAAATTTTTGGGGGACTGTTAAAGTAGTTAGGACTACTGAGTGAGATTTATTTACACTCAGCAAGTTAACATCCAACTTAGACTAAAAGTTTACATATGCATAAATGACATTAAAAAGACATGAATGCTGAATGAACATGAGTGAACGTGTGATGACTTGGCAAATAACATGACATGTGTTGAAATAACTTGAACTGACATGGAATGAGCTTACATGAACTATACCTGACGTGAACTAAACTAACATGAAAATCAACATGGCGTGAACTAAAACCGAACTAAATTTAACTGAACATGAACTTGGAATCTTGTTTCCATAAATAAACTGGTTATTTAAACATGGTATGTTGATGCTACACAGTTTTCCTTAAGCCATGTGCCTATGCCGATACCACATCACATCACAAGTATCTGCACTAGCTGTGAGTACATTAACATACGCATTATGACGCCACCAGATTCTGCTTGGCATTTGGCAAACTTTGAAGTCTCGGGACATGTAACACAAAGTTACCTACCCTCATTCTTGATAGATAAAGATGCAATACATCTAACAATATGTAATATTCCAAGTGGATAATTTTTTTCTTGAGCAATACTATGCACTAGATATAACATATCCCAAATTAACATATGCATACTTTATAAACATATAACAATTGACGTTCAAAAGTTACAATACTTGTCCAAAATGTCTGTAACGTCATTAGTAATGGAGACGGGACTCGTCACATACATAATAAAGCTAACATAATAATGACTAGGCTAGCCTAAGGAGTAACTCGCAACTTGAACCGGATAACCATAATCCTACCCAAAAACTGGATCATCGATGTGATAAGCTCCTCATGGTTGCATTGTAGTCTAATCGACCTCGTCCAAATGATCCTCAGGGGGTCCTCCTACTTCTGACACATGGTCTAGCATTCGAGGGGAATGATAGTTGGGACTACCAAGTGAGATTTGATTTAAAATTTCAGCAAGTTAACAATTAACTTAAACTTGCAGCTTATAGATGCCTGAATGACAGTAAAAGATATTAATGCTGACGTGAACATGAATGAACGTGATATGACTTGGCAAATAGAATGACATGTGCTTGCATAACTTGATTTGACTTGGATTGAACTAAAATGAATTGTAATTGACGTGAACTGGGCTTGAACTGTATTAAACTTGACATGAACTAAAACTGAACATGAACTTGAAATCTTATTCCATAAATAAATTGGTTAATTAAACATGACATGTGCTTGACTGAAAATATGTGACTAAACATGGACGTGACATAACTTTACTGAACTGAACTTAGCATGAACTAAAACTGACATGGACGTGACATGAACTAAACGTGAACTGAAAATGCTTGACATGAACTGAACTGACATGAACGTGACATGGATTGCATGTGAATTGAAAATACTTGAACTGACATGAACGTAAAATGCCCTCACAATCAGAATGACTTCGCCAGTTGTTTCACCAAAAATAGGTGAACAATCAGAACTATTCCACCCAATGTATTTTGTAAGAGATACTCAGACAATCAGAACGATTACACCATGAGTATTTTAAAAGAAATACCCTAATAATCAGAATGATTACGCCAGGAGTACGGAGTAATAACATTAATGAAAATACTCTGACAATCAGAATGATTACGCCATGAGCATTTTAGTGGAGATACCCTAACAATCGGAATGATTATGCTAGGAGTACCCAGTAATAACTTTAATGAAACTACTCTGACAATCACAATGATTACACTATGAGCATTTTAGTAGAGGTATTCTAGCAATCATAATGATTACGTCATGAGTACCCATGCATGACTGACTGGGAAAATATTTCTTGATGGACTCTTATGACTAGTGAAATGTTCTTATGACTAATGGCATGGCATAACATGGCGTGTAACATTTAATCATGGCATGACATGATATAACGTGTAATAGATAAATTATGTACTTGAGAAGAAAATATGGCATGACATAACTTAACATGTATATATAAACATATCAAGCATGAATGATAGTTTCTTACCCCCATATATGCACAAGTATTCTGAAAGTAAGTTAGATGTCAACTTACAATGATTGTTGCGTGACGTAAACTAGAACAAAATAACATGAACTGAAATGAGATATTTCTAAGAGTTAGAAACTCTCTTTAACAAACTTAGAAACATAAAATTATTGATTCAAAGTAAAATTATTATTTTGCTCCTCTACTTGTGGGAAAATGATTATTTTACCTCTAAATTAAGGATTTTGCATCCTAACTCCAAAACTCATTAAAGTTTACATTCATCATGTAAATCTTGTCCTAAATCCAAATATCTAATCAAAAAAATTTAAAACATAACAGAACTATGTCAACAATGTTTAGGCCGAAACATGCTAGGGCTAAAAGCCTTGATTTTTGTTGCAATTCTATCCAACCTCAAACCACATAATCAAACCAATTTACACGACATCTAAAGATCACATCCTATGTTTTAAAATCATGCTAAGACCATAAAACATACACTTCAAGAAAATCACAAACTCCTCAAGACAAGAAAATGCTTAAACACCAAGTCTCAAACAATTCTTTGATGCATTTAGGACTATTCCCTTTCCAATAACTCCAAGGTCTCCAAAAGTTCATAAACATACTCTTAACATGTTCATGAGTCAATCTTAAGAAATAGCATGCTTGAAGAAACAAGTCAAAGACCACAAAAATCACAAAACATCAACCAACATAATTGGCTTACATACTAACTTCAAAACTGAGTACCACAAGCTTTGGTTTTAAATTAAACCACTAGATTCAAATTTCTCGTGAACTAAATCCTCAATAATTAAAATAAAATACCTTATATTCAAGTTGTAAACATGATCTAAGCATTAAACCTAAGATCTAATGGCGAAAATCCATAAAAACACAAAACAAACCCATGAGCGTAAAGTTTGTGTCCTAACTGAACCTTAACATGCATAAAAATTTATTTCATCAAGAGAGAAACTATTAATCTCCAAACATAACTTTAACACATATTTCAAAGTTCTAAGATCAACATATGTGAATATCAAGACCATAGGATCATGCTTCAATAACAAAATATCAAAACTTTCCCAAAACAGAAGCTGTTGTTACACCTCCAGTTTCAACCTTGCTAAAAGCATGCAAAAATCTTAGTAAAAACTCTTAACATGCAAAAAATCTAAATCCAACTTGTATGTTAACATATTAACACTAAACCATAAAATAATCGGACCAAGATTTTGCCAAAAACTTCATAAAACAAAAAAAAAAAAAAAATGAAAGTTTCACATAATATCTAGACTTTCACCCAGTAAGACCTTTGCATTCTTAAACAAACATTTCACTAATCAAAACTCTAGAAAAAAATTACACAAAATACATCAATGGAAACTAAACTCAAAGAAAAACAACTTATATGAAGTAGTCTCATGAGAATCTACTTAAAAAGGCTTCGAACAATTCAATCAAGAATGGCCATAAAAAATGTCTGAAGTCTCCTTTATACTTCTCACCAAGAAAGCAAAGTGAAAATGACAAAGGCATGAAGAACAAGCCATGGAAGACTTATGCAGGGGGGGGATAGGAGGGGATGTGAGGGTAACCATTTGATGGTGGTTTTGTTAGCCAAAACCATGGGCAAAATAGTGGACAACAATGCATGGTTTTAGCCAAGAAAGGGTGGTGGTGAGATGGCTGGTAGCCCTCCCATTAGCTACTATTTGGGCTGAAAAATGTAGCCAAAGGACACTCATTACAGTGGAGAAACTTCCCTTAAAGGCCTTGCATAGGTGGAGATTCTCAGTGAGCCTTAGTATGCCTAAACAGATTGGGCCTCATTTGGGGTTTCAATAGGGTTTGGTTTGGAGTTTTGGTTTCTAACAAGTCCAAATTTAATTTTTCTTGACCCAATAAAATTATCAAGGTATAAGAGAATAAATAAGAGTGTAATGACATAAATTTTAATGGTTAATAGCATGTGGAAGTGATTTAATCATGTAATCAAACACTAAGCTAAAATTGACCAACACTTACGATTTAGGGTAACCATTTGGGGTTTAAGGAAACTATCTAGGGTTACGATTTTCACCAAGGTTTTGGAGTTTCGTTTAGATTTCAAGTATTTGGGGTTTCATTAGGGTTGAAACTCTCTTTAGTTTGGCACAAAATGAATGGTTGGATAGAATAGTGTTTTGCTTAGGTGGCATGATCACAATGCTTGATTTTCTTTCATTTTCTTTACATTTCCATCTCATTGTCCGTTTTGGCGGCAAGTGTCCTATACTAATCATCAAGTGTGGTTAAAATCTTGCTATGTGTCTAAATAAAACTTCTCTAGACTGATTTGGACAATCCACACTGTGATTTGAGAGCGATTGGACTGAGTGCTAACACAGGTGTGTTATACGCATCACACCACAGGTATCTGCACCTACTATGAGTACGTAATGTACGCATCTCGTAATAGGTATCTGCACCAACTCGAATATGTATAACATGAATATGAACTGTGGTTAGCACCATCAGCGTTAGTGCTTGACTTCGCTCCGGCGAGCAGTTACTTAGGTCTCATTCGAAGCCTGTTGACTGTACTTTGTCAACCCAAAAAATTTCACATCAGTCTAAACACTCCAGCGTGAACAATGGAGTTCTACTAGGATATTACTCAATCCTAGCACATGGGATTATGATAAACGTAAAAGACTCAAATGACTTAAAAATACTATTTTTTGTGACAAACTTTGTTCGCATAAAAATATATCTGCAAGTGTACAAAATCGTAACAAGTAGTAAAGTGTTTTAAAAAAGATGGATATTGAACCCACAGAGAATAATTATGCTATTGAGTATTGACATTGACTAAATTAATTACTATTTGGAAAACTGAAATTTGAAGAATGATTTATTAAACTAAAGAAAAGAACATTAAAATTAAGATTTTAAAAATAATAAGAATAGATCTAGAGCATTTGACTTCACCTAGTTAATCCCACACAATTTATTCTTCTTTGTTATAGAATCTCAATTATCCTAAGTTGATGATAAAAATCCCTTAATTATTCAATATTTTCTCTTGAACAATACCAAAAATATCTCCAACTAATAACTCCATATCTCTATGTGAATTGAACTAATTGAAAACTCATTAAGTTCTTTGGATTTTTCTTGAAAATCACACTAATCGACGTAAAGCATCTCTGCTTTCACTCAACTAATGGTGTTTAATCCTAAAACTTTAATCACAAATCACCTCTCGGTCTCATTGCAATCCAAAAGATCGAATAATAGTTAAATAGAAAATTGTAAGCATTAAGAATAAGGAATAAACACTCAATCATGAAAATATTTTAAATAAAATAACTTGAAATATAAATTGTGTATTCAATGTTAGGCTACATCAAAGCTTTAGAAAATAGAATTAGTTTATAATAGAATTGAAAAAAAAGAAGAGTAAAACTGCTGTTCTTCATTGAAGTCGATTGATGAAGTATGCGGCTCTCGTCTCAGCCCTCCAGTTCTGCCTTCTCGAAAGAACACTTGAAGAATAAATTCTGGAACTCTAATTCGGACTCAGACTCTAAAACATAAAAACTCGAGACTCCGATTTAGAACTCTCTAACTCAGACCAAGATTAAAACTAAAACTAAGATTAAGAACCAAGACTCCCTATTCATCTCACAAGACGGGATTAAATAGATACCAAAACTCAAATCCGGAAACAAAATAAATGTGACTACTATCTAGTCTAAAAATCTGAAAAATAGTTTCTAAAGATAGATGTTAACATAAAAGGAAATTATCTCAAGAATAATGAAATTATCTAAAATGGAAAATTCAGTGATATGCGGCTTGAATTGTAGAGTTCAGGAGGATTTGATCGCCAATAGATTGATTGCGGAACTCGGAATGGTCCCACGTTTAGGTCGCTTACTTGAAAACAAGAATGTACCTCGAAAGAAAATTCCATAGATTAAAATATATCATAAATGACCTGCTTCTCTCTTAACCTTAAAATGAGTTTTCCTTTTCGGACATCAATTAAAGTTCTCCCCGTTGAAAGGAATGGTCTGCTCATTATAAAAGGGATCTTCTCGTCCTCCTCCATATTGAGTACAATGAAGTCGGTCAAGAAGATGAACTTATCAACTTTCACCAGTACGTCCTCAATGAGTCCTCTCAAGTATTTAATGGATCTATCTGCCAACTGGAAAGAGATGGTGGTCGGCTTTGCTTCTCCAAGACCTCGTTCCTTAGGCGGTAGCTTCTTTTGTACAATTGCACTGCTCTCCTTGGTTGCCAATTGTAGAGAGAACTAATTGTGAATCTTATTTTTTCTTAATCTCTGTGGAAAAGGAATTGGTGGATCCTAAATTAAATGAGAATAAGTTTCAGAAATAAATTCCTTGGATTTCTTAGGTTTTGCAACTCCTTTATTCTCTCTAGTCTTCTCAGATCGCCTCCCGATCAGTTTCTTTCACCTCGTACTCGATTTCCTTCTTCTTGGACTCCACATTTTCGACAGCTTCTTCATCTCGCTCGATATTTACCGACCGGTCATTTGTCCACCCACTTCTCAACGTTATGGCTTTGACATGTTCCTTAGGATTGGTCACAGTGTTGCTCGGTAAAGTCCTTGTTGTCCTCTCGAGAAGCATGTTTGTGAGCAGACTGATTGAAACCGAGTTGTTTTGGATTACCATTTCAGCCTTTTGCATTGCCATATCAATCTTTTGCATGTACTGCATGATCATATTTTTAAGTGTCGACTTCTTCTCTTGCTGTGGATACTATTGAGGTGGTCTAGCCAACACTTGGTTATTGCTCCATGAAAAATTAGGGTGATTTCTACATTTGGGATTGAACGTGTTTGAATAAGAATTATTTTGACGTTAGAAATTGGACACGTAATGGGTTTGTTCACAACTCGGTTGGGCAAAATGATTCCCCACTTGGCAATCTACACTTGAGCGATTTCCTGTGTAATGATTACAAAAAACATTAGTTTGAACATCATTATAATTCATCTTACCTATATGTTGTGATAGATTTGCCATTTATGCCGCCAATGTGGTAAAAGCATAATCTCTGAACGTCTTGTACTTCTGGTCAGCCATATTAAATTTGGAGGCGACGACCTCTTTCTTCTTCTCTTTATTGTACGTCTTGTTCTCTCTCTCTCTCTTTTTTAAATAAAATAAAATCCAAAGTAGTAAAAATCTGGCTGGTATCAATATCAATAACAAATAACTATTCTCCAACATCAGCACCAAAAACTTGTTCACATAAAAATATATCTGCAAGTGCACAGAATCATAACAAGTAGTAAAGTGTTTTAAAAAAACGGATATTGAACCCATAGGGAATAATTATGCTATTGAGTATTGAAATTGACTAAATTAATTACTATTTGGAAAACCAAAATTTGAAGAATAGTTTATTAAACTGAAGAAAAGAACATTAAAATTAAGATTTTAAAAATAATAAGAATAGATTTAGAGCATTTGACTTCACCTAGCAAATCTCACACAATTTATTCTTCATTGTTATAGAATTCTAATTATCCCAAGTTGATGATAAAAATCTCTTAACTATTCAATATTTTCTATCGAACAATACCAAAAATATCTCCAACTAATAACTCTACATCTCTATGTGAATTTAACTAATTGAAGACTCAATAAGTTCTTTGGATTTTTCTTGAAAATCACACTAGTCGTGGTAAAGCATCTTTGCTTTCACTCAAGTAATGTGTTTAATTCTAGAGCTTTAATCACAAATCATCTCTCAGTCTCATTGCAATCCAAAAGATCGAATAATAGTTAGCTAGAAATCTGTAAGCATTAAGAAAAAGTAATAAACACTCAATCATATAAATATTGAAAATAAAATAACTTGGAATATAAACTGTGTATTCAATGTAAGGCTACATCAAAGCTCTAGAAAATAGAATTACTTCATAATAGAATTGAAAATAAAAAGAATAAAACTAGTGTTTTTCATTGAAGTCAGTTGATGAAGCATGCAACTCTCGCCTTTACCCTCCAGTTCCACCTTCTTGAAAGAACACTTAAGGAAAACATTTTGGAACTCTAAACTCAGAATCTAAAACATAAAACTCTTGACTCCTATTCAGAACTCTCTAACTAAGACCAAGACTAAAACTAAAACTAAGATTAAGAACCAAGACTCCCTATTCATCCCATAAGACGGGATTAAATAGATGTCAAAACTCAAATCTAGAAACAAAATAAATGCGGCTACAATCTAACCTAAAAATCTGAAAAATAGTTTCTAAAGATAGATGTTAAGATAAATGGAAATTATCTCAAGAATATCGGAATTAACTAAAATAGAAGATTCAGTTGTATGCAGCTTGATTTGCGGAGTTCGAGAGGATTTGGTTGCTAAAAGATTGATTGTGGAACTCGGAAGGAGCCCAATAGATTGATTGTGCTAAATATAACTGGCGAGAAGGTCACAAATGAACGGACGTGGAAGTCACAAAGACCACACGACCTTCTCCTCGCCTACCGAGTGGAAAGACTCTCGACCCGGATGAATGACTCCTCTCGCCTTTTACAGTTGTTGCCCACGATGTCGTTTAGGTTGGTCTCTTAAGTTGGTCGTTTAGACTAATTGCCCAATGTAACCGCCTAGAGCCTTGTCGCCAAATCTTCACGCCTTCGTGTTGCGAGTTTCCTCGACTACCGAGAGGTAAATCTTCTCGCCTTTGGGCGAGAGAAATATCTTTGCTACCCACGGGACAAGGCTCCTTGTCCAAATCTCATCGGCTCTCTTCAGATCTTGCTGCCTCTCGTCGGTCTGGATCCGTAATCTTTTCTTTTGTACCAAAATGTTCTCCTTTTACACTAAATCTTCTCATTCCTTCAAAACTAAGAAAATAAATAAAAATATGTAGAAATAAAATAAAATAAAATCAATAGTATTGAAGGGAAAATGACACTTTTCATAAATAAAATAGTGAATAAAAATCACATAAAAATAACATTTATCAAACTCCAAACTCGTGACATGACGTTGCATGAAATAAAATGATAGATAGCATGACGTGACATGTAAGTATGACTAAGAACATAGCATAACATGGCATGCAACAGTTAAGCATGGCATGACATGAAATGACGTGTAACAGATAATTTCATACTTGAAAGTAAAACATGGCATGGCGTGTAACAAATAGAATAGGGTTAATTACACTTTTTCCCCTCGAACTTTCACTCAATTCACAATGTGCCCCATAAACTAACAATTGCAACAAAGTGGACCTGCTTACTTTCAAAATGTACCAATCCCCCCTTCAGTTTGCAATCAGAGTTAAAGTTAATGAAAATCTCGAACACCTGCTTCTCACGTGCCTAACTACCACTGCAAAGACAAAATCACCCCTTACTTTAGCGACTTCATGGCCCCCGTGTTCCTCATTGCAGTCAAAATCCCTCAATATGTACAGCACTTCGCATCTGGGCATCTTGCGGAGGAGTAGAGCAGGGGCTTTGCATCCATTTGCTGATCCTCAGTGTGTTTCCTCATTTTTTTCCCTAGGTGAAAGAACTATAGCATAAGTAAGTGATGCAAGTATTCCAATACACAAGTAACTAGTATATTTCAGCAGGTTGTGAAAATGTCAAATGGTTCATTTAGCACAAGCTAGGGTGGTAAAGCACCACCGGATGGCCCATTTTTCCGTTGCAATCTATGGGCACATCTAAGAGTGTCAATTATGGATGATAACTACGAAAGGAAGTTCAGGAAATGCCCATATTAGACTCCTGATTGTCAACATGGGGGTGGAGACAGGTGTTGTACACTTTTTGATTGGGTAGATGATAATTTTTGCTCCACGTGCAAATATGCCATTGGCCAGATACGAGATAGACTCAAGATACAAAGTGGTGAGCTGAAAATTGAGAAGTCTGAATTGGAGGCTAACTTGGTGATGGAGAGGGAGCACATGGAGTATATCCAAGCACTGTTGTATAAGGAGAAGGAAAAATCTAAGGACTTGCACAAGAAATACAATAACTGCATATGGTGTGGTGTCATTGTAATTGTTCTAGTTATTGTCGTTATCTGCATAAAAATGCCCCATAATGGTGATGAAGATCGCAAGAACTTGATGAGAGCGTAGGATTGGTTAATGTAATTTTCTAGATGTGTATTGACTCTGGTTGTTGTTTCGAACTTGATTGTTCTATTGGACATCTGTGTTGACTTTGGTTGTTCTATGTAATCTGGATTTGTATTGAATTTGGTGGCAAGAGTAGGTTGTTCCCTATCCAAAAAGCCTAAGTACAATGATGTCAAATGGTGGTAATAATGATTAATAATAATGTCATCATACATATCAAAATCCCTTGTTGTGCTAAAAAATATATTTGCAGGTGCATAGAATTGTAATAAGTACTAAAGTGTTTTAAAGAAAGCAGATATCGAACCCACAAGGAATAATTATGCTATTGAGTATTGAAATTGACTAAATTAATTACTATTTGGAAAACTGAAATTTGAATAATGGTTTATTAAACTAAAGAAAAGAACATTAAAATTAAGATTTTAAAAATAATAAGAATAGATCTAGAGCATTTGACTTCATCAAACAAATCTCACATAATTTATTTTTTCTTGTTATAGAATCCCAATTATTTCAAGTTGATGATAATTACCCCTTAACCATTCAATATTTTCTCTCGAACAATACCAAAATATCTCCAACTAATAACTTTATATCTCTTTGTGAATTTAACTAATGGGAAACTCATTAAGTTCTTCGGATTTTTCTTCAAAATTACACTAGTCACGGTAAAGCATCTCTGCTTTCACTTAACTAATGGTGTTTAATCCTAGAGCTTTAATCACAAATCACTTCTCAGTCTCATTGCAATCCAAAAAATCGAACAATAGTTAGCTATCAAATTGTAAGCATTGAGAATAAGTAATAAACACTCAACCATGGAAATATTGAAAATAAAATAACTTGGAATATAAATTGTGTGTTCAATGCTAGGGTACATCAAAGCTCTAGAAAATAGAATTAGTTCATAATGGAATTTAAAAGAAAAAGAATAAAACCAGTGTTCTTCGTTGAAGTTGGTTGATGAAGCATGCACCTCTCGCCCTTGCCCTCCAGTTCCGCCTTCTTGAAAGAACACTTAAAGAATAAATTCTGGAACTCTAAACTCAGACTTAGACTCTAAAACATAAAAACTCTCAACTCCGATTCAGTACTCTCTAACTCAGACCAAGACTAAAACTAAAACGAACCAACACTCCTTATTCATCCCACAAGACGGTATTAACTGGATGTTAAAACTCAAATCTAGAAACAAAATAAATGAGGCTACAATTTAGCCTAAAAATCTGAAAAATAGTTTTTAAAGATAGAAGTTGACATAAAAGGAAATTATCCCAAGAATATCGTAATTATCTGAACTCTGCAATTCAATGATATGCTGCTTGAATTGTGGAGTTCGGGAGAATTTGGTCGCCAATAAATTGATTGTGGAACTCGGAAGGGTCCCACCAGATAGATGTCGTGTGCGTTGAATATAACTAGAAGGAATGTCACAAATGAACAGGCGTGGAGGTCACAAAGACAACACGACACTCTGCTCACCTACCGAGTGGAAAGACTCCCGACTGGGATGAAAGACTCATTTCGCCTTTTCTAGTTGTTGCCTATGATGTCGTTTAGGTTGGTCTTTTAAGTTAGTCGTTTAGACTTGTCACCCAATCTAATCACCTAGAGCCTTGTTGCCAAATCTTTATGTCTTTTGGTCGCCTACTGAGAGGTAAGTCTTCTCGCCTTTGGTGGAGGAAAATCTCTTTGATGCCCACGGGATAAGGCTCCTCACCCAAATCTCATCGGCTCTCTTCAGATGTCGCTGTCTCTCATCAGTCTGGATATGTAGTCTCTTCTTTTGTACCAAAATGCTCTCCTTTTACACTAAATCTTCTCATTCCTTCAAATCTAAGAAAATAAATAAAAATATGTAAAAATAAAATAAAATCAATAGTATTGAAGGGAAAATGACACTTTTCATAAATAAAAAAGTGATAAAAATCACATAAAAATAACACCTATCATCCCTCAATTGGAATGTCATTATAACACAATAACACCTATCATCCTTCAATTGGAATGTCATTATAACACCATAAAACCAAAAAAGCATAACTATTGAACCATTACAAAAAAAAGCATAACTATTGGACCATTGCAAGAAAAGTAGTACTAGTCCCTTTCCTAATACCTAATGTAGTCTATTTTCATTTTCTGTGTACAACAATAGTCAATATTGCCAGTTTGGTCTCTTCCATTTCCCCTTTTCATTTTGGTTCATCCTCTCTATATGTGAAGATGACTTTACACCTTTTCCTTTATGCACTGATGCATTAGCCTTGGCAGGAGGCACTTGGGTGGCTATTCACCAACTCTGAAGCACCCCTCCCCTTCTAGGATTGTCCCAAGAACACAATCTTCCTTGTACTAGATTGCTTGTATTGACGTCTAAGTCCACTAAAACAGGTGGTCGTGTACTAGTCTGAGTCGTGGCCCTAAAGTCTCGCAGACCGCCTCCTGGGTGTTTGGCGATCAACTTTGGCACATGACCCACATTGGCAGCTTGTTGATTAGTTTGGACTACTGGATTTATTTGGCTTGCTGCCTGCGAAGGCGACAACAGTAGAGTGTGCTTAGTTTGCCTAAATTGGGTTGTTGGTTCTGAAGGCTCTGACAGTGAAGGTTGTGAAATGACCTAGTATCACATTTAAAAGTAAATGAATGGAATCAACATTCTCAACATATATGTAAATTAATACTGTACAGTAAATAAGGAAGACTTAGCCACTAACCAGTTCATCTGGAAATGAAGCAGCTTGAAATTCTGTTGTAGAAGTAAATGAGGGCGTGACTGCGTTCTGATACAGACATTTTCTTCTGTTGTGACCAGCTTGCTTACACCTTGAACATGTCATAGTCACACCAATTTTCCTCAATCTGTTTGCTCCATGTTGATCGTTCTCATTTCCTCTTCAATGTTTCTTTAGCCTCCCGGGTTGTTTCCTAACCTTAGGAGCAATGTGCTTCTTGTATGTGGTAGTGAGCCACTTATCCTCACTAGGCTTATATGTTTCCCACCACACCTCCACACTATAGTAATGGTGCACATATTCCTTGGGGTCTTGGTCAGAATACACAATACATGTGTATGCATGAGGGCATGGAATACCTGTCATGTCCCATCTCAAACATAAGCATGTCCTCTTGCCCAAATAAACCATATATTGCCTATCAGCATTGCTAACCTCAAATTGACCACCTCCTGCATAGGTTGGAGTACAATAGATGGATAGGTCATGCACAAGTTCAAGCTTCTTAACTATCCGAGGTGTTATGTTGTTTTCCCATTTACCAATTCATTCCCTTTTCAACTGATACCGCCTCATCAGTTTCTTTCGTATAGTCTCCACCATAGTCAAAATTGGCTTATCTCGTGCTTGCAGAATATACGCGTTGAAACATTCACTGAGATTATTCACTACTAGGTCAGACTTACAAGATGTGTTAAACCATGCTTTAGACCATTGTAATGGGTCTATAACCTTCAGGTAGTCATATGCAGGCTCACTGAGGGCTTTCAATTCCCCCATAGCTCTCTCAAAGTCCTACTTGGTGTATGTTGTGGCTGCTTGCCACAATTTCTCCTTTAGTGCCACTCCAATGTGGCCAGCATCTCAAAAATTGGCATATAAATGCCTCACACAAATACGGCTATCATTGTAAGGCACTTACTCTTCCATCGCTGGCTTTAAACCCTACAAGAAATATTGGATGAGTGGCTCATTTAATAGGTTGACTTAACAAAATATATTGAAAGTTGCACACAATTACCTTTTGTCTATCACTGATAAATGTCCACCCGCCTTCAGATTACTGTCCAAGATCGGATAAAAGTGTCTCAATAAACCATCCCCAACTATCCTTCAACTCTGCCTCCACAATGGCCATAGTAATGGTGTACATGATTTCATTTGCTTCCCTACTAACAACACATCGGAGCTACCCCTTAAATGGTCCTTTTAGGAAACAACCGTCCAAACCAATCACTGGTCTACAACTAGCCTTAAAACCCTCTCTACAGGCTGCCAAACCTACGTACATCCTTTGAAAAGTAGGAGATAACTCAGGAACTATTCGTTCCATCCTAACTAACAAACAACTACCTTGGTTTCTTTGTTTCAGGATCTCACAATAGTCTCATATCTTGGCATACTATTCCCTATGGCTACCACATATCTTAAACTAAGCCTTCGCTTGAGCACGATACAAGTTCATTTTACAAGCTTCTACTCCCCACTTTCCCTTAATCTCATCAGCAAGTGCATGAATAGGCATATTAGTTTGACTCATAAATAGTGGCATCAGTTTATCTGCAATCTAGGATGATGTGACAATGGAGTTCTTATAACTCCTACTGCACTCATGTTTTGGATTCATAGACTTTATCTGGAAAGTTTGTTGCCCTCTTGTCAAAGACCCATAAACCCGATAAGGACATTTAGGGATCTTGCAGACAATAGTAACCATATCCCCATCAATCTTTGCAAACTTTATAAACTTACCAATATTTAGATTCAACCTCCTTACAGTTTCTCTAAACTGTGCTGTAGATCCAAACTTCATGCCAACAAATATTTTTGAATTCTCCAAGTCAATATGTTGAAACACAAGGTAGTTAAAATCATGATCTCCATCATCGCCACTATCAACAGGAGATTGAAGAACACCACTTGGTGCCATATCAGATAAGTTTACCTGCTAATTGTCAAACCAAGCATTGTTTTACAACTTTAGAGAAATGAACACTAAAATAATAAACCAGAAAATATAGGAGTATTTTATACCATTATCATCCTCCTCTAGCCACCTTGGAAATGGATCACTAATTGGACCACTACTGTCCTGGCCTGTTCCAGGTAGCAGATGACTCCCTTCATCCTCCTCATCCTCAACATCTGGGAGAGATTGTGGCTCTTTGACATCAAGTGTTACTTCACCATCAACACTAATGAACACTGGTTGTGCAGACCTTAACCTCGACCTTGACCTCGATGTTCCCACTCTGCTGACATCAATGTCGTACAATTCATCCTCGCTACTCAATACTACTTTCCGAAATGGATCATTAAGTCCAGGGCGACGTGCTTCTACTTCATCCTCATCCTCCTTGATGTGATGATTATCCAAATCAGACTGGTGCATTGTAGTTCTTGAATGAGACATAAGATACAAATTAATTACTATTGACCCTCATATGCAGCCACCATAGACAGCACATCATGGTCAGGTGTAAGCAAGTGAAGACCAGTGTGCATCCCAAGCCAGGCTGTCTATAGTAGACTAGGTCACCTTGAATGTAACCATGCTTGGTTATAATCGTCTGTATCTCAATCCAGGACAGCTCATCCTCATCATAAGGTTCATAATACACATCAGTGTTACCCGCAACATATTCCCCATTGTTCTGCCTATCAATTACCCCACCATGATGGACTTGAAAAAGCAATTTCCTCATAGCCATCCTACAAAATATTTTCAATTAAATTAGTGTTGGACCAAACAAATAAAATTAAAAGTAGTCAAACCAAGCACCAAACATAAAGTGAACAAAGGAATCTATTGGACCAAACAGATAAATGTCCCTTTTCCTATGCAAGGGACCACCTTAGTCACAACCCAACAACAGAAAACAGCAGCATACAATAACACCTCGGATAGTTGTTCTCAAATTGGGACCACTAAAAGCCACTCAGTCACAGATCCAGCATACAGTATTGGACCCACCCACGTGCAACATTGGACACAAACATTCTCAAAACTGCAACATTGGACACAGACATCCTCAAAACTGAAACACTGGACACAAACATCCTCAAAATTGAAACATTTGCCATGCAAAATTCATGTATAACGAACTGAACATATGTCCATGCACAAATAGTGAACATACACACAGATTGAACAATAAATAAGCTTACACAAAAGACATAGAGAAATTCAAGATTGACTCACCTCAACGACACCCACTATGCAAATAACATCGAGAGAAATTCGATGAAGACCGCCCAAAATGTTTGAAGCCACTCAGATTGGTGTGTTTACCACGAAAAACCAGTTATCCAAGAGTTTGGGGTCGATGAAGTCATGGGTTTAGTCTAATCTGGGGTGGAGAGAAAAAAAATGTCTTATTTCAAATTTGGTCTCTTAGAAGTCAGGGGTGAATTTATCTTTATAGTGGTAGTTAGGCACGTGTGAAGGAGGTGATCGAGATTTCTGTTAACTTTAACTCTGATTGCAGACGGAAGGGGGGGATTGGGATATTTTGAAAGCAAGCGGGTCCACTTTGTTACAATTGTTAGTTTAGAGGGTACATTGTGAATTGAGTGAAAGTTCAATGGGGCAAAGTGTAATTAACTCAATAGATTATATACTTGAAAAGGAAAAAATAGTAAGTGTAACTTAACATGTGTGTGTACATATATATATATATATATATATATATATATAAACCTAACCAATCATGAATGATGGTTCCTTACTATACCATACATACATTAATATCTTGAGAGTAAGTTAGAGATCAACTTACAATGATTGAAGTGCGACGTAAACTAGTGCAAATTAACATGAACTGAAATGGGATATTTCTAAAAGTTAGAAACTCCTCATTAACAAAACTGAGAAATATAAAATTACTAACTCAAAGTAAAATTACCATTTTACTTCTCTACTTGTGAAAAAATGACCAATTTACCCATAAATTAAGGATTTTGTATCCTAACTCCAAAACTCGTCAAAATTTATATTCATCATGTATATTTCATCCTAAATCTAAATATGTAATCCAAAAAAATTAAAACACATCCCAACTATAAGAACTAGGATTAGGCCGAAACATGTTAGGGCTAAAACCTTGATTTTTGTTGCAATTCTATCCAACTTTAAACCAGATATTCAAATCAATTTATGCAACATATAAAGATCACAAACATCTCATGACAAGAAAAGTGCCAAAACACTATGTCTCAAACAACTCTTTGATGTGTTTGGAACTATTCATTTTCCAATAACTCTAAGGACTCTGAAAGTCCATAAACATACTCTTAACATGTTCATAAGTCAATTATGAGAAATAGATGCTTGAATAAATAAGTCAAAAATACCAAAATCACTAAACATCAACCAACATAATCGGTCTGCATATTAACTTCAAAAACTGAGTACCACATGTTTTTATTTTAGATCAAACCACTAGATCCAAATTCTTCATGAAATAAATCCCTAAGAAATAAAATCATATACCTCATATTAAAGTTCTAAACATACTCTAAGCATTAAACCTAAGATCACATGATAAAAAGTGCATTAAAAGGCAAAGCAAACCATGAGCCTCACGTTTATAACCAAACATTGGCATGCATAAACTTCATTTCACCAATATCAAAACCATTAATCCACAAAAATAAATTTTTAACATATTGATTAAAGTCGTAAGATCAACATATGTAAATATGAAGACCATAGTATCATGCTTCCATAGCCAAAGATCAACACTGACTCAAAACAGAAACTACTTTTACACCTCCAGTTTCCAATTTTTTGATATCATGCAAAACGTTTAGGAAAAACTCTTAATATGAAACAAATTTAAATCCAACTTGCATGTTAATACTCTAGACCATAAAAATATCAGACCAAGATCTTGTCAAAAAACTTCATCAAGAGAATCAAAGATTCACATAATATCTAAACTGTCACCCAATATGACCTTTGCATGCTTAAACATGCTTTTCACTAATCAAACCTTCATGAATAATTACACACAATGCACCAATGGAAACCAGACTCAAAGAGGAACAACTTGTTCCTATATGAAGGTATCTCCATGATAATCTATCTACAAGCAAGAAACATTCAAGTAAGAATAGCAAGAAAAGCTATCTAAGATCTCCTTTAGAGTTCTCTCCAAGAAACTAAAGTGAAAGTGATCAAAACATGAAGAACAAGCCATGGACAACATACATTGAGCTGAGGGCTGAGAGGTGATGTGAGAGTGACCACTTGATGGTGGTTTTGTTGGCCAAAACCATGGACAGTAGCACACTGATTTCTACCTTGGAAGCTGCCGTGTAATGGGTGGTGGTGAGGCGGCTGATTGACCTCTCATCAACCACGGGGCTGGCATAGGTCGTGGAAGTACACCTAGGAGAGTGGGAGAAACTTTCTCAAGAAGCCTTCCATAGGTGGAGCTTTTTAGTAGGCCTAAATGGGCCTAAACTGATTGGGCCTCATTTAGGGTTTCAATGGGATTTAATTTTGGGTTTTGGTTTCTATCAAGCCCAAATCTAATTTTTTTTGACCCAATGAAATTACGAAGGTATGAAAGAATAAATAAGGGCATAATGACATGAATTTTAATGGTTAATAGCATGTAAAAGTGATTTAATCAAATGATTAAACACTAAACTAATACCGACCAACACTTAGGGTTTGGGAAACCATTTGGGGTTTGGGAAAATCGTTTAGGATTTCGGTTTTCACTAAGGTTTTGGTGTTTCAATTAAATTCCAAATATTTGAAGTTTCCCTAGTGTTGAAACCGTATTTGGTTTGGTATAAAATTAAATGGTTGGATGGAATAGTGTTTGGCTTAGGTGGCATGATCACAATGTTTGATTTTCCTTCATTTCCTTCACATTTTCGTCTCATAGTTTCTCTTAGTGCTAAGTGTCCTATATTATTCACTAAGTATGGCTAAGATCTTACAATGTGTACAAATAAAATTTCTCTAGATTGATATGCACAATTCACACTGTGATTTGAAAACAATTGGATTGAGTGCTAACACTGTAACACATTGCCTAAAAAGCTCCTTAGACCTTGACCTTAGTAGCCTTAATCTTAGTTAATTAGGAGTTGGGCTATTTGAGAATAAGAATAATTTTGGATATTTGAGTTGGCAAGGGAACTGTATATCTTGGATTTAGTAAAATTATTAGAATATTTTAGTGCAATATTGATTTTGAGGAAAAGGAAATTTTTGGAGCTTGATTGGTTTAGTAAAATATTATTTTGGAGAATTTTTAGTGATTTATTAATTTTGAGAATAAATGTCAAGAAGCCAATGGAAGCATGACACATGGCATGTTGATGGGCTAAGCAATTGGGTTAAATGTTGAATGGATTTAGAGAAGGCCCAAAAGTGGTTTAATAAGGGCCTAGTTTACTAAAATGAGATAGGCTAAGGATTGACACAAAAGACCTTAGGCCTAACTTGAGAGAAATAAGACTTTAAGACCCTAATTCACTAAGGATCTGATGGGCTAAGAATATATGTTAAAAGCCCTAGGCCAACTTGGGAGATATAAAGTTTTAAGCATTTCTTAGAGGTCATTAGAAAATAGGCCCAATGCGAAGGACATAAGGTCATTGGGTCTAACTTAGTAAGAGTGAAGGCATTTGGCTCAACCTTAGAAATACATGTTATTTGGACCCAATCTTAGTAGGTCTTTGAAGCCTTAGAAGAGCCCTCAAATCTAGACATAAGGTCCATTCATTAACCCACACCGAAAGCCCATACCCAAGAGACTTATACAAATGGCCTTACAAGCCTATCGAGGCCCAAAAGCCTTGTCTTCTATTTTTATCCTTCTAATTGAAGCCCACATACACCATACCATTGTTTTTCCTCAAGCCCAAGATGTACCACATGCCCTTAGGGTTCCCATCTAACCATGGTTAAGCTTCTAACTTGAGTTTAGAAGCACTAATCATCTCACAGATGATTAGTAACCTCTAAACCATGTTTTTACCTTAATTTTTCTTTAATTTATTTCCCACATTAATAATCTAAAGTTTTTGGACCTTATAATTATTTTGCATTATTCTTAGACAACCCTAGAAGGTTAATCTTAACCTAACCCTTGTCAATGGAAGCAAAGTCATATCAATGCCCAAATCACCACCAATCGGCACCTAGGTGCACTCTCATGTGCATTGCACCAAATCAGCCCCTAGCCCACGCCTTTTACACCATTTTCTTAAGGAAAATTTCATCATTTATACCCCAACTTAACCCTCCTAGTTCAGTTCTAGTATTAGGCAAATTGGCTCCAACAAACCAAGCCAAGAAATGCAACCAATTCCATTAAGCCTAGTTGAAACCAAATCGAGTGGCCTTGGGTTTCAATTGAATTTTCTGCTCTTGGTTGAGCCAATACCCATGCCACCACCCAGGTCCCTTTAACGACCTGAGAAAATCACTCAATGGTGGTAATAATGCCCCCAATCTAGACCAAGGAGAAGAGACAATAAGGGAATCAAAATCTAGACAGTTTTTATTCAAAACTGTTGGCCTCCTTTGTGTTTTTCTCTTTTGATTTTTTTGGTTTTATTTTCTGCACCAATGTGGCCCCTTACACCTATAGACTCACTCTTACACCTAACCATGAAGAAATCATGAAAATATCGAGCACTATTCAGCTGACCAAGCATGACACAAAGATGAAAACTTCACTCATCACTCTATCTCTCACCTCCACCAATCCAAAGCCTCATCTTCATCCAAGGCCAACGTCCCCCTCCCCTCTTGATGCCTATAAATACTTTCCTCACTTCCTTATTTCTCCATGCCTCATCTCCAAGCCTTCTCTGGAGTTTTGAGAGCATTTCTCCCCCCTTAGTGAGCAATAGAGTGAAGTTCTTGAGAGTTCTTGAGTGAAGTTGTTTTGGGAGCTTTAAGGGCCATGATTTCTGTAAGTAATCTTGCCCTATCTTTTGTTAAGTGTTAGAATGACATTAATTAATTAAGGTTTAGCATGCTAATGTCAAACCGGATTAGATTTGATCTTTTGATGAAATAAATTACTTTGGGCCACATTTTTAGCCATGGCATGACTTGATATGATTTTATATGATTCACTAATGTCTTGGAATGAATTTTCAAGGTTTAATTTTGAGGTTGGAAGCATGTCATAATAGGCTTTAATTCTATCTTGTGTTGATCATCTAACATACATTGGTTTTGATTATTTTACCTAAGCTTGAATAATGTGCATTTAGAAAAGGCTTGTGATTGGGATAAGAATGAAAATGCATAATTTAACTAAGTTTTGAAACATCATTGGGTAAGAAAAGCTATAAACATCATGCATATGCTTAATGGATGGTTTAGTGAAAATTAAGGTCTTGACGCCATGTTTAAGTGTTGGGATGAACTTGTATGACCTGATGCCTAAGTTTCAATTATCCCTAAGGTTATATTACTAATGACACTTGACAAATTTGAGTACACATCCATCCATAGAGATTGAATAGTTGAAATCACATCTAGGCGTCAGTGAAATGCAAGCCACGGGTTGAGTGTGATTAGCATAGTTTCAATTTGATTCTTAAAATTCTAAGGTCATATATGGATGTAGAATATAGAAAATATAGGGTTTGTGAAGTTTGGTAAATTTTGTGACCCAATTGCAAATAGTAAAAATTTAAGACCTTAGTGAAATTTTGCTAAGTATAGAGGCAGTTTTGGAAATACCAATTCTTGAACTCTTTTGATTATGAACATCTTACTTACTTAAAGAATGCCGTCAACGAATTTCGAATGGATTCTTTTTAAAAAATGCTGGAGTGAAGTCATATATGGCACCTAATACTGGTGGGTGCATACATTATGATGAAATGTTATGATGATAATATATTATGATACCAATGCATTGAGAATGATGTTTGCTGACAAAAACGTAGTGTCAACATGAGTTGTGCTATAGTCACTGGCAGGTGCTCCCAGTGCATATGAGGAACCATGTTGCTACCATACGTTATGATAATGATGTTAAGGATAAGAAAAGATGTTATGTTTTCGAAATGATGATGTTTGAAATGTTTTCTTTTTTCAAAATGTTATGTTTTTTAAAAGGATGAAGTGAAAAATATTCTCTGAAAGAAAATGTACATCAAAGTTTTTCTGAAAAATAGTGAGGATGGGAGACAAATAATGATTTTTTGCATAGCATGCATCTTATGTTTATCATTTATCATTCATATCTTATCTCTATGAAAGTTGGTTGTTTAATTTACTGAGATTTCAAATAAATCTCACCCTTGTGGACCTACTATCATTTTCCCTAAAATGATAGAAGTTGTGTAAGGAAGGGTAGAGGACAAATATGTTGGACAACTGGATACAGATGGTTGTAGAGGAGCAAGATCTTGAGTGAAGACTAGATATAATTTTGATGCTCATAAGCATTGACTCTTCATATTTCAGAGTGTATGAAAGAGTTTATCTAACCATGGAACTTGGATTAAGTATTTTGTATTAAGGAAATGCTATTCCTAAGTTCGAACTTATGGTTATTAATATTATTGAGATGTTTAGTTCTTTCTGGGATAAATTTTTATAAGTCACCCTATTTTCCACTACAATTATTGCATATTGATAGTTGCATGCTAGGATGCATTGCATTGCATATTAATTATCATGAACGAAGATATGTAACCTTGTATTGTATGTTCCAACGCTTCAAGTCTACGTTACATCCCAAGCGGGGGTTTGCGAAGCGTCACAAGCACTATTGTAACTATTCACTCTGAAAATGGCAAAAATATATTTGCCCCATAAAATCCTAAATAATCCTATGAAACTAGGACAGTAATTCGTTTCGCAAGTTTTGACTCCTAAGCGCCTCGAATAAATCAAAACGTGTTTTTGAACATCTATCATTCGAAAAATGAAAATCATTTTATTGTGCTGTAAAATCTTAAATATTCAGATGAGACTAATGTCACAAACCATTTCTCAATCCTATATTCCTAAGTATCTCAAATAAATAAAACTCTGTTTTTGTCACCAAAGTGGGAAAGAACTGACTAAGCTGTCAGTCTAAAATCTACGTGATTGCTCGATTTATGAGACTTTTTCAGGGTTTTAACAATGTTCCTAAAGTCTAAAGAAATTTATCCACTAAATTTATGACAAGCTTGTTACACCAGTAGTTGCTTATGACCTTCAACCATCTTCGCTATCTTATATTAAGGTTATTCTGAGTGAAGAGGTACTTCAAACTCTTATTATTCATATATAACTCGCATTCTTCACCATACTGGTAGTGTCTCCAAATCTTTGAGGCAAACACAACTAATGCCAATTGCATGTCATGAGTGGGGTGGTTTTTCTCATGCATTAGGACGAGTATGCCACTACCCTTCCTTCTTGCATTAGGATGCATCCTAGTCCATACTTTGATGCTCTCTATAAACCATAAATGGCTTGTGAGGTTCTGGTATTGCTAACACAAGGATCGTGGTTAACCTTCACTTTAACGCCTCAAAACTTTGCTCACACTTGTTAGTCCAAAGGAACTTTGCGTTCTTCCTAGTCAACACTGTGAGAGAACTTGATAACTTAGAAAATCCTTCCACAAACCTCCAATAGTAACCTGCTAAGCCTAAGAAACTTCCTTACTAGCCCACCACTGCTTCAATCTTACTCAATCCACTATGACTCATTCTCTCGATATCACGTGACCAATAAATCTAACTTCCTATAGCTAAAATTGACACTTGTCGAGTTTAGTGAATAACTTTTGTTCCTTGAGCTTTCCTAACACCAACCTCAATTGATACCCATGATCCTTGACATTTTTGGACTACACTAGAATATCATATATGAATACTACCACAAACTTGTCCAAAAATGGTTTAAACACCCTGTTCATGATATCCATGAATGCTGCAAGGACATTAATTAACCCAAATGGTATCATCGTAAACTCAAAATGGCCATCCTCGTTTGGAATGTTGTTTTTGGTATGTCACCCTTCTCAATCCTCAACCAGTGATAACCGGATCTAAGATAAAGTATGGCTGAGCTTCGACTCAGAGTCGAAGTAGTCGTTTTCTAGCTCCGACTCTGATAGGAGTCGGAGTGAAATTTTTGCTCCTACTCCAGCTTTGACCTCTGATCGGAGCTCCGCCCGTCTATTGGACTAAAAATAATAATAATAGTACTTGGTCAATTTCTTTTGTTAAATAAATTATATGCAAAAACAAATTTAATCCATTATATAGCATAACACTATTAACAGATGTAGGTGTGTCTACGACTTGATCTAAAAATAAATATAAGACACTAAGACTAATTAGAGTATCATGTGCCATGTGGTGGGTCCTTGTTTCAGTTTTTGCTCTGATCGAGCACAATGTAATGTAACTACATAAATATAACTACATAAATAATACTGAAAAGATAAAAAAGAAAAAAGAAAAAAAAGCTTAAATACAATAATTTAAAAACTAAATAACATGTATGATGTAACCATAAGTTATTACAGTCTCATTTATAACGTAATAACAACATTGACATAAATATTAAATGCTCATGTCACTCAAATCTAAATGGTCCATTGATCATGCCTGAAATGAAGATAGAAAGTTGCAATCAATAAATAAAAAAAAAAATTGATAAAAAAAAATTGAAAACAGTAGAAGTAGAATTTCATTCTTACCAAGAAAGGGGGTTCTCTAAACTCTATCCCAACTCTCAAGGGGCGTCCGTCCCAGACTCTCAGTCATCGGCAATTATGTTAGGGTTCACAATTAGATCTATAAAATCATAAACAGTAGAAGTTAGAAACATTAAAAATAATTAAATAATCATTTAAAAGCATATAAATTTACCTTATTCAAGCCTATAGCTCTCGGCATCAACGCCAACGATATCTAGTCCAATGGGCGTTTCACTTATCTAATTCTGTGTGCAAACAAGGGCCTTCATGGTTGACGGTGACAAAGAACTCCGATAAGCATCCAACATGCGACCTCCAGTGCTAAATGACGACTCTATGGCAACCGTAGTGACAGGAATGACTAGCACATCTCGGGCTACATGGAAAATGACTGGATACTTGGTGGAATTAACTTTCCACCAAGTTAATAGCTGAAATACATCCTCAGGTGCCTTGAAAGCTTCTATAAAATATCGTTCAACCTCAGATGTACAATGCATAATATTCCTTGTTGACATGAGTTGATGATACTGCTGAATAATACGATGGCCTCTAACCCCTACAAATGGGTCAATATCACTAGAAAAAACTGTTGACCCCATCAGCCTCGAATGTGAGGAGCTACCAGTTGCGGATGAAGGTTGACAACTATTGCTGTAGTGATTATATAGGTCATCAAAATCACTTTTTAGTAATCTAATAAACTTTGCAGCCTTCACTGCCCCGAGGAAGGAATTTATCCAAAATTCTAGAACGGTCAGCTTATATCAGGGGTCAAGGATCATAGCCACAAATAGCAATCTATTTATCTTCTCAATATTCCCTCAATATTTATCATATTTGGTCTTCATCCTCATAGCCATAGCAAATAACAATCCACCAGAAGTACAACTATTTTTCAAGTGGAAGTGAAGCTCCAAAAGCTAGCTGAAGAATGAGTTCGCAGTCTTATATTTGGATCCAGATAGCCGCATGGTTATGTCGTAAAAAATTCTTAAAAATTCAACAAAGTAGCTCACACTCTTCCAATCATGTGTGTCTGGCTCACCGAGCCCCTATCCTACTGGCTCGCATAAAGCATACCTCAGGCCCTCATCCTCGACCTCCATTCGCTCAAATGCTTTTTGGTACTTCTGTGCCACATCCAACATCATGAATGTAGAGTTCCATCGAGTCGGAACGTCCAAGCACAACATACTAGAACATTCAATCTTAAGATCTTCTGCTATTGCCTTAAACTTGGCAAGCGTTTGAGGGGAACCCCTCACATATCGTACAATGCTGCAGACTCGGGTAATGGAATCATCAACTTCTTTTAACCCCTCAACAACTATGAGGTTGATGATATGAGCACAGCATCGAAAGTGAATAAACTCGTGGACCTGAATGACATCATCTCTCACCGTCGTGTTCCGCTTAAACCAATCAATTGTTGTTTCATTGGCACTGGCATTGTCAACTGTAATACACAGCACTTTTCGAATTTTCCATTCCTTTAAACAATCATCCATCTTCGCCCCAATGGATACACAATTATGATCCACAATATCTTTAAAACCAATAATTTTTTTATGCAAAATCCACTCATTGTCAATGTAGTGTGCTATGATACACATGTAGCAGACGTTCTGTATGGAAGTCCATGTGTCAGTTGTAAACAACACTCTCTGGCCAATGGTAATAAACATCTTCCTCATCTCCGCGTTGTCTTTCGCACGCCTCTTCATGCAATCTCGCATCACCGTATACCGTGATAGAATGAGAAATCGTGGCTCAACAAAGTTTAGAAACTTTCAAATGTTTCTTTTCTCGACTGTGGTAAAGGGCATCTCATCAGTAATTATCATCTTTGCAAGCATGTCCCTCAATATATTTTCACTGTATTGAGGGATGACCAATTTCTTAGTCTGTGTACCATCAGTAGTTGTAGAAATTTGGTAACTGAGGTTGGTCTGATCAATGGCCGCCAATCCCTTCGCTATCTTATATCGTTGGCAACCATTTAGATGTGTTATTAACACACTGGTGCCTTGCTTCTTCGAATGGCATCCACAAAGTTGCCCACAGTAATGACATCTTGCTACTGGGTTCGCAATATCACCAGGAATTTGGTGAAATGCTCCCATATCTACGATCGCTTTTTAGAAGACCGTGGTGGTTGATCTTGCTCAGTGGGCATCTCCTCCTCTTCGTTGAACATATCTTCATCCTCTATATCTACTGGGAGTGGGAGTCGACTACTCGCACAAAATGTAGTTGCTCTAAATGTAGCTGCCCAATATGTGGCTTTAGGGATGGAAGTACCCACCGGTGTAGGAGTTGTAGCATTGGCATCCGCCACATCCTCTTGTGGACGATCATCTCCACTACGTCTAGGATCTATATCACAATCAATGAAGCTGAAAAAATAAATTAGAAGCAAAAAATTAGTTTAAAATAAACTAGGCTATATTAAAAATTTAAATCAACGTAAAGATATAGGACATGTATTATTGTATCATAAAGTATTCCAAAACATTACTAATTTAAGCATATGTGGCAAAAGATATAATTTATACAACTGGAAGGGACTCAAAGGTAAGATTTTGAAAATGAAAATTAAAGGACCATTCACTTAAAGTGAGATTTTTTCAAAAGATTTTTGGTTTAAGAGGGATTACACTTGCAACCAAAATTAACGAGAAAGCAGGTGATAGCATCTTTTTGGAGTAAAGTATGTCGTTGGATATGGAAATGAGTTTGCAAACTATACCTGCATCGTGTAATTAAGCTAATGATGTAATAATGCCACCACTTTGGAACCGTGGAACACTCTTTTTTCTTGTAAATAATAATTAAATAACAGGCTAATTAAAACTTATTTAACATTTAATATCATATGAGAGACAAAGCATACGGTAATAAAGATTGTAATATCTATTTTAATTTCATGATGTTTGATCTGCGTACACCCAATGAAAAGCTCCGTATATATTTTATGTTAACAACAAATAGCTCATTTCTTGATTCAAATTGCGCATTTACATCTCTTGATTCTCTTGCACATTTTATCATATACATTCCATGCATACAACATAACTTACAAACACATCATACAATTCATCAAACACATTTCCTTACTACAAATTTACAAAACCAATTCACAAGAATCACAACAAAATACCAATTCATAAGAGACGTGTACAGAAAATTAAATTGCTTGAATTAAATTTAGGACTCGGAACCCCTCACTCTCACTGTAGGCGGAAGCTGAACGGAGGGTGAATCTCGGATTGAAGTCGCACGGAGGAACAATGAGGAACGGCGGTACACCGAGAACAGAGACGCGAGATGTGAGATGCGAGATGCTTCACTGAATCACTAGTTCAGACTCAGAGTCTGTGAGACGCCAGAGAGAAGGAAGAAGGGATTCGGGAAGGGGGTCCTGCGTTTTGGACCCCCTAGTGTGATGAAACAATGCTGTTCCACATTAAGTGGAACGGCGTCGTTTAATTTTTTTTTTTTTTTAAAACCCAGCTATAAAACAACGTCATTTTATAGCTGGGTTTTTTTTTTTTTAAAAAATCAAAGTCGGAGTTCGGAGCTCCGACTCCAACTCCGATTTCCTATTAGGAGCTACTCCGAATTCTAACTCTGAATTCTGACAACTCTGATTACCAACGTCATTTTCAAAATTTCGCACAGCCCTAAGATAAATCTTATAAAACACCACTACTCCTTGCAATTGGTTAAATAAATCATCTATCCTTGGGAGTGGGTATCTATTCTTTATTGCCAACTTATTCAGTTCTCAATAATCGATACACATCCTAAGGATTTCATCATTTTTTCTTCAAAAATAGTACTAGCACTCCCCAATGCGATATACTCAACCTAATGAAACCCTTTGTCAATAATTCCTATAGTTGACTCTTGAACTCTTTCAGCTCAATTAGGGTCATCCTATAGGGTGTCTTATGCACTGGAACTGTCTTAGGTTCCAACTCGATCGAAAATTCAACTTCCCTGAGAGGTGGTAATCTTGGCAATTTTACAAACACTTATGGGAACTCCCTTAGTACTGGTATACCTTGTACCTACTTAGACTCTTTCTCTTTAATGACTAACAGATTCACCTCCAACTCCTTTTTGGCTTGTAGTGAGATAATCATTCCCGACATTGTTCGTAATTTATTTCCTTGAAATATTCTAATTTCCATCCCAAGCACACAAAATATCACCTTCCTTTGCCGACAGTCTATACTCGCAGAATGTCTAAATAATCAGTCCATTCTCGAGATAATGTTGAGACCTAGCAACTCAAAGACTAACAGATCCACCCCAAGATGTTTCCACCAATCTCCAAGGGCCACTCTGCAACTATCTTGGTACAGAACATTGTCTCTTTGTTAGGTAACACTACGAAAACCTTTTGTTGTATCGGTTTTGCCTAAAGATCGCCCATCCTAGCAAAAGCAGTGGATACAAATGATTGCGATGCACTAGAGTCAAATAGGGTACTAGCATAATATTGCGATACTCTAACTCGCCTTGAAATGATCGAATAACTTGCCTCTTACACTACACCCCGAGAATTATCGACTAATTACTAAAGTCAGGGTCTTGTACATGTGATGATGCCTACTTCCTGAGTTTCTAGGCCTCCTCATCGACTTCTTTTGGAGTAAGAGCGCACACTCTTGCTTGCACAACCTGCATTTACACTCCATGTCCTCCACTAGGGCCGATTCATTGTACTGGCATTGCCTGAGGGAAATCTTTGGTGTAATGTCCCATCTACCTACTTTAGTAACATAAGAGTGGGGCTTGACCACTCTCCCTCATGAGCCCTATGACAAAGACTACACACTAGTGTCCTTCCTCTCATGCACACTTCAGGAGTAGTTGGTGAGTGTACTCTTATCCTCGACACAAATTTTTGAGTGGAACCTGAACTAGTTCCCTCACCCATAAATGTCCACCTATTTACGCTAGTCAAAGCAATCAACCAATTACGTTGCTCAGTTCAGCGACAGAGGCCACATGCACCAACTTCTGAAAATCCTTAATCTTTAGGCACGCTACTTGTGTCATAATGCACATTTGTAAACCGTCCTGGAACTACCTGTAGAAATAAGGTGAGGAGCAAACCTTCCTAACTCTATAAACATAGCAGTAGGTATCTTCAACTATTATTGTTTTGTTGTTATAATTAATTTTCAAAGATATGTTTAGACGTATGCTCCTAATACGTAAAAGAGTTGTAGAGCATGAGATATGGAAGTTTCTAAAGGTGAGGTTAGGAAGTTTTGCTTTTAATAATGGTGCATATGTTAATGAGAAAATAATCTTATATTTTGTAGAGTTTTATTTGAAGAAATTAGGAATGAATTTAGTGGGTTGTGAAGTTATGACATAGATTTATGTATGGTGTATGGTATTTCATGATGATTGATGGTACTCTTATGTTCTATAGGTAACATGATTCTATCGCCAAATACGAGTTGTAAGATTTAGGACCCAAACTTTGGAGAGTCTTTAGGTTACGATTTATTGAGGTTATTATTTTATCTAGAGATTTTTATTTATTATTTTATGTGGAGATTTTTGGAGTTAAGATAATTTTTGGGTGAATCTATCAATCCCATTGTTAAGGTTGATATTTATTTAGGTTTGAATTGAATTTTGAGTGTGTGATTGTTGACACGTAGCATGGTAACGTGTACACTTAAAGGATTAGTGAGGCATCAGACCAAAATATGAGACGATCGGAATTTTTTTGAATATTAGGTTAGACTAAATGATTGAGGAGTAAAGAGACATGAAAATCATGTGGCAGATAAGTTTCTAAGTTATTTGAGATCTAGCAATTTCTGAGGAAGAAATTTTTATACGGAGGGGAGTTTGTAATGACCCGACCCAATAATTCTAAGGTCAGAATATAGATAATTTTTATTGGGCCTAAATTATATTTAATGGGTCATAGTCAATAAACCCACAAACGATAAATTATTAAGGTTGATTAGGAGTTTTAATTAGGTTCAATAACTAGGTTAAATCCTATTTATTATTTATTGAACAAGTTAAACTCCTTTTAAAATTTAAAGATCGGCCATTAGAAATTTATTTCAATTTAAAATCATCACTAATTAAAGTCCCCTATGCAATCTCAGTCATTGTCAATCCTATATTGAATGAACTACTAAATCATGTTTATAAATTCAAATTCTTTTCTTGAATGATCGCGACTAAGTCCAACTCGAACTCAAACTCGTCGGCACCCTCTCCCAAATCTCTTTATAAATATCTCTACTCCGTGTGTTATTTGAAAAAACCATAAACCCTAATAAGTGTAGCGGCTGAACCAAATATACTCAGTCCAGCACTGTGCATGTCCCACATTCACCACGCTAATAACCGACTGCCTCATTCATCTCACAACATTCCTCAAGTTCTCTCTCTTTTCAAGTTTACATGATCGATATGCTGAAAATATTGAATTAACGCTGCAAGATAAGTAGTTTGATCATAAATTAGGATTAATATATGTTAACTAGTTATATACATTATTATTAAAGCCAGTTCTTTCGAAACCAGTGTTTATGTACCATGCATGTCATGATATTTGCAAGCATGTCATTCATCATGGTTCATACCGCATACTATGGTTATGTATGTATTTTATATCTCATGCATCCCACGTTTTTAAAATACATAAGCTTTCATAAGATTAAGTGTAAGATAAACTCAGAACAGTTAATCAGATGATCATTCAGATGTATGGTACCAATGCAGTTTCAGTGTGGATGTGCAAGCAATAAACTCAAGCGTGGTCCACCATAGTATGCCATAATACTATCAGCGGCTCTCCTTGTGGCTGTAGGACGTGGGGTCGGTGCAAAACCTCGCACATAGGGTTAAGTGTGTTGGCTAGTCAGAAAAATCGGATTAGTCAGTTAATTCAGATAAATTAGTCATGCGTAGCATAAGCATCAGTATGATTAGTCATGATTTTAAGGTCAGCATGAAATATTTTATGAAAATCTTATGTTAAGTATGTTTACATTATGATAGGTTTCTTACTGAGTCATCGACTCATTTTAGTTTGTTTTTATGTTTTTAAACCACCTCAAGTCAGAATATTTATGAAGATAGAGTTGTAGGATGAGACTTAGTCCAATGAGGCGTGATAGTGACCTAGATCATCTATAGAGATTTTAAGTTATGATTTTTATGACACAAATTTTTAGAAACTTTAATAAATGATTCCGCACATTCTCATTTATGAGTTCGGTATTTTAATACAAAATGACTCTATTTATTATAAGGAATCTTTGCATTTGGCACTTCCTTTAGGAAAAAAAAACAAATATATTTTTAAGTTAGGTTCAGTAATAGCACTCCAGTTCCCGTGATTTAATATATATATATATATATATTTATATATATAACATCTTTCTTTACTATGGGAGCGGGGTGTTACAACTCTCCCCTTCATTTCATTAGTTTTTACATAGACCTATACAGTAGGACAACTGTTGAAAGTTTTACAAGCACAACTATAACGACCCGATCCTATAATATTATTATTGATAAATTATAGATAATTTTATTAGGCTCAATAAATGAGTTAAAGCCCATAAAAGAGTTTATCGAATAAATTATATTCGAACCTAGAGTTAAGGCTCCATTTTTTTTTTACTCCATTTTTTTACTCCACGTTCATTAGTGTTAGACTCCAAACACTATTAGCATTCTAGATTCCTCTTCATAATAAAATCTCTAACTGATTTCCTCTATAAACTCCATGACATGCACATCTCTACCTTTCCTTTCTCTAGAGTTTTACAATCACCTCTATATATACACATGTATTTCTCTTCTGCACATAGAAACTACCCAACCCACGTCCATCTTCCACAAACTGCACCATGCACCATCTCACGTCTGTCCAACAATACCACATTTGCGCCCCCGAAGACCATGCCGCAACACCTAGTTAGTCCACATCCCATGCAGAAGCCATGAAACCACCAGCTGCAACCATAGCTCTTCTCTCCACCATGAAACCACTAGCCGCAATAACCACCGAGAGACCACGTACGCTAGCCAACGTGAAACCACAACACCACCGCAGCCCAGTTTTCATCCAATCGAAAAGAGGCGCAAACCACCTTGCACCACCCAAATCTGCCCTAGTCCACCATAAGCTTGGATTTACAGTTGAGAATAATTTAGTATTTGAAAGATTTTAGGAAATATAGGTTATTTTAGTAAGTTAGATTTTAAATATAATTACATGTTTAATTAGAAATTTATACAAATTACGTGTTTATTTTTATAGACGACCGATAGCATGTTGAAAATAATAGATTAGCGCTGTAAGGTAAGTAGCATGATCATACCCTTACACATATGTACGGTAAAATGGTTGTCTTTTTATAAAAATATTATGCACGTACACCCTTCATTTGAAGCCACTTTTTACGTATCCAAGATATAATAAAATTATGAAAATCTATAATTTTATATGAAGAATTATGCATTAAGTTATTTATGAAAATTCATGATTTTATGAAAGGAGTTATGCACCAAAAGATTTATGAGAAGTCATGATTTGATGTGAGAGTTATGTATTAAAATAATTTATAAAAAGTGATGCATGATTTTATGTAAAGATTTATGCATTAAAGTAATTATGAAAATCATGATTTTATGTGAGAAAACATGTATCACGAAAATTTATGAAAGAATGTGATTTTATTTGAAATTTATGATATGATATGACAAGATATGATAAGTATGTATGCGATTTTTTTTTAAAAATTTATGATATGACAAGTATGATTATGATAAAGTGTGAGTGATAAGATACGTAACGACCTATGTTATGATATGAAGACGGTACCTATGTTATGGGCATATTGCATTGCCAGGTTGTGCATACTAGTAGTGCACCCAATATGTCATCCTTATGTATGGATTCCACAACCCGCGACAAAGGGTGGAATCGGAATCTACTTAGATTCACTAACTCTAACTCACGGGGTTCAATAGTGGGGATCAACCTATGATGAGTGAAAGATAAATTCATGTTCATATTTATATTATTTACATATATATTTATGAGTATGCACGTTTTTCAAAATATTTATGTTTATTATGTTTACCATATGATGTGTTGCTTATTGAGTATTTGATTGATTTTTGTATATTTTATGTTTTTAAAGCACCCCAGGTGATGACATTTATAATGATGAGACTGCAGAACAAGACTTGACCCAGGGAGGCGAGGCAGAGACCTAAATAATTTATGTCATGTTCAGTTTATGATTTAATGTTTAAATAAATTATTTTGATAAGCATATGAGAATTTAGTATTTTTCTCAACTAAGTACTTCCGCAGATTCTATTTTAGATTTTAAGTATTTAGTAAACTTTGTTTTATTTATGGAATCTTTCGTATCTGGCCCGTCATTAAAAGAAAAATTTTTAGTCAAGTTTAGCAGCACACTGGCTCCCCAAAAATTCTAAAACTGTCTTTATTGAGGAGCGGGGTGTTACAGTTGGTATGAGAGAAGATTTTATAGACTTTTCAAAGTAAAGAGAGGAAAATATTTTCAAAGATTTTGTTTTTTAAAAGCATAGAAATTTTGGAAAATAGAAAAAGGAAGGAGAGGAATGTCTAGGCCAAGGTCTCCCCAAGGTAGGTTCAGCTCTACAGTAAGTATTTTTAACTATTACTATTTTATTGTTTTAATGAAAAATTATGAATGAAATATTTGTTAGATAAATATATTTTAAAGTGCGCCTACTATGTGAAAGAGTTTTAGCCCACAAGGTAAGGAAACTTCTAAATATGAGGGCAGGAACCTTTGGTCTTAAGATTGGTGATGCGTCTTATTTACAAGGAAATAGTCTATATTTTATAAAGTTTTAATTGAGGAATTTAAGAATGAATTTAGAGGATTTTTAAAGTTATGACAGATTTATATATGGTGTATGGTATTTCATGATGATTGGTGGTACTCTTATGTTCTATAGGTAACGTGGTTCTATCGCCAAGTACGAATTATAGGATTTAGGATCCGAACTTCAGAGAGTTTTGGGTTACGAATTGTTGAGGTTATTATTGCATGTGGAAAGTTTTATTATTCTATGTGGAAAGTTTTAATTACTTTTCTGTGGAGTTCAGACAATCATCTAGTCAAATCATTTCAGGCTTGTAATCGAATCCATTATCGAGGTTTATGATTTTAGGAGAATGTGGAGAATAAGTATGTTGGTTGTTAAGGTCTAGCAAATTTTGAAGATGGAATTTTTATAAGGAGGAGAGTTTGTAACGACTCAATCCTATAATATTATTATTGATAAATTATAGATAATTTTATCAGGCTTAATAAATGAGTTAAAGCCCATAAAAGAGTTTATCGAATAAATTATATTTGAACCTACAGTTAAGGCTCCATTTTTTTTTTTTTACTCCAAGTTCGTGAGTGGTTAGACTCCAAACATTGTTAGCATTCTAGATTCCTCTTCATAATAAAGTCCATAACCAATTTCCTCTATAAACTCCATGGCAAGCACGTCTCTCCCTTTCCATTTTATAGGGTTTTACCATCACCTATATATATACATATGTATTTCTCTCCTGCACATAAAAATTGCCTAACCCACATCCATTTTCCATAAACTGCATCGTGAGCCATCTCACGTCTATCCAATAATACCACGTTTGCTCCCCAACCCCATGAAAACCACGCCGCAGCACTTGGTCAGTCAACAACCCATGCAGAAGCCATGAAACCACCAACCGCAACAAACCACCGAGTGACCATGTATGCCAGCCAATGCAGAACCGCAGCCCAGTTTTCATCCACTCGAAAGGTGGCGCAAACCTCCCTGCGCCACCCAAATCCGCCCTAATCCACCATAAGCTGCTGACAACCCCATATGGCAAGCCCCTGTTTCAAGCAATAGAAAACAGAGCATTTCCGAGCATGGCCAATTAGCAAGCTTGCAGCCATCCTCAGTCGTCCAACCTCCATAGAAAACTTCACTCAAACCCAGAGCACAACAAAAGACACCATATGAAAGCTGGAACCCCAAGGGAGCAAGAGGAAGCTGCCACCAGTGGCTTACGCGTGCACAATCGGTTTGTTTTCCATGTCCAGTTCTGTGCTCCACTCTCTACCCAACCATGAGCTCCATCGCTGCCAACTTCTCTTGCCCAGTCTTGAGCTACTGTGAAGCACCACCATGCCCCCCCCCCTTTTAGTCGCTGCTCATCCCCACCAAGCCGGAAGGTCACAGCCAAAGCCCAGTAAGCCTATTCCGCTAAATGCATGAACCCAACACATGAAATATTAAGTGTACATGGGATCAAATTACAAAATTACCCCTACCATATTAGGATTTACAGTTGAGAATAATTTAGCATTTGGAAGATTTTAGGAAATATATGTTATTTTAGTAATTTAGATTTTAAATAAAATTACATGTTTAATTACAAATTTATGCAAATTACGTGTTTATTTTTATAGGTGACTGATTACATGCCGAAAATGGTAGATTAGTGCTGTAAGGTAAGTAGTATGATCATACCCTTACACGTATGTATGGTAAATTGCTTGTCTTTTATAAAAATATTATGTATGCACACCTTACATTGGAAACCCCTTTTTCCGTACCTATGACATGATAAAATAATGAAATTCCATGATTTTATGTGAAGAATTATGCATTGAGTTATTTATGAAAATTCCATGATTTTATGAAAGGAGTTATACACCAAAAGATTTATGAAAAGTCATGATTTGATATAGAGTTATGCATTAAAATAATTTATAAAAAGTCATGCATGATTTTATGTGAAGATTTATGCATTAAAGTAATTATGAAAAATCATGATTTTATGTGAGGAAACATGTATTATAGAAATTTATGAAAGAATGTAATTTTATTCGAAATTTATGATATGATATAACAAGGTATGACAAGCATGTATGCGATTTTTTTTTGAAATCTATGATATGACATGTATGCAAGTATGATTATGATAAAGTGTGAGTGATAAGATACATAACGACCTATGTTATGATATGAAGACGGTACCTATGTTATAGGCATATTGCTTTGCCAGGTCCTGCATTCTGGTAGTTGTAATGCCCATCCTTGTAGTGGGACTTTTTATAAAATGATTTTAAAAAAGACGACGGAAATTACCTTTCGATTTAAAACTTTTTGCTTCCATACCAAGTGTGCAAGACTCTACGTTATAAAATAAAATATGCTTTGAGAATAAAAGAGATTTACAGCAAAAAACATCAATTTTAACAATAAAAATGCGTCTCATACATTTAAACACTCATGCCTAGACTTCCGTACTCTTCCCCATGGGCCGTGTCCGTCTTGACGCGTGCTGCTCATTCAGTCCATGTGGGGGGAGGGGCATGCATAAAAACTAAAATGAGTCGATGACTTGTAAACATTACTTCATACAGTTAAAATATAATAAGATAAGCTTTCATTCATGCATTCATCATTCTATATATACTATACATACATGCATACGTGCATTCGTTTGAAAACATCATTGGACATAGTTTTTCTTTAAAATGGGCTTTCTTTTAGTAAAACATGTCTCCCGTTAGTGCATTCATTTCTTAAGAATTCGATGCGTTCATGCATTCATACATTCTTTCTTATTACTTTCATTGGCTGGTATACACTATTATGTCCCGTGTGTTGGGGTTAGCAGTCGTCTTTTGGGCTGGACTCCGTCCGTGACCACGAGTTAGGAATCCCTTTTCAATTAGGGGGCAGCACTAGGTGCACTACTAGTACTACTTACCCGACATTGCAATCTGCCTAGTCCTTTGGTACCCTTTTTATTCATTCATGTGGCCGTTACGTATTTTCATACATTAAACGTTCAATCCATTCTTTCAGTTCAATCATTTCAGTCCTTTCTTTTCAGTTCATTTCAGCTCTGTCTTTCATTTAACAATTCATTCATGGAAAACATCATTTAAAAGTATGGGCTTAAACATCGTCTTTCATGGCATCCATAAAACATCAGTTCATGGCATCCTTAAAACATCAGTTCATAGGGACCTTTTAAAACACCATACTTTCTTTGCATCGTTTAAAGCATTAGGCATCAGCTTCAACATTTTTTTCGTGGAAAATACATACAATAGATACTGCGTATAATCATCCATTCACATGCAATTAATACTTTTTGGTGCCTAAAAAGGAGCTGCCAAGGAGGGCCGTACATACGTATACATTTGAACATTTATGCTTAGCATGTTTTTCGTAAAATATCTTTCGTGTCGTTTTGTAAGGCATAGTAAAGTAAAAGCATTTCATATATTTTAAAAAACTTTGGAAGAATATGAACGTAATACTTACCTGGACCCCATGCTATTTTCATATCATGCAGTCCATTCATATGCGTGTCAGATGGTAACCTACATGCATATACATAGCCTTGACGTCATTTTTTATCTAATGCGTAAGTAACTAAATTTAGAAGACGTAAACTACAATTCATTTGGAACACTCTCCCAACACTTAACACGATAAGACTCCATTCACCACTATGCCTTATGTCACGTCATATAGCTCAAGTCTACTCCCAAGCTACACTGTGACATTGTCGCGTCACCTGACTTCCCGCTACATAATTTCTATGCCAACTCCTAACTCATCACACGTATGGTCCCTCACGTACTCGTGTCACATCATGACATCTTGTCACATTCCTGTTAAGCCATTCCTATACTAACTTCTCACCGCAAGCACGACTGTCAGTAACTATGTCACTTCGTAACATTCCCCAGTCATGCTTTAACTGCGCACTCTTACACTTGTTCTATCACTTCGCACATACTCCCTGCCATAAGTCAAACACGGTGACACCTGTCACCTCAGACTATATGCCACGTCACAGCTATTTCGGGACATTGTTCCACAGTTCCCAACACTACTCACCACGCTCTACGCCCATCAACCACACAACCATCCTTATCTTTGCAACACGCCACACGGTGAGTCGCTTCACCTCATGGAGTACGCTCCATGTATACTCCCTCCATACACGCTACTATCCATCACCACTACGGCATACACGCTATATGGTGCATCACTCCACCACATGGAGTACACTCCACGTGTACTCCCGTGCCACACAGAGTACACTCCATGTGTACCCTTCTCAATCTACACAAAGCCACGTCACCATTATAGCACATACTCCACAACCACACTTCACAGCACAGTCCCCAACTATGCCCAACACTTCACATACACAGCACATCACATGACCACACTACACAGCGAACCTCACAATACAGCGAACTCCACAAATACTAACAGTACAGTCCACAATCTAACCAACCCACAAATAACATAAATAACGAGGGATAGAGGGTTATACCATCGACGAGATAACTCGTGTGTTGTTCACTGACCGTCACGGTTGATGACATCGGAAGGGTCGTATGTGGCGGCTAACCCACGTACAGTGGCTAATTGGGCATTTGGATAGTTAAGTGTGGTCTTGGAAGGGCTCATGGTGGCCTCGTGGTGGCGGTGAGGGGTGTAACACGGCGTATCTAGCCGTGTATAGTGGTAGTTAGCCACGTACAGTGGCTATTTTGGCCATTGGAGGTGACCAGAGGTGCGGGTCTAAGCGTAGGAGGGTCGGGTCGTGGTCCTAGAGTGATGGTCTCATGGTGGTGCCGAGGTGGCACACATCGGAGACACGGTGGCTAGTGAAGGAGTTAAGGCCATGGGTCTCAACATGGGAAATCAGAGAGAGAGCTTGGCTGGTTGTGGGCTGGCCATGGAAGGCTTAGGGTGGTGTGGTGGAGCTTGTGGTGGCATTGGGGTGGCGCCACGGTGGCTAGAGGCAGTAGATCTAGCCTTGCATGAGGGGTGGATCGGGGCTATGGGTGGTTGGGATAGGCTGATGGTGGCTAGAGGAAGCTTCCAGCCGCTGTGGGTGGCAACGTACGGCAGTGGAAGGGAAGAACCCGTGCATGAGGGGGAAAAAGCCCGTGCGTGTGAGGGAGAACTATGGGCTTCAGGTCAAGGGAGGAGGAAGGGCGAGGGAAGGAGAAGCTCATGGTGGTGCTCGGTGGCCGTGTACGGCGGATTTATGTGCTACGCAAGGTGAGGCCATGAGTGGTTTCTTCGGGCATGCATAGGGGAGGACGGCTGCGAGGTGGAAGCTAGCTTTGGTGGTGGAAGCTCACTGGCGTGAGAAGAGGCTGTTGGTGGTGGCGGTGAGGCTGGGCAGCGCACGGCAGTGCTGGGCTGGGCTGAGGAAGAATCAGGTGAGAGGGAGGAGGAAACCGCATGGGAGAGGGAGGAGAGAGAGGGGAACGAGAAAACTGAGGGAGAAAGAGAGAGGGTTTGACTATTTAATCCAGATCGTTCATCTTGGAATCCTAAAAACGATCTTACGATGGGGAATTAAAACACTGATTTAAAATGTATAAATATTAACTTAATTAAAAGCACTGAGATAAATTAAGATAGAATATTATTTAAACTAAACTTTAGTTTGTAAAATAATATTCCTTCATCATTAATAAAATGATGAAGTCTTATTTAATATATTTGAGGGAATAAAACCATTTAATTTGTTATAGTTTTCAACATAATTTAAATCTTATAATATTTTAAATAACTGAAATCATTTTAATAAATGATATTAAAATGATTTTCGATAATTATAATATTTTTGGAGCTCTTCAAAAATATTATAATTGTCTTATTTAAAATCAAGCTTAGTTCAATAACACTGGAAATACCTTATATAAAATTTTTTCAGTGCATTTAAAACACTGGGCGTACTTTAGAAATCACATAATATCTTTAGAAATACGCTATTGTGATTCAACATGTATAACGAGGCTCGCAGTCGCTAGAGAGAAGGGGCATACTGTTACATAATTTTTTTCCTCAGAATCTACTTATGTATAGATTTCACAACCCGCGGCCACGGGCGGAATCAGAATCTACTTAGATTTGCTAACTCTAACTCATAGGAGTCAACAAAGGGTATCAGTTTATGATAAGTGAACGATAAGTTCGTGTTCATGTTATTTATGTATGTATTTATGAGCATGCACGTTTTTATGATGTGTTGCTTATTGAGTATATTTACTGTATCCTTATGTTTATTATATTTACTGTATGATGTATTGCTTATTGAGTATTCGACTTATTTTTGTATATTTTTATTTTTTAAACCACTCCAGGTGATCGCATTTACGAGGATGAGACTGCAGAACAGGACTTGACTCAGGGAGGTGAGACAGAAGCCTAAATAATTTATATTATGTTTAGTTTATGATTTAAGATTTAACTAAATTATTTTGATAAACACGTGAGAATTTAGTATTTTTTTTAAATAAGTGCTTCCGAAGACTATATTTTAGATTTTAAGTATTTAATAAATTTTATTTTATTTATGAAATCTTTTGCATCTGGCGTATTATTAAAAGAAGAGTTTTTAGTGAAATTTAGTAGCATATTGGCTCCCTGAAAATTTTAAAAATATCTTTATTGGAGAACGGGCTGTGACAACAATAATTACCATCTTTGTAAATAACCATATACATTTAACTAACAAAGGATTGAAAGTTTACTCCAGGTCCCAGGATATTAAATGGGCAATAGAAAGATGTGTGGGAAACTTCTGATTTCCCTCCAATCTCCTAATAATGGAGTTTTACCAGCAGTGAGAGATTGTATTAAATTATTTTGGACATAACAGTAGTTCCTAACCATTTAGGGCCGATGACCTACAAACCTCCCTAAATTCTTGGACACCAAGTTCTCACTAATCCTAGAAGAAAAGACTCTTTAAGGAATTTCCGCAAGTGCATCACCACTAGACTATCCATTGAAGATGAAAGGCACCCAAGTTATAATTACGAGTTTTCCTCTTTACTCACCCATGGGTAGCTCAAGTGGTAAGGGCGAATGTGTGTACATACACCCCATGTCACAGGTTCGATTCTCTCTATGATCAAATTGTCATTTAAGTGGGAGGCCATAGCAGTGGGTTGCCATGCTAGTCTCTTCGGGAGTTTAATGGATGAGTCCTAAGGGCTCTGTTGTGGGGTGGTTCTCCTGTCATAAAAAAAAAAAAAAGTACTAGTTTTCCACTTTAATGGTAACAATGTAGAGATCTTAGACCTCCATGATAAATACAAAAATGACAATACTAGGGTGCACACCAAATGTGCATCCCAAATATGCACACTAATATAAATGGCTTTCTTATTTTGTTTTTTTTTTTTTAAGAATTTTTTAAACATTCTTAATCATTAAGAAAAAAATAAATAAAAATTCACTAATAATCACACTTCTTAATCATTAAGAAAAAAAAATTAAAATAAATGAGTGTTCACATTTGATGAGCATATTCGAGGGTCATATTATCATTTTCCATTAAAAAAAAAACAAATACACATTCTATGTTTCTTAAGTATCATTTGATAGTGAATTGAGATGAAAATTGAAAGTCGAATAAAATATTATTAACATTTAATGAACATATTCGAGGGTCATATTATCATTTTCCATTAAAAAAAACAAATACACATTCTATGTTTCTTAAGTACCATTTGATAGTGAATTGAAATTAAAGTTGAAAGTCGAATAAAATATTATTTTTTAATATTATTATTATTTTAAAAATTGAGAAAGTTGAATTGTTTATTATATTTTGTATTGAGATTTAAAAAAATTGTAATGATGAGTTGAAATGAGTTTGGGATCCAAACTCATCTTACGAGGCTTATTACTTACATACATTGATTAAATTTATTTATTAAGTCTTTATTGACACAAAAATTATATTACTGATATATAATTTTGTCACATCATTCTAAATAAATAAGTCGAAGCAATTCATTTCTGTTCACAACCAGATATTGCAGAAGTTAGGGGGTTACTCACGGCTAGGAGTATAAATTCAAACCAAAAAACCAGAAAATCGGTTCGGACCGGACCGGACCGGACCGAACCAGATCAGTTTTACCGGTTTTGAACCGGTCCGGTCTGGGACAATTATAACTAATACTAATATATAACTTATAACTATACCAATAGTCTAATATTAATACTATTATATAGTCTAATATATTAATAAAAGTATAAAACAGATTTTTTTAAATCAGTTTTTTTTTTATAAACAAATTTTTAATGACAAATTGTGAAACTTACATTTTAAAAAAATTGGAAAATCGGACCGGACCGGAAACCGGTAAAATCGGAAATATCGGTTTAGGAGGGTAACCAGTGCGTAATCGATTTTGGAAAATACAAAACCGGTACATACCGGTTCGGTCCTAGATTTTGTCTAAAACGGACTGGACTGGACCGGTTACACACCTACTCACGGCTACACAATTGGACCGGTTACACACCTACTCACGGCTACAAAATTGTGTAGGGAACTAAACTTGCAAGATATTATTTTCAAAGGTGATTCAATTCAGGTGGTCAATGCTATGAGACAAAGCACATCACAGAATGGAATACTAAGCTGCTTGGTGGAGGACAAAAAGATCACATTATTAGATACAAACGGGACAATTCAACATGTGAGAAGGGATGTTAACAAGGTGGCACATCAACTTGCTAAAAAGGCTGTTTCATTAGCTCAAGAAATTTTTGATGTAAATTATATAGACATTAGCATCTTGCCTTTTGTAATGGCTGAGGCCATAGCTCTTGTTAAAGTAACGAAGTTGTGTTATTTTCAAAACAAAAAAAAGTCGAAGCACGGCTTAAAAAAAAAAAAAAGGTCGAAGCACGTGGGTACCAAAATTTCCTTTGCAACATGAGTCATCTTTCTACAGGTTGGGACAAGAACACCCAACACTTTCGCAGGTGCAAAAGGCCTCTCTTTCTCTGTAACTATTCGGCTCCTAACTAGTCTGCCCTGCGAGAACGGGGTCCGGAATCACCCCCCTCTCATTGGGATCACTGCGAAGGTACTGTCTCGAACTCTACTTGTGTAATAACATCGGATTTAAATTTTGATTTCTCCGTCTCTCTTTATCTACGAAGGAAAAGCTTTAAATCTATGAATTTCTCTTTTAGATTCGGTCATTTTTCGGTGAGAAATTGTTGCGTGTCTGTTGACTCCAAGAACCCCCTTCACATATTGACTCCAAAAACCTAGAAGATGAGCGTCGAACCTTTCAACAGGTAACTTTCTTGAATTCAACGGCCCCATTCTTCAAAATTTGGAAGAAAATTATTGCCTTTATTTTTTTTTTTCAAAGTTTAGTTTATGTTGATTTCTTGGACGGGTCAATTGGAAAAGGTTAGTGAAGCTGGCGGCGAGGGCGTTCTACGATGACATAACGACGAAAGGGGATAATCAACCCAAAACAGGTCGGAGTGACAACAGAGGCATTGCTGTCGTGGTTCTCGATGCCCTCACTAGGTTTGGCCCCATTTATGTTCGTTTCATAATTTTTAGAAAATAGTTTCGGTTTTGGTGAATGCAATATCATCAAATTATAAGTGAAATTGAGGGAATATAAACATAAAAAATATGCGGAAAAATGAAACGGAAAGTAGAGCACTACAAGTGTTTCCTAACAAGTATTTAAGAAAATTTGAGGCTTTTTAGTCGTTATGCTTTCTTGCTCTTTTATTTGATGCATAGACGACAATGGGTAAGAGAAGAAGATTTGGCCAAGGACTTGAAATTGCATTCAAAGCAGCTTCGTCGAACCCTGCGATTCTTCGAGGAAGAAAAGCTAGTTACTCGAGATCATAGGAGAGAGGTTTGTGTTGGTTTTAGTTCATTTGTTTTACTTTTGTGTTGATAAAAATACATTCAGCTACTAGAAGTTGTATTGAGAAGTATAGCATCATACTCAAAGAGTTAAAAGATTTTATATATTTATGTCTATGCATATTTTCATGTTTATTAGTCTTATTTGAAGTTTTACTCAAGTTGAAATTTGGTTGATTAAGAAAGTTCTTACAAAGTAATTTATAAGGTTTAAGACCTCATGGTACACTGGCTTTTAAGTACAGTTTCTCTCTAGTTCTTTTGTACTTTGTACACCCTTTTGATCCTGCAACCAGGCCTTGTTAACAAGCACTTTTCTATTGTTCTTGTTAATCTTTAAAATCCTGGTTCAATAAGCTCAGTCCTTGCCTCTGTCAAATCTCAACCCTGGCACCAGAAACTCTTTGAAAAAGCCTCTTATAATGTTCAAATTTGTGTCTGTGGATATGTACTAAAACGAAAGCATGCCTCTTTATTGACACTCATTACAAATCATAAGCAAGCACCCATAGACTTTCCAAATCATTTGCCTCAGCCAATCACATTAAATGGCCTTGAGGGACTACTTCAGAACTCTTGTTACATCAAATTGGAGAAAACAAAATGCAAAGTTTGGTGTGATGCCTAAGAATCTTCTTTTTGTTTCTTTTGACTCAATTTCTTGAGTATGTCATCCTTAAACCGTAACCTTAGCACATCTAAAGTGGAAGTTCAAAAACACTTTTTTTTGCCCAAAACAAACCAAGCCAGCCAAATCTCACTTTAACACCTGTCCCATTATTTACGAACCTGTTCCCCAGATAAAAAAAAAGGGAGAAAAAACACAGTTACCTGCTCCTTATAACCCTCCATATATATTATTTACAATTCTAATAATTTCCTTTTTTAGTGTTCTGGTGTTTTTACTGTAACTCTTTACTTATCTTACTTGAAATCAACTTTGTTTGTGGGTTTTTCAATACTTTCACCCATGCTTTGTTGTAGCTTCTCCATTTTTATTATGAAGTCCATGGATACTCGTTGTCCTAGTGGTTCTGATTTTTAAGCTACAATTGACTTACCATGGTTGCATGGAAAAAACCTATGATTCTTCTGGTTAATTTCAGATATGCATCAGCAAGTTTGCTCAATTGTATAGATTCCTTAATTAGAAATAGTTGTCATAAACATGTCCGCATTTACCACAGACAGCTAAAGGTGCGAAGATATTTAGTGCTGCTGTAGCTGCCACAGTTGATGGTCAACAGACAACAAAAGAGGGTGAGGAAAAGATTAAGCTGCACACTCACTCGTACTGCTGTCTAGATTATGCTCAGGTCTCTATCTCTCTCTCAGGCAATTTTGATGTCCATATCTGCATGATTAATTGTTTGATTTGACACAAAAAGCAAGAATGAACCTTTTCTCTTTCTTTTTTAGGTTTTTTTGTTGTTCAACCTTCATTATCCAGTTAATCAGATGTTGACCAAGTTCTGGCTTTTGCTAGAAGGCCTAAAGGAAATATATATTGCAGATTTATGATGTAGTTAGGTACAGATTGCAGCGAATGAAGAAAAAACTGAAAGATGAATTGGAGAACAAGAACACAGTTCAGGAGTACATATGCCCTAACTGTGCAAAAAGGTCTCAGTAACTGCTGATTTTTAATAATAAGTCACACAGAAACACATGCACATGTCTGTGTGAATTTATTTTCCTGAAACATTGAGGTTCAAATGTTCAGGTATACTGCATTGGATGCATTGCGGTTGATCTCTATGGATGATGAATATTTTCATTGTGAAAGTTGTAATGGGGAACTTGTGGCTGAGAGTGACAAGATAGCTGCGCAAGAGGGGGGAGAAGGAGATGACAATGCGAGGAGGCGAAGACGTGAAAAATTAAAGGACATGCTTCAAAAGATGGAGGTTTACTTTTATCATGACTAACATATATCACTGATGTTGGTGTTTCTCTTGTCTTGAACACAATGTGCGAATTTCTCATGGTGTATATGTTCTAATCTTTTTGTTAAAATTGGTTACACTTTGCAATGGTAAGTGTTGCTATACTTGGTAGTTAGTTATATTGTTTCATTAATTACAGTTCTTACTGGACAATGTGCATGCCCAAGTTATTGTGTGTATGCTCATGTGGATTTGGAACTATAAGGGAATCAGCCTTTAACTTTGACTTTAGCGACGGAGTAGGGGGTATCTGGGGTAGATTTTAGGTTCAGCTGTTACTAATTGAAAAAAAGGAGTGAAAAAGAATAATAGGAGAGGAGGGGTATGCGTGTCCTTGCTTTCTGGTTGTCTGTAGAGGTTGTGTAAAGATCCAGCACATTCTACAAAATGGAATTGTTGAAGTAGGAAATGGTATCTATGAGGACTCGTTTATCTGTATTAGTCATTTCAAAGCACTCCCAGAATCCTAATTCGCTTTTCTTGCTCACATGTTGTAGGTTAGTTCAATGCAGAATACAGAGCACATGGTTACTGTTGATGCATTTTCCGATCTGGTGGCCAACAATTGGTTGGATGACCCATGCATGGTTGTGCTGATGGTAGTGCAAATGGATCCATGTCTAGATAAATTAAATAGACTGCAGAAAGTAAAGGAGACAGATATTTTACGAGGTTTGGCACTGTGGCCTACGTTCACAGGTCATGGGGAGGATAAAATCCACCCTGAATGACGTTTAATACAAGCTCTCAAGCTCTCTTTTCACTTTATTATGTGGGTGAAGAGAGAAGGAGAGGAAAAAGAAGCAGCAGTTGATGGCTAGCTCCCCCAATTGTTGTAGCCCTCACCTTTGTCTTGCTGTCTCATCCAGCCTCTCATCTTCTCTTGCATTTATTGTCTTTCTTGAGCCTTGTTTAGCCCCCATCCATACTTCTTGCAAATTTTTAATTACCGTGGGGCCCATAGTCAGGTTCTGCCTAGCAAAGGTGTTTCTCATTTTGTTGGGGAGAAAAACCTGGCTGTGGGCCTCCCAACTATTAAAACAAGGAAAAGGAATTGTGCATGCGCATAATTACATAGAATGTACATGGGTGCATCCAAAATTTTTTACTATACAAAAAGTAAAAAAAAAAAAACCTAGTTGTGCCTGTGCACTGCCCACTTAAATCTCCCCATACAGGTATCAGTGCTCTTAAAACAAGCCAAAAAGATTGATGTGACAAGAAGGCACTAGGCTCGAGAAAGGCAACGATGAAGAGGGAGGGGACTCATCTTTTGGGGGCACTCTCTTTCTCCTGGGGGAACTTTTTCTTCTTCCTCTATCTCCTTGTAACAGAGAATAAGAGAGTGAGCTGGGAGTTTGTATCTAACAATTCTCCCCCAGTTTTGTGGATGCAGGCCTGTGCCGAACCATGTAAAATCTGTCTCATCTATTTTCTGCATGTATTTGCTTTGCAAGCCATGGATGGCATCATCACCACAAGCACGCCATTGGTGGGTCATATGACCAACTGTTGGTCACCGTGTTGGAAAGAGTCATCAACAATTACCTACTTCAAAAACCTTATTCTAGGTTTTCAAAATTTATTCCCCACTATGTTTGAACCCCCCCCCCCCCCCCCCCCCCCCCCCCCCCCCCCCCCCCCCCCCCCCCCCCCCCCCCCCCCCCCCCCAAAAAAAAAACAGAATTCTTGGTCCTTATGTACAGTTTCTGTTTCTATTAAGTTTGAGGAATTTCATTGTGACTCTTGTGCCATTTCATGTTCTTTAAATGTGTTGCCTATTACCATACTATGCTGGTGTTCATCTCTCTATCCTTCGTGTGTGTGCGTGTCTGCTTGCATTGCCCTTCAACATGACGTTATGTGCCACTTTTTGCTGTCTATGGTGCTAATTTTATTGCATCTGCCAGTGCTGTATGGGTTAGCCATCTTTCAAGCTGTTTATTATCCCGTTTATTCTATTTTGGCTCTAATATTGGTGGGAAATAAAGCTGGTCTTCAAATTGATGTTACATACATGTTTTTTTGGTTATGGTAGTTATGTATAATATGTTCTCATTCTTTACTGAATTGACAACATGGAATGAGTGCAGGTACAGCTCAAGCCATTAATAGAACAACTCAGTAGAGTAAAAGACTTGCCTGTTCCTGAATTTGGCACTCTTCAAGCATGGGAAGTTCGAGCAAGGGCTGCTGGGCGTGCAGCAAATGGTGATTCCAGTGGCATTGATCCTTCTAGATCTTCTCTGGGGTTGGGTTATGGTGGATCATCATTGCCTTTTGTTGGTGACACCAAGGTAAACTTTAAGAGATGATGAAATCATTTCTAATGACTGATTTGTAAGACATATAATTTTGTTTTGTGATCAACAAAATCTCTGGGTTTTTAAGATCCTTACTATGAAGATTTACTAATGTTACCAGAATGGGTGAATTATTATTTTAGTTTTGTAACAAAATTGTGGGGCATTCTCAAGAAGTGATTTTAATAACATCAATATATGCATGCCCCAGAGGTTCGTTATGATTAATTGTTGGGTGTGCAACCCCTTAGTTTCATGCATTGAATCTCTCTATCATCAAATGGATGGCTATGAGCAGTTTATGGTTGGGTCTTGGCAGGTTGAGGTTGATTTATCTGGGGCTGAAGGCAAGGGAGAAGTTATTAAATCTGAAAATGAGAGTAGTCTGAAAGTCTTGCCACCATGGATGATCAAGGAAGGAATGAACCTTACAAAGGAGCAGCGAGGAGAGGCCAAACAGGAGTCAAAGATGGATGGCAGTTCAGCTTCACTAGAATTCTCAGATGACAAGAAGTCACTTATTGAGAATGATGATAAGAAAAATATACAGGTTCATGTTAAAAAAGTTGTCCGCAGCTCACTCTTTTGTATTGTTTCATTTTAATTTTCTATGTTCATGTTTGTGTTCCCCTGATATCACATTATTTATGCTTCATGATTATTTGGTAGGATGAGTATGTCAAGGCTTACTATGCTGCTTTACTCAAGAAACAGCAAGAGATAGAAGAAGCTGCTAAGAAACATGATTTGTCAAATGCACACTCCTTAAATGGTCTCTCTAGCATGTCTTCTAGTCGCCAAGTTGGAATGAAGTCGAAACGTGATGAGGATGAGGGAGATGATGATGTGGAATGGGAAGAGGCTCCAGTTGCTAGTAAGGATCAATCTTTTCATGTGTTTAAGCTTCAATTTTTTTCCTGTTTTTGATGATCTCATAAATAGTCATATAACATCTAAGTCAACAAATTATGAAGGCAATATGATGGTTTTCTGTTTTTACTATTTTGCAATTAGAAAGTTGCTATGTGATGTGTGCTCAGTGGTGTCCGATGCAAATTATGACATAGTTTGTTTTAAAAATACCCATGCCATGAAACTTTGTACAATATGGTGTCACTTTTAAATCTTTTCTGTATTCCACTTGAATCCTTAACTGCTGCCATAGAATGTCAATCTGGGCTGTTCTACATTATGTGCTACCTAAAATCTTGAAAGTTTTCCAAACCTTATGCTTTGCCTTCCTCTAGAAGTGATGTTTTGTACTGGCAATGAAAAAGAGGGAAAGAATAAAGACATTTTGCCTGGGGCCCTGTCCTGGTTCAAATCTTTAACAACTCCGTGAACCTCATTTTCCTCAAATAGCCTTTTCAACCAATTTGTCGCCTCCTCTCCCAAAGAGTCAAAAGATAAGCCATCCAACTTAGGTCTCTAGCTATACTGTTCGGTGTACAATCTTTTATAAATTATACCACATGGTCACCAATCTATTCAAGGAGTCTATAGTGTATCTTCTCCTATTTGAATTGGCCACTTGGTGAAAGAACTTGGTGCACTTGTCACCCTTCCTCAACCACAACACCCTTTTTGGTTGGATGGATTGATTTCAACTTTCAAAGCATTGAGCTTGCATTCCAAGACATAGCTATGAGGTCCAACGCTCTTTCAACTTGTCTATAAAGACCTTTGATTTCAGCAACATATTTCCTAATCGGGGTGAAGGAAAGTTTTGTGGGCTATCAAGGTTATGCCAACCATATTTCATGGGTTAAAAATGCTTAGCAATCAATAAAAATTTCCCAGCTGAAGCTTAATTGTATGGAAAGAAATATGATCTTGAGTAGTTTACTTAGACGACATATGTAACGCAAATTAAGTAGTTTATACGAGGTGAATTGCGAAGATTCACAAAGTTTTCTCTCTCCTAAACACTTTTCTCTCCGTACAAATGTAGAAAAATACGTAATTTTCGAGGCTTGGGTGGTTGGTGAAGGAGGAAGGATGGGTTTCTACAAGGATATTGTAATTGAATCCAAGCTTTTCTCACTTGCTAAGGATGGGGGCTGGTTAGTCATCACTGAGTAAAGTTGGAGGGTGAAGTCTAGGTTATTTTTGGGTCCTTCAATAGTGCATTGGTTGGCCAAGGCATTGATAGATTGTTCGAAGGAAGCAAAATGTGATTTTTTCACCACCGTAAGGGAGGGTAGTCGAAGCAGTGTCCGAATGTTAGGGGAAGATATATTGTTGTGGTGGATTATGGGGGTGGTGGCAGAAGAAATTGTCTTTGTGGCTAAAGAGAAGGACAACAGTGGGTGGAGAAAGATGGGGGAGAAAGATGGGGGAGTCTCTCCAGGAAAGGAACTACACCGCCAGTCATGGTACATTACCACCACTGGTGCGAGAGGAGCCACCTTTCTCCTACAAGGAGACACTGTTGGTGAAGCCTCCTCGGCAGTCCCTGTGGTCAAGGTAGATAAGTGGAGGCAATGTATAGCAGAGAGGAGACTTCAATTCTGATTCTGACACATTACGACGTGATGGGAGTAGACAGGCAGGTGGCTTGGCTGAGGGGGAAGTGCTATCTGCACTGACGTGAAGGTGCAACCGGGAAAGTTGTAGAATCAAGTTGATGCTCTGATTTCTGTTGTCGAGCTTAAAGAGGAAAGAGGTGGGGAGGAAAGGGCTGGGCCTTGGCTGAGAAAAGAGTTTCGGGCTGGGCAGCAAGAGGGCCTAGGCCCATCAAAGGAGGGCTATAGCCTTCCAAAGGCCTTGAATCAAATCAGGCCCGCTAGTGGGCCTCTCGCACCTAGGCCCAAGCCCGCTGGGAAGAAGGGGCCTCCTGTGTGGAGGATCTGCCAGGACGCTTCCAGACAGGCCTTAGCTAATGGCGGCCCAGCCGTCATGCCAGAGTCCTCATTGGCGGGACCACAACCTGTCGTGGGTCCTCTGAGGTAGAAGGAGCGCCAGGGTCACGATCTAGGCTTCTCGAAGAGTTCTCGCCGTCGTGTCACCACCTCCACCCAGTGTGGACACAAACTGCAGATGACCACCATAGAGGCGTCGCCTCCTAAGATGTGGAGGCCCCTGTACAATCCCTGGACCACTTCGAGCTTATGTCGATGGGAGGGGCAGAGGTTCTGTCAACGGGAAGGGTAGAGCTTATGTCACAGCTGTGTGTTGTCACATGTGGACAAAACTACCGTTGACCACTATGGAGGCGGCGGGGCCTCAGTTGGAGTCCCCTGTGCACTTCCTGGATCATCTAGAGTCTATGTCGACGAGAAGGACACTTTCAGAAACTTGTGAAGTGGTGGAAGGTGAGGTGGAGATGGTTGGGGAGGTGGAGGACGAGGGTTTACTTCAGAAATTGGCAAGTGTGGATTCAAGGGTCCTTGAAACTCAGTGGGCCACTAGCAATGTTTTGGTTGAATGGGAGGACAGGAGTATTTTTGGGAAAGAGGAGAGGAGGCCAGTTTCTAACCTGCAGTGGGTTCCCAATGAAGGGGAGCCTATCCTGTTGAATTGTATGTTACCCAATGAATCAAATGTGTCGGATTGGGTGCTCCAAAAGGTGAAGGAGATCCAATATTGTGTTGGAATGGAATGTGTAGGTTGTGAAGAACAGTTCATGGCCCTATTTACTGCCATTGAGGCAGGACATTCGCAGTCTAAGAAGTTGGGGCCAAAAAAAACAGCGGGAGCTCAAGCGCCTTACTTGGTCGATGAATGATGAGGGAAGCTCAAGTTGAGCTAGAGCCAAAGGGAAGGGGCTTGGCTTTCCTTTATGAAGTCAAAAATTGTATCTTGGAATGTCCGCAGGTTGAATGAAGAAAATAAATGACTTCGTATAAAAAATTTGCTTCGGGAATGGAGGGCGGACATGGTATGTTTACAAGAAATTAAGCTAAATTTTGTTTCTAGGAGGATTGTGCGAAGTGTATGGAGTTGTACTTATGCAGATTGGACTTATCTTGCTTCTAAGGGGGCTTCGGGTGGAATCTTATTGATTTGAGATAAAAGAGTTGTGGAGAAAATGGAGGAGTTTGTGGGGGATTATACTGTGGCCTGCTCTTTCAAGAGTCTGGTAGACAGTTTTATGTGGGCTTTTGTAGATTTATACGGAACAAACGTAGACAATGATTGAAGGCTTTTATGGGAGGAACTTGCGGGGTTACATAGCTGGTGGGAGCTCCCTTGGTGCATAGGTGGGGATTTCAATATCATCAGATTCCCTAGTGAACGATTGGGAGACAGTAGGATGCGCCCAGCAATGTTAGACTTCTCAGAATGTATGTTCGACTTAAATCTATTGGATATTCCTCTCATGGGGGGCTCTTTTATTTGGTCGAATAATCAGACATGGTCTCGACTGGACAGATTTCTAATCTCACCGGAGTGGGAAGTGCAGTATTCGGAGGTGTGCCAAAAGAGGTTACCACGCCTTTGCTTGGACCGTTTTCCCATAATGTTAGATTGTAGTGGAATACAAGGCGAGCACTGATCCTTCAAGTTTGAAAACATGTGGCTGAAAAGTGAAGGCTTTGTGGATAAGGTTAGGCAATGGTGGTCTTCATATCAGTTTCTTGGCAACCCCTCCTTTATTTTAGTTGGTAAACTCAAAGTCTTAAAGTATGATCTTAAGATCTGGAATGTTTAGTCTTTTGGTGATTTAGGGGAGCGAAAGAAATCCATGATGGAGGAGTTGCAACAATTTGAGAGGTTACTTGAGGATAGAGTCCTCTCACCTAATCTGGAGTGTTCAGTCTTTCGGTGATTTAGGGGAGCGAAAGAAATCCATGATGGAGGAGTTGCAACATTGAGAGGTTACTTGAGGATAGAGTCCTCTCACTTGAGGAGCTATAGCCGAAGGTAGAGTTGAATTCCGAATTGGAGAGAATTTTATCTTTGGAGGAGATCTCTTGGCGACACAAGTCGAGAGCATTGTGGTTGAAAGAAGGGGATCGGACCACAAAGTTCTTCCATGGAGTTGCTAACTCCCACAGAAGAACTAATATCATTGAAATGCTGAATATTAATGGTATGGAATGCAAAGAGGCCTCTAGGATTCGGGAGCATGTGGTTGATTTCTATGAACAATTGTTTTCAGAACGAGAGGGTTGGAGGCCTAAGCTTGATGGCCTTGGCTTTGACACTATTGAGCCTCAGGCAATGTCTTTGTTGGAGAGGCCTTTTGAAGAGGTGGAAGTTTTTGATGTAGTGACACACATGGCTAAAGATAAAGCTCTCGGTCTAGATGGTTTCTCGATGGGCTTCTTCCAAGCTTGTTGGGAGGTAGTGAAAGAGGACATCATGAATGTGTTTCAGGAATTATTCTCGGCTGGGAAGTTTGAGAAAAGCCTTAATGCCACTTTCATTGCGCTGATCCCAAAGAAGATTGGAGCCTCGGAGATTAAGGACTTTTGACCCATTAGTCTTATGAGTGGGGTGTATAAAATCATCTCTAAGGTGCTTGCAAATAGGTTAGGGGAGGTCTTGGGTCAGATCATCTCAAAGCCACAAAATGCGTTTGTTCGAGGTCGTCAAATGCTGGATTTAGTCCTTATAGCGAATGGAGGCCTGGATAGTAGACTAAAGTCAGATTCCACAGGGGTTATCTGTAAATTAGATATGGAGAAGGCCTACGACCATGTAAACTGGGATTTCCTTTTATACTTGCAGTGGAGATGCGTGTTTGGCGTTAGATGAAGGTCATGGATTAGTTGGTGCATCTCAACGGCAAGGTTCTCAGTTTTGATCAGTGGCTGCCCCACAGGATTCTTTAGTAGTTCTCGCGGTTTTAGGCAAGGTGACCTAGTATCCCCACTTCTCTTGGTCATCATTATGGAGGCTCTTAGTAAGGATGATATGGATGGTGGTTGCTCACGGTTTTGTGGGTGGATTCCTAATTGGTGACTCCAATAGGGGCTTGATTACTTTGTCTCATTTACTTTTTGCAGATGACACGCTATTATTCTGTGAGGCAGACCGTAATCAATTGAAGGCTTTCCTCCTGTGCTTCGAAGCAATGTTAGGTTTAAAAGTGAATTTTGACAAGTTAGAGTTAGTGCCAGTGGAGAACGGTAGCAATACTTGGCAACTAGCTAGTAGACTTGTGTGCAAGGTAGCCTCTTTTCTCATGTCTTATTTGGGATTGCCTCAGGGGCAGCCTCAAGAGCCTCATCTATTTGGGATCCTGTTATTGAGAAGATAGGAAGGAAATTGGCTGGGTGGAAGAGATTGTATTTGTCGAAGGGTGGACGTTTGACTCTCATTAAGAGTACTCTTTCTAACTTACCTACATATATTTTGTCTTTGTTTCGTATACCTACTAGTGTGGCGGCTTGGATTGAAAAATTGTATCTAGATTTCTTATGGAGTGGGATGGGGGATGAATCCAAATTTCACTTGGTGAGATGGGACAAGGTGTGTAGACCAATCTTGTCAGGAGGTTTGGGTGTAAAGAATTTGAGAACTTTTAATTGGGCTTTACTTGGGAAATGGTTATGGAGGTATACCATGGAATCAAACGCCTTATAGAAGCAAGTGGTTGATCACAAATATAGGGAGTTTGTGGGGCGGACGGTGTACTGAAGAGCCGCATGGGGCTAATGGTTTGGGGGTTTGGAAGTTTATTCGACGTGGATGTGGGGAATTTTATAGTCGTGCTAGAGTAGTGTTTGGGGGGGGGGTCCCGAATCAAGTTTTGGAGGGACATATGGTGTGGGAATGAGGCCCTAAAGGATTCTTTTCCAGCTATTGTTCGTGTGGCTAGTAATCAAGATGCTTCAGTAGCGAACCTCATGCTTCGTTCAGGGGACCAAGTGCAGTGGGATTTCACTTTCAGTAGAGCGGGGCAGGATTCGGAAGTAGACAACTTTGAGGTTTTTTCAGCCTACTATATTTGGTGAAGCAGAATAGTCAGCAAGCTAATAGGTTGTGGTGGACTCCTACGGGTAAGTGCACTTTTTCGGTCTGATCTTTCCACAAGTCCCTTTCACATATAGCACATACTCAGTTTCCATGGAGGAAAATCTGGAGGAATAAGGCACCTCCTAAAGCAGTTTTCTTTAATTGGATAGCAGCGTTGGGAAAGATTCTGACTATTGATAATCTGTAGAAGTGACAGGTAGTTATCCTTGATTGGTGTTGTATGTGTAAGAGATCTGGTGGGACAGTAGAACACCTCTTGTTACATTGTGAGATAACTAGAGCCTTGTGGCGGGAAGTGTTTAGCCGAGTTGACTTATATTTTGTAATGCCTGGAACGGTGACTGATCTATTGGCTAGCTGGACGCTTCCGAGAGGAGTTTCACAAATCAAAGCTGTATGGAAGATGATTCCGTCCTGCATTATGTGGTGCTTATGGTAAGAGCGGAATGAGCGGACTTTTGAAAACAAGGAGCTGTCACTAGAGGAGCTTCGCACTCATTTTTTTCGTACTTTATTTCTATGGGCCATAGCTTTAGGTTTTAATAGCCTTGACTTTTCATGACTTTCTAGTTTCTAATATTGTGACCTAGATAGGCCTTATCTCTTGTATATCACTTTGTGTACTTGGGTTTTGCTTATTCTTTATTAATAACATTATCGTTTACGTATCAAAAAATAAATAAAAAGGTGGAAAGTGCCTCAACAATTTTATGATATTGTGGTCATTTTGAAACAAAGGCCAACCCATTTCCGTCCCCTCCCCCTCAGCCTCTTGTTCATGTTTTGGGGCAGAGGTGGAATGCCATTTAGTCTCAAAGCTGAGAGAAAAAATGACTAGTTTAAAGAAGAGCTTTTCCAGGAAACATTTTAATACACAAAACCGTCTTGTTGCATTTTAAGCACATAATTTGAGATAAGAGAAATTCTATATGGAAGCCTTACACAGCATACCTCCACCTAATCAACATGCTTAAATATGTGTGTTTAAATAGATTGACAAAAATGACAAATCGCATGTTGGTTAGGTGGAGGTGTATGATGTAATGCTTCCTTATAGCATTTCTCTTTGAGATAAATATTTCAATCTGACATTATCGATTCATTCATCTGCACAATTGCCAGCAAAAGTCTCTTCTTTATTTAACAATCCCAGCGAAATAAGAAAAACTGAAATAAAATTTGGGGGCATGACATGGCAAGCAGGTTTTGTTCTCTTTGGGCTAGACTGGGTGGTGCCTAAGTGGGTGACATTTATTAGCATGTTGGAAAGGAATACGTAAAGAGCGACTGTAGACTCTTGTGGAGAAGGATGTCCACTTATGTAATGTGGTGGTGCACATGACGAGAAAGAGAAGAATTCTCTTGGCCTCGTTACCTTCTATATTTAGGTGTATCTGATGCATACTTCTTGTCTACTTAGCTAGTTCCCTTTTTACCATTAATAAAATCTATCTTACTCATTAAACAAACGAGTATAAACTGAAGTGCGAGTTCCCAGTGGTTACACTGACGTAAAGCTCCTTGGATAAAGTATTTTGCCTAAAATTAAACCATTAACGAGGAAACCAATGATGGGTTTTTAACTTTTTATTGGTGTGATGGATGTTGAAGAAAATTTATGTTTCCCAGTAGTTCTGTTCTAATGATTGTATATTTTAAACTTTAAACAGCAATGGATGACATGGTTTGGTGGGCATTTAACTCTATTTTTCCATGCATAATTACAGGCAACGCAAATGAAAATTACAAAGTTGACTTGAATATTCAAGCTGATGCTTCAGGAGACGAGGAGGATGATGATATTGACTGGGAGGAAGGTTGAAGAGAATATAGTTCTGTTGCCAAATAGATAGATTGGTACGACTTCCTCTTCATCTTTAACTTGCGTTCTTTCGGCCTTTTTAGCTTCCAGCTGTGTAATGTTTTTCGCAGATTCATTACAGACCGTGTTTTCTTGGTCTTTTTGTTTGCTATTTTTCCTTGTAGTCGTTCAAATAGGTTGCCAATGTACGGCAATGTTGTCACTCAATAGATGTATAAAAAACTCACACAATGGCATGTTTAATGACCAAATATTTATCGAGATTATCACCCTCTTTGTACTGTTCATGTTCTTTACTTTAGGGGTTCATTCTTGAGACATTGCTTCCAACGTCCAAGAAAAGGATTACTGAAACACAAAATCCAGTTGTTTTCTCTGACAAAACAAAGGAAATTTGGGAATACGGTCAACAAAATCATGGGGCTATCTTTTATTACGTTGAGCTTTATTATTGGACAGTCGCAACCAGGTGTGAAATTTAACCGGAAAATCAGACCGGACTGGCCTGAACCGGTGGAACCGGTTCCCTTAGTTCCAAAACCGGTTGGTACTGATCTGGTTTCGGTTTTATGCTTTTTAAGACTGGACCAGACTGGTCTTGTTGGTTATTTTATATATTTTAAATTAACTTTTTTAATATTATATATAATATATATAATTATATAAATGATAATTATAGAGATTAATTGATCTTTCCGTTTACGAGTTGAAACATTATATTATTTTCTTCAATTATTGAGTCAATTTATTCACCAGCTAGCATAAAAAACCACGCCTTGATGTTGGTAGCAATGTGTTATATTATATGAAATTCAAACCGTTGGTAAAGGATTACTTCTATATAACTTGCTTCAATACTTTAAAATCTCTTTAGATTAAAGCATATTATTACTTTAATGGCAATACTATCAATCTCTCAAACTTCTATTGCTAGAGATTGCATATGTTTGGTAACATTCTATTTCTTTGAAACGTAGGAAGCAGTCTACTATATATGTTCCTCTACAGAAGCTTGATAAATATAGGTCAATGGCTTCAACTACGTACATGTGAATTGATCTAGCTACAATATTTGATAAAAATATGGTGTTCATCATTAACAACCTATATCTAGTTTTTGTCACAACATGAAGATGATGCATATTGTACACTACAACACAATTTGTCTTTTGTGATAGAGGAAGCTGTCACAAAAAATAACCAAAACGTCACTAAAGACATTTGGTGATGGTTTGAAACCATCACCACGACCGTCACTTAATGTGCATCACAGAAAAAAATTGGTAACGGTTTATTGTTGAATTGTCACTAAAAATATTTTTAGTGATGGTTGGAAGTGTTCCATTTGGTGTAACGTTCTAACGTTAACCCGACTAATTGGCATTCGAATGATAGAAGTTGACGTTTGTTAATTATAGTTCGAACGTATCATATTTACGTTCGAACGTTAACTGCAATAAATGTTCGAATTTTTGTTTTAATGTTAATGGACTAATATTCGAATGTAACGAGTATAACGTTCAAACGTTAGTTTGAATGTTAACAAATAGGTGTTCGAAGGCAAGTGGTACATTCGGAGGTTTGTTTAAACATTTGAACATTTTGTTCGTTTGAGGGTGAGTACGTTTGAACGTTATGTTATAATTTTGTATAATTACGTTAGAACATTGGTTCGAATGTGAACACACTTGAACTAATGTTTGAATGTTTTTTATTTACATTCGAACGTACAGATCAAAAATACTAATTTCATAAAATTAAAAAACATATGAATTGTATCATATTACACACCATTATTTAACAACTAACAATGTCTTATAAAGTTTTAAAATTAGATATTAAAAGTTATATACATTGATAAAATTGCTAACATGTATAATTCTTTCATCGCCCATCGCGATCCTGTTGCAATGATATAACACGCTCCATTTGCACCATCATCTCTCGCTGCACTTGCTCTTGGACTTCACTGCGTATTCTTTCCTCCTGGTGTCTCTGTTGGTCCTACAAACTCGTCTCTAAATGAGACTGTTGCTCTAAGAGAGACTCTAACTCTTGCTGTCTTGGCCTCATATATTTGTTCTTGCACCGTGCAGCTTCTAAATCTTTGGTAAGATTATTAATTTTTGAAGTTGATGAGGTTGAGGAGGATGAACCATAATGCTTGAAAGATCGTCCCAAACCTCTTGCCATACTAGAGGTGGGCCCGAGCACTTGCGTGAATATATCTATGTCACTAGGTGTCGACTGGCTGTCGTTCTCTTGCGTGTTAACTTGATCTTCAGAAGCGGATTCCTCGGGTGGGGAGTTCTCAATGGGTTCGGGACTTGGATTTGGTGGATGAGGCACATTTCTTCGTTGTCGTTTTGGCGGCATCCTTGAAAATGATTAATTATATCAAAAAAAATTAATTAGAAGAAATTATGGAAGGTAAATATTCTAAAGTCACTTATATGAATAAAATATTTAGTACTTTTATTCTTCATCTTCGGATGTATTTTCTATACTTGTTTCAGAATCTCCCTCAATAACATCTTCGTCATCATCAACAACCTCTTCTTCATCCTCCTTATCCACTTTCTCCATGGATTCTTCTTCTTCGTCTTCTTCTTTTTCCTCACTTACTTGAATTGAATAATCATTTAATACGAATAGGTCGAGATGGACGGGTGAGACATCATCTCTACATAAGGGGAGCAACTCGAGTGCACCGAGGTCAACAAACAAGTTAATACTCTCTCCATCTTCCTGGTAGGTCTCTATAATAGGAGTGTCATCTTCATCTCTACTATTCTTGTAATCTGTACTCGTTCCTGTTTCATATATATTAACAGTAAAATATTAATACTATTATATAGTCTAATATATTATAGCTATACTAATATATAAGTTTATAGCTAATACTAATAGTCTAATATACACTATAATTATACTTGTACAATATAGTTATACTAAATCACTATAAGTTTATAACTAATACTAATATATAAACTATACTCATAGTATAATATTAATACTATTATATAGTCTAATATATTATATAGCTATAACTAATACTAATATATATACCGATACTAATAATCTAAATTATATTATTACTATATAATTACTATACTATATAGTAATACTATATATTAGTATATTAGTATTATATAGTATATAATAATATTAATATTAGACAACTAACCGAGAATTAGAGTTTGCTAATGGCCAAAACGGCATAATTAATAAAAATAACAATAATAATTTTATGAATATAATAATAATATCACATATTTATGCTAAATCACTTGATGTGTTTGATGTAATGTTATTTTAGACAATTTATTAAGAACATAATATATTCTTAAAATCTAATATCAATTATTGGGAATTAATTTTTATATTTTTAACAAATTTGAAATTACTAAAAAAGTGAATGTTGTTACTAATATTATTACTTATAGTTAATAAAAAAAAATAATAGTTTCATTAATATTTAATGCCATTACTTTATACTTTAATAATTTATCCAACATTATTAACACTATTTCAGAAGTTTTAAAATTCTTAATAAATTGCTTTATTTAAAATTACTAATATGATGTCCACATTTAGAAATAAAACATTATATATTTAATTAAAGAGGAACAAATTAATATGTAACATAGACATTTGGCTATAATTAATAAAACTAACACCAACAATATACTATATATAGTATATAGCATTATATATAGTGTATATATAATACTATATATAGTATAGAATATAAATATAATATATATATATATATATATAATACACTATATCCTATATATACAGAAAAAATTATAATATATACTATAAAATATAATATTTTATATTATATATTAACTATATATAATATACGTTATATATATAACATACTATATAATACATTATATATATAATACACTATATATATACTATATACTATATATATATACACACTATACTATACTATATATATTATAATATAATATTAGATATAGTATGCTATATGTTATAGTATACATTATAATATATAACATATATTAATAATATAATATATTACTAATATATTTTTGAAAATTCAATCGCAAAACGTTCAAACGTGATTTAGACGTTTGAACGTTTTGTGCATATAAGGCCAAAACTGAAACGAGAAACGTCACTTTCAGGCCCTAACTGTTATCTCTCCACTGTTGCACGCCGCCACTACACCGTCGCTGCCACTGTCAAACCCCACCACAACTGTCGTAGAAAGGTAGACATCTCTCTTTTGTCCTCTTACAAGAGTTTTTTTTTTTTAGTAGGATTTTGTGTAAACCGAACGTTAGTGGTGGCCGAATTTTTAACTCTATTTTTCGCCCACCACGGGTTGCCATTTGTTAAATGGTCACTGTAGAAAAGTTTCTTGAAGTGATACTTCATTTCTATGGTGGCATTTGACCACTTAGAACTGTAGTACATGATTTTCAAGAATGGTTGAGTCAACTAGCCATTCTGTGTCGTAATGTTCGAATGTACGACGTTTCTATTATATAGTCGTTATGCCTACCACGTTTGAATGTATATTTTGTATATTCGAACATTACTTTTTGTAGCATTTAAATTCGAACGTTGAATGTTAACGTTCGAACGTACTACTTTTTAATTTATTCGCTGTTTTGCCTTCCACGTTCGAACGTGTATATTTTAGATTCGAATGTAAATCTTTATGTTCGAACGTAAAACATTACGTTCGTAAAAGGCATAACATTTGTTCATTGCAAAATGGTCTTGAGGCTTCTTACAATCGAAACCGAGCTCGTCTATTGACCTTAGGGGTAAGAATTAAAGATCATAGTAACTCTCCCTACATTGTCACCCTCTATGAAATAGTGTCACCCACATAGAAATTGGAGTTCACTGTCTAGCAAGTGAATTAATATCAGCCACTACATTATCTTGAAACATTGTTCTATAGAGACATGTTTAAAAACAAATGGTGCATTCAATATATTACCAATCCTTCGCTTGTCAGTACAAGTACACATAACTTAATAGAACATTTGTATAAGCAGAATCTAACATATAAGATGAACTCAAAAAGAAAATGATCGACTGCAACGCTGCTTTACTCGTGCTTTCATTGGTATATATATTGTTCATGTCGGGTCAAAAGAGAGAGTCAAAGGTACAAGAATTAAAGGAGGAATTGCAAGGATTAATCTAGAATATAAGATGAACTTTCTAATGTTTTATCTAGGCATATATCTATTACATCATTGCTAAATTTAAATTCTATTGACATAACATTATTGCTCATGAATGAACAGTTTATTTTTCTTAAAAATATGAAGTATTGATCTTAGTACTAATGATTGAAATACTATTCCGATCAACGAGTCTCAACAATGACCTCGACTTCAACTTCGGAATCCTGGCTAACATAATATGCAGATAGCGGATGATCATCTTCCATTTCTTTAGAAAGACGACGGATGGTGATTCTCTCAGCAAGAATGCCCCAACGCCTTTCTATTTTCCTCCTCAAATCAGCCACCTTCTGTGTTTCTCTCACACTAATGTTATCCTCTTTCATAGACGATTTCACTAAAATATTGAACTTTTGTTGTCCATACAGAGGTGTGACAACCAAAACAATCATTGCCAGTTGCTGGAAGCCATAAGATTCAACGGAGCGTTCATTTTCCAGCATGATGCGCTCAAAGAAGAGGGTTTGCCTGGCAACATCCACGTGCAAAAGCTCATTAATCCTCTCCTTCAATTCAAGAATAGTTTCAGAAGATGGCATTTCAATCTCGGGTATTAGCTCACCTCCAGTGATTCTGAAGAGCACCATGACAATTATTTTGACAAAAGATGAAATGAAATACCACTTTATAAATATTACTGCAATTAAGTTCTTTTTGTGTTTTTTTTACAACTCTAGTTTCATATGTTGGAGTTCTCCCAATTAGTTTTGCCAGTTCATGTATAGTATGAAAACCATTGCTGGAAGGTAGAATAGTAAGAATTACATGTCTGGCTCACTCCATATACGTTTTCCTACCAGGAATATGATTCTCATTTCCGAGCTTTTTGTTATGAATCGGGATTGAGGTGGTGCAATATTCTAGAAAAAAAAAAAAAGAAATATTCACAAATATTTAAACATATATAACTCAGGTAAGCCGTCCATGACTATGTGCTAATCTATGTGCTAATACAAACAATTAATTTAAGCAGCAGTAGCATACCCTTGCCCATTGGGACGCTCCAATGGAAGACCTAAAAGAACTAGTCAGTGATACAATTGGAGTCTCATTGGAACCTTATAAAGAACAAGAACTTCTCATTCTCAAGTAATGTAGAATCTCATACTACCCTTATATCCTTATCATATGGGATATCACAAGTGTTTTTTTATAAGGTTTCAATGAGACTCTAATTGTATCATTGACTAGTCTTTTTGGAATATAGGCCATGTGGTTTGGGCCTTCCATTGAGGTATTACAAATGGTATCAGAACCAATTTGTAACGCCCCAATAGAAGGCCCAAACTACATGACCTATATTTCAAAAGTACTAGTCAATGATACAATTGGAGCCCTATTGAAACCTTATAAAGAGTAAGAACTTCTCATTCCTAAGCAATGTGAGATCACATACACCATCTACCCTTATCCTTATCATATGAGGTATCAACATCCCATAACGAGTAACATACAACATTTTTTACGACTGTTTTTACAACTATGTTTTTGAATGAATTGCGGTTGTATAAAATTTTAAATTTCAAATATCAAGGTTTTGGTATTTTTGATAAAATGAAACTATCTATTTGTTGCTTGTTAAGTAGGTTATAAAACACTTGCAGATGAAGCCTTTGAAATATATAGTGATAGTATGGTTGCTTTAGCATATACAAAGGAAATACCATGACAAAACCAAAGACATTGACATTCAATTTCACTACATGTATTAAGGATGTTGTGAAAGGTGAGGTGATCCTATAATATATCTCTGCTAACAAGATGATAGCTCAACCTCTTACCAAGGCTACTAGTAGAATTATTTTTCAGACTCATGTTAGGAGTTTGGGTATTCATTAGATTTGATATATATTTGATTAAGGATACCTTATTGACTTGTTGCATATTTGACATTATTAGTATCTATTACATCGGTGAGATTATTGTTTTTATGTCATATAATGAGTTAATTAATACCAAGTGAAAAGATGCCACTAGGCCAAGACCTTAGCGCTTGAGTAGTGAGCAAGATGAGAGAAAATAATTACTTTAGTGTTTGGAAAGCAAGCAAACAAATATCTTGATGATTTTGGAGCATTCAAGATAATTTTAAAGAAAACTTGATTAATTAATAGATGGTCTTTTCCTATGCCCTTGAACATAGAACTATGTCATGAAATGTAAACTTGATGTTGCTACTTTAACATGCTATCTCAAAGCTACAATTAATACAATCTTGCACATCATATCTTGGGAATCAATCAGGTCTAATTAAATTGACATGAGTATTTAGAGAATATTATTTTCATTCTTAATTTTTATTTTATGATTCATAGTCTAGCGATTATATCGTTTTGATTTGATATAATCATAAACATATTATATAATATGAGATCAATAACTTATTTGAGTTATAAACTCATGATGGATTAAAGATCATTGATTTAGTGCGATCAAATAGTCTAGGGCATGGATGAGATGTTATAAGTAATGAACTATGTTCGTAAGATGATGACTTAATGTACTCTTCATACCCCTTTGCCTTCTCGTCAAGTTGCATGCTTCATTTTATGTATTAAGGAATAATTGGTTGAGAGATCAGGAGGATATATTTTATGGATGTGATACCCATTGCGGACAAGTGTGGGATGCTAGTAAATGAGTTGTCCATGACTCATGCAATGTCCATATGAGTAGAAAAGTTACCATAAGTCAAACAACTCCTCACCATTAACTACACCAATTAATTAACTCATGAGTTAGTCATTCCGCGCCCACAAGTAGTTAATAAACTTCTAGGGAAGTAAATTAACTACTAATCAGGAGACTCTTAAAAGGAGTCTACATATGTTAATTAAAAAGAAAAAGAGAGAGAGAGAGGGGTAAACATACAAACAGAAAACTCTTTCCTCTCTCTACAATTTCATAGAGCAACTTTCTTAGGTTATTGATTTTGAATTTTAGAGTTATTTGGGAGACTTTAGCAGCCTCCTAAACAATGTAGAGATGCAATTTTAATGTCTTAACTGGATTGTAAGACAATCAAAGTTTTGGATTTGGGGGAATTCCACTTTGCTTGAGGTAATTCGAATTAAACAATTTTAATAAACTAAATTATGGTATTAAATGTAATATTATTATTCTAAACTTATGAAACACAATATGAGAATATTTCATCACGTTTTAAAAAAAAAAAAAATCAAAGGCAAGAGAACTCTTTTGAAGAAATGATTATAAGATATACAAAAATAAAAGATGAAAAAGCCAATAAAAAAAAAAAAAAAAAAGTGAAGGAATGGTAAAAAATTTTAAAAGATAAAAGACAGAAAATAGAATGTGAGATTCTAGACAGAGTAAAACGGCGAAGAGATAATAGAAAACTGCGTTGCCACTTTTCCTTTATTTATTGGCTTTCACTTTTATTTTTATTTTCTATGCTAATGTATACTTTTTGTCCAAAAAAAAAAAAAAAAATTCTCTTGCTATCTCTCACTCAATATGTTCGTGATTTTCACTTTTTTTTTTTTTTTTTTTAAATTTTAAAGAACATCAATTTTGATTTTCGGAGGACTTATTTAGGATGGGGGCGTAGGGAAACTCCTTTAGTGTTAGGCCACCCACCACCACCACCACCACCGGCCATGCTAATCCTCAATTGTTTACTTATAGACACAGTTTTCCTCTTAATTGAGTTGCAATCTATTTAAAAAAATTTCATGGGAAATCCTATTTGTTATATCGAAGGAGATGATCAACATGTTGCTTACTAAACCCTGGAGATTTCTCTCCATTCAATTAGATAAATGGCACCATCGCTCTAACCAAACTCTAGAAAGCCTCTATTTTTAACATTCTACTCTCCTTTCTCTGTTTTTGCTTTCTCCTACAATATTAAATCCTTAAATGATTCATCTTCCACGTCTAAAACAACCTCAGTTTTTTCCGTTTTCATTAATTTGCTATAGAGATTTGGAAGCAATGTTTGTTTGGAGAGGATATAACTATTTCTCGCCCTTTTTTATTTTCAAAATAATGAAAAATTCAACTTGACGAGGCAGATGTCACTTATATAAATATGTTTTCTATAGATGAAGAGAGAGTTTGTATTTTTTCTTGACACTTGAAGGACAACTTGCGGGCATGGAGCACCCTAGCTTGAAGCCCACCTACTTGCAAAGCGCTAGGCTGATGAAACGAGGTCCAACTCATCATAACAAGCATATGCAAACACTAGATACTTGAGGTATTTTTGGACCAACATTGCATGATGGATAATCTAAAAGTGGAGATTGATGAATATGAAGAGCAAGTCATTCCTTTATCACCAAGTGAGCACCACAGAGAGCAAAAGTCCTCCTCACCCAGGCAAGCACTGTGAAAGCAAAAGTGCTTTTCACCTCAACAAGCATTGTGGAAAGGAAAAGTGTTTGCCCCTAGGCGAGCATCAGAAGAACAAATGTCGCCCTTTGTAGAGTACCACTAAAAGTCAAAGTACTTGCAACTAGATGAGCATTGTGGAAGAGGAAAGCACTCAGCCCCAAGGAGCACCATAAAGAGTAAAAGTACCAACCCTAGGTGACCACCCGGTGAGGATAGCAAGCCATGAATGAGTGTTCATATATATATATATAAATATATATATAAAGTTGAAGTAGCTAGGTCTTCTTGATAGGTATGAACACCCGTTTGCTCTGCTCACGGTGCAAAATCGACCTTCTGAATTCACAGTATTGAGAATACCAAACGCTATTTTGCAAAACTGATTCAATACCCATTCCAAAATGTCTCATGGTTCCATATAGGCAACCATTTACAACCTTGGAAACAAGTCCCACAATAATGAAAAGCACTAACTAATAGAAGAAAACACCCAAACAAGGAAAAGTCTAATAATAACAAATAAAGCAGTAAATGATAATAAAGATCAAATCCCACGCATCAAGCAACGTAGTATGCCAACTTGACATTTGGTTTGCTGGTTCTTGTGCTTCTTCTATGTGATATCATGGACCCTTCAATATTCGTACCATTCGCCCCTCCTGCGAGAATAACCTTGCCCTCAAGGTTAAAGTTTGGAAATTGTTCTTTAATAGTAGAAATAGGCTCCCACGTAGCATCCTCTTCAGGCAATATATTCCAAGGAATCAAAGCCTCCCTTATGCGACCACTCGCACTTTGAACCTAACGTTCACCCAAAACAACATCAGGTTGTAGTAATGGTAAACCTTCATCAACATATGGAGGTAAAGTTGGTTGCACAACCCCATGATCCCCAAGTCGACACTTCAAGAGAGCAACATGAAAAACAGGATGGATTTTTGCATCAGCAGGCAATTGAAGACCGTAAGCAACATTACCAATGCGTTCGAGAATTTGATAAGGGCCAAAGAACTTGCTAGCCAACTTTTGATACGGACGCTCAAGAACAGAGTGTTGGTGATACGACTGTAATTTTAAGTAAACCCAATCTCCTATCGAAAAAACTTCTTCACGTTGACCTTTATCAGCCTGTTGCTTCATCCGATTGAGAGTAATTTCCAAGTTAACTTTGAGTTGGCAAAGAATACCATCTCGAGAAAGCAAAGTACTATCAACCTTAGCTACGACGGTAGATCCAGGAATATATGAATTCAAGATGGGTGGTGGGCGGCCTTATAACGCTTCAAAGGGTGTCATGTGGATGGAACTGTGCAAGGAAGTATTATACGAAAATTCAGCCCAAGCAAGATAAACTTCCCAACGTTTTGGTGTTGCATGGACAAAGCAACGGAGATATTGTTCCAAACACCGATTGACAACTTCGGTCTGGCCATCCGTCTCAGGATGATAAGTCGAGCTGGTGCGCAATGTTGTACCTTGCAATTGGAAGAGCTCTCGCCAAAAATGACTCATGAAAATCCGATCATGATCGCAGACTATGAATGTAGGAATGCCGTGGAGTTTAATGATATTTCTAACAAAAACATCGGCAACATCCCTGGTGCTATAAGGATGGGCAAGAGCAAAAAAATGGGCATACTTTGTGAGGCAGTCAACGACTACAAAAATAGCATCCTTACCGGTTGACTTGGGAAGACCAACTATAAAATCCATGGACACATCAGTCCATACACTCGAAGGAAGACCCAATGGTTCGAGAAGGCTGGCAGGGGAGCAGGTATCATATTTATTACGTTGACAAGAATCACACTGCTGGACATGTAATCGAACGTCTTGTTTAATGCCACACCAATTAAAAAGAAGAGACAAATGTTTATAGGTGCGAAGAAGGCCAGCATGCCTACCCGTTTGGCTGTCATGAAACTCATGGAGAAGAGATTTCTTAAGAGCTGGAGAGTCAGGTACCAAGATTCGACCTGCATGCATAATACACCCATCTTTCAGCACATGGTCCTCTACAGATAATGCATCAACTTTCAACTGCTGCATAATGGGACCCAAAATTGAATCACGTTCGGTGGCAGCCCTTAATTCATGCCAAACTTCCCAAATAGGACCTGAGATAGCAGTTAATTCAGAATCCCACCCACTACGAGATAATGCGTCTGCCGCATTATTTTTTCCTGGTTTATAAATAATCTCATAATCAAATCCTAAAAGTTTAGCAATCCATTTTTGTTGCTCAGGAGTAGTGATGCGCTGCTCAAGAAGATAACGTAAACTCCGTTGGTCAGTGCAAATTTTAAACTTCCTTCCTAACAAGTATGGTCTCCATAACTTAACTGCCTCTAAAATAGCCAACATCTCTTTTTCATACCTAGACCATGCCTTTTTTGCAGGACCAATTGCCTTGCTGAGAAAAGAAATCGGTTTTCCCTTCTGAGAGAGTATCGCGCCTACACCCAATCCAGAAGCATCTGTTTCAATTAGAAATTCTTCCAAAATGTCACACAAACTTCCGATAATATCCAGTAAGGCCGAGAAAACCTTGCAGTGCCGTAACTGTTTTGGGTCATGGCCAATGAGTCATAGCTTCAATTTTTCGTTGATCAACTCTCACCCCCTCCATAGTAATAATATGTCCGAGGTACACAACTTCAGTTTGGCCAAAAATACATTTTGAAGGCTTTATGTAAAAAGAATGTGCAACCAGTATATCCAACGTAACCCGAAGATGTACAAGGTGCCCCGCCCAAGATTTACTATAAATTAAAATTTCATAAAAAAAAACTAAAATAAAGTGACGTAAATGCACCTTAAAGATTGAATTCATAACAGCTTGGAAGGTCGAAGGTGCATTGCACAATCTGAAGGGCATTACCAGATATTCGAAATGGGCATGATGAGTTCGAAATGCCGTTTTGTGAACATTGTCGGAATGAACACGAATTTGGTGGTAGCCTGCTCGTAAGTCAAGTTTGGAAAAATAAGCCGCACCAAACAATTGATCCAACATATCCTTAATGGTCGGGATAGGAAAGCGATCTTTGATAGTCGCCTCATTCAAAGCACGATAATCTGTACAAAATCGCCATGTACCATCCTTTTTTTTTTTTACTAACAAAACTAGTGAAGAAAAAGGACTCGTACTCGGATGAATCAACCCGGTTGCTAACATTTCCTCAACTTGTCGTTCTTTGGAAGTAGGTGTATCGATAAGGGGCCACATTTACAAGAATAGACTCATCCTTCAACAAAATACAATGATCACATTCACACACTGGGGGCAAGGAGTTTGGAATCTCCAAAACTTGGGAATATTCTGTTAACAAATGCGTAATTTCATCGGCAACAACTGGTGTACTAGAATGTTGAAATTCAGATTCACCCTCAATAGCCGTTAAACAAAACATCTCGGCATCCTGTTTCCATTCTTGAAATAAAGAATTGGCATCAACCACCCTAGAAGGCCCAACTGATTTGACCTTAATAAGATATTGCTGATTCTCCACTTCAAATTGCATAGACCGCTATGCATAATTATGCCCCACATATCCCAACCCTTCAAGCCGCTGTTAACCCAAGACGAGATCCAAACCCTTGATAGGAAGTCCAAATAAAGTAGTTTCAAAATTGAATCCTTGGATTGAAATGGGGACCTTATCATATCTCGCATGACACTCTAATTTTTCGCCACTAGCAATACAAACACAAAATGGAGTAATAGGAGTAACCCCCAGATTTAATCGATTAACCACCGATTGGTTGATAAAATTATGGCTTGAACCACTATCGATCAACGCATTAAGTTGTTGGTGATGTATCACAGCTCAGACCCGCATGGTACGATTACCCAAACTTCCCGACAGAGCATGCAGAGACATAAGGGGATCGGTTGGAGAATTGATAGCCTCCAAGTCGTTTTCCTTTGCATCTTCCAGTGCCATCTGAACTTCGGCCTCAATCAAACATGTCTGAGCTTGACACTTATGACCAGGGGTGAATTTTTCATCACAATTAAAACAAAGATTCTTCTCACGCTTCAATCTCATCTCCTCAAATGATAAGCGCTTCACTACTGATGCTGGCTTTATAGTAACTGGCACAGCATTGGGAGTAGTTAAAGTTGTAGACACCGTAGTACGATTGATGGAGCGAAAATTTCCCATAGCTCATTTAGTTCGTTGCAACTTCTCATCTTGACGTTTGGCCAAATCAATGGCCCTTTGTAAACTCTTTGGTCGAAACATGCGCACCTCCATTGCAATTTCATCCTTCAACCCCCCCCCCCCCCCCCCCAATAAAAGCACCAAGAAGAGTTTTCTTTGGCCACCCCGTCACTCGATTAGCCAACTTTTCAAACTCTTGCAAATAAGCCCGAAAGGAACCTGTTTGTGAAATCTTACTAAGTGCTTCGTCATAATCCTCAAAATCCATTGGACCAAAACGACGGAGGATTCCTTTTTCAAACTAATGCCATGAGATGGTCTTCCCATGATGGGAATGGGTGTACCATTGCCACCATTGATTTGCCTCACCTTCTAAGTGAAAAGAAGCTAACACCACCTTCTTCTTACTTTGAATCTCTTGAGTAGAAAAATACTGCTTCGCACGATTGAGCCAAACAGTGGGATCTTCACCTACAAATCGTGGAAAATCAAGTTTCACCTGAGAATGCAATTGCAAGGTATGAGTCTTCTCTTTCTCCCTGGTCTTATCACCCTCTGAACCTGTATCAGACGCTTGAGAGGAAAAAGACATTTCACTCTCACCCTTAACAAAATCAATGGGCTCAGAATCCTCTGAACTCAAAGACGACAATTGCAACTTTCTAGGAGACTTACGAGGAGATCCCTTACGATGACGATGTTTATCCTGACTCGATGAACGAGTGTTGGATTTAGCCAACTCCTGAAGAATGGATTGATTAGTTACACTCATTTCTTGCATAGTGTGACGTAAATCGGAAACAAATCCTTCAAGTTGCTCCAAACGAGCCTTGTTGGTTTTTGCAGGATCTGCCATTGACAACGGAAAAGAGTGAATTGTAGTGCTCTGATACCAATTGATAGGTATGAACACCTGTTTGCTCTTCTCACAGTGCATAATCGACCTTCTCAATTCACGGTATTGAGAATACCAAACGCTATTTTGCAAAACTGGTTAAATTCCCATTCCAAAATGTCTCATGGTTCCATATAGGCAACCATTTACAACCTCGGAAACAAGTCCCATAATAATGAAAAGCATTAACCAATAGACGAAAACACCCAAACAAGGAAAAGTCTAATAATAACAAATAAAACAGTAAATGATAATAAAGATCAAATCCCACGCATCAAGCAACGTAGTCTACCAACTTGACATTTGGTTTGCTGGTTCTTGTGCTTCTTCTACGTGATATCATGGACCCTTCAATATTCGTATCACTTCTTCTCTATTTGTAAATGGTTAGCCTATTTCATTATAGGCCCAAATGCTTATCCCAGTCAACAAATGCATGATAAGCCTTAAAGTACATTTAGGGTCCAAAACTCTCCAACTTAGATGAAGAGATTCTATACCAATAGCCTAGTCCATTAACAATACACTGACAGGGTATGATACAGACTGAAGCACTCACAACCACGAGACTTTGGTAAAGATCTAGTGGAGATAGAATGGTCCCTTGTTAAAATATCAATAATCTCGAGAGTCACAAAAGTTGCACACAACAACGTATGGTATTCTAAGACATTCTGTCACAATATCATTGGCAAAAAAGGTTTCGATGTACTTAAAAGTTATGAACAATACACCGATAAGGTGATGATATAAAACCAAACTATCATGACCCCATGACAGAGGCAAATGCCACGTAGAGATTAAAACAAATTGCCCATAATCACAATATGCATCCACTTGCTTGATACAACAAAACACTTGGAAAATCCATTAGTCTCAAGCTCTAAGAAAAATTACCTTCGGTTAATGGGTCAACCAATTTAAGGCTGTAGATCTAGACCAAATGTTTTGTCAGTCTTGTCCAAAGTAAGGGTATCAGGGCAGATATATATCTGGCCAGATTGTAATAGGGCTTATAGAATGATATTCTATCCGCCACCACTCATGTGTGTATAGCGAGTTGGGTATATAGATACCAGGTATCCGCAACCTAATTTTTTATTTTTAAAAGAATAAACTTGTTATGATTCCAATTAAACAGCCGCATCGTTTTGAAGGCCAATAAAGGAAGTTGAACTACGAGTTGTCTACAACTTGTTGTTTACATCAATAGTTGTGTCGTTATGTGCAATTTGTTATTTCCATTCATTTTTACATTCCACGTGTTGCATTTTCATTAGTTCTGTTAGTCATGGGCTGCCTCCATATGTAAGCCAGAAATAGCACTATGTGAGCCATCTGGAAAATATTATGAACAATTGTCATTTTCATTTAGGAGGTTTGGGAACTCTCGAAGTATTCTTGTAGCAATACAAGTTTGTGATTTTCTCTTTTCCATTTCAGCAAACAACTTGCTTGCACATTGTTCTTTCCACCACAACGATCCTCTATCACCATTCCCATCTCCTTTCCCTTGATACAAACAGCAAACCACAACCAGGTTCATTACAATTGGTATCCAGAGCCACTGATTCTTCATGGGTGTGGTACGATTAAATAAAAAAAAATTGTTATTGTTGGAAAAGATTTTGGAGAAATTAGAGCATATGAGTGAAATATGCGATAGAATAGAGTAAAATTGTAAGTGGATGCAATTATCTCTCGCGGACGAAGAAAAGGCAGCAGCGGTGGAGGAGTGGATCGCGATGTCCACACAAGTTGTTCCCAAAGAAATTCCTCTCCCTTCACTTCCCTTAAATTCCTCCCCCTCACCACAAAAATCCAGTCTGACTATATTACTACCTGCAAATCTCTCTCACTCTCATTTCTCTACATCGTCCCTAAGTATCTCTGTCTCTCCCCTCACCTCACTCATGGTCAAATCGAGAACATTTTAGTAGTGGAATTTGTAAGGAGGTTTGGGAGCTCTCGAAGTACTCCCATAGCAATCCAATATCTCTTTTGCATTTCATCAAACAACTTGTGGGGTTAGTCCTTTAGGCTCATTAAACACCTCCATTGGATCGTCATATGCTGTAACAGCCCACAAGAAATTCACTGGTAGAATTTCTTTTGACCTTAGGAACCTCATGAAAACCCATACGTTTTTACGAATCGACCAATCGCTCAGGTTTTAGTCTGTCATCATAATCAGTGTTATCACTCACTATGGTGCTAGATTTACGAGTTTAATTATTTGAGGTAGTTAGAAGTGTCAGAATGCATTATGGACTACACCATTAGACTCAGTGGATTATTTAGGATTTTATGGCGCAATAGCCTATTTTCATAATTCCGGACGAAATGTCTGTTGGAAATTGTGAAATTATTTTTAGGGGCACTTCGGGGTTGAATTTCGGTAAACGATTTTCACTATAGGTTAATATGAATACTTATAATTTTTCAGTACTAAGTTTATTATGCAATTTTTTTGGAGTGAATAGTAACCTCGATAAGCGCACCTAGTGCAGTGTTTTTAAAATCGTAGTGTGGAATGTCCAAATTAGGTTAGAGAAGTTTTATTTGGACACTCGGCAAGATCTTAGCCACACATAGTGAATAATATTAGACACTTGGTACAAAGAGAAACCTTTATATAGATTTGTGAAGCAAATCAAGGTGTGAGATTATGCCGCCTAAGCAAAACCTTGTTTCATCTGTTCAACCAAATTGTGCCAGACCAAAGAGGGTTTCAACCCTAGCAAAACCCTAAATAGTTGGAATCCAATTGTAACCCAAAAAAAAAAAAAAATTGATTGAAACCAAAACCCTAAACGGTTTCCCCAAAACCTAAGTTGGCCTTCAAACCCTTTTTTAATCCGATTCTAACTTTGTGTTTAATCACTTGATTAAATCACTTCCACATGCTATTAATTATCAAATCATTGTCATGACATCATTATCCAACCTTTTAAACATTGGAAATTTGATTGGGCCAAGAAAAATTAGTTTTGGGCTTGATAGCATCTCAAACCCGAACCAAACCCCCTTTAAACCCCAAATTGAAGCCCACTTGGTTAGGGCCCACCAAGGCCCACGAAATTGGCCACCTTGGCAAAGCTTCTTGGAGAGGTTTCCTCCCCCACTTGGAAGACCATCCACTGCCATTGGCTGCACCTAATAGTGCCTTGATGTGAAGGAGAAATCCACTCCATCAACCTCCATCTCTCACAGCTGCTGCAGGCAGTCCATGCCTCTCACTATTCTCCACTTTATGTCACATAGCCAACTCCGATCAAGGGTCTTTCAAGTCCATAACTTCCCCTTCCAGGAGTCTAAAGTCGTGCAAGACATACTTCTCTCCATTTCATCACTTCTTTCCCCCATTCTTAGAGAGAAACCCAAAAGCGCTCTCTCGGGTAGATTTCTGTGTATTTTTGCGTGGCCATTTTTGACTCTTTGTAAGTATTTTCGCATGATTATTCCTTCATATAAGTTGTTCGTATTTGAGTCTAGTATCCGTAAATATCTTATTCGTCTCAATCCATGCTCATTTGATTAGTCAAAAGTATTTTTAACCATGGAAAGGTCATTCCGGGCTTGAAACTGGAGAGTATGATATGTTTTGGAATTTTTGACCAAGCTAATGGACATATCTTGGTCCGAAAATTTTATGGCATATTGTTAACATGTGTTTATGAATGTTTATTGAGGTTTTATTGCATGACTAAAGCTTTTGATGATAGATTTTCTTAGATTTAGAAACTTGAAAACTGGAGGTGGGAAAACCGTTTTTGTTTTGAGAAAGTTTAAATATTTCGTGGTATAATCTTATTCCAAAGGCTTTGATATTTTTATATGATGATCCTAAGCCTCTTATATACATGTTAGGATGTTATTTCGAAGATATTTAGTATTATTTTTAAAGATATGATTTTTCTATGCAAGAGGATTTCGGTTTGGCCTAAGATTTGATGTTTTTTGGGTTAGATCCATGTTTTGTTGAATTTTAGCCATGTGATTTTAAGTTTGATGGTTAGATCTTCTTTAGGACACATTGCTAGACCATGTGATGTTTTAGTTTGAAGATCACATGTCTTTAAGCCATGGATCAAGAGATTGATCAAATGTAGTTGAGAGAAAAGTTTCTGTTTTGGACTATGTTTAAAACCAAAAACTCCAAGTGTTGTTTTGTGATTTTTGGTGACTTTTGTTTGATGATTTAAAGCATGGTTGATCTTAGAATGATGTTATGAATATGTTAGAGGTAAGATTTGATTTTTTGGAATTCTTGGAGATGTTTTTATTAAGGTCAAAACTTGTGATTTAAAGGGCTTACTTTTTGTTAAAAAGTTTGGGTCTTTTTACAAAAAGTTTGGTTTTGATGAATAGATTTTTCCTAATGGATATTTTAAGTGTGTTTTGAACTTAGGATAGGAAGATCTTTGTTACAAAATTTTGGTTTAATCATGAGTTTTGAATTTTGAAAGAATTGAACCAAAATCAAGAGAAATGACCTATGTAGGTTTCGGCAATAGTGAGTTTTTCATAGTTGTGAATGGTTTTAAATTTTTCTGAGTTGATGTTTGAGTTTAGGACAAAAGTTACCTGAGGAATGTAAATTTTGGTAAATTTTGGAGTTAGGATGTGAAATCCTTAAGTTAGGGGTAAAATAGTCATTTTCCCACATGTAGAGGGTAAAATGGTAATTTTACTCTAAGTTGCCTCTTTTCAAATTTCTAATTGTTAGTAATTAATTTCTAACTTTTAGAATACCCTCTTACAGTTCCTCGTGTTTCGCACTTATTCTCGTAGAACGCGACTATCGAGGTAAGTTAGCTTTTAACTTACTATCAGTTTAATGTGTATGAGTGATAAGTAAAGGGAACTAAAGTGTATGTATGCATGTTATCATATGTTCCATGCCAAGTCATTACGTCTTTATCTGTTATGCAGAATTTATTCTATCACGAATTATTCATCTGTTACACAAGATATTCTGTCACGTATTTCTATACATTGCTATGCATTGCAAGTATGTCATGTTAAGTTAAGTATGCCATCTGTTACATGTATTTCATGTCACGTAATATTCACTGTCATATGTTGTGCTATGTTACGGAATATTGTCTGTTATATATTATGTCATGTTACGAAATAATATCTGTTACATGTATGTCATGTTATAAAATATTTTCTGTTACAAGTAAGTCTCAAAGTAAGTCATGTATGTCATCTTATGTTCACGTCACGTTACGCTACGTCAGGACTTCTGTCTTTTCATATTCATGTCATTCCGTCTCGAATACAGTTTGTGTATCTCGAGAACAGTCTTGTTAAGTTATTCATATCAATCACGACCCTAAGTGTTAGGATGGGGTAATATCCTAGTGAAACTCCTTTGTTCACGTTGGAGTGTCTAAATAGGTGTGAAATTCCTTTGGTTGACGAAGTACAGTCAACAAGTTGCAAATGGGGCCTAATTAGCTGGTCACCGGAGTGCGCCAGGCACTAACACCTATGAAGCCAAACTTTATTTTACGTGTGTCCACAGCAAGTGTGGCATAAACAATTCATGGGGCCACAACAACTGTGGAGTATACACTACGTGAGACATAGCAATTGTGACACGTAGGATACGTGGGGCCACAACAACTGTGGAGTACGTATTAACGCACTCACAGCTGGTATAGACACTTGTGTTGTGATGCGGTAATCGGCAGGGACACACGGCATAAGGGGACCTGTGTAGCACCCGTATGGTCACTTTAATGATTAAGTCTACTGAATAAGATTCCAAGTTCATGTATTTCATGTTTAAATCATGTTTCACGTTATGTTATGTTCAAGTTTACGTTCATGTCAAGTTTCAAGTTTATGTCACGTCAAGCTAAGTTTCAGTTTCAGTTCAAGTTATGTTAGCTCATGCCATGTTATGTCAAGTCATGCTATGCTTATTATTTCATACCATGCTATGTCAAGATATGTTATGTTTACTATTGACTTTGATTGTGCATTTATGCCTTTATTGCCATGCATGCATCATTAACCTGTGTGAAGGTTTTTTGTTAACTTGCTGAGATTTGTAATCAAATCTCACTGTGGTAGTCCCAACTACCATTCCCCCCAAATGGTAGATCTTGTTACAGGATCTGAAGGAGAACTGGGGATCGACCAGCTAGAAACGGTCGACTAAGCAACGATGCGACTTAGATGTAGTTGCCCTAGATTACTACTTGTATTTTGTGGAGTTAAATCTCCAGCACTCTTTTGTTCACAATCATTTTGGACTAGTATTGTGATCTCGATTGTTAGTATGTCTTTATGTATGAAGTATGTTTTAAGTATTTGAGATATCCTAAGTTTGGTGCATGGTATTGCCAAAAGAAAAAAAAAAAAATTTATCCACTGCGAATATTGCATAATGCTAGACGCATGTTAGGAACATTGCATCTTATATGTTATGAACGGGGGCAGGTAACCTTGTGTTGCATATCCCGACGCTTCAGATGTCCGTCCGATCCCAAGCGGAATCTATGGGCGTCACATATGCCATGGGACCAAAGCATGGACTAAACCACCATCTGTAGCCTCTTGGAACCAGACAAGAGCCTCTCATTCCATGTGGTAAGATGCCATCAACAAACGATGAGGGAGTGGGGTTTGGTGGAAATCAAAGTAGTGGTTGGCTTTAAAAAGCCAAGCAGCTGGGTTGGACCATTGGAAATGAGGAAATTCCAGTTTACACCTCTGGAATTGAATCTTCTTGGTTCCTGATTTTCAAATTCCAATTGGAATTGATGGTGTGGGGGTGGTGGTGGAAGAAGAAGGGGAGTATGGTTGTTTTGTTGGGTGAGAAAGGTTCGTAGCATGTCCTTAATTTCCTGGACATCAGCCTTGACCTCACTGACCTCATTGAGTTCCTATTTAGTCTGGTCCATCTGAACCTGTAGAGTATCAATTTGTTGCCGCTATTGATGTTTAGAACGGGTGTTGTCAGCCATGGTGTAATGTGATAGATTTTGGTAGAATTTGTGGTTTGGTGGTTGTTTGGATGTGAAATGGTGGTTGTTTATATGGAATTTGGTGGTTGTTTATGTGTGAAATGGTGGTTGTTTATATGGAATTTGGTGGCTGCTTGGTTGTAATGTGGTGGCAGTTTGGATGTGATGTTCTGGGTAGGACCATATGGCTACTGGAGATTGGCTCAACTGAAGATTGGTATTGCGTTGGAACACGAAGGAGCAGTGTTAGATCCGAGTGGTGAGAGGAAGGGCATGGTTACGGTTGAAACATGGTCGTTCTGGAGTATGAACACAATGGGGTCGGAGTTGTTTGATGAAAGGTGGGAAGAAGCCTTTGCTGATTGGAACTCAATAAATTCTAAGTATTGGAAGTGGGTTGACAAAGCTATAACAATTGAAGATATTTTAGAGACACATTTTAATTTCTTTATGGTTTATGAGATGAAACTTAAGGTTGACCTCACAGAAAATGTGGAGAAATAGGAATTTATCTTTGATATAGTGCTAAACGAGGAGGTCTCGAACGACGAAGTGTATCGTGTGACAAGGAAGCCCATAGTCCACAAAATTTTTCAACGCACAAGAGCTACCTGTTTTGCATATGGGAAAACAGGAAGTGGAAAAACTTATACAATGAAACCATTACCCTCAAAGCACCACGGGATATCTTGAGGTTCATGCATCTCTCTTACTGGAATCAAGGCTTTTAGTTGTTTGATGAAGTGCTCCTTAGTGTTCCTTTGGGGCCCTTTGATAGAGGAAGGGAAAGAACGCCTATGGGAATAAATAGTAATGGCCAAAGTGTTATGGAGCTTCTAAAGAACCCACCATATCAGGTGCAAGTGGTATCACCTCAGCTTCAGAACGTTGACAATCAGGAAGGTATTAAAAAATCTCATTCTCTAACAAGCGAAGAGAAGCACATGGCTACTCTATTAGTGGAGAGGTCTTGCATTGATTTTAAGAGCCAACTCTCTATGAATGATTTCAGTAACATACCAACATCAGATGGTAAGTATCTGTTACCTGATAACTCTAGAGCAAATGCGTGGAGTGCTAGTTATGTTCTTTCCTGGGCTAATCATGATGGTATATGTGGATGGAACAACACATCTCCAGGACCTCTTGATAGCATATTGCATTTAGAATTGGCTGGCAAAGAATTTTTATATACAAGGATAGAAAATGTGAAAATCTTGTCTGGCATATGGAATGTTGGGCAGGGAAGACCATCTCATGACTCACTTATATCTTTGTTGGGTTTTAGGGCCAAAGATGATGGGGTTGTTGTTGTTGGGTTGCAAGAAGTTGAAATGGATGCTGGTGTCCTTGCACTATCAATTGCTAAGAAGACTATAGATCTTGAAAGAAGTACTATTCGACAATGGTGGATGGGTATGATTGGTAAAACATTAGATGAAGGGTCAACATTTGAACATGTTAGTTCTAGGCCACTGGGGGCTTGCTTATCTCAGTGTGGGTTAGAAATAGTTTTAGAAGTGATGTTGACACTGCAACAATTCCATGTGGATTTGGGTGTGCCATTAGTAATAAGGGAGTTGTTGGTTTGAGGCTAGGATGGTTTGACCGGGTAATTTGCCTTGTCAACTGTCACTTTGTTGCTTATTCAGAAGCAGTTAATCAACGAAATGAGGATTTTGATCATGTATATCGAACAAATGAAATTTTGTCGATCCCCTCATGTTTTCAATGCTGCTGTTGTTGGTTCTACTACTGCTTCTCAAATGCTTCGTGGTACAAATTTTATTGGCAAGCAACCTGCAGAAGGGATGTCAAAGTTAGTTGAGGTAGACTTGGTCATAGTTCTTGGTAATTTTAATTATCGTCTTGATGGTATCACTTATGATGAAGCAAGGGACATTATTTTTCAAAGATACTTCGATAGGCTTAGAGAAAAAGATCAGCACCTGACAGAAAGGGAAGCTTGTAATTTCTTCCTAGGGATGCGTGAAGCAGCTATTACATTTCCACCCACATACAAGTTTGATGCAGATGATAAAGTTGTTGAGATAGGAGGCCTTGAAGTCAAGGAGCCATGGTCATCCTTGTGTTTGGACAAATGGGTCAGGTCCTTGCCAATTTATTGTCCACCCATTGGTTTTTTGGATTTATAATTGTAATCTGTTTAGATCAGACTTGGACCTTGACAACAATTAGATGGAGGTGACCGAATTCTTCACTTTGGGAGGGCAAACCACTGCTTCTCTATCCTTCAATTTAAAGGCTCTATCTGTGAACCAAAGGATGGGGAATTGGGACTGGACTTGCTACGATATGGAGGCCAATTTGCAAACCCTGGCATAAATATATGTTGTTTAGAATAATATTGGGATAAATAAGTTAAGTTTCATTCTATCCCAACAATAGGATAAATAAGCAGACAACAATTAACTTACTCTATAAGTGCATGATATCAACCAGACCCATGAATACAAAATAACTCACGACTTATAAACAACCCATGACCCATTCAACATAAACTAATGATCCAACTCCTATAATTAAAATAGAAAGGACAATACTACCCCAAACAAATAAGAAAAGTCCCTATCTGATGTAGCCTTGGCAGATGATACTCCCCCATCATGACCTAGGCTCATATCACAGCCTCCCTTTCAAAAGACCTTGCCGTCAAGGTCTAGAAACTTTTGCTGCAGCTCCTCCAAGTCCACCCATGTTGCATCCTCTTATGTCGAGCCCCTTCATTGCACCAATAGCTCAGTTCTAGCTCTATTTACCATTTTCTTCAAACACCTTTCTAATGTCTTTTTTGGTTTAAGAATTAGGGTTCCGTCCTCCATGACGAATGGCAGGTTAGGGTAGAGTCCACCCTAGCTCCAAGCTTTTTCTTGAGGCATGATACATGAAATACTAGGTAGATCAAGCTTGTATGCGACCTTCCCAATCTTTTGTATGATCTGGAAGGATCCACAATACTTTGGAGATAGCTTCAAATTTCTCCTTAATGCCACTGTCATTTGCTGATATGAACGTAGCCATAGATATACTAAATCCCCAATATTGAACTCCCTTTCTGTTCTTTTCTTGTTTGCGTAATACTTCATCTTTGATTGAGCTTCCTACAAGTTTTCACGAACCAGGGTGAGGATGAAATCCTGACTCTTCATCTCTTCTTCGACTTGCGGTAAATCCTCGTTCATAGGGAGGGAGGCGTGGCGGGGACTGTCCATACACAACTTCAAAGGGACTGAGTCTTGTCGATGTATGCACTAAAGTATTGTAGGACCATTCTGCCAACGGGAGCCACCTGACCCAATCTCTTGGCCTGTCGCTAGATAAGCATTGGAGTTGACACTCTAGCCACTTGTTCATCACCTAAGTTTGCTCGTTCGTTTGTGGATGGTAAGCCGAGCTTAGTAATAAACTCGTGCAACTCAAACAGAAGATCTCCTTCCAAAAATGGGTAGTAAAAATTGCATCTCGATCACTAACTATGCTTTGTGGTAGACCATGAAGCTTAAAGATATTGTCCATGAATAGCCAAGCCACTCTAGCAGCTGTATATGGATGGGTCAAGGGTAAAAAGTGACTATACGTACTAAATTTGTCAACTATAACCATAATTACATTGTAACCTTTGGACAGAGGCAATCCCTCTATGAAGTCCATACAAACATAAACCCATGCTTTGCTTGGAACTGGTAATGGTTATAAGAGTCCTGCAAGCTTGAGATTTTTAGGTTTGTTTCTTTGGCACACATCACACTCTTTGACAAATTTCCTTACATCTTTTCACATCCCAGGCCAAAAAATTCCTTCTTGATCCTTGAGTATGTTTTCTGAGTACCTATGTGACCCTTAAGTGGGCGACTGTGAAATTATTGGAGAATTTGCTTTTGGTAGGGTTCCAGGGCTTCAAAGTGTAATTTCCCTTTGTAAAATATCAACTTGTCACATAAGTGATACTCGTGGGGGTCAAGATCACCTTGATGGTAGTGGTTGATGGGAGTCTTGATCATATGCTTGTTGGAGTCCTCCAAACTAAGTAGCTCTAACTGAACTCATAGCCTTGGCTTCCATACTAGGGAATGTGATCTGGGTTACCTTTGGATCTAGATCATCACTTTCTGTATGTAGATGAGATAATGCATTAGTTGCTTTGTTTTCCCTTCCACTTCGATATTCCATTATAAAATCAAACCCAAATAATTTTGAGATCCACCTCTACTGAAAAGGAGTCCCTACTCTCTACTCTAGCATATGCTTAAGGGCTTGCTGATCTATTCTCACCCTAAACTTGTGACCTAACAAATATTGTCTCCACTTTTGAATAACTAGTACTAGCGCTAGTAATTATTTTTCATAAGTTGACAGAAACAGACTCTTTTCCTTGAGTGCTTGGCTAAGATAGGCCAATGGTCATCCCTCTTGCATGAGAACAACTCTTAATCCATTACCTTTTTCTTTTTCATTTTTTTTATAGGAACTTAACCCATTACTTGAAGCATCACATTCCACCCCAAACAACTCGGAAAAATTTTCTAGCCCTAGTATAGGGTGTGTAACCATAGCAGCCTTGAGGGCTTTGAACGCTTGGTTTGCATCCTCTATCCAAATAAATGAATTTTTCTTGAGGAAGGCAATAAAGGGTGCTGCAATGCTCCCATATCCTTTAACAAACATCTTGTAATACCCTCTAAAAACCGCTTAACTTTAGAAGTTTTGGGAATAGGCCACTTAGCCATAGCTGAAATCTTCATGGGATCTGCCTTAACTCCTTCCTTGGAAATGATATGATCAAGGTATTCCACCTCTCAATAGCCAATTACACACTTAGTGGCCTTGGCATATAGCTAGTGGTGTTGTTGTACTTCCAGGACAACTTTCAAATGACCCAAGTGATCTCCCAATATTTCGCTATATATAAGAATGTCATAAAAAAATCCTAGTACAAATTTTTTATGGTAAGGCCTAAAAATTTCATTCATCAATCCTTGGAAACTTGAAAGTGTATTAGTAAGCCCAAAATGTATTACCAAAAACTCGTAGTGCCCCACGTGAGTACAAAAGGTAGTTTTGGGTACATCCACAGGTTTCATATTGATTTGATGGTAGCCCGATTGTAAATCAAGCTTAGAAAATAATTCAGCACCATATAATTCATTTAACAATTTATCTATGTTAGAGATATGGTACTTCTCTTTGATGGTGTCCTTGTTTAAAGCCTGATAATTAGCACACATGTGCCAACTCCCGTCCGCCTTCCTCACTTAGAGGATAATTCAAGAATATGGACTTTGACTAGCCTGAATAATCCTTGCTTGCAGTAGTTCTTTTACCAATTTCTCAATATCCTCCTTCTAATAGTATGAGTATCGATATGGCCACACACAAGTGGGTTTCATTGCCCCTTGAAGCTGGATTTGGTGATATGACTCCTGAGTGGTTGGAATCCAGTTGGTTCATCAAACACTGTCTAGAAGTTATCGAGGATATGTATGGCAGGATCTACTAGTGCCTTCACTTTGGAATTGCTTGCCTCCACTAGTTGTAGCCAGCCCCTTTACCTTTCACTAGAGTTGCCTTACTCATTTTCTGGTCTTCCTTTAGGGTGTTCTCAGGTAGTTTTAGGTCTTGTAACGATAAATGCCTCCCATTTATAGAAAACCTCATAGTTAAATCTGCAAAATTCCACTGAATAGGACCTAAACTTCTCAACTAGTCAACTCCCAATACAATAACACAACCTCCCAGGGTCAGTAAATAGAGATTATCTACAAAATCATAGTGTTGTAATTTGAGAATAACTTCCTTACAGCAACCTCGACAAGGAAGGGTTTCCCCATTAGCAACTTGCACTGCCAAGTGGCTTGCTTCCAAAGCCTTCCTTGCTATATTTGTATTTATAAAATTGTGTGTACTACCATTATCAATCAAAACAATAACTATTTGTTGATTTAGTTTCCCTACTAACCTCATGGTCTTGGGTGAAGATGCTCCTGCTATGGCATGCAGAAAAATGCCCAACAACACTGCTTGCTGCATTGCTAGGGTAGCCTGTATATCTTGTTGGTTAGGGACCTCCTATTCGTCCTTCTCTTCCTCCTCATCTGCCTCTAACTCCAGTATTGGGTTTTGGGTTTGTTGGAGGGGCTGGTAGTTCCAGGAAGTCTTAAAGTAGATTTGGTAGAGGTTGGATATGAAGTGGTTGGGCATTGGGTGTTCGGTAATTATGACTTCTGTAACACCCCACTTAAAAACCCCTTATGCCTTGACCTTAGTAGCCATAATTCTAGTTAGTTAGGAGTTAGGCTATTTGAGAGTAAGAACATTTTTGGAGCTTGACTTGAAAAAGAGGGTCCTATGCTTTGAGTTTATTATAATGTTCTTTAGAAAATTCTAGTGCAATATTGATTTTGGGAAAAATGAAATTTTTGGAACTTGATTGGTTTAGTAGTATTATTTTGGAGATTTTTAGTGCAATATTATTTATGTCGGTGATATAAAGTCAAGAGACCAATATGGGAAGGACACGTTGCATATTGGTGGGCTTAATAATTTGGATTAATTACTAAATAGTTTTAGGAAGGCCAATGAGATTGGTTTATTAAAGGCCCAAGCTTTTTAAGCATAAAGGCTTAGGAATGACATTAAGGTCATAGGCCCAATTTGGGAAACATAAAACTTTAGACCCCACTTGATGGACACAAGACCATGGGCCGAACTTATTGGACATGTGAAATTAGGCCCAACATGGTAAGCATAAGGCCAATGGGCCTAAATTAGTAAGATTCAAGACTTTGGTTCAATTGAGAAAAGTCCTTAAGATTAGAACCCAACCAAGTGGACTATTGAGGCCAGGGTTAGGCCCAATAAATCTTGACACAAGACTCATGGTTAAGCCCACTCCTAAGCCCACAACTAAGGCTTGTTCCTATTGCCCAATAAAAGCCCAACCAATGAAGCCCAAGCTTGGTATTTTATTTCATTCTTCCAAATGGGACTCACATACACCTTACCATTGGTTTCCTTTCTCCCCAAGCTTACCCCCACATGCCCCTAGGGTTATCTTTCAACCATGGTTAGGCTTCTAACTTGAGTTAAGGATCACTATTCCTCTCACCCATGAATAGTAGTAACTCCAGCATCATGACTTGCATAGTTTTCTTGAAACCCTTTTCTTCATAATTTTGGATCTGAGATTTTTATCTTGTTCACTTATTTTGCATCACTTAGAAAACTCTTGAAGGTTAGAATTAACCGAACCCATGTCACTTGAGTCAAAGGCCTGTCAATGTCACCACAACCCACCAATTGACTACTTGGTGCGAAACCATGCAACCCCTTCAACAAGCTACCAAAGCCATGCCCCTTCCACAAGGTTTCCATGAATTTTTCTACACCATTCAATGCTCATGATGTCCCCTAAAATTATACCTAGGAGTTGGCCAAAAACAATTTCACAACCCAAGCCAAAATCACCACTATTTCACCTAGGAAATGGAGTCTTGTCCATTTCTGCACCTATTTTGTTCATCTCTACATGCGACCACCTCTGCCCAATTCACCCTTAGAAGTGCTTTAAAATATTTGATTTTAATGTTTAGCCAATCTCCCTTCCATGAGCTTCAAGCTGATTGGCAAATGGGATGGTGATGAAGATCACTTTGACCAAAACTTGTGCAACCAAATCCCTTCCTTTTCATTTTCTGCTGAAACCCAATCAATTGGCAACAAATCACAACTCTTTACCACTTGAGAAATCCACTCAAGGGTGCTAATTATGCCCTCAAATCAAACCAAGAGGAAGGGACAAGAAGGGAATAAAAATTTGGATAGCTTTGTGGAACTAAAACTGTTTGCCATGACTTGCTTCTTTGAAAATTTTTGCTTTTAATTTCTGAACCAATGTAGCCCCCTACACCTATGGACACCTTCTAACACTTGAGCAAGGTTCAAGCATGAAGATTTAGGCCACTATTTAGCTGACCAAGCCAGGACTCCACCACCCACCTCCACCACTCACAACACTTCCCTTCATCCAAGACCAACACCCCTCCTTGCCTCTCACCCTCCATGGAGTCCTATAAATACCCCCCTTCACTCATTTCCTCACAAAAATCTTTCTAGCTTTCCTTTGGGCTTCTTGAGAGCAAAGCATTCAAAGTGTGAAGAAGAGTTGAAGCCGAGTAGCTTGAGTGAGGTTCTTGGAGTGAGTTAAGTTTTGAGAGCTCAAGGGCTATGACTTTTGGTAAGTTATCTTTGCCTTATCTCTTGTTGGGTGTTAGATTAAAATGTTAGACTTTGATTTATGTCATGAGAATGAAGATTTGATTGAGTTATATGAGGTTTAACTTGAAGAGATGCATTTTGGTTCAGATTTGGAGTTTTGATTGAATAAATTATTTTGGGATGAAATTTAAGCCATGACAAGTCTTAATATGATTTTATATGTTTTACTAATGTCTTGGGAGATTTATTGAAGGTTTAAATCTGAGGAAAATAGCATGTCATGATAGGTTTATAAATTCATATCTTGTGTTGATCATCTAAGTATTCGGTTTCCACTTGTATGAGAATGAACTTGGCATATCATGTTCTATTTCCTATAGGATGGCCTTATGAACCGTTAGGAACCAATTATCATCATGTTATACATTTCAATGCATGATTCTTTTGGCTTCAAAACTTACATTGACAAAGAGAAGCTAGAAACATCATCCATACACACGGTTTAAAGGTTTTTGGATGATTTGGTGTTATTCAATGCCTAAGAGTTGGGATGGACTTGTGCGGCATTATTCTAAGTTATAAACATGTTCTAATATCAATTTTATGGATTTATGTTTAATGGAATTGGATCACATATGCATGCAAAGAAGCTATAGGTTTGAAATCACAAAAGGGTCACCAAATTGCATGCCACGAGTTGGATGTTTTGGCATAATAGTTGTTTGTCTAAGGTCATATATGGATTTAGAACATAGAAAATATGTCGTTTGTGAAGTTTGGGGCCAAATTGTAAATAATTATAGTTTAAGGCCTTAGTGGCAATTTTCAGAAATTGTAGGGGTAATTTCATAAATATTGTATGTGTCCTTTTGATTATGAATATATTTCTTAGTTATGCAATTCCTAACTTAGAATAACTCTTATTACGGCCGCACCAGTTTCCTAAGTACCTGAAAATTTTGTAAATTGGTCTCTAACTTACTCTTATATAATTTATTTATGATTTATGTATAAATGCCATATTCATGATATAAATGTCATTATAAGCATATTATATGAAATGTGTAATTCTCACCATTTTAGCATATTATATGAAATTTTCATTTTTGCATAAAACATACTTCATAAGCACATGTCATGAAAAATATTTTCAAGCATATCATAAAAATAAATAAATTTTGTCACGACCCCAAATGTTAGGATTGTCCTAGTGGAACTCCTCTGTCCACTCTGGAGTGAATAAGAATGAAGTGGAAACCCCTAGGTTGACAAAGAACCGTCAATGAGTTTCTAATGGATTCTTTTTAAAGAATGCCAGAGAGAAGTCATTTATGGCACCTAACTCTGGTGGGTGCATACGTTATGATGTTATGTTATGATGTTACGTTATGATGAAATGTTCTGTTACCAATGCATTGGATTATAATGTCTACAGATAAAGACGTAATGTCAACATGAGTTGTGCTACGGTCACTGACAGGTGCTCATAGTGCATTTGAGGAACCGTGTTGCTACCATACGTTATGTTAGTATGTTAAGAATAGGAAAAGATGTTATGTTATTGAAATGATGAAGTATGAGATGTTGTTGTTCAAAATGTCATGTTTTTGAAATGAGGTAGTGAAAAAAAAATGTTCTCTAAAAGAGAATATGCATTAAAGTTTTTTTTTAAAAGATGTTGAGGAATCTGGATGGAAGACAAATATGGATTTTTCTGCATAGCATGCATCTCATGTTTATTATTAATCATGCATATATTATCTCTGTGAAAGTTGGTTGTTCAACTTATTAAGATTCCAAGTAAATCTCACCGTTGTGGACAAAGAACCATTCCCCATGGAATGATAGAAGTTGTGCCAGGATTAGCATTCGAGGAACAAGATGAACCCTTAGCTTCAGATGCTTGAGGAGGAGCCTGATTTAGAGAGGAGGCTAGACTTGATTTTAACTTTCGTAGCAATGACTCTATATACTATAGAGTGGATGCAAGAGTTAGTCTAATTATGTAGATTCTGTTTTATAGAGATTCTATCTCCAACATTATGTTGAACTGAAGTGGACCTTTTAAGTGAGGAAGTACATATTTATGGTTTATAAATCACTGGGATGTTTAGTTCATTCTGGTATCAATTATTTTTATCACCCTTATTTCTGCTACGATTATTGCATAATGTTAGTTACATACTAGGATGCATTGCATATTAACTGTCATGAAAAGTGGTATGTAACCTTATTTTGTATGTCCTGACACTCCAAGTTTTTGTTCCATCCCAAGCAGAGGTTGGGGGCGTCACAATTTCTCTTCCATATTTCTTATTACAATTGTGCCAAGCCAAAGACAGCCAAAAGGGTGGTTGGTTTAAACATGGTAACTATAATTCTCAACTCATCTCTTAGTCCACTTAAGAAGGTGCTAATGCAAAAATCTTCACTAACACCAATGATTTTGTTCGACACGATCTCGGATTTAGTCTAGTACTCATCCACACTACCTATATGCCAAAGCTTTGTGAATGCTCCCACCGGGTCCTCATATGCTAAAGGTCCAAACCAAATTAGACGAGCCACCAAGACCGCCTTCCCCTCCATGTGGAAGGAGGTAATTTGGATTTTGTGGTCCTCCGGTGTTTGGTAGTAGGAAAATAATTGTTGCACCTTCACAATCCACTCATTGGGACCTCCACCATCAAAGAAAGGAAAATCCCAACAGAGTGTTCTCACCTGGATTCTACCCTACCCATCAAAGAGAGGATTAGTATTTAGCTTCAATTGAGTGTTTTCGAACAATCATTTCCCAGAATTAGTTCTAGAGGAAAGTTGCACCAATCTTTCATCACTAGATGCTAAATTACTTATCTACTATAAAACATTTTCCATTAATGCATGCTATCGATCCTGCTCCTCCTTTAAGGAGGATGTCTCCCCATGTAATGTGGCCATCGCGTTCGTAAGCTGAGCATTACGAGTTCCCACTGCTGTGTTGCGGGAATGCAGACCTAAGACTAACTTATTATGATCCCTAATAGTTAAAAGATAGTTTTTACAGGCAATTCAAGCAAGCCTCTAACATTCACATGGAACAAAGTCGATTGACTCAAGTTAAGTTTCATCCAATCCCAACAATACAATAAAAAAGCAAACAATTGTTAACTTACTCCCTACGTGCACGAAATTGAGCAGACCCATGAATACAAAACAACCCATAACTTATAAACAGCCCATGACGCATTTAGCATAAACTAATGACCCAACTTCTATAATTAAAATAAAAAGGACAATACTACCACAAAGAAAAAGAAGAAAAATCCCCATTTGATGTATCCCTGGCAGATGATACTCCCCCATTGTAAGCTAGGCTCATATCAATAGCCTACAATCATAGAGAAAGTCACTAGTTACTGTCACAAAGACTTGAGTTAGGATATGTTTCATCAGTATGGTCCACTCCACTCTCTAGACTTTCTCCACCCATGGGCCATTGAATTCCCTTATGTTATTCTAAATGTGAATATGTGACCAACTGCTCATTTTTCTCTTGATTGGTCACAAGTCTTATCTGTATGTTTTAAATCTTGAGTCTTTACTTTTAAATTTAGCGAATGATTTTTAAATAGAGCCAATTTTTTAAAATATTCTAAATACTTTTATGAGTTTAAAACTTATTTTCAATGGTATATTTCTAGTATTATTGAATCAAACTTAATTTTTAAGTAAGCCTCTTTATATATTGGAGCCTTGAAAATAATATAGTTATAGAAAATCATTTTATTTAAATGCTTTTATTTGTTTATGAATAATTTTCAAGTTCATTATTTTATTGTATGTTAAAAATTCTAATTATTTAGACGATTTTATTTCTCCTAAGAAATATTTGTTAAACTCATCATTTTATTTTATGACGAAGATTTTCATTTTTAGATCAAGAATAAAATTTGGATTTTAAATTTAGTCCCATTGCATTTCTTTTCCATTTTCCTATTATTTAGTTAGTTTATTTCTCCAAGTTTAATCTCCACCGTTGGATCTAGATTAGGAACCCCAAGATCTAAGGCCTAGATTAGTTGCCCCAAAATCCTAATTCGCTCCATCTTTTCTTCGCTTCTCTCTCTCCCCTGCAGTTCTCTCCCTTTTCCCTTAGCTCCTCTCCTCACGACACAATCCCTCACCGTTGCCGTCGACAGCACCCCCTCTGCAAGCATGCCATTGTCGACTGAGAAACCCCCTCCCTCTTAGCCTCCCCTCACCCGTATCTCTCTCTCTCTCTCTCTCTCTCTCTCTCTCTCTCTCTCTCTCGTTCTCTTCTCCACCACCCTCTGGATTAGGGCTCCACCGTTGCCATCCCCGGCATGGCACCATGTGTCGTAAGCAGCCCCTCCGCCACTCTCACTTTTCCCCATGCCAAGCAACCCACACCTAGCCCTAACGCCTCTCCCTCTCAATTTCTCCATTTCTCCCCTCCCTATTGTCATGCACCACCACGTGCCACCAAGGAGTGGTCACTGATGAAAGCTTAACCCATAAGCCACCTCAAGCGACCATCGTACCCTACTCAGCCCCAACGTCGTCTACAAGCCCTCTATTTCTCTTCCTCTCTTGGTAGCCGTACACCACCACCGTAGCTCTACCAAGATCTCAACCCAACTTTGCCTTTTCATTCACCCCACCGTGAGCAACCCATCCATCTACTAGCTAACAACCCAACTCCTTCATGCCTAGACCGAAACCCCTCTCTATCACACACACACACACACACGGCAAGCCCAGCTGCCACTCAGCAGCCATCAACCACCACTGTGAGACCAAAATCGATGCACTTCCTGCAACCACAAACTCATATCCCCATTGCACCATCAACCACCATCCTTCACCACTGTCCATAACCAACCTCCACTATAGCCCCACCACCATTGCCTTGCACCACCTGTAGAGCTCCCCCCTGCCGCCCCCCAGCCTAAATGCACATTTTGTTTTTGTAAACAATATAGAGCACTACCTACAACCAAAATTGAACCACCGTGGACTAGCAGGCAACAAATTACCTAGCTCAGCCCTCAATATATGGTATAAATTTGTATATTTTATCTAGAAAAATATTATGTTTGTAAATTGAAATGGTGTTGTGAAATGTGCTCTGTTGTTAATGATTGGGAATTGTGAATTGTGGATTATGAATGGAATAGTTTGTGATGTGGTTGTGTAATTGAAGTGATGGGCATTATTGTGCAATTTGTGTTATGGTTATGGGTAGTGTGAAGTGACGGGGTGGTTGTGCAGTTGTGATGTGTCAGTATGTTATGAAGTGACAGGTTTAAATGTAAAGTTGTGTTGTGTGAAGATAGGGTGATTGTATTGTTGTGAAGTGGCTAGATGCCATGTGAAGTAATGGAATCGTTGTGTGTGTGTGTGAGAGAGGGAGATATATATATATTTATATCTATATATATATATATATACAGGAAGAAAGGCATGATTGATATAGAGGAAGCTATTGGGCTTGAAGTTGTTCAGTGATGAGCGGCAGTGGCTCCTCACAATGACAAAGGGGAAAGCGGGGTAGTTGTTGGAACATCACCACGACAAGAGGACGAAGCCTTAGGGATGTTCGCCAATGACACTAGTGTGGGGTGCGACTATAGTAGAGAGGGAAAATGGCTGATAGAGGGGAGGGGGGGGGGTTGTGCGATGTAGAAAGGGTGAGGGAGGAAGATAAAAGTAGTTTAGGGTATTTTTCCCCTTTGCACAAAACTGTGTTGTTTCAGTGGGGAGGGCTTTGCTCATTAGCTTATGGGCTCACACACATGGTAAGCCCTAATCTTGCATCCACTCACACTAAAAAGAACCCACTTTATCCACATATAGAGCTCAACTTCACCAGAAATGCACATACACACTAAAAAAAAGAAATAATAAAAACTACTTCCAAATCAATCTTGGGCTTCACACGATTGGACTTTACATGTACTGGCTAGAGGAAAAGTGATAGCATTTAAATTGAACGTTATGTAATCATTTAGCTCTTTATGAAGGAATGTACAAGGTATGAGAAATGTTTTATAAGAAATGAAAATCTTTTGAAAGAAGAACTCCAGCTTGTAATGTTTTCAAAGGAAGTAAATGGTTTATATAAAGTATGTAGATTAATGATGAATACATTAATGAAAACCTATGTTAGTATATTTTTATAGTATGAAGTAATGTTTACTAAGTATTTGACTCAATTTGTTTTTATGTATGTCCCTCCCCCCTCCCAAGAACAAAATGAGGACAAAACTTCAGGATAGATATGTCCAAAGGAAAAGTTGACAGAAGCCTAGCGTATTATTATGTAATATATGAAAGTATTTTTTTTAAAGAACTTTTTAATTTAATTTTATGATTTCTGCTGTAAACTCTCTTTGAATATACGAAGCATGTTTTAATTTTAAACATATAATCTTTTAAATCCTGGGAAGGAAAGGAAAATGTTTTAAAAGGTTTAGTGCTTCCTGTCTCATTTTTTAAAATTTGTTTTCGAAAGTACCACCACAAGGACGGGCGTTACAGAATATAACTTCACTTTTCACTTTTAATTCTCGGAGACACTCAGGAACTCCCCTTGTATTGGGTCACGGGTTCGATCATTTTACGCTTTTACCTCTTATTTTGTTTGATTCTGATAGTGGAAATATGCTCTAGTAAGTTTCATGTTCTTGTCATGCTTGCTATTCTTTGGTTTAGTTCAATCAGCACATTGGTCGTTAATTTTCTCTGGTGGATTTTAGGGGTTGTATTGGTTGTTCCTTTGTTTTGGGGGTTGAATTGGTTAATTGTTCATGCTATGCAATCTTGAGTCATGTTTACTTATTTTTTGTTACTTGCCACCAAACATTTCTAATTAATTTTACCTCAAATTTCATATTTCTGCTGCTAAATGCTTCTACCCTTTGACTACAAGATTCATTTATTCAAATAAATAGTTAAATTATTATTATTATTATTATATAAATTCATTCCTACAAATAGAGAGCATTTGGACCGTTTATTCATATAAACGGTCTGAATGCTTCTTAGCATGAATAAACAGTTTGAATGCTTCACAGCACAATAAAATAACTAGTTTGATTTGTATGAATATTTCTACATGGTTTTAGTTTTATTTTCTTTAGTAGATCTACTCATCTTACATTGTATTAATCCCAGTCAAGTTTACATTTTCTAGTAAACATGTTTTATTTGTAATATTTGGTTACATTCAAGTACTAAAAATGACTAAATTATGTTATATGGCACAATGAGTATTTCATCATTGGCTATTTCTTTTGCAAACTCTGATGGGTTCTCTTTGTTAGTGAGTACAATTTTGCTGTTCATTTTATTTTTATTATAGTTTTCTCTCTTTATTTTTTTTTAATAAAAAGGCTTGTAATCAATCTATGGTATGAGATCATTTTATAAAAGTTGAGCCTATCAATCTCATTGACCCTAAAGTCTAATGCAATTATTGCTCGAGACTATTTGGATGCAATTATAAAAATTACATTTCATTCTTAACACACCACCTATGCTTTTCTTGGAAAGGATAAAACACCATCACAATCAAGAGTTAGAATGGATGGTAAAGGTCATAGTCCTAAAGAGTTTGAGAAATATAATCATGGAAAATAAAGGTGATGATTGCCAAGTATTTCATCTGGTGTAAATTGCCATTTAGGCTAGTCAAGCATGAGGCATGTTCTGAATTTGTGTCTAATTTAGAGCCTAGGTACATCTTGCCCTCACCACCATGCAAAATAATTGTATACATTTATACAATGGAGAGAAGCAAAAGTTGAAAGCTTCGTTGTGCAGTCAAAGAGTTGGTTTTACCACCGATATAAGGACATCGGTGGAAAACCTGAATGATACGTGTTACATGTCATTTGATTAATCACAATTGGGTCTTGAACAAGAAAATCATTAGGTTTTTCCATATTTTTAATCACAAAGGTGAGATCATTGCTTGGATGTTAGAGTCTAGCATGATTGATTGGAAGATTGAATGACTTTCTTACCATCATTGTAGATACTACCTCTTCTAATGATGTCGATATTGATCATGTGTGAAGGAGCGTAAAAGATAAGGTGTACACCATTTTAGGGGGTGAGTTTCAACTTATGCGGTGTGCTGCACATATTTTAAGCTTCATTGTATGTGATGGCTTAAAAGAAATATATGATGTCGTAACTAATCTTATAAATGTAGTAAGGTTTGTGAAGTGTTCACCGGCGAGACTTTATATGTTTAAAAATTGTGCTAAGTAGCTGAATATTGAGTGTGGGAAAATGGTGTGTTTAGATATTCCTACTAGATTGAACTCAACATACCTAGTGATGTATGTTGTTGAAAAGTATGAAAGAGATTTTGTGCTAATGGGAATGGAGGATTCACTACTTTCAATGCCTAAGTTTGATAACTGGCAAAGTTTCTGAAAGTCTTTTAGGTGCTATCTTGAAATCTATGGTTCATTGTGTGTGATCACAAATATAATATTTCAGCAACTTTGTATACTTGAACACACTTTAAACCAAATGTATAAGAGTTATGATACTAACTTGATGAGTAGGGCATCTAATATGAAGGTTAAACTTAAGAAATATTGGGGAGCATGAAGAGGATGAACATGATTATTTATGAAGCTTTTGTCCTTGACCATCGAGATAAGATTAAATCCATGGAATTTTGGTTGAAAAGATGCAAAGGGATTAAGTGTGGAGATAGAATTAAGGCCAAAGTGAGATTGTTCTTAAATTATTTGATTGAGAAATACCACAAGTTTCATGGGCTAAGTGGAAGATCAAATGTTGCCCAAGGAAGTTCCGATGATACTTCCTCAATCATTATTGGTGATAAATCGGACTTTGAAATTTTTCATTAAGCTCTAGACCAATACTTTGGGGAAGAAAACAGTACAGTGTTTGATTTGGAGGGATCAATTTTCAGATAGGGTGGAATAAAAAATACCTGAGTTTGGGATTTTACCTCGGTGGAAGAAGAATTCATATAGATATTATGTCGTTGCAGAGATGTGTGTTGAACCCATTTAGAAGCACATTGGCACCAAAGATTGCCATAATTAGCATGCAAAATTGGTTAGGAAACAAACTAATTAATATTTTCGAGTTGGAAGAGTATGTAGAAGCCATTGGCATCAAAGATATATATGTTTATAAGTCAACTTTGATTTTTTATTGCTAATATACCCATTTAGCTTAATCTCTTCATTTGTTTTCTTTTTAAAGTGAACCTCATCCTTCAAAATTAGTAATTTATGTGAGGACAACACTTTTCAAAAGTAAGAACACCCTGTGAATGGTTCGCATGGCTAAGCACAAACTTGTAATCTTGGGTAGTAAGAGACGGCCCAGTTGGAAAATTAAAGTGAGCAAAGCCTCAGGCAAACTAGACTTGGGCGAACACAACTTTGGGTGGGCAATGGATCATGAAAGGAGTATCATGTGAGCGAAGCTAAGTGCCACTTTTGGGCAAGCAAAGGCAAGGCGCTAAAGGGTAAGCGAATTAATGGTGGGTGAGTAAAGGTTAGACAGGCAACGTGCAAAGCAAGCAAGTATGAAAGCAAGCATATATATCAAGGCAAGCAAAGGGTAAGTGAGCTAGAGTTTGAAAATGTTTACCACTAGCGAGAAAAAATAGAACGTAATACACTTGGATGTGTTCCTCAACCCCAAAGTCAGGGCTAAGATGTGAAGTCCAAAAGTGAGTGAAGGATGATTGGAAAGAATTCAAGAGTGCTCAAAAGTCAAGTGAGCACCCTCTTTAGGATTCCATACTCAAAAGACAATGCTTTCTACAAAAGGCACGCATTGGACAAGAGGGTAACAGACTCTAGACATCATGAACGGAAGTGTTTCACAAGCGGTTGGCTGAGCTTCCAATCTCTTTGGCTAAGTTCTTGAAAAGTACAAAGCACTTCCCCCTTGTAGTTGTCATCACTTCCATCTGACATACACCACGATAGTGGATTCTTGCCGACTCACTAGCCAACCTACATCAAGAACAAGTAGAAGTGATAGGACTTGGATCTATGGCAGAAAAGGCATTATGGTGAGACCAAGACTCCCCTGCAACGAGTGACCCAAAGGTGCTAATGAGGAGGATCAACCACATGACGATGGGGATTATGCTATGGCTTAAGCTATTGATTGCATGACGAAGATGTTACAATGGCAATAGGAACTCTTCCAACAGAGCAAGTTCACCACCAGCGCATTGAGCAAAGGCGTTGTTCTTATGAACAATTTTTAGCTTACCAATATCCGAGATTTTTTGGCAATGAAGGGCCCATGAAAGCAGGGAAGTGGATCAAGGATCTCAAAAAAGACTTTTGAGATATGCTGGTGAACGGAAGACCAGACAGTGCTATATGCCAGTTACTGCAAGGGGAAGTTATTGTTTGGTGGGATTCAAAGGTAGCTATTAATCATGGAGTTGGGATTGATGAAGGCCACAACTTGGCAAAGATTCAAGGAGTTTGATGATCGTTTCTTCCTTGCCATCATAACATAGGAGAAGGCTAGAGAATTCACCATCTTGATTCAGCATAGCATGACAGTTGAACAATATGCCACTAAATTCATGGAGCTAGGGAGGTTCTCCCCACATCTCAGGTCCACGGAGGAAATACGCACTAGGCGATTTCAAGATGGGTTGAACCACAAAGACATTCTCAAGTGGCTTATCTCCAGATACAAGACTTTGAAAGCCTATTAGAAGTAGCCTCAATTGCTGAATGGGAGAAGGAAGCAGTATAGGGTCCCCTTAAAAGTGGCCTCTATAATAATGGGCCAGAAGTAAAGGACACACGTTGCAGAAGGAAGCAGTTTAAGGTCCCCTCAAAATTCTTTGTCTAGATTAGGGACACTCCCACAAGTGATTCTTGGAGTGCATATGGGAGGTCATAAACCTGTGTGTAGCCAATGAAACAAGTCCCATGAAGAAGATTTTCGTCAGATAGTTAGCACAGGTTTCAGAAGATGTCAAATAGGACATTTCACCTGAGAGTGCCCCAAAGCAACCTAGGGAGGTAGGACTAACCTAGTTGGAGGAAGGATAGGTCAGAGGTAGTCAGTGTAGGCTTGAATGTATGCCTTGACGTTTGGGAGATTGATGAGAAATTTCTAGAAACCCAAGAGGCTAGCATCATTATAGGTATCGACCCTCTCAATTAAAGTTAAGTACGTAGTGGATGGTGAAATTTTGTGATAAGAGTTAAAAGAGTTTGGTTGAATCAATAAGAGTCAAGTTGTTTGGGTACTATGCATGTAGCTTGTTTGACTCGGTTGCATCCCAATCATTTGAGTCTACAACGTTCACTACAATGTGTAGTGTATGAATGGACACCATACAACAAAGTGTGGCAGTAGCTCTACCGACAAGGGAAGTAGTAGTATGCATGAGAGTTTCTTTGGGATGTCTGTTGGAGTTGAAGGGAAGAGTGTTAGAAGCAAACCTCATAGTATTCAACCTGCTAGAGTTCAATATTATTCTAGGAATGGACTGGCTATCCAAAACTCTGCCAATATACAATTGTTGAAGTTGGGTGGTTAGCTTCCAACTGCCCGGAGGAGAAGTAATGGAGTTTGTAGGTAGCAGGCTTAGGGCATTTTTGAAGATGATCTCGACCTTGCAAGCTAAGAAAGATTTGGCCAGTGCAACAGAATCATACTTGGTGCAAATATTGATTAAGTTAATGGAGAAGAAATCAGTAAGAGGGATTCCGGTCATCGAGGAATTCCTAGAGGTATTAGCCAATGATCTTACTAGATTGCCTCTAATCCAGGTGATTGAGTACGCACTTGATTTGGAACTAGTAGTAGCTCTAGAGCACATGGCACAATATAGAATGACGCCATCAGAGTTAAAAGAATTAAAGGTGCAGGCTCAAGAACTTCTAGATAAGGGGTTAGACCTAGTTTGTTACTAGGGGGAACACTAGTATTATTCATTAAGAATAATAATGGAAGCCTTCAGATGTGCATTGATTATCAGGAGTTGAACAAATTGGTGATAAATAGTAAATACACCTTTCCTAGGATCGATGATCTCTAGTCATGGTAACACCATATGAAGATTAAGGAGAGTGAAGTTCCCAAGATTGCCTTAGGGCGAGGTACAGACACTACAAATTTCGATGATGCCTTTCGGTCTGGCTAATGCCCCTGCAATGCTTATGGGTATCATGAACTAGGTGTTTAGGCCATTCTTGGATTTTTTGTGGTGGTTTTCATCAACTATATTTTGGTATACTCACAGGATTTACCATATGAATCACCTACAACTAGTATTGGGGAAACTACGAGTACACCTGTTGTGTGCAAGGCTCAGTAAATGTAAGATCTTTTTGGAGGAAAAGTTACTGGGGCATGTGATCTCCAAGGATGGAGTTGCAGTGGACCTCAGAAAGGTCGAAGCAGTGGTAGATTGACAACGTCCCATGATAGTTCACGAGGTTAGAAGCATTTCGAGACTTACCAAATACTATAGGAGATTCATGGAAGGTTTCTCCAAACTCAGAAGTCCACTCACGACTTTGATCAAGAAGAATGGTAAGTTCATGTGGACTGAGAAATGTGAAAAAAGATTCCAGAAGTTATACAGGAGATCAACCACGACTCATGTGCTGGCCTTACCATAGCCTCACAATCCAATGGTGGTTTTCAGCAATGCATCCAAAGATGGCCTTCGATGTGCTTTGATGCAAGAAGGACATGTAGTGGCATATGCATCGCAGCAATTGAAGGACCATGACAAGAACTACCCAGCCCATGATTTAGAATTATCAGCGATGGTCTTTGCTTAAAGATTTGGCAATGTTAGGCTTATATGATATATACACACCACAAGAGTTTGAATCATTTCTTCACGTTGAAGAACCTCAACATGAGGTAGATGAGGTTGGTAGATATAATTTGTGACTACTAGTGCGAGATTTAGTATCACCCAGGAAAGGCCAACCTGGTCACTGATGCGCTGAATCGGAAGTCAAGGGTGAAAGATGTACCCTAGTCTTCAGAGATAAATTCCATCCTAAATGGAATGAGAAGACTACTATTGGACAGTTCTCAGCAAGAGGAATTCATTGGCTACATGTAGGAGCCAAGTGTGGTAGACTTGGATATTATTTTGGGTGAATTAAGTATATTTCTTTGGTACTCATATTTGAAATTATGACGAGTAACTTGAGATCCTTCTGTTGTGATTATTTTGTATATGTATGCCAGGCGTTCAAGCACACAATATTACATGGAATATAAGGGGTGCTTGCCTATGTGGCGTGCATCCCAATGTCTCAGCCTTACACCAAATCTCAAGCGAACTGGGGCCATTACAGTTTAACTATTTTTTTTTATGTTATAAGGATCGGGTCATTATGTTCTATTCTTAGTTGCTATAGATTGAGAAAGTCTATATTGTGAGAATAGGTTAGATAAGTCTAGACTGTGAGAATAGGTTAGATATTATGACAAAACTACTGCCTCTATAAAAGCTTGAAACATGTAGAAGAAAAGCAAGATTAGTGGAGTCTTTCACATAGTCGGGAGGGGGAATTTTTTGGTTGGTCCCTACATATGAGGGAATCCACATTAGCCATAAAAAGGAAATTTGGTAATTGTACAAGGTAGGATTTTTTTTTTTTTTTTTATGAATTAAAAAGGAAGACAAATGAGTGTGTATGATATATACGCATAAGGGGAGAGAAGAAAGAGAAAAGTATTGTATGAAGAGAGAGAAATAAAGTTTGTCTTTTTTCTCATATGTTTTCTCATGCTTCCATTAGAGTTAATTTGAAGGGTCATCTATGATTCAGTTTTGTTGACTTTCAGTATGTTGTTCTTAATGATGATAGCTTCTTATTGCCCACTGATGATAGTTGAAGTTCATCTCCATTTGCTTGTTGTTAATACCCACATTGTGAGATCCTTCTTGTTCTTCTAGTTGCAATCCACTTGTATGGTGATGATTTATGTGTTAAATCAAGAATATAGATATTCTCGATGTACTAGTAACATCTAGAGATTATTTTGGGGTAGAAAGTTTGTAAACTCATTATTATTGATAGTGAAAGTTTTAACTAGACTAGGTCCTATGGTTTTCCATTTGCATTGGGTGTTGTTTGAGATAATTTTGTTGGTGTCTTGCTCGTAGATTGATTAATTTCTCTTTATTCTATAGGTAAGTTTATTTATATTTGATTGGCTATTTAATTTGCATAAATAATGGTACAAGATACTCTTATGTGTATTTGGTGTTCACCCAATCACAAATCAAATACATCCGTGCTGAGGGAGCTCAATGAACCTTAACTTCTAGTAGTGAGGTTATTGATTTTCTGACAATAGTTGTTTGATTGTTCTATGCAGGTGTTCCCTAACTTGTTCAATTTAAGGCTTTGAGTTCCTTGTATAAGTGTAGTTACAAGTTGTTGTTCATTATGCAAGTGGAGTTCACTTTTGTCCTACATTTGGTTCAAGAAATTGAAACTAAGATGGTGGAATTATCCGTGTTGAATGACCTTAAGTCCATGCATTGATCAATGCTCTGCAACTAGCTCAACAAATAGAAGTTCTGTATCAGCAAGTTAGAAATCTTATCTTTTTGTCCATATTTCTTGTTTACGGTTTTTTGTTTTGTACTTGCCTTCTCTATCATCTTTCTCGATTGGTATAGTTAAATAGATAGAGTCATATGATTTCAATACTAATTTCTCACTTGAGAGAAATACTTTCTTCCACTTGTATATTTGATAGACGAAAGGGAACAAATTTGAAAATACCGAACATACTTGTCTTATAGTCTTTGTTTGAATGCAGGGACAACAATTTTTTTGGGTTATGTGGAGCTTGGTTGTGAGCTAAGAAGACGTCAAGTAGAGAGTTTGCTTGATTCTTACTCGACACAGCACTAGAGCAAAGTTTCGGCGGAGAGTTTTCTTGAGGTGCACTCAATGATTGGGTTGGTCGAACGTCAGAAATAAAGTTTGTTTGAGGCTTGCTCGATAGGCTACTCGAGCAAATGTTGGATAGATAGTTCACTTGAGGCACACTTGTCAATTCGCTCAAGCGAATAACCCAAATATTGCTGCCTTGGGGTTTTCTTGCTTCATTACTATATATATGTATTGTCAAACCTTAAAATGAGAACAAAGTGTGAGCAAGCAGGATGCACGATGTTTTTGGAAAGAAAATGAGTGGAGGGACCCTAGAGAGAGAGATAAGCTCTTATAACTCATTGTATGTTGTAAATCTCTTCTAAATAAAATCCCTTGTAGCTCCATGGACGTAGACACGTTGCTGAACCACGTAAATTTTGTGTCGTGTGTGATTGATTCACGTGTTTCTGCATTTATCATTGGGTTAATTACACTTTGCCCCATTGAACTTTCACTCAATTCACAATGTGCCTTCGAAACTAATAATTGCATCAAAGTGAATTTCCGTTAGATTTAACACTGCTGATAGACGGGAGGGGGGATTGGGAAGTTTTAAAAGTTCAAGGGTCCACTTTGATGCAATTATTAGTTTGGGAGACACATTGTGAATTGAGTTGGGTGAAAGTTCGAGGGGGTAAAGTGTAATTAACCCTTTATCATTTTACAGTCTTCTCGTTATTATTGTTCGTGGGTGTGGTTTCTCACAATAACTGGTATCAGAGTTGCAAGATTCGGGGTTCAGAGCTGAAAGAGAATGATGGCTAGAGAAGAAGTGAAGGTTTGAATCAAGAAGTTTGATGGCACAAATTTTGGATTCTGGAGGATGCAGGTCGAGGATTATCTCTATGGGAAGAAGCTCTATCTTCCTCTATTGGGAAAGAAGTCGGAGAACATGGATGATGCTGATTGGAATCTGTTAGATCGACAGGTCCTAACGGTTATATGGCTCACCATGTCATGATCTAAGGTGCACAACGTTATTAAGGAGAGAAGCACATCAGATCTCATGGCAGCTTTGTCTGGTATGTATGAAAAGCCGTTAGTGAATAACAAGGTAAACTTCAGGAAGAAATTGCTCAATCTGAGAATGGCAGAAGGTACATCTGTTGCCCAACATTTGAATGATTTCAATACTATCACAGATAAGTTGTCATCTGTTGAGATTGAGTTTAATGATGAGATTCGAGCATTGATCATGTTGGCATCACTGCTAGATAGTTGTGAGGCCATGAGAATGGCGGTAAGTAATTCTGCTGGTAAGATAAAATTAAATTACGATGATGTTTGTGATATTATTCTTGCTAAGGAAGTACTTGAGAAAGATTTTGGCGAGTTTTCAGCTCGTGTTTGGTCCTGAGTGTTAACGATTGGGGCAAGGGATAGTCAAGTTCCAGGAACAGGGGTAGCAACAAGTCGAGTCGAGATCTAGGCAACAGATCACTTGCTGGAATTGTGGCAAGATGGGCCACATCAAAAGAGACTGTCGAAATAAAAAGAAAACTGAGGATGACGCTGTGAATGCGATGGTTGTAGAAATACATGATGCTCTATTTCTTGTAGTGCATAGTTCGGTTGATGATTGGGATAATGGATTCAGGGGCTCTATGCCATACCACTTCACATCGAGAGATCATGCAGAATTATATTACTGATGATTTTGGTAAGATGTATATGAGGCTGCCGGAGAAGCACTAGATGCAATGGGAGTGTGAGATGTGTGCATTATACTCCCAAATAGGAACATATGGACTTTGCAGCAAGTCAGACACGTTTTAGAGTTAAAAACAACCGATCTCTGTGGGACAACTTGACAACTATAATCATTCTGTAGAAATTTTAGCAGGAGCGTGGAAGGTCACAAAGGGCGCATTGGTCTTGGCACGTGATAAGAGAACTGATACTTTGTATTTAACATCAAGGTCTAGTTATGTGCAACAAAATATAAGGCTGCGGCAAAGCAGGGCTTGGTCACACGAATCTAATGAGGAAACAAAAGGGAGTCAATTTTACGGTTCCTCATGTATCTAAAATCTTGGGAAAGGTTCTTGAGACTACGGTGCGGAGTAGAGGTGTGAGAGACGAGGATAGATATTTGGTGATTCAAGGTTGTCTACACCTACAGTTGTTGCTCGAAGGGAAGCCAAGACGACCGAACCTCCACAATGGTATTCACCTACCTTAAACTATATCTTGTTGACTGAAGGTGGTGAACCATAGAACATCAGTAAAAGCTTGCGAGATGGGAGATCGAGCAAGTGGGAGTTAAGTGAGAAAAAACTTACTAGACTTCTAGGAAGGTAGTAGGAACTGCACAAGAGATGGACACATTGACTGAAGATAGAATAAGTTGGCAGCAGGAGGTGGGATCAATCACCCAGATTAGAGAAGGGGACCTCAGCAACAGGTTCCCTAATGTGTGCCAAGGTCGATATGAGACCAGATATTCCCATTATAGTGGGAGTTGTGAGTTCCCCCCAGATATGTCAACTAAGGGTGTTGTATGTGATGAACTCAAGTCGTGCATGACTTCGATTGGTCTTCTGGTTTGAAGACAGGTGCTGTAAGCTACAAAGGTGATAGGGCATGTGCTAGAGACAATGGTTGGTATGTGGAAAACCAGTCTCCAAGTGGGAGAATGTTGGGTTATGTGGAGCATGGTTGTGAGCTGAGAAGAAGTCAAGTCGAGAATTCGCTCGACATGATGCTTTAGTGAAACTCAGGCAAAGAGTTCACTCGAGATGTGCTTGATGGTTGGATTGAGCAAACATCAGTCAAAGAGTTCCCTCGAGACTTGCTCGAGTGAATGTTGGACAGAAAGCCCGCTCGAGGCGCGCTCAAAACTCTGCTTGAGCAAATAACCTAAAAGTTGCTGCCTTAGAGTTTTCTCGCACCGTGACTATATATATGTATTGTTAAACATTGAAAAGAGAACAAAGTGTGAGAATAGAGGAGGCATCGCATTTTTTGAAAGAAAACGAGTGGAGAGACCCTAGAGAGAGTGTTAGTGAGGAGAGAAAATCTCTTGTAACCCACTGTGTTGTGAATCTCTTATGAATAAAATCCCTTGTAGCATCGTGTACACACATTGTTGAGCCATGAAAATTTTGTCTCGTGTGTGATTGATTCATGTATTTTCACATTTATCGTTTTACTTCTCATAATCATTATTTGTGGGTGTAGTTTTTACAACAAATTTTAGGTTCATAACTTCATTTCTGATGTGTCTCTGTTTTGCTAATTAGCAATTGGAACCGATTACCTCTTTTTTTTTTTCTCTCTCTCTCTCTTGTCCCAAAATGGCAGATAAAAAATAATACATGTTAGAATAAGAGTACACTATCAAGTAGGTACTAATTCTTTAGGTGTAACCCCCAAACATCGCTTTAACCTGACAAGTACTTGGCTTTAAGTTGTTCTCTATCCAACACACTGCAGTCTCTTACTTGTTCCTGATCATAAATCTGCACCATTTCTTGACACAAAAAGAAGTAAAAGGTTTGCAACATTACAAGTATAATGATTCTCATTCCTCAAAGTTATGCTCCCGTTTATGAGTGCAAGCAAATAAGAGACTGCAGTAAACAAAAGTTTTGGATGGACAATTTAAAGAAAATTATTAAGTATACACGGACTACAGATGACACGGTACTCTCACTCTATTTTAACATATCATGTAATTAAAATTAGTTATGTAAGCATTATTTTAATGGTCTTTGCATCTATGATAGGATGAAAGTAATACGTGTTCATAGTTCAAGAGTACCTAATAATTACTCTAAATTAAAGAAAGACAAAAAAAGAGTAGGTGGTGGTGAGAGAAGCTTTACCATGTTCAAGGGGACACCAGCAAACCGAGTTCCTCTCCTTGTTTAGCCGTTTATTGCTAATGCAGCATCATCAAGATTCTCACAATTGCAGCCTCTAAATGTGAATCTTGATGATGCTACTTCTGCAAACAACAGCTGTCCATCGAGCCAGTTAAAATTAGAACATTAGAGGCATGTGTGTATATAATTGAGAAATGATAGTTGCAGTCATGAATGCGCAAGGGTCGCGTAATCACTTTGAAAAAAGTGAATAAATACTAGACCTACATGAAAAAAAATAAATAAATAACAGTGAACTCTACTCTTTTTCAAACCGACTGCACGACGCTTACGTACTTTAAGATTGCATATAGCATTACTCTATATTTATTAGGGTTTTCAAAGAAGACCATGAAAATTGTCTAAATTGGTGCAGATTTGAAACCCTAAACACAAAACCTATACACGATGCAGAATAGTTAACTTCTTGGTTTGTATAATGGCATTTCCATTAAAAGCATGAACGACATGTATTTTTTCTGGCCAGTTATTATTTCAAGGTTTGGACTACGACAGAAAACTAGTAATCAAGATGGGGTAGGCATTTATATGATTGCATGTTACAATAATTAGTATCGAATGTTGGATTCTCTCTTCACATGGAAAGAAAGACAAAATAAAGTTTCAAAAAAAAAAAATACAAAGGAGAAAGAACATCATGGGAGCTAATTATTCGGGGGAAAGGAGGGTGTGAAGAAGGTAAGAGAATAGAAGCAGATGAACAAGGAAGGCCATTCCACAGGAGCAGACAGCGAAGGCATGGGCAATTTCGGGGACTAGCTTTAGAAACTAGAGCTATTATGATTTTGTCCTTACCTAACCAACAAATTTATAGCTGCTTAGATGATATTTGAATGAAAAGAATTGGAGTTTCTCAATATTTCAATGAAAAGAACACGACAAATGGGTCATCTTCTTGTCCTATCACTCTTAGAAGTGTGAGCTGATAATCGAGAAGAATAATGATAGCTTTATCACTCTTCTACTACATTTTTATTACTTTTTTTAATTTTTAATTTTTTTTAAAAAATTTCTTTTTACTTAATGATTAAGAAAGTGACTATTAGTAAAATTGTATATTTTTTAAATTTTTTCTTAATGATTAAAGATATTAAAAAAATACTTAAAAAAAAAAAACAAATACACTAAGAGTAGTAAAGTGGTGGTAAAAGGATTATAAGTCTATCATTACCTAATCGAGAAATATTTCATCTACAATAAGAATTATAAACATCTTTATAAATTCATATGATTTAATTATATTAATTTTGAGCTTTTATATAATTTAAGAATATAGTCTGCAAACTGTATATCTTTTGACTTTCGGTTAAACCCTAAGATTCAGATGTGATTTCTCAGCAGACCATATTTCCAGTGAAAGATAAAGCAAATCCCTCTCCCTCCTAGAAAGTGCGTATTTTCTAACCCTAAAATTATAATTGACAAAATCTTCATGATGGTGAGATCAATGCAAGATCTCAATGCAAGATCTGTGCAAGACTAATATCTATCCTAGTAGTGAAGTTGGCATCTGTTTAAAAAGTCAAAGATAAAACATCAGTGCCCGACCATTACCACGTATTATTATAATATGTTTGTTGATGGCCGTGATCCTTTTTATAGATGATTGCTTTATTTATAAGATAAATTAGTACTTTGGCTTTATTAATAAACGGTGGTGGGGAGGATTTTGGGGTTTTGATATCTCTTGTTTAACGTGAAATTATTGATTATGCCTTTGACCCTTTGGAGGCAAAGGATATGCATATAGGCCACCTTGATCAAGCTAAACGAGACAAAATGTAATTTACTATTAAAATGATACAATTTCATATTGCGCACTTAGAATTTATAGAAGATAAATGATATTTGCAGTCTTATGGTATGCAAGCTCTGCACATTTCTTTTTTAAAAAGTGGATAAATATGAGACCCACATGAAAAAAAAATATTTTTTAATAGAGGAGCCAACTCTTTTTCAAAGAGTGTATGCCAAACTTACATACTCTAGGACTATATCTAGCATTACTCTAGTTAAAATAATGAATCGATTTTATTTTATAGAAGAGTTGTGTGTCATTACTCTTACAAATAACCATGATCCTTTCTGTAAGTAATTTCATTTTTAAAATTTGACAATGCTTTACCTCTCGTAATTATTAAAACAAGAGAGATATACTCTAGATAATCAAGAATGCACTCGTTGTAATTGGACAACTAATCAAGTACTCAATATATAACATGATAAAACAAATTAATTTACGAATTTGTTTATTGACATGACAAATGCACTTAGGTGATGCTTGGAGAATGGATGAGATGAGAATGTTATGAATAATTGTAAGATGGTTTGTAAATAGCAGTGAGATAGATTGAGTTAAGTATTTATTGGATTTTAGGAAAAGAGAGAAAAAAAGTTGAATTGTTTTTTATTCTTTGTTTGTAAATTTGGAAAATTGTAATTTATTAGTTTGAAAAAGTTGTAATGATTAATTTGAAAGTGTTTGTATGTAAATAACATTTGGGAAAGAAATGAGATGTGATGAAATGAGATGGGATGAGCCAGAGGCAAACCGGCCCATTCTAGGTTGAGGAAACTCTGAAATAAAAGTTCTAGTGACATGATCATTTCTAATATATAATCTCTCCAGGGGTAAATTCGGCCAAGCTCTAATAAGAAGCTTTCAGGTAACAAAAATAAATAAAAAAAAAAAAATCTACCATATTAAAATGAAAAAAGTGTCCTAAAACTTTATAATAATAATAATAATAATTAAAAAAAAAAATGAACTTTGGAAGATTATCATGATCCTTTATAGGAGATAGACCTTTAGTACTTTAAAACTCGACAGAGTAGAAAGGCTCATTCTTGTGCTAGGTTGCTCAAAGCTGTCTGTCCCTTGTATTATAGCAAACAACATTGGGTTTAGCGTAATTGGCCTAATTTATAAGTTTAGTTCTAAGGCAACAAGCTCTGATAAAATTTCTTTTTCTATAAATAAAAAATAAAGTGGATTAATGGGCCAGCGTTCTACATCCTGGAGAAATTTCTCTACAGAGCAATTTTTCTCTCGTTTTCTTTCAACGCAGAGGTTCTTCCTTTCAATCCCTTTCTTCATCATGTAGAGGACAGTGATGATCTGAAACAATAGGCCACAGATGCATGCGTAGCAAACCCTACCGACAAGTCTATTGCTGGCAGGGTCGTCTTCATCCTAAGGAACGGTGGGTCAGAATTGTTGGGAAAATTTTGAAAAATAAATGATATACGTGCAAACGGTTTGTAAATTAGAGAATATGTAAAATAACAAAAACAAATTAGAAAGAGAGAACCCAGTGTTGAGGCACGGTGTGATGAACGCTTTCCTTAGAGTAGATTCTGCCGCCTCAAAATTTAAACATACACTAGACTTCTTGACAGTCAACTCTCAAGATACAACAACTTCGGTTCCCGTTAATCTTCTTGTCGGTGCACACAAAAGGAGATCCTCGAACTACATATAAAATAGTCACAACACATAGAAAGAAAGACAAAAGAATGAGGAAGTATTTCTCTAATTTTTGTAGATAATCTGGAGTGAATAAATTTGTAACTGGGGTTTCCTATTTATAGAGAATGAAATCATACTTGTGAAAAGTCACAAATGGAATGAACTGATACTTGTGAAATATCACAACTTATATAAACGAAATGGTACTTGTGAAAAGTCACAACTTATATAAATGAAAGAGTATTTGTAAAAAGTCAACTAAAATGAAGGAACACTTCTGAACAGTCACAACTTCTCAAATATTAGATAATACATTGAAAATGTTTCTAATTTATAAAAAGAACACAACAATTTGTTTGGTTGGCAAGCGATTAAAGCTTATATCCCCAAGAGACATGCATTAGTTCAAGTCACCATGGCACATTTTTATTTAAATCATGACAACCGAACCATCACATTGAACAATGACAATGGTTCACTTTAATTTTATTTAATAGTAAATATTTTAATCATTTCTAAGTCTAAAAAACCAACAATTTCCCACCTAATTAAAATATTTTAAAAGGCAAAATAGAATAGAATTTTCTTTGGGCTAAGTACTATGCATCAATAAAGGTAGCTTGTAGCTTTGAACGTTTACTTAGTGTTAGCGTGTTCTCATCTAAAAAATTCATGGTAAACCAAGTCTTGAACCAGGATCTTTTACTCAAGCTTCTCCACACTGCACATATATTACGTCATATATTATGTTCCTTTCAAGGTGGTACATAAAGGTCATGTACCATATCTTGCATTCATGAGCGCTCTAGAAAATAGCCCAATTGCCATAAAATGGAGTCCCACAGTCACTCACATAGGTAAGTCCTCCAAGGATATACCTGCAATTCACTACCTTGCCTTAGTCTTAGACTCATTTATAGCATTTCATTTTTAATTTGCCATTTCATTTGTAGCACTCACATCACAGGAATGGAGCTATAATAATATTTTAATAGTATTATCCAGTCACTCAAGTAGTTTGTTCTTCCCATTGAACTTTCTTCTTAGGATCTCTAGTTAGGAAGGTTGGGTTGCTGCTACCGGTGACCTAATTAATGAGCTTCAGTCCTATCCCCCTTGATGTACGTATAACATTTGACTTTGCTAGTCCTTTTATCAAAGGATCTGCTAGATTATTTTCGACTTTACATATTCTAAAGTCAGGTACCCATTGTTTATCAGGTATCTTATCGTAGAATATCTAATACTCAAATGTCTCCTATTATGATTACAGTATTTATTATTATAAATACGTATCACAACCTGATTGTCACAAAGCACAAAAATAGCTGGCATTGATTTTTTAACTTGTGAATTTTTTTATAATAAATTCTTAAGCCACTCTACCTCATGTTTGGTAATATTCAAAGCTATTAATTCAGCCTCCATAGTAGATTAAGAAATCAAAATTTGCATGGAAGATCTCCAAGTCACAGTTGCTCCACCAAGAGTGAAAATATATCCACTTGTTCCCTTACGATCTACTGTGTTAGTTATCTAACTAGCATCACTATATGCTTCTAATATTGTAGGATACCCAGAATAATGGATACCATATGTCATGGTTCCTCTAAAATATTTAAGAATTCTGTCTAGTGTCTTCCATTGAGAATCATCAGGCTTACTAATATATCTGCTAAGATTACTCACAGCCTATGAAATATAGAGTAGTAGAATCAGTAATATACAATAACGCACCAATAATCTAGGAATATCTCACTTGTGACACAGGATCTCCAAGATTCTTACTTGAATGCAAACAAGGATCATGAGGAGTACTAATGGGCTTGCATTCGAATCTCCTTAACTTTTTAAGAATCTTTTCAATATAATGAGATTGATTTATGTTAATACTATCATGAGATCTCATTAACTTAATACCAAGAATTACATATGTCTCTCTCATGTCTTTCATGTCAAAATTCTTAGATAGAAAGTTTTTAACATCAAGAACAATATCAAAATTAGTACTAAAGATGAGAATATCATCAACGTAAAGACATAGTATGCATACACCATTAACTATTTTAGTATATAAAGAATTATCATATTCATTTATCTTGAAATCATAAGTTAAAAATTATTTCATCAAACTTTTGGTGCCATTGTTTAGGGACTTGCTTTCAACCATAGAGTGATTTAATAAGTTTATAAACTTTCTTTCCTATCCTGAAACCACAAACACCTCTAGTTGATCCATGTATATCACTTATTCTAGATAATCATTAAGAAATGCAGTCTTGCATCCATTTGGTGGACCTCAAGTTTATGGATCGCTGCTAGAGCAATTAGAATATGAATTGTGGTTATTCTACTAATAGGAGAATACCTATCAAAATAATCGATTCCCTCTCTTTGTGTAAAGCCCTTTGCAATCAGCCTAACTTTAAATTTATCAATAGTACCATCAAGTCTCGTTTTCCGTTTACAAATCCACTAATATCTAATGGTTTTACATCTAGAAGGAAGATCACATAAGTTCTAGGTGCCATTAGTCTTAAGAGATTTCAACTCATTATTTACTGCTTCTTTCCATAAAGTAGAATCAATGGAAAGTATGACATCCTTGAAATTTAACGGGTCTTCCTCCATAAAATAAGTATAAAAATCATGTCAAAAGTCCTTTTCCTTTCTCACATATTTTCGTCTTCCATGTTCATTTTCTAATCCAGATAAACTCTTAGGATTAGATATAATGGTGGGTTGACTACTGGTGAAAGGAAAACTTACTGTAGATAAAGATCTTTCTACTTTATTTTTTAAAGGAAATAGATATTCAAAGAATGTTGCATCCCTGGACGCTATGATGGTGTTGGGATCAATACCTTGGACTTCTGATTTTCTAATAAAAAACCTATATGCAAAACTATGTCTAGCATACCCAATGAATATTGCATCAACTGTGTTGTGACCTAGTTTTCTTTCTTAATTTTTGAAAATTAACCTTCGTAGGACAACCCAAACTCTAAACAAATTAATATTGGGTATTCTACTCTTCCAGAGTTCATACAGTGTTTTGTCAGATATCTTGAATGGTACTTTATTCAAGATAAAACAAAATGTAAGTATTGCTTCCTTCCACCATTGCTCATATATGCCGAAACTAGAGAGCATGCATTTGACCATATCTACCAAGGTTTTATTTTTTCTTTCAAAAACATCATTGGATTGAGGAGAATATGGAGTGATTTCCACATGTATAATATCATTCTCCTCACAATATTGAACCAATTGATTAGAAGAGTATTCAACTCCTCTCTCAGACCTGATGATTTTAATATTTCTCTCCAATTGGTTTTCAACTTCAGTTTTATGAACGACAAATTTACTAAAAGATTCATTTTTGGTTTTCATCAAGGAAACATAAGAAAATTTGGACATATCATCTATAAAAGTATTGAAGTGCTTATTACCACCTTTAGAAGAGACAATATTTAAATAGCAATCATCACTATAAATTAATTCAAGTAGTGACGAATTTCTTACAACAAATTTAAATGGCTTTCTAGGTTGTTTTAATTGAACACATATTAAACATTTTTCATCCAAATCAACAGGAAGGTTTGGAATAATTTCTAAATCCATCATTCTTTTAACATTATGATAATTAACATGGCCTAATCAAGCATGCTATATTGAAAAGAAACATGTAGAAAATATAAATTTATCATTAGAATCAAATTTGTCTACTATTTTGTTTTGAACATTTATAACAAGAAAACCATCACTCACCAAACCTTTCCCCACAAATGACCCATATTGAGTTACAATAAGTTTATTGTAGCTTGCCCCACTAAGTAGAGCTCCACTAATAAGGTTCATCCTCGCCTTTGGCACGCAAAAAACTTCTTCTAATGGAAGAATATTTCCAGACGTTAGTTTGAGTTCATATTTTCCTACTCCAAATCCTTGTCCAGAGGTGGAGTTACCCATCATCAATTTCGTGCCACTTATATCCTGATATGTTGAAAAAATATTGTGGTTAGAAGTTGTGTCTACTATCCAATCAGTAGCACTACAAGCCAGATAAACTTGGGGACTTATAGTTACATACCATTCATCAATTCCAATAGAGTTGGTCTTGGAAAGCATCATATGAGTTGTGGGTTAGGCAATCTTGGTTGTTCGTTGTCTTGGTTTTTCCTATTCTTATAGTGACAATTTTTGGCCAAGTGACCCTGCTCGTTACAATTAAAATAAATGAGTCTCTTATCATCTTTATTGATATAGGATTTTGGTTTCAAATTGTTCCCACAACTAGATTGAATTTGGACTTCTGGTGTAATGAGTTTTTATGTGTTCTATGGCCTTTTACAATATTTGCTTTAGACTAGAAATCAGGAATCAATGGTGGGACGGAATCATTTTTCAAGTGTTGTTCTTAGGTCCTAATGGCAGAGATCAAGGTTTCCATAGTCATATTTTCAGTCTTATATTTAAGAGATAGACTAAATTTCTTCTATGAATGAGGCAATTGTCTATTGTACAAGCAACTTGGAGATGCTAAGTAATATCCATTTCCCATTGGCCCAATTTATGGTAAATGATAGTTAATTCATGGGCTTGCTCTAACAGAAATTCAGAATCATCTATCTTAAAGCCAAGAAATTGGCTTGCGGTGTACTTATCAATTCCAGCATCTTGTATACCATATTTCTTATCAAAAGCATTCCAAATATCTTTGGCAGATTTAATGTATAGATAAACATCAAAAAGTGTATCACTTAAATGATTTAAAATCATACATCTACACAAATTATCTTTTATGCATATGTTTGCAATTCAACATTATGTGCAGACTCATGTAATTTATCAGAAGGAGGATATTTTCAATAACAAAATATAATCTAAGCACTGTAAGAAAGATTTTCATATTTTCTTGCCACGTTTAAAATTAACTCCTCCAAATTTTTTAGGTGTAATAGGTTTATTTGAAGTCATGGTAACAACCAATCAATTAAAACACACATTTAGTTTAACAAAGAGAAATTCTATTCCAAGATTGTTGGAAAAATTATGGATAATAAATTATATATGTGCAAACGCTTTGTAAACTAGAGAATATGTAAAACAACAAGAACAAATTAGAAAGAGACAACTTGGTGTTAAGACACGTTGTGATGGACATTTTCCTTGAGAGTAGATTCTACTGCCTCCAAATTTAAAAATGCACTAGGCTTCTTGACAGTCTACTCTCAAGATACAACAACGTCGATTTCTGTTAATCTCATTTTCGGTGCACACAAAAGGAGATCCTCGAACCTGATATAAAATAGCCAAAACTCAAAGAATGTAAGACAAAAAAATGGGGAAGTGTTTCTCTAGCTTTTGTAGAGAACTTGGAGTGAATAAATTTGTGAGTGGGGTTCCCTATTTATAGAGAATGATAGGGCACTTGTGAAAAGTCACAATTGGAATAAAATGATACTTGTGAAAGGTTACAACTTATATAAACGAACGTGGTGGTGCTGGGACTTGAGAACAAAGGAAGACGAGAGAGAAAGGGATCTCGGCATGGACACGGAGGAGCAGAAGGCTTCGATGGAGGGGCTAGTGGCAACCTTGTTGCCGTGGGTTGCTACACCGATGGCTTGTAGTGGTGCGGCATCCTTCGTGGTAGCAGGAAATTGAGACAGATGAGAGAAATAAAGGGAAGGGATGAGATGCAGAGGGGAAGAGAGGGATCGAGGGTGAAGAAGTCAAGCGGGATGAGGGGTTGTCGCCGACAAGGCACGATGGTGCCCTTGATGGCGGCGGTGCTACTTGGTTGCGCAAGGGCGGGCATTAGGTAGTTTCTGCTTGGGTGTCAGCGCCTGGAGGGAGGGGACAGAGAGAAGAGAGGAAAATTAAGGCTTTATGGTAATTAATCGAGGCCCTACAATTTGGGATTCCTAACCTAGATCCAATGGTGGATGTTAAACACTTGGAAATGGGAGAGAAAGACATAAATAAAATAGAATGAAAAGGGAAATAGACTAAATGTAAAAATACAACTTTGTTGTATAGATCCAAAATTAATGTTTTTCATCATAAAATAAAATGATGAGTTTTCATAAATATTTCTTAATAGAAATAAAAGCATATAAATAAATAGAGTATTTGATATACAATAAAATAATGAATCTTGAATAATATTCATAAAGAAATAAAAGCATTTAAATAAAATGATTTTCTAATATTATATTATTTTCGAGGCACCAAAATATAAAGAGACTTACTTGAAAATTAGGGTTGGTTCGATAATACTAAAAATACCCAATCTAAAATAATTTTTGGCTTTTAAAATATTTCAAGGATTTTAAAGTACTCGACTCGCTTTAAAAATCATATGCTAAATTTAAAACACAAATTCAAAATTTAAAATGCAAATGCGAGACTCCTAACCAATCAAAAGAAAAATGAGCGGTTGATCACAAGCATCACCTATATACACCAAACGAAGATGTTCCATCTGCCATGAGCCACCACAGAAACCTCAACGACGACACCCCAAAACACTCTGACCACCACCACTCCACACAGCAACCCCGCATGACAAACCCAGCACCCTCACAACCTCCATTCAGTGGCCACCACCTCCTCCCCTCAAACCAACACACGCCCAAAGCTCCAAGTCCTCTAGCGTGAGCCTCGTCCTCACGCATCAACCCACTGCATGAATAATAACCTCTGTTTTACCCACCCGAAAATAGAGCAACCGCAACCCATTACAAGAGAAACTCAACCACTGAAGCCAGTCACTCTTCCCTTCACGTCGCCAGTCTCAAGCTTCTCTGTCGCCCAAGCACCCTGTGCATATCCCACAACTCTCTTAGTAATATCTCTCTTCCTCTCACGTTATTGTCTCCTTCTCACCAAAGCCAGTTAGTATATGTTAGGTTGAACAGATACTGAGTGATTCACTAGACTGAATATGGGATGCTATATTAATTTACGAGCACTTAGACCATGAAAAGTTGGAGTATTTTTAGAGTAATCAACAGAAATGGGAATATCAAAATAAGGTTTAACGTTAATATTATGGATTTAATGCTTGTATATTTTAGGGGTCAACATGTGCCTGCATAGATAGAATTATAAGATCAATATATGGAATAATGGGATTTTAGGACTTAATCGTGTAAGATTATTTGGAGGAATTTTGTAAGAAATTAAAGTATCTAAGGAGTGACAAAATTTTAGGATCCCAAGAATTCTAGGCTATTTTTAGGTTTTAAAATGAAGCACTTGATTTACAAAAATTACTAGCATGTTTATAGGAAAACAACCGCACCCTGAAAATAATGGATTAGCGCTAATAGATAAGTAACATGATCATACCTTTACACATATGAATGATAAATGACGTTTTTTTATAAAAGTATTATGTGCATACGTCCTCTATTAGAAGCCCTTTTTATGTACCTAAGTCATGATAAAATTATGAAAATTCATGATTTTACATAGTGAATTACGCATCAAAATACTTATGAAATGTCTTGATTTTATGTTAGAGTTATGCATTAAAATATTTTGTCAGATACCATGATTTTATGTGAAGAGTTATACATCAAAAGATTTATGAAAAAATCATGTTTTTATGTGAAGAAACATGTACCATGACATTTTATGAAATATACAATTTCATTTTAAATCTATGATATGACATGATATGAAAAGTATAATTATGCTGAAGTATAAATGATAAGATACATAACGGCTTATGTTATGATATAAAGGCGGTACTATATGTTATGAGCATATTGCATTGCTAGGTTGTATATGCTAGTAGTGCACCCAATGTGTCTTCCTTATATATAGGTTCCACAATTCGCGGCCACGGGCAGAATCGGAATCTACTTAGATTCGCTAATCCTAACTCACGGGGGTCAACAGTGGGTATCAACCTATGACATATGAAAGACAAGTTATCAAGTTCATTCTCATTTTAGTTATGTATGTATTTATGAGTATACATATTTTTTAAAAAACCTTATGTTTAATATGTTTACTGTATGATATGTTACTTATTAAGTATTCTACTCATTTTTATATGTTTTTATGTTTTAATCACCCTGGTGATAATCTTTATGAAGATGAGACTACAGGACAGGACTTGGCTCAGGGAAGCAAGGCAGAGGCCTAGACAGTTTAGGTTATGCTTAGTTTTATGATTTTAGTTTAATAAGTTATTTTGGAAAGCACATGAGACCTTATTAATGTTAAATAAGTGCTTCCATAGACTCTCATTTGGATTTTAAGTATTTAATAAAAATTGAATTTATTTATTTGTGAGATATTTTGTATCTGGCGCTTTGTCAGCAAGAAAAGTCTTTAAGTCAAAGTTTAGTAGCACACCGGTTTCTCAGAAATTTAAAAAAAAAAATGATTTTATTGGGGAGCGAGATGTTACAGTTGGTATCAGAGCCATATTGAAAGATTTTGTAGACTTTTTGAAATAAAAGAGAAGAAAAATTTTGAAAATAATTTTTTTTTTAAAAAAAAAAAAGTAGAGAAGTTTTTATTGGAAAATAGAAAAGGAAGGAAAGGAAAGTCTAGGCCAAAGTCTCCACGAGGCAAGTTCTACCCTGTTGTAATTATGTTAAAAAAATTTCTTCTAGTACTTAAATGTATTTTGAATAACATTGTTAAGAGATGCATGTTAGAATAGCACCTCTTGGAAGAAAATCACAAACTTTGGAGAATTTTAGGCTACCATCTATTTGAGGTTATTATTACATGTGGAGAGTTTTATCATTTTATGTAGAGAATTTAATTATTTAGGTTGAGTTAAGATAATCGTCTAGTGAAATTATTATTAGGCTTGTAATCAAACCCATTATCAAGGTTTACATTTTAAGGAGTTATGCGAGATTTAAGAATAAATATCAAAACACTAAAAGTTTGGAAATAATATGTTTGATTAAATGACCAAGGAATTAAAATAAAGACATGGAAAGAATGTGGTGAATAAGCATGTTGGTTATTGAGGTCTACCAAATTCCGATGATGGAATTTTTATAAGGATGAGAGATTGTAACGACCCAACCCAACATTATTATGGATGAGCTATGGATAATTTTATTGGGCCTAAATTAGGTTAATCGGCCAATAATTATAGAAGCTCAATTGAGGTTTATTGGATTATTTTGAGTAGGCCATGACCCTAGAATTTATTCAAACAAAGTATGAAGTTTCTATTGGGCTCAATAAATGAGTTAAAGCCCATTTAAAAGACTAACTGTGCCCCAATTAATTGCTAATAGCTTAAGAACTTTTCTAAAAGCCCATAAAAAATTTATTAGATGAATTATGTTTATTTTGGACTTTGAGAACTAAAGCTCGATTTATTATAAACTCTGAGCCCATGAAACTGTTCAACTCCAAACACACTAGGGTTACCATTCTTCATTACTCTTCATAAGAAAGATCCTAATCGGTTGCCTTCTATAAACTCCAACCATGCATGTCTCCATCTTAATAGCCACACTAGGGTTCATGGCAACAGTATGTGTATCTATATATACACACATAATATCCATGCAAACCTTCATCTTCATTCCTCTAGCCTAGGGTTGCCATATTGCACAATGCTTACACCAACTCTCCATAGAAGCCACTCAACCTCACGTTTGCTTTCCTCCAGGCCACTACTAGAGCACTGGCAACAAACATCCAAGACACTGCCCAGTGCCAGGCATTCCGTTGACCCACACAACAACACTCTTACCAACCTCTTTGTTGCCCAAGACTAGCAGCACCTATATACACCAAAGAAAGTTGCTCCCTCTGCCATGAACCAACACGAAAACCTCACCCATAGCACCCCAAAATCACGCTGAGCACCTCCACTCCACACAACAACCCCTAGCACCCTCACGACCTCCATTCAATTGTTGTCGCCTCCTCCCCTCAAACCAACACACGCCCCTAGCTCCAAGTCCTTCGTCGCGAGCCTCTTCCTCTACACATCAACCCATTACACGAATAGTCTCTATTTTACCCACCCGAAAAAGAGCAACCTCAACCCACTGCTAAAGACGCTTAGCCACCCAAGCTAGCCACTTTTTCCTTCACATCGCCAGTCACAAGCTTCTCCTTCTTCCGAGCACCTCGTGCATAGCCCACAACTCTCTCGATAATATCTCTCTTCCTCTCACGTTATTGTCTCCTTCTCTCACAAGCCAATTAGTACATGTTAAGTTGAATAGATACAGAGGGCTTCACGGGACTGAATGGGATGCTATATCAATTTACGAGCACTTAGACCCATGAAACGTTGGAAGAATTTTAGAGTAATCAACAGATATAGGAATATCATAATACAGTTTAACGTCAATATTACTGATTTAATGTGTGTATATTTTAGGGGTCAACATGTGCCTACATAGATAGAATTATAAGACCAATATATGGAATAATGGGATTTTAGGACTTAATCGTGTAAGATTATTTGGAGGAATTTTTTAAGAAATTAAAGTATTTAAGGAGTGAAAAAATTTTAGGACCTCGAGAATTCTAGGCTTTTTTCAAGTTTTAATAATGAAGTACCTAATTTACGGAAATTACTAGCATGTTTATAGGTAATCAGCCACACTCAGAAAATAGTGGATTAGCGCTACAAGGTAAATAGCATAATCATACCCTTACACATATGAACGGTAAACGAAATATTTTTATAAAAGTATTATGCATGTACACCTTCCATTAGAAGCCCTTTTTATGTATCCAAATTATGATAAAATCATGAAAATCCATTTCTGCACCTCATCTCTTGCACAATCATATTCGTCTCTTCCTACCCCTTATAGGCCTCTATCATGAACCAAAGCAAAATTCTATTTTGCTTTAAGAAGTTTCTGCTGTACATGCCCATAAGACTGTCTATTCCAAAAACTCAACTAGTTTCCATACCTTTTAATGACATTCATCGCCTCACCCATGTTGGACTAAGATGCACATCTTTCCCAATTTTCTTGAATAATTTTCTCACAAGCTTCCTCACCCACCCACATAGCCTCAAATGTAAAAGGCTTTTTAACTCTAGAAAGCTCCACAACACCTTCCCCGAATGGGCAGATGATCTGAGTATGCTACCAAGCCATGAGTAACGGTGGCATTTGCGAACAAGTTGCACCAAGAAAAATTAGCTTGACAACGATCTAGCCTTCCACTAATGCACTGTTACCCTTCCCTACGGTTACACCAGGTAAATGGATTACCTCTGACTCCCAAGTCTCTCAAACCACAGTCATCAACCACTATCCAAAATGATTCAATTTGTCTCTTAGGTCGAGGCCTCCCACCCCTTTTTTCAGAGTGACACAGCTCTTCATTGAAATCCCCTAGGACCAACCAAGGATCCCCATTCGCACTTTTCAAAGTGCTCAACAACTCCTAGGCTCAAAACTTTTGACTAACATTGGGATTTCCATAAATACAAGATAAAAACCAAGAATTCAAATCACATTGAACAACAACATGAATATGGAAATTAGACTAATTAACAATAGATAAATTCACATCCTTTCCCCATAACAAAGTTAAACCCCCCTTCTTCCACAAAAACCAATCGGTAAGCAATTAGAAAGACCAAACCTGAACTTATAGTGCTCGAATTCACGAACTGAAAGCCTTGTTTCTTGTAAGAACATCACATCGGGCCCTTCCCTCCTGATCAAATCATAAAGGGTACGAATGCCTCTTGGGTTCCCAGGCCCACGGGCATTCCAGCTCATAATTCTCATGGTTCCTAGAGGCACTGGACCCCATTGATCGATCTTTTGAATCACCATTGACCTCGCCCGTAGCCGACGAGACTAGATTGTGTTTTTCAGCCACTTTGCCATTAGAAATCCCTTAATCCCCCTCTGCTTCATTGACTTTCCTATTTCGCTAGATGCCCAAAATCCCTTTTTCCTCTTTCAATAGCTTAGCTGTTTTTCAGCCAGTGATTACATGGGCTACACTTGAATATGCCAACACTTATTTATCTACAAGCCCATAATCATTTGCAAACAACACACTATGGACTCATTAATCCCATGCATCTCCTAAGGCCTATCCAGCACCACTCCTATAAATTCCACTCCTGCGCCTTGAGACTTTAGAAGCCCATCCATGAGCCCTTCAAAAGTAAAATTCTAAACTTTCCTCACAGATTCTAAAACATGAGGGTTTCCTTTTGAGTTGACCCTGTACAGATTCAAAAGCCATTGAGTTGACCCTGTACAGCCATCATCTCAGTATCCAAATCCTGAAAACTCATCAACTGCTTCCCTTTGTTCGATGAATATCTCTATATCCTTAACCAGCTAAACATCAACTCCCTTATCTCTTCCGAGATTTACTCCACCAATTTCACCTGCCCAACGATCACCAAATTTCGCCGACAAAGCCTCTCTCCTTCCACAGACACAGGAGAAGATCCCATAACAGGACCTAAATTGTGTTTCAATGATCCAGACTTATCTCTGGATTGAGAAACCTTACCACTTTCACTAGACCTTGTAGCCCTACGCCAAGCACCATATGGGAGTTCAACTGCATCAGAAAGTAGGGATTTTCCCCAATGAACACAATCCTTATCGACATGACCTAGACGCCCGCATCTATAATAGAAATTGGGCATCCTCTCATAGGAAAATCGAACCCAGAAAGATTTCCCAGTGCTAATGTTAATTTTAGTTCCTCGCATTAAAGGTTTCAACACATTAACAGCAACATGCACTTGCATAAATTCGCCCCATGCTATTTCCCCTTCAACCAGATCCACCTCCTATACCTTGCCAACTTTGTTGCCAACCAAATGGCCCACGTATTCATTCCTAGCCATGAAACGAAGATCATGTAGTCTAATCCAAAACAAAGCCTCTGTAAATGAAATCTGAGGAACCTGCTGACCACCATCAACTTCCTTCATCAGAATAAGTTGCTTATCAAATGACTAAGGACCCTCTCTGAGAACCTTTCTTTATCTCGAATATCAACAAACTCTACAAGGAACAACTTTGCATTTAGATCCTTAAATCGAACCCGGTGCATAGGCTACCAAGCTTTCCTCATCGTAGCCTTGAACATTTCCTTATTGTAGTCCTTATCAATGAACAACTTTAGAATCAAACACTTCCCCCCACATAACTCTGCAATTTTCAACTTATCTGGTACCACCACCACCTCCTCATTCTCCTCTTCTGTCAACGACAGATGCTGATACAAATCATTCAGATTATCCTCCATCGCTTTGAACCCGGTGCACAAAGCAAAAGTGAAAACTACACGGAGTCAGTATTATCGCCTCTACTAGAAAACCTAGAGAGTGTATAGTAGTGTTTTTTTTTAAATGTCAGTGATAACAAAAATTATAGGAAAATAATTCATGGTCCTGCTTTCGTAGTTAATAAGCAATCTTACTCATAAGACCAATGAGTTTAGTTTGAAGAGTAACTTACAACTTTCCTTGATGCAATTTCCCCATTGCTCATCGTTTGCATAACATAATCATAGGCTATGCCAAGAGTCTGATGACCTGATGACATATGACCCAGTTCTCTAAATAGAAAACCTGAGTTCAAAACCCCCCACCCCCTTGTATATAAAATAAAATAAAATGAAACATAATCATAAGTTAGAACTTATCGCGGAAGTAATCCAAGGTTCAAAACCTTAATCGAAATTATGTAAATAATTTATTCCTAACCATAAAAATGCTAGGTAAAGGTCTCCTAAACTCATTACTCACTTTGTAGCACTCATACTCTTTACCAATTGTATTAAAGACCTTAACTGCACCATGCTTATACCTTTGGTCTGAGGTATAAATCAATATTTTCTTATAATACCAAGCACTCTATACATCTTGAAAATCCTAGTTTCTAATGTGCACTTTACAAAACAGTTTAATGTCTTTTTGTTTGTAAATACGCAATATCCATGAAGCCCCTAACAAAAAAGTTTGTAGAATGTTAACCATCAATTTTTACACAAGCGACAAAGTCCCAATGTTCACCTGAGACAGGGATCACTTTCTGCATGGTTTAACCAACATCGCCACACATTACAGGCTTCAAAGAAAAACCAGTTTCATATTTTGCTCAACAGTTCAACACCCTAGAATTTAGTAAACTCGAGTTACATCAAAACATACATACAAGTCACCAAGAACATCTGAGAAAAAATTTTTCCTCTCTAGGATGTCCTGGGTAAAGGCCACAGTCCCTGTCCTTGTGTAGGATTTTTTTCTTCCTTCTTTTTCTCTTGTCTGCATATCCTTCTAGGTAGTATGGACAATGAGTTGGGGAAAACATTACGAGAGACTATCTCTCACTGAACAAGAACAAGAAGAGATCCAAGTGGAGACTAGCCTCCTAGAAAATGCCATTTCTAAAGAGAGTAAATGTTTGATTATGAAACCCGTGAAGCCAATTAAGCTTCGTAATTTGGACTCTACGCTCATATTTGCAGAATTCGAAGATATAAAGGATAAAGATATAATACAATGTGAAGGTTGTTGGTCTTTTGATAAACAGTTGGTGATGATGATGGACTTTGATGGTAGATATCATGTTCATTAGATCCGTATAATAGAGGCTCTATTCTGGGTGTGAATTTATGACCTTCCTCAGATGGCACGTAATGAATATGTGGGTCCTCTTATCGGAAGTTCGCTGGTTATAATTGGAGAAAGATGAAATGGCATGGGGGAATACATGCGTGTATGAGTGAAGCTTAACGTAACACAACCCTTGATGAGGAAAAAGAAGATCATTGTAGGTACAAATGAATCATACTAGGTTCGTCTCACCTATGAAAGACTCCCAGATTTCTCTTATTGCTGCAGACAATTAGGTCATGGTCATCGTGACTATGAACAATGGCAATTGTCAATGGTGACTTGTGAAACTGAAGCATTCCCATATGGTCAGTGGCTCCATGCAGGAACTACATGCGGATGAGGGTGGGGAAAACGGCCACTGAAAAAGGCAGTCGATTAAAAATTATAGTAAGAAACACAATGCTGGAAAGCAATCAATGATAGGCATCAAATGTGGCAAAAAATCAAGACATTATGGATATTGGGGATGAAACTGCTACGGTTACTGGAATGACACAACAAACAAGGGGCGAAAACCTTATGGAAGATATTTCTTGGCTGGAGAAGGATCACAAGGGTTCAGGGCAAAAGGTCATTAAGTCTATGAACCATGATCAAAGGCCAACAGATGTTCCAATTTTGCTAAGAGCAGCTATAAGGAAAGATACTAAAGTTATCAGAGGGCTAGATCTGAGCCATGATGTCATAGGCCCAAAACTAATAAATCTCCTTCCGATGATAGCCCACTCACCACTTTGCTAAAACAGAAAGGCCCACAGAAATAAACTCACTAGAGAAGGAAGGATCGATAGTTGAAACAGACAGAACATATTTTCCCAAGCTCTCAGATAAAGAACAATGGGCAAAAGTGACAAGCTCTAGAGGATAGGGATGAACAAGGCAGATATCAGAAACGTCAAAACCAAGATACCAATGAGGCTTATGGTGCAAAGGAGAAGGTTGAGTTATTGGCGGTGGCTGTTTCACAGCCCCGTCGGCATAATGAAAATTTTAAGTTGGAATTCCCGTGCACTTGGGAACCCACGCAGAATTCATACACTCCACGACATTGTCACGAAGGAAGATCCCAATGTACTTTTCATTCAAGAGACAAAGTTGAAAGCTCGTGCTATGGAAATTTGTAACTATCATCCTGGATTCCCTAATTGTTTGGTTGTTGACAGTGATGGTAGAAGCAGTTGGATTGTGTTGATGTGGAAGGAAGATATTGTTTTGACTGTGCTAAATTATTCTAAGTATCATATTCATGCATTACTGGTCAAATATAATGCTAATAAAACTGAGTCCTACCTGATGGGTGTTTATGGGCACCCTAACACAGCTAGTAGAAGGGGACGTCGATTTTGATCGTGTCTTTAAGTAGTGTAGATGGAAAAGCTTGGCTGTTTTTTGGGGATTTCAATGAATTGTTGAATGTTACTAAGAACTGGGGTGGGAGAGAAAGACCAAACCAGCAAATGCTTGCATGTTGTGAAGTTCTCAGTGATTGTGATTTAAGGGATTTGGGGTTTGTTGGAACCCCATATACTTGGTGTAATAAGAGGGAAGGGACTGCTAGCTTTAGTGAAAGGTTGGATCGTTTCCTTGCAAATCCTCAATGGTGCCAATTTTTCCCCATGGCATCAGTTACTCATGGAAGTGCTGCTTATTCTGACCATATTCCCTTATGATTGGAAATTGATGGAGTTTATGTAGTAAGAAAAAAGGAGAAACCTTTCAGGTTTGAAGCAATGTGGGTGGGAGATAAGGGTTGTACACGTGTTATTGAGGAAGCCTGGAAAGGAAGTTCTAATAATAGTAAGATGGAAGATATTATGGTGATGATTTCTGGTTGTGCACAAACTTTGAAAAGCTGGAATAAATAGAAATTTGGGAATGTGTAGTTTCATTTTAAGAAAGCACAAATGAACATGGCTAGACTTCAGCTGGCAGACCCCAGTTGCTTTGATATGAAAGCTAGTTTCTATGCAAGAGAAAATGTTCAAATGTGGTTAGAAAGGGAGGAGATGATGTGGCATCAAAGAGCTAAAGCCATGTGGCTGCAACCAAGAGATCAGAATTCTAAATACTTCCACACAAAAGCCTCACACAGAAGGAAGAAGAACACTATAAATAAGTTGCAAGATGATTCTAGAGAGAAGGAGATGGAGAGCAATTAACTCAAGAATCTTAAAGTATTTCAAGAACCTATTTTTAGCTTCAGATCAAAGAGGCTTGATGGAGACAGTGGCAAATATCGATTGCAAAGTAACTAAACAGATGAACGAGGATGTATCAAAGTAGTACACTGTGGAGGAGGTCTCTTTGGCACTTCTGCAAATGAATCCTACCAAGGCCCCTGGGCAAGATGGTATGTCCCATATCTTTTTCCAAAAACATTGGAATATTATTGGGAAGTCTGTTATTGCTGCTACTCTACATGCTCTAAATTCTGGTGACTTTCCTCATGATTTGAACCATACTTTCATCACTTTGATTCCAAACAAAAAATCTCCCCATAAAAATGCTAAGTTTCGCCCCATAAGCCTCTGCAATGTTACCTATAAACTCATATCCAAAGTGATTGCAAATAGGCTGAAACAGTTTCTACCTTGTATTATTTCTGAGTCTTAGAGTGCTTTTGTCCCGGGTAGATTAATAACCAATAATGTTTTCATTGCCTATGATTTATTCATTGTTTAAGACAAAAGAGGAAGGGGAAAAAAGGGTATATGTCTCTCAAATTGGATATGAGCAAAGCCTATGATGGGGTCGAATGGGACTTTTTGGAACACATCTTGATTAAATTAGGCTTTGAGGTGAAGCTAACCCCACTGATCAAGAAATGTGTTAGAACAATAACTTTTTCTATTTTGGTCAATGGTGAACCTAAAGGACCTATTTTTCCAAGTAGAGGACTAAGACAAGGGGACCCTCTATCCACTTATCTCTTTCCTCTTTGCACTAAGGGGCTTATTCATTTACTTAAAGAAGCTGGTAGGAATCAAGTTGTGCCAGGAATTCAGATTTGTAGAGGGGCTCCTACACTAAACCACTTGTTGTTTGTTGATGATAGTGTGATATTTTGTAAGGCTGATCCTTCCACAAACAAGAATATACAAGAGTTGTTGGATCAGTATGAACATTTATCAGGGCAGAAAATTAATAGAAAAAAAAACATCAATGGTGTTTAGTAGAAATGTCACAGATGATGTTAAAGAAGAAATTATGTCTTTGTGGGGTGGTGGTAATGTTTAGTAGTATGAGAAGTACTTAGGCCTTCATCCCATAGTTGGAAAAATCAAAGTCTAATGCCTTCTCCAGTATCAAAAATAGACTTTGGCAAAATTATAGACCTGGAAAGAAAAACAGCTTTCTCAGAGTGGTAAAGTTGTGGCTTTGGCTATTCCTACCTATGCTATGAGTTGCTTCAAATTGCCTGATTGTTTTTGCAAAGATCTTAAATGAATGATGGCTCGATTCTGGTGGGGAAAGAACATAGATGAAAGAAAGATACACTGGGTTAGCTGGAAAACGATATGTGCTTCAAAATTCAGAAGGCGTATAGGTTTTAAGGACCTAAAGATCTTTAATATATCACTTCTAGCTAAGCAAAGATGGAGGATCCTACAAGAGGAAGATTCACTTCTACACAAACTATAAAAGGCAAAATATTTTCCCAAATCAGATTTTTTTTAACTCAAAGTTGGGATATAATCCATCTTATAGTTTTAGAGAACGAATTGGCGATAAGAGATGCAGAAGAAAGGAATGACAATGTTGATGCACTCATTGATAGTAGCACACAATAGTGGAATGTACAAAAAATTAGAGCTCTTTTCAGTCCAAACACTGCTTCGGACATTTTAAAGATCATACTCTGTCCTAGAGGAAACAAAGATAGATGGATATGGAGCCAAGAAAAAGATGGAAGTTTTAATGTCAAGAGTGCCTATAGATTTTTTTCTTGTTTGCTGGAGGAAAATAGAGGAGAAAGTTCTAATGCCAATAGAGATCATTCTTTGTGGAAAGTGATGTCGATAATGAAGATTCCTCAAAAGGTCAAGATATTTGCTTGGAGAGCCTGCAAAAACTATTTTCCCACTAAACACAATCTTGTGCATAAAAATGTTGATATTGATGACACAAGTTGTTTTCGCAGTGACCAGCTAGAGGACCTCACCCATGCTCTGATCTACTGCCCAATTGTGCTTACTGTCTAGGATAATTATCTGCCTATTCTGAATTCTTTGAAAGATAGTGTGAGAATCCATGATATTAGGGATGCAACTTTACTAATGAAAGAGAAAGGGACAAATGAGGATTTGACAACTTTCTTTCTAATGGTTTGGGGGCTATGGTTTAGAAGAAATAAGATGCTTCATAATAATATCTCTTATGACCCTAAGCACGTGGTTGCCATGTAGAAGTTCCACAAGGAGTGGAGATCTACTTGAAGTTCAAACTTGGCAACACAATGCAGTTGAAACCCTCCACCCATTGGTTTTTTAAAACTCAATGTAGATGGTGCAATGTTCTTTAACCAACACAAGGTAGGAGTGGGGGCTACATTAGAGATGAGAAAGGTAAGAGTTATTATGACTGTGAGTAAAGCTGAGAAGGAAGTAGCGGACCCAGAAACAATTGAGATCTAGGGGGCTTCAATTCTATGTTCAATAGGGCATCTCGAAGATTATTCTTGAAAGTGATTGCTTAATGATGATCAAAGAACTACAAACAGCAGGGTCCTCTTTATCTTTGCTAAAAGAAATTGTGAGTTTAATGCAGTCTTTTCATGAGTGCAAAGTTCAGCATGGCCATAGGCAAGGGAATGAGGCAACTCATCGACTTGCTAGTTATGCACGGAATGTAGAGGGTATAGACTTGTGGGGGGCAAATGTACCAATGTCTACCACAGGCTGTATGACTTGATACAAACTCTATGCAACTCTTTCACTAGTTTTATGAGATGTTTTCCAATAAAAAAATAAAAAATAAAAAATAAAAATAAAAATCACCAACCGAGGTTTACTTCCAGATTTGTCATAACCGGGCATCATTAGCTTGCTACGGAGTTTAAAGAAAAACAGAGCCTCACTTTGTTCTTCTTTTCTCGTCAACCTTACGTTAATCACTGCAGTTTTTATCCTAAACATAAAAGCTAAACTTCGCCCGGTCTAACTCCTCAAAAATCAAAGTTTACATTGTAAACCGAGCATCATCAACATGTTATGAGCTTTAGAAACAGAACCCAACTTTCTGATCTTTTATTCAACAACTCGCTACCCAAGCAATTTGATAAATACCAGTTATATCTCAGACCATGTAAATCATCTTAACCCGAGGCCTTTATCCCTTCACGAGTTAAATTGATTTCACCAAATTCATCAGACTTCCACTCTTTCATTTATCAAGTCAACAATAACATAGTGAAAGCCGGAAGAAAAACGGTGATTTTCTACTTACTCTTGCATGGTTTATAGTGCGGGGAACTTCACCCAAACGAGTTACCCAGTTTCTGATCGGCGGGCCGCGTTTAGATGTTGAATTGAGTTGAGTTAAGCCAAGTTGAAAGTTAAATAAAATATTGTTAGAATATTATTTTTTAATATTATTGTTATTTTGAGATTTGAAAAAGTTAAATTATTTATTATATTTTGTGTGAATATTTAAAAAAATTATAATGATAAGATAAGATGAGTTGAGATGAGTTTGAAATCCAAACTCATAGTGAAACTTGAACTGGAAATTGACCAAGTGAAAGAAACCCGGGTGTTGCTTGTCCTTCCTATATATAACCCCAGCAGAGATGACAAGTGTGCTATGTATTGTCAATAAAGTTTTGAGGTGTCAAAATCATAAGTGTGAGGTGTTGGGTAGCTAATGTGCAATGTGGAAGTCATGCAACATTTGAAAGCTTAATAACCTAAAGGTAATAACCGAGCATTTTAAACTGAATGGGAAATTTCAGAACACTTTGTGTTTTTGGACTATGACTACTTTGCTCGTCAAAGTTGTGGCCGTCGATCACTTGCTCACCCAAACTATTTGCTCGCCTGACTTCTATTTCACCCAAGACATTGCTCGCTTCCTGTCTTTGCCCGCCAAGTACTTTGCTCGCCCAATGATTTGACCGCTTGGTGCTCGCGCGCCCTATCCTTGCTCGCCTCATGCCCGACTATCATCACACATCACCCGATACTCACTCACTCCCTGGCAGTGCACGCCATGTGCTTGGTCGCCCTATATATACATTATCCGATACTCGCTGCCAAGGATACAGCTGGCTGATCAAAGTCAACTAAATTAAAATCAAATCTCATTGTTTATATATGAAATGAACTCTTGTAGTTAGCCTTGTAATGTGATATGTACAACTGGTCAGTTATGGTACAAAGTTTATATATAAATCATGCAAACCACACGCGACTTTTGAGTTGTGGAACAACATCTTTCCTAAACCTCGTTATGGTGTCAAGAGCCCTCTAGGATTCCCAGTTTTTTTTTTTTTTCATGGCATCAATACTATGATTCACATGTTGTCTATCAAATTGACATCCAACAACTATCTTCTTTGGCGAAGTCAAATTCTTCCACTTCTCACCAGCCAAAATTTATTTGGTTGTTGTAAGGCCCAGTTTCTTTGTCAAAGTGGCTTGGAACCGTGCGTGAAAATGGCCCAGCCATTTCAGTGCTTAGTGAGACCACCAAGCGGCGTCGTTTTAGGGAGGTTAGTAATTCTCTTCCTCCATCTCCGTCACTTTCTCCCTTTCTCTTCGCATTTTCAGTTATTATTTAAGTTTCTCCAGCAACTCTCTCTCGTCTCCCACGTCTCCCACATCTCCCACGTCTCCCTCTTCTCTTTTTGATTTCATCTTTGTTTCTGGTTACTGGCGTTAGATTGTGATTTCCGAATCCTATGCTCTAAAATTCTGCATCTTCAGTTTTATCGCTTACTCTGTTTTTGGTTTCGGTGGTTGCCGTCTACTGCATTTCGTAGTTCCTCCCCATCAGCATTTCGGTTCCTCATCTTCAAGTTGGCAAGCGTCACTTCTTATCCCTCCTTATTCGACCGGTAAGAATCCCATCTTCAAACTTTTGATTTTCGATCTCCTCTGCTACTTCCCCGATTTTGGTTTGTCTTATACTCATTTTCTGCGGTTTCTATTTTGGGTCCTTACTGTGAGATTGAGTAGTTTTTTTTTGTGAGTCTTTCTGGTTGTTATGCGTGGTGAGAATTTCGGGTTGGTGTATTGTCCTAATTTTGGATTATTTGAAGTTACATTGTAGTAGAATTATGGATTTGTGGTTGAGAATATATTTAGAAGTATTAGTTTATACTTTCTGCTATGGAGTTGGGAATGGAAAGAAGAGTGCTTTGTGTAGTGTAAACTGGTGAAGTTGGCAAATTCTGCGTACTTCGCTCGAGCGGTCTGTCGAGCGAGACTCGAGCGAACAGCCAAATGAACATTGGCTTGAGCGGAGTGTCGAGCAAGACTCGAGCGAACCTCTCTGACTTGCCTTCGCTCGAGCGGAGTGTCGAGCGAGACTCGAGCGAACCTCTCTGACTTGCCTTCGCTCGAGCGGAGTGTCGAGCGAACTTGGCTCGAGCCAACTGTCGAGCCAACTTTCAGCAAACACTTTTTCAGTTCCGAATCAGTCTCCACTTATAGCCAACGTACTGAGTTTAGTATAGAATATTTTGGGTCGAAGTGTGGGCTGTCCGGATTGTTATTTGGCTAGTTAAGTTTGATTAAACTCGTTGAATTATGGTCTAGAGTTTGAGTTCTTGAGTTGTTTAAGACCAATTGTGTATTGTTGGACTTTAATATTTAGTTTATATTATCTTATGAATAGGTGGCGAGACGGATAGAGATCGTATTCAAGTCATAGATAATACGCTGCAGGAGTCAGGTAAGTGGGGTTCCTATGCTAGGTTTTATACAAGTTAATAAGACTGGGGCTGATTTTATGAAAAACTTGCATATTTTGTGTTATGTTGGGAACTTGTGAAAATAAAGATCAACCTCGGTCACTCATCTGCATTATTCATGAAATCTGTGTGAAAAAAAAGGAAAAATATGTTTTGGCATGCATTGTGTAGACATGAGCTAAATCCTGTCATGTGGTTTCTGAAATCTGGAAAAAGAGCGATATTGAGGATATGAAAAGTTGTGTATTTATTCAGAAAGATGTTCTGGCTTTTGTGTTCAACGTGTCTAACTGTCTGATTCTGTTTTGGTACTCTGTATTATTTGGTTACAACATCTGAAAACCTTTGGCATGGTGTACTGGTTTTCGTATCTGACTCTGTCTCTGCTTTGCTCTGCTCTGCTCTGTTATGCTCTGCTCTGTTTGGGTTGGTACCAACTTCTCTGTCTCTGAGTGCACCCACTTTGGATACAAAGTGGTTTTATTGTGGTCTTTCCTGTGTGCACACTCGGGGCTCCGAGAAGAATAAATGAAAGATTTCACCTCTGTCTCTGCCTGGTTTGGCCACCGGGGTTAGCACAACCCTACCACGGGGGTGAAACATGGTCTCTGCTCTGTTTTGATTTGATGATGATACTTAGTTTATGTTATGCCAAAGTACCATGGGTTTTACTTGTTTTAAAACCATCGCTCTGTTATTTTGAAAATATGTTATGTTCTGCACGATAACTCTGGAAAAAATATTTTGTTCTGCATACTCTCCTTGATAAATGCTCATGTTTGCACGCTAGCATATGATTTATGCTTACTGAGTTGTTGATGACTCACCCCCTATCATTATAATATTTTTCAGATGATGTGGTGAGTCCAAATGAGGACCTGGATTAGAATGCTCTTTGTGTCTAAAGCTGAGGAGATGTTGGTAGAAGAAGGACTTCTGGTGTTCTTAGTTTTAATATCTTTGGGTTTTATTTATGTCTTGAGTTTAGTAAGATTTGTGAAATATTTAGTTGGTTTGTTATGACTTTCGGGAAGTTATGGACCCCTTTGATATATTATTATTGCATTAAAGATTGTGTGGAGTTTGTAATGAGATTATTGAGAAGATTTGAGATTGATTTTCATTTATGAAGTTGTTGGAGATTATCCTTTGGATGTGTTGGGAGACATGTTTATGAGTGACAGGTAGTAATTCTCCAAGCCACCCGGGTTTGGGGCGTTACAGTTGTCTTCATAGTTTTGTTGTTCCACCCTCTATCACAATTATTGCCAACAACAACACAATCCCAAATCCTGCATATAACACATGGAAACAAACTGATCAATTGGTGCTTAGTCTTCTTTATTGTTCTCTTTCTGAAGAAGCCTTGAGTAAAGTCCTTGGTCAAACTACTTCTCATGGTACCTGTTAAGTTCTTGAAAATTCCTTCTCTCGCAAATCCAAAGCACGGGAACTAAGATTAAAAGATGATCTACAACTCATGAAGAAAGGTTCCAGCTGGCTCTAGATGATGTCCACTAATCTTGTCTCGCATCCTCGATCAAAACACATTGCTCTAGATTATCATTTCATTCGAGAACGAGTTCAACCTAGCTCCATCACTGTTCAGTTCATCCCTTCTCATCTGCAAACTGCTGATGTCTTCACCAAAAGCTTGTCTTGGCCTCAGTTCATTTTCTTCCACTCCAAGCTGACCGTATCACCACCCCCTGTCAACTTAAGGGGGTGTCAAGGCTACAGCTGGCTGATCAAAGCCAACTAAATCAAAATCAAATCTCATTGTTTATATATGGAATAAAATCTTATAGTTAGCCTTGTAATATGATCTGTACAGCTGGTCAGTTATTGTATAAAGTCTATATATAAATCATGCACACCACACGCTACTTTTGAGCGGTGGAACAATATCTTTTCTAAACCTCGTTACTCGCTCACTCACTATCTTTGCCAGCCATGCATTGCTCGCCCAAAGCTTCACTCATTTCTTACTTTGATCTCCTTGTATACTTTTTACTTTACTTGTTGAACATCCTGCTCGGTCAATATCTTTCCCGTCTTGCTCGCCTTGCTTGCCACTTTGCCCGCCAATGACCTTGTCCGCGTAGTACTTGCTCACCCTGTCCGGTACTTGTACATTTCATGTCTTTCCGACCAGCACTCGCTTGCCTACTATTATGCTTGCCAATGCTTCGCTCTTCCACTTCTTAATTGCCTCAAATCTTGTCCGCCCAACTTATTGCCCATCTAGTGTCTGACTGGTTGGATACAATCCTCGCCTAATTTATTATTTGCCGAAAACCTTGTTCACTTAATGTTTGCTCGCCTAAACCCTTATTTGCCTAGTATTCTTTTCATCTAACTCCTCACCACTTTCTTGCTCATCCAGTGCTCTTTCTCCACTCAACTCTATATTTTTCCTGGCACCTTTATTGAAGATCAGTTATTGTGATGTTTATTTCCTAGAAACTCTTCATATTTCTATTTTACTATATTAAGCTTTCCTATTATTAGTCTGAGTTGGAAGTTGTATTTCTGTTTTAAATGAATTTTGTGAGTCTCTATGTAAGCTTATAAAAGCATGATCAATGGAAGATGAATAGTAGAACAACAGAATCAATCCGTGACTAAGGGATTGAGGTTTCTCAAGAGTTCCTCTGTTTTTCCTCTGCTTGTTTGTTTGTTTAAAACTAACAATTGGCATCAGAGCAAACATGCTTCATCTGAAGGTCGAAAATGGCTACCTTTGGAGCATCAACATCTATTCCTATCTTCAGTGGCAAAAGCTATGATTATTGGAGTATCAAAATGAAGACTTTTTTCATCTCTCAAGATTTGTGGGATGTAATGGAAAAAAGGGGTGACAGTTCCAGCAGTAGGAGTTTCGGATTCAACTCAATCCAAGCAAGAAACTACCAAAGATGCAAAGGCATTGGTCATCCTACAACAGGCTGTGTCTGAATCAATCTTTCCAAGATTGATGAGGGCTGAAACTTCAAAGGCAACATGCGAGATTCTACAGACAGAATTTCAAGGAAATACTACGGTAAAACTTATCAAACTTCAAGGCTTTAGAAGGGAGTTTGAAAACTTAAAAATGAACGAATCTGAAGTAGTAAAAGAATATGGTTCCAGATTAATTGAATTAGTTAGTCATATACGTGCCCATGGTGAAGAAGTGACTGATCAAAGGATTGTTCAAAAGATTTTGATTAGTTTACCCGAAAAGTATGATCATGTAGTAGTAGCTATTGAAGAATCTAAAGACTTACAAACCCTATCAGTCACTGAGTTAATGTGTTCTGTTCAAGCCCATGAACAAAGATTGGCTAGAATGAATGATGGTTCTTTGGAGCATGCTTTTCAATCCAAGGTGAATCTGAAGAAGAAGAAAACAAAAGATTATAAGAAAAAGCCTCATAGAGATCAAAAGAATTCTGATTATAAAGAAGGTAAGTTGAAAGGAAAGATGGGAGAATTCCCTCCCTGTGGTATTTGCAAAAAAACAAACCACTTGGAGAAAAATTGCTATCATGTCGGGAAGCCTCAATGCTGGAATTGTAAGAAGTTTGGACACATAGAAAAAGATTGTAGATTTAAAAACAATCACCAAGCTCACTATTCTGAAGAAAAGGAAGAGAATGAGCATTTATTTTTCGCATGTCAAGCCCTCACTCAAGAAGAAAAATTTTGGTTTATTGATAGTGGTTGTAGCAACTATATGGCTTCTGATGAAACAATTTTCACTAATCTAGACACCTCTATTAAAGCCAAAATCAAGATGGGAAATGGAGAACTTCTTGAATCTAGAGGAAAAGGCACAGTGGCCATCTCAACAAAGAAAGGTATTAAGTTTATTAAAGATGTATTACTTGTTCCTTCTCTTGATCAAATTTGTTAAGTGTCGGCCAAATGATGCAAAATGGTTATTTCTTGTGTTTTGAGAATGATTTGTGCAAAATTTATGATGAAAAAAATAAAATGGAATTGGTTGAGGTAAAAATGGGGAGAAGCACAAATTTTCCCATTCAATGGAGCTTTCCTAAGGCTTTGGTGGCAACTGTGGATGAGACAATGTTATGGCACCAAAGATTTGGGCATTACAATCTCAATTCTTTGAGATTATTGCATCAGAAGGGGATGATGAGAGACTTACCTCTCCTGGAAAAAGAAACTGAAGTATGTGAAGGGTGCATGGTTGGAAAGCAACACAAACTGCCATTCCTTTCAGAAAGCAATTGGAGAGCTAAAGAAAAATTACAGTTAGTTCATACTGATGTATGTGGACCAATGGGGACTTCAACTCACAATCAAAGCAGGTATTTCATTCTTTTCATAGATGATTTTACTAGAATGATTTGGGTTTATTTTCTTTATGAAAAATATGAAGTTTTTGGAGTTTTCAAGAAGTTCAAACTGCTAGTTGAGAAGCAGTCAGGCCATAAAATCATATCTTTAAGGAGTGATAGAGGCAGTGAATATAACTCCAAAGAATTTGAAAAATTTTGTGAAGCTGAGGGGATAGAACATCAGCTATCTGTGGCCTATTCTCCACAACAGAATGGAGTGTCCAAGAGAAAGAATAGGAAAGTCATGGAAATGGCAAGATGCATGTTGCTTGAGAAAAAATTGCCCTAATAATTATGGGGTGAAGCAGTGAACACTACCATGTTCTTGCTCAATCGTGTGCCTACAAAAGCAGTTGAAAGCAAACACCTTTTGAAGCTTGGAGTGGAATTAAACCCTCTGCAAGTTTTTTAAGGGTGCTTGTTTGTATTTGTTATATTCATGTTCCATGTCAAAAGAGAACTAAGTTGGAAGAGAAAGCAAAAAGAGGGATATTTGTGGGATACAACAACATTTCGAAGGGTTTTCAAATTTTCAACTTGAAAACAAGAAAACTGGTTGTGAGCCGAGATGTGAGGTTTAATGAAAATGCATCTTGGGATTGGGAAGCTGAGAAAGTGATTAAACAAAGTGTAGAGGTACCAGTTGAGTCACTAATAGAAGAAGAAGAAGAAGTTGAAGCAAAAACAAGTGATATTCAGTAAACTCACACAGAAAGTCCTATAGCTACTCAAGTATTCTCTGATGACAGTGAAGAAGAGTCAACTCTTGAATCTCCAATAAGAAGAACAAGACTTCTTAGTGAAGTATATGAGCATTGTAATTATGCTACACTTGAGCCAAATAGCTTTGTAGCAGCTTCAAAGGAAGAAGTTTGGCAGAAAGCTATAAGAGAAGAAATTAGAGTGATAGAGAAAAATGAAACTTGGAAGTAGTTTTCTTTACCAGCAAATAAAGAAGTTATTGGAGTAAAATGGATTTATAAGACTAAATTAAATCTGGATGGCTCTATCCTGAAGCATAAAGCAAGGTTTGTTGTCAAGGGGTATGTGTAGCAACACGGAATAGCTTACAATGAAACCTTTGCTCCTGTTGCAAGGATGGAGACCATTAGAGCCTTAGTTTCACTTGCTGCTCAAAAAGATTGGAAAGTTTTGCAATTGGATGTGAAATCAGCATTCCAACATTCGAGGGGTTTGAGAAAGAAGAAGGCAAAGTCTATAAACTGAAAAAGGCTTTGTATGGATTAAAACAGGCACCAAGGGCCTGGTATGGGAGAATTGATCAATATTTTATTGAGCAAGGCTTTAGGAGGAGAAAGAGTGAGCCTACCTTGTATGTAAAGTCTCAAAATAGTAATGATTTGATCATTGTATCTCTTTATGTGGATGATCTGGTTTTTATAGGAAGTAATGTTGGAATGATTGAAAAAATTTAAAAAGAAATGATGGCAAGTTTTGAGATGAGTGATTTAGGAAATATGCATTATTTCCTAGGTATGGAAGTAAGTCAAGAAGCTGAAGGAATCTTCTGTTCCCAGAGGAAGTAAACTGAAGATCTCTTAAGAAGATTCAATATGTCAGGCTGTAAACCTATGGCAACTCCATTAATTCCTAATGAGAAATTGAAAAAGGAAGATGGTGGAAATAAGGTGGATGCTTCAATTTGTAGAAGTTTGGTAGGAAGTTTGTTGTATCTGTACTAGTTTACTTTCAAGATTCATGCAATATCCTAACCAAATACATCTTGGAACAGCTAAGAGAATTTTGAGATACTTGTAGGGAACTATCAGCTTTGGTATTTGGTATAAGAAAACTTCAAATACAAAGCTGGTGGGATTAACAGATAGTGATTGGGCAGGTTCATGTAATGATTTGAGGAGCACTTCAGGTTATTGTTTTAGTCTAGGATCTGCTATGTTTTCATGGAGTTTGAAAAAGCAAGGCAATGTGGCACAATCAACTGCTGAAGCAAAGTATGTGGCAACTGTAAGTTGTGCAAACCAAGCCATTTGGTTGAGAAGAATACTTGAAGACATGGGGGAGAAACAGTTGGAATCTACTGAAATTTTCTATGATAATAAATCAACCATTGCAATTGCCAAAAATCCAGTCTAGCATTGTAGAACTAAACATATTGCAATTAAATATCATTTCTTGCGTGAAGTTGAATCAAATGGTGAAATTGCTTTGACGTTTTGTAGATCAGAAGAGCAACTTGCTGATATATTCACAAAAGCACTCCCAAGAGACAAGTTTCAGTTCCTCAGATCACAGCTTGGTGTAACTGGAAATCACATCAAGGAGGAGTATTGAAGATCAGTTATTGTGATGTTTATTTCCTAGAAACTCTTCATATTTCTATTTTACTAGATTAAGCTTTCCTATTATTAGTCTGAGTTGGAAGTTGTATTTTTGTTTTAAATGAATTTTGTGAGTCTCTATGTAAGCTTATAAAAGCATGATCAATGGAAAATGAATAGTAGAACAACAGAATCAATCCATGACTAAGGGATTGAGGTTTCTCAAGAGTTCCTCTATTTTTCCTCTGCTTATTTATTGTTTAAAACTAACAACCTTGCTTGTCCACTACTCTTTCTCTTAGCATACTCCTTATTCGCACAATACTTGCACAGTGTCAACAGTTTCCTGTATTCGAGAGCCAACCCTAAATCTTTTTCGGTGGCCAGTGACCACCATGCACACACGCCACTGATCTTTTAGATTGCCAAAAGTTTTTGCCTAAAAAAACAGCACATGATCCACACGCACGGGTCAAAGTGCGCGCGTGGCCTCGTAGCCTCCATGTGCCACCACACAAATGGGTCTGTTGCCACCACGCATGGCGTTTCTGGGGTCAACGATCTCAAAAGCTTCAGGATCGATAGTCTGGCACATGTCCTTTACGTGCCTTTACAGCCTCCTTGCTCGGTGTGTTTTTTTTTTTTTGTAGTTTTCAGTGTTTTTTAAGTTTATGTTTTGTTGTATTTCTATTTTTTTGGTATTTCCTATGTTTTTTTGTTTGTATTAGCTAAAAATAAAAAGAAAAAGACTATTGGACTTATCGTCCATAGCAAGAGAACCCTCTCCTGCTTGGGAGGATGGGTAATGGGTTTCCCGCTCCTCCTTTGGAGGATGGGGGTTGGTTTCTGAAACAAACTGTGATTGAAATCTCTGATTTTATAGAGTCTCATATCTCAAAAGGTCTTTTTATTAGAGAGTTCATAGAAGTTAAAACAATGCTCGTCACAAAGAAATTTGCGTGTGAAAAAGCCCAATAGATGAGTAGTTTGACTTGTAATCTAGATTTTTTCTTATATTTATCAGTTACAGCTATAACTTTAGTTTCATTGAATGAAATGAAGTCTATTTAAAAAAAAATGGATACTTGCACAGTGTTGTACTAAATGTGTAACATCCAAACCTAATCTTGGCCCAGTCCTATAGAAAAAGTAGCTAAGAAAAACGGTGTCATTTATGATAAGTGGGTTTTATTTTTCCCTCTCTTCTTTCCCCCACTCCCGAAGATTTCCTCTTTCCCCAAGATTTTTCTCCCTCATCTTCTCTCCTCCCTGATACTTCATCTCCCATTCACATCACATTTCAACTTTACCTTTATCTCTTCGTGCCCCATCTCCTCACGCCATCTCAGTTTATATTCCATACTCATAGTGCGCCTTATCTCCACTCAATTCACGACTACAACCACAACTAGCAACCAAACCAAGAGCCAACAACCACCGACCATTGTAATCCACCCCACACAACAACTCAACCAATTTCAAACTGCACAAGCCCCCAACCCTACATCCGTTGACCAAAATTCGTTAGGCCAATACCAGTTGGTGTATAAACTAGGGTTGTCGCACCCTTCCTTCACGATCAGAGAATCAAAAATCGAAGCCCCAGGTCTTACTTTGATCTCCTCCATGCCAACCCAAACTGCAAGTTGCTACATCCTCCCATGCCAAAACTCTTTTCACATCCACCGTAAAGAACCAAAAGCAACCACTGCAAACTCCAATCCACACTGAGTATGTTGCCTTCCACATCATGTTCCACCACCTCCTTGCCGAAACCCAAGGGCAATCACCACGTACCACACTTTATGGCAAAACAGAAAACTGCACACCCAACCATTGTAGCTTCCATTATCAATATGCCTCCCTCGGCCCTCTATCACCTAGGTCTAAGCCACTACACCACCATAATGCTAGTTGCACCACCATGAGGACCATCGTAAGCATTGGATGTCCCTTACAGCAAGTTGAGTTACACCACACCAAAATCAAACCGAGTCCGTCACCGATGAATGATCCAATTGAGTTCCTCACCAGGCAAACTACCGGACACCACCATCCAATCACCATGGAAGCCCCAATTCCTCCATGCAGCAACCCCACAAGCCCCCATATTACCCTGTTTTAACCATCCAAAAATAAAGTAGGTATAATCCACCCATGAACCACAACAAAACCACCGAGAAGCCCTTCCAGCACGTCTTTGCGTTGCCTCACCAGAAGGGTCATTGCGCCATGAGACACTACCCCTGGTTGATCACTATTACACCATAAGTCTCTGTCGCTTCTCCCTCTCTCTCTCTTTCTCTCTCTATCTTTGCCACACACGAGCTGGTATGTATTTTGGATATTGGGCCATGCATATCGAAATGGGCCATGGGCTTGCAAATAGATTTTATGGGTTATGCGGTTATGCTGCATTATGGGCTACACAAGTTTATGGACCATGGCTGGATACCATGGGTTTATTGTGTATTTTTAGGTGTCAAGATCGTATGTTTGCATGGACAATATTATAAGATTAATTTTTGGAGTAATATGATCTTAGGACTTTAATCGTGTAATTGTTGGAGAAATTATGTAAAAATCAAAGCTTTTGGGAGGTGATGATATTTTAGGGCTCGAGGATTTTAGACTTTAGGGGAATATAGATTTTTTTAAATAGCTTAGGTTTTAATTACGAAGTATGTGTTCAATTCGAGATTTATGCAAGTTACGTAACTATTTTATAGGTGATGATTGATATTCCCTGGGCAGTGTTGTGAGGAAGTTCAGAGAAGTTAAAAAGTCTAGGTAAGCGAGGTTCCTATGCTAGACTTTGTATAAAAGGAAATGGACTGAGGTTGATTTATGAAAAATATTCATGTTTGATATGAAAGGAAAGTTGAAACAACCTCTATCATTTTGTTCTGCATCACTCATTGTATCTGAATAAGAAAAAAGAAAAGATAGTTTTGTCATGACTAGTGACCAAAATTTTTGCATTATGCTTTTGAATTGAACAAAAAGAGTGAGTATGAAATCTAAAAATTTGTGCATGCTATGTGAAAATGCTCTGAATCTATTTTGATTAAGTGAAGATGCTCTGAATCTGTTTTGATTATATGAAGATGATATGAATTTGTTCAGTACTCTGTTTATATATGATGTGGCATCTGAAAAACCTTTGGCACGTTCTGACCTTACCACTGGTGTAAAACTGTGGCCCTATTATATGGTTGGTACCAACATTTTTGTTTCTGAGTGCATCCATTTTGAAAATAAAGTGGTTTTTCTATGTGTTCTTTTTTGTGTACACACTCGGGACTCCGAGAATGAATAAGAGAAAGATTCACATTCTGATACTACCTGGTTTGGTCACCAGAGATAGTACAACCCTACCATGGGGGCTTAAACATGGTCTCTATTCTAATATAATACTCTGTTAAGATATGATAAGATGATGATGTTCAGTTATATTATGCCAAACGATCTTTGAATGTGAATATTTTGAACTGTCGCTCTAATATTCTGATAACATACTTTGGGTCTGCATTCTCAAACTAAAATGTTTTGTTCTACATTATGAACTCTGTGAAAAGGCTCATATTTACATACTAGTATATGTTCTCTGTTTATTGAGTTGTTAATAACTCACTCCTTATCTCCACAATATTTTTCAGATAATTTTGAGTGTTTCAGTTGAGAATCAAGATTGAGGAGCATGGACAAGATTTGTTAAGCACAACAGATGCAATGGTTATTGAAGAATTTTATTCAGGAGATTTGTTTTGTTCACTGGACTTAGTATTTTGGAAGGTTGACGTTTATTTTGAGATTTGGTGGTATTTCTAGTAAATTATTTTGGAATAGTTGGTTTAAAACAATGAGATCTATGTGTAATTGAGATGTTGGAGTTTATATATGTCCTGTGAGATACGTTTTTAGGTGACAGTTAGTAACTCTCTGACTCATCTGAAATCGGGGCATTACAAAATGCATCCAGATCATCCATCCCTAAAATGTACAGATCTCTGGAAGAAAGTTATGAGCAATTTGCTCATCTAATAGTTGACTTATTACTCGCTTAAGACCAAAGCAAAAGTTTTAACTTAAATGTGCCTTGACTATTCTATCTTCAAGTATAAAAGACCTCCTTTAAGATTTATAAGAGATCATATCGTCACAAGTGATATGTTCTTTTAGGGCGCTTGTCATGGTTATCACATCTATAGATTTTGGACATCAACTTGTTTCAAGAGAGGTAAAAGGATTATTAGGTATGGATTGTACATCGCCATGTTTTTGCTTCCAATATTATGAATTTTGATCGTAGTTTTTCAGCATGTATAGTTTCCATTTTGGCCTATAAGTATAGTTTTGTTGGTTTTCCACTTTTTCATCTCTTGTTTTAGTTTTTTTTTTTTTTTTTTTTCCTTTCTTATGTCCATCAAGGTGTCTTGAGATGTTACCATGGAATTCTTCCTCTATAAGTGTGTGTGATCAATAAAACTAATGAGTTATTATCCTCTTTTTGAAAAAAGAGTTCATTTTCCCCCTTAATATAAGGGTGCTTAGCATACTTAACGATAGGATGCTGAAATTCAATGCATAATGTGGGTCAATTAGCTAGTTAAGCCAAGTTTTATTAGTTTAAGCCAATCATGTGAATGAGTCTATTTCCCTACAAACCATGGTTATACCTAGGCTGGGAGGCCTTTTCTTCGTCTCCTCCCTATCCCCACACCATCCCCACTTTGCCCATCCCCATTGAACAGGTTGGAGGATTCTTGAAGCAATTGTTTGGATCATTTGTTATGGCACCCCTAGCTCCCACTTGTATGCCCAGTATACATGTATAAATGAAATCACCGCACAAAGAAAGCAAAGATACAGGCCATATCTCGAAATATGAGTACCAGAGAATTAAGCACAACACGCCAAACAATAGTATTATCCATACGCCAGCTCCACACCATTGTTAGTAATATTACAAACCATAAGTTGTTCTTTGCCCAAATCAAAAGACTACAAAATATTACATCTTTTATATCTTATCAAGGATAGGCCCCTGAACTATTCCTTAAGTTGCATTGGCTCCTCCTCCTCCAGAATCTATTCTGACTCATTACCTACATCTGCGTCAAAGTCTATAGTTTGAGGAATGAAACCATAGTGCAACTTGCTTCTGCTTGTCTCAAAATTTCAGCCAAGGAGATGAGAAGTGCAGTCTACCGCTTGTGAATCTTGCCCACGTGGTCGGAAGCTTCTGCTCATCGTCGAGCATATTTGCATCCATGACTCTCTTCTCTCATGAGCACTCTGGAGAACATCGTTGTTTAAGTGTAGTCTTGTGAGATTACACACCACTCTAAGAGCACTCCTATGCAATTTTTGGACACTCCAGCTCTCTCACCATGTTGTTTGTCACTCACCCTAAAATGCACTCGCTACTTGTTGCTTGCCCATTGCTTTTTCCTATTGCCTTTTACCACATTATATGTGTTCCATCTTTGTTCACCCACATCGTTATTCACCCATTGCTAGTCGCGTCTTTACTCGCCCAATACTCGCTTTGCGCATCGTCAATCTATCTTTTACTCACCCAATATAGAACTCACAGTTCTTTGGTCACCTTGCCTTTACCCACCCAAACTGATGCTTACTTAATCATTCCCTTCCAAGGCCAATTGCCTCTGTGTAGTGACCCATGATTATAGTTGTGGGCCTTTCACTTTGAGGAAGAAGAGAGAAGAAGGAAAGGGTGTGGCATGCTCAGGAAATATGAAAATTGGTAGAATGAAAATAGAGTTTTTTTTTTTTTTTCATTTCTATTCCTATACCGAAAGATGTGTAGGATCATGTGTAAGAAAGATGCCTTAACCTCGCCCACTTGTCACCTAATGAGGCCGGGAGAATGTGCCGCCCAAAGACCCCTAGCTATACCCACCTACCAAAGTGTGCTTGTCCATAGGTAATGGGCAAGGCTATACAACATTCAACATATTCGAGTAAAAAGATAGTTTATAAGTTAAGACGCGGGATGCACCATCCCCAATCTACAAAAATATATCCAGTTTTAGAAATTCTACAATTAAATCTGGAATTGACCACATGAAAATTAATTTTGTTATTGGACAAGATGAAATTGAACAAACTTACATCAAAGTTGGTAAAAAAATGGCCTTTTTTGATAATGATGAGCTCTCCTTACAAATGTTTCTCTAGGGTGATTTGGGTGTTTGTCTAGTCGATACCTCTAAATATTACAGCTCAATCAACCCAGTTGGCTCAACTAAGGTTAGCAGGATCCTTGCAAGGTGGTACTGTGATTGGGAGGTGCTAGGTTGATATGACTTAATCTCATCAATATGTCTCTACCATCGATAGGTTAGCAAATGAACAAAGAAGCTCATGAACAGCTCAAGCTCGGCTCATACATACTTGGATCATTTAATAAATGAAATGTTTGTAGATACTAATATTGGTTTGAATATTAAACAAGTGAAACTCATATAAACTTGGCTCGACTTAGTTTAGGCTTGTGAACAAAATTCGTATAAGCTCGACTTGACTCGTTTAAGCTCGTAATATGTGTTATATACAGATGTGTTATTTTTATTTCATGTTAGGTGTATTTTGTATAATTAGTTATATACTATTAATTTATTTATAATTATCTTATTTAATATATATATATATATATTATGTTCCTAAAGTGTGGATAGAATAATACATTGTATAATTATTTTTATAGAATATATTTCATGTAATTAGTTATCTATGTTTAGTTGTGAATTTTATTACAAGTTATATGATATATTAAGCTATTTTTTATGTTTGTGATACAAGTAATTTTATAAACATAGTTAAGTATGTAATATGTAATATAACATTAATGTTAGGAAAATACTTTAGCCACAAAAGGATTACCCAAAAGTAAACTCACAAACTGATGTGACTTGATGTAGTACCTTAGATTATAAAGTTACTTTTATTATAAAGTAGATTTAACGGATTTTATGAAGCCACATCAATTTGTAGGTTTACTTTGTATAATCTCTTTGTGCCTGTAGCAGTTCTCTTAATGTTATATATCAATTTCTAAGTGTTATATAGATCATATCACATTGATATAGTTATAAGCATTCACTTGAAATAGTTATCAAATTAACTTTAGTTGATTAAATATAATTCGTATAAATAATGCATATTATAACATAAGTTGATAGTATTTCTTTTTTAATTAAGGAATCATATCATTAACCTTATATATACACAATATGCTTTTTATTATACTAGGTAAATGATAACACATGTTGTAATTTATTACTATTAATTATTTCTTATAGTTGCATATTATTATATTTTTATTATGTAATATATTTAAAATAACTTATATATTATAACTATATACTTATATCATATGCTTGTAATACACTTATAAATAAACACTGCGCAAAAAAAAAAAAAAAAAAAAAAAAAAGTCTCCTCTCTAGCTCTCGAGCAGAGGTGGAGTTTTGGAGGGAAAGTTTGTTGTGAGGCAATTACGACTGTCTGAAAGGGAATCTTGTTGGTGCACGACAGCTGCGCTGGGGGAGGCATAGAGGGGCTTGAGGACTTGTATGAAAATCTCCGTCTGATGAAGGAGGAGAGCTCTCTGATAGAGCTTGGAGGAATGGAGAAAAAGATGAGTGAAAAAGGGGGAAAGAGTCTTGTCGGTAAAATTTGGCAGGATAGGCGGATTGGGAAAGAGTTTGTGGAGACTACAATGGCAAAAGTTTGGAGGGTGAGCAAACCGACAAAGTTCCAGGAGATCGGGGTTAATACGTTTATCGTTTCTTTCTCAAATCACGCAGATAAGGTTAAAGGGTTAGAGGGGCATCCATGGTTATTTGATGACCATCTCTTCACACTCAAACTGTTTATTGGTTTCGCACATGTAATACCCCGTATTTTAGTATATTTTCACTGAAGGATTATTTTTATTAATTCAAAAATTTATTCTCTTGTTTTAAATATATCGGTTATTTTTAGATGTTTTATTTTATGATCTTTAAATTGTGAAAAAATTAATTTGCGATATTTCCTTAATATTCATTATTGTTATGCATTTAAATTGTTCTTCTTTTAAATTAATTGAGTGTTGGATTTAATTATTTTATTTGCATTGTATCATTACGTTTAATTGACTTGCGGTTTTAAAATTTTTTCTGTTGGATCATTTATGTGACCCAAGATGTGAGGATTGTACCTCATTTCTTTCTCTCCATTTTTTTCTTTCCTCTTTCTTCTTTTCTTTTCCTTTCTTTCTTTTTTTCTTCCTCCTCCTTTTCTCTCCCCGCGCGCGCAGCCCCTCCCTCTCTCCCGTCCGATTTCTCCTCCACCCAGCCTGCCGCCGTTGCACCGCCGTGCGCGACACTGCCCCTCCCATCAGCTTCCCCACCGGCCGGCGACCACCCCCCCCCCATTTCCAGCTCCTCCATCGCCGCCGTTAGCCTCCACGCACCACTCCAAGCAGCGGCGCATTTTGAGCTTCAGTGCCACCGTCGCGCCACCTCTGGCCATCATCTCTTCACCACTTCATCCCCGACCTCCTAGCAACCCAATGGACCCAACCCCAGCTCCGATCCATCACCGGTGAAGCACATCCAACCTCATTTCCAATTTGGGTATTTTTGGCCTAAAACCACCTTTTGCGCCGCCACCCACGGCAAACCACCACCACCATTAGCTTCACCGACCTCTCTAGGCCCTACTCTAACAATTTTGGGTCTTAGTTTGTCCCCATTTAAAAGTAGGTATTTGAGACCCACGGCCACAGTGTATTTTACACTGTTACGTTGCTGTGTCGCCACCTTTTGCAGCTCTATGATCCTTCGAAAATTATTATATAGCACTGTAAGTATTTTTCCAAAGAACTTTCGTGATTTAAATGTATTTTTGCACTAACACATATTATTGTGATCTGGTTGGACATGCCGGACTGAGTCCGAGGAGTTCGGGGGTCGGATGGATTATGGACGGAGTTGTGTGTTTGGTTGGTATTGTGAATTGTTGGTTGTTGTGGTGTTGTTTCATGTATATGGTATATTTGCATGCATGTTCATGTTTGTAAATGAAAACTGAGTTTTCACATGATTGCATACATGTTCATGTGTTTATCTGAAAATTAGATTTTCATGTGAAATGATTAGAGTGTGCTTGAAACAACTGGATTGACTGGTTTGAGAAAAAGGAAAAGAGACTGTAGGGATGGTGGTAAGCAGGGATGGTGATAGAGTCCCGCTTGCGATTCCCGCTTACGGTGCAGGCGATAGGGATGGTGGTAAGCAGAGATGGTGGTTGTGTCTCGCCTGTGATTCCCGCCTACGGTGCACGCGGTAGGGATGGTGGTAAGCAGTGATGGTGGTATAGTCCCGCCTGTGATTCCCGCTTACAATGCTCTGATTAGTATTCATTGTGTGTGATAAATATTCATTGTGTGGAAAGGAACTGTAGGGATGGTGGTAAGCAGGGATGGTGGTAGAGTCCCGCCTGTGATTCCTGCCTACGGTGCACACGATAGGGATGGTGGTAAGTAAGGATGGTGATTGTGTCCCGCCTGTGATTCCCGACTACGGTGCATGCGGTAGGGATGGTGGTAAGCAGGGACGGTGGTAGAGTCCCGCCTGCGATTCCCGCCTACAATGTCCGATAAATGGTTTGTTTTGTGTGAATTATTTTCTGGAAAAATGTCAGACTATGTTTTTGGGCCAAAATGGGATTTTTGGCATTTGTTAGAAATAATCATTTTTTTGGGAAAAATGGTATTTGATGGCTAAGTGTATTTTGTCATATGAATACATGTTGGTTACATTAATATGTTTTTATCTCGAGAGTTGTTTGGTTTATACTTACCTGCGGTACCATTTTTTGGTAACGCAGATTTCATTGCAGGTGAGGCTGAGGGTGAGCCTGTAGATTTGGCTCCGCCCGAGGAGTGATCTGGGATCACTCGTCTTGGTTTGAGACTTGTAAAATATTTATTTTTGGCTGACTGTATAATTTTTAAACCTTTTTACTGATCTATAAATTGTATTAACAATTCTGGTACTTAGTTGTATTAATTATCCGTTGCGTTGTTTTTGTACATTGTTGCATGTACACACACTTGGCACTAACGTTGGGATGTGTGACCCTGTTGTCATCATCTCGGTGTCTCGATTCCCGAGTCTCTTGTGTTTGAGACTAAGGTATTTTGGGTACAAATGTTAAATTTACCACTGGGAAGTATGAGTAAAGAATGTGGAAAAAAGATTGGGAGTTCGGTGGGAAGGGTACTGGAGGTCGATGTACCAGACGATGGTATTGGCTGGGGCAGCTCGTTGAGGGTGAGGATCGAGATCCCAATCAAACAAGCTATTACTAGAGGCCGAATGGTTGTTGTGGAAGATAAGAAAGTTTGGGTTAATTTTAATATGAAAAGTTACCTCGATTGTGCTTTGATTGTGGATGTATGATTCATGGCAATTTTGGTTGTTATAAGAATGGTGTGGGAATGGAGAAAGGGCCGCAATATGGGGTATGGTTGCGTGCTGAAAAAAGTTCTAAGGGAGGTTTCTAGAGGAATGATCCCCCTTGAGGGAATAGATCTGGGGTAAAACAAAACAATAGAGAAAGTGATGGTGAGAGTAACAGAAAAGGGAAGGGAGAGGGAGTAGTAATGGAGGGGAAAGGGAAATACAGCTATCGAAAGAGGGGGGAGGGTTGGAGAGTGGGGGGATGGTAAATGAAGAGAACTCTTTAGTAAAAAATAGAGAAGACGAGGGGGAGAGGGAGGTTATGAGTCCTATAGTTTCAGGGGAGTTATTGGAGAAGCAGAATGAAGGCGATGAAGGGAAGGGAGATAAGGAGGGGTGAAAGATGAGGGGAATTTCCATCAAACTAAGGAGCTTGCAAAAGTGGATGAAAAGAGTAGTTATAAGGGGAGATGGAAGAGGAGGGCTAGGGAAAAAAGTGAGAATGTTATGGCTGGAATACAGAAGATGACAAAGAGAAAGCTGCTAGGTGAGGGTTTGAAAAAGGATGTGAATGTAGGGGGTCTGAAAAAAATAAAAGTAGAGAAAGGGGGAGTCATGAGGAAGCAACCTATGTATTGGCAGAGGTTGTGACGCAGCCTTGCCAGGCGCCATGAAAATCTTAAGCTGGAACTATCAGAGGCTTGGCAACCCCCGAACAGTTCAATCCCTTTATATAACAGTAAGGGACATGCGGCCAGACATTATATTTTTAATGGAAACTAGAATGACAGTGAATAAAGGTGCATTGGCACTGAGAAAGTTGGGATCTGAAGGTTGTGTGGGGGTGGACTCGAGGGGTCAAAGTGGAGGTCTTCTTCTATTGTGGAGGTCAGAGGAGATGGTGAATTTGATCAATTTTTCTCACAGGCATATTAACAGTTGGATTGATGAAGGGGGGAACAAATGGTTACTCATAGCATTTTATGGTCATCCAGAGTCCTACAAAAGACAAGGCTCATGGGATTTACTTTCATCTTTTGATCCTGGAAGGCATAAGGGGTGGTTGGTGATAGGGGACTTTAATGAAATAGTGAGTAATAATGCGAAACAAGGGGGGAGGGATTGAAGGGAGGATCAAATGGATGTTTTCATAAGGGTTCTTGAGGATGGTTGTTTGACTGACTTGGGTTGGAGGGGTAGCAAATTTACATGGTGCAATGGGCATGAAAAGGAGTCGCTCATTAGAGAAAGGCTAGATCGGGTTGTAGCTAACCATTGTTGGAGAAATAAAAATGTTCAAGCCAGGGTGGAAATTTTGGCATCTGTGTGCTCAAATCATTGCCCTCTATTTTCTTTTAACAGAATTGTTAATAAAGAAGGTTATCGAAGAGGCCGTTGTTTTAAGTACGAGTTAAGCTGGGATTTGGGGGAGTGATGCAGAGAGGTAATTAAAGAAGTATGGGAGAGGGAAAAAAGACAGATGAGACCACAAGAGATATTACTTAACAAACTGACAGGGTGCAGGGGGGCTCTGAGTTAGTGGAGTAAAAGGATTTTTAAAGGAAGGACCCAAGAGCTGAAAGAAATAATGGAAGAATTAAAAAAGCTGTAGGAGGGTGAGGGTTTTTCACAGATGTCTCTAATAAAAGAAAAGGGTAAGGAAGTGGAGGGATTGTTGGAACAAGAAAATTTGAAATGGAAGGTTAGAGCAAAGAAACATTGGCTGCAACAGGGAGACAGAAACACTAGGTATTTTCATACCTGTGCTTCTCAGAGGAGGAGAAAAAATGCAATCATGCAGATTAAAGATGAGGAAGGGAGAGAGGTACAGGGTGAGGAGCAAATTGAGGGGGTTCTTAGTGAGTATTTCAGAGGAATTTATACTTCCTCTAATCCTACAATTGAGCATGTGGAAAACTGTGTGCAGGGGTTAGAGTAGAAAATTGATGAAGAAAAGAGGAGGAAGTTGGAAAAACAGTTTCTACCAAAAGAGGTAGAAAGGGCTTTGAAATAGATGTCAGTTTTAGAGTCGCCAGGAGCAGATGGGTTTGGGGTGGGTGTCTATAAAAACCATTGGGAGGTGGTGGGGAAGGAGACCTGTGCAGCTGTCTTAGAGTTCCTAAATGGAGGGGAAATGAGTGTTGGTATTAACCATACAGTGATTGGTCTAGTCCCTAAGGTTAAAACACCAAGCTCAGTAAGGGAATATAAACCAATCAGCCTCTACAATGTATCTTATAAGCTGATTTCAAAGGTGATAGCAAATAGGATGAAAGAGGTACTGCAAGGGAGTATTTCCCTAAATCAGAGTGCCTTCATCCCTGGAAGATTAATTTATGATAATATAATGATTGCTTATGAGTTGCTGCACTCCATGAAGACAAGGAAAAAAGGGAGAGTAAGGTGCATGGCAGTGAAATTGGATATGGCAAAGGCCTATAATAGAGTAGAATGGGTTTTTCTAAGAGCAATGTTGTTGAAGTTGGGATTTGGAGAGAGGATGACAAAGTTGATAATGGACTGTGTTAACTCAGTTACCTATCAAGTCCTCATTAATGGAAAACCTGGTTAGTTGATAAAACCCTCTCGAGGTCTTAGGCAAGGGGACCCTTTGTTCCCTTACCTGTTTCTGATTTGTGCTAAGGGCTTAAGCCATTTTTTGAATAGAGCAGCTTAGGAGGAGCATATCTAAGGAGTCTCAACAATTAGAGGGGGAACGAAGGTCAATCATCTCATATTTGCAGATGATTGTGTAATATTTTACAGGGCTCTAACAGATGAATGGAGAAGAGTTGGTAGCATCCTGGGCAGCTATGAATTGGCATCAGGTCATACCCTTAACAAACAGAAAACAACCATCATGTTTAGTTCAAATACTAAGAGACTAGTGAAGGATGAGGTGGTAAAGGAGATAGGAGCAACTAGGTGTGATAATTATGAAAGATATCTCGGACTTCTAGCAATGGTAGGGAGAGCTAAGTATAAAACCTTCCAAGCTATCAAGGAAAGAGTTCGGCAAAAGATTCAAAATTGGAAAAATATTTTCTTATCCAAAGCTAGGAAAGAAATAATGATTAAAGTAGTACTTCAAGCTATCCTAACATACTCAATGAGTGTGTTTAGATTGCCAAAAAAGCTGTGTAATGATCTTGAAGCTATTATGGAAAGATTCTGGTGGAAACAAGGTAAAAAAGAATCGGGTATTCACTGGAAGAGTTGGGATAAATTGGGGGAGTCAAAAATAGTGGGAGGTCTTGGTTTCAAGGATATGAAAGTCTTTAATAAAGCTATGTTGGCAAAGCAAGGGTGGAGACTCATGAAAAGAGAGAATTCTCTTGTAACAAAAATTTTTAAAGAGAAGTATTTCAAGGATTCCAAGTATACTAATGCAAAATTGGGTATGATGTCTTCCTATATATGGAGAAGCTTGTGGTCAGTGCAAGAGGTAGTGAAGAATGAGGAGAGATGGAGGGTAGGGGATGGGAAGGATATAAGGATCTAGGGTAAAAAATGGTTGCCTAGGTGAATCTCTTTTTCAGTCTAATCTCCTGTAAATTTGCTTAGCCCCGATGCTAAGGTTTGTGAACTGATTGATGAGGAAAAGATGGAGTGGAAAACTGAGTTGATTAGAAACATTTTTAGTGAAGAAGAAGCAGCTATAATTTGTGCTATCCCTCTAAGTCAAAGGGGAGGAGGAGATAAACATATTTGGGGCCTAACTAAGGATGGCAAGTACTCAGTTAAGAGTACTTACCATTTTTTTTCTTTTGGTTTACAATAAGAGTACTTACCATGCTGAGAACCAAAAGTGCAAAAACAGGAAAGGGCAAGCTTCAAGTATTATAGGGGATAAGAAGAGATGGAAGAATGTATGGCAGCTGATAGTACCAGGGGGGTGGAAGCATATGATTTGGAAAGCTTTGCATAACGTTTTACCCACCAAATTGAACCTATATAGAAAAAGAGTACTTGATGATCCAAGGTGTCCAATCTGCTTGCAAGGAGAAGAATCAGTAGTCCATGTGTTGTGGACCTATCCAGCCTCTTCAGATGTGTGGGTAGAAAATGATAGTTCATTGCAAAAATGGAGCTCAGAGGGGGGTGACTTCGAGGAGCTGTGGATGAAAATGGTTAAGGGCCTACCTCAATCAGAGTTAGAAAGAGGGGTGGCTATAATGCACTCGATATGGACTGGAAGAAATAATTGGGTTTTTTGCAGCAACTTCTCTAGCCCCAATAGTGTTATGAGAAAGGCTCTAGTCAATTTAGATGAATTCCAAGAAGCACAAAGAGAGAGCAGATCAGTTGGAAGGAAAATGGGCAGACTCAGCAGAGAAGACCATGGCAAAAACCTAAGGAACCGAGTGTCAAAGGGAATTTTGATGCGGCACTGGATCTAAAAAAAAAAATTATGGGATCAGGGGTGGTAATAAGGGACTGTAGGGGGGATGTGCTTATATCTTTATGTGCTCAATTCAAGTATGTTACTTTTTCTTTCATGGCAAAATGTAACGCTTTGGGAGGGGTTGTAGAACTGTGCAAGGATTTGGGTTTCTACAATGTATGGTTTGAAGGGAATCTAAAGAGGGTGGTGGATGGGGTGAATAAGGAAGAGGAGGATGAATCATGGAAGGGTCAAATGGTGGGGGATCTGCATAAGGAACTTAGAAGTTGCAGGGGGTGGAAACTGAGTTTTGCTCATAGAGATTGTAATGAAGTGGCACATAACCTTGCCAAGCTAGGATTGTCTATAGAGTTGGAAAGGGTGTGGATGGAATGTGTCCTATTTGAGATTGTTCAGAAAGTTGTATATGACAAACTTTGTAATCATTTGAATACATAATGAAAAGGAAACACACAGAGGTTTATTTCAAAAAAAAAATACACTTATAAATATAATATCTAATAATGTATGCTACAATAATTCATAGTAAAATACATTTGCATCCTTCCCCAACACCTTATAGCCCACTTGTAGTGATTGTACTGGAAGAAAGGACAGCCCCCACGGCCATCTTTTCAATATAATCTCGGGACTAATTTCCTTAGAGCCTCCATTACTCTTAAGAGCAAGATTGACACTCTTGTTTAGCCCTCCACTAACAGAACTGGCAACCCTTTCTCCAGCCAAGGATGACTTGAGGACTCATAGGACAATCTCTCATTGACTGGGCTTAACTCAGAGCAAAGACTTCATTCTAGAAACAAAAATTGTCTTCTCTTTTCAAGTGCACTTACGAATTCATACTTAAAACAATTTAAATCCTCAACCAATTCCTAAAAACAAACTCTGATAAAAGAAAGTGAAAACCCATTCACACTGTGATCAAAGAAGACAATATTGAAATCACTACAAGAAAATTTATAACAGGTTATTTATGATAAAAATGATTATTTGTGACAAAAATAGGCTCATTTTGATAAAAAAATAATCATTTTAATAAAAAATAACTGGTAGTAAATAAACAAATTTTTTATAGTGAATATAGAAAGGTTTTCTAAAGAAAAAAAAGAACTATTTCTTCATTAAACTGTAAGTAGGGGAAAGATGTTATTATATTATTAGATTAAATTGGGATTAAAAAAACAAAAAAAAAAGTTGCAGACTTAAATGGGAAATTAAAAAAAAAAATTTTGAGTTTAGTAATTATGGGCATTGTTCAATGGTCAAACCAAAGCGACAATGGTCAAGCCATTATGCATCGATTTTCCATCTGTCAAACCTACTTATTCATGTACAGTCAAAGTGTTGGTATTAACTTATTTCCATCTTTTTATGATCACCATCATCATCCAACAATCAAGTTTTTGGGCCAGATCTACACTTTTATCATTACTTTTCAAAAGAGAAAAGAAAGAAAAAAACAGTCGGTCATCGTGTCCTGACCTTTGTAGTCTTATCAACCTAAGCCAGAATAGTTTGATTAAACCACTTTCAATGATAGGCTAGGCTTCTCATGATTTAGTATAAAATTAATGCTTACATTTTTCTTTTTTTTAGGTTTTAGAATCCGGATAAAAGATGTTCAGACAAATTTCCCAATAGTCAAATAATGTGTAAAATGTAACCATTCCTAAATCAGTAATTTTACTTTTTTTTATTTGACATGATCACCAAAACATTGTTCCTAGATCAAAAGGACTTGACTGAAATTGCTCCGCACATGGCAGGCCCCATGTACAGGTTTTCTCTGATTTCCACGTTTGGAATGGTCCAAACTAGAGATCATTACCAGTTTTAAAACACTAACATGACCCAAAACATCAAACCCAACCTTAAATACTTTCTCACTTTAGCAATGCTAGCTGCCCCTCGATACTCGCATACATATGAAAGAAACTTTCATGGGGATAAAACACGACATGTGTTTTATTCTACTCAACCCCATGTAATCATCAGAACTCTCATGACTCCTTCTGTTACCCTAGCTGTCTGTCTCCATAGCTAGCTAGCTAGCTAGCTTATACCCTAAATTGAATGATACAGAGTTTTCTCTCTTTTTCTTGCAAAGATTACTTGTAGTAGTTTGAATTGAAAGTGGGGTCTAGGTTAATTTAAAACATTCAGGTGAGATGTCAGGAAGCATTGGCCCATTCTATGTATGATATGTGCAGCACTATCCTGCCTGACAGCTGGTGGGTGCAATGTTTGCACTACATACCTAATTTAGAGGAGCCGAACCCAGAATCTTAACCTAATTAATTTTCATTAGTGTAGTCTCCACTCTATATAAATATAGCAAGCTCTCACCTCTCTGCCTTCCATAAAAAGTTACTGCATTCTAGTGCTAGTCCAAGACTGTAGCAAAACTAGTGGGAAAATAGATAGGAAAAAAGAAAAAGAGAGGCTGAAAACATTTATGGACGCGAAAGAGAGCAGCACAAGCTTCAGTAACCACCAAGCCTGTGAACCCTGCAGATCGTTTGGGCAGAAGTGCAGCCATATTGTGAAGAAGCAGCACGCCAAGTTCTACATCGTCCGCCGCTGCATAGCAATGCTCCTCTGTTGGCGCGACCGTGGGGAGCATTGAGAGAGGCAGCAGCTTGTTAATTTGGTTTACAAATATATATATATATATATGATCCGTCTCTCTCTCTCTCTCTCTCTCTCTCTCTCTCTCTCTATATATATATATATATATATATATATCTATAAATATATTCATTAGGATGTAATTAATGAGTGGTTCTGTAAGTTAGAAACTTTAGTTCTTGCATGTTTTCTTTCCTCCTTTGTTTTCTTTTTAATTAGACAGTTACCCTTATATAATGTTCAGCAAAAATTAGCTTTTCAAATGGCCGCATATAGATCTGTCAAACAAAGCTGCTTTCTTATAACTAAAACTGTTATGAAAGCTTCATCTTCTGTTTCTATCTGTCTTTTTTTCTTTAATTGCAAGCAATACCACTGTGAGCTTATGGAGACTGATCAGATTAGATGGGATTCTGCATATCAAACTCTCAAGCCTGGTTTTTGGATTTAAGTTAGTCATATTCCTTCTTCCATCACTATTTGCTTTTACTGTTTAAGAGATAATTAGTTGGCTTTGTTTTTAAGATGCAGGGGCATACATTATAATTTATTTATGAATTTAACTTCTGAAGCCTTCCATTATAATTAGATCTGATTTAATTTTTTCTAGTCAATATTGCAATTATATATATATATATATATATATATATATTCAAGGGAGCATTTCAATTGTGGGTAATTAGTTACTTTCATAAAAACTTTCAAACACCCAGTTATGTGGGTCGCAAAGTAACCAGATTTTCAGTCTTGTTGATCATGACTATCCTCGTACAGAAAAAGAACAGAACAAACTAGTTTGAATTATTAAGACATGAGTTGAAAGCTTAAATTAAAATTTCTTTCATTTTCTCATGATCTCCCACATGTTTTGTAGTATTCCAACTCTAGCTAGCAGGCAGTAACTTGGTACCGCTTAAATGCACCAATGATCACTACTTAACATTGCATCCAATATCATGTATTATATTTGTCAGTTCAGACAACCTAATCACTAGGGCCTTATGCTAAGGGAACATCAGACAAGAGCTAGCGAGCAAGCATCGATCTTTAGAATTATTTTCCCTGGACCATCCTTTCTAAATTCTTTTAGAGCTTTGTACGTAGCCTTGTGTCCTCAATTCCCCCCCATCATCTTTGGTTAAATGTTTCTTTATAAGCAACCAAATTCAATGGTCCAGATCATATAAGATGGTTGACCTTACATGCAATATTGCAAAGATGAGAAAATAATTCCATGATATATATATATATAATATATATATATATATATATATTTATATGTTTGCTGTTATCGTCCACGTTGAAAACATTAGGCAAATATTAATATAATATACAAAATTAATTAAATGAAAACCAATATTAATATATCATTAAACATGATTTAATTTCTCAGGTGGATTGATTATGGACGGAGTATATAATATATATATATATATATATATCCAAGTCAGGAGACACAAAGCTGCATTATGTTGTATCTCAAGACCTGAAATTAGTTCATATTTGTGCTTCCACAAAGAGAGCAGAGTCCTCAATATATAACAAGCAAATCATGCTTATCTAAACGGCGACAATATCGTAGGCTCTGTTTTCATATGCAGATAAGGTCTGATTTTAAACAATAATAATATCCTTTCCGAATCAGGTAATGAACATTTTGAAAGTTGAGGTTTTATGTAATTTAGCACTACTTACTACTGTAGTACTCATATCATGATCACTAGTTAACGGTGCGTTAAATATGTAATTATGTTATATACTACACTTTCGTTATACAGTGTTGACGATCTGTTCATCAATAATTAGGTCAACACTTATTTTTTGATATAATAAACTCAAAAGTTGATGGACAATAATGTAATGTAAGAAAATTGAGTATTTATGTTGAATTATTTGAGACGAAAATTACTATTTATGACGAGAATAGGTTCAAAAATAATCATTTTCATAAAAAATAATTTGTAATAATTAATTAGTTTTCTTGTAATATCCACTAACATAGTAGAATAGAAACGGAAAAATGGAGTATATAATAGAGTTTTCGTACATAAATATTTAGCTAGGCAAATTTTCATGGCATTGCTTTTTCCACTAGCTTCACCCTCTTGTATTAATTAAAATTAGGAGTGTCTTGGCTACGTTCTGATATTGAGGTGATTTCAGATGATCTATAAATAATAAATAATAGTAAAAAATTAATTAATAGTATGAGGTAATCTATCATCTCACTAACTAAATTACATAGCAAATCTTGTTGCCAAAGACAACGACAATTGACACCTCCATGTTCGCGTGACCATGACACAGTATTCTTACTCATTTTCAAAGAACAACGAACCTAACTTTGACTACAAACTAAATACTATTGTCCACAGATGCAAAGGTGAGAAAAAGAGTTGGAAAGATATCGACCATGTTTTCTGCACATGCAGAAAGAGAGTCGAGACACTACGTACGCTCGGCTCGGCTGGTTAGACTTCGAGCGTTAGTTTCTCGGCCATAGCTTTCTTGTCAAGCTTTCTTGCAAAACATGACAAGCCATATCACCCACCATACATACATACATATTGGACAAGGAGTACTATATATTTAAGTTCTTACTCGAATTGGATGAGACTATCAAGTAGGAAAGAAATAAGCGGGTGGGTTTGGATACACAAAACATTTTATCTTATTTCATCCCATCTCATCTCATTTTATCATTACAATTTTTTTAAATTCTCATACAAAAATATAATAAACAATTCAACTTTTTTAAATTTTAAAATAAAAATAATACTAAAAAATTATATTCTAACAATATTTTATTTAACTTTCAACAAAACATCTTATCTCATTTCATCTTAACTTTCTATCCAAATCCACCCTAAAGTCTTACAGTATTTAGTGTTTCTCTTATGAGCTTTTTGGTTAACAATAATAGCTCCAAAGATTTATGTCCTATCTTTATCTTTTTCCTATTTAAAATGCTTTGAGTTTGGATTGGAACTCTAAGAAATTATAGTCCATCCATAATACATATGCCCTTGATTTTGAATGCTTTCTAGTTTCCTTTCTTTCAGGGAAAACTCTATTAAGCAGCTGGTCTTAGTTCCCTACACCGCACACCCAGCGTAATAAATCCGGTCTAAAGCTATTTTACGGTTTGAAGGGCAAACCCCTTTCCTTTCCTTTCCGCTGATGCTTCTCTCTCTCACACACAATTTCAAAAACCCATCATGCTCTCTCTCTCTCTCTCTCCCCCATTGCAAAGAAGCTGAAAACCATCAATTTTAATATAATTCCATTCAGGAAGCTAAATACCATCATTTGATTTTAAAAAATCCACTTTTTAGTTTCCTCAGCTTTCTAAGCAGCCAAACACACACACACAAAAAGAAGTTAAACCATGCATGTATGTTCTCAATCTTTCATCTTCGTCACTTTACAGAAAGCTATGAGCATGATTAGGTGATGGAGAAGAAGGTGATATCAAGGGTTTTGAGTTTGAGAAGCTATGTGCAACCCAAGATGAATCATTGTTCTGGCTCAACAAAAGATGAGAAAGAGAAGCCGAATAGGTCCTGTAATCATCTTGATTCTACTAATCAAGCACACTCAGTGCAGGAAGTTGGGGCATAATTCTCAACAACACTCAGATGATGTCCTTGCAATAAAAGGGTCAAAACTCTCGTAGAGACCCAAGAAAAGAGCCAAGAACATTGAGAAATGGGATTGCTGTTTCAAAACGAGCGGTTAGGAAAAAAAAAATTAGGGATAAGTCTGTATTCTTACGCATTATTTAAAAATAGGTGATTTTATTATTTTATTTTCATATTTCATGTATATAAAATATGAAATATATGAAAATAAATAAATAAAACTATATATTTTTTAAGTGATACGTGCAGTTTCTTACAGCAAACTCAAAAAAAATTAAATTAAAATTGACATGACCGAGGGGTGCGGTGTAGGTAGCTGAGTGGAACAACTCTTCCAACAATGGCACCTGCAATGAACACGTGATCTCTGCTAATTTAATTTTCTGGGGCTGAGTCTGGGCTGGCTAATTATAGGCATTTCATTTCAACATACCTGCATGCATGACATGTATAGAATTTTCCATATAAATAATATGTATTTGTGTGATCGGTAGATAGAGATGTGGGGTTGGGGGGTCTACAAAAAGTATGTCAGCCGACAGAGAGAATCCTTTAAGAGGAAAGAGAGATGGACATAATGGGGTACGACTTACTGCATCCTCCTGTATTCTCTCAGTTCCCCTCGTGCGGCCCTCCTTTACTTGCCTCCGGTCCCAACCTCTCTTTTCTAACCCCCTCGATGTGGTCGTTTCTACAGTATCCTCATCTTACCCTTTTTTTTTGGTTCTTTTTTTTTTTTAATTTTAATTAAAACGATAGGAGTGAATAATTGTAACTAGTTTTCTTATCTAGAGTCATATACTTATAGTACTGAACTACGTATAGGTATGCTAAAAAATTTTATTCAATTTCTTTTCAAATATACAAAGCTCCTCATTTTAATACTAGGGCTTCGTTTATTTTTACATTTTTTTTAATTTATTTTATCTCATCTCATAATTATAATTTTTTTAATTTTATACATAAAATAAAATAAATAATTCAGTTTTTTGAAATTTTAAAATAAAAATAATATTTTAATAATATTTTATTCTACTTTTAAATTTAATCTTAACTCATCTCATCCTATCTACGAAAATAAACTAGACTTTAATCTTTTAAAAAAACAAACTATTATTTTAAATGAAAGATAGGATTATTAAGAAAAAGGAAAAACAGAAGGCCACCTCAGTTTTCCCTATCTTTTTTTTAATAAATGGTTTAAATAATAAAGATTATAAATTCATTATTTAGACATATCTTCAAAGTGGGACCCACATTTACATAAAAACCTATTAAACTTTCGTCTCATCTCTATTTCTTCACTATTCATGAATCATGATAAAAAAAATTCTGTACTTTTTCCCATCCAAATATACCCTTAATTCCCAAAAGTATTACAATCAAATCCTACTTCGAGAAATGATAATATTAATCCATGCACGAATAGTCAGCATGAAGAAATAATATGTGATTGTCTTAATAAACAGCATGAGAGTTATATAAACCTCAAAACCAAGCTCATAAATGGGAAAGCTTGGGGATCCAAATTAATGGATCTCCGGCCTTTCTTCTCACCCAAAATCTCATAGCCAAAAAAAAACTCTAAAAATTTGGAAAAAACTCTTTTCGACACATCCAAACATCTATAAAAAATTTGTCCTCTCAATTAACTCATCTCGAAACTCAATTCCCTTCCAACAACTTCTCTCATCAGGAAGAAATAATGTGATTGTCTTAATAAACAGCATAAAGGGGAATAAATCTTTTGGCGCCAAAAATCCAAACTTCAATAACTACTACCGATCAATTTGAATTTCTTCCATATATCCTCAACCATGAGATGAAGAACGAATGACATTGATTGTTTGAAAAACTCATCAAACTAATGTGATGTCAATCTTTTGAATACTCTGATCTATCTTTTTGAACCATTTTAAAACAATTTCTCAGTCATCCACTCCCTCCATTTCTGAAGAACTTGGGAATTAGTTCCCTGACAAGATCTCTGACTCTAATAACATGCTTCTCTGTAACATCCTTTCAAATGAAGAAACCCTTTCTACCCCCAAACAAATTCCCTCCTCCAAATCTCTAGGCCCTAATGGCTTCACAGGATTCTTTTACGAACATTACTAGGACATTGTAAAGGATGATCTTAATGGTGCCATAAAATAAATTTCATTAATGGCTACCTTTTGGGTGAATTAAACCATACGAACATTGTCCTAATTTCTAAAACAAAATCCCCTAGCACTATCCATCATTATAGACCAATCAACCTCTCGAATGTCTGTTACAAAATGATAGCAAAAATCCTCTCCAACAGACTCAAACTAGTTATGCTTAAATTCATATCTCCTCACCAAACTACCTTTTCCCAAGTAAGGTTATCCAAAAACAAAAAAAACACCATATTAGCACAAGAAATATTACATGTGTGAATAAATAGAAAGGGGAGGCAAGGGCTTATGGCTATAAAGATAGACATGGAAAAAGATCTCAACTTCATAGAGTGGAATTTTTTTATAGCTATTCTTTCTAGTCCTGGATTTCACCATTCTTGGATTAATTGGATTAAGGAGTGAGTGTCTATTGTCTCTTACTCAGTGGTTGTCAATGGGAAGCCCATGGATTAATTCATCCAACAAAAGGGATTGAGATAAGGAGATCCTCTATCCCCCTTTTTATTCATTCTAGGAAGCGAAGTACTTTCAAGACTTATTTGTAAAGAGGAATAACTTGGAAATAGTAAGGGCATTAGAATCAATAAGAATGGCCCCTCCCTCTCCCACTTCCTCTTTGTTGATGAACGCATTCTCTTTGGATCAGCTTCCCTCCAAAATGCTCAAACATTCACTGATCATCTTGAATTGTACTCGTCTTGGTCCGGCCAAAAAATCCACCTTGGTAAATCTTCCATCTATTTCAACAAAAACACGACACCACCCACCATTAGGGAAGCAAGAGGAATCCAAAATTTTAAAATTTCATTTTCTAGGGTCAAATACCTAAGCCTTCCCCTCAATCTTGGGGCTTCCACTCAACAACATTTTAAAGATATTTTGGGAAAAAATAAATCCATGAAAAATTAGCTAGTTGAAAAAAAAAAGTTTCTATCTCAAGCAGGCAAAACTACACTCATCAAATCAGTAGTTAGTGACATACCTTCCTACACTATGTCTACCCTATGGATCCCAAAAACCATCTCAAGGAAGATTGACAAAGCTTTTATGAGGTTCTGGTGGGGATTTGATCTAAACAAAATCCACAATTTTACTCCTAATTCTTGGACTTCTGTTTGTAAACCTATGTTACCTGGTGTACTTGGACTTACTCCAATCGGTTGAGCCTCTCCCACGTCTCATCTTTTTGTCTTCCCATAATCATCGACCTTCTTTATTTTTCCTTTATTCTTCTTCTCTTTCACCTCTCTCTTTCTTTTGCTCTAATCTATGTTCTTATTCTTTGCCTACCTCTGTTTCTCAATCTCTCTTGCCCTCAAATCACATTTTCAATGGCTCCCAAGAATCTAGCTAGAAACACTTACCAGTCTTCTCATTCATGCCAATCTCCCGATTGCACTAGTGAGAATTTATCTAGGCACGACTCTCAAATTATCGTTGGCACAGACTTTGCCCATCCTATAGCTTATGAGGAGGGTCACTGGGCAGCAACTACCACTCTAGTAGATTTGTGCTCCACAAGAGAATGGTTCGGTATTCTAGACTATGTCCGCTTGGTTCTTACCAATCCTTGCAGCAGCATAGTCAATTCCACAGGGGTTATCAAGCACATTGGATTATATATCATAATTCTCTCGATGGGACAAAGGCTTCCTTTCTATCATCCCATACGAGATTTCCTAGACTATTTATGTTTGAATCTCACTTAGCTGCTACCTAATGCATAGAGGATACTACTAGCCTGATGCATTTGAGGTTGCTGGGAGGGGGGGGGGGGGGGGAGAGAGAACCCCGATTTGACAACCCAAGAGTTTCTTCACATGTATTATGTGAAAAGACATGGCGGGAACCAATGCAGCTTCCTCTCTCACATCAAGTATCAAGTAACTCATCTGTAGCCCTAGTACTCCTATTTAAAAACTTGGGACAAATAATATTTTTCAGGAAATGATTGGGAGTTCCACTCTGAGGAGGCTTCCCACCATGAGTTTCCTTTTAGGTCCACCTCGAGTCCAATTCCTTATGGGCTCTCTTTGGAGTTAGTTCCTACTAGGGGAGTTATCGCATTTGGACGGCATTTACAGTTGGGTAAAGTAAAACTAAAATTTGGTGAGTTTGGAAGTACTCCTCACTTAGAAGAGCATTCATTGCTTCTTGGTTAAGCAAAACCGCTCTCGTATTTTGGTTCACAATGTCTCTAGTTTTGCTATTCCTGGGCCTATTTTCCTTTGCAAGAGAGTGGCTCCTACTCCTTCAGACCCCAAAGGAAAGAAACCTTGTGCCAAGGGTGAGAGACAACACAATGGACCACACACTCAATGCTTTTTCACTCGCGCTAACAAGAACTATGCCATCCCTTTTGCCAAACTTTCATTGCTCATTTCTTTTGCCACTAGCCCTGAAGGCAAAAGGGAGGTCCACCAACCACCTACTTCACTAAGAGTTGACCTCCTAGCAGAGGTGATCAAGTAGGGTACCCATCATCTAGGCCACCTACTTCGCACGTTTGGGAACTGCATATCCAAATGTGGTGCCTAGGAAGTTTACAATTGATGAAAAGACAGCTGAGGACGAAGACACTGATACTAATGGATTGGATGGCCTCTCGGATGCTGAGGTGAGGCAGTTCATTGTTGGTCTAGATGCTTCTCCTTATGATGGGATGAAAAGCATCAAACAGGTTCATTTATCAGATTTTTTCAAGATTATGAACTTAATCATCGCACACAACATTGACCATCGATAGCACAAGACGGAGGTTGGCATGGATAGGGTGAGATTTATGATACGCGTCGTTTGTATGATGCCTATCGACCTAGTGTGTTATACATTCACCAGGATGCGATCAGATGTTTCATACATTACGACAACAGATATTTTGCCGTTCGGCCTCTTGATCACACAATTCCTACTATCGGTCAGGATCTTATCTAATGTTATTGAGCATATTCGGGAGCCGATTTGACCAATCACTCCTCAAATTTGTCACGGAGCACAGGGCACTCGACACTTTGTCTTCGTGTTCCTACAAAGCCGGTCGATACTCAGGCCAGAGATGCACCCCCGACTGATCATAGAGTATCGGCCAGTGAGACATCCACGTAGCCCGAGGCATCGCGCACTGTTACTCCTGATCAGATTGATGATATAGTGCGTACAGAGATCACGGGTGAAATTTTTGAGTTAGTTGTGAATGTTGATCACATGTCTCAGACTCAAGAGACGATATCTACTCGACTAACACAGATAGAGACAAAAATAGATGCAATTGAGGATGTCCTCAAAGAGTTGGGGACATAGTATTTTATATCTTTTATTTGTGTTTTGTTTTATTTTTGGTGTGGACAATATTTAATGTTTTATAAGTTTAATTAATTATACATTATATCTTTTTTTATAAATTAATTGTTGATTACTATTATTATTTCTTTAATTGATTAAATGTTTTATTAAATTAGTATCACCATTTGAACACAATATTACCATTCAAACATTAACTGACAGTTCAAACCCTATACACCGTTTGAAAATTGGTGATCTACATGTTCAAACAATGTAGAGGGTTGTTCGAACGGTAAATCAGTTTTTTGCGCTTAACCCACCAATTTTTTTGCCATCCTCGAATAATTATTTTATTAGGGACGAGATTTATCGTCCCTAAGTATACCCTTCGAACATGTTCGAACAATCTGCATGTCTCAGCATTTTTTTAAAACGAAATCAAAATTTTGTCCTTAGATCTTATTTTTTGGGATGACTTTCATTTCATTCCAAAGAAAAATCGTCCCAATAGCTCAAATTTGTTGTGGTGAAAGGTGTGGTTGGTGACCTCTCCAATTGCGAGCATTCAAAACTAGGTACTATATAAACATGAAATAAATGTAAATTGAAAATATAGGAAGGTGGAGTTGGAATTTACATGAGAGCGGTCTTGATCCCATGCTCTCTTGGCTAATAGACTACACATGAACCATGCAATAGTCTATTAGTCAAGAGAGGAGTCACTACAAGGCTGGTGGCTTTGGTTGATACTGTGAAATCACTATTTGTACAAAATGTTTAAACTGATGGGAATATGTAGATTTTATTATTTATTTTATATTTTAACACTTCTCCTCACGTGTGGGTCAGACTCCCTCACAATGGGTGACCCAACACGTGAGATATTTAATTAAATGGAGTATAGTGTAGAGTGTAGAGTCAGAGTTTGAACTTAGAACCTCTGCTCTGATACCATGTGAAATCACTATTTGTTCCAAAAATTTAAGCTGATATGAAGATGTAGATTTTATTATTTATTTTATATCTTAACAGATACTCCCACTAGAGGATTATCCAAATTTTCAAATATTGTAATGGTAAGTGCCAATTGTAGTAGATCGTACAATATTTGTACTAATTTTGTTTGGGTTAATGTAGCGGTTGAGGGAGGTCTTCTGATGCACATCCTTGGATGGGAAGAGAATCAGGTAAAGGGCAAAACTAATTCTATGCATATTCTAAAAAGATTTTATAGCTTTTGCTCAAGGGCCAAATTGTAAAAACAAAATAATATTGGTGGTCATCAGAGCCCACACACCACTTTGAGCTGCACATCATGAGGCTGCATATGCGTCCATTGAATTCAGCTATGCATGACTTCTCGATCTTTATAGATCGACAGATTGAGAATCTAGTGATCTTTATATGTTTCTCAGAGATGATCAAAGGCAGTAGATGAATCATTTTTCATCCAAAATCAAAAAGACAAAAAAAGATATGATAATGATCAAGATTTACAATAATGACTTTTAAATTTTGGGAAAGAAAGGGAGAGTAGGGAGGGGCTCACTTCATTAAGTGATGTTTGGATATGAGTTGAAATGAGATGAGTTGAGATAAAAATTGAAAGTTGAATAAAATATTGTTAAAATATTATTTTTTAATATTATTATTATTTTAAAATTTAAAAAAGTTAAATTGTTTATTATATTTTGTGTGGAATTTGAAAAAATTGTAATGATGAGATGAAACATTTCTTGTGAGTTGGGGTTGGCAGTGGTTTCAAAGGAAAAGAGGAAGAGAAAAAAGAGAAAACCGACCAACCTTTAATTTTAAAAAAAAAATGATAAACACATGTTATTTTTTATAATATATTGCATGACCATGTCTTAAAATGAAAAAAATAATAATATCATTTTATAAAAATATATATCTTATATTAAAATATATTTTATGAAATATGTTGGATGTCATATCTTAATTTTAAGGCCTTGTTTAGATTCGTAACTCACATTAACTTATCTCATCTTATCATAATAATTTTTTTAAATTTTCACATAAAATATAATAAATATTTTAACTTTTTTAAATTTTAAAATAATAATAATATTAAAAAATAATATTTTATTTACTATTTATAAATCATCTAACTCGTCGCAACTCGTCTTTAAATTAAACGGTCAAGCCTTTTAACAAAGAGTGGCGCTCGAAGTTACAACTAATTACAAAAAATTTTTTTTATATAATTTTTTAATATATTTAAATATTTTTAAAAAATAAAAAAAATATACCATTAAATTTAAAATCACTTCTATGATCATTTGGTTAAAAAAAAAAATTTATTAAACAATCAAACCGAACAGTATATTTAGAACGGCAGAGTAGCGTTTTCCTTTAACAAATACAAACGCGGTATAAAGCAGTGTGAACGTGGAAGTGGAAGGGCATGCAGTTGGAGGGTTAGAACACGTGCATTCTGACACCGTTGAAACATTGGATGTTACCGCGCGAAGAGATCAGTAGTAATCATGACAGTATAAATTCTACACACGTGTGGATGGATCGATACGCATGATCGAATTAAAGTATCGCAGAGTGAAGACTACTATTGGGATCGATGCACGTAAAAGTTAGCAATGACCATTCATTCTCTTTCCTCTCGTCTTATCTACGACCACTTGCATGTCAGTTTGTCCCATAATTCAGATTCGAAAGAAAAGAGATCGGGATCATTATTTTTTTATTTTTTTGAAGCACCTAATAATTTGATTAATCTGGCCGGCTGGCTTGGCCGTATGAAAATCATTTGAAAATGGGACCCAGAATAGGTTATCTTGAAATTGAAAAGTAGGGAGAAAAGAGAAAGGAAAGACGAGAATAGTGGGGCACGATGTATGCCATCCAGACATGATTGATATGGAATATGAATTGCTTCACAAACATTATTAATGTCATTATCGTATACGATATGATTTGATGGTTTTTGTTACCATATATATATCTTGTGCTATCCCTATTAATGCATCTGATGATTAATTGCCAACTAACCATGTCCTACTCTCTCTCTCTCTCTACTCTCTCTCTCTCTATATATACAAACATATGAGTAATTATATCTTTACTATCTCTTTTATTACCGATCAAAATTTGTTCTCTCTTTAAATTTGAATTAAAAATTTCATAATATAAAATTCTTACATAATTTAGAAGAAAATAATACTTGGACCATCGATTCTTATCGATTTGATTTTTTTTATTTAATAAGTAAGGAAAATTTTTTTAAATAAATTTATAATTTTTATTTTATTTTTTAAAAATCATATTTAAGAAATTTTAAAAAAATATATTTTAAAAAAGAAAAGTTTGTCACGATATCCTTGGTAGCTGTAGTGGCTTCCGTATAAATATAAATATATCATAAACATCACGTAAGGCTGCTTTTGGTGCTTTCGAATCAAAAGTGTAGCAGCCCTTTTCTAATGTCAAAAGCAAGAAAACAGTAAAAGAAAAAAAATTTGTTGATTCACTTGTGTTCACAGTCCTAGCTGTGTCTCGGGATGTAGCCAAACAAAGTATGCACAGACCAATGGGCTGTAATCCATCCAAGTCGAGTCGAGTTGAGCTTTTAGATTATCGAGTTGAGCTAGATTCAAATGACTCGAGTTTGAGTTTGAGTTCGAGCTAAGAGCTCGTCAAGTTTAACCGAGTTCGAGCTAATCAAACACGAGCTTGAGCCGAGTCGAGTTATTTATTTATCTTTGTTTGTACTTTTCAACGAGTCTAATTTGAGCTAAGCTGAGTCGAGTTATTACTCCAATTTTGTTTGTACTTTTATATATATTTTTTGAATTAATTGAATAATTAAAGATACTAAATTACAAAAAAATATTAAATCTAATGAAATTTTTACAATTAATATATAAACTATGTTGAACTATAAAATTATAACATCTTTATGAATACATTTATTGTATGGTTATACATTATAGTATATAATGAAACTACCATGGTAGGTATAAATGACTAGGCATAAGTAATTGGGTTATATACTACATAATTAATTATAAAGGTAACTATGCGTGTGTTATTAACTTTAATATGTATAGAAGCGTGTGTGTGTGTAATAAGAATACTAATATATTGAAATAAATTATATATATTCAATGATTTATAGACGAACTCTAATCGAGTCGAGTTAACAAGCCGAGTCAAGCATGAACGAGCGAGCCCTAATAAGCCTTAGCCGAGTCGAGTCGACTTTAATCGAGTATGTGTCATTTACTAATCGAGCGGGTTTCTGCTTTCACAATCAAGTTTTTTTTTCACGACTCAAACTCGGCTTGAGTTTAGCCGAGTGAGTATCGGATAAGCAATCGTACAGACTGGTTCATTTACAATCCTAACCAACGAGATAGGATATATGATCGAAGTGATTTTAATATATTAAAAATAAATAATATTCATCAATATTCATCATCACTCCAACATTATTTATTTATGTGTTACATTTAAATAATTATTAGTTTACATAATAAATAAATAAAACCACTTAAGATATGTAATATGTTATAGGACAGTCGCAATATTACATAACTACATTTTCATCCCAACTTGAAAATATATTTTATGAGTAGTGCTATGTATACTTACAACTTTTACCTACCAAACTCATTTATCAGTTTAATTTTTAAATTCAAATTTTAAATTTTGAATTTCATAATTCCAAGCATATCAATAACTGACATATAGAGAAGTAAATTTTTTATAAGTTTTTCTTAAATATAAATAGTATTTTTTATATTTTATACCTCGATGGTTAGGTCATAACATCTAAACCATGATTAGTGTGTATTACATAATCCCTCGTGATCGGATCTACATATAATAATCCATACAAATTAAATGGAGCAATAACAAATCGTTTAATAAATATTTATGACGAATTATTTGCAATAAAAATGATTATTTATGACGAGAATAAATTCATCTTAATAAGAAATAATCATTTTCGTAGAAAATAACTAGAAGTTAAATAAACAATTTTCTTGTAATATATAATAACAAACGGTCCATAACTATTTGACCTCTATATAATAAAATACTTTTTAAAAAGAAATTAAACACATGATCAAAATTAAATCAAAAGTCAAAGAAGATTTTAAAAACTAAATTGTATTATTAAGTTTTATAAAAATTGTATAGAAGTTGTGTTCTTATCATTTTTTAAGTCTATTTAATACCTGTCAATTCACTAAAGAACTTTGTTATCTTTTTCTTCATTCAAGCATGCACTTATATTTTTTTCTCTCAAGTTAAACAATAATAGATATTTAAGGTTTTCAAATATATATAGAGTACAAACATACCTTGTATTTTTTTAAAAAAATTCCCGATCAAAGAGTACGTACCATGCACCTTAATTTACCACTATTTCAATTCGCTAGCTTTTGCCCTTTCATTGTTTCTCCTAATTAATTTCCCCTTGTTTTTCCTTAACTATCCAAACTTATTGCATGTGACAGATTTCTCAAGGGGTTTGGACGATATTATTCCTATAATTAATTTGCCTGGAATCGAATATCTTAAAAAATAAACTTCATTGATTGATTGAAGTTAAAAGAAATAAAAACATCACAGCTTGACCCCCCCCCCCCCTCTCCCATTTTTATTTTTTGGAGGACCCATTAATCTCTTAATTTGTTTTGATATGTGTATGGATGCTCCCTGGCCTCTGAGTGGCTTAGTCTAATCAGAAACTCTACAACTATATATATATATATACATGTCTTTGCCAAATCATTTGTCATATATTCATACTTATAATAAGGCAGCTTGAAATGCTATGCTTTGAGGGACAAGATGATCGCCCTCTTTATCCTGCATTCCAAAACCTTGCCTAGCTTGGTCTCCCCACACTTGTCTGGTTTGGTCCAACACATGTCATGTGTATTATATATATATATATATATATATATATATATATATAGCAAGAACAAAGGTTATATAAAAGTAGGGCTGACTCGACAACTTATGCTTTGATATTAATCTTAGTACGCTGTCTAGCTATAAATGCTAGCTAGTGTAGCAGTACTGTTGAATAAGGAAGATAATCAGCAATTACCAAAAAAAAAAAAACATGCATGAATGATTCACCAGTACCTTACAATATTCTTTCAATTTGTTGTCTAAAACCGTACTTTTCCAAGTTTCTTCAAACAGAAGATAATTTTTCTTTGATAAATTATAGACTTACAAATAGATCAAATCCCCTTAGGGTAAAGCTGGATCCAAAGAAGCAGAGAGAGGTTCTGACCTCATGGAAAGCTTACAAAGGCACAAAATTCACCTATTTTGTGGTTTGATTACTTTGGAAAAAAATCATTTGTGTAGCAGCAAAGCCACAATTTTATTGTAACAACTCTTACTATCATAATATGGCGGAACTTTTGGCTCTTTATTATGGTTTGAAGCACTGTACGGATTTAGGTTTACAACAAATAGAAGTGGAGATGGATTCGTTGTTAATTGTTAATTGGTTGGAGAAGAAGAGATGTGGTATCTGGCATCTCGAAGATTATTGGGAAGAAATTCTACAAATTCTATCGAGCCTAAGATTTAAGATACGACAAGTTTATAGAGAGTGTAATGCCGGGCCTATTTTTTAGCTCGATTGGCTTCTGGACAATATTCTAGGACGTGGGTACATCTTCGTGATGTTCCGCATCAACTTAAAGGAATATTAAGGGTGGATAAGCTGGGTTTGCCAGCTATGCAGTGTTAGTGGTCGGTTTGTCCGTTCCTGGTTGGGTGGTTATTTACAGGCTCGTTTTGGTTTGGTTTGTTGTTTGGCTTGAGTTTTAGGATGTGTATACGGTTTTCCTCCGCCATAAGTGAGGTTTTCTAATAAATTGGGAGGGGGTCACTCATGGACATAGACCTTCGTCTCATTATTAAAAAAAAAAAAAAACCTCCAATTCTGTTTTCTTTTTTCTTATTTTTAATTTTTATGTGTTTTGTCTTGAATTTAGTTATTTTTAAAAAATATTGTAACTTTATTTTATTTTTCAAAAAAAATTTCTATTTATTATTTTTTTATATTTAATATTTATGTTGATATGACATCCTCATGACTACGCATTTCTTAATTTTCATAGAGTCATGCTATACACAGTACTCTAAGGAGGACTGTATTGTAAACCCAGTGTATGAAATGACCAAATTGTCTACATTTTTAGGCTTGAATTGACTGCATTACCCCTCTTCTACAACCTAAACCAAAACATTTGAAACTGCAGAATATTGTTTTCACCTCTGTCATGCACCCCCAGTACATTTCCACCATCACCGACCACCACAACCCAATCTCCTCCACCATCGACAGAACAACCACCTCCACCATCGACAGATTTTTGTTTGAGTCATTAAGATAAAGCTAGAAGCCCAGCACAAATTCAGTGCCTAAATCCAAATCTAAATAGCGGATTTTTGTTTGAACAAAATTGAGCTGGGATGAAAACCATTCTTCAAGATACAAACAAGTGGAACCCATTCACAAATTTTTACAAACAAGTGGAGTGCACAACAACAAGAGGATAATCTTAGATAATCAACTCTCTTGAACATGACCAATACATAAAGATCTTCACACAAATTTACAGAACCCAACACAAATTAACACAAATTAACCAGAACCAAACACCCATTCTACGATTTTTTTACTCACTACAACAAAAGAGACCTTTCCCAGCATTTTAATCCGTCAAAATTAGGCATCAAAAATGCCGTAAATATCACATTTCGACGATTCTGGGTTCGACTCATATTGGACGTGAAAGAATCGTCACAACTGCTCAGACTCACCCGTTTGCGAGCATTGCAAGAAACACGACTTTTTGCGACATTTTTTAGTCCTCGCAAAAACTTCATAAAGTCGCCGCAAATGCTGTAACCACAACATCTAATTTTAGCTTAAATAAATAGTTTGAGTCGATTTATACTATCACAATATATAGCAAGAAAATGCTGTAACTTTTATACTTTTCACGACGGCATCCAAAATCGTCATGAGTAATAGTTTTAGTAGCGATAATATACTGCCGCTAAAATTAAAAATCACAACGGCAATAAGTTTTCACAACAATTATTACACTAATGGCAATGCGTGGACTTACCATAGTTTCCTTTTTGCGGCTATCGAAAATCGCCAGGCAAAAGTATATGCGTCGAATTATAGCGTCGCCATTTCTAACAAAAAAACAATGACAGATTATATGCTTTACTCGATGGTTTCGGAAATGGTCACCAATAACAATATTTGCAGTGATTTTATGTTGTCACTGCAATTTCTTTTTTCGTCGGTAATGAGTATTCTAAATGAATATTAGACTGACGGCAATGTGTGGATGTTTTGAAAATCTTGTTTTGCGACTGTCGAAAATCGCCACAAATACTGTATTCTCAACGGTACTGAATCCTGATGCAAATAAACTTGTTTGTGCGCAGATCCTGTCATGCCTTTTTAATTCCCGTGCTCCTAATATCACTGCTATTTCATATCATTCTCAGCGAAGTCTTCTTTGTGTCGCAATATCCAGAACTGATGAACTGATGAAAATAAGTGTTTTTTCTAAAATGCACACAACAAATATATAATCACTAATTGTCAGACCGATGTATACCACATAAACACCCCTGTTCTATGCATTGACTATAAAATTCCTTAGACAACATCATACTCATGCAATTATAGACCAAAAATTGGAATGAAAAATGCAATCTCATTTCTTCGATTTGACAATGCAATTATAGGCAACATCATACTCAATCATTCATCATGGTTATCTGGTGCCATAGTACTCATTTTTAATTACATGCTGGATGCACAATTTTTGGGGCATGCAGCAACTGCCCAACCTACTAATTACTTTCCATCCCCACAAAGGACACATGTATTTAAACCCTAAGAACCCTATATATAAACTGGTGCATTCATGTAATTCAGATGTAGAAAGAAAGGAGAGACTGATTTCTTACACATTATCCCCTAACCGATATATAGACTTTCCAGATACTCAATGAACTGGTCCATGCCCTTTCACACTGTCATTTTGCTACGCTGCATAGCCGAACACCTTCTTGGCAGGAGTGGGTGGAATGTCTTAGAAAAACTGAGAATAGCCCTCCAACAAAATATCCTAGCTTTGTAGCCTAGTTCATAAAAACAGAAAACTCTCATTCACTCCAACCACCTGCCTTCCAATAATGCAAGAACATCATTGGAGGTATATTAAGAAATGGAATATAGAGGATTTTTCTGAATCATGTAACAAACAATATGCTATCACTTTTTACCTAGAGTTTATATACATATATATAAACTTGCCATAACCTACCGTTTGGGTCAATCACTAGCCAATGGTACCATTGCACTTAATCGTCTCCCATTTTCCTTAATATATTTTCTACAATAAATACCTAATTCAATTGTTATAGTATGCGAATATCCCACAAATCGTAAACAAACCGTAACTTCACCTCTGACAAGAATATTTAACCGGTTTCTTGTCAGCAAATTCATGTGCCCTTAATTGTTTAAGATGTCCAATGACTTATGTGATATACATGCCACTTATCACTTTCAAATTGCTGCCACATGAAACTTACAAGTGGCAACACATACGAGTTTAAAAGAAAGTAATTTCAGAAGACAAAATAGATCAAATTATTTTTCCACCCCTGTCTCTATTCAGTGTATCCCTTCCCTCCTATGCATAGGCAGTTATTGTTAGTTCTTAAATAGGTGTTGCCCCATGTTTGTAGAAGCCAACATGCATTATCTAGGGAGAATGAAATTATTGCATAAGTTCATTGCTAAGGATACATGACAGGAAAAGGCATGGTTATCACATCTCCTCTTTCATTATCTGTTTGCCATACAAAATTTTCAAACTACAATGCAAACCTGAATTGAGCACCAGTTTACTGCCAATTAACAAATTTATTATACCAATGTCAGTTTTTAACTGTGATGTACATAAATTTAATTAACATAATGCACAAAAGCAGCCATATTAGGTAAGAATCAACAAAATATCACACATTTAGCATCTGCTGCACAACCAGCCCACAACACCATAGACTTTTAGGAAAATCAAACCTTGTCAACATCTGTAACTGCCCACCAAACATCTCCAAACTGCCAATACACTTGAATAGACGATTTGCAATATTGGAACTCACACTGAGATCTATAAGTCATCTGGTTTCACAACATGCAAGGAAACCAACTCCATCTGCACTTTGTTGTACCTGCATACCAACACAACTGTCAGTGTGCATGGCAATATCTAGTGTAAGCAATTCAATGCAAAAAACTTGATTAAATGAATTATACTTACATATTTCTAGTAGTATTTGTCTGCTCAGCCTTTGTGTTTTCCCCCTCATATTAAGTTAGGAGTTGCAAAACCATGCTACTCTATTCATAAAGTTTCTGTCAGATTGACCAGAGGAATATCCATTCCCCAACCTTCCCACACCTGCCCTTTTGGCTTCCACAAAACAGAATTGTTGCTACCCCACAAGACAAGGCTATGTCATAAATTTGGCAAAATATACACACACACACACACACAGACATAACCCACAACCTACAATCTCCTCATTTTCCAAAAAGCATGCACTAACATATTGTCATGATATGTTAACTGCCAAAAAGGCACCCAAAAAATAGTCAGAAAAATGCAACTTCCACACTTGCATGCAGCTCGGGGGTCACTACATCCCCCAAAAAAAGTCTCCCGCATGTGACTGAAATGATGCCATGAAAATCCTCAACATATTCTCAGTTTCAATTTGTCTCTCTACAACCACTCACATTTCTTCCCTCACATAGTCTAGTTCACTCTTGTGGTCATTCGCATCTTTCTTATATCTTTCCACTAACATTGTGTACTCTTTATCTCGTTCACAGCCCTTTGCTCTCGTAGACTCTGGTATCACCATCTCTCCAAGGCCTCGTGCATATCCTGGTCTGTGACCAAGCACCTCCCTAAAGACAGCCCTAGCTGCCTCATCAATACGATTCTCAGGGGCTAAATCATCCATCTTTCCAGCCATCTCCTTTTGCACACATCTTAAATTCAGTATTTAGAGTTCCATACAAGAAACACTGCTTATTTTCAGATAACATAATCCAGCTATTTGTCTATATGGGCTGAAAGGTATGAGAAGACTTACATAAATATCTTCAGTGGCATCTGTGACAAATTTATCCTTCTTCTTAGACCAGCGGACTTCCTTGTAGAAGTCAACCAAGTTTGCTCCTTCAGATCGCTATTACGAAAAAGCAAATGACAGTTTAGAACTTACATGGTTCAGCCCATATAATCTGAAACTAATGAGCAAAAAATCAACAACAAAGTCTGCAGCGAAGTGTAAAGTGTGCAGCCACAGTTAATAAACATCTATAGCCTATCTAGTAATGTGTGCTTTTGATTTTTTTAAAATTAACCCAACATAATGCTTTCTCTATGGTTTTAATCCAGTATGCAAAATATCAAAAAAATTAATAATCTACATAAAAGTTAATAGTTTCATGTTTTTAAATATTGCTTGCAATGTATTAAGTTAAAAAGTACCGATGAGGCATAAGGTACGCACAACTAAACTATTTAGAAATCACAATCTGCAAATACATGACAATCTACCATCTCTTACCCAGCTAGTTACATATTCCTCAAATATTCTCTCCCCCACATTCCTATTTTTGTGTGGCTTAATCCCTAACCTAACTTGTATATGGCCAAGCAAGAAAAATATATATCAGATTTGCACATGCATGATTCTCTACTCAACATGTGTGTCTCTACTTGATAACAAATACGATACAATGACCACATAATTTACTCAATTTAAATAGAGGGGATCAATGTTAAAAAACAACTTTGACTGTTAAGTCAATAACTTACCAAATTTACCTCCAAGCAGACACAAATTAACAGCATGCTAAGTATTTACGAAAAAAGTGAGTACAAACAATTTATTGAGAGCTTAACATTACATAAATCCCTATGAAATGATTATGTTAGCAAATACCATGAACCCATGTACCTTTTCCTCTAGGATTCTCACAAAAGATTTACGCCCTGCAGTGTGATTAATCTTCAGCTTCTTACAATTCTCCTTAATATTGCTTGAGATTTTCTGCCATCATGAGAACGAAGTGGTTATTTTTCTGCCAAATTACCGAACCACTTCAGTACATGATGTCTAAATTGTATATAACATATGATATATACATACTCCCAATAACATACCTTGAATGCATCACTTCCCCATCGGCCACATAGCTTAGCCCATACTATGGGGTCGACGAACTCTACATTAGTAGCCAATGCCTCATCATGGCTCGCATCTGCCAACTACTTCTTATGCAGCTCATGGTGGAAGGCGTTAAATCTCTTACTCAATTACTTCCAAGCTGCCAACCGATGGTTCTTCAATTCCCAATTTAATTCGAAGTAACCCTACAAATATACAAAATTCTCAATTTTATCAAAAATTGTTGCAGTGGCCTATCTTACAATAGCAGTGAATGCATAAATCTCTTACCCTAACCCTGTCAATCAACTTATCCTTAACGAACTTGGGTACATCCGTCTATCTAGCATGGTTCATGTCTGCATGATGTTTCAAAATCCATGTTACTCGTGTTGTAAACATGGAGGTGTCCTCAAAGCATGGTGTTGTTTCCCCCTCATTTATTTTCAAAGGTACTTTCCCATGCCTTCTCAGTTTCTCGAACTCGGTGCACCTAGCAAGCCCAAGCCCCCGTTTCTGCTGTGCAATGTTCGTTACGGGAACCATTACCCCATCCGCTAAAGCATTAAGATGTCAAAACGATGAATAAATTTTTAACTTCATATAATTTAAAATCTCTTACGAATATCAATAAATATCAGGTGCATAGCAAAGGAATCTCCAGCTAGGTGAATAAACATCAATACTACTTACCAATATTGTCTCTATTAGAAAGCCTTTCGGTATTGAAGGCGTTGTGGGGGTATTTATTTCTACGCTCGGTGGTTGTGTTGACTGATCAGGGCTCCATCGCCAAATATTGTCTCTATTAGTGTTGGCTTCCGGTAATGGATTGACGTTGGAAGTATTTATTTCTACACTCGGCGGTTGTGTTGACTGATCAGGGCTCTCGCCTTGACCCTCTTCCTAACTCCATCATGGTCAGCCTCTAATTGAAAGTGCATGTCGTCTTTTAAACTTCAACACTCCGCGACCCCTCACTCGGACCCCTTGTCTTTGTTCCATCCGGTTATCCACATTAGGTGACAAAAATGAACTGTAAAATAAATATTGACTTGGGCCATATAACATTAGAACAACAATTGGACGCTGAATCTCTAAGTCATGTATCAAAATAGAAAGTAATTACTGAATTAAGGCCACTGCTGATTCTATTAAACATTTACCCTCAATTTATTTTTATTTGTCTGTAATATCACACATTAGTATAAAAATAATATATTAAGTGTGAAGAAAAGTCATTGATTATAAGTTGAATAATGCAATATATGTCCAAGTTTGTTACTCATGTTTCTTAAATCTCCCTTAACAAAAAATTACTTATGTCATCTATTTTTTGGGAGGAAGACACTGCCAATTACACCACGCAGGTTAATACCGAATTCCAATAATAGTAGATCGATCCTCCTATTCAACACACGCTTACCCCTAAAATTGTTTCTCATTCCTAACCATTTTGGCATGCTCTTAATATAATTAGTCAACAACTAAATTTGATCACCATAGGTCTTTAATGTTACACCACGAATTTGGCAATTTCCCTTAACCTAGGCATATGATTAAGTGACAATTGTATTTGAAAACTAATTGTCTAAACTGCAGAAAATTTATATTAATTTACTCAATTTTTTTGCAATGACCAATTTCATGCAAACTAAAGGCTTACATTACTAATTCTGAACAACAAACCATGCATGTTCACTAGTGTCAACCTAACTTTGGGAAAGTAGTTTAACCCCTACAGTTTTACCTGGGCTAATACTGCTGCTCGTAACTTCCCACCTTACAAGGTTGGTAATCCAAGTGATAGACAATAAAAACTGTCTCCTACGACTCAATGGTTGGTTACTGGGAATAGAATCACCTGCACAATAATGAGTCATTCATCAATTGACCCAAGGATAAGGCATAAAATATTGCAAGACAATAAATGATTGGATTTCAGCCAGTAGGAAGCATATTTTATTCTGAAATTTGCAAAAATCTCATAATATGCTGGAGTTCAATTCCCTAAATCTTAGCACAGATGGTAACTAAAGAATGCAAAAGTGTTGTCATAAATGGAGTGCATTGCCACATAAAAAACCAAACTTGACCTGGAATGTAATAGTTTTGGATTACTAATGTTTTCTTGTCTTTTTTTTTATTACTCTGTACTAAAGCATATCACTCTCTACTTATTTGTCTCTATGTTGTTTCCCCACACCCTAGGTAGCCTATATAACTTCCACATAATATGGAAGTCCTGCTCCCATCCCAGCTAAGAGAACTCACAAGAAAGTAGCAACTTTCTTCCCACCCATAAGGAAATTGCTGCATGAATCTCAAAAAAGTAGTCCAAAAAAAAAACCCAACTAAGAAATAAATGCCATCAATAAAAACTGTTGAACAAATACTTTGACATAGAACAATCTAGGAGCTAACACCAAGCATTCTTCTGTGAACCCAACAATACCTTTGAAGAAACCGTTGAAGAAATACCTTCCACTTACCTTGAACCTTTTAAACTATGGTGGGGATCTGCATTGAGGCACTGGTATGAGCAGTTGTCGAGAGTTTGGATGCAAAAGGGTCCCAACTTTCCTCAGAAACAGAGTCGGTAAGAGGGGGGAATATTTCTGTTCAAAACCAAACTCCTCCTGACCTGAGCTTCATCTATATGTACTGAGCACCAACTCAATACATGATGTCAGCTGATTGACACATATTTAAATGCATTTGTTCCAAATTTACCCCTTTAATTGCCACTTTCAGGATCTAAACTCCCACCCAACCTAATTCCAGCGCCAACACTTTCCCCCACCCCATTGATAACGAGTGTTGCATTTATTTTACAAATTACAGCAACTTTTTAAGTTACCGATTATACACATGGCAGATATGCCAAATACCTTCTTTTAAGTTAACGTAAATTCAAAATCCTAGGAAGCATATGCATCATACTACATCATGTATCTTCACGAGTAGCATTAAATCATTATTGACTCATCAGATGACCTTTTTACATTTTTATAAAACTAACTGCTTGATCAACACACCATCTTGGAGTTTTGCATATCATAAATTTGGGAATAAAATTCTAGATTATTTGCAAATATGGACATCTTACATAATCCTTAATTGCTGCTACTTTTGTAGGTGTCATGTTTACCTTTTAAAATTGGGAAACAACAATTTTCGTTTGACTTACACTTTCCTTAATGGAAGCTACATTTAGTAATAATTTACGAAATCACTTATATATTGGCATAAAGGAGTCCAACATTTGCATAATATGCTTTTCTCCCCTTGCATCCAATATAGTCATCATATCCAACAATTTACCTCTAATTGTATTCCCTAGTGTCGCACTAATGGCAGGGGAGTGCAATGCAGTGCAACTAAATATGTATTACATGCATTTTGTCATCATGGTGGTTGACTTATTAGTCAAAACTGATGTTGTCCAAGTCTAGGCTGGTCCTGATATTGACATCTTATATCTAGCAATTCCACAACTTATTCCATGAATTTTTACAAGTGTTTTATGGTTAGCCTATCTAGTTATTCTTCCAATACAGGTTTATTATATATCCAGTCCAGCTTGCATGCACTAACTCGATTGGAATGCCCTACCCATGCAAATTATTACTAAATGCTCATTATTTGTGTCTTGCACTGGTAGTATACTGCATTAATAAGTTAGCTAATTGTTATGCATCTTTCTCCCTCTAGGCAAGTCAAAATTGTACCTATCCAAGTCTAGGCTAGTCCTGATATGGAGAACTTATATCTAGCACTTCCACAACTTATACCATGAATTTTTACAAGTACTTTATGGTTAGCCTATCTAGTTATTCTTCCAATATAGGTTTAATATATATCCAGTCCAGCTTACATGCATTAACTCGATTGGAATGCATCTTTCTCCCTTTGGGCAGCCTTTAATGCACCAAACAGCGATCATAAGGATGGTTGTTGACAGCCATCTTGTCCAACCTGCTACCTTGTCCACATTACTAAAGGTCTCTACACAATTCATGTTTGCATAACAATTAGCAGTTAGTCATGCATGCCCAAACATAATAAACATGCTCGTTAAGCTGTATGGTTAGTCTTCAGATGCAGCTCAGCAATTGCACATGATTAGTATACTATTGTACAGTGCATGCACTATTTCTCTACTTATTGTCACTTTGACCAGCTACCTTTTAGCTACAACAACATGTTGTCGTGTAAACTAGCACCTTTTTTGCGCCTGCAGTAACAACACACATCCATCACATGGTTAGTGAATAATTCGTTAGGATTTTTAGGGTTGGAAGCAACACAAAATATCCAAGAAAATAAGCTAATGCATGTAAATCAAGTCCAGCTAAGACAAATTACTACTCCTGGGACCCCAAGCACCACTCAAAGCGCCCTGCACAAGAATATCAGCATTACACCCCAATCAAGTCTAAATCGATGTGGATCGAGATAAAGATGTAGATATCTAAAGCCTATCACAACTAAATAAAGCATTTAGAGCTTAATTGGTAAATCTATATAATTTGACAGTAATGGCCATAGTAGACTACTTGATATGGATGCTTGTGTTTACCTTTTATCCATTCACAGTAGGTGGTCTATTCTGACACTGAATCTTCATCTGTGGAGAATTCTTCCTCATCTGAAATTCTACATCGCCATGACCATATTTTGAACCTGAAGGAACCACCTCATCTTCGATGAAATCTGTGGTATTCTCACCATGACGGCCCGTATGCACACCTTCTGGTGCATCAATACTTATTGGTTCTATATCAGTCCTACTCAGTGGAGTTGTGACTGGATCATCATTACAATGTAATTGAGCATACTCATATGATGGCCCATCTTCTTGATAGGCATCATCGTCACTTGATTCTCCCTCAATGTCATCTAATGCCCTCGGCCTTGGTGGGATCTCGTACACATTCCTATTTGTGAATTTTTGAACAACATACCAATTACCTTTCAACTATAAATCATTTACGTAAAAATATTGGGAAGCTTGGCATGCCAACACAAATGGCTCATCCTTATACCAAGTCATTGCCATGTTGACACTAGTCATATGAACATCTACTCGAACCCCTTGTTTTTTATCACTGACGTCAAATCAATCACAACTAAACAAGTATATGTGACACCCTCCCATATAGCGTAACTCAAGGATCTTATTCAAGACACCTTAGAAGTCTAGATTATTAGTCAAATTTTCACTCGTTACAGCCACACCTGAATTTTGTGTCCGTCGCCACGGTTCACGCTGCATCCGTATGAAACATTTTCCCATTTACAATGCAAGCAGAATATGATCCAACCCAACGGTCAGGACCGCAGGCTAATGCATATAAATCTATTGACACATCAAGTGGGTTGATTATACGTTGGTCTTGAACCTACGTAAGAATATGGTTAAGGCCTCAAGGTGTTAGGGAATCGCCATTAGTAGGGGAAACTTTCGAACTAGACTGAGATTATCCACTTACACGTTTCTTGAACCAAGTTGGAAACTCATTTTTGTGCATGCGATCGAATGAATTTGGTGTTTGCAACTTACACTTCTCGTAGTGCTCGCGGCACACAAAACACAAAAGCCGAAACCATGTACGTAAAAATGACGGGAACATAACACATGATAGGGACAACCCGAATGGAAAACATAAGTAAATGTAACTAAGATATCAGGGATGCATACTCTATGTAGGGTTCAATCTCTGTGCAGTTCTTAAGCAAGTACCATTGGGCTGAGATAAAGAGTTTGTCATCTAATTTGACATTGGATGCTATACCCAAGAGATGAACATGTTGATTGAAAACCGAGAATCCATCTATGGTGTCCTCTTCTCCGCCATCAATATTGCGATCCACTCGATTGAACTTCGTCTCAACATCTTTGAGGTACATTAAGCAAAATGTCAAGCATTCGATGTGAATATATGCTTCTGCTATTGAACCTTCTGGGCGTGCTTTATTCTTGACATACCGCTTGAGTTTGCCAAGATATCTCTCAAATGGGTTCATCCATCTATATTATACTAGACCCCCAAGTATCACCTCAGGGGGTAAATGAACAGCTAGGTAGACATGATATCAAAAAATGATGGAGGGAATATCATCTCTAACTTACATAGAATGATGACAATATCACGTTGAAGCTGGGATAGACAATTTATATCAAGCTTTCGTGCACACAACTCTTTGAAAAAATTGCTGAGTTCTGTCAAAGCCAAGGCAAGGTCAATACATAAGAACCCCCAACTGCGATAGGAAATAGTCGTTGCAGAAAAACATGACAATCATGACTTTTTAACCTTGTTATTTTGCAATCAAGTACGGAAACACAGCGGACGATATTGGAAGCAGACCCATTGGGGAACTTAACCTCGGCCAGCCATTCACAAAATTTATTCTGTTCTTCTCCGTGTAATGTGTACATGGCATGTGGCATCCTCAACTGTTCACCTTCACGCCTCAAATGTAATTCCTTCCGCATACCCAAAATCTCTAGGTCACGCCGTGCATTGATGTTATCTTTGGTTTTGCCAGGAATGTTCATTAAAGTACCGAAGATATTATCCAAAATGTTTTTTTCAATATACATAACATCCAGATTATGCCTTATCAAAAAGGTTGGCCAATAAGGTAACTTGAAGAATATGCTATTTTTCGTCTCGTTCAACTCTTTCGCAGTGCATTTTCTCTTCCTACTTGATTTACCAAATTCCACATCCCAAGCATCTGTAGTTTACTTATAATATCTGATCTAGATAACACCCTTGGTGGAATGCGGTGATCGGCTTTACCATTGAACAAGGCTTTTCTGGTTCGCCAAATGTGGTCTGGTGGTAACCATCGCCAGTGTCCCATATAATATTGTTTACGGCCAAACTTCAACCAGCTTGACTCTGTACCAGCATTACAAGTTGGACATGCCAATTTTCCTTTAGTTGACCAACTAGAGAGATTACCATAGGTAGGAAAGTCATTGATTGTCCAAATCAAGGTAGCATGCAACCTAAATGTTTCCTTAGTGGAGGCATCATATGTAGGCACCCCATGCTCCCAAAGTTCTAGCAATTCATCAACCAACGGCTACAAGTAAAGATCAATGTCATTCCCTGATGATTTAGGACTAGGAATAATTAGGGATGTCATGAAGAATTGGTCTTTCATGCATAACCATGGAGGCAAGTTATACGGCACGAGGATCACTGGCCAAATGCTATAAGGTTTTGTCAAATTGTTGAAGGGATTGAAACTGTCACTTGCCAGGCCAAGCCTAACATTACGAGCATCACTAGCAAAACAACTATGGTCTTGATCAAATGTCTTCCAACACTCAGAGTCCACAAGATGCCTCATAATGGTATCATTTGTGGGTCGTTGGTTTTTATGCCATCGCATATCAGCGGATATCTTTGCAGACATATATAACCGTTAAAGTCTTGGCACCAACGGGAAATGACGCAACACCTTTTGAGGTATCACTTGTCTCCCATTTATATTTAACATCCACCTCTAAGCATTATAGACAAGGTAGTTAGTCTTATCAGCATTTTCCTTCCAGAATAATATACAGTCACTTGGGCATGCACGAATTTTGTGGTACTTGAACCCCAACCCTCACTCCATTGCCTCTTCATATGACGGTGGAAAAGCCGCATCAGGAAAGGCAGCCTGCAACAAGTTAAGCAACATATCAATGACTTAATTGACCAACCACCAAGGGATTTAATGTGTAACAATGAAGGAGAGTTTACTGAATTTTGTACAACGGGTAAATAGTGGACGACGAGCATCCTCTGGTAGCTATTCAAAAGAAGGTAAACATGAAGTTTTAGGTACTGAAGGGGTTGAAGGCTACGGAATAGTGTCATCCTGGCTATGCTGAGGGACATTATGTCCCTGCCCATATGTCATATAACATATGGTCAATGTCATCGATGTATTCATCTTCATCACTAAGATCTAGATCGGAATCGACATCATTCACTGGGGGAGTTTCCTCCTTCCCATGAAATATCCATTGGGTGTAAGTAGGATTGAAGCCTTTTATGAACAGATGAGTCTCCACCTCTCTGAAAGGCAACCATAGATTATTACAGTATAACCGACAAGAACACCGGATTTGGTTTCTTCCCATAGCATGGCTTCGTGCTAGTGTGAGGAATTGGTTAACCCCTTCGGCATATGCAGGGTCTCAAAGTCTATGAGGCAAGTTCATCCAACTTTTGTCCATCTAAAAAAGGGTAATATAGCATAATTAGTTAATCGAAAAATTTGCACTTAAATAGAGGGGAAAGTGCAAAGATGAGAACATAGGCCATGCAATAGACTAAACATAATGGTCGAAGTTAGGTTCAGAAGGATGTATAATGAGTGAGTGGAAAGCATTGCCAGACCGGTGTTGGCGTGTTGTTGGTGTCCGTGGACAATTGAAAAAATGTCAATCAAGATTGTAGTTCAGACAAGGCAATGAAGCACTGATTTTAATACTGTGATCGCCTTAACATTGTGAAATATAAGATGAACCCTAGTAGAATCAACTAGCCAAAATTAAATTGATGCAGCAAAATACTGCATCAATTTACTAAAATAGTCTAAATTTTAGTTCATACGTTGTAGTTGAACTGAAATCTAATACAGAAAGATTGGACTGCACAAGACCATATCTTGAGTAAGAGCATCACGTCGCCTATAGTCGAAAGTAATAGTATGCAAACCCCCTTAAACCTTTTCTAAGGGGAAGGCAATTGGATAACAAGCTCAGAATGATTCTTTTGTTGTACATAGAATAATTAGGGAGAAAGAAAACAAATCTTAGACCATTTAAAAGAAAGAATGACAATGCAACTGCAAGAATAAAGGAAATCTATGGCATTCCTCCTATCGTACCTAGATTGATAATATACACTAGTTTGAGGGGGGTAAATATTTTCATACTACTATGCGTGCATTGAGTGGATGTGTCTTTCTTCACAATATGGCATAAGTATTTAGAGTTTTTTCCAAAGCAAACAACAAAGACATGGAGTACATATAAACTTGTGGTTGACGATAGCTAGTCCGCGGGTAAATAGATGGTTCAGGTTCATAGGGCGAAGTAGAAAACAATTTGCATTATATCTGATGGACTAGTAAACTATAAGCCGACTGAAGGGTAATCTATATGCTTATACAACTCAACGTCCAATGCGTGTGGAGTATATTGTACTGATGGTGAGATAGTATAATTTATAATATGATATTGTCCAATTGGCTGCAGTGGGTATTATTAGTAATATACTCATCTAAAGAACATATTAACCAGCTTGGTCGCAAAATTCTTTTGTTCTTAGAGTAGACAGTGTATCCTGGTTTGTAACACACCAACAAACATAAACAAAGGTTTGTTTATGTTGACGTTTTTATCACTTAACATTTTAAAACAAGTATGGCCTTTTAGAACTTTATTTTGCTTATTAAAAAACTATAACAGCCATGATACGGACTTTATCTCGTTCAATTAGTAGCAAAACTTACAAAGACAAAAAAGTTTAAATCATCAATGTTGCGTTGATGTCACTATGAAAAAAACAGAATTATGTGGAGATATATCAATTTCCATAAGTCGGAACATTTACACACTATTCATGTTTCATCCAAAGGTCCGATTTGAAGCTATGGTGTGTGTCTCGAGCATGTAGATATATATGTGTGTTCGAGAGAAAATACCCACAAATTAGATCACCACACAAAGGGCAGATATATAAACAACAAAAATAAGTAATTATACAAGTTAAACAAGAATAACTTGCTGAAAACAGTGATTAAACTATCATACTGGCAGGAAATGGTTATCACAAAATAAATACCCCTTCGGGTATATACCCATAAAGGACATGCCAAAGTTTCATGATTCTAAAGGCTGATGTACATTATAATTAGTAACAACAGGAATGCAGAGGTACCAGCGTGCACTATAGTTTGAGTCAACGTGAGGCCGATTGAGGATCTGTTCTGGACTGAATGCTTGGAAATTGGAGTCCGGATTAGGATAGGAAAACACCACTGGATTTCTTTCGAATCGGGAATGACAAGTTTGGCAATTAGGGGGAGGAGGCCTACTGCGTAACAAGTTTAGTTTTGGGAACTTATTGCTCTGTCAGTTTGAGGAAAACATACTCAAATGGTGAGTCTAATTATTGAAACTGGTAGAAGATGGATAGGAAATTGAAGGGAAGATGCCATCGCTGACCTGTTTAATGAAGGCGATGGCATGTCCAATGTAGGACTATTCGATTGAGGCAATTCTGTGGTTGCCCCATTCAATAAGTAACTGTTGAGCTCAAAAATAGACATAATGGCAGGGGGGCTTGCGATTAATCAGATGGGGATGCTGTGCTTAAAACAGGAAAAAGTACAGAGGTGATGAGTGGCACATTATATTTTCTTTTCTGAGTAGTGTTTATTCATGTAATGCTCCGTCCCCTAGGGTCCGGATAGTTAACTCATGTTACCTGATAATCAACTCCAACACTGCTAATATACTTCCAAAAACTCTAAATCAAACGTAAACACTTCAACTTTAATTATCTACACAAACTCATATATCAAATCTTCAATACAGTAACCCCAAAAATATCAACTTCTCTACATGTCACTTAAACTCACATTTCAACAATATAATTAACAAAAAAAATCACTAATACTCATCAAAAACTTTCTATTCTTATCCATTATTCTTAAGTCATCTCACTCAATACTTCATAGTCTTGATCCTCATCTGAAAATCTAAAATCATCTGAAAATATTGTGAAGTTAAAGGGGGTGAGTTATCAATAACTCAGTAAGCAGAGAGCATATAATAGTATGCAAACATGAGCATTTACAGAGTTCAGAATGCAAAAAAAAACACTTTTCATTTTCAGAATGCAGAGTTAGAACATATTATCAAAAATATCAAAATGAAAGTTTAAAAATATTCTTATTCAAAATTTCCTTGCCACAGCATAACTGAAACATCATATCAGAATAGAATTCCATATTTAACCTCCGTGGTAGGGTTGTGCAAACCCCGGCGACCAACCAAGTAGAAACAGAATGTGAATCTTCCCCTTATCATTCTCGAAGCCCCAAGTATGCAAATAGGAAACATCATGCAGAAAATCACTTTGTTTCCAAAGTGGGTGCACCAGAAACAGAAAAGTTGATACCAACCCAAATGGAGGCCACAGTTTTACACCCATGGTAAGGTCAGAACAAAATCGAAACAGAATGTCATGCTAGAGGTTTCAAAAATCACATCATATCTCATCAGAGTACCGAATATTTTCAGAACATAATAGAATCAAGTCACAAAATATAATTGATGCACAATTTTTTTTTCATATTCGCTCTCTTTTGCATGGTTCAGAAACAGAATGCCAAAACTTTGCTCATGTTTACACCAGTCATGACAGAGGATACTTTATTCTTATACATAATTTCATGAGTCATGCAGAATAATTAACTGAGATCATTTTCAAATTTCTTTTCATAACAAAACATGTATATTTTTCCGAAAATCAACTTCAGCCAATTTTATTTATTCTATGCAAAGTCTAGCATAGGAACCCCGCTTTCCTGGATTTCTTAACTTTTTAGAATTTTCTTCAAAAATGTCGAGTCGACTGTAAATCGTCACCTATAAAAATAATCACGTAATTTCCGTAAGTTACCAATCAATCACGTATTTCGATATTTAAGCCTAAGCTTCTAAAATAACCTATTTTAATTCCTCAAAACTTAAAACCCTCATAATCCCAAAATATATCATCACTTTCTAAAATCATCAATATTCACCATAACCAACGTCAAACTCAAAACACCAATATTTAAACCCGAAACAGCCAACAAATCTCAGCATAAATCAATCACACAACCAATTCCATCATCCAATCCAATCGACCCCCTTACTCCTTGGACTCAGTCTGGCACAACCAACCAAATCACAGTAAATATGAGTTAGTATAAAAATACATTCAAATCTCAAAGGTTCTTTGGGAAAATACTTACAACGCTATATAATTTTCAAAGGATCACGGAGATGCTAGAAGTGGCGTCACAACAATGTAACAGTGAAAAAAATGGACAAAGGTCGTGGGTCTTAAAAACTCAACTTTTGAACAGGGATAAACGAAGACTTGAGATTACTAGGGAAGGGTTTAGGGATATTGGTGAAGTTAATGGTAGTAGTGGTTGGCAGTGGGCGGCGGTTGAAGCCCAAAAAGCTCAAATCGAAAAATGAGTTAGAGGAGCCTCAAGGTAGCAGATCGGGACTGAGCTTGGGTGGGTTAGGTAGTTGGGAGGCCACTGGTGCTGTGGTGGAAAGATGGTGGCCGGTGGTGGTGCAACGACGGCGCGGGAACACAAAGAAGGCAGCGGCATAGAGTGGCGCGTGGTGACAAACGCCGGCACGAGAGGAGGTGAAATTGGAGTGGGGTGGTCGCCGGCCAGAGGGGAAGAGAAAGAGAGGGGCGGTGACGGCAATGAATGGAGCACGGCGGGGCTAAGGAAGGAAGAAGAAAACGCACGGGAAGAGTGAGAGAGGGGCTCGTGCGCGAGGGAGGAAGCAGAGGAGGAAGGAAGAAAAAGAAGAAAAAGAAAGAAGAAAAAGAGGAAAGAGAAAAAGAAAAGAGGAAAGAGAAAAATAGAGGAAAGAAATAAGGTTCAATCCTCACATCTTGAGTCACTCAAATGATCCAACGAAAAAGATTTCAAAACAGCAAGTCAAATAGAATAATTTAAATGCAATGACTAGTTAAAATAAAATAATAATAAAAATTTAACAATACAATAATTTTAAAGTCCAACATTAAACTAATTTAAAGTAAAGAGCAATTTAAATGCAAAACAATAATTAATACCAAGAAAGTACATCAAAGTAAATTTCACAACTTAAAAATTATAAAATAAATGCAACGAGAAATCCGATAAATTTAAAACAAACTAATATTTAAATTAATTAAAAAAAATTATTCAATTAAAAAAATACACTAAAATACGAGGTATCACAATTCATGTGAATTGTTCTGGGGTGTTTTTCATATTGCCTTAAAATTTATGTTTTGTGTGTAGAGACATCAATACCTTTGATGTACAACTTCGAGATGACATGCAGAAATCATTGGAGGTATATTAATTTTTCAAGAGCTGAATTAAATAAAAAAGAACCCAAAACCTATGAAATTAAAGCAAGTATAAAGTCGATTGGTTTAGTAAAATGATGTGCCACCTTGCCATAATCTTGTGTCATTAATTGGTCAAATATCAGTCTTCTTCGAAACTTGGCCTGTGCTATATTCTTAGATACACTACACATGCACGATCATTGTCGTTTGCGTGGTTCAGAATAACAAATTGTTCGATCGGTATATTAATAGCACAGGCCAAAAGAAATTGTCAAGCACTACTTTTGCAATGTTTTCCATGTAAAAATTTGGCAATTTTTGAAAGTCTTTGATTATATCCACTTGTGCTATTGTCCCTACACTACATCATGTGTACGTACATGACTATATTAATTCGAATAAACAATAATACATGAAAGTTAAGTGGATAATTATAACCGATCGATATATATATATATATATATATATATATATATATATATAGGAAACAACAAGGGGACATGACTTGGATAACCTAGATATGTTAGTTAATAGAAGTAGCTCTATAACTTAGATATTACCAAATTAAGGCACCTCAAATTATGAGTTGCACTTTTGTAAAATCTTGTTATGGCTAAATAATTTTTCTTTTTTTAAGAATATTTGCAGCGACATTAAGCATAAATAGACTATCGTAAACTAAAGTTGAGTGATGCCTTGTTATTCTAGATGGATCGACATCTAACGATAAATTTAATATTAAAATGCAAGCAAAAATATGTTATAAATTAAACTAAGAAGAAACATACAAAGCAATGGAAAGTTATTTTATTACTTACGAATTAATTAAAACATCTCCAAATTAAGGTACACTAGCACTTCCTTCTGTTTTGGTTTGCTCTGCAGTTGCTTTAAATGTTATTGTCAACCAATGTCAATTTATTAAGGCAGATTGGGACTCACACGAGTACTCTTAATTACTTATGTAACTCTATAACATGAACTGACCAATGAGGCATTCGAAAGATCTCCATTTTAGTAAACCCTACTAATTTTCCCAAATCCTTCATTTAATTAATGTTGCCGGTGTTGTTAATATTACCATTAATTAAGGTTTATTATGATTTGTGAATAGACTGAAGAAATTAGGTAGTGACGAAAAGTATGATTAGATCATATGTACCCTTTCACACAGTTTGCCAAAATATATATTGATTTAAGCTAGTAAGTTTCTTGTTCAATCCCTAGTACTTCCCTAAACATATAGCTTCACAATCTCCTAATCTTAAAAATCTTATTCATATTAATTGCATATATATTGGTTAGATATGCACATAGAAATACGTTTTATGATAAATCATTTATATTAGTTTTTCTGAGTAGTGTTAATAATTAAGACTAGGTCGCTTTGTTAGATTTGTCTATTTGTGATCTGCAGAAGACAAACCCAATTCTACAGCAACCCAACTCTACAAACCCAAGCATGAATCATTACATCACAAGAATTTCACAAAGGGTGATCTCTAATGACGTTATAGTTTGATAATTAACTCCATGCAGGAAACTCTTTGTGGATGCACGGTGAGTATCGGCAATATACAGGGCATCAATATTCAATGTTGAATCAGGAGAAAAAATTACCTTAATGCAGGATCTAATTAACTGTCCTATTCGGCTTTCTAGCTTCTCTTCCAAATCGAGTTGTTGGCTAATGGTGGGTTTCTTCCTCCAAGTACGGATTCTCACAATATTTGAAGGATAGTTGTGCCGAATAGAGTGTAATTAAAATAACAGTTGCAATTTCAAGAAATAAACCCATAAACCCTAAGAATTTTTTACAGATTAAAGGTGGAAGGAAGGACATAGGGGTCGAGATTTTCTTATGCCTACCTTATGATTCAGGGCACAAACCTTCAGGGTCCTGCTTGGTAGAAGTCATCTTCGATTTGGGAAGGGAACATCGAAATGAAAAAACAGAGGGAGGAGGAAGATGGTGGGAAGCAAAGGGAGAATGTACAGTACGGGAAACCACGAGGGGAAAAATAAAATCGTGTTTAAGATTTATTGCAGCGTTTTTTTTAAAAATCGCCGTAATAAATACAAATATCATCGCAACTAGAGCATATAACTGTTTACTCGCACTCTGTTCATATATCTACTCTATTATTCAATGGCGACTACGAATCTAAAGCAAAAAAGAACTTATTGCGTCGTCTTTTATTTTTTTTTTTTCACAACAAATGTAAAAATGTTGCGAAAGATCTCTTTTGTTGTAGTGTTTCCAGAACCATACACGACGACTTCACTGGTTTCAACTTCACTAGGCGACGGTGACGACGATGGTGTAAAGACGTTCCCCCTCACTTTGCCGTCACCTCCCTCTCTCCCTCACGTCGCTGAACCCTATTTCTAGCGAAAATTTGGTTCTGTCCCGGCTCCCCTCCCTGTCACTTCACTCCCTCCCTCCCTTCCGAGCAGCAAAGCCCCCTTTTGAAAATCCAAGCAGCCAGACCTTGAAACCCACCGGCTGAAGCAACCATTCATCCTTCCTACTCCGCCCAAGCAACCGGTGATCATTCCCGAGCATTTGAAAATCCACGCCGCAGCTTGAATCTCGATAACGCTCCATCCCGGCCATCTGAGTTGACATTGGTTTATTCTTTGTGACATTGGGTTGTGGTTATGGTTTCAAAATAAAAGTTTATACAATGGAAATAGATAGAGTGGATGACTGTGCAGCACACAGTTGAGACCACTTGCTTGCTCCCACAACATCCTCAACCATGCTCATGGTTCTACCCGTTGGTCTCAAGGTAAATTTTATCTCCCATTTTTCTCTTTTCTCATCCTTTCTTTTTTGGTGATGGGGGGACCTAGTTTTTTCCCAGTAATGAAAAGCAGTGTTTCATTTAATAATGAAATACTACTTTTCATTAAGCTTGCAACGCAATCGCCGTTCGGGGACTGCAATAAGAATAATTCATTTTCTTATAAATTGACTGTGTAGAGATATGATATATATGTATTCTTTTGATTAGTTATAACATAAAGATTATGTGTCACATCAATATTTTTCATCATCAATATTCTAATTGAAAGGACCCGTTTGAGATACCAGTCCAACTCTAGGTGATCCGTTTAAGGTGCCGTTTGGATAGTGAGTTGAAATACGATACAGTTGAGATGAAAGTTAAAAATTGAATAAAATATTGTTAAAATATTATTTTGAAATTTGAAAATTTTGAATTATTTATTAGATTTTGTATGAGAATTTGAAAAAGTTATAATGATAAGATGAGATGAGGTGAGTTGAGATCAATTCTCAATCCAATTAAAACTTTTTAAACAATGTCTATTAAAGTTCAAGCTCCAAGAATGAATAGTAATTTACCATTTTAAGTTAGAGAAATGATATTTGCAGTTTAAAAGTATGCAAATCCTACGTATTATTTTTGAAAAAAAATGAATAAATATAGAACCTATATGAATTGATGATAAATCTCACTTTTTATAAAGTGAATACGCAGGAGTACTTATACTTCCTAAGAGTGTTGATCTCTTCAAATTATTCACTAGCACTTGGATTTTTTGGGATATCTAGCTTGAAACTCAACTTCCATTTACTTCCAGTATTTTGAACCTCAAGATGCACCCTGCTAGACCTAAGGCATTGTTTGGTTACGTAGTTTAGATAAGATAAGATGAGATGTTTTGTTGAAAGTTGAATATAATATTATTATAATATTATCTTTTAATATTATTTTTATTTTAGAATTTGAAAATATTGAATTGTTTATTATATTTTATGTAAAAATTTAAAAAAATTATAATAATAAAATGAGATGATTTGCAAACAAATTGATGGGTTGTTTCATTGATAATATCATCGTTACTATCCTTCTAGCTAGTCATCTCACAATACGGCGAGTTCTGGAAACGTGTCGCCGGCCTTGTACAATGCTTAGACCCATCAACCATTCACTCAAAGCTACTTCCATCTACGGAGCAATAATTCCCTCCATGTGTGGAAGCAATCGAGCCTCTAGTTAGGCCTATGCAAAAACACAAAAAGCCCGACCCACCCGATAAAACCGATCTGATCAACCCACATAAAATCGGATTAAAATTAGATGCGGGTTGGATGATGTCCAACCCACTTTTAAGCGGATGAAACCGATGAAACCGCAGCCCCCCTCTCTTCTTTCTATTCAGCATAAACCCTAGCCCGGCTCTCTCTCTCTCTCTCTCTCTCTCTCTCTCTCTCTCTCTTGCTCTCTCTCTCCAGCACAAACCCTAGCGCCGCTCTCTCTCTCTCTATGCAGCAAAAAGACGCTACGGATGAGATGAGAGTCTCGAAGCAGTTCAGCCCATCCAAGTCCTGTGCGAACCGCAGTGACCTCAGCAGCTGCTTCTCCTTCTTAACATACGTCGCCGGTGGTGGCTATTTCTTGTTCACGTCGATGCTGTGGCGGTGGTGTCGATGCTGGCGGCGATGGTATCGTTGCGGCCCTTGGCGATGGAAGGGAAGGAAGCCCTCACATTTTGGCCCTTGGCGATGGTTTTTCCTCTCTCTCTCTCTCTCTGTGTTTGTTTCCCAAGATGCAGAAGGTGCTACTCAAGTAGCTGTCCTTGTAGTTCATCTTATGCTTTGGCCCCGCAGAACTCTGCCATGGCCGTGGGGTTTGCATTACTTGCTTTAACGTTTGGATCTGAATTAATGGGCTTCATACGTTTTGTTTTTACGAGTAGAAGAAAGTATGGAGATGGAGGTTTCCCTAGATCTAGAAACATCTCTTGATTCGCGGCTTTTTATATTTTGTTGGTTTCGAACCCATCAATTCATAATAGAACGTGACAGATTTTGATTGACAAGTACTGTTCGCAATGTCTTCATATGGCGTTTTTGAGGTCGTCAGACATTGCAGAAGGTATACAATGTGTAGTCAAAAAAACTGCACTTTTCATTTTTTGCTTTTTAGGATGTTGATCTGAGATTGATAATTTGATATTGTGATCAGATCATACAGATGATAGAAATATTTTGTACATCGATGTGGAAGTGAAGAACGCAGATTTTTTTTTTTTTTGGCCCTCTGTGGTCAATGTCGGGTCATATGGGTTCGACCCGATCTCTATTTGCTCGGGTCGAGTCGAGTCGGTTTGGCGCCTTAGATGGGAACAATCGGGTCCGGTCAGGTCGGGCACAAACCCGATTGTTTCAGGTCGGGTTGCAGCCCTACCTCTAGTTGTTCAGCTTGCTTGTGCCATGTCATCGTGTTCATACCCCAGCTCATTCATTCCTTTGAGACTGTCATCTTCCACATGCTTCCTTCCTTGCCATTTTAGGAATTCGAATATCTATGACGACGCCTATTGATGCATAAAGTTCAACTTTGACACAATAAAAGCAGCAAATGTTATGAAATTTTAAAATGTTATTCATGTATAGTATAGCAGAGCTTGTACTATGAAAATGTGTCTAGACCCAACTAGAAATGACTAATAAAAGAATCAATTTCATGTCAACTTGGTCAAATACTTGTTATGACTATCCAAAAGACTTTTATTACTTTCCAAGTAGAAGTGGCACATCTAAACTATTTACTCTGTAAATCAGATTTTGACATTAAGGCATGTTTGGACACGATAAAAATTCTCAAGTTCTCAAAGTTTCTCATAATTTAGTTCCCAAATAGTACCACTCAAATACAAAACACTTTTCAATTTCAAATTTTTAACTTTTTTATCTAATCATTACTTAATCATTATTCAAACACAAAAGTCATAAAAATTTCAAAAATTTCAAAACAAAATACAAAAAAAATATAAATTTTACAAACTTCAACACAAAAATTATATTTGATTAGTTTTTTAACTTTATAATATTTTGGTTCAATTTTTTCTCTTTTCTTTCCTAAAATCTAATCAAACATCTTCACTCAAATAATTTTACTATCTTATTCACAAAATTTCTGAGATACTCCAAGTGTTTAAACATGCCCTACACCTATTAAAAAATATATGAAAACAAGTAGTTTCCTACTATTTATGGTTGATTACTTGTTCAATAGAGAGGGGCAAATTGACAGGTCATTTCCTTCCTAAAAGGGTAAGGTGGATGTCCTTTCTTTCCCAAAGAAAGGTAAGGCAGTGGTTAGGTTTTCTTTACTATCAAGTAGGGTGAGAAAGATCGTAGATAGAAATTATGGTTGAAGAATTGGAACAATTGTGGGAAGGATTTACACTAACAGAGGAAGAGCGAAGTAGTAAAATTCATGGAAGAAGAGACAAGAAGATCTAATATGTGTGGACAAAACTGCTTACTAATACTTGTTCTGTTGGGAAAAAAAAATCAACAAATAATCCTTCAACGCAACTATGACAAAAATCTGGAACCCAGAAGGTTGGCTAATCTTTAACGAGGTGGGACACAACAGATTTCTTATTGAATTTCAGAAAGGTATGGACTTAGAAAGAGTTCTCAATGGAAGACCATGGTCTTTTGACAAATTCTTAATTAGCATGCAAAAATTTGACAGTAATACTCCTCCTAGTGAAATGAATTTTACTCATGAACTTTTTAGGCTCCAATTACATGGTATGCCTTTGGCTGCCATGACTTTTGAAGGAGGGGCAAGGATTGGGTCTACAGTGGGGGAAGTTATGACAGTTGATGTAGATGAGGAAGGAGTTGGATGGGGTAAGTACCTCAAAGTTAGAGTTAAAATGGATATTACTAAACCTCTAGCTAGAGGACAGATGATCAGAATTGAAGGAAAACAAAGATGAATTGATTTTAAATATGAAAGGTTACCTCTGTTTTGTTTTCAATGTGGCACCATCAAGCACATAGATAGGGTTTGTGCCATCGAAAAAGCTAGAAGGAACACAATAGGAATAGGTAAAGTACAATATGGTCAATGGTTGAGGGCTTTACCTGCAATTTCTATTGGACTTGGAGATAAAAGATTTGGGGCAAGAACTAAAACTCAATCTGATTACTATCCATTATTTTCTGAGGAAATGAAATAAGGGGAGGCATGGGAGGATAATATATAGAAGAATATTGGAAACATTGAAAAGACAAGACAATATCATCAAACCAGTTGGAACCTGATAAAAATATCAAAGGAGGTTTGCAGGAGGAGTCTAGCATACTTTTGAGGAATGGGGCTTCCAGCTCATCAGAGATTGAGGAAATTGTAAATAAGGAAAAAAGTTGGAAGAAAAGAGCAAGAGAAGAATCTGTGGCAAGGGATGCTGATATGACATGTGGGAACCTGTTCAAATGAAACCAGTAGTAGGAAAAAACAGAACTCGGGTGTAGATAGCATTGAACAACAGGGTTTATTCAAAAAACAAAAAGATAAGCTCAGTCCTGAAAGGAGCATAACTCAGGTATCAATTGTGGAGGCTGCTCAGCAGCCTCACCAATAGAAATGAGATGCCTAAGTTGGAACTGTAGATGGCTTGGTAACCCTTGAACAGTTAGAAAGCTTCATTTTATGGTGGAGCAAAAAAGTCCACATGTAATCTTCCTCATTGAAACAAAAAGTAAGAGGGAGAAGATAGAAAGAATCAGAAATAAACTTGGTTTTGACAAAAGTTTTATACTAGACAGTAAAGGATATAGTGGAGGGTTAGCAATAATATGGAAATCAATTATTCAAACAGAACTAGAGTCCTATACCAATTATCATATATCTGTCAATGTAACAGATCCAAAAAATGGGAAGACATGGTTACTCACATGCTTCTATGGTAAACCTTGCACAGCACTCAGAGAAGGGAGTTGGCAATTATTAAGAAGGTTAAAACCAGTTGATAACAGACCCTAGATTTGCATGGGGGAATTCAATGAAATAGTACAACAAGATGAGAAAGTTGGGGGAGCTTTAAGGCCTCAAGCACAGATGGAGTCCTTTATTCAAGCATTGCAAGTCACTAATCTGAATGATATGGGATATAGAGGACCAAAATATACTTGGACCAACAACAGAGAAGGAGATGATTTCACAAAAGAAAGGTTGGATCAAGTTCTAGCTAATTCTCAATACATCAATTTGTACCAGGAAATCAACGTCATCATATTACCAGCTTGCACTTCAGACCATAATTCTCTCCTTTTAGAACTAAACACTCAATTTCTATATGAAAGAAGGAATGAAATAATTTTTAGATATGAATATAGCTGTGGTCAAAAGAGTGAATGCAATAATCTCAACAGCATGGAAGGGTAATTCAAATACTAAAAGTACTATCACAGAAGTTTCAAACAAGCTCAACAGATGCAAGGATAAATTATTGAAATGGTGCATGTTTTAGAAAAGGGAGACAAAGGGAGTCATTGAGGATAGAAAGAAAAAACTGATCCAACTTTAGGAGAGGAATAGAGGAAGAGATACAGAAGAAATCAAACAGATAAAGAAAGAAGTGTCAATGAGATTAGAGGAAGAGGACCTAAAGTGAAGACAGGGCGCAAAACAAAGTTGGCTTCAAAAGGAGGATAGAAATACCAAATATTTTCACACTTGTATATCTCAGAGAAAAAAAGCTAATTATATCAACAGCATTAGTGATGAAAATGGGCTCTTATACAATTCACCACAAGGGATAAACCAAATCTTTCAAAATTTCTTCACCAATCTGTTTATAGCTCCTAATCCTACTGGTCAATTAGAATGTCTGGAATCTATGCAACCACTAGTTTCTGAGGAAATGAACAGGAAGCTACTAACAGAATTTACAATTACAGAAGTGGAATCGGCAATTTTCAGCATGAACACTATGAACTCTCCAAGACCAAATGGATTTTTAGCTGGGTTTTTTCAACAGAACTTTCAAACAATAGGTAATGACCTTTGTAAGGATCTTGGTTTTAAACACAAACAAATGGGACAATTCAATAGATGAAACATCCGTAGTCCTCATTCCTAAATGTAATAATTCCAAAAAGGTTACTAAATTTCAACCAATTAGTTTGTGTAATGTCATCTACAAGATTATTGGCAAGGTCTTAGCCAACAGATTAAAAATCATTTTGCTAGAAATAATAGCTGAAACTCAAAGTGCTTTTATGCCTAGGAGATTAATTGTTGATAATGTTATAGTTGCTTTTGAGGTTTTACATTCTATGCAAAGCAAATTGAGAGGATCAAATGGGTATATGGCATTAAAGTTAGACATGAGCAAGGCTTATGACAGATTGGAATGGAGTTTTATAGAAGTTGTAATGCTAAGGATGGGTTTTGAAAACAAGTGGACATATCTTATTCTTAACTGTGTTAAAACATTCACATATTCCATCTTGTTAAATGGGAACCCACAACCATCATTCATACCCACGAGAGGCATAAGACAGGGTGATCCTTTGTCACCTTATCTTTTCATATTGTGTTCAAAGGCTTTCAATCAGTTACTTAACAAGGTAGAAAAAATGAGAGTGATTTCAGGATTTCCATTGGCAAGAGGACATCTAACAATAAATCATCTGTTTTTTGCATATGATAGCTTGTTATTTTGTCAAGCTACATCTTTACAATGGAGTAGAATGCTTGATTTGATAGGTCAATATGAAATAGCATCGGTTCAAAGGGTAAACAAAGAAAAATCCTCCTTATTTTTCAGCAAAAATGCAAGAGAACATACAAGAGATAATATACTCAGTATTGTAGGGATAAGGGCTACAAATTCTTATGAAAAATATTTGGGACTACCAGCTTTGATTGGAAGATCCAGAAAAAGGCTTTCAACAACATTCTTGACAAAGTCAGAGGAAGAATTAACAACTGGAAATTGAAGTTTTTGTCAAAGGTAGGTAAAGAGATATTGCTCAAATCAGTGATCCAAGCTTTACTTACCTACTCTATGGGGCTTTTCAAACTACCTAAATGATTGTTGGAAGACCTTAACAAATTGATGAAAGGCTACTGGTGGGGTCAAATAAATCGGGAAAGAAAGCTTAGTTGGATAAATTGGAAACAAATGGGGAAATCTAAGGATGAAGGAGGTTTGGGATTTAGAGATTTTGAAAACTTCGACATTGATTTGTTGGCAAAACAAGGATGGAGATTAACTCAGTTCCCTAATTCTCTAGCTTCACAAGTGTTACATCATAAATACTTCCCCAACTCTGATTTTTTTCATGCTAAGTTAGGTAGCTCTCCATCCTATATTTGGAGCAATTTATATGCTAGATCCTTGATTCAAGAAAGAACTATATGGAGGATTGGAAATGAGAAGTCGGTAAGAATATGGTCAAATAAATGATTGTCAAAACCTAATACTTTCATACCTCAAAGTGGCTTGAATATACTAGGAACAGATGCAAGGGTATAGGCATTAATCAATGAGAAAACAAGGGAATGTAACCATGATCTGATAAAAGAAGTTTTCTCAACTGAAGATGCTGAAACAATTTTCCATATTCCAATTAGCCTTTACAACAGGACATATAAACTAATGTTGAGAAGTACAAAAAAGGGCATATTTACAGTTAGAAGTGCTTATTATCTACAAGGAGAGCTTCAAGAAAGGAAAAAAGGCCAAAGCTCACAAAACTCCTACAATGTAGAAGGCTGGACCAAAATATGGAAACTCGATATCCCTCCTATTGCAAAGACTTTCTTGTGGAGAGCCTGCCTCAACATTCTACCTACTAAGATCAACTTGTGCAAGAAAAAGATCTTGGAAGATCAGATTTGTCCTCTTTGTTTAAAAGAACCAGAAATCACAGAACATATTCTATGGGAATGTATCTCTGCAAATGATATCCTCAGACAATGTTCAATGAAGATCCAAAAAAGCAAGGCATCATGCAAGAGTCTAAAGGTACTACTTGAAGATATGTTCAGTAACCTGCAAAAGAAATAAATGGAAGAACTATCCCTAACTTTTTGGAATTTATGATGGAGGAGGAATGAATTTATTTTCAAAAACATATTGATTGATCCTAAATCAATACTAAACAGGGTGCATCAAATGTTACAAGACATTGAAACAATGGAAACAAGGGTATCCAACAGAGAACATAACAACATAGCAAGAAGTGGTACTTGGCAAAACCCACCGCCAGGCTTTAGCAAGATCAATTGGGACGTGGCAGTCAATAAAATCAGTGTATGATTGGAATTGGCATTGCTGTCAGGGATGAGGAAGGCAACATATTGGCCACCACGAGAAAGAAACAGACTCTACTTCATGATCCACTATTAGTAGAAGCAAAAGAAGCTGTCACAGTAGTAAACTTTGGAGTTTATCTAGGAATGAGGAAGATAATTTTAGAAGGTGCTTCCAAAAAGGTAGTAATGGATATTCAAAAACAACTTACACATGAGAGTTATTTTGATATAATCATATCAGAAATCAGATCTGGTATCTTATGTTTTGATGTTTGTACTGTTAAACATATCCGTAGAGAAGGCAACGTAATATCACATACACTAGATAAAGATGTTGTGTCTACTCTAATGGAATCACAATGTATAGTGGATACGGAGGAAACTTTCTACTGTATTCAGCACTTGTTATGATCCAGTTTAATCAATGAAATGAGGTTTATCGGAAAAAAAAAATAGAGAGGGGCAAAAAAGAGTTTTTATCTTACGGCAGTAATAGGTTTCTTATTTGACTTTTTGTCTTCCCCACTTTAATTCTTTTATCATTTTATTTTAAGTTTTCAAACTGTTTATCTAACGGTAACTTTTAACTGTTCCTCTTTAACTTCCGCACCTCTCTAACTTTTCTACTTTTAAACTCTTTCTATTCTGGTAAATTAATTTTGATGTTCCTTAGAGCATAAACGTGGGTTAGATAATTATATAAAAATTAAAAGTTGAATAAAATATTATTAAAATATTATTTTTTTAATATTATTACTATTTTAAGATTTAAAAAATTAAATTATTTATTATCTTTTATATAAAAATTTAAAAAAATTATAATAATGAAATGAGATCGTTTCTTATAACGGGACTAAAATCTTCATTCCTTAAGATAAGAAAAGTCTTGCGCTTTAGACACTTTATATCAAAGGTATTTTAGATAATTAATGCATGATAATTATTCCCACAAGTTACACGGATTGGGAACTAGTTTTTACAACGATTCTTCACTACTACTCCCTACCCACATGATCAGTTCCATTGAAACTATGATAAATTCTACTTTAAAAATAAAAAAGGGGGAAAAAAATAAAAAAGACTCCGTACTAATCAAACCAAGTCCTAGGAGTAGGACCCCCTAGCTATGGACGGACGCATGTAGTTCCCTAAAAGAAGAATCCTACGGATGAAAAAGTTTACAGATTATTGTCGTTGGTTGCAACTCTGATAGCTCTTCTGCTGCCTGTCTTGTACCCTGTCCTTATTTTGTTCCCTGTATATTCAGTCCCTTTCAAAGCCCATATATAAGTCCTGGGTTGTGAGCTAATTCCAAAGCCTTCTTTGCTCTATCAGCATCACTTATTTTTATTTTTATTTTTATTGTTATTATTAGTAAAAATATTATAAGTACAAAATAATTACACAAAAAATAATATTATAAATTGACGTGATTTAATGTTATTCATCCGATTCTAAAGTAACTTTTATTATAAAGTATTATTAAAAATACTCTAATCACAAAATGATTATACAAAAATAATATCATAAACTGACGTGATTTAATGTGATTTATCAAATTGAAAGTAACTTTTATTATAAAGTATTATTAAAACTACTCTTAACTATAAAATGATTATACAAAAACAATTATTGCATAGAGAAGCTCTCATGATTCCCCTCTCTAAACTAAAACCTAGGTCTTCTTTAAGCATGTGACTTTCATCCTCCTTTCGGTTCTCCACATTGAATAACTATGAGAGATTTTTTTTTTTTTTTTTAATCCTTTCCATCTATCACAAGTAATTATTAGGTAAGCTTCGAGTACCGACAAATGGTACTCTCAATCTATCATAAAATGACATGTCATTAAAAAGTAGTACTTACATAATTAATTTTAATGGCATGTTATTTTTAAGTTTGATGGGAGTACCACGTCATCCATACTTATATAGAATACCTAATCTTTCATTTATCATGCCTTTATTTTAATTTGATAAATACTTTATACAAAAGTAATATCTTACATATTTCAATTTACCTTATTTCAAAGAAACTCTAGCCTTAAAGAAATACTTTTACCTTATTTCAATTTAATTTTATTCTCTTGCCTATCTCCACCAATATCTTTCTTACTTTCCAATCCCAGACTTCTCCACCCTCCATATATACTACTTTCATGCTCTTTAAGGTTACATTTTAAATAAAAGAAATTGGATGGATTTAGATTTTTAACCTGGATTTCAAATAAGCCATAATTTCAAATCCAAGATTTAATATATGATATAAATAAGGAGTTTGAATTTTAAAGATCCAAAACCCAAACTCTCCTTCCAAATCCATCCACCCACCCAAATGCATATCATAGCAAAAATCCAAATCTCTCTAATTCAAAGTCTTCAAATCCACGTGTTGGCATTGTTGGTAGGTAACTCTGCAATAACTAGGAGAGTAGATCTATTTTTCCCTCTCATTATCAAAGCTATAATATCTTCTTTGATGTTAAATCATTGAAAGTAGTGAAAAGATTACGATTGTATCAGTATATTGTAAACATCAGATTCAAAAGCACAGTAAAATATTACATCTTAAGGATTAAGGTCATCACCCCTCCTTTTGTAGCTAGTCTCATTAATTAATCATGTTATATCTAATCTTTGCTTGCAAGCAGGCATTATTTGTACGTTGAAACTTGAAATTTGAGCAAAAAATCGAATTTATTGCGTCACTTTTAGATCAAATATATGGGTGAGAAGTTGACTCTTTGTATCAATCATTATTGGGTCTCAATAGGCTGGTTTATTTTTACAAATGAGTTAGACATAAAAATTAAAAATTAAATAAAATATTATTAGAATATATTTTTTAATATTATTTTTATTTTGAGATTTAAAAAAATTGAATTATTTATTTTATTTTATGTAGAAATTTAAAAAAATTATAATAATTAGATTAGATGAGATAAAATAAATTAAAAAATTTTACGAAAACAAACGAGTTGTTCTATAAAAATCATAATTCAATGTTAAGAAGGGCTCGTGATGTACTGCCAAGAGGAACCCTCTTACACTTATAGTAACTTTTTCTTGACACGCAACGTGTAACGAGAAGCGTAAGCCCGCCCAAAGCTCATACCAGTTACAACCACAGCATGAGATATACGAGGTATTGTTTATTTGTTGATGAGTAGTGCTAATCTTATTTGAAAGAGATACAATGTTGACAAATATGCACAAAAATAAAGTTTGACAAATTAATTTGGATAGATATAATACGTTAGATTTATTTTACACTAATCAAGTAGCATTGTAATATAATATTTCGCAACAAGTCATTTCAATTTGTGGCTTTATTTTTATAAAATCATTTTTTGTATAAAATATCTATATTTGGAATCTAAAATATGAAGGAAAACTCATTTTTTAGAAGTTGACCAATGCCCCAAATTAAGTGCATTCACTTATGAGGGAGTATGTTATAAGATAAATTTGTGTTTGAATGATGAGGTGATCTTCAATTATCTGAGTTAATCTGTGAATAATAGTGTTTTGTAAGTCTCATTGAATTGTGTTTGAATGTAAATAAGTTGAAATATGTATTTAAATGTATGAAGTATGTTGAGATGAGTTTAACATTTTTATAAAAAAGTTAAAAAAATAGTAGGTCTCTCATCAATCATTGTTTTGAGATAGGTTGAGCTCACTTTGGCAACCAATTAAAAGGTTAAAAAAACTATAAACATTCATATATACCTATTTATAAAGTTAGAAAATCTTAACTTTGTATTTGAACTTTGAAAGACTAGCTAAATCTGTCTGCTTTAAAGTTTAAACTCACTTTCATGCTTATACTTAACCCAAATGAAGTTAACGTTAAGATATGAAAAATGCTTCTTGCAACTAGCCTGTGCAACCGAATCTCCACCTCATTAAATGAAACACTGATTGCAATAGGCGGGGGAAAGAAAATAAGAGCAAGTCACAGAAAGGAAATGAATGGGAGAAAAAAAAGTCACGAATCTCCATCTCTCTCCAGAAATACTCACAAGGGCAGAGTTAAAGGAGATCAAATGGACTTTCATATGGTGAAACATGAGAAAGATAGATTGCTTAAAACTAGATGAAGTCGAGTCCACCCACACAACAACCGGCATCCTTTCCTTTGATATAGGTTTCGGCATGGCTTCAGCACTATCTTTAATGAACCCCAATGATATTTACATGTTGATATGTAACATTGATACTAACGAAAACACTACAGTATGAATTTGCAAATCCAGAAAAGTAGGTGTTTTGTGTCTCAGAGAGAGAGAGAGAGAGAGAGAGCCCACCAGGAAATTATTGAAGAGCGGAGAGTGAAGTGCCTCTAAGGTAGATGTGTCAGATTGAAATGCTTACAATGTAAATTCTCTATGTTGTGCAAAATGCTCTCACTCAAGTTTCAAATATGAAACTTTTCTCAAATCTTCTTCTTGAGATTCTACCCTTACTCGGATATTTACAGTCCAATGAATTTTCTTCCCAAGATTTACTTTTCTCAAATTTCTCTCTTTTTTTTTTTTTAATTGTTCTGATAGATGTTGACTCTTTTTTTTTTTTAATTGTTCTGATAGATGTTGATGTGGCAGTCAGCCGGTTACACACCGGTTGTACGTAGCATTTCGGTTAAGACATTAGGACCAGACAACACAACTAAAAAACACTATCAAATCAATGAACCGTTCCTTGAAATCTGCAGTCTCATCAGGTGGCTAAACTCTAAGGCCTCCCTGGACAAGGGCAATTCAATAATGGACCAGACGACACCACAGCGAAAAAACACTATCGAATCAATGAACCGTTTCTTCCAATTTGCAGTCATCAGGTGGCTAAACTCCTCTGAGGCCTCCTTGGACAAGGGCAATTCAATAAGATCTTAAACCACATCGTGTACTGGATTACAAATGAAAATAAAGGTAGGAATGTCAAATATAATAAATAAGACACCATGGCAAGTCTAACTGTAAAGGTCATCATCGTCTGCGCCAGCAGCAGAAGTTGCAAAAGGGTCAGATGCAGCGGCCCCAGTAGAAGGGTTATCGGCAAACCTAAACTCAGTTCCAAACCCTCTTGATTGCTGCAATGTTTGAGCAAATGCCTGGTATTTACGAATGTCAGCATCACTCACACTCCTCCGAGCATACTTCATTGATTCCTCAAAATGGGCTGCCTTGATCTCTGCCACTTCATCCTCAATATCCTCCTCCATTGCCTCAGGATTCTCTTTTCCCCTCCTTTCCCTCTCAATATCCTGCAGAATGCACCAAAAATAGCTTAACTCCAAGAATTGAAATTATATGGAAACGCAATTATAAACTAATTTATAGATATAAGCTATAAATTCATTTAGGTATTGAAGCTATAACTTCAGTTGTATTCAAGCCTATATATTGAGAACACAAAAAAAGGAGCGGGAAGGGGGGGGAAGAATCATACTTTCTCAATGTTCTCTCTTATGGCATATTTGCATGCACGCTGGCATATCTCTGTAATGTCAGCACCGCTAAAGCCTTGAGTATACTTGGCAAGAGCTCTGAGATCAACATCTTTGGAAACTGGAGATTTCCTCAAGCAAGACTTAAATATCTGGAAGCGGGACTCCTCGTCAGGAAGAGGGATGTAGATCAACTGATCAAGACGACCAGGTCGCAGGAGTGCAGGATCTATAATATCAGGTCTGTTGGTGGCACCAATGATGAATACAGTTTTCTTTGCAGACATGCCATCCATTTCTGTCAACAGTTGGTTCAAAACCCTATCAGCAGCACCCCCAGCATCTCCTACACTGCTACCTCTCTGCATGACATGGCAAACAAAATTTTATGATGGGAAACAAATGAGAAGGCACAATGCAGCATGTTCTCAGCTGAAGAATGTCCATGCTGAATAATCAGAATACAATATACAAATTAAGATTTATCTTGCTGATTGCCAAAATCCCGGATAAGTCACCATGATCTTGAAAAAAAAAAAAAAAAATGTCAGCATGATCATACCTGAGTAGCAATTGAGTCAAGTTCATCAAAGAATAGAACACAAGGAGCAGATTGGCGGGCCTTGTCAAATATTTCACGTACATTGGCTTCACTCTCTCCAAACCACATCGTAAGCAACTCAGGACCCTTGACACTGATAAAGTTTGCCTGGCATTCATTAGCAATAGCTTTGGCCAGCAGTGTTTTCCCACATCCAGGAGGGCCATAGAAAAGAACTCCCTTAGATGGTGACATTCCAAACTTCTCAAATTTCTCAGGATGCTCCACTGGGTATTGAACAGTCTGCAGGAGAATTTAATACAGGAACCTAAGTTGTAAGTTCCATAAGGATGAAAGATAGAACGTAAACACATCACCAACATGGAAACAGCACTTACCTCTTGAAGTTCCCTCTTAACATTCTCGAGACCTCCAATATCCTCCCAACTGACATTGGGCACTTCAACAACCTAGCAGAACAAAAAACTCGATATAAGGGATCCCAGTCAAGAAAGTTGCCTGATCAACAATAAGACTTTCAACCGTGACATATTGCTAACTACTTACAGTTTCACGAAGAGCAGATGGATTGCTTGTACCAAGAGCTGTTTGGAAGTGCTCATTTGTAACGGCCATTGAATTAAGTATCTCCGCATCAATTGTCTCATCTTCTAAGTCGATCACATCCATCTTTTCTCTAATGCATTGAAGTGCGGCCTCAGTACATAGAGCTGCTAGATCAGCACCAACATAACCATGGGTATCCTTAGCAATTCTTTCTAAATCAACCTATTCCATCAAAAACCAGAATATTCAATTAGATTCAAAAAGAATTGTTAAAACAAATAAAAGTGCAAAAATTTTCAGAAAGAAAAAAAGCGCGTATTCGACATTACATCTTCAGCAAGCTTCATGTTCTTTGTATGGATACGGAGAACCTCAAGACGTCCAACTTCATCTGGGACACCAATATCTATTTCCCTGTCAAATCTTCCAAACCTTCTCAAAGCAGGGTCAATGCTATTGGGACGATTTGTAGCCCCAATGACAATAACATGTGCTCGAGATTTCAACCCATCCATAAGTGTCAAGAGCTGAGAAACAATTCTCCTCTCAACTTCTCCATGAGTCTTCTCTCGCTTAGGAGCAATAGAGTCAATCTCATCAATGAAAATGATGGACGGAGCATTCTTCTCTGCTTCCTCAAATGCTTTCCTGAGGTTGCTCTCACTTTCCCCGGCCAATTTTGACATGATCTCAGGTCCGTTGATGCAGAAAAAGAAGGCACCAGTTTCATTGGCAACAGCCCGGGCAATTAGAGTCTTCCCAGACCCAGGGGGTCCATACAACAGAATTCCTTTTGGTGGCTTGACACCTATCGATTTAAATAGTTGTGGATGCCTTAGGGGCAGCTCCACTAATTCACGAATCTGTGCCATCTGTTTCCTAACACCACCAACATCGTCATAACCAACTTCATCCAGTCTATTCTCATCCTCCCTTCTCACAGGTTCTCCCTCACAGAAGATCTCTGTGTCTGGGGCAACCACACAGTACTCTGGTGGGTCAGTCTCAATAACCTTGAACTCTACACTTCTCATTCCCCCTCTCACAAGGAATAAATCACCCTTCCTCACTGGGCGGTATGCCTCCAGGAAATAAGCTGTAAATGATAAACACATTTATGAATTAGATTTAGAAATTATTCACACCACAATAACATTCAGCAACTAGTCAATGAAAGACAAATCGTTTTAGCATAAAATAAAAACTTTATTTCACACAATTGAGTATTAATAACCCAAGATTTGGTAAGAAACTCGTGCCATGATAGAGAATCAGCAGAGGCTCAATACAAGTCAAAGGTCTAAAGTAATAATTTCCCTTTTGAGACAACTACACAAAATGAAATCAGTTATATACAAGTACATAAAGAAATTGCTCCAAAATCATGAGGAAACTGAACTCGGGTCACAAATAGATTGTAGAAGCACATTTTATACTAGACATACTACTTTATAATCACCTTCAAATTGTAAGTATTCTACTTCACAAAGCACAATAATCAGCATGTGGGTACTTGCAAAATTACCACCATTGTTGACCAACATAAATAATTCATAATAAAAAAAAATACACTTAGACAGAAGAATCCATGCAAAAAAATACATATTCTATCTTTCTTTTTTTTAAGCAGGGGACTTTACAGAAATATTAAACATATTCAGGTTGCATTTGTGAAAGAGATTGATCAGCTAGGCCCTGCCTCGAACTGATTAGTAATAGTCAAATACAATAAGCACTTCTGGGAAAGCAACTACAATCTCGGCTTCTAGCACGATCTTTTTATCAAACTACGTTACAGTTAAGCAATAAAACTTATCAAAAAAATGTAATAAATTCTTGAAAACAATGTCTTCAGATTACATCAGCATCTAATTCGACATACTTTTACTTATGGTAAGCCTTTAGTAAGTCACTATATCCATAAAATTCATTAATTATGAACAAAATATTTTGGTTAATTCAAAATTCAGTTCCAATGAACAATACTAGGTTGGTGAGCAATGGCTGCAAGTTACTATTAGCTTCTTCAATTGAACTTTAACGCAATTATTATGTATTTAGGTATCAAACTTCTGCTTCTACAACAGAACCACTTTTTCATTCACACACTAGTCGTATAAGACAGAAAAAAATGTGCTTATACATAGATGTTAGCTTAAGAAGAAAGTTGTAAATAGGCACTCACGTTTCAAATACGCATCAAATAGATTGCCGGTGACCCCTTCAATGGTATCATCAACGGGAAGTATGTGCACGCGCTTTCCATACTTGACATCTGCACACTGGTGAACAGAAACGACATCTCCAAGCCTAACCCTCAGGTTGCTTCTCACAACCTTGTTCATCCTTATCTTTGGTTCATCACATGCATCATCAGCAAGAGCAATGCAGATGGTATCTTTCCTTTTCTTCCCCTAAACATCAAACACAATAAAGACATATACATAAATTATAACAAATGTCTCCGTTAATAATCTCAAGCAACTAGTTCAGCATTGGTACTGCACACGCATCCACACACAAGCAAAAATCCACAAAAACACAACAAAACTCTCACTTAAGAGAACCAGAAAGAATTAAAAGCACACAAATAGGAACGTGTTTGAGAAAGCACTCAATTTTTTTATAGGTAAAATCAATTAAAGAAAGCATTCATAATTATCAAGGCCAAATTTCAAATAATATTGTTATAGACCACAACCTGTGAGAAAACATGGACATGCAACGTTCACAATTATATTTATAACAGTATATCAAACAAATATAATCCAAACGCATGTCAAGTAATCATGAATTAATGTATCTAGTTCTCGGTTCTAGAGACATGGTTTTCATTTTACTTTCTCCAAGTGATGGGTTCATATCTACTATCCGACCATTAGCTAAAAAATGTCAATGGTCAACTGATTGGCAGGCTTGGGTATAGTTGAAGCCATACCCAATCAAAAAAGGATGTTATCCAAACGCATGTCAAGCAATTGTAGTAAATCCTGACCCGATAACCCTTTGGATTTTCCGGTGATACAAAACGTATTTAATTGATTGGGACCTAAAATAATGGTATAAGTAGTCCCCTAAACAGCTACGGATCCATAATCTCTATTAACGTTACCTTCAGCTCAATCAATTGCATAAGACACCAAATTTAGTCATCACAATCTCAGCGTATAAACAGCCAGCAGCATTAATAAAACCTGACCCAACAACTGCTCCAAGAACCAAACTTTATGCACCAAAAATTAACGAGCTCAAAGATCCTAAATACCCAACAGAAAACCCATAAGCCCAAATAACAATACAATACTAAATCCCCAGCCAAAACCTTAAATTTCCATAAACCCAATACAGTGAAAAAAATCCAAAAAGAAATCAACCCTAGAACATCAACAACAAAACTCACAAACAAAAAACCCATCCGAGTAAAATTCCGAATAAGAACATGAATAGCTCACCTTGATCAGGATCGTGTCGCCCCGGAACAGCTGGAGCTTTTCCATGGTATCTGGGTGGAGCGTGACGACCGAGTTGTCATCGTTGATTGCCTCGTCCACAACAAGCCGATTCGGGGCCTTCTTGCGCTCCAGGATCGCCGTGCTGAAGTCCCTCTTCGTTCCCTTACTGCAAATCAAAAAGCATTCCCAATCTTTTTTTAGAAAAAAAATAATACTAAAAATAAATCAGATTATACCGACTATAATTAAAACTCGAATCCATATGGATCTTAGTAATAAAAAGAACAGATCTGAAAATCAAGATCTGGCTTACGAGTCAGACGATTCCGCTTGATTGGCCATGCTCGAGGAGGAGCAGAAGACGAAGATGACGATGAATTTGTTGCAGAGAAGAGAAACACGAAGAGTAAAGCAAGTAATGAGAGAAGGGAATGGGGCAGGGATATTTATAGATAGAGAGAGAGCACAACTCTTTTCTTGTTCGGAAAGAAAACGTTTTTAGTTTTGCTTTACATTTCTACAATTAACAAATATGGCTAGGATTTCTTTTTCTTTTTCTTTTTTTTTTCTTTAAATAAATATTAAAAAATATAAGAATAATCAATTTTAAAAATAATTTATTTAGGTCTCATTTGATGAATTGATATCAATCTAATTTTAAACTGAGTCTGACATCTAAATACTCAACTTTCAAATCAGTAAATTTATCTCAATTCAAAATTTATTTATACGTAGGACCTATAATTTTTTTCAACTTAACATATCTTTATATACGGGATCCACAATCTTTTTCAACTTCTCATAAATATATCAAAACTCATTTTAATATCCAAACACATCTAAATTTATATTAGGTGCACCTTACAAAATTCATTTCACTATCTCAACTTACTATTATTTATAAAGAATTCGACTCATTTCAACTCAACTCAACTCAACATCCAAACAGAACGATAGTAGATTTGTTATTGATTTTCTTCTTATTTAAAAAAGAAAGAATTATATAAATATTACATACAATCTATATCCAGAATTATTTATTTCAAAAAAGGAATGGAAATAAATTGATTTTTATTAATAATAGTATGGAGGTGAGGTTCAATTTTGGTATTACCCACCGCTTGATTATTTTTTTTTATTAATTATTATTAATATTATTTATAATGTCATTCTTTAATTTCAGGTGATAATCCAAACACATAAAATAATAGAATATTAACAAGAGAAAGTCCCGGCTAAAAAATTTACAAAAATAACTATCTATTCAGTTAACTTCACGTAAGTTAATACATTGTAAGAGAAATACAATTCACCACAAAAAATCATGATCGCATACTACTAACCCTTTTGCCTTCTCATTTGCACCGTCACCCGTCTTTGCCAATAATACAGGTGATAACAGAGATTAGAACGTTGTTTTAATTGAATATCTAATTAAAAAACTAAGCTTTAGCTTCAACATTCTAAAATCATCTAGAATGTTCATATTAGATTGTTCAGCGGCCAGACTCGCTTGAATTCAACCAATTCATCTATCATCTAGAATGTTCGTATTAGAGCTTGTTTGCCTTATACAATTTTTTGTTTAATTTTTTATCGAAAAATGATATTTGTAATTTTAGAATCTATACTAAATTTAAAATCTATATAAAAAAAATTATTTTTAATTACAATTTTTTTTTTTTAAACAAAATGAATGTTTGAGTGTTTTAATAGTTTAGCTAAAAAATATATATCCTTAATAACTTGTTCCTAAAATCGCGAGTGTCCCTGAGTTGACTCTTAGATCTATGATATACTTGCTTACGTCATTTAATTTCAAATATAATTTTTTCTTTTTTTTTCAAATCTACCGTATGAACAGACAAAAGTCAGAATCCCATAAAATACGAGATGATGTTAAACTATGAAATAAAGTAACACACAATGACGGGAAAATTAATACGACGTGTAAAGGTTATTCAATTTTGTAGATATAGATTCTCTTGGATATAAACTGAATTGGGTGCATCCTATAGCAAACTCATCACCAATAATAAAGGAATATATGCTATATAAGCAATAAATAAAACAAGATGAGATAAAGATAAGAGAAATTGACTCGTACATTAAAATGTGAAAATGACATAAATGAACTCAACTACTCCAAAAAATGAAATACGCATCTATAAAATGAGTGAATATCTATAGATTTATAGACTTCTCTACAAATGGAGATCCCTCAAATTGTTGGCTCCTCTCTAAATCTCTACAATGAAGGTGTCTTCTTCAATCCTGAGAATCTTAAGAATCTTAATTTTCTCTGTTGTATTGAGAGTTATGTGAGGTTATGAGAGACTCTAAAATCACCAAATATAGTGAATTTCATTCCCAAACCACCCATGGACGTAAGCTTTTAAGTTGAATCATGTAAATCTTTATTTCTCTTTATTTATATTTTATCTACTCTATTTATTATTTATTTCATGAATGAGCATCCGCACACTATATTAACATCCAAGCAATCATTGTGGACCATTCAACTATATTATTGGGTTTCAGCCATGCATAAAAAATGTATCAACAATTTGACGCCATTTGTAGGATGCAGTTTATCACTCTCTAAGAGAAAAAGATGATCGTCTAGCTCACAAGACCTCCTCCATAAAAGCAGATAAGTTTCACTTTACGCCCTTTTCCATTTCATTTGGTATTTTTTTTATTAGGGCAGTTATTGAACACAAAAAAAAAAAAAAAAAAAACCCCAAATATGTCCATGGCATGGGCGGACAAACAACCCGCTAGCTCCACACATGTCCATGGCATCGTTAGAAAGCCAACAAGCACAACGTCTAGCCTATCAATGGTTTTTGTTGCCACCATGGCGTTCCTTGCACCACAATGAGATTGAAACCTCCACACCCATACGGACCGTGCTCTCCTATCCTCATGGAGTTGATTGACAGCCTTGGGCTTGTCGGTCCCTCCTCAATATGGATATGGAGCTCGCCCACACCAGAGCGAAGCTGCTAGTGACCACCATCTACTCTATCAGCGTTTTCTATCGCCAACATGGTGAGCTCAAGACTGCCATACACACAACCCACAAGAGTCGGCAGCTTGCCCAAGGCGGTCGCCAATGGCAAGCACAAAACTCGCCATCGGGCGACATCACAGCTCACCACCATATCTGGTGGGTGAGCTCGAAGCTTGCCCACCATGCCCTAACTGGCAAGCAAGGACCTCGCCATCATAGAAATTTCAGTTGACGAACACTATGCTCGCCAACCATGCCCCAAGTAGCTGGCACAACGCCCCCCACACTGGAGGACACAAACAAGGATGATGGGGCTTTTTTTTTTTTTTTTTTTGCCTATCCTTCTCAACCATAAACTTGATCACGACCTTTGTCCGCCACCATAAGCTTGCTCGCTACTGTAAGCTTGCCCATGTAGCTCACAACTTCATAAAAGGCAATGGGCCCGTCAGCCATGAGGAACTTGCAGAAAGCTAAGCTTGTTCACTAGGTCACCACAACGGGCATCAAGCCCGCCACCAAAAGACTACAATGGGAAAACCCCTTAGCTTGCCCACCACAGCTCGCCAATACCGAATGAGAGGAATTGTGGGCATCCACAAAAGACTCCCTCACCTTGCCATGAACCCACCTAGTCACCTCAGTCAAATTTTAGTAGTACCGAAGTTCAAAAGCTCCATTTCTGAAATAATGTATACGAAGAGCTTGAACCTCACCCACCCCGCGCGTCAACAGCGACAAGCCAACGACAACTTTAGGCCACCAAACTTGATCTCCTTGGGGTTAAGGGAATTGAACTTCGCACATCCTTGCCATACCTAGTTGGGAAGCAGCATATTGGGATGCTGATATGAACCCGCGGAAATGAAATCTCTTGAACCCACAATTAATTTGAAAACTCTCCAAAAAAGTCAAAATCAAGTCAATAGACGAAAAATCTAGACCCGATGAAAACTCGTTCAAGAACCTAGATTATATTAAAATCTAGACCTGTTGAAGAACCCGTCTCAAGAACCCAAATTACAAGGAGGAACGCCACAAAGGTTGTGATTTACGTTTGATAAGTTCAAAAGTTCAATTAAGAACAAGAGGAGTAAATTTCAACTTACAATGAATAAATTCATCAAATTTCATAAACTCCTTAAAAATGAGGCAACAAAGAGTATTTAAACAAAAATCAAACTAAAATCCTAGCCAAAATAAAGCCCCAACTTCCAAAAATATCCTTAAGTGAATAGTGCTGCGACTACAATACGGCGCTACAGTAACTCGTCTACAGTACTTTTGAAACCCTAGTTCGCTACAATACTTCTTAAAACCCTAGTTCAACAAAATAATAAATTTCCAAACATGCACTTAAATAGACTCCCCTTAAGTCATTCTCATAATTAAACCCAATAATTCTAAACTAATAAAATAAGTCATTCAAATGAATTAAACAAGTTGAAATCCTTCAAGAGCCCAAAGCCTTTAAGTCTTGTATTGCCCTCTTCTATAACTTATCAAATGAATCAAAACTGGATCTTCATCCTTCAAGCCCATCTTGAATATTGGGCTCTTGCTAAACTCGTCCCAAGTGGATTGCATCAATCCTTGCATTGCCTTCTTGATCTTTTTGACCCATCTGGAAATTGCAAAGGATTTTTAAGACTATGCTTATCTTGGTTCACATCATTCCCCCTCTCTTCAAAAGGATTCGACCTCGAATCTCCACCTGGATCAAAGGGAACATGATTAGTAACATTGAAAATAACAGAAACATGATACTTACCTGGAAGATCCATTAGATATACATTTTCATTAATTTGTTCAAGAATTTGAAAAAGTCCATCCAAGCAACTCCTGTCATCAACAGGTAAAGGTGTTAAATCTAAAGGAGTAAATGGATTAAGTCTATAAATAATTTCAAAAGGTGAAAATTGAGTAGTAGTATGAACACTCCAATTATATGTAAACTCAATGAATGACAAACAATACTCCCACAAATGTTCATGAAACAATATAAAGCTTTCCTCACACCAAAATGACCACTCCAATTATATGCAAAGTCAATGAAACGCAAATGATACTCTCGCAAATGTTCATGCAACAAGTTAATGTATGGCAAATGATACTCACACAAACGTTTATGAAACACACCTAAAACTTTTCTTACACCAAAATAACTATTCTGATTATATGCAAACTCAATAAATGGCAAACAATACTCTCACAAACGTTCATGCAACACGTTAATCAATGACAAATGATATTTCCACAAACGTTCATGCAACATTTCAATGAATGACAAATGATACTCTCAAAAACGTTCATCCAACATATCAATGAATAACAAATGATACTTCTACAAACGCTCATGCTACATGTCATTGAATGACAAATAATACTCCCACAAACGTTCATGCAAAACATCAATGAATGACAAATGATACTTCCACAAACGTTCATGCAACACGTTATTAAATGGCAAATGATATTTCTACAAACGTTCATGCAACACAACAAAAGTCTTTCTTCCACCAAGGTTACCCAACAAACCACTATGTCTATTACACACAAGCAACTTACGCATAAAACTAGTAGGCATACAAAATATACTCTCTCTAAACAAGTACCAATCTAGTTTATAGAACTTACCAAACGCTGCTTTCTCACATGTTCCATACACACTAGCAAAGCCATCATCATTAGCATGCAATTCCTTATCATATTCAAATCTCAACAATTTTGTATCTAAAATGAAGACAAAGACATACCTTCTTGTTAAAGCATCAACCACAAAATTTTCCATACTCTGTATGTATTTGAATACAGAAGGAAAGGTATCAATGAATTTCTCCCACTTGACATGTTTTCTATTCAACTTACCTTGTTCCTCCAAGTACTTCAAGGACTCATGTTCGTCAAAGAAAGGTTGGTTAGGAATTGTCGCACCGGGTACAAAATCAATGTAGTGCTCTATCTCCCTAATAGGTGGCAATCCAGTAAACACACAATTAGGAATCATGACCTCATATCCCTGCAACAAAGAGACAACAATACTAGGCACAGATACGTCAAGTTCGTTAGTATTAAGACTCGCCTTAGCATAAAAACTCACTTTTCTCTTTGTTTTTCTCTCACTTTCTTCACTCTCTTTTTTCTTTCCAGTCACTTCTTCTGTTTCACTCACTTTTTCTGTTTCACACTCTTTTTTTTTATTACTCTCTTTTTCTTCATCTTTTTTTGTACTCTCGACCTCACAATTGTTTTTCAACTCATTCGCTCTTTTTCTTGAGGTCTCAACCTCACTATCATCTTTTTTCTCTCTCATTTTTCTCTTTCTCTCCTTTTCGGCCTCACTATTTCTTTTTTTCTCAATCTCACCTTCACTCTTGCTTTTTAGCTCAATCTCACTTTCACTCTTGCTTTTTAGCTCAATCTCTTTTTCACTTTTCCTTTTTTGATCAATCTCACTCTTTCTTTTTTAATCACTCTCATTTTCACTCTTTCTTTTTTTATCACTCTCACTGGCATTCTTTCCATTTTTATCACTCTCATTTTCACTTTTTCGTTTTTGATCACTCTCACTCTCACTCTTTCTTTTTTTATCACTCTCACTCTCACTCTTTCTTTTTTATCACTCTCATTTTCACTCTTTCTTTTTTGAGGAACCTCACTTTTGAGCTTCAATTGGTCCTCATGGACCTGTGTTGGAGTTAAAGGAGCAAGTTTGATTGATTTTCCATCTTTTTCAAAACTGTACATGTTCCTTAACCCATCATGGATCACCTTCCTATCATACTGTCATGGCTTCCCCAACAAAATATGACCAGCATGCATAGGCACTAAATCATTAAGGATTATATCCTGGTATTTCTCATTTGAAAAAGAAACTAGTACTTGCTTATTTACCCTAACCTCCCCACAATCACTCAACCACTGCAACTTGTATGGTCTATGGTGTTTTAAGATAGGTAAATTCAATTTCTCAACTAGAGTAGTGCTAGCCAAATTAATACAACTCAAATCAATGATCATACTACATACCTTATTGTTGATGTGGCATCTAGTATGAAAATTGTTCTCGATCTGTTGTTCTGTATCATCCATCTTAATTTGTGTATTGAGTGCACACATTCTAACAAGAGAATCACCATACTCTTCTTTCTCATACACATTTTCAACATTAGACTCACATCGCCTCCTATCTCTCCTGCCCTGCAGATTTCTAATCACTGCATCTTAATGATCCATCCTATCCTTCACTTCACCCAACACCAAATTCAACCGCTCAAACTGTTATTGCATGGCTTGCAACACAAAGGATGAGTTATCTACCATCCCCTTTGGTGATGAGTCACTCCTATGAGACATCATAATGTGCTGCACAAAAAGAATGTTAGTGGAAAACCTCACACACTCCCTTACGTGTTTACACTCGAATAATGACACTCCACTCATGTTTCACTCGTAATTGGTTTTTCCCGATAATAGTCTCACACTCTCTTACCTTTTACCACAATAGTTTTTCCGCTCATGTTCTTTTAAGAACTAGTTGAACTAAATCAAAACAATACAATCTTGTATTATTCTAACCAGTAATATAGATCCAAGAAACAAGAAACAATGAAGGAAAAAAATGACACGAGACTCAAGGAATTTATACGAGAGAAAGAGTAATTATAAAACAAGATACCAACTAGAAAGATGTATTCAGCCCATTTGATGATAAAATTCAATCAATAAAAGTATTTCTTTCTCTTTGTTGTAACTATATAGCAACCTTTGAATATGCTTCATTTTCTTATCTTCTTCTCCTTCTTCTTTTTTTTTTTTTTTCGAATTTTCTTTTCTTTTCTTTTCTTTTCCTTTCTTTTCTTTTCTCTAATTCAATCACAAACAACAATACTCAATTGTGAAAATGAAGCAATTGAATTCAAGCACACAAGAATTGACAATGAAATAGAAGAAAATCAATGGAATGACACTCGAAGCAATTGAAAAACTTATAGATGCATGAAATCCTAGAATTTTGAAACCCTAGGTGATGCAAATTTCAGCCAAATCCAAAACCCTAAGAATTCCAGCAGCCTACTTTTTGTTTCTGCAATTTTTTTTTTTTTTTGGCAACTCTAGAACAATGTAGCCTTAGAATTAAATTTAAGGATGCAAAAAATTAAAAGATAGAATCAGACCTAATTGGAAACCTTGCTCTGAATATCAAATGATATGAACCCGTGGGAATGAAATCCCTTGAACCCACAATCAATTTGTAAACTCCCCAAGAAAGCCAAAATCAAGTCAATAGACGAAAAATCTAGACCCGATGAGAACTCGTTTCAAGAACCTAGATTATATTAAAATTTAGATCCGTTGAAGAATCCGTCTCAATAACCCAGATTACAAGGAGGAACGCCACAAAAGTTGTGATTTACCTTTTATAAGTTCAAAAGTTCAATTAAGAACGAGAGGAGTAAAACACAACTCACAATGAATAAATTCATCAAATTTCATAAACTCCTTAAAAATGAGGCAACAAAGAGTATTTAAACAAAAACCAAACTAAAACCCTAGCCAAAATAAAGCCCCAACTTCCAAAAATACCCCTAAGTGAATAATGCCGCGGCTACAATATGGCGCTATAGTAACTCGACTACAGTACTTTTGAAACCCTAGTTCGCTACAGTACTTCTTAAAATCCTGGTTCAACAAAATAATAAATTTTCCATTATGCCCTTGAATAAACCCCCCCTTAAGTCCTTCTGATAATTAAACCCAATAATTCCAAACTAATAAAATAAGTCATTCAAATGAATTAAACGAGTTGAAATCCTTCAAGAGCCCAAAGCCTTTAAGTCTTATCAATGCCTTCTTCCATAGCTTATCAAATGAATCAAAATTGAATTTTCATCCTTCAAGCCCATCTTGAATGTTGGGCTCTTGCTAAACTCGTCCTAAGTAGATTGCATCAATCATTGTATTGCCTCCTTGATCTTCTTGGCCCATCTGGAAGTTGCAAAGGATTTTTAAGACTAACCCATCTTGGTTCCCATCAGATGCTCCTTGGTGCGGGTTATTCCTCCACATGCATGGCCATGCATGCTTCAGATTGTCTCTATTCATAAGACTTCACACTTACACTTCGGACATAATTTACCACTAACGATGTATTCATATGCTGGGCTACATTTGCTTGGACGACTCAGGAGCATAGTCAACAAGTCCTCATAGAACACTATTGTACCGTACAAAGCCAAATCTGCAAAGGAATCAAGAACTGCATTTCACCTGCCAACCTTATTAAGGGGATTTCAATTTCTATTGAGCCAAAACTAAAGGAATTGAGCCGCTTGGCTCAAATTTGCTTCTCCCGACCTTAACTATTTAAATTTTATTTGTACTAATAAATTTGGTTTTTAGACATTTTTTCTATAAATCTCCTCAAGTCTCTATGAAACTCTAAAGGAATGGACAAACAAAAACACAGCGATGGACAACTAGATAAGCGACGCACTTCGCTCGTCAGTCTTATGTAATTAACAATGTTCAAGCACCTAGGCTAACCATATGTCCCAATACATGCGAATGCAATCAAGAGGATACACAAGCAGGACAAATCACAACAAAAAATCACTCAATGATGAGCAATCTCCATTAGGCAATAGGCACTCAAAGGCAAACAACTTCTACCAGGCAAAAACCACTCAGCAGCGAACAATCTTCATCAAGCAAAAATAGAAAGTAGCAACTAAATGGCCCAGGTTTGCCTCTCTCAAACTCGTTGTTTGAATTTTATTTTCACTAACAAATTCAATATTTGGGGATTTTCCATGTAGCGCCTTAGGTTTCCACGAGATTACCAAGGAATGAATAAGCAAAAATATACTTTGCTCATTGGTACTTAACCAAAAGCAAGTTCGGGCAATTCCAATCCCAAAAAAAGGCCTTGGGTGAATAAACAGAACAAAGAGAACACATAGGCAAAGTATATGCACACAAACCTTATTCAATGGCAACCATCCCCTGCCGTACCAAGGCTTGGAAACTCAGCCAACTGACTTGGAGCACCAACTATGGGGTCGCCTTAGAGCACTACTCTGGCACCTTAGCTCCCTATCTTGATCAGTACAGACCGCCATAGAGTACTTGCTCGAGCACATCGAATCTTCATTTTCACCAAAGCGGGGTTGCCCTACAAGCTTCACTTGGCAGCCTTGAGCCCTCACCTCACTCTAGCAAAATAAGAGAGAGAAGGGAAAGTCTCAATAATTAGTCGTCTTTGAGCTACACTTGAACACCCTAAGAATTGAACTCTCACCAAATGTCAGGCCGCTTGGCTCAAGTTTGCAAATTTCAAACTTGTGGTTTGGATTACTTACATTAACTAGTTTAGTTTTTGGTGAGAACATCTCAAAATAGTCGGGTTGTCCTAGAGTCAAGCACTCAGATCTCCCACTAAGCCAACAAGGGAATACGCCAACAAGGCATAAATATGCCACAACAACACTGTCAAGCATGCCTCCCGCCACAATAGCACGATCGAGCAAGCCTCCCGCCTCAGCGAGAAATGTTCACGTACGCACATATGATTGGGACTAACACTCACACAAGAAAGTCAAACCACCCTAAAGTCAAGCCCTCAAGACCCTAGTGAAACTGGCGACCAGGGCTAATGCACGTGCATTCAATTGGGGTCAACACCCACGCCACCAACAATTGAGTTTAACATACGCACCTACAATCGGGGTTAAAACTCACACAAAAATTCAGGCCACCATAAGAGTCAAACACTTGGGCCCCCACAAAACTGGCGGCCAAGGTTAAAAAACTCGCATACGATTGGGGTTAATAGTTGCACCTTGGGAAAGCAAGCAAGCCTCTCGTTGCCTTAGTGAGAAGTGGCAGCGTGTGTGCATGTGACCAAGGCTACCTCTCTCTCCATAACCGCTGCCAATGAGTTACCTCCGAGAATGAGCCTCCGAACTCCATTTTGCCTCACACAGCAATTGCCTAAAATGGACCCAGTGAGTCGACTAGCTCCTTGAATACTTAGTCCGGGTTACAACCAACAAACTCTAACTATAATGCTAAAACAACAACACTAACGTGAAATTGCCTCAAGAGGGCAAGAATCCACTAGTACCAAACAAAACGACCACTAAGTATGATATATGTGCTTCTTGCTAACAATAAAAAATCATACACAATTATCAATCATACACGTTTATCAGCCATATGCTTGATTATCAGGCAAACACTCGTGCAAAAGAACTTCCCGGAGGCCCATCCTCGAGAGCCCTTACTAGGAATTTCACAAGTCTCCTCGAGGTCTACCCCAAAAGATCTTCATTACATCGCACCAAAGCGGAAAATCAAAGGCAATTTCGTAGAATTTATTTTCTATAGTTTTTCATATACTATCTCTATCATGGTTGACCTGAAGATTCTCAAGGCCTTCTTGTTTGACAAATCAACCTTAAGATTTGCAGGCATCTGTTTGTTATAAATTGAACTGAGTCCAACCCATTGGAAATCCGTCGCCAATAATAAAGGAAGAGATAAAGGTTAAAAAAGTTTACTAAATACAAAAATGTGAAAGTGGCATAAGGTAAGTAGGACTCAACTGCTCCAAAGAATGAAAGAAACATCTATAAAATGAGAAGATCTCTGCAAATCTACCGACTTTTCTACAGATAAAGACCTTTCAGATTATTGGCTTTTATCCATATCTCTACAATGAAGTCTTCTTCAACCTCCTAGAAATTTTGATATCCTTTATTATATTGAGAGCTATGTAAGGTCACGAGAGACTATAAAATCACCAATCATAGTAGATTTTGCCTCTAAACAGCCCGTGGATGTTGGATTTTATGTCAAATCACGTAAATCTTTGTGTCTCTCTCTTTATTTGTATTTTATATGCTTTATTTTTTATTTATTTCATGGATAAACATATACATATCTATGCCCAAGTTATCATCGTAAACTATTTAACCGTATTGTTAGGCTCCGATCATGCAGGAAAAATGCATCAAACACATTAACTTTGCACAAAATTCAAAAGCCCCAACAACACATATATTCTCTTACATCATTCTATAAAATAATAATAACATTGATAATAACAACTTAGTGTTAAAATAGTTTTTGTGATTTTTTTAAACATATTAATTCATAAATTCTAATTTGAATTATTTACTCCATAGACTTTTAAATTTTGATCAAACAAGTCTTACATATAAAAAAATCGTTAATAATTTGTCACAATGACACATCAACATCAATAATTAAAAGCCAAAATCATCATTGGAGGATGCATACATGGGTCATGACCAAGCGTCTTGTGACCCAAGTGTGTCTAGGTAAGGCTATGACTCCCTTGGATTGCCACCTAAGATACGCCTACACAATGTCAATTGCATGAAAAGACTTTAAACAACACCACTTAGGTTTTGGTTTGCCTCTCAAGACCCATTCATGCATGCATCATAACTAAGCAGTAGTGCCTTGGTTGCAACCCAAGTCCTCCATAGTTGCTTGGATAATGCATGAATATCTTTATTTTTTAATTTTTAAATTACACCTGATGTCTAGTTATTGGGACTGTAGTGACATTATTCACAGTATTTTGTTGGAATCAAATTGTAACAATGTAATAGTAAAAGGGAAATATATTTGTAACAATGTAATAGTGAAAGGCAAATATCCTCACTTCAAGGGGAGGGGGCATCTAGAAACTATACAAATCAAGGAGAAATAAGAGTTTTCTTAATATCAAGCATAAAAGAAACTTACAATAAATACTACTCCTTTTTAAGGGATATCAGTAACAGACTATAGGAAATTGCTTTACAAACAAGTTGATAACAGATCCCTCACAATACAACAAATAGAAAGTTACTACTATTATTCTTGAATGAAATAATACTCAAAAAATAAGACTTCTAGATAACACTTCTTCTTAATGCTCAATTGTCATCTATACATTTCCCTTCATCTATGGTTCACAACTCTTCTTAGCCAAAAGTCCCATTTCTACTCTAGGTCTTGCATCGACCTCAGTCTAGACTTGTGAGAGAGCCTCCCGGTTTCAAAACACCTTGCCTACAAGGTGTGGGTAGGTGTTCTTCATCATATGGAAAGCCTCACAGGTTGTATCTTCATCAGCATGCCCTTGCCAATGAACCAAGACTTCAACGAGTGGTGAATTTCCCTTCTTTCAAACCCTTCTATCAAGCACAGCTTCCAACGCTGGTTTCATGAATTCGAGGGGGTCTACGGGAGGTAGATGGGCAATAGGTTCACTATTCGACCCAGCTTCTTCTTCAATAAGCTCACATGGGAAATAGGATGGATTTGGGTTTATTCTGAAAGTTTCAGATGGTAGGCCCCAACTCCAACACAATTTGTCACTTGAGTTGGCCCGTAGAAACAGGGGGAGAGCTTCACGTTCCACTTCTGAGCTACCGACTATTGACAATAAGGTTGTAACCTCACATACACCTAATTCCCGATGTATTGGTGGGGTGAGTTGTGTTTGGTAGGATTGTACCACCACTCTACCATTGGGATCCATATGGTCCAATCCTTGAGTCGATCTCCCACGAAACAACATAGGTAGTTCTCTAGGGTTTTGTTGACGACCTCAATCTGGTCGTCTGTTTAAAGGTGGTAGGTCGAGCTGGAGGCCAACTAGACTCCTTGTTGTTTGAAAATAGTTCACCCCAAATTGTGAAGGATTTGTCTCTGTCGAATATGACAGCATTAGGCATTCCATGCAACTTGAAGACATGTTTGATGAACTGTTGGGCTAGGGTTGCGGTTGTGTAAGGATGAGATAGGGGTATAAAATGGTTGAGTTTGGTTAGGGGATCCATAATGACCCATAAGCATTTGAACCCAAGGGATGTTGGTAGTCTCTATAAAATCCACAGTGACGTTAGTCCAAGGACTAAAAGGTATAGATAAGGGTTGTAAAAGCCCACTGGGAAGGCTATTTTCTGGCTTCACACATTGACATACATCACAACTACGAATGAACTCCTTGACATCTAAGTTTAGGCTAGGCCAATAAATTCCCTTCTCAGCCAGTGAACGGTTTTATCAAAGCCAGAATGCCTTATGTAGGACTACTATAAAATATCTCTAGAAGTTTAGTCTTGAAGGACTTGTCATTAGCAATGTACAATCTGTGTTTGTAATACAGTAGCCCATCTCGACATAAATATTTAGGGTCAAGATTTCCTTCCTTCCCTTTCTGCAGCAAGCATTGCAGATCTGTGTCTAAGAGGTACAATTGCCTCAGCTCATCTAGTAACTCTTAATTTGGAACCGACACCATAGTGAGTGTCATAACAATAGCTTTCTTCTCTTCAAATCTTCTTGATAAAGCATCTGTCACCTTGTTATCCTTGCCTTGTCTGTACTCAACTATGAAATCATAGCCCAAAAGTTTGGACACCCACCTTTGTTACATAGGTGTGCCCACCTTTTGGTCTATCAAAAACTTCAAGCTCTAATGGTTTGTTTTTATAGTTTAGCCCCTAGGAGGTAAGGCTGCCATCTCTTAACTGCTGAAACCAAGCCCAACAGCTCTTTCACATAGGTTGACATTATTAGGGCCCCTCCCTTTAAAACCCCGCTATAGTACGCAATAAGATGACATTTCTACAATAAGATAGCCCCCACTACTCCCTTACCCTAAGCATCACACTCAATACAGAATGGTTGGGAGAAATCAGAAATGTCTAACACAGGAGGCTTCATTACAACCTCCTTCAATTTCTAAAAAGCCTTTTCTGCCTCCAGGTTCTAATGGAATCCATCTTTCTTTAGGAGTTCATTCAAGGGTACTGATATTCCCCCTTATCCCTTGATGAACCTCTTATAATATCCCGTTAGGCCCTCGAAGTCCCTAAGGGATTTTAGAGAAGTTGGGAGTGACCACTCTCCCATGACCTTGAGCTTATCGGGATTTGCCTTTACTCCCTTAGCCGATATGAAATGTCTCAAATAAGCTTCTCGAGAGCTTCCAAATTTGCATTTAGTCATCTTAGCAAACAATTGGTGTTGCCTCCAGGTTGCCAAGGTGACTTGCAAGTGTTGTATGTGTTGTCCTTCATCTTTGTTGTAAACTAAAATATCATAAGAAATTACAAAGGATTAATTTTCTTATATAAGACTTAAAAATAGCATTCATTAAGGTTTGGAACATAGAAGGGGCATTGGTTAAGCCAAAAGGCATGATCAAAAACTCAAAGTGGTCTTCGTGTGTCATGAAGACTATTTTAGGAATATCTTTTGGTTTGACTCGGATCTAGTGGTATCCAAACCTCAAGTCTAGCTTAAAAAAATGGTCGATCCACACGGCTCGTTAAGGAGCTCCTCCACCACGAGTATAAGATATTTATCCTTGACAATGACACTATTGAAGGCCCTATAATCCACACATAAGTGCCAAGAGCCATCGACTTTTTTCACCAATAATACTAAGGAAGAATAGGGACTGTGACTAGGTTGTATTACACCAATTGACAAGAGTTCCTTAACAATTCTCTTGATTTCATCTTTCTAGAAAAAAAGGGTATCGACAAGGTCTCACTGAAATCGGGTTAGGCCTCTTTTTGTTACACATAAAAGATGAGATGAGAACTCCGTAAATAGTAGTGAGATAGTTTGTTAATAATAGTAAAATGGTTTGAGTTAAGATATTTTATAGAGTTTTGAAAAATGAGAGAGAAAAAGTTGAATAACAATATTTTAAAGTTAAAACATTGTTAGAATATAACATTTTAATATTATTTTTGTTTCGAGACTTGAAAAAGTTGAATTGTTTTATGTGTTTTATTTAGAAGTTTGGAAAACTCATAATGATTAGATAAAAAAGTTAAAAATTTGAAGTTTTAAAATTGAAAAGTGTTTGTGTGTTGAATGACATTTAGATGTTGAAATGAGATGAGATAGATTGAGACCATTTGTGAAATTAAATGAGGCCTTAGTGCCCAAGTGTAGGATTGTAGAATGGTCATGGGATCTGCGTGTGGGTAAGGATTTTGGCTCAGACAAAACATCTTATAATTGGTGAAAGAGACGTTGAATTCCCACAGAACGTTGTTGGTCCATTTCAAATCCACTACCTTCCAATAGTTGAAGCACAACACCTCTCTTTTCCAAGCTGTTGTGGTCAGGTAATCCCCATTCCTTAATTAATTTCGAATTTAGCAATCCCATTAATATCACTTGTTGTCCTTCAAATACAAACTGCATAGTTAGTGTTTGAAAATTCCAAAGAATAGCTCCTAATGTTTGAAGCCATGACACTTCTAGAACCATGTTAGATCCAACCAAGCCAATGACATAAGCTTCAGTTATAAAGGAGGCTCCTTGGATGATTAATGGAACCTTCCCCAACCTTACATCACTTCCTACCAATTCCCTACATGCTGCCCTAACCTACACCTTAGCAGTCCCATCTATTTTTAACATAGTTTCTATAAAACTCATGTGTCGAGGAACTTATGGGTGCTTCATGTGTCAATGAGGGTCACTATACTCACACTACCAATCTTAGCCACAACCCTTATGGTTTTTAGGTTGACTAGCCACATCAAAGCATGAAAAGAAATTTCTGGGTTGTCCTTGAGAACTCCTATATATATTGCAAGGCCCTCCTGGACTCGGGCTACATCCCCCAACTCAGGGTCCATTTCCTACTTAGTTTTTTGCTCAACAGTGTCAAAAATCTCCTCAATTAAGTACAGTCTTGGTTTTTGGCATTTGTGGCCCAGACTCCACTTCGCCTCATAATAATAACAAAGGCCTTTGACACTCCTCTGCTTCATTAGTTCTGGTTAATTTTGTGGAATGATAACAGGATTTTGGTGGGTTTTTCTTTTGAAAGTCTAGTGGGTTACAGGGAGTTTTCAACAGGCCTAATTCAGAAACATAGGTAGATTCCCACTTACCACCTTTCGTGTTAAAAGCCACATGATCTTCTTGCCTTTTGGCTAGGCTGTAGATAGTGAGTAAATTGTGGGGGTTAAACATTTGCACAGGAAGTCGAATTTCATTCCTCAGGTTGCTAAGAAAGCAATTGAGTTTGTAGTGGTCTGATAAACTCCTTAGTCTGTTGGATAGGGTTTCAAATTGGGTTTTATTATCCTCTATTGATCCCACTTGTTTCAATCTAGTGATGGCGTCCATGGGGTCATCATAGCAACTTAGCCCAAATCTAACAAGTAGAGCCTTAACAAAGGCATCCTAATCAGCTATGGCACCTGATTCCTCAAAATTTTGAAACCAGCTACGGGCCTTGCCCTCCATGTGAAAGGAAACTAAGTGTAACTTGTGTTGTGGTTGTGTTATGGAAGGCAAAGAATTGTTTTACCTTATGCAACCATCTATTGGGGTCCTCACCATCAAAAACTCGGAAGTCCAATCGAATTGAATGTGTTTTCACTTCTCCTCCCAAAGCTACTAAGGCCTACTCTAGATGGTGTGGGTTGCTTGATGATTTTTCTCCATACTGATAACTGTTTTTCTTTTGCAGCTCTAAGGTTAGAAGTGAAATCTGCTGAGCAACAGATTTGGATTGGCGTTTGAAGGTCATCATCTCTATTTCAAGGGTTTTAAAATTGGAATTGAATAGTTCCAAATTGAGATTTGGTTTATTTCTTCAAGGAGTTTAATCATTTTTTTAATTGATTGATTCTTGTATCGTCAACCATTATTTGAATTTGGAGATTGAAAGCTTTAGATACCAATTTGTAACAATGTAGTAGTAAAAAGAAAATATAATTGTAATAATATAATAGTAATAATATAATAGTAAAAGGGAAATATCCCCACTTCAAGGAATGGGCCTCCAAAACTAGAGAGAATGAGAAGTAAGAATTTTCTTCTTAATATCAAGCATAAAAGAAACTGACAACAGATACTACTCCCTTTTAAAAGATATCAGTGACAGACTCTAGGGAATTGCTACTGCAACCCGTGATAACAAATCCCTCACAATACAACCAATAGAAAATTACTACTTTTATTCTTTAATGAAATAACACTCAAAAAATAAGACTTATAAATAACACTTCTTGATCCTCTGGCGCCATCTAGCCCGTTCGTTCCCTTCATATACGGTTCACAACCCTTCTTAGCCAAAAATAGGTCTTCCGTCGATGTCAGTCTAGACTTGTGAGACGGATCAAGTAAAAAAGTCTAGAAATGAAGTGATCAAGATTCAAAATGCCCCTCTAGTTATTATTTCTTGCTCGATGGAATCAGATTTTGTTCAGATATCAATATCTTGTATATGTTCATTTCTAAAAAAGTCTTCCAAATCAAAGCACATTCCCCGATCGAGATGGAACAGAGTGGATGTTGTCTCGACAGGAAGGGGGCAAGGTGAGAGGTACCAACTGAAATCAGAACTATGATGTACCTTCGAGTTGAGCAACGCAAAAATGGGTAAAAAATAATAATTTCCAAAATAATAATTTTCCTTGTATTGCAGTTGCACTACAAACATATTTTAAGTTCCGTTTAGATAGTGACATAAAATAAATTTTTTTTTTTAATACATGAGATAAAGATAATTTTATATGAAAATTAAAAGTTAAATAAAATATTATTAGAATATTATTTTTTAATATTATTATTATTGTAAGATTTGAAAAAGTTGAATTATTTATTATATTTTGTATAAAAATTTCAAAAAATTGTAATAATGAAATGAAATTAACTTAATGATGATATGAGATGAAATCATTTCTATATCCAAACAGACTCTTAGTAGCAATATTCTGGCCATGTTTTTTCATTAGTAGAATTTTTAACAAGTTTTACCTATCAGAGGAAAAAAAAGAATTGAGAATTTTTTACAAATTTTGAAAAAGTAAAATACGAGATGTGTTTTTATTGAGAGATATGAGAAAATTATTAAGAAAATGACAATTATTTGGATTAAAAACGTTTCTACGTTTGCTTTTAACGGAGTTTGGTAAATTGATTTTTACGAAAGTAATTTTGATTTTAGTGCCTTGTTGTTCATGGAAATGTAAATAAATTGATTTCTACGTTCCCACCTCTCTCCCCTCCCCCAAAAACGAAATAATCTATACCAAATACATATTTATTTTTCTTTATTTTCTCTTTTTCGGTTTTGATTATTGGTTATAATCCAACTCATTGTCTATACTTTTAGCATGAATGGAAAAGGCACAAAGATAATAAGAAATGATAGTTGCAGTCGTGAATATGTAAACGTCATGCATTCACTTTAAAAAAAATGAATAAATACAGAACTCACATAAAAAGAAAATTAATTTTTTAATAGTAGACTTTATTTTTTTTCAAAACTACTATACGACGCTTGCGCACTCCATGACTATATGTAGTATTAATCCAAAGATAATAGCAAGTTGCACCTCTTGGAATGGCAAAAACCCTCCTAGAATCTTGAACTTCTTTCACTTCTACACAAAAAGTTGCAACGTGGAAGACAATACAAGTTAACAAACTGAACCAAAAATATTATTTGGAGGAGTACTAAGGTTAGTTTAAGAATTAAGTTCCCTTCCCTTGCTTTTCTTGCTTACATTCATTTGGTAGATATTCCTTTTTAATGCTTTGCATAAGCATATTACTTCCTTCGAATTTGGTGAAAAAATAAATTATACTCCTTTACCCATCATTTATGTAATTAATAAATTCAACTTGTCATTCTTTTTGTTTTTGTATTTTATTTTTATTTTTTTTAGTGGTTGAACTTGACGTTCACATGCACTGATAGCAATGATTATTAATTTTATTGAGTTAATAAACTTAATAATTTTAGATGATCACTTTGATATATCACAGAGGGAGAACTTGCATGGTCAGTACCTCTTATATATTGGGTGATCATATATGAGAATATTATAGGAATATTAGTTATTTTGATAAGTGGAATATTAGTTATCATAAGAGACAATGTTCTTGATCATTGTCACCCAAGCCTAGTGTTTACTATATGTCACTAAATTAATTTAATTATAATAAAGAAATTTAATAATAAAAGAATCATAAGTTTGGTATATATTAAAGGAGTAAGCTGTAGAGAAATTGAGGTGGATACAATTCTTTTCTCTTAATTTTCTATGAATGTGGCACATTTGAAACTTTAGTGAATTGAGATACTTTATTTTATAATTAACTGAAGTTTAAATGCAGTTATAATTCAATATTGGTAAAACTTATTATTAATAGGAAGTAAAGGGGTGCTTAAAAGAAATTAAAAATAAAATAAAATAATAGAAATGGAAAGAGAAGAAATTAAAGAGTGAATGAAAGAGTGACTTGCTATGAGAGTTACATTTTTCTCATTCTCAATTGTGATTGGAATACAAAATATAGGCCACTCTTTATAGCGAAATTACATGGAGATAAGATAATATAAATATTTTTAACAATATGAAAATCAAGTACTTTAATTTGATAATTATGAAACTCAAATCACTTGATTATGCAAATCAGTTTTTTGATTTGATATGATCTCCATCATCCCTTCGAAATTTAATGTGGAGAACTTAGAAATCATGAGTTTGAAATCTGAATGTAGCTACATATTTATTGATTAATCGCCAATAAGAGGATAAATGGCTGTGACGATGAGGTGATTGGCAGCTAGAACAAGGGTTACCACCAATAAGCTGAAAGATTTTTTTTTATACGTTATAATTATGATGAAAGATTGAACCCAAAAATGGGCTAAATATAGCATTGAAAAAAAAAAAAAAGGGACACCTAAAATAGATTCATACAATGCTCACAACATACTAAAAGGTACTAAAAACTATTAACTAGCAAATAACTTGATCAAAAAGACTCACAGCTAACAAATATGCTTGAAATGCATGAATTTGAGACGAAACATAGTTACAACAATAAAGATTCTTCCCCAGAGATAAAGCAAGCGGAAGGACTGAACAAAAAAATACTCCACACCATCAAGCCTGGTGTTAGCCAAGGAGTTTTATACCATGAAAGAAATTTAAAAAAATAATAATTGAAATGAAAAGAGAAGAAGAGAGTGAATGAAAGAGAGAATAATTCTAAGTACTACATTTTTATTATTCTCATATGTAATTGAATACAAAACATAAGTTCTTAATTATAGAAAAATTACTTGGAGATAAGATGATCATTATGAAAATCAAATCCCTCAATTTGATAATTATAAAAATCAAATTATATAATTATAAAATCATAATATTTTTTATTTAATATTATCTCTAATATTGCTCACATGATGAACCAAAAATAAATCTTATTGGGGATAGGACTTATTATTTCTTGATTTGTCCCCGACAGAGCTCTATAATAGAGTCCTATACGGCGTCACCGACCGCTACAAGTTTTTTATATCATGATCAAAGTGTGCTGTTGAAATTCAAAGGAAGAGAAAAATTGTTTTGCACTCAATGCCTTGTACGTATGTCACGGCTAGGGCAAGAGGGTTCTACATGGTTCTACGTTTGCAAAGAAGGGTCTAAAGGGGAAAAAGGTTAGTGTAATGGGCTAGAGTCGTGTGGGTTGTAGTGAAGTGTGGGCTGTAGTAATTCACAATGCAGTGTAGTGGGCCATAGTTATGGGTCTAGAGAAATAAGAATGCACGAGTCTATTAGTATAATAAAGCCCACGAGCCCATTAAATACAATCCCAGACAATCATATAAAAGAGATTTAGTATGTACAATTACGATTGAAGAATACAAATACAATTTGAATAGTATTCTCTCTCTAGTTCTTTCTTATATCTACTTCTTCTCTCTCTTATTCTTGTTCTTTCTTGAGCGTGTGACAGTTGGTATCAGAGACTATCAATAAGTCTTTCTCAAGATGGCAGAGGGCTCTTATTTGGTATCAAGATTTGGAGGAATCAAGTTTTCTAACAAACTGGGATGTATTTGTCAAAGCCTTATTGTTGCAATTTGGAGCTAGTTCTTATGATGATCATATGGAAGCGTTAACAAGGTTGAGCCAAATTGATTCAATGGAGGAATATAAAGAAAAGTTTGAGGCTTTGTCTAACAAGTTAAGGGAACTATCAGATAGCTACAAACTAAGTTGTTTCTTGAGTGGGCTCAAAGATGAGATAAGCAGTTAGAATGTTTAGTCTTACATCACTCTTGTCTACCTATGGCCTTGCTAAGATTCGAGAGGAGCATGTGCAAGTCAACAAGATGGTGATAAAAAACAATGGAGGCTATGGCTTAGGTGGAGTGACTAGAGCACCCTTAACTTCTAGTGTTGATAGTAGCAAGAATTCTGTAATTCCTAGTTTACCAATTCAAACTATTTCCCAATCCCAAATGAGCGATATGATGGAAAAAGGTCTTTACTACTATTGTAAATCTAAATGGGTTCTTGGACATAAGTGTAGAAGCCCTAAGTTGTTCTCGATTGAAGAAGTTGTTGATGATTTCTCTGAAGTATTCAACAATGAAGGGAAGGAAATGGATAATTCTGTATTTTTTAGAAGAAGTGGGGAAAATGGGATATCATTGAATGTTATTACGGGTGCAATGGGACCCAAGACAATGAGAGTTAAAGGCAAAATTGGCATGCACTGGATGGTGATTTTGATCGATATTGGCAACACCCAATATTTTGTGGATCCATCAGTGGCTGCTAAGGCATAGTTGAGGTTAAATGAGAATAATAAAATGAATGTCTAATGGAGAACAAATTGTAAGTGAAGGGACTGCACTGTAGTGTCCATGTTAATACATGAATGTTTACTATGGATGCATTTGTGTTAGTATTGGCAGGTTGTGATGTTGTTTTGGGTATACAATGGTTCGACAACATATTGTGGAATTTTTAGGAACTTAAAATGCAATTTTTGTATTTGAGCAATGACATTATCTTGAAGGGACTGAAACAGTCTAGACTGTTGGAAGAGTCTTCTAGTTTTAAGCTGAGTGATTTGGAAAAGAAGGGTGTGTTTTGTAGTTAATGGAGGGGCAATCAGAATGGGCAGAGCCTTCTTAGGCTATCCATAAACTTTTATCTACTTATAAGGATGTTTTTTGCAAAACCTAAGGGCTTACCTCTGAATAGTTCTCATGATCATTCTATTCATTTAAAACCTGAATCTAAGACTGTATCAGTTAGACCTTATTGCTATCCTTATTTTCAGAAAGAGGAGATCGAAAAGATTGTCAAAGAGTTGCTGCAAAATGGGGTAATACACCCAAGTCAGAGTCCCTATATTTCTCCAGTTTTATTTGTGAGGAAGGTAGATGGGAGCTACAGAATATATATTGATTACCGGGCTTTGAATAATGAGACAATAAAAGATAGTTTCCTATTCCCGTTGTGGAAGAATTACTTGATGAATTGTGTGGTTTGAGAATTTATTCTAAGCTAGATTTACGATCTGGTTATCACCAGATTCAAGTGAAGGATGAAGGCATTCCTAAAACGTCTTTAGGACCCTGAGGGTCATTACAAATTTTTAGTCATGCCTTTTGGCTTGACTAATGCACCCTCTACATTTCAGTCATTGATGAATTCTGTTTGTAAGCCTTATTTGAGGAGATTTATTTTAATATTTTTAGATGATATTTTAGTGTATAATATAACTGGGGCTGAGCATGAGGAGCATTTGAGGAAAAACCAGTTGTTTGCCAAGTAGAGTAAATGTAGATTTGGTTGTGCTGAGGATGATTATTTAGGACACTTGCTATCTATGCATGGGGTGAGGGCAGACCCAACTAAGCTACAAGCTATGAGTGATTGGCCAGTTCCTACTTCTATTAAGTCCTTGAGGGGTTTTCTTGGATTAACTAGCTATTATAGAAAGTTTATTAGAGAGTATGGGATATTGCTTCTCCCCTTACTGCTCTACTTAAGAAGAACAACTTTGTGTGGTCAGCTGAAACTCAAGAGGCCTTTGAGAAGTTAAAGGTGGCAGTGACTCAACCACCAGTTTTAGCCCTTCCTGACTTTACTAAAGGTTTTGCGATTGAATGTGATGCTTCAGGTACAGGGATTGGAGTTGTTTTGATGCAGGAGTCCAAACCTGTGGCATTTTTTCAGCCAAGCTTTGAAGGGTAGAGCTCTAGCTCTATCGATGTATGAGAAGGAATTGTTACCCCTTGTGTCAGCAGCTCAAAGGTGGAGACCCTATTTGCAGGGATAGTCTTTTGTTATTAATACTGATCTTCAAAGCCTAAAGTACCTATTGGAGCAAAGGGTGGGTTCCCCTATGCAACAAAGTTGGATTACTAAACTTCTAGGCTATGATTTTATTGTTGAATATAAAAAAAAAGGTGTGACTAATTAAGTGGTAGATGCACTCTCAAGGCAGTGTGAGAAATCGAGTTCATTATTCCTTAATTCATTTCCCACTGTATGTTGGTTGGTAGAACTCAAGCAAAGTTATTCTAGTGACACTCAATTATAGGAGCTACTTAAGAAGGTGATTGAAGGGCAAGCTCCTTCCTTTAAGTTCTCTGTGAAGGGGGATTTTTTCTTTTATAAGGGAAGATTATATCTACCTAATAATCCTATATTCATTCAAAAAATCTTACAACTACTCCATAGCAGTGCAAAAGGGGGATATTCAGGTGTTGATAAGACCTTGTACAGGGTAAGAAGAAATTTCTTTGTTTGCCTAGGCTCAAGACTGCTGTTAAATAATTTGTGAGGGATTGTGATATTTGCCATAGAATCAAGGTGGAGCTAACTGTACCCAATGGGTTGTTACAACCTTTGCCCATCCTTGATCTGCCTTGGACAGATATCTCAAGGGACACTTGGTCTTATGGGTTGTAGTCGAAAGATTGACAAAGTACAGTCTTTTTGTACCTTTGTCTCATCCTTATACAGCTAAAACAATTGCACAATTGTTTCAACAACATATTTTTAAACTACACAGATTTCCTAGGTCTATTTTCTCGAACAGGGATCCTGTGCTTACAAGCACATTTTGGAGAGAGCTCTTTAAGCTCCATGATGTGCAACTATGTCACAGTACTGCTTACCATCCACAATCGGATGGGCAAACTGAAGCTGTAAACAAGGCTTTAGAAAACTATTTAAGGTGTTTTATAGGAGACGGTTTGAAAGATTGGGTGTAAAGAATGTCGCTAGCAGAGTATTAGTATAATACCTCAGCACATACATCCACGAGGATGTCTCCTTTCTAGGCTCCGTATGGGTTTCCACCACCACGACTTTTGTCATACATGCTAGGTACAACCCATGTTGCTGAAGTAGATCAACAATTGCTAAACATGGATCAAATGTTTTGTTTGTTGAAACTTGTGTCGGGCCTAGAACCGTAGGAAAAATTTTGCAGATCTAAAAATAAAAGATCAGAGTATTGTAGAAGGGGGTCTCGTTTACCTTCAGTTGCAACCATACAGGCAGTCCTCAGTAGCATAACGTAGATCTCTAAAACTCGCTCCATGATTTTACGGTCCCTTTCGAGTGCTTTAGAAGGTTAGAGTTGTAGCTTATCGTTCGACATTCCCAACTTCATCACAGATTCATCCGGTGTTTCACATGTCAGTTGGAGCCGAAGCTAGGTTTGTCAGTGGTGGTTATTCCCCAGTTACCTCTCGTGGACTCATCAAGTGTCCTCAAGCCAGAACCAACTGAGATCCTCAACATAAGGCTTCGTAAGCACCAGAACAGATCAGTTGTTGACCTATTAGTCCTTTCTTATATCTACTTATTTTCTCTCTTCTTCTTGTTCTTTCTCAAGTGTGTGATAGCGTACTGCCCGTGTATAGCAAGAGAAGGTCGTAATTTTTCTCACACTGTGTTCTCTGAAGCATCACATGTAAGGATGATTCTTTCAATTGCTCTTACATAACTCTTGGTTGTCCCTATCTTATAGAAGCAATCGAAAGTTCCTTCTTGTAATCAAGAAACACTTAAGGTGTAAAAAATATAAGATAAAAGTAAATCTACAAATTGACATCATTTCGTATAATATATTAAATATATTTTATATGTTCTGTTTGACTTTAAATTTGAGGTATAAAACTTGATTAGCTTTGCTTTTATGCTTGTGCATTTGAAAAATAGAAAAAAATATATCTCTAGTTTTATTTTACTCTGTATGGGTTGTGAAGCCCCAAAAATAATAAGTGATATCAGAGCTGACTTAATTTTTTGCGTGGCTATGCATAAACACACATGAAAATCTATAGGATCATGTCAAAATGTGAGCAAAGATTGTTTATCATGTAAGGGTACAGCTAGGCCCTTTTTTTTTTTTTTTTTTAATCTTGAATTGATGTGAGCAAAGATTGTTTATCATATAAGACTGTACGTGATTTACGGTCCTATAGAAATCAAGGACCTCAAAATTGCAGTGTTTTTAAGGTATTTTTCCTATTATTTCAAATTTGGCCTTTATAACATATTCTTTGATGTTTTTCATGATTAGAAACAAGTTAGAAGGATGATATAACTTATTCTTTGATGTTTATCATGCTTAGAAACAAATTAGAATGATGAAAATATCTTGATTGGTTATAGCTATTAGTAAGCATATTCTTGGTTATTTCTTGAAGAGATATTATTTATATAGTCATAAGGTGTACAAGTCTCGTGTATTCACTTTGAAAAAGTAGTCAAATTTGAGACCCATATAAAAAAATCTATTCTTTAGTAATGGACGTCATTAGTTTTCAAACAGAGTATATAGGTCTTGTACACCATAGGGATTGTATTTAGCATTATTTTTTATTGAATAATGTTGTAAACTAGGATTGTTAAAAGCATCAAATAATTTTGACCCAGTATGGTTTTTGGTGTTTGCTATTCTTTATTCTTTAAAACATTTTCCCACATGTTTCTTGTTTGTTTATAACAAATCATGTGCAATCTTGATTGATACATTTTCAGTTGTTATGAAATCTTGAAAGTTCTGATAAAGGGAAAAATTACATTCTAGGACATTCGATATAACTAAGTACTTTGGGCCTATAATGCAATCGGTGAAATGCGTTTTTCTTTGCTTCCTAGGGAACCCTACATATGGAATATTTTGCCACCCAGCCACAATTTTGCCGGCATTGGGACCTTCCTAGGCTGGTCACACCACCCTTGAGACGTCCCTGAGGAGAGGTGCACCACCAAGTTTCAAAAAGCACAATTTGTCTTCGAGAAAAAGAAGCACGATGAGGAAAAAGTCACTGACTTGACCAAGGGTTTCTATCCTAATGCATGACCTAGTCTCTATGGAGGGATCTTTTGTATTTGTGTCACCGATCAAGAATTGGGGAAAGCAGAGAAGGAATTATAGTTTACTGTAGTGGAGAAAGTCAGATGGAAGTGTAGTGTATAATATTACTCATTCTTACAGAAAAATTCTATGTATCATACTACTGTCTCACTTTCATCTCACTATATAAGATGTGGCACATTTATCATCCAATAGTGATAAATGTGCCACATCTTACATATTGGGATAAAGGTAATATAAGAGTGTGGTGTATAACATTACTTAAACATTTATGTATCATTGGTTTTTTAATAGAGTAATGATATACACACAATACATCGTACAACATATTGTACAATAATATTATAAAATAAGAATATTTTTGTAAAATAATGTTATTTTTATAAGATATTTTATAAAAATACTTTTCATTTAAAATATAATTATATAAAGTGTTATAAAAAATATTGTATGTAAATTATTTTCCTTTTTAATAATTTTTGTTGGGCTTTGGGTTTTTTTTGCACGTGTATAATGCAACAAATTATTTCCTAGGCCGAGTTGTGCATGGAAGTTTGTGGAGTAGTTGTTTCTAGGCCTATCATGGAGCATTTATTGATCATTACTAGAATCTAAATTGTGTTTTTTCCATCATGCGATAATCAAACAACCTATATGAACCCTACATGAAACCCATAGAGGCTACAAATTCTTGAATGACATTTAGTTAAGTTTAAGGTGAATTCTCCTGGAGTTCTTCTATTTGAAAATTGATCTGCAAGCACACCCTCTATTTTAATAACATGATAAGACTTGATTTGTTAGCAATTTTAATTTGAAATTTTCCTAACAAATCAAGTCTTGTCATATCAATAAAATAGAGGGTATACTTTGCATACCGACTTTCAAATATAATTTTTCTTCTTCCCAAACCTCTTTTCAAAATCCAACAATAAAATTGGAATAATTTTTGTCTCAATTAGGCTTCGGTGGCGAGTCATCCGAGATTCCAAACTCATCCCATCCAACCAAACCTCTTGGCCTGTTGGGATTCTTGGAAATGTGGGTTTAAAAAAACCATGAATAAGTGAGCGGGTGATGGGAGGGTATCTATTATCTACCCACCCAAATTTCACCCACCTACTTGCCCCGCCTTGTTACAGTTAGGGCTGTAATCAAGCCGAGCTGAATCGGTCTTTGACTTGCCGAGCTCGGCTCAACTCAAAATACTTGAGCTCGAATTTTTTTTTTTTATTCTTTATTCAAGCTCAACTCGATAAGCCAAACTCTCAACTCGAACTTGAGCTCGAGCTTGTCCCACAAACGAGTTCGAGCCGAGCTCGAGCTCGAGCTCAAATTGTTTACTTTTTTAATAAGATTTAATAATTAATAAATTAAATAAAAAAAATAAAAAATCTAATATTGAATTTATACAACTAACAAGTAAAATCTCTATTGAATTGTGTAAAATTTTAAAAAATTTATAAATAATTAATATCTAACTAGTTGATATTTATCCAAAATAACAATATATATATTATATACCTACATATATTATTAATACACACATTTAATATATGATAGCATATATCTATTCCATATATGGTTCCCACATATATACCAGTATATAAAATTATAAAATTTTATTGACTAATTATTATACAAATTATGAAATATACCTATGAAGTATATTCATTTTATAGACATATGTAATTAGATTACATATTATATATTTAATTATAAAAGTAGTATGCTTATATTATTAGCTAATACATATATATATCTATATGTTTATATATATAGGTGTATGTATATATTTATCAATATATAAATGAGTTTTAATCAAGTCGAGCTAACAAGTCAGACTCAAGCATAATTGAGCGGGCCTTAACGAGCCTTAGTTGAGTCGAGTCGAGTTTTGTCGGGTATGAGTCATTTACAAATCGAGCAGGTATCTGCTTTTACAAACGAGCTTTTTTTTTTCACGAGTCGAGTTCAATTCGAATTTAACCGAGTAAGTATCAAGCAGGCTATCAAACAGACTGGTTCATTTACAGCTCTATTGTTACTACATAAGTTGAAATAACCTAATTTTTCTTTCACACCCCCTCATTTCTTCTAACTCCACCCCTTCATTTTTCAACCCTTCCCCTTCTTCAATTCTTCTTCTCTTTCTCTTCCTCATTTTCTTCTATTTGTTGTCCAAAAACTGGGTGGCTCCTTTTATTTTCTAGGAAGTTTAATTTTTAGATTCTTTTCTTTTCATAAACATTTTCTAAAAAATATTATTTTCAATTTTGAATTTTTTAAAAACTTATTTAAGATCCTTCGATTATGTAATATCTCCTTCCAGTAAGCGAAGAATGTCACGTATTTTTATAAATAATGCCACACAAGAGACCTCGTATTTAAATTAACTAAAAAGTCGAAAATTAAATCAAACTGTTTCATCTAAGCCTAGCGTGCTTGCCCGTGATCATCTTCCTCACCTGGGTGGTTAAAAACATAAAACAAATTAAAATGAATCGAAGACTTGGTAAGAAACTCATTATAACATAAACATATTTAACATAAAATTTTTTTTTTATATAAAATAATACATGCTGAAAATTAAAATCATGTATGTTCATAAATATGTTGATGACATGCATGACTCGGAAATATTTCTAGTATATTGACTGATCTGAATTATCTAAATTATTTGACTTATCTAAGTTAATTGACTTGTCTGACTGGCCAATACACTTAACCATATGTGTAAGGTTATACACCGGTCCTACATCATGTGGCTGTAAGGGAAACCGTTGTTTCGATCTAATAAAATACTATGGTGAACCACGCTTGAGTCTATAGCTTGCCCGTCCACCCTGACTGCATTGGTGCCATGCAGCTGAATGGCCATGTGATATATTTGATTTTTATCTTATACTTAATCTTATGAAAGTTTACGTACCTTATGCAATGTAAGATGCATGAGATTCATAATACATACATAACTAAATATAGGAAATGAACCATGATCAAGAATTATAATGAATAACGTGCTTGCAGATATCATAATATGCATGGTACATAAATATTGGCTTCCAAATAACTGACTTTAATAATAATAACAATAATAATATAATTAGCTAACGTATATTAATCATAATTTATGATCAATTACTAATTATAACTTGGTAGATGATTTTTCTGAAAATCTATTAAAGCAACCAGCGGGATTTCGTTTAATAAATAGACTTAATAAAATCTAAAGTGTTCAAACTAATTTTAAACTTTTATTATTATTTATTACTGAATAGACTTAATAAGGCCAACAATGAAATCAATCCAACTTAAAAGGTAAGTCCAATACAAGATCCAAGATTCCAAACTAAGTCCATAATATACATTTGGTAATGAGTTGCAGATAAGGGCAAAAGTGTAAAACATACTAAATCTCTAGATTCTGAACATGAAGACAAAGCTGAAAGTTTCTTTCATTGGAAAGGGAAAAAGGCTACTTGTCTTCTAGTGCGTAGGTTTCTGTGTATTGTGTTACATGATGTTAAAACAAATTAAAAATAAAAATTATTTAAGTTTTGTTTGGATTTAAAAAATATCTTAATTTATTTCGTATAATTATTATAATTATTTTAAATTTTTATGTAAAATATAATAAATAATTTAATTTTTTTAAATTTTAAAATAAAAATAATATTAAAAAATAATATTTTATTCAACTTTTAACTTTCTTCTCATTTCACTATTTAAACCTCTCCTTAGAGAACGACAGAGAAAAAATAACTGAGAGAAAAGAGAAGAGAGCAACTTGAGGCCAGTCGGGTGATTTGCTTCAATTTATACCAGCAAATCACAAGCTGCCATATAGGAAATGCAGCAAATTACAACATAGACTCATACACATGCAATTATGTTTATTTTACAGTTCTGCTCTTCCCCTATTGATCGGTACAAAACTGCAAGTACACAATATAGTAATTTTATAGTAAAGTAATGAAAAGAGTATCGTCCTCAGATATTGGTAACTTACTTTTGACAAATATTGAAATTATACTAATCTTGATTTTATTTAGAAAAGCCACTTGGATTTTTGTAATTACAATTTAAAATAAAATTAATTCAAAGAAAATACTCAAAGGAAAATAAAACTGTTTGTTTGAATATCAAATTAATGGGAAAGAAAACTTCTAAGAAATCAATTTCACCTAATTCCTCAATATGCTTTATTTATCTAACTAATTGAATTTAATTCTCTCTGTTTGTTAGCAAATCTCCACAAACATCCAAAAGCCTCTTTCAATAGTCAATTGAAAATTATTCTTGTTCATCATTTTACACAAGAGTATACAAATTAATAAAGCAAGAAAGTAATAAGACCAATAATTTTAATACTACATAGATTCATACAAGTCTTTCAATCTCCATATTTACTTATGTCGAAATATCCATGATTTATCTATAATTCTCTCTTTCGATAACAAGTTACATGATTAAAATCATCTAATTAATGGACACTTAATTAGAAGCAATAAGTTTAGAATAAATCAGATAAATATAGAAGAAAATTACTTCAAATTAACATAGAAAAGTAAGCATAGTTTGAAACTAAATTACATCATTTTTCTAAAATAAAAAAAATATAATTCATACTAAAAATTAAATTTAATATAAACAAATTTACTATAATTTTTTTAAAAAAAAAATAGAAGAAATAAAAACTGAAAATACTTCTCACAATCTGCAGTGTCCCCCGCAAGCCGCAGCGTCTGAAACGAATAATAATCACTCCTCCTGCTACGTCCAAACGTGCCGAAAGCCTAAAACGCCTGCTGTGTCACACCGCTTCTACGTTTTCGGAAATAATAAATTAAAAACTCGTCCCCCTCCCGTGCGCGTAGTAGCCAGAACCCAACTTGAATTTTTTTTAAATCCCGTCCAATTCGTTTCGTGCTAGCCATAGATAAAAGCAAGTCTTCGACCAAGTCAAATACTTGCTGTATATCCATTCAAAAATCTCATGCATGCCAGCTCATAAAATTAAAAGAAAGTCCCCATATTGCTCCAACGTCTAATGCTCCTTCTATTTTACGTAGCTTTATTTTTCTCAATCTGCTGGTGCGTGCTATTCCTCTACGTAAAACTCTTTTTGCGTTTTATTTTTTAAAATATCAAACTCTTCATTTAAATTAGAATGAGTCTCTAGACGATAGGTTTGTAAAATTTAGATCTTCATTTTCTTCAAATCTAAAATAAATTTAAATGATGATAATGAAGCCTAAAATCAACAAAAAAATAAATAAAATTAAACTAAAGTTTAAAATTAAGAGGTGATAAAATATAAGAAATTATGTAAATTATCACCTATCCTCTGTCGCTCTCTTCCTCTCCATCTCTCTCCCTCCCTCCCCCCACCCCGTGACCTACTCTCTCCCTTATCAATATATTGTCTAAATTGATATTTTGGACACCTTCACTACTTGTCTTATACATATACTGGTTTTTGGCAAATAGAATAATTCTTACACAGACCTTTAACTTTTGGCATTAGTCTAATATATAGATCAGCATGCTCATGGTACAGAAAGTTTTATGTTATGAATGAAAGTATGTTTTCAGGGTTGGCCAACTATGCAAGGACAAGTGATGGACAATAGGGTACGCCAAGGATGGAGAAGGAAATACGCCTCAGAGAAGGCCTTCTGCTACTACCTGCAACAATGAATATGGGCTTAGTAGGCCTTCGAATCAGAGAAGAAGGGCTTTGAATCAGAGAGAAAAAGGCTTCGAGGGAGAAGATGGCCTTTGAATCGGAGAGATGCTGAGACGAAAATGGCTTCAAGGGAGAACAAAGGCTTCAGGAGAGAAGATAAAAATCACTTCAGGGGAGAAGAAAGGGCCCCCAGGTGCCACCCTGAGAGGGGGGGGGAGGAGGGAGAGAAGAGGAAAGAGAGAGGGGAGAAGGGAAAAGGGAGAGGAGGAGAGAGAGAGGTCTCATATCTAGCAATTGTAGAAGAAAGAACGAAAGGAGAGAAAGAGAGAGCCTTATCGAGAGAAAAGAGACCTTGCGACAGACTGGTGGCTAGTCTGAGATCAACAACAGCGACAATGAGATGACGGAAGATGGTAGATCTATGCTAGCCTAAGCTGCAGTAGGGACCTATAGGTGGTTTGGTTGTGAGGGAAATTTTGGTTTGTAGTGGGTGTGTGTTCTGATTGATCGATGTTGGGGGCTAGTTGGTAGCTTGTCTACATTGTGGCTAAGAATAAATATTCTATGGAGAATTTGCAAAAAAACTAAGGGTATATAGAGTGTTGAACGTGTTCCACTTGAAATCAACTAGGGCTGTAAATGAACTAGTCTACTCGATAGCCCGCTCGGTACTCGCTCAGTTAAACTCGAATCGAACTCGACTCGTGAAAAAAAAACTCGTTCATTAAAGCAGATACCCGCTCGAATTGTAAATGACACATACCCGACAAAACTCGACTCGACTCAACTAAGGCTCGTTAAGGCTCGCTCGTTTATGCTCAAGTCGACTCGTTAGCCCGACTCAATTAAAACTCATTCATATATTGATAAATATATACATACACATATGTATATATACACACACATATATATGTAGTAACTAATAATATAAGGATACCACTTTTATAATTAAATATATAATATGTAATCTAATTACTTATGTCTATATAGTGAATATATACTTCATAGGTATATTTTATAATTTGTATAATAATTAGTAAATAAAATTTAATAATTTTATATACTAGTATATGAGAACCATATATGAAATAGATATATGATATCATATTAAGTGTATGTATTAATAATATATGTAGGCATATAATATATTGTTATTTTGGATAAATATCAACTAGTTAGATATTAATTATTTATAAATTCTTTAAAATTTTATAATTCAATAGAGATTCTACTTGTTAGTTGAATAAATTTAATATTAGATTTTTATTTATTTATTTATTTTATTTATTAATTATTAAATCTTATTAAAAAAAATACACAATTCGAGCTCAAGCTCGAGCTCGAGTTGAGCATTTAGCTTATCGAGCCGAGCTTGAACGAAGAATAAAAAAAAATCTCGAGCTCGGGCTCGAGTATATTGAGTCGGGCCGAGCTCGGCAAGCCAAAGATCGGCTCGGCTCAATTCGTTTACAGCCCTAAAATCAACCATTGACTGTGATTCGAAATAGTTGCGTACTTTAAATTTGCCGCAGGATAGGAATTTGAAGATGGAGAACTGTTCAGCGTATTTATTTGGTGTGAGAGTTTCATGGAGAGTTAAAATTTGGTTGTAAATTCCAAGAGAAGCTCGATCAATGGATTTAAATTCAAACTTAATAAAATCTAAATTGATAATTTAGAATGAAGAAAATTTTAACTAAAGATTTGATTGTATTTATCCATAAATAATAATATTATTATTCAAAAAAAATGTCTAATAATAATTAAACTAAAGTTAAATTATTTATTGTCCTAATTTTATTTATTATTATTTTCTGATCCGTATGTTACAATTTATTAGGGGTGTCTATGTCGAATCTTTTATTAATGGGGTACATCTAAATTTTTGGTAGTTTGGGGGATAATTTGCCAAAATTGATAGTTTGAGAGGCTGATGAGTGCAAATTGTATGGTAGTTTAAAGGAGTTTTGTGCATTTATCCCTTCTTAAATATTGTTATGGTGCACGCTGCTATATTCATGATATAGGAAAATACTTTAGCCATACTATGAAAACTTGGGATGAGTAAAAGGATGAAATTAGGAAAGATCGAAATAAAAGAAAATTGTTGCAAAAATGCATGGTACTTGATTTTAAAATATCGTGGTCGATGGATGATGAGAAATGGCACCAACGTTAAAAGATGGAGGTAACCTTCAATGTGTGATTCATGCAGATTGACACACCTGAATGCATATCTTATATATATGCGAAGCAAATCCACTTTGTACTATAACTGTAATGGACTCGAGACCTTGTGATCAATAACCCTAAAACAACACATAAATGTGTGATGACTACTTCGTGGCTAAAATGGAAAGTGATGCTTATTTTTATATTATTTTGTAAAATAGAATATTTATGATGTTAATTATTGTATAATTCATCTATTTATTAGTATTAGACTCATTTTTATTCTTTTAATGTTATAACCATCCACTTACAGTCAAGGATGATCCAATAAGGCCAAGAAAACTAGAATCGAAGTTCTTACCTAGGAGATGTTTTATAATAAGCACTAATAACAAAGATGCTTAAGTTTTATGGCCTGTTACAATTTGGTGGTAATTTGTTTGTTTCTTATTTAAGTTTGAATAAGTTTTTGGTTTACAATATATTAAATATTTACATTATTAAATGAATGATGTGTAGCATTCTAGTCCTAACTAGGGCTGCTACCCACCCTATGTGGGCGGGCAGCTGGCCCTTCCGACCCCCCACTTGCCTAGGTGAGATTCTCTTCTTGTCCCCACTGCCCGGCCCCGCCATATGCAGGCCGGTGGCTCCACTCAACAGGATGGACGGGCGGATTGGCCCATGGCCGTTTGGCCACCCATGGGCCTCAATGAGCCATTGGAGATGGCGAAGGTGAGACAAAAAAGAGAGTGAGATAGAGAGCTTGAAAGAAGAGAGTGACAATAACAATGTTGAGGCGAAAGAAGGAAAAGAGAGAGTGAGACAAAGACGGAGAAGAGAGTGAGACAGAGTTGGAGAGGAGAGACGAAGACCAAGAGTCGAGAGAAACGGAGCTAAGAGGCTTTCGAGGGAAAAAAGGGAGGGGGCATTCTGGAACATAAAAAAGATTCCAAAACAGCATCGTTTTGTTTAATTCTTTTTAAACAAGTAATATAATATGTATTTATATATTATACATATAAGCAGTCAGGCGGGGGCAGTGCCCCATCCAGCACCCGTCCCCATTTTTTTCTTAAGGATTGACCCCCACCTAGTCACCAGCCTCAGGTGATATGACTACCTACCCCAAGTGGGACTTGGGTGGGCTGAGTATGGGTACCCGAATCCTAATCCTAACAATAAAAGGAGTATCACATAGTCTCTAAAAAAATCTAGTAAAAAAAACTCTAATAGTTACCACAAATAAGTAGGGTAAAGGGAGGAGATTCGACTCTTCCCTTCCTCCCCTCCCCCTTGCCCTTTCTCGTTCGTCTTTCTCCTCCCTTTTCCTTTTTTCATTTCTTTTGTCCTCATTTTTCTTCCTTAGATGCTAGAAGTTAGATGTATCAGATTTTTTCCTTTATCATTGTGCATGCACCCCAACTGCCATGTTTCCTATTCTCCATTATGACCTTCCTAGAATCCCTTCTATGCATGATCTTCAGAGTATCTTCAAGATAGCATTCATGCTATCTTGTCCAAGAATGTGGGAGTGAATATTTTAGTTCAACACTGCAAACCCTAGACATCCTTCCTACTATGGAAACGTACATAAGAGCATCTGCACCGGGCTCGCTAAAACTCCTAAAAAGCCAAATTATGAACTTCGTGGTCTTTAAACCCGTTGCATTGGACTTGGTAAACTAGAAGAGTTCAAGCTTTCAGCTACAGTAAATCCATCCTTTCTCCATACATAGCAAGGTACTATTCATCGTCAAATCATTATTTTATTCTAGAATTACATCTCCTCAACTGAAACATTCTATTTCCCTTGTGAATCCGTTCCCCCAAAAACCTTCACTTTCTCTCCCTTTCTCTCTCATCGAACACCCCCTTCATTTTTTTCTCCCCGTTTCTCTCTTCCCTTTTCTTTATCATCAGTTGTCTCTTTGGCCCGACACTCCCTCTCTCCCATTCTCTCCATTTTTTCAAGTTCTCTTGCTGTTTTCATTACCCCAGGGCTGTCGAAGTTGGGAATCTGGTACTAGGAGAATGAGCCATCAATTTGCAAGAGAAAATCAATTTTAATCAACAGTTCAGGCCTCTATTAGGGTTCTATTGTGCTTCACAGATGGTAATCAACTCCCCTTCTCCTATTTTTTTCGATTTGTAATTTTCTTGTTTAGTTTTGGTTTTGGCTTGATTTGGTTTGCATCATGTTTGGTTGTGATGGGGTCTTAAATAATGCTTGATATCGCCTTTTTCTACTTTTCCAAAAGATGGCCTGCAACCTTTGGTTTGGTGATTAGGCGTGCAAGGAGAGTGGGACTATTGATGTCCCCATAAAGATAACCAAAACTCATAGTGGGATTAGAATGTATTAGAATGTAGTTTTTTCCTGATTAGGCGTTCCATGCATGTTTCCTTTTTCTTTGCAGAGATATTTTTTTTTTTTTGTTGTTATTCATATATGTGTTTGAGTTTCAGATGAATGCTCCAATGAGTAGTAGATTCAAATCTAGATTCGGGCTGGCTTCAGTTTTGTTTCATTATTGATTCATCTCTATGTTCATGGTGTAGTAATCTTCTATTTTTTTTTTTTTCATTATAGTAAATTTTTATTTTTTTTCACTAGTAGATTAAGTAACTTGCATGCTTTGAAGTGAAAATTGTTTACGTGGCTTATTCAAAAGCGAGTTTTTTAATTGGTTTGGAGAGTACTCTTGTTACCTTGAGCAATTGAGAGACTACGCATCTTCATCAAGGAAGATCATAGTGATGAACAAGATGGACCTTGCAAATCGGTCTCAAATTAAGGTGGATATTTTGCTTCACTTCTCTGTTTTTTGCTCATGTTTTTCTAGGAGAATAATCACCAAGCTTGAAGTAATTGGCCAGTTAAATCACAAATTAAATATAGAATATCTGAACTTCATCTAAAAGATTTTTTTTTTCTTTTAGCTAGTATATACTATATAGAGAGGATGAAATTCAACCATATGCGAGAGAGTTAGATGCCATCAAGACTACTTTCAAAAGCAAGGAGAAGATGACAGAAGATATGAAGAAACGGCTTGGGTATCTACAGAACTCTGTAGCGAAGCACATAAGCAGAAGAGTTTTTGGACTCTGGTTTCTTCTGCAACTACAATTTTTGCTGCAGCATTTGTTGCTTATGTTGCTAGAAGACGCTAAGCGGTTAAATTTTGATCTTTTATTATTGAGAAAAGTTGATTTTGCTTCTAAGATCAACTAATCAAGTTCCAGTTGAAGAAAAAAACCAATGCCATTTTGGTACTTAGGATTTTAGATAATAATCTCTTTTAAAGCTGTTGAAATACTATCTCAACAAATATATTTTGACTATATTTTTAGTGATACGAAACAATCTCTTATATGTTAGCATCTGTTCTTCCTATTGTTTTTTCCCTTTTGAGGCTAGTTTACTAATTATTCTTCACAGCTCAGGTGCCAGACTGTTAATCCATGTTTCAATGTTTTAAGTGTTTAGATATCCTTCTTGATGCCTTGTCTAGATTAGTCTGTAATATAATTTACAATATCTCAGTATAATGCTCCTACAATAGGTGGTTATCAATGGAAGTAAAGAGATTGTTGGCTAAGGCATATGTTGACATTGTTTTACTACACAATCAGCTAGGATTGTTGTGACAAAACTTCAATTTGGGAGAAAAAAACCTTCAATTTTGTCTTGTGTTGATGTGTATTGTATAAAAAAAATGTCAAATATTATTAAAATATATAATATTATTTTATTATTTTAACTTTAAGATGGCTAGTCCAATATAGACTTATCTAGTCAAAAGTTGATACTATATTCAAAAGTTGAGATTTTAGCCAAATTTTGGAATTGGCAATGGCCATTGCCAATGCTCTAATAGACTACTCGAAGTAGACCATCCACTAGATTTCTTCAACAATCATCTCCATAAGATTTTTTTTCATGGTTCTTCTAGCTAAAAAAATTGTGGAACAAGACCAATTTGTTACCTTCATTTTTCTGATTTTCTTTCCCTCGATGTTGTAACAATTGCTATGAAGTATTTATTAAAGAGCCCACTCCACACCTATTGTATCTTTTTTCTTAGTATTCATAATATCATGCTTAGCAAAAGAATAAGGAGTCAATCCTACAAGTAATTATTAGGTAGTCTCAGAGCACATGGATATATGTTACTCCCATCCCCTCGTAGCATTGCATTGGATTGATCATTCCAATTTTCAAAATTTGAAGAATATGTAACTTTTTAACTTTTAACTAATTACTTAACACTTAAAATCTACGTTGGATTAGCCATCACATTCTCTATAATAATAAAATATTATTTTTTTATTATTTATATTTCTTTAATGAAACGTAATAATAACAATGAATGCACAGAAAAAAAATTAAAAAACGAACATGAAACCATAAAAAAACAAGAAAAAAAAATCTCACTTTCAAACGCTGCAAACTCATATGGTTGGTGGATCTGCTTTAGCTTTGAAAATCCTAGCCGATGATCCTCGCTCAGAAGCAAGCTTCTGAATCACTCGTAACTTGTCCATCCATGGCTTCGACACTAACATTTACACGCACTCAATCAATATCAACCACTCAGTTTTAAGCCAGCTAAGAATAAAAACCTCAAGTCTTGCAGAAATTAAGAGAAATCGAAGCAGTAAAAAATTCTGACCTTCGAAATACGTACTGGGAGCAACCAAATCAAACCTAAAAGGAAAAAAATCTAAAATCTAAAGGAAAAGAAAGAAACAAAGAGGGGTTGATAGTACCTGAGGGTGTCAAGGACAATGATGGAGACGCGATCAATAACCGGCTTGGTCCAACAACGGGTAGAGTTAGGAGAAAGAGGAAAGAATAAGAAAGCGGGAGAGAAATAGGGAAGAAGAAGAGCCACAGGAAGCAAAATATAATAAAAAAATACATTTAGACTTGCTACAAAATAGAACTACTATAGCTCATATTTTATATGAAATCAGTTTGACTAATTCAATGTTGGCCAAATGAGGATGATATTAACCAAATTTGAAGATGAAAAGGCATTTGGCTAAGCCAATGCCTCTAGAATACTATAATTATTAAAAGTTAGTTTTTATAAGCAATTAAATTTTTTTTTTATAGGTAATCAAATATATTAAATTCATAAAAATAGACAACGCCCAGGTACAGAGGAAGTATATATGAAAAAACGCCTAGCTAGAGGTTACAAGAGAAAGAAGAAGATCATGGACACTAAGTCCGTTACAAACTATAGCACCCGCCCATAGGAACAATGACTTAAAAAAGAAAACTTTAACCTCATCCATTATTCTCTCTTGATGTCCATGATCTATTGAGGGGTGCCATTTGAAAAGACCAGAAGGTTGGCAATCGATGCCTCCTTCACTCTAGCTAGCGCAAATATGGCAAGGAAGGTATCTCGTAGACAATGGTTACCACACCATATATCAAACCAAAAAGGGATATGCAAACCATCACCTACAACAAAATGTTCATGTCCTCATAAGGTCCCCCAAAGGCTCCTAATGTTTTTCCACAAACCCATTCCATAAGTGCCCCGTATCTCATTCGAGCACCATCCTCCCCAAGCTTCCCCAAACTGAGAATCTATAATAGACTTTCCTAAGACCTCCCTTTCATTTTGGTACCTCCACAACCACTTACCCAAAAGAGCTTGACTGAATTTCATTAAGTGGCGAATCTCCAACCCTCCCCCAGAAATTAGGGTACAAACTATTGACCAATTAACAAGGTGGAATTTGAACTCTTCCCCCAATCCACTCCATAAGAAATTCCTTTGTAGCTTCTCAATGTGGTTAGCCACCTTTGTGAGAAGCGGAAACAAAGACAAAAAATAGGTGGGTAAGTTTGAAAGAGTGATTTTAATCAAAGTCAACCTACCACCTTTTGACTAGTATAGCCTCCTCCAAGCAGCCAATCTATGCTCCACCCTTTCAACCACATCATTTCAAATCTTTTCAGATTTAAAAGAGGCACCCAATGGTAAGCCAAGATACTTCATAAGAAACGAAGATATCTTGCATCCCAAGGTAGTAGCTAAAATCTCCACATCAGGAACAACCCTGACTGGCACTATTTCTGACTTTGCGAGGTTAATGTTTAAACCAAACACAACAACAAAACAAATGAGTAACACTCTCAAAGCTGACTTGTCTAAGGTGTGCACCACAAAAGATAAGCGTGTCATCAGTAAATAACAAGTGAGAAATGTTCAGATCGCCATTCCCCACCGAAAAACCATGGAGTAAATCACCGTCCACCAAACCCTCAATCATCTTGCTGAGAGCTTCTATGACAAATAAGAAAAGAAGAGAAGAAATCAGATCTCCCTGTCTCAGGCCATGATGAGTGTACGAAAGTGCACTCTAAATATCCTATTACTGGACTAAAATGCCAAAATATTAATAGAAATCATTGAAATTAATGTGTATTCTTGAATTGAATTTCAATTTACTTTGAGATACTCTTAAGCAGATTTTTATGTTTAATTTCAGAGTCTATAAAAGAGCAAGTCCAAACCCATTCAAATTTAAAGAACTTTCAAGTGGGCAAGACGTTGGAACAACTTAAGAACTTTCAACGAGTGTAGGACTATTCAAATAAGGATAATGATGGGATTTGAGAGTAATTCGAATCAGATTCCAAAATGTGCTAGGAGACAGAATGGACACACTTTATTATTTAATCATAACGTTTTGTTCAGATATCGGATTGATGCGATTCTTGATGTGTTGGAAAGCTATCTCAAAGAGTTACAAAGTTGTCTCTAATAAGGATTTCTAAATTCAACCCCTGAAGCACATACATGACTGCCAAGTTGAGTCCTAAAATTTAGGCGATTTTATGTGCGGGAATATGAAGACATTAGGATTTCTTTCCTATCCTATTTAAGCACATCATTAACACGAAATTGGGGAGTCCAGAAGAAGGGGGGACGGCTCAGTTTGAAGGAGGAAGATCTAAAAATAATTTCCACGGCCACTGTTTGCTTTATTTTTCTCTTGAGAGTTTTGTTGTCCATTATATTTATGGGTAACTAAATTCTTAAGTAAGGCTAGGGATGAACTTGCACATTAGATGATATTTTTAATTTATTCTTGATTTATGTATTTGATTTTTAATTACTAAAACTCTTTTGTTTTATCATTCTCAATTCATCGTTAATGTTTTTTTCTCCAAATAATTATAGAATTTATTCTGTATATGGATTCGGTTATGCTTTTTCTATTGAATGGATTGACTCTTTGATTATGTTTGGATCAATTATTTTTCTATATTGATTTAATTCTTTGCTGCAATATCACTTTCTAGATATATTGTCGTTGTTGGATTTTCTCAATAGTAATAATAATTTACGTATTTTAAAAGTGGTGAATGATTTTTCAAAGGGTTACATTTGGCTTGATCTTGGTTTATAAATATATACCTTTCGATTGGGAATATTAGGAATTGAGTTCTCAATTGAGTTATTCAATGAATTAAGAATAATTAAAATACCATATTTGTGCAAGGGATTCCCGACGCTTTACTGTTTGTCAAACTTGAATACTTTTTCCATTAGTCACTTTGTTTCACTTTAATTTGTATTTAAAATTAATCTTTATTTTCCCATTAATAATTTTATCTCTTTCTTTAGTTTCTTTGTTCTTTCTACAATTTTTTTAATTTGTCTCCTTGTGGAATCGACACCACAAAGCTGTGCTACAACTATCGCATTATTCTTTGGACGTAATCAAATTTTGGCGCCGTTACCAAGAAAACGGTAGAAGAATTGCTAGATAGGTTTTCATTTCAGCAGTTTGTAAAGGCAGTAACTCCGTTCCCTCTTTTAGCTTTTTGCATTATTATTAGTTTTTTCTTTCCTTTCATAGTATTTTGTTATCTTGCATGCACAAATATAGAGACACATTGGGTATATTTGCTTGTAGGCCTGTGGAAAAGTCAGAATCAAGCGTTTTAAATCCTTTATTTGACAACCCATCTAGTCCTGAAGAAATGAGTGAACACGAAGATCAACCCATTAGAACTCTTCATGATTACCTCCACCCTACACGCACAGCCACACCATCATGCATCATGTTTCCAGCTAATACTCGCCAACTAGATTTTAAAACAGAGATGATACAGTTACTCCCTACTTTTTATGGCTTGGAAAATGAAAATCCATATATGCATATTAGTGAGTTTGAGGAAGTAGTTGCGACTTTTCATAGTCAAAATGCAATTGATGATGTTGTGAGACTTAAGTTCTTCCCTTTCTTTTTGAAGGATAGAGCTAAGAGTTGGCTATACTCACTGAGACCCCGATCTATTGGTCATGGAGTGAGATGACTCAGGTCTTCTTTAATAAATACTTTCTCCAACATAAGACCAATGCTTTAAAAAGGCAAATCTCCACCTTTGCATAAAAGGACAGTGAGACTTTGTATCAGTATTGGGAGAGATTTAAGGAGTTATTGTGTATGTGTCCTCACCATGGATATGAGAATTGATGCTTAGTGAGCTATTTTTATGAGGGACTTACACCTAGAGAGCGCCAATTTGTGGAGATGATGTGTAATGGTGAGTTCTTACATAAAGATCCTGATGAGGCCATAGAATACCTTAATGAGCTTGCTGAAAAAGCTCACACTTGGACTGGACCTAGTGCTATTGAAAGCACAAATAGGTCACGATCTGCAGGAAACCCAAATAGTGATAGAATTTACCATCTCAGGGAAGATGATAGCCTAAAGGCTAAGGTTGAGATACTCACTAGGGAACTAGATGTGTTAAAGACTAAGGACTTAAAGCCAACACACGTGGCTAATCATGCAGAGTCTTTTGGACCATGTTTTGTGTGTGGCGCGATAAATCACCTCGCCCAAGAGTGTCTCACATTTACTAGATGAGAGGAATGTATGAGGAATAATATAATGCCTTAGGTATGTACAAGAAGCCTTTTACACTTTATTCTGATACCTGTAATCAGGGGTGGCGCAATCACCTCAATTTAAGCTGGAAGTCTGAAAACCAGCCACCTGCACAACCCCCTAGATCATACCCTGCACCATATCATGCACCTTCATCGTCTAGGAATCCTTTAGAAGACACATTGCATGCTTTTATTGAGGCACAGGGTAAGACTAACCAAAAGTTTGAATCTTTAATTACGCAGATTGTTGAAGAAAATAAGGAGATAAAGAGCCAAGTGTCCAAATTGATGAGCTCCTTGAGTGTCAATGAGTGAGGTAAGTTCCCTTCTCAGGCTCAGTCCGCACCCCGTGGTCAACACATGGCACAAGAGAATTTGAAGGATGTGAATGCCATTGTGACAAGAAGTGGTAAGTCATTACACATCCTAACAACGAATAAATCAGAGGATGTAGAACAGGATCAAGATAGTAGTGATGCCGAGCTGACCAAGGAACCTGAGGTGAGAAAAAGTCCTGTTAAGGTACCATTCCATCAAGTTTTAAAATCAAGCAAGCGAACTTTGGATCCTAACAATGAAATCCTAGAGAATCTAAGGCACTTAAAAATCAATCTTCATCTATTGCATGTGATTAAACAAGTTCCTACTTATGCAAAAATTCTCAAGGATTTGTATACAGTTAAGAGAAAGCACCATGTGAAGAAGACAACGTTCCTGACAGAGCAAGTTAGTGCTCTAATTGAGTTGCGGATTCCTCCCAAGTACAAGGATCCTGGTTGTCCAACCATTGCATACAGCATTGGAAATCATGAGTTTGGGCAAGCTTTGCTAGATTTAGGAGCTAGTGTGAATCTAATGCCATATTCTATTTATTTGCAGTTGGGGTTGGGAGAAATCAAACCAACCACTGTGGTATTGCAATTGGCTGACCGTTCAGTCAAAGTACCCCAGGGTGTGGTAGAGGATGTTCTAATTCAAATTGACCAATTTTATTATCCTGTTGATTTCCTAATCCTTGACACTAGCTCTGCTGTTGATACCACTTCAAAAATTCCATTGATTTTAGGTAGTCTTTCCTTGCCACTGCTAATGCTCTTATTAATTGCTGGAATGGGCTCATGAAGCTATCTTTTGGAAACATGACTCTCGAGATGAACATCTTCTATATTGCAAAACAGCCAGAAGATGATGACGAGATCCACCAGACATATATGATTGACTCACTCGTGGATAGATGAGTTTCTATAACTCATGATTTTGATCCCATTGAGTATTTTCTTGTTAATTCTGAGTTTGATTCTATCAATAATCTATCTGATGTAGTTGATATTTGTGTTATTTTTTATAGAACTCAGGATTACGGCACTCGGGCATGGCAACTGAAGTTTGAGGAGTTGCCTAAGAAATGTGAAAAATAAATTCCTTCAAGTGTGGAAGCACCCAAATTTGAATTGAAGCCTCTACCCAAGGGTTTAAAGCATGCTTCCTTGGTCCAGGCGATACTTTTCCTATTATTATCTCATCTGAATTATCTCAGTCTCAAGATGAGAAATTAATTCGGACCCTAAGTGAGCATAAGTCAGCCTTAGGTTGGAGCATTACTGATATAAAGGGTGTTAGTCCCTTGGTCTGTTCTCATAAAATTAATTTAGAAGAAGGAACTGGCCCTCGTAAAGACCCCCAGCGTAGGCTTAATCCTACTTTGAAAGAAGTGATAAAAAATAAAGTGTTGAAACTATTAGATGCAGGAATGATAATCCTATTGCTGATAATAAATGGGTAAGTCCTACACAGGTTGTTCCTAAAAAGTCAGGTGTTACTGTGGTAAAGAATGACTTGGGAGAGTTAGTCCCTACAAAACTTGTGACTAGGTGGCGGATGTGCATTGATTATAGAAAATTGAATGCTGCCACCCGGAAAGATCATTTTGCTCTCCCTTTTATTGATCAAATTCTTGAGCGTGTGGCTGGTCATCCTTTTTATTGTTTCTTGGATGGTTATTCTGGTTATTATCAAATTGAAATTGCATTAGAAGACCAGGATAAAACCACTTGCACTTGTCCATTTGATACTTATGCTTTTCGTAGAATGTCATTTGGATTGTGTAATGTACCTGCTACTTTTCAACATTGCATGATGAGCATTTTTAGTGACATGGTTGAAAATTGCATGGAAGTTTTTATGGATAACTTGACTTTTTTTTATCTTCTTTTGATGCATGCTTATTGAATTTAGAAAGAGTGTTGACTTGTTGTGAGGAGAAGGAATTGGTTTTGAATTGGGAGAAATGCCACTTTATGGTACCTTCAAGTATTGTCTTAGGGCATATTATTTCTTTTAGGGGATAGAAGTTGATCAATCTAAGATTGAATTAATCTCTAAGTTGCCTACACCTAGGACAGTAAAGGATGTGAGATCCTTTCTTGGACATGCGGGCTTTTATAGGAGGTTCATATAGAATTTTTCTACCATATCTAGACCATTATGTGACCTCCTAGCTAAAGATGCCCCATTTGAGTGGACACAAACTTGTCAAGAAGCCTTTAAAACGCTAATTGGCAAGCTTACCTCAGCACCCATAACTCAGCCACCTAATTGGACTTTACCTTTTAAGATCATATGTGATGCTAGTGACTTTGCTATAGATGCTGTTCTTGGACAGCGAAGGGAGGTGAAGCCTTTTGTTATTTATTATGCTAGTAGAACTCTAAATGGTGCTTAGATGAATTATTCCACCACTGAAAAAGAGTTGCTAGCTGTAGTGTTTGCTTTGGATAAGTTTCGTGCTTACTTGATTGATTCTCCTATTATTATTTTCATAGATCATGCAGTCCTTAAGTACCTTCTTACAAATAATGATGCTAAGGCGCAACTGATATGGTAGATTTTACTTTTGCAGGAATTTGACATCACCATCAAAGACAAGAAAGGAGTGGAGAACGTAGTGGCTGACCATCTCTCAAGGCTCACATTTGAGGACACATCTGACCATCTGCCAATCAGGGATGATTTTCCCAATGAGTATTTACTTTCTATTACTTCTCTACCATGGTTTGCTCACATTGTGAATTATTTGGCTGCAGGTGAGATACCGGTGGATTGGAACGCTCAGAACAAGAGAAAGTTCATGAATGAGGTACGTAATTTCTATTGGGATGACCCTTTCCTTTTCAAATACTGCCCTAACCAAATTTTTAGGCGTTGCATCCCTGATGAAGAAATTACTAGCGTCTTGGAATTTTGTCACTCCCAAACTTGTGGGGGTCACTTTTCAATGAAGAAAACCACTGCAAAAATTCTACAGTGTGGATTTTATTGGCCGACCTTGTTTAAGGATGCAAATATCTATTGTCGCTCATGTGAAAACTGTCAAAAGTTAAGAGTTATGTCCCGTCGTAATATGATGCCCTTAAACCCAATTTTGGTGATTAAAATTTTTTATTGTTGGGGCATTGATTTTATGGGACCATTTCCTCCTTCTTTTGGATACCAGTATATTATTGTGGCAGTAGATTATGTGTCAAAATGGGTAGAGGCAGCAGCTTGCAGGAGTAATGATAATAGGACAGTAATTAAATTTCTCAAAGAGAATGTGTTATCTCGATTTGGTACACCACGTGCTATCATTAGTGATCGGGGTACACATTTTTGCAACCTTTCTTTTGAGGCTTTGATGAAAAAATATAGGGTGGTACATAAGATCTCTACTGCCTACCATCCCCAGAAAAGTGGACAGGTAGAACTTGCAAACGGGAAAATTAAGCAAATTTTAGAAAAAACGGTCAACTTGGATCGCAAAGATTGGTCTTTGAGACTAATTGATACGCTTTGGGCCTACCGTACAGCTTTCAAAACTCCCTTAGGCATGTCACCTTATAGGCTTGTTTTTGGAAAGCCTTGCCACTTACCTGTGGAGTTGGAGCATCGAGCTTATTGGGCCATCAAGCATTTCAATTTTGACATGGAAGAAGCAAGTAAGCTTAGAAAATTTCAGTTGACTGAGTTAGAGGAGTTGAGAAATGATGCTTATGAGAACTCTAGAATCTATAAGGCTAAAATAAAAGCTTTTTATGATAAAAATATTTTGAGAAAAACGTTTAAGCCTAATAATCGAGTGTTCTTATATGATTCTAGACTCCATAAGCACCCAGGAAAACTTAGGTCTAGGTGGATTGGCCCTTTTGTTGTGAATAATGTTTTTGCAAATGGGGCGGTAGAAATAGAGGATCATAAGGATGGTCGGATTTTTAAAGTAAATGGTCAATGCCTTATAATATTAATTGATAGACAAGTTCCGGAAGTGGAAGACATTCCACTTGTGGATCCGGTCTATCAACCTTGACCACACCACACAGGTATTTTTTTTATTTGTTTTGTTTTATTTTTGTTATCTCTTATTTTCTTTCTTTTCCTTTTTGTTTGCTGTTGTTTTCTTTGTTTTTGTTTGCAGGTTAGTTTCATTTTATCATTTCAGGTTACCATCTTTGGTGCTTAGCGAGCTACCCACGTCACTCATCAGGTGTATTCTACCATTTTTAGTTATTCCTCATTCAAATTTGATTCTTAAACATTGAGGACAATGGTTCATTTAAGTTGGGGCGTGGTGGTGCAAATTCAGTATTGGAAATGCTTATTGGAACTCCGTAGCATATTTTCATGTGTCAAATTTTTTTTTTTTTAATTTTGCATCACACGTCATCCTTTTCACATGTGTACTCATTCTCATTCATAGACATCTTCGTGAATTCATCAAACCCACCATAATCATTTTTTGTTAAGGCATTCACAAAATCTTTAATGCACTCATCCAAGCTTTATGATAAGATGGTGTTTTGACATATGTAGTTAGAGAACTCTTTTGCTTAAGTATTAATGTGAGTTTTGGATAGGATTGAGAGCCTATAAATGCAATAAATTGTGATAAGCGTTCATTGATATGTTGAATTGGACACTTCTTTTGAGAATATCATTACATGGTCTGTGATAAAATGGTGGATATACACGGGATATGACGAAGATCAACTTAGGATCAACGTTTGAGCCTTTGATCAACATTTGAGCCTTTCAAGCTAACCCTTTCCATTATAGATCCCTAGTAGCCAACTTTGAGCCAATAAATACATGTAACATTTTCTTTTCATATGCCCACATGCATGCCTCTCCACATTGGAGTATAGCTTATACACTAATTTTTCCTATCCTTGTTTCTTCCAAGTGTGTACTAGATGTGGAATTCTTCTTTTTGAAAGGAATAAAAAAAAAAGAGAGAAAAAAAGGAAGAACACGAGTTACAAGGTGTTCAGGTGAGTGAGTTACAAAGGCAAAAATACTAAGGCTGGGTAGAAATAGCAAAATACTAGGGTGACATGTAATTGATCACCAAATTATAAAAAGAAAATGATAAAAAAAAAAAGAAAAAAAAAGAAAAGGGAAAAGAAAAAGAGGCATTATTTGATGATTTGAAATGTTGAAGAGTACATCAAGTGAGAAATGTGGTCTACTGAGATATTTAATGAGATTCCCTTTTTATGTACTTGGAAGTTTTTGAATCATTTTTCATTTTTTTTTCATATAGCCACGTTACAACCTTTTATGTTTACCATTCTGATCCTAAGTAAGCTTTTAGAAAGAATGGTTGAATTCTCATTTGTTAGTGTTCCTATCATAAGATCAATACTTGCTTGTTGCTTGTTCATAATTACCTAAATCTATATATGATTGTGTGTACACCATTTGTCAACTCCATGGAGAGAGCCCTTACACGAAACACTATTATACCCGTGAGTTATGGAGTTGAACATTTTACTTGAGATGTTCTTGATGTTGCATGTGTCAAGGTTAGTGGTAAGATGGTTATAGCTTGAAAAACACACACTCTGTGAATTGCTATAAATGGATTGATCTTGATGGGTTATTGGATTCCTTAGTTTGTTTTTGATATGTGAATTTGAAAAATGTGAATTAGTGGCCTATTTTAGTGATTCTCATCTCTTTCATCTCTATAGCATAGAAATTGCTAGGGACTAGCAATAAGCAACTTGGGGGTGTGATGAGTGTACGAAAGTGCACTTTAAATACCCTATTACTAGACTAAAATGCTAAAATATTAATAGAAATCATTGAAATTAATGTGTATTCTTGAATTGAGTTTCTATTTACTTTGGGATACTCCTAAGCAGATTTTTATGTTTAATTTCAGAGTCTATAAAAGAGCAAGTCCAAACCCATTCAAATTCAAAGGACTTTCAAGTGGGCAATACGTTGGAACAACCTAAAAACTTTCAACGAGTGTAGGACTATTCAAATAAGGATAATGATGGGGTTTGAGAGTAATTTGAACTAGAGTCCAAAATGTGCTAGGAGACAGAATAGACACACTTTATTATTTTATCATAACTTTTCACTTAGATATCGAATTAATACGATTCTTGATGTGTTGGAAAGTTATCTCAAAGAGCTACAAAGTTGTCTCTAATAAAGATTTCCAAATTCGAACCCTTGAAGCACGTACGTGGCAGCCAAGTTGAGTCCTAAACTTTAGGCGATTTTGTGTGTAGGAATATGAAGACATTAGGGTTTCTTTTCTACCCTATTTAAACACATCATTAGCACGAAATTTGAGAGTCCAGAAGAAGGGGAGACGCTCAGTTTGAAGGAGGAAGATCTAAAATTAATTTCCACGGCCACCGTTTGCTTTATTTTTCTCTTGAGATTTTTGTTGTCCATTATATTTATGGGTAACTAAATTCTCAAGTAAAGCTAGGGATGAACTTGCACATTAGATGGTATTTTTAATTTATTCTTAATTTATGTATTTGATTTTCAATTACTAAAACTCTTTTGTTTTATCATTCTCAATTCATCGTTAATGTTTTCTTCTCCAAATAATTATAGAATTTATTCTGTTTATAGATTCAGTCATGCTTTTTCTATTGAATGGATTGACTCTTTGATTATGTTTGGATCAATTATTTTTCTATATTGATTTAATTCTTTGCTGCAATATCGCTTCCTAGATATATTGTCATCGTTGGATTTTCTCAATAGTGATAATAATTTACGTATTTTAAAAGTGGTGAATGATTTTTCAAAGGGTTACATTTGGTTTGATCTTGGTTTATAAATCTATACCTTCCGATTGGAAATATTAGGAATTGAGTTCCCAATTGAGTTATTCAATGAATTAAGAATAATTAAAATATCATATTTGTGCAAGGGGTTCCCGACGCTTTGCTGTTTGTCAAACTTGAGTATTTTTTCCATTAGTCACTTTGTTTCAATTTAATTTGCATTTAAAATTAATCTTTGTTTTCCCATTAATAATTTAATCTTTCTTTAGTTTCTTTATTCTTTCTTCAATTTTTTTAATTTGTCTCTCTGTGGAATCGACACCCCAAAACTATGCTACAACTACCGCATTATTCTTTAGACATAATCAGGCCACGAAGGGAGTTGAAAAAACCCATCGGTGAGCCATTTACCAAGATAGAGAAACAAAGCTAAAGAGATATAAAATTTTACCCATTTATGTCATTTCCCCCCAAAACCACATCTTCCAAGTAAGTAAAGAAGGAACTCCCAGTTGACATGATCATAAATTTTCTCCATGTCCAGCTTGCAAAATAGCTCGGTTTCTCTAGACTTCAATCGATCATCCAAGACTTCATTTCCAATAAATACCGAGTCAAGGATTTGTTTACCCTTGACAAACGCATTTTGCGACTTCAAGATTAGTTTTTCCACCACCGAGCTTAATCTATTTGCTAACACTTTAGATAGAATCTTATAGATCTCATTCACAAGACTAATGGGGCGATAGTCTCTCACATCCCTAGACCCCACCTTTTTAGCCCTAAAAATGTGGCATTAAGACTCTTTTCAAATCTAGCATCAAAATGAAATTCATGAAAGACTTGCATAATATCTTCCTTGACTACCCCCCAACAAACTTGAAAGAAACCCAAAGTAAACCCATCCAGATCGGGAGCTTTATCACTTGTCATACCTTTGATAACATTGCCCACTTCCTCTTCTGTAAAAGGCCTCTCTAACCACCCTACACTCTACTAATCTAATGTGGAAAAAGACAAACCATCCACTCTCGGTCTCCAATTATGCTCTTCAGATAAGAATTGTTGATAGTATTGTTCAATATGGTTTTTGATAACCAACTGATTTGAAGAAGATGCCCCATCTACCATCAATGTATCAATAGTATTGTTCCTCTTGTGAGAGTTAGTCATTCTAGGGAAGAATTCCGTGCATTTGTCCCCCTCCTTAAGCCAGAGTACCCTTGATTTCTATCTCCATGAAATCTCCTCCATCAAAGTAACCGTTTCAAGATCAGCAACTACCTGACTCTTGCAAATTTTATCAAGTTCAAAAAGGGTTCTGGCCTCCTCCTCACCTTCTAGACCTTGTAGTTCATAAGAGAGTCTACTGAAACACATTGTCAAAAACTTGTTCATTCCATTACTTCAAGTCCTGTTTAAGCGCTTTCAACTTTTTTGACATAATGATAAATGGAATGTATGAAATGGAATTTAATGATAAATGGAATGTACGTAACTTCATAATTATGTGGCTATTGCATTCTCTGCAAGCAGATATTAGTCAAGGTATTATTTTTCCAAACTACGAAGGAGGCTTGGGAACAACTCAATACTTATTCAAAAACTGGTAATGTAACAGGTTTATGAAATGAAGCGTTGACTTCCAAAGAACAACCCCAAGGTCAGAATGGTCTGTAACAACTTATTTCCATAAGCTACATAGTTTGTGGCAGGAATTGAACCACTACCAGAATTTTCTGACAAAATGTGCAGCAGATGCCGTGAAACTTTGAAATTAATGGAAGAAAGGCACATCTTTGTGTTTCACGTTGGCTTGAATTCCGACGTCCAGATATTAGGGAATAAGCCTCTCCTATCTCTTTGATGCTCCATTTGTTAACGGTATCGATCTGCCCTGGTTATTGCATTTCAACATAATGAAAAGGGATATTTTAAGAGTGGTGATAAAGCAAACACACCATTTCTCACCATCAGTTTCCTGCATGCTATCAGTATCTGAATTGAAAAAAAAAAAAAATTAATATGATGCAGCATCTTACTTGTATACTACTATTTCAAGATGATGTCGCTTGGAGAAACAATTGTTAGAAACAGTAGAGCCTTGCTGCACAGACTTTTGCTCACTTTTGTGTACTTTTTTAGAGGTAGGGGCGTCCCAGTTAGCTTAATGCTAAACAATAGCCAGCTTTCACAAATCAACACTCCAGCAACTTCATTCAATATTGGTTGATTTGGAAAGCATCAACCTATACATTGGGGCCCCACGATATATAACATGTTGTTCCCAATCTGACCTAACTCCAAATGGGTTCTCCTCAAGCCACCCTTCTCTAGATTTGGTGTCTCCTTCGTCATGCATAACAGAAAGTTTACCCTTGCCATATTTCAGAAATTGTTCTCTCATTCGGACAGCAACTGCTTCTATGTCAGATTGAAGAAAAACCTATTAAAGACACAAAATGATGGTTAATAATCTGTCTAACGGTCAGGCTACAATTTACAAACTGGATCAGGGCATTTCCTGGTTGTCTGATTTTGAGCAAGCCGCAACATGATTAAAAAAAGCAAACAGTGTCACTTCACTTAGAAAAGCAAACAGATACCCAGTTTCACAATGGAAGAGTAGAAAACAAAATTAAAGATATTAGGACACGGAGAAACACCGTTACCTTTCCATCAGATGTAAGAAGATCTACTACTGCTTCGACTAATGTCCTCTGCAGCATTCGCCATCTATGCTCTGGTTTATTAAAATCAGGGTTTGGACACTACATGAAAAGAACAGAGGAAGTTTTTATTTAAACTATAACTACAGTTAAATTTATCAGAGGATGTCAAAGAAAGAATGAAATTAAAGAAAAAAGCAAGTGAATGCCATCGAATTTGTAACTCCATCATAATGGCCTATTTTGGGTTTCATTTTTGAGGGGGAGAGAGTCAAGTGAAATTAAGCACAACTTAAAGAAATACCCCCTTTTGGATCCGTATCAACTTCTAATAAGATTTACGATGAGAAATCTAAGAACGAAACCATACTTAACGCTGTTCGCAAGAAATAACAACAATAATTGTGTTAAAATATTCTTCTCATGTTTTAGGCATTGGCAGCTTGGGAAAAAGGATTCAGAGGGCGTTCAAGTTCCACCAAACACTGAGCTGAACTGTACAATAGAGGAAAAATACATCTGAACTGTTCTTATCCTATGTCCTAAGACATTAGGTTCAGGGCTCATATCCTGTCAAAAAGTATAATGAAGAGCTCTTTCCTTTCACTCTTTCCCTCCCTTCCAAGACCCTCTTGCTAAAAAGTATAATGAAAACCCCAAAAGGTCTACGCACCTGATAATTAGTTCAACTATTATGAGTCAAATTGATGCCAGGGAGGAAGAGGCCAACATTCCCAGTCAAAATAAATGGCAGTCACGGTCATGACTAAAAACAACTGTAGTGCAGGAGGCAAAGACAAAGGCTGTGGTCAAGATCTCATGCAGGTAACCAGCAGTAAGTAGAAGCCAAATGTTAGAGGCAGTGAAGTGGTGTTTTCGGCAGCATGGTGGGACTGTAGCCGAAGATGTGATGGTGGAGGTGTCAGCAATAGTAAAAGTACTAGTGAGAAAGAGGCAATAATTGTATTAGCAATGGTATAGTGCTGATAATTCTAGCAATAGGGAACTTAGAAGGCTAACTTGCTCTATTAATTATGATGTGAAGGAAGGAAGTGGTGGAAGGGATACATCGAAAGGAAGGGGCAATTTCTATTTACATGAAGCCTAAGATCATATCATGGAATGTGCGGGGGCTCAATGATCGCAATAAACGCCTTCGTATCAAATCATTATTGCGGATGTGGAAGAGTGATGTCGTGTACTTTCAAGAAACAAAGCTACAACTCATTGATAGAAGTATTGTGCGGTGCCTATGGGGATACTCGTATGTGGGTTGGTCTTACTAGGCCTCTGAGGGTGCCTCAGGCGGAGTGTTACTTATGTGGGATAAAAGATTGGTTAAGGCGATTGAGGTGTATTGGAGATTTCTCAGTAGCGGCTCTTTTCATAAATGTTGTTGATGGATGGGAATGGGCATTTGTAGGCACATGTGGTCCTAATGTGGACAGGGATAGAAGAAGGCTGTGGGAGGAGTTGGCGGGCCTATACTCTGTTTGGAATGTGCTGTGGTGTATGGGGATTATTTTAACATAACTCGCTTCCCTAGTAAGCGATCAGGGCATTATCGGAATTCTATGGCAATGGAGGAGTTTTCAGAGTTCATCTTTGACCTGGAACTTATGGATCTTCCACTGGTAGGGGGAGAGTATACTTGATCAAATGGTCGGGTTTGGTCCAAATTGGATAGATTCCTTATCTCTCCGTCATGAGAAGCCCACTTTTCGGAAGTCTGTCAGAAACGGCTAGCTCAAGTTAGCTTAGATCATATTCCTATTACTCTAGATTGTGGGGGTATGAACAAGGGTCGCCAGTCTTTTAAGTTTGAAAACATGTGGCTTTTAGCATATGGATTTGTAGAGATGGTGTGTGCCTGGTGGTCAGCATATCAGTATTTAGGCACTCCAAGTTTTATTCTTGCAAGTAAACTGAAGGCCTTGAAGCAAGACCTAAAGAAGTAAAACTTTGGAAGTTTTTGGCTACATTGACAATCAAAAGTCGACTCTGTTGGAGGAATTGCAAGAGATAGAGGGTAAGGAATTTTTGGGTGATATTTCGGAGGAGGTGTTATTGAGGAAGGCCACAATGATGGCAAATTTGGAGAGGGTTTTGTTGTCGAAGGAGATTTATTGGCGTAAAAAATCCAAGGCCCTTTGGCTAAAAGAAGGTAATAAGTGTACAAAGTATTTTCACAAAGTGGCTAATTCACATAAGCATAGCAACACTATCGAGTTGCTTTATTCAGGTACTCAGGTCCTATCTTCTCCTTCCGAGCTAGAAAATCATATTGTACATTATTACGAGGCCCTTCTCAATGAATTGGCTAGCTGGAGACCGAAGCTTGATGCCTTGTCCTTTGAGGCAATTGATTCTCAAAGTGCGAGTGTGTTTTGGAGAGACCTTTTGATGAAGATGAGATTTATAAGGTTATTTCTGGTATGGCTAAAGATAAAGTGTCGGGCCCGGATGATTTTTCAATAGGTTTCTTTCAAACTTGTTGGGGCATAGTGAAAGGTGATGTTTTGCAAGTTTTTAGTGAATTTCACTCTTTCCAAAAGTTTGAAAAATCCCTTAATGCGACATTCATTGCGCTCATCCCCAAGAAGCATGGGGCTTCGATTATTGAGGATTGTCGCCCTATAAGCCTAGTTAGTAGTGTGTATAAGATTATTTCAAAGGTTCTTGCTAATCAGTTAAGTCCTGTGTTGGATCAGATCATTTCCAAGTCCCAGAACGCCTTTATTCGTGAGAGACAAGTTCTTGACTCGGTACTTATTGCAAATGAGTGCTTGGACCATAGATTGAGGGAGGGAGGTTCAGGAATCCTGTGCAAGCTTGACATGGAGAAGGCCTATGATCATGTGAATTGGGACTTCCTATTATATCTGCTTGGGAGGTGTGGTTTTGGTGATAGGTAGATTTCCTGGATGAGTCATTGTATTTTTACCGCCCGGTTCTCAGTTTTAGTTAACGGTACACCTGCTAGGTTCTTTGATAGTTCTCGAGGCTTGCGACAAGGAGATCCACTATCTCCTCTATTGTTTGTTATAGTTATGGAGACCCTTAGCCGGATGGTATAGTCTACTATTGGTGGAGGTCTCTTATCTGATTTTCAGGTGGGTAATGGCACTGGTGGTTCCATCATCATCTCACATCTTTTATTTGCAGATGATACTCTACTCTTTTGTGAAGCAGATAGCAACCAGATCCAAACTTTACAAGCACTACTACTTTGTTTTGAAGCAATGTCTGGGCTCAAGGTGAATCTTGGTAAGCCTGAGATGGTTCCGGTGGGTGCAGTTTCTAATATCCTCAGTCTAGCTAGCCTTCTAGACTGCAAAGTGTCCTCTTTACCAATGAAATATTTGGATCTTCCTTTGGGAGCATCTTTTAAGGCTCGAGCTATATAGGATTGGGTGGTAGAGAAGATAGAGACTAGGTTGGCTGGGTGGAAATGGTTGTATTTATCAAAAGGGGGTCGCCTCACTCCTATGAAGAGCACCCTTACTAACCTCCCCACATTTTTTATCTCTGTTTCCAATGCCTACAGGGGTGGTGAACAGGATTGAAAAACTCTTTAGGGTGTTTTTATGGGGAGGCATGGGGGAGAGAGGAAAAGAAATTCCACCTGGTTAGATGGAAGACAGTATGTGCTCCAGTTGTGTATAGGGGGTTGGGAGTGAGTGATCTAAGAACTTTTAATAAAGTTTTACTGGGAAAATGGCTTTGGAGATATCATTCGAAGGAGGGATCATTATGGAAAGAAATTATTGACGTTAGATATGGAGTTGCTTGGAGCGGTTGGTGCTCCAATGAAGTGCAAGGGGGGCATGGTATGGGTTTATGGAAGTTTATAAGGGAGGGTGGCCTTGTTTCGAAAAACACATTCGGTTTGTAGTGGGAGAGGGTAATCAAATAAGTTTTTGGCGGGATGTGTGGTGTGAAAAACTTATCAAAAAAAAAAAATGTGTGGTGTGGAGAACATGCATTGGAAAGGGTTTTTCTAGCTCTTTATTGTATTGTAGCTAATAGGGAGGCTTCAGTGGCAGATATGCGGCTTTTTTCCCATGGCGCTCACCAGTGGAATGTAATTTTTAATAGAGACTTTCATGATTGGGAATTATCTAGTGTATCAGACTTTTTTAGTCAACTATACTCGATGGGAACTCCTACGGCACAGCGCGACAAATGGAAGTGGAGGTACAAGGATCACAAGAAATGCACGGTTAAGGCATATTATAAAATATTGTCAACACAGGATCTTACTCCATTTCCTTGGAAGAATATTTGGAGGTCTCGATTGCCTTCTAAAGTAGTCTTTTTTGTATGGAATGTTGCTCTTGGAAAGATCTTGACCACGGACAATTTGAGGAAGAAGGGATGTATTGTGATGGATTGGTGTTCTATGTGTAAAAAGCATAGAGAATTTGTGAATCATCTCTTATTGCACTGTGAGGTAACAAGGATGTTATGGGATGAGATCTTTCAAAGGGTTGATATTGATTGGATTATGCCTTTGAGGGCAGTGGATTTGTTAGGGTGTTGGAGGAAGATGCAAAGTTGTTACCAAGTGGCAGCCGTGTGGAAGATAATCCCGTCGTGCATCATTTGGTGTATTTGGTTGGAACGGAATGTGCAATGCTTTGAAGACAAGGAACACACTATGGCGAAGCTGAAGAATTTTTTCTTTCACACTTTAATGCTTTGGTTTTCTGCTGTTTTACTAAATGGGAACAATGTTTGTGATTTCTTGTCTCTAATTTATCGCTCTTGGAATGTACTTAGGGTTCTTTCTGTATACTTCCTGTGTACAAGGGCCACGCCTACTTCATTCATATCAATAATATTTATCTCTTACTTATAAAAAAAAATTCTAGCTAAGCAAAATATAAAATAAAAGATAAACTCCCAGAATGGTGATGGTGAGATATGGAATTGGGGTGCCAAGGTTGTTTGATGGTGGGAGGCAGGGGAACTTAACAGTGGTACTGACACTAGTGGCAAAGGTAGCGTCATGAATCCAGCAGAGGAGCCAGGTCATGGCCATGACGGCTCAAAGGAGACTTGTTTCTGGGGAGTTGGTGATAGTGGCATTGCATTCTCTTATCTCCAGGGATCTCACATTGTGAATTGCACATCATAATGTAGAAAATGTAATATTGTGCAAATCCAATAGAAATGTAAAAGATCATTCTTCAAGAATGCAATGCCAATGAGACTAACTCATATCCAATTTTTTCTGAGAACACATCGTCAGTTCCATTACACATAAAGGACACAAACAAAAAGGTTCTAAAGTTTGAGCTTTTAAATTGCTATGCCTAATATGGCACATCAACAAGATCTGTATATATTTAGTAAAAGAAGTGGATACTGCAAATTGGTTATGAAATTGCGGTCCTGACCTGTATTGAAACAAGAACCAAGTCTCCAGGGTAACTAGAAACTATGGAACGAAATGTTGACGTTGCATTTGTTGCAATGAAGTACCTTAAACAGATTAAACCACGAAACATAGCTAAGATGATGAAATAAAAACTCAAAGTTCATAGTTCAATGCAGCAAATCAAAAATATTAAAACAGCTGCAATGAAAAACAATATATAAATGAAGCCCAACATATGCCTGGTGCCATTTTTTTTCACCTAAACCCATAATATCTTGGGAAAGACAACTTGACTATGAAAATGAAAACATTTCTTTGGCAGAGAAAAAAAGAAAAATCAAAGGGCATCCACACAACTCACAATCAATTAAACAACATGATCTACCTGTCTAAATGGAAAACACATTAACAGTATCATTTTGGGACAACAAAACTCTCCGTTTAGGTTGAAATGCAAATGAGACATACATGTTTTGGTAATTTCACTTGTTGACCTAATCCTTTAATCACAAATATTTTTTGGTAAATGACCTAATCCGTTAATCATAATGATCAAAACACCTTATGTTTTGCACTAAATGGCTTCTCTCCATCAGAAACGGATAGAATCCTATTCTATCATTTTGCCCATCAAACATGAAACCGAACTAAAACTTCGGAACATACAGATAAGAAAAGAAAAGAAAACTTCACACACTGCAAAACTTCTTGTCGAATCTAGAAAACATAAACTTAAGTTTTAACACAAAGGTTCAGTTAGACTGAAAATAGTTTTTGAGGTGAGTGATTTTTGTTCAGCCTAAAAGTTAATGGCCCTTACCCATTCTTTATTCCAGAGCGTTGAACAGAAGCTACACAACGCCTTGTGAGCTGAGAAAATAGAAAAAGGAATTAACAATATGATGAAGTTTATGACTTGGAAACGATGCAAGGGGGGAGAATGCCGGAAACCTTTTCATTAATCTCTAAACCAAGAAAATTCAAATCTGTCCTCTTTCTAGCCATCCCCATAATAAAAAGTCCATTACCTGTCGACATAATGAAAATGTCAAGCAAAAATGTTTTGCCTTTTCATGTTTAGGAGCTTCGGTTAGGATCATAGAATCAAATGAAATCATATTTGTTCTTGCATCATTAATTTATATCCATTACTTTCTTTTACCTACGTATAAGAACATCAATGGATTCTTTTCATCTCAGTTCAATATAATTTAAATAACTAATATAAAGAAACTGAACCATGCCAAAAAAAAAAAGAAAAATCATAGAAAGCAAACAGGGAAAAATTACCGCTTCCAATATCTACTACCAAAGGTTGTGTTGGATCACAGTAAGTAGCATTCCAATTGATCTCAAATGGGTATGCCTGCACAAAGCAACTATGTTAAGCAATTTTAACAGTACCCAGTGAAACTTCTCATCCCTTCCGGCCTCTCAAATGAGAATACATAAGTCAAATCTCTTACCTCTCACCATAAGAAAAAAGTAATTTTTAGGAGGTCACTTCATAAAAAAAAAAGAAAAAAAAAAACTATTAATAGTAAGGAATTTGACTTATGTACCGCAGTTTTCACTTTTTCTGCCAAGAAACACATAAAAAACTATTTATGTAACTATAATAGAGGAAGAGTATTTGGCAGCTCATTTGATAATTCATGATGAGAAAGAAAGAAATTGCTAAGAACTTCATTACAGGGATGATAATATATGAATTTACTTCCAAAAAAGATCATAGCACAATTTGAATAAGATGCCAACTTCTTCCTGTTATAATTTTATTTTGGTTCAGGTCTATAGCAAACTAGGAAATTCTTGTTTCTGAAAGAAAAGTTTTATTCTAAGATGACTCTATAGACCTGTAGTTTATGTAGATAGTTATGACATAATTAAATTTGACTTGTTTGTTTTTATTTTATATATATACGCACATATTACACGCACACTTAGGGTAGGTTGTCCATCCCCCCCCCCCCCCCAAAAGAAAAAATCTATTCATGTCCTTGTATGCCATATATAGTGTGACACTTGGCAAGGAAATAACACCACTATCTTAAGATATGAAGCAAGAATCCCAAACATTTGTGATTCATATGATTATCTAGAGAATGGGAAAAGGTCTTAAGAGATTTAATTTTTGTACATGGGCACTCTTTAATGCAAACATGATCTTTATGTTCTAATTCCAAAATTTCTAAGGCACAAAATATTAGAAGTTGCTAAATCTCTTCAGGGATATTAAGATACGCATGGTAAACTGATTCTGTACATTGTTTGTCAGGTATGTATGCTTTCCTCCAGAAATGAGTAATTCCCAAAAATGAACATTGCTGAATGGATTTGGTTTTTCACCACATCAATTGTCAAACATCATTTAATTTCTCACTTAAAGAACTCGATGGCAAGTCTCATCTAATGGTAAATCTAACCATGAGGAGAATCTGACACATTCAGAAGTTACAAAATCGTTAGTTTTATTCTATAGTCCAAGTCAAGCAAAATTCTTAGTTTAGGTTCTACTGCATCAATAGAAATGATTGAATGAATTAATGAAACATACTCTATCTAAGGCCATAACCCCTGGAAGCTTTCTTCCTTTGAGAAACTCCCATACAACCGAAGCATTCACAAGCATATTAAAATCTGAGTCAGAAGAGGATTTCTTCATCTCAGCCATGCTCCCCACAACAGTTAAATCACATTTTCTTCGACATAGAATATCAAGCATTTGAGTCAATGGAGATGACCCATTTGTGTGTTGATTTGAGTCACTGAATTTCAAGGGACCAATCCATAGAACTTTCTGTATTGAAATAAGGAAAAGAATTCAGGTACTGAGAACAACAGCAAATCAGTCCTGAGAACATAAAGTGATCATCAAGTTAAAGAAGAATTTACTTAAGAATGAATGCTATGCATAGTGGCAATCATAGAAAAAAGTTCAATCAAATTTATATAAGGTCATGTCATACTTAATAGAGTACATAATGGGTATAGCCTTCTCCCTTGTCAATTATCTTCCTTCTAATAGATGTACCAAAGACCTTCCCCTTTTAGTTTGTCAAATTCTGAGATCTTTGTATCCTGGACTAAGTTCAGCATGCCATGGAAAAAGCTAATCTCATGGAACCCTTTATGATATACTTAAATAATAACCATCCCAGATAATGGCAGCCTCGAACTACAAAAACAAATGAAAGATGGAACTCATTTTTTTGCTATTCGTATTTTACCTTGCATTTTGTAAGCAAGGAGTTTATTTCATCCAATGACACTGGCCCAAGATCAACAGGTACCCAACCTAAAACAGAGAAAACCTCAAATAAATAATTCAAAATCAGTAATTACAATTATTTTCTGAAATTGTAACTCTATAATTATAACAACCAAAACCTCTGATGTTAAAACCCACAAAATCCACTTGTTACAGATTTCTTTTCATTCTTTTGGTGGTCTTGCAAACTGAAAACACATGGTACCCACCAAATATTGAAAATAGCGATGGTGTCTAGGTTTCTAGAGTCATTGATACACAGTAGCACCAAGCAACATAGGAACTGATAACAAAGTATTGGACATAAAAAAAAATGTTATAACAAATTGTAGATCCTTGCTAACATTGCTTCAGGTCACTACTTATATGAGTAGCGCATTTCTGTGATCGGGCTCATTTTCCTATTAACAGGGAGAGAATGCTCCACTTAAACTTGAGTGGCATGGAAAAATGAATTCATGCTTCTGAAGGATTGCCACCTGTACAAATCAATTGTTATACGGTTCATCTTGAGAGTTACGGATATAAAACTCAATTGTTATTTATTGCCCTCTATACCTTAAAACCAACCACCCTTTCCCATTCCTTTTTTTTTTTTTTTTAAGTAATAATTTTATTCAAAGTAATAGGCATAAGCCCAAGTACACAGGACGTATACAAAGGAAACACCTACAACTTCCAAAAACAAAAAGAAACTGACACCAGAAAAACTAAAACAGAAGCCGGAAATTATCCACCATTACAAAAGCTTTAGCCCAAGAACTCAATGGTACTCAAGAAAAAATCCCTAAGATCTCCCAAAGAGCGTTCTTTATCTTCGAAGCATCTACCATTTCTCTCAAGCCAAATGCACCACATAAGACAAGGAGGAATCATCTTCCAAACCCTCGCCACCTTCTTGCAGCCCTTCAAACCCTTCCACCCTACCAATAAATCCACCACTTCTCTAGGCATTACCCAATGTAATCCTGTCCAACTCAAAACCTCATTCCACAAGAATCTTGTCACTTCACAGTGAAGAAAAAGGTGATTTACAGATTCTCCATCCCTTTTACACATGACACACCAATCAGCAATAAACATACCTCTCCTTCTAAGATTATCAGTAGTCAAAACTTTGCCCAAAGAAACCACCCAACAGAAAAAAGCAACCTTAGAGGGAACTTTCACTTTCCATATACTTTTCCAAGGAAAAACACAACAACTTTGGCTTGACAAAATTCTGTAATAAGTAGAAACTGAAAACTTAGCATTTCCAGCAGGAATCCACACCATGCTATCCTCTCTTTCTAGCACCAACTTTGAACTGTAGAGTTTAACCAGCAAAGCCTTAACTTCCTCCACTTCCCAATCATTAACATCCCTTTTAAAAATGATATTCCAATCAACCTTGTTGTTGCTACTACAATAGGAATCATAAATAGTTGCATTATGATCCCTAGCAATACTGAAAAGGGTAGGAAATTCCAGCTTAAGAGCAATATCCCCACACCACAGATCATGCCAAAAGAGAATCCTCTTTCCATCTCCAACCTTCAATTTGAAATTATTGGAGAAGGAATCCCATCCTTTTCTAATAAATTTCCACAAACTAACCCCGTAAGCTCCACTAGCTGCTTTAGAACACCAACCTCCCCTCAAGCTTCCATATTTCACTTCTATCACATTTTTCCACAGGGCTTTACTCTCCATTTGAAATCTCCAAAGCCATTTCCCAAGTAAAGCTCTATTAAAAATCCTTAAATCTTTAATCCCCAAACCACCACAATCCAATGGTTGACAAACCTTCTTCCAACTAACCAAATGAAACTTCTTTTCCTCACCTTTGCCTCCCCATAAGAAATTTCGAAATAAACTCCCAATTCTCTTTTCAACCCTTGCCGGAAGAGGAAAAAGAGAAAGGAAATAGGTGGGCATGTTGGACAACGTACTCTTTAAAAGAGTTAGTCTTCCCCCCTTAGACAAGTAGATCCTCTTCCAACCAACTAACCTCCTTTCAATTTTTTCAATCACCCCATCCCAAATGCTAACAGCTTTAAAAGAGGCTCCCAAAGGAAGCCCAAGATACCTCAAGGGCAAAAAAGAGATTCTGCATCCCAATAAATTAGCCAAGTCTGATAAATTCTGAACATCCCCCACAGGAACAATTTCAGACTTCGATAAATTAACTCTTAATCCCGAAACAGCTTCAAAACACAGCAAAAGTGCTCTTAAAGCACGTATATTATCCAAATCAGGCTCACTAAAAATCAAAATTTCATCGGCAAATAACAAATGAGAGATCTTTAGACTATTCCTAGTCTCATTACCCACCACAAAACTGGACAGAAGATTACCCTCCACAGCCTTCTCAATCATTCTACTCAAAGCCTCCATAATCATAACAAAAAGAAATGGAGAAATGGGATCATCTTGCCTCAATCCGCGGGAGCTACAAAAGAAATCAGCCGGTTCTCCATTCACCAAAATAGAAAATTTTGAAGTCGAAACACAATGCTTAATCCACGAGCACCATTTAACACCAAAACAAAATCTCCTCAATAAATAATCAAGAAAATCCCAGCTTACATAGTCGTAAGCCTTTTCCATATCCAATTTAATAAGAATACCAGCTTGCTCCACCTTCAATCTACTCTCCAAACATTCATTAGCAATTAAAACAGAATCTAAAATCTGTCTACCTCTCACAAAAGCATTTTGAGATGGAGAAATTATCCTCTCCATCACCCTACTCAAACGATTTGCCAGCACCTTAGAGATAATTTTATAAATACCATTCACCAAACTAATAGGCATAAAGTCTCTTAACTCCACAGCCCCTGCCTTCTTCGGAATAAGAGCAATGAAAGTAGCATTCAAACTCTTCTCAAACCTCATATACGAGTGGATCTCGGCAAACACCTTCAAAATATCATCTCTTACAACATCCCAGCAAAATTGAAAAAATGCCAAAGTGAACCCATCCGGACTCGGAGCCTTGTCCTTATCCATACCCTTTACCACATCTAGAATTTCTTCTTCTTCGAACTCTCTTTCCAACCACACAGCATCCACCTGCTCTATAGAATTAAAAACAAGGCTGTCCAGTTTTGGTCTCCAAGAATAGTTTTCTAAAAACAACTGCTCAAAAAAATAAAAATTCACAATGTGGGCCTTAACATCTTCTTGATCTGTAATCAACCTGTCCCCATCACGAAGAACCTCAATCGCATTATATCTTCTATGAGAGTTAGCGATTTGATGAAAAAAATTAGTACATCTATCCCCCTCCTTCAGCCACAACACCCTCGACTTTTGCCTCCACGAAATTTCTTCCATTAAGGCTAAATTTTCCAATTCAGAAACCACCCCTAATTTTCTGGTTCTATCCTCTTCCAATAACAACCCTTGCACCTCCTTCTCTTCCAAAGATTGCATCTCCTCCAGAAGCCGCTTCCTCTTGGTAACCAACAGCCCAAACTCTTCTTGATCTGTAATCAACCTGTCCCCATCACGAAGAACCTCAATCGCATTATATCTTCTATGAGAGTTAGCGATTTGATGAAAAAAATTAGTACATCTATCCCCCTCCTTCAGCCACAACACCCTCGACTTTTGCCTCCACGAAATTTCTTCCATTAAGGCTAAATTTTCCAATTCAGAAACCACCCCTAATTTTCTGGTTCTATCCTCTTCCAATAACAACCCTTGCACCTCCTTCTCTTCCAAAAGATTGCATCTCCTCCAGAAGCCGCTTCCTCTTGGTAACCAACAGCCCAAACTCCTCTTTATTCCATCACATCAAATCTTTCATATGAGATTTCAACTTTCTAGCCAAAACAAAACTCGGAGAGCCAGAGAAATTATAGGAATTCCACCAACCTCTAACCTTATCCCCAAAACCTTCAACCTTAAGCCACATGTTCTCAAATTTAAAATAACTTCTTCTACTCACAATTCCTCCACAATCCAACAAAATGGGAAAGTGATCGGAACACAGTCTTGGCAAAACTTTCTGCATCAAACCAGAAAAGTGGGCTTCCCAGGAAGACGAGACCAGAAACCTATCCAATCTAGAAGAAGATCTGCCATTAGACCAAGAATAATCTCCTCCCACCAAAGGCAAATCTATCAAATTTAACTCAAAAATTAAATCTGAAAAAGTAGTCATAGCACTTGAAAAATATGAGTCCCCCGTCCTCTCACTACGAAACCGAGTAAGATTAAAATCCCCTCCAAAACACCAAGGTAAATTCCACCAACTACAAACACCCGACATTTCATCCCATAAATGAATCCTCCTACTATCCACATTAGGGCCATAAACCCCGGCAAACGCCCACTCAAACCCATCCTCAAGATTCTTAAAGTGACATGCCACCAAGAATTCCCCCACAAAGTGCTCCCCCAGCTCCACCACCCTCCTATTCCACAAAATAATGATACCACCCGAGGCCCCATTAGAGACCAACTCTACCCAACCCACACTACAACAATTCCATGAACTCTGGACTAAGGCTTGATTCACAAATTTCAGCTTGGTTTCTTGAAAGCAAATAACATCGGCCTTCCATTGACGCAACCAATATTTCACCCTTAAACGCTTCCTATAATCATTTAGACCCCAAACATTCCAAGAAATGATTTTGGGCTTCATGACATACCAGAAACAGCCCTTTCTTTACCTTTTTCCCTCAAAACCCTTCCATCTTTAGACTTGTAGGTGACAGAACACTCCAACCTTTTGAGTTCCCTCTCCTTTTTAGCAGCAGATTTAGCCAAAGCAGGTTGACCCGCTTCTATAGCAATTGGAAGAGCACTGAACTATTCATCATAACCATTACAAGAAATCCCCACAACATCTTTGATCTCTTCAACCTTCCTCAAAACCCAATCAGAAGAGTTGCAAGGCCATTCAAGAACTGGATTCAAATAACTCAAAGGGACAGGATTTACATCCTCATCAGATTCTAAAATCTCCCCCGACTCACATGAAACGGAGTCTTCACCTCCCCCCAACACCAACTATAAACCAGAATTATTAGGAAAAGTGCAGGGCACTCCATCCACAGATGAATCTGACCCCTTTAAACCTTCCCTACACTCCTCCATGGCCCCATCCCTAACATCTTGAGATAAAGCATCATCTGCCTCCACAATCTGAACTGGGCTCGATCCCATAAGCTCTACCGACGGCACTCCATCCTCCAACCCTTCCTGCACTGACACAGACAATGTCGGGATACAGCTAGAAGACCCCCCCCCCCACCTCCATCGATCCCTTCTGTAAAGGCACTGACAGGATCTAACCCATTTCCTCCCTGAGCTGGGCATACACCAACTTTGCCGCAGAAATAGACTCCCCAACACTATTCACAGTTGTCGATCTTGGCAACTCTAAAGTCCCCGTCAACTCACACCTCACCGGCGACCTTTTCTGTGAAGATAGACCAGGACACTAACCATCACAATCCACCATAGCCGAAGGAGAATACCCAGGGACTATCGCACTATTCACGGCCGCAGAACTCATCACCAGAACGGACCCCGACTGTTCCCACCTCGCCAGCGACCTTGTCTGAGAAGAAGGATCAAACTTCTAAACCGGGGAAAGCCTCATAGCCGAGGGGCGAAATCCAACCTCAGAGGGCTTTCCAATTGGGCCTCTATTTGGCCCAACAATCATACTCCCATAAGGCTTAACAGCCTGAGGCCCACCCTTCACATTTCCCCAGTCCATCAAGAGACCCAAGCCTTTATCTACTGAAAATAATAAAGAGCCAATTTTTTCTTTCCAACCCAATAGTTCCGCCCGAATTTGCCAGAGAGACCCCTCAACTTCCCCAACTTTTTTCCACATCTCGGAACTCCAAACATCACCCTCAACAGAAGAGACCCTACGATTGTTCATCTCCTTCAATACCTCCTTGGTTATTCCTAATGATTCAACCAAATCACTCCTATTGATGTCGAAATCAACATCTGCAAATTTCTTGGCAACAACTAAGTAAGGAGTTTCACTGGTACTATTCTTCCTCACAGCATCAAATGGACCTCTTTTTACTTGAACAGAAATAGAGGGTCTAGACCCGGCAATCTCACGAGCCGTCTGCACGAAACTAGACCAGCCACAACCATTTTTCCCTTCAGAGAGACCTCTTCCAATGGGATCACCAAATTAAACTGCAAATGGATTGTTATCAGAGATCAATGGTCTCAAAGCCTCAGTTTAACCTGTCCTCTTAAAAGGATATTGTAAAAAATATACAGTCAAATCAAGCATAAAATGCAAACAGGGGCAGCTAGACACAATATTCCTTACCATGATTACAAGAATATATGGAACACCAAGATATATTAGCTGTAAATTAAATACATATAAGTTGACTGCAAATTGTGGAGTAGACAACAAAGAACTTGCAAGTGAACAACAAAGCTGTTCTAATACTGCTTACAGCCAAAAGTTGAAAGGAAGTGAAGGAAAATGGGAATTGAAACAATAAAGAAAAAACTGGATGGTTAATGTATGTCTATCAGCCCTTGCCTTCGAAACCACACAGATAGCCTTTTTAACAAGAGAGTATTTTTTCTTTTGGGTGTGCACTTTTAAAGACAAGAATTTTGGCTATCAATCAAAACATTAATGCAACTTCAGATATAACCAAGTGACATGCTAACTAGGAAAACAATTTGTAGAAATAAGATAGAATTAAGCCTGACTAGGCTACTTTTCATAAGGGTTACTCATTCCTCGAATAGTCTAATAACTAAAAAGTAAAAGCAAAGTTTCATGTTGTCAATCGAAACCAATCTCACCATCCAAAATTCCATCAGAAGGAAATAACTCCAATTTCCCAGGAAAACAATCATTCTTGCACCAAAAGTCTTTTGGATAGAGAATTTGTGTATTTCTATTGTATGCTATCTGGGCTATATCTAAAACTTCATTTAGTGCCCCATATTCCACAAAATCCAAGGGTACAGATAGACCCAGTGCATGCATTATTTGAAATGACATCTTTCCAATAAAGACCAAACCATCACATCTAGAAGCCAAGAAATGCAAGGCAGCAGCTTTTTGATAGAGATTACCACCTCCAATCTGCATTGCATACATAATAAGCACAGTTTAAAAATAATAAGAGGAAAGTTCTGCAACTTCGAGAACTATACAGAAACATTGAACTACTAAACAAATAATAATAACTTGTAACTAACAGCAGAGACATACAACTGCAACATAAGGATTTCCGCTGGTTTCGGCAACCTTCTTCAGTTGACAAAGGCTCTCCTCAAAGTGAAAACCAGCTACACAGGAATGACAGAAGCGAGCAACACCAACAGTTGATGCAAGGATTTTATGTGACAGGGAAAATGAGTCATTAACAAAAATATCAATTCCCCATGATAACAATTGAGCAAACTTTGAACAATTGGCAACTTCCTCTTTAAACTCAGAAAGATTCTCAAGAAGAAGGATATCTGCTTTCTCAAGGCCTTCCCTCTTTGATGGAGTGCGACAAGAAATGGAGCACACTGGAACAACTCTGCATTTAAGGATTGATGACAAGAAATCTGAAATATAGAGAACCATTAATTACGCCGGAACAACTCCTTAATTGAATCACATAGTAGAACTGAATTCTGCACTTAATGTCCAGCACAAATGAACCATGATAGCAGGATCCTATATCCAATATTAACTAAACGATGTCCTATATCAGAAGCAGGAGTTTGTTTAAACATTACCTGCAACAGACTCTGCATGAATAAGTTTTGGGTTGATTTTTGTACACCAGTCACTCGCTAGAACTACTTTGGCCCCAGATTCATATAAATACTTAATGGTGAAAAGCGCATTGGAGACTAATTGACTCTGCTGTTCCTGTTCCTCCCTGAGCAATATGGCAGAATCAAATCGGACCAAGACAGCTTTTGCATCAAGCTCCTCCTTGGGAAATTTTCTTAGAGTTTGTATGTGTGGGAAGGCATCCAATTCTCCTCCACTGCAAAGATAGGCCTAAGGGAAACCACTTAATACCACAGCCAACAAGAGTTTTCAGAGACTTCAAATGATGTAACAAGGCAATTACATGCAAGTCAATACCACTAATAACTGCTTATGCAACATAGCATTTTGAAATGTTGGAGATATGTATCTGCTAGGGGCATTGACCAAATTAAATATAAAAGAAATATTGCCGTTAAGTTCAAACTAAAGGACACATTTCTTTATTTTCTCCGTTATTTCCAATCTCAAATAAGTATATGACAGTATTTAATCCTTAAAAGAAAGGAGATAAAAAAAAAAAAAAAAAAAAAAAAAAAAAAAAAAAAAGTACCCCAAATAAATAAAGATAGGTTTCTTGTCAATTAATTCTATAACTGCATCTTTGAAGATTTTTTGTAAAAGTTGCGACACAAATACCAATTGTTAATGACTTCATGATACATAACATGGAATTAATTATTCTTAAAATATTTTGCCCACTATGTAGGTACATAGAGTGAGACTTAACACTAACGATTACTGAAGAAAGGGATTCTAAAACATAATCACTACCAGGAAGAAATAACTTTGAATGATCTCACAAAGGAAACAGGACATTATGATACCTTACATTTGAATAAGCACTCAACATGAACAACTACCTCCCCTGTAAAACATAACTTCCACATTTCAATATAGTAAAACATGGAAAGAGAAACAACAAACATGTTAAAAGTAATTATTGAAATTCTTTAACCTTGCAAAGACAACTGAAGATCCTGATATTTCTGAAGTTGAGCATACTTTCCCAAGTATAAACAGGACTTTTGCTGAAGAAACTTGGGTCCATCGTAGAAACGAAGTTTATTTAAGAAGAAAGTTGCTTGGACTAGATTCAGAAGCTGACTCATCACCCTATTGCCTCTATCTGCGAAATTGGAGCTGTGAAATGCATTAAATAACAAGAAACCCTACGTAGAAAGCATCTCAATGACAAAAAGAATGACGTTGGACGTCCAACACAACACTTTCTCGACAAGCAGATGCGGAGTGGAAGCATGAGAGAGGGAGGGGGGAAAGAATCTTTTTGAGTACTGGAAGGAGATAGAGTAGAGGTGGCTGATGCCCTTTTATCTTTCTCTCCTTCAAAGCATTTGTTGTAGTGTAGGAAAAAGGTATGGGAAGGCAAAATTGCCTAGCATTAGAGCATTGGCAATGGTCTAGGCAAAGCCAAAATTTGCCTAAGGCCCCATCTGAATTGAGAGATAATCAATTCATCTTATCTCATTTCATCTAATCATTACAACTTTTTCAAATTTTCATATAAAATATAATAAACAATTCAACTTTTTTAAATTCTAAAATAATAATAATATTAAAAAATAATATTCTAACAATATTTTATTCAATATTCAACTTTTATCTCAACTTATCTCATCTCAACTTACTATCCAAACCTCACCTAAAAGTAGATGTTTTGCCTTTTGCCTTTGCCATTTAAGATATAAGAGCACTAGCATTGGCCTAGCCAAATGCCAGTGCCTAGTCAAATGTTGGCTAACTTTTATTAAAGTGGTCTGCATTGGAGTAGTCAAAACTCCAATGCTCTACATTTGAGCTACAGTAAAGTCAAACAATTCTCCAAGTTTGGTCAGCTATTGTTCATCTCCAAAACAATATTTTACTCTAAAAATATTCCCAACGATATCTTCTTCCTTCCCTCATTTTTCAGTTCCCATTTTCCTTTCTTTTTTTCTCTTCCTTTTCTCTCACGCCAAAAGAGAACTCGCACCCGACGCCCCCATTTTCGTCTTTTCCTTCTTTTTGTCACCTTCTATTTCCCCAGCTGCAACCTCACGAGCGGATCACTTAACCCATTCAAATCCATTGCCGGTAAATTCCGAGCATCAATAACATGCACCAAAAGCTTCATTCTTTTAATATATGTAAGATCAAAATGAGATTTTTTAGAATTATTACGGATAAAAGAGATTATTTGGGTAAATGTGGGACTTGAGGGTTCTTGATTGACGAACAAAACATTAAAGCAAAGTTTAGGAGAAATTGGGAATTTGAATAATACCCAAAAAAGATAAAACTACAGGAGAAAATGGTAGCATTTTTGCACGTATAATGCTGCAAAAATTGCTGGCTTTGACCATCAAGATTGTTGTCGATTGGAATGTAAACACGAAGAGAATAGAACGAACGAAAAATTTCAGAAACAAAGCACAAAACATTTGAGATGGAACTTAAATAGGATCAAAGGAGAGGAAAGAATGAATGAAAATCAGGAAATTGTAGAGCAAGACAAGAAAACAAAACCAAACCCGAAAAGGGAAAAAAACCAATGAATCAGAGAGACGATTGGATTTTCTTAATTCCAGGGAAAAGAAATGGGAAAAGTTGTGGGTTGGACTTGGAAAAGTTGTGGCACATTGAACGGGTTACACCCCCATGTTGGGTAGAAGAAAAGTTGGCAAACTGTGGTTGTTGATGCAAAAATTGTACATGTGATTGTTGGGTGTAAGAAGGGTTAGCAAAATGTGTTTATTGGATAATTAGGTTGAGAAAAAAAATAGTCACGAAACAATAATTTTATGTAAAAATTAAATTATTAATTAATATATGGAGTATATTTACAAAATATAAAAAATAAATAAAATAAAAATATTATTTAAATATGTAATATTATATTATTATTTTGACTTTGGGATGGATAATCCAATGTGGATTAATATCTCCAATTTTTTTTTTAGTCAAATTTTGGACATTGCCAATGCTCTAACCCTTCATTGGATTATCCATCTATTAGCCAAAATAATAATAAAATATTATTTTTTTAATAATAATATTTTTTTTATAAAATTTGTTTTTCATATTTTGCAATTATACTAACCATATGTTAATTAATAATTTATTTTTAATTAAATTATTGTTTGCCAACTTTTTTTTTTTGTCAACCTAATTATCCAACAAACACATTTTGTCAACCTTTCTTCTACCCAACAATCACATCTACAATTTTTGAAACATGTCCAAGCACATTCCCAACTTAAAAAATAATAATAATTCATCATGAGATCCATCATAAAAAATCTGCCATTGCTAGTCTTTTTGCCAGCATAAAAAATCCCAACTTGAAATAATAACAAATGGGCATAAGTTCAATAGATTCATCCCACATTGCTTTGAAGGGGCTGCTCTTGCTAGTCTTTTTGCTGCAATTTTCTGAACTGATTGAATGGTCCAAGCCATGCAGATTTTAAGTTACAGTAATTACTCTAAAAGAAAAGGGGTACCAATGAAAAATATAAAAGAGATGGCTTTCACCAAGAATGACATAAAGTCTGGTACATGCAACAACAACCAATGATCACGACCCTGCATGATGACCCTACATGCTACATGCTCGTATCTCCAATGATCATGACCTGAAGTTCTAAAAGACCATAGCATGACCCCGCATCAGTATGTATATATGTGTGTACTAACTGATCAAGATGTTTTAAAGGATCTAAAAGGAGAAATCTGATCGCATCTGATTAATGACAGTAATTGCAACGCATGAGGAAGAGGTTGCAGAGGCTGAAATTTAAGACAAATGCATCATGACCTAGTCATTAACAAATAAAGCAGTATGGTATACCACAATCCTAGTAACCAATCACATATAGCAGGAATAAGGCTTCACTTAATAACTTTATTAAAAATAAATGCATGTGTTTAAGCTGAAGTCGTAATAAGGATCACACCATATATACAACCAATTGAAATTTTATCCCAAATTGATGATGAAGGTGAAGCATTTAACCAAAAAGTTTGAATGTACAAAGGACTCTGGCATCAAACTAAAGTGTTAATTTTAATTTCTCGAGCCCATGATTAGCAGCTGAAGCAAAAGAAAAAGAAAATACATATTCAAACTCTAAACTTCATATTTTTGGAACCATTCAAATCAATCAACTTTAAGAATAGACACAAATCCAAGGCAGGTGAAGTTAGCCTTCACAACAAACTAAAGTTTTATATTTTAACTTCTCGAGCCCATGATTAGCAGCTCAAGCAAGAGAGTAAGACAGTACATATTCAAAATCTAAACTCATATTTTTGGAAGTATTCACATGAATTAAACACAGAAAATAGACAAAAATCCAAGGCCGGCACAATAACTTCACCTTCTATCAGAACTTGTCTTTTACCATTTAACTCCATATCTTTCACAATTTTATTTTTTAAAAGAGAATGTGGTATACATTTAAGCATGATGTGCGTATGATAAGAATATATAGTTCTCTAGTAACAAAATAAAATCAAAACTAAAATGAGGTCCCAGCAGCATTTAAAACAACAAAGATACCCCAACACAGATTTAAAACTTCATTCTTGCAGCAGCATACACCACATATTTAGAACAACAAATTACTAAACTTACCCCAACACAGAAGCACAAACACGGAACCCAACTACAAAATCACTTGAACAAGCCCTAAATTAATCTAAAATTCATACAAAATACCACCGACAAGGACTAAAAACCAGTACACAATGAAGTAAAAAACAACTAGCCCAAACATAACAAGAAGCAAGAATTTTTACCTAGCTGCCACACAAGATCAATCGCTGCTCAGGAAGATTCAATCGCCAGAGGGAAGCCCTCTCAATCGATGAGAGAAACAGACCAAAAAAAAAATTCGAGACTCAACAGATTCTCAATAACGATTCGGGAATGTGATATCTATGAGCTATAGAAACAAAATAACTAAGTACTTGTTTCAAATAAAAGAACATCTTCGTAAGGAGAAGGAAAATGAAAACAATATTTCTAAAACTTCGAACCAAGAATCGAAAAAAAGATGTTAAACTTGGGGAAACAAAAGACCCTTAGGAGCATGTCGTTTATCTTCTCCGAGAAATCCAAATGGAGAGTTAAGTCCCCAGTCTCGTATCATACATTACTTCCATTGTAACAAAAATCAAAAATAATCTTGCAGACAAGACCAAACAAGAAATAGACATCAATAGCATCCATATAAATCAGGTTTAAATAGAGAGAGCTTACCGAGATGGGTAGGAACCAAAAGAGAGATTAAGCTTACTGCGGAGAGCAGAGAAGAAGAAGGTTATTACAAAATGGAGAGAAAGGGAGAGAAAGTTAGAGAAAATGGCAGATTCTCGTTCCAGGAAACGAAACAAAAAAAAAAAAATTTCTTCTCAACAGTGACAGTCGTGATTCGGAAGAGAGAAAGGGAGAGAAAATGTAAGGCCAAAACTCAAGAATGACTCACAATCTGATCTTTGAGGGATCAGGTGAGATTCACCTTCCTCAACTTTGTTCAATGATTTACATCTATGTAGCCCTTCCTTTTATACACAATTCCCTTCCTTCATTCTTTTTTTTTTTTTTTTTTTTTTTTTAAATAGATCATAACCCTTCATTAAGAGAGAATTTATAAAGTTGACTTGAAAAAACAAATCAATTATAAACATTAGTAGTTTTCCAGTACACTTTCATGACTGATATGGTCTAGTTCAAACAATAAATCTCTAAATACCTAAGTCTTAGAGAAATACCATAGATGTCCACGACAGAGGTTACAAAGCCCCATATCCTGACTAAGCAGGGTAGGGTTCACCAAACCCCGTCAACACAAAGGGGGGACCACTACTCCATTCGGATCAAAGTCCGAAGGCACTATTTTTTTTTATTTTTTTTCCTAAAAACAACATTACACAAAAGAATTACAAAGATAAACCACTGCATAAAAACAGAAAAGCAGTGCATAGAGGCTGTTATGCGCCACTCTTGGAAGAGAACCAACAGTCGATCTTGAAGATTCCGGACTCACAGACTCCAGAAACGCCGCACGTGGCGTTGGCAAAGGGCTCCCTGGTAGTGCATGAAAACCACGCGCCAAACGACGTCGGAACATCGACCCGCGCGTGCAGGCTACTCGCCGCTCCGTTTGGTGCCGCATTCGATGGTCTTGAAGATCGGTGGCTAGGCAACACCATAGCGGAGCGCGTGCTGGCCTGTGGGCGGCCGGAAGACCCAGATCTAGGCTTTTCCCTTATTTCGCCTGAAAATACACAAAACAAAACACAACACAAAATAGAAGCGAGGGAAGAAGGAGGAGGGAGGGAGGGAGGGAGGGGAAGGGAGCCAAAGCTCCTACCCCCTCTAGTCGTATCTGTGGAGAAAGTTTTAGAGAGAAGGGAGAGAGTTTGAGAGAGAAAGAGCCCCGACCTATCAATAATTTAACCGAATTTTCATCACCTATCTTTCATTCTGTTATAAAGATAAAGGCATTTTGATACACTGACAGTTAAGTAAGGCCACTAGTGTAATTACAGTGTGTTAAAAGACGTGCTTATTACGTAGGAAAATGCTACTTGAACATGTAATTTTGACAGATAAAAGTAATTGATTGACTTTTTTATTTTTTATTTTATTTTATTTTTTACTTAATAATTAAAAAATGATTATTAGTAAATTGGTATTCTTTTTATTTTTTAAAAATATATAAAAATGATTGAAATAAAAGAGAAAAAAAATTTAAAAAAAATGCATTTACACTTATCAATCATGTTTTATCGGTACTTCATCGGTTCCTCTAACAGCGTCCTATTACGTAACTAACTAACAGAATAACAGAAGCCTTCCCTTAATCATTCTCCCCTTTCAACTTCATATGCTTCCAAATTCTCTTAAGAATTCCTTCATTTCCACTTGCTACTCATAACAATTCACCCCCTCAAAAGACATTGCCTACAAGGTCTGGATATTGTAACCTCAGCTGTTCTATAGGAACCCAAGTAGCATCCTCCTCAGTAGCGCCACTCCATTTGATCAACAATTCAATAAAAAGCTCATTATCAACAACAGTCATTTTCCTTTGCAACACTGCTTCAAGTTCGCTTCTAAATGCCCAATGAGAATCTTGCAATGGCAGTACTAGGGAAACAGTTGTCAATGAACCTACATGCTTCTTCAATATGGACATGTGGAATATTGGATGCACAGCTGAACCCTTTGGTAATTCCAATATGTATGCGACTGATCCAATGCACTGCAGTATCTTAAAAGGACCACAATACCTTGCTGCTAGTTTAGGATTGACAATAACCCCCACTGAATGTTGTTTGTATTTTTGCAATTTTAAGTAAACCCTATCACCCACTTGGAAATGTCTGTGAACATGTTTCCTGTCATATTGCTACTTCATATGATTCTGAGTTGTTGCCAAATTCTTCCTCAACAATGACAGAATTTCTTCTCTTGATCTTAACTCACAATACATTGCTTCATTTCAAGTAGTGTCACACCATACAAGGCCTCAAATGCTGTAACTTTAGTTGCTGAGTGTAGAGAGGTATTGTACCACCATTCTACCCAAGCCAACCAATGGCTCCATTGCTTAGGCCTATCAGATACAAAACACCTTAAGTATTGTTGCACACACATGTTGACAATTTCAGTCTGCCCATCTGATTGAGGATGGTAAGCAGAACTAAATTGCAACCTAGTACCATGAAGCCTAAAAAGCTCCTTCTAGAAAGTACTTGTAAATGTAGCATCCCTGTCAGTGACAATTGTTGCAGGTATTCCAGGCAACTTAAAAACTTGGGAGATAAAAATCTTAAGTACTAAAGCTGCATTGTAAGAATGAGACATAAGCAAAAAATGAGCATACTTTGTTAAATGATCCACAACTACCAATATTACAGAAAACCCTTGTGACTCGGGAAGAGAATCAATAAAATCTATAAAGATATCACTCCATGACTTCATAGGAATCTGATAATGGTTGTAATAAGCCTGCTAGTAATAAATTCTTCACTTTACATTTATGGCAGACCTCACACTCTTTAATGAACTGCTTAATGTCTCTTCTCATTCCAGTCCAAATAAAGTCTACTCTGGCTCTGGGCAATGATTTATGATACAAAGGCACTGTTATGTACAAATTGCAGTACTTGATGCTTCGAGGAAGACTTAGCTGAAAGAAATAGCCTCCCTTTCTTTAACAAAAATTCATTCTTGACTGTAAAAGCTTTATTCACCAACTCTCCTTGCTGCAACCTCATGCAGATGTCAGAAATCTCTTCATCTTGCAAATAAGAATCCTTAAATTGTTGCAGCCACATAGGATCCAAGACAGTAATGGCAGTTGACACTGCTTCCTTCTCACTAATCCCATCCATTCTTGAAAGTGCATCTACAACTACATTTTCTCTGCCTCTCTTATATTCAATTGTGAAATCGTAGCCAATCAACTTGCTAAACCATTTCTGCTGTGATGTTGTGCTTATTTTCTGCTCTAACAAAAACTTCAAACTTTGTTGATCAGTTTTTATGACAAACTTAGTCCCCAAAAGGTAAGACCTCCACTTTTTGACAGCCAACACCAAGGCTAAGAATTCTTTCTCATAGGCAGATAAATCCAAAACTTTCCCTCTCAAAGGTTGGCTAAGGAATGCCAAAGGTCTTCCACCTTGCATCAAGACTGCTCCAACTCCTATACGTGATGCATCACACTCAATCAAAGATGGTTTTGTAAAATCAGGTAAAGCTAAGACAGGTGGCTAAGTAATAGCTTTTTTTAATCTTTCAAAGGCTTGAGTAGTTGATGGTCCCCAATGGAAGGCATCTCTCCTTAGCAGATCAATTAAAGGGTTAGCAATCAACCCATAGTGCCTCACAAATTTCTTGTATTAACCAGTCAGTCCAAGAAATCCTCTCAAGGATTTAATAGACTTAGGTTGAGGCCAATCAATCATGGCCTTTATCTTGGATGGATCAACCTGCATTCCCTCAGTAGACAATAAATGACCAAGATAGTCAATTTGCTTACAAGCAAATATACACTTCCTTCTTTTAGCAAACAATGAGTGATTTGCTAAAACTATCAATACCCTAGCCAAATGCTATAAATGATAGTCTTGGTCTTGCTATATATCAGAATGTCATTGAAAAAAACTATGATAAGCTTCCTAAAAATTGGCTGGAACACTTCATTCATCAAGGACTACAAAGTAGCAGGAGTATTGGTTAAGCCAAATGGCATAACCAAAAACTCATAATGCCCTTGATGGATTCGAAAAGCTGTCTTCTCAATGTTAGATTCCCTCACTCTGATTTGATGATAACCAAACCTGAGGTCTAGTTTAGAAAAAATAGTAACCCCACACAACTCATCAAGGAGCTCATCCACCACAGAAATAGGAAACTTATCTTTAATAGTTTCCCTATTCAAAGCCCTATAATCAATGCACATACGCCAAAACCCATCAGTTTTCCTAACAAGAATAACTAGAGAAGAAAAAGGAGAATAACTACACCTTATTACCCGAGCTTCAAGTAATTCCTTGACTATATTTGCAATCTCAGCTTTTGTATAAAGGGATACCTATATGGCCTAACGAAAACAAGCATTGTAACCTCATTCAAATTAATCTTGCAATCGTGACTTCTTTTTGGAGGCAATCCTTTCGGTTCATCAAAGACTGTAGAGAAACTTAATGTGACGCTCCCAGATTTCGCTTGGGATCAGACAAACATCCGAAGCGTCGGGACATACAATACAAGGTTACCTGCCCCCGTTCATGACATATAAGATGCAATGTTCTTAACATGCATCTAGCATTATGCAATATTCGCAACGGATATTTTTTTTTAGCAATACTTTGCACCAAACTTATAATATCCCAAATAGTTAAAACATAAATCATGCATACTTAACAAAATAAATATCCACGATTATAGCATGAGTCTCAGAAGACTGTAATCTCAAAACAACGGAGACCTAACTCCATAATTACATTGTCAAATACACTACAGGACTAGTTCGTTGAGTAGCTCGCATAACTCGACTAACAATGCCGGAATACTATCCAAAGACCTAACTATAGAGGTTGCAAGCTCCGTGTTACATTTACAACGTCTAGTCAACCTCCTCCAGTCTACCAATGTCTACTCCTTACTTTGATCCTGACACATCACCTACTATTCGGGAGGAATGGTAGTTGGGACTACCACTATGAGATTTGATTACAAATCTCAGCAAGTTAACAGGAAACTTCCACACAGGTTAATGATGCATGCATGGCAGTAAAGGAATGAATGCATAATCAAAGTTAAGTAAGCATAGCATAACTTGACATATAGCATGACATAAATGACATAACTTGAACTGAAACTGAAACTTAGCTTGACGTTACATGGCATGTACGTGAACTTAAAATATAACATGGAGTAGTAACATAGCATGAATGTGAACTTGGAACATAACATAGATTTGAAACATAGTATAAACGTGAACATACATAATTTGAACATGAACCTGAACATAACATGACATAAACATGAACTTGAAACATAACGTGAACGTGAATATGACATAACATAAACATAAATATAACTTGACATGAACGTGAACTTGAAACATGGTATGAACTTGAAACATAACATAAACGTGAATATACATAACGTGAACGTGAACTTGAATATAACATAACGTGAAACATGACTTGAACGTAAAATACATGAACTTGAAATCTTATTCAATAGACTTAATTAATAAAAGTGACCATACGAGTGCTACACGGGTCCCCTTGAGCCGTGTGTCATTGCAAATTATCCAATCACAACACAAGTGCCTACACCAGCTGTGAGTGCGTTAATACATACTCCACAATTGTTGTGACCCTACGTATTTTGTGTGTCATAATCGATATTTCACGTAGTGTATGCTCCACAGTTGTTGTGGCCTCATACTTCATGCTCTACAGTTGTTGTGGCCCCATGACTTGTTAGTGCCACACTTGCTGTAGACACACGTAACATAAAGTGTGGCTCCATCTGTGTTAGTGTCTGGCGCACTCCGGTGACCGGCTAGTTAGGCCCCATTTGCAACCAGTTGACTGTACTTCATTAAATCAGAGAATTTCACACCTATTTAGACACTCTATCGTGAACAAACAAGTTCCACTAGGATATTACCCTACCCAAGCGCTTAGGGTCATGATTGACATGAATAACTTAATTGGCATACATGACATTTCGTAACTTGACGTGACATGAATGTGACATAATGTAACATGATGTAATGTAACGTGACATGAACGTAAGATGACAGACATGACATACTTTGAGACATAAATGTAACAGATAATATTTTGTAACATGGCATAATATGTGACAGTGAATATTACGTGACATGACATACATGTAACATATGCATACGTAATGCGACATACTTGCAACAGATAGTAACATGAGACAAAATATATAGTGTAACAAATAAGATTTTTGTGACAAAATAATTCGTGTAATAGATAAACATGTGATAACATAACATGACATGACATATACGAACATAAACTGTAGTTCTCTTACCCATCACACATACACAGTAAACTGATAGTAACTTAAGAGCTAACTTATCTCGATCGTCGCGTTCTACGAAAACAAAGCATGAAACACGAGGAACTATAAGAAGGTATTCTAAAAGTTAGAAATTTAATTACTAACAATTAAAAATATGAAAAGAGACAACTTAGAGTAAAATTACCATTTTATTCTCCACATGTGAGAAAATGACCACTTTACTCCTAACTTAAGGATTTCACATTCTAACTCTAAAAATTACCAAAATTTACATTCCTCATATAAATTTTGTCCTAAACTCAAATATCAATTCAAAAAAATTTAAAATCATTAACAACTATGGAAAACTCACTATAGCCAAAACATTCATAGGTCATTTTTCTTGATTTTGATTGCAATTTCTTCTATCTTCAAAACCCATGATTAAACCAAAATTTTGTAGCAAAGATCTTCATATCCTAAGTTTAAAAACACACTTAAAATATTCATTAAGAAAAAGCTAATCATGAACACTAAACGTTTTGTAAGAAGACCCAAACTTTTTAACAAAAGGTAAACCTTTAAATCACAAGTTTTGACCTTAATAAAAACATCTCCAAGAATCTCAAAAAAATCAAATCTTACTTCTAACATATTCATAACATCATCTTAAGATCAACCATGCTTTAAATTATCAAACAAAAGTCACCAAAAATCACAAAACAACACTTGAAGTTTTTGGTTTTACACTTAGTGTAAAAACAGAAATTTTTCTCTCAACTAACTTTGATCAACCTCTTGATCCATGGTTTAAAAATGTTTCCTGAAGAAGATTCAACCATCAATCTTAAAATCACATGGTTAAAACTCAATAAAACATGAATCTAACCCAACAACATAAAATCTTCGGCCTAACCAAAATCCTCTTATATAGAAAAATCATATTTTTAAAACTAATATTAAATATCTTCAAAATAACATCATGTATATAAGAGGTTTAGGATCATCACTTAAAAATATCAAAGCCTTTAGAATAAGATTGAACCACGAAATCAAACTTTCGCAAACAAAAACTGTTTTCCCACTTCCAGTTTTCAAATTTCTAGATCTAAAGAATTCTATCATCAAAAGCTTTATTCATGCAACAAAGTCTCAATGAAAATTTACAAACATATGCTAACAACACTCCATAAAATTTTTGGACCAAGATATGTCCATTAGCTTGGTCAAAAATTCTAAAATATGACATACTCTCTAGTTTCACGTCCAGAATGACCTTTTCATGGTTAAAAATACTTTTAAATAATTGAATGTGTATGGAATGAGACTAATAAGATATCCACGGAAACTAAACTCAAAGACGAACAACTTTTATGAAAGAGTTATCATGCAAAAATACTTACAATGGGTCAAAAATCTCAATCCAAAGAGACTCAGAAATCTGTCGAGAGAGCTCTTTTGAATTTCTCTTTAACGGGGTAAAAAAGTGATGAAAGGAAGTGAAATGTATCTTGTACGACTTTAGACTTATGGAGGGGGAGTTATGGGCTTGAATGACCCTTGATTGAAGGTGGCTATATGACATAAAGTGAAGAATAGAAAGAAGCAAGGACTGCCTACAACAGCTGTGAGATATAGAGGTTGATGGGGTGGATTTCTCCTTCACGTCAAGGCACTATTGAGTGTAGCCAATGGCAGTGAATGGTCTGCCATGTGAGGGAGGAAACTTATTCAAGAAACAAATTCATGGGCCTTGGTGGGCCTCAACTAAATGGGCTTCAATTTGGAGTTAAAATGGGGTTTGATTAGGATGTTATCAAGCCCAAATCTAATTTTTCTTAGCCCAATCAAATTTTCAAAGTTCAAAAGATTGGATAATGATGTCATAACAATAGTTTAATTAATTAATAGCATGTGAAAGTACTTTAATCAAGTGATTAAACACAATGCTAGAAATTGGATTAAAAATAGTTTGGAGGCCAACTTGAGGGTTTAGGAAATAGTTTAGGGTTTCGGTTTCAACCAAGTTTTTGGGATTTCAATTGGATTCCAACCATTTAGGGTTTTGACTAGGATTGAAACCCTATTTGATCTGACACAATTTGGTTGATCAGATGAAACAAAACTTTACTTAGGTGGCATGATCTCACACATTGATTTCCTTCACAAATCTTTCTAATGGTTCCTTATGGTACCAAGTGTCTAATAATATTCACTATGTATAGTTGCCAAATGTCTAAATAAAACTTCTCTAACCTAATTTGGACATCCCACACTATGATTTTGAACACACTACACTGAGTGCGCTTATCAAGGTTACTATTCACTAAAACAAAAGCATAATAAACCTAGTACTAAAAATCCTAAACATTCATATTAATCTATAGTGAAAATCGTTTACAGAAATTCAACTCCAAAATGCCTCTAAAAATAATTTCACAATTTCGAACAGGAATTTCGTCCGGAATTATGAAAATGAGCTATTGTGCATTAAATCCTAAATAATCAACTGAGTCTAATGGCATAGACCAAAACACATTCTGACACTTCTAACTGCCTCAAAAAATTAAACTCATATTTCTAACACCATAGTGAGTGATAACAATGACTATGTTGATAGATTAAAACCTGTGCGATTAGTCGATTCGTAAAAACTTATGGGGTTTTTACGAGGTTCCTAAAGTCAATAGAAATCCTACCAGTGAATTTCTAACGGGCTGTTACACTTAAACTCTGTTGTATTTCCTCATCAATTTCTTCTTGAACATCAATTTGTTGCTGCTGAATTAACAGCAACAAAATTCCTTTCCTCTCAACTGTGGTTAATTGATAGATTTGAATATCTTCAACTATTTCAGACTTGGTAGCATTTATACTTTGAATGATTATTGACTTGCTATTGTGCTGGAACGACATTGTGAGGCCATTAAAATCCCACAAAAAATCAAACTGCTCTAATACCAATTGTAAGGTCAAAACTCAAGAATAACTCACAATTTGATCTTCGAGGCATCAGTTCCTCCAAGATTCACTTTACTGAACTTTGTTCAATGATTTACATTTACAAAGCCCTTCATTTTATACACAATTTCTATCATTCATTCTGTTATGAAGATAAGAGCATTTTGGTACATTATGACAATTAAGTAAGGCAACTAGTGTAATTATAATGTATTAAAAGACATGTGCTTATTACGTAACTAACTAATAGAATAATAGAAGCCTTCCCTCAATCATTCTCCCCTTTCTACTTCATTTGCTTCCAACTTCTCTTCAGAATTCCTTCCTTTCCACTTTCTTTTGAGAACAGAAAATGGAGGATTTGGGCTCCAGGAAATGAAACAAATCTTCTTCTTAACAGAGTGACAGATGTGATTCTGTAACATTCGAGGGCGAAGATATGACTGTTGCGACCAGGGGCTAACAGCGTATGGGAGGATCAGGGTATCTGAAGTCAGAATGAAGACGAAGAGGAGAAGTGGAGAGCTAGGGCACCTCTGAAGCTCAAAGGAGGTCGTGTATGGGCCTGCTTTGTTTACTCATTTTGTTGTAATAAAGAAGTGTGAGGGTCTCGACCTCATAGTTACTAATGTTTGTCATTTCCTTTATTTTACAGTCATATTGAGTAGTTTAACAATTTCTACTATAATTAATTGCCGGAGGTGATGTATATGTTCATGTGATTGGGAACTTTCTCCTTATGCCAAATACAATACTGATTTTCCATCTTTGACTTTTTTGCTTTTCTGAAGGCCCCTCACCTTTGAAGTTGAGACCATGTCATCCATATTCCACCAGCGTGTAACAAATTGGTATCTACAGTTAGGCTGTCCTTGCCAATTGTTTACTATCACCATGGAAGGAACCAGATTGAACCAGTTGCGGATGGCTTGAATGGATTCAAGAAGACTATGGAGTCCCAACTGAAGACCCTGGAAGCAGAAATGTTGGCAATTAAAAGGTAGTCAAATTCGGTGATACAACAATTGGCAGCTCTAATATTGGAGTTACAGAGGAAAAACAAAAGGCCTCAATAAGAGGAAGAGTCATCGGGGAGCCACCATTGAGCTAAAGGATTTGGGGAAGTCCATGGGGAAGCATTTCCCAGGTCAGTAAGAATAGACTTTCCATCATTCTGTGGAGATGATCCATTGGGATGGCTTTACAAAGCCAACCAATTTTTCTTGTTTTACAACACTATGCCCCACCACAAACTCAGATTGGCTTCCTTCCACATGGAAGGAAAGGCCATGATATGGTTCCAGGACTTAGAGGAGTCAGGAATCGTAGTGGATTAGGAGTCTTTTATGAAGGCATTCTTGATCAAATTTGGCCCTAGCTCATATGATGACCCGATGGAGGTGCTTACAAGGCTAAGACAGACAGGTTATGTAGAAGAATACAAGGTGGAGTTTGAGACAATCTCTAATAGACTAAGGAGACTTTCAGATCCACACAAGTTAAGTTGTTTCTTGAGTGGTCTAAGGATGAAATTAGATTGGCAGTTTGTATGTTCAACCCCCTCAATCTGTTAACAACTTTTAGTTTGGCTAAACTCCATGAGGAAAATGTGAAGTTGAGTAGGAGAAATTTCAGGGGGTAACTCGAGTTATATAGAAAATGGGCTTGGGAAGGGGGTGAACAATTTGGTGAATGACCAAACCAAACTCAATAACAAGGCTATAGTTCCAATCTAAAAAATACACTCTAACTAGATGAAAAAAGAAGAGAAAAATGACTGTGTTATTACTGTGACTCGAAATGGAACCCAGGGCACAAGTGTAGGAACCCTAAACTCTTTTTGATAGAAGAGATAGAGGAAAGGGATGGGGAGGACTTGATAGTAGCCAGTCAAGCCCCTTTGATAAAATCTGGTGGGGAGATTGTGGAATTCCCAAAGGTCTCTGAAGGGCCTTACATACCCCTGCATCCTCTAGTGGGTTCTTCCAACCCGAGAGCAACGAGAGTAAAGGGGAAGGTGGCAAGACAATGAGTGGTGATCTTGATAGATTCAAGTAGCACCCACAATTTTTTGGGCCCTAGAATAGCCATAAAATCTAAATTTTCCATCTGTTTGGAGGAGAAGGTGAAGGTTTGAGTAGCTAATGAGGATCAACTTCTCAGTAAAGGAAAAGGAATGGGGGTGGTAGTGAACATACAAGGCTTCTTATTTTCTATGGATTTATTTGTCCTAGAACTTGCTGGTTGTGGCATGGTCCTAGGGGTACAATGGTTACAAACATTGGGAACAATCTCATGGAAGTTTAAACAACTAACAATGCAGTTTCTTTTTAATGGGCAGAGTATTACCTTGATCGGAATGGCAACAGTCAAGTTCCTTGAGGAAATTTCCTGCAAGAACATTAATAAGTTAGAAAGGAAGGGAGGGATCTTCAACTGATTAAGAAATAAGATTTTACTACTGAACCAGAACCACTCAATGGGATATTACAACAGTTTGGGATGTCTTTCAAGAGCCAAAAGGGTTTCCTCCTCACAGATCACATGATCATGCAATTAATCTATTACCTGAAACTAAACCAGTGTCAGTAAGGCCCTATTGTTACCCATTCTTTCAGAAAAATGAGATTGAGAAGATTGTGCAAGAACTTCTAAACTCAGGGATGATATAACTCCGTCAAAGCCCTTATTCCTCCCCAGTGTTGTTGATGAGAAAGGCATATGGGTCTTGGAGGATGTGTGTGGACTACAAAGTTTTAAATCAGGTCACAATAAAGGATAAGTTCCCTATTCCTGTGGTGGATGAACTGTTGGATAAGTTGAGTGGGTCGATGATGTTTCCTAAACGAGATCTGAGGTCTGGTTATCACCAAATCAGAGTAAAGTCAGAAGATATGCACAAAACTACCTTCCACACTCATGAGGGTCATTACGAGTTTTTGGTCATGCCCTTTGGGCTGGCCAATGCACCTTCAACGTTCTAAAATTTGATGAATGAGGTTTTTAGACCTTATTTAAGGAGGTTTGCGTTGGTACCTTTTGACGACATACTCATATACAGCAAAAGTAGTGAGGAACATGGGGAACACCTGAAACTGACCCTAGGACTTTTGAGGAAGCACCAGCTCTTTGCAAAGTGGTCCAAGTGCAAGTTTAGATGTCAGGAGATAAGGTACTTAGGCCACTTAATATCGGTCAGGGAGTAAGAGTTGATCTAGAAAAATTAAGGGCCATGGTAGAGTTGCCTCAACCCAAGAGTGTTAAGGCCTTAAGGGGATTCTTAGGTCTCACTGGGTACTACAAGCGTTTCATTAAGAGTTATGGGATCAAGGTTGCTGCCCTAACAGCCCTCCTAAAAAAGATTAACTTTCGGTGGAATGAAGCAGCATATACAGTCTTCTTTAATTTGAAAGAACCATTGTCACAACCACCAATGTTGACTCTTCCAGACTTCTCTAAACCCTTTATTATAGAGTGTGACGCCTATGGGAAAGGTGGGGGGGCAGTAATAATGCAGCAGGGCAAGCCCGTTGCATTCTGACTCACTCAAAAATTAGTAGCACAAAGGCTATCCTAAGTGCAGGAGGATGTAGCGTAATAATTAGGAATAAATTCTTAGATCTTCTCCTTAGCAAAAATTACTTAAAATCAAACTCGTTTAAAATGGTGAAAATATTCACAAAGAGAAAATAAAAATAGTGGTATGTGCAATGAATGGAAGAGTGCAACAAAAATGAAAAGGGCACTAGTCGTAGACTATATTCATATTTTTAGATTTTTGAGTGTCGAAATGAAATATAAAAGACTAACAAATTGAAATTAACAATCAAAGAATCAATTAAACTAAACAATCTTAATTAATCTGAAAATTAAATAATAAAACTGAAATTATTTAAGTCCTAATTAAACTTTAATCAATCTAATAGCAATAGAACTAAGAGATTAATAAAATTAAGTTAAGAATTAAACTAGATTAGAAAGTAATTGATAAAATATGAATTGAGAATTGAAAAGCTCCAAAATCAAGATTATAGGGTTCATCATTGTACTCAAATCACAAATTCTCAAAATAATCTATGGCAATTGTAATCACTGTTAAATGAAAGCTTAAAAGAAGCAAGAAAAATAAATAACACAAAGTAAATAAACAGCAAATAAATTGCCAAAACTTCTAAGTCAAAAATCTCAAAAATATTCCATAAACTTTAAACTGAAATTAAATAAAAAGTATGGAATGAAAAAGTCAAGCCAAATAAATGAAGATGAGGATGAGAAGCCGTGGAGGCAGCGACAAATGTTGGACCCCAGAGGAGCTCTTTAACAGCGGCGCTGGAGCGTCTTCTTCTTCAAGCCGAAAAGAAACCTGTCTTTATTTTTTTTGCCTCTTGCGTCCGTCCAAAAATACCCTCTCCCCTTTTCTGTATGGCCTTTCTTTTTATTTTGGCGTGCGTCCTTTGGTTCCTTTTTTTCTTTTTTTCTTTTATTCTGTGTGTTGCCTTTGCTTCCATCCAAATATACTTTTCAAACCCTTGCAGCTTTGACTTTTCTCATTTGCATTTCTTGGGTTGAAAAGATAAATAAATAAAATAAAATAAAAAGAAAGAATAGAATATATAAAAAAAAAAATATGTTGTGCATGTAAAGAAATATTTCTCAATTAAATCACAAGTTATAAAATTAAGCATAAACTATGCTATAAATCAATTTAAATCACAACTCGAATTTATGCATCTTAACTATTTTTTCATCTAAAACCAATAATAACATAATGAAATAAATAAAATATATTGATTCTAAATGTATAAAATATGCAATAATTCAGCTCAATTGCATTCCTTAGTCAGACCCTGAAAGGTAGGGCCCTCTTATTGTTAACATACGAAAAGGAGTTGTATGCTTTGGTTGTGGCCATGAAAAAAATGGAGGTCATACCTTCTAGGAAGGTCCTTTGTAGTGAGGACAGATCATCACATCTTAAAATATCTTTTGGATTAAAATATAGGAACCCCCATGCAACAAAAATGGTTAAGTAAACTCCTAGACTATGACTTCATTGTTGAGTACAAAAGGGGCCTAAAGAACAGAGTAGCTGATGCTCTGTCACGACAGAAGGAAGAAGAAATTCCTCTAGCATTGATCTTAGCACCATCCCTGGACTAGTTAGAGGAAATATAAAAGGGCTATGAAGCTGACCCAGAGCTACAAGAACTAGTCAATAAGTGCAAGCAGGGGAAATTAAGCCCACATTCTACATTGAGGGAGAGCCTATTGTTTTAGAAGAACATACTCTATAATGCTCAAGACCCAGAGTTTAGGGGCAAGCTACTACAATTCATGCATGGAGGTACATGGGGTGGGGGGGGGGGGGGGGGGGGGTGGCGGCATAGGTTTCCACAAGACAATTCAGCAAGTAAGAAGAGAATTCTATTGGCCTAGTTTGAAGTCTGATATCAAGGAGTTAATGAAGGGATGTGAAGTTTGTCAAAGGCAAAAGACAGAAACTGTCCTTCCTAATGGACTGTTACAACCCTTGCCTATTCCTTCGAGGCCCTAGACCCACATCGCTATGGATTTCATAGAGGGCATTCCCCAGGCTGATGGGTTTAGCACTCTATGGGTAGTGGTAGATAGAATGACAAAATACAGTCATTTTACCCCTTTGGGCCATTCATATTCAGCCAAGACAGTGGCCTAGTTGTTTGTCAAACATATATTCAAGCTTCACGGTATGCCCCAATCCATAGTCTCGGATAGGGACAGTACTTTCATTAGTCTATTCTAGAGGGAGTTATTCAAGGTACAAGGGGTTCAGTTGGCCTTCAGCATGGCCTACCACCCCTAGACCGACGACCAATCTGAGGTTGTGAATAAAACCTTAGAAACATATTTGTGGTGTTTTGTGGGTGATAGACCCAAGGACTAGGTAAAATGGGTTCCCCTTGCAGAATGGTAGTACAATACCAGCCCACATTCCTCAACTAAGCTAACCCCTTTTAAAGGTCTGTAAGGCTATCCCCCCCCCCCCCCCCCTCTCCCTGCCCCAAAGCTATTGTCCTACACCCTTGGCATGACCTTGGTGGAAGAAGTAGAGGCCACACTACAATTAAGAGGGCTCATACTCCAGCTTCTTCGCCACAATTTACATTGGGCCTAAGAAAGGATGGAAACAAATGTAAACTTAAAGAGAAAGGAACAAGCTTTCGAGGTAGATGACTGGGTATACCTCAAATTACAGTTGTATCGACAAACATCTATAGCTCAACACTGTGACTTGAGATTGGCTCCACGATTCTATGTTCCTTTTCAAATCATCAGTAGAGTGGGCGATGTAGTGTATCAGTTTGATCTTCCCACCACAGCACAAATCCACCCTGTGTTTCACATTTCTCAGGTCAGAAATGCATGGGGAAGGGCACTGTGGCAGTGGAGAGACTACCACCCTTCAGCAATCTCAGGGTGTTGAAACCTAAACCAGAGGAGATTTTGGACCGAAGGGTTCATCTAGTCAACAATCGACCAGTGACAGATCTATTGGTGCACTGGTAAGGGCAGAGAAGGGAGGATGCAACATAGGAAAATTATTACAAGTTAAAAGCAGCATTCTCGCACCTTGTGGGCGAGTTGCTTTACAAGAAAGGGGTAATATAACATTCTAGGGCGAAGATATAGAGGATGCTACCAGGGGGCTGATGTGGATGGCAGGATCAGGATATCTGAACTCAGAATCAAGACGAATAGGAGAAATGGAGATTTAGGGTACTTCGAAAGCTTAAGGGAGGTCGTGTATGGGCCTGTCGTGGGTTAAAGGCCTTGGACCTGCTTTGTTTACTCATTTTATTGTAATAAAGTAGTGTAAAGGTCTCGACCCATTAGTCAGACAAGGCCTCAACCTCATAGTTAGTAATGCCTGTCATTTCTTCTATTTTACAATCATCGAGTAGTTTAACAATTTCTAATATAGTCAGTTATAGGAGGTGATGTATATGCTCACATGATTGAGAATTTTCCCCTTATGCTGAATACAACATTGATTTTCTCTTATTTTTGACTTCTTTCCTTTTCTGGAGACCTCTCACCCTCGAAGCTGAGACCATATCGTCCATGTTCCACCAATATGTAACAGATTCGTAAGAGAGAAAGCGAGAGAAAGAGAGAGTGAGAGAAAGAGAGAGAAATTGAGAAATACTGTGGGAATGGAACGAGCGAGGGCAATAATATTTTCATTTTAACATAATAAAATAAGGATTTGGTATTCAATTAGTTTCTAGCCATATATGACCGGACTAAATCTACTCTCGCTGATTGTTGGGTCTTGACAAATTTTTTTTATTATTTTGTTTTAAGTAATGATTAAGGAAGTATTTTTTAATGATGTTGTGATTTTTTTTTACAACAAAAAATGTTTAAGGGTATAAAAAAATGAATGAAAAAAAAACTTTCGCTCTTATTGGGACCCATCTCGTACTACACTTGCTCTATATGATTGACTCCTTTTATTTACTTTATTGTAGATCAAAATTTCACTTTTCACGTTTCTCCTAATTCAATATACGCATTTTCTAGGAAAATGAGCTATATTTTGTATTTTATGACATTTGACTAAGCCAATGCCACTGCCCTAGTGTTGGATTCATTGTCTCGTTAGGCAAATTTTGCCTAACCAAACAATTTTTTTCCATTTTGTCTATCTAACACAAAACCAACTTCCACATTAGATTATTTATTATTGACTTTTTTATTATATTTTAATAATCTACGGGTCATAATTTATTTTTAATCAAAAATATATATTTCATTTTAATTATCCTAATTAAAATGCACACTTTTCATGCTTATATTTTATTTTTTAACCACATAAAAGATATTCAATTTTAATTTTCATAATTTATAACGTACATTTTTTTTTGAAACATAACGATTATATCATTCATTCCAATTAAGTTATTAGTTTTTGCTTATATTTTCAATCATAAATTATTTGCAGCTGAGAACCTAATGGTAAATATCTAAAATTTTATAAAGTTGTCAATTTAATTTTGTACAAACTTTTCTTGCATCCAACTATTATACCTAAAAACCAAATTAACTATCTCTTTTACTATCTCTTTTTCTTGTACAAATAGAGGAAATTTTCCAATCAAGTTCTTTCCTGCAATATAACGCTTCAAGCGTCCAAAACAATTTTAAAAAACAATTCCAGCAAGGTAAAAGATACAAGTTCCAAATAGACAAGTCTCATACAAGCCTTTTATAAAATAATGGGTCTCACTAATAAATAATAGTTTTTTTTACACTTTTTTAAAGTGGGGTCTATTTTTTTACAAAAGTTTATATGAGGCTTATCTATTTTGAGCTTGTACAAATCATTTCTCATTGCCTCTATCTACGAAATTGGAGATATAAAATGCATTAAATAAAAAGTTAGTCTACATATAGTCCTCAAATGGAGATTGCTTATACAAGCCAATACAATTATGTTTAAAAAAATTTTTAAATTATAATAATATCATTTTTAAAATGATTTTATTTTTCTTTTCACTCTCATTTATTAATAGGACTGCACATACAGTTCTCTATTCAAAATTGCAAATAAAATTTTTCTTAAATTAAACAAGAAACCTCAAGTAGAAAGCATCTCAATGATAAAAAGAATGACATTGGATGTCCAACACAACACTTTCTCGACAAGCAAATGGAGAGTGGAAGCATGAGAGAGGGAGGGGGGAAAGACTCTTTATGAGTACTGGATTAGTAGTGTTGTAGTGTAGGAAAAAGGTATGGGAAGGCAAAATTGCCTAGCATTAGATCTTTTTCCAGCAATATAATACTTCAAACATTGAAAAATATTTTAGACAGCAATATTGTAAAGTATTATATTGGAAAATACTCTAACCACAAATGTCAGTTTGTAAGATTATTTTTATATAATTTTTTTATAGATGTAACAGTCCTTTAAACATTTATATATAAATGTAAAGACTGTTCAACAATATAAAGCATTCATATACAAAGATCCAAAAACATAAAGCATTCATATACAAAGGCCCAACAAGAATGTAATCTACAACTCCAACAAACTGTCAAGCAATTAATAAATTAAAGAATGTAATCTACAAACTCATCCAAACTAACCAACAACTTCCTTTTTGCATTCAAACACAAATGCATATGTTGAGAAACAAAACAACTATAGACTTCCAACAACACATGATGTCGGTTACTAAGGAAGTTTAGTCCGTTACAAATTGAGGAAACCTTTTAACTTAGGAAATCCTAGCGGACGAGAAAGACGTGCATGTGCATGGGCTACGTGGGTATATAAAGAAGTGTAGATTTTGATGCATGTGAATCTGTTGGTTACAAAAGTGAAAGTGTTTCAACTCAATCAAAACTGAGAGACGTGGGCATAAGTCGATTACAATATACAATATTTTCTAGATTAAGAAAATACTCGAGAGAAAATAGCGGCGTGAAGGGAAAATAATGTAGAGGAAGGAGAGGTATAAAAATGAGAATTTTGGCACTTACATTCTGTTCACAACGTAACGTTTAAATTACTAGTGAACGTTCGAGAAAGTAAAAATTTGAAGGATGACGGAAGATCCCAAAATATTTAAGCTAATTAGAAAAGATTAATATTAAGAAAAATAAAATTATTAACAATTATAATTAAAATAATAGCTATAATAAAAAACCTTATTTAAAATATAAATAACTTATTAATGTCATATAATCTGATAAAATTGATAATACTAATAATAACAATAAGAGAATTGTATAATAATATGAAAAATCAAATGATAAAATTATTCGCATTCAATCCCTAATAGTATCTGGATCAGGTTGTTACAAACTCCCCTCCTTACAAAAAATTCCGTTCTCGAAATTTGATAGTACCTCAAGCAACCTAGATTCTTATCCATCACATCATTTTCATATTTCTATTTTAAATCCATAATCATTCAGTCGAGCCTAATATTCCAAGAGATTTAAGTCTACTGATATTTATTTCTAAACTCCAGATATTCCCTAATCCTTCACATATACATGTTTGCGCACTTAGGCTTCGTTTAGAAACACAACGCATCTCAATTCATTATTACAGCTTTTTTAATCCCAACATAAAATATAATAAACAATTCAACTTTTTCAAATCTCAAAACAATAATCATAATAATAAATAACATTCTAATAATATTTTATCAACTCAACTCAACTCACTTCAACATTCAAACGCATCCTTAGTGTCAACCATTGGGCAATCCAATACAAGCTTAAAAATATAAACCTTAGCAATGGGTTGGATTCAAGGCCTAATAATAGTACTTTTACCCAACCCATTATCTTTACTCCATAAAAATAGTAAGAAATCTCCGTATAAAATAATAAATAAAAATCTTCATATAAAATAATAAATAAAACTCTCTGCATAAAATTATAAATAAATATCTTATAAATTAATAACCTCAAATAAATAGTAATACGAAGGTCTCTAAACTTGGTGTTTTTGAAAAAATATATCAATCCTAAAATCTTTAAAAATGAAATACTACAATGATCTCGGTCCTATGGGTAATGGGCCCATACCTCCAATGTATTACTCTAAATATGCTTGTCTAGCAGCTATGTCTAGTCCATTAACAAGTACCTCAATTATAAGCATAACAACATCAATTAAACTTCCAAATCAAGCTTCAAAATCTCATGACAATCTCTGATTGTGCTGACCTAATAATTATTCCTATAATATGTATGTCTAAGGTATACACATATTTAAATAAATCTTCTTCTACTTGTAAACCCCAAATTCTTTCCATAAACTTAATGTCAAGGTAGATTTAGATACATGAATTTTCCTAAAATCCTTTATTTCCACTAATCGTCACTTAATACTAAACCCCATATGGAAATTTATGTCATAATTTCGAACTTAATACATTCCTAATTTTGTTATAAAAAAAAAAAAAATACATTCCTAATTTCCTCAAATAGGAACTTCATAAAATACATTCCTCGTAATTTCAAACTTAATACCAAACCCCTTCTACTTTTCCTTCCCGCTTTTATATACTCAACCCATTACACCATTTGTTTTACAAGAATATTAAATGCATCATTTTAAATTACTTATGAATAATAATGAATATTTAAGTTAAGATATTTTATTGGATTTTGAGAAATGAGAAATAAAAAGTTGAATAAAAATATTATAAAATTAAAATGTTGTTTGAATATATATTTTTAATATAATTTTTACGCACCATTTCAACTCTCAGGCCTGGTTTGATTTCGTAAATTTTTCAACTTATCTCATTTCATTTTATCTCTTTTTAACGTCAAAACATCATTTAAATACAAATATTTTTAAATTTCAAATTTTTAAATTTTTAACTTTTTCATTTAATCATTATATAATCATTACAGTTTTTTTAAACTTCTAAACAAAATACAAAAAAAATTCAATTTTTTCAAATTTCAAAACAAAAGTAATATTAAAAATTATATTCTAACCCTCTTTTAACTTTATAATTTTTATTCAACCATTTTTTTTTCTCATTTTCCAAAACCCCATAAAATATCTAATTCAAATTATTTCACTACTATTTATAAATTATCTTATTACTATTTATAAATTTCTCATCTCATCAAATTTCATCTGTATAGTTAAACGAAGTTTCATTCTTTCCTTGTTTCTACTACATCATTCTTGAATTCCGTTCTTTACTCGCCTTCCTCGTGCCACCCCTAATAGTCAAATGAGTCAGAGCTTGGGACTTGGACGACACACAAAAGAGACTACAGTGAGGGTAAGCAGAATGGAGTGAGATGTCGTCCTGATTTGAATTGAAAACTCATCTCAACTCATCTCATCATTACAATTTTTCTAAATTTTCACACAAAATATAATAAACAATTTAACTTTTTTAAATCTCAAAATAATAATAATATTAAAAAATAATATTTTAACAATATTTTATTCGAATCATGTCTGAATCCAAACGGAACCGAAGATGGAGAGGGGTTTAGATGACTTTGCTACAGTGAAGATGTAAATTGGTTGAAACATTCTTAGATAGACTGTAGCGAAGAACTAAAATATTTTGGACTTGGCTAATGTGATATAGGCTACTTCTTGCTCAAATTAACCATTCATGTCAATGCCTTAATACGGATTAAAATTGAACTGCATTGAAGTGGGCATGCCATTTATTTTTTTAAATTTAATCATTATTCATTACTTTACTATACCTCACACTTTATGAAAAATATATCTACATCCTATAAAATAAAAAATAAAAAAATTATACGTGTAGATGTGAGAATGAATAATGGTCGGTGAGTAAAATTTCACTTAACAAATATGTAACAGTGGAATGAGTTAGCCGTTTCCTTCTTTTAATATTATTTTCTATATATTCATGATAAGATTTTTCTCAAACATCTCTTTCCTTCATACGAGCTACATAGAACCTCATCTCCATTCTCTCTCTCTCCCCTAAAAATTTGAAAAATAAGTTATTGTAAGATGAGGTTATAGATCACTATTTTCAATTAGACAAGTAAAATAAAAAATTTAAAAAAATATTATTTTATTAGGATATGCTCTTTTATCTCCACCTAATTATGCCCGAATATACCGAATAAGATCTATACAGGAGGCCCAATAAATTAGAGGGCTGCGACGCACCATACGCTCATACGCTTGACACCTTGAGATCGCACCATCTAATGAGATTAATATGGTAACTATCGCCAATAAAAAAAATCTACTCTTAAAGAAAGAATGAGATATTTGCGATATTTATTCTCGATATATTAATCTTTTTCTCCTTGAAGCAAATTTAAGAAATTTGATAATGGAGTCTTCTAGACTCAAGGAAATTATGGAACTATCCTTATCAACGATAATCCACATCTATATAAAGGGCTAACATTAGTAGTCTAAGGTAATTTTCTAACCCTTCATTATAAGGCAATATATATAGATCTCTAACTTAGATATCAGAAATACTAGACATATCATGCCATCATATTTTCTTGTCATAGGTTAGCGATCGAGTTTAGTTGGTGGCAAAACTCGCCTTAAACATTATTATTATTATGGATAGATAAATAAGTAAAGATAAATTAAATTTGAAGTAGAATAGGTAAAAGGTAAAAAGTTTAAAGAAAAATAAACGTGTTAGACGTGCGAAACGGTGAGTTTAAAAATAAAATAAAGAACAGTTTGAAAATGGTCAAAACGGTCTTTGTCTCCGAGACACGTATACAAAAAGAAACGACATCGTTCTTCGATTTGTTCTTGTACGGGAATATATAGATTATACATGCGCATCATACGCGCACCCTCCATCTTCGCCATAATCGATCCCGGAGCTGTTCCCCGCGGAGTTCGGAGAAAATCACCGAAAGCGTCTCAGTTGAAATGGGTCCGGGGTTCGTCGTTGGCGTCTTTGGAGTCCTGATTCTCGCTCATGCTGCTTATTCGACCATCCAATGTAAACACCTCAAGATATATGCATATACATACGCAAAAGCATACCTACCTGCTTAATAGTAATTTTTATGCATTTAAATTCTATGAAAGTAAAAGGTTAGTTTTCTGGGTGTTGGATTTCATGTTTTGCTATTTTTCTGATAGATTTGATTGTGGTTGCAGATAGGGGTTTGTTGAAGATTACGGAGGAAGAGTTTTCAGGACCGCCGATGAACGTGAGTATTGTTGACTTTTCTTTTATCATTTAAGTAGGGTGGTCCTGATAAACCCTAAGTTTATTACTTCGTGTCTACCGATAATGAATTCCTAATTGTCCCAGAGCAACTTGAAAGAGATTCTTTAACCCTTTTTTTGTTTTGTGCGGAGTTTTCGTGTTTTTACGAATCTGGGAGGTTTCTTTGGAGTGCAGGTGGTTGCTGAGCTGCTTCTTGGGCTAGTGTTCTGTATGTGGGCGGGGCTAACCGTGCCAGGGAAGTTTCTATCCATACTTCCGGATTCCGAAGAAAATAGGTATTGTTGTCTTTCTTTCTTTCGTTATTTTCTCTGTTTGGTAGATTTGCACTTGGAGATAGGAGATTTGTACTTGGAGAGAGTACATTTTGTTTGGTTAGGAGGAGATAGAAAGTCAAAGCAACACCATATAACCACCACAATGAGGCTAAAACCTTCACCTCAATTTATGTCTGTGGACATTGTTCTTCTATTGGTTGTTGAACGTAGAACCTAATATCTATATCCAAGCAAACCTGATTACAATCCAGAAGTGATTGTTTCCTTCGAATTTCAATATTAGTTTGATCTTATTACAACAAAGTACACTAGCATCCAAAATATGGTCCAATTGGTAACTGTAACAATCCACATCTATGGGAGGTTGGTGAGTTCTGCTTGATGAATAGTATCTCATTGCTTGGAAGGGAGAAGTTCATAGTATCTTATATATTTTTTTTATAAGTTCATAGTATCTTATATTATAGGAGATAACCGATACTAAAAATATATCAAAGTGGACTCAACAAAAGCAACATAAACTACAGGCGATAACCGATTTAGAATTAATTCTATCAAGTTTTTGAACTCTGCAAAACCATTTAGTGTTATAAAAACCCCACACATAAACTCGTGCAGCATTCTCACTCTTATTTGGAGCTCTGTTTCTTCCCACCAAAAGCAAGTTTCTGTGCTCCAAATATGGAGCAGTCAGTTGCTATCTGTTTTTTGTTCTCGTAGACATAGAAGTGGCAGTTTTAAAGACATCCCCTTCAACCAGTGAGCAATTAAGTTGTTCTTTGTATCAATACTTGGTTTTACCACACATTTTCGGATTTTTTTCTAGCACTAGGTTCTGTTTTGTTTTACTGAGATTTAACTTCCATTCTAGAAAAGCAAATGCCCAAGTCAATCTGCCATAAACGAAATGATAATGTGACTATGTAATGATAATAGAACTTGGGACATTTTTTTTTTTTTTGATAAGTAATAATAGAATTTGGGACATAGAGTGGTGCCACCAAGTATTTATGTGTTTGAAATATAAAAAAAAAAAATTATTGAAAAAATCTGGGAAGAAAAAATAGGTCTCTGGTATTTTATGCATTCACCCCATGGTAATGTATGGCAACATATAGTGATGTTGCAATGTGCATGGTCTTGGCTTCTGTCTATCTAATTTAAACTTGAAATGGCCCTTTGTATCAAAATCTTTCGTAGTTCGTAAGATTTGAATAATTATTCTATACTAAACGATTTAAAATTTATCATCTATTATATAAGCTAAATAGAATTTCAATAAAACAAAATTGAGCTCTTTTAGCAGATAAATCTGCATATAACTTTGGTTCGAGAAAAGGCAGCATATAATTAATAAAATGGAATGAAAAAAGAAAAAAATTAAAGAATTTTCCTTTGTTAAAAATTTCAGTTTCCCACAATTTTGTTTCATTTCTTTAGTAGCTATGAATTTTTTGTTTAAAGTGGGATTGATATTATTGGTTCTTCGTTTCATTGGAATCTTGGTTGGTTAGTCTACTGTATGATTTTAATGTGGGGGTTTACCTATAAAAAAAAATGATTTTAATGTGGGGATTAAAAGTCATTTCGTTATTTTTTACATTCTGTTTTTTAGTTTGTTTTGACTGTTGATCACCATTTTTTCTTAGAAAGTTAAAGCACATGGAACGAACACTAGAAGAACTTTAAAGCTTCTTTTTCAATGCATTGTTCCTTTGGGTAATAACTATAGATTTTATTGGGCTCAATTTCCATGATTTCCTTGTGTCTATTTCTTAATCTTAACTTGGCGTTTTCTCTTTTATACATCCTATGTACTTGGGTTTCACTGATTCCTCCATTAGCATTAATAAAATATCTTTTACCTTTAAAGGAAAAAGGATGACTATTCTGTCCACATTTTTCCTTTGCTGAAAAGCTGAGTTCTTGTACTCTTCTAGCCCTATAATTCTATGTTTCAACGTACAGAAAGAATAAGTAATATGTCATGTTCACTAAGTAAGGAATTTCGAAATTTAGAGATAATACTTGATGAAACTTTCCTTGGATTCAACCTAGAGGTTGCACGAAGAGTTGCAGCTTGTGCAACCTCTGGGGGTTTGTTAGGACTTGGAAAAGGTGTTGTAGGAGTGTAAAATAAGCAGAAAACTCAGGGTTATCATGCCTATTTAGTTGCTGGATGACAGATAGTAACTTTCACTCTAAAATTGAAGAAGAAAACTCACATAACTCTCCAACTGGAGGCCAACAGATAGGATTTCTGCTGAGGGAAGAGAAGAGCTACGATTTTATTATTTATTTATTTATTTTGAGTTTTAGGGCCTAAAAGGGGCAGCACCTAGTGGGAGTTTACGCCAAGTTGAAATAATGAGGTTTAGGGTCCTTTTTAAACAATTACCTCTAAGAAAAAGGTCCTTTATAAACAAAAATTGATATAAAAACTTAAAAGTTAGGGTTTTCTTGGGCTGCATAATTGCTGACAAAAATAGGGCTTTTAAGGTTTTTAGGAAGGTTCCTTTGTCATGGTTTCAAGCAACTTCCTAGGGTTAGTAGCAAATATGGCTACCTTGATTTAGGAGTAGCAAATATGGCTACCTTGATTAGGAATCTAAAACCCTGAAATTTCTAGGTTAGTGCCTTTCCCAATTTTGGTATGTTTCCTTTTTCTATACTACACCTAATTAGACAAGCTTCATCCACTTGCCTTTTATAACAAATCAGCTCCTAAATCAACTAATTATGAAACTTAAGACTATCGTACAGATGCTGTAATTAGGCAAATCGAGGCATATTTTGAGATTACTCAACCAAAATTATAAACTCAAATTTTAAAAGCTTAGTTGCTTGAGTATGACAGATCCATTCTCAACGAATCAAGACCCTGAAATCAAGGGACAGAGGACCAAACCGGACAGATAAAAAACAGGTCGGTTTGGATGGTTCTATTTGGTTTTGTCGAGATATTTTGGTATTTATCAAGAGTCCTACCGGATGTGGTTTGGGCTTTCCTTGGTTAGTTACGTCAACCCCTTGAACAAAAACTTAATCATTATTTAAAAATGCAAGTTTCTTATTTTTGTTATTTGTGAATGACAAAGAAATATTGGTTATAGTTCAAAAACTAAAAGAAAAGCTGAAAGAAAAATGTTGGCAAATAGTTATATATATGTTTGAATATTCATATATTGAATGCATCACTTCTAGTGAGATCTTCTACCTTCATAAGAGAGCAATTATTTCCCACCTGGATGCCTGAAGCCTCTTTTGCGGCATTACATTTTAGAGTCTAGGGGATTAAATTTTCTTCTAATTCCTAGAATATATGTGTAAAGAGATGCTAAACGTCCCGAATTCGGGACGCAAAAAGGTGTCCTGAATGAGTTTTTTTTTTTTTTTTTTCCTTAGTGATTAAGGAAGTGTTTTTTAATGATGTTGTGAATTTTTTTATTTTTTTAAAAATGTTTATGATGATTAAAAAAATATATGAAAAACAAAAGAAAAAAAAATAAAATAAAATGTGCTGTTCGGGACGTTTATTTGGGAAGTGTAGTACTACTCATGTGTAAAACTTATGCTTGATTTTAGTTTAGATTGTTTGCTGTTCATCTTGTCTATCATTTTATACAGTAGATTTCCCAGTGGAAATATTTATTTATAGGAATGTTTTAGCTAGTTTAGTTGACTTGGTAAGATTGATGTCAACAATAATGCTATATCTTGCGTGTATACAGAGCTAACTTAGTTCATCAATGGTTGCAACTTATGAAAATCAAATGTTTTAGAGATTGTTGTGCTAGCTCCCTAGTAGTAGAAAGTGTAATATCTTATCGTATTTGCATGACATACAATTTATTCAAAAAGATAAATAAATAAATAAATTATGAATATTTTTCCTTATTGTTTTTATTTGTGTGATTATAGTATTTTTGCTCTATTAATTTAGTAAATCCTCATCTAAGACGAATTGTATATTCAGGTACTTGAGTTCAATTCCATATTAGGAATTCCTCACCTGTGGGTAGCCCAAGTGGTAAAGGCGAACTTGTGTGCATGTTGAGCCCATGTCACAGGTTCGATTCCCCCTGGGATCAAACTAGGATTTAAGTGGGAGGCCATGGTGGTGGGTTGCTATGCTAGTCTCCCCGGGGGTTTAGGTTCCATGGGTGAGTTCTAAGGGCTATGCCGTGGGGTGGTTCCCCCGTCATAAAAAAAAAAAATTCCATATTAGGAATTCCCCTTAATTAATTGATTGATACATGGTTCTGATGGGTGGGTCGTGTACTTGGGATATACTCTTCATGCGTAGTTTTGAAGCATATTGCCTTGGTGAGGTATGACGTCATAAAATTTGCATCCGGGATACCCATTTTATTCTTCACACATGATATCAGTTCACATGCAATTGAGTAGGCTGGTAGTAACAAAAGGGACCCATTAGTCCTTGTATCCATGCTTTAGGGGGGACTTGCTACTTTGGAAACTTATTATAGGGTATTCTATTTGGGTGAGATATCCTAGAAGGTTTACTTAAATCTAACTCTAGGTTGAGTTCACTTTTAACATGTAACAAAAAGGACCGATTGACCTTGCATCGCATGATTTGAGGTGAACTTGCTACTTTGGAAACAATAGGGCTGTAATCAAGCTGAGCTAACCTGGTCTTTAGATTGCTGAGCTCGGCTTGATTCAAAAAACTCGAGCTTAAGCCCGAGCTCAAGATTTTTATCTAATCTTTGTTTGAGCTCGATTCGGCTCAGTTTAAGTTGTTTTTTTTAAATATGATTTAATAATTAAAAATTAGAGAAATTGTAAAAGTTCTAAATTTAATGGAACTTTTACAACTAACAAATAGATCCTCTATTGAGTTTGAATATTGCAAAAATTTTATAATTTTTTTTTATAAGTAAAAATATTATATATATATCAATAGGAGTAATCAAGTACACTGGATGTATACAAGAAAATCCCTAACCCATACTAGAAAGCTCCTATTGCCCCAAAAGCCCACGAAAACCTACCCAACATACATCAAGCCCAAGTTAGAATAAATCACACCTCCCCAACCCCAACCCAATGTTTCCCATAGCCCAACCTCCATCCGAAATACCCTCTATCCGAAAGACTACCCAACATACATCAACCTCTATGCCCTAGACTTGAGCTTCCACCCTTAGCGTTATAGTTGATTGCACAAAAAAGATGCTTCAACTCTCTGCTTTTCTTAAAGCTTGATTTGGTATCACGTGAGTGGCTCACCTCAATCTTAGTGATTAGAGCTTTAAATTGGTCTTCACATCCTCCATGTGAGATTCCCACAATATGCTGAATCTCATTAACCTTTTGCAAAACTCAATCCGAAGATTATCCATCTATATTGTTTAATGGAGGAAGAGATACCAAGGGACAATGTCTTCCTCTGATGTAGCGCCCAACGTAGTTCCAAACGGTACCAACAATAAACCCTTGTTCAAATCTTGTGCCTCCTCAACAACACTAATGGTACTCTCCATTGGAGATTCTAGGTTGGTAGCAAGTCCCTTCACCTTTGCCGGCAACCTTGTGTGTGCAGCTTCGACGGACCGTACTTTAGACGTCGGTGTTACACCATGATCACATGACGGAACCAGGGCCAAGGGTCCCATCATTGTTATATGTGTCTTCCCACCGTGCTCCAAGCCTTCCTTAGACTCTGCTCCTATCGTGGACTTCTTTGATACCCAACATGTTGCAACCTCCTCCAAGTGTTCCATAGAAGCTTGCGTGCATTTCTGCATAAGAGTTGTTGTTACCGGCGCTGAGATAAGGGTTTCCTTTGGCCCAGGACTTCCGTTGGACCGTGAAACTGGCCCAGAAGTGGAGCCTTTCTCAAACACGGGCAAATGGAGCTTCGGCCTCCGTTTTAGGTTTGGATGGCGAAGTGGGCTTATGTGGCCTAGCCCAAGTTTGGCCTTCCCTTTGTCCCTTTGTCTGGCCTCAAACTATTACACCCTGTAGACTTCCTTTGTCCTATTTTTAGAGGCCTCAAACATTGGCCCAGGCCCAAACCTTTGATTATCTTAAAAATCCAAGACTTTTATCTCATTTCTAAACAATTTAAAATCCTTCTTCACGCCGTTTCCTCCTTTTTTAGACTATGCAGATACCTCTGCAACTCGTTTTCTCCTTGACAGCTATCCATTTCAGGTAATTGGCATCTTGCCCCTTCCCTCTTTAGACCAAGTCCCTCCGAAAGTTTCCCTGCCATGCCTCCCTTTTTGTGTTTTTGTTCAACCGCCAGAGGATGACTCGGAACTCCATGCGCTGCCACCCTCTTCCCTACACCACCCACCGCCACCTCTGCATACGACTTGGATTACCTCACAATCTCATTCCCCTTCTCTACCTCTCTGTTCATTTGTGGTGCAAGGACTGGAGCCTTCTTAGCCAAACTTTGTTTTTAACTCCATAGAAAAGCTCTTCCAACCCTTTCTTTCCACTCCTTCCGGGATCGCTAAGAGACCACGAGCCCCCTACCAACACCATAGTTAGTAGCTTCCAAAAAATGCCCATAAGCGTTCGACCTCCTATGAACAAACAAAGCTATTCTTCCATCCCTATAAGTCTTGAAGAAGTCTTTCCCTCCCTTCGATAAAACACATTCTTCCACTGTAATGGCCAGCCAATAAGCACTGGCATGACTAAGCGCCATTTCCTTGGTTACCTTCCTGCCCCTTTCTGTGATACGACAATACTTTCCACCCTCCATAGACACTATAAACACCTTTGATTCTATTAAAAGGTGTTTAAGAATGCCCATGATTAAACTTCCCCAGATCAAACACCTTTCACCAGATCAAACTTCCCATCGTTGGAGTGAGACCCCGAAAAAACCATATTTGCCTGGTGAAAAAAAAACCAGATTGTTCAAAAACTCGGTCGTCGGAAGTCCCTTGCTGGAGTCACCAATCTTGTCTTTGTCAGTGGAGGTGCCGGGAACACAGATCAATCGCCTGAGGAGATGACGGAACATAGAAACCAGAAACGGATCTAGTAAAAAACTGTCTTTGGAGGCTTGCCAATGCAGGACGATCCTTGGCGAAGTTGCCGGGGGCATCCGATCTTGTCTGTGCCAGCGGTGCGCAGTCACTCGCCGGACTAGAGTGGGTGGGTGAGTGTTGGCGTTGACACTGGAGTTATCTCTGTGCGAGAGAGAGACGGTGGCGAGATCACGGGGATGGAGGCTAGGGTTTAGAGAGGCCGCCGGCGAGAGTGGGACAGCGGCAGAAGGTTGAAGGAACGATGGAGGCTAGGGTTTTTTGGGACGGAAAAGTTGTGTACGGAGAGAGAAGTTATTTCCTGTTTTCATGATTTCTTCTTAGTTACATATAAATAATTAATATGTAACTAGTTGATATTTACCCATAATAACCATATATATTATGTCTACATAAATTATTAGTACTACAGACATAATATAATATTATATATCAACATTTCATATATGGCTCCTACATACTAATATATAAAATTATTAAATCTTACTAACTATTGTATAAATTTTAAAATAAAGCAATGAGGTTCAAATTCCTTTGGGTGGAAACAATCTCTAGGCACCATCGGATTGGAGGATTTTCCCCTTGAATTATCTTAGGTGCACTTGCAGGAAACTCTTTGCCGAGAGCCTGTGAACCCTCGGGATTAGTCTAGACGTTGTTTCCAAACTCCTAGTGCCAATAAATAAAATAATCCTATGAAGTAAATTCAATATATAGATGTAAGTGACTATGCATAAGTAATTAGGTTACATACTATATATTTAATTATAAAAGATGTGATGCTTATATTAATAAATGACATATATACATATTTATTGATGTGTGAATGAGCTTTAATCGAATCGAGTTAATGAGCCTTAGCTGAGTCTAGCATAATGAGTGGGCCTTAACGAGCCTTAGCTGAACGAGCTTTTTCTTTTCTCACGATTCAAGTTCGATTCGAGTTTAACCGAACAAGTTATCGAACAGACTGGTTTATTTACAGCCCTAGGAAACATATTATAGGGTATGCTACTTGGACAGAGATATCCTAGTAGGTTTACATCTAAATCTAGGTTGACTACACTTTTTTTTTCTGCATAATCTCTCAAAAATTGTGATGTCATCCTTTTTACTCGTACCAGAGAATAATGAGAGCTAAGCATTCTGCATGGTTTTACACGAAAATTCTAGCTATCATTTATAATATTGAAAATTACATTTGTTTTTTTTAGCAAAAGTTGTTTCTGTAGAATTTCTCAGTTGCCATTGGCACGTTGTATTACTTTCAGAGTCAGAATCTTAAATGATTGCTGCTTTGCCTTCCTTAGCAATATTGGTTGTCAGATTTTATTTAGATTATTGACATCAGGAATTGTATATTTGGATGCAGGATTGTTTCTTTACCAGCCAATCTAGACTTCATGAGTTTCAACCATCGAGGCAAAGTATTTCCTATGGAATTGGATGTGAAGCTGAAACTTTGAATCCTTCCTATCAAGTAAAAGGGGTCTCCCTTGATCTTTCTTGAGGAGAGAGGAAATAAACAGAAGTGGCCTTTGCCATACAAGTATTTTGTTTACCCCCATGTGTTGGTTGTTTCTTAAGATTTCACTGTATCAATTTACTTTTGCAATCTATTACGGAACTACTTGTCGCTTTTGACAACCTAGGTCTAGTCATTAAAACCTGGAAATATCTTTTGTAATCTCGTTGGATTTTCTCGGTGGTTGCATCACATGAAGGTTAAAAGCCTGCGTGTGGAAAATGAAATTGAATGAATGACAGTGAGGGACACATAGACAGCTCAAATGGTATTATTTTGTGCTTGTTTTTCATGGAAAGTTTTTTAAGCACTAAAGTGAAAAATGTACGCGTTCACTGAAATTTTCTAGGTTTACGGTCATTTAAATCACAACCAGACTGAATCCAAGAAAAAGAGTCAGGTTTGGCCCACATGTTCAGCAGTTTTGGTGAAACGTCCCCCGTGATTTCCTTGAAAATACCGATCACTTCTTTTATGCCCTTTCGATCAGATCTCGTAACAAACAGAATCTTGATGATTCTGCAAACCTACTTCTACTTGTACAAAATAGCGGAAACTAATTGACAAGACGTTTGAAGTTGGTGGCAATGTTCTGAAATTCCAAAGTCTATTTATTTATTAAATAAATATAGATAAAAGTCACTATTGAAAATATCTATTTTACACACATGATATAATATCATCTAGACCATACATTTCCTCCAATGAATGTTAGGAACAATCAATTAGAAACAACCATACAGTAAGTACAAAGTGTGTACTGCTGCAATGACTTCTCTCTAACATTACTCTTATTTATTTTTCCCTCCTACTCCCAGAGTCCCAGCAATGTTCCAGCCAGCATTATGCACTCTGATTGGTGATCAAATTATTATTATTTAAAGTAAGGTTTCTTAAAATTGCTGCCTTGCAAAGCAAACGTTACAGAAATTGTAGAAACTGCACGTGTTAAAAGGGTACCCTACGACCATCGACCACTAATCTATAATCAAAACTCCCCTTGAATTTTTTGATTCGTTGCTTTTAAAAATAAAGGACCTAAAAACAAGTCTATCCAACCAACCTCTATACATACGACAACTGTATAACGGTCAACATTTCCAACTTCAACTGATCAATACTGAAGGCTTTCTGTATTTTAATTAATTTCGCCCATTAACCTCATTAGCACATTCTTCTTTCTAATGCAAGGGTAATGAAACTTAAATTTTTTCTCTAAAATGTTTTCAAGGGCAGAAAAAATACCCTTTAATATGACTTGCATTGACACTGAAATAGTTTGTAGAGTTCCAAATAATTGCATGGAAAAAGATAACGGAGTTTGCAACCCCAGAAGAATAGAATCCATCCCTACCAATTCAAACATTACAACTCAGTGTGTCAGTACAAATATAAAATGTCGGAAGAAGAAAAAGAAAAGACTTCGGTTTCAAAAAATCAAAGCAGATGTTAGGCTAACAAGGAAACATACATTGACATGCCTCTAAAAAATGTTAAAGTGGACCATGAGGAACTCACACAAGATTCTGAAAATATCCATAGCAGAACGAGTATGCCCTCAATTTTGGAGCATCCATAGCCCACTGCCAATGCCGATTTCTAAACTAACTAGTTTACAACTGATTGAGTTCCAGCGGGTATTCTGTAGACTGTCTAAGAATAAATTCAGCTCTCCTCTTCTTGTCATCCCTCTCCTCATCCCGGGCAACCCAAGAGGCTGCTCTCCCAACACCCTTGTTCTGAAGGCTCAAATCCAATGATTCACCTAGAAACTTCTTGCCAGTCCTAAACTTTAACTGAACAGCAGGCCTCACATCAGGAAGAACATTTTTCCCATCTTCCCCATCATAAGAAAACCCACCTTTGACCGCTTCAATAGCAGGAGCAAATGCCTCTAGTACGGAGACATGGATATTCCCCACCATTTCATCCGAAGTCTTACTCGGTGAAACCACCAGAGAAACATCTTTCTCCCCTGGTTGTAGAGGCAGTCCAAGGAAAGGGTTATTTTGAGCCCCATCCGATTCCTTTGCATCACTACGTGAGGTTGAAGTTCCCGCCGAACCACTGGACAACAACCTTTGCTGCAAACTCAACAAGGACCTCTCCGCCTTTCTACGTTGTCGTGCTTGCTCAATCTTATCTGTGCGAGGATCTGTTGCCCTCTCATTCCATAAAGGTGTATGTATATACGTATGGGGATCAGGCAAAGCTGGCAACCATGGCGGTATGTGCTTGCCAGGTGGCGTTTCACCCATTTGTACAAAGCTTGGAATCAGTTTCCGATGCTTAATCACCGGAAACTGAGGCACTGGCTGAGCAAATGGAATCTCCTCTGCCCCACCTACATACTCAACAATCCCTTTCACTGTTCCCGAACCAGCAAGACAATTTTGTACCTCCGATCCACCCAGAAAGCCTTGTGAAGCTTCCAAATCCTCCAACCCTCTAATGATATCAAACACATTACACTCTGTCCGACCAGATGAGTTAGCATAGACACTCGCCGTCTTTCCTAGGTCACGTAGGTATCGAATTGCAATGTCAGCGAGAGCCTCCAAAGCAGAGTCTTTGAAGCCCTGAAACCCCACGCTCTCGCATACCTGTGCAACTGCAACCTTTGACACCGCTCGCCCAAAGTCATTGGCTCCGGGTCTACTTGTTTTATTGTACTCTAGTTGTTCATTACCTTTCGTACCATTTCCACCTCCATGGCTCATATTCAAAACCTCATATCATTTAGGGTTTTCTCGACCCCGCATCACTCACCCCATAAATTCCCACTAGCCATAAAATTACCCAGCATTTAGCTATTTAAAAAAATCATCCAAAACCAAAGCACCTGATCCCGGTTTTGGTTGCCGAGAAAACCAAGAAAGATGACAAGAAAACCCTAGAGCGATAGCAACCGATTCGAAGCTGAGATACTGAACAATGAAAATGACAATAAAACAGACAGAGTTAATCCTCGGTGAGTCTTACCAGTAATTTCGAGACTTGGAAATGAAACGCTGCTTCAATCGACCAAAATTCAGACCCAAAAAATCAAAAAGAAGAAGAAAGATTAGCAGGGACCCAAATTAGCTAGGGTTTAGAACAGTGATGAAGGGTTTAAGAGAGAAGTATTGAGAGGGAATATTAGGGATTCAAATTGAATAGTGGGAGAGTTGGGATAAACCCTGGGAATTGTAAGACCCTAGGGATCGAAGGAAGAAGGGGAAAGGGAATAAAGTGGTTTGCTCATCGGGGCTTTGGTGAGTTCGATGAAGGAAGTGTGTGTTTATTTTTATAGACCTTAGTCAAGCTGCCTTTTTTAACCAATTACAAGCCCAGACGTCTTGACGCGCCTTCGAAGGTGTGCGATAAGGCAATGCTCGCTTGCTCTTGCTATGTTAATTCCCTACTCACAATTTTCAGCTTTTGTTGCATCGTGAATTTAACAACTTGCATGGATCATTTTAGAACAAATTTATTATCAAGTTTGTGTATAATTCATCCATAATTCTAGTTTTCTCTCTATTAATAATTTTTTCAACTAAATAGCACTTTATATAACCTTCTTCTTGCAATGAATTAGAAATAATTGTTGCTTTCATTGTTGAAGATGAATGACTAGCTATAAAAGAAGATCAATCAAACCTCTTCTAATATTATTTCAAGGAACTACCAACATGTCCTCCCAAAGTATTTTCTAGAGAAGATTGATGAGTATGATTGGGTTCTAAGCTCATCTCAACTTGTCTCAAACTATTAATGAGACTCGTTACTTTTTCAACTTTTCATAAAAAATTAAAATCATATCTCAACTTATTTTATATATTCAAACACATCTTAATGGATCCACAAAACCCACTCAAATATCTTAACTTACTACTATTCATAAATCAATTCAGATAATTTGAGATTACCTCAACAATTAAATGCAGCCTTAAACTAGTTATAATTTATTTTTTAATACTAAATCTAAGGTAGAAGCTCACAATGATTACTTTATAAACAAGAAATGATAGTGAAATGTTTGTATTATCTTTCCATTTTGAGAGATGTTGAGAACTATTGTTTTGAAATTTGAGTCGTCACGCGATCTTTAGATATGACATACATTTTTAGTAAATGAAGTCTTATAATTTCTTTAACATATTAGATTGATCTTTTGTATATAGTGAGACCAATGGAAGGCATGTTCCTCCAATCAATTATTCAATTAGCAATAAATGGGATATCATCTTGTTGAGTGTGTTTATCCTTCTTGGACTGTGACGATCCAGTTCAATATTTCTAAAGTTGGAATATGAATAATTTTATTGGCTTTAAATTAAGTTTGATGGGCTATTTTGGATAAACACACAAGATATAATTTATTGAGGATGACTAAGGAGATGTCTGGAAATTGTTTTGGTCACATCCCATCTCATTTCTTTCTCAAATATCATTTAAACACAAATATTTTCAAAGTAATCATTACAACATTTTCAAACTTTCAAACAAAACACAATTCAATTTTTTCAAATCTCAAAATAAAAATCATATTAAAAAAATTATATTCTAACAATATTTTAACTTTATAATATTTTTTTTTATTCAATTTTTTCTCTCTCATTTTCCAAAACTCCATAAACCCTAAGAATTGTTTATTATATGAGTTGATAGTGAGTTTAGTTGAGATGAGATGAGAGTTGAAAATTGAATAAAATATTATTATAATATAATTTTTTAATATAATTTTTGTTTTAGGATTTAAAAAAGTTGAATTGTTTATTATATTTTGTTTGAAAGTTTGAGAAATTTGTAATGATTAAATGGGATGAAATAAGATAAGTTGAGATCAAGGTCTAACTCAAACAAAGTCTAACTCAAACTATCTTACTATTATTCACAAACCATCTTACTACTATTCATAAAATTTCCATCTCATCGCATTCCCTAAGCATCCACTAAGAAGTTTATTTAGGTTCATAGGTCCAAAATTATATTTTAAGCCCTTCTAAGGTTTAGTGGATGATTTTAGGTGGCATTAATGTGCCAACATTTTTAGAAGCCCAAATTTATATTTCTCGGGTAATTTTGAAGAGGCCACGAGCCCAAAATTTATTATGATGATTATGGAATAATTATTGGGCTCAATAATTAAGGTAAAATCCATTTAATATTTATAGACCAAGTGTGCCTATTTTTAATTGGGACTAGGCCAAGAGCTAATTTAAAAGACTAAAAATATTTATTGGACAAATTGGGCTCATTTTAAAATTTAAGATTGGTGAAACCGTAGTGAGACTACCATAGTTAGATTTCAATGAGGTCTCAATGTGTTAAAATGCATAATAGCAATGGTGATTAAACGATCATGATTAATATGAATGCATATGTTTTATGTAAATAAAAACTAAAACCACATATATCCTCAGTATACCGAGGAACAAAACCTCCAAGTAAAATAGCATAGCCATGAACTATAAAAAACCTTACCAAGCATCCAGTGCCCAAATATACAATAGACATCTCGTAACATATGATTTTTGAAACCCGAGGTCCAAATCAACTCATGGAATCTCTCCACCACATCAACAAGGGGAATCTTTTAATTAGAGTCAACACATGGAATTTTTCCACCAAATCAACACATAAAATCACTTTACCACATCAACACAAGGAATCTCTCAACCAAGCCAACACGTGTAATCATTCCACCAAATCAATACGGGGAATCACTCAACCACATCAACACGAGGAATCACTCTACCATATCAACATGGAGAATATCTTTACTTGAGCCAACATGTGGAATCACTCCACCACTCACCCATTTTGGTTTATTAACGCATGTCACTACGGCTCCCCACCATGGGTTGTGCACATGCCTTGGGTCCCTTCACCATCTCGTGGGTAACGACCACGTGAATGACTTCATAATAAGCGATATCCAATTTTGCGTTCAGCGCATTCGTGTCCAAGCATCCTCTAGTCTTTGTCAATAGAGAGGCAACAACGTCAACTTGAGAACGTTACCCTCTCACCCAATCCTATTGTTGCCTGATGACAACTCATGAGACGTTATTCAATTCTTAAGTGCTCTTGAGTAACCAGAGAAGCTCTACCAAGATGATGTCCATCCCCACTTGGAGCTCGTGATACACATGCACCCAGAACTCATCTTGAAACCATTAATTCCGGCTGTTCTTTATTTGAGTGTCGAGAAATTTTGTATAGACATTCAATTATTGTTTTGAATATGAGAAAAATGAGTTCATTTCCATTTAAATATATACTTGATAGATGAATGGAGGATATCAAGTACTGCAAATATACTCTTAATAAGAGTAATTATGATGATTTGAGTGATAGCCCTACTAGCCAAAGATATGAGAACATATACAAGAATTTTGCTGACTTAGCATTGATGACATCAACTTGTGTGGTGCATTATGTGGACACAACGAAGAACGTTGACATATTAAAGGAGACGTACCAAGTTTTGAACTGTGCACCTAGTCCACTTTCACAACACCCACCCATTGTGTCATCCAATTGTAATGAAGTTGTACATTGACAGTGAAGTATTGTTGGGACAAAGTGGTAAAGTGACCACACTTTGTGGTTAGAGGCAAAGGGAGCCTGCCATCAAAAGGGAAGATACAGTATAAAAAAGGTTAAGAAAATGCAAGAAAAAAACAAGGCAGGAAATGACTAGAACGAGAAGCAAAGAAGGAAAACTAAAGTCATATTAAACTAAAGTTCATAGTAAAGAAAGAAAGCATTTTTATTTTTATTTCATTAAAGTTATTTTGTTTTGTAGCCGACCCTAGTAACTCAAATTGAAGTGAATGTGATTGACTATCCTACATCTAGATAGCCGGAGAAGTAGCCATTTTTTTATGAGTGTTATAGACAAAAAAAATAAAAATAACTTTACAATCTAACGTATCGCATCAAATCACGTCAGTTTGAAGGTTTACTTTTACGTAAGCTCTTTGTGGCCAAAGTATTTTTTTATGACTAATATTAGCGTAGTTTTAGTCAGAACTTTTTTTTTTCTATGACAATTTATAGTTTCCATTATGACAATTTCTTTTGTCACTCTGATTGTAGTTTCCATTATGACAATTTGTAGTTTCAGCTATGATAATAATGTTTGTCCATAACTAAGAGAGGCAGTGACACCAAGGAGATATTGTGGTTTTAGTTCTTGGATGTAATATGTGATAGTAAAATATTTTTATGTAATGGTTGTGGATGTAATGAAACTTGAGGGGATGAGGTCTATGGAATGTAACTTTTGTTAGAGGATGGAATTTATTTAATGCAAGTTTTGTAGTGCAACTTTTGTTAGATGATGGGTCTATGTGATGCAACTTTTGAAAGCCCTACAATTTGTATTTTTTTTATTCTTTACCACCGAGTTAACTATCTAAGAGAGTTTATTGTTTTCTTCCATTTGCCAAACACATGCTAATAGTTTTATCTACCTCATGAGTGCGTGTGTGATGAGAGTGAGATGGTAGTGTGGTATATAAAATGTGCCACATCAGTATTTCTTTATTATTTAATAGTGATAAATGTACAACATCTTACATAGTAAAATGAAAGTGAGATGTGAGTGAAGTGTATAACATTATTTGTCTTTATAAATTAGCCAAGAGCATGCACAAGATTCATTTTTTTAAATTTTGAATTTTCTTAAATGAAAATCTCTCATTTAGGAAAATCCAAATATGGGAAGACAGTTTTTATTAATAATCATTACATATTACTATTTTATTCTTGTAATCAATATAAATTAAGTGGGGTAAAACCATGTCGTTTTCTTCCCTAGAAATAAAAGTATATATATGCAAATACTATGTGCACTGCCAAGTGACAAGAGTGGTTGTCAAAAAAAAAAAGTTGATAAGAGTGTGTGGGATAAATAGGGCGGACAGAACTAGAGGGCATTGGGATAAGGAAGGAACTCGAAAAGTCTCACAGGCGGAACGAAAATGGAGAAGTACTTCGGCAACGCGTACCGAGGTGACCCCGGCGTCCCACACGCCGACCCGGACCGATTCGTTAACATTTGGATCGGCTCCGCTGCCTTCTCAGTTCTCACCTGGTTCGATCCTTATATGTGGCATCTCTCTACTCAATTCAAGTAATCCCATAACTCTCTCTCTCTCTCTCTCTCTCGTTCTTAAAGATAATTTAGGGTTTTAATTTCTGGCATTCACAATCTCTTTTCCTTCGTTCTAGTTTAGGGCTTATGTTATGAACCTCATTATTGAAAATTAGCTTACAAGAAGAAGGTGACTAGGGGCTTATAAACCATCAACTAATTTTATATTTTATCGACGTGGGATTGTAACAATCATCACGCTCTGCAGCCAATATCCACGCCTGCGCTCACACAAGCTGGCTGTGTGCTAGGTCTTTTCCTAGCTCTATGCTGTACGATTGCAACCGTCGCAACATGGCCTTAGATGTGGGTGACTCTAATACCATTTGTTATGAACCCATTAGGTAGAACTCACCCTTAAAATTAGCTTACAAGGGAATGGTGCCTAGGGGCTTATAAACTATCAATCAATTTCATACTTAGTTGATGTGGGATCGTAATAGCTTACCGTTCTTATGTGTTAATCTTGTTGCAAGGGTAGGATTAATGTCATTTGCGTTCTTTAGGCTATGCCTATTTATATCATTAATAAAACTTTGTTAACTGATAAAAAAATGTCATTTGCTTTCTGCTCCAGAATGTTAGATTTTAGTTTCATTGATCCTTTGGAACAACTCGATGAATTTAATAGATCTTTTTAGGAGGCCCCAATGACCATAGATAGAACCTATCCAAATTTTACAGTGTGATGGTTGGCTGTTCACGGACTAGCTGTATGTACCATTTCTTTTTGGGGTCAATATCAGCATCGCAGTTCATATGAGAGTTTAAGATTATGAGGTTCTTCTTTGTAGCTCTTTTTCAGGTTTTGCGGATGTCATTGAAGGAGGTAAAATTCCAGCAATAGCAATAGCTTCATTCTATTAGGGGAGTGAAGTTAGCTTTTTTAGCTGTTATAACATTAGGAATTATTCTACTGTGTATTTATCAGTTTCAACGAGACCAATGGAGAATGTGTAACCATAGGACCACAATTAATAAGAAAAATTATACTCATAATCCCTACACCACACTTACTTTTATTTTTTTCCCTTAGCAAGTGTGTGGTGTAGGGATGATGAGTAGAAGAACTCAATTAATAATGCTGTCAAGCTTATTTATGTAATCTCTCAATGATTTGATGGTTCCGTTTGACCTGATAGATTCGTCTCAAAGATAGAATAGGTGAGACGCTCCTGAGTGATTAATTTTTCAAAATGTGTATTGGGGTGAAAATTTTGCAGCTTTTTGTGTGTGGTTGTGTCCACATGGTTATGTTTCTAGCTTGACTCTAGACCTTGCATGATATGCTGTAACATTTATGGGGGCGCTAGCACTCAAAGCAGCTCTAGGGGACAATATCGACGGTTCATTCTTGACTATGTTTTTCTCACCACCTCAGGTGTGTTGGTTAAAAAGGAAAGGGTGACCACCTATTCTCTGTGAAATTCCGTTTGATCCCATTGGGTGTGCATTTTTTTTGGCAGAAGAGTTTTATGGCTTGATTTTTGGGCAAATTTTTTCCTTCTAGCTTGACAGACATAACTCATGTAGCTGATGACAATTATAAGTTCAGTATATGTGGATTCCTGTGTTCTATTAGACAGGTATTATGCCAAAGATATCCTCCCAACCTTTCATACCTTATATATGTTCACTGTATTGTGTTTCTACAATCTTGACTGAGCTAGCATGTGGCTACTTAAGCTAACAGGCTCGTATACAACTGAAATCTTCATTTTGATAGCATTAATTGTGTAACTTATTGGACTTAGAACCCCAAATAACCCAGTTTTACATTGTAAACTCTTGTGATGGTTATCTTGTTTCAACTGGATAAATCTTTTTGATTTCCTCTTATGTATCAAGAGGGCTATTGAAGTCAATTCCTCCACTGTCCAATTTAAACTGGAGAAATGCAGTCATCCTCCGTCCCCCCTCCTATCTCTTATGTAATTTCCTGACCAACTTTCCAACGAGCTATGCCATTCCGCATATCAAATGAGCTTCGGCATTTTTTTTTTTTATTGAGTATCTTGGATCTTGAAAGTTCTCATATTAAATGTTATTTTTATCCTTGTCTTTAATCTTGAGCATGAAAAAATTGGCCTGAATTTTTTGTTGTCCCTCCTTTTCCTCTATAACCTTATTATTTCAAACTATCTCGAAAGAGGAGGAATTCTGTTATTTTTGCACAAGCCACCGGATCCCTGAATGGCTTTGCTTGTGTTGTAAGAACACTGCATTTTGAATTTTCAAATTTAAGGCACTTATTAGAAGAAAAAAGGGGAGAGAGAACTTTTTACATTTGAGTTATGCATTCTTAATAGCCTAGATTGTCTTACTGTATCACACGATTTAGTCTTTAGTGCATATAAAAAAGTAATTTTGGCATAAACTTAACGGCATGTTTGGACACTGAGAATTTTTAGAATTCTCAAAACTTCTTGTAATTTCATTTCCAAGCATCACTAAAATCCAAAACATTTTTCAATTTCAAATTTTCAACCTTTTCATCTAATCATTACCTAATCATTATTCAAACACAAAAATCAACACAACTTTTAACAACTTCAAAACAAAACATAAAAATCAATACAACTTTTACAAACTTCAAAACAAAACTTAAAAATCAATACAACTTTTACAAACTTCAAAAAAAAAAAAATAATATTAAAAAATAATATTCAAACAATTTTTTAACTTTATAATATTTTTATTCATCATTTTCTCTCTCTTTTCCCAAAACCCAATAAAACATTTTCACTCAAACCATTTCACTACTATTGATACTCCAATTGTCCAAACATGCCCTTAGTGTTCTAATTTATTGTACGAAAGATGGGCTTTGCTGTTGTAGCCCCTTCCACAATCCCTCCATCTGTCTCTCCACCAGATATGAATTGTTTTTGAGGCTCATTAATGTGCATATTTAAAAGCATATCTACCTTTGTCACACCCAAAACCTAAGGTTTCCTTTTTAGATCTTTGGTTTCCCTTTTAGTATGCTCTTCTTCATGTCAGAAAAATATTATTTATACATGTAGGGTGCTATTTTTTTTTTTTTAATTTGCTTGCTGTTTCAAAAGAAAAGAAATCAGTTCTGAAAAAGGAATTGTGGTCTACATTGAGATAAGGAGAAATACATTGAGATAAGGAGAAATACATTGAGATAGGAGTCCTTTTAGGATAAAAGCCAGATCTTTGTAGGAAACGAAAATAGATCTGGTTGGGGATAAATAGTAGACCAGACATGATCTGCCGTGTTCTTCAGTCTGAGTCCGATTCTTTTTGTTTTTTTTATTATTGGTGCTACTACGATTTTTTTTACAAACTAATACTGCTTTTGGAGGCACAAGAGAACCCTAGTTGCCGATAATCCTAGGGCTAGCAGCTGTGATATCCCACATGAAATTCTTTTATAAAGACTCACTCCCTTGCCACCTACAAAAGAAAAAAATAAACATCTATATCAGTATGCTGGTCTCATGACACAAATTCTAGAGCCTAGGTACCACCCCTAAGCTGCCTCAAGCCATGAAAGGAGGATCAGCAATTGCATGAGCTCTAGCTTCACCCAATCAAACCATAGCAGCCTCAAAATACCACAGCCACCTTCTACTGACCCCCAAATTTCAAACACTAGCCAGAAACCTAGAAAACAAAAGTGATACTTTTAGAGTTGCCGCACCATTGAGGTAAGGATTTCTGGCAATGTATCCTTCAAGTGTTCTCCAAAAAAAAAAAAATCTGAATACCTTTCAAAATTCTATCCAGGTTTGGAACCCCTAGTTGCAAGCCCTAAGTTCTAACCATTTGCTCCTCTTGCTGCCACTACTTATTGGTAAGAGAATGCTAGGGTTTTGTACCAAGTATCAATGGAACAATTATTAAATTGCTCCAGCCATGATTCAGCTTGATATTTTATTCTCTCCACCATTTAAACACTTCAACAGCCCTTAACGAGCCCCGAAACAGTTTCTAGAGGCCGCAGATCCCTGGAAACCTCCAAATTAAATCAATGGCTGGAGCAATTTAAAAGTTGGGTGAAACCTCAACCAAATCTAAGATAAGTTTTCTTCAAGATTCTAGGTAATACCTGTATCCTATTTAATCAAGCTTTGTCAGGAAAGTGGTTATGGCATTATGCTTTGGAAAGTGGAGTATTTGGAGTGTGGTGGTAGATGTGAAATATGGGTGTGCATGAGATGGGTGGTGTTCTCTTGCAATTAATGGCTCATGTGGTTTTTTGTCTCTGGAAAAACATTCTGAGGGGTTGGGCAAGGAGGTTTTCTTGCCTCTATAGTTTTGAGGTGGGGATGGTTCTAGGATAAAGTTATGGTCTTATTTGTGGTGCCATGATAAGGCTCTGAAGGTATTTTTTCGTAGCTTTTTAATACAAGCTCGGTTTGAAGAAACATTAGTGGTGGATTGTTTACTCGTCCAACAGTACTTAGCAGTGGGGTTTTAGAGTTTATTTGAGGGGAACATGTTGATAGGCTTTGTTGGAATTCGTCTTAGCAAGGGGAATTTGATGTTAGATCATTCTATAGAGCATTATCTCCTTAGTGTAGATTATCTTTCCCTTGGAAGAAAATTTGGAGGAATGACTATTGAGATCAGCATTCTTTGGTTGTACGGCTTTAGGGAAGATCCTAACCTTTGACAATATTAGAAAGATAAACATTATAGTGGTGGATTGATATTGTATGTGTAAGAGAAGTGGGGGGAGACGATTGTGAGGTACCTGGTGCATTGTGGAATGCTATTGTTGGGTTGTTCAGGCTTGATTGGGTCATGATATTGAGGTCCTAAAGCTTACTTTTGAGGACCCCAAAACCACTTGGGCCACAGAGTGACCATGGGTACTAAAGCAGGCCTTGAAGGACTTCAATCTAGGGATGCAAGACCACACAAACTTCAAATGAGTCTGTACTGGAATTTATAGATCTAGGCCTTGTTTCGGAAATGAGATGAGATAAGAAATTTGTGAATAATAATGAAATGGTTTGTGAATAGTAGTAAAATGGTTCGAGTTAAGATATTTTATTAGGGTTGGACAATGAGAGAAAATTTTGAATACAAATATTATAAAGTTAAAATATTGTTAGAATGTAATTTTTTAATATTATTTTTGTTTTGGAATTTGAAAAAGTTGAATTGGTTTCTGTTTTGTTTGGAAGTTTGGGAAAGTTGTAATGATTAGGTAATGATTAGATGAAAGAGTTGAAGATTTGAAATTGAAAAGTGTTTTTGTTTGAGTGATGTTGGGAAGGAGATGAGATGAGATGGGTTCCCAAATGAGGCTTAGTATCCTATATATGCTTTTCTAGAACTGAATTAATGGGAGTGGTGACGCAAGCGCTTAGGTTTAAAACAGTGACTTGCAAAACTTATTTGAAGACTCCATAGGAAAGGTAGCAGTCAACAAAGGTTTGTGTTGGCTTACTAAAGAGCTTAAAAATAAGTTATATTGCATACTAAATGTTAAGCAAGTAAATCATGTGTGATTATGTGATCATCCATGAAAAGAGTTTTCTTTATAAGACAAAATTAAGCGAGGATCCAGATCTGTCCCAAGTATAAAAATGTGTAGAAAAGGTTCAAACATTGGAAATGTGTATGCAAGGTAATAATGACCGTGGGTGTGTTTCCGTAGGTTGCTGAGTGTTGACGTATTTGCTGAGTTAAGGAAGCTAGGTAGGTAGTACGATCATGTTATATGCTATTTTATTAGCTTGTCAGCTTCTTTTTATGCATCTTTTATGATATGTTGTAAACTTAAGTCTGCAAGTGCTTTATTTTGTGATTCTTTTGCAATATGATATGATATGAGAATGTGTATGTAATAGAAGTTATGAGAAAATAAAGTAAGATAATGAATGGATGTATTGTTTTGTAAATATTTTCTTCTGGCCATATGATGATGCAATGGTACCAGAGAAAATACGTGGATGTGCAAGTCCGCACTAACGGATGTCAAGAAGTTGTGATCCACTGGGATATTTTCATCCTACAAGTGGCTTCCCTTGTGGCCACAGGCAGTGGGGCTAGTGCTCAACCTAGGCACACAAGGGTTAACTTATGTTGGCCACAATGAGTTTAAGATTGACAATTATTTTGTGTATGTAATGTTATATGTGGTTTTTTACTTTTAAAAAAATTTGTTATATGTGGTTTCAAGATGATTTTAAAAGATAAAACTGCTTGAAAAAGTTCTACTCTGTGATATTCAGCTGTTTTGACAGCTTCATCAATTTCCGGGTTGTGTTTTTTCTCCTTTATTTATCGTATTTTTTCTTCTTGTTCTAACATTTTGAGCTATTTTGATTTGCAGTTGGCATGACAAAGCAATGCTGTTTGAGCAGTACCACTGGAAAAAGGCCATGGAGAAGAATCAACCTTATAAATTCAAGGTACATTTTCTGACTTTTCTAAATCTGGGATTCCAAAAAATCTTTAGGCGAAGACTGTAAGGAAATTTATTTTTTAATGCTTTTTATGTGACCAAGTGTGTTCTCTTGAAACTTTCATGGTTGCAGTGGAACCAGTACATGGACAAGGACCTTCGTGATTCGTATTATCATAACTGGCCTCTTTACTTTCGTTAGGCTTTTCTGTTACATGTGTATTTTGCTCGGATGCAATAAACTTTTAGAACAATGACTATGTATCCTGGATCACCCTACCCTTCTCTTCTCCTGGATTTGATGACTTTTAAACTAATATGTTTCTTGTTTTTGGAGCTTACTTTGATGCCATTGAGCTTTTTAGCCATTATTTTTTGGGGTTATCGAAAAATAGGTTAAAACATACGTTATTTACAATGCAGATGGTGGCTGAACAGTTTCATCCTCTTTTCTTACATCTACTTGATAAATTCAGAAAGAGTGCGGCCTACACCTCTTAAAAGTGTATATATTTATAATAACGGGGATTGAGTAATTACGTCGCCCAAAGCTAAAGACTCTGTTAGGAAATAGTTTGGTGGGTCAGTTGGAACGAAACCCATTAGATGCATACTACATATTCCTTGAGTGGAGGCATGGAACATGGGATATGTAGCACAGAAATGTTCTCTATTCTAAATTTTGTCATTTTTACTCGCTGTATTTTTATTTAAATGGTTGACCGATTGAGCCATTTATAATAAGTTGTACCTATTACAAATGGCTAACGGGTAAGAATAAAGAGTAGCATTGTTCTCCTATGCTTATCTAACGGGTCTAGTTTCCACTGGAGCTGGATGTGTGTATCCAAGCCGGTCCTGTGGTGGTATGAACTGGGCAATAATATGCATCCAATGAGCAGGAACTGGTCCTTCTACATTTGGTGCTATTATTACGAAGGAGTTGAGGTCCTGTTGGTGATAATTGCAATTTGTAAGGCATGAGAGTGATCTTCTGAACAATTTTATAGGAACCAAAAGAACGAGCCGCCAACTTAACATTCTCTCTTAATGCAACTGAGCTTGAACCTGGAGTTAATGGTCTAGTTTTAATAGTACGGGTAATGTTATATACAGTCTTAAAATGCAGTTTCTGTCTACTACATTTTAAAAAAAAGTTGGGACTCCAGATTTATCTATTGTTTCAAAGGAGATTTCGAACTTTAAAATTAAAAATATCATTTAAAACAATGTGAGATCTCATATACCACTTCAGGAGTGTAAGGAATTCGGTTTGGACTGAAAAAACCAACCGGACCGAATGGTCTGGTCCGATCTGGCCCAAATCAGTCTCACAAATTGTGGGCCGAAGAAATTCGGTTCGGTCCCAGCGTCTATAAATTTTGGACCAGACCGGATCAGACCGAATCTCTATATATATTTAAAATATTTTTAATAATTTAATATATTATTTTTATATAGTAATTATATAAGTTAATGATATAATTTTCATCTAATTATTATCATTGAACATATAAAAATATAAAATAATATATATTATTTATTAATAATAGATTATAAATCATGTGATAATTTGTCATTATATGTAAATAGTTAATACATTATACATTTATACTTAATCTACTATTTACACTTAATTAAAGTAATTAGGTAATTTTTTTTTAAATATCTAAGTTGCAAGTAAGCATGAATAATTTTTGTACAATGAAATTATTTATATTCATTAACCATATATAAAATATATGACATTATTAATAATTATGCATACTAAAGAGTAAAGTCTAAGTCAGTAAGTAGTAACTATCAACATCATAAATATAATTATAGTTAAATATTTTTTTAATGAGTTAGTTGCATAATCCATATTAATAAATTACTTAATTTTAATTTTTGTAAATTAAATAATTTTTTTTATTAATTTATTTTTTTAAAAAAAGATGAAACAAAATAACAAAATAATTAGGCCGGACCGAATGGATTGATCGATTGGAGCGATAGCTACAACTCCAGTTTGGTCCCTATGGGTGTTCAGTTTGGTCCGAAATTGACCGAAAATTTCGGTTCATTACCCCTCCAGAATGAACCGAAACGATTTACATCCCTACACTACTTATCTTATTCTCTTATCATATAGAGTATCCTTAAAAAATAAACTGCCCCATGTAGTTTATTATATCGCATCTCATCTCATCTCATCCGATTTTTACTAGTTTCAGTCCGGTCCGGTCCGGTTCGATTTTAATAAAATGTAAATTTGTAAAAAAATTCTATTTATAAAAAAAAAAAAAAGAACTGCTTTTAAAAAATCCGTCTTATACTTTTATTCCAAAATGTGTCACTATTACAAAAATCTGCTTTAGTAAAAAAATATGTTTTACTAAAAAAAAATTTGATTTACTAAAATTTGATTTACTAAAAACTGTTATACAAAAATCTGCTTCACTAAAAAAAATCCAGAAATGTTTTGGGTTCAGAATTCGGGACTCAAAAAGTGTCTCGAATGATTATTTTTTTTACTTAGTGATTAAAAAAATATTTTTTAATGATGTTGTGAATTTTTTTATTTTTTTAAAAATATTTATGATGATTAAAAAAATACATGAAAAAAAAAATAAAAATAAAAAAGTGAAATGTGCTTTTCAAGACACACATTCGAGACATATTTTCGGTAAGTGTAGTTCTGCTAAAAAAAATCTGCTACAAGCCTATAGATATAGAAAAATGCTGATTGCAACCGTCTGGTGCAATCGGCGTGCCAAGTCAGATGTGTTTTTTGTTTATTTTTTTTATTCTTTCATGAAATACACCATTTCATTTTCTCCTCCCCTCTTCATTCCGTTCTCTCTCTCTCCCACGAAATTTCATCGATTGCCTCCCTTTCTATCTCTATCTCCTGGCTTTGATTCCTCTTCGATTTTACTCCCTCTCCTTTCTCCTCCAACTAACCTCTCCCTCTCTCTCCACCAACATCCCATAATGGGAAGAGTGAATAAGATAATAATAATAAAAAAAAAAAACAGCCCCGCCAAAATGATTTGAAAAATCAAAAAGCATATTAAGACCAAAATTAAAAGCAAGAAAAAAAAAGAAAAAAAAAAGGTTTCACACTCAACTATCTGGGTATGGAGCTAAAATAGCATTAAAATAAAAAAACAAAACAAAACTTAAAATTTTGCTTTACAAATAAACCCAAAAATATGACAAAGATGTCAAACAGAGATGTCAATGGCAGTTCCATCAAAAGCGAAATCCAGAAATCTAGAAATAATCCATCTCCTCATCAAAAATCTAGAAATAAAAGGAAAATGCAAAAAAAAAAAAAAAAAAAAAAAAAAAAAAAAAAAAAAAAAAAAAAACTTACGCAGCAGATTACCAGATGGATCTATTCAAAAAACACAGAACTAGCCCCGAAAAGAATATGTAGGAGATGGAGAGGGAGGGATTACACATCAATCAGAAGGTAGAGAGAAAAAAAAGAAGAAGAGGAAAGTAAACCAAATCCAGGAAGTTGGTAGAATGGAAGAAGAAAGATAAAGAGGTATGTCTTTTTCTAATTTCTTTCTTTTTGCTTTTTAACCTTTTTTTTTTCTTTTTCCAGTCCACGTAACCTCTTACTACATCCGGTTAACCCCCCGGGATTGCACCTCCTGGTTGTCTCTAACAAAATTGATAAATATAACTACTGTAAAAACTGAAAAAAAAAATCTGCAATAAAAAGAAAAATCTGCTATGGAATAAAATAAATCTAAAAGTCTAAATTAGAAGTCTAAAAGTTTAACAAATTACAAGTCCAAATTCCAAAAGTCTAAATTACAAGTCCAAAAGTTCAAACAAGTCTAAATACCGGAACTCTAAATTACAAGTCTAAAAGTCCAACAAATTAGAAGTCTACAAGTCCAATAATTACAAGTTCAAATTAAAAGTGCAAATTACAAGTCCAAATTAGAAGTCCAAATTACAAGAATATCCAATAAAAAAACATTACAATTAGAACCAATAGCTACGCATCAAGCCACCAACTCCAATAGTCCATTCAACAAACCTTGCAATTGTATGAAAATAAATCAAGCAGTTAATTCTAATAAAAAGTTAGTAATTGCATTAAATGAAAAAAAAAAAAACTTAAGGAAAGATGTTATACAAGTTGACTTATCTTAAGTTTAATCATCTCCAACTAAAGAAGTAGATCTTGAAGAACTCCTTAGGTCTTCCATGAGCTCTACACAAAAGGGAAAAAAAAAGCATAATAATTAAAACAAATTATTAATATGATATACACTTTAGAGACAGTTAAAGAAAATGTGAATGATGCTACATACCTGTATCAAATTTCTCAAACTCCTCAACATCATCCATTAAAGTGCGAATGTTACTCAGGGTAGAAGAACAGAGCCAATTTTGTGTACAAATAAGGGCTTCTACCATAAGTGGAGATAGGCTACTGTGGAAAGGATCAAGTATTTGACCAGCTATGCTAAAAGCTGACTCAGATCCACTATAGATATCGGAACTGCAAGAACATCCTGTGCAACTCTTGAAAGTACGCGGTATCTAATGGAGTTAACCTTCCACCAAGTCAACAAGTCAAATTTTGCATTATCTTCTTCACATTTTTCAGATAAATACCTCTCAACTTCAGATTTACTCTCCAAAGAGTTCTCCGACTCCAAATGATTCTTAATTTGTGCATGGATAAATTATCTGAAATCACCTTGACCTACCCAGCAGTTGAACTTGTAGTACTAGCCTATCCCTCGCTTGATTGGCTTATAGTTTGATCTTGTGTCCCAATATCACTTTTGTCATTTTCACAATAACTATCGTATAAACAAGTCAAGACATCTTTTACTTGATCCATCAATATAAGAACTTTCGAACTATTATCCTCATATATTCTTTCAAAAATAAATGCTAGATAACGCATTTTATATCGAGGATCAAGAACCAACTCAACATACAACAAAAGATTCATTTTTTCAAGATTTTTCTAATACTTCTTACATTTAGATTTCATACTAAATGTCATTGTCCTCAAATTATGAGGCCCTTCCATACACTACAAATTAATTGCAGCTTGAATTGTCACTAGCTCAAATACAAAACAGTTGCAAGTTTGCATTGTAAAAAATCTCAATGGGGTTAAGTTTTATCAAATGAAAATCTTAAATTGGTCTTGGGCCTTAGCCCAATTTAAACAGGATATAACTGCAGTTTGCAATAATGTTTGCTGCATTGAAATCATAGGCTACTCAGTACTGATACTTTGATCGAAACCTAACCAGGACCTCAAATTATTTCAATAAAAAAAAAAATCAATCCAAGACCTCAATCCAACCCAATGGTTTCCCATATATAGGGTACTGATACTTTGATCAAAACATCAAGAACCGAACACTACATGTTAGGCTAGCATGTGCATTAAGCCAATCTATATTGATCTCTAGATAAAGATATGCAGAAAATATAATTTGCACCAATAATCAGGCTAAACAATCAGAAAAATGATCAGGCCAAACAATCAGAAAAGACCGAGCATGCCCCAATCATTTGGGAAAAATATTCAGGCCAAACAATTAGAAAAATATTATATCCAAATTCATTTGGGAAAAATATTAAAAATAAAGAAGCATAAAGATGACATGTAATGCAATTGGTAATAAATCCTCTTCAACAATCGAACATTACTCGATCCTTTGGAATATAAGTTCTTAGAGGCACACCAACTTTAGAGAGGGGTAGTGCAGCGTGGAGAACTTGAGAGAGGGGACGGCGGTGAGATGTACGACGACTGTGAGGGGAGGTGTAGAGACTCAAAGAGTGAGGTAGAGAGACAGAGACAAGAGGGCAGAGAGAGACAGAGAGGCAGAGAGAACTTGAGAGAGGGGCGCCGTTTGTTCTTGTTTTAGGGTTTATTCGAATTTCATATAAATTGGAGACTTGGAGTCTTGGTCCTTGGAGAGGAAACATAGCCGTTTCCTGTTGGTTTGATTCATTTTTTTTTAAATGATCATTAAAAATTTTTTTCTAATGATTTGGGAAATTAATAATTATAATTTATATATATTTGTAATACATTTAATACATAGTTATAGATTATAATGATTTAGTTATAGACTATAACTAATCACTATAATAATACATTGATACTAAATATATATAGTTATAGACTATAGTGATTTAGTTATAGTGATTAGTATACTCTATAACTATATAATAGTATTAATATTATATTACTATTATAGCTATATATTAGTATTAGTTATATTGATTTAGTATAACTATATTAGTATAAGTATAACTATAGTCTATATTAGACTATTAGTATTAGTTATATATTAGTATAACTATATAATACATTATACTATATAATTGTATTAATATTAGACTATTAGTATAGCTATATATTAGTATTAGTTATAGTGATTTAGTATAACTATATTAGTATAAGTATAATTGTAGTCTATGTTAGACTATTAGTATTAGTATATATATTAGTATTAGTTATAACTATATAATACATTAGACTATATAATAGTATTAATATTAGGCTATTAGCATAGCTCTATATTAGTATTAGTTATAGTGATATAGACTATATATTAGTATTTGTTAACTGTTATAGTAAGTTTAATTTATTATAACTATATTATTGATAGTATTATAGTGATAATATTAATATAGTAATTTAGTATTAGTATTACTATATCATTATTTTATATGTGATTATTTAATATAGTGATTTATATACTAATTGATACAGACTTAAAGTATATTACTAATAGTAATATAGTATTAGACTATTAGTATTAGGTCACAAAATGTAAATTTTAATTAATATAATTATATACTAATATATATATTAGTATTACTAATCTACTAATGTTTTATGTACTTATAAAAAAAATATTGAAAATTTATTAGGCCATCAAAATTTAGTAATAATATTTGAGTATTTTCTTTCTTTTTTGGTTCTTACTTCTTATGATAAAATGTTATTAATAATTTAATATATATATATTTTATGTTTAAAGTATATGATCAATTAAATTTTAATGTTTAAGATTAAATTTTTATTTTATAAATTATTATAACATTATCTTATATATAATTATAATTTATATAACTATATATTATATATATATTTTTTGATAATCTTATATATAAAAATTATATATAATATAAAACATATTTAAAAATTAATTTAAAATATATATTAAATAGAACCGGTCCGGTCCGGGTCAAAAATAACCCGACCTAAAATCGAACCGGTTCTAATCAGTTTTCAATTCTGTCTGAAAATTGGCTCCGAATTGCACCGGTCCAAATAGGACCGATTTGACCAGTTCGGACCGGTTTTCCGAATTCTTTTTACAACCGATGAGTCTTGCCGAGGGATTTGACCCGTTCGGACTGGTTTTTCGAATTTTTTTTACAACCCATGAGTCTTGCCGAGGAATTGGAAGCGTGCGTTACCTGTCGCCATGGATAGACTACATGAGGTGGAAGATTGTCAGCCACAGCCGTTAGCCTGTTCAAAAATTTGAAAAGAAAGACATTAGCAAATGACGTGGATTATTGTGAGCTGTCCGATAACTTCGTAAGCATAGTGCATTTTGGTGGAGAGCGAGCACACGCTGGCACAAAATCAGCTATCAGTACGCTGTCTCTAGCAAGCGTAATGGCGTCTCTCCGTCTTCCTACTGCCTCGCGTCCTGCGTTTAGAGTCCCCATCACGGCAGCATCGGCTCCTCTGTCTCTACCAGCCTTCGCGACTCAAAACTCGGTCAAATTCACCAAGTGGGTTCGGTCTAAGTCTTTCAATCTCGTGCTCTCAGGGGCTCTCACGGTCGGTCTCTCTCTCGCAGGTGAAATTTTCTTTTCGCGTTCTTTCTATTTTGTGCCTATCTTTTGAAGGTACCATATTTGGGGATATTTTCTTTCAGCAAACGTCATGTTTTTCTGCTTTAAAAGATAAACATACCTTGTTGCAACTGGGTTTCTACATTGTATGTCATTTTAGTCTCAATTGGCAGGTTGGCAAAGCCTTGGATTAGAAATTACCCAATGCTAGCTGCACATTTTAGTTAGTTCTGTTTTCCATTTTTACCTGGTGGGAGGCCAAGACTTGTTATCTGAGACTTGTTATATGACTATAGTATCAAACCCAAAAAAAATTATCATCTACATTTGACTTATCACTCAATATTCAATTTCTTGTACAGAAATATTCTTTTTATGGTATGATACATATTTTATTGTTAACATTATGAGATGTAAATAGGAAACATTGGAAAATTTATTGAGGGACTATAGGTGACATGGTCAAGTCCCTCATTTAATGGCTAGATATTGGCTCTAATACCATTTGTAATGACCCGAGGAAAAGGTCCAAGCCACAATTGGGCTTTACTTCAAAACAACTAGTTAATACTACAATTGGGAGTCCTTTAGAATCATTATAAACTGCAATAACTCTTCCGTCCCATAGGCTCATTAAAAACTGCAAGAAATTCTTCCTCAAGCAATAGGGAATTCAATTGTTAATTCCACCAGAGTTAATTCCAGTTACAAGTGTGAGACTTGAGCTGTAACACGTACAATGGAATGGCTTCCTGAGAACATCAAGGATTTAAGCTGAGGTTATTGTAATATTCTCATGGTTTATATTGGTTCCAATGGGCTCTAGTTGTATCATTGACTAGTCCTTTTGGAGTATAAATCCATATGCGACTTGGACTTTGCTTGAGTCGTTACAAAGGAAGACGAAACAACGTCACAATTTTATACTCTTCTAGGAAACTCAAACAGTCCTGACCCTCAAGATAGGAGAAATAAAATGTTTGGACAAAGATGAAAAACCACAGTTGACAAGAAACCAAACTTTATCTTTGTAGGAATTGGAGTTGCAGAGGCAAAGGTTGGGGTCAACAAGCCCGAATTGCTTCCTAAAGAGTTTAGTCCAGTCATTGATGTAGCCGGGTTCCTGTCTGATGGCCAGGTCTGGTTTCTTTCTTCTTGGTCTTTGATTCAGTCTTTACCATAGCCTTCTGTAAAAGGTTTTCCTAATTCAGTTCATTCATTCGCTTTCTGTACCCTCATTTTTCCGGTTTTCTTTTTTTAAACTAAATATATTAATCTTATTTCCAAGATTACACATCTGAATTCCTACAAAGATAAGCAATTGTCTGGTTTATAAATTTGTCTACGAGTGGTGCCTTTTTGAGTGATTGGATCATGTGAAGGCAATATATGATAAATTGCTGATGCCTTGTGGTCAGTGAGCAGGAGAAAAGACTTGCTCAAGAGATAGATGATATTGAAAAGGATACTGGGTTCAAGTTGAGAGTTCTGGCCCAGAATTACCCCGAAACACCAGGTATGCTTAAAGTTTCTAATTTTTGGTGCTCAAATGGTTTACTTCATTGATATATTTGTTGATTTTTAATGTTTCTTTCTATTTAATCAATGGCTTTGTTTCTATTTAAATTTGATAACATTTTTTCTGGTGAAAACTCAAAATGTAAAAGGGCTAATCATGACCAAACATTCTTGTAGGGCTGGCGATTAAAGATTTTTGGCAAGTGGATGATAGAACTATTGTCTTTGTTGCTGACCCTACTTTTGGTAAAGGATTCAAAGTCACCATCTTCCTCTGAATACCTCTACCACAGATTTTTCATGTTTATGGGTATATTTGACCAGGCAATATATTGAACTTCAATGTTGGGGCGTCTATTGATCTGGACATTCCTCGTAGCTTTTGGAGCAGATTGGCAGGGAAATACGGAAATATTTTTTACTGGAAAGAGAAGGTAGATTGTGGGTTATTGCCTGGATCACTATATTTTCTTAGGGTTGATTACTTTTGTTCTTCATGGCCGAGTTTAATTTTGTTCGGGTTATTTGAGGTGTTATTAAAATAGAACTTAATGTTTCCCTCTGCCTAACACAGGGGAAGACGCATCAATTGAAGCAGCTGTAATGGCAATATCTAATTGCTTGAAAGAACCTGTAGGCCCAAATAATTGCTCAGAGGTAAAATAGTACCACAATGGATACTAAAAGATAGTTCTCTCATTTGTACTCGGCAACAATTTTGTAAAGTATGAGAATGCGTTCATGATTTTGACAGCTAGGTGTCAATACTAAGTAATATTACATAAAAGGCGGCAAAATTGTGAGTGCTCGTTTCCTCTATTCTATTGAAACTACAGCCAGTATATGATGTATTTATAGAGTCATGTGATGCAGTTCCGAAGAGGGCCACAGATTGAGCAGTATCCTGGTTTTTTAAGATAGTCACACTACTAGTTCTAGACTTCAAATGTGTACTTTCATCTACATTCTGAAAGGAGGATAAGACCTCGGCTCCAAAGTTTGTCTGGAAGGAGGATAGGGACAAAATTACAGGCTTCAACTTTAGGCACATTTTAGATTTATGCCAGCATACATTTGTAGCAAACACCACCAAACAAAATATGTGGTGCTGGTAGGTTGTAACAAGAGGGTGTGTCAGTTTTTTAAAGTAGTACTCTGTTGTTTAATCCGCAAGATGTCTAAAATATTTAAGCTTTCAAATACTACAGGGCTGTATGGTATTTCACATTTATTATTATTCTGCATAAACTAGAAATTTAATTGTCTTGACGTCTTCCAACGAGCTTTAATAATGTCGATTTATAACTCTTCTGCCACGAAATAAATCTTAGTTTATGTTTTTATTCATATGCAGAATTCAAAGTTTTTTGTTATTGGTACTTTGGACAGATTGGAGTAATATGAAACTTAAAAGTTTTTCATCTATAGATTTGTGTAAACTATGTTCTACCTCTTTGAATCAGTAATTTCTCAATTCGTTCTGGTCTTTCAAAACACAGGGCACATGCATATATCTGCCCCATCTACCTGCTCTGCAGAAAATAATTTGCTGTATATCATAAGCATTCCATTATCACATTCTTTTACCTGTTGCACCGAGTGATCTTCACATGATTAGCATGCCACTCTTTTTTGTCTCAAATATCTGAACAATTGTGTAGTCAATCATAGGTTAAAGTTGAACAATTGCTTCTTGTACTGTTTTAAGTGTGAACATTCATTGATGCAATGTATTGGTGAAGTAAGTACAAATATAGTACGGCATTCTGTTATTGTATATTTTTGTTCTAGTTGTCTGATAGTTAGGTAACAGCTAGTTGTATGAGGAGTCCTATTTTAGGTTCGTTTTCTTGCAAAAGAAAGAAGATAGAAAGGCAGGAGCCATTGCTACTGAAATGAGTTGAGATGAGATGAGTTGAGATGAAAGTTAAAAGTTAAATAAAATATTGTTAGAATATTATTTTTTAATATTATTATTGTTTTGAGATTTGAAAAGGTTGAATTGTTTATTATATTTTGTGTGGAAATTTGAAAAAGTTGTAATGATTTGATGAGATAAGATAAAATAAATTGAGATCAATTCTAAATCCGAACGGGTCTTGAGCATTTCAGTTCATCTTGTATGGCAAGAAGCATCATGCTCAAGTCTAAGGCCTTGTTGGGCACCCAAGTATATTTTGTCAAATTTTTTTTCAACATTTTCAACTTTTCTCATAACTTCATTCTCAAACATACACTAAACCTAAAAAATTTTATATTTCTACTTTTCATCCAATCATTACCCAATCTCCAAAATCAATAAAAACTTCAAAACAAAAATACTCTTAAAAATATTATATTCAAACAACTTCTCAACTCTATTTATCCATTTTCACAAGCTACAATACAAACATTATTTTCAAAAATATTTATTCAAAATCTTATCTCCATTCCAAACATCCTAACAGTACATTTTACAAAATTCTCAATAAATCATATATGTGAGGTTTATTACCTTTTAGAGAGTAATCCTCTAGAACTAGCAGTTACAAATATGAATGCATCATGAGGGTCAAAATTATGAATCCTGCTAGGACCACCGAGAGTGGCCTCGAGGATTTATACCGAGAAGTGCAAAATATATTTTTTTTTGTGCTTTTTTTCAAGCATTTTTTAAATCCTTTTAAATGAGAAAAAAAAATTTACAAACTCTTTTAAAAATGAGAAGAGATATTTGTAACTATGAATTGTACAATCATTATATAATCGCTTTGAAAAAGTGAATAAAATATAGGATTCACATAAAAAAAATTAATTTTTTAATAATGAATCTTACTATTTTTTATAGTAATTATACGGTGTTTATATATTTCATAATTGTATATAAAATTATTCTTTAAAAATACCTCCTTAACAATTAAGTAAAAATAAAAGAAAAGGAAATCGGTAACTTTTGTTGGGATGCATTCTCATTTCCCCAAAAGTATGTAGTCAATCATTGTGAAACTATGGCCAAATCACTTACCGACACGAATTTTGTCAAGATATTTTTGTTTTAGGGCATATTTGGACAATATGAGAATTATCAAAATTTTGAAAATTTTTTATAATTTTATTCTCAAATATCACTCACACATAAAATATTTTTCAATTTCAATTTTTTAACCTTTTTATCTAATCATTATCTAATTATTATTCAAACACAAAAATTAATGAAATTTTTATAAATTTCAAAATTAAAATACAAAATTCTATGCAACTTTTAAACAAAAATAATATTAAAATTTTTTTAACTTTATAATATTTTTATTCAATTTTTTCTTTATTCTGTCCCAAGACCAAATGAAACAACTTCACTCAAGCCATTTTACTGTTATTTACAAAATTCTAAAATATTTTAAGTACCCAAACACGTTTATTGTCTCTTGACACATGGTTGTATAGGTTTGCGTCCTAGTTAGCGCATTCAATTAGGGGTAGATATTAACAATGGAAAATGATAGTGTTACTACCATCCTACTACCCATTTATTACTCTTTTTGTATTTGATTTTTTTTTTACTAAATGGCTAAGAAAATGACTATTAGTAAAATTATATATTTTTTTAATTTTTTTCTTAATGATTAAGGATGTTAAAAAAATACTTAAAAGAAAATGATAAAAAAATAAAAAACTTCAAATACACTATAAATAGTAAATGGGCAGTAAGAGAGTAGTAATCCTATTACTAACCACAATGGATTTGTGATATAACCCTATCATTAACAATACTAGCTGCGCATCCGCATGATTTGTGATACAAATTATTAATTTTTTAAACTATATTCTATTCTTAGTTTTTTTTTTTTTTTTTTTTGTTTTTTTTTAACTTTATAGTGAAGTCTATTGTGCAAAAGACACACACAAACAATGGCAAACTAAAGTAAAATCAAATACAACAAGCACACGACATACAGTATACGTGGTTTGACAAATTGCCTACATCCATAGAGCTGCAGAAATCTTATTAACCAGAGGATATTACAATCACTCAATTTCAACTCACACTCTTTAAGGCTTTTTACTTTATCACAAAATATGTACTCACTTGACAATTGTTCTTTCTGAAAATATGCTGAAAGTCGTACAAAAACAGGTCAAATATAACATATTTATAGCAAACTGCGCTGGAAACTCTAACTTGACAAAAAATAAGTTCTTCGCTCGAGCAGCGTGTCGAGCGCTCATCGAGCCAACAACCAATCAACATTGGCTCGAGTAGGGTGTTGAGTGGGACTTAAGCGAACATTAGGGTTTGTGTCTCGCTCGAGCCCATTGTCGGGCGAGACTTGAGCAAACTCACGGGTTGAGTTTCGCTCGATCCCACTGTCGAGGGCACCTTGAGCGAACTCATGGGTTGAGTTTCGCTCGAGCCCATTGTCGAGCGCACGTCAAGCAAACTTTATGTTTTTCGGTTTTCAGCTCCAAAACCAATCTCCTCCCTAACAAAGTCTAGACTTTTAAAATTTGATATTCTCTCAAATTATTTTTTAGTTTATAACCATTTAATGCAAAAATAGATGACATGACTAGACGGGAATAAAAATATTGTTTCGTAATTCTACATAGAGGAAGAAAAGAAGAAATGTTAGAAATGAAAGAAAATAAAATGCTTTTGATTTTTGAAATTTTATGAATTCTCAAATAATTTAAATTTATGGTCATCTAACACGTGAGCAAAACTATTTGCTTAAAAAATTATGTATGTGATAAAGTCCAGGAAGAAGCTTGATGAGACTGTCTAGTCTGGTGCTTTTTTCAAGCTTTAGTTATCATTATTTTGTTGCTTTCGTGATATCCCATCTTATAGCATTTGCAATTGCCAACTGACTTCACAGGGATGAAAGATATACATCCCCACCAATACGAACCTGCTGCTGTTCCTCCAACCATTTCATATCTCTCCGTTACCATCTTGATCCCAGAAGGCAGAAACAGATAATGTAATTAATGGGATGTTCATTCTCCTAAAAACCCTGCAATTAATTATGGCAAGACACTCTCCAGCACCAGCTCTCTTCTGACTTCTGTCATCAAGAATTTTTTGCCGAGACTGAGATCAGTCCTTTAGGTGTCTAAGAGTGAGAAGTCCTAGAAATTTCTCAAAAGGTCAGTGTGGAGCCATTGCATGCATGTGGTTGCAGCATCGTGTTAGTGGAATATTTGGCTGTTCATGTTCAATTGTCTCTAAATTACTCGTTATTTTGATCAACCATTACTAAATTAGACTTGGTACGTTCCAGGTTTATTGCATATATATTACCAAGAACCGTACTCACAGTTCTTCAATTCATGAATAGATACCATTCCTGAGTTTTATTCTCTCTTCTCCACCAACAATTTTCCTATCTAAACTTGAATTATCTGAAATCAATTAATACAGTTGTAACAGAATTAAGTACAAGAGCAAAAGCTCAAAGGAGACAAAATATATTAAATAAATGAACAAGTAAACGTAGTTAACATGAAAGATCATGTAATCCTTCCAGCAACTTCTCTCTTTCATAGCTTCCTCATTCCGATGATTCTCTGCAGGTCATCAGGTCGACAAGGAATTGCAAGGGCTCCTTCCTGGGAAAACCCAAATTCTTCCTCGGCCTGTTTTAACAACTTCAAAAACTCGGGATTATTGAGATAACCCAGTTCAATGACAAACTTCTTTGGTTTCCAGCCTTCAGTCGCAACTACAACAAAGTAGCCTTGTTTCACTCCTTTTAAGAGTGAAATACTAGTGTGCAGCTTTCCCATAATGGAGCCTAGAATTCCATTGCTTCCCTTCCTTTTTCCCCTATAATCTCCAGGTTTAGCCATGTTTCACTTGAACTCCGAGACAAGAAGATGTTTTCCTGGTTCTACCACAAGCAAAAGTGGCTATATATAATGCATCCAGTACCAAACCCCAACAGCAGATAAGAAAAAGTTCTAACCAGAGAGCTTTACTGTGGGACCATTGCATGTGGTACTTCATAAATGATCAGTTTCATTGCACCCCCTTTTCAAAACGAAATTAGCTGTATCTTTGATGCATTGTTTTTCGTAACCTGCAATAATGGGGTCCAGAAAGAACACCTGGAAGGACAAACGTACATATCGTAAAAGCTGAGGACCCTTGCTTCTGCAATTCCTTCTCTCTCCTAAAAAATCTTGGTGTTGGTTGGCCTATCATTTTTAAGTTGCTAATGTGCTATTCCAAACGTCCTTTTCTGTACAGCAGCCATGGAAGTATTCCATTCAGAGATAAGTTTAGTTAGAAGAAACCAATAAACCAAGAAAGCTAACATAAATGCACCAGCTTGGAGGATATAGAAAGAAACAATCCAACTCTTACAATGAAAGAGACCAGGTCCCATTTAAAGCACATAGAGGCTAGAGTCATGGAGATCGTGTAACGCTCCAAACTCGGGTGGCTTGGAGAATTACTACTTGTCACTTATAAACATGTTTCCCAACATAACTTAAATAAATCTCTAAAAAAAAATCTTTATTAGCAAAACTCAATCTCATGTTTTCAAAATGAATACTTTGAAAAACTCTACAAAGTCATTACTGCAACAAAAAGAACAAACTAAGGAGTCCACAATCTCCCGGTAGTCATAACAAACCAAACTGATAATTTCATAAGTCTTACTAAACCCAAGATATAATTAAATCTAAAGGACATCAGAATTCCTTCTTTTAACATCCTCTCCTCAGTTTAATCATGCTCACAAATTTAATCCAGGTCCTCAGTTGGACTTTCCACATCATCTGAAAATATTATAAAAATAGCGGGGGTAAGTTTTCAACAACTCAGTAAGCAGAGGACATATGCTAGCGTGCAAACATGAGCATTTACAAAGTACATTATGCAGAACAAAATATTTTACAGAGTTATCATGCAGAACAAGACATATTTTCAAAAGTAATAGAGCGATGGTTTTAAGACAAGTAAAACCCGTAGTACTTTGGCATAACATAAACTGAATATCATCATCACATCAAAACAGAGCATCACACAGAGCAAAGACCATGTTTCACCCCCGTGGTAGGGTTGTGCTAACCTCGGTGGCCAAACCAGGCAGAGACAGAACTGAAATCTTTCATTTATTCTTCTCGGAGCCCCGAGTGTGCACATAGGAAAGACCACAATAAAACCACTTTGTTTCCAAAGTGGGTGCACTCAGAGACAGAGAAGTTGATACCAACCCAAACAGAGCAGAGCATAACAGAGCAGAGCAGAGCAAAGCAGAGACAGAGTCAGATACAAAAACCAGTACACCATGCCAAAGGTTTTCAGATGTTATATCAAAATAATACAGAGTACCAAAACAGAATTAGATAGTTTACACACACTAAAAACAAAAGCCGGAACATCTTTCTAAATAAATGTACAATTTTTTAGATTCTCAACATCGCTATTTTTTTTTCAGATTTCAGAAATCACATGACAGAATTTAGCTCATGTCTACATAATGCATGTCAGAACATATCTTTTCTTTTTCACACAGATTTCATGAATAATGCAAATAAGCTACCGAGGTTGATCTTTGTTTTCCTAAATTCCCATTACATCACAAAATATGCAAGTTTTCATAAAGTCAACCTCAGTCTTATTAACTTGTATAAAACCTAACATAAGAACCCCGCTTACCTGACTCTTGTAACGTATTATCTATGCCTTGAAAACGATCTCTATCAGTCTCGTCACCTATGCATAAAAATAATATATATAAACTACGTATTAAAAACCAACAACACAATTTTGATCTAAAAATTTAAGACCCAATTTCTAAACCATTTTTCAGCAAAATAACCCAACTCAAACAACCAAAAACTAAATCGAACAGCTCACACTTCAGTCCAAAAATACCGTATTTCAATTTCAATAATGACCGATACATCCACCAAACCAAAATCAAACACACTTCGTCACACGCAACCAGTCATAAGAACAGTCTTGACTGTCAATATCAACTCAGACCGCAACTTATAACCCACAAGAAAATCACGTCAATTCAATTGTCTATAAAAATACTCAGAACAGCCATCAACAATGTGAGATCTCTAGTTTCACTTGATTTTTTATCCTTATCATTTTAAGGTGTTATTTTATTGTATTAATTAAATATGTTATTTGTTTTGGTATTTTATTTTAATTTAATTTAGAGAATGTTATTTTAATTATTTGTATTGTTTTTGTTTTTTGACTTGTGTTTATTTTTGGGCCTTTTATTTGCTTGATTATTTATTGGGCTATGTGTGTGTGTTTTTCTCTGTGGGCCGTGGGTGTGTGTGTGTATTTTTGGTGACCCGAAATCTGGCCCAGCCCAGCAGGGGGGCCCAGGCCTTATGCGGAACATGGCCCAGCCGTGCGGCCCGTGAGAGCCCAGTCTCTCATTTGTGAAACGGCGTCGTTTTGATGGAGCCCTAGCTCCATCTTATTTCCCTTCTCTCGCGCCGCACTCTGCTATCCTTCTTCCCGATTCTTCTTCTTCCTTTTTCTTCTTCATTTCTACTTCTCCCACCGGATCTCCACGCAGCTACTGCCGAAATAAATCCCAGCCGAGAGCCACCTCCACCTACGTCTCACTCTCTCGTGTCGTTCGGCATGCACCCCGAAGGTTTGCTGTCAACCCGTGGCATCGCACGGTCACTAGCTCTTCCGCAAGCTCCTCGGTGGCGATGGGCATGGCTTCCGTGAGTGCCGCCGTGCCACGCGTCCGCAAGAGGATTTCTTTTTCTCCACGGCATGCTGCCGTTATTTCCTTCCTCCACCGTGCGACACGCACGCCATGCGAACCGCCATTTTTGGCCTATAAGTAGACCACGGCTTCTCATGGGTTGGGGATCTCCATTGGAGTGTGTTTGGTTTTGCTTGGGTTAAATTAATCGGGATTTTTGGTGTGATCCGAGAACAATTTTCTCTTGAAATTTCTGGGTTTTTGGTTTGTAAATCCGTGAGGTGTTGTGATGTTTGCCGAGCTCTTTGTGCTTTCAAAATCTTGTATTTTGGTTGGGATTGTTGTTGAGTTTTCATCTGGTTTTGTTCAACCCGTGAGTTGAGAGAAACGGTTTTCAGCCGTGAGACGCCGTCGCCACTGTTGGCAGCACTTCCTTTCACGTGATCTTCCAGATTTTTATCAATTTCATCGTGTGTATGTAATTTTCTCTTTATTTAAATATTAATTGTAATTTCTCAAATTTATAAATAAATTGTTGTATTTATTGGCTTTATAAACTGTTGTTTATTTGTACATTATTGGTTTGATGAAAATGTATTGTATTTGTTGAAGTGTTGGGCTTTAATGGTATTGTGGAAAAATGGGCCTTGGGCCGTCAAAGTTGTTGAGATTTTTAAATGTAATTGGGCCTTGGGCCGGATTAGCGGATGGGACTATGCGTGTATTTATGAAATTGTGTTTCGGCGTTTATTGAGAACTTGTAAAATGAAATATTTAAATGCGTTTTCTAATAAAACTGTTGAAATGCATAAATTATCATTTTGTTAAATTATGCGGTAATGTCACGAAGTCTGTTGGTTATTGATACTGTTGTGTGGGTGCGTGTATTTCACGACCCCAAGCCGAGATGGGGCATTATCTCGGTGGAGCTTCTCTGGTCACTCGGAAGCGTAACAGACTGACGTGACATCCTCTGAGTTGTCGCAGGGCGACGACGGGAACGGAAGAGACGGTAACGCTCTCGTACCGATTCCGTGACCTTTGGCTGGCGAGGTTAGAGGATGCTTGGCCATGTACGCGCTGGGCGCGGAACTGAGCATCGCTCGTTACGAAGTCTCATACACGGACGTTACCCGTGATGTGACGAAGAGAGCCAGGGTGTGCGGACGGTCCATAGGGGAGACCGTGGTGCATGCGTGAATTCATAATAAATATGAATGGGACAAGAATGGGATTTTTGGGTAAAATAATACAAATGATATTTTTGGGAAAGAAATGTAAGTTGTTATTTGTCTGCATGGGAACACGTGTTTGTATAAATATGTTTTAAATCTCTTGGATGTTATTTTGGTTAATTACTTGCTGAGATGTCATAATCTCATAGTGGTGTTTATCCTACGGTTCCGTTTTATGGTGCCGTAGAGTTTGACGCAGAGCCCGAGTATGAACCTGAAGGACCGACTCTGCCAGAAGCTTAAGTCGCTGTTATGTTGTTCAGCATTTTGGGACTTGTTTCCATTATGTTATTTGCTTTCTTTAAATTATCTGACGGAAGACTGTAAAATATTTGTAAAGTTATTTTGCTGTTTTATGAACAATTCTGGTACTTAATAAAGAAAGACCCTTTTATTTTCACCGCTGCGAAAATTACTGTACATTTTATGTATGTTGTACACACTTTGAGCACTAAGAGTTATTGGGGTGCGTGATCCGTGTGGTCATCATCCCGGTGTCACGAACTCCATAAAAATAACACGTGGGGGGTCGAGGGCGCCACAAACAACACCGAACAATTTCAAAACTCCTCTCACACTACCACGTCAAACCCAAAAGCCACCCTTTATAATTCTTCTTCAACAACAAAACACCATCAGATTACAAAGCCCTCAAATTTAATTATAAACATTAGAAATTTTCCAACGATCATAACATTAAAAGCCACTAATTTACACCATGAAAAAGGAATGTAAAACAACACTCGGTTTCCTTACCCATTCGACAGAGTTCGGCGTCAACACCACGGCAAGGAGATTAACCACTTCGCAGATGGGAGAGAACAAGAGAGAAGTGAGAGAGGGTGAGCGTCTAAAAGCCAAACAACCAGTAGGGAGAAAACGCAGCAACACCGCCTGGAAAAACCCAACACAAGCAATGCATTTGAAACAGAGGATAAAATGAAGTAAAACAATAAAAAGGAAAGGCGTCGACTTGAGAGCAAAGGGAGCTACCTGAAGATGAAGACACTACGCAAGAGGGAGAGAAGAGACGCGTTTGAAGAGAGAAACACTAATTTGTAGTAATAGAGGAACGCGAGAGAGAGAGGCGTCAACTTTGAGAGAAAAACTGAAAGTGAGGGAAAAGAAAATGGAGAAATGTTAGGGCATGAAATTTGGACTCACGAAAGCAGATCAAACGAAAGAAAAAAAAAAGATGAAATCAAGAAGGGAAGTGGGTAACGTGTGAGAGAGAGACACGGGTGAAACCAGAAAACCGAAAGAGAAGAAAGAGGGAGAAGGAATCGGGAAAGCTGAGGAAGAAGGAGACTTACCCCAAAACGGCGCCTTTTTGAACTCTTCCTAGAAAAGGCTGGGCCTTTACGCACTGGTCTGGGCCTCACATACACTGGGCCTCACAGATCGACTGGAGGGAAAAGCGTCTATGGCTGGGGCCATTCACGTGGATGCATGTCCTCTCAGGTTCTCAGTGAAGCCTGTAGAGTTCACTTATACAAGCATATGAGGCAGACTAAATACTAAAAAATAAAATAAAAAGAAAAAGGGAAGAAAGAAAGAAGGCTGCACCTTGTAAATGTTTGAGATGTGAAGGAAAAGCTCAAAACAATGAAGGTGAGAATATATATATATATACATATATAATGAAGGCGAGAGTTAAGTACGTATCAGGAAAATTTCAAAATCTGTACACCAGTAAAAACTTTAATTTTGCTATTTATACCTTACCTTTTAACTGGGCATTCCGATGTGAAGGGTAGAAACAAACAAAAGAAACCTCATTCTCTCTTGTCCTGAAAGCTCTCTTCCAACCTCCACCCATCTCTTAAAGATCCTCCCATCTCCATCCAGAGGGGGTGGAGCTTTGGCTCCACCTTTCCTCCAACTCTTTGGTTCTTCCTTGAGCTGTCCTATGGATTTTTTCCAACTTCTTTTCATGCTTTTCGACTATATAGTATGGAGATGGGCTGATCTACTGCTTTTTGGCCACCTACGACCTTCATGCATCACTCCACAAGACTCCTCAGCTGCCGTTTGTTCAGCTTTTGGAAGAATATAGTCCAAATGAGTGGCGCGTATGTCTCATGTATGACCCAAACTATGCATAAGATCCACACGCTGCCACGTCAGGATGAGTTTTCTGTTGCCACAAGCAGCAGTAATGAGATCAGGGACCTTGCATCTTCCATATCCAACCATCCTCCTCTCTTCAATAGTGGCGTGTGCTCTTTACGCGCCTACACAACCACTGATGGTTGTTTGCTGGCGTATTGGACCATCTATCGCTTGCTATTTCCTTTATATTTTCGCTTCTCCTAATCAAAGATCGTAAGAAAGAGGAAGTTAGAATCTCCTTCAACCAAACCGGACCAACAAAGTATAGCACAAAACAATCCATTGCACCTTTTGGTCATAATATCGCAGTCCGATTTTCAGATTGTAACAAAACTGCTTCAGGCGGCTCCCCTAGTTGTTCGTTGACTTTATAAGGTCTAACCTTACTCTCCCCTACTAAAAAGGGGCAAAGTTATTAGCTCTGAATCTCTCGTTTTCTTCTTTTTCTTGTGTGTGGGATAGTTGTTAGAGCCTCCCACCCTTTTGACTCTTATATCTTATAAGAGTTAAATATATATATATATATATAATATATTTGCTTAGAAAAAAAAAATAGAAGAAGTTTAGATACAGAGTATCTCAGAAGTTTGGACACTTAAAGTATTTCAGAATTTTGTTAATAGCAGTGAAATGATTTGTATGAAAATGTTTTATTGGGGTTTGAGAAATGAGAGTGAAAAACTTGAATAAAAATATTATAAAGTTAAAAAAATTGTTTGAATTTTATTTTTGTTTTGAAGTTTATAAAAATTGTATTGTTTTTGTGTTTTACTTTGAAGTTTGTAAAAGTAGTATTGATTTTTGTATTTTAATAATGATTAGGTAATGAGTAGAAGAAAAATAAAAAAATTTGAAATTGAAAAAATGTTTTATGTTTGAGTGATGTTTGATAATGAAATTATAAAAAATCTTGAGAATTCTCATAAGTCCAAAGAACGCTAAGATATTCTTCCTCTAGCATTACCATAAATTACTGTTAACATCCCACTCTTTCTGGTTTTCAAGAATCCTCCAGAGCTTATTGTTAGTTTGTTTATGATATTAAGATCTTATTATTTAAGATTGTTTTAGTAGCTGAATAGTGATAATTTCTTTGGATCATTTTGCAACAGGATACATGGTTTGATAGAATTTTCAAGAGAACATAAATAAGATAGTGCACTTTGTTGTACTAGACTTTTGTAATTACAAATTTAAAAAAATATAGGAGAGCATTTTGTTTCGAACTCTAATGTCACAATACGAGGAAACCCCCATTTCCCAAGCCAAATCCGAATGGGTGAGGGCTACTCCCCTCTCCTCCTTTCTCTGCCTATATTCTCTTTACTATACTCTATCTAGCTCACTCTTACTCTTTCTACTCATTTTCATCTGACTCTCACACTTGAAGCAAGTAGTTTGCAACGGCCATGAACCTCACGCGCCTAAACATGAGAAGTGTGTGAGCCTCATTCGCCACCATAGTCGGCCGAATCCAAGCCTTTTGAATGTAGCAGCAACACCTACCCACCATTAGCACTCCGTTTTAGTCCTTTTCATACATTATTCATTTGTTTTTGTATGTTTTTCATTTGTATTTGCAAGAGATCTAGAGCTTACATATGAACTAATCAACCACCAAACAATGCTCAGACACCCATTAAAAAAACCACAACCATCATGCTCCACCACCTTCCTTGGCCAAAACTTGGTTCCCTCCCCATGACGCCGCTAACTTGAAAATTAGAGGGTGAAATGTAGATGGCCCCTTTTTGGCCGAGAGGTGCCTCTGATGCCTAAGTTAGTCGTTTAGGAGAAAGTATTTTCTGGCATTTTTATATATAGAGAGAGTGTGTGTTAGTGTACCGTTTGCTCCATTTTCCTTTCTTATTTGTACTCCTTTCTTGGCCGGGAGTTTCACCTAGCCCCCTTTTGGAGGTCTGGAAGTCTTACTTCCTCAACAACTTGACTGTTGTTCCTTCCTGATGTACCACATTGTTGCATTTAATGCAATAACCCTTCTAGGCCTTTCTGCTGTCCATCTTGATACAGGTATGCCTTCTGATTTTGCTTATTTGGGCGTTTATTGTGGCATGACTCTTGGAGATCTTATTAAGCTCTTTCCTAGTAGGGTAGATTAGCTCTGCGGGCTCATCGGCGTGCTTTTCGTTACTGAACTTCTTATGGGTGAAAGGATGGGCCACGGTTCTTCCTTGGTACTTATGCCCCGCAACTGACAATGGAACCTTGCCTGTATGACCTTCCCTGCTTCGTACGCCGGGCCCAATGGACTTGTCCAACGAGATTGGTTTGGCTTTTAGGCCCACTAGTTATCCCGAAAATTCTCATTGTGCACGTGCGACAGGAATTTCCCTCATTCATCTCTCATTTTTTTTTCAATCTTGTTGTTCTACTATTATTATTACTTTCCCTTGGGCCGAACAGATCTCATATGTTCTTTTTTCCCCTAAGTTTCATCAGGCTGCCCATTTCTCAAAATCGGTATGTCCAACCTTGCGGTTGGTGACATGCTTCACCCTAGGTAGAAGCATAGAACTTCAACTGTTGCTTTCTTTTATCTTGTACTTTCTCTTGTTCCAACCTTTCTTTGTTACTTCGTGTCATTGTCATCCCAATGCTTTTTGCTCTCCAACTCTCCCTAACCCTAAATGGATTCTAGTTGTACTGTCCATGGCGGAACTCGCGGTGGAGCTTGTGGCTCCGGTCCTCCCCTAGTCCATGTGTCTATCGACGAGTTCAGGAACATCTAGTCTGCCACCACCATTTTGGTGGACCTAAACACTTTATGAGATTTGTATGGGATTTCAGACTCTGTCGAATTGATCTTGCTTGCTCCTTGCCAAGGCGTAGTCAACATGGAGGGTTTTGCTGGGCTAGTCACCCCTTATATCAGCATGTTTTTCATGGGGTTGTAGGTCCCCTTCTGTCGCCTTGTTCGAGAGCTTCTGGACTTCCTAGGTCTGGCCAATGCTTGGCGAATATTGCGGTTGTGTTGCATGGTGTGGTGTTTGGCCTTGGAACCAGCGTATGACAAGTTTCTTGATCTTATAGCCAGTGAATTCTTCCATTCCCATGGCGTAAGGTGGCGCACTTGAAACCTCACTTTTTCAAACATCAAAGAATGGAACAAGAAGTTTGTCTTTGTCTCTAGGGCCGGTTAGGAGTTCCCTATTGGTGAAGCGAGTCAGGACGAGTTCTTTGTTCAGGCCATTTACGAGAGTTCCAGTCTGGAATTCTCTCACTGTGACATTTTCCCCAAGGGATATAGGTAGGAGAACATAGATCGATGGGTTAGGGAAAACCCAAACAGGGCTATGACCGATGCTCTCCTCTCCAGGAGAACATAGAATGCTTCCTGGTTTCTCTGAATTGGTTGCGATTTGTCAGGTGTCCATACTTTGGCATCCAGGGAGAAACTCCTATTCGCAGTCGGAAGAGTCCTACCCTTTCGTTTTCAAAGAACAAAAGAAGCCTTGTTTTTCACGGTTGAGCGCTCACGACTTGGAAGAAGCCTTCTTCGAAACAAGGACCTCGCAATTCCGCAATCCCCCAATGACCTTTCTTGATCACCTAGCAGAAATACTTAACTAAGGGGAGGAAGACGTTATGGTGATGAGGGACTTAGGTTTTTCCGGAACCCACAGTGGTTCAGATTCTAGCGGTGGGTGTCAACTAGGAAGGCAATTCTATGGGCCCTCGGCCAAACATATTGCCTCCTTCTGGCACTCACGCTCAATCTTAGTAGTCATCGTTGAGCTTTGGTGTCCCCTTGAAGGCTCTCCACGAGGAGGGGAACATAAGCTTGCTGCCTTCGGGCTTCTTTTGCCTTCTCCCAACGATGTTTCTATCCTAGACAAGGTCGGGGACAATGGCAGGGGCAAGAAGATGTCCCTTGCATGAGTTCCTCTTTACCTGGGGACCCTAAGGCCGCGCCTAGCGACCTTTTTCCAGTTTCATCACCAGTTCCTGGGGGGGGGGGTGTGCAGGGCACATCTCCCGACGTTCGTGTTGCTTCTGTGGAGACCTCCCCGAGCCTTGGGGCTGGTAGGGGAGGCGTTGCTGATGCCTTCTTCCTTTCCTCCAACTCCATGTCTTTGCTTGGGATGGTCCTTTGGAGGAAATAGAAAGCAAGGGAGCTGACAGAGCGTGGACCACATTGTTGCTTGCCACCTCCCCCCATGCTGATGACAAGGCCAATCCTTCAAGGGGACTACATTATTCTCAGGAAGGTCTCTCTGCGTCCACTCCACAGTTGGAGCAGACTATGCATGACCTTCAATGTTTCCTTTCTACAATAGGTCGCCTCATTTTCGTTGTGTGTTCCCTCTTTAGTTTGTTCTAATCAGTTGTTTTGGTGATGGGGAGTCCGACCTTTAATGGCTTGGATTGTTAGTTGGAGCGCTCAATTGGAGGAATATGTGTGCTCTTCTTAGTCCTTTATGGACGGTTCCAGGCGAGTTGTGCAGCGCTCTGAAGTAGAGAGGAGGAAGTTGGTAGGAACTTGCTCTGAGATGGACACACTTCTTTGTCACCAAGAAAAGGAACTAAACAACCTCTTTTAGGAGTTGGTGGAAGAGAGGGAAGAGTTGGCACGACATAGCCTCAAGCCCAATCTTCTGATGATGAGCGGAACTACGAGTGCGGCCTCAACAACAGTTTCGCGTCGGATTTGAGTAGGGGGATGGCTCATGAAGCTAGATACTTAGAGAGAGACCCCTGCAAGCTGAGGCCTATTGTGAGGAATCACCTGGCGCAAAAGGGGATAGACCAATCTTGGAGTTGAGTGGAAGGATACTCTAATGGTCCAAAGAGTTAGCAGCAAGCGTTGCAAGGTGGAGCCCGTCCAGCACATGGGCGAGCAAGCATCTTGCAAACACTTGGGCTAACACGTCCTAGAGCGAAGTGGAGATAAGTGTGCTATTTCATTAAAGGCGAGCACGAAAAGGCTACTTACTGAGAAGATGAGAACAAGGGGTCGTGGAAGCCAGTAATTCTGACAAGACAAAGAGTTACTCGCCAAGACACATAACATTCTCGAAGAGACTATGTAAGTGAGGGAGGTTTTCAAAAGTACATGGAAGTGTTTAGAAAAGTGGTTGAACAGCACATAGAAGCCCCACTCCATCCGAAGGGTCACATTCAGAGTGGTTCTACAATGAAATATGAAGGCTTGATGGGCCATGTCGTTTGAATGTGGCAATATGACTCAACCCATAACCGAGACCATCTTTCAAGGAAAGTTAGAGGACCAAGCATGCAAACCATGCTTGGAAGTCTGTCTCCGTCATCCTGCAGTATGATAGGGAAGGATTAAAAAAAATCCTTACCGCAGATCCAGAGTTAGAAAGGACATCTGACAACTTGACTGAGCTGAGTTATTGCATATTTTATACATTTAGCACCAATATATTTTATTTATTTCATTATATTATTATTGATTTTAGATGGAGAAATAGTAAAGATGAATAAATCTGAGTTGTGATTTAAATTGGTTAATAGCATGATTGATGCTTAATTTTATAACTTGTGATTTAATTGGATAATGTTCTTTCACATGCACAACATATTTTTGATATTCTATTCTTCATTTATATTTTATTTATTTTCTAATTTCTATTTTTTTTATATAGGCCAAGAAATGTAAAACCAAGAAAATAGAAAAGTCGAAAAGGATTTTTTTGTTTCCCTAGAGCCAAACATGCACGTGGGACCAAGCTATTTTGGAGTTTTGAGGAAAAGTTGAGTTTTAGTATGTGGGGGAATTTTGGAGTTAGACGGCTGCACAATTTGGCATTTTAAAAAGTAAAACTCAAGAGAGTTTTACGCATGCGAGCCTTTTGGCTTTACGAACGGAACGCCGCACGAAAAGAATAAAAAAGAAAAAAAGAAGGGCTTTTGGCATAAGAGGACGAGTTTTATTATTGGGGGATTTTTCGTTTGGAGGCTGGGGGATGGAACAACATATTTTTTTTGGAGACGCACACAGCGCCGTTGAAGAACCTGGAAGGGTTGATTGCCGCTGCCTAGCCTCCTCCACTACTTTTCATCTTCATCTCCATTCATTTGGCTTGCTCTTTTCACTCTCTACTATTTATTTAATTTTAGTTTAAAGTTTGTTATGTATTTTTGAGATATTTGGCTTAGACTTTTGGACATTTTATTTGTTGTTTATTTACTTCGGGTTATTTATTTTTCTCTCTTCTTTAAGCTTTCATTTAACAGTGATTACAATTGCTATGGATTGATTTTGAGAATTTGTGATTTGAATACAAGGATGAACACTAGAATCTTGATTTTGGGGCTTTTCAATTCTCAGTTCGTATTTTGTCAATTACTTTCTAATCTAGTTTAATTCTTAGCTTAGTTTTATTAGTCTCTTAGTTCCATTGCATACTAGATTAATTAAAGCTTAATTAGAACTTAAATAATTTCAGTTTTGTTATTTAATTTTCAGATTAATTAAGATTGTTTAGTTTAGTTGATTCCTTGATTGTTAATTTCAATTTGTTAGTCTTTTACATTTCATTTCGACACTCAAAAATTCAAAATTATGAATCTAGTCCATGACTAGTGCCCTTTTCATTCCCGTTGCACTCTTCCATTTATTGCACATACCACTACTTTTATTTTCTCTTTGTGAATATTTTCACCATTTTAAACGAGTTTGATTTTAAGTAACTTTCCCTGAGGAGACGATCTAGGAATTTATTCCTAATTATTACGCGACACCCTCCTGCACTTGGGATAGCCTTTGTGCTACTCATTTTTGAGTGAGTCACAACTATTTAAAGGACCTACACGTGGGAAAAGATTTCACTTTTGAGACTTTATTCACCAAAGAGCTCGTGTAGTCAACTAATTCGGGAAGCAAGGAGCAGAGAGACGACGAAAGAACTTCCAACATAGGAAGGTAGGTTAGCTTCTAAGACAATGCTGGGTATAACGTGGGGTGAATGTTGTGAGTAAGAGGCATTGCATTATCTCTGTAACTTCTCTCCCCCATTCTACAAGCATGAATAATATTTTAATCGTTATGTTTATGTCTATATTTATGCATTGATTTCCAATGTTTTGAATCTTTGAATATGTTAACTGTTTTCAATTCATGACTATGGATCCTTGTGTGGGCACCCAATATCTCTGTGTGAGAAGTCGGTAGCGTGAATCTGTAATCATGGGACAAGACGGATAATTCACCGAACCATTCATGGGAAACGTTGCCACGTGCTTCACACAAGAAGGAGAATGCCTTGTGGAGATTGGGGTGGAATGATGACATGCTGAATACTGGTTTTTACGGGTTTTATACTTATATTGGGGACGGATTATTGCTCTCTATACTAATACTAACATGCTTCTGTACTTTGCATAAAAGTAAAGGTCAACGTCCCCAGAAGGTGATTCCTCACCATGCCTATGTATGTGCACGTATTTTTTGAGAGGGAGATTCCTCGTCACACAAATATGTGTCCGTCCAATCTTTTCATGAAAGTGTTCATAGCATCTTTGGTAGCATTATCTCTCATTAGCAGTCTTGTCATAACCACCTAATCTACGTATAGTTTCATTTTTGGGACCATAGATTTTGATGTAGATCTAGATCTTAGCATGATGCCCGAGGAGGAAGATTCTAAGGTGCCCGAGTCCTAATTACGGAGATTAGTAGCCGCCGTAGTTACCTTGTACCTTCTGTTACAATGAATATCCTGTAATTGGTCTGCCACCTTATGTTGACTAACTTTATGTATATTTGGATGATGTAATATTTTGGGATTTAATGAAGGGCGAGAGTCTCCTTTTTGCCATGGAACTTAGTATCTTGTACTTAATAGTTAGCGTTGTCATCACAACGTATTCTGCTTAAACTTCCATTGCATAGACATATATCATTCATGTGTACTTCCCTCTAGAAAATTATACGCCTATTTCAATTCCCTCTAGGGTGCTGACCGTTGGCCAGCATCCTTGGCACCATGGATCCTTGCTTAGACCTTCATGAGAAACGAGGTGCCACAACTATCACTCCATGCTTCGGTCAAAGTTCCAAGCTCACCGCAGTGAGGTAGCCCTAATGGATGCTCGACTTGAGGCCACGACAAAGGAACTAAGGGTTTGTCAGGGGGAGCGACCTCGTCTTAACACCATCATGGCAGTCTTATAAGAGGAACTCACTATGTCTCGACAAGAGATAACGCAGTTGGAGGTCGAGCTAGCATTTTCACGGGAGGAGGTTGTGATGTTCTCACCCCAAATCTCTGCAACCCGTCACATTTGAGATAGGGTGTGGGGTGACGGATTGGCACTTGGTCGCTTGTTGCCAAGGGACTATTTGCTGAGCTAGCTCAAGATCGATCCACATTCCTTGAGCTGGGTTCAGTGCAGCCAAGCACCAACACCTATTAGTGGTTAGACTCCATAGGCACCGTTCTGATGCCCAACGCCTTTTTGCCTCAGGCAAGTAATCCTGCTCCCTGAGTGTGGGCGCTTACCTGTTTGTTGATTTCACTTCAATTCGTATCACTTTTTAGAGTGCCTATTTTTTTTTAATTAAGACCTTTGTGTAGGCTTTACTTATTACTTGCATATGAGTTCTTGTGATTTTGTTTTGTTTGTGGTTTGTTGCTTTTGTATGGACCTGGTGAGGATTGGCACCCTTATGTAAGTGGTGTGGTCCTTGGAACTGCTAAGTGAGAGTGAAGCGAGCACTCGACTCTGTTTCGGCAGGAGAAACTCGACTGTGTTGGTGAGAACAAACACCCTTATGTAAGTGATGTGATCCTTGAGGTCGCCAAGTGCGAGTGTAGCGAGCACTCGACTTTGACTTGGTGGGAGAAGCTCAACTGCATTGGTGACGATAAACATCCTTATGTAAGTGGTGTGGTCCTTGAGATCGCAAGTGCGAGTGTAATGAGCACTCGACTTTAATTCGGCATGAGAAGGCTAACCAGGCCTGTTGGAAATGTCCATTGGGCTAGGTATATGAAGTAGGGAAAGTCATACGCAAAGTTCCATTGTCAGTTGAGGGGCATAAGTACAGAGGAAGATTTGTGGCCCGTCCCTTCAACCATAAGAGGTTCAGTCACGAAAAGCATGTCGATGAGCTTGTAGAGCGGACCTACCCCTACTAGGGAGAAGCTTAATAAGATCTCCAAGATTCACCCCACATTAAATGCCCATATACACAAAATCAGAAGACATACTCGTATCAAGATGGACAAACGGGAAGGCCCAGAAGGGTTACCGCATTAAATGTAGTAAAGTGGTACCTCAGAAAGGAATGAAGGTCAGGTTGCTGAGGAAATATGGCTACTAGATCTCCAAGAAGGGGAGGGAGGGGGGGGGGGGGTAAGGTGAAACTCCCACCCAAGAAAGGAGTACAAATAAGAAAGGAAAAGGAGCAAATGGTACGCTAACACTCTCTCCCTTTGTAAAAACGCCAAAAAATACTTTTTCCTAAATGACTAATAAAAGCATTGGAGGCACCCCTTGGCCAAAAAAGGGCATCCGTATTTCACCCTCTCATTTTTAAGTTAGCAGCATCACAGAGGAGGGAACCAAATTGTGGGTGTGCGAAACATGTTCACAACATTGCCCATGAAAAAAAAAAAGTCAGTGCACTATGTTATTATAGTATACAAAACAAATGTTTTCTCTCCTCCTTTGGGTTTTACCCATTATAAGAGAAATTAAATAAACCAAAGGAACCTCAAGGTATTTGTCTCTAACTTCAGTGAAAGAATTGTATCAGTAAGTGTGTGGGCACACCATTGCTATGTTTGCTCAACAAGTATAAGAAATCCTAGGCCCAAGTCAAGGATTAGGATCAAGTGAATCAATAAATTAAGATAAATGCACTAGCTTTTGGAGGATGTAAAAAGAAATAATCACAACAAAGCTGATGCAGGAGGATCTGAGTCAGATGATGCTGAGTTGTTAGACTGCTCGTTGACTGCGCTGAGATACCTAGAGGTGGCAGATCAGCGCAAATAGGGCAGGAAATCGTGGTCTTTCCTTGATTGGGACAGTTTTGGGCACATTTCAATATTTTGGTCATAACTTTGGTTACGAGTATTAGAATCGCGCATATGGCTTCAATTTGGAAAGCTCTTTTCAGCGCGCACTCGGTGTGCATCATTTTCAAAGCCAATTTCCACTATTCCCCCCTCCAATTTCCTATTTTTAGTTATTTGTTACCTTTTATGGTAATATTTCATTTACTGTTTTGGAGGTGATTCTGAACTCGATTTGAGTTCGATTTTTGACAGATTATTTCTTTTATTACATATTTAATTTTGGCATGATTATTGAGATTTTGCTATTTTTGGTAAAATTCCAATACAGTTGATTTTCAGCTATTACAGCTCAGCTTGTGGGTTGATTTGATCATTCTTGAATATTGATAATTTGAATTGAACATCAAAGACGTTTTCTCTCTTTTTTGGGTGATTCTCTTGTTTTTTTTTCTTGTGAATTATCTGTTGAAACTAGCCTGCAGAATAATCGTTATTCTGTCTGGCATCAAAAGCAGACAAGGTCCACCTCGAGTAATAAAGCTAGAGGTCATGAAGATGAAACCCGTTTGGATGTTAAGCCGAGTTGAGATAATTTGAGTTCTTTATAAATAGTAGTGAGTTGAGATAATGAAATGAGTTTTGTGGGGCCCACCTCAAATGAAAAGATGTGTTTGGATGTTAAGATGAGTTTAAATGTATTTATAAGAAGTTGAAAAAGGTTGTGAGTCTCGCATGTAAAGATGCGTTAAGTTGAAAAATGTTGTGGGTCCCATGTGTAAAGAGGTTTTGCGTTGAGTGATATTTAGTGATTTGAGAGTTAAGTGTTTGGATATTAGACTCAAGTTAAAATTAGACTGAACTAAGTTGATCTCAAGAAGTTCCAACATCCAAACGGGGTAAAGGAAAAAACGTCTATGACTGGGGCCATCCACATGATGCATGTCCTCTCACTTAAGCCTTCAAGACGATTCGTTTGGTTTTATAGATAGTCTCAACTTATCTCAGCTCAATATTAAAACACCACTTAAGTACAAACACTTTATAATTTATAATTTTTAATTTTTTCATCTAATCATTACCTAATCAGTACTTTTCCAAAACTTCCAAATAAAATATAAAAAAATTAACTTTATAAATTTCATAAAAAAAAAATAATATTAAAAAATAATATTTTAATTTTATAATATTTTTATTCAATTTTTTTTTTCTCATTTCCTAAAACCTCATAAAATATCTTAACAACCTATTTCATTATTATTTATAAATTATCTCACTATTATTTGTTATTTTTTCTTATTTCATTTGTATAACTAAACAAGACCATTGCACACTAAACAAGCAAACAGCTTGTGAATGTCGGATCATGTATGATTGAAATCAAACCCACGATCAATTAAACACGAATATCGTGAATTGCATATGACGTACTTATTTTACAGGTTGAGGTGGGGCGTCAGAGATTACTCATGCACCTCCCATTTTCAAGTACTATAAGAGTCATAAATATGGCATACACATATACCAAGCCCAAGGACCTCAAGCACGTAAGAATGGAGCTCATGAGGACTTCACGAAAAGCGTCCATGACTGGGGCCATTGATGTGGATGCATGTCTTCTTACCGAAGCCTTTAGAGTTCACTCATACAAACAAATTGATGCAGACTAAAATTTTATTGAAAGAAAGAAAGAGAGGAAGAAATAAGTGTTTGAATAAAGAGAAATAATAGTTACAGTCGTGAGTGTGTAAGCGCCGCACAATCACTTTGAAAAAAGTAAATAAATACAGAACTTACATGAAAATAAAATTATTTTTTTAATAGTGAATCCCATTATTTTTCAAAATAACTGTATGACACTTGCGCACTCCACAACTGTATGTAGTATTACTCTTAAATAAATGGTGTCATAGATTGAAGAAAAGATATGAATTTCCTTCTAGGCGTGTTAGAATGGCACTTTTCTTAAGCTAATATTCACTGCAGTCATATGGTATGCATAGAAATTATAAGCAAATTTGTTTCCAATATTAGCCCAATTTTCAACCAAGGCTGCTGCCTGAAAATGTTTGAGATGTGAAGGGAAAGTCCAAAAGAATACATGTGAGAGTAAGTACCATGCCTATTCCAGGGATGTTTGTAAACATATCTCATCCCATCATATATTTTCTCATTATCTCATTTTCTTTCCAAATATCATTCAAATACAAACTCTTTTAAATTTATCATTACAATTTTTTCAACCTAATCATTAAAACTTTTCCAAATTTTTAAACAAAAAATAAAAAGTAAATCATCTTTTTTAAATCCCAAAAATAAAAATAATATTTTAACTTTATAATATTTTTTATTCAATTTTTTTTTCAGTTTATCCAAAGTCCAATAAATACTTAATTTAAACCATTTTACTAATATTCACAAATCATCTTACTACTATTCACAAATCATTTCATCTCATCTAATTTTCTTCCTAAACATTATCCAAACACAAATACTTTTCAATTTCAAATATTTAACTTTTTATCTAATCATTACCTAATCATTACAACTTTCCAAATTTTCAAACAAAATGTAAAAAATAATTCAACGTTTTTAAATATTAAAAACAAAAATAATATTAAAAAATAATATTCTAATAATATTTTAACTTTATAATATTTTTATTTAACTTTTTCTCCTCATTTTTCCAAAACCCATAAAACATCATAACTGAAATCTTTTCACTGCTATTATCAATTCGATGAAGCTATATACAGAGTTACCTTCCTTGGCTAGCTTTCAGTTGATCATAATCACCATTATCGTTATCAGGAACTGCAGAAGTGGAAACAATGATATGGGTTCTTGGAAACAGAGAGGATGCTTCTCTTAAACAGATTGTGTTTAGTTGGCAGGGTTTCAGAACAGACCTTCTATGCAAAGTACTTGACATTCTTTGTCATATTCCAGTACCAAAGTTGTTTCCAAAATTCTGGTTTTTCACCCTAAAGAACTTTCAGCTGTTTTCTTGCTTCCTTACGCTTGTCTGGAAATAATCTCATCCCAAAACAATCTCATCTCATCTCCTTTTCAAACATAATTTAAATACAAAATTTTCAAACTAATCATTACAATTTTTTCAAACTAATCATTACAACTTTCCCAAGCTTTCAAACAAAATATAAAATAAAATTCAACTTTTTCAAATCTCCAAACAAAAATAATATTTTAAAACTATATTCTAACAATATTTTAACTTTATAGTATTTTTTATTCAACTTTTTCTCTCTCTTTTCCCAAAATCCAAAAAAATACTTAACTCAAACTATCTCACTACTATTCATAAACTATATTGCTACTATTCATAAAATTCTCATCTCATCTCATTACTATTCATAAAGTTCTCGTGAAATACTATCATCCTTCTTGTTTCCTCTCCATGCTAATTGGTCTATGCTGCTCTGGGGGGAGGGCTTAGAGGAATCTTTAAAATAAGTTCTGCTTCAAAAGGGAAGAAGATATTTATAATAATCATTTCCATTTATATGTTTCCATCCCAATTAGTTCATTGACCATAGAGCATTTGGCTCCAGTATTTTTTGCATGGGGATATGACCCTTCTATTGTGTAAAGGGGGCGGCCAGTTATCCTGCCAGATTTTATTACTTTCACCATTGCCTACGCTCCATATACAACCCGTTGCCAAACAGATGCTTTTCCATGCATATGAGGTAAGAAAAGAAGTTTTGAGATGAAGTATTGTGTAATATCTATCCATAAGCTTCCTCGATAGCAAAGCAACTACTCAACCAAATATAATTTATATGAATGATAAATTGCAAGGGGCAATAGTCATGTAGAAGCAATTTCCAATTTAAACAAAATACTCATCTACCAAAGACGATTGAAGGGACACCAAATCTACAATCAGATGACAATTTTATTTTGATTGGTACAATCAGATGGCATAATAAAAGATGAATGCTAGGGGGTACCATAAATTTACAAGAAAAGAGTAACGATTGACATGGCTGCTACATGTATCACACTAACCAACCTCTGAATTTGGTTTGCCTGGTGCTTATTCGGCGGCTATCACAAATTACACTCGTCATTAACCTAAATGACCACGAAAGCCTTTAATTGAACAGATGCCTATCATCACTCTATAATATACAGATGCCTAACATTCAACAATACTGACTTCATATATGTTGGTTAAATAAAGTCTTGAAGCATATTTTCGAATATAGAAAATACTATGCTATACATCCTAGCTTAGCAATATGGGGGAAATGCTTTTACATAGCTTGATCACACTGTTGGCTTGAGCTCAAATCCAGAGCCGGGATCATCACTGCAAGGAAAAACCTCAAGGCCAGTAACCAGTGCATCTGCTGGACCCCGACGACACCTTTGCTCCATCTCCTGCACAGCATCATGGCTCCCAGAGAACAGAGCTTCCACAGAGCCATCCCTCTTGTTACGCACCCAACCTTTAAGCCCCAATTGGTTAGCATTATCCGCCGTCCATTTCCTGTAGAACACCCCCTGCACTCTTCCCCTTATCGCCACCCTCACCTGTACTTAAAACACAAAATTCGTTAAAACCTTAGTTGGAAAGTTACAAATTATAACCAGGCCGTGACTGATAAATCAAGAGAGAACTATTGAGAAGTCTCACATAACTTAAGAACAAACTCATCCTGGGTTTTATAAGGAGTTATCCCACTCCTCTTATTAGGCCTTTTATGAGGAGAAATGAATGTTTCTATATGGTATCAGAGCAGGTTAATCTATGACTGATGATAGGCTCCTGCGACCTACCCACGATGATGATAGCAGAAATACCGGCCCACACGTGAGGGGGCCTATTGAGAAGTCCCACATTGCTTAGGAGCAAACTCATTCTGGTTATCCCACTCCTCTTATTAGGCATTTTATGGGGAGAAATAAGTGTTTCTATAAGAACCACTACTAAAAAACATGACTGAATCAAAACCCATTGTCACTAAGTATGAATTTAATACAGAGCAACCCACCATTTCCATAAGACTAAAGACCTATGCAACGCCAAATAAAATACTACCATTAACGAGTTTAGAGTGACCAATTGCACATGAATCGTGGAAAAACCCAGCGAGACAGCTAATTAGAACAGCTAATTAGAACCAATTATTAATTAATTCATATTTCACGGTGACCCATTACCCAGTTCTGACGAACTGGAAAACCTAGAAGAGTCCAGAAAAAATCTCATAATCATGAATTACCGAGTGAATCGAGAGCCCCATTACTCAAAATATGATTGTAAAGCTAGAGGGACAGCCAATTATCATAAATTAGCGTACCTAACAGCCACCAATTACACCCATATGATTGAGAATCTTAGAGAGACCACTATAACATATTATTACTAACGAAAGTTAAAGGTAGAGCGAGATGGGTATGTACCGTTTTGGTTGAGGGCTGGGTGGTGGAGTCCTGAGCTGCAGCCTGATAAGTGTTCATGAGGGGCAGAGAATGACGAAAAGGAGGTGAACGAGGTTGGAGCAGAAAATGAAGAGGAGGACGAGGAAGACGAAGACAAGGGCAAAGCGAAAGAGGAAGATGAGAAGGATTATAGTGACGAAGACGGAGATCGGGGAGTCTAGGAAGACAACTAGAAACATTGTTGCTCTTCTTCTTCGCCGTGCATTTTTGTGGAGAATTTCGGGAGACGAGGAATCTACTACTTGATCTGTGCTGGCGAAACAGTGGCCACAGTGGTTGAGGGATTGCCGATGCCATTCGATCTGGTTGAATTGGACTTACAAAGCACGCTACTGTTTCCCAAGGACTTTCTGGAAACCATTCTTGACACTTGACATGTATGTCTGGCCAGAAACACTTTTAAATAATGAGAAATTCTATTTATATTTTTAAATAAGTGATTGTGTATGCAGTCTTATTAATAAATGAGGATAAAAAAAAGAAATTATTTTAAAAAGGATATTATTGATACATGAGTATAACTTCCACTCCAACTTTATGTTGGCTAAAGAACAAAACTCCATCAACATTAAGTTCGAGAAAACCAGTAGAATGAGGTTTCAAGCTGCACAGTTTTTGGATTTGAACTTGAAGACTGCACCAGCTTGTTGTGGAATTTCTGCAAGGATAATGCATGAGCAATCACTTGTTTAGGTGCAAAAGAAATATTCTCATGAATCCTCTTATTTCTCCTAAATCATAATCCCCTTGCAATTAAGAAAAAGTTTGAAAATCATCCATAGTCCCCTTCTCAACAACACTAACTCCAAAAAACTCTGAGGTTCTGCACTCTCAAACAACAAAGGCAAATAAAGTTTTCAGACCTTTGTTAATTCAAGACAGTAGACAAGAGCATGTGATAGGCCATTCTCTTCAATTTTGCAGAAGTAACACATTGTGTCAATCTCAACATGTTTCTGTCTTCGGTTACTACAAGTTGGTAAACAGTTTTTACATGCCCTCCAAGCAAAAATTTTTATCTTCTGAGGAATCTTTAACTTTCACAATACTTTCCACAAAGAGTTTTTTGGATTACTTGTAGAGCTTTCACCAACAGACTCCTCACTGATACTTTTAAAGAATTTGTATGCATTGTTAACACTGAAACACCCATTTCTCTCATGACTTCAGATCCATTTATCCTCATTGCCTTCTGGACAAATAATAATCTTAAGGATGTCAGCAGCTACAATTGGTTTGAAGAGAGCCCTAACTGTTTTGAACATTCCACCATCGAGTATCAATAGCAATAAGTGAATCAATTGTCATTCCTCTCCCTTTCCTCCATTGCATTCAGTTCAGCTTGCAATATTTTGTGACCAGGGACTGAGGGATTTGTCCACACTTTTATCAATTTCCCATCACCCACAAGCCACTGGCAACCCTTGAAAAGAAAAGACTTGGCTTCCCATATTCCTCTCCAAGCATAAGAAGGGTTATAGCCCAACTTTGAATAAAAAAAAAAAAAAGTTTTTGGGAAATATTTAGTTTTAAAAACTTCATGAAGCAGTGTATCTTTCTCTTGTAAGATCGTCCACCCTTGTTTTGCTAAAAGAGCCAAATTGAACAACTTCAAGTCTTTAAAGCCTAACCCTCCTCTAAACTTTGAATTACACATTTTCTTCCAACTAATCAAGTGGATTTTTTTTTTTTTATCATTTTCTTTTTTACCCCACCAAAATCGAGCCATCATACTCTCCAACTCTTTACACAAACAATCAGGTAGCTTAAAACAGCTCATGGCATACGTTGGAATGGATAATGCTACTGCTTTAAGCAAGACTTCTTTTCCTCCTTGAGACAGTTGATTTTTTTTCTAAGATTGTAATTTCTGCCATACTCTATGATTGATCCCAGAAAATGCATTTGTTTTTCTTCTTCCCACCATAGGAGGCAGTCCCAAATACTTTTCATATTATTGAACATTACTACTCTCCCCCACAACACCCTTATATCCTCTTTGATAGTATTACTCACATTCTTGCTGAACACCATAGAGGTTTTATCCATACTAATCATCTGTCCAGATGCTAACTCATACTTTTTCAACATATCTTGAATAGACTTATTAGAATTGATATCTGCTCTACAGAAAATGAAACTATCATCAGCAAACAACAAATGATTTAATCTAGGAGCACCTCTGCAAATCTGAATACCAGGCACAGAAAGCTTATCAACAACTTCTCTAAGTAGATGGATTAAACCCTCAGTGCAAAGTAGAAAAAGATAAGGGGATATTGGATCCCCTCGTCTCAGTCCCTTGGAATAATTGGTCCTTTTGGAACTCCATTGATCAGAACATAAAAGAAAATTGAGGACACACATTTCATAATCATATGAATCCACTTGGTCTTAAAACCTAACTTGGCCATGATTTGCTCCAAGAAGTCGCATTCTACCCTTTCGTATGCTTTACTCATGTCTAGTTTAAGGGACATATAAACTTTTTTCCCTTTCATTTTCTGTCTTAAAAATGTATAAGCTCATAAGCCACAAGGACATTATCTGTGATAAGTCTACCTAGCACAAAAGCAGTTTGTGATGCAGAAATGATACTAAGCAGCACTTGTTTGAGTCTATTAGCCAATACTTTTGTAATAAGCTTGTAAGTGACATTACACAAACTTATGGGTCGAAAATCTGCCACTTTCAAGGCTAAATTTTCTTAGGAATCAAAGTGATGAATGTGTGATTGAGATCATTTGGCAAATCTCTAAAATTAAGGGCATGTAAGACAACAATAGTGACAGATTTACCAATGATATGCCAGTATTTTTGAAAGAAAATAGGAGAGATGTGCTTTTGTTGGATGCATCTGCTTCAAAGCTTGAGCCACCTCTTCTTCTCTGTATCTTCTAGAAAACTCTTTATTCATCTGCTCAGTAACCCTTCTACCAATATTTGTAATTGAATCCAAGCAACCTCTTTGTGACGACCAAGACTTTCTAGGCTTTTTGTGTAAATATATATTTTTAAACACATCCCATGAGAGTTTCGACCTTCATAGGAAATTAAGGTTTGAAGGCCAATGGAACTAGGGTTCACGCCCAACTCAAGATCTTGCATGCCAGTTATCATCCAATAGAGCTTATGTTTAGGACTTGATGAATCTAGATGGAAATAAGGGAAGAGAGGTGAGAAGGATCTAGGGTTTGTAGGAAGAAGCTTTGTGACACTTGTCACTAGGGTTGTACACCGATGGGTTCGGCGTCGGTTTCAGAGCAAAATCGAGACACCACCGACATCTGCCATGGGTTTGGGGAGAGAAAACTGATCATATTGGTCTCGACATGCGTTGGTGCGGTCTTCGGTCTACCATCTGCGTCTTCTGTGAAGGAGGAGGAACTGAGGAAGAATGAAGAAGCGTCGCGCCGTCGCTACCATAGAAGAAGAGAGTTGCAGAGACTAGAGAGGAAGAAGACGACGTGGGGAAGAAGAAGAGGGGTGGGGGGGGTTATTAATTCATTTTGAAACAGCGCCGTTCTATTATAATTTTTTTTAAACTTTCAGGCTCTAAAATGACACCCTTTCACTCATTTAAGTGAAATGATGTCGTTTTATATACATATATTCAAAAAAAAAAAAAAAAAAAAAAGACCGGATCGGCCAGTTCAGTGGTTTTCTAGGGTTTCAAACTGGCGTTGAACCGCTGATATCGATTTTTCTTCAATTCCTCTCGACGGCCGACAGGTTCTTTACCGGTTCTGTGCTTCGGCGGTCGGTCTGATTGGTTCAAGACTGGTTCCGGCGGTTCTTGTGTAGCCCTACTTGTCACTATGGGAGAGAGGTTCTAGAAGGAGAGTGATTAGATTATGGAAAAATGGAGCCTAGGGAAGGCCAAGAGGCCTTGCACGACAACCATGGAGAAGGAATGTTTACTTTTTGCCATGTGTCATACATGCAAAAAGGTAGGTGAAAAGCTTTGTCTTGGGAAAGGGCAAAATAAAGCTTGGGAAGAGGAGGTTACACGCCTAGGAGGATTTCTAGAAGAATCTTGTGTAAGATATTTTGAGATGGACTGCTAGGGCGAGGGAGTTTGTGCAATTTTGGACCAATCATATGCTTGTCCAAAAGTGTGGTGAAAGAAGATCTTCTTTGAGAAAAAGAGAGAGAGTTTTCGGTAGCCCATGCACGCGCACACACACACACACCTCACATACCATTAGGCATACATGCACGCATGTAAGAAATTTAGGAAGGTTTGAGCTTGATAAAAGACCTTTTAGCCATGAGGTCATTGAACCAAGACATGAAATGAAGGGGCAAAAGAGGAAAGAGGCTTCAGTTTTAAGGAAAGAGGCCCCACTTGTCCAAAAGGTCCTATTGTGTTTCCAACACAATAAAATGATGAGCTAGAGGAAGAGGCCTTAGGGTGACATGCCACTTGGCATCCATGCAAGGAACATTGGCTTGTGTAGGAGGTTAATTTTGTGTCTATAAATATGAGAGGAGCCAAAAACCCTAGAACTTTTAGTCACTTTGTGAATTGCTCTTGAAGTATTCTGCCGTCACCTTCTCTTCAACTTTCTATCATTTTCTTACCATCCAAACACTCTCCACAATACTTTCTTCTCATCCAAACATTATTTGGAGGATAGGCAAAGTAAGAAGATACTTTCAGCTAGAAGTTTCGGTTCTTAGTGAGTTCATCTAGAACTCATGCTCACACACACACATTTGAGGTAGAAGGAGTTTGCTCATGTTTTGAAAGGTTTTTCCACATGAACCTATGTTTTTATGCACATGGTTAGATTAGGGTTTTTCTTCAAGGAAGATAGATGCAACAAGTATGGTGTTTTTGAGGATAAAGGCCACGACTCTAGTGTTTCTATGAGCTAGAGTTTTGATGTAGATAAGTTTCGGACTCCAGGGAGGAAGATCCAAATGTTTGGAGTCCTTTCTTGGAAAAAAATTGTCAAGAGCACAACACTTAATCACATGGGTTAGGGTTTTCTTGAATGATGAACCTAACGAGTATTATATGTATTTTCAGCTTGCTTGCTATATATTACAGATCTTTATAAGTACACTTCAAATTTATACTCGGATATTTTGTGTATATGTTATGTGAACTTGTTGGTTGCATAGTTTTATGCAATTGTTTATGATATTAATGTTTCTTCCATGTGATATAATCTCTTTATAGCTTTATTGTCTAATGTATGAATAGAATGGCCTTTTGAATGTATTTATGTTCTGAAAATGGAATAAGAAACCATATTAGGGTTCGGGTTGCACAATGTTTGTTTTGTATATGAATATTTTTTATTGACCGAATCTTGTATGGGACCAAATTCAAGAAAATGTTGTCTATGATCACTAGATTGTTTCGCCCACCCATGAGTATTTATTGTTAAAGTTTTGTTTAACACATTAGAAGATTCTAAGTTCATGAAAAAGTTAATTGGAATGCATGTTATCAACTTAAAGGTCACGGTTATTAGTATGGATGAGGTATGATCAATTGGTGTTTTAAGTTTCATGAGCTAAAAATGATTATTGGATGTGCTAGGGTTTGTATGTTTTGGCCATTACATGGAAAGTATTGAATTTTTGATTCTTGATTGATGTTCAATGCCTTAGAATTTTTATAAAAGAACATGTTCGCATGTTCTAATATTTTCAAGTCCTAACACGAAATGTATTAGAATTGTATGTTTGCATGTTGTATGATCATGATGAAGCATTCATCATTTGTATGTGTCTCATAAAAGTTCTAAGTTTCATTGTCATGTCACATACATTGAGATTGTGAAAATCCTTTGAAAGAAAAAGAGTCTTTTAAAATTTTTATCACGACCCCAAAGGCTAGGACGGGAGAATGTCCTAGTGGAATTCCTCTGTCCTCTCAGAAGTGTTTAAAATGGAGGGATAACCCCTGGGTCAACGAAATACTGTTAACAGATCTCGAATGGTTCCTAAAAGAAAATGATACTGGAGCGGGATCGCACCTAAAGCCAGTGGGTTTCCTACGGTGAAGACGAAAAGCGAGTTGCCATAATATGAAAGTTATAAGTAAGACATAGTCACTTTGGTCAAAGTGACCAATGGTTGATGTGGTAACTAGCGGGGAACACACAGTGCATAGGGAGCCGTGAGGTATTCAATTATATGTTAAAGTTAAGAAAGGCCTTGAGCTCAAAGCTATGTTATATGAACAAGTATGAAATGAAGAAATACTGTTTTATGAATGAAAAGGTTATGAAAGTTATGTTTTACGCGATGTCTTTTTTGAAAGGTTAAATGCATAAGTAAAGTCTCATGTCCATGCATTCATTGTTAAGTTTGCTTTCATATGCTCACGATATCTGTTACATGTTATTTGTTTACTTACTAAGATTTCTCGAAATCTCACTGTTGTATTTTCCACTATCATTTCCCTATTTGGAATGATAGAAGTCATGATAGGAATCCTAGAGGCCACTAATGAAGAAGCGCAAGAGGACGACACCTCTTCTGGAGAGGATCATGCCGGTCTTAGGTTTGACTGTGCCTTCCATTTTGCACCATCTTGAGTCAATTGATCGAGCAATCACTGAAATACTTCAGGACATTGAGAAGTTTAAAATAAGCCACAATCGGGACAAGGACCGGGCTTTAGAGAAGCAAGTGAAGCTCGATTCTCACTCAGGATAAAGACCTATGTAAGGGGACCACTTTTGGGAAATGACCCTCTTTTGATGATTGGATGTTTTGATCTCGTGTTTTGGGAGTTCTTTTGGAAACTCTTAACTACTTTTGATGACTATTATGGTATATGAATTATTGGGATTTTATGTTCTTCGGTACCATAACTATTGTTCCATTATTTGACTTAAGTTGACTTTTCGCTGCGATATACTGTATACTACTAGTTATCATTAAGTGCATTACATCTTATCTGTCATGTACGAGAGGTATGGAACCTTGTGTCGCCTATCCTGGCGCTTTAGTATTCCGCCAAATCCCAAGCCCGCTAGGGGCGCCATACTCTTTGATTTGAAGTTGAAAACAACTGTTGCAAATACCCTACAATCAAATTATCAAGTTGCTCCCCTTCTTTCCAATTTCCATAATCATCTTGTAGCTTTTTTACATGATTCTTTTTCCTTCTATGTGATGCCTTTGTATGAAGATGTTTCAAATTTTGATCCACTGCTTGCATCCACAAAGCCTTTGATCGTTGGTTCCACATTAGTTCTTCTCTTCCGAGCTATTTCTGAACCTGTTCCCTTGCCTGTATATTAACACTCATATCAGAACAGGTAGGATATTTTTCCTGTAGCAATGGAAGTCTTCTTCTTGCTGCATTGAGGTTGGTTTTTGAAATTTCCAAAAGTTTGCTTGTTCCAACTAGCCAGTTTCATTCCACAGCCCAAAATCATTCTCACATCTCGCATGTTACTCCCACTAGACCCCCCTCCAAGTTTCTTCAATAATACGTTTGCACCCTTCCTCGCCCACCCACATAGCTTCAAACCTAAAAGGTTTACTTCCCTTCCACCCTTCATAAGCTTCAGTAGTATCTACCCACAAAGGGATATGATCAGAATATGCCACACTACCATGGGTGACAGTAGCCAAAGGAAATTGATTACACCACTGAGCGTTGGCCAAAAATCTGTCTAACCTCTCACTAATGGAAGAGGATCCCTCTCTTCTATTACTCCAAGTATATGGTATACAACCATACCCCAGGTCTCTTAACTCACACTCGCTTAACACAACTCTAAATTCTGCCATTTATTCTTCATGTCTATCTTGACCACCCATTTCTTAGTACATCCACAATGAGTCCTCTCAGGTATTTAATAGATCTGTCTGCCAACTGTAGAGAGATGGTGGTCGGCTTTGCTTCTCTAAGATCTAGTTTCCTAAAAATAGAGAGATGTATTAGATTAATACTTGCCACTAAGTCACATAAAACTTTATCAAAATATGAATTTCTTATAGTGTAAGTGATCGTGAAACTCCCCGAATCTTTCAACTTAGGCGGCAACTTCTTTTGTAAAATTGCACTGCTCTCCTCGGTCAGCATTACAGTATCATGCTCATCAAACTTCCGCTTGTTTGATAATATATCCTTAAAAAATTTTGCATATTTAGGCATTTGCTCTAAAGCTTCAATGAGAGGAATATTAATATGTAGTAGCTTAAATATACTCAGAAATTTCGAGAATTGATTATCAATCTTATGTTTTCTTAATCTTTACAAAAAAGAAAATGGTGGATCATAAATTGAAGGAGAATAAGTTTCAGAATTAAACTTACTGGATTTCTTAGGTTTTGCAACCCTTTATTCTCTTTAGTCTTCTCAGCTTGCTGCTCGGTCGCATCTTGCTATGCTTCTTTCACCTTGTACTCCGTTTCCTTCTTCTCGGACTCTTTATTTTCGGCAGCTTTTGCATCTTGCTCGGAATTTACTGTTTGGTCATATGTCCACCCACTTCTCAATGTTATGGCATTGACATGTTCCTTCGGATTGGTCATAGTGTTGCTCGGTAAAGTCCCTGCTGTCCTCTCTGTAAGCATGTTTGAGAGCTGACCGATTTGCGTCTCAAGATTGCGGATTGAAGTCGAGTTGTTTTGTATCACCATATCATTCTTTTGCATGTATGCATAAGCATATCTTTAAGTATCGGCTTCTTCTCTTGTTGTGGAAAATATTGAGGTGGTCAACCGACACTTGGTTATTACTCCATGAAAAGTAAGAGTGATTTCTCCATCTGTGATTGAACATATTTTGAATAAGGATTATTTTGACGTTGAAAATTAGACACATAATGAGCTTGTTCATAACTCGGTTGGGCAAAATGATTCCCCACTTGACAATCTACACTTAAATGATTTCCTGCGCAATGATCACAAACAACATTAGTTTGAATATCATTAACGTTCATTTTACCTAGTTGTTTGGATAGATTTGCCAACTGAGCCACAATTGTAGACATAGAGTCAAGCTTAACAATGCTTGCCACCTTATTTGGCATTGCTCTCTGTGGCCCACTGATAGTTGTTAGACGCCAACTCTTCCAGAAGTTCATATGCAGCTTTAGGGGTCTTACTCATTAATGCTCCTCCTGCTTCTGCATCAACTATAGATCGATTTGTGGGTCCCAAACCATTGTAAAATGTCTGTACTTGAAGCCAGGCTGGGAGGTCATGATGTGGACACTTGTGCAATACATCCTTGTATCTCCCATGCCTTATATAATGATTCACCCTCAAATTGGGTGAAGGTAGTGATATCATTCCTTAACTTCGTTGTCTTGGCTGGAGGGAAATATTTTGCTAAGAATTTTTGTGCCAACTGCTCCCAAGTGGTGATGATGCCAGGCGACAAAGAGTTCAACCAAGGTTTTGCTTTTTCCCTAAGTGAAAAAGGAAAAAGTCTCAATCGAATCGCATCATCTGTCACTCTGTTGTGTTTAAAAGTATCACAAATTTTTAGGAAATTTACAATATGGACATTAGGATCCTCTTGTGATAGCCCCCCAAATTAGACAGTTTGTTGAATCATTTGAATGATGGCTGGTTTGATCTCGAAGTTATTGGCTTGTATAGTTGGCCGCCTTATACTAGATGTCACCCCTTGACAGAGGGCATCACAAAGTCTCTTAACGCCTTGTGCTTCTGGTCGGCCATATTAACTTTGGAGGCAGCGACCTCTTTCTTTTTCTCTTTATTGATCCGACGTAAGGTTCTTTCAATCTTGGGATCGAAAAGTGTATGCTCTAGTAATTTAGATCGACGCAAGTACTTTTGATTCCTGAAAACAAAAAAACCAAACTGAGATATAATTTAAACCAAATATTTTTTTTTTAATTTAATCTAAAATTAAATTTATCTAAAATAAAATCAAAAGAAATAAAAATCTAGCTAGTATTAATATCAATAATAAATAAATAATCCTTGGCAACAGTGCCAAAAATTTGTTCGCATAAAAATATATATGCAAGTGCACATAATCGTAACAAGTAGTAAAATATTTTTAAGAAAAAGGATATCGAACCCACAGGGAATAATTATACTATTGAGTATTGAAATTTACTAAATTAATTACTATTTGGAAAATCAAAATTTAAAGAATTTATTATCTAAACTAAACTGAAGAAAATAATATCAAAATTAAGATTTTAAAGATAATAAGAATATATCTAAAACTCAAACTCTCTAAAAATGATAAACTCTGGATTATTGAAATCTAAAACTTAGACTCTCTAAAAATCTCAAAACCCCCTATTCATCCCACAAGACAAGATTAAATCTATGTCAAAATTTAAATCTGGAAACAAGATAAATGCGGCTACAATCTAGCCTAAGAATCCAGAAGATAGTTTCTAAAGATAAAAATTAACATAAAAGGAATTATCCCGAGAAAAACAGAATTATCTAAAATGGAAGATTCAGTGATATGCGGCTTGATTTACAGAGTTCGAGAGAATTTAGTGGTCTGTAGATTGATTGATTGCAGAACTCGGAAGGGTCCTATCGAGTAGATGCCATGTGCACTGAGTTTAACTGGTCTCCTCACCTTCCAAGAGGAAAGACTCCTGATCGGGATGATAGAACCCTCTCACCAACCGAGTGGAAAGACTCCCGATCGGGATGATAGAACCCTCTCGCCAACTTATCGAGCAGAAAAGCTGCTCGCCTTTACTAGTTGTCGCCGACAATGTCGTTTAGGTTGGTCATTTAGACTAGTCGCCCGGAGCCTTGCGCTAAGTATTCTTGCCTATAAGGTAAAATATCTCACTTAGCGCCTAACTCTTGTCGCCAATTCTGGTCACGCGTTTCTTCACCTAAATCTCCTCAGTTCTCTTCAGGTCTTGCTGCCTCTGATCGGTTTGGATCCGTAGTCGCTTATTTTGTACCAAAATACTCTCATTTCACACTTAATCTTCTCATTCCTTCAAATCTAAGAAAATAAAGAAAAATATATAGAAATAAAATAAAATCAATAGTATTGAAGGAAAAATGACATTTTTTCATAAATAAAAGAGTAATAAAAATCACATAAAAATAACACTTATCAACACCACATGTCCTTCATGCAACAAAGTCTTTTTAAGTTTTCAATAGAGGAGATGATGAAGAGCAAGGGAGAGGCATTTGACCATCACACTTGGCAAGCATGCATGGGGTGTTCATCTTTCTAGAAGATGCAATCATGGGAGTTTTTGGACATAAAAAAGGCACATGCCACATGGCATTCATGCAAGCCAATAGGGTTTCAAAATTTGAAGAGAAAAGCAGGAGACAAAAGAGGGTTTCGGAAAACAGGGCAAAGGGGATTCCAACAATCCCTATCCCTAGCAACAAATGGACACTTGGCACACATGCAAAGTGTTTTTAGGTTTCCTAGGAAAGCAATTATGAGGAAGATGAAGAGGATTTCAAATTTTCAAGGACCCTCGTTGCTTGGCAAGAGGACTCTTTTCAAGAACACTTTTTTCAGATTTTTGTACCCTATATCCTAGCCTAGTGTGCCGCCCACCATCACCCAATAGCACTCAAGCATTTAAAGCAGTGGTGGTTGGTGGAGCATTTATGAAGAGTCATTAATGGAGGCACTATATGTCCAACATGTATCAGCCATGTGCCAGTTGTTCCACATGTAGCAGTAAGGTGCCACTTGTCCAACATGCATTAGCCATGCACCAATTGTCCCACATGCAGTAGCAAGGCACCGCTTGTCCAACATGCATAAGCTAGGCACCACTTGCCCAACATGCATTAGCTAGGCGCCACTTGTCCAACATGCATCAGCTAAAAGCCACATGTCCAACATGCAATAGCTAAAGACTTGCCATGCGCCACTTGTCCACCATGCAATAGCTAAAATCCAAGACCATCCACTTGGTAATAAAGTTGAAACAAGAAAAAAGAGAGTTTGAGCCAGTTTTAGTATAAAAACACGCCTTTATCTTCTGATTTGAGGGTTTAAAAGAAATCACTCACTCTTCTCTTCTTTTCCTCTCTATTCATAAACACACACAAAGCTTCAGCTGCACCACTTTCAAATCAATAGCATATCATGCAGCAATGGTGAAAAGCAAGAGCTGTTGGTTAGAACAATGCAAATAAAGCCTCCTCTTCAATATTCTCGACTTGGTGAGTAATCTCTCTCCCTATTTCCTGTACTAATTGTTGGAGAGTTGTGTTAGTGGTCTAATGGAAGCATTTTCTAGAAGAGGGAAGTCAATTTGTGGTGTTTACGATGGCTTTAGTTTTCAGTTGGGAGCAATATGTCTAGTGATGTTAGTTTGAGCCTAAGCTTGATAAAAAAAAATGGATTTTTATGACTTTAATGGTGTACTCAGATCTTTGGGTAGGCTTGGAAATGGGAACATTGTTTGGATCAAAGGTTTTTGTGTGAGATTTAAGGTATGGGGGTTTATAATGCCATCTAGAGTCAATGCATGTCATGGTGTTTGAATATTGTTGATTTGAGGTTGATCTCCTAAAGATCGGATTTTTATGGATAATGTAATGCTTAAGGGCTCAGATTAGGCTTGGAAACGATTTTCTTGGTTCAGATCAATGAGGAAAGCATGGTGTAGAAATGTCATATATTCAAAAGTATCAAAATGCATGTCTCGGGTTTTCTCTCTAAAGGTATTTTAGATTATGTGGACTTGATATCCTAGGAAGTGGTCTTGATCATGAGTATGTTCAGAAAAAAATTAGACACTTTAATGTTTTAAGAACCAAATGTACAAAGGAAGCAAGGTACCTTAGATCAAGTCCCGATTTTTGTGGTTTGGCGACCAAACGTGTGTTGAAAGGTGTTTCTCTTAGATTTGGTCATAAGTTGCATGAATCAATAGGATGAACATACATTTGGAGTTCTGTTCTAGTGTTAAATCAAGCAGTTCATTTTGGTGAAGATGATTTCAAGTGTGACATTAAGCCAAGTACATGTTGTGACTGATTAAGATCAAAGGTTTCTTCTAATGAGGTATCTTTTGTGGTATGATTTTTTAGGAAACATATTTTAAGGTTGGAAACGGGTCTAGGATGAAGACAACACAAAGTTTGTTAAGCTTGAAGAAACTTGGGGTCAGATTGCAATGTTGAAGGTTTAGAACTAAATGTTCAATTTCTTAGAGTCAAGGAGTTAAAGTGAAACTCTCGCTAGATTTATAATTTTAGAGTTTTATAAGTTTATGTCTAAATTGAGGATGTCTCTAAAGTTAATACGCTTTTATTTCAGCCTATAGAGATTATACTCTTTGTAAGTAAGGGAAAGCTTGTAAGTTAGCCTCTAACTTACTTTTGGATAATATATTTATGTATGTGTAAACTTTACATTTTGGTTGCTCAAATTGGATTATGGAATTGCTACTTGTTGCATGCTATTATTCGTATCTTATATGTTCATGCTATGCTCAAATGTTACTTGATAAAATTGTTGGTTCAAATGACATATTTGGAATTTTGAGAATTGTGTATGCTCTGTTTATCTTTCATATGTTGTACGCAAGTATATGTTTTGTCATGTTCTAATTTTTTCAAACTATAAACGTGAGGATTATGGCATAAGTACATGACATTATTGTATAAAAGTTACATGGTCATGTGTGACATGTTTTCGGGTTGTGCATTAGAGGAAAAAGAATGATTTTGTCCCAAGTACATGTCATATGCGTTTCAAGTTGTGCATTAAAAGAAAAATAGTTTTTATTACGATCCCAAATGCTAGGATGAGGAATATCCTAATGGAACTCCTCTCACCACTCTGGAGTGCTTAAATTGGAGTGATAACCCCTAGGTTGATGAAGTACAGTCAATGGATTTTTTTTAGAGGATTCCGGAGCGAAATAACACCTAATGCTAGTGGGTGCAATACATGGAAAATAAAGTGAAGGTGTTACGATCAGCCATATCATATTGTAAATACGGTTGTAATACCCCCTTCCAAGTGTTAGGGATGTCACGTACTTTCATATTGTAAATATGGTTGTAACACCCCATTCCCAATTAAATAAACATTGTTTATCACATAAAAGAGTTGATAAAATAAACCACGTCTTACACCAAACATAATCATAATCCTAAACCAACTGGAATGGAAAAGACAGCCAGACAATAAGGTCACTAAGTTCATGGTCTGTTCCATCTAAGCTTGGCCCGCCTACTCGTACTGATCATCTACCTCACTTGGATGGTTAAAAAAATAAAAAAAACTAAAATGAGTCGAATACTCAGTAAGAAACCCATTATAATGTAAACATAATAAATGTAAGGTTTTTCATAAAATTTTTCATTCCGAGAGCTTAAAATCATGACTAATTATACTGATGCTTATGCTATGCATGACGTGTCTTGATTTATTTGAATTAACTGACTTATTTGATTTATTTGATTGATCTGACTTATCTGGCTGGCCAACTCAGTTAACCCTATATGCAAGGTTGTGCACTAACTTCCCCTGCTGCAGTAAAGGAAGCCGACTGTGCAATACTCTAGTGTACTATGATGGACCACACTTGAGTTTGTGGCTTGCACGCTCGCCCTAAAACTGCATTGGTACCATGCATATGAATGATTATCTGATTTACTGATTAACTGATCTTATCTTATCTTGCACTTGAACTTAAGATAGTTTGTGTCTTATGCGACGTAAGATGCAAGATATACATACTGATATAAACAACTGTAAATTTCTAAATTTGAACATGATGCTGAATGACATAATCGTGTGTTGTGCTGGGTGACATGCTTGCATATAACATGAGTGGCACATAAAATATGGCTGTCAAAGAACCGACTCTAATAATAATTTGTATAAACTGAACTATGATGATCTTAATTTGTGATCATTACTTGCCTCCCTATTCTGCTTCCTGACTCTCACTTCATAGTTCGTCACCTATACGAAATGTTAAATGTCACTAAATTTGTCTCGAAAACGTGTCCTAACATCCCACTTAATTAAATTCATACTGTAGAAAATAATCAATTAAATATCATGTTTAATATGAAAATCAATGAATGCTGATATCTTAAATTATTTAAAATATTAATAATATAGTTTCACTTTCAAATAATAATTTAGTAGAATACTTGCGCTACATTCAATTCTTTTAAAGTTAGTCGTGAAAACTTCAATTCTTAAAATATGTTTACTTTCTTATAATTAACATAATTATTTAATTTTACAAGAAATCCAATAAATACGAATATAATTTAAATATTCTTAACATATTTCTTTATTTTCTAGTTATAACTATAATATAATAATTTTATTAAATTTGTCACAATAAAAATTGAAATTTGTTTTGACAATTAAACTTGATAATATTTAAAATTCAAAATCCTGGTTAAACTACTACTATAATCTAATAATAATTTAACACTAATAACAATTTATAAATTACTTAATTATTTTAGGTAAAACTAAGTTTCTGGACAACCATATTTATTTAATTAAAACTGTGACGCCCCCCAAACCCCCGCTTAGGATGTAACGGAGAGTTGAAGCGTCGAGGCATGCAACACAAGGTTACATACCCTGTTCGTGACCGTTAATATGCAATGCATCTTAGTATGCAACAATTGTAGCAGAAAATAGGATGACTTATAAAAATTTACACCATAATGAACTAAACATCCCAATAATATTAATAACCATAAGTTTGAACTTAAGGATAACATTTCCTTAATACAAAATACTTAATCCAAGTTCCATGGTTAGATCAATTATTTCATACGCTTTGAAGTATGAAGAGTCAATGCTTATGAGCATCAAAATCATATCTAGTCTTCGCTCAAGGTCTGGCTCCTCTTCAACCATCTGTATCCAGTGGTCCAACTTGTGCGCCCTCTACTAGTCCTGACACAATTTCTTCATTCTGGGGGGAATAATAGTGGGTCCACAAGAAAAGTTAAACAACCAACTTGGACAAAGATAAGATATGCATGATAAATGATAAACATGAGATGTATGCTATGCAGAAAATCAGTATTTATCTCCCATCCAAGTTCCTCACCATTCAAAAAACATTTTTATTTTTATTTTTATAAAGAGCTGGTAGCCACACACATATCAGTCCCGTCCCAAGTTTATTAATTAGCCCTCACTTATAGCGGATGAATACCGTGGTAACATCATTACACTTGGGGGCTTATATGATAAATGCTATAAACTAACCCAAAACCAAGTGACAAAATAAACCAAAAAACCAAAACAAAATCTAACAAGCCTAAGCCAAACAGCCAACAAAACTCGAAAAAAACTAAACAAGCCTGAAGAAAGCAACAACAAAAGCAAGAAAAAGATTAGCGACAGCGCAATAAGGGAATACCCAGCTTGTCCAAGAGGATTAGACCTCTCAGCAACCTCGGCACTTCCCCAATCACTTGCTGCTCCATGTGATGACCAAGCGAACCATACTTAGCAAGCCAATCAGCAGCTTTATTACCTTCTCTGAAAACATGACAAACAGAGCAAACCATCGAATCCAAAAGACCAAGAATCTCCTCCCAAAAGTCTTCAATATACCAAATCCCACATTGCCGTTGTTTCCACCACGAAACCACCACTAGTGATCAAGTTCAACTTCCACATAGCCAATTCTCAGAGCTTTGCAAGCTTTAAGGCTATACAACAGAGCTAATAATTCCACTCTATTATTCGAACCAACCCCAAGAGGAACGACAAAAGCATGAAGTAAATTACCATGAGCATATCTTATAATACCACCTGCCCCAGACAACCCATGATTCCCAAAACTACTATCGTCAGTGTTTAACTTAAAATGACCCTGAGAGGGTTTGCACCAGGCCACCAACCTTAAGCATCCCCTCTGCGGAACAAGAGGCGAGATAAACAGGGATTGTAAAATCTGAGAATCATGCCTAGAGCATTTCGAAACTTTATGAATGCCCTGGCAGATTGAGCGAATCTCATGAACAATCGAGTGCCAAACCAAATCAAAAGGCTCAAGACGACCTTCCATGCGAGCAACACATCTACAATGCCAAAGACGCCAAGAAAGAAGAGAAGGAATGAGTCCCACAATAGTACCAACCTGAGAAAAGTAAGATGCTTGACAAAACCAAAGGGACACTATCTCTTTCCAATTACCACGAAGCGGCAACCCAAAGATAGCTCCACAATAGTGCCAGATCCGTGCAGCAAAATCCCCTCCAAACAACACATGATTTTGATCCTCATAATTACCAGCATCACAACAATCACACTTAGAACAATCGGCACCACTATATGACGGAGATGGTTATCCACACTGAAAGCATTATGCCAAGCCTTCCAAATAGAAATCGAAATCTTCAAAGGGAGCAAATTATGCCACATCCAAGGATGCCCATTTATAGTAGAACCCCTAATATGGATACAATCCCACGCTGATTTTGTAGAGAAACAACCACTATCTTTCTTTATCCATACCAAAACATTCGATCCTCCCTTGCAAACTACTAAAGATTCCAGAATATCATTCACATGATCATGGCCCACCAAACTAACCAAGAAATCCACATCCCATGAATTTAAAGTTGACAATCCTTAACTTTAAGTAAAGGATTGCCTACCACTGGAAGATCAAAAAACAAGGGACCACGATCCCACCACTTATCATACCAGAAGAAAAGGTTGCCTTCCCTAAGCCACCACTTAGAATTTTCGAGAACCAAAGGAATACTTTTAGCAATCATTTTCCAAAATCTAGTGCCCCACATATTTATCCTTGAAAAACTGAGCCCATAATAATTTACCTTGGATTAAATTCCAAGCGAACCTCATATGCAAAGCCTTCTGCATATCATCTAGGTGATGCAAACCCAAACCACATTCATTCATTGGAAGACACATGTTCTTCCAAGCTACCCATTTTTTCTTCCCTTTCCCACTAACCTCTTCCCAAAAGAAAGTGCTCATTAAGCCATGTAGCTCCTTGATGATAGATTTAGGGACCTGAAGGACCGCAAACAAATGTAGAGCCATGCTAGAGAGCTCATGCCTCAGAAGGATAAGATGACCTCTCGATGAAAGAAGCTTCATCTTCTAGCCACTGATTTTATTGCGGACTTTTATGACTATTTCCTCCAAGTGAACTTGCTTTAGCCTCCCTGAAATAATAGGCACTCCGAGATATTTGAAAGGGAAGGAGCCTTCCGAAAACCCAGTCATTCGCTTAATACCTCTCTTATGACCTGAAGGAATTTTTTGAGAAAAAAGAACTGCAGACTTATCTCTATTAATGCTATGGCCAGACCATGTCTCATACTTCTGAAAAATAGACAGGAGTTCCTAAATAGATCTCTTGCTACCATTTGTGAAGATCACCACACCATCAACATACATTAGATGTGAAATTTGAACCGTGCCTCTGGCTTGCAAAAATTGTCCAAATCTCTTTTCCACAACACTATTCTTAAGGAGTCTAGAAAGAACTTCTTGAAGAATAATGAACAGATAGGGGGAAAGAGGATCCCCCTGACGCAAACCACGACCTCTCTGAAAGAATCCCTTTGGGGTTTCATTCATCATAACAGAATACCAAGGAGAGGAGATACAAGCCATAATTAAATCACAAACTTGAGTAGAAAAACCGAAAGTGCGAAGGACCTCCAAGAGAAAAGACTAATCAACCCGATCATATGCTTTAACCATATCCACTTTGAGAATAATATTACCACCATGGGCTTTCTTTTTAATAGAATGCACCATTTCTTACGTCAGGGAAATATTATCAAACCCGGAATGAAAGCACTTTGCTCAAGAGAGATCATGCTTGGAAGAAGACTTGTCAACCGATTAACCAGAAATTTTGAACAAATCTTATAGAACACTGAACATAGGCTAATCGGTCTAAACTTATCAAACCCAGTAGGCCGAATAGAACTGAGGCAACTGCTTAGAGAGGAAAAAAAATCCAAAATAGCTTCAAAGATGTCCACTTTAACAATTTCCCAACATCTCTTAAAGAAACCTGCACCAAAACCATCTGGACCCGGAGAACTGTTAGATGGAATAGAAGACAAAGCCTCAAAGATTTCATCCATAGTCGGAATACAAACAATACTGCCATTATCATCATTTGAGATAACAAGCAAGATAAGATAAGACAGGTCTGGCAAAACACGGGGAGGATCCGCTTGAAGAAAACTAGAGAAGTACTCAACCACTCCCTGATGGATGGCTTCAGGAGACTCGAACAAGATCCCATCCGTAGCTCTCATGCCAGATATGCGCTTGCACCTCTTATTAGCCAAACAAGCATGAAAAAATTTAGAATTTCTATCACCTTCCACCTTCCATTTTAACTTTGCCATCTGAGCCAAACGAATATCCTCCCTACGTCTTCATGAAGACAATTCTTGAGAGGTCAAGACTAACACCCTGTCATTGTCGACATTCCATTCATGTTGAAGTCGGCTTTCAAGCCTTTCCACCTGCCCCTCAAGATGGGCAATACCAGAGGTAGTCCGACCAAAAAACCTCTTATTCCATTCTCAGAGTACAACCCGAACCCATTTAAGTTTACTAGCAAGCTTCCATAAACCCCCACCAGCCATAGGAACCATCCAAGCCCTCTGTACACATTCAAAAAACTCCGGATGATCAGCCCATATTTGCTGAAAATGAAACAGAGAAGGATCATAAGAGAAAGGATCAGCAGATAATTCAATGTGCATAGGACAATGATCCGAGGTGGACTGAGGAAGAGAAGAACAAGTTGCGTTAGAAAAACCGGACAATAAAGTAGCATCCATAAACACCCTATTAAGTTTTGCCCAACTCCGGGATAACCCCTGTTGGCCATTGCACCAGGAGAATTTGCTACCCTGAGTTTTCATATCAATCAAACCACTTTGACCTATCCAATTATTAAAATCATCCATAGCAGCCCGAAGCCTAGGCTGACCTCCCCTCCTTTCCGAGTCGAAACAAATAATGTTAAAATCACCTGCAAATAAACAAGGCTCGGCTCCAACACGATTCAAGTACAAATCAGCCCATAACTCCTGCCTATTACTCCGAGAACATTTAGCATAAATCAAATGACATAACAAAACCTAATTGCCGGCTTCAACACAAGCCAAAATAAATTGAGAAGTCATACCAGTAATATGAACCACATTGGCATTATTCCAAAATAACCACACTTTCCCACCAACAGCTTCATTAGACGTGCCATTCTCAAAATTCAAACACCTCATCAAACTGTGAGCTTGATCAAAATTAGTAAAAGGTTCCATTAAAACAACGATAACAGGTTTGAGAGACCCAATCAACTTCTTTAACCGACCTTCAGAGTTACGAATCCCTCTAATATTCCATACAAAGATGGAGCCAATCATAGAGAAAATTTAGTGGTTCGGGTTTGGACCCGAGTAGAACTCATGACTTTCAACAACTGTTTTTTTGAATAAGTTCTTTTGGCAGTGAAAACACCCTCTGACTCCGTGTGATAGTCCTTTTCCTGAGGCAAAACATCCAAACCAAGATCAGGTTCCAGGTCTGAAACCGAGGTCCCCTAAAAAAGCAATTCATTGATATTTTTTGGACTCTGATGCACTTGTGCCTCTGCGGCTTTCAGAAAATCCCCTGCGTCAAGACATACTTCCTCAATTTCAGTAACTATCTCAGGGACTTGGTGTACAAGAGTAATAGACTGCACCTGTGGACAAACATCAAACGACAACTCATTAGCATGGTACGAGTCCAACATAAGAGGGTCTCCAGTCAACTCAGCAACCACCCTCTATGTCTGAACCAACGATGGAGATTGCTGATTACCCATCTACAACTTAGAAGAGGATGATTGCACCAACTAGAACTCATCAAGAATTTGCCCAGAACTCGTCTGACCAGCCACAGTAGAAAACACCACCAAACTCTTATCCTGCTGTATAATCGAAGGGCCCCCTACCTCTAGTTCCTTCACATACTCATTCTGAACTGCAGCTTGCTGAACCACCTCATTCTCAGTGGTCTTATCCTTCAGATCCTCTCCATTAGTAACACATTTTTGCCGAACCCAAGCCTTCTCCCCATTCACAGCCTTCCCAACACGGCATGTACGGGAATTATGTCCCTGCACTTTGCATCTACAACAGAAAGCAGGTAGAGTTTCATAAATAATTTATTGTTTGCGGCTTGAGGGCATACTAGGGACTCCAATCCAGAAAAACGGGATAGGTTGAACCGCCACATCCATCTCCATACATAGACGAGCTCCATCCGTGCGAGTTACTCATCGAGTAGGATTGTCTCTTCTGATGAACTTGCCAATAGGAGCAGTGAAAATACGTAAAAATGACTCATGATAAAAGTTAGGAGGCAAACTTGGGAGCACAATCCAGACCAAAACCATGGAGGGTTCCTCTTCCTCACTGAAGCCAGGATTCCAGTGGAATGCACGATAGAAAACTCCATCTATATCGCAGGCTTCATGAGACAAACCTTTCAGGAAATCATCCTCAGACGAAAAACAGACAAAGATGTTGCGAGGATGCCGCATAGCAGAGACCAATGGGGTACCTTCCAGACCCCAACGACAGCGTATGAAAGCTCTAATGGCATCCAGAGAGGGACAGTTCCTGAGAAACTTCAGGACTATAGAGTATTTAAAAGGCTTAGCCGAACGAGTTATCTCCTCTTTCGAAAACTGAAAATATAAAACACCATCTGAACTCTTAGGCAAACGAAGGGGACAACAACCTCTGGGAGAGGCTGGGGCACAGTCGTAGCGAGTTCTGCAGAAGAATGTCGCCCAGTCGTGGTTGCCATGTAGCCCTACGTAAATGAGACCGTATGAGAAAAAGAACAAAACCCTAAAAAGGTGCAACCCGTGTAAGTATGTAGAATTGACATCATTTTGATGCACATTTTCTTTCAGAAAACACTTTTAACTTCATCCTTTTAAAAAATATGATATTTTGAAAGAGAACATTTCATACTTCATCATTTCGAAGGCATAACATATTTTCTTATCATGAACATCATTATCATAATGTATGGTAGCAACATGGTTCCCCATATGCACCACTAGCACTTCTGGTGACTATAGTATAACTCATGTTGACACTACGTCTTTGTTTGCATACATTGTTCTCAATGCATTGGTATCATGACATTTCATCATCATAACATTTCATAATTACATATGCACCCACCAGTATTAGGTGCCATATACGACTTTGCTCCGACATTCTTTAAAAAGAATCCATTCAAAGCTCGTTGATGGTTCTTTGTCAATCCAAGGGTTACCACTCCATTTTTACTCACTCCAGATGGGACAGAAGAGTTTTACTAGGATAATTCTCCATCCTTGTCTCTGGGGTCGTGACAAAATTCATTTTCATGCTATGCTCAAAATTCATTTTCATGCTATGCTTAAAAATGTATTTTATGACATATGCATATGTAGTAACCTTTCAAATGAAAATGTCATTTACATGCAATATGCTAAAAATGGTAAAAATTTCACATGTCATGTAAACAAGTAATCAAATACTCAATGTATCATATGATATTTCTTGCTCAAAATGACATTTATAAAATGAATGTGACGCTTATACAAGAATCATAAATAAATTATCTAAGAGTAAGTTAGAAGTTAACTTACAAACTGTTCAGGTGCTTAAAAAATTGGTGCGTCTATAATAAGAGTTGTTCTAAGTTAGGAATTGCATAAGTAAGGAAGATGTTCATAATCAAAAGGGTTCAAGAACTAGTATTTCCAAAACTGCCTTTATACTTGGCAAAATTTCACTATTTATAATTGGGCCCCAAAATTTACCAAACTTCACAAACCAAATATTTTCTATGTTTTACATCCATATATGACCTTAAAGTTTTAAGAATCAAAGCGAAACTATACTAATCACACTCAACCTGTGGCATGCATTTCACTGAGGTCTAGATGTGATTTCCACTATTCAACGTTTATGGATGCATGTGTACTCAAACTCATCAAGTGCCAATAGTAATTACAGCCTTAGGGATAATTAAAACTTAGGCATCAGGTCATACAAGTTCATCCGAACACTTAAACATAGCTTCAAGACCTTAATTCTCACTAAACCATCCATTAAGCATATGCATGATGTTTCTAGCTTTCCTTACCCAAAGATGTTTCAAAACTTAGTTAAATCATGCATTTTCATTCTTATCTCAATTAAAAAACTTTTCTAAATGCACATTATTCAAGCTTAGGTAAAATTATCAAAACTTCCATAAGTTAAGCATAAACTAATCAAAACCAATCCATGCTAGATGATCAACACAAGATAGAAATAAAACCTATTATGACATGCTTCCAACCTCAAAATTAAACCTTATAAATTCATTGAAAGACATTTGTGAATCATATAAATTCATATCAAGTCATGCCATGGCTAAAAATTTGACCCAAAGTAATTTATTTCATCAAAACATCAAATTTGACTCAGTTTGATATTAGCATGCTAAATCTTAATTAAAAATAAATCAAAACCTCATTCTCATGCCATAAATTAAATCCTAACAGCTCATTCTAACATTTAACAAAATATAGGGCAAAATTACTTACAGGAATCGTGGCCCTTAAAGCTCCCAAACCAACTTCACTCAAGATCACTCGAGAACTTTAAAAAACTTCACTTGGTTTCACTCTATTGCTCACTAAGGGGGAGAAATGCTCTCAAGACTCATGAGAAGGCTTGGAGGAGAGGTGAAGAAATGAGAAAGTGAGGAAGGTAGTTATAGGTTTCAAGAGGGGAGGGAGACGTTGGCCTTGGATGGGGATGAGGTTTTGGATTGGTGGAGGTGGGAGGTGGAGTGATGAGTGAAGTTTTCAGCTTTGTGTCATGCTTGGTCAGCTGAATAGTGCCCTATATTTTCATAGTTTCTTCATGGTCAAGTGTAAGAGTGTGTATATAGGTGCAGGGGTTGTATTGGTGCAGAAAATAAAACCAAAAAAAATCAAAAGAGAAAAACACCTAGGTGCTGATAGTTGGTGATTTGGGCATTGGCATGGCTTTGCTTCTATTGACATGTGTTGGATCGAAATTAAACTTCTAAATTAGTCTAATAATAATGCAAATCAATAATAAAATTAATAAATTTCAGATAGAAAAATGTGGGAAATAATTTGAAGAAAAACTTAAGTTTAAAACATGGTTTAGAGGTCAGTAATCATGTGTAAGTTGATTAATGCCCTTAACTCAAGTTAGAAGCTTAATTGTGGTCAAGTGGGATCCTAAGGGACTTGTGGGACTTCTTGGGCTTGAGGGAAACCAATGGTATGGTGTATGTGGACTATTAGAAGGATAAAAATTAAAGACAAGGCTTTTGTGGGTTGCGCTTGTTGGGCCATTTGTATAAGACTTGGATGTGGGCTTGGTTATGGGTTATTTGAATGAACTTTATGTTCAGATTTGAGGGCTCATCTAAGGCCTCAAAGGCCTACCATGTTTGTATCCAAATGACAAATCTTCTAAGGTTGGGCGAAGGTATTTACTCTCACTAAGTTAGGCCCAATAACTTTATTTATACCCATCACAGAAGGGGCCTAATTTCTAAGGTTCTTCAAGAAATGCCTATATTCTTATAACTCCCAAATTGGTCTAGGGCTTATGGTACCTATTCTTAGTCCATCTCATTCTTAGTGAATTAGGACCCTAAAGTCTTATGTCCATCATGTAGGGCATAAAGTCTTATTTCTCCCAAGTTAGGCCTAAGGTCTTTGTGTCTATCCTTAGCCTTTATATCCAAAAATCTTGGGCCCTTAGTAAGCCACTCTTTGGGTCTTCTCCAATTTCATCAAATATTTAACCCAAATTACTTAACCCATTAATGTGGCAACCCTCAAATATGCCATCTGTCATTCCCTTATGGGCCTCTTGGCTTCTTATCTTCAAAAGTAATAAAGCACTAAAATCTTCTAAAAATACTAACTAAATTGACAATATAAGCTCATTTGCCAACTCAAACTCCAAAGATTTCCTTTCTTCAAAAATCACAATCTTATACTGGCTAGAATCATGGGTGCTAAGGCCAAGTCCTAAGGGGCTTTTTAGGTGAACTGTTACAAAAACCAAACCCATGTAAAACAATATAAGGGGTTTTTATGAAAACAATATAATAAAGCTCAAGGTAAAATACATATCTAACTTAATATTCACTTAACATAAGCCCAACACAAAACACAACTTCAATTAAAGACCAAGCACACCCCTATTTAAAACCAAGCCCACAAAAATACTAGTCAAATAACACTATGCCATAGCTTCCATAGTAAAGGCTGAAATGTAATTAAACTTACACTTACATTAGGGCTACTGATGTATAAAAACTAATTTTTAACTTTCAGAGTAAGACACACGAAAGAGGAGAGATTTGGGCGGCAGAGACTTACAGAAGGAGACAGAGGGCACCGTGGAAGAAAGAAGGGACAACGTGGGTGGTTGGATGGAGATCAATGACGGCAACAAACTTTGAGAAGAAGAATGGTGCGATGTCGAGAGAGGAGGATCGAGCTGATGGCTGGCCGATATTCATGGTGGTGAGGCCGGAGTTTGAAGGTGGCGGAACGAGATGGACTTAAGTCCAATGGCGGCAACAAGAAGTTGGGTGAAACTTGGGCCATCCATAGAGGAAGTTGGCCGTGCATGGAACCGACTTCCGTGGTTGGCTCCCTTTGTGAGTGGGCTCGATACCATCAGTTTGGGTCTTTTGTGGAGTTGGCTTACGGTGAAGGCCACCGTGGCTGTTGCAACGTGGAGTAGCAGAGGACGTGTGACGGTGGGTTAGGGAGGTCGGGCGTGATTGATGTCGACGAAAGCTTTTGAGAGACTATGAGGAAATTTACGTGCAACAGATTTAAGGTAGCTGAACTGCGATGGAGGCTTGTTGTGGCTGCCCTAGCCCCTGCTTGGGATTTGGCAGAATACTGAAGCGCCGAGATAGGCAACACGAGGTTCCATACCCTTTGTACATGACAGATAAGATGCAATGCACTTAATGATAACTAGCAGTATGTAATATATCGCAGTGAAAAGTCAACTTAAGTTAAATAGTGGAACAATAGTCATGGTACCGAAGAACATAAAATTCCAATAATTCATATACCATAAGAGTCATCAAAAGTAGTTAAGAGTTTCCAAAAGAACTCCCAAAACACGAGACCAAAACATCCAATCATAAAAAATGCTCATTTTCCAAAAGTGGAATGGGTCAGAACGGTGGCCTTTAAGTTGATAACGTGCATTCCAATCATCCACTAGCCTTAACTGATGAAACTTACAACACCACTTGATCATACCTCATCCATATTAATAACCATGGCCTTTAAGTTGATAACATGCATTCCAATCAAATTTTTCATGAACTTAGAATCTTCTAATGTGTAAAGCAAAAATTTAACAATGAATACCTTCTATGATTCTCTTAGAAGTATCTTCTTACTTTGCTTATCCTCCAAATTATGTTTGGATGAGAAGAAAGTATTGTGGATGGTGAGAAAATGATAGAAAGTTGGAGAGAAAGTGATGACTGAATACTTCAAGAGTAATTCACAAAAACTTTCTACACAAGCCAATGTTCCTTGCATGGTCACCCTAAGGCCTCTTCCTCTAACTCATCATTTGATTGTGTTGGAAATACAATAGGACCTTTTGGACAAGTGGTGCTTCCTTCCTCAAAACCGAAGCCTCTTTCCTCTTTTGTCCCTTCATTTCATGTCTTGGTTCAATGGACCTCATGGCTAAAAGGTCTTTTATTAAGCTGAAATCTTCCTCAATCTCTTACATGTTTGCCAAGTGGCATGAAAGGAGTATGTGTGTGTGTGCATGTGCTACAGAAAATCTCTTTTTTTCTCAAAGAAGATATTCTTTCACCACATTTTTGGACAAGCATGTCATTGGTCCAAAATTGCACAAACTCCCTTGCCCTAGCCGTCCATCTCAAAGCGTCTTAGAAAAGATTCTTCTAGAAATCCTCCTAGTCGTGTAGCCTTCTATTCCCAAGCTTTATTTTGCCCTTTCCCAAGACAAAACTTTTCACCTAACTTTTTCCATGGATGACACATGGCAAAAAAAGCAAATCTTCCTTCTCCATGGTTGTCGTGCAAGGCCTCTTGGCTTTCCGTAGGCTCCACTTTTTCATAATCTAATCATTCTCCTTTTAGAACCTCTTTCGCATAGTGACAAGTGTCACAAAGCTTCTTCCTACAAGTAATCCTCCATGCATGTGTGACACATGGCAAGAAGAATAGTTGACCTTTTGTGGTAGGCGTGTAAGGCCAAACCCTAGATCCTTCTCACCTATCTTCCCTCATTTCCATCTATATTATCAAGTCCTAAACATAAGCTCTATTGGATGACAAGTGGCATGCAAGATCTTGAGTTGGGCGTGAGCCCTAGTTCCATTGGGCTTCAAACCCTAATTTTCTATGAAAACCGAAACTCTCATGGGCTGTTGTGTTTTTTTTTTTTAAAAAAAAAAAATTACACAAAAAGCCTAGAAAGTCTTGGTCGTCACACTCGTAGACTTCCCTTGAATGCAGTGATGGTTCTCCGCTGGAGGTTGATGTGGCAACAGAAGGTGGTAGAGGTCCTTAGGCCTTATTGTCGTGCATGGGGTGGAGAGGGAAATGGTAGTGCATGGATTGGGGGTGCTCTGGTTTTGATGGTAGTTTACGACGAGAGAGAGGGAGTGCGACATGGGCTTGCTAAAATTAGATTCGGGCTTCATGTTTGTGGCTGATGCGGCATGCCTTTGTTGCTGAGGGTGGTTCAGGGCTCTACTATGGTGGTCGACACTTTCTGTAACACCCCTTCTCGTAAGCTAGAAGTGTCACAAAATTTTCAAAATGTAACGTGGCAAGAGATCTCATATTTAGTAACATGAAATTAGTATTTATTTCATAAAAAGATTTATCTCATAAAATTTCTTCCAAAATTATTAAATGAATAAACTGAATAAAATTTTTGTCATAAAACCAAATTTTTTTCTAGGAAGTCTGAAATTAAATCAACTGCTCCTTCTAATCCTGGCCTACCTGCTTGTGTTTATCATCCTCACCTGGGTGGTTAAAAACATGAAATAAACTAAAATGAGGCGAAGACTCAACAAGAAATCTATCACAACGTAACATAAGAAATATAGGATTTTTCATAAAACATTTCATGCTAAGAACTTAAATTCATGATTGTTCATATTGATACTTATGCTATGCATGACTGATTTATCTGAATTAACTGAATGATCTGATTTAACTGACTGATTTCACTTGCCAACACACTTAACCTTGTGCGTGAGGTTGTGCACCGGTCCCACGTCCTATGGCCGCAAGGGGAACCTTTGATAGTATTCTAACATACTATGGTGGACCATGCTTGAGTCCGTGACTTGCACATCCACCCTGAACTGCATTGGTACCCTACATTCGAATGGCCAACTGATTAAACTGATCTGATCTTATCTTGCACTTGAACTTAAGATATCTTACGTGTCTTATGTGACGTGTGTTGTATGACATAATATGTACATAATTTAATTTCTTACTTTGAATTTGATGCAGAATGGGATGATCGTATGCTATGTTGGATGACATGTTTGCATAATCATGACATACGTGGTATGTAAAAAAGGTTTTCAAGAATTGGTTGTAATAATAATTTATCTAAACTAACATGTGATGATCCTAAATTGTGATCAAATTACTTACCTCGCAGTGCTACTTCCAGAATCTCACTTCGTAGTAGGATTGTTCATCCGAGTTCTGGCCGGGAACCTAGGTATACCCAGACCGAAACCCGAGTCAGACCTGGGCTGGAACTCGGATGAATTCAAGATTTTTAAAACCCAGATTTCAGGTTCCGGGTTGAAACAGGTTTTGTTTTTTTTTTTTTAAAAAAAAAAACCCAGGTTCTAGGTTTAAAACGCAGTACCCAGACCGTATATACCCGGGTTTTGTAAGCAGGGTTATTCTGGGCTAGAACTTGGAACTGGAATCTAGTTTTCCAGGTTCCGGACTAGGCAGGGAAAAAATTGGCCCGGATGAACAGTCTGACTTTGTAGCTCGCCACCTATACATAGTATTAAATGTCATTAAATCTATCTAGGAACAACATGTCCTAATATCCTACTTAATTAAATTCATAATATAGAAAATAGGCAAATACATATTCTGTTTAACACCATAATCAATGAATCCTGATATTTTAAATTATTTAATACTAATAACATATTATAATTTAGTAGAATACTTGGGCTATTTTAAATTCTAATAAAATAAGTCGTGAAAACCTCAATTCCTAAAATAGCTATTCTTTCCTATAATTAACATAATTATTAAATTTTTACAAGAAATCTAATAAATACTAATACTATTTAAATATTCTTAACATACTTCTTTATTTTAAATTTAAAACTTTAATAGCACAAATATATCCAAATCTATATAATAACATTAAAGATTCATCTCAAACAATAATTTTTAAGTGTTTAAAATAAAAGATTAAACACATACTATTTACTACTGAAATTAAATTACAAAATTAATAATAACTAATATAGTTTAAATTCCTTAATTATTTTCTAGAATGAAAAATAAGATTTTTGTAAAAATAGGATTTTTTGGCTATACAAAATAAACTAAACCCAACTTAATAAAATTTTCGTAATAATTAATTCAAGCCCAATAAAAGAGTCATCATGCCCATCGTAAACACACTAGTTTAAAAAAGAAAGGCATTCTGCCATGCTTAAGTAGAAATGTAAAAGTATTTTAAGAAAGGGTCTTCAATATGCTTTATGTAAGGAGCTACATAGAAATGGATTAAAGGGAATTTTTTGTAATAATATGTAATTGTAGGAATTTTTTTGAAAATCTGAAAACCTAAAAGCATCCTTAACTTTGCGAGCGGCCAACTTCCACTTAGGATTTGTGGCAGAGCTTACCCAAGGAGACAGAGGGCACCGTGGAAGAAAGATGGGACAATGTGGGTGGTCGAACGGAGGTCAACGACGGTAGCTTCTGTGCATGATGGTGAAGCTGCTAGCGTAAAAGGTGATTCCAGTGCAGTTAGAGGGAGAGAGAAACAGAGAAGATAAAGCGGAAGAGAGATTGGCTTGGGCTTGTCGGAAAGAGAGGGATGTCGTGCACGGTGGAACTAGGTGGCTAAACTGTTGTGGGGTTGATGTGAGGTAATGACTAGAGATTTTTGTGGCCACCTGAGAACTCCAACATCCTTTGGTGGTCAACGGTGGTGTTTGAGCCTCTCAGTTTGAGCAAGTTCCGACGTACCACGTCCAGGTAGGGATGGAGAGGCCTACAAAGGAGATGGCAGCATCATCTGGTTGTTCATGGTTTTGGGGTCTCACGTGGGTGGCAATGGTGGTTGGTAAACATCGACTTGCTTTGGATTGACAGTGGTGGAGCATTACACGATGACGCACGTGAGTGTGTTGTCGTGACCACAAGAGAGGAGTTGGGATCTGCCATGGGAATGTGGCTGCTAGCCTACGATGCCAAAATGGTTTGAATGTATGTGTGATTTGGGGACTATTCATATGGTGGTGCTTTGATTTGTTTATTATGGTTTGCAGAGGTATAGGGGGTCTTGGTTGTGTTGGATTCCTTGCTATTAATTGGTTTTCACGGTGTACGAGGAGTGCTTGCTGTGAGGATAACAATAACTTGCTGCAGCCTTTGGGATGATTTCTAAAGGAGAGGAAGAGTCTAAAGAAAAGTACTAGTTTTAATTCGCTGGTTATGGAAATGAGTAACGTCGAGAGGAGAGGGAGAACATGGAGTGGGGGGAGAACCTGGAAGTTAAAGTATAACCATCCTAATAACGAATAAAATTATCAATAGTAATAATAATCACAATATGATATTAAAATTAACATTGTAGTAATAATATAAAATTTGATAAAATTATAATAATATAATTATGTTTATAATTATATGAAAATATATAAACTTATTTTATAGCCTAATTTTAGGATCGGATTGTTACACTTTCTGTGCTGTTTTGAGATGCACCTAATGCCATATGATAAGTGTGATTTTTATTACTCTTTTATTTATGAAAAGTTTCAGTTTTTCTTCAATTCTATTGATTTTATTTTATTTCTATATATTTTTTCTCTATTTTCTTGAATTTGAAGGAATGTGAAGATTTAGCGCGAAATGAGAGCATTTTGGTACAAAAGAAGATACTATGAATCCAGACCGATGAGAGACAGCGAGATTTGAAGAGAGCCGAGGAGATTTAGGCTAAGAGACTCGCGACCAGAACTCGTGATTAGAAGGTGCGACCAGAATTGGCGACAAGAGTTAAGGCGATAAGCGAGATATTTTATCTTTTGGGCGAGAAGACTTGGCGCAAGGCTCCAGGTGACTAGATTGGGCGACCAGTCTAAACGACTAGCTTAAGCAACCAAGCTAAACAACATCGTGGACAACAACTAGCAAAGGTGAGGCGAGCAGCTTTACCGCTCGGTAGGTTAGCGAGAGGGTTCTATCATCCCAGTCGGGAGTTTGTCCTCACGGTAGGCAAGGAGAATAGTTATATTCAGCGCACACGACATCTACCTGGTGGAACCCTTCCGAGTTTCGCAATCAATCTGCTGACCGCCAATCCTTCCGAACTCCGTAAATCAAGCCTCTTATTACTAAATTGTCCATTTTAGATAATTACGTTATTCTTGGGATAATTTCTTTCATGTTAACATTTATCTTTAGAAACTAGTTTCCAGATCTTTAGGCTAGATTGTAACTGCATTTATCTTGTTTCCGCATTTGAAGTTTTGACATTTATTTAATCTCGGCTTGTGGGATGAATAGGAAGGAGAGTTTGAGTTTTAGATTTCAATAGTTCAGGGTTTATCGGAGATGGATGTGGAGGGCAAAGGCGAGAACCACATGCTTCATCAACCAACTCCAACGAAAAATACTAGTTTTATTGTTTTTCTCTTCAATTTCATTATGAACTAATTTTATTTTCTAGAGTTTTGATGTAGTCTAGCATTGAACACACAATTTATATTCTAAGTTATTTTATTTTCAATATTTCCATGATTAAGTATTTATTCCTTATTTTTAATGCTAGCAATTTTCTAGATAATTATTGTTTGATCTATTGAATTGCAATGAGACCGAGAGGTGATTTGTGATTAGAGGTTTATGATTAAGCATCATTAGTTGAGAGAAAGTAGAGATACTTTACCGCGATTAGTGTGATTTTAAAAACAAATTCAAAGAACTTAATGAGTCTCCAATTAGTTAAATTCACATAGAGATATTGAGTTATTAGTTTGAGATATTTCGGTATTATTCGAGAGAAAATATTGAATAGTTAACGGACTTTTATCATCAACTTGGGATAATTGGAATTCTATAACAAGGAAGAATAAATTGTGTAGGATTTGTTAGGTGAAATCAAATGCTCTAAATCTTAATTTTAATGCTATTTTTTTCAGTTTAATTTAGATAATCTATTCTTCAAATTTTGGTTTTCCAAATAGTAATTAATTTTGTAAATTTCAGTACTCAATAACATAATTATTCCCTATAGGTTCGACATCCGTTTTCTTTAAAACATTTCAATATTGTTACGATTTTGTGCACTTATAGATATTTTAAGCCAAACACCATATCATGAGTATGGATTTTGCTCTGTTCTTGGTGTACCAAACAGAGGTGTTTTGTGGTGGTCTTAGGTTGTTTCATGCGATGGAGACCTTGGACGAAGGAGAGTTGGCTTTGGACGTGGGCAATGCGTGGTGGAGCTGATTTGAAACTAATGTTAGCTTGCGGGAGTTCTACGGCGGCGAGGCTCTTGGTTTTCTTGTGATGTAGTTGTTGTGCAGTGATCGGCATGAAGGGCTGGTGGAAGAGAAAATAAATACACAAGGGTTTCAGCGTTTGAGTCTTTGAAATCGGCTGAAGGCCGAATTATTTCAAAACAAGAAATCAGTTGAAGGCGGTTTAGAAAGGGCGGAGGACTAGCGAATAAAATCATCGTAAAAAAAAAAAAAAAGATCTATATATATAAATATATACTATACAAATCCTAGCGGAGATAGAGAAGACAAGCATGGGCTTAAAATACAAGTCTAAATGTTTACACATATGAACATGGACTAGGCCCATTTAATGGGCTAAGATGCTTAGTAACTTTAGTAGCCAATAATAACTTCAAAATTGAGCCCAACTCATTTGATAATAATTTTGGGCTTGTAAAATAATTATTGGACCCAACAAAATTATTGATTGACCAAAATAAATTTTAGATTTGTGGCTATATGATAAATTGCAATTGAACTTTCCAATATAGTCCCATCAACTATATTCTAGGCCCAATAAAATAATCCTTATAATTATTGGCCTGAGTTGTTACAACGGTGACCACGAATTGCGAATTGTCGTATCATATAGACTCTGACATACCCACACCTAGTCAAAAGGGCCGGTAATGTGATGTGGTAACTAGCAAGGAGCCCACGATGCTTAGGGGAGCCGTGAGTTAATCACTCACATTGTTATATTGAAAAGATTACAAGAGATTAATAAGAAATTGTACTTTTTTATATGGTTACATTGTTACTTTGATACATGGTTACAAGATCAGTGTTTTTGTAAAAAAGAAAGAAAACTGATGGGACAAAAATGTGTTTTGGGTCAAAGTACATGTTCATTCATTCATACTCATGGTTTACCTTATATATGCTTATGTTATCTTTGCGTATGTTTTTTGTTAACTTGCTGAGATTTATTGAAATCTCATTGTGGTAGTTTTCACTACCATTCCCCCCTGAATATTAGAACATTTAGCAGGGTTGGGAGTAGCTAGTTAGGATAATGATCAAGGCCGAGGATGAGCTCGACTCCGAAGAGAAGACTAGAATTAGTCATGACTTACTTGCAGATAGTAGAGATTAGAAAGATGCTTTAATTATTTCCTTGTTAGTAAAAGACGTTTGAGGACAATACTCGTTATGTTAAAGTGTAACAAGGAGTTTGATAATCCATCACTATGAAGTGTGATTTAAAGCTATGAATAAAGTTGAGATATTAGTTTTATTCTAGAACGACATTTTATGAAATGGCTTATTTCGCTGCGATTATTATATACTGCTAGAAACATATTAGATGCATTGCATATTATCTATCATGAACAGGGGTATGTGGCCTTGAGTTACATATCCCGACGCTTTAGTCTCCGTTCAATCCCAAGCGGGATTTGGGGGCATTACAACAAGTGTCCAATGCCTTTCCAAGTGGATAGTTGAGATTGTGTCATGTGTCCAAAAAGGTTTTCTAGTGATCTTAAGTGGATTTGGACATCCTACATGGTGATTTAACAATTGTTTGAAATAGATGCCACGTGGCGCTTTGCTGAAGGGTTACTATTCATCCAAAAATCTCGAAACTTTTTATTACACCATAAAATGTTTAATATTCATATGAGTCTAATGGTACAATTCGTTTCGTAAAATTATACTCCTAAGTGCCTCATTTAAATAAAAAGACAATTCTATCTTTATAGTAGATCGAGATCTGATTATGCTAACAGACTAAAACCTATTTGATCGCTCGATCCTTCTAGGATTTCATGACATTTTTAAGGTCTAAAGAAATTCATCTATCGAAATTCTTTAGGGATGTTACATATTGTCTTTGTTGTGCAAGTATCCTGTCGTTGATAGTGTCCTTCCGATGCAGGTATCTCGCTTGGACCTATCTCCATAGTTCCTGACCTCAATAAGGATATGACTACTTGGATGTCTTCTTCGGATTTACTTTTGGGCCTGTGCAACTTGCATTGTCTTGGCATATTATATACTTGCCATCCAGTCACATGAATCCCATGTGACTTCACCATTGCTTGCCGGCTAGCATTTCTTTGCCAACCACGTATATATGCATACTGAACAAGAAGAAAAGTCTAATCTATGTTTTATTCTTTCATATTTTCATAAGGAAAGAAAAATTCTATACATCAACCACTATTCACTCCCACACCCTACACCTATAACTTTTTTTTTTCATACGGTGTGGGGTGTAAGGTATTGAATAGTGGCTGATGAGAATAACTTTTCTAAGGAAAAATATCTCACATGGTTAAACCGGTCTGTATGTCATGGTCGATGCAAGAGTTTTGGTGATTCACAATTGAGAGAAGAAGAAGAGGAGGAGAAAGATGAATATGGTATGCTCCTCGGTATTTGTTAAATTACCCAAAGTAATAATACTCTGATAGCACCTCTAACGCCCTTGACTCCCCCCATCAATATTCAATTGGATTATCAAGATGTCGCGTAGACAAACTAGTAGTCAGATATCCTTACATATTATAAAATTTCTAGGTTTTGGTTTAATTGCAACAAAGTGATCATTGCTAACAATTTCGTACTAGATACTAAATTAAGTACCATAAGTAAATATTACAAACCATAAATTAGCATTACATGCCATGCTACTGGGCCTACACCAGTCCACTTTAAAACTTAAGTTAAACAAACCACCGTTTTCAAGTAGAATCTAAGATAAACTAAACTTAAAAAATAAACATAGTTCCCCAATCTTAGGGTTTCGGTTTATTCATCTAATTAGTTGGCAAGTAGGTCCTCATAAACTCTTGGGTTAACAATCTCTGCAATAAAATTTGCGATTTCGATATCCGTCACCATAGGTGAGATTACCACAGTGAGATATACATATCAATAAGTTCTACTCTAAATATAAAAAAGGGATTGCATACAAGTTTGATACTTCCTAGATCTTTCACAATATGCAATGTGGTTATCAATTTTACTAAAAACATATATCATGAGATGTACATAGTACATCATAATTAAGAGTACAATAAAAACAGTTAATTATGTAAATAAATAACTCATTACTCCGAAGATTCATTTCTATTATTCATTTCCTTTTCCATGGTCGAGTTATTGGCTCTCGCTTGCATGCTCCACACCCAATCATAATAGGTTTATTGGCGAATTCTTTTGTCCTCTTACCTAGCTTTAGAGTTGCTATTTTCTCCCCCATCTAGCCACAAGGATTCCTTTTCTTCCTTTATACACTAGATGTGGCTAGATGAGCTCCATTGAGATTCCATCTCTTCCCAACCATAAGGTCATTTCACTTTCTTATTATTAATTTACTGTAACTATGTCATAATTAATTGTATTGTAGTCTATCTAATATACATAGGAAAATTAATCAAATAATTTTTCATGAATCATGGAGGAGCTGAAATGGAAAGAAGAATGAAGATGCGACAACTTTGTTAGTTAGTAATTGTTTGATACATAGTCGTTTTGGATTGTTGTTGTAATAGTTAGTAGGATGTATACTAGATACAATGTTGTTTGAGTTAGTGGGTGGTATGAGGAACGATGACATTCTGTAGTTGAAGGGTTATTTTGTTGTAAACATTGATACGTTGTGTTTTGATAAGTCTCATATAAAGAAGCACCACGAGTTGGGACAGAGGCCGACTCTGGATTGATTGCTCATTTCCCTCCAACTCTCTCTCTCTCTCTCTCTCTCTCTCTCTCTCTTCTTGATTCTCTCTACTTTCTCTCTCTAATTCTTGGTTCTTGGAGGTTGACCACCTCGAAACAACCACAACACAAGGGGGCTCATTACAATTTGTATTAGATTGTCAGTGTACCATGGCAGAGGGTACACAGTCCTATGCTCAGATTGTGGATTCAGTGAATCATCATTGGCAGTAGCAGGATAGGCTACAGAAATAGATTGAGGATACAATTGTGGTGTTGGTTCAATAGCAAGAAGCAGCTCAAATGGATAGGGAGACTCAAGATAAAAGGTTTTCTGAGTTACTGCAACAAATTTTGAGAGTTTCTTGCAATAATTCAGAAGGTAATGGTCAGACAACAAGAAACTTTTAGGAAGCTCATAATCTTGGTTGTAATGGTGATATGAATGAAGGTGTGGGTGAAGTGCTTCATCATGACATGGGTAACAAAGGGTTTACAAAGGCCATAAAGTTGGACTTTTCACAAGATTTATGGGTAAGAATCCATCAGCTTGGATTTATAGAGCTAACTAGTATTTTCTTTATCATCAAGTGCCATCAGAGCAAAGAGTCTTTCTGGTGTCATTTCATATGGATGAGGAGGCTCTAATATGGTTTCAAGATGCAAGTGAGGCGGAAACTTTCCATTCTTCAGAAGAATTCACTTAAGCTGTGCAGATTAGATTTGGATCATCTGCGTATGATGATCCAATGGTGGCACTTACAAGATTGAAACAAGTAAGTTAATTTACTAATTACAAAGCTGAATTGGAATTGTTGTCGAATAGGATTAAGGGTGTTTCAGAAAAAAAAATAAGCTTAGTTGTTTTTTAAGTGGACTGTGTGATGAAGTTAGATTGCCTACGAAGATGATGAATCCCCTTTCCTTGAATGATGCTTTTGGATTAGCTAAAATACAAGAGTACAAGGAGGTCTTGGAGGAATAATTATGTTGAATCCCATCAACAGAGTTCTAGTGGGGAGTTTCCAAGAATGGTCCTATGGGATTTATTTTGGGCACACCTAAGTCTTTACCTACTGCAAAGCTTCCTTTTCAGAAGATTTCTAAAGCTTAAATGCAGGACAGGAGGAAGAAAGTGTTGTGCTACTTTTGTGATGATAAATAGCATCAAGGCCATAAGTGTGTAAAACCGAGATTGTATTTGATGGATTGTATGGAGATTTTTTATAGTTCTAATACTGAAGAAGTGGATGTCAAGACATGGATTGATAATGCACTGGAAGGGGTTGATGGTTGTGGGAATATTGCTTCTATTTCATTGCAGGCTATAGTGGGGACTCCAAACCCTAAGACAATGAATGTGGTGGGTCATATTAATGAGAAAATAGTGGTGAATTTGATACAACTTTGTGGATACTGCAATATTGTCTTGATGTAACTTGTCTATTGAGATGGAGCACCCTATTCAGGTAAAGGTGGCCAATGGTGATATGTTAAGTAGTAGGGGAAAGGCCTTAGATGTTGGAATTAATATGCAAGGAACTGTCTTTATAGTTGACTTTTTTGCATTGAATTTGGGAGGCTATGATGTAGTGCTAAGGATTCAGTGGTTATTGTCTTTGGGTCCTGTACTTTGGGACTTTGTTCAATTGAAGATGAGTTTTTCATATGAAGGAAAGGCAGTTTGCCTTAAAGGCCTTACATACACTACTGAGTTGGTGGATGATAAGGAACTTTCCAGTATTGTAAAGGTGGTATCGAAGGGATTTTGGCTGTAGGTTTTGTCTTTTGTTGACAGCCCATGTGAGTTTGTGATGCGGTGGAGATCTCTGAGTTGTAACAGAAATACACTCAGGTTTTTGATGAACCTAGTGGTTTGCCTCCCAAGAGATTGAGGGATCATAAGATAATACTAAAAATTGAGTCCATACCAGTGAGTGTAAGACCTTATAGAGACACTCATTTTCAGAAAACAGAAATTGAGAAGATAGTTGCTGACTTGTTGAAGTCTGGTGTAATTAGACCTAGCCAGTCTCCATTTTCTTCACCAGTTTTTTTAGTGAGGAAGTAAGATGGGTCATGGAGAGTATGTATGGATTATAGAGTCTTCAATGAAGCTATTGACAAAAATAAATATCTCATTCCAGTTGTGGATGAATTGCTAGATGAGTTATTTGGATCCACTGTGTTTTCCAAGCCGGACATGAGATCAAGTTACCATTAGATTCGAATGATGATTGAGGATATACATAAGACAACTTTTAGAACCCATGAGGGATATTATGAGTTCCTTGTCTTGCCTTTTGGACTCACTAATGCTCCCACCACATTCCTAACGCTTATGAATGATGTGTTAGGCCATTATTGAGGTAGTTTGTGATAGTGTTTTTTTATGATATTCTTGTATACAACAAGGATTGGAAGTCTCATTTGTTTCATTTAGCTATTGTTGTAGAGACTTTGTCAAAAAATTAGTTTTTTACAAAGAAATCCAAATGTCACTTTGCTTGCACAGAAATTGAATATTTAGGACATATGATTTCTAAAGATGGAGCAAGAGCTGATCCGAAGAAGCTTGAGTCTATGAGTAGCTGACCAATTCCTAGAAAATTTCAAGTCTTTGAGAGGCTTTTTGGGGTTGACAGGATGTTGTAGGAAGTTTATTAAGAGTTATGGTCAAGTAGCCGCTCCTTTGACAACATTATTGAAGAAAGATGCATTTAAGTGGTCTATGGAAGCAACAAAGGCAGTTGAAGTAGGTTGTGACTAGTCCTCTAGCTGTATCCTTACTAGATTTTACCAAGCAATTCTTCATTGAATGTGATGCTTGTGGTGTGGGGGTGGGTGCAGTTTTGATGAAGGACCAGAAACCAATTGCTTTTTTGAGTCAGGCTCTTAAAGGAAAAAATTTGTTGTTGTCAACTTATGAAAAAGAATTATTGGCTTTGGTAATAGTTGTTAAGAAGTGGAGGCCATACTTGCTTAGCAATGCTTTTGTTATTAAAACAGATCATCATAGCTTGAAATATCTGTTGGAACAAAAGGCTGGAACTCAACAAAAGTGGATTTTGAAGTTATTGGGGTATGAGTTTTTGATTGAGTATAAGAAAGGGGTTGAGAATAAGGTGGTTGATGCGTTGTTAGTGTCTAGAGCAGAGGTCTCAGATGATTCTAGTACGCTTAATGCTATTTCTTTCCCTACTCCAATCTGGTTGGAGAAATTGAAGCAAGTTTATGTTGTTGATTAGTTGGCACAACAATAGCTAAGTTTGTTACAAAGTGGATTACCTTCCACTTCTTCTTTCACTTTGAAACATGGACTTCTATTTAAAAAAGGAAGCAAATATGTGCTAGATTGTCCTGACTTGAAACATAAGATTTTGCATTTTGTTCATGCCAGTCCCACAGTAGGTCACTCAAACTTTTAGAAGTAACTACTACATGCCAGGGGTGATTTTTATTGGCCAAAGTTGAAGAAAGAAGTGAAGCAGTATATCAAGGAATGTGATATTTGTGAGAGAAACTAGGTGGAGAATGTTCAGTCTGCAGGTTTATTTCAACCCTTGCTTGTGCCTCAGTAGATTTGGACTGACTTGTTTATGGACTTTGTAGAGGGGTTGCCTATTTCAAGGGCGTATTCATGTATTATTGTGGTTGTAGATTGGCTGTCAAAATACTCCCATTTTATGGCATTGAAGCATCCATTTACAGTTGCAAAGGTAGCTTCTATATTCTTTGACAACGTATCCAAGTTACATGGAATGCCTCAAACCATAGTTTTTGATAGGGGCTCCACCTTCACAAGTTCCTTTTGAAAGGAACTCTTTAAGTTGCAAGGGGTTAATCTCTCTTATTCAACTGCTTATCATCCCCAAAGTGATGGGCATACTGAAGCTGTTAATAAGTGCGTGGAGCATTCTCTGAGGAGTTTTATAGGTGATAAACCAAAGAAGTGGTATGATTGGTTAACATTGGCTGACTGGTGGTATAATACCACATTTCATGCCTCAACCAAGTCGATCCCATATGAGGCAGTGTGTGGCAGACCTCTAACAAAGTTACAGCAGTATATTCCAAGTTTGATAGCTAATCAAGCAGTGGATGACTTGTTGAAGTCAAGGGATCAGATCTTGACTATCCTCAAATAGAATTTATTAGCTGCTCAAGAAAGAATGAAGCTTCAGTTTAATAAAGGCAGAATTGAGAGGGAATTTGTAATGGGTGATTGGGTATATCTAAGGCTTCAGCCTTACAGACAACATTCCTTGATAACTAGGCGCAATCTCAAACTCCCTCCCAAGTCTTTTAGGCCATTTCAGATTACTCATAAGGCTGGGCAGGTTGCTTATAGGCTTGCTTTGTCTCAACACACTTTAATCCATCCTGTATTTCATGTGTCGGGTTTAAAGAGGAAGTTGGGGCCAAATATTTCACCTCTCTCTACATTACCTCCAGTTGATTTGTGTGATGCTCTCAGATTCAACTTGGGATCGAACGGATATCCGAAGTGTCGAGACATGCAACATAATGTTACTTGCCCTCGTTCATGACATATAAGATGCAATATTCTTAACACGCATCTACCATTATGCAATATTCGCAGCGGATAATTTTTTTCTTGTGCAATACTATGCACCAAACTTCTAATATCCCAAATAGTTAAAACATAACCTATGCATACTTAACGAAATAAACATCCACGATTACAGTACGAGTCTCAGAAGATTGTAATTACATCGTCAAAATATACTATTGGGCTAATTCGTTGAGTAACTCGCATAATTCAACTAACGATGCCGAAATACTATCCAAAGACCTAATTATGGAGGCTGCAAGCTCTGTGTTGCATCTACCGCGTCTAGTCAACCTCCTCCAGTCTGCTAGTGTCTGCTCATTGCTCTAATCCTAACACATCGGCTACTATTCTGGGGGAATGGTAGTTGGGACTACCACGGTAAGATTTGATTACAAATCCCAACAAGTTAACATGAAACTTTCACATAGGTTAATGATGCATGCATGACAGTAAAAGCATGAATGCATAATCAAAGTCGTAAGTAAGCATAGCATAACTTGACATATAGCATGACATAATTGACATAACTTGAATTGAAACTGAAACTTAGCTTGACGTGACATGACATGTACGTGAACTTAAAACATGATATAGACTAGCAACATATTATGAATGTGAACTTGAAACATAACATGAACTTGAAACATAGCATGAATGTGAACATACATAATTTGAACGTGAACTTAAACATAACATGAACCTGAGCATAACATAACATAGATGTGAACTTGAAACATAACGTGAATGTGAACATACATAATTTGAACGAGAACTTAAACATAACATGAACCTGAGCATAACATAACATAGATGTGAACATGAAATATAACGTGAACGTGAATATGACATAACATGAATGTGAATATAACTTGACATGAACGTGAACTTGAAACATGATATGGACTTGAAACATAGCAAGAACGTGAGCATACGTAATATGAACGTAAACTTGAACATAACATAACGTGAAATATGACTTGAACATAGAATCTTATTCAATAGACTTAATTAAAAAAAGTGACCATACGGGTGCTACACCGGTCCCCTTGAGCCCTGTGTCCTTGCCGATTATCGCAATTGTGACACATAGAATACATGGGGTCACAACAAATGTGGAGTACGTATTAATGCACTCATAGTTGGTATAGATACCTGTGTCTCACGTAGTATATGCTCCACAAATGTTGTGGCTCCATACTTCATGCTCCACAGTTGTTGTGGCCCTATGAATTGTTTGTGCCACACTTGTTGTGGACACACGTAAAATAAAGTGTCTCTATCAGCGTTAGTGCCTGGCGTGCTCCTGTGACCAGTTAGTTAGGCCCCATTCGCAACTTGTTGATTGTATTTCATCAACTCATAGAATTTTAACTATTTAGATGCTCCAACGTGAACAAAGGAGTTCCACTAAGATATTACATCATCCTAGCGCTTAGGATCATGATTGACATGAATAACTTAACAAGATTGTTTTCGAGATACACTAACAGTATTCAAGACGGAATGACATGAATACGAAAACACAGAAGTCCTAATATAGCGTAATGTGACATGAACGTAAGACGACATACATGACATACTTTGAGACATAAATGTAACAGATAACATTTCATAATATGACATAACATGTAACAGACAATATTTTGTAACATGACATAACATGTGACAAGAAATATTACGTGACATGACATACATGTAACAGATGGCATACATTAGTACATGGTTGGTACCTAATAATTTAAAGATTATGATTGGCCGATTCACCATTGCTCAATGTTGTTTTACAAGAACCCTCCATAGCTTAGTAGGTTGATCTTCACCAATAAACCTTCAAGTTATATTAACTATGAAAATGGAGATGTCATCCTAGAAATTATGCAAGTTGGAATTCGGTCGCCCATTAAAAACCTGGTTCAAAAACTACCAGAGAATTTTGTTCCTCAGATAAGTACAAACAATAACTCAATCTCTCTTTCCCTGGGTCGAATTAAAAAGACAAAAAGGGAAAAATAAAATAAAATATCAGGAGTCAAAAAATAATGAACATAAAAAAGCTAAAATAAAGCCGACCCTTGCCATGCCAATTATCAAGGGATAAAAATAGAAATACCAACTAGAAGAACCGAAACCTTTTGGAATATGGAAAAAATGAAGACCTCACTAACGGCAATGGAATGCAAGCTGACCATAAGCAATCACCCCCCCCCCCCCCCCAAGAAAAAGTGTCAGAAATACAGAGGTCAGATTCAGACAATTAAAAAGTTATTAGTTGTTTCTAGAACAAGATATATAGGAGAGGAGACAAATTCCAATTCATAGATGATCTTTTTAGCAACAGAAACTAGCGGAGGAAGAGTCATTGGTGGGCATTCTTTTTGTTTTGTTAGTCATCGCGGGGGAGGGTTTTTTCTCTGGGAAAAGCTCGAGTGCAAATGATGGGAGAGGGAGAGAGATTTGGAGCAAAAGGCGGATCGGGTGTACGCGGGTTCTTGTGGTATTTTCCTAGAGTGCCTACGTGGCATATTACCATTGGCTGGTGTGAAATGTTGTTTTAAACCCATCCGGCCCCAAGTTTTTCTTATATAACAACATACGAACATAAACTGTAGTTCCCTTATCCATCACATATACACAGTGAACTGATAGTAAATTAAGAGCTAACTTACCTCGATAGTTGCGTTCTACGAGAATAAAGTATGAAATACGAGAAACTATAAGAGGGTACTCTAAAAGTTAAAAATTTAATTACTAACAATTAGAAATGTGAAAAGAGACAACTTAAAGTAAAATTACCATTTTATCCTCTACATGTGGGAAAATGATAATTTCACCCCTAACTTAAGGATTTCACATCCTAACTCCAAAAATTTCTAAAATTCACATTCCTCATGTAAATGTTGTCACAAACTCAAATATCAACTCAGAAAAATTTAAAATAAATCACAACTATGAAAAACACACTATGGCCGAAACATCCATAGGATTTTTCCCCTTGATTTTTGTTGCATTTCTTATAATTTCAAAACTCATGATCAAACCAAATTTTTGCAACAAAGATATTTCTATCCTAAGTTTAAAAACATATTTAAAAAATCTAACAATAACTTACTAATCATCAACCCAAAACTTTTTAGTGAAAAGATCTAAACTTTTTAACTAAAAACAAACTTTGAATCACAAGTTTTGATCTTATTCAAAACATCTTCAAGAATTCCAAAAAATCAAATTTTACTTTTAACATATTCGTAATATTATCCTAAGATCAACCATACTTTAAATGATCAAACAAAAGTCACCAAAATCACAAAATAACACTAGAGTTTTTGGTTTTACACTTAGTCCAAAAATAGAAACTTTTCTCTCAACTAACTTTGATCAATCCCTTGATCCATGGCTTAAAGACATGTGATTTTCAAACTAAAATATCACATAGTTTAAAAATGTGTTCTAAAGAAGATCCAACCATCAAATTTAAAATCATATGGATAAAACTCAATAAAACATGGATCTAACCTAAAAACATCAAATCTTAGGCCCAACTGCAATCCTCTTTCATAGAAAAATCATGTCATTAAAACTAATACTAAAGATCTTCAAAATAACATACTAACATGTATATAAGAGGTTTAGGATCATCACATAAAAATATCAAAGCCTTTGGAATAACATTAAACCACGAAATATTCGAACTTCCACAAAACAAAAACTGTTTTCCCACTTCCTATTTTCAAGTTTCTAAATCTAAGGAAAACCTCAATGAAAATTTATAAACACAAGCTAACAACACTCCATAAAATGTTCGGACCAAGATATGTCCATTAGCTTGGTCAAAAATTCTAAAACATAACATACTCTCCAGTTTCACGCCCAGAATGACCTTTCTATGGTTAAAAATAATTTTGACCAACCAAATAAGCATGTAATAGATAATAAGATATCCACGGAAATTAGATTCAAAGATGAACAACTTTTATGAAGGAGTCATCGTGCGAAAACACTTATAAATGGTCAACAAGCTCCACGCAAAAAGACCCAGAAATCTGCCTTAGATAGCTCTTTTGAGTTTCTCTCTAAGAACGGGGTGTAGAAGTGATAAAAGGGAGTGAAATGTGTCTTGCACGACTTTAGACTCCTGGAGGGGGAAGTTGTGGGCTCGAATGACCCTTGATTGGAGGTGGATATGTGACATGAAGTGGAGAATAGTGAGGGGCAAGGACTGCCTGTAGCAGCTGTGAGACATGGAGGTTGATGGGGTGGATTTATCCTTCACATCAAGGCACTATTGGGTGTAGCCAATGGCAATGGATGGTCTGCCATGTGGGGGAGGAAACTGCTTCAAGAAGCTTTGCCAAGGTGGCCAAATTCGTGGGCCTTGGTGGGCCTCAACCAAGTGGGCTTCAATTTGGGCTTTAAAGGGGGTTTGGTTAGGGTTTGAGATGCTATCAAGCCCAAAACTAATTTTTCTTGACCCAATCAAATTTTCAAGATTTAAAAGGTTGGATAATGATGTCATAAAAATGATTTGATTAATTAATAGCATGTGGAAGTGATTTATTCAAGTGATTAAATACAATGTTAGAAATCAGATTAAAAAAAGTTTGGAGGCCAACTTTATAGTTTGGGGAAATTGTTTAGGATTTGGGTTTCAAGCAAATGTTTGTGGTTTCAATTGGATTCCAACCATTTATGGTTTTGCTAGGATTGAAACCCTCTTTGGTCTGGCACAATTTTGTTGATCAAATGAAACAAAGCATTGCTTAGGTGGCAAGATCTCACACCTTGATTTCCTTCACAAATCTATCTAATGTGCCAAGTGTCTAATACTATTCACTATGTGCGGCTAAGATCTTTCCAAGTGTCCAAATAACACTTCTCTAATCTAATTTGGACATTCCACACTGTGATTCTGAAAACACTGCACTGGGTGCGCTTATCGAGGTTACTATTCACTCCGAAAAGAATGCATAATAAACTTAGTACTGAAAAATCCTAAATATTCATATTAACCGATAGTGAAAATCGTTTATCAAAATTCAATCCCGAAATGCCCCTAAAAATAATTTCACAATTTCGAACAGGAGTTTCGGCCGAAATTATGAAAATCGGTTATTGCATTATAAAATCCTAAATAAACAACTGAGTCAAATGGTGTAGACCAAAACACATTTTGACACTTCTAACTACCTCAAATAATTAAACTCATATTTCTAGCGTCATAGTAAGTGATAACACTGACTATGTTGATATACTAAAACCTGTGTGATTAGGACAGTATATGTTTTTAAGATACTCGAGTTTTTTAAAATACTAAAACCTATGTGATTGGGACAGTATATGTTGACATACTAAAACCTCTTGAAAACCCCGTAAGTTTTTAATATAACAGATAACAAAATAATACAATCATCAAAGCTCATTAATACTCGAGTCAACAGCTTACAAACAACCTTAACATTCTTGTAGTGTTTTATTTAGCCTCTTTTTCTGTGAAGCTTTCGATTAAGAGTTAGAATATGGTATAAACTCATGATTTTTATTTCTAAACTTTATTATTGCAACTTAGCTACTAAATTTATAAAAATTGCATCTTGACCCCCTTTTTTGCAATTTTCCTTGCTTTTGACTTCTTTTGATTCCTACAATAAGTTAGGCCTATTTTCAATTAAGGAAAATTTGGTCATACCCTTGTACTTTTACCTATTTGTTATTAGCCTCATTTACTTTTATTTAGGATTAACCCCTTGTGGTATTAAAAATTTAGATCGGATCCATCCATCACATTTTTCGTCCCTCTCAATTAACGGATGACATGTGTCATCCTGTGAGCCCAACACATGTCCAACTATTTTTTCTTATTTTCAAAATTCAAAATGAAAAAAAAATCAGAAAAGAAAAAGTGTAGAAAATATGAAAATTGGGAGTTTGTGGGAGGGGAGACCTATCTCCCCATTGGCGGCCACCCACACGATGGCCAGACCACTAGGGTTGCTGAATTTGGCCACACATGTGGTTGCCATACTTTGGCTGCCATGAGGTGGCCAAATGTGGCCTAAGCTCGACCACCACGTGCATGGCCGAATCAAGCCACCGCATGGCAGCCCGAGTTTGCCGGCCACTAGTGGAGAGGGGTGGTCTCCCTTCCCACAAACTCCCAATTTTTTATTCTTTGTCTTTTTCTTTTCTTATTTTGATAAAAAAAATTATTAATTTTTTTTTTTGAGTTTTGAAAATAAGAAAAAATAGTTTAGAACATGCCGGGCTCACGAGATGACACATGTCAATTATGACACGTGTCAATTACCGCCTGAGGTCAATCCTAAGAAAAAACATACGAGGCAAATTGTAAATGGGCAAGAACATAGGAGGATAAACTTATGACAATTAATGGTAATTTTATGTATCAAAATCCTTTGAGTAGCCAAATGATACAAACCCTCAGTTGTTTATTTTCACTTAGCATCTTAATGTCCTATTTTTATACCTATAACAAATTATAATTTTTATACGTAGTGGCCACGCTGGCTCCTATATGTATGCCCAGATTTTTCATATTTCATTTCTTTAAACCTTTTCACAGTACAACCTTTAAATCATGTTTATTCGTTTTTAATCCTATTCAACATCACGCATAGTGTCTGACTTATGTCATGGCCAAACAACAAATGTCCTTACTTCAAAATTTCCACTTTAGTGTGACATAAACTCACAAACCCTAACTCACCATAGTATAAACCTAATACCTCTTTCACAAAAATTCATACTTTTCTTCAACTTCTTGTATCTTCTGATCTCTACTTGACTCTATTTAGGTTAACATGCTCTTGAACCTAATTTAATTATAAAAAAGGCTTCATCTCTTAAATAATTTTTCCTAGTCAATCTCCAAATGTTCTAAATTATCACTTCATCACTTAGATCACTCATTTATGGAACTTAAACATAGTTTAGTGTACGAACCATCACAACGGGAAACTTTATATCGGTAATATTTGTTATCTTTTTACAATCCCAATTCAAATAACACAAAACTATGTTTATATATCACAATTAACTCTCAAAATATGGCATAACTTCAACATTATACATGATTTAAAAAAATAGCACTAAACCCTAAGGAAAATCCTATTTATAAGCCGGATAACACTTCTAGTAAAATGTTTATATAGCTGGATAACACTTCCAGTAAAGTTTTTATATAGAATAATTTAACTTGGGAGAGAAATTTTAAAATTTGAATCTTATAAATGAAATATTACCATGTCAGTTATGAGGATGACATGTTTTACACATCAGCCTAAAAATAGAATAACTCAAACCCTAAATACATGTTCAACACGAAACCTTAATTGCACTTTCCACTTGATTTTGTTATCAAGTAAAGTAAGAAAACTTGAATCCGCAAAACTGAGGCTCCTATGACCTTCACTTGGAGAGAGTATTGCAAATTGAGTTTTGGATTCTTGAATAGGCGCTTTGGCTAAGAGGAAAGTGTGAGAGAATGGAGGAAAATTGAGAGCAGGGATTTAGCTAGCAAAGGGGAAGAAGATGAAGGTGAAGTGAGAGAGAGTTAGGTGTCAAAACATCATAAAAATTGATTTTCTCAAAAAACTCTAATTTTGTCCTAAAAGGTTTAGAGATGATTTTATTTTATTTTTTTATGTATTTTATCTCGAAAAGACCGTCTCAAAAGGTTTTTAGAGACAAAAATCATTTTGAAGGATGAAATTGGACAGAATCAGTTAAAATTGTTCGAACAGGTAAGTTTTTTTGAGATGAAAACTTTTCATCTCAAAAATACATTTGAATGGCATTATATCAGTTTGAACCGACACTTACTGTTCGAACTATAAGAAATGTTCATTCGAACGAATGATGATATTTGATCCTGTTCAAACGGACGGAGTGGTCGAACATATATTATGTGTTCGAACCAATAAATTTCTCAAATGACTTGTGTTCAAACATAAATTTGTCTGGTCAAATAGACTGTTTATTTTTTAAATTCTTTCCCTTCGTACGGGGTTTTGAATATTAATGTTGTATGAACCAATATTTTATTGTTTGAATGACTGTACAGACCTATTTCTTGGTTGTTGTTCGTATGTGTTAGTTTTTGTTCGAATATGTCTATTTTTTGTTTGAATGGATTTATAAATAGTAATTTACTGTTCGAACTAGTTATTTACCGTTTGAGCGGTATTAATTATACAGAACAAAATTTAATTAATATTACCATATTAATATTACACAAATTGTAATTCAAATATCAATTGTTCAAATGTTTTGGAACATCATAATATAAACACAATTAAAGAAAAAATAAATTTTAAGATTATAGTGATGGCATAGAGTTTTGGGACATCATTGACTGCAATTATTCAAACACATCTTTATGTACCTCCATCCCCAGTCTCTTCTTCATGTTCTCTTCTAATCTCGCTTCTAAATCCGTTGCTTGATCTAATCGGGTTAGCAACTCTTTTTCCTTGGACCTCAATCATTCTATCTTAAGTGTTGCTTTCTCAAATTCCTTAGTCTTGTCATAATTCGATTTGGCTCAAGAAGAGGATGATGGTGTTGATGATGGCTTCACGCAACGTCGTAGGCCCCTCAAATATCTGGAATGTGATCCAAGAACTTGAGAAATGATCTGAGCATCGTTGACAGATGATTCATAAGATGAATCCGCAACAGTTTCCTTAAGATATATCATCTTGTCCTACAAAAATAAAAACATTAAAGTTAGTGTTAGTAACAAAAATATTATTAGACAATGGAATTAAAAAAAATTTAAACTTACATAATTTGTCTCTGCTTCAGGACTAGTCCAAATACCATCAAGATTTTTATGTGCTTTAGCAAACAATTGGGTCAGATCATAGTCAACAGGAGTTTATTCTTCTTGCAAAAGGAAAATCTATATTAGAACTTAAGTTAGAAAAGTGTATTATAAGTTAATATTTAACGGGGGCGAGAATAATTTACCATTTTTTTAGAAAAATGATGAAAAGATCGAAAATCCGCATGATGGTGTATTATTAATTTTGATCTATTTGTTTAGTTCACAGTACTCCACTGCTAAAAAAATTATGTTTATATGTTTAATATATCTATCATATACTATTAAAAAAAGATAGCAGCGAAATTACCTGATCAGCAGGATCTTCAAACATATCACGAACCTTCTCCCATTCGTTTGGTGGCATTACTTGGAATGGATTTTGGCGTGCCTCTGTTGTAATACTAAACTTCTTATAGTGTGCATGTCATCGACCTTTGTACCTCTAGTCGGCCATTAATCGATCCTCTCATCGGCCAAAATTAAGTTCATACTCATCATTTCAAAAATTATAAACAATTAGTATAAATACAAAGAAATTTTCAACTAACATGTTATATACTTAGTTGCTTGGGATATAGCTTATTACCAAGCAATGATTTTTGATGTGGTCTTTCACATCTTAGGGAACTTTAGACTATGAGGATGTAGTCATCAGTGCATACGTGCAAGTAAGCGTACCAACATAAAAAACAAGCCGCGCTGCTGAATCTCGGAAGCCACTGGTGTGATAATCAGAAATATCAACTTTAATTTTACCCATTTTCCTTGTTCTATGCAAACACCCCTCGTAGTACCTCGACCTTGGCTCTGGCTTACAAGAGCTATATATACAATAATTAAAGCATATATTTTAATTTAATTATTTTATTTTATACATATATATTACTTAAATTGAGCATAAAATGTGATATTTAATTTAATAAAATATCTTATTCTGGATTTGGTGATGTTGGCCCTCTATTGATGGCAGGTGAATTGCACGGGGAGTTGGTAATAGATGGAGATGGCGCACGTGTTCCTTTATATTTGGGAGGCATATTTGTTTGAAATTATAACAAATTATTATTCCAACAAGCATTACGGATATTTATAAGAATAATACTTACAAAAATATATGTTTGAAATCCATTCACTATCAATTTTGCTAGACCAGTTGCCCTCATCCTCTCTAGACACTTCAGTTGATTCATCTTCTTCAGACATTTCACCCTCAATTACTTCGGGTTGAACATCTTCTCTACGCGAAGGGACCATGTCATATTGGCTTAGATCAAAAAATAAATTGATGCCTGATTCATTTTCTTGATATGCTTCTTTATTTGCTGGACTATCAACTTCTTCATGTCGTTTGTTTGCCTCTGGAATGTAATCATATACATTTCTTGGTGCAAACTTCTTCACTACTCGCCATGGGTTTTCGTATTCCGGATCATCTAAATAAAAAACTTGATTCGCTTGGCAAGCGAGAATGAAAGGATCATCCTTATACCATGTGCGAGATGTATTGACACTTACAAAATATTCATCGTTACGCACTCCCAACCTAGAATTTGAGACATCCCACCAATTACATTTAAATAGCCAGACCATATATCCCCAACGTACTTTAATGCTTGATATCTTCCACAATTCCGTAAAAGTTAGTATTATCATCTTCATGGCTTCCTTTAACTACGACCCCACAATTTTGAGTTTTTCTATATCGTTCTTCGTTAGCTGTGTGAAATCTATATACACGCACCAAACATCATGAGTATTGGGTGGCCTGTCTAGATGGATCACATGCTAGAGCATACAGTTTTGACGAGATTTTTTCTAAATTTTTAGCATATTTGGATACAACTTACATCAATAAATATTATTATAGGTATATCAATGTTAAGTAGAAATCTGTGAAGTTTAGTGGTATGTAGTTCGTATTATAAGATGGGACTTTACAGTAATACCGTATGTTCAAACCACGAGGCAAATTCCTCTTCGTACGTCTTTTCTACGTCAGTTACACCATTCGTAAGAAGTAGTTGTATATGTTCGTTGTACATGTTCATGTGAGCTATTAATTTGTAACAAATAATACGAAAAATGCCGATGACACTACCATTTGTCCACCTTCATAATTTTGATCCGGTCTCGTAAATCTAGTATCAACCCCACGGAAATATATTAAACAAAAGGCATGCCACTTATTATCAATGTATGACTCTATAATCGAACCTTCCGGACTAGGCCAGCGACTAAAACATCATGAGGTAGGTGCACAACCAAATGAACCATTACTTCAAAGAATAAAAGTGGGTACAAACTCTTTAATTTGCACAGTATCACTGCAATGTCAGCTTCCATTTTTAACAATGCATCAACTTTCAACGTTCTACTACAAATGTCCCTGAAAAATCTCCATAATTCTGTGAGAGCTGTATGAACATCTCGAGTAAGTTTTGCATGCACACCAATCGGCAATAGACGCTGCAAAAATACATAACAGTCGTGACTTTTAAGACCAGTTATCTTCCGATCATGTGTTGGAACACATCTAGACATGTTTGACGCATAGCTATAAGGTAATTTGATTTTCATGAACCAATCACATAATTTCTTTGTCTCATCATTTGAAAGTGTATACTATCCGATAGACATATATATTGACGACCCATTATCTTATAAATGCAACTTCGGTCTTATCCCCAACTCCTTTAAATTTTTACGAGAGTTAACTGTATCTTTTGTCTTCCATTCTATTAACATCAGAGTTCCCAATATATTCTCACATATAATTTTCTCAATGCGTATAACATCTAAATTGTGGTGCAATGTCAAGCTAGACCAGTATGGCATTTCGAAAAAAATATTTTTTTTTGTTCAATTCAACTCCACTGCTTGTCGTTTTCTCTTTCGAACTCTTGTATCTTTTCCAAATCTATTTTTTGAAACATCCTCAATTGCGCAATAATATCATTCCCAGACAACTCTGCCAGTGGTAACCTGCACTCAACCCTTCCATCAAACATCATTCTAATTGAACGTCGTCTATGATCATGTGGTAAATATCGACATTGTCTCATTAAACATAATTTCCTACCATTTGTCAACCACCGAGACTGTGTATCTTTATTGCAAACAGAACAAGCTATTTTACCTTTTGTGCTCCACCCACACAAGTTTTCATACATTGGAAAATGATTTATTGTCCACATCACTGCAGCATGCATCATATGTACTGACACCCTGATCTCACAACTCTTTTAACTCTACAATTAGTACTTGTAGATATACATCTAATTCATTCCCTGGTGACCTTGCTCCTGGTATTTGTAGAGTCATCATAAAATACGGATCGTTCATACACATCCAAGATGACAAGTTATAAGACATTAATATGACAGGCCAAGTACTATAAGAAGTGCTCATGTTGCCAAATGGATTAAAACTATCCATTGCTAAACCAAGCCGTACATTGCGAGGTTCTTTGACAAACCCTAGATACTTGAAGTCAAATTTCTTCTATTGTAAAGAATCTGCAGGATGCAAGAAGAATTTTTCATTTTGGACTCTTTTTGTGTGATGCCAAGACATATCTTTTATAGTCAATTGGGACGTAAACAATTTTTAAAGTCAAGAAATTCATGGAAAATGTCTTAACACTTTTTGGGGTATGTTACGTTTATCGGATGTTCATTTTGACTCATGACACATTGGACATGAATCAAATTCTGCATATTGCTACCAGAAGAGAACACAATTATTTTTACAGGTGTGGATGATATTATAATCAAATTCTAGTTCTTGCTTCATAAAAACTGCAGGGTACTACGTTATCTTGAGGGAGAGCCTCTTTAAATAATTCTAGCAACATGTCGATGGCCTTGGCAGAAATACAACAAATAGATTTCATATGGAGCAACTTTACCGTGAAAGACAACTTGCTATGACAGGTGCACCCCTTGTACAACTCTCGTTATGCATCCTCCCAATTCTGTGAAACACAAGAGTTTAAACTGAATATATCCACCATATAGATGATAGAACCTCAAACTGTCTGCTTTGGATAATTTAAGAGTTGTACCCAAACATTCTGGAAGAGAATATTTGACTAGAACTCTCGAATGGATCTAAGGTTCAATTGCATATAAAAATAACTCTAAAATCCATCTAGCTCCTAACTAGTAAACCAAGCCACTAGTAAACCAACTCCTACAACTATCACATTCCAAATCACCAATAATTCTTAATAATTATAAGTTTTAATAATTATTTAACAGGGAGATAATTCATATGTTTCTTATTTTTTAAGTATTAATTATAATTTAAATTTACTTATTTTTTAATTATATCTTATAGTTATTAATAAATTATCTTTTAAGTATTAATTCCAATTTAAGTATTAATAAATCTTATGTTTCTTATTTTTTAAGTCTCAATTATAATTTAAATTTAATTATTTTTATTTATACCTTATAGTTTTTATTAAATTATCTTTTAAGTATTAATTCCAATTTAAATATTAAAAAATCTTATGTTTCTCATTTTTTAATTATACCTTATAGTTTTTAATAAATTATCTTTTAAGTATTCAATTTGAGTTTAAGTATTACAATATAGGAGTACACCCGTTCGAACACTTTAAGATCTGTTCGAACAGGATAACGCGTTCGAACGAGAAATCATTGTGTTCGAACGGTTGCAACCTAGATTCCAGACACGAAACAGAAACAAACACAATCTCAGATAACACATTCATGGGATAAACACAAACTCATAAGATGCATATATCACAAACATTGTATAAACACAAATATATTTTCATATTCCCATATCCAAACACAAAAATATTCACATATTTGTTCAAAAACACAAATATATTACCACATCCAAACACAAATATATGCTTCTAACTTTAATCTTTTGTGCAGAAACGGAAGAGAAAAGAACTAATTTGAGTTTAAGAGAACATAAATTTAAATTTTTTAATGAAAAAATTCCATGAAAATAGAATATAAAAGTAAAAAAAACTTACCAAGTTGAAGAGAAATAAAGAATTGATGTCCAGCACAAGCACGGTCTCTCTATCTCCCAACGTTCACGGTCTCTCTCTTTCTTACATTCTATGTATCTCAAGATCAGTTTTAACAAATGTCCAGCACGTTTGTACTTCTGGACGTCCTATTTCTTATTTTTCCGTTCGAACGGAATTTATTAACTGTTCAAACCGAAAAATAGGGAAGCGGGAAACATTTCCCACCTGGATCAATTCAACTCACACCAATTCGATCGTCAATTGTAGACGTTCGAATGATGTAATTTGGCACAAATTGATCCTGCCACATCTTATCAATGGAGCCAACATATTACATAAGTTCAAACACTGTAAATTTCCATTCGAACACATAATTAAACCGTTCGAATAATAATAATAGGCAGTTCGAACGCACAATATATATATATATATATCTAATTATATTATATATCCAATTTTATTACTATATATATAAAAGTATATGTATATAGAACACTTAATATTTATGTTAAAAATCTTATTTAAAATAAAATAAATCATTAAAATATTTTTACATTAATTACATAAAATTAATTTATGAATTCGTGAAAATTTTATGTTCCGTTCGAACAAGGTTTAAAAACATTCCTGCCAATTTTAATTTAATTTCCCACAAAATGTTCCGTTCGAATGTATAAATGTTGTGTTCGAATGATCTTGCAACCTTCCCCCCCCCCCCCCCCCCCCCCCCCCCCCCCCCCCCCCCCACCCAAAAAAAAAAAATCTTTCACGTTCGAACGAACCAATTTTTGTTCGAACGGATTTGAACTTTATCCGCCAAAATAAATTACTAAAATATTTTTACATTAATTACATAAAATTAATTTATGAATTCATGAATATTAAAATTAATTTATGAATTCATGAATATTTTATGTTCCATTCGAACAAGGTTTAAAAACATTCCTGCCAATTTTAATTTAATTTCCCACAAAATGTTCCGTTCAAATGCATAAATATTATGTTCGAACGATCTTGCAACCTTTCCACCAAATTTCCTCCCTAAATCTTTCACGTACGAACCAACCAATTTCTGTTCGAAAGGATTTAAACTTTCTCTGCCAAAATAAATTACTTTCACGCCAAGATTACTATTCGAACAAATTATAAACTATTCGAACAAACATTAATTCAAAGTTCGAACGTATTTTGAATCATTTAAACGGTTTTGATGTTTTGAGACCATCTAATTCGTCATAGAAGATCTGGTTCAAAAAGATTTTTAGCCCTTCAAACGTTTTAATAAAGTTGTCTATTTTTTGAGATGAAATTTTATCTCTAATAATAAATTTCATCCCTAAATAATTTCATCTCCAAAACCAAAATTTCTTATAGCGGCTGCCATATGACAGCCAAGTGGTAGCCATGCGGATTCTCTCTCTCTCTTTAACAAATTCTATATGTTTAATTATATTATTTTCATTACTTTTTAATTTTAAGAAAATCTGATGTAAAGCAAAAATTTTCTCTAAGCTTCTCTCTCTATCTTTTCTCTTATATTTAAGTTTAAACATGCGCCATTTTTGTTTAGGTTTTCTGTCGGCTATCACACCTAAGTAGTATTATATTATAATTTTGGATATAAGAAATGTCGTACAAAACATTCAATTATAATCAGTCATTAATATATATATATATATGTATATACATGCATATCATGTATATATGATTTATGAGTTTTAAACGTAATAATTAATTTAAGTTTGATGGTATAGATCATCAAGAGATGTCGCCTAAATTGTTTGTATCGTTCAAACATAGCAAATATGGCGGATAGAAAGAATGGAAGGATAGTGGCCACAACTTCGGTGTTTGAACACGCACTTATGATGCATTCTAGTGCAAAACTTGTAACACCAAGGGTGCAAATTGCCATAGAAGAGTCCCTGAATGTGGCTCAAGACAAGAGAGTCTGGGACAGGGATTTGGTCAAGGTTTTCAAGAATAGTAAGAAGGTGGGCGGCTGGGTCATAGTTATTCCATGAGGTCTCTTTTTAAATCTTTGGTTGAGCACTGAGTAGGATCTAATGGACCAAGCCCAAGTACTCTTGCACATGCATTTCACTTTGTTGCAAATTTCTCCTCTCTACCCAATGTCCTCCTAAGAGCGCAGCCCATTCTTGAATCTGGAAGTGGGCCAAGCTAGTTCAAGGACATTATTAATCAAACTCATCTCCAGGCATTAGGTAGGGTGGTTGATGTACCAGCCAGAGTCACCCAACTATGCGAGGTCGCCACGCACCTTGAACAGTGGGAATGGCCTACCCCACTCAGGCACCAAATGTGGGATCATGTGCTTGAATTTGAGGAGAGAAGGAAGAACGAGGAGAGAAGGAAGAATGATGAGAAATTGGTTGGAAGTGCAATTGCCGTGACTTCTTAATTGTGTCCCGAGCAAGAAAGAAAACAAAAATGGCATAAGAGATCAGTATACGTATAATTATGCTTAGAAAGGCAACATGCAATATTATGGGTTTCTTCTGTATAAAATTGCTATAACAAGTAAAAAATAATTAACGAGCTCAGCTGGGTCGACCGACGAGGTTCGTTTGGTCAGATAATGAGATCTGGTAGGTGTATTTACATGACTACAGTACTTCAATGCGACTTTTACTTTAGAATTGGACAATACCAGATCTTATCCATAAAGTGGCGTAAAAGTCAACATCAAAATCAAACAAGACAAGTTCTTGCATGTTTCCTCAGGTTGGGATTTTGCGGTCAAATTACTTCACAAATTCAATTAGCACGCTTTTGAAAACCAGAGAAAAGTGGGAACATAGGATGCAGTGCGTGGATTGGGAACTAAAAGTTATAGACTTGTTTTTTTCTTTGTGTCACACGATCTTACCTTGAAGACTTTTTAGTTAAGTCAGTTTTGGGGATTCAACTTTGTGGGGTCAGTTTTTCCCCCCGAAGCAAGCATGAATTCATTAAAGAAACGGACCGAAATAAATAAGGATAGTAGAATTATAAGATAAACACCTCATTATGTTACGAACCCACATCGACTAAGTATGAGATTAGTTGATAGTTTATACATCCCTAGGCACCCTTCTCTAGTAAGCTAGTTTTTAAAGGTGAGTTCTACTTAGTATGATCATAATAAATGGTATCAGAGCTACCACACGTCTAAGGCCATGTCGCGACACAAGGGGTGATGCCGACATGATAATATTTGCCCGAAGCTAGGAAAGACCTAGCGCACAGTCAGCCTGTGTGCACCGAAATCGCCGTGGACGTCGGCTGCGGAGCGTGGTGGATGTTACGATCCCACATCGACTAAGTATGAGATTAGTTGATGGTTTATAAGCCCCTAAGCACACTTCCCTTGTAAGCTAGTTTTCAAGGGTAAGTTCTACTTAGTGTTCATAACACATTATAACTAAAGAAATAATACTTGCAATCATAGAGTGCGTAAGTGTCGCGCATTCTTTTTAAAAAAAAGTAAGTAAATATGAGATCTACATAAAAAAAATTAATTTTTTGACATTAATGGACTCCACTCTTTTTTAAAAGAAGTGTATGACACTTGCATACTTCATGATTATATTTAGCATAAGTCTTATAACTAATACAATAATTGAAAGGGAAAAAAAAAAGTATTGTGAGATCAATGATCGGTTGGTCCTTACCCATCCCTACGATTAGGAAGCCGTCTTAAGTGACAACATTTTCCTACATTAGAATTCTAGCTGATTGTGTTCAGGGCGGCTCAATGGTAAGGCCATTTGGGCCATTTTCTAATGCCCCCACCTTATGTAAGGCCCCTAAATATAAAAATGAGGTGTTTTGTTTTTTTTGTTTTTAAATAAAAATCATTTCATTAAATAAAATTTTAAATAATTTTTATTGTTTTCAATATGTGCAAGGCCCCATAATACTAAATTTAATATTTAATATAATGAATTATTTATATATTAAATAATATTTTAAGATCTTGCTCAATTGAGGCACAAAAATACCTCATTTTAAGTTGTTATAAATATAAATTCACAAAAATGTATTTAAAGATTTTAAATAAAATTTCATTTTATTGAAATTTTTGAAAATATTCTATATAATAATTTATATTTTATTATATTATAATTACGAATGACTCACTTAAATTTCGTCCTAGGCCTCAATTTGTATTGAGCCACCCCTGATTCTGTTTCACTGCAGTTCGTTGCAGATAGGTCCCTTATAATTGTAAACGACAACACTCAAGTATATGTCCTCTTCAAGTGAGGATATACCACAATTATTTGCTAGAATAATTTTTCTGCCGTTCATTGATAACCCATGGCTGCTTAAATAACAGTCCATGTTCATAAAACTGAAAATACAAACTGAAAGACAGAGTTGCCGAAAACAGAGGAACCACCTAGAGCCACTACTAGTAGCTGACGCCTAACAAATGAAATAATGGAAATTGACTCCACGTACTAACAGAAATAGAAATGCAACAACAGAAAGATAACATCAACAGAAAATAGAAAACTGACTTCAACGGCTACGACCCAGTCCATGCACGCATGCATGCCACTCCATGCACTACGTCCTTACTTCCGTTAGCCTTCGCACGTCTAACCTCCTCCCATATACTTGGGATTTGGTTTTAGGCCCCTCCTCGAACATCGTGGCCTATCAATACTCCCCTCCTCAAGTGGATCCTTGTCCTCAAGGTCCATATTCGGAAACTGCTCAAGCAAAGATTGCTTTGTCTCCCACGTGGCCTCTTCTGCTGGTAGGCGTTTCCACTGAACCAAGTTTTCTTCTTCAAATTTATTTCTTCATTTGACCCAACGAGTGTCCAATATTTTTTTTGGTTCCAGAATAAGAATGCCCTCATCGGTTACTGGTGGCAGTTCCATGGATGATACCACCAGATCTCCCACGAATTTTTTTAGCAGTGAAACGTGGAAGACTGGATGAACTCTGGCTCCTTCCGGCAGCTGAAGCTTGTAAGCAACCGCTCCTATTTTTTGCACGACTGGGTATGGTCCATAAAAACGACTAGCAATTTTCTGGTGGGCACGTTTGAAAATCGATTGCTGACGGTAGGGATGCAACTTGAGAAACACCATATTACCGATTTCGAAAATCACCTCCCTTCTCTTTTGATCCGCTGATTGTTTCATGCGATTAATGGAAGTCTCCAAATTTGCTTTTAGTTGATGCAGCAACTCATCTCTGGACATGAGACTCTGGTCTACCTCATGCACCGAAGAGTCACCACTATGGTAATTGGGAAACAGAGGAGGCAAACGACCATATAAGGCTTGGAACAGAGTCATTCCAATAGACGCATGATATGTCGTATTATACCATAGTTCAGCCCATGGAATGTAGGTGGTCCACTTGCACGGCCATTGATGAACGAAGCAGTGCAAATATTGTTTGACACATCGATTCACCACTTTCGTCCGTCCATCAGTTTGCGGATGACAAGCGGAGTTGAGTTTTAACTGAGTACCAGACATATGAAAAAATTCCTGCCAAAATCGACTAATAAAGATGGGATCCCGATTGCTAACAATCAATTTAGGGAGGCCATGCAACTTAATAACTCCTTCGACAAATTTTTCAGCCACGCTCTTAGCAGTAAATGGACGAGTGAGAGTTAAGAAATGTACAAATTTACTTAACCTGTTAACGACTACTAAGATTGTATCCTTGCCTTGGGAAGTCGGTAAACCGTCAACGAAGTCGAGAGAAATATCATCCCAGACTTGACATGGAATGGGCAAAGGTTGTAGGAGCCCAACAAGGGGAAGTGTCTCAGACTTCATTTTCTGGCATACCTCACAGTGCTTGACATACTCTTGGACGGTCTGGTGCATTTTCGGCCAATAAAATTGTTGAGCTAGCCGTTTGCATGTGCGTAAGACGCCTGAGTGCCCTCCAATCTTGGTATTGTGCGCCTCCTGCAACAGCTTAGCGCGTAATGACTCGCACGATGGAATGACTACCCTTCCCTTAAAGAACCAAAGTCCTTGACGTTGTGAATAGGGTCCTTCGGTTTGAGCCTTGGCCATCCAATCAATAGATTGAATATAGGGATCACCTTAGTAAGCATCTTTAATCTCATCCCATAAGGTTACAGCTGCTACGTGTAGATGATGAATTACTGGACTGTTTGGCTTGCGTGACAGAGCATCTGCAGCAGAGTTCTCACGACCTGGACGGTAAATAATTTCATAGTCGTAGCCCATTAATTTGGCTACCCATTTTTGCTACTCTGGAGTTGCCACACGTTGATCCAGGAAATACATCAAGCTGCGTTTGTCAGTTTGGATAAAAAATTTCCTTCCCAGTAAATAAGATCGCCATAGGCGAATGGCTTCTATAATGGCAAGCATTTCTTTGGCGTAGGTTGACCATGATTTTTTTGTAACTCCCAGTGCTCGACTCATAAAGGCAATGGGCTTGCCTTGTGAGTTAAGATCGCGTCAATCCCCTCGTTTGATGCGTCGGTTTCAATGGTGAAAAAATCATTGAAATTAGGCATAGCCAAAGTGGGTGTAGTGGTCATTGCTTCCTTAAGAGCCGAGAAGGCTGTTTCGGCTTCTTCATGCCATCCGAACTTCCCTTTCTTGAGTAGGTTGGTGAAGGGTCGAGCGATGCTGCCATAATTTTGAACGAACTTTCTGTAGTATCCTATCAAGCCTAAAAAACCACGCAATTCAGAAATATTAGTAGGTCGAGGCCATGCGAGCATGGCTTCAATTTTTTTGTCATCAACCTTCACTCCTTGAAGGATAATGATATGCCTTAGGTATTCCAATTCTTGCTGGCCAAAGGCACATTTGCTTATCTTGGCAAAAAATTTATGCTGCCTCAAAATCTCCAAAGTTTGTGCCACATGCACCACATGCTTATCCCGCGTCGAACTATATATGAGAATATCGTCAAAGAAAACCAAAATGAACTTTTGAAGGTGAGGTCGAAATATAGAATTCATGATGGCCTGAAATGTCGAGGGTGCATTACAAAGGCCAAAAGGCATTACGAGGTATTCGTAATGGCCATTATGAGTACAAAGAGCAGTCTTAGCAATATCAGGAGGATTTACTCTTACTTGGTGATAGCCGGCTCGGAGATCTAACTTTGTAAAATATGAGGCGCCATATAATTTATCCAGCATGTCGTCCACTGTTGGAATGGGGAATCGATCCTTGATAGTGGCGTTATTGAGTGCGCGGTAGTCCGTGCAAAATCGCCAACTTCCATCATTTTTCTTTACGAGTAGTACCGGTGAAGAAAATGGACTGGTGCTAGCACGAATATGCCCAGAATCCAGCATCTCTTGGACCTGCCTTTCGATTTCTTCTTTCTGAAAATGGGCATATCTATAGGGGCGCACATTAATCGGTTCGGTGCCCTCTTTGAGTGTAATGCAATGATCTACCTCGCGCATAGGTGGTACACACGAGGGGTCTTGGAACACAACCTCGTATTCCTGTATAACCCGTTGCAGGTCTTGATGCTTAACTTCATAAAATTCACCCTGTAAGTTATTCTTCGTGGTCAACAGAATGCATACCGCAAACAACGTATGGCCCCTTTGACATTCTTTTGAGATTTCTTTTAACGTAGCCTCCTGAACAGCTTGTTCGCCCAATCCTTGCAATCTGCGGGCTTACTTATTCCAGTTGAAGTCCATGGTTAATTTCTTCCAGTTACATACCACGGAACCCAACATTTCCAACCATTGAATGCCCAGCACTAGATCAAGACCTGATAAGGGCAAAGAGAAAAGGGTGAGGTAAAACTCAGTGCCTTGTAAATTCACCAATACCTCATCAAATCGTCCTTGACATTTTAGCCGTTCGCCATTAGCAACTCGAACGATGAACGGTTCCATTGGCACTACTAGTAAACGCAGCGAGCTTGCCAAGCGATCACTGATGAAGTTGTGCATGGATCCACTGTCGATCAGCACCATTACTTCGCGAGAGGCCATAGTCGCAGTTATACGCATTGTTCTCGGGGCGGTCCATCCCGTCAATGCTTGGAGCGTGATTTCAGGTTCCAGTTCTGGTTCTTGCACTTCTCCCGTGTCTCCCCCTTGGTCAAATTCCACCGTATGTTGATCAGTGATGTCCTCACAGATCACATTACCAGCACCTGCGTAGCCCTCCAAGAGTAATAGCTGAGGTTTTTGGCATTTATGCCCAGCTGTAAATCGTTCATTGCAGTTAAAACAGAGGCCTTGCACTCTTCTCTTCTGCATCTCCTCCCATGATAAACGCCTGACTGGAGCTGCCGAGGAAACGGGAGCTACCCGATTGGGTTGTGGAAGAGCTAGTGGAGCTCTTGTAGGTGGTGGTCGCATGAACTACCGCTATCGTGTGAGCTGCTCATCTCTCATTCGTGCTAGATTAATAGATCCTTGAGGGATTGTGGTTTGAACATCCGAATCCCATCAGAAATTTCAGCCTTCAAGCCACCCATGAAAGTCCCCACCAACGCCTTCTACGTCCATCCACGCACCTTGTTGCCAAGCTTCTCAAATTCACGTTGATAATCTCTCAACGTTCATAGCTGCCTGATCCTTGAGAGTGCTTCATCAAAGTCTTCGCATTCTGATGGTCCAAAGCGAGCCGATAATTCATCTTCGAATTGTTCCCATGAAATCGCTCGTCCTTTTTCCTATAATGTTCTTTGAAGCCACTGCCACCACTGGTTGGCTTCCCCTTCCAGGTGATAAGCAGCCATGGAAACCTTTTGGTTTTCTGCAGTACCCTGGTATTCAAAAAATTGTTCCACCCGGTTGAACCACTCTGTCGGGTCTTCTCCAGAGAAGCGTGGAAATTCTAGCTTAGCTGATTTTGACGAAACAATCGGTCTACCACCATCTTGGTTGTCTCAATGGTGATTGCCATGATTTGAGGATTCCGGATTAGTGAGCAAAACATTTGAAAGTCGAGTGAGAACTTCCTCCATCCACTGTAGTCCTTCCTGAACTATACCAAGTCCAGACTCCAAGTGCTCGATACGCTCCTTGTTAGTTCCCATAAGTAACCTGGTTGTGATGCTAATGATAGGTCCCTTATAATTGTAAACGACAACACTCAAGTATATGTCCTCTTCGGGTGAGGATGTACCACAATTATTTGCTGGAATAATTTTTTTGTTGTTCATTGATAATCCACGGCTGCTTAAATAGCAGTCCATGTTCATAAAACTGAAAATACAAACTGAAAAACAGAGTTGCCGAAAACAGAGGAACCACCTAGAGCCATTACTAGTAGCTGACGCCTAACAAATGAAATAATGGAAACTGACTCCACGTACTAACAGAAATAGAAATGCAACAACAGAAAGATAACATCAACAGAAAATAGAAACTGACTTCAACGTCTACGACCCAGTCCATGCACGCATGCATGCCACTCCATGCACTACGTCCTTACTTCCGTTAGCCTTCGCACGTCTAACCTCCTCCCATATACTTGGGATTTGTTTTAGGCCCCTCTCCGAACGTCGTGGCCTATCAGTTGCTCTGAAATAATTGGTGGATCGGAAACCCACTTCCTGATTCTTATGTCTTTTGATTAGGTAAAAAGTTAATATAATTAATTAGATAGTAAACGTCGAATAGCCAAATGTCATGGCCATCTCGAGTGCACGTGTGTTGGCGCATCATGGCCATCCGCAGAAGGTCACCACGTACTTGAGATGTTGGGAAGGAGCAAATCATATAGATGACATTGAGAGTAATGCACTTGTTTTGCAACGATTCTACTAGTACAAGTTGATTGGCAGTTGGCCAGGGAATAATTTGCAGAGTCGTGTGCAGGTGTTTGATCATCGGAAAGTAATAAATTTGACCTAAGCCGAGATTGAAGAGAGGAGAAATAACAGAAATAAAGAGAAGAAAACATATGGATATGATGGAGTTGGAAGAGGAACGGAGATGAGGGCTTCCTCTGCATTAGAAAAATGAAAAATGAAGGATGTGTGTACTGTTATTACGAAAAGAAATGATTTGTACAAGTCTTAAATAGATAAATTCTATGTAAGTCTTTATAAAAAAAATAGACCTCAATTTAAAAAAAATTGTTAAAAAAAATATTCTTTATTACTAAGATCTATTTTTTACAAATGATTTATATGAAACTTGTCTATTTAAGACTTTATATCTGACATTATTCTACTATGAAAGCGAGGGAGTTCCTTTCTCTTTAGCTAAGTTCTCATCAAACACTAACAGCTGATACTTATCCGAGCTCGTTTAACCAATTTGTTAGGTCTGATATAGTGACATACATATAAGATAGTTATAGCAATGTGATACGCATTTTAAACACACCGCGAATGATAAGAATGCCGTTTGATTGACGCAATGATGACCTGGCCGGGGTTCTAATGTTAATCCAACGACAATCGTCTAGCGCATGCACTCCGTACGTAATTGGCCTGGTTTCTACTTCTTGACGGTATCTCTATTTTCTTTTATTTACCAGACATGACATAGGCGATGACGTGGAAACCCACAGCAACAGGCCGTATATATATGTCCAGTCTCTTGCTGTGTGAACCACACATGAGGATTAGTAGTGCAATTCGGTGATACCTTGCTATCACAGTTGAAAAACCAGAATATGCCTAATAAAAGCAGTTCATCAGATCAACGGAGGGCTTTTCTTTCTGTTTCCTCTTTTCGACAAACTCTAACTGACACGTGGCCAGCTCCGCAATCATATATGCATAGACAATCTATCAGCAAAATCAAATTAGAAAAGCCATCATCAAACTTTTCTTAGCCACGCTTGATCTCATCTATCATCGTAGTTTTCTGTATGATAGCTATACCTATGGTTTCACTAGACTTCATAATCTACCCCAGTCCCGACGCATTCCACGTGCCGTACGTTGATCCTCAACCACAATTCATTGATATCGGAATGTGGAAAACATTGCACGGATCATCAATAGGCAAAAGCATATTACCATTTAATTATATTCTATTAGGTTCTGTGCTGTTATTATCGCACGAGCTTCAACTTTCAAAAGCATATTACTATTTACATACAGTCAAGACAGAAACAAGTCGATCGAGTTGATGCCATCTGTGATAGTTTCTTATTACTTCGTACAAACAAGTTCATGGATCGATCGAGTTCAAATAATGAATTATAAAAAGTAGTCAAGTTTAATTTTTTTAATTTTTTTTTAAATCAATGTCATCAAAGACTCTATGTCGTTATTGCAAATTGTCAAACTTCAAGATGATATAAGATTGGTCGAGTCAAGATTAGGCACCAATTCTAAGTTAACGTTTGATTGATCGATATTTGAATTCAAAAGATGATCCATTAATTTCTTACTATTGTAATTTTGGTGCTAGTCATTTTCATTATCTTCAAATACTAATTTTTAATTTATTTGGAATCATGGATTTAGTGATCATCATGAGGTGTTCATAAAAAACAAAAAACATTATCATAAAAACATGCATATTACGTACGTCGACCGACAACATGGCCCCCTATAATTGAGTGTTTTGGGCGCTTTGCCTTTGTTTCTATGTAAGGGTAGTCTTTTCATGACATTTCCGACCCCAAATGAAACTTGCCAAAGCCATAAATTAAACTTCGTCCACAGATAGTTTAAGGGTATGATAATGTTTGCGGATAAAAATATTCTTTTATTTGCGGATAAGATTGTCAATGTCGACATTGAAAAAGATTAATATTAGAGTTCTTTTTTAAGTACTTAATCATGGTTTTTTCGTTAAAAACAAAACAAAACAAAATATGCTTCGAAAGAAGATATATAATAGAGAGAAAAGAGAATAATACGAAAAACAAAAATGAGGAAGATAATTGCAGTGATGATGAGAGCTTTTAAAAAAAATTATTTCCCATTTTAAATGCCTAAATCTAGCATGTGCCATAACATGAATTGTGAAATTCGAAATACCACACCACCACTATATATTGGCTCGTTTGGACACTTAAAATATGATCAAATATCTATAAATAGTAGTAAAATATATTGCGTTAATGTGTTTTATTAAATTTTAAAAAATGAAAGAGAAAAATGTTGGAATAATAATATTTTAAAAATAAAAATATTTTAATATTATTTATATTTTGAAATCTAAAAAGTTTGTATTATTTTTTGTGTTTAGGTTGGAAGTTAATTTAGAAAAATTGTAATAATTAGATAAAAAATTGTTAAGTGATATTTGTGAATGAAATTTTTCAATAATTAATGTTTATATACTAGACCAATCTTCTATATTTATCAAGCTCACTAAAGGTCACCAGGCCAGTCAACTATTTAATTGATGGTAAAGACTATACAATAGAATAATATCTTGCTAATGGTACATATTCTGGCAATATTCATTAAACCAATTCTCGCACCATGAGAGAATTAGAGAAAAAATTTCGGTGAAATTCAAGAGTACGCAAAAAAAAATATGTAAAATACGCACTTGGAATAATTTGTGGTCCTATTGGTTTTTTTCACTGATAAAATCTTGAAGACAATATATATGGTGGTTTGCATACTATTTCACAACATGATTGTGATACTCCCTATTTACGTGTATTTTAATTAAATAATTATTTTATTATTGGTCCTCTTGTTTTAAAATTATGAGTTTTGTTATATTATTTTATGATATTATAAGTTGTGAAATCTATTTCAATGTGTCTTCTTGTTATTAATTATTTTTTATTATTTAATTTCCTCTTTATTTTAAATTATTTTATTGTTGGATTTACTATTTTATTTTATTCTGTTACCATGTTTAAATTATTTTTTTCAACTTGCTGTTTTGAGATTTTTTTCGTTGAATCAATTTTGTGATCCAAGTTGTAAGGATTCGATCTCATTTCTTTCCCCTCACTTTCTTTTTTTTTTTCCTTTTTCTTTTTCTCCTTTCTTCCCCCTGCTTTTCCGCCCGCGCTCGAATCTCCCCTCCCCTCTCCTCGTCCATTTTCTTCGTCTGCCACAGTGCCGCCGTGCGCCTTTCCGTGAGCGACACCACCCCTCCCATTTTCTTCCCCTCCGGCCGGAGACCTTTCCCATCCATTTTCAGCTTCTCCCTCGCCGCCGTCAGCCCCCACTCGTAGCTCCAAGTCGCGGCACCCTTGAGGTTGCGCACTGCCGTCGTGCCACCGTTGGCCACCAGCTTTCTGCCACACTAATGTCAACCCTTCAACTACCTAACCTACCCTTCCTCAGACCCGATCCGCCACCCTTGAAGCCCCTCCATCCCCATTTTCAATTTGAGAAAATTTGAATTACAACTATGCAAAAGAGAGGGAATATGAAATTTTGTGCATAAATTATGTTTTTGTGATCTGATTTTGTTCTGTTTTGAAGATGTTCAGTACTCTGATATGATATGATGTGAATCCTGAAAACCTCTGGCATAACATTCTGTTTCTGTTACATTTTGACCTTACCACAGATGTAAAATTGTTACCTCTATTTGGGTTAATACCAACTTTTCTGTTTCTAGTGCACCCACTTCTGAAACAAAGTGGTTTTCTGCTTGGTTTTTCCTATGTGCACATTCGAGACTCCGAAAATGAATATGGGGAAGATTCACATTCTGTTTCTGCTCGGTTAGCTACCGGGATTTGTACAACCCTACCACGAGGGTTAAACATGGTCTCTATTCTGATATGATAAGATAAGATGAATATGTTCTATCAAAAGAAATTTTGCATAAGAATGTTTTCTGAAAGTTTCGCTCTTATATTTTTGGTAACATGTTATAATTTTGCATTCTGAAAACAAATATTTTGATTCTGCATTCTGAAAGAAAATATTTTGTTCAGTATTCTGAATTCTGTTAAATTCTCATGTTTACACACTAGTATATGTTTTTTGCTTACTGAGTTGCTGATAACTCACCCCCTATCTACAAATTTTTTTTAGATAATTTTGATAGTTCAGTTGGAGAACAAGAGTAGGAAATTTTAACAAGGTGTGATGATCGTAGTGGAAAAAGTGTCTGAGGATACAAGTGCTTATTTGAAAGTCGTAGTCAGTAAGTTGATTTATTTTCGATTATTTTGATTTAATTAGTTAAGGATATTTTCTAGTTTTTGGAGAGTTTTTAATTTATGTTATTGAGAATTTCTTTTTTGTCCCAAAAAATGAACATAGATATTTGGGTTGAGTAAATGAATTAATATTTTATGGAGTTTTCGAGATTTTATAGTTGTGATATTGAATTTGATATTAACTAATAAGAGCTAACTCTCCGGACCTTCGAGATCGGGGCGTTACAAGGATTGAGATGAAACATAATTTTGGATAGATATTCAAGTTGTATTTTATTTTGAAACTCGAAGCATATTTGTGTTGGCTAAATCACATTCCCACAATGAGTATTGATGGCATGCGGATATCTTTTGTGGTTGTCAGTGTTTTAACCTCTGATTCAATTCTTTGTGCTAAAGTAATGAAAATTTCAAGTTTTAATTTCTCATTTTATGCTTTTGTGTTGAGTCGCCTGGATGGCAAAAGACTAGCAATAAGTTGGTTTGGGGGGGGGGGGGGGGGGGGGGTATGATAATAGCTTAGTTTTTCACATTTATCTCAATAGTAGATAGTTTTATTATATTTAGTTTAGGTTCCTTCATGCAAATTATAGGTTGTTTTAGAATAATGTTCTTTTTTTAAGTTTGTGCTTAAAATGATTCTTAATGCATAAACATGTTTTTGTAGGGTTTGAGAGTAATTTAGATCAAGAAAAAAAAAAAGAAATCATAAAAGGAAATTGCAAGGAGTCCAAATCCGAAACGCGCTAGGAGACAGCCTAGACATACCTTAGTGTTTTGATCATAACTTTCCACTCACACATCCAATTGATGTGATCCTTCATACATTGGAAAGGTATCTTAAAGGACTACAAATTCGTATACGATAAGGATGTCTAAAGTTTGAAGCGTGTACATGGGTGTCAATCCGAGTCCTGAAAGTTAGGCGATTTTTTATGTGTGAATCATGAAAATGTTAAGAGTTTCTTTTATACCTAGGGGGAAGCATATCATTGGACACAAATTGAGTGGGAGGAGACCAAGAACAATTTTAGTTTATTGTTTTATTTTCATTTGCTAATGGATTTCTAAACACCCTGCTAAGGTGTAAGGTATAGCCCAACCAATTTTTGGTATATACTTAACAATTTGTTTATGATCTTTATGTTTAAGTTTTGATGTTTTTTGATTGATTTACCATTCTAGAAAAGATATTTATTCTTTATAATTTTTTGGTTTATCGTAGACTCAGGGCATGTTGAATGCTTAAAATTCCTTGCACATAATTTCTCTAGAGCTATTTTGCCTAAAATCAATCCAATTCATGAAACTATCTTTGAAAAATAATATGTGCGTTAATGGCTAAATCATCCGACTAAGATCATCCTTCATATGAATTTTAGTTGAGTTATAAAATAGATTGTTGAAACTATCATTAGATGCGTTGTTTGCGAATCCTGAAGCCTTAGTGTTTTAAGATATTGATATTTTTCTCTAATATTTTGGTTTTTTTATTTTCAGCAACTCAATCAACTCTTGATAATCTTTTATATTAAGTTTTCTTGTTCTATTTGATTTTCTTGCTTTGGATTGCAATTCTACACCCTTTCCTGTGGATTCGATTTCGAACTCACCAAGTTATTATTGTGCGACAATCCTACACTTGAGAGCATTATTAAAGTCACAGCAATAACATGCCATGCCATATCATTTATTACTGTTACATGCCGTGAATGTTGTGTCATCATATTTGTTACATAATTATCTGTTACATGCCGTGAATGCCACGTCATAAGCATTGAGTATGTCATGAAATGTTTCTAAGTCATGTATGAGTCTTTTATTTTATCAAGATCCCAAGTGTTAGGATAAGGAATTTCCCTAGTAGAAGTCTTTTGTCTACTCTAGAGTATTTAAATTAGATGTAAAAACCTCTAGGTTAATGGTGTAAAGTCAACAAGTTTTTAATGTGACCTAAATAAATAGTTTCCAGTGCGAAGTTAGGCACCCAATGCCGATGGTGCCAAAATTACACGTTTACATGTATAATTTATCATGACATACTCATAGTAGGAGCTTGTGATGTAATGCGGTATCCGGCAAGAGCACAAGGCCCTTTGGGAGTCATGGAGCCTCCATTTTTCAAGTAAACAAACATGTATATGTAACAATGTTATTTCCACGTCAAGTCATGTTATGTTCATGTCAAGTTACGTTAGGTTCATATCAAGTTATGTTATTTCCACGTCAAGTCATGTTATTTTCAAGTCATGTCATGCATGTGCAAGACCATGTCACAAAGCATGCATGTCATATCACTACTAAGATTTTTAAAATTGCACTTGGTAGTCTGAACTACCGTTCTCCATAAAATGGTAGACGATGTGTCAGAAGACCGAGGATCAAGTCGTGACCCTCTAGTCGAGGTCGAGTCGGACACAGGACACTCAAGGAGCTAATGGAGTTCATCCTCTAGTTCCTCGATTATGTTTTGGAGATAATTGTCGAGTTGCATGAGCGGCTTGGTGCTTAGTTCAGTGGGTTATATTTAATGTCTGTACTTTTGGAGTGTTGTCTCTAGTGCATGTTTTGATTTCAAACTTATTAGACAACTTTTGGATACGTGAACGTGGCTCAAGATAGAGAGTCTGGGACAGGGATTTGGTCAAGGTTTTCAAGAATAGTAAGAAGGTGGGCTGGGTCATTGTTATTCCATGGGCTCTCTTTTTAAATCTTTGGTTGAGCACTGAGTAGGAATTAATGGACTAAGCCCAAGTACTCTTGCACATGCATTTCACTTTGTTGCAAATTTCTCCTCTCTCTACCCAATGTCTTCCTAAGAGCGCAGCCCATTCTTGAATCTGGAAGTGGGCCAAGCTAGTTCAAGGACATTATTAATCAAACTCACCTCCAGGCATTAGGTAGGGTGGTGGTTGATGTACCAGCCAGAGTCACCCAACTATGCGAGGTCGCCACGCACCTTGAACAGTGGGAATGGCCTACCCCACTCAGATCGGCACCAAATGTGGGGATCATGTGCTTGAATTTGAGGAGAGAAAGAAGAATGATGAGAAATTGGTTGGAAGTGCAATTGCCGTGACTTCTTAATTGTGTCCCGAACAAGAAAGAAAACAAAAATGGCATGAGAGATCAGTATACGTATAATTATGCTAAGAAAGGCAACATCCAATATTATGGGTTTTCTTCTGTATAAAATTGCTATAAAAAGTAAAAAATAATTAACGAGCTCAGCTGGGTCGACCGACGAAGTTCGTTTGGTCAGATAATGAGATCTGGTAGGTGTATGTACATGACTACAGTAATTCAATGCGACTTTTACTTTAGAATTGGACAATACCAGATCTTATCCACAAAGTGGCGTAAAATTCAACATCAAAATCAAACAAGACAAGTTCTTGAATGTTTCCTCAGGTTGGGATTTCTACGGTCAAATTACTCCACAAATTCAAACTTTACTTTCCGAAATATTGAATAGATGAATCAAATCTCAATTAGCACGCTTTTGAAAACCAGAGAAAAGTGGGAACATGGGGTGCAGTGCGTGGATTGGGAGCTAAAAGTTATAGACTTGTTTTTTTCTGTGTCACGATCTTTCCTTGAAGACTTTTTAGTTACGTCAGTTTTGAGGATTCAACTTTGTGGGGTCAGTTTTTCCCCCCGAAGCAAAGCTTGAATTCATTAAAGAAACGGAACGAGTTAAATAAGGACGGTAGAATTAAAAAATGGTATTTGTAGTTATATAATGTTGTATATTTTTTTTTTTAAAAAAAAGGTAAGTAAATATAAGATTTACATAAAAAAAATTAATATTTTAATAATAAATCCTATTTTTTTTAGAAAAAGTGCGTGGCGCTGACATAATTCATGATTGGATTTAACATTACTTTCATAACTAGTACAATACTTGAATGGAGAAAAATAGTATTGTGAGATCAATCGGTTGGTCCTCACCCATCCTTTCGATTAGGAAGCTAGCTGTCTAAAGTGACAACTCTTTCCTTACCATTAGAGATGCTAGTGAGACCTATTTTTTATAAAAGAGATTTATATTTAGCATTATTCTATTATAAAAGTGAGGAAGTTCCTCTCTCTTTAGCTAAGTTCTCATCAAACAATTCCGGCTGATACTTATCCGAGCTCGTTTAACCAATTTGTTAGGTCTGATATAGTGACATATATATAAGATAGTTATAGCAATGGGATACGCATTTTAAACACACCGCGAATGATAAGAATGCCGTTTGATTGACGCAGTGATGACCTGGCGCCGGCGTTATATTAATCCAACCACAATCGTCTAGCGCATGCAAGCCGTACGTAATTGGCCTGGTTTCTACTTCTTGACGGTATCTCTATTTTCTTTTATTTACCAGACATGACATAGGCAATGACGTGGAAACCCACAGCAACAGGCCGTGTATATATGTCCAGTCTCTTGCTGTGTGAATCACACATGAGGACTAGTAGTGCAATTCGGTGACTGCTCGCTTGTTTGAGAAAAATTAAAGCAGATGAAAAGATAAGAAAACAACTACTCCACTAATAAATCCAAGAATGACGCATTATCACTGTTGAAAAACCAGATACCTAATAAATACAGTTCATCAGATCAACGGACGGCTTCCCTTTCTGTTTCCTCATTTCGACCAACTCTAACTGACACGTGGCCACCGCGGCAATCATATATGCATAGAAAATCTATCAGAAAAATCAAATTAGAAATGCATTCGTTATGGACGTATTTTACCGTCACTACTTTACGATCACTTGTAATTACAGTATAGAGAGTATAAGGATCCGAAGAAACGTCTCTAATGCCTAAATCAATAATTTGTAGATAATAATAATAATAACAATAATTTGATCTCATTACTTACTTGAATTTTTCCTTTATATAGAGATCTGTTAGTTATTTTCGTTCCCTCATGGATAGTAGTTATCCTTTCAAATTTAAGTTTAGAGATGAGGATTCATCTCTTAGCAAATTTGAATAGTAATCTCATTTATCTTTTATCACTAACTGGATAGCTATTCTATCAGTATTAGATTATCTAGTCGTTCTTGGTCTTGCCTGGTTTCCTTTGTACTGAGATGGGCTCATCGGTTATGATATGGGCTCGTTGGTGAGGGTCCAGGCCCATCTTAGGGGCTAACCGGTTGGGATATCCTCTCTAACCATCATCAAACTTTTCTTAGCCACGCTTGATCTCATCTATCATCGTAGTTTTCTGTATGATAGCTTTACCTATGGTATCACTAGACTTCATAATCTACCCCACCGACGTATTCCACGTGCCATCGGTTCAACCACAATTCATTGATATCGGAATGTAGAAAACATTGCACGGATCATCAATAGGCAAAGAGAAAAAATATTTGCAACCGTAAATTTTGCAATCGTTACGTAATTACTTTAAAAAATATGAATAAAACATGGGATCCACATGAAAAAAAAAATTACTTTTTTAATAGAAAATTTCACTCTTTTTCAAAGCGATTACGCGGCGTTTACGCATTTCACGATTGCATGTAAAATTACTCATAGGCAAAAGCATATTACTATTTAATTATATTCTATTAATATCGCACAAGCTTCAACTTTCAAAAGCATATTACTATTTACTCACAGTCAAGACAAACAAGTCGATCGAGTTCATGCCATCAGTGATACTTTCATATTACTTGGTACAAACAAGTGCATAGATCGAGTTCTAATAATGAATTATAATAAGTAATCAAGTTTAATTTTTTTTTAAATTTTATTCAAATCCAAGTCGAAATTAAGTTTATCACCAGATTTCATTTTATATTTATAAACAATATATTTATTTTTCAATCAATACTGCTAGGTATAACCGGCCTGCATAAACGTGCGGTAACCGGTTGGCCCACGTTGAAGAGAAAAAAAAAAGAATGCAAAAATACAAACGAAAAAAGCAAAGAAAGAAAAAAAGAAAGAAGAAAGCAGGAAAGCAAAAAGCTGAGATTTTCTTCTTCTTCAGGCCAGTAGCAAACTAGAGCTGGTACGTTGAAGCATTTATCCACCAAGAAAAAAAAAACCCATCTCTTAGATTTCATCGTTAACATATTTCTCCCAAACCCATTTCAGATTTTTGCATAACACATTTCTTACATTTTTCCCAAAACTCATTTCCAACACATTTTTGTTGTTTCTTGTTGATCTTTCCAAACAAACCTCCGTTTGTAGCCAAATCTGTATCGTGGGTATTACCGAATCTGCATCTGTGTTTGGTGTCGTCGCGCTTTGTGGTTAGGACTGAATCTACCGCCATCAACTTCAAAGCTAGCTTTCTCCTTGTTTTGCAGCCTCTAAAATAGTCAGAAAACTAAAAGAAAAAAGAAAAAAAAAAACCCGAAAAGGGACCATGTCTGCTGCGAGTGCCATTACTTCGCTTTCTTTCTTAAAGCATAAATCTAACTAACTTCCTTGTTCTCTTGTATCTCTCATTCTGTCTTCAACTTTTCAAAAAGCAAAATTTGAATTCTTGTAGTGGATAAATATAGCAATCATTTGGACATGGGGAACTTTGCTACTATTTCACTCAATGAAACTTGTTTTATGGAAATGCTACTAATTATAAGACGAATCTTCGGCTAAAAAAAAGGCATAGGAAGAACAGATATGGCGGCAACAGTGTCTCCTTGGGCCAAGCTCGGTGTCTGGGCACTTGACTCCGAGCAACACGAGGCCATATTATGAATATAATATATATTATATTATATTATATTATATTATATTATATTATACTATATTATATTATATAATAATCATTTATATTATATATTTTATTATTTTTTATAAACAACCAGGATTATATTAATATCTTTATATGGTTTATATATATGATTAGATTCATAAAAACAAAAATCCTTCACACCATATTATGAATATGATTTAAGATATTGTCATTGTAAAACTGAGAATAATACCATGAAGATAATATATACGAAGTAATCCAAGTTTATATGAATTGAACATTCGGTGAGCATTCGGGGTTTCATACGAATTTCATTATACCCAGAGTAGGCATCCATAAAGCTGAGCATTTGGTGATCCGCAGTGGAGTCGACAATTAGGTCAATGCGAGGAAGCAGGAAGCTATCCTTCGAGCAGGCTTTGTTGAGGTTGGTGAAGTCAACACACATTCTTCATTTGCTGCTCGGCTTTTTTACAAGCATTACGTTGGATAGTCATTCCTGGTAATGGGCCTCTCGGATGAATCCCGCGCACAGTAGGCGGTCCACTTTCTCGGCAGCCGAGCGACCTTTTCCGCCCTGACGCTTTGACTCTTTTGCCTCACTCCTTTGGCCTTTGGGTCAACACTAAGGTTGTATTGTATGACCTCGGGTACTATCCCGGGCATATCCTCGTAGCTCCAAGCAAACACGTCTTGGTGCTCAGCGAGAAGTTGCTTCATGGCGCTTCGAGCTTCAGCTGTCATTTCACTGCTAATCCTTGCATGACTTCTAGTCGATCTGGGTTGGGGAGGATGAGCTTCAATGGCTCGATCGGCTCCACTTTCTTGAGCCCTTGCTCATCTCGCACTTCGGTTACAACCTTCGCATCGCCGGGAGCTAGTGGCAAGGAGTAGGCATCTTGCGCAGGATACGCCTCACTTACCCCGCTGTTCGTGGGCATCTCTTCACGGGTGTGTGTGTGTAACTTTCTTCTATTTTGCTTTTCTCACCCCAAGAACTTGGTTCTTTTGATGGTTAACTTCTATGTCCCTAGGAACAGTGGCGAGCTTCCAAGTTGCCTGGAACGAGCTGCCTCTGGCATCGATGTACATGTAAGACATAAAAAGATCCCAAAGATGGCGTCATTATTAATGTTGTGTTTCGCACATCTTTCGGCCAAGCTCCGACAATTCAAATTTTTCGAAATGGGCCTGCAAAAAACAAGGGAGAAGACAACTAGGGAGGACGGCCTCAGGGCCGGGTAATCTCTGATATCAAAGTTAGTAAATATTTTTTAAAGTTTACATAAAGCTTTACTGAGTTCATGCCTGGGTTGGGGAGGTGAATATCGTCTTTGTCTCCACTGAGTTCGTGCCTCCTCTGTTGTTTCTACTGTCAAATAATGCGGCATGACTCTGCGACGACACCATAAATGTGGCATGTAGCTTGGTAGTGGCGCCATTAATACGATATGATTTTCTGGCCTTGCATTCGTCCCTTGTGAGTCGTAGAAGGTCTAATATCGATGGGTCGAGAGCCTTCCGCATTTCCCGTTATGCTCTGTGCAAGTCTCTAGGTTTTGACTGCAGCCATGGACTGTCAGGCTAATCTGTCTTATCGATTACTCGACTCGTTTTCCTAGTAGATGCTTTTTTCTCTACGTGGTACTCTGGCCCTTGAGGCGGGTATTGGGCTGAGACTCAGTAGGTTTTGTGAAGTGGGAAAAATCTCCTTACACAAGACATGTTTTTGTTTCCTCATGTTAGAATCTTGCCATCAAATTACCCCATAAATTCAAACTTTACTTTTCGAAATATTCAATAGATGAATCAAATCTCAATTAGCACGCTTTTGAAAACTAGAGAAAAGTGGGAACATGGGATGCAGTACGTGGATTGGAACAAAAAGTTATAGACTTGTTTTTTTTTTTTTGTGTCACGCGATCTTACCTTGAAGACTTTTTAGTTACGTCACTTTTTGGGATTCAAACTTTGTGGCGTCAGTTTTTCCCCTCGAAGCAAGCTTAAATTCATTAAAGAAACGGATCGAGATAAATAGAGAAATAATAGTTTCAATCGTGAGTATGAAAGTACTGCACTTTCAAATTGAATAAATATGGGACTCGCATGAAAAAATTAATTTTTTTAATAGTAGATCCTACTCTTTTTCAAAATGATTGTACGACACTTACGCAGTCCACGACTATATGTAGCACTACTTAGATAAACAAGGATCGTAGAATTACATGATAAGCACCTCATTATAACTAGAGAAATGATATTTACAATCATAAAATATGCAAGTGTTGCACATTTGTTTTGAAAAAAAAAAGTAAATAAATATGAGATCCACATAAAAAAAAGAGTTAATCTACATACAATCCCCAAATGGGGACTGCTCATGCAAGCCCATACAGTTATGTTTAAAAAAAATTTAAATTATAACAATATCCTTTTTAAAATGATACTTTTTTCCCTTTTACCTCATTCATCAATGAGACTGCAAACACAATCTCCCACTCAAGACTACAAATAGAATTTCTCGAAAAAAATTAATTTTTTAATTATGAATCTCACTCTTTTTTAAAAGAGGTGTATGGCATTTGCACAATTCATAATTGTATTTAGCATTACCCTTATAACTTGTATTAGTTAGGAAGCCGTCTTAAGTGACAACTTTTTCCTACCATTAGAGACAGGGGTGGAACTGTATACAAGGTGGGCCTATCCCCCCCGCCCCGGACAACATTTTTTTAAAAAATTAAATAGTATATAAATAATTATAACTTTTCTTTATATAATTGAAATTGCCCCCCAATACTCAGGCGTCCAAAAAGTTTACTGAAATTGTCCCCCCTCCCAATACTCACGTAGACGTCACTCTAACTTTTCACTTCATCTGACACCCTTAGTCTAGATTCTAACAACCAGGGGCAAAACTGTATACAAGGTAGCCCCCTAATTTTTTTAAAAGATTAATATAGTTTATAAACAATTATAATTTTTCTTTATTGAAATTGCCATCCTTACCCGCCCCCCTCACCAAATACTCACGTAGCCCCCTGTAACACCCTCTCCTGTAGGATAGAGATATTACTAACATTCATAACATAGTGTCAGATAAAGAGATTCATATCTCATTTATGGAAATATCAACTAAGCTGAACATAACTATTTTTTAAATATGAAGCTAAAAACTTAAAGTAAAAACATATAGTAGTCCTATGTGACTTTTATTCATATAACATAAAAGGAAACTAATTCTTGTGTAATAACACTTAGTCTTTTCTAAGCCTTTGTACTAGATCTACATCCTGGCCATCCAACTCTAAGTCATCACAATCTCTATCTATGACAAATAAACATAGAAGAAAATAAAAGAACAACAAAAATGAGTCGAATATTCAATAAATAGCACATCATACCATAAAACATAACTTAGCTTAGCATAGACTTAAATTTGAAAGACTCTTCATAACATATATACATCATCACAGATTCACAATCATACCGTAAACATAACTTAATTTAACATAGGCTTAATTTATGAAAAACTTTACATACATACATATATCGTCACAGATTCACATAGTATATCTATTCATCATTAACATGAGCGGAATCATACATAATCATGACAAATATGTAACATGAATGCATAAATGACTAACTTCATGCATTTTCTAACAATTATACATGACTTGTTTATTTTATCTTTCATTTATCATATAGTGACCCACGCTTGAGTCTGTGGCACCGCATAACTTTTTATAACATAGAGTGAAACACACTTAAGTCCGTGTTTTACTTAACATAAAGTGAATCATGCTTAGGTCCATGGCACCGCTTATCATAACTTGTGGCGAACACGCTTAGGTTCATGTCATCCTTTAACATATCATGGAGTGAAACACGTTTATTTCACTTAACATATGGTGAACAACGCTTAGGTTTGTGACATTCTTTATTATAACTTGTGGTGAACACGCTTAGGTCTTTGTCACCCTTTAACATGCCATGGAGTAAAACACGCTTAGGTTCTTGTTTCACTTAACATATGATGAACCGCACTTAGGTCTGTGGCACTGCTTATCATAACTTGTGATGAATATGCTTAGGTCCATGGCACCCTTATCATAACTTTTGGTGAACACGCTTAGGTCTGTATCACCCTTAACATCTTATCTTTCTTAATGCATGAGAAATTTGTCGAACTTCATGAACTTTTCTAGCATGGCATATACTTGTACATAGCATAACACAGCATGACATAGCGCTATAATGTGATCTGAACATAAACATTCAATGGCATACATGATCTGAGAACTACATCAACATTACATGACTTATATGCTCTAAATACTTCTTGACATTACATTGCATTGCATGGTATACATGTGATTTTCATGATATATCAACCATCAAATCACAATGCATGATAGCATAACATACATAAGCTCACTTACATGTATATCATTATAATTCATCGAAGATCATGAAAGAGATATAACCTTAACTTAGCTCATAGCGTAGCGTAGACAAACATCACAATTGCATATACAATTAGAACATTTACAGTACACATACAATTATATGATCATTCTAATTAACTCTTAGCATTGCTTCAACAATCTCATGTTGTAGCTTGTGACCTCTACGAGGCACTAATCATCATTAACGTTTCTTAGAAAAACGTGCCGTAGTATTCTAATTACGTGGAATCATATCATGGAGTTAATTTAATAACTATTCAGTTATACTAAGATTAATAGATAGTGATATTATTTAAGACTCATAACATATTCCTTGATTTTCTATTTAAGATATAACATAATAATTTTATTAAATGTCCAATTAAATGGACAATTGTAATATTAATTAAAATAATAGGCTCAATGGTATACTAAAAAATATACTTTAAATTCCTTAAATATTTCTAGTAAAAATAAATCTATGCCTAATAGATTTATTCAATTAAAAGCTAGGCCCATTTAAAATGAGATACATGATACAAGGGTGTTTTCTGAAAAATAAACCTAGCCCAACCTACTATAAAATATAAGACACGTCCAAAAAAGACTCAGCTTAATAGGAGGGCATGGGCATTTTGGGGAGGTTGAAGATAAAGGAAATAAAAGGAATGTGGGCTTACGGGGAAAGGATGGTGGTGTGATGCTCACTGAGAGAGGGAGAAGGCTACTGTGACAGTGGGTATAGTGGCTAGCCAAGGTTCTCAGTGGAGCAACTAGGGGATCCTCCTAACTATGGTGATGCAACACAAAGGGAGGGAGAGAGGGAGTTTAGAGAGAGAAACTATCAAATCGAGAGCAATAGCGAGAGAATAGGGTGGCACATGATCGTGGGCTTATCGAAATAGTGCGAGGTGGAGGGAGGTGCCTGGTTGGCAAGTTCTATGGCTACAGTGAGGTGATCTGACATCCTCTAAGGTGGCAGGTGGTGGTGGGCAAAACATAGGGCCGTTTTTATTCTTTATGGTGGAGAGAGAACAATGGAAAGGAGATTTAAAGGCGTTGGCGCACGTTGTGGAGGACGGAGAGCTTACCGTCGGTGTGTTCTGTGGTGGATTCTAGCAAAGTGGTTGTTTGGTTGCTGAGAGGAAGGCTACGGTGGCACTTTTGAGGAAGAGAACATTTGATTTTTGTTGTGGGAAGGTTCTAGACATAGGGGGTGTTGTGGGTTTGCTGATGGGAATATTGTGAGGAGGAAGAGAGGATTTATAGAATGATTCTTGACCTGAATTGGTCTCCCATTAGGAAACATTCAACTTGGAGATAAACACTGAGAGGGATATACGGGTGAAAATAGTGGAAGAAACTCACTCAAATAAAATCACTATCTTAAAATAGATCTTAAAATTAGTAATAGTATTAATAATAATAGTATAAAATAATAATTTTAAGCCCTAATTCTAACTTTTCACTTCACTTAACACCCTTAGTCTAGACTCTAACAGCTAACTTTTCACTTCACCTAACACCCTTGAGTTTACAATACTCAAACACAAAAACACCATCACTCTAACTCTAGACTTTAGTGATCTGACATGGTACTAAGTACTAACTCAACACAATTTTAATTTGAGCAATTCTAACAATGACAATTACACATGCTACACAACTTTTGGTGTGGGATGATTCTAACAATGACAATTACACAGGCTACACAACGTCTCTTTAAGTTTTCTTTTCATTTTCTACAACACTAACACTAGAGCCAAAGCACAGCTGCATATAACAGAGTTTTCAGTTGATTTTCTCTTGAAACAATCTCCACTAGTTACACTAGATTTACAATTACAAGTATGTTAATCTAAAATGTATAGTGTACTTATGTACATTATTATTATTTTCTTGCAAGAACAACTCTATTTTATTTCCTTTCATCTTCGTTGTTAATGTTCTAAATCCATAGATCTAGAAGTTTATGAATCATAATGATTATAATTTATCTTAAGCCTGAATGCCTAAGCCATTGATGAGCCACATTTTTTTTATTTGTGATGACCCATTGATTATAATTTATTTGTGAGAGACTCACATAGTCACTTTTTTTTTTCACTTTTGTGAAATTTATTTGTTATTCAAATATTTTTTTTGTTCACTTAGTAATAAATACAAACTATACAAAAAAAAAATCTAACAACTTTATATCATTACTTATTAGGTACTTCTCAGGTTTAGTCTTGATCTATAAATTTTTCTTAAAGTATAGAAAAATATGAGCAAGTTAAGAAAAATTGATTCTTTTTTAAAAAAGAAAAGCGTGGACAATTCAGAGAGTAATATACGTTTAGAGAGCTCGATAACAACAGAACATGATGCTTCTATCACTAATGAGCATTTCTCTAAAACTTCAAGAATCTAACTTGAAGAGATGGATGATACCTCTTTAGAACGTAATCTAGGATTACGTCCACAAATATGAAAATTTCCTACTAACCTACAAGATGAGATCCGATGTGCCTATCTTAAAACTAGTCCACATCAACCTAAACTTTCAGAATATCCATTTTTAGGAATAAGCAACTAACGTCGCCGATTTCAATTTTCTTGGTTTCAAAAATATTCAAATTGGTTGGAGTACTCACCATCAAAGAATGCTGTATTTTGTCTTTCGTGCTACATTTTTGTTAAGAATTCAACGGCCGTCCATGATCAAATGCATTTACTAATAAAGGTTTTGAGAATTGGAAAAAAGTGAATGATAGAATGAATAGTCCTTTAATGGGACATGTGGGGAGAGATCTAAATTCACCACATAAAAATGTTGTGAAATGTTGTGAGGATCTAATGAATCAGTCAAGACACATTGACAAGTTAATTAAAAAATAAGTATAACAAGAAATGGATAATAATCGGTTGCGGCTCAAAACTTCGATAAATAGTGTTTGATGGCTTACGTTCCAAGTTTGTGCCCTTAGAGGTCATGATGAAAACTCTGACTTAAAAAATCAAGGTAACTTCATTGAATTGATAAAACTTCTGGCAAGTTATGATGATCAAGTTGATGGAATTATCATGGAAAATACTCCACGAAATACCAAATATACATCATCCAAAATTCAAAAAGAAATTTTCTATATATTTATAAATAAAGTGCGAAATATGATTCGCCGAGAAATTGGAGATGCTAAATTTTGTATTCTTATTAATGAAGCTCGGGATGAGTCTAAAAACAAAAATCCTTTCACACCATATTATGAATATGACTTCCTGTTATTTGCTTTTTAAATGCTAAGATATTGTCATTGTAAAACTGAGAATAATACCATGATGATAATATATACGAAGTAATCCAAGTTTATACGAATTGAACAGAGTTTTATACGATATAAGCTGCCTAATTACCAATAGCACCAATTTTCTATGCTGCCAACTCATCAGTTACTTTTTTGATAGAATATGTTTCATTGGGTCCATGTTTCTAGAGCTGGAATTCAGCTGATGATGTTGACCTCCATTTCTTCAGCGGCCCAAGGTTTTATTTTTCTTTCTTTATCTTTCCTGGACTTGATCATTTGGATAGAAGAGGGTATTGATAGGAGTGGTACTGTTGTATATTTTATAGTTGCCTTGTTGAATATCCATTAAGGATCCAGAGAATAAATAAAGGTAAAAGCTATATACGCCCAGAATATATAATCATTATTGCTACGTAAAATTTCTTTTCAATCATGGGTACTTTCAACCAAACAAAGAAATACTAGGCTACTTTTCTGACGTGTTTACACGACAGAAAAAGGATATAAAAGAAGGATTTGCTTTTGAGCATTAAGAAATGTTTTCAAATTTTAGGTGTTTTGCACATGGTTATGCTTCTAACTACGGCTTTTTATATATAGTTGCCAACTTGCTAGCCAGCCTATTCTTATGGCCAGACTTGTCTTAAAATCATCTCCATTTTTTTTTTTCACAAAAAAATAAACAAATAACTCAATTTTTTAGGTAAAAATAAAAAAATAGCCTTTTGACATGAGTGCTATAAATCTGTATATATTTTATCATGTGGTCTGCCTTCAGAGTCTGGGTTGACTTTAATTCAATGTCATCAAAGACTTTATATCAACTTAAAGAAAAATGAATTTTTGTGATCAATTTATTGCTATCAAAAGATTATTTATAACTAATTTTAATTGTAAATAGTCATTTCGTTAGAATTAATTAACCGCAAATAAATAGTTTTCTTATAGTCGTTATTGCAAATTTGCAAGCTTCAAGATGATATAAGATTGGTCGAGTCAAGATCAGGCACCAATTCTAAGTTAATGTTTGATTGATCGATGTTTGAATTGGAAAGATGATCCATTAATTTCTTACTATTGTAATTTTGGTGCTAGTCATTTTCATTATCTTCAAATACCAATTTTTAATTTATTTGGAATCATGGATTTAGTGATAATGAGGTGTTCATAAAAAACAAAAAACATTATCATCAAAACATGCATATTACGTACGTCGACCGACAATATGGCCCCCTATAATTGAGTGTTTTGGGCGCTTTGCCTTTGTTTCTATGTAAGGGTAGTCTTTTCATGACATTTCCGACCCCAAATGAAACTTGCCAAAGCCATAAATTAAACTTCGTCCACAGATAGTTTAAGGGTATGATAATGTTTGCGGATAAAAATATTCTTTTATTTGCGGATAAGATTGTCAATGTCGACATTGAAAAAGATTAATATTAGAGTTCTTTTTTAAGTACTTAATCATGGTTTTTCCGTTAAAAACAAAACAAAATAAAATATGAAAGAAGATACATAATAGAGAGAGAAGAGAATAATACGAAAAAAAAAATGAGGAAGATAATTGTGATGATGAGAGCCTTTTTTTTTTAAAAAAAAAAAAAGACTTCTCATATCATTTATTACTGTTACAAGATTTTTTGTTACATGCCATGTCACCAGATCTATTACATGATTCTTTGTTACATGCCACGAATGCCATATATGTCATAGGCATTGAGTATGTCATCAAATGTTTCTAAGTCATACATGAGTCTTTTATTTTATCACGGCCCCAAGTACTAGGATGGGGAGCTAGCTCGTCTAGTTGAACTTCTTTATATACTCTGGAGTGTTTAAGTTAGATATAAAATATCTTGAGTTGACAAAGTACACTTAACAGGCTTTGGAAGGGACCTAAGTAACAATTTCTAGCGCGAAGTCAGGCATCTAATGCTGGTGGTGCCAAAATTACTCATTTGCAATTACAAGTTATCATGATGTACTCACAGCTGATGCATGAGCTTGTAATGTGATGTGGTATCTGGTAGGAGCACACGACCCTTGGGAAGTCATGGAGCATCCAGTTTTCAAGTAAACAAACATGTATATATAGCCAGGTCATGTTCATATCATGTCATGTTAAGTTCATGTCAAGACATGTTATGTTCATATCAAGTCATGTTATTTCCATGTCCAAGCATGTTATTTTTAAGTCATATCATGCATGTGCAAGTCCATGTCACGAGGAGTTTGTACCGATAATACCCTTTTCTCCTTAATCGTGCTTTGATAGGGTTCATTTGACCGTATGTTGCATGGCGGCCGTCGGGGCTCCCCTTGGGCCATCGGCGATGGCTGGTCGGCAGCGTACGTTTGCTGATTTGGTGGCCCTTTCACCGTAACCGTTACCTGAGATTGAAGTTATGTCTAGTCCTGCCAAAATCATTGATGGTGAAATATGTGTTCTATTCTCCAAGAATGAAGTAAAAAACCCTTTCAGTTTTCGATGGTCCTTAAATTTCTTAAGCAACGTCCATCCCTTGATGCAATCAAAGTGTTCATCCGAAATCGTTGGGGACTGAGCTCGTAGCCTAAGGTTTCAGCAATGAGAAAGCCTCCAAATGTGTTCGTGCGTATTACTAATGAGGTTGATTTTGTGAAGGCTTTGTCGAGGGAGGCTACTGATGTAGATGGGATTCCCTATAGAGGGTTCCATTGGCATACGGGTTTTGATGAGGATTTAGAGCCTTTTTTGGTGCCGATGTGGGTTTTCCTTCCTGGATTACCACCAAACTACTACTATGAATCTTTCTTGATGAATATTACCGCCCCTTTGGGTTGGTTTTTGTGTCGTGACAATGCCACCAAATGTACAACGAGAATCGATGGGGCATGGGCTTGTTTGGAATTAGATGCGGCAAAGGAACCAGTTCGGGGAATTTGGATTGGAAATCCTCACCATGCCTCAAGTTTCTATATTGAGGTTGAATATGAGATGGTCCCTGCTTTTGTTCTAAATGTTGTATTAAGGGGCATAACTTTGAGACATGCAAATGGGCGGGAGGTGGCACTAAGGCTGTTGATCACAAAAAGAAGGGGATTGAAAAGGAAACAGAGAAGATGGTGAATTTTTGGAAGCCAAAGCCAGCTGCAGAAGACACGCCGAATGAGGTATTGACTCTTGCTGTTGCACCAAGTGATAAGTCGGTGTCTTTACCGACAACTATGGAGGCTTCTCGGTCTCATGAATTGTCTATGAATGATGTCGTTGTTGATGTGGGAATGGCTACAAATTTGGATAGGGATTTGACTGGTCCTAGTTATTCCAAATTGTAGGGTTATAATGAAGATGGTGCTGCTACAGAGTTACTTGTGATTGGTAGTCAGGACCCGATGGAAGAGGGTCATAAATTCACTAGCATAAGGGACACTTGGGCTCCTGAATTGCTTGCTTCAGGAGCCTACGAAGAAGACTGTGTAAGTTGGTGAGGAAGTTCTAGGTAAATTTTATTATGTTGGCTGAGCCTTTTGTTGATGAAAGTAATTTGGAAGTTCTGAAAAATTGTTTGAAGTTCGAATATGGCTTTTCTAATCAAAGTGTTGGTGGGAAATTATGGCTGTTATGGAAGGATGGTTTAGAGGTTTTGGTTAGTCAGTTTAGTGCTCAGCATGTGTCCGCCTTGCTTAAGGTGGACTCACATTCTGTTGTGGTTTCTATGGTTTATGCAAAATGTAATCATATGAAGAGGCGAGATCTTTGGTGGCTATTACAGTTGGATGTAGTGCAAGATACTCCTTGGCTATGTCTTGGTGATTTCAATATTATTCGTGGGGATGATGAACGTAGTGGTGGTAGACCTTGGTCGAGAATTACAATGGATGAGTTCAACGATTTTATTGAGGCTTGTGGGTTAACTGAAATGAAGACAATGGGGACTAAGTTTTCCTGGTGTAATGGGCAAAAAAGCTTGGCTAGAAGCTGGTCGAAATTGGATAGATGCCTGCTAAATCCTTTGGCTGTGGACTTGTTACCAGATGCTTTGTGTAATTATTTGCCTCGCTCGACTTCGGATCATTCTCCGATGTCATTTGTATTAAAGACTCAGGCAAGTAGATATGGGCCTTCATCGTTTAAGTTCCAACAAATGTGGGCATCTCATGAGAATTTTAGAGAGGTTGTGCAAGGCTCTTGGTAGGTTCCAATTGCTGATGTGGGGCTTTTTCGACTAGCTGCTAAATTAAAAAAGTTGAAAGTGGTATTAAAGGATTGGAATCGTAGAGTTTTTGGGCACACTGAGACTTATTAGTGATTTGGAGAAGCAAATAGAACGATTTGAAGGTTAGTTGCAAGCTAGCTTTTCTAAAGAGGTTGAGACCAAATTATTAATTGCCAAGGAAGAGATTGCGGTTTCGCTTCTCAGAGAGAAGACTCGGTTATCACAACAGGCTAAACTTGGGTGGATAGAGAAGGGTGAGGCCTCTTCTCAGTTTTTTAAACGTTTGCTTCTATGAATAAGCCAATTATGCAGGAAATGCGACTCCGAGACGGTTCTTGTTTAAATTCCCCAGAGGTTATCCATGTTGGGGTTGTGGATTTCTTGAGTGACTTCCTAAAGGCAAGACCAAGGAGGGATCCCCCGGATTTATCTTTGATCTTGAAGAATGTTGTTTTGGAAGAGGAAAACAATATTCTACTTCAGCTCCCTTCAATCCAACAGGTGAAAGAGGCTATGTTTTCTATTTCGACTAATAGTAGTCCACGTCCAAATGGCTTTGGTTCTGGGTTCTATTATTCGTGTTGGGATATTGTGGAGGCTAATGTCGTGGCAGTAGTTAGGGAGCTTTTTAGTGGCTCCCCTTTACCCAGATTCTACTCGGCTTCATATATTGTGTTATTTCCGAAAGTGCAAAACCCAACTGGGTTTGACAAATTTAGACCCATCAATTTGTGTTCCTTAATCTATATGGTTTTTTCCAAAATTTTGGTTTGTAGATTGTCACCTATTTTAAATAAGATTATTTTTCCAGAGCAGGGAGTTTTCTTACCTGGAAGAAGTATATTTGAGAATATTACTCTGGCTCAAGAGATGATTCAGTTCTTGAATAAGTGGGTTCGTGGTGGCAATGTCCTAGTTAAAGTGGATATGGCTAAGGCGTATTATAGTGTTGACTAGGATTTCTTATTACAAGTCATGTCTTCGTTTGGTTTTGGCCCTCAGGTTTGTGAGTTGATCAAGCAATGTATCTCCACTCCATGGTTCTCTGTGGTTATGAATGGCACAATGAAAGGCTTCTTCCCCAGTGACCGTGGTTTGAGGCAGGGGGATCCTTTATCTCCCTATCTGTTTATTATTGCGGAAGAAATGTTATCCAGATCGTTAAAGCATAAGTTTGGAAATAGGATGAAAGGGGTGCTCTTCTTATATCTCATTTATTGTATGTTGATGACATTGTTGTGTTTGCTAATGGTGGGAAGTGCTCCCTTCGTGTTATCAGGGATGTTTTTGCTCAGTATGAAGATTGGTCTGGTCAGGTTGTGAGTAAAGAGAAGTCTTCTATTTTTTTCCCTAAGTATTTTACTGGTGCTCAAAAAAGAAGTGCTTTGAGAATTACTTCTTTCTCTGAGGGCTCATTTCCGGTCAAGTACTTAGGCGTGCCTTTGGTTTCAGGGAGGCTAAAAGTGAATTTTGATGAGTTAATGCACTAGATCTATGGCCAACTTGAAGGATGGCAAAAGAAGTTTCTATCGTCTGGTGCTCGCACTTTGTTGTTGAGGCATATTGTGACAAGTATCTCGATTCATTTATTTTCTGTTTTGTATGATCCTAGGGTTGTGGTGGCTAGCCTTAATCGGCTCATGAGTAATTTTTTCTGGGGCTCATTTAATGGTAAGCCAAAAAGGAAGTTGGTTTCTTGGGATAGAGTGTGCAACCCGATTCTTGAAGGGGGCATAGGACTAAGAAAATTTGAAGATGTGCAGGTGTCGCTCTTTATGAAGTTTGCATGGAATTTATTAACTCAAAATTAAGTTTGGGTCAATTCTTTTAAGGCAAAATATGTCAAGGATAGACATGTCTATTTGATTGAAGCTAGTAAGGGCTCCTTATTCTGGAAGAGAATAGTAGCAGTGTTACCTAAGGTGTTGGGTAATTCCTTGTGAAAGTTAAGGGATGGTCGAGTTTCCTTCTAGAGGGATAACTGGTTGAAGTTTGGTTCTATTATCGACTTATGTGAGATCTTGGAGCTTCCTTTTCTCAAAATAAAGGAGTGTTGAATTTAGAATGGGTGTGATGTGGAGCTTCTACGAAGACTGGTGGGTTATTCTAAGCTTGAGGAAATTTTGGCATGTTTAGGTGAGTATAAGGACAAGGTAGATATCCTGATTTTGAAGCCAAATTTGAATCGTAATTTCTCTTTGAAATCGGCTTAGGATTGTATTTGTGTTAGGGCTCCAAAATCTGAATGGGCTCTTTGGATTTGGCATTCAGCGCTTCCAAATAAATACTCGGTTACATTGTGGAAGGCTTTAAATTTTTGTCTAAGTGTGGATGTGCGTATTAAAGATTTGGACATTCCCGTGGTTTTTAAATGTGAATGTTGTCCATGGGGTTGTATGGAAGATCAAGATCATGTCCTGGCCACTGGTTCACTTGAATGGAAGTTTAGCGTAGTGCATCTCTGAGTTTGGGGATGCCTCATGACTCATCCTGGCCATGGAAGGCTACTATGGAGCTTTGGTTTAGACGGGCCTCACAATCTTCTCAAAAATGTATTTTGCTTGGTTTGGTTCCAATTATTTTAACCTAGTCCTTGTGGGTGTAGCGGTGCAAGGCTCGTAAGGAAGAGAAAAAAGTTTTTATGCAGTCGTTGTGAGGTGCAATTAAGGCAACAATTGCATGGGTGGGATTACGCTTGAGGGCGACTAAAATATTAAAAGATGGTGATGATCAAATATTGGCTGCCTTTTCTATTCCGGTTAAAGCTCATTTACGTAAGCATGTTTGTTTGGTAAAGTTGCATAGACTGAATAGGGGATGGTTTAAATTGAATGTTGTTGGGAGTTCATTGGGAAATCCGGGTTGCATGGGGGCGGGTGGCCTTATTCAGGATGATCAGGATTGTTTGAGGTTGGTTTTTTCTAAAGAGTTTACTCATGGCTCTAATAATGAAGCAGAATTATTAGCTCTTTATTATGGGCTGTAGCATTGTAAGGAGTTAGATTTGCATAGAATTGAGATTGACCTTGATTCTTTACTTGTAGTAAATTGGTTGGGAAAAGGTAGAAGTGGCATTTGATATCTTGAAGACTATTGGGATGAAATCCAAAAGATCTTGTCCAGTTTGCAAGTCAAGATAAGTCATGTATATAGAGAAGGAAATTCAAGTGTTGATTTTCATGCTCGTCTGGCCTCGAATCATCAGTTTGGTACGTGGATTAATTTTAATGATATTCCGTAGAAGCTCAAAGGTATTTTAAAGGTGGATAAATTAGGTCTCCCCTCTTTGAGATCATAATTTGGAAGGTTGTTTGTTGGCTTCAGTGTGTTATTGGTCGTTCTTTTGGCTTGTTTTAGAATAAGGTTTGTGCGAGGTGTATAAGGATAATGTATTTAGTAACACTTGGGTTCGGGTTTTTTTTTCCTTATTTTTTCCATTCAAGTGTATTTTTGGCCTACTGTATTCCTCCGCCAAAAGTGAGGGTTGATTAATAAAACCGAGGTAGAGGCTACTAGGACATGTGACCCTGACTCTTCCTAAAAAAATAAAACAAAGTCCATGTCACGAAGCATACATGTCATATTACTGTTATGCAAGCCTATTCAAACTATTGGTAGTTTAAGAGTTTTATTTGCTGAGATTTTGTAAATATCACTTGGTAGTCTCAACTATCATTTCTTCCAAAATGATAAACAATGTGTCAGAAGATCAAAGATCAAGATGTGACCTGCTAGACAAGGTTGAGTAGGCCATAAAAGACACTCGAGGAGCTGATGGGGTCGATCCTTCAATTCCTGGATTATATTTTGGAGATCATTGCCAAGTTACGTGAGCGGCTTGGTGTTTAGTTCAATAGTCTATATTTTATGTCTATACATATGGTGTGATATGCCCTGTACATGTTTTGATTTCAGACTTATTGGGCAACTTTTGAATATGTGAATATTTATGGAAATATATGATATTTTGGGATTTACCATTCTAGTACTTTAAGTATTACTAAAAAAAATATTCTATGCAAATAGTGCATATTGTTAGATGCATGATAAGTGGATTAGAACCTTAACTATCATGTATGTGACTTTGTCTTGCATGTCTGGATGCTTCAAGCTTTATTAAATCTCAAGCAAAGTTTGGGGCATCACAGTAAACTTGTTGAGGACAATGACCTCACCTCTTATATCCTTGGAGGGCTTGATCCATCATATACTACCTTCATTACCTCATTCAAATTTGCAACTCGTGATTCATCTCTATCTTTTGATTACTTTCAAGCCTAGCTTCTCAACTATGAGACTCTACTAGACAAACTGTAGCACTCCACCTCAACTGATTCGATAATTTTACTTGTTCTCTAACAAGTCAGAGCACAATGGTTCTCACTTCGACAAAGGGAAGTCTTTTAGAAATCAGAAAAACAACTTCAAAGGTGACCCAAAACAACAAGATGGCAACTCCTTTTCAAAGAACTCTAACACTACTAATAGAGATCCATATGAAATACGTTGAAAAACTAGACACCAAGCACTAGATTGCTTTCATCGCATGAATTCTGCATACCAAGAACAACACCCTCCTTCTCAACTTGTAGCAATGGCAGCCAAGATAAGTTCTTCTTTTGGTCATATTGAGGACCAACCATGGTATGCTGATAGTTGGGTAAACCACCACATTAGAAACAATTTGGACAATGTGACACTTCAAGAAACCTACAAGGGAGAAGAAGAGGTTGCTATAGGTATGGTACAGGTCTTTTCATTGCCAATACAGGTTCTATTATACTCTTTAATTTGAAAACCCCCATCTAAATTATCTATTGCCCTTCATTGTCCCACAGCACTACAAATCTTCTTTTCATTCAAAATTTTTGTGTTGATAATCACTATGTTTTCTTCTTACTAACTCTCATTACTTTGTGAAGAACAAATGTAGGGGACATATTCTTTTGCAGGGGCGAAGTGAAGATGGATTGTACCCAATTTATCTCTCCCATTCCATGAATAAAGTCATGTCTCCTACTGCTTTCATTGGCACCACCATTACCACTTGGCATATAAGACTAGGGCATGCTACAACTTCAATGTTCAATAAACTTAAGTGTCTAGCTTCTTTACCCGTGTTTAAATCAGTTGTTACTGAGTCCTATCAAATGGCTATGTCTAAATGTCTCCTTTTTTTTTTTTTTTTTATTCTACTCATGTCTTTGGATCTCTCATGTTTATGCTCATAATGGCTGCAAATACTATGTAGTTTCTTTGACAATTTTTCTCATTTCACTTAGATCTATCCAATGCACACTAAAGCTTAAACATTTGAATGATTTGTCAAGTTTAAATGTGTAGTTTAAAACTTCATTTCAATGAATATTTAAAATCCTTTCAATCTGGTGGAAGTGGTGAGTTCACTTCTCTCCAATTCAAAAAGTTCCTTAAACCTCAGGGCATTTTCCATTGGATGATTTCCTTTCCATAAAATGCCCAACAAAATGGGTTAGCTAAGCTTAAACACAAACATGTGATGGAGATTGGTCTAGCTTTGCTTGCTCAATCGTATTTACGTCTCACACACTGGGTCAATAGGTTGCCTACCTCTGTTATCAACCATAAGGCACCTTATGAAAAGCTACTTAACAAGCCACCAAATTACTCTGTACTTAGAGTATTCGGTTGTGCTTGTTATCTGCTTCTTCAACCACAAAGCACTCATAAGCTAATGTACCGATCCAAAAAGTGTCTTATTAGGCTACTACACTAACTACAAAGATTGTCGATGTTATGATCCAACAACTTGCAAAATTCTAATTAGCCGCCATGTAATCTTTGATGAAACATCAGTTCCAGCTCACAATGCCTACCGGCTCTCTGTCTCTGCCTATTCACTCCTCCTCCCTAGCTTCTAACATTTATCCGTCACTCAAAACATCCATAAATACTACTCCTCATGTTGATTCCTCTTCATTACCTTCTCTCCTTAGCTCATCAACCAACAATATTGACTCCCCATTGGTGCCAAGCTATGTAAGAAAAAATCACTAATTTTCAAAATAACCAAACCTAGATACTTTGTCCCTGACCCCCCTTGTAAGAATATTATCACCAATAAACAGGTTTTTTCACATAAAGCAAAAGGTTGATGGTTCTCTTGACAGATTTAAGGCTAGACTAGTGGCCTAAGGCTTTGAACAATAGGGAGTACATGACTACACAAATACATTCAACCTCATGGTCAAATTCTCTGCTATTCATACAATTCTTGCAATTATTGTCCAATTTGACTGGCCCATAAGGCAATTGGATGTCTTCAATGCTTTCTTCATGGTCACCTTGAAGAAGAAGTTTAGATGGAGCAAGTCACTAGCTTTCATGACCAACGCTTCCTAGATTATATTTTTAAAGTTAGCAAGGCCATCTATGGGCTAAAACAAGCCCCAAGAGCTTAGTTCAGCAAGCTTAGGTCTCAAGTTCCTCAAGGCCCAAGTGAACTACTCTCACTTTATATTCAATAAGTCATGGTTTAAGATCTTTCCCCTAATCTATGTTGATGATATTTTAGTTACAGGAAATCCGATGTCTGCTATTACAGCTCTTATCACTTGCTTATAGGAACACTTTGCACTCAAAGATCTCGGATTCTTCAATTTCTTCTTGGGTATCAATGCCACTCGAGCAAATGCAGGCCTCCATCTCTCTCGGTCCAAATACATATCTGAAATGTTGGATCGCACCAAGATGTTAGGTGCCCAGCCTGTCAAATGTTCTCTCCCAACTTGCTCCAAGTTACCTCAATACAATGGGGATCCACTCCCCAATCCATCGGAATATCACTATCTTGTGGAAGCTCTACAATATTGCACTCTAACTTGACCCGACAATGTCTTTCCTGTTAACAAGTTGTGCCAATTCATGCACAATTCAACTATAGTCCATTGGACAACTACCAAGAGAGTTTTTTGCTATCTCAAAGGCTCCATCCACCATGGTCTTTTCTTTGGCAAAGGTCCTCTGCAACTGAATGCTTATAATGACTTTGATTGGGCAAGGAATTCAGGTGATTGCCTCTTTACTACTGGATACGTTGTCTACCTTGGCTCTTCCCTCTTCAACTCATGGAGTGCAAGGATGTAGTCAGACATCTCCAAGTCCAGCACCAAACGGGATATAGAGCCTTCGCTCTTGTCACTGCTTACTTGTTTTGGCTTCACATGTCGTTCCAAGAACCCCACTTCCCACAGCTCCTAGTATATGGTGTGACAACCTCAACGGTCTTTCCTTAGCCTCCATTCTAGTGTTATATACTCGTACCAAGCACATAGAGGTGGACTACCACTTTATCCAAGGATAAGTCACTCACAAAGATGTCATCATTCAGTACATTCCCACACTCGAGCAAATTGCCAATATCTTCACTAAATGGCTCACTCTACCAAGTTCCTTCTCCTTCGTACCAAGCTAGATGTGTGCATTCCCCCATCAGGTTGCCGGAGGGATGTTAAGTTACAGCTTCTCAACCATGAAAGAAAAGTCAACAATTCCTTGCAAAAACCTACTCACAACCTCCCTCTGTTATTAAGACAAGCGACACATCAGGAGCAAATCAAGATGTAGACTTTGTGTAATCAATAGTACCAACCTAGTTCCACATAATCTGTGGCATATATTCTTGCCTATTATGGTGCATAATTTCATTTTTGTATTGTAATATAAATAGACGCCAAATACAATACCAAGCTTTCTCCATCTAAATATTTTAGTTATAGATGGTGTCATGGTCCTGGTGCGACAATTGAGAGAGAGTGAGGGCTAGAGTAGAGGAGAGCTTAAGATTTTGTGCGAAATGTGATGGACGAGAGAGAGGGGGAGGGGGGAAGAGACATGCATCCAATTAGAGAGAGAAAACAAATATTATTTTAATTTTTAACTGAGGTATATATTCAGATAAGAGTCGGGTTCCTCTGCTGCTTAGAGTAGCCTGCTTTATTTGACCGCACCTTATATTTGAGTTTTTTTTTTCTATTCATATTTTTATAATATATTTAAATATTTTTAAAAAATAAAAAAATACATCAATACACTTAAAATTATTTTCTTAACTACTAAGTAAAATAAAAAATAAAAAAATAAATCCCGAGCGGTCCACTTAGCGGTACCATTGAAGCGGAGAATACTTCAGATAAACTTATTGAGACAATATAGCTAGCATATCTTGTCCATATTCTAGCCATATACCTACAAGCGTAAGTTAATCCAATCCCATTGCCCTCACTGACTTTGAGGTCTCTAAACCTAGCTCTCGCTTAAAAGTAGAGACATGATTGCATTCCTATCTTGAGGTTACAGTGAATAAGAACTGACCTTTGGCTTTGAGTAGTTGTCTTGAAGCCAAGGATAATGAAATTGTGAAGGCTACAAAGAGAGCTATTTACAAGCACTAAAGGGTAATCAAGGAGGAGAGCCAATACTCTAAGCATCTGAAGTAATCAAATGGAGTGAAAATTCAGGCACATTGCAATCTTGGCAAAATGAAAGGACACAATGGCCTGAGATTTGGAAGATCAGGCTCGGTAGAAATTGGAAAAAAAATTAGTAATAAAGAGTAGTGATAAATACACAACATTTTACACAATATTTTTTACAACACATTATAAAATAAGGGTATTTTTATAAAATAATATTAGTTTTATAAGATATTTTACAAAAATATCCCTCTTTTTAAAATATTATTGTATAAAATATTGTGTGATTATTATTTTTCTTTATTGCAAATATGATTGAAATTCTTGTGGTTTGTCAGTCACCCAAAGGATAGAGCTCTTCTTCCACCACCCGGCGGGAGGGGTACGTGCATTTTGTTCTTTTAAGGGTGCACCTTTCTGTTTTTTATACGTCTAGGTAGTAGTACTACATTCCTGTTTCAACTTGTTATTTTTTTTCAATTATTTAATCTGATATGCAATCAATTTTTTTTTTATAAATAATGTTAGGATCATCGAGAAATGTGACTTCTGCGTTAAACGATAGCGTAAAATTGTAGTCTTTTTTTTCAAACATTTTGAAAAATAAATCACAAACATATTAAAAATAATTTTTTAACTATAAAATAAAATAAAATCGGTATATTCTCTTGGTAGCTTCTCTACGTGGGATAAGCATTTTCTTTTTCTTTATTTGAGAGCTGGCAGCTTGTAAAATTAACCTGTTTCGAACTGTGATCACCAAAGGATGTTTTTATATGACAACATAGTTGCTGGTTCACTGTCCATATGCTGATGTAAATTGTTAAACTTTGCAAAAAAAAAAAAATGACACTCTATATACATAACCTTTGAAAGTACTAAATACGAAAGTTGCTTCGAAAAAAGGATACAACGTACGTACGTGCTGTGTCGGGCCTCGTTTGGTTATACTATGAGCCGTAACGTACGTATTTATGGGACTCTGATGAGAAAGTCTCGCTTGTGTGGAATGTGGAAGTAGTCCAACCAAACTTTTCCTTGAGAATTTAGGCCATGCATTCCCAAAAGCTTATCCACAAAGTGACACCAAAGTCAACATCAAAATCAAACAAAACATGTTCTTGTTAATTCCTCAGGTTGGAATTAATGTTGCGCGTTCGGTCAAATTACTCCAACAGATCTATTCAAACCTAAATATTTTCCCAAATATTCAACAGTTGAATCAAATTCCAAGTCATTAATGTGAGCTTTTGAAAAACAAGGAAAAGGGGAACGTACAGTCATTGGATTCCATTCACGGGCTGGAAATATTATTGTGATATCAAGAGTCATGCACGGTCTCAGTTTTAATTAGAGCAATATTATAAATAGTTGTGAAGTGTGTAAGTATCGTATAATTTTTTTTAAAAGATAAGTTTTTACTATTAAAATATTAATTTTTTATTATATGAATCTCGTATTTTTTTATTTTTTTTAAAATAATTACACGACGTTTATACATTTTACGACTGTAAATATCATTTTTTTTTTAATTACCTATTTATTTTTATGTATCTCCCACGGACCACAATCATACCTTCAAGACTTTCTAAATAGTTTGATTGTTGGGGCTTTTTCGTCAACTTAGCATCATAAAAGCAAAAAGTGACCACTGTTGAGGAGTGGATGATTTTGGTGTGTATATGTATAAGTTGCTCGTTGTTGACGAGATCATGATTGAGAGTTAGAGCCCTGTAGGGATCAACTTAATCTGTGGGGTCCGTCATCAACACAATCCACAAGGGCTAGAAAAATTACGTAACGCAAGCTTATTCTGAAAGGAAGATGATTTAAACTTTGGAAGAAAGTATAAAATAATAATAATTTATCATTTAATGTAGTACTATGTTTAATTATATATCATTTTCTTTTATTTTTAATTAGAAGACTTCATGACGTTATCTTAGTTTCTAATTTTATTTAATATCAATTTTCTTTACATTCCAAGAAAATGAAAATAATTACCATATGATTAGTTAATTTCCATTTTTTTTCTTATTCCAATACCTTGTCCTTTCTTCCACTTTATTCATTTTCCTGTTTACGGATTTGATTTTTTCATAGAACTTTTACTTGAACATGATTACAGAAGGTTGAGTAGGCAGTCCTCTTTTGGGAATAAAGGGAGAAAGGGCTTGGTTTAAGTGAAAACTAATTATAACCAAAATACTTGGTACGTGGTCAATATTGCTTTGTTTTGAGTATTTGTTCTTTGTGTTTATATTTGATTTGTAAATTTTTAAGGTCTCTAAAATTTCGTGCATTTTTTTAAACATATATATATAAATATATTTATAATGTACATAAAAAAAAATTATTATTTGATAATGGATCTTACTTTTAAAATAAATATATATATATAATTCATATACTTTAAAAACTTTATCTATCATTTTTAATATCATTTAAGTGTTAAACATTTGCCAGGAAAAAATACAAAGAGAAAGGATGCTAAGGTCCAACAGTGATTGTTGTGCTTGTCCTAGATTAAGGCTTCGTTTAGAACTTCAACTCATCTCAACTTATCATTATAATTTTTTCAAATCTTAATATAAAATATAATAAATAATTCAATTTTTTAAAATTTTAAAATAATAATAATATTAAAAAATAATATTTTAACAATATTTTATCATTTCAACTTAACTCAATTCAACATACAAACGCAGCTAATCTCATTTTTTTAAATATTTTTAAAAAATAAAAAATTATATCAATACATTAATAAACACTTTCTTAATTATTAATTAAAAATAATTAAAAACATAAACAGAGACATACTCTAATTTTTGGAAGGAGACAATGGCAATTAATGGTGCAAGACGTGCGAATTCAAACGCCGACATGGCGCTTACGAGTGAATGACGTGCAGTGGGCCCAGCTAGCAAATCCCTCCCATGTCTTGTTTAACAAATCACCTCTGCTATTGACCATGAGTGGGAAAAATAAATAATAATAACATATTCTCCATGGATCCCAAGCACATCATGAATCCAATGTTCCACCGTCAATATCATGTTATCATGATCCAACCATGACCCATGCCATGCCATGCCATGCCATCATTTGATTGCGGCGCATGGGGATGGATGCACGTTTGGTTAGGTCAGAGTCATGGCTGAGTTAGAAAATGGGGGACCTCATTCATGACTCATGCATCTTCCTCCTCTCTTGTTCTTTTGCTAATATGCATATGCGATGATTCCTAAAAATTTGGCTGTGAAGATTATTTCTTTTAGTAATATTGCTTCCCTCTTAGCTAACTTTCTCCCGCATACGCATATAGTTTGGGCCCATCTCCTCACTAAACGATACTTCTGGAAACTTCGTATCATTTGTTTTTTTCGTATGTGCACGGTGGTTGCTCTTAATTTGATTCCAAAACGTGTATTATATATATATATATATATATATATATAACAAATGCATACCAGCGTGCGTACGTGAAAGGTGATGTATTATTAAAAAGAAGAGCATTCCAGTGTAGCCCACAACTAGCTAGCAAAATGCCAAGCCTCAATATTGTGTATTTTTATGAAATTCTTTGTTGGCAAATAGATTAAAATCAATTGGATGAGTTTCCATTATTTCAATAATATAATTAAAACGAGTAATATTAGATACAGTTATAGATTGTACAAGTATCGTGTATGCATTCCTTTAAAAAAAGAATAAAATTTATTATTAAAAAATTAATTTTTTTTATATAGATCTCATATTTATTTATTTCAAATGAATATACCACGTTTATTTATTTTATGATTATAAATATTATTTTTTAATTAAAAAAGTGACGTGCTCACGAGGGAAAGACTTGTGCTGATCTGGCCGAAGCTTATCCCTTTAACGAACTTGTTAGGTCTCATATTTTGTGTGTTTGTTTATTTCAAAAATACGTGCACTACTCATGCATGCGAATGCCACTTTTCATGACTCTATCAGTACTATTATATGTTTATTAATTAATGCATGCATGAGAATATATATATAGGCATGTTTAGTGAATTAAATGTAAAATAGTGGGCTTTGATGGAGGCAATGACCTCAGGTTCTATTAAAATCCAACCTGATCGATCAACCATCAAGGTGGAAAGCATGCCGCAGTCAGCCAGCCTAATTTTCTAATTTCTAGACGACACCCCCGCCCCCATAATTCTCTTCTTTTATTCATTCATTTATCAGCCGTGACATAGGGGATGACGTGGAATCCCAACAGCAACAGATGTCTATCCAGTCTCATTGCTCATGTGCACCAACAACAATACGATTATATTTAGATATTGAGTTGAATTGAGTTGAGATAATAAAATATTATTAAAATATTATTTTTTAATATTATTATTATTTAAAAATTTAAAAAAGTTGAATTGTTTATTATATTTTATATTAAAATTTAAAAAAATTATAATAATGAGTTGAGATGAGTTGAAATAGATTGATGATCCAAACGAAACCTAAATGTCGATTTTTTCGATTATCTGTTTGAATACTGTAGTAAGGGTTTTTTTTTTATAATTCTAAGAATATTTTAGATCATTTATAAGTACTAATACTAAAATAATTTATAAATAATAATAAAATAATTTATAACAAATAATAATTTAATATTAATAAAGCAGTCGATAAAAATCTAATACTGCTAGTTACTTTTGTAAATTTTTTTTTATTTTTCTATTCATATTTTTTTAATATATCTAAATATTTTTAAAAAATAAAAAATATATCAATACACTTAAAATCACTTCCTTCTAATTGTATTTCGAAACAGGTTCTAAATCTACAAAATATTAAGCAGGAGATCAAAATAAAAAGGAAAACAACTGGTCAATACGTACATGAGGTGCATCAATAATGCATTGCTTCTGTATCTCTCCGTTGATTTGAGTAGTAGCTTTGGAAGAGATCTATAATATAAAAATAATTTGACAGGCATTGAGAAAAAACAAGAGCGTTGAGTACTGAGTCTCTCTTTTGTATCGAGGTTTGTTTTAACGTTATTGAAAGATACAACTACCTGAATTTCGATGTTTTATTGTGTAGGGGCACAGAGCGTTGAGCTCATACACGTCTCTCTGCACAAATGGTTGCGTTTTAGATTTTATTTTTTATTTTTATTTTAGCTGGTGATTAGGGAACAGTAAGGTATAGAAAAGATAACTTGCGACAGAGGTATTGGTAATTATAAGATCACCCTTTATCGCCTGTCTTTAATCGTAGACTTTAATACAGCAAAAACTACCTTGTTATACAAGCGCGCTAGATGATCCATGCAATTGGATGATTTCCTTATCCTTATAATTATTGGATGTTTTTTTTCTGTTCTTTATTCAGGAATTACAAAAATACAGAATTCTTAATAAATTAATTAGTTTTAGAATAATGCTATATACAATTGTGGAATATACAAGTAATGAGTAGTTTTAAAAATGAGTGGAGTCTACTATTAAAAAATTAATTTCTTTTCCTGTCAATCTCGTATTTATTTATTTTTTTAATTGATTACACGGCATTTGCACACTCACGACTGTAACTATTATTTCTCTTAATCTTAATACTTCTTTTAAAATAATTTACACAATTTTAGTGCTTATAAGTTCTATGTAGACCTTTTAAAAGGAAAATGAGATCGATCCATTTCACTTTTTTTTATGGTAAATCTCACTGTTTTAAAAAAGACTGCAAGAAATTTATTTTACCAAAACGAAATAAACTTAAGAGTAATGAAGCCCAAAATATATTAGCAACAATAAATTCTGTGTTTTTCAATTCAAATCTAACCTTAATCTCTTACGTCAACCCACTTTTGGGAGGTTCGGTCTAGGCCGCTCAGAGATGGCTAAAGAGAGGTTGGGATTGCCCTCCACCACAGCCTACCAGCGCAAAAAAAAAAAAAAAACTTGATTTTTGTTTTCAGTTTTTTCTTTTCTTTTACAAAACTTGATTTTCTCTTTTACATTTTAAATTTTAGTTTTCAGTTTTCAGTTTTATGTATATATGTATTTTAGTTTGTTTTTCTTTGAGCTTTTTTAATTTTTATGATTTTTTAAATAGTTTTTTTAATATTAATAATTGTTGATGTCTTATCAGTTCGTACATCCTTGACGATCGATGAACAGTATTTAAATACAGAAAATAAAGAGATGAACACACAGATTTTATGTTGTTCGGCACTAGGCCTTTGTCCACGGAAGTTTGGAGAGGGGAGATTCTAGTATAATAAATTTGTTTATTGTCTCTCATAGCCTCTCATTTCTCTCTGTACAATAGAAGCTGTAGAGCTATTTACTGAAGTAGAAGTTCTCTTTGAGGCTCTCTGGATGAAGAAGAAGTTCCCCCAATCAGAAAAAGTCAAAAAATCATAAGAGAAAATCCTGAATCCATAAGTTTCCATTGCCTTTTATCGCTTGCCCCCCTCTTGCTTTAAGTTACTTCCATATTTTTTCTCTCCTGATACCTTACACTTTACTTTATGTCACTTCTCCTCTTTTCCTATGCTGAAATTGCTTTCCCATGCCTTCTGACACCCTCTGCTTTAGTCCATTCTTGTCTCCTCCCCTTTTCTCATACTTTATTTTCTAGTGAGTTCCCCCTCAATGGCTGGGCCTATGACATTCTACGAGCCGAGGGAAAAACCCTCTTACATTACCCCACCAATTCCTATCGAACTTGTCCAATGGGAATTTCATAGTCTGTTTTTTCCTACTGGTTAGTCCTTAGGTGGGGTTATACCCCGCCGAGCCTTTATGTCGTCACTTTGTCATTCCAATTTCCTTAAAAATTTTCCTTTTCTATTTCTTTTGGTCACCTTTCTCATCTAGTTATGCCTTTCCTTTCACTCCTATTTCCTTTAGCTGCATTCATTTCACCCTTATTCTTCAGTCGCCTTTTCTTTTGTTGCTCCTATTTTGCACCCCATCGAGCCTTTTATCTCTCCTTTTTCTTTCCTTTTACTTTGTCATGTCGCTTCTCCTTAATTGTTCTTTTCATTTGCTCATTCCTGCGTTATAAGAATGTTAGTTTCTGTTTGCGAATATTCATTTTATGGAGCTTCCACTAATAAATATTTAGTAGATGGAGGTCCTGTTGATAAATATTTTGTAGATAAAGATCCCGCCGATAAATATTCTATAAATGAAGATCCCGTTGATAAACATTTTGTAAATGGAGATTCTGCCGATAAATATTTTACAAATGAAGATTCCACCGATATAAGTAATGTCAAACAGTCGAAAGACCGAACCTGCACTTCGCCGTGAGGCAGGCCGAGCCGCCCTAAGGCTGGTCCCGCCTGTGGACCCTCACAAGAAGGTAAGTAGGAGATGCTACCCCAATAAGTAATGTCGGGCAATCAAAGGACTAAACCCGCACTTCGCCGTGAGGCAGGTCGGGCTACCCTAGAGCTGGTCTCGCCTATTGACCCTCACGGGAAGGTAAGTATGAGATGTTGCACAAGTCAAACCTGTTAATGAATTCGCAAACCTAAGTTGTTTTTGCTAGGATGCGTGAAGATCTAAAGCGCTATCCATTCGACATTCTGTTGCTGGAGAGGACGTTCCATTGATAAATATGTCGGGTGGCCGAAGGCCGACCCGTACTTCTCCGTGAGAGGGATAGAGGAGTTTCTTTTGGTAGTGATTCTGTTGTTGAAGATTCTTTTATTGAAGTAAAGTTCATTGATGAAGATTTTGTCTTCGGGTCGCCAAGGGCCAACCCACACTCCTCTGTAAGAGGAATAAGGCAACCTTTAAGGCCTACCTTTCCCTTTCGCCTCGCAGGGAGGTAAACTGCTGATGGCAATCCCGTTGATGTAAATTCTATTGTTGATGTTTGTGTCTTTTTCTTCATTATTTGGGCAGTCTATAGACTCGGCCCGTTCTCCATCAGGGAGAGGTCGGAATCTTCATGCCATTCTCCCTCTTTGTCCGCTGAGGAGGTAATTCGGATAACGATTTAGTTGGTTTGCTCCTTCACTGCGATGGGGGTCGGAGTAAATTATTCAGGTAGTCATAAGGTTGATCTCGCTCTCCTCTGCGGGAGGGATAAGGCCACCCTAGGGCCGACTTTTTCCTATAGTATCCCGCAAAGAGGTAAGTCATTCGGGCAACCTGTTACTAAAGTCGCTCCCATCTATTGACGTTGACGAGGAAGGTAAAATTTTCTGATGTCGGGTAGCTAAGGACTATCCTGCACTCCATCGTGGGAGGGATAAGGCAGCCTTAAAGCCTACCTTTCCCTATATGCCCCCTTGCGGGGAAGTAAGTTTGGACACCAGTTGGCTGACCTCACCTTTAGGGGTAAGTTAGTCGGGCCGCCTCAAGGGTGGTCCCGCTCTCCTAGACAAGGAGGCTGAGCCGTCTGCTCGCCTATCATCTTTCGTAGGGAGGTAAGTTATTCGGGTAGTCTGTTATTGAACCCGCTCCCACCCATTGACATCACAGGAAATGGTAGGTTGGGTCAGGCTAGTGCTGATCCAACACTTTGTCGTAGCGGAGGTTGGAGTAAGTGATTCGGGTAACCGTAAGGTTGATACCGCCCTCTCAAACGAGGAGGCTGAGCCACCTGCTCGCTTATCATCATTCGTGGGGAGGTAAGTTGTTTGGGTAGTATGTCTCTGGACCGCTCATGTCTGTTGACGCCTACAAGCAAGGTAAGTTTTATCTTCGGGTGGCCAAGGACCAACTCGCACTCCTCCACTAGAGGGATAAGGCAACCTTTAAGGCTTACATTTCCCTATACAACCCAACGGAGAGGTAAGTTGTTGATGGAGTTCTCGTTTAGTAAAGTTGACTTTGTTGATGGATAAAGCAACTTTTAAGGCATACACATCAATGTCATCAAATCAAATCATATCATGCATCCAATTCCATATAACCACCAACTAGAATAAGTTATGGTTATCTTGATACCATTAGCATGCATATCCCATGAAGTAATGAATTGGATATACATGCTAAACATATACATTAGCATGCAATCCCATGCACATCCCTATACATGGCCATATCCCTATACCATTATCGCGCAATATTGAATTGGAACATCATGCATCATGAAGTGCAATGGCCAAACAAGTAAAAAAATGTGATTTTATCTTATATTCCTCCAATCTAAAGCAGTCTACAAAATTCCCTCCATCACCTAAAAAAATCATCCAAGATTTTCCTCCATTTGCTGGTCAGATTTATTTGTGGTTCAGTTATGTTGAGTAGAAGCAAGTGAAGAGGCTACATGTCATTAATCTACAAGCTAAAAATTAATGGCATTTTCTAATCCATATAATGATGAGATTATTTGAAAGTCATGAGTTTATATTTACCTTATGTTGACAGAGCCATAACCAACCTGTTCTGTACCACCTTGACTAGAATACCAACTTGTTCCATATGTGCCTTGCCTATATAAGAACCTTGTGTAAAATAGCAGTAATTTCATTTAAAGTGTGGTTTTATACAATTGGTCAACATACATTACCAAACTATTCATCTAGAGCACTATAACAATAGTTCTGATATAAGGAAACATGTGTATTCCAAACAATAAATCATTTAACCAAACTTGGAAATGCTTGCATTAAATAATTAAGAATTGTTCTCTATGCATCATAGGTTATAAATTCAAAGTTGGCCAAGCAAGCTACCACCTATATAATTTAATAGCATGCAGTCAATATTAGGGTCATAGTTTAAAACGATGCAGTAGGTCAACCGTGCAAATTCTAAACCCAACAACATTTGCATTAAGTACTCTAATCAAGTTAGATTCTACAACATGTTAGCCTATCAAAGTATAAATCTATGAAAAAAATTAGAAACTTAAAATTATATATGGTCACTTTGATTATAAATAACATATATGTTATCACTGAATGAATCATACATGACTTGTCAAAGTTGGATAAACATGTAGTATACCTATTCTTACTATTCCTATTTCATTCATCAATGAAATAAGAATAGTTTCCCTCCCATTTACTAATTACATTTAAAATACATACTATTTTTTGGGATGAACTTCTAACAAAAGTTCAAGTGACCAAAAATAAATTTGCAACAAAAATTTATTATAGAGCAAGTTCCCATATTACCTCCACAACTTCCTTCACCCTCTCCAACATATTTGAAAATGGTAGAATCTTCGACAAAGTCATGCTACTACTTCATTCTCCCCATGACAACTTCATCAAAAAAGTGTAGCAAAAGGGTAGGACAAGAAACAAAAGTAGTTACTGCTAGCACAAAAGTGTAGCAAGAATCGAAGATGACCTATGTAACAGTATTTTCTACTATGTTTCAACTACATGGAATCTGTATCCTCATTGCATAAAGGGAAAACCATCTTTCCTTTTGTGCTTCACCCATAAAGATAGGCATATGCAGGAAAGTCATTAATAGTCTACAATCATGCAGCATGTAAGCGAAAATGTTCAGACTTTGATGCATCATAGCTATCTACACCATCCTCCTATAACTTTTTGAGTTCATTCACTAAAGGTTGCAAATAAATATCGATATCGTTTCCTGGTGCTTTGGGGCCATTAATGAGCAAAGATAGCATTAAGTATTGTTCTTTCATGCATAACTAAGGGGACAAGTTATATGGCACGAGTATAACTGGCCATATGCTATAAGGTTTGCTCATATTATTGAACGGGTTAAACCCATCACTAGCTAGCCCCACTCTAACATTGCAATCATCTTGGGCGAACCAAGTGTGGTATTTATCAAATTGTCTTCACATCTTAGAATCAGCAAGATGCCCTAAAGTACTAATGTTATCAACCCGTTCTTCTCTATGTCATTTCATGGACTTTGCTATATTTGTTGACATAAAAAGTCTTTGTAACCTCAGCTTCAGAGGACAGTATCACAATACCTTTTGGGGAATCTTCCATTTTTTCCCTTTAGTTGACACCCACCTTGGCTCATTGCATTTAGAGCAAGCTTCTTTGTCCGCATCATGTTTCCAAAATAGTATGCAGTCATTTGGGCAGCCGTCTATCTTCACATACTAAAACCCAAACCACGCTCTATGTGTCAGGCCTCGTGGTATGAGTTAGGTATCTAGATGTCTGGAAAAGCAACATTTAACAATTGTAAAACCATGTTAAATGACTTGATAGTCCACCCACCATCAGTTTTGATAAGAAGCAACTTGACTATAAATGAAAGCTTATAAAACTTCTCTCAAGTTAGATAAAGAGGACGTCTCGCATCTTCAAACAATTGGTTAAATGTTTTCGATTTCCAATCACTCATGGTGAACTCTGAAGACATAGTACCATGTTCACCAAACGCATGGTCAATGAATAATGCAGCCCGGGTGTCCTCTATCATCTCATCCATATCATCAATAAAATTATGAGATTCATTATATGTATCGTCATCATCGTCTGACGAATTCACACTCCAACTTTCAGCCTCCCCATGAAATATTCAATGTGTATAACTTGGATCAATACCTACCGTGAATAAATGATATTTGACTTCATTGATTGGTAGGAATAGGTTATTATGACCTCTCCTACATGGATACCTAATGGTAGTTATTCCAGGTGCATGGGCTTTTGCCATGGTGAGGAGATTATTCATCCCTTTACCATATTCACATGAAGTAAACCTGTTTGGCATGTGCATCCAATTCTTGTCAATTTCTCGGCTTAATTGATTAAGCGAAATGAAAAAAACCTTGATCATATCAATGAAATAATTCAGACAGGTTGCTAAAAATGATAATTAAACAATATAAGAACAAGGAATTTAATGGTTTCAAACACCTGTTGTCAAAGACTATGTTTGTATGTCACTAATAATTTGGTATATGATTAACATGCCAAAAACATATAAGAAGCATAAAACTTGAGAGAAATTCTCCGACACATCACATAAGACACTTTACTTTAAGAGGATATAAATAATGGACAGATCTCTCAATTGAATTAGACAACAGAGAAGTCCTTCAATCTCTATAAGTCATGTGTTAAAATCATGAGAACCTCAGAAAATCAATATTAGCATTGTAGGATGATATGGCCAGTATGCTTTTTTGAAAAAGCATAGACCAATGGTATAGACGAAAAATGATTTCATCTTGGAATGGTATAGACCAATGCTTTCTCTAACATGTTAGGCTATGCGGGTATAGTGTTCTATAATATACCATTAGTAAAAGACATAACCAACATGAAAATACTACTATTTGGGTTATATTTCAGTCTATCATCAACAGACAAAAACTGGAAGACCACATTAGTTGGTTAACCCCTTCCACTGTTCAATGTGATTGTAATTCTTTTGATCACATTGGAAACAATCAATTCATTGGTGCATTCACGTAACTCAAGTACAGAACATGCGTTTAATGACAATTCATCTAGGGATAGAAATAAAGTTCTAATATAATTTCATTGATGGAGTATAGATCTACGACACAATTAATATGCCTCAACAAAAATAAATTAATTAATTGTCTAAATTATCTCAAATATTGGGTCAATAGCTGTTGAAATGAGAGCATCAAAGAAATTGACCTAGGCCTATTGAATCGTGTGGGTAAATATTGGACAACAACATTAGGGTCTGTATGCTTTTAGCTAGTTTGATCAGCAGCAACATTCTCTAAATTTTTACGTTTTCCATGCTATTTCTCTTGTAATCTTAATCACTAATCCACATTTCAAATTTGCATGGATCTCTAATAGGCAATACGGATATACTTCAAGTATTATTTACAAGAAATTGGTAAAACGGATAATGCCTTAAGATAGATAGAGTTATTAGAATATGATTGATTCGATAGAAATGGAACCACCACTAACATCGTTTGTGAATCAAAATGGTGGAAGCATTGTAGATGCCCCACAAATATTTTCCGACACGATGGGGCTGCCGAATCACATTGGGGCAGCCTAGGGACAACATTAAGCTGGGTCCAACTAAGAGTTGTAGATAGAGTGAGAGATAGAGAGTGAGAACATCAATGACCAGACAGAGGAGAGAAAGGGTCGGATGGTTTATTATCGGTGAGGAGACAATGACTTTCGCAGAGGCTGATGGGAGTAGGAGCGATAGCTACCAAAGTCGTCGATATGCCCTATGTCGTCAGCGAAGTAGAACAAGAAATATATTGGGGGAAAATAGGCGAAGAGTGATCTATTTCATCGTTTAACTGGGATTTATATATAAAACTTTGTTGTGGTGAAAATTTTCGCCGTTATATGTCCATGAATTTGCAGCATCAGTAAAGTTATTTTTTTGTGGCAAAAAAATATCGCCTCAACAAATAATCTAATCTTTGCGCTTAACATTTTTGTTGCAATACATAATTCCTGTTGCGGCAACTTTGTTTGCCGTAAATAACACGACTGCAAAAGGCTTTTAATGGTAACATTATATTTGCCGAAATAGCATAACACGTGAGTTCTTATAATTTCACATTTCCGTTGAGGGCTAATCGTCGCAAATAATAGAAACCATCGGCATCTACGGAAAGCGACGCAAATATCCAAGCCTATTTGCTGTGCCTAATTTCCGCCGAAAAAATATTTTATTTCCAACAAACTACTAAATCAAAGGCAAATAAACTCCTGAGTGCAAATTGTTGCCAAATTGCGACCAAATACGTCTGCCAGAAAACAAAATGCAGCAAAAGACTGCATTTGTAGTGTCTATTGTGGAGCCTTAACACGATTGTGTTGATTTATGATAACTTTATCATGAAGAAAATGAGAGAGAAAAAGTTTTGTGCCATGATCAATGCGAAGTGTTTTGATTTTAAGAAAAAATTGTGTTTTAACTATCTTATAAAAAATCTGAAATGTATGTGAAACCTCATATTTATGCTTGAGAAGATAAGTCATGTAGCGCGAGTTGAATCATCAACAATAGTTAAAAAATATTTGTTACCTTCAACAGTAGGAACATAATATGAGCCCTAAATATCACAATGTACAAGATCAAAGGGAGCAGCAGATAGATGAAAACATTATTAGGAAAATGTAATTTTCTTTGCTTAGTTAATGGACAAATCATACAAGGATTGCATGAAATAGTTAATTGTGGAACAAATTTATTCACAAACATCATCCTAGAATTAGAATGATGACCAAATCTATTATGTCAAATCTCATATTTAGAGCATTTGGATGAAACTGAACAAGTGTGTAAAGGCATATTATCAGGTAAGCAAGTAGTATATGTATTGGAAAAAAAATTAGGTTTAGAAACTGAAGAGCTTGATTGTTGCAGTATATAAAGACCTCCCTGCTGTCTACCCACTTCAATCAGCCTCCAACGAATCAGGTCCTAAATTAAACAAAAGTTAGAAGAACAAAAAGCAACAAGTTAGTGAATGAGTTAACTTGCTGATTGAAATTAATTTGAATTGGAAATAAGGAACACATAGAACACCATGTAAAGAAAGGTGGTCAGAAATGTGAACAGAGCCAATATGTGTAACAGATACAGATTGACCATTAGGAAGTTTAACATAAGCATTAACAGAACTGGTAATGAAAGAAAAACAATCAATAGAAGGAACCATATGATCAATGGCTCCTGCATCTACGATCCAAAGATTTGACTCAAAAGCAGAAGACTGAATAGTAGAAAAAACAGAGTGAGTATTATTATGAGGAAAAATAATACTAGAAAATGAGGAATTCAAAACAACTGCATATACAGTAGGAGGAGCCTCATCAACATTGTTTGGAGGATGAAGCATGGACAAAAGCTGTCGATACTGAGTCTCAGTTAAAGAGAAAGGAGAAGCAACCGAGAAATTACTATCATTAAAGACAGCATGATTGGCCACAAAATGTTGCTTCTGCTTAGGTTTGTAGCCTGGGGGAAAACCATGCAATTTGTAACATTTTTCAATCACGTGACCAATGATCCCACAATGTTTACACATTGGTCTATCCTTCTTAGGAAAGGATTTAACAGATCTGGTTCCATCAGTTTGACAAACAAATGCATGCGAATCAACAAAAGGCAGAGAAGTAGAAGAAATTTCTCTTTGTTGTTCCTTTTGTAAAACAAGATAAAACACTTTATTAAGATAAGGCAAAGGCTCTATAATCAAGATCTGTGCACGAGTAGGTGCAAAAGACTCATTCAAGTCCACCAGAAATTGTAAAACACGCTCTTGTTGAACATAGGAGTTCAACATACGTATGACTCCACAAGAACAAGCAGGAATAGACTTGTAATTAGTTAGTTCATCCCAAAGGTCCTTAAGGCAATAAAAATAATTGCTCACAGAAAGTTGACCTTGAGAAAGAGTATAAATGGATTTCTGCAACTGAAAAATGTAAAGACCATTTTTCTGAGAAAAACGCTTCTTATAATCTAACCAGATCTTATAAGCAGTAGTAATGTACAAAGTACTAGACGAAATTTTAGAAGAAACAGAGTTTAAGATCTAAAATATTATCATATTATTGCATTGGAGCCATGGAGAAAGAAGATGATTTGTTAAATCTAAAGGCATAGAGATAGATCCATCAACGAAATCAAGTTTATTCTTCGCTGAAAGAGCCAAGACCAGGCATGATAGTTATTGCCAATGAGAGATTGAGGGACCAAAAGGACACTCAAACTATCACTAGAGAAAAAAAAGAAGGGAGAGATAGCATCCTCTAAAATAGATTTGTGAGACGGTACCATGAAAGAAAAAAATGTCTAATACCATGTAAAGATCAAACCCTAACAGGAAAAGAGTGAAACCCTAACGGAGAGAAGCAGTCAAAGGATATGGAATAAAACTTCTATTTTATTAAAAGATCAATTACGTGTTTGTGTGTAGTACAAAAGTGAAATGAAGTACATTGTTTATAGTATGTACAAATAAAATAATATGGACATGTGACAATCACGCGAACATAAAATAATTCATGATAATGATCCATCGAATGATTACGATACTGGCTCTACTTGCTCGAAACAATTTGCATAGGTAGCGCACCCGGGCAAGTTGGTACTTGGTACCACCAACCGACGGCTATTACAATTGTGATACAACTAGACAGTGTAATTGGAACAACTAGACAGTGTCGCAGTTATGACAAGAAGAATGACAATAATGCCTCCACTTGGCCCCCACACGCACATTCAATATTCAATCAAAACCATCAATGCTTTTTTGCTGCCCCTCATTGGTTGAAACCAAAATTAATTCATCCACCCTTTAAAAAAGACCAAAAAACGAAGAAAGAAACGAACAAAATATAAATTAACAAGTGGATTCCACGGAGCCTAACGTAATAATCAACGTTCAACTCCACGTATTTTTGACATTACTGGTTGAGTATTTATATACTATATACTTTTTTATTACATTCGACTACTCTAAAAAATTAGTACAAAATTTAGACGATGACAATAACAAAAGAACGACCAACAACCTAACCCAACAACCCAAACCAGCCGGCTACCATACCCCCATCCATTAAGCTAATTAAAATTCCATAATATATATATATATATTTTTTTTTTTACTTTTCTTGTCTCAGTATACAGTATATACTCCGACTTCGTCTACGGGTTTTGGTTTTTGGAGTTTTGGGGGATCTGGGTTTCGATTGCTATCTCACTCACATGATGGAACAAGCATTGGGATTCTCGTCGCTGAACATCTGCGGCGCATACATCGGGTGGTTCGCCGGCACCATGTATCCCTGATTTACAACACCATATCCTTGATGATCTACGGATCCTTGATTCGCATACCCTTGGTTCGCATACGCATGATTTACAACCCCATATCCTTGATGATGTTGAACGTCCATCATCGGGTAACTCTGAGCGTATGACGACGATTGTCCCTCTTGCCAGTAGTGCATGGGAGCTCCATACGGGTATCCATGGTACTCCATCTTGCTCACCTCCACCTTTGTCCCACCACCTTCCTCTTTCTTTCCACCGTCGCCACCTCCTCCTCCTCCAGCTTCTTTCTCTTTCTTCTCGCCACCTCCGCCGGCTTCTTTCTCTTTCTTGTCGCCACCTCCGCCGGCTTCTTTTGCTTTCTTATCTCCGCCTTCGTCTTTCTTGGGCGGGACGACCTCGATGTTCCTTTTCAGCTTCTCTTTGAGGTAGGCAACCAATTCCTTCACGTCCATGGTGCCCTTCGCCGTCACCAGATCCTTCCCCGCATCTACCTCCGCCTTCTCAACTCCTGCATCGGCATCAATTGAAATAAATTGGTAAATGTCATTCATTGTAGCTAGCCAATCATCTGGGTGTTCCAGAATATTTTAGCCCTCAACGGAAAGAGTATTGGAGTTTGGTGAGTTTGCATCACTATAATTATTGAATAATTAAAAGGGTTTGGTGATATCTCACCGTTGAACTTCAGTATGATCTTCTTTATTTTATGGATGCAACCTTCACAATGCAGTCTGATCTTCATAACCACAGAACTCTGGACCCACATAAGAAAAATCGCTCATAAAATTAGTTCACAAAATCAGATTTGAATAATAACAACTTAACTCAAAACTCTCCTCGTTGGTAACGAAATTAATTAATTGATTAATCTTTTCATAAAAAAGCCCCACTCGGGCTAAAGTGCAACGTGTGTGCAAGGCATGGCACAGCTGGCAACGGCGCATGTTAACGAGAGGCCGGTTGTGAAGCGCAGGTTAGAGAGTGCACCTCTTTGGGGGGTTTCTTCTCTTCCTTCTTCTCTTCCTTCTTCTCCGATTTCTCCTCCGGCTTCTTATCCCCACCGCCATCTTTCTTTGGCTGCGGAGAGACGAGCTCCACCTTCTTCTTTGTTTTCTGCTCCAGCCTCTCCTTGATGGCCGCGGGGTCCGCTTTCCCCGTTACCGTCAATTTGTTTGCCGCACAATCTGTCTTCACATCTTCAACACCTGTAGACATAGATCATCAACAACAACAACGCAATGAGGAACAACTTATGCCTAGAATTTGGAAACAAAAACAAATCATGCTGAATTTGTTGAGAATCGTAACAGGAACAATTCTCTGTTTCAATTCAGCGTTGAAAATTTTTAGAGAGAACGATGAGAGAGGATCCACTCCACAGTTCATATAGTGAAGATCGAATTACTAATACATTAGCAAAACCACATAATGTCATTTAAAGTCATGGATTTCCATGTATACCATCGAGACTACGAACGGCTCTTCTGACTTTCTTGGCGCAGCCCTCGCAATGCATTTCCATCTTGAAAACGGCGGTGGCTTTGCCATCGTCTTTCTTGTCGGCGGGTTTCTTCTCCCCCTCATTCTTCTCTCCCTGAACTTTCTGCTTTTCCCAATCAAAGACGAAAAAGAAAGTTATAAAAAAAAAAAGACAACGTTAGTCAATACAGAACATAAGACAATACGAAAACCCCATGAATAATCGAAGAGCTGAATCTAGAGAGACTTGAGACAGACCTCACCCATTGGCGATAATCAGAATGACAAAAACTCAATTAATTATTCGACCGACGTAGAGATCTGCTAGAAGGATCCTTTGAAGAGTAGCAATGGAGGACGGAGTTGAGATTTATAAGAGGCTCGGTTGCGGGTCTGATCCACGAGGGACCGCCTATGGATGTATATATCATGTGTGGGTGGAACGATGGATGTATGATGTATGTATGATTATGGGGAATGTGATTAATTAATGGGGATGGTGAGTGAGTCGGGAACTGCCGTCGAAGTAGACTAATGGTTGTCCAGAAACGACGGCATCGTCAGCGCTGGCGTGTCTTGTAAAATGACCGTGCAACCCCTTGCTGTCTAACCCATTATAATTTAAGAATTTATTATTTAGTCTCATACTATGTATTTCGGTATCACGTTCTGTACTGTATAGTGTATATGGTTTGATTAAGAAATAGGTTAATTGAAAAATCAGTGTTTGAGTTTCCTAAAAAATTTATGTAGGATTTTAAAAACTAATTGAAAAATAAAATAAATAAAGATTATTAAACTAAAAAAGAAACTGTTGACTAGTTAAAAAAATAGTTAATTATCTATTTAAAAAACAATATTTATATAGTTACGTACGGGGAGGCTTTTACATACTACACACAAATAGGGGGTTAATTGCAAAAAATTCTAAACATAAGGATTTAGTTGCTAAATTCGAAAAGATAGGGAGTTTGTGAAAACTTAGGAACTAATATTATAATTACTATTTAAAAATAGTATTTACGTAAGAACTTCAATTGCATGATATTTTGAATTGAGAAATATTTGCTCCATAAAAAAAAATTATAATAGAACTATCTTATAAACTTTATATGGCTTGACATCATATATTACATTATAATTTTAATACGTTACATTATATTACATCACGTTAATTTATAACATATTTTTATAATTATATTTTATAAACCTTATCTTTTTATCATGAGATAAGAATACTAGATTATAAATATTTAAATATTTGTGAGTATCTAATACTTTTTGGTCAGAGCATTAACATTGAATTAATTATCTCAATTTTTAAAATTTGACTAATATAGAAGTTTTTACGTTTAGCTAATCACTCAAAATTTGAAGTCTACATTAGATTAGTCATCACACTTGTTATAATAATAAAATATTATTATTTTTTATTATTAATATTTCTTTAATTAAATTATATAGATGAACATTACTTATATTATAATTTGTTATAAGATAAAATTATTGCATTATTTTGTACTTTATAAATAATTAATAAAAAGTTTACTCATATTATTATTTTATAAAAATATGATCAATAATAAGAAAATATATCATAATTCTAGGGATGAAATTACACTAGAGGGAGGGAAAAGAGAAACACAAAAAATAATAAAATAATAAAATGAAGATACTACAATTCTATTACTCTAAAAATAAAATTATTACTCTAGGTCATCTTTTAAATGAATTGTGTTTAATCAATCTAATACAATATAGCAGAAATTTAGGCTTTATTTGGATTTTTAACTACTTTTAACTCATCTCAACTCATTATTACAATTTTTTCAAATTCTAACACAAAATATAATAAATAATTCAATTTTTTTAAATCTCAAAATAATAATAATATTAAAAAATAATATTCTAATAATATTTTATGATTTCAACTCAACCCACTTCAATATCTAAATACACTCTTAATAGATATTTTCAAAATATTATTTTTACTGACATTTATCAGTGCTCTAATAATGCATGGTAAGTCAAAAAGAAAGTATTATCGATCATTGCTACTAGGGTACTGTCAATAATGGTAGCAGCTCAACTAGCAATCGGTGGGCACGGACAATAACTCTTACCCACTACACTACATAACCACTAACACACCAACAAGGGAGTTGGTTAGGTGATAAAATCAACTATCTTTCCATAATGATCATGAAGTTCATGATCATGAACAAGCATCTGGAAATATTCCTTCGCTTCGATTGTTTCGTTTAGCGACTCTTCGTGAAATCCGTCTAGACTCAAATCTCCCACAAATAAGAATATAGCAATGCTAATAATAAATTAACATATTTACGTGACTGCATCACATGTACATCAGTTTCATTTTAAAAAAGAAAAAAAAAAAAAAGGATAAGAAACCATATTGATAGGTAAGTTTTTTTGTATGTTTTTTGTGGTAAAGTTAACATTTCTCATAAGAATTATATAAATGCAACGTAATTAGCCGTTTTAGGTATAAGAAATGATAGTTAGTATCATGAGTGTGCGAGCGCCGTATAATCATTTTGAAAAAAATAAATAAATATGAGATTCATATAAAAAAAATAATTTGTTAATAGTAGATTATACTTTTTTTTCAAAACGATTGTAAAGTATTTGTGCACTCTACTATATGTAACATTATTTTTTAAATATTTTATATCAAAATTATGTGGTCAGGTTTAGTCGGCATTAATGACAAAAAATAAATTAAAATAAAATTTGGTGCCTACGTACTTTTGACGGAGTTATATATATATCTTGTACATTTCTTCGGAGCATGTATACCAATACTTTTGATACTCTTTTTCTCAAACATGCACAAAGACAGGATAGACTGATCAACGACGCGGCTTGGGCTTCATCCGGGCCGAGAACTCACCCATCACAAATAGATGGTGCTTTAATTAACTCCATCGATGCCCCCCTGATCATGCATATTATTCAGCTCTCTGGCCAATTTAGACCCAAAAGAAAGAAAACAAAAAGAAAAAAGCTGGATTGGGGTTGAGACTGATTTCTAGATGGAGTCATATTGCTCTATAATAGGAGTTTTTATCAAGTTGCGTATGCAGGGTCACCATTTTGGGACCATCTCCCAAGCAATCATTTGTACCGACGCGGAAAAAGCTCCCCACCATATCTATAGAGCTCAGCTTACTCCATTTTCTTATCTCTTTACTTGCATTTGCAGCTTCACACGCAACAAACACTCTCAATGATAGACATACTCATTTACATTTTTTCTACAATTTTGAATAAAATAATACTTTTTAAATTTTAAACACATCAAATCAAAATTAAAATATTTAAAAAATATTATTTTATTAAAAAATTATAGAAAAATTGTAGAATAGTAGCAAGGATATCTTTTCTCTCGATTCTGGAGAAATATTGGTTTGGAGAAATGTGATGTACTATCTGCTTTCATCTCGTCTGTTGTATATGGTTTGATGTATGGTCGATGGATCTCCTGACATTACGTGCATCGGAAAAGTTGTATTTGAAGTGACCTTACAAGTTTGTGCCTTAACACTGTTAATTTAATCGTAATTACTAATTATAGTAAAAGATTTTATTTTATAAAGTTATCAAGTATTTTTGCATATCAAGATATTTGATTTTCACAATATTTATTTATATAATTTTATGAAAAATATTATTTTGTCTACCCAACTTATTCACTCATTTTGATACCTTATTATTTTAATTTTTTTTACTTAATAGTTAAAGAAATGACTATTAGTGTATTGATTATTTTTTATTCTAAACTCTATCATAGTATTAGGGTCATTGGTTAATGTCACGCTTGATCTTAACTAGTCATATTATATACGTCAGGTAAGTACTTTATTAGGTGTGTTAATCACACCGACTTATAAAAAACTTTCATTCTTTTTTCCATCTCAATTTTTATTGTATTCTAAACTCTATCACGGTATTAGAGCATTGGCGGTCTAGCTATTGCTAAGTCTAAAATTTGATTAAAAGTTAAGGTTTTAATTAAAGCCAAAGTTATTGGAGATGTTAATCTATATTAGACTATCCATCTTAAAGTTAAAATAATAATATAATATTATGTATTTTAATAAATTTTTTTATATATTTTATACATACACTCCATATATTAATTAATAATTTAATTTTTAGTTAAAATTATTATTTCTCAACTATTGTTTTGCTCAACTTAATTATCCAACATATACATTCCAACTAAAGGAAGAGAGAGAGAAAAAGAAGAAAAGGGGAATTGAATAGTAGAACTGTAGAACTTCTCTAATATTTTGACTAAAAAGTTGTTTTGGATATGAACAATAGAACTTCAAACTTGGAGAATAGTTTAACTTTACTATAACTTAAAAGTTTGAACATTATAATTTTCACTACTTCAATACAGACTATTTTATTAAAAATTAGACAAAATTTGACAAGGCACCAACATTTGACTAGGCCGCCATTGCTCTTAGAGCCCTTTCATTAATGTCATGCATGATCTTAACTAGTCTTTTAGATTTAACTTTCGAAAGTAGAAAGGTAATTGACAATGAGTGGGGAATATTTGTTTTTATTCGATTGGTTTTACCAATCTCATAGAATTTTCGCTGTCGTTCAATCATATGTCAATTAGCCCAATTGTTCTGTGCATCTTCGTTAGCCGTGGCTATTTTCATCAATTATTCGTTAGCCCAATTGTTCTTAGTCGTTGTGAGCATGTTTTAAATCCCCATGACTATTTTTGTTGGCGTTTAGTTTTTAGTCCTATAGCTCATCGTTGTCATATTTTGCCTTATGTTGACTTAGGTTTCGTTTGGAAGTAAAATTCATCTCAACTCATCATTATAATTTTTTAAATTCCAACACAAAATATAATAAACAATTCAACTTTTTCAAATCTCAAAATAATAATAATATTAAAAATAATATTCTAATAATATTTTATCATCTTAACTCAACTCAGTTCAACATCTAAATGCAACCTCAATCTTTTGATTTATTGTTAACATTTTTGTTGATGTTATTAACTCTTTGCTGGCCACGACTTCAAATTTGATATTCTAATTATCAGATTAAAATGTTTTTCACCTTAAATTACAGGATATTAGAGATGATATCAAATTAAGAATTTGATAAATTTGATTAGGATAATTATCAAATAATTTGAATTTTACGATATTTACTTTATTTCATTTCGACATATTGATATGATTGTATTCAATTTATTGCGAAACAATAAAAATGTAGTCCTCAAATGTTGTCTCCCCATTCTCATTCTCTTTTTCAATTTGAATTTCTAATATATTGTAAGTTCTATCAAACATAATTTAAAAAAAAAAAAAAAGGTTCTATCAAACAATATCTTATATTGAACTTCGTTGAGATGCTTAATTTACACATATCAGTAATGTTAGCCATCCGTACAGATTCTACATAATTCAAATTATGTCACTCTCCAGGGTCGTTTGTTGAGTGAGATGAGATGAGAATTTTTTGAAGAGTAATAAAATAATATGAGTTGAATATTTTTTAGATTTTAAAAAATGAGAGAGAAAATTGAATAAAAAATATTATAAAGTTAAAATATTATTACAATATAATTTTATAATATTATTTTTATTTGAAGATTTGAAAAAATTGAATTATTTTTTATTTTTTATTTAAAAGTTTAAAAAAGTTATAATAGTTAATTTAAAAATATTTATATTTGAACTATATTTAAGAAGTAAATTAGATAAAAATTTTAAAATGAGATTTATTTCCCAACAAGTGCAAGGAAACTTGGAAGAGGAGAGTGCACGACTTCCAGGCTAAGGGGGAGGTTGAAACATATCTACACTGCTCTTTGTTCTCAATGCTTTATTAATGTATCTTTGTGGGGACCTTCGGCTAAAAGGCTTGATATTTTCCTTTGGAAGAAAAGCTACCGTGGCCTTAGGGTTGGAGGACCACGCTGCCAAGTGGCCATGGTCGATGTATAGCTGCATAAAAAAGTTCATGTGCTGGAAGTTTCGTGCACCACAAAAAGTACATGTAAGTTTCACGAGTAATGTTAGGTACAGTCTTTAAATAAAGATTGTAATGTAAGTTTAAGCTATTTTAACTTAATTTTTTAAAATTACAAAACTATTCTTCTTAAAATGAAGTTTTCTTTCATTTAATAATGTATCTGTACATACAGTCTCTAAGTGAAGACTTCAAATAAAATTTCTCAAATTTCACGGTCAAAACAGGAACAGAAATTACACGGGGACCATATATATATATAATATAATATAAGAGTCACGAGATAAACATCTTGAGCATGTGTAGTTAAAGATTAGAATCCAAGTATTTTCAACGTGGGCTACGTTTACTTTTGATACCCATTCGCTTAGCAATCATGCACGAATTAATGCATGGGATTCATTTTTGTCGATGCTTGGAGTGAATTGGGTCCTGAAGGGACAAATTCTAGAATTCTTAGCCAAAAAATTTCTAATTTTAATATAGACGTTATTAAAAGAATAATATTACAAATTACATTTTTATCCTACTGTCACGGTTCATCACCATCAAATTATCCTTTATTCTTTTAAAAAATTAAAAATTAATGAATAATCACGATTTATAGATGAAAATGTAACGAGTTTCGGACGAAACCAAAGGACGAAAAGCTAACACTTTAAAATGGTTTTCATTAACCTCTCACGAGACTTGTGTTGTTTTCCATATGTTAGCTAGCCGACATCAAGGCGCGTATACAATCCGAACTTCGCTTTTTATTCTTTTTTGGAGTTGAGAAATTCAATTCAGAGAGAGGTACAATATTCAATTCGCTTTTTTTTTTTTTTTTTTTTACCCCTCATCCTCTTTATATATATATATAGAATAATACTACATACAATTATAAAATATCTAAGCATCATACAGTCATTTTGGAAAAGAACATAGGGTCATTATTGAGAAATTAATTTTTTTTTCATGTGTCACGTATTTCTTTATTTTTTAAATGACTGCGTGATACTTGCACAGTCACGACTGTAACTATCATTTCTCATAGATATATATATATATTATATCCAAATAAAAGAAAACAGAAAATTAAGATAAAAGAGTAGATTAATTAAACAAAAAAGAGACACAAATTCCATTGTCACACATAATAAAAGCCAAAATCAAGTAAACGAAATTGGTTAAATGAAAAACCAAGAGTTTTTTTTTTCCTTTTATAAAAACGAAAACGATTGATTGTGCCTGATAACAATCTCACTCAAATATCTGTAAATTACTAATAAAATAATAATACTAAATAAATAGCAAAGTAAAAATCTCTGGGATGTTATGGTAAATATGTTTTTTCGTATTTAGACGGTATAGAATAGACCATGGGCCTAGAAAATCATTTTAGATGACTAAGGATTTTATTGGGCCTAATAAATTGGTTAAAACCCAATTATCCTTTTGAACAAGCGGCCCATATTTAACAGGTAATTGACTAATGGTTTATTTTAAAAAGCCAACAAATATAGTGTTGAGCTCATTTTGGGTCTAAGGCTTCACATGTTAGGGTTAATTTGTTAAATGATTATAGGCCGAGCTCAAGAAACTACTAAAACCCATCAGAAGGCCCAAGGCTTGAGCCCAAGAATGAGACCCATGCATGTAGGAGATCATCTTAGGGTTGCCGCACATTGCCGCACATCAATCTCAATCTCATTATCAACTATATATATGTAGACAAGTACTCTAGGTCATGCACAACAACCACATGTACAAACAGAGCAGCCACCTTTGTAATACCTAGGCCCAAGCCCACGAAGAGCCTAGCCATGGAGACCAAAATGGATCTGTTTCGGTATGTTTTCTTGTCCCTTTCAGTTTTCTTCTTCCTTGTTAGCCTTCCACCCCATACAACCCCTCACGTTTTTGCAGTTTCTCTTCTTTTTTCTCACATCCAAACCTCTCTCAACAGACCCACTCTCAAACTTTCCCTCTTTACGAGTTTTCTTGGTTGTCATTGGAGTTGCGATTTTGTGGGTTCCCGAATTTGCATCGCCATCAAGCCATAGCCATTACGCCAGAGCAGTTGGTGAACAATGGTAAGCCTTCCTCTCTCTCTCACACACACACATCAATTCTCACTCACAATCTGCTTCACATATCGTTCCTCCTTGTCGACCAGTGCCACTCACGACAGTTATCACCATTACCGGTTACTCTTCATGCCGATAAGCCCCACTCTCTCTCTCTCTCTCTCTAAGTATTCATGTCTCTTACTATCTCTATGTTCATTCCTCAGCTCGAGATTTATGTATTTATTTATTTTTAATTCTTTTCGTTCCACTGAATAGTCGTGCGACACCACCTCTGTTCGAGGGTTTTGGTTGACGTCAAACCCTCTCGCCGGACTTTTGGTTGAATGACGGTGAGCACTCTCTTGCTCTAATTCTTACAACACTTTCGACTTTGTTCTAACTCTCACAAACACCCACTTTGATTTTTCCTTTCACAAAGATCACTCATTCCCTTCTCCCTGTCGAGTGTCGCCACTCCCTCCCTCCCTCCCTCCCTCCCTTCCCCCTTCTTCCTTCTCCCTTCTGATCTGCTTTGCTCTGACCTTACCACGGTTGTAAAACTGTGGTCTCTGTTATATGGTTGGTACCAACTTCTCTATCTCTGAGTGAACCCACTTTGGAAGCAAAATAGTTTTTTGTATGGTCTTTCCTGTGTGCACAGTTAAGGCTCCGAGACTATTAAGTGGAAGATTCACTTATGTTTCTGCCTGGTTTGACCACCAAGGATATCACAACCCTATTACAGGGGTTAAACATGACCTTTATTCTGATATGATGCTCTGATACGATATGATATGATATGATGATGTTCATTTATGCTATGTCAAATGATTTTTTAATATAAATATTTTTGAACTGTTGCTCTGACATTTTGAGAACATGTTTTGGTTTTGCACTCTGAAATTAAAAATGTTTTGCTTTGCATTCTGAACTCTATGAAAAAGCTCATGTTTACATACTAGTATATGTTTTCTGCTTACTAAATTATTGATAATTCACCCCTTATCTATACAAAATTTTTCAGATAATTTTGATGACTTAGCTGAGAATTAAGATTAAGAAACATGGGTAGAGTTTAGTTGAGGATTGTTTATTGAGTACCTAAGGGTATTGTAATTATTAGAAGATATTTTCCATATGTTGGTTTGATTTATTAGGAGATTGGTATTATTATGAAGAGTTTGTGGAGTTATTAATTTATCTTGTTCGATTACCTCATTGAGAACCTTGTAGGGGTTGTTTATATGTTTTGTTAAAATAGACGAATTGATGTTTATGGATTATTTGGAAATTATATTTGTATTGCTGGGAAATGATTTTAGGTGACAGGTAGTAATTCTCCGACCCATCCAGGTACAGGGCGTTACCTCCTTCGAGTTCGCCATATTAAGCCGTTGCGTTGCTGCAGTACTGCACAATGACTTGCATGCATAACTAGTTGCTGTTACGTGCTTCCTTCAATTCCCAGAAAACTTCCCAAGAAACTAATAGATGAAAACAATGAACAAGAGATGAGAAGAAAACCCAAGAAACCACTTCTTGATTCTTGGAAGAGGCTTTCGAGGAACCGCCAATCTCCAAAGATGACTTTCTTTTATTAAGCTTCTGAACAAAGAGTCTTTACAATGAATTCAGACTTTATACTACTAGACTACAATTAAAATGCAGTTGTTTATTACACAAAAAATCCTCACAGAACATACATCATCTTCTTCCCTCACCTTAGCTTTTTAACACACCATTTCATTAATGCATAATACGCCCCGTTTTGATTTCCTTGCCGTTAATACCGTTACCTTCCACAAAACGCACTGCTTCACTTACTCTTCAAAACACATCGTTTAAAATTCTTCCAACACTACAGAACCCTTCTCTTCAACCCCTTACATTCCTTCCCCCTTTAAGGTCCTTGACCTAAAGGCCTTTAAGACTTCCACTCCTCTAAAGGAACTTGCCCACAAGTTGTGAATACAGGTCACACAATTTCCAGAGCAACTCCTAAGTACTGTCTTTAACAGGTACCCCTAGCCACTTCATCAATACTTCTATAGCAACATGGTTTCTTACCCTCTTCATTCTCCTCTCCAAAATCATTTCAGGTTCAGGTTAAAATTCTCCCTGAGAGTCAATAGAAGGCAATGTAGGTAGTGGCATCACGTACTGATCTAACTTCTTCTTTAAACATGACACATGAAATACATGATGCATTTTTGAAGAGGAAGGCAGGTTTAGCATGTAAGCAACTGTCCCAATTTTTCCAAGGATCTGAAAAGGTTAAAAAAAAACCTTGGAGCAAGTTTCAAGTTGTAGTGCAAAACTGTCTTTTATCTATATGGTTTCAATTTAAGAAATACACATTCCCCAACTTAAAATTCTCTCTCAGTTCTTTTACTATCAGCAAACAGTTTCATCCTTAGTTGAGACTTCAGTAAATTCTCCCTCAACATCAACCGCGGTTGCTCTCTTGACTTGAGTTGCTAATCTACTGTAGGTTTAGCAGAGGTACCTGTTATATAAGAAGCTAATTGGGGAGGAAGATAGCCATATAAAGCTTCAAAAGGACAGACTCTAATCGAGGAGTGACAAGTGGTGTTATAACACTACTCTGCCAAATGAATCCACACACTCCATTCCTTAGGTTTGTCACTAGTGTAGCATCTCAAATATCCCTCTACAAATTGATTCAAAGCCTTAGTCTGATCCATCAGATTGTGGGTGATAGGCAGAACTAAAGTTCAATGAAGTGCCTTGTAGCTTAAACAACTCCTTCCCAAAAGTGTTTGTGAAAATAGGATCTCTATCTGATACAATGGACTTGGGCATTCCATGTAATTTAAAAAACTCGAGAGAAAAAGACTTGATTTATCTTACTTGTTGTATATGGATGTGCAAGAGGGAAAAAATGTCCAAATTTAGTGAATTTGTCAACCACTATGAGAATCACAATAGAGCCACTTGAAGGAGGCAACCCTTCAATAAAATCCATGAAAATGTCTAACCATGGTGAAGAGGGAATTGGTAATGGCTGCAAAAGTCCAGCTGGATGGACTGTTTCATGCTTACATGTCTGACACACCTCACATTCTTTGACAAGGGCTTTTATGTCCTTGCGCATTCCTTCCCAATAAAAATCCATTTTAGCTCTGAAGAATTTTTTGTGATAGCTTACATTCCTAGCTTGTAGACTATGATGAATATGATGCAATACCTTGGTCTTGAATGGTGTGAGTCTGAAACCACTACAATTTTCCCCTTCGTCAGTAACAACCCTTGCTGTAAGGTATAGTCTTTAGGACCCTCCAGGCCTTGCTGCAATTTTTCATAAATGCCACTAACGGTAGGGCAAAGTTGATAACTTTGTTTCAGCTCCTCGACCCAAACAGAAGTGGGAAAAGTGATTGAGGCTAAAGTAGCTGGCTATTCTTCAAACTTTCTTGAAAGGGCATCTGCCACTTTATTCACCTTGCCCCTTTTATAGTCAATAGTGAAATCATAGCCTATTAGCTTGGATAACCACTTTTGTTGAGTTTCTGTGCCAACTCTTTGCTCCAACAAATACTTAAGGGCCTATAGACAACCTTCACCTTAAAAACTCCTCCCAAAAGATAAGGTCTCCATTTACTTATAGTAGAAATAAGAGCTAATAACTCTTTTTCATAAGTTGACAACAACAAGGCTTTACCCTTTAAGGCCTTACTTTAACAGGCAATAGGCTGGCCCTCTTGCATAAACACAGGCCCCAACCCTACTCCAGAAGCATCACACTCAATTGTGAAGCTTTTAGAGAAGTGAGGCAGCCTAAGAACTGGAGGATTAGTAACAACCTCTTTAAGCTGTTGAAAAGCTTGAGATGTAGTTATAGTCCAACGAAAGGAATTCTTCTTAAGCAAAACTGTCAATGGGGCAGCTATGGTTCCATAATTCCTTATAAATTTCCTGTAGTAGCCAATGAGGCTTAGGAAACCTCTCAGGAATTTGGAATGGGCCATTCAACCATGGATACAATCTTAGAAGGATCAGCCTTGACTCCACAACCAGAAATGACATGGCCCAAGTAATCTACTTCATGCATTGCTAATTTACACTTTGACATGTTTGCATACAAATTGTGTTGCTTTAATACCTCTAAAACTGATCTTAGATGTGAGACATGATCCACCAAAGTTCTGTTGTAAATCAGAATGTCATAAAAAAAAACCAATATAAACCTCCTTAAGAAAGGTTTGGACACATCGTTCATCAATCCTTGGAAGGTAGCAGGGGCATTAGTAAGCCCAAAAGGCATTACTAAGAACTCATAGTGCCACTCATGAATTGTGAAAGCTGTTTTCTCAATATCCTCTTCCCCTTCAGCCAAATCTTCTGATAACCAGATCTCAAGTCCAACTTTGAGAAAATTTTTGCCCCAAATAATTCATCATGTAACTCATCATTGACAGGTATGGGGAATTTGTCCCTGATGGCTACCTGATTTAGTGCACAATAGTCTATGCACATTCTCTATGATCCTTCTGATTTTATAACAAGAAGCACTAGTGATAAAAAGGGCTTTGACTGGGCATCACTACACCAGATTTCAGCAAATCTTGGACAATATTTTCTGCCTCACTTTTTTGATAGTGAGGGTATCTGTAAGGCCTCACTGAAATTGGGCTAGTACCCTCCTTGCGTGGAATTTAGTGATCAAAAGATCCAGTTGGAGGTAACCCAACATGTTTTGCAAATACTCAACCGCTTCCTTAACCTGACTTCCAGGCTTTTCTCCTTGCTCTTCACTCACCAACTGTAAAAACCAACCTTGATGTCTTACCAAAGAAGACTTCAAACTGCTCTCTCCACTCTGAACTTTTAACCCATCAGACTTCAGTCCATGCAAAGTGACCCTGAAATGCCCAACTACAAAACTCATTGACATAGAGTTGAAATCCCAATTAATGGCCCCCAAGGCTTTCAACCACTGAACCCCCAAGACAATGTCACAGCCACCTAAAGTCAGAATATGGAAAGGAATTCTAAATATGGAGTCTTGAATTTTTATGAATTCTTCACATCTACCCTTGATAAGAAATCTGTCACCATTACCCACTCTAACTTGTAGCTTTCAGTCATCATGAACCTTCAACTTTGCTGCCTGCACCACTAAGGGATCTAGGAAGTTATGTGTACTTCCTGAATCCACCAAGATCTCAACTACACAACTCCTTATCCTTCCAAGTAATCTCATTGCATTATTATTAGAACACCCTAATATTGCATGAATGGATACCTATAACCCTTCTTCTTTTACTACTAACTCTCCTCTCGTCACAACAACTTCTTCCACGACTTCCTCAACTTCTAAGGTCTTATTTACCTGCAACAAGTACACTTTTGGACTCTTACACACATGTGCAGGGTTCCATTGTTCATCGCAATGGTAGCATGCCTTTTTTTTTTCCTTTTCTCATCCACTTGTGAAGAAAATATTTTCTTAATTGGTAAAGCAGGTTTCTGCACCCTACTCCCTTTAACAGTAGATTCATTATGTGTTACAATACCCTTCATTGGCCTCTTAGCAGCTAACAAATACTCTTCTTGGATCTTTGGTAATGCAAAAGCAACATTGAGATTAATAGGATTGAGCATTCAAACTGGTAATCAAATCTCATCCTTTAACCCACTCAAAAGCAGCTCAATTTATACCTCTCAAGCAATCCTTTTAGCCTATTAGACAAAGCCTCAAATTGAGCTTTATACAGTTACAGAGGATGATTGCTTGAGGCGTGTCAATGCCTCCATTGCGTCATCATAAGCTGTTGGCCCAAATCTTACTTGCAATGCTTTTACAAATGAATTTCATCCATTAAAAACACCACAATCAATGACATCTTGATACCATATGAGAGCTTTTCCCTCTAAATCACAGTTAATCCCAACCGATTGCTATTATGTGCTTCCTACAATTCCCATAAAACTTCCCAAGAAACTAACAGATAAGAATAGTGAACAAGAGATGAGAAGAAAACCCAAGAATCCACTTCTTGATTCTTGGAAGAGGCTTTCGAGGAACCTCCAACCTCCAAAGATGACTTTCTTTTATTAAGCATTTGAACAAAGAGTCTTTACAATGAATTCAAAATTTATACTACTAGACTATAAGTAAAATGCAATCGTTTATTACACACAAAATCTCCACAGAACATACATCGTTTTCTTCTCATGCATTAGCTTCTTATAACTCCAAAATGCACTGTTTCATTAATGCATAAAATGCCCTGTTTTGATTTCCTTGTCGTGAATACCGTTACCTTTAGGCTTGTGCATAAAGGGCCTTAGCCTGATCCGCCCGAGACACCCGATTTGCCCAACCCAAACAAACATGGGTTCATTAGATCAAAATTTAATAGCGGGTTTTAAACAATACAACCCATCGAACCCTTCAAAACTGAGCAATTTCTCAAGTCTCTTCTCCCCACTATAGAAACCCTAGTCACTATCATTGTTCTCTATCGCCATTCGCCATCACCATCCTTTAAGGAAGAACCAGTCCACTTGGCCCTGGCTTAAACCTCTCTTACTTAAACCTCACTTGCCCCCGGCTTCCGATTCCATCCCACTAACAAAGAACTCGTCCGACTCTTGACCTCGATCAAGGGTTCTACTGCTTCGTTTTAGTCACTCAAGTAGACAGAAAATTTTGGTTTCATTATTTCTGGCTCAGCCTATTGCTTCTCTTGCGTCCACATTACAGATTACTCTCTCTTACTCTCTCTCTCTATCTTGCTTAACTCTTGATCTTTGGAAAGTCTTGACTTTTCTCTCTGATTGGGTGAAATCCCAATCCCATTGCTCTCTCTGTGGATGTTCGATTTTGCGAATCCTTCTGGGTCCCTTCCAATTTTCCTTGAAAATTACGAACCTCAAACTTTTTCCCCTTGGAACTTCTGATATTCTCCCATTTTATTTTGCTGTGGACTGGAGAAAGTGGATGATAAATGTTTTTTCAAAGTTTTATCGTCCTTTACATAATTTGATATATGGTGATTTTAATTATTTTTTCTTATTGAAATAATTATTTTATTTATTAAATTACTCAAACTAAGATCAGTCTAGATGAGACGTGAGAAAAAAAATAGCCAACAAAATAGTTTATAATCTAATCAGGTAAAAAAAAAAAAAAAAAAAAGGAGGGAGAGGAAGTATTGACAAATAAATCGTTTTGGAAGATGCAGAGAACGAAGTAGTAGTAGAGGAAACAACCCCATTGAGTTCACGTAGAGGAGCTTTCAGGGATCTTGTAGAAGCATCATTTCCATTTGAACCTGTTGAGGCCCTTTTCTTGTGGACTTAAGGGGATCCTGATTCAGGTCTGTGCATGACCTTTGTGTTGCTACAGAGTGAACCAGAGCACTTCACTTTCTTGCATTTCTTGTCAGTACTCTCCTCCAGGGCTTGCTCTTGTTGTTGCAGTCGATGCCCATTCTGATGTTGCCGCTTTTGTTGTTGTTGCTTTAGCTGCTGCTTTTGTTGTTGCAATTGTTGATGCTGTTCTAGTGTTTGGACATCTCTACAAGTCAAAATGCCTCTAATAACTAACCATGAGGGTGCTTTCTTAGATTTTAGAGGCTGGTGGTTTTGGTTGATAATCTTGGCAGGTTTTGTTTGGTTTTTGGGTTTAGCCATTGAAATGGGAGGTCTTAAAGAATGGTCTATCCAAGCTTAACAAATGGAGAGCTTTTGGGTTTTGTTACAGTGATGTGAACCCGCGGGAATGAAATCCCTTGAACCCACAGTCAATTTGAAAACTCACCCAAAAAAGCCAAAATCAAGTCAATGGATAGAGAATCTAGACTCGATGAGAACTCATTTCAAGAACCTAGATTATATTAAAATCTAGACCCATTGAAGAACCTGTCTCAAGAACCCAGATTACAAGGAGGAACTTCACAAAGGTTGTGATTTACCTTTGATAAGTTCAAAAGTTCAATCAAGAACAAGAGGAGTAAGACTCAACTCACAATGAATAAATTCATCAAATTTCATAAACTGCTTAACATGAGGCTACAAAGAGTATTTAACGTAAAACCTAATTAAACCCTAGCCAAAATAAATTCCCTTTTACCCAAAATGCCCTTGGATGAACAGTGTCGCGGCTACAGTAACACAACTACAGTACTCGCTACAGTAAAATCCTAACCCTAGTTCAATAAAATAATAACTTTCCAAATAAGTCCTTGGCCAAAATACAAGGCCTTCCTAAAAGCCATAGTTCATAAGAAATAAGACATATGTGGGCAAAGTATCCTCAAACCCAATTATTTTAGACTAATTCCTATAACTAATAAAATAAGCCCATTTAATGAAATAAACAAGTCCATGGCCTTCAATCACATAATCATAGTAATAGGCCTTAATTAATGTTGCACTGTTCCATAGCTTGTATCACGTGCATGATTACTAGATCTCCTTCTCTCAAGCCCATATTGAATATTCGGCTCTTGCTAGACTCGTCCCAAGTGGATTGCACCAATCCTTGCATTACTTCCTTGATCTTCTTAGCTCTTGATCTTGTAATTGGCCTATCTGGAACTTGCAAAGGATTTTTAAGTCTAGGCCCACTTTGGTTCCCATCATTCCCCCTCTCCTCAAAAGGATTCAACTTCGAATTTCCACCTGGATCAAAGGGAAAAAGATTAGTAACATTAAAAATAGCAAAAACATGATACTTACTTGGAAGATCCACTTGATATGCATTATCATTAATTTGTTCAAGAATTTGGAAAAGTCTATCCAAGCTACTCCTATCATCAACTGGTAAATGTATTAAATCTAAAGGAGTAAATAGATTAAGTCTATAAACAATTCCAAAAGGTGAAAATTGAGTTGTAGCATGAACACTCCAATTATATATAAACTCAATGAATGACAAACAATACTCCCAAAAATGTTCATGAAACATATCTAAAGTCTTCCTTACACCAAAACAACCATTCCAATTATTTGAAAACTCAATGAAACGCAAATAATACTCCTACAAACGTTCATGCAACAAGTCAATATATGACAAATGATACTCCCACAAACATTCACGAAACACACCTAAAGCTTTCCTTACACCAAAATGACCACTCCAATTATATGCAAACTCAATGAATGGCAAACAATACTCCCACAAACGTTCATGCAACACGTTAATGAATGACAGATGATACTTCATAAACGTTCATGCAACACGTCAATGAATGGCAAATGATATTTCCACAAACGTTCATGCAACACATTAAAAGTCTTCCTTATACCAAAGTTACCCAACAAACCACCATGTTTATCATACACAAGCAACTTACGCATAAAACTAGTAGGCTCACAAACTCTGTTCTCTTTAAACAAATACCAATCTAGTCTATAGAATTGACCAAATGATGCATTCTCACAAACTAGCCAAGCCATTATCATTAACATACAATTTCTTATCATATTCAAGTCTCAATAACTTTGCATCTAAAATGATGACAAGGACAAACCTTCTTGCTAAAGCATCAACCACAAAATTTTCCTTACCTTGTGTGTACTTGATTACATGAGGACAAGTCTCAATACAGTCTTCCCACTTAGCATGCATTCTAGTCAACAACTTACCTTGTCCCTTCAAGTGTATCAAGGACTCATGTTCTTCAAAGAAAGGTCGGGTAGGAATTGTCACACTTGGTACATAATCAATGTAGCGCTCTATCTCCCTAATAGGTGGTAATCCACTAAACACACCGTTAGGAAATACGACCTCATATCTCTGCAACAAAGAGACAACAACACTAGGCAAAGATACGTCAAGTTCATTAGTATTAAAAACTCACTTTTCTCTTTGTTTTTCTCACTTTCTTCACTCTCTCTTTTCTTTCCACACTCTTTTTCTTTCTTACTCTCTTTTTCCCTTTCACTCTCTTTTTTCTTTTCACTTTTTTTTTTTTTTTTTTGTTACTCTCTTTTCCTTCATCTTTTTCTGAACTCTCGATCTAACAATTGCTTTTCAACTCATTTTCTTTTTTTCTTGAGGCCTCAGCCTCAGCCTCATCTTTTTTCTCTTTCATTTTTCTCTCATTCTCCTTTTCGGCCTCACTATTTCTTTTTTCCTCAATCTCACATTCACTCTTTAGCTCAATCTCACTTTTACTTTTGTTTTTTAGCTCAATCTCTTTTTCACTTTTTCTTTTTTGATCACTCTCACTTTCATTCTTTCTTTTTTGATCACTCTCATTTTCACTTTTTCTTTTTTGATCACTCTCACTCTCACACTTTTCTTTTTTTTTTTTTTATCACTCTCATTTTCACTCTTTCTTTTTTGACCAACCTCACTTTTGAGTTTTAATTGGTCCCCATGGACCTGTGTTGGAGTTAAAGGAGCAAATTTGATTGTTTTTCCATCTTTTTCAAAACTGTACATATTCCTTAACCAACCATGGATCACTTTCCTATCATACTGCCACGGTTTCCCCAACAAAATATGGCCAGCATGCATAGGCACTACATCACAAAGGATCATATCCTGATATTTCCCAATTGAAAAAGAAACTAGCACTTGCTTATTTACCCTAACCTCCACACAATCACTCAATCACTGCAACATGTATGGTCTAGGGTGTTTCAAGGTAGGTAAATTCAATTTCTCAACTAAAGTAGTGCTAGCCAAATTAATACAACTCCGCAAATCAATGATTATACTATATACCTTGTTGTTGATGTGGCAACTAGTATGAAAAATGTTCTCGTTCTTCTTCTCTGTATCATCCATCTTAATTTGTGTATTGAGTGCACACCTTGTAACAAGAGAATCACCATACTCTTCTTTCTCATACCCATTTTCAACACTAGACTCAATTCGCCTCCTATCTCTCCTGCCCTATAGATTTTTAATTACCGCATCTTGATAATCCATCCTATCCCTCACTTCACCCAACATTAAGTTCAACCGCTCAAACTGTTGTTGCATGGCTTGCAACACAAAAGATGAGTTATCTGCCATCCGCTTTGGTGATGAGTCACTCGAGACATCGTAATGTGCTGCACAAAAAGAATGTTAATGGAAAACCTCACACACTCTCTTATGTGTTTACACTCAAATAATGACACCACTTCACTCGTGTTTCACTCTTAATTGGATTTTTCTCGATAATAGTCTCACTCTCTCTTCCCTTTTACCTCAATAGTTTCCCCGTTCAAGTTCTTTAAGAACTAGTTGAACTAAAATCAAGACAATACAACCATGTATTATTCCAACTAGTAAGATAGATCCAAGAAACAATGAATGAATAAAATGACACAAGACTCAATGAATTTATACGAGGGAAAGAGTAATTACAAAACAAGATACCAACTAGAAAGATGTATTCAGCCCCTTTGATGATAATGCTCAATCAATAAATGTATTTCCTTCTCTTTGTTGTAACTATGTAGCAACCTTTAAATATGATATATTTTTCTTATCTTCTTCTTCCTCTTTTTTCTTTTTCTTTTTCCTTTTTTTTCGAATTTTTTTTTCTTTTCTTTTATTCTCTCTAATTAAATCACAAACAACAATACTCAATTGTGAAAGTCAAACAATTGAATTCAAACACATAAGAATTGACAATGAAATAAAAGAGAATCAATGGAACGATACTCCAAGCAATTGACAAACTTAGAGATGCAAGAAACCCTAGAATTTTGAAACCCTAGGTGATTCAAATTTCAGCCAAACCAAAAATCCTAAGTATTTCGGCAGCCTACTTTTTATTTTTTGTTTTTGTTTTTGTTTTTGTTTTGTTTTGTTTTTTTTTTTGTTTTTTTTTTTTTTTTTTTGCAACCCTAGAATAATGAAGCCCTAGAATTAAATTTAAGGATGCAAGAATTAATAGATAGAATCAAACCTGATTGGAAACCTTGTTCTGAATACCAAATGATATGAACCCGCAGGAATGAAATCCCTTAAACCCACAGTCAATTTGAAAACTAACCCAAGAAAACTAAAATCAAGTCAGTGGATGGAGAATCTAAACCCGATGAGAACTTATTTCAAGAACCTGTCTCAAAAACCCATATTATAAGGAGGAACACCACAAAGGTTGTGATTTACCTTTGATAAGTTCAAAAGTTCAATCAAGAACAAGAGGAGTAAGACACAACTCACAATGAATAAATTTATCAAATTTTATAAACTGCTTAACATGAGGCTATAAATAGTATTTAAAGCAAAGTCTAATTAAACCCTAGCCAAAATAAATTCCCTTTTACCCAAAATGCCCCTGGATGAACAGTGTCACGGCTGCAGTAACGCGGCTACAGTACTCGCTGAAGTAAAACCTTAACCATAGTTCAATAAAATAATAACTTTCCAAATAAGCCCTTGGCCAAAATACAAGGCCTTCCTAAAAACTCTAGTTCATAAGAAATAAGACATATGTGGGCCAAGCATCCTCAAACTCAATTATTTTAGACTAATTCCTATAACTAATAAAATAAACCCCTTTAATGAAATAAACAAGTCCATGGCCTTCAATCACATAATCATAGTAATAGGCCCTAATTTATGTTGCACTGTTCCATAGCTTGTATCACGTGCATGATCACTGGATCTCCTTCTCTCAAGCCCATATTGAATATTCAGCTCTTGCTAGACTCGTCCCAAGTGGATTGCACCAATCTTTGCGTTACTTCCTTGATTTTCTTAGCTCTTGATCTTGTAATTGGCCTATCTGAAACTTGCAAAGGATCTTTAAGTCTAGGCTCACTTTGGTTTCCATCATACAGTCTTTCAGAAAATTTAAATCGAAAAGAATTGCCCCAATAATTCTGTTGAACATGGCTAGTCAAGCAATAAACCAATATGCATAGAAAACATCTAATCGGAAAAAAAAGGCTGGAAAGAGAATTTCTCTTTGTTTTCTATCTGCATTATTCTTTATACCCTTTTTATTTTATCTTCGATCTACACATGGGCATTTGACTGGCTAGTTTGGATCCCAAACCTATCTTAACTCATCTTATCTAATCATTACAACTTTCCCAAATTTCAAAACAAAATATAATAAGAGTGCGTTTGGATGTTGAAGTGAGTTGAGTTGAGTTGATAAAATATTATTAGAATATTATTTATTATTATTATTATTGTTTTGGGATTTAAAAAAGTTGAATTTTTTATTATAATTTGTATTGGGATTTGAAAAAGTTGTAATGATGACTTGAGATGAGTTGTGTTTCCAAACGAAGCCTAAACAATTCAACTTTCAAATCTCAAAATAATAATAATATTAAAATGTAATATTCTAATAATATTTTATTCAATTTTCAACTTTCATCTCAACTCAACTCAACTCAATTCAAAATCCAAACGCAGCCTTAAACACCAAGTAGCTTGAGACTTGGTCAGAGAAACTTCATCAAACAACTCATTTACTGGCATATTTATTTTATTAGATGATCGTTGGATGCTTCTTAGTCCTCTATCAGTTGATGTTCATATTTTGTAATTTAGATAGTTTTTGTAATAGATGGCTTTTGTACATCTTTTTATTAGTTTTTTTTTTTTGTACAAATTTAACTTTTATTATGTTGAAAAGCAAACCAATAACAATTATCTCCCCAACTGTGGCAAGTGCAGTTAGGCAGGATTAAAAAAAAAGGACCCAACCCGTAACGTACAAGTCGGGTTGGGCTGGGTCAGTTTGGTGCGCGAACAATGTCGGACCAAGTCCAGACCCTATTGGTTACCATCGGGTTGCAGGCCTAGTTATCTTCCACAAAATGCACTGCTTCACTTACTCTTCAAAACTCATCGTTTAATTCTTCCAACACTACATAACCCTTCTCTTCAACCCCTTACATTTGCCAAGTTCAAGGTAAGAACCACATGCTAAGACTCTCAACTAGCCAACTAGCCACCATATCCCACATAGGAAGCAGGTCATTCCAGTCCTTACTAGGGGTGAAAAACTGACCTATCGGTTCGGTTTAGAGTCGAAACCGAGACCGCACCGATACACTAAAAAAGGAATATCTCAACCGAAACCGGCCGGTGAAGGGGAAGAAAACCGTCAACGTCATCGGTGGCTTGAAGAGAGAGAGAGAGAGAGAGAGGAATGAGAAACACAAAAACAGATTCACAGATTCACAAAGTTCCACGTAAACTCAAACTCCATCATCACAGATTTACAAAATTACATGATATACAACAAATATCAAATGATTCACAACAAATATCACACTATCACGACACTATTGGTACCCTCTCTGGCAAAAATAAAAGAACCCTGGTCCCCATCAACAAACCTCAATGAATCGGAGATGGGAGCTTGAAACGACGCAAATGGATGGAGGGAAAGAGGGATGGCATCGGGGGGGAGAGAGCTGAGAGGGAGATGAGAGAATCTGAGAGAGTTGAGGCTCGATAGGGAGATGAGAGAATCTGAGAGAGAGAGAGAGCTGAGACTGATAGAATGGCGCAGAGAAATGAGAATGAGAAGGAGAATGGGGATCTTAACCTAATCATGAAACGGCACCTTTTGGTCGAGACCAAACGACGCCGTTTGCTTTATTTTTTTTTTTGAACTAGGGGGACTAAAACGACGTCGATTCACTCATTTAAGTGAAACGACGTCGTTTTTATATAGGCATAAAATGAAAAAAAAAAATAGAAGAACCGGTAGGCCGGTTCATCAGTTTTTCTCTTGGTCGAACTGAGACCGAACCGGAGAAACTTTGGTTCGAGCAAATATCTACCGCACGTCGGCCGGTTCTTCACTGGTTCTGGCCGGTTCCTGACTCTGGCTGTCGGTTCCAATCGGTTACGGCCGGTTTGGTCGGTTCCTGTACACCCCTAGTCCTTACCCATGCACCAAGCAACACCAGATCAGCTACAATGCATGAATGCTCCATCGCAAGCCCTTCATCACGCAGAAACCATCCCTGCACTGCCCTAAGCCATGTTAATTAGCGGATGCATAGCCACCTAGTTCTTGTAAAAGATTTAACACTGCTTTGGTTTTTGAAATTTGAACACACTTTCATTGCTATACATGATTGGTTTATATACAAAACTGAGTAATCTAAGAAAGGAAAGTTACAATGTATTTAACAATGAGATTTACAGAAAAACTGAAATTGTTCCTTGAATCAAGCTTTGCACAAAATCTGAGTGGGATTTATTATTTCTGTTGAATCTGAGTTGGCAAAAGAATATTTGTATTATCTTCCTTGATACGCCCCCGCAAGAATGGGCTACCATTATTGAGGCTGATCTTGTTTTTGAGATGATCTGTATGTTGACGCGAGAGAGGCTTGGTTAGCAAATCTGCAAGTTGATCATTAGTATGAACATGACGAACATAAATTGCATTTTTTTGAACCAAGTCTCTAACAAAGTGAAGATCAAATTGAATGTGCTTCATCCTTGAGTGCTGAACATAATTTAAACTGAGATGAGTTGCACCCAAATTGTCACACAATAGCTATTGATGTATGCCAGTGACAAAATCAATGAGGTCATAACCAATTAATAGCATTGCTTCAAATTGAGCCCTCCATTGAAGGAAGGTCGTAGGAGTGAGCTTTTCATTGATGGTGGTGGCAACGAGTACTAGAGGATGAGGAAAGGGATAGTAACCATTTCGAAGGGATGAAGGAAATAAATCTCGTCAGAGGTCTGGCTCTACTGATACCATGTAAAAGATTTAACACTGCTTTGGTTTTTGAAATTTGAACACACACTTTCATTACTATACATGATTGGTTTCTATGAAAAACTGAGTAATCGAAAGTTACAACATATTTAACAATGAAATTTACAGAAAAACTGAAACTGTTCCTAAGCTTTGCACAAAATCTTTCCTTAAATCAAGCTTTGCACAAAATCTGGGTGGGATTTATTATTTCCATTGAATTTGAGTTGGCAAAAGAATATTTGCAGTATCTTCCTTAATAGTTCTCTCTCTCTCCATGAAACCACTGTCTCTGTCCCTCTGCCTAGCCTGCTGCCATGCATGCATGTTCAACTCAGCCAAGTCACAATGACTACGACAGGATCCTAGCTTTGCATAGTTGATATCCACTCTACGCCACTACTGTGAATGTTTGAGCAAAGTCACCACTATAATCGTGGTGAGTATTTCTTCTATATATATATTATCAATTGGAGTAATTACAAATCAAGGTATAAAGACGTATTGCAATAGAAATGGAAAGAATTGATCTGTACAATTAAATCTCCTAAGATTAAGGACAATTGATCAAGCCGAGGATTACGTTGGTGACGTATCCTTGACACCCCCCCACAAGCTGAGCGTCGGATTTGAACTGACATGAAGCTTGGTACGAAAGAATTCGAAGAAAGGGCGAGAAACACTTTTGTTGAAGAGGTCGGCAACCTGTAGGTGAGAGGGCACATATTGAGTGCGAAGTTTGCCACCAACAACAAGTTCCCGAAGAAAATGATAATCTAATTCAACATGTTTGGCCTGTTTATGGGAAATGGGATTGGAGCTTAAGAAGATCGCACTTTTGTTGTCACATAAGAGAATAGGCGTCGGTGAAATAGGAACCTTGAGATCATGAAGTAGATGGGTGAGCCAAAGAAGTTCAGTGGCAGTGGTTGCAAGAGCGCGATACTCAGATTCACAGCTGGAACGGGAAACAGTGGGTTGCTTCTTAGCACTCCAAGAAACCAGATTATCACCAAGATAAATAGAGTAGCCAGAGGTGGAACGGTGAGTGTCGGGACAGCCAGCCCAGTCAGCATCAGAGTAAGCAACGAGGGCACTAGAGGCAGCAGAAGGGCGAAAAGTAAGACCAAAGTGAAGTGTGCCCTTGACATAACGTAAGATGCGCTTGACAGCAAGAAAGTGATCTGTAGGAGGGGCATGCAGAAACTGACTGACAGAGTTAACAGCATGAGCAATGTCAGGGCGAGTGATGGTTAAGTACTGAAGGGCACCGACTAGCGATCTATAGAGAGTAGGGTCCGAGAAAGCAGGACCATCGCCAGTCAGATGCTGAGAGACGACCATAGGAGTGGGAATAGGCTTGATGTCAAGTAACTGTGCTCGAGTCAGAATATCCCGGGCATATTTCAGTTAACTGATGAAGAGACCATCAGTAGTGTAAGTAGCTTCCAGACCAAGAAAGTAGCTGAGAGACCCCAAATCCTTCGTGGCAAACTCAGAATTAAGCTTGCGAGCGAAGCTGTCAAGAAGAGAAGAGTTGTTACCAGTAATGATAATATCATCAACATACAAGAGCAGATAGATAGTGTCAGACCGCTGAATAAAGAGAGAAGTATCTGCACGGCTGCAAGAAAATCCAAGAGTGAGAAGAAAGGAACTGAAACGCTGAAACCAGGCACGAGGTGCTTGTTTAAGGCCACAGAGAGCTTTCTTCAACTGACAGACATGATTCGGGTACCGAGGGTTAATGTACCCAGGGGCTGTTCCATATAGACATGTTCAGTGAGAGTGCCATTGAGAAATGCATTTTTCACATCAAGTTGGCGGAGGGGCCACCTATTGGTGACAGCAAGAGAGAGCACAACACGAACAGTAGTAGCCTTAATAACAGGACTGAAAGTGTCAGTGTAATCAAGACCAGGTACCTGAGTATAGCCTTTGACTACAAGACGAGCCTTGAGGCGTTCAATGGATCCGTCAGGCAGGTATTTGGTCTGAAACACCCATTTGGAACTGACAATATTGGTGTTGGCAGGTCGAGGAACCAGGACCCAGGTGCGATTGTGTTGCAAAGCTTGAACTTCTTCATCCATGGCCGTAAGCCATGCAGGATTCTTAGCAGCAGACTTGAATCCTTTAGGCTCAGTAGAGGCAAGAAGAGCAGAGAGAAGTCCAGAGGATCCCAAAACACTGAGGTTCGCCGGATGACGAGTCTTGAAAATGCCAGCTTTAGCTCGTGTGAGCATAGGATGGGAACCCAATGGAGGAGCCGGAGCAGGAGTAACATCAGAATCAATATGAGATGGGCGAGGCTCCTGAGGCGGTGAAGAGGGGCCTGCAAGAGAGTCAGTAACCTGCAAGGACTCGTCCACTGGGTCAGCACAAATAACACACGGGTTAGATCTAGATGGAGTAATATGCGGAGAATGGTGCAAAGGAGACAGTGGAGGTGGGTCGGTATTTGGCATGCTTGGTTCAAGGAAATTCGAAAAATGAAGAGAGGAAGGGGGCTGAGCCTGAGAGCTATCTCTGGAGGGAAAGTGGTTTTCATCAAATTGGGCATGGCGGGTGATATAAAGCTTAGAGGTAGTGGGATCAAGGCAGCAAAATCCTTTATGGGAAGGGCTGTATCAGAGAAAAATGCAAGGGATGCTGCGAGGAGAAAATTTGTGAGACATATAATCACGCAAACAAGGATAAACACGACAACCAAAAGGATGAAAATTCTCATAATTTGGTGAGGAACCATAGAGAAGCTCAAAGGAAGACATACCTCCAAGAAGCAGTGTGGGCAAACGGTTGATGATGTAAGTTGCAGTGCTGAAGGCGTCAACCCAAAAATGAGGAGAAAGATGGGAATGGAAAAGGAGTGCCAGTCCTGTTTCGGTCACATGTCGGTGTTTTCGTTCAGCGCGGTCATTTTGGGCGGGTGTATATGGGCAAGAGAGTTGATGGTGAATACCCGAGGTGCTAAGGTGTGCTTTGAAGCGATTGCTTGTAAACTCAGCACCACCATCACTTTGAAAAATTTTGATGCGAGTGGAATATTGATTTTTCACAAATTGTTGAAAATGAATAAAAACGTCATAAAATTCATATTTTAATTTCAAAAGATAAAGCCAAGTGAAATGGGAATAATCATCAATGAATAATACATAATAAATAAATCCCAAATTTGATTTGACTGGGGAAGGACCCCAAATATCGCAATGAATAAGATCCAACACATGAGACGAACGACGTTCATTACGAGAGTAAGGCAAGCGATGATTTTTTGCAATTTGACATGTGTCACATAAAGATGGAGAAGGCAATAATGAGGTAAGATAGAGATGACCATTTTTATTTAAAAAAGAAATAACTGAATGGCTCACATGTCCAAGACGAGCATGCCATAAGTCATATGAGGCATGAAGAGCCTTATTTTTAATAACAGAAATAAAAGTGGAATTTCCGCGCTCCAGCACATATAAGCCACCATCTCTTTTACCGATTGCCACTACCCTTCCCGTTTGAAGATTCTGGATAGAGAAAAGGTTATTAGTAAATGTAACAGAGAGAGGAAAATCAGATGTTAATTTACTAATTGACATGAGATTTTTGGTTAGATGAGGAACAACTAGGACATCCAATAAATTAAGTGTTGGGGTAGGAGAGAGTGTACCAGTATGGGTAATGGGTAGGGAAGCACCATTTTCAACAATTACACGATCCTTACCCGTATAATTACTTGCGTGATCCAAGTGGGAGAGGTCCGGTGTCATATGGGCCGAAGCCCCTGTGTCTAGGTACCAATCACTGGGCTCCTGGCCATGAAGAGAACAAGAGGCGTTAAAGGCCTCAGCGAGATGGGCTGTGTTGCCAACAACATCTCCTCCTCGTGCATACCTCTGGTTGCACTTGTCGGCATAGTGCCCTTCCTGCCGACAAATTTGGCAGCACGGTGGACGGCGTCCCAGCCCATGGTGGGAACGGCCATTGCCATGGTTTGAAGAGGATCCTCGTCCCTGTTGATGGCGAGCAAGATGTCTAGAATTGGAGCGATGGTGACAGCGATTTGTGGCGGTGAAAGCAGTGGGTGAAGAACCAGAAGATTCAAGGGACTTCTGGAAAAGGTCGAAACTTTCAGCCTTGGAGACTAAATCAGTGAAGGAAGGCAGGGGAGTTTGAGCCATTTGGGCGGTGGAAAAGCTGGTGAACTCCGAACCCAGTCCTCGGAGGAACCAGTGAACTTTATCAGTGCCGTCGACAGGTCTTCCGATGGCATGGAGTTGATCACAAAGGGCCTTGAATGCCCGAGCGTATTCGGTTACCGAACGCGTCCCTCGTTTCATCAACTGTAAATCGTCCTTGAGACGAATTTCTCGAGCTTTTGATCTGTGACTGACGGTATTTTCGAGGGCTAGCCAGACTTCCCATGAGGTGGAGAGACCCACAACCTCGGCCATGGCTTCCTCCGTGAGGGAAGAGAGCAAGAGGCTCAAGAGTCGCTGGTCAGTATTCTTCCATGCCAAGTGTTTGATATTTGGTGTTTGAGAGCCAACAGGGTCAAACCGTGGAGGAGGTGCAAGAGTTCCATCCACATGTCTGAGTAGTTCTTGGCTTTCAAGGAGAGGAAGGAGCTGACTTTTCCATAGGAGATAATTGGAGGAGGATATTTTGATGGTTACCATGTGAATCATGGTGTTGAAGGGGAGAAGGGTGGGTGAGATGTTTTCGGCAGCCATGGAAGCAAGAGGGATCGATGGAGGTTAATCCGTGTGGGCTGCTGATACCATGTGAATGTTTGAGCAAAGTCACCACTATAATCGTGGTGAGTATTTCTTCTATATATATTATCAATTGGAGTAATTACAAATCAAGGTATAAAGACGTATTACAATAGAAATGGAAAGAATTGATCTGTATAATTAAATCTCCTAAGATTAAGGACAATTGATCAAGCCGAGGATTATGTTGGTAATGTATCCTTGACAACTATAGCCCATGGGAAACTCAACACTCTCTCACGTCTGGAGCCGCTATAGGTGGACAAAAAAATGCCGCCCAAGCAAGTCTGCATTGACCACCGTCTTTTTCCCTACTTCTTTTCTCCTCCATCCCGCACGATTTGTGTGTAAGCCAAGTTGGTTCTCTCCCTCCTTTGCTTCTCTCTCTCCTTTGCTTCTCTCTCTCAGTTACTCTCTCAAACCCTCTTCTCTTACCCTGGCAGTAGACTAGCTAAACTTCCTTTTTCCATCACTGTGAGCAGGCGAGGCCAACCCAAGCCATTGTACTGGAAGCCACAACTGAACCGGAGAGGAAGATTATGGCATACCATCTTGCCTCTTGGTAACACTGATAGGCCTCGGCATCCAGAGAGAGGCCTAAAGCCAAATCCCAAGTATATGGGAAGAGGTTAAACATGGGAGACGGTTGCATGCATGTAGCGTGGACTGGGTCAATAGCTGTTTTGATCCATTAGAGAGTTTCAAGCTCTACGTTTGCTTTTCTGTTGTTGCATGATTTCCTTTTATGTAGTTAGTGTGTTTATGCTTTATGTTACTAGCTGATAGGACTCTTTTATTTCGGCAATATGTACGTAGGTTTGCTTATTTAAGCAGCCAATGCTTTCGTTAATGGAAGTCAAGTATTTTCATCCAAATTGTGGTTCACTCTCACCCGAAGAGAACTGTTCCTTTGTATTCACTTGCTTAGTCTTTGAGCGAGACCTATCATTGGCATCAGAGCAAGGTGATTTATGGGAACCAATAAAGAACGCATTGAGCAGTTGGAGGCTGGGCTCGATGGAGTGCAAGATGGGTTACACAGGATGGAGCTCGGCATGGTTGACAGGCTTCGTCATTTGGAAGAAACTCTCAACCGCCTCTCTGATGTCTTGCTCGCAAACCAGGAGAACCCCAACCACGGCAACCACCACCGAGAAGGCAACGATGGAGGTCGGCAGATTGTCTCCTCCAAAACGGTGAAGCTGGAATTTCCATAATTTTCAGGGGATGACCCAACAAAATGGGTTCGACCGTGTGAACTAGTTCTTCGAGTACCAGGGCATGGCAGAAGCCCATAAGGTTTCCATGGCAGCATACCATTTGGAAAGAGAGGCAAACCAGCAGTGGCAGTGGATTCACAGACCATTTTGGGAAGAAGGACAAGTGATTTCATGGGGAAAATCTAAAAAAAGAACTCTGGGTTCGCTTCGGACCATCAGAGTGTGAGGACTTTGATGAAGCTCTCTCCCGAGTCAGGCAACTATGGACTTTGCGTAATTATCAGCACAAGTTTGAGAAACTCGGCAACAGGGTTCAAGGATGGACTCAAAAGGTGTTAGTGGGAACATTCATGGGCAGCTTAAAAGCTGAAATCGCTGATGGGATTCAGATGTTTAAATCTCAGTCCCTCAAGGATGCCATTAACTTTGTACGAATACGAGACGATCAACTTACATGACAGCGAAGGTTCGTGCAATCCCCACCTACAAGAGCTCCTTTAGCTCTTCCACAAGCCACTTGTGTAGCTCCTGCTACATTTACGGCCCCTATTCAACATTTATCTTGGGAGGAAATGCAAAAGAGATGAGCACAAGGCCTCTGTTTCAACTATAATGAATGCTTCACAGCTGGGCATAGATGTCAAAAACCGTAATTATTACTCTTGGAGGGGCATGCGGGTAACCTGGTATGTGAAGACATTACTGATCAACAGGTGTTAGAGGAAGACCAAGGTGGAGGATGCCACGTGGGAGAAGAAGTAGTCATTGTTGGACCAGTTTCCTTCTGTGGACCTTGAGGACAAGAGTCCACTTGATGGGAGGGGTATTGATAGGCCTTGGCGTTCAGAGAGAGGCCTAAAGCCAAATCCCAATTATATGGGAAGAGGTTAGACGTGGGAGAAGGTTGCATGCATGTAGCGTGGATTGGGTCAATAGCTGTTTGAAGCTCTATGTTTGGTTTTCTGTTGTTGCATGATTTCCTTTTATGTAGTACGTGTGTTTATGCTTTATGTTACTAGCTGATAGGACTCTTTTATTTCGACAATATGTACGTAAGTTTGCTTATTTAAGTAGCCAATGCTTTCGTTAATGGAAGTCAAGTATTTTCATCCATATTGTGGTTTACTCTCACTCGAAGCGAACTATTCCTCTATATTCACTTGCTTAGTCTTTGAGTGGGACCTATCAAACACCTGTTGCCGATACTTGGTGTTAACTGTAGTTGGTTGACATGCATAAAGGAACAAGTTCCTACACGTTTTTAAAGTTATATATTACGGCCCACGGGTTTAACATTGATTATAGAGAAACTTGGTTACCAGCTAACATGTTATGATGGTATGTTTTATGGGAGATGGTTTACTGGCTGATACGTTGAACCATCAGGAACTTTATGATATAATTTAAATGCCGGACGTGAGGTTACGGGGTATAGATAGGTGTAACGGGCTTGAAGTGATGCTTTGGTACACATGATTTTTGGTTGACATACCAAGAATTACAGATTATTTTCAATAGCCAATTAGGAGGAATGTTAGTCTTTAAATTGAAGGTACATGAGTTGAAATTGATATGGAGTTTCATGTGATGGCATGTATAGGTGCTTATCGACACGCTAATTATTGTTCAAGAGCTGCGAGGAAAGCAGCATAATTATACTTGTATGTATATTGTATGTTAAATGATATCATTCTTGTAAAGTATTATGTATCATGTATGACCGTTCGTTGGAAGCTCCTTTTTACATACCCAAGTCATGAAGAAAATGATTTTGAGTGCCATGATAAATTGTAAATGACATGGTTAATTTTATGCATGTCCTGTTTTATGTTGTGTTACATACTTGTATGTATATTATATGCTTCACAATATGTTATGACGTGCCATAATTCTATGTTGTTTTCATGCATCATAATAAGATGTGATAAGACAAGGTATAATAAGAAAGCATGCAAGTATAATCATGAAATGTATGACAGTTAAGATAAGCAGTAACCTATGTTATGATAAGTATATATGGCGGTACCATAAGGTAATGGTATATTATATTGTTTGGATAGGCACACTAGTAGTGCACGTAGTGATGTAATCCTCATGTATGGGTTCTTAACACATGGCCGTGGGAGGAATTAGGATCTTCAAGATTGCTAACCCTAACTCATGGGGTCATTAGTTAAGATAAGCAATTACCTTTGTTGACAATTCATGTTACATGTTTTATTATATATTTACGAGAATGCACATTTTTCAAGAAAAACTTATGTTTATATTATATTTGTAACATCCCATACCTCTAGAGTTTTTAAAGTTAGAGGAACCAAATATTACTAACCTTAGAAAGTTTACTTTTTCGTGCCAGGTATAAAAGATTTTATAGCATTTATAAAAAATTTAGAGCATTTTATTAAAATAAAAAACCCTCCGTAATAAAGATTGTTAATAACACTTATTAAAGGAGATGAAAACACTCATGTGCTAAAATATACTGAATATGAAAATAATTCGAAAATATCCTCAGTGCCTCAAGCTCTAGTGTCATCCCCTTGAAACGAATCTTGTTCCACAATATCCTCATAACCTTCCTTACTTAGGGTGGAAAAAATATAAAAACATAAAAATGAATCGAATACTCAATACAAACCATGTCATTCAATAAATATTATAGTAGTCTAGGTTTCAATTAACATTAACATTCTCAAGAAAACATCACCTCATATGATACGTAAACGTTAATCGCAAGCATAAAAGAAACATTTATTTCCTTAACCTCATGTTCTTAATGGCTAGTACACATTATTACCCCCGTATGTAAGGGCTAGCGACCCTTGTGATGAATAGTTCTTTTCGTGGCTAGAGGATAAGAACCTAACCTCCTTAGAAATGGGTCATCACTAGATGCACTACTAATGATGCATTCCGGTGTTGTAATCCACCTCGACCTCATCGTATTTCACTGTCATGGCCAGTACATTAACCTCATCAAACACATGCAATCATACATTTTCGTTTTCTTTTCTTTCATCTAACCTTACCTTACTTTACATCGCCTTTCATTCCTTAAAGTAGTTCTAAAATCACATGCAATTACCTTCATCATAGATAGGGTTCATGAAAATGGACTACCAATGAAGGATCGTACATATATATATACATTTATAAACATGTACATTACATATATAGTTGCAAAATAGACCTTTTAGTTTACATAAAATAATGTATGAAAGAACATGATCATAGTCACTTACCTTGATGCTAATGAAATTTAAGATAGCAGTGCATATCACCAATCTTTAAAAAGAATCTATGCATATCCATGCGATGGAATAAGCATCCTTTTCGTTAAACAGTACGGAAAATATGCATAATGCAACTAGACCTAAAGGTAACTCGTTCCGAACGTCAACCCTAGTTTGGACATGACCTTTGACCTAACTCATAGGGTTTTACTGCACTTTCTGACACTTTCTCCCGTGATCCTCTCATGCTAGTACTGTACATTACTATACTCTAAGATTCTAAATTACCCACATGTAAAATCCACATGCTCGTAGTCTACTTACATAACACGCCCACATACAACCACACAATATCATAGTATCCCAACACACCATTTGCTCTTTCCTTGACCATCTGCTACATGGTTTCAACCGGAACACACCCATCACTCAAATACAAATGCAACTCTTGGTCCTATACCCGTGTACCTCCACTCTTAAGCATAACATTCACACCTTCTTTCCCAACTTCACTCTCTCTCTCAAGCCTCTAATCTAGGCTCTTAAAGTCTGCCTAAAGGTCAACATATGAGGGGAAGGAATAACTCAAATCTGAGAACATGGGAGTAAACTTATCGTAGGTGGTGCGTGTGGTTGTGGAATGAAGGTGTGGCGACTTTTCTTCGAACGTTAGGAAAACGTCTGTACGTGTGTTGGTGGCTTCCAACCCTTATCTTGTGGCTTGGCTTGATCGGTGGAGGTGTAAGAGCTATTCAGTGGTGTTGAGGAGGTTTGACAATGGTTAAAGTCTCACTTCCATGGTGATTTCTGGGAAACTAAGGAAAACTCGAAATGATCTGTGTGTGTCACATATGTGTAATGCATAGTAATGCAATGTGTAACACTCCGCCTAAAAAGTACGTTAAGACCTAGCCATTAGCTCCCTTAATCCTAATTAGCTTAAGATTGCATTTTTTATTTTTAGAGTTAATTTTTTTTAGCTTGAGAATCACATTTTGGGTTTAGTTAGAAGTAATGGGAGAATTCTAGTATGTTATTTTTAGAATAATTTCTAAGAAACCAATTGGAGATTGACACTTGGCATCCTTGGTGGGCTAAGCAAAAAGGCTAAGTATGGATGGATTTAGAGGTAAGCCCAATAGCGTTTTATCTTGGGTCCTCAATCAGGATGTGATGGGCTAGGAATAGGCAATAAGCCTAAACCCATTTGGATCTATAAGATTTTAGGCCCCTTTTGAACAACCTTAGAGATTAAATCCAAACACGTAGAAGGCATTAAGCCTTTGGGCCTAACTTGGTGATAGTAGAGGCACTTAGACATGCCATTTTGACCCAATCTTAGTAGGCCTTGGGATGTTGTATGAACTCTCAAATCTAAACATAAGGCCCACTCATTGACCCACACCAAAAGCCCACATTAAAAATTTACAAAAGGCCCTCTCAAGCTCAACAATGCCCAAAAGCCTTGACTTTCATTTTTTTTTTTTACACTTCTATTAGAAGCCTACATACACCATACTACTGGTGTCCCTCAAGCCCATTTAGTACCCCACGCCCTAAGGATTTCTTTGGACCTAAATTAAGTTTGCAACTTGAGTTAAGAGCATTAATTAACTTACACATGATTTGTGATCTCTAAACCATGTTTTAAGCTTAATTTCCTTTGTAATTATTTCTCACCTTTTTTTACCTGAACCCTATTATTTTTATTATTATTTATAATCATTCTTAAACTAAATTAGAAGTTTAGTCTTGATCCAACACATGTCATTAGAGGCAAAGACATGTCATTGCACTATCACCACCAATCGGCTCACATATGCACCTTCATGTGCATTGCACTAAATCAGCCCCCATAGCCCACGCCAATTCCATCTTATTTTTAGTTCTAATTTTAGCAATCACCCCTCATTTCATTCCTTTTGAACCAGCCCAAGCTTTTGACAAAATCCCTTCAAAGAAACCAATCAAAGTCCAACCAACTCCATTGGACACCTAGTTGAACTAAACCGAATGGCCTTGCATTTTTGTTTGAATTTCTGCACCTGGTTGAACTAACACCACATGCCACCTCCCTTCTCCTCCAATCCCCAAAAGCACCTTAAGTCATCATGAGGAGTCTTGACTCAAGCCACCCCAAGTAGAGCCAAATCCAATTGGCTTTTGTGCACAAAAAACATCACTCTGGCAACCACCTCACCCTCTTCCACAGGTTGCACACACATCATCAATTGGCAGCCAATCCCTTCACCATCCACCACCTGAAAAAGGCATCAAGACGTATCATTGTAACTACACAAAATAGCCATGGAGATAGTACAAACGAGTGATGAAAACTGGCCAGCCTTGAAGACCCCTACCCGATGACATCTTGCATGACATCACCTAGCAATCCTTTGCATTTTGTTTTGAAATTCTGAAACAAATCAGCCCCTGCACCCATAGCATCCTTACAACACTTGGTCTGGATGAAATCATGAAGAAATGGAACACTATTCTTCTGCACAAGGATGACACAATCGATTCTTGTTGGCACTCATCACCCACCGCCAACCTCCACCAATCCCACACCTCTCCATCGCCGCGCCTCTCTCTCCTCACCAATCCAATGAACCCTATAAATACCTACCTCACTTCCTCATTTCTACGCACCTCTTCTCCTAGCCTTCTCTTGAGTTCTTGAGAGCTCTTCTCCCCTTAGTGTGCAAGTGAGTGGAAACCTAGTGAGTTGGGTGAAGTTCTTGAGTGAAGTGTGTTTGAGAGCTTTAAGGGCCACGACGTTTGTAAGTATTGTTACTTATTCTCTTGCTAAGTATTATAATAGCATGTTAGGTTTTAATTTGTGGCATAAGAATGAGTTTTTGATTGAGTTTAGTTAAGGTTTAGCATATAGATATCAAATCGGGTTAGATTTGAAGTTTTGTTGAAATAAATTATTTCGGGTGAAATTTTAGCCATGGCATGATTTGTTATTATTTTTATCTGTTGCATAAATGTCTTAGTTTGAGTCTTGAAGGTTTTATTTTGAATTTAGATGCATGCTATGATAGGTTTTAATTCTAATTTGTGTTGATCATTTAGCATGCATCGGTTTTGACTAGTTTGAATTAAATCATGGAAGTTTTTATTTATGTTACCTAGGCTGGAGTAATAAGCATTTAGAAAACCTTGTGATTGGGATAAGAAGGAAAATACATGATTTGATTTAAGTTTTTGAAACATTTCTTGATGAAAAAGACTAAGAGACATCATGTATGCTTAATGGATGATTTAGTGGTGATTAAGGTATTGAGCCATGTTTAAGTGTTAGGATGAACTTGTAGGACCTGAATCTAAGTTTTTAATTCATATTTAAGTTTGTACTTATTCATGGCACTTGATGACTTGAGTACACATGCACCATGGGGGTTAATTAGTTGAAATAACACTTAGGCATCAATGGGATGCATGCCACGGGTTGGATGTGATTAGCATATATAGTTGCACTTTTAATTTTAAAATTAATAGGGCACATATGGTTTTATAATACGGAAAATATGAGGTTGATGAAGTTAGGTTAAATTTGGGGTTTATTTACAAATAGTAAAAATTTAGGGCCTTAGTGGCAATTTGGGCCTTAGTAAAAATTTTGATCGAGGCACGGCTCCTCTTCAATCAGTCAGATCCACTAGTCCATCACGTCCATCCTTGTCGAGTCCTGATATAACTTTTTTCATTCTAAGTAGAATGATAGTGGGTCTACAAGGGGTGAGGTTTACTTGAAATCTCAGTAAGTTAAACAACTAACGTGCTCAAACATAAATTATGCATGATAAATGATAAACCTGAAATGCATGCTATGCAGAAAATCAATATTTGTCTCACATCTAGATTCCTCAACATTTTCAAAAAAACTGATGCACATTTCTTACATAGAACATTTTCAATTTAACTTTCAAAAAACATAACAACTCATCATCATTAAGCGTCATCATTAACCAATCATCTTAATATTAACCATAACATTAACATCATATAGTATGGTATCATCCCAGTTTTCCATATACACTGTGAGTACTTGCTAGTGACTGTAGCACAACTCATTTTGAAACTACGTTGTCTGCAGACTCGTTCTCAATGTATTGGTAACATAACAATTCATAACATCATAACATCATAACATAATAACATATACACCTACCAGCCTTAGGTGGTATAAAATTTGACTTCGCTCTAGCATTTCTTAAAAAGAACTCATTCGAAGCTTATTGACTATTCTTCGTCAACTTAAGAGTTACCACTCCATTTTTAATCACTCCAGAGTGGACAAAGGAATTCCACTAGGATAATCCTCTGTCCTAGCCTTTAGGGTCTTGACAAAAATTAAGTTTCCATACTATGTTTGGAAATATCTTTCATGGCATACATTTGTAAGTATGCTTCTTGTAAAAATGACAAATTTTGTATAACATGCTCAAATGATGAACAATTGCACTTGTCATGTAAGAAAATAGTCATATATTCAATGTATCATATAACATGATGTTTTATGCTTAAAATGACAATTATAACATGAATGTGACATTTATCAATAAATCATATATAACTTATCATTGCATAAGTTAGACAAACTATCCGAGTTTGGAAAACCATAGAGGCTGCAAATAAGGCTATATTAAGTTAGGAATTGAGTTTCTAAAGAGGATGTTCATAATCAAAAAGGTTTTACAAATAAAAAAAATCATATTCCAAAAAACTTTAGCAAGTGTTTGACTTATATCCCTCATTTTGTGTCATATTAATGTTATATTTATTTTATGATATAAAATTAAAATTTATATGTTTTATCAAAATTCAAATGTTATATTAAAAATCATAAGATTAATTTATGTTATATCATAATCAAATGTTATATTAAAATTTATAAGATTAATTTTACGTAATATCAAATGTTATATTAATTTTACTTTGGAAGATTAACAAACATGAATAATAAGATTAAAATTTTATGTTAAATTAATTAGAAATTAGCAAATAATATATAATATAAAAAATCATATAAAAATATTTTTATATAATATAAAAAATTAAATATATATTTATATCTACGGGTCTAGTTTGGTTCGGTTCAAACCAATGTTCTAAATATCAAAATCAGAACCGGTCCATTTTCTAATCGGTTTTGATTATTAGGAACTAGAACCGGACCGAACACACCGGTCCGGTCCAATTTGGTCAGTTTTATCGGTTCATTAGTTTTTTTACAGCCCTAAATTGGAAACTACTAAAACCAATCAAAAATAAGAAGATATATATATCTATATATATATATACACACATATATGTATATGTATATATATAGAGAGAGAGAGAGAGAGAGAGAGATCTGCTGGACGTGCGGGCGTTAATGTGTTACGTTCGGTGTAATTTCTCTAGCAACCGGGTCGAGTTAAGTGAAACAGAGCACAACTTGGGTCACGGTTTGGGCCATTCAAAGGGTCTTGGATCTCAGCCTTGGATACTGAGCTATACCATAACCCAATGTTATATCTAACCCCACTCTAAGCTACAAAAATGTAAACACTAAAATTTCCTAAGGGTCCAAATTTTAGCCCCCTTCTAACTAACTTCACTAGTTACGCATAATATAATATCATCAACCATAACAGACAATCATACAATATTATAATAATATAATAATTTATTTATAAACAATATCGAGAGTTATAATGTTTATTATATGATTGTTGCTTATTGAGTATTCGACTGATTTTAATTGTTTCTATGTTTTAACCATTCTAGCTGATGATCACTATGAGGATGAAACTAGTGAATGATGGTTCAGGGATAGAGGCCTAGACAGTTCATGAAATACTTGGTTTTATATTTTTAGTTCTTAAGTTATTTTGTTGAGCATATAACTCAATAATAAATGCTTCTGTGGTCTTTCTTTTAAATTTTTAGTATTTTACAAAGGGTGATTTTTATTTGTTTGAGTTTATAGAATCTTTTATATCCGAATTTTGAGTAATAACTTTTAAAGGCAAGTAGCATTCTAAATCCCATTGATTTCTAAATATGGCATTACTCTTAACCTTAGGAGGGACAGGGTGTTACATATACAAATCATATGCAAGTTGAAATTATCAAGATGAAAACATCAAGTTCATATGAATCAATGAATAAAAAACTCAATTTATATAGCAAATAATACAATTGATATTTGAAAAAAATAAAATTTAATGCTCTTTTACCACATTGATCTTCAGTTCAATTTCTTTGTAACAAACAAGAAATATAATGTGCTCTCTCATTAGAAGAAAAATGTACCAAAAACTCCTATGGCACTGAACAAGTCAAATGAAAGCATAAAAAAAGAATCATATAACCCTTTTTCTTTTTGTTCTTAGTGGCAATTGATAAAGCCAAAAGTCCAAACAGAACTTTTTCGACTTTCCTTTGCTCATCCTTTGATTGAATACGGGGAACCAATTTATAAGTAAAGAGTTCTTCTATCACTACAACACAATTTGTCTTTTGTAACAGAGGAAACCGTCACAAAAAATTACCAAAACGTCACTAAAGATATTTGGTGACGGTTTGAAACTGTCACTAGGACCCCACCTAATGTGCATCATAGAAAAAAATTGGTGACAGTTTACTGTTGAACCGTCACTAAAAATATTTTTAGTGACGGTTGGAGGTGTTCCGTTTGGTTGAACGTTCGAACGTTCCCTTTTTTTGTGAAGGTTGAGATCTGTCACAGAAAGTAACGTTCAGACGTTCAATTGAACATTCGAACATCAATCTGACCGATCGGCATTCGAATGACAGAAGTTGACGTTCGTTAATTATAGTTCGGACGTATCATATTTACGTTCGAACGTTTATGCATCTGAATGTTAATTACAATAAACATTTGAATTTTCATTTGAACGTTAACGGACCAATGTTGAAACGTAAAGGGTTTAACGTTCGGACGTTATTTCAAATGCAAACGAATGAGCGTTCGAATGTAAGTGGTACATTCAGAGGTTTGTTCGAACGTTAATCATTTAATCATTTGAACGTTTTGTCCGTTTGAGGGTGAGTACGTTCGAACGTTGAGGCCTACGTTCGAATGTTACTGTATAATTTTGTGTTTTCATGTTCGAACGTTGGTTCTAATGTGAACCAATGTTAGAACGTTTTTAATTTACATTTGAACATACAGATCAGAAATACTAATTTCATAAAATTTAAAAACATAACAATTGTATCATATTACATACCATCAATTAACAACTAACAATGTCTTATTAAATTTCAAAATTAGATATTAAAATTAGTTATATACCCTGATAAAATTTATTTATTCTTTTTCTCTCAACCACTGCGATTTTGTTGCAACGACATAACAAGCTCCATTTGCACCATCATCTCCCGCTGCACTTGCTCTTGGACTTCACTGCATATTCTTTCCTCCTGGTCTCTCTGTTGGTCCTGCCAATGCGTCTCTAAATGAGATTGTCATTCTAAGAGAGACTCTAACTCTTGCTGTCTCGACCTAATATACTCATTCTCACGCCGTGCATTTTCTAAATCTTTAGTAAGATTATTAATTTATGAAGTTGATGAGGTTTAGGAGGATGAATATCTATACTTGAAAGATCGTCTCAAACCTCTTGCCATACTAGACTGTGGCCCAAGCACTTGCGTGAATATGTCTATGTCACTAGGAGAGGATTCCCTAGAAGCTGACTGCATCTCCATCATATTTTCTTGCAATTTGAAAGGTAATGATCGTTAATAAGTAATGTATTAAAAGAAATAGAAATAAAAAATAAATTATTTACATGTTGCATAATTTATTTAACAAAATTAACACTGCTTACAGAATTATCTGCTGCGACAGGATTCATCCACTCACTACGCTCATTAATGTGAGCAGCACTATAGACATAAATGATGGAAAAGTTTTTAGGATCATCATGTTTCTAATAAAGCAACATTAGCAATTTTAAAAAGATGATGTTAGTACTTAAATAAAAAAAATCAGAAACATAAATGAATTCAATAATTTTTTAATTACTATTTTTTCAGCAAGACGGTGGAATGACCTTGAACCGGCATGAAGGTGGACAGTTAGAGCGGATCTATTACGTGCATTTCTAGAACTCAAGTGCTACAAAATTAATTAAGAATGTTAATTGTAATATATATACATACAATATATAGAACGAAAATAAATGTAAATAATTAAAAGATATAAATGTAAAATACCTGATAATTTGGAGATGTGAAAAGATTACAACACTTTCTCCAATCATCTAACTTCATCTGCTGGAAAGGAGACTGCGCAGCCTCTTCCAATGTCTCAAACTTCTTGAAGTGGTCATGATATCGACCCTTGTGACGACAGAATAGTGTAGCCATCAACTCATTCATGGTTCTCAAATCCTCACTATGGCCAAAATCGAGGTTGAATTCATCCTAATAAGTGAATCAGGTAAAAAATATGATATACTAATCTAGTGAAAAAAATGTACTTTGAAAGTAAACTTATCAGCACACGACTTCTAATGTGCTCCTTAATCTCATTCGGAATATCTTGCTATGAGTGCACATAAAATGGAGCATAAGCTCAAACTATTGTGCTAATAAAGGAGGAAAGAGCTGCTGCACTATCATCCACTCCTCCAGTAGAATTATCAGGAATGGTGATCTTGAGTTTTCTGTGCCTTCTATTTTTATCAAGAGAGATGTCACGTGTATAGCCATGACCGCGACATGCAGATGCATCAACTATATGATAATAGTATAGTTATAAGTTATATAGTTATTGAGACAAAAGTATTAACTATATAATTGATTATCAATGACAATATTTCCTTACTGGTAGGTGTCGACTAGCTATTGTTCTCTTGCGTGTTAACTTGATCTTTAGGAGCAGATTCCTCAAATGGGGAGTCCTCAATAGGTTCGGGACTTGGACTTGGCGGAGGCACATTTCTTCATTGTTGTTTTGGCGGTATCCTTGAAAATGATTAATTATATCAAAGAAAATTAATTAGAAGAAATTATGAAAAGTATAATATTTTATAGTCACCTATATGAATAAAATATTTAGTACTTTTATTCTTTATCTTTGGATGTATTTTCCATATTTGTTTCAGAATCTACCTCAATAACATTTTCATCATCATCATCAACCTATTCTTTGTCCTCCTTATCCACCTCCTGCCGGGATTCTGATTCGTCTTCATCTTCTGACTTTTCTTATTCTTCTTCCTCTTCACTTACTTGGATTGAATGATCATTTAATGCGGTTGTGTCGAGATTGACGGGTGGGACATCATCTCTACACAAGGGGAGCAACTTGAGTGCACCGAGGTCAACAAACAAGTTAATACCCTCTCCATCTCTTGGTATGCCTCTACAATCAGAGTATCATTTTCATCTCCACTATTCTCGTAATATGCACTCGTTCCTGCTTCATATATATTTCGAGGGACAAATTTTTGTACGACTCGCCAAGTTATTTGTCTACTATCTTCATCAGCACTTTTCATTGGATCAATTAAGTAATAGACTTGGGTAGCTTGATAAGCCAATACGAATTAATCATTTTCGTACCATTTAGATGCAGTATTGACACTCGTAAAGTGATTATCTCTATGTATTGAAATCCGACCACTACCTAGATTCCACTAATCATATTTAAAGACATATGTTACAGACCCACCAAGATATTTCAATCCGATAATATCACGTATGACACCATAATAGTCAATATCATTTATTTCATGACTCCCCTCGACCAACACACCAGAGTTTTGAGTCTTTCAATTACGTTCACTGTCCAGAGTATGGAATCTATATGTGGCGCCCTCGACCCCCACGTATTATTTTTGTGGAGTTCGTGACACCGGGATGATGACCACACGGATCACGCACCCCAACAATCAGTGCTCAAAGTGTGTACAACATGCAATAAATGTACACAATAATATTCGCAGTGGAGAAAATAAAAGGTCTTTCTTAAGTACCAGAATTGTTCAAAAAGCAGTAAAATAACTTTACAAGAATTTTACAGTCTTCCAACAGATAATTTAAAGAAAAAAAATAACATAAGGGAAACAAATCCCAAAACGCTAAACAACATATCAGCAACTTAAGCTTCTGGCGGAGTCGGTCCTTCAGGTTCATACTCGGGCTCTGCGTCAAACTCTACGGCACTATAAAACGGAACCATAGGGTAAAACACCACAATGAAATTATGACATCTCAGCAAGTAATTAACCAAAACAACATCCAAGAGATTTTAAACACATTTATATAACCACGCGTCCCCATACGGACAGAATAACAACCCACATTCAATTTCTCAAAAATACCCTTTTTATACTCACACCAAAAATTCTATTTTTGGTCCCAATCATAATTGTTACGAAATTACGCATGCACCATGGTCTCCCCTATGGACCGTCCGCACACCCTGGCTCTCTTCGTCACATCACGGGTAACGCCTGTGCATGAGACTTCGTAACGAGCGATGCCTAGTTCCGCACTCAGCGCGTACATGGCCAAGCATCCTCTAACCTCGCCAGCCAAAAGGTCACGGAATCGGTACGAGAGCGTTACCGTCTAGTCCGTTCCCGTCGTCACCCTGCGACAACTCAGGGGATGTCACGTCAGTCTGTTACGTTCCCAAGTGACTAGAGGAGCTCCACTGAGATACTACCCCATCTCAGCTTGGGGTCGTGATACACACGCACCCACATATTCAATAACCAATGCAACAGACCACGTAACATCACAACACATTTTAATAAAAACCATAAATATACAATTCAATCATTTAATAGGAATATACAATTAACTTAATTCATTTATAAAATTAATCCTTTATTTACAATTTCACCATTTCACAATACACGTCATAACCTGTCCTCCAAACCAGCCCATGGCCCAATTCTAACAAATCATTACAATTAACAGTTACATAAAAAATGACAGTTTACAAAATACAATTACAACAACTTTATTAATAAAACTGGAAAATTACATATACACGAAGATGGGTATTTTTGAAAGATCAAGCGAAAGAATGTTTGCTCAAGGTGGCGGCTCAGCGGAACGGTGCCCAAAAATTGGCTTTTATCACATGACAACAACAAACACCAACCGATCGATTTTCCCTCAATTAGAACAAAACCAAGCACAACAAAATCTCAAGCTCTCGGTTTTAACACCCAAAACTCACAAATTTCAGAATCAAAAGCACTCGGCAAAGCCACACAACCACTTAGGTTCACTCAAAAATTCATAGACCAAACACTCCAATTACAAAGGGATGAAAAGTTTAAGAGAGACATAGATTGAGGAACTCAGAACCACCAAAAACTTGAGGAACCCGTGGCCTTAAATAGGCCAAGTGTGGCGGTTGGAGGGACCGCGTGTCACACGGGTGGAAGAAAAGAAAACGGCAGCTCAAGCCGTGCGTGGCAGTGCGGGTTGACAGCAGACGAATGATGGACACGAAGAAACCATGGAAGCTCGAGGTGGAAGGTGGTGGTGGCCGTGTGAAGCCACGGCTTGACAGCAAGGCTTCGGAGCCTCCATCGAACGACACAGAGAGGAAGAAGCAAGATGGAGGTGGCGACAAACGGCTGAAATGCGTGAGTAAGGTCCGGTTGGCGTCGGCAGCTGCTGCGTGGAGGAAGAGGAACCCGCTGGAAGGAAGAAGAAGAAGAAAGAAGAAGAAGAAAGGAGGAAGAAGAAGAGTTGCTGCTACACGGTGCAAGAAGAAAAAGGATGAAACCCTAACTCCATCAAAACGGTGCCGTTTGATTTAAGGGAAAGCTGGTTATCAGATGCCTCACGGGCTAGGCTCATTACGGGTTGGATCAAACACAAGGGCTGGGCTTACACTTTGCACGGGCTGGGTTTAATCAAAACACACACACAACCCAAACAAAACACACACACAGCCCAAGAATAAAAACAATAAAATTCACAAGCCCAAACTAAAATAACACAATAACATAATTAAAATAATACACTAAATTTAAAAGTATAAGGAAAAATACACCAAAATAAATTAAAATAAAATAACACAATTAGAATAATTAAAACTTATTAAATTCTGGGATCTCACACTATAACCTCAAACCGTGCATGCAGAGTATCAAAGTGCTTTATTTGAGGGACCACAGGCTAATGCATACAATTCAGGAAAAATTGATTTGGGATCACAACCACGTTGTTCCAAAATTTAACAATTGAAATAGTATATATTTATTAAAAGTTATCCAGAGTTAAAAGTTTCAAAATGTAATATATATATATATATATAATATTTTAGTTCATACACGTTCTTCCAACCATTCGGGAAGTTCTTCCTCGTGTCTTGCCTCTATATTCTCTACGCCTTCCGTCCTAAGTTTGTCCAAGTGCTTACTGTTATAAATAAGTACAAAAGAAGTATATTTTGAGCATAAAAGTTATAGCTAAACTTGAAGAAAACTAGAATTATTCAAATTATGCAACGACATACTTGAGATAGTCATCAATCTCTTGGCAATTATTTAGCATATACCACCGAACTTTACCCAACTCTCTATAAATTAAATCGTAACCGGTTTGTGCACCCAAGGGTCGTACATTCTGAGAAAACACTGATAACTCACGAGGAGGCGGAGCAGCAAGATCAGCATTTCGTTCTTGACAATTAAATCGTGTCTCAATACCACGAAGATATAGAGAGCAAAATGTTAACTATTTATTGTGATATAGGTATCTGCTATTGAACCCTCAACTCTGAATTTATTCCCAACAGTGCGCTTCAGTCGACCAAAATATCTTTCAACTAGATATGTCCAATGGAATTACACCAGTCCACCCAACAGTACCTCTCGTGGTAAATGTATTACTAAATGGACCACGACATCAAAAAATGACGGTAGAAAGATCTGCTTGAGTTTTCATAGTATAGTAGCAATGTCTTTTTTCAATTTCTATAACACATCTCGATTTACTACCCGAGTGCGAAATCCTTAAAAAACATACAGAGTTCGGATATGGCGACGTGTACATTAGATGTCAGCTTCCCACGAATTCTTATAGGTAATAACTTATGCAAAAATACGTGACAACCATGACTTTTCAATCCACTGATTTTCCAGTCATTAGGGCTCACTCATCTACCAATATTTGAAGCATAATCATCTGGCAACTTCACACCTTGCAAACATTTGCAGAACTCAATCCTCTCCTCCCTCGTCATGGTAAAACATGCATACGGCATGACCACCCTATTGCCTTACACCCGCAAATATAGATTATGCTTAATTAATATTCTCTCAGAATCTTTTCTCTTCTTGATCGTGTCCTTCGCCTTTTTGTTAATGCTCATCAATGTATCCAGTATATTATCACAGATATTTTTCTCTATGTGTATTACATCCAAACTATGTCGCAACAAGCTAGACGACAAATACAGCAAGCCAAAAAAATACTACGCATTGTCCAATTCAATTCTGTTGCGCCTATTTTTCTCTTGTTCTTTCCCCGACCTTTGCCAAAATTGTTTGCTCTAACATGTACCAGTTGTTCCACTATCTCTTCCCCAGACAACTCATTTAGTGCAATTTTGTCTTCTACTCTCCCATTAAACTTAGCACATTTTCTTCTCCATGCATGGTTTGTTGGTAGATAGCGTCGATGACCCATGAAACACAACTTCTGAGAATATTTTAACCACTCACTAGCAGTTTCTTTATTACACATCGGATACGCTAACTTCCATTTCGTACTCCAGCCAGAAAGATTCTCATATGCTGAAAATTCATTTATAGTCCACATTACCGCAACATGCATTTGAAAAGATGTCGACGTGGATGCATCATAAGTTCTGAGGCCTGTTTCCCATAACTCTTTTAGCTCTTCAATCAACGGCTACATGAATACGTCAATGTCATTCCCAGGTGATCTCTGGTTGGGGATAAGTAAAGTTAACAAAGAGTTGGGTGCCTTCATGCACCTCCATGGTGGAAGATTGTATGGAATCAACACTATGGGCCAAGTGCTATAACTTGTACTCATATTCCCAAAAGGCTTATCGGTTGTGAGGCCCAAGCACATGTTCCAAGCTTCTATCTCAAACTCTGGGTATTGATTATCGAAAGATTACAGGACATGCTTGTTTCTTCTCGTTCTCCTTTTCAAACAAAACACAATCATTCTTGCATGCATGTATGAACTTGTACTTAAATCCTAATCATTTTCTCAACTAGTTCACTTTATAAAAGTTCTTCGGCAATGCAGACCCTTTGGGAAGCACCTTGTTAAATAAGTCTAATACAATGTTTGTTACTTTCGTCGACATCCCACACAATGACTTAATGTGAAGCAACCGCACAATAAACGACATTTTGGAATGTTTTGTACAACCTAAATAAAGCTCGCGTGTTGCATCTTCCCACATTAAAGCGAAATTTTCACAATCAGTCCCTCGGCCACTTGAGGCTTTGTCGTCAACCTCATCCATAAACATCCCAGATCCAATGTCACCCAACATCTCCTCCATCTCATCCTACTCATAATCACCATCCATGTGCCGCAAATAATTTAGGTGATCGACTAATACATCTGCTGACTGTTCATACGGCTCACCATGCAGTACCCATCGGGTATACTCTAGATCCATACCGTTCACAAATATATGACTTTCAATTTCATCCAACCCTATCACACACAAAATTTTACAGCCATGACATGGACACTTAATGTAACCATGACTATCAGCAGAGGCTCGTGCAAAATCAATGAAGGTTCTTACTGCACGCATAGGGTATGTAATCCTTTCCAAGTCTATCTTCCATAAGCATCCAACTTTTGTCCATTTCTAAAAACATTATCTATTAATAACATGTACATAAAAAATTCACATGTATGTCATGCTCCAATTCTCATTGCTTTTTTGATAAGGTAGTTGGTCATAACCCATTCAAGATTATATTATTCATATTGCACAAATCTCGTCACTCTACTACTTTCCGCGTTAGTAGAAATTTTGACAGCACCTCCCTATAGTTCTCCAAGTATATATGTTTAAATAGAGGGATTGTAATCCTACGAATAATATACCTAAAGAACAGTAGAGGAAGACACCGAAACTTCATATTAAACGTAGACAATAGGCATAACAAAAATGTGCAATACAGATAATATAATCTCAAACTGTCCACACTGGACAATTCATGAATTAGTGGACATATAAATGTGCACTAATTCTCAAACAGGTCTAAGGTTATTTATGCAATGTCACACCATATCTATCAAAAAACACTACAAACAATATTGACATTTTCTGCAGAATTAACAATGTCAAACAAATAGTATTGTATGTTATATTGTTAAACTAGAGATAGATGGAAGAATATATTCACAAGTTTCTTATCATGAGTAGATAACGAGAGATAATGATCTTGAAGAAATTATGATTAAATTTTAGTCTAATTACTTAACTGTCATAGACTCTCTGGCCTTGACAACTCTTAAGGTCGGAGAGTATAATAATCAAGCAATTAGACTAAAATTTAGTCAATCATTTACTATTATTATTCATAAATTATAATTTTAATTGTTATATTAAATTGAGTGAGTGATTTATTTATATAGACAATAAGTATATAATTTCTATATAAGCATTTATTTGATCCTTATTTATTTACTCTCTAGTTTATTTTAAATAAGTATATTTATTTATTCCAACTCTCTACTTATTTTGTAGGTTCAAAACTTTTTTCTTGATGAGTATTTTACTTTCTTTATTTATATATATATATATTTAATAATATAATGGTTTGGAACCTCACAATGGTAAGAATATTTAATAAGTAATTATTAATTATAGTTATTATATATATATATTATACTTTATATATAGTTAAGTTATATACTTTTATTTTATTTTATTCAAAATTAAGTTTTCTATTATACTTATAATTTGAATAATAATCATATTCTAACTAAATTAGTATAAATATATTATATATACTTATTAAATATTAAATATTAATTCTCATATTAAACGTATATTAAATTCTTTTAATCTTTACTTAAATTAAGTTCCTAAAGTTATAAAATTTTCTTGTTAAAGAACAAATTAAAAAAAAACCAAGAAATATTATATAAAAAAAGTCAGATAAATCCACAAACTAAACACAATATATTTCTAACCATATAAACATATTCAATAAAAATTGACAAACAATAATCACAATATTTCAAATCCATATGACAACATATTTACAATATTCCCACATCAATATTTCTACACATATTAATTCACAAACTATTCACAAAATTCACAAACAATAATTACAATATTTCAAGAGTAAGCATAAAATCACAACAACATGTATAAACATATTTCTAAAATCACAACAAAATGTATAAACATATTTCTAAAATCACAACAAAATGTATAAACATATTGGTAAAGTTTAAAAATATACTTAGCATTCACAATATCCTCTTACAAATCAAAAGCTTCCAACTTGTCAAAACAACCAATCTTTCAAAAAATACAACACTAACTTATTAGTAGCAAATATATAAAAAAAACACAAGACAAATATCATAAAATTGCAAAAAAATACAAAAGAAAAATATTTTTCCCTACCAAAATCAATGGAACTAGAGTTTCAAAATATTAATTAACACTCTCTCACTCAACTCTCTCTCACGCTAACACTCTCTCTAACCCACGGCCCTCTCTCACACAACTCTCTCTCACTCTAAACCTCTCTCTCTCTAACCCACGACAACCCTCTCTCACTGTCTTTCTCTCTAGGTATATGTGCGCACACTGGAGAAGCAGCAGAAATGAGTCTGCTGCCTTTGTGCCTGTATTCATTCAAAAACTAAATCTTTAGAGGTAATGTTCGAACGTTTAAGTTGTACGTTCGAATGTCAAAATATCCCGCCCAAATTTTAGATGACGTTCAAAAGTTAAAAAATTCAGGTAAATTTTCTGCAGATATCTTTCGGATGTTGGTTATTCACGTTTGAACGTATTAAGTTATGACAGAGCCTAAAATCTAGCAGGAAATTTCCCTTACTTTTATTTTCATGTTCGAACTTAAGAAATTTGACGTTCGAACGTTTATAAATTCTCAGTAAATTTTATCGACTAACGTCAGAACGTAAAATTTTAACATCCAAACGTTTCAGATCATCACATAGGTGCCAAAATTGAGCGGAAAATTTCCCGCATTTTTCTTCTTGTGTTCGGACGTATTATAATTGTACATTCGAATGTCAATCGATTTCCTCTCATATATCTTCATTCATGTTCAAATGTTAAATTGAAACGTTCGAACGTGGAAAGATCATCACAGATATGAGGAAATCGAGTGGGAATATATTATTAACGTTCGAACGTAAAAAGTGTACGTTCGAACGTTACTTTAGCACTTTGTTCAATACTTAGTATTATTAATATAATAGTTATATATATATATATGTATTTTTTCTAGATACTCATAAAATTTCTCTTCAATATAATCTCTTTTTATTTTTGAAAAATTGAGAAAAATATTAACCTTTTGTGACTATTTTTTTCTTTCATATAATCATGTTGCAGATATTTTTTGTTACTTTTAAATTCTTCGACACTCATGGTGTATATTTGAGCATCATCTCCAATTATTTGTGAATATGTTGGAGAAAAATATTCATTTTCAGGATTATGAGAGGTGGATGCCATGGTAAGTAATCTTGAGAAGGAGATGCGACATTTGAAAGGTAATGATCCCACCAGCCTTTTAGTTGGCCAACTTGTAACAATAATATGTGATATAACAATAAATGTTTGACGTGGATGCTGCTATATAGTATGTGATATATATACATAACTTATATATATATAATACACTATATATATATGGTATTATATATATATATATAATATCTATATATTTAGACAAAGTTCATTGTCCTTACTCTTCTGAAGAGATAATATTTCTGGACAATTTCCATCTATCATGCTGACTAACTGAGAAAGTAATAATTTTCTGGAATCACATCATCTGAGAGTCATAATTTGTTAATTCCAAATCGAACAGGTCTTGGGAATCCATCAGAGGTACTGGATTGAGTATTTCTTTGATTGAATTTAATGGCTTCAAAAGGAGGATATTCTTCATAAACAATTTGATTATTTTCTTATTTAATCCATTGATTAGTAGTCCTGTTTATAGTTGATAATTGATTTGATTTATAAATTTCAAACTATGTAAAGAAATGTATATTAATATGTATTCATTCTAAGTACTCGTAATATTTTTCTTGAATATAATCTCTTTCTATTTTTGTAAAAGTCGAGAAAAATATTAATCTTTTGTGACTATTTTCTTCTTTCATATAATCTTATTTAAGATATTCTTATTTAATTTTAAATTATTCTTTACTCAATGTGTATTTTTGTGAATCATCTCAATATCACTTGTGAATATTTTGGAGAAGAATGTTCATTTTCAGGATTATGATAGGTGAATGCCTTACCCAAATGATTAACAGTATATACTAGTGTATTAATAATATTTTTAGGAATAATTTTCCAAATCTGTGTGTCTTGATTCTGGTATTTGTTGTTAAAATCTTGAGATTTATTTCGAGAAATTAATGTAATAACAGATCGTCTGGGTGTATAATAACTAGAAGGTGTTGGAGAAAAATAATATGATCTATGTATTATTTGGACTGTTCTGTCTATTTTTTGATCTATGTATTCAAGATTGTCTTTAGAATTATTTTCTATCTTTGGTAATGAAGTAATATTTTCTAATTGTCATTCATGAGGGAGAGTAATTTGATTCCAATTAATCTGTTTAGGAATTTGCCCACTAGAATCTTGTGTACTAGATTGTAATAATAAAGTATATCCTTGTGCGCTAGTAATAAGAGTTTGTGGTTCTAATATTATTTTCATTAGTTTATAATGGATCCTATATATAGTATACGTTATATATTATATTATAATATTATAATATAATATTAGATATATATTATGCTATATGTTATAGTATACATTATAATATATAACATATATTAATAATATAATATATTATAGTCAATGTTTTAGAAAATCAATCGACAAACGTTCGAACATACTAAGAATTACGTTGGAACGTTTCGTGTATATAAGTATAAAACCGAACGGCGAAACATTATTTTCACTGTTTTATACTCATTCTCGTTTGCACACCACTACTCCTCCGTCGCCGCCACAACCGTCACTAAAAGGTAGACATCCATCTTTTAACCTCTAACATGTATTTTATTTGAGATTTGACTTCGATTTTGTTTAAAACGAGCCAAATGGTGGCCATATTTTCAACTCCATTTTCCAGCCACCAAGGGTTGCCATTGGCTAAATAGTCACCGTAGAAAATTTTCTTGAAGTGTGTACTTCATTTCTATGGTGACATTTTAGCATTTAGAACCTTGTAACTTGATTTTCGAGATTTCAATAATGGTTGAGTCGACTCAGCCATTCTGTGTCGTAACGTTCAAACATTTTACCAAGACGTTCGAACATACGACGTTTCAATTACATAGTTGTTATGTCTTTTACATTCGAACGTATATTTTTTGACATTTGGAGGTTACTTTTCGTAACATTTATGTCAAAACGCTTAATTATAACGTCCAGACGTACTACTTTTTAAATTTATTTATGCTTCAACATTCGGACGTGTATCCTTTACATTCACACGTAAAACCCTTACGTCCGAACGTATAACATAAACATCCGAATGTACGTCATTTAAATTTATTTACAACTTACGTTCGAACGTGTATGTTATACGTTCGCATGTATGTGTTTTACGTGCGAAGATAAAGGATACACATCCGAATGTTTTATCTGAACGTTCGACCGTTTGTTTTACTATGTTCGAACGTTAATATAGAGCAACTTAAAATTAACACGAAAAATGCATCAATGTAAATAATTTTTTTTCCTTTTCTATTTTCAAGATATGACTCATCCTTTCCATACTAGAAAATGAGGGAGGGAATGAGCCACTCAAGACACTGCTCGTATCGGGGCTCGTACTATTATGGTGGAGCGAGAGGTCCTGATCAATGAGTTCGACGAACTCAAATGGGAGCAGATGAACCTCAGAGATGTCTTCGTCAGTAGAAGCTAGGGAAATATATGTGCATTGAGGGGAAATGTATACCTCTCAATGGTTCAAGAGTTCTATATAGGGATGTGTGACATGCCTCAGGACACATCCTCTCACACCGTGACTGTAGCGGTGTTTCCATTTGAGATTTCACAGGATGTCATCGCCGAGCACCTCAGGATTCTTCGAGGAGTTGAGACATCAACTACGGCTTACTCTCTAGGCATGGTTCGCACATCTACATCTGCACATGGCACACCATGTGAGGATGTAGGCACTTATGCATCATCTACTGGCCCATTTGAGCCAGCATCAGCTAGAGATATAGACTGGTCAGAGGCCGATGATACTGGCCTTGAGGCTGGGGATGATGACCAAGATGTGGATTTCTACATCCTTATCGGGAGAGACCGCACGCAGATCAAGAGGAAGAACGCTTTCAACCAAAACCATCTGCTACATTTCCTTCGCATGTTGCAACTTATTGTTGCAACAAATGTGATCTTGTGGCATATAAAATCACATTTAGTTGGCTTCGGGTACGGTTTTTTATACAGGTGATATGTGCAGATCCTATAGATTTGCCACTGCACATCTTTGAGAGGATCCGTTATGAGACGAGCATCGTCTCTACGGACAATCTCCCATACGGTGTCCTGATCAGCCTGCTATTACTTGCTCGGAGAGTGCCAACCCAACCGGAGGAGTAGGTCAAAGATCAAATGAGCCCCCTCAACATGACCATGCATTGACGTAGCATTGGAAAGGCGAGGGGACATCAGCCACCCCTATAGAGGATCTAGTTCCTCCAAGGTAGCCTGAGCAAGGTGTGAGGAGTAGTCATCAGCAGCCAACGAGTACAGCCCATCGTGTAGGTATCCTCAACGACAAGGTTGATACCTTGACTGAGGAGATACAGAGTGCGAATTTTGCAAACAACAATATCATTTGAGTGTTGTTTACAAAATTCTATCATATTTTGTAACTTTCCTCTTTCTCCCCTACGCCACACCCCCTCCTTGATCCCTTCTCCCCCTCTGCAAATCCATGTCTCTATAGTCCATCCCCTTGCTATCGCCACCACCGTCTACATCCCACCATCTCCTGTCCTCGGTAAGCCCTCTTCTTACCTATCGATCTAGCTCTCCCTCCCTCTAATTTCTCTCCCTTTCTCACACTATCTTCTCTTTGTGTTGCTATCGTTTCCATAGCTGTCGTTGATCAGCTCGGAGGAGCACCATGCCGAGCCACTCAGATTTGTGGTTTCTCTTCTCGATCTCCTCCACCACGCCTAAGAGGTGGCGGTTTGAGACAGACGATAGCTTACCACTTAGATCTGCCATGGATCTAGACCTGCCACTCAAATCTGTCGTTGCATGGCGTCCTCCTCACCCACGCCACTATGTCATCAATTTCTTTTCCCAAATTCATCACCCTTGTATCTTTCAGTAGTTCTCTCTCTTTATTCTCTTCGTCTCTGCCACCCATGGTTAGTCACTACCTCAATATGCCGTAATCGAGCACCCTTGTGTCGAGCACTGCCCCTTGCCATCCTAAAATACAACTCCCACAATGTTTCATCTTGGCCTCTACCCTGTCTTCACTTTTGTCCTTGCGCCATTGTGAGCACCACCCCTATCCTTTCCCATCCTCTGTGTTCATTAGATCTGCTACCCACAGTTGCCAGTTGCCAACCACAAGCCACCATCACTGTTACAACCAGCCTCCACTATCACACTCGACTAAAGCATCTCCGTACACTTCACTACAGTCTTGGTACTTCGTATGACATGTGCGCACATGCTCATGAGATACCTTTGGCAACGCATTTTATCATTAAGAAATTTGTCGTCCCGCATTGTAAGTAATACCCTAGACTGACCCTTAGAATACTTACATTGGAAAATTGTGTTTTTTTTACAGTCTGGTTGTGGTTGGTTGAGTGGCTGAGAGCCTATGGAGCGTTTGGTATTAACTGTAGTTGGTGATCAACTATTGGTTGAGGGCCGGGTGAAGCGTTGGGAATCATGTGTAGTCGTGAAACTGTGAATATGTGAACCTGTGTGTTGTTTGGCCATTGGTTGATGTATTATTTACATGTCATCCAATATTTGGCTATTCACACATTTGCATTATTATTATTGTTAATTATCTTTATGTTTTGTAGTTGTACTGTGAAACTGGAAAACTGTGTTCTTAGCATCATTTATTAAAAACGGATTTTGTGGGTGGGTGTGTATCACGACCCCAAGCCGAGATGAGGCATTATCTCATTGGAGCTTCTTTGGTTACTTGGAAACATGTAAAACTGAGTAACGTCTCATGGGTTATCGTCGGGCGACAATAGGCCCGGATGAAACAGTAATGCTCTTGTGCCAACTCTATTGCCTCTCTGCTGGCAAAGGCTAGAGAATGCCTAGTCAAGTATGTGCTGGGCATGGAGCTGGACATCACTCATTATGAAATCACATGCACGGTCGTTACTTGTGGTGTGGTGAAGGGAGTCAGGATGTGTGGATGGTCTATAGGGGAGACCATGGTGCATGTGTAATTAAATAGATGCTTTAAAATATGGAAATGTAGATTTTTGGTGTGCATGGCATCTTTTGTAAATTCCTGAGAAGGTTATTGGTTTCGTGCACTGTTGAAAGATCTAAATTTTCAAATGTTGTGATATGTCTACTTTTTCTGTGTTTGTATTTTTGGGTTTCATTCTACTGGCTTTACTTATTAAGATTGCAAAATCTCATTATGAAATCGTAGATTTTGATGCAGAGGAAGATTATGAGTTTGGAGAACCGGTTCTGCCTGAGGAGTGAAAACTTGGGTACCTTTCCCCTTATGCAGTGTTGTTTTGTGTTTCTTTTTTAATTAGTCAGATGACTGTATAAACTTTTATGTTGGGAATGGGAGATTGGTGGCTTATGGATTATTTTGTTGGAGTTGTAATTTGAATTTCTGGTACTGTTGATCGATTGCCCCTTTTTATTTTTCCATTGCAAATTCACTGTACGCATCTATTGAGCATGCAAGCACATACTATTCTTTCATATTATGCGATAGGTGTGTGATCCAAGTAGCCAATATCCTGGCATTGCGACTCCTGCCTGAGCCCAAGTTGGGACGAGGACGCCACAGGTATACCATCTTGATTACATCATGAGTTCAAAAGGTTTGTCATCATAAGAGTATTAGAGACCGAGCTCCTTAAGTACAAGTAGGAACTAAAGCAACTACTATGCTAATCCATTGAGTAGCTCGCGCAACTCAGTCAAGGATGCCATAATACTAATGATAAATTAGAGCATTGAGGCTATGAGCTTCACGTCATGCCGTTGTTGTCTAATCGACCGTCTCCAGTCGGTCGACCGCTGATGCACCTGTTGATCCTGACACATGGTCTACCAGTCCAGGGAGAATAGTAGTTGGGACTACCACAGTGACATTTAATTACAAATATCAGCAAATTAACAAATAACTTAACGTATAACTCAAAGATGCATGCATGATAGTAGAAGTAGGAATGCATACATGATCATCAATAAGCTTGACATGACTTGACATTTAACATAGCATGAACTGACATGACTTGAACTTGAGCAGAGACTAAACTAAAACTAAACTTAACATGACATGAACTTAAATATGAACTAAATTGGACATGAATTTAAACATGAATGTGAACATAAATTGAACTTGAATTGTAACTGAATATGAACTTAACGTAAATTGAAACATTGACTGAACGTGAACTTGAAATATGACTGAACATGAACTTCAAACATAAGTTGAACGTGTACTTGAGCTTGAATAACATGCACTTGAATTTAACATGACATGAGCTTGAACTTGAATAATAATTATAATATGAACTTGAACTACGTAACATGAACTTGAACCGAAACGTGAACTGAACTTGAAATTTGATATGACATGAGCTTAATCTGAATAACATAAACTTGGAATCTTGTTCAATAAACTGGACTTGAGCATGAACTTAAACATGAACGTGAACGTGAACTCTGAAAATCAAAATGATTTCGCCAGTTGTTTCCTCATGAATGGTCAATAATCAGAATGATCTTGCCCAATATATTCCGTCAAAAATACTCAGACAATCAGAATGTTTACACCATGAGTATTTTAAATGAAATATCCTAAAAATCAGAATGATTACACCAGGAATACCTAATAATATTCTGACAATCAGAATGATTATACCAAGAGCATTTGAGTAGAGGTATTCTAACAATCAAAATGATTAAGCTGGAAGTACCTAACGTGAATTATAAAGGGAGATGCTCAGACAATGATATTGATTACATCATGAGTATCCCCAGCAAGATTGATTGAGAAAATACTGTTTTAGAGACATACTATGTACTCGAGACATCACAGGAAGTGGAACGAAATGACAGATGACATGACATACGTAACGTGACATATACATGAGATGCATAACTTGACATAACATGAAACAGATAAACAATCTGTAACATGGCATAACATGTAACATATAACATTATGCAACATGACATAACTTGTAAAAGACAATATTATGTGACGTGACATAACGTGACATGGAATAATTTGTAACATATAGTATTACGTGATAGGGCATAACGTGTAACAGATCACTATTTCGTGATAGAATATAATACGTGTAACAAATGAATATTTCATCACAGAATATAATATATATAACAGATAAACGTGTAGAGACATGGCATATATGATAATATAAGTACATAACTAATAGTTCCCTTACCAACACACATAAATACAATAATATGACAGTAAGTTAGAAGTTAACTTACAGTGATCATCACGTTATGAGAATTAAGCACAAAACATGAGAAACTGTAAGTAGGAGTTCTAAAAGTTAGAAACTTTATCATTAACAATTAGAAACATGAAAAATGCCAACTTAGAATAAAATTATCATTTTACCCTCTACATGTGGGAAAATGATCATTTTATCTCTAACTTAAGGATTTCACATCCTAACTCCAAAATCCTAAATTCAAATATCAACTTAGAAAAATTTTAAACCAAAAACAACTATGAAAAACTTCATAGGGCCGAAAATTCCAAAGGCCATATCTCTTTATTTTTTGTTGAAATTTCTTTCAACTCCAAAACTCATGATCAAACCGAAATATTGCAACAAAGATCCTCATATCGTAAGTTTAAAAACATGCTTAAAACATCCAACAAAAATATACTTTTCATAGACAGAAAACGTTTTAGTAAAAAGATCCAAACGTTTTAACTAAAATACAAACCCTTGAATCTCAAGGTTTGACCCATTTCAAAACATCTCCAAGAACTCAAAAAATCCAAAACTTTCATCTAACATGTTCATAATACATTCTTAAGAACTAACATGCTTTGAATCAATACATAAAAGTCATCAAAAATCACAAAATCTCACTTGAAGTACTCGGTCCAACACTTAGTCAAAAGCATAATTTTATTCTCAATCTTGCTTGAATCAAACACTTGATCCGAGGCATACCATGATGGGATCTACAAATAAAAAAATCATACGATTTAAAAATTTGTCCTAAAGTAGATCCAAACATTAAACTTAAAATCAGATGGTTAGAAATAAACCAAAACATGGAGATAGCCGAAATCATTAAACTTTTGACCCAACTGAGTATTTTCTTGAATAAAAATTCATATATTTGAAACTAACACAAAAAAATATTCAAAATAACATCTTAACATGTAGATAAAAGTCTTAGGATCATAAAATAAAAATATAAAAGCCATTGGAGTAAGAAACCACAAAAGATCCAAACTTTCTTAAAAGAGAAACTATTTTTCCTCTTATAGTTTTTAAGTTTCTAGATTTGAGAAAATATTTCATCAAAAGTGTTAATCATGCAACTAATCTCCAACAAACATTCATATAAATATTTTGAAAATACTCCATAAACATTTCAAACTAGGATTTGTCCATTAACTTGGTCAAAAACTCCAAAATACAGCACACTATCCAGATTATCACCCATATTGACCTTGCCACGATTAAAACAACTGTTTATAGACCAAAAGATCATGAAAGCAAACAAAAAATATACCCATGGAAACTAGACTCAAATTGGTACAACTTTGATGAAGGCATCATAATAATAAGATACTTACAACAGTTTAAAAAATGGAATGTAAAATGCATCTGTAATCTGTCCGAGAGAGCTTCTAAGGGTTTCTTTCCAAGAGTAGGGGTAAAAAGTGGTGAAGTGTGAGAAGTGGTGACCTGCACGCCTCAATTTCTTCTGGAAAGGGAGTTATGACCTTGTATGACATCTTGAGGTATGGTGGTTACGTTACAAAACGGTAAAAATAGTGAAGGGGAATGGCTGCTACTGCTGCAGTGTAGAATGGAGGTGATGAGGTGGAATTTCCTCTCACATCAAGGGACTATTTGGGGCTGTTGAGGGCAGAGGCTGATTTGCCATGTGTGGGTGGAAGCTTCCTCAAGAAGTTTTGCCAAGATGACCAAAATTTGTGGGGCTTAATAGGCCTTAAATAAGTGAGCTTCATTATTTGGAGTTTAAACAAGGTTTGGTTAGAGTTTAAGATGCTATCAAACCTAAATCCAATTTTTCTTGGCTCAACCAAATTTTCAAGGTTTAAAGGGTTGGATAATGATGTTATAACATGAATTTGAGGAATTAATAGCATGTGAAAGTGATTTAATCAAGTGATTAAACACAATGCTAGAAATTGGATCAAATAGGGCTTGGAGGCCAACATTAGGGTTTGGGAAAAATGTTTAGGGTTTTGGTTTCAACCAAACTTTAGGGATTTTAATTGGATTCTAAGTATTTAGGATTTCACTAGGGTTGAAACCTTCTTTGTTTTGGCACAATTTGGATGGTTGGATGGAATTGGTTTTGCTTAGGTGGTATGATCTCACACTTTAATTTCCTTCACAATCCATCTCAGGGTTCCTCTTAGTGCTAAATTTCCTTCACAATCCGTCTTAGGGTTCCTCTTGGTGCTAAGTGAACAATACTACTCACCAAATGTTACTAAAATTTTTTCAAGTGTCCAAATAAAAATACTCTAAACTAATTTGGATATTCTACACTGTGATTTTGAAAACACTGCACTTAGTGCTACTATTGAGGTTACTATTCACTTCAGGAAAGTGAAAAATTAACTTTACACCGAAAAATCCTAAACATACATACTAAACTAACTCTGCAATTCGTTTATCGAAATTTAACTCCGAAATGCCTCAAAATAAACAAAACGCGTTTTCGAACAAGCGTTTTATCCAAAAATTGAAAATGAGATTATTGTGCTATAAAGTCTTAAATAATCAACTGAGTCTAATGGCACCGTAGTGAGTGGTAATACTGACTATGCTAAAAGACTAAAACCTACGCCATTGGTTGATTCGTGAAAACTTACAGAGTTTTCGCGATATTCCTAAAGCCTAGAGAAATTCCACCAATGAATTTCTGACGAGCTGTTACAAAGGGTGGCAATTTAGGTGCATAAAACCCTTGAAAGCGCAAGGGTATACGGTTTGTGTCATTTTTTCTTTTCTTAGGTGAATAGTGATGATTTTGGCTTGGCTTATGGTATCGTCTTTGGCCAACTCTTAGGTTTGGTTTTAGGTGACATAATGAGGCTTGAATGGTGCAGAAAATATTTATGAAATCTTGTGGAAGAGGCATGGCTTTGGTAGCTTGTTGAAGGGTTGCATGGTTTTGCACCAAGGGTGCCGATTGGTGGGTTATAGTGGCATTGACATGTCATAGCCTCAAATGACATGGGTTAGATTAATTCTAACCTTCAAGGGTTGCCTAAGAGTGATGCAAAATTAGTGTAAAAGACAAAAATCTCAAATCTTATGTTATGAAGAAAAGGGTATCAAGAAAACTATGCAAGTCAAGATGCTTTGAGTTACTATTTATAGGTGAGATGAATAATAATTCTTAACTCAAGTTAGAAGCCTAACTATGGTTGGAAGAGAACCCTAAGGGCATGTGATTGTGGCTTGGTTAAGATTAGAACCAATGGTATGGTGTATGTTGGTCCCATTTGGAAGAGTGAAATTTAATAAAAGGCTTGTGCTTTTCAAGTGTTGGGATCTTTATTGAGCCATATGAAGAAGCCTTTGTTGTGGGCCTAGAAGTGGACCTTTGCTTGGCCTTATGTCCAGACTTATTGGGCCTTCCCTTGACCTCAATAGTCCACTAAGTTGGGTCCCAACTTTGGGTCTTTCCTAAATTGGGCCTATAGCATTGGATCTTGCTAAGTTGGGTTGGGCCCAATAGTCTTTATGTTTACTAAGTTGGGCTTAGTATCTTGTGTCTATCAAGTTGGGCTTAAATTCTTAGGGTCTGTCCTTAGCGTAAACTAGCTAGGGCCTTTATTTAAACCATTCATGGGCCTTCTCTAAATCCATCTAATACTTAGCCAAAACACTTAGCCCATTAATGTAAGAAATTTCCAATATGCCACTTGTCATTTTATCATTAGCCTCTTGGTACATTTCTTGAAAATTAATAAAGCACTAAAAATTCTTCAAAATAATATTACTAAACCGATCAAGTCCTAAAAATTTATTTTTTCTTAAATATATCAACTTCTACTTAGCTAGGGTCATGGCTATTAGGGTCAAGGCCGAAACTGTTTTTAAGTGGGGTGTTACAATTGTGACATCCACTATTTCTTCATGTCTATTTACGTATTTTCAAAGATCATATGTGATATATATAGTTTCTATTTTCACATATAAAAAATCATGTTATTCTCTATCAAAAGAGGAAATGACGGTACCGTATGTTTATTGCCACTACTGTTATATTCTTCTACGTCTGCTTCCTGCTACAAATTAAACCATTACTCTCCAACCAGTCTTGTTTTTCAAACATTGCTCTTATACCACTGTGTTGGTATAATTCATTTAAATGCACTTCTCACTCTTCTAGGAGTAGGTAAAAACAAACAAAATGAAGAATATTCGAGGTGGGATCAGGATCTCCCTTTCTGCCTACCTTGAATTTCTATTTTTGATGTTCTACATCACTTAACCTTCAAAATGCAATATCAACCATATAATTGTCAAGAATTCATTCAACAAAAAGCCATGCAGGAAAAACACCAGAAAAGATATAACGAAACAAGACATTAAATATAACTTTCAGCATAAACTTCAACGTGATCTTCCTTATTTCAGGGATGTAACTGTCATAATGCAGTCTGATTTTCGAAACCACCGTACTTTGGAACCACTGCACATTGGCTTCTTTCTCTTTCTTCTCACCATCTCCAGTACCGCCTTCACGGGCGGGTTCTTTGTCTTTCTTGTCATGATCACCTCCGTTAGCTTCTTTTGGTTTTTTATCTCTGTCTTCTTCTTTGTTGGGCAGGACGACCTCGACGCTCGTCTTCAGCTTCTCTTCAAGGTAGGGAACTAGCCCCTTCACATCCACAGTGCCCTTTACTGTCACCAGATCTTTGGCCGCATGTACATCCACCTTAGCAACTCCTGCATCCAGATTGGTCTAAAATAAGGTTCCAGAATATCTGGCCCCCCAAAAGTTAACTAGAGAAATATTAAATAAATTGTAAAATTAAAGACAAGGAATTTGATGCGTTTGCATCAATCATGAAAATACACTATAAGAAAATTATTTATTTGTGGCCAGTTAATTTCAATGAAATGATTATTTACAGTTAAAATGAGTCTGTTTTGATCATAAATAATCTTTTCGTTGTAATTAAATAATCACAAAAGTCTGTTTTTTTTATAGTGACAGTTTGATTCAAAACATTATTGAATAATTAAAAGATTATGAAAATGAAATAAGAGAATGGTTACCTTTAAATCTCAATATGGTCTTCCGTATCTTATGGATGCAATCATTACAATGAAGTTCGATCTTCAGAACCGTCGTACTGATCTGGACCCATAAAAAATTGCTCAAAATTTAGTTTGAATAACGCATTAAAACTCAAATTTTACAATTCCAAATAACCTCCTCACAAATGCAAAAGTTTGTCCTGCATATGTCAGGTTGTAAATATACGAGGCTTACTTGATAAGCCACTCAAGATTGTCTTACGTTTGGGTATTAAGAATACCTCAAGTATTCTTATTACTATTCTTTACTTTATTATTACTTTTCACCTATTTTTTTACTATTCATTACTTTTTACCTACTATTCATTATTCTATTATTATTTTTCACTACTTTTTCACTACTATTCATAAATATTTTCAACACTTCTCAAGTATTCTCACTATCCAAACGTAGCCTGAGTTAAGCTGATCTAGTCCGACTAGGCTTGTTCAATAAACGAGACGATTATAAACAAAAAAATCTGATCAATTATTTAACGATACAATTAATATAAAATTTGACTTTTTTGTTTGGATTAAAAAATCATCACAACTCATATTATCTAATCATTATAATTTTTTTAAACTTTTAAACAAAATATAATAAACAATTTAACGTTTTCAAATTTTAAAATAAAAATAATATTAAAAATTATATTATAATAATATTTTATTTAACTTTTTAACTCTCATCTCATCTTATATCAACTCCTGAACTCACTATCCAAACCTCTCCTAAACATGTATAAAATAAAACAACTTCATATTTTTTATAATACTATCTTTAGCTTTATAATGAGCATGTATCAATTATTTAAAAAATAATAATAGAGTAATGTTATTTACTACAATCTTATCTCATATCCATCCCAATACGTAGTAAATGCAGCACTTTCTATCACCTTTAGATCATTCCTTATTCTCTTACAAACCAATCCAAAGGTTGATGAATAATGTCACCCCATCATAGTGGGATAAGAGTTGGATGAGGGCATAGAATGCAAAACTTTCCTAGCAAAAATCAAAGTTTGTTTAGCAAAATCTATAGATAAATTTGAGATATAATATAAATTGTTTTTGCAAAACTTAAGGAGTTTGAAACAATCCTAAACTTAGTTAAATGTTAGATGAATTGTATGCACGTGAACATAAATATAACTCGATGATAAAGTCCAGTTCAACAGCTCATATTCAAATAAAAACTTGCAAACAAAATTTGACAACCCCTACTACTCGCTAGCTCTTGTTTCAACATTTTCTAAATTTTTTCATGTATTGTCTTTGTCTTATATAATTGTTGGAATGATAAAATATTTGTGAACACTATATTTTTATTTTTAGTTTTAAACGGTTCTTGACATGACATGATCCGAATAAATAAATAGTTAAATTAGATTATGTCGGGTCAACTCATTAAATAATGTTGTCGGATTCAAGTCAAGGTTTTTGACTCCCTTAGTTATTCATATCGAGTTCTGGTTAACACAAAGTTTACCCAAACTCGAATGACCCAACACGAACCTAACACAACCCGACACATTTGAAAGCCTTATCTTGAACACTTCTTGGAACCCTAGTAATATTTAGAAAATAATTTATTTTGTTATTATTTTGTATTATTTTTTATGTTAGCATTATTTTATATGTGATTTTAAATCATTATTTTATAATTAGTCCATTGGTTAGGTATTTACGATCATTTAATATAGTACTTTTTAGAAAGTCTAGCACTCAAGTTTGGATAATAATTTATACTATTGAGAATATTTGAAGACAGGATAGAGATAGACAAATGTTTTGGTCTAGGAACTGATATTAAACCCAAGACCTAAAGCCCATATGAGAAGCAACTAAGACCCATGACCCATTGGAAGACGCAAGACCCGTTACCCTAAGACTTCACCTAATTTGAATATACGTGTGGTAGACCCGCATTTCACCCCATGCACGTAGCAACATTGATATTGCCCTATAAGTTCTGACCATTGAAACAACCTTGAACCTCCTCCATTCTGTTTCCCTTGCCACCACGAGCCTCTTTAAACACTGTCTTGAACCATTGCTAAGGTCCTCACAGTTGCATACCAACGCGCACACGTACTGCACTGGAACCTTGGTTTTAGTGTTATGATTATGAGGTTTAAAGGTTTAACCATATTCGTATCCAACAATCCTAGGGTTTTGGATCAATGGCTAGGTGTTTAACAATTGGTATCAAAGTTACGTCCAAGTCACGAGTTAAAGTCACAGAGGGGACAACCTACAAACTGAATTAAAATGCATTGGTACTATATGTGCGCATAGTGTTAAGTTATTGAATATTGATAGATGAGTGAAGCCTCCAATAGGGAAAGGGCTATCATCGGGTCAGTGTTGATAGAGTGGGCTACCGTGGATGTTAGATTCAGAAGTGTAATGGAATATTATGATCGTAAGGGTTAAAAGTTTAACCAAATTAGTATCCAATAGTACTAGGACATTGGATCAATGGTTGGGTATTTAATAATCGGTTGTAACCATAACGAAAGTCAGTTTAATCACCACCTAACCTCCTCAATCTCATCGAGCAATCCATTTCGGTGGTGGGGCAATGGAAACCATGAGAGGCAAGCTACCTGAACATATATACGGGCTCTAAAGGGCCGCACAAATCACACTAGAGACATTGCCATTCTCAACCACCACCAACCAGCCGTGAACGCCTCAATCGTTGGGTGAGCCCAGTATCCTCCAAACCTACAGCCTAGTCCCTAACTTCCATCGTGGTCAATTTCCTTACCTGAGGTATACACTATGTTTTTGTTAACCAAACCAGGGGAGAGGTCTCGGTTTTAATTCTAAGCCATGCTCATTGCCACAACTGTGACTTGTTTTCTCTAGCTATAGGTCTCTTCCTTGTCCCTTATATGTGTGTTTAGACTTATAATCGTCGACCAAAGGGAGCAGACAATGCATGTAAAGTGTTGTGTGTGGGTTGATGTATAGTGGTTGGAATCATGAGGCATACAACAATGCATACATGTTAGGGTTGTCAAGTTAGTGCAATAGTACCACGGATGGGAACGATGTATAAAAGACAGGCATTGAGGTCTCATGATGGGTATAAGTCGGTTGGGCATGAATCATACATGTGCGTGTGTGTGTGTGAGTGCATGTTCGGGTTTGAGGATGCAAGGAATATGGGATGCCGTGTGTACATATAATTAATCCAAAAATTATGTGTGCTCTCGATGCCCCAAAGAAAAGCATTAAGAGGTATGACTCAAGTACAAATAGGCCTAGGATGGAAGTGTTTGAAAATGTATAAAAAAAAAAATAAAAAAAAAAAAGGTGAATTGCCCTACGTGTGGTAATGTAACTCAGGTTGATCATTATTTTATGTATCTAGGAATGTATTTTCTAGTTTGAGGTTTATGAGTCTTGGTTGAGTTACCTATGGAAGTGCTTCGTTAAGGATTAAACCCACTTGAGTATTTCAGGCTATAAGTTGCATAATGATGGAGAGTGGTATTTTGGAGTCTATTACATCATGTGGAGTATTTTTAGGTTAAGTAATGGGGATTGGTAATATTTTTGTATGATTTTATAGTAGAATTAAAATAGAGCAATCACAAATAAATGAGGTATTAAATGTCGTGCCTATAATTAGGGTTAAGATGCGATAATTTTAGATGTCAAGGGAAGTCGTTAGGCATAGCTACATGTTTCATATCTGAATTTTAGTTAATGTAAGGAAATGCTTATTTATCTATATGAATTATCATAGGCCAGGTTCCACTTGACGGCTTTGTGACACATGCATTTAAGCTTATTTTGCACAAGAATTGAGGTAATTTGCGGCTATTATCATATTTTCCCTACATCATTTTACGTAAATTGAGATGTTATTTTATAATTTTATAATATAGTAAATTGTATAAAGCTATACGTGTCTATGAGCCATCTTAGCTAACCCCTATTTGAACCCTTACCTATTATGAAGATAAATGCATGTGATTGTGAGATTGCATGAATGGCGAAGTGATTGAATACTATATGGTATGAATATGTATACTAAATGAATGAAAGGTAAGGTAAGGTAGGGCAAGGCAAAAACAAAGGAAAGAAAATGAAAAAGTATGGTTGCATGTGACTATTGAGGTAAATGATCTGGCCATAATAGTGCAGACAATACCATGAAGTTAGGAGGATTACAACGCCAGAATGCATCAACAATGGTGTAACTAGTTCACTAGCCATAGAACGAGCTACGATCGCAAGGGTGGTTAATCTAGCATACAGGACTAACAATGTGTAACGATCATTAGGGATATGAGGTTAAGGAATATATGTTTCTTTTTTTTGCTTTCAGATTAATGTTATGTATGCTATGAGGTTGATGTTACTTAAGAATGTTAATGTTTGATTGTAAACCTAAACTACTATTATGTTTACTGCTTGATGTAGTTCTTACTAAGTATTTGACTTATTTTTGTCTTATGTGTTCATGTTTTCCTAACCCAGGAGAGGAGGATATTGAAGAACATGATTTTGTTAAAGGGGATGATATCGAGGTTTAAAGCATTCAGGAGGAATTTCATTTATTTATAGTTACATAGTAATTTTGTAGCACATAGCTATTTTATTTCTTTTCAATTAGTGCTAGTTTATTTTTAGAGATTTTCATTAATAAAATACTCTTATTCTCATTGATGTTTATGGGATCTTTTATATTTGGCGCTATGGTGTAAATTTTTTAAGGTTAAGGTTAGTAGCATTTATTTCCTCTAGATTTTAAACCCTAGAGGGATAGTGTGTTGTTGTTGGTATCAGAGCTCAGGTTTTAAATGATTCTGTACACTTTTCCAAACAAGAGAAAAATAATATTTTCAAACAAAAAGCAAAAAATAATTCAAATATTTTCAAATCCCAAAATAAAAATAACATTAAAAATTTATACTCTAACAATATTTTAATTTTATAATATTTTTTATTCAATTTTTTTCTCTCTCTTTCTCAAAATCTCATAAAATATTAACTCAAACTATCTCACTATTATTCACAAACCATCTTACTACTATTCACAAAATTTTCATCTCATCTTATTCCCTAAGCATCCCCTATGTTAACACTTGTATGTCAAATCTCTCCTAGCACTAGGACTAACTTAAATACCCTTGAGGACCCTAATGGGCAAGATGAGAGTCGTGAGGTGCTTGTCGCTACAACAATAAAGTTCTTCTAGAACATGGTGGAGGGACATTGTAATAGCCCGTAATAAATTCAATAGATAAATTTATTTAAGCTTTAGGATCATCATGAAACCTCTGGAAAAGTCTCATGAATCGAGCAATCATGTAGGCTTGAATCTGTAAGCATATTCAGTTTCTGGCCCACTCAGTTGTCAAAAATGTAATTTATCTGATGTAGTTAGGAATGTGGGAATGACGAATAGTTTGCGACATTAGTCTTATATGAATATTTATAATTTTATAGTGCAATAAAATGATTTTCATTTTCTGGACAATGGCTGTTCGAAAACTCGTTTTGATTTCTTTAAGACACTTAGGAGTTGAATTTCGCAAAATGAAATATGCTCCTAGTTTCGTAAAATTATTTATGATTTTGTAGTGCAAGTTTATTTTCACTACTTTTGGAGTGAATGGTAACTCCTATGTTAACGCCACGTGGCACACAATCCAGTTGTTTCAAATCAAAATTTGGAATGTCCAAATCAGTCTAGAGAAGTTTCATTTAGACACTTGACATCAAGAGAAACTATGAGATGGAAATGCAAAGGAAAGGAATGAAAAATCATGCTTTGTGATCATGCCACAAGCAAAGACTCCATTTCATCCAACCATCCATTTTTGTGCAAAACAAAATAGGGTTTCAACCCTAGTAAAATCTCAAATACTTGGAATCCAATTGAAACCCACAATGCCCTATGGAAGCCAAAATCCTAATGGTTTCCCTAACCTTAAATGAAACCGGTTTTGAGCTTAGTGTTTAATCATTTCATTAAATCACTTCCATGTGCTATTAACCATTCAAACTCATGTCATTACACCCTTATCCATTCTTTTATGCCATATTATTTTCATTAGACCAAGACAGATTGGGTTTGAGCTTGAAAGAAGCTAAAACTCCAAACCAAACCCTATTATCTTCATTAGGCTCATTAAGGCCACCGAGTTGCACCACCTATGCATGGCTTCTCGGAGAATTTTTTCCACCACCATGAGTGTACTTCTTTTGCCCACGTTAAGCCCAAATAGTGGTTGATGGGAAGGCAAAAAGCCACCTCACTACCACTCTAACACAGCAGCAACAGCAGAGCACAAAATTGTGTGTTGTGGCCCCTAGTTTTGGGCATGGTTTTGGTTGACAACCCATCACCAAAAAGTCACCCTCACATCCATTCTCAACCCCTCCAGCAGTATAACTACCGTCCATGGTCATTCCCTTAGTCTTTTGTCACTTTTGAAACCCTTTATTGGGAGAGCTCAAGGAGAAGCTTTAGAAAACTTTTCTAGCCTTTTTTGCTTGAGTTTATCGAGACCTTTGTAAATAGATTCTAAGGAAATTCTCTTCACATAAGTTGTTTCTACTTGAGGCTAGTTTCCATTTTTATATTTTTTGTGATTTTGCATGGAGTTTGGGTTAGTGAAAATTCTATTTAAGCATGCAAATGTCATACTAGACGATAAACTGAACAGTGTGTGATTCTTTATTTTTTCTTATGATGTTCTTGACAAAATATTGGTTTTATATTTTTATGGTTTAGAGTTATCATATTATCATCCAATTTAGATTTAAATTTGGTTCATATTGAGAGTTTTTACATAGAGTTTGTGATTTTGCATGATATGAGAATGTTTGAAACTGGAGGTGTAAAAATGATTTCTGTTTTGAATAAGTTTGGATCTTTTGCTTTCAAAACATGCTCCTATGGTCTTGATATTCACATATGTTATTCTTTAAAATTTAATATATGTGTAATGTTATTTTCAAGATTTATGGTGTTGACCTTTAGGATATGAATTTTTATGCATGTTAAGTTCTGATTAGGTCTTATACTTAAGGCTCAAGGATGTATATGTGTTTCTATGCAAATTTTGCCATGTGATCTTAGGTTTGATGCTTAGATATGTTTTATAACTTAAATATGAAGTATATGATGTTGTTCTTTGATGATTTACTTCATGAAAAATTTGGATCTAGTGGTTTGATTGTAAACCAAAACATATATTACTCAGTTTTAGAGTATACGTTCAAACCGATTGTGTTGAATGTTATTTTGTGACTTATGTGATTGTGGTTTAATTATTTAAGCATGATCATCCTTAAGATTGTTTTATGAATATATTTAGAATTTGTCTGGGGGCATCACAGGCATGGTGGGACCCATAGGACCATTGGTGGGGTATACACTATAGTTCACCTGCCACGTCCACGTACCTTCGATAGAAGAACCAAAGTTATGGATGTAGAAAACTAGATTAAGAGGATCGAAATATCTTTAGGCCACTTTTCTATACCCATAAATAGGAGATGTAGTTTGTAACCAACACACTAATGGACATGACAAACAAATGGTGAAGAGGTACTAGGGGACTCCACTAGTAGGAACACAGGGAGGGAGTTCTTATTCCTTGGGAGTGCTTTAATAAGACATTTCTTGAGAACGTCTCTCTAAGTACACTTCGAGAGACCAAGGCAAGATAGTTTGTTGACCTAGCACAAGGTAACATGACTATGGGCAAGTACACCAATAGATTGTTGGTTTTCCATTTTTATGAGTATTTGATTCCTAACGAGGAAAAGCAAGCAAATAAGTTCAAGCTTGGTTTGAACCCAAGGATCCGTATCAGTTTGATACTCCTTAGCATCTAACACTTTTATAAGCTGGTCACTAGGGCCACTATGCTAGAGGTGGACATTAGTGAGAGTATTATGGCTAGCAATTAGAGGAAGTGTCAACAACAATAGTAGTCGGGACAGAAACTTCCTTAGAGCAAGAGGCCCTTCGAGGGCAATGCATAGAACTGTAGTTAGGGTGCCACCAGAGAATGGGAAAAGTAACTGCCCACTTTGTCAAAATTGTGGCAAGATGCATAAGGGTAGGTGTATATTTGGATCTGACACAAGTTCCAAGTGTTGGAAGCCTAGATGCATATCACGAGACTGCCCCTAACTCTACAATATTACAGCTCAAGCTACTATCATGAAATAGAAGAAGGACATTGCCCATGTTGGAGTATTTGCACTGACTCAGAATGAAACTAATGCATCTAATGATCTGTTCATAGGTATCCTTTCACTATTCTCTGGTATAGCTTTGGTGTTATATGATTCAAGTGCCACACAATTTTTTAATTCACTTGCATATGCTTGTGACTGTGATAGAACTTTTGAACCCCTCAATTGTATGTTATCTGATTCTACATTATTGGGAGATCATGTAGTATGTTGGTTCTCAAGGGCTTTGAAGTTGGAATTAAGGGATGATGCCTCCCTACAGATTTTTTGATCCTTGATATCACAGGGTTAGATGTGATTCTGGATATGGTTTGGTTGGGTCGATACTATGCTTGTTTGAAGCGTAATAGGAAAGAGTTGATGTTCAGACCTCTAGGAGGGGAGGAATTTTGTTTTAGTGAGTACGTAGAAATCCCCAGTATTACTTTAAACACTACAGGATTCTAAAATGATGCGAAAAGGCTGCATGAGATTTCTAGCAAGTGTAGTTGCAAGTCAAAATGATGGCCTAAGTTGGAAGATATCTCAGTGGTGAAAGAGTTTCGAGACATATTTTTAGAGGACACACTAGGGCTACCTCTAGATCGAGATTCACATTGATATTTTTCCTAGTACAACCCCTATCTCCTACGCTCCATAGGGTGCACATAGGCTCCATATTTTACATCCATTCTAGTGTTTCCACTTAGGGTGCATTGGTGTTGTTTATGAAGAAGGATTGATCAATGAGGCTCTGTATAGATTATAGGGAATTGAATAGGGTAACAATTAATAACAAGTATCCATTGCCTAGGAATGAAGACCTATTCAACCAGTTACAAGGAGCTCAAGTCTTCTTCAAAATTGCTCTACATTCAGGATACCACTAGTTGAAGATCAAGGGAGAAGGCGTACCCAAGGCAACTTTTAGAACTCGTTACGAACAATGAGTTTTTGGTGATGTCTTTTGGTTTGACTAATACCCAGTTGCATTTATAGACAACATTCTCATTACTCCAAGAGCATTGAGAAACTTGAGGAGCACTTGATAATTTTTCTATAGACCTTAAGGAAGTAGAAATTTTATTCCAAGTTCAAAAAGTGTCAGTTCTAGCTTCATGAGATCTCTTTTCTTGGACATGTTGTATATGAAAATGGGATTTTAGTTGACCTAACCAAAGTGAAAGTAGTTTCCAGTTGGCCCAAGCCCACTAATGTACACGAAGTCATAAGCTTTTTGGCACTTGGTGGATACTACAAGATATTTGTATAAAGGTTTTTTAGTATTGCAACACCGATGGCCAAGTTGATCCAAAAGTATGAAAGGTTTATCTGGACAAGGGAGTGCGATGATTGTTTTTAGGAGTCAAAGAAGAGACTTGTGATGGCACCAATGCTCACCATTCCCGCAAATATCGATGGTTTTGTTATTTATAGTGATGTTTTACTTAAGGGCTTGGATTGTGTCTTTATGCAGCATGGGAAAGTAGTGGCATATGCCTCACGACAACTTAAGAATTATGACCAAAATTATCAAACCCATAATTTGGAACTTGTAATAGTCTTTGCACTTAGTATGTGGAGGCATTGCCTTTAACGGGTACACTATGAGGTATTTATCAATCGCAAGAGCATGAAGTATTGCTTCACCTAGAAAGTCTTGAACATGGGGCATAGAAGATGGTTGGAGTTGTTGAAGGATTATGATTGCAATATCAACAACCATTAGGGGTAATATGAATGTGGTTGCAGAAGCCTTTAGTAGAAAGTCATCTCACATACTTTGGATACTATGATTACACCTCATAGGCATATGCTATTAGATATGGAACATGATGGCATTGAGATGGTCAGGGAGGCGTAGACACAGCTGAGTAGCCTTGTCCTTGGTTCAGTAGTGTTGGATCAGATCTAGAGTTCCCGAGTAGGTGATTTAGGCCTAAAGAAGATGGTGGATCAAGTACGAGAAGGGAATAAGCCAAAATTCAAAATGACAGAGGATTGTACTTTATGATATGGTAACAAGACTAGTGTGCCTGATAAAACTGATATTCATGAGTTGATTTTGAAAGAAGCACACTGGTCCTTGTATACAGCTCACCCAAGGAGTGCCAAGATTTACTCAGATTTGGGCAGCATTATCAGTTGAGTGGTATGAAGAGGGATGTGGCGACCTATCTAGCTTAGTGTTTGAAAAGTTAGCAGGTCAAGGTCGAGCATCGGAGGCATTCAGGGACACAACAGCCAATCCTGATACCAGTGTGGACATGGCATGAGATTAGGTTGGATTATGTATTAGGATTTTCGAGTGCACCAAAAGGTTAGGATTAGGCATGGGAGATTGAAGTTAAACTGTCAAAGTCTGATGACGTATCCTACAGAGAGGTTGTTAGAGTGCTACATCAAAGAGATTGTTAGACTCCATGATGTTTTGTCCAAGATAGTGTCTGACAGAGATGTCCGATTCACCTTGGCATTTTGGAGTGTATAAAGGGAGTTGGGAACTAAATTGACTTACAACACAGCTTTTCATATGCAAACAGATGGTCAGTCTGAGAGGACCATATAGATTCTGGAAGATATGCTCTGAGATGGTGTGTTGGGTTTCAAAGGAAGTTGGGTCAAATACTCTCAACTTATCGATTGTATACAACAACTTATCGAGGTTGTACTGTCTAAAGTTTTGTATGGGTGCAAGTGTTGATCCCCTCTGAATTGGGATGAGGAAAGAGATGAGGATGACGGGTTGAGAGTTAATTTAGAACAAGTATGACAGGGTAGCAGTGATCCAGTAGAGATTGGCAGTAGGTCAAGAGAGACAGAAAAAGTATGTAGACTATAGACACAAGGAGCTACAATTATATTCAATGGACAAGGTATTTCTCAGGGTTGTCCTAATGAAGGGTGTTATGAGGTTTAGGAGATAGGGCAAGCTGAGCCTAATATATACCATTTAAGATATTAGAGAGAGATGGAGTTGTGGCTTACAGACTAGCATTAATACCTCATTTATCTGTTATGCATGATGAATTCCATGTCTCAATGTTGTGGCTTTGAGATATTTTTTATGTTTCGCATGCACTAGAGAATGTGCCAGTTTAGGTTCAAAAGGGTTTCACTTTGGGGAGTGACATATAGAGATCTTGGAGTGGAGAGAGCAGATACCTTGCAAACAGACTATCCCAATGGTGACATTGTGATGGAACAAACACTCAAAGAGAGGCCACATGGAGCAGAAGGAGTACATGAGGGACAAGTACCCATCTATTTTGCTTGAGGTATGTGCAAATCTCGAGGATGAGATTGTAACCCCAAAATGATTTAGAAAATAATTTATTTTATTATTATCTTGTACTATTGTTTATTATGCCTGCTAGCATTATTTTATGTGTGATTTTAAATATTATTTATTATTAGTCAATTGATTAGGTATTTACAATCATTTTATGTAGGGTATTTTTCTAGGAAGCCTAGCTCAGGTTTTGATAGATTATTAGGTTATAATTTATTCTATTATGGATATTTGGAAACATATTAGAGATAGACCCTATAGGTATTTTAGGACTTGTGTTAGTGGGTTTAGAAGTTTATTGAGATGGGTTAACTTTGGGGTAGTGACTCAAGCCCATGACCCATTGGAAAACCCAACCCTAAGACTCAAATCAATTTGTATTTAAGTGTAGTAGACCCGCGTTTCACCCCATGCACGTAGCAATACTGTTGTTGCCCTAGGAGGTTCTGACCACTTAAGCAGCCACAAATCTCTTCCACTATGTTCCCCTTGCCACCACTAGCCTCTTCGAGCGCCGCCTTGAGTTACCGATAAGGTCCTTACCATTGCACACCTAGGCACACACACAACGTATAGGGACCTCGGTTTCGTCTGTAGCCACCACAAAAACCTATCTAACCACCACCTAACCTCCTCAGCGCCACTAAGAAATGCCTTGCAACAAAACCCATGGAGACAAATCAAGAACCAAGAGAGACAAATTGCATGAAGGTTGATGTGACTAAATACTAAATAGCATTAATATGTATGTAAAATGAATGAGAGATAAGGTAAGGCTAAAGAAAGGAAAGAAAAGGAAAGGTATGATTTCATATGATTATTGAGGTAAATGATTTGTCCATGACAGTGAAGATAGTACCATGAGGTTAGGGGTCGATTACAGTGCCGAAATGCATCATTGGATGTGTACTTAGTGATGACCCATTCGGAGGAGGTTAGGTTCTTATTCACTAGCCACAAAAAGAGCCATGACTGCAAGGGTCGCTAATCGTTTTTAAAGTTCATGATTAAAGATATGATGATAAGGAATGAATGTTTCTCTTTTATGCTTTGAGGTTAATGTGATGTATGCTATGAGGTTGATGTTACTAGATAATGTTAATGTTTAACTAAAAACCTAGATTGTTATTATGTTTACTACATGATGTAGTTCTTACTAAGCATTTGACTTTTTTTTTTCATCTATTTCTAACCTAGGTGAGAAGGATTATGGGAGTGCTATAGAATAGGATAAGGTTTAGGGTAAGGCAGAGCAAAAGTCCAAAAATCCGACTCCGAATGCGACTCCACTCCAATTCTGCTTTGAATCCAACAAAACAAAGTCATTGGATTTTTTTATTTAATTTTTCAATCGGAGTCAGAGGTGTTGCAGACTCCGACTCCAAGCCGATCCAACTCCAACTTTCCTCGACTTCAATATTGTACATTTTTTATAAAAATATGAATCTATCAATATATTTATCATATATATTGGCATAGTTATGTACTTATATAACTTGAACTTATACAGTTAAGTTCAATAATATACTAGGATGAGCTACTTATTATAAAAAAATATACTTATACTACAATATAAATAGACTACTAAGAGTTTAGTATATGTAAACATTATAGTATTACTACCATACATAATCAAGTATAGAAATAAGTTAGATACTAGTTTTGAAATAAGTCTAGTATAATAAGTTAATAATACATAATCCTAATTTACTAAAGTATAATAACATGTAACTAAACATTAAAAAGTCTACTATGTAATTAAGTTAGAAATAAGTTAGACATTAGTATAATAACATTTAATACTAATTTATAATAAATTAGACACTATAGTATAAGTCTTGTATAACATGTAATTAGATACTAGAAATAAGTCTAGTATAGAAATAAGTTATAAATAAGTTAGACACTAGTATAATATAATAACATGTAATTAGACACTATAGTATAAGTTTAGTACAGAAGTAAGTCTAATATAATAAGTTAATAACACATAATACTATAGTATAATAACATGTAATTAGACACTAGGGCACTCCCCTCGCCACAGCCCATCCAGGCAACAAGAGCCCCTAAGCGAGATTCGGACCATATCAGGAGGGTTTACTAGAGGCGAAGCATCATCATCCACTAGGAAGGCTCACTACTAGAGGGCTAGGTTTGAAGAGGTCAAACGATCAAACGACCCCCGAAGTTAGCTAGAATGGGGGAAGTGCCAATATCTTTCGGCAACAAACATTGTGAGGGCATATTGTACCCACATGGTGGCACCATGGTCGTCTCTTTGCTCACCACTAACTACACCTACAGGATTTTGATTGATAATGGGAGTTTGGCAGATTACCTATATTGGGTGTGGTAACCCTATCAAAGCTAGGTTCATATTCTTATTTATTTTATTTTCTGATTCGATCCCAATGAACTTAAGCTTGGTGATTGGAGAAGGTTAAGGGTGTAATATTGAATTAGGCCATATTTTGTGGATGTAATCAGCACCCAAGCCAAAGGAAAGAGGCCCAACACTTACTCATTTCGACACTTTAAGGTGTAGGGTTTGGGAAAAAAACCTAATTAGGGTTTTGAGTAAGGAGAAAGTGGCACTCCATTTGCATAAGAAACACTTGAGTTTCCCTAAGCCATAATCATTAGGCTCCTAGAGAAAGGGAGTATCATCTTCTTTAAGAAGCATCCACCACTAGTTCCTCATGCATTGAAGCCCTAAAGCTTCTAGAAGAAGCCAAGTGAAGGAAGAAAGCCTTAGGTTTTTAGTACACCTAGGGCACATGCCAACCTCACCCTCCACCATGCCACTTGGCAATCATGCAACTTCACTCTATGGATTCATTGTAGCTGGACTCAAAAGTGAGACAAGGGAAGAAGAGAAATGGATTTTGGAAATCAAATGGACACACACACACCACCCTCACTATGTTTACCACATGGAATTCATGCTTAAGCACCTTAGAATCTCTAGAAGATGCAATCCATGAGGAAGTGCAAAAGACACGTGGGGATTTTTAGACTTGGGATTAGGGTTCCAAAAATCCTAGTGAATTTGAACACTTGGCAAGCATGCAAAATGAGTTATGAACTCTCTATAGTACTTTAGGATTTCGACCACAAGGTGTACACGCCAATCATGTGTAGCTTCTAAAAGAATCTTTGAGGATTCTAGGGATGGCAAGAGCCACATGTCCACTCCATGCCAATTGGCAATCATGCATTGATTAACTTTAGATTCATTGCATCTTGACACAAAAAGGGTTGGAAGAAGGTGCGACATGTTCTCCATGCAAGGGAAACCCTTAGGTTCCCAAAGGAAAACAATGAGGAGGATATGAAGGGGCATTCGGCTAGGGCTAGAAGAAGAACCCACACGGTGCCCATGCAAGAGATTTCTGAAGACTTTTCACTTTTCTAGAAGATAGGAGAGAGAATGAGTGGGGGAATAAAAAACATTTATAAAGGGACATTGAATGACAAGCACCCTTTACCCTTGCTAGAGGAAAACCAAGAGTCATTTGTTGCATTTCAGATCTTTCCCTCCCCTCACCTCTCTATCTCGCCTACTCTAGAAGAAAAAATCTCAAACACTATTTTCCTTTCAACCAAACTCCATTTTCTTACATCGAAGGATTGGAGATTCAAGAATACCTTGTGGGAAAGGATTGCACAGTAAGAACTCTGAAGCTTCTATCACAAGTCTTTGTCATGAACACACACACTCTTATGAGGGTTTGAGTTGAAGAGGCTCAACTTAAGGGAGTAAAGAATGTGAGTTTTGTCCTTGTAATATAGTCCCATGGGATAAATGAAGTTTTTGGTTCAACTACAAGAAGGCAACCATGCATAACCTCAATTGGTATGGTTTGTCTAGGGTTCCTCTTCTAAAAAACCCGAGCTTGATGGCAAGATGGGAAAAAGGGAGTGAAGATGTTCGGCCATTAGGGTTTTTTCAAGTGTAACCACCCTTATCTCACACTTACACCACACACTTCTATTCTTCAAATCGTGTGTGTATAAGTTATGAGAGTCACAAAGGGGCATGTAGCCAATTAGGGTTAAGATCATAAAATCCTGGTACACGCCACCCATGTTTGGTTTAATGTTTGATTCCAAAGTCTAATGGTTTGAAAACATACAATTTAAGCTTGCTTGATCGTTGCCATTTTCTTTACATCGAGATAATGTTAGCCTCTAACCTACTCTTGGATAATGTATTTATTTTGTGTGTAAACTCTGCATCTTGATTGTTCAAATTGGATTATGGAATTGCTAATTGTTACATGTTGTGATTCATATCTCTTATGTGCATGCTATGCTTAAATGTTGCTTGTGAATGGTTGGTTCGTATGACATGTTTGGATTTGGAGAATTGGTATTTGATTTGTTGAACTCTCGCATGTGGTATGCAAGTATATTTTTCAGCATGTTCTAATTCCTTCAAGTTGTACAAGTGATGCATGCACTCTTTTGCATATGGCACAAGTACCTGACATTATTTCTTGAAAGTTACATGGTTACATGTCTCATATTTTCGGGTTGTACATTGAAAATCAATGCTAGGATGGGAAAATATTCTAGTGGAACTCTATTATCAACTCTAGAATGATTAAATTAGAGTAGTGACCCTTGGGTTGATGAAGTATAGTCAACAAACTTCAAAGGGGTCATTTTTAAAGGATTCTGGAGCGAAATAGCAACGCCTAACGCTACTTTGTGAAATACATTGAAAATGCGGTGAAGGTGAATTGAAAACTATCGTATCATATGAACTTTGATGTATTCACACCTAGTCAAGAGGGCCAGCAATGTGATTTAGCAATTAGAAGGAAGCCCACGGTTCCTGAGAGTAGGTGTGAGGTATCCACCCACATTTTCATATGGTTTAATGATTACAAATGATTGACTTGAATTGAAATTGTGATATTTCTCTACATGGTCATTTTGTTAGTCTGTTACATGGGTCAATGATTTTAAAAACAATATGTACAAGAAATAAGTGAGTGTCAGTCAAGTTCTTGACCATGCTCATGCATTCATACTCATGGTGTGCCTTATACAAGTTTATGTTATCTTTCTCTATGTTATTAGTTTAACTTGATGAGATTTTTTGAAATCTCATTGTAGTAGTTTTTACTACCATTCCCCCGAGAATGATAGAAGTTGTGACAGGACCCAAAGACACTACACAAGATGGATGAGTTGCCTGACCTAATTGACGACGAGTTCACTATAAAGGCTCGATACCATGTGGCTATTTCATGTTTAAAAGATACCTCACATTTTTCTAAAGGAGATTGAGGACATTCTAAATGTATATTACACCCCACAATGGGCTCCCGAGCTTAAGGAAGCTCTCACCCTAGAGAACCATTTGGATTATGTGAATGACTATATCATTAAGGCAAGAGAATTTATATTGGAAGCTCAAGAGTTCACGCGAAGTTTTGATTTACAACTTTCCGGACCCCATGTCTTAGAAAAGGATATTTTATTTTGATGGATTTTGTAAGCCACAAGGGTTGTATTTTGGAACCTTTATTTTGTATTGGGAGATATTTTGGGATTAATAATTACTTTTATCTGGTACCATATTTTATTGCTCAAAACTTCATTTAGATATGAGATTTTTCCGCTGCAATTATTACATACTGTTAAAAACATGTTAGGTGCATTGCATGTTAACTATCATGAACGATGGGTGTCTAACTTTAAGTTGCATGTCCCGATACTTCAGTCTTCGTCCAATCCCTTTCAGGGTATGGGGGTGTGGATATGTTTAAAAGAATGTAAGTTCAAGAGGGCAGGCTATAGCCAACACCTACACCATTGAAAGGAAATAGTGCAATCTATTTGGCACCATCAATCTACCCATCACAGAGGGAAACTGGCCCTACACTACAACCATGATGGCAAACTTTCTAGTGGTGAGAGCCTGCTCAACACATAATGCAATCATTGGTCACCAAACCTGAATAAGATAAGGTGATCACCTCAACCTACCACTTAAAGATGAATTTCCTAATAGAGGTGGAAGTCTAGGAGGTTCGAGGCAAACAAGTGCTAGCAAGAGAATGTTATTCCCAAGAACTATTAAATGAAGGGAAGGTTTGCACCGCGCTAAAGCTGAAAAAGTGAATGGAGATCTGATTTCCCCACCGCCCAAGCTCATTAAGCAGTTAATAGAGACATGAGGTGAGAAGGAGTTGAAGCAAGTGAAGTAGCCGAGCCTTTGGAGTTGGTCGCCTTGTATCCCAAGCGGCCAAATGCTACTGCAAGAATAGGAATGCACATTGCGCTTGAGCTTGGAGTTACGATCGAGAACATGTCGGTGATAGACACATAACTAATAGAGCATTGCCTATTAGGGGTGTAACCGGTCCGGTCCGGTTCGGTGTAACCGGTCCGGTCCGGTTCGGTTTTGGACAAAATCTAAGACCAAACCGGTATGTACCGGTTTTGTATTTTCCAAAACCGATTACGCACCGGTTACTCTCCTAAACCGGTACTTCCGATTTTACCTGTTTCCAGTCCGATTTTTCAGTTTTTTTAAAATGTAAATTTCACAGTTTGTCATTAAAAATTTGTTTATAAAAAAAAATGATTTAAAAAAATTTGTTTTATACTTTTATTAAAAAAAATATGTTTTAACTTAATTGATAAACATTTGTTTATCAACCCCAATTGATAAACATTAATTTCAGGCCACACTACACAGATATTATTCAAGTAGAAAAATTACAAAACCATATCAATGTAATTTACTAATTTCACAAACCTAATTTCGGATTTAAAAAATCCTAATATCACAAATATTATCTATCATAATTTCAAACTAATTTCACAAACCCAATCACAAAATCCTAATATCACAAACACAATAATCAACACAATCACAAAAAATCCTAAATTTCGGATTCAAAAACCCTAATATCACAAAACTGAAAATCCAATCAAGATTCACAAAAATCCCAATATCACAAAACCCAATCACAGAAACCCTAATATCACAAAATCCAATCACAAAAATCTTAATATAATAATATGTAATTTCAAAAAAAAAGAAAACTTACCGAGGGGCAGATTCGACAGAGAGACGGGCCGACTTCGAGAGAGTTGAGAGAAGAAAGAGTAAGAGACGACAGACGAGCGAGTTGAGAGATGAGAGAGTGAGACATGGGAGAGTTGAGAGTGAGAGACGGGAGAGTTGGGAGACAAGAGAGTGACTCAGTGAGAGACGGGAGAGTTAAGAGTGAGAGACGAGAGAGTGAGAGACGACTCAGATGAGAGAGTTGAGAACTTGAGAGACGAAAGAGTGAGAGACGGCCAGACGGGAGAGTTGAGAGAGCGACTGAGCAAGAGACGAGAGCGTGAGCTGCGTGAGAGATGACAGACGAGGGACTGGAGGCTGGAGCAAACGAGGGACAATTTAAGTGTTTAACCGTTTAATTGTCATGAAAACGGCGCCGTTTGGCTTTTCTATTTAATTAATATTTGATTATTTTCAATGTGTTTTTTTTAAATGATATTATTTTCAATGTAATACATTTAATAATTTAATATAACTATATATAAATATTTGTAATACATTTAATATACTATAGTCAAATATATTATATATTAGACTATATAATATATATATTTATAATACATTTAATATACTATAGTCTAATAGTATTAATATTAGTCTATTAGTATAGTTATATATTAGTATTAGTTATAGTGATTTAGTATAACTATATTAGTATAAGTATGACTATAGTCTATATTAAATTATTAGTATTAGTTAAATAGTTATATACTTATATATTAGTATAGGTATATAATATATTAGACTAGTCTAATAGTATTAATATTAGCCTACTAGTATAGTTATATATTAGTATTAGTTATAATGATTTAGTATAACTATATTAGTATAACTATAACTATAGTCTATATTAAACTATTAATATTAGTTAAATAGTTATAGACTTATATATTAATATAGCTATATAATATATTAGACTATATAATAGATTAATAGTATTAATATTAATCCGTTAGTATAGTTATATTATATATATTAGTATTAGTTATAGTGATTTAGTATAACTATATTAGTATAAGTATAACTATAGTCTATATTAAACTATTAGTATTAGACTATTAGTTAAATAGTTATAGACTTGTATATTAGTATAGCTATATAATATATTAGACTATATAATAGTATTAATATTTGCCTATTAGTATAGTTATATATTAGTATTAGTTATAAACTTTTAGTGATTTAGTATAGCTATATTAGTATAAGTATAACTATAGTCTATATTAGACTATTAGTATTAGATTATTAGTTAGACTATATAATAGTATTAATATTATACTATTAGTATAGCTATTTATTAGTATAGCTATATAATATAACTATAGTCTATATTAGACTATAAGTATAACTATAGCTATAGTGAGTTTGTTAATTGTTATATTAGTATTTGTTAATTGTTACAGTGAGTTTAATTTCTTATAACTATATTATTGATAGTATTATCGTGATAGTATTAGTATAGTAATTTATTATAGTGATAGTATTAGTATAGTAATTTAGTATTAGTAATTAGTATTAATTAATTACTATATCATTATTTTATATGTGATTATTTAGTATAGTATTTATTTAGCTATATATAATATATCAATATAATTAGTTATATATTAGTATAGCTATAAATAAAATGTTATTAATAATTTAAATATATATTTTATGTTTAAAGTATATGATAAATTAAATTTTCACATTTAAGATTAAAATTTTATTTTATAAATTATAATAATATTATCTTATATATAATTATATTAATAACATATGATCAAACAAATTACAAATGTTCATATTTAAGATTAACATTTTATGTTATAATTTTTAAATTATAATATGAAATTATTTCATATATAATTATATATTATATATAAAATTTATATATAAGAAATATTTTGTATAATATTAATTTTGTATAAAACTTATATATATATATATAATTTTTATCTTTTTATTTTTTTTCCAACCGGGTCGGTCCGGTCCGGTCCAGTCTTGGAAACCATGGAACCGGAAGCGGACCGGGTCCAGCCTGTTTTACGGTTACAAGAACCGGTCTCGGACCGGACCGGTTCAAAACCGGTCCAATCGGTCCGGTCCGGTTTTCCGGTCCAAACTTACACCCCTATTGCCTATGTGTCGACCCCACAATAAAGAAAGTGAGGCAAATGTGAAGAAGCTATAAGGCTGATTAGAAGTATGCGGCAATAGAAAATGAAGTAGAATGCTTGCTATAAGGCTGGGTTTGAGAGAGTCTCATTATCTAGAATGGCTATCAAACGGTAGTGCTGGTGAAGAAAGGAATCCAGAACAGTATTTTGCTCCTACCTTATTTCCTTTGATCTTGTTGGTCATGTTATTTTTAACAATTTGTGTTATCGTGGTTTTGTTGGTTAGAGTTTGGAACTGTATTTAACTTCTCTTTTTCTATAATCTTGGTATAAATTTAGGACTGTGCTATGTGTACTTAAGGATTTTAATCATGTATTGTGGCAGTGGCGTTGTGTTTTTTATATGCAATTTATTAAGCAGTGGATGGCAGGTTGATGGACCATGCATGGTGGCTCATAGCTGCTAGTACTTACCATTTGGGGCATTGGGAGTTAGCTTGGCTAGATGGTTAAACAATATTATGCACTATTTGTTGGGGCAGCAGAACGAGTAGTCATTTTAGTAATCATTTTACTGTTTTTTTTTTTTGGTCCGCATAGCCTTGGGACTATATGCTATGACGCATATGAAGTTTTAGTAATATTTTAATTTTTGCATATATGAAGGCTGTCTTTTCTTGTAATATTTTTAGTAAACTCAAAAGCACGCAAAAAATATTCTAGTAATATGAAAATTTTGATTTAGAAATTGGATGAATATGGAGCCTACTGTAGGAGTGCAAAGGCATTAATTAAGAAGTAATGCTATTTATCATCATAATTTTCATCATATTTTTATCATCTCATAATGTGATATTAGATGATTGTGGACTATTTATTATATTTTATTTGTAAACTTATTACCTAATGTTATATTATAGAATGATGAGAAGATAATATAAAAAATGATGATGAATAAATTTTTTCTTAATTAAGATATTAATTTTCGTGAGATTTAAAAGTATTACCTATAACGCTTTAATAGAAAGACCAAAAAGTCTCTGGCCCCAAAAAAAAAAAAAAAAAACCCAAATCAGACGTATGCTCCGGTATCCATTAAATTTTAATAGATTTCGAGTGGAGTGGAGTTTAGGTTGTTCGGAGTCGAAGTCCGACCAAATCGAGATCGGAATCCGATTTTTGGATGCCGCCTCCGACAACGTCAGTGCACTGCCCTAGGCTAGCCATATGTGTAAGTTACTGCAAAGTCATTGCCGTCAACGGCAGATGCTAACGAGAGAAAGATTGTGGAACGCAAGTTAAGAGTGTACGTAGTACCTCTTTGGGCTTTTCATCGTCTTCTTTGGTCTTATGATCCCCACCGCCTTCTTTCTTCAGCCTCGGAGAGATGAGCTCCCCCTTCTTCTTCGTCTTCCCCTCCAGCTTCTTATCTCCACCGTCATCTTTCTTCGGCCTCGGAGAGACAAGCTCCACGATCTTCTTCGTCTTCTTCTCCAGCTTCTCCTTGATCAGCGCTGGGTCCACTTTCCCCGTTACTGTCAATTTGTTAGCCGCGAAATCTGCCTTCACGTCTTCAACACCTATATTCATAGATCATCAATAACGATGCTATTAGGAACGTGCTTATGCATAGAATTGGGAAAAAAAAAAAAAAAAATCATCCTGTATTTTTGGAGAATAGATTCTCCGTTTCAATTCTGTGCTGAAACTTGTCGCTAAAAGTGTCGTGGATTTTCAAGTATACCATCGAGACTGCTAACGAATCTAACGACTTTCTTGGTGCAGCCGTCGCAATGAAAGTCCATCTTAAAAACGGCGGTGCCGTGGTCTTTCTTGTCGTCGGGCTTCTTCTGATCCGCCTCATGATTCTTCTCGCGTTGATCTTTCTGATTCACACAAACAAAGAGAAAAACTAAAAACTAAAAAACAAAACAAAAAAGAAAGCAAATTATGTTAGCAGCTAGCGCATAATCGAAGAGCTGAAGCTGCTATATGTAGATAGAAATGAGAGTTATGACTGACCACACCCATCGGCGACAATCGCAGCGACTGTGAATGACGAAGAGAATTGTTGGAAGGATTAACAATGGCAGACAAAGCTGGCTGTATTATTGTATTGATATTCGTTTAATTAATAGGATGGTATTGTCACTATGGCAACAGATCATGTGGAAATAGAGTGGAATATTATTGAATTGAGAATTAGTTAAGAGATTAATGAAGAAAAATGATTAATTAATTGTTAGTGCTGGCGTGTCAATTTAAAACAATTAGACAGTATTAAAGTAAGATATTGACGTAAAAGACCACGTACTTTCGTCGTAAGAGACGCGAAAATCTTGGGTTCCATTAAAAGCAAGGAAAGTCTTGGGTTCCACGTACTTTTTATTTAAATATGTTAAATATTTAAATATATATTTTAAAAAAATATATTTAAATATGTTAAAAATAATTAATAAATAAAATACAAATACAAATTTATGTTTGGCGTCAGCCTAACATGACTCAAAATAAAAAGCAGGACCGAAAAGGAGGGGCAAAGTCAGAAACGGCTGGAACAAAAAGGCATAGGCTTTTTCCTTTCTTCTACATGTCTTCTCTCATCTCTGAAACCCTAATTTCTTAGTAATGCATTTTCTTATTTCGGTGGGGCCAAACGGTTGGAACAAAAAGTCTTTGGCTTTTTCATCCTCCTATTGTGGTTCTTCAAGGAGTACTTACAAAAAGCGGAAGAGGTCCATTTCATTTCGTCTGGAAGAGGGAGCTGAAGTTGAAGGGGAAGAACAAAGGTGGACGTGGGCCATATTGCGCACTTTCCTTTTTTTAACAAAAATGGATGTGCAAGTGTTGGTTTGTTAAGCCCTTCAAAGATCTACCGAATATATCAATGAATGAAAGCTATACCGATTGAAAAAAAAAAAACGAAAAGTACCTACAAAAAATATCAAGGAATGAAAGCTCCAATTTATCAACTCCAGTAGTAAGCCTTTTAATGATTTCTTCTTTTACGGCTGCAGCACCTTTTTGATCTTGTGTTCTACCTGAAAGCTGAAGCTGGAAAGAGAAATGGGAGAATGATAGGAACCTCTTGGCTTTGCAAATCCAAAGGGAGGAGTAGAGAAGAAAAACAAGTGTTGAACTAAGTGAAGATCTACAAAGTGCACTGAGTGGAGGAGCATGGAACTGGGAACAGCGTCGTTGGAAGGGATCACGAAGCACTACGTTTTGAAGAATAAACTGATGCGTGTTTGCTGAAGATTGGCTGTCGTTTAAGAGCTATACGCAGCGCTTAATTGAGTCTTTAGTGTCTGCATGTCGTTTGGATATGTTGTAATACACATCGTTTTGGGATTAAAAAAACCAAACGGTGCATTTTATTTTACTGTCATTTGCAAGTATATGTCAGGTTAGTTTATCAACTGCTAGTAGTTAATTACAGATTCGCAAGTCATGGATATATGAGAAAGGGAGAGGAAACTGTAGGGGTATCTGAAAATTGTCAAGGGTTTTGAAATCTGTAAGGAGGTTGGGAATCTCTCAAAACATTCCTTTTTATCAATAGAATTTGTGACTCTCTTTAGCATTTTCACAAACACCATATATCTCTGATTTCCATTAATACAGCATCGATCGTTACATTTCCGTTTCCTTTCCTAGTTACATCACAACAATTTACAACAGGGTTCATAACAGGTCACAGGTATTAAAGCCACAAATGCTATGGGTTGCGCAAGATCGTATGTGTTACGGGTCATGCTTTGAGTATTTCGGGACGTTGCATGTGGGACATGGGTTGGCACGTATTTTTTAGGCTAAGGTGCTTATACGTGGCGTACGTTTATAAACATGTGAGTACGGGTCAAGAGATTATGGGTACTCAGTATGAACGGTGAGGTTGCGGATAACCTATTTAATGGTCTAATTATTTTATGATGATGTGTTTGTTTATATAAAAAAATTGACAGAAATTAACTTTATTAGATTAAGGTTGTATTTATATATGTAACATTATGTCCCATAAGGTTAGGATTAATGTTAATTTTAGAAATTAACAGTTGGACCGGAAGGCTACTAGCCATTAAACATTTTCTTTATAATGAATCAACAGGTATAAAAGATTCAATTGCATAAAAATAAATTGTACTTTATAACATTAAAAGAGAGTGCAAAATCTCTTACCAAAATAAATCTATTAAATCATAAACTAAAACCTCATGTGTACATGATTTAGGCCTATGCATCTTCTTCTTGAGCCAAACCCCTACCTGCAACTCAATCCTCATAGTAATCATCCCCTGAAGTATTTAAAACATAAATACATATGAAAATTAGTCGATACTCAATAGGCAACATGACATCATACAGGATACATAATATAAACATAGTATTTTCTTGAAAAACGTGTAAACTTATAAATACATGACTAAAGATATATACATGAACAGTGCAAAATGTCTTAACTTGTGCTTCACTTTCCTTATTAGCCGGTACCTACAATTGACCCCTTGAGTTAGGGTTGGTGATCTTGACGATTCTTATTCTACCCATGGCCACGGATTAAGAATCCATATATGCCCTTATCTCATAAGAGTGTGGCTATACATCAATTGCACTCTCCGCACACATCACATGATTTTATTTTTTTTTTAAATCAGCACATGAGGTGTGCTGCGACTATAGGCTGATGTAAATAATTACACATCTCATAATGCACTTATCTTATGATGATCTTTGAAGGAGTTAATATTGGTTGACCCAAACTAGGGCCCAAGGCCCATCTTGCATAAAGGATATCTACTCAAATGAGTTGTGTTGCTTAACAAAGACCCTAACCATCTTGGTTATTGAGAAGGAGTAAACATCACATTATGAATATGGATAACGTGGTGATTAGATAATTCCGATACATCAGGGATAAGCCTTCTAATAGCTAAGCATTGTGCAAAGTTAATCAGTTTATAGTACTCATCTAATATTCTTCATGCCTAGATATAGGGTCAACAGGTAACTTTCAAATCATTTGATTGAGCATTCTTGAATTATTATCTCTCATTTTTCTCTAACTTAAGCATCGGATGGGTCATAGGCATACCGTGCCGCCCACTTAACGATTTGCAGGTTAATGATCACAACCGATAGTGAGACACGTCCTTTATAGTGACGTTATCTGTGGGATCTTGTAATCTGTGATTTCAGTTTTTCATTGGACTTCAATGTGGTTTCTTCATGTCGATCGTGACACGTTCTCAAGCAACGCATGAACTAGAAGCAAAGCTTACAGATATGGAAACATGATTAGAAGCAATTGAATAAAAGCTGAAGATAGTATTAGACCAGGACCAGCTCTCCCATAAGGTGAGTTAGGCGGTTGCCTAAGGCCCCACAGTGGAAGAAGGCCTTAGAAAATACTAAATAAAAAAAACTAATAAAAAAATTAAATTATCTAAACTAAACAAAGAGACGTTAGTATTGAAAATTAAAAAAATCAATTCTCAACTCCACGGTAAAAAAACAAATGCTAACAATTATAAAAAATATATATAAATTTTTATTTAATTACATAGACTCTACAAATTCTCTTAGGAAAGTCAAAAGTCACAATAATAACTGTAAATTCAATAGTTTCAATCTATCTCTACAAAGTCCAAAAAAATGCAAAGGAACTTCTCAAAAACTCTAATTTTATACTTGAAATCGAAAAATCTTATTTAATCGCTTTTGTACTCCACTCTCCATTCTCTAATTTCCCTCTTGTGCATCCATCTTGCTCGTATTTGGCACTAGCAGTCTCTTCATTGTCTCTAATCACACCTGCAGACGACAGACGTTGAGTAGCTGTTGCAGCTCTGCTATGTTTTGGTGACAAAGGTAAGTAAAGCTAAAAGCTAATTAATCTGAGAGTCTGAGCTACAGATTCTACATAAAGTGAACTTTTTTTTGTTTTATATATATATATACAGTGAATTAAGCACTAAAGGTTTGTGCAATAAAATAGCCACAAGATTCCGTGAATGACTTGTTTAGAACATCCTTGTCCCTTGGTTGTGTTTTGCCTTCTTCTTCAGGACTTAGTTGACCATTGCTTTCACAATTCACATGGCTCATGGCCATGGGCACCTATTCTTCGACTATTTTTTAAATTTTGTTTCTTTCTCTTTCAATTCTTCTAATCTATAATTTATTTCTTGATTTTAGATATTAACATTAAAATATTTTATTTTATTATGCAGATTAACAATTTTATATAAAAGTGACAGTCATTTGTTATATAAAAGTGAATCTCATTTGCTAAATCAAGTTCTATTTTTTTTATATTAATATTCATCTTATTCTAAAATATTCATAAGCATAGTAAGATTTTATATAGTGGATATTGTTCTTTTCTCCTAGAAAATATGTCTAATAGAAAATATGCATCTAGATATGAAAAACTTAAAAAAAAAAAAAAAAAAAAAAAAAAAAGAATAGAAAAATTGATTGAATCACAAAAAGGATCTTTAAATAAATTTGTTATTACCAATAAACAACATGTACTGCTACAATTATTGCTGGAGAATTTGGAAAAAAATATAGAGAAAAATAAAAATACTGAGGACATATATGATTCTATTCCTTCAAATATTTATGACACTACTCAATGGAAATATGTTGACACAAAATTAAGATATTTATTAGTAGAAAATAGTCCAATTAGATATAGCGATATAAATTTTCTTAAGGATGAGAACTCTAGACATTTTTTCACTACATATTATATACGAAACTTATCAAATGAGGAGAAACATGATAGAAAATGGCTAATGTATTCAAAAGATTTGAATAGAGTATTCTGCTTTTGTTGCAAGTTGTTTAATTCAAAACTTAGTATAATCCAACTAGCTAATGAAGGAACCGATGACTAGAAAAATCTTAGTGCTAAGCTTAAAAGTCATGAAACAACCAATTAGCATATTACTAACATTACTGCTTGGCTTGATTTTGAAATGAGATTGTTAAGAAATAACACAATTGACAAAAAAATCATCAAATTAACAAAGAAAAAGATCATTGGAAAAAAAATGTTATTGAGAATTGTTGTTGTAGTAAAAACCCATGGTAAAAATAATTTGTCATTTTGAGGACAAAATAAAAGGATCTACCAAGAAAATAATGGAAAATTTTAAGTCTAATTGAGATGATTCGTGAGTTTGATCCACTAATGCAAGAACACATTCGACGTATTCTTGGGCATAATATACAAAATGAATTAATACACTTGCTAGCAACTAAAATTAAAAACCATATTATTGACAAAATAAAGGAAGCAAAAGATTTTTCGATTATACTTGATTGTGTCCCAGATGCAAGTCATCAAGAACAAATGTCTCTCATACTAAGATGTATTAATATTTCAACAAACCCAATAAAAATATAAGAACATTTTTTAGAATTCATTAAAGTAGATGATACAAGTGGAAAATGTATTCTCAGTGAATTATTAGATGCAATAAAAAGTCTTGAAGTTGATATTAATAATGTTCGAGGACAAGGTTATGATAATGGGTCTAATATGAAAGAAAAAGAGCAAGGGGTACAAAGAAGATTGTTTGATATAAACCCCAAAGCATTTTACATGCCCTATGGTTATCATAATCTTAATCTTGTTATATGTGACATGGCTAATTCTTGTCCTAAAGCTATATCATTTTTTGGAATAATCCAACGTATTTATTCTTTATTTTCTTTATCAACAAAGCAATGAAATATTTTGCAAGATAATGTGTTGATCCTTACTCTTAAGCCACTCTCACAAACATGTTGGGAAAGTCAAATTGAAAGTACCAAAGTAATAAAATTCCAAACTCTACAAATAAGAGAAGTTTTATTGCAACTAGCAAAAATAACTAAAGATCCTGAAACAAAGAGTGAAGCTAATTGTTTAGTAGCATATGAAATTGAAAACTTTGAATTCATATTAGGCATGACCATATGATATGATATATTTATTATTTGCAGTCAATACTATAAGTAAAAGTCTGTAATCCAAATATATGCATATAGATGTTGCCATTGATTGGTTAAAATGTCTTATTCCTTTTTTCAAGATTATAGAAAAAATGAATTTAAATCTGCTATGATTTCATCGAAAGATATTGCAATTAGTATGGAAATAGAACCTGTATTTAGAGTAAAATGAATAATTCATAGAAAAAAACAGTTTGATGAAAATGTCAATGAAGAGACAACACAATCTGCTGAAGAATTTGTTAGAATTGATTATTTCTTATTTACAGTAGATCAAGCAATTTCTTCAATTCAAAACAGGTTTGAATAGTTTCAAATGTTTGAAAATATTTTTGGTTTTCTATTTAATATCAAGAAATTGAAACCATTTGACGATGGTAGCTTGCAAAAAAACTGTCGTAGTCTTGAAAGCTTTTTGAAATATGATATTAATGGTTTAGATTTATTTTCTTAACTAAAAGTTTTAAAAGAAATTTTACCAGTAATAGAAAGCACTCCTATTGATATATTAAATTATATAAAAAGACTTTGATTCTTTTCCAAATACATGTATCGCTTACAGAATTATATTGACAATACCTACTACTATTGCTTCTGTAGAAACAAGTTTTCAAAATTACAATTGATAAAATCTTATCTAAGATCAACAATGTCGCAATAAAGATTAAATGAACTAGTCATATTATCAATTGAGAAGAAGATATTAGAAGAACTTGAATATAAAAATTTAATTAGTAACTTTGCATCTCAAAAAGCAAGAAAAATAATTTTTAAATAAAAATATATTTAAATATAACCTAGTTAATTTGATATAAGAAAAATACCCCGTTTTAACTTATCGCATTAGGCCTCAAAATCTATTGAGTCGGCCCTGCGTTAGACGTCACGGAAAACCTAAGGAAAGAGAAAGAGGAACTAAAGTGCCGCAACATTGAGCTCAGTGATGCTACCATTCCCAACCATTGAGAACTGGGAGAAGGAGAAGCACATAGTAATGGAGGAGTGAACGTGGAGGATGTGGAAAAGAAGAAGTTGCATGATGAGCTATGCAGCCTTGCCAGCAAGAACGAGGAGATGGTGAAGATGGGAAGATCTTCCTTAGTGGAAGAACTGTTGAGCCTCACGAATTTGCCTTATAGCGATGTATGATGGGTCCAAGGATTTAGTAGATCACTTGGAGAACTTCAAGACACATATCACATTCCATGGTTTCCCAAAGAGAAATCGCATGCCAATATTTTCCCCTAAGGGGAATGACGAGAAGATGATTTGGAACGCTCCAACCGGAGTAGATCGATAGCTTTGAAGAGCTAGTTAGGTAATTCTTAACACAATTTATGTCCAGTAGGAGTCTGAGAGAGAGAGATGCATAGAAAAAGAGAACAAGATATCAGCCTACGAAGGTGCAATATATCGTTCTATTTCATTAAAATAAATTTCAATTTAACAAACTTATCCTTTATTTTTATAATTTTATAAAAGAAATTATAAGAAATTTATTTTCCTTGCAATAATGTCTCGTTTGGATACTAAATTGAGTTGAGATGAGCTGAATTCTTTACGAATAATAATGAGTTAAGATAGTAGAATGAGTTTTGTAGGATCCACCTAAGATAAGTTTAAATATGTTTGGATGTTAAGATGAGTTCAGATGTATTTATAGAAAATTTAAAAAGGTTGTGAGTCCTGTATATAAAGAGGTGTTGAGTTGAAAAATATTGTGGGTCTCACATATAAAGAGGTTTTGAATTGAGATAAGTTTAGTAATTTGAAAGTTAAGTATTTAAATATTAGACTCAACTTAAAATTAGACTGAACTGAACTAAATCCAAGTTCTAAACTACCCCTAAATCGTTTGATTGACGTATGAGTTCAATTTCGGGATTTTGCTACCGGGATAGTTTGGATTCAGAGATGAGTTGAGATAGTTTGTAAATAGTAGAATAAAATATTGTTAGAATATTATTTTTTTAATATTATTCTTATTCTGAAATTTGAAAAAGTTTAATTGTTTATTATATTTTATATAAAAATTTAAAAAAATTATAATGATAAGATGAAATGATTTGAGATGAATTAAAGTGAGTTTTGTTCTAATTTTGGACCCATATCCGATGGCTTGCTAGGTACATAATTAAGCAAGTGTAATGATATACACAATATATTGTACAACACATTACACAAAAATATTATAAAATAGAATATTTTTGTAAAATTATATTATTTTTATAAGATATTTTATAAAAATATCATTCATTCAAAATATAATTTTGTAAAATATTGTAAAAAATATTATATATAAATTATTTTTCAAATAAGCAATGGAATCGAAAATATCTTTAATCACATTTGGAAGTCTTGTCCACACATCATATTTTCATGTTTCTTTATGTTTCCCGAGCAAAAACTTGACCAACAGGAAAGAGACGGCATAAGAGCCAAAAATAACAAAAAGTGGTAATGGGCGCTTTCTGGTTAAGATTTTGTTTTAATTTTTTAGTTTTCGTCAAAGCAATGAACAACTATTTTGTAACATAGATGAAAGATAGTTTTGTAAAATTTTCATTTAATTTATTCATTTACTGTTTAGATAGAGAATTAAAATGAGATAATTTATGAATATTAATGAAGTTATTAATTAAGATGAGATGAGATGAGATGAAATAACCTCTATTCAAATAACACATATTTTATCTTTTGTCATCCCTTGACGGGTATTAATTTAACTCCAAACTATTCAATGAATGTAATTTATTTACTCAAGTATGAACGCTATTATTAAAGGTCACATTTTATCTAGCTTGTCGACCTTCGCATGCTACACGTAAGTGGTTGGTGACCAAACCTACCATTCTTTTGCAAGTGTATTAAAAGTTTCACTACCTGTGTAAGCACAACTACTCTTCTTAGCTTATATATTTGTGGCCTTTAGTATTTGCCACGTAAATGTTTCCTCATGGGGTTGTTTGTTTTGTGCAAGGTTGTGAGATTACATCAATTGCCAGCAGTTACTGTAAGAAAATTAGATATTTGTGATTATTTTTTATTACAAAAAAGATTATTTACAATAAAATTAGATTTATTTTAATTAAAAATAATCATTTCTATAAATATAACTGGCCACAAATAAATAATTTTCTTATAGTATTACGTGTGCCCATGTTATGTGTTTGGATTGCTCTCAAAACAATTTCCGAATGCTTGCTAGACGTACAAAGAGAATAAAAATCTTCGCCTCTTCAAGTCTGCTGAATGGTTTCCTTGTAAATAAATAAATAAATAAACCTGCTGAATGGTAGAGGAAAGGATAGTGTTACCCGGACATAGAGATTTAATCAAGAAAAACGACCGATAAGTCTAAATGCACATTTTTTTCCTTTTTTCGTTTTCTTTCAATCATTTTTTATACATTTTAAAATATTTTAAAAAAATAAAAAAAAATATATGAATTGACTAATATTCATTTTCTTAACTATTAATTAAAAAAATTAAAATTCAATCGATTACTTTTGTCAATTGATCAACGATTATTTTTCTTAAGAAAATAGCAATTGCTTAGATGATAGTTTTCTTTTTCAGAAGCAATATTTCATTTCCGATGCAATGATAGTAAATAAATATACATTTTAACCAAAAAGCATAAATTACTTTGTTTCAGCCTTCAGGACATGATCTTTATGATCCATTGCTTTCATGATATATCCTTTTGCAGCAATGGAGTTCAGTGGTTCACCAGAGGGTGGAACTAAAGTAGCATCTCCAGTGGACAATTAAAAATTGGAAAATGTGCTTCCCTAATCAAACAATTAATCATTTTCAGGTATATATTCTCAGAGATTTTTTAAATATTTCATTCTTAAACATAATTTAAACATAAAATATTTTTTAATTTCAAATTTTTAATTCTTTATCTAATTATTATAACTTTCATAAACTTTTAAACAAAACACAAAAAATAATTTTTTTAAAAATTTTGAAATAAAAATTATATTAAAAAAATATTTAAATAATTTCAAATTTTACTGTTTACAGATATTTTGAAATATTATAAAAATAAATATGTTTTAACTATAAAAAAATTATATAAAAGTAAATCGTAAACTGCTGTAATATGATGTGATTTATCATATTTTAAAATTATTTTTCATTCAAATAAATCTAACAAAATATATGAAATACATCAATTTACAAACCAGCTCTAAATGTGCGACGGTCCATCCCAATATCGCAGCTTAATTCCTCCAACTGTAAATTCTTGAGCATTTAAAAACGTGAGTCCCCCTGACGGTTTTTCGATCCCCGTGTCCTCCGACGATCAAGTACATCCTAAATTCCTAATGTGCTGGGCCATGTTTCGCTGGACAACTTGAGATATTACAAAATATTGCTATTTTCAGTTATTAATTAATAATATAATATTAATTAATTGATTTTTTAATTAATTTTGTAAGTAATTATTAATATTACTATATCTAATTATTAATTAACATATAGTTAATTTAGTTAGAAAATATGAAAAAAAATGTTTAAAAAATATTATTATTAAAAATATTATATTATATTAATATTTTGACTAATATATCATAATCTAATGTGAGATTATATATTGAATAGTTTTGACTTTAAATAAAATATGTAATTATAGACAAATTTTGACTTAAGTTTGGATTTTTTTAAAGAAGATGATAGTATCTTAATTTTATTAATAACCATAACTTATAACAGAAGAATACAATGATTATAACTGGAAACTTAGAATTACGTATAATCATAAAATCCGAATCCAATTATCAAAATAAAATATACAATAACTCTTTTTTTTTAAACATCACAATCTAAAATACGACAAACCCAAATAATCCATTCTCGATAAACCTCTCACCGCCAACGGCAACTCCATTGCCATCCATACGTAGCAAATAATCCGTCGGACTCTGCCAATACAAATAGTAAAAGAATTGGGCTATTCTGCCGTCCAAAATAATCCCTCAAAATTACCTCCCTTTTATATTTTGGATTTTTTTTATCATTTTTCTTTTCACTTTTTTTTAATATTTTAAAAATATATATATATATCAATACATTTAAAATTATTTGTTTAATCATTAAATAAAAAAAAATTTTGCAAACGGTGAAATAGAGCGACTCAAATGGTGCAGCAGACAGTCTATTTCCATACTAAAATGTCTTCACTTCCAAAACGTACAACGAATACCGTATTTCTATTTGTTTTTTGACAGGAAGGTAAAAAAAAAAAAAAAAAAAAAAATCTCCTTCAATCATTTTTCGAATTGTCCTATTAAAAAAGTGGAAGTGGAAAGAAAAAAAACACTCTGCACACATCCCGAGATGGTAGAGAGTCAATGGCGGCTGCGGAATGTGTGGAAGGAGTTGCTTGAACAAAATCTCATAAAGCTTTATGAAAAGAAAATTAAGAACATATGACATAGGGTGCGTGAGACGGTAAATAGAATTATTCGTATTCAAAATCAAAACATATATATTCATACGCAGTCACTCAAAACATATTTAATAAAACATCTCTCAAAACTTTGATCTTTTCAAACACAAACAAAGGTTTCATAAACTCCAGAAAACCTCTTATCTTCTTTCAAAAAAAAAAAAAACAGAAAAAAGAAAAGAAAACCTCTTATCTCAAACATCCATACATTAATATAAAACTTAACAGTTAGTAGTACAACAACCGCTTCTTCTGCATCAACACTAGTAATGCCACAACTTCCGTCACGCAAAAACGACCATCTTTCTTTTTCTCATCGCCATCGGATATATTTGCTCTCTCATCTCCGCCTTCGTGATTCTTGGGCTCAACGATCTCGACGCTCCTCCTCAGCTTCTCTTTGAGGTAGGCAGCCAGCTCCTTAACGACCATGGTGCCCTTCACCGTCACCAGATCCTTGCCGGCGGCTACATCCACCTTCTCAACTCCTGCAGCCACACCCATCCAAATTGGATCATTCTAACCAAACAAAACAATTTGATTACAAATATTGGATAATTAAGGAGGACTAAAATGAAAAATGAGGGGGGTAATTAGGTGATATCTTGCCTTTGAACTTCCCCACGATCTTCTTTAGTTCATTGACGCAACCGTACTCACAGTGCAGTCTGATCTTCAGAACTACCTTACTCTGGATTCATAAAATAAAAATCACTCATAAATTAGTTCGCAATACAGATTGAATAATAAATTTAAACTCAAAACTCCCCTTCTGGTATCGAATCAATTCATCTTTCTAGATAACCTCCTGATCGATCACGAGGGCTAAAAGTGCGCGTTGTTTGCGATCTGCGAAGTCATAGATGGCAACGCCGCATCGTGCATATATGTTTACGATCGAGAGGACGGTCGTAAAGAGCAGGTTAGAGTGTGTACCTCTTTGGGCTTCTCATATTCTTCTTCCGTCTCCGACTTCTCCTCCGGCTTCTCATCCCCACAGTCGTCTTCCCTCGGCTGCGAAGAGACGAGCTGCACTATCTTCTTCGTCTTCTTCTCCAGCATCTCCTTCATCACCGTTGGGTCCTCTTTCCCCGTTACCGTCAATTTGTTTGCCGCACAATCTAGCTTCACTTCTTCAAAACCTATATTCATGGATCAACAACAACAAAGCTCTCAAGAACAAGCTTATGCCAAGAATTGGAAAAGGAAAAAATGATGCCGAATTAATGGGAATCGATTTATTCTTTCAATTCAGCATTAAAATTTGTTGCTTAAAGAAGTGATTTCCATGAATACCTCCGAGACTGCGAGCGGCTTTCTTGACTTTCTTGGCGCAGCCCTCGCAATGGAAGTCCATCTTGAAAACGGCGGTGACTTTGCCATTGGCCTTCTTCTCCCACTCATTCTTCCCGCCCTGATATTTCTGCTTCCCACAGAAACAAAAAGAGAAAAAAGGAAGAAAAACAAAAACAAGAACAACGCAAGTTAATCATACGGAATGTATGTTAGACGGGGATAATCGAAGAGCTGAAGCTAGAGAGACTTGAGACTGACCACATCCATCGGCTCAGAGATTTGCTAGAAGGATTGTTAGGAACTTTGAAGATTAGAAGGCAAAGTTTTGAATCGTGTATATTTATTAGGTTAATTTATAATGGGAATTGGATAGCGACCGAGTCAGAGGCGTGGGCGTGAAGCTTTGATCGTCTTAATTGGAAGTGGAGTAATGACGACATGGTCAGCAGGTGTGGAATATTGTGTTCAATATACTCAGATATATAATTTGATAAGAGCCGCCTGGCGAATCTTCTTAAAATCATTCAATAGTAAAAGCCTCTACCGACTTGTGAATAGTACAGTTTATTTGATGGTTTAAATTACTGTCTTACCCTTGGATCCAGTTTTATGAGTTTGCTCTGGTTGTTAATTGGCCATTCGGTGCTCCATATTTGGCATATGCAGCGTGGTAATATGGATGGGGGGAGGAAGGGCAGGGAGCGGCAGGAGGAAGGGGTCGGCATGGATTAGGTGCTGGCGGTAATGTTGGGTTATGGGGTCATGTCTGTCTGTTGCCGATTTAGCAGTTAACTCTTGATTTTGACTTAACCAAGTTATAATTTATGAAGGAAAGTTAGAAACTCAATGAATGTGAGAGAAAAAAGAATGCACTAATTGCCCAAGTTACACTATATAAAATCTTATTCCATCATCCAAGATGCACTATGCCATAAAAAGTGAGAGACTTGCCCTGGTTGCATACAGCATAACAAAATCCAATTATTCCAGCGGCTCCTGCTAGTTTATTTTAATTTTTTTTAACATGTATTTTTTTTAACTTTTAAATATTTTTATATATAAAAAATTACAATATTATTAAAAAATATTTACTTAATCATTAAATAAAAATAAAAATAAAACCAGCGGGAAGAGTAGCTTTTTCCACTATTCAATTTACACTTCACCATAAAAAGTCAAAGAATTGCCCATACCATTTTTTTTTTCTGAATTTTATACCATACCAAAACTTGATTACACACTACAAGAAAAATTGTCATTTTCGGCACCAATAATCATCACAAATAACCCATAAAATTGCCGCATTTACTCTTTCCCAGCAATTTCTACTATGCCAACGTTCGTCTCAATTGTTTAATCATTTATAAATTGAACCAGCGATAGGCAAAATTCGTCAAGAAAAATTATTTTTTCGGCAACATATAGTCGTTGCAATAAGCATAAAACTCGCCGAAAATGGTGTGATCCGTTTACCATTAAATCATTGAGAAAATTCAATAGCAACGAAAACTTTCATCACAAATACTCAATAAATCGCCGTAAATGACTAGACCTTTCTCCAGCAATTTTGAATTATTGTCGCCATTAAGTATTACCAGCGCGTAATGTTCATCGAGATAGAGCTTTTGGGCGAGTTTTTATCGCTGCAATAAGTTTAATGGACGAAAAAAATATTTCCGGCAAATTTTACTCACCGGAAAAGGTTTTTCACAAAATGAAAAAAAAAATACACAAAAACAGAATACATAAATTACTTGAACTTCTCAACTCAGTCATTATGATCCAACAACATAATCATGAAAATTAAGCTAATTAAAGTATGTAGAAACTATCCAAAGGAGGAAAGTGCTGAAAAGGGATAAGGGATAAGAGCCGCTACCCTATCTGTGTTTCAGTTGCCTACCAGGGTAGCGGCTCGGATTGACAAGCTATATCGTGATTTCCTATAGGGGGATAGGGGATGAATTCAAATTCCACTTGGTCAGCTGGGATAAGGTGTGTACATCACTCTCGTCTGGTGGCTTGGGTATAAAAAATCTGCGAATTTTCAACTGGGCCCTTCTTGGAAAGTGGTTATGGAGGTATAATAACGAGACAAAAGCGTTATGGAAGCAGGTGATTGACTATAAATATGGAAGCATGTGGGGGGTTGGTGCACTGAAGAGGTGTATGGGGCTAGAGGTGTGGGAGTTTGGAAACACATTAGGAAAGGGTGGGGGGATTTTAGTAGCCATTCAAATTAGTGTTGGGGAGGGGTTCTCGCATTAAGTTTTGAAGGGACATATGGTGTGGGAATGAAGCCCTAAAAGATACTTTTCCAGCTATTTTTCAGTTGGCATGCAACCAGGAAGCTTCGGTAAAGGACCTTATGCTTCATATAGGGGACCATGTGCAGTGGAACGTCACATTTAGTAGAGCGGCGCAAGACTGGGAAGTGGACATCTTTGAGGCTTTTTACAGTTTGCTTTATTCTGTAAAGCCAAATAGTCAGAAACTACATAGGCTGTGGTGGACTCCTGCGGGTAAGGGCATTTTCTCAGTTCGATCCTTTTGTAAGTCATTTACCCAAACTGCCACCACCCCGTTCCCGTGGAGGAGAATCTGGAGAAATAAAGCGCCTCTGAAAGCGATCTTCTTTACTTGGACAGTAGCGTTGGGGAAGATTCTAACTACTGATAATCTGAGGAAGCACCGATTAGTTATACTAGACTGATGTTACATGTGCAAGAGATATGGCGAGACAGTGGCACACATTTTGCTACATTGTGAGACTACTAGAGCCTTGTGGGTCGAAGTCTTTAGCCGGATAGAGTTAGCCTTTGTTATGCCTGCAACGGTGGTAGATCTATTGGCTAGCTGGACACTTCCAAGAGGAGCGCAACAAATCAAGGCGATGTGGAACATGATCCCGATCTGTATTATGTGGTGTATATGGCAAGAGCGCAACGATCGAATTTTTGAAAACAAAGAGCGGTCCCCGATGGAACTTAGAATGCTATTTTTCCGTACTTTATTCCTATAGGCCATTGCTTTAGATTTTAATGGCATGAATTTTCATGATCTTCTAGTTTCCCTTTCTTCAATCTAGATAGGTTTCATCTCTTGTATACCATCTTGTGTACTTGGGTTTTGCCTATCTTTATTAATACATCTTTGATTACTTATCAAAAAAAAAAAGGAAAGTCCTGAGTTCCTCCATCGTTTATTTTTGGTCTTGAAAAGATTCTATCATTTCTTTTTTATAGGTATATTCTATCATTCATTTTCCCCCAAATACACCATATGAGGCAACTAGGCAAGTAGGAACCTTTTCTCACACCTAAGCAATACTGATTAATATTTTTATCAAAGACGTGTTTGGAATGCACCTTTTGCACCTTTCAATGAAATTCTTATCGCTTATTAAAAGAATATTCTTATAAAAGACTGGCCTTAATTCTGTGAGTTCTAGCATAGGCAGCAACTAGAAGTAACTAATCATAGCGTAATTGTACACTTAATGCACATTATATAAGAAAAGACTGATAAGCAGGTCTTGTGTCATGAAGAAAGGGATCAAAGAAGTTACCGTTTCAAGTAAACTCACTCAATATGAATAGTGGTGTAAGGGAACAGATGAATCAGAGGAGTTACGTACTATCAGCCACAATTTTGAGAGCGCACACAAACAAAAAAGTTGTCTTCATGAGACCAATTATGGGGGACAAATAAAGAAGGAAAACATATATACTTTGAGCAAGTAAGCAGAGGGAAACCTCGGAGGAGTTTAGGAGTTTCTTTTAGAAGACTTTATTTATGTAGGTCATTATTTTAGAGTTAAATGGTCTCAATTTTTATGATTTCTTTGTAACAATTTCTAGTTCTTAATTTGGTGTAGTCATATGTATACTTCGGATCTACTTGGACTATGCCTATCTTTACCAATACAATTGCTTCTTAATAAGTGCAAAAAAAAAAAAGTAAGCAAAAGGAAACCTTTATAAAGAATCCTATAACTTATAATGTACATGTAAGAAAGGATTTGCAGGGAGGCGTTTGGGTGTAAGGACTCACCGATTCCACCCTAGCCATTTCAACCATATAACTCGAAGGATATTCCTGCAAATAGTATGATACCGACATGAGTACGTACCAAACACTACAATTGTTGAGTTTCATTGAGGAAAAAACTACTTTTACCTTCCAAGTTGTACCGTTTAATTTGATCACTTGATAATTTTTTTTTATTTAGTGATTAATTAAGTGATTTTAAGTGTATTGGGATATTTTTTTAATTTTTTTAAAATATTTAAATATATTAAAAAAATACGAAAAAAAAAAATAAAGAAAAAAAAGTAACGTCAACTTTAACGGGTTACTATGAGCGACTCTTTCGCTGATTATACGTGAAGCAAACAAGTTACTATTCAATGTACAGTACTGGAGAGGCGAACATTAATGTCGCAGCAGTGAACAACATAATTGTCAATGATTTAGAGGATGTATCTGGTGGAACAGGGTGAAAGAATGATTTGGGCATGAGGCTTCTAATTTGTTTAGTCGTATGCCAAAATGACAGAAAAACATTTCATGATTTTTCGTTGCCTAGCCAAATAATTTCAGATTTGAAGTGCACTTTTATTCTACTATTTACAAATCATTTCAATCCATATCAACTCATCTCTAAATTCAAACCACTCCTAACAATTAGGCGAGAAAGAAATTAAAACCTATCTCGACTCCGACGCTTTCGTTAGAAGCATTAAGTCCCCGTAGGAATGAGACGCTTGTACAACATTAAGTGCAGTTGCAATAGCATGGCTAGTCTGCATACACCCATATGGTTGATTGTTACTGATATTAATCTACAGGTAATCGAAAAATGGGGGGAAAAAAACACATATAGGAGAACTTTCCTACAAATCCGGCGAGTAATTTATAACTGGCATGTACACATTTATTTCCACAATTTAAGATCCTAAATACTCTACATACATCCATGTAGAGCAGTGCCTACAATTAATGGCTTAGAGCTAGAAAAAAATAGATATCTAGCTAATGTATTTTCAATTCAAATGTGACAGCACTAGGCACAAAAAATTAGTGTGTGAAAATATCCTTCTAATAAATTTACGAGTGATAATAAATCGCCGCAAATAAGTTTGTTCAGTTAAGGTAAAGGAACTAATAAGAACAATTTGGCTAGACCCTTAATATTAAAGAAAATATAATAGCAAATCAAACATGCTTTGAGAACCTGAAAGCCCTTCACTCGAACAGACATGAATATCCTAGTATCAAAAAGCTAATAGAAGTCATCTGAAAGGATCGACTCACTACTCATGTAGAAGTTCAAAACATATACAAATTCTAGAAAGGCAAATATATTTGATAAGCCAAAAAAAAAAAAAAAAAAAATCCACATAAGATAAGTGCCCATGCCATGATTGGTCAAAGTGTATGTGAGGGTAGCGGACAACCACGGGTTGGATTGGGTATCCTAGCTGGGATGAATGCACCAAGTTGGAATGAGAGATAAGGACCCTTCCATTAGTTGTGGTACCCTCTGGAAATAATAGTAATCGGGGAAATCTATCGCAAGAAGCCTTTCTCAGTATTCAGATCCGTAATTGAAAGCACATTTCTGTATCAAATAGCTTATAAATTGATAAAATCATTTGCTAGCTTATTCCTAAAGCAACCTTAAAAAGATTATTAACTCAGGTTTGGTATGCATTATACCTTGTGCTAAGTTTATAGGGTTTCTGAAAACATTTAAGAGCAAAGCAATATTGATAATAAAAATGGCCCATAAGTTTCACTAGGAAGGCATACATCAAATGGTCAAATGCAATACAATCTACAACATAGACAGAAACTAAGTGTGAAGGGAGTAAATCCCTTGGGCCAGGCTAAAACCAAGGTCTGGGCTAGGTAGAACAGATTAGGAAGTCTTGGGTCAAAACCTGGGTATGAGACTCGGGTCGGACCATGCTTACGTCAAAAACCAAGTTAGAGGATACATGAGAGGCTTAAGGAAGAAGGAATATCACATTCAATGCGAGTCGGGAAAATATTGGCGGTTCACACCAGACATTAATGAGATAGGAGGAACTTAGGGCAGAAAACATGTCGCATTTAATACGGCCCAGAACAGAAGGCGTGCTGCATTCAATGCGACCCAAGGCCTGGGCTACACACAAGAACCCTGAGCACTTAATAGCTCGGCGAGCTAACGGCACAAAGATAGCTCGGCTAGTAGACAACATGAACATATCATCTCATGTTATACAACACTCCACTACCATGGAGGCCAAGTCGGCAAGTATAAATAAACACCACCTGCAGCAAACAAGGAGGTTATCTTACACTCACATCTTCAGTATTACTCATCTTCATCTTCTATACCATAGCTAACTTATGTATCAGAGGAACACCGGATCCCAAGGTCCCCCCTTATTAATGTGCAGGTGACCGCTCGAGCATTGCCAACATAGAGTTACCTAAGCCTGCGAAACACGAAGTTAATAGTGGCACCGTATGTGGGATATCTGTTGTCACATAACTAATGTGTCCTTCATATGCCGGCAATAACACACTCTCAGAGTTTGTTGCATGAAACAGCACAGTCCGAAGCAATGGAAGGAAGACTCAATGAATAAAGTGAAGCAATATGAAAACTCATGGAGGAGTTGGAGACCCTTCGGCAAGAAAATGTTGTCTTGCGAAGGGGTGATGCAGGACCAAAGGCAGATCGACAGAGTCATCACTCTGAGGTCCATCCCCTTCCAACGTGACCACTGTAGATGAAGAGGGACATAGGGTCAACATGCAGATCCAGATAGAAGTAGCTAAGCAGATAGGCTAACCCTCTATGATAGATCAACTTCTCACCAGCATGGAACTGCCATATAGCTAAGATTATGGCAGTACCTATACTTCCGAAGTTCAAAATCCCTCAGATAGAAGCGTATGAAGGGTCAAAAGACCCATTGGAACACTTAGACACTTTCGAGACTCATATGACCCTGGCGGTTATTAATATTGTTATCTCTAATTATTAATTAACATATAGTTAGTATAGTTACCAAATATGAAAAAATAATGTTTAAAAAATATTATTATTAAAAACATAATATTATATTAATATTTTGTCTAATATATCGATAATATAATGCGGGGTTATATATTGAATAGTTTTGACTTTAAACAAAATATGTAATTTTAGACAAATTTTGACTTTAGCTTAGACCTTTTATTTAGAAAGAGGACAGTATCTCAATTTTATTGATACTCCTCACTTCAGAAGAATATCATGGTTACAACCGAACACTTGAAAATTATATATAATCATAATCCGATTATCAAAATAAAATATAGAATAATTCTTTTTTTTTTTTAAACATCACAATCTAAAATACGACAAATCCAAATAATCTATTCTCAACAAACCTCCCACCGCCAGCGGCAACTCCATTATGTAATCCCAATTAGATCTCGAAATCCCATAAGCACCCATACGTGGCAAATAATCCGCCGACTCTGCCAATGCTAATACTAAAACATTTCTTCTACGGGTACACGGGACGGGTACACGCTGGGGAATTGGCTGAAGTGGCATTACGCCACGTTAGCCGATTTATTATTAAAATAAAAATAATAAAAAAAAATGAAAACGAAAAACACAAAATGCGGGAATCCATTTTCTCCTTCAGAAATCAAAATCGGCCAGGAGAAGGGAAAAGAAACCGTGCAACCCAGAAGGAACGAAATCTCTTGAGAACCGAAAGCCACCGTTCCAGTGAAATCCCGTTGGTCTTTGGCGTCGTTGCTGAATCCAGTGTAGGCATCATTGTCGGTGGCCACTGAGTCTTGGCGTCGTTGTGGGTATCGACCGAGTGTTGGCGTCGTTGTGGGTAGCGAGTCAACTGAGTCTTGGCGTCGTTGTGGGTAGCCACTGGGCTGAATCCCGTGTTGGCGTCATTGTGCGTAGCCGTCGTTGGGGGTGGACGTCGTTGGCATCGTTGAATATCAATTTTTTGAGGCTCCATTGTATGTGCTTGAGCTTGAATGAGTTTATCATTTCTCTGTTTTGAGCATCTAAGCCTAACCAGAATTGATCTTCATATGAATTAAAAATGTATTTAGTTTTGATTATGTACTCGAATGGAGTACTCAAATGGAGTACTTCCATCATCATTCAACGGCTCCATATTTTTAATTTTCATTTATGTTAGTATGTAATACACAGCCGGATATGTAATTTTTTTCGTTCATTATGTTGATTATGTTTTGTATTTGGTCATATTTAATCTTGGGCAGATAATGTTTTCATTTTTGGTGGATTGGTTGTTTCTCTTTTTGTGTTTGCTTTGGAATTCGAATTTGTGAAAGTGATTTCATTTGATACCAGATGCAGTGATGTTGCTAGATGAATGCATGCTAGATGAATGCAGTGATGTTGTAACATTGATAAACTAAACTTGTATGCTTAACATAACCTGTTGAATGTTTGGTGCGGCTTTAATGACTCAATTTGACATGATATCCCCAAATCCTTGGAGTAATAGCTATTTAGTGTCACTATTTCTGACTATTTTACTCATAGACAGTGATGATGAATTATCTACTTAAGAGTGACTATTTGTTTCAGGTCCTGGAAAGTTATCTTTTCTTTATTGAAAAATGAGAAGAAGTGATAAAGAGATATCTTCAACTTGTCCAAACTTCACAAATTACATGCATGGTTACTATGGACCAATTCCTGCGGGGTCACCTGCTTTTTTGCCATATCCAAATGGCTACCAATATCCAAGCAATATTCTAATGGTGATGCAATTGTATTCATGTATTTCTTTTTTTAAAGGTGTTTTTTTTTTTTTTTTTTTGTTAAAGTGTAATGTTTTGTTCTTTTTGTAGAATATTAGTTACTCGTCTCCTCTCATTACTGCAAGCTCTGCTATGAGCAAAAGAGTTGGTTTAGAGGAAACACCCAAGTGTAGGGAAACTGATATTCTATGTACCTGCTCTAGAGTTGAAGATGGAGATGAAGATAAACTAGATTCACGAGATACAGAAGATGGCACTATCGGGACATCTCAATTAGATGATGAAGTTGGTGCTGATACGATTGAGGAGCCAAAGTCGGGGATGGAGTTTAATTATTTTGAAGAAGTAATGAATTATTATAAGCAGTATGCAAAGAAATGTGGGTTTGGAGTGATGACAAGAAGGACTGAAAAGGGAAAGGATGGCAATGTTAGATATGCCACCCTTAGTTGTGCCCGTGGTGGGAAGGCTCGTAATAAGACGTTGAATGTCGCCAGACCACGACCCACAAGAAAGACAGAATGTAAGGCAAAGATTAATGTCTTAAAAGTTGACGGAAAGTTTAGGTTGACAACAGTTCATAATATTCACAACCACGGTCTCAGTCCAACTAAATCGCGCTTCTTCCGATGTAATAGAGAAGTGAGTGATTCCGTAAAAAGAGTTCTAGATACAAATGATTTGGCCGGCATCTAGATGAATAAGAGCTTCGGATCTCTTGTCGTTGGGGCAGGTCGATTTGAGAACCTCCCTTTTTTGGAAAAAGATTGTCGAAATTACATCGACAAGGCAGGACATCTGCAACTTGGGAAAGGTGGCATTGGAGCGCTTCAAGAATGTTTTTTAAAGATGCAGTACAAAAATCCTGGGTTCTTTACATTGATGGATTTAGATGATGAGGGGAGGTTAAAGAATGTCTTTTGGGCAGACCCCCGTAGTAGGGCAGCATATCAGTATTTCTGTGATGTCATCACATTTGACACCACATATTTGACGAATAGATATGGGATGCCCTTTGCACCATTTGTTGGTGTAAACCACCACGGCCAGTCAATTCTGTTGGGTGCAGGATTGATATCCAATAAGGATACGAAGACGTTTGTCTGGTTATTCCGGACCTGGTTGAAGTGTATGGATGGTATAGCTTCGAGAGTTATTATCACATATCAGGACAGAGCGATGAAAAATGCGATTGCCATTGTATTTCCAGAAAGCCGACATCGATTTTGTTTGTGGCATATACTGAAGAAAGTCCCTGAAAAGCTTAGCTCACATGCTTCGTACAAAAATGGGATGAAAACTGCATTGATGAAATCTGTGTATGACACCCAAAGTGTTGAAGAGTTTGAAGAGAGTTGGGATCAACTAATCACAACGTACAACTTGCATGAGAATGTCTGGCTACAAAGTTTATATGCGGAGCATCAAGATTGGGTACCGGCATTCTTAAAAGATGTATTTTAGGCTGGAATGAGTACAACACAGCAGAGCGAGAGCATGAATGCCTTTTTCGACAGTTATGTTCATGCTAAGACAAATTTGAAAGAGTTTGTCGACCAGTTTGATAATGCGTTGAAAAAGAAAATTGAGAATGAAACTGCAACAGACTTCCACTCATTTAGTGTCACTATTCCATGTATATCAAGATCTCCAATTGAAAAAAAATTTCAAGATTTGTACACCAATGCTAAATTTAGGGAAGTTCAACAGCAAATTACCGGCATTATTGATATGGGTCCGAAATTACTTAAGAGTGACGGTGTTGTAAAGACGTATCGCATAGAGGATGAAATTTGTGTTGAAGAGTTTACTAAGAGGGTTACATACTATGTGGACTTTAGTGAGGACGATACAGTTGCAATGTGTTCATGTGGGTTATTTCAGATGAGAGGGATATTGTGTAGGCACATTTTGGCAGTATTCAAATGTAACGAAATTAAATTTGTACCAGAAAGATACATTTTAGAGCGATGGAGAAAGGACATCAAAATGAGATACACGTTAATACACAACAGCTTCGACGCAGGGGATCAGCGGGCAGATGCAAACCGATGTTCAAGTCTATTATCTGTTATAAGATGATTACCCTTGCAGCGGGTTCAGACAAGCTTACTGTGGATGCAACAGGGAAGTTATTTGCAATGATTGACTTATATGGTGAGAATCAAAAATCCCCATCGATTACGGTCACCGGTTCCAATGTTGGTTCTATTGCAAAGAACACAACTACAGGTGGTAGCTCATAAAAAGTACTCAGTCCACTAGTTGTGAGAGGGAAAGGCAGACTCCCATCATTGAGGAGAGCATCGGGGATGGAGAAACGCATGCAAAAAGTTCAAGCGAAGACGAAGAAAACAACAGTGAAGGGGAAACGAAAACAGGTGGATTTTTTTTTTTTTACTTTACATGTTTATTTGTGATTTACATGTTTAGGTGTAATTTAATACTGTCGGAATTGACAAATATGCTCTATTTTTTGTTATTTACTTATTAGCGAGATGGAGGAGATACACTAGTCGTGGTGACTTGTAGGAATTTATTTCCCACTTCAGAAAGTGTAAAAATTCTCAAACAATTACATTTTTTTATAGTAATGTCGATATCACAATCTTAAATTAAATTTATCAGTTACAGATGCAATATGGGTTGGATGACTCAAAATCGATGGTGTATGGGATGGATCAACCCTCCCCAGTGCAACTTTGTGTCGATGAGACTGAACCGGGAATGATGAGATAGTTTAATTTTGATACTTAGAATATTTATGTGTTTTGCAATGTAATTCATAGACATATGGTAGATTTGTGTTTTTTCTAAGTTGGAACAAATTACTATGTTATTTTGGATGGTATGAGAGTTTGTAAAAAGGTGAAAATATGAAAAATGTATTTGTTGTTTATGGAATATTGTGGACCAATGAGCGTAAACAGATTTGTTTTGCAATGAATATGAACATATTGATGGTTGTTTATTGGTCATTTGAAGTGCTTGTGGCGAGCCTATTTAATCCTGGGCTCTTTGTTTATTGATATTTATTGGTCATTGGAAAGGTAAAATCCAGCATTTGAAGTTATCGGTATCAAACAGGACTTAGAATAGTCTACAACATCTGAGGCAATATTCAACATCTGAGGGAAGTTTTCGAGAATATTCAAATCCTATTCAAATAGCAAATAAAAAGAATTAAAATGAAAAATAATTCATTTTTGTTAAACTTGCAATTCACAGGAATTACACGTTTCAATTCACAGGAATTACACGTTTCAATTCACAGAAACACAAAAATTACACGTTTCAATTCACAGGAATTACACGTTTCAATTCACAGAAATTACACGTTTCAATCTACAATGAAAAATAACACCATCAGTTACAAGTTACTGCCTGTCACTACACAACACTAATAGGTAACATGACACAAAAACTGAAAAAACCTAATACACCCAGAGTAGTGTTCTTGAACGTCCTATTTCAGCTTCTTGATCCCAAACCAACATCTCTCTCTTCTTGATCTCATCCACACTCTTAACGACCTCAATCTTCATCTTCTCGATATCATTTTTCATCTTCTCGATATCGTCGAGTATCTTCAAGAATTGTTTTTCCTTCCTTAACAATTCAACATTTCTTTCTCGAAGTTTGAGCTCATTTTCTTAACTACTATCTACCCACTTGAAAAATATGCAGTACGGCAATCCCTGATAATTTTGATACATAAATAAAAATGTTAGATGTACAGGTATATTAAGCATTTTTCACAAAAAATAATGTTGTTACCTCTTTGTTGTACTTTGGACATCCTAAGAATGGTCGTCCGGGTTTTCTTCTAGTGTTTGAGTATTTCAATGTGGCTTTGAGCTCACAATAGCACAATGGTTGACTCGAAGAAGACAATGATAATGATGATGACATTGTAGCTTGAACCAAAATCACAATCATAATATTACCAAATAAAATCAAGTTTCATTCATTCCCATACAATCACAATATTACCAATCTGAGAATGACTCATGTCAATTATCAATGGAATACCGCACATACAAAAGTACTAAGATTTACTAATATAATAGTTGTCAACCAACCAACACAGATTTTGTAACCAAGTGAAAACATACTTAAAAAATCTCAAATCCTAAAACCAATTTGAGGTCAGCCAATTGAATGCATTAAACCAAATTTGTGCAACTAGAAGACCTATTTGCATTAAACAGAGCAACCAAGATTAAGTTCTCAATACCACTGGAGCTCCGATTATGACAAACATTTGTGCTCCTTCGTATTTACCTATCTGAATTGCAAAGGTACCAATACCACTAGAGCTCCAATGGACCTGAAATTTAAATTCTCAATTCAAAATTAAGTGATAATTGGGACTAGACTGGAATATTAATGCAACCACAACCACAGTGAATCCCAATGTTGGTTTTTCTCAGTATCAACACAACCACAATCACAGTATCAATACAACCACAACCACAGTGAATACCAATGTTACATCTCAGGCTTTTCTCAGTATCAACACAACCACAACCACAATATCAACACAACCACAACCACAGTGAATCCCAATGTTACATGTTACATCTCAGGCTTTTCTCAGTATCAACACAACCACAGTATCAACACAACCACAACCACACTGAATCCCAATGTTACATCTCAGGCTTTTTTCATTAAGATATTACAGCATTTGTGTTACAGTTCTAGAATAAGGTCGTGAATAAGGGAGAAAAATCAAGTATCTCCAAGAAATTTGTACAATCTTTTAGGGAGAAAAATCTGATTTCATGGCTTAGGGTTTCGGGTTTGGTGGGAAGTTGGAAGACGATGGCTCGTGTTCGTGGAAGGGTTTCACGGTCAAGTATCCCTTCATATTGTAGTGGAAATGAAGCTCTTCGTGGGTTACGGTTTCGGGCTCATTTTTCATATTGTAGGGATGAAATACGATGATTCAGATTCATTCATAACTGTTCAGAAAATACGAAGAAGATGAAGTTCACGAAATACAAACCTGTTTTCGAGGTGGAGTAGATTGAAACCCAGAGAGGTCTTCAAATTGCAGAGCCCATTAAGCTCTTCGTGGGGTTAGGGTTTCGGGCTTCGAAATACGAAAATGAAATACAAAGATGAAAAACTCAGAAGATGAAATACGAAGTAAATGCTAACCAGTTTTCGTGGGTGGGAAGGGACGAGTTCGCCGTGTTGGTGCAGCCGATTAGCCACTGGGAACCAGAGAGGTCTATCTGGTTTCGTGGGTGAGAAGGGAGAATCGCACGAAGAGGGAAAGTGAGGATGGGGGAAATCGTGGATTTGATCGTCAAGTTGAAACGTAGCATTTCGGACGACTGACGTGGAGGGCCCAGGTACGCGGCATGTACCCCTACCAAGTGGGAACAGACTTTTCCATACTAAAATGTCATCACTTCCAAACGTACACAGCGTATTTCTATTTGTTTTTTGAAAAAAAAAAAATTTCTCCTTCAATTATTTTTCGAATTCTCCGATTAAAAAACTTGAAATAAATTAAATAAATAAAAAAGTAGTCTGCACACATCCCGAGACAATAGTCAAATTTTAAAATAAAAATTATATTAAAAAATTATATTTTAATAATATTTTATTTAATTTTTAACAAAATAACAAATCTCATCTGATCAGTAGAACTCGCCCTTAAGGTTCATGCTATTAAACATTTCACAATTCACATCATATTTTAAATTTTATTTATTTTATTCGTATTAAATTAATTAAATAAGTCTACTCATTATTTATATCCACGTACTTATTATAAAAATAAAAAATAAAAAATAAAAAAAAATAAAAACATATGACGTAGAGTGCGTGAGACGGTAAATAGAGTTATTCGTAATCAAAATCAAAACATATATATTCATACGCAGTCACTCGAAACAAATTTAATAAAACAACTCTCAAAACTTTGATCTTTTCAAACACAAACAAAGGTTTCATAAACTCCAGAAAACCTCTTATCTCAAACATCCCATACATTAATATAAAACTTGTAACAGTTAGTAGTACAACAGCCGCTTCTTCTGCATCAACACTAGTAATGCCACAACTTCCGTCACGCAAAAATGATCATCATCTTTCTCTTTCTTATCGCCATCGGATATATTTGCTCTCTCATCTCCGCCTTCGTGATTCTTAGGCTCAACAATCTCGAAGCTCCTCTTCAGCCTCTCTTTGAGGTAGGCAGCCAGCTCCTTCACGTCCATGGTACCCTTCACCGTCACCAGATCCTTGCCGGCGGCTACATCCACCTTCTCAACTCGCTTCTTGCTCTTTTGCAAGAATGCCTTTAGTAGACGATTCGATTGGAGCTGGGTGACGAATACCCTACATTTGAAGAAAAAAACCTTGTGGGATCTGAATCAAATCGCCGGCCTTCCTATTTACGGCCAAGTTTACGACGAGTATACTCCTTGGAATGAAGAGTTGTACGGCTTCGACATTGAACTTGCCCGCTCCAAATTCGGCTTCAGAGAGTTGGATCATTCTAACGAAACAAAACAATTTGATTACAAATATTGGATAATTAAGGAGGACTAAAATGAAAAATGAGGGGGGAATTAGGTGATGTCTTGCCGTTCAACTTCCCCACGATCTTCTTTAGTTCATTGACGCAACCGTTACAGTGCAGTCTGATCTTCAGAACTACCGTACTCTGGATTCATTAAAAATCACTCATAAATTAGTTCGCAATACAGATTGAATAATAAATTTAAACTCAAAACTTCCCTTGCCGGTATCGAATTAATTCATCGACCACAAGGGCTAAAAGTGCGCGTTGTGTACGATCTGCGAAGTCATAGATGGCAACGCCACATCGTGCATATATGTATGTTTACGATCGAGAGGACGGTTGTAAAGAGCAGGTTAGAGTGTGTACCTCTTTGGGCTTCTCATATTCTTCTTCCGTCTCCGACTTCTCCTCCGGCTTCTCATCCCCACGGTCGTCTTCTTCGTCTTCTTCTCCAGCATCTCCTTCATCACCGTTGGGTCCTCTTTCCCCGTCACCGTCAATTTGTTTGCCGCACAATCTAGCTTCACTTCTTCAAAACCTATATTCAAGGATCATCAACAACAAATCTCTCAGGAACAAGCTTATGCCAAGAATTGGAAAAGAAAAAAAAAATTATGCCGAATTAATGGGAATCGATTCATTGTTTCAATTCAGCATTAAAACTTGTTGCTTAAAGAAGTGATTTCCATGAATACCTCCGAGATTGCGAGCGGCTTTCTCGACTTTCTTGGCGCAGCCCTCGCAATGGAAGTCCATCTTGAAAACGGCGGTGACTTTGCCATTGGCCTTCTTCTCCCACTCATTCTTCCCGCCCTGATATTTCTGCTTCCCACAGAAACAAAAAGAGAAAAAAGGAAGAAAAACAAAAACAAGAACAACGCAAGTTAATCATACGGAATGTATGTTAGACGTGGATAATCGAAGAGCTGAAGCTAGAGAGACTTGAGACTGACCACATCCATCGGCTTAGAGATTTGCTGGAAGGATTGTTTGGAACTTTGAAGATTAGAAGGCAAAGTTTTGAATCGTGTATATTTATTAGGTTAATTTATAATGGGAATTGGATAGCGACCGAGTCAGAGGCGTGGGCGTGAAGCTTTGATCGTCTTAATTGGAAGTGGAGTAACGACGACATGGTCAGCAGGTGAGGAATATTGTGTTGAATATACTCGGACAGGGCTGTAAACGAGCCGAGTTCGAGCGAGCATGGGGTGTGCGAGCTCGGCTTGTTCACTACTCAAGTCGAGTTTGGGCTCGGCTCGTTTATTAGCCGGGCCTATGAGAACGTCCGAGCTCGGCTCGTGTACAAGGGAAATGAGCTCGAGCTCGGCTCGAGATCAATTCTGTTAACGAGCCGAGCCCAAGCTCGACTCGAGCTCGGCTCGCTAATGCAAGCTTTTAGTGAAAGAAAAAGAAACAATAAAGATCAACCGGAAAGGTCAAAAAAAAATTAAGCACACTGAGATCTGAACACGATCTCTTCAAATATATCAACATCTGTTCGGATCTACAGGAAAGATAACCAACAACCGAAATAAAAAGTTTTAAAAAACGTGAACATTAACTCAGATCTGTATGAATTTCCCTGCAGATCCACAATGGAAGAACAATCAAACAAAAGAGAAAAAGAACAAAGAAAAGGAGACTGAAAGAAAAATAAAAAATAATGATCAACCGAAAAAAAAAAAAAAATTAACAACGCTGACATCTAACATGATCTCTCAAAATATATGAAGATCTGTTCGGATCTAGAGGGAAAAAAAAAAGGCAACAGAAATAAAAGGGAAAATTTGTTGACATCTAACACCCACCCGTTTCCCAGACACTCCTCACGTCGAGCATGGCTTAACGTGTAACGCCCCAAACCCAGCTGGCTTGGAGAATTATTACCTGTCACTTAAGAACATGTTTTCCAACACAACTAAAATAAAACTCCAAAACTTTATTAGCAAAACTCAATCTCAAGTACTCTAAATAACCACATTGAAACTCTACAAAGTTATTACTGCAACAAAATAAGTTAAGGAGTCCAAAATCTCTCGGTAGTCATAACAAACCAAACTAATAACTTTAAAAGTCTTACTAAACCCAAGCCCAAGATATAATTAAATCTAAAAGACATAAGACATCAAAATTCCTTCTTCTAACATCCTCTCTCAGCTTAATCATGCTCACCAATCTAATCCAGGTCCTCAGTTGGACTCTCCACATCATCTGAAAAATATTATGAAGATAGGGGGTGAGTTATTAACAACTCAGTAAGCAGAAATCATATGCTAGCGTGTAAACATGAGCATTTACAAAGTAGAGCATGCAGAAAAAAATATTTTCCAGAGTTATCATGCAGAACAGAACATATTTTCAAAAGTAACAGAGCGATGATTTTAAGACAAGTAAAACTCATAGTGCTTTGGCATAACATAAACTGAGTATCATCATCAGATCAAAACAGAGCATCAAACAGAGCAGAGACCATGTTTCACCTCCGTGGTAGGGTTGTGCTAACCCCGGTGGCCAAACCAGGCAGAGACAGAGGTGAAATCTTTCTTTTATTCTTCTCGGAGCTCCGAGTGTGCACACAGGAAAGACCACAATAAAACCACTTTGTTTCCAAAGTGGGTGCACTCAGAGACAGAGAAGTTGGTACCAACCCAAACAGAGCAGAGCATAACAGAGCAGAGCAGAGCAAAGCAGAGACAGAGTCAGATACGAAAACCAGTTCACCATGCCAAAGGTTTTCAGATGTTATATCAAAATAATACAAAGTATCAAAACAGAATCAGATAGTTTACACACACTGAACACAAAAGCCAGCACATCTTTTCAAATAAATGCACAACTTTTCATATACTCAATATCGCTCATTTTTCAGATTTCAGAAATCACATGACAGAATTTAGCTCATGTCTACATAATGCATGTCAGAACATATTTTTCTCTTGTTCGTACAAATTTCATGAGTATGCAAATAAACGACTGAGGTTGGTTTTATTTTTCCAAAGTTCTCATTTCACCACAAAAATATGCAAAGTTTTCAGAAAATCAACCTCAGTCTCAAATAATTCGTGTAAGGCCTAGCATAGGAACCTCGCTTACCTGACTCCTGCAGCGCATTATCTATGACTTGAATACGGTCTTTATCCGTCTCGTCACCTATTCATAAAAATAATATAAACTAAATATTAAAGTCCAACAACACAAAATTGGTCTTAGACAACTTAATACCCAATTTCTAGACCATAATTCAGTAAGTTTAATCAAACTCAATCAGCCAAATAATAATCTGGACAGCCCACACTTCGACCCAAAATATTCTATACCAATCTCAACATTGTCCAATACAAGCATCAAAACCAATGTCAACTCAAATTCCAATAACTCACACTTATTCCTACAGTTCGCAGTCCCAAACAATTACTAACAATTTAATCAGGACGACACTACACACTACTCTCTCTCCGTTCACACTCCACAACAGGAAAAAAATATCTCAACACTTCTAGATGTTAAAAGGCCCCAACAAACCCTTCTAAACATTTCCAATACATCAAACCAATAATCCAAAAATATATCATCACTTCCTAAAAATCATCAATATTCACCATGACCAACGTCAAACTCAAAACACCAATATTTAAACCCGAAACAGCTAACAAATTTCATAGCATAAACCAATCTCACACAAACAACTCCATCATCCAATCTAACCGATCCCCTTACTCCTCGGACTCAGTCCGGCACCACCAATAAATTCACAGTAAAAATGAATTAGCGCAGAAATACATTTAAATCTCAAAAGTTCTTTGGGAAAAATACTTACAATGCTATAATATAATTTTTGAAAGATCACAGAGGTACTAGAAGCGGCAACGCAGCAACAAAACAGTGTCAAATGCACTGTGGCCGTGGGTCTCAAAAACTCACTTTTGAACGGGTGTAAACGAAGACCCGAGATTGATAGGGTAGGGCTTAGGGATGTCGGTGAGGCTAGTGATGGTGGTGGTTGGCCATGGGTGGCGGCGCAAGAGGCGGTTGAAATGCAAAAACACCCAAAACGGAAATGTTGATGGTGGGGCTTCACCGGTGACAGATCGAAGGTGAGGTTGGGTCCAATGAGTTGCCAAGAGGTCGAGGATGAAGTGGTGAGAAGATGGTGGCCGGAGGTGGCGCGACGGCGGTGCTGGAGCGAAGGTGACGCCGCGGCTTTGAAGGGCTGCTGGTGGTTAACGGCGGCGCCAATGGAGGTGAGGTTGGTGGGGTGAGGTCGCCGGTGGCAGGGGAGGCGAACGGACTGGGAGGTGACGGCCACCGCCGGCTCACGGCGACGGGCTGGGGGAGAGGGGCGACGCACGGGAAGAGAGAGGGAGGGAGTGCGGCGCGCGGGAGAGGAGAGGAGAAAAAGAAAAGAAAAAAAAAAGAAAAAAAAGAAAAGAAGAAAGAGAAAATGTAGGGAAATAAATGAGGTCTAATTCTCATATCTTAGGTCATAAAAATGATCCAACGGAAACGATTTTAACACAGCAAGTAAAATAAAATAATTCAAACGCAGTGATTAAAATGAAAATAAATAATTAAACCCCACAACAAGTTAATTTAATTTGAGAAGAAATTTAAACACATAAAAAATAATTTATTTAGAGAAAGCACTTCAAAAATAATTTTCGTAAACTAAAAATCATAAAAATAACACAACTAAAAGATCCAATAATTTTAAAACAAGAGAATAAATTTTAAATTAATATCAAAAAAATCTTTCAATTAAAAATACATTAAAATATTAGGTGTTACATAACGCCACCATCGCCAGCTGTGCAGATGAACTGCCGCACGATTTTCTCTCGGTAACGTCTCTCTCTTCTCCTTCATGGCACTCTGTTGCAGTCGACGGTTTGAGAAGTAAGACCTGGAGGATTCGGGAAGGAACAAGACGAAAGGGATAGAGAATCTGGTCTGAAGTCTCTTGGTCAAAAAGGTTAAGTGAAGTGCAGTGGGATCGTAGCCGTTGGATCATGCACTGGGGAAGAAGACGGAAATCACACGTGGAAGCAGCAGTACTAGTCTTACCTATGTAGTGGAATGTGGAAACAGTGGTGCGGGGGAGGACTCTAGCCTTTTAAGAAAATGTGGAACGAGACAAAAGTACTTAGTTTTATAATATGACTTCGGTGGCATCTAATTGATTGACAGGTTAAACATTAGTTTTATAATTATCGATATCCTTGGGGCAACAAAAAGTCTCTTAATATATAATTAATTCACTGTACAGTAAGTATTTTTCAATTATTTCACTCAATGTATTAATTTGAAACCAAATTGCTATAAAACGGAACTTTTGTCGTGCCTAATTACCAAGTAGTATTAGACTTTTTCATACTCCTTGGGACCACTCCAAATCAAGCATCTAATCTTCTTGGTCAATTGACTCGTATATATAATAAAGTATATAATATTCATACTCTATATATTGGAATATTAAATAATAATGTATAAACGGATCGAAATAAATAATACATTAAAGCAACACTTATATGCAAAAAGCAGGAAAAAGTTTACTATTTTATCAGCATTTATATTTGTAATGTCTGTTATCATCATCCCATTGGTTGAAAATTATATTTGTATATATTTGTAATACATTTAATACATAGTTATAGACTATAATGATTTAGTTATAGTGATTAGTATCACTATAATAATACATTGATACTAATATATATAGTTATAGATTATAGTAATTTAGTTATAGTGATTAGTATAATCATATAAATAGTATTAATATTAGACTATAAGTATTAGTTATAGTGATTTAATATAACTATATTAGTATAACTATAATTATAGTCTATATTAGACAATTAGTATTAGTTATATGCTAATATTAGTTATAGTGATTTAGTCTAACTATATTTGTATAACTATAGTCTCTATTAGACTATTAGTATTAGTTATATATTAGTATTAGTTATAGTGATTTAGTATAACAATAACTATAGTCTATATTAGTATAACTACTAATGTTTTATGCACTTATCAAAGTTTAATAATAATATTTGAGTGATTTTCTTTCTTTGTATATATTATATATAAAACTTTTATAATAAAATATTTTGTATAATATTATTTTTGTATAACTTTTGTATTCATCAATATTATATATTTATTGGACCCATGTATTCATCATAACTTCTAGTCCTATAAGGCTAGAAGTTAATATTATAAATTTATATATAGTATATGTAGTGGATTATAAGTAAGACTAAGTCTATATACATAATTATGAATATTATAAATTATATATATATATATATATATATCTAACTTTTGGCTATTATATATATTGTATTATATATGTATAAATATATACGAGTCGAGTCAAGTTTCATACGAGTTTGTTCATGAACATTAATCGAGCCAGTCGAATTTTATACGAGTTTGTATCATTTAATAATCAAGCCTAATTCTATGTTTACAAACGGCCCAATTAATATTCAATTCGAGTCGATTTGGAGTTTAATTGACTCGAATTCGAGTTGCCTGTCGAGCAACCTATTAAGCCATGCTCGACTTGAGGAGCAGCTAGGAAACAGGTGAGTGTTGGATGTCAACAATTTTTTCCTTTTATTTCTATTGCTTCTTTTTTTTTTCCTCTAAATCCGAACAAATTTTCATATATTTTGAGAGATCATGTTAGATGTCAGCATTGTTAACTTCCTTTTCTTTTTCGGTTGATCATTATTTTTTATTTTTCTTTCAGTCTAATTTTCTTTGTTCTTTCTCTTTTGTTTGATTTTTCTTCCATCATGGATTTGCAAGGAAATTTCATTTCATACAGATTTGAGTTAATGTACATGTTTTTTAAAACTTTTTATTTCAGTTGTTGGTTTTCTTCCCTGTAGATCCGAACAAATGTTGATATATTTGAAGAGATCGTGTTCATATATCAGTGTGCTTAATTTTTTTTTAACCTTTCTGGTTGATCTTTATTGTTTCTTTTTCTTTCATTAAAAGCTTGTATTAGCAAGCCGAGCTTGAGTCGAGCTTGGGCTTGTCTCGTTAACAAAATCAATCTCGAGCTGAGCTCGAGCTCATTTCCCTTGTACACGAGCCGAGCTCGGACGTTCTCATAGCCCTAGCTAATAAACGAGTCGAGCTTAGGCTCAACTCGAGTAGTGAACAAGTCGAGCTCGCACACCCATTGCTCGTTCGAACTCGGCTCGTTCACAGCCATGTTTATGTTCGAACGTTTATTGTCCGAACGTTAACTGTAATAAACATTCGGATTTCTGCTCGAACATAACGGGTATAACATTCAGACGTTAGTTCGAATAATAACGAAAAAGAGTTCGAATGCAAGTGGTACGTTCGGAAGTTTGTTCGAACATTAATTGTTTAAACATTCGAACGTTTTGTTCTTTTAAGAGTGAGTATATTCAAACGTTGAGTCATACGTTCGAATGTTATGTTATAATTTTGTGTAATTACGTTCGAACGTTGGTTCGAATGTAAACCAATGTTCGAACGTTTTTTATTTACATTCGAACGTACAGATAAGAAATATTAATTTTATAAAATTAAGAAATATATCAATTGTATTATATTACACACCATCATTTAACATCAAACATTGTCATATAAAGTTTCAAAATTAGATATTAAAAGTTATATACACTGATAAAATTGATAAAATTCATTTCTTCTTCTTCCTCGCCCACTGCAATTTTGTTGCAATGAAATAACCCTGTACATTTGCACCATCATCTCCCGCTGCACTTGGTCTTGGACTTCACTACGTATTCTTTCCTTTTGGTCTCTCTGTCAGTCCTGTAAACGCGTCTGTAAATGAAACTATTGCTATAAGAGAGACTCTAACTCTTGCTGTCTTGACCTCATATACTCATTCTCACACTGTGTTACTTCTAAATCTTTGGTAAGATTATTAATTTATGAAGTCGATGAGGTTAAGGAGGATGAACCGGAATGCTTGAAAGATCGTCCCAAATCTCTTGCCATACTCGATTGCGGCTCGAGCACTTGCGTGAATATGTCTATGTCACTAGGAGAGGATTCCCCAGAAGCTAATTGCATCTCCGTCATTTTTTCCTGCAATTTGAAAGAAAACACACAATAAGTAGCGTATTAAAAGAAATACAAATAAAAAAAAAATTATTCACATCTTGCATAATTTATTTAACAAAATTAACGCCACTTACATAATTATATGCAGCGGCAGGATCCATCCACTCACCAAGCTCATTAGTGTGAGCAGCAACATAGAAATGAATGAATGAAAAATTTTCAGGATCATCATGTTTCTAACAAAGCGACATTAGCAATTTTAAAAAGATAATGTTAGTACTTAAATAAAAGAATATCATAAAAATAAATGAACTTTTTAATTTTTTTAATTACCATTTTTTAGCAAGACAATGGAATGACTTTGAACCGACATAATGGTGGACAGTCAGAGTGGATCTATTCTGTGCATTTGTAGAACTTAAGTGCTATAAAATTAATTAAAAATGTTAATTGTAATATATATACATATAATATATAGAACGAATATAAATGTAAATAATTAAAGGATATAAATCTAGAATACCTGATAATCTGGAGATGTGAAAAGATCACAATACTTTCTCCAGTCATCTAACTTCATCTATTGGAAAGGGGACTGTGCAGCCTCTTCCAACGTCTCAAACTTCTTGAAGTGGTCGTAACATCATCCCTTGTGACGTTGGAATAGTGTAGCCATTAACTCATTCATAGTTCTCAAATCCTCGCTATGGCCAAAGTCGAGGTCGAATTCATCCTAATAAGTGAATTAGATAAAAAAAATATAATATACTAATCTAGGTAAAAAAATATACTCTCAAAGTAAACTCACGAGCACACGATTCCGAATGTGCTCATTAATCTCATTTAGAACATCTTGCCATGATCACACATAAAATAGAGTATAAGCTTGGACTACTATACCAATATAGGAGGAAAGCGTTGTTGCACTATCATTTACTCCTCCAGTGAAATTATCAGGAATTGTGATCTTGAGTTTTTCTTGTCTTCTATTTTTCTCAAGAGAGATACCACATGTATAGCCATGACCGTGAAGAGCGGATGCATCAACTAATAGCTAATAGTATAATTATAGTTATATAGTTATTGAGACAAAAGTATTAATTATATAATTAATTATCAACGACATTTTTTCATATTTTTTAATTAATTATCAATGAAATTTTCCGCATTTTTCTTTAACATTCAAACGTAAATAATTTACGTTCGAACGTTAAATGAGGACATTATTCAATAGTTAGTATTTATTAATATACTAGTTATATATATATATATATTATATAACAACATAATTATATTATATTATATACACTATATTATAACTAATATATAATATATTATAACTATTAAATATTTTTTTAGTAGTTATTGATTTTCTCGATTTATTTTTTAAAACATTATTCAATTTTTTTTTGTGTTGAAACCCAATTCAATTTTTGAAAACATTCAAACAGTAGTCTATTTATGTTCGGGCGTTGGTGGAATTATGGTTCCTGGAAATTGAGCAGGAAATTTCCCACCATTTTTTCATTTACATTCAAACATTACTCCATATACATTCAAACATAGCATTTCAACGCATGAACGTCACCAATAACATTCGAACGGTTTTGTATTTATATAATATTAGTATATAAATATATAGTATTAGTATATAGTAACTATATAGTAACATACAAATATACTAGTTATTATTATATTAGACTATAATATATGTAATACTTAATATACTATGTTATATATTATAATATTATACCGTATAATATATTAGTATAGTATTAGTTTAATATTATATGATTTTTTTTTTGACAATGCAAGAATACTTAAATGATATCTTATACTTTTAATTTCATTTATTAAGAATTCACGATTATTTTTCCACTGTTCTAATAACCATTTTCTTCTTTGATATAGGAGATAGTTATCATTAATTCTTTATCTTGTTTCATTAATGAAAGTTTTTCCTTAAGATCTTTTATATCATTTATCAATACTTCTAATTCAAGTCTTAGATTGTATTCTGTATATCTTATTTCATTTAAATCCTGATAACCAACACTATGAGCAAAATAACAATCCATCATAAATATCTCATTCAAAATAAAATTGCAATATAGCAATATCAATATAACAATATAATCACCAATAACGCTGATATCATAAACATAAATTCTAGGTAATAAGCTACTAATTATAGTTTAATAATAATAATAGGCGGTATAACCATCCATATGTATGAAAGCATGTAAAACAGACAATATAACCAACTATATGCATAAGAAAGTAAATAAGATATAAAAGATATACAAAAATAACTTCATTAAAGATATAATACTTACAAGGAGATTAATACTCAGAAGAGTTGGAAGCAGAAGACATGAAGAAAAAAATGAAGGTTGGTTTACAAAAGACAGATTTTGGAAAGTGAGGAAGACTGGAGAGAGATTTGGATGAGAGAAGAAGAGGCTTTAGATGAGAGATTTTTGAATGCCCTTTTTTCTTTGCAGACTCCTTTATATAGATAATAGAACAGTACAAAACAGTAATTCTAATAATACATAGACAATATTAACACGTGAATTATAATATTAATTTTAATAATAAATGAACAATATATACAAAGTCAATTGTCATTTTCCTGAACAATAATCTTGGGCAGCGACAATAATCTGACGTGAATAGTATAGACAAAGTTCTTTATTTTTATTCTTCGAATGAGATAATATTTCTGACAACTTCCATCTGTCATGCTTACTAATTGAGAAAGTAGTAATTTTCTTGAATCACATAATCTAAGGGTCATAATTTGCGAGTTCCAGATCAAATGAATCTTGGGAATTCATGAAATATAATGAATGGTAGGGTGAGTAATCTTGAGAATGAGAGGCGGCCGAGTTACCCTGAGAATGAGAGGTCTGTTGAGAAGAAGAGGTCTGACGGACCAGTGATAATGCAGGTTGCTGTAATAGAGATAATCTGATTGGATGCTATGCATCTTCATCATCATCACAATCTGAAACTTGTGACATTGCTTCAGCTAATTTTTTCAAATCTTTCTTGTTAGTAATAAATGCTAATTGTGCCTAAAATCTACTCCGCTAGACTAGAACTTCTGAAGCTTTGGTAATTTTTGAAAACATTTTTAAAACATGATCATAATTGTATTTCTTCCACCATTTAACAGAAATTTGGTGGGCTAAAAACATAACGTTTTTGAGAAAGGGATGATGTTTGATAACATATTCACATTTCATAATCTAATTTAATTTTGTCTTAAGGAAGAAAAGAAGAAGTGATGAACAATGACTTAATGCTGGTAGACAATCATCTTGTGAAGAAAAATCCGAAGACTTTCCTCGAGGGGGAGAGGAAGGATATGAGACTCGGGTCCATAATAATCCTACCATAGTAAAAACCATTTTGAGAGTGTCTTGATTTCTTGTAATTTGTCGAAGTGAAGAAACCACGAATGACATAAATTTTTATTTTGCCTTAAAAATATTTTTGTCCATGCCTACTGGTAATCGTAATAATCATAATACTGTGGATCATAAGGATGAGAAAACTTTCTTGTTAAATAGGGATTTTTCCCATTGTTTCAATGTGAGAACATATTTAATGGTAACTTTATGAAAGACAATAATTGGAGATGTAGGTGGAGAATGTTGAGTTTGAAGGAAATAAGAGATCTCAGTGAGAATAATCGAATCGGTGTCTACTAAATGAATTCATAAAAATGTTAGATTTTCTTAATGTTTTGTGGGACATAATGTTAGTCCGGCCAAAAAAAAAAAGCATCATTTAATTTTTGGGAATCAGACAGATGTTAAATTTCAGACTCGATGGAGAAGACTGGGTGCCAGTGAGATTTAATAATAATAGGAGATGTAGAAGGCTGAGATAATAATGGAAGATTAGAAATTTGAGAAGGAGAAGATGAAGAAGAGGAAACAGCTTTGGAATATGTTGGTAATTTTGGAGAAGCTAATGATGAGAATGAATTGTAAGATAGTCTAATATTTTGTGATAATGACCCCAATACCGTATATGATCTTGGAGTTGCAGAAGGATAAGGTGAATGATAGGGTGGAGATAGTGGCCGTGCATAAGAAGATTTAGACCTTGCTTTTGACTTTAAGGATGACATGATTTTTCTTATAAAAATTCTCGGGATAGAAAATTAGGAAGAGAATTAGATTCTCCTTTAATATGTTTAATATCAAAATAAAAAAATACTTAATATAGCTTGCCATTTAGCAAATATTTGTTTAGCAGCTAGGTTTTTCACATATTTAATCAAACCTTCCTTAGCTGATTTACAATCTATTATAGGTAAAAAAAATTTATTTAACAAATCATTTTGAAATTCAGAAATACATAATGCAATAGCTAAAATCTTTTTTTAATAGTACTATAATTCTTTTGGGCAGGATTCTAACATTCTGAATGGAATCGAACAATCAGTTCCAAATCAATTAATAATTTTTGTTTCATAATTCTTCCATAACCAAGATTAGAGGCATTTGTTGCAACAATTTCGAAAGTATGAGGAGATGAGAGTCCTACGCAGAGTAATTTTTTAACGTGAGTTTTAATTTGTTTTATAATATTTGTATGTGTTTTCTGTCTATGGAGGTGGATTCGTTTTTAATCTTTTAAATAATAGTTTACATAATGGCCTGAAGGATTAATAAAAGTTTGCAACATAATTGAGGCTTCCCAAAAATCTTTGTAGTTGTTGCTTATCTTTTATTTCGTATAAAAATTTATCAGCAAATTCTATTGCTCTGCTAATTGGTTTAATAGTTTCTTTATAGATATTATGTCTGATAAATCTAATTTTTCCTAAAATAATTTTATTTTTATTATGAACCAACTAATCTATTTTGTTTAATAATTTAGACAAACGTATTTAGATGTTTCCAATGTTGTTCAATAGATAAAGAAAATATGAATACATCATTTATATAAACTATCGAAAAATGAGTGAAATGAGTAAATATTTCATTCATAATATTTTGAAATTCACTAGGAGCATTTTTTAACCCAAAGAGCATAACATTCCATTTATAATGTCCAAATAGAATTGTGAATGCTGTTTTATAACAGTCTTTTTCAGTAATTTGGATTTACCAAAATCTACTCTTCGTGTCAAGTTTTGAAAATACCGTAGTATTATATAATTGGGATAATAAATCTATTTTATTAAGAATTGGGTATCTAATCCATTATAATATCTTATTTAAATGTTTATAATTCATAAATAGCCGAGTGACTCATTTTTCTAATTCTGCCTGTTTTTTAACATAAAAGGCAGCACAACTCAATGGTGACTTATTTTTCCTAATTAATCATTTTGTTAGTAAATCATTAATTTTTTTTTACAGAATTCTAATAATTCATTATTCATTTGAATTGGTCTAGCTTAAGTTAGAATATTATTTTCAGAAAATTCTTTTTCATAAGGTAATTCGACTATATGTTGTTTTCTATTCCAAAAAGTATTGGGCAAGTTAGAGCATACTTCATTTTCAATTATAGTTTTAAAATTATCAATTTTTTTAGTTAATAACGGGTCTTTTAATTATTTTTGAATTCTTTTATATTTTAATTCTTGTTTTAAAAAACTTATATGTTTTTTTTTCTTTTCATTATAGTTTTTGTTAAAAAATTAATTTCTTTGGTTAATGAAACTTCTTTTAAGAAGTTAATTTCTTTTGATACAGGAGGAAATAAGAATTTAAATTGAATTTCTTATCTAAGTATTTTAGTAGAAATTCATTCTTCTGTTATAGAGAAATGATAAAATAAGGCAAGAAATGAGTTTTCTAATTATTACTTTGGTGTTAATATTTTTTACTAAAATAAATGTTGTTTTTAAAACAAATTCCGTTATTACAAATATGTGCTTTAGATAATTTATAATTTATATTTAATTTTGTTCCATTGGCTTGTGATAATTTCTCTTTTGTTTTTTCAAAATATTTAGAAGGTATTAATCCCTCATATACACAATTTAAATCTGCTTCTGTGTCTAATAAGACAATTGTGGTAAAAGAAAATTTTTGATTTATAGAGATTTTTACTTTAGTATACTATTACTACAAATTTATCTTATCAAAGATATTAATGAAATTATTTGTTTCGTCTTTGATAACTATTGTTGAACAATCTCCTCGTTCTTTATTATGTTCTTTATTATGAGATTTATTTACGTTTTTATATATTTTTAATAGTATAATTTCAGCAATAATTGTTCATTTGAAACTTCTAGTTTAAAATTAGATGTTTTCAAATTTATAATCTCTTATTTTATTTCATTAATTTCTTGTTGTAGATCTTGTATTGTAATTTTTTTTGTTTTGTTTTAAATCTTCCTACTATTTCGGAAAAATTGTACGATGCTGAACATGTGTTACTAAAGTGTTTTGACTATTAAAAGTATCCTTTAGTTTTTCTAAATAATCTTTTCTTTCTTGGGGTCACTAATTTTTTTCTATTAATTCTAATATAATATCTTCTTATTTTGAAAGTACATTAATGATTTTATTACAAATATGATTATTTTTATCTAAATAATTACAAATTTGTACTTCATCTTCTTCAGATTTACTATTATAAAATTACTTTGAAAAGTTTGATTCTTTTAATTAATAAATTTCTTCTTCTTCTGAAGAGTTTTCTTCCTCTTCACTTGAATGTATAAAAATGTTTAATAATTTTTCTTTTAATGTTTCATATATATCTAATTCATTAATTTATTGTTTGACTTTACAATTTAGTTTATAATGTCAAACTTTTTCACATTTATAACAAATAATTTGTTTTTTCTTTTTGTTAGTCTTTTTGGGATTTATCATTGGTTTATTATATATCTGTTTATCTTTTGTTCTTTTATAAGGTTTTTTATATTTTCATTTTTTATTAGAATAATTCTTGTTAGAATAATTCTTATAAATTCTTTTTCCCTTTTTGTCTCTTCTTGAAGGGGTTAATAATGGAATATAACCAAATTGTTCACAAAAGGTATCTAATTCTTTTTTAGCAAATTTCTTTTCTTTATCCATTTGCTTTTTTAATCTTAAATCATTACACATAATTAAACCATTTCTATTAATAGTAGTTATTATATCTTCATATGTGAGATTATGAAAATCAATAGTACCGTCTGATTTTACTAATGATTCTTGTACCTTTTGGATGAAATAATATAGAAGTCCAGTTATGAACTTTTCATTCCAGTATGGTTGTTAGCAGTAATTTCTGATCATAATTTTAGTTAGAAATACATTTTTATACCAATGAAAATCAGATAATTGGCTACATTTTAAATTAATCAACAAATCACTGGTTTTTTTTTTAATTGAACATGATCACAAACAAAATGTTTGGTTAATACATATATTAAAATATTTACAGCATCTTTTAATGGTGAACCATTTTCTGTTTTAATCAATTGCATGTTTTCATCATTTTTATATGCAGTTAATATTTGTGTCTTTTGTTCATTTGAAAGATAATAATCCCACCAGCCTTTTAATTGTCCAGTAAAACCTGTAACAATAATATGTGCTACTTAGTGGTCAATTTTTCTATTACTTTTATAGACGTTAGCTACCATAATCAGTTTTTAGAAATGATTTAATAGTTCATACTCAGATAATCCATCTATATTCCATTCATATAATACATCTGGTGTAAAAGAAGATCTTAGTATATGTTCTCTTTTTTTGAATTGCATATCCGGTGGAGTAGGCTTTGAATACCAATTATGAGTAAGAAACATGATGTTTAGAATCCCTAACTGAAAAACTATTAACATGGTCTTCTCTAATCTTATTTACTTGTAAGTCTAAATTTTTAAATTGGTTTTCAATATTACTTATTTCAGAATCAGATAATAGATGTGAATCTGTTTTACTTAATATATTAATATGAGGTTGTTTTAAGGTAGATGCGGTATTGCTAATAGTTGGTTTTTCTCATTTGTTAGAAATTTGTTCTAATAAATCATTTTTGTGTTCAGAAAAATAGTTTGTAGATGAGATGTGATCTCATGGAGAACAAATAAAGGGGTTTTTTTTTGCTTCTTTAATAGTAGGATTAATAAGAGATATTTGGGTTTCAATTCTTTCTAATTATTTATTCATAGTTTACTAATATAAATTGGTGTAATTATTTTGTTGGATTATATTATCAGTGTTTTTAACTTCTACCAAATTATTACATTTTTTTTATTAGTGATGCCAATATTTGAGTATTTGTTTGATTGAATTTAATGGCTTCAAAAGGAGGATATTCTTCATAAAAAATTTGATTATTTTCAGGAGGATATTCTTTATTAATTTTAAATTCTTCTTTACTTAGTGTATATTTGGGTATCATCTCCAACTACTTGTGAATATGTTGAGGAATAAGATTTTTTTTAAGATTATGAGAGTAGATGCCTTATCCGAATGATTAATAGTATATACTGGTGTATCAAAAATATTTTTAGAAATAATTCTCCGAATCTGTGTGTCTAGACTCTGGGATCTGGTGTCAGAATTTTGAGATCTATTTCACGAGATTGATGTAAGAATAGATCTGTGTGTATGATAACTAGAAGGTGTTGGATAAGAATAATGTGATAAAGATCTTCTAAAATGTTGAAAGTTATTTGGACTGTTCCATCCGTATTTTGATCTATATATTCAAGATCGTCTTTAGAATTGTTTTCAATATTAGATAATGAAGTAATGTTCTCTAATTGCCATTCATTAGGGAGAGTAGTTTGATTCCAATTAATTTGTTTAAAAATTTGTACAATAGAGTTTTATGTACTAGATTGTATTAGTAATGTATATCATTTTGGACTGGTAATAAGAGTTGTGGTTCTAATATTGTTTTCATCAGTTTATAATGGATCATATATACTACTATTAAAAGATGTGATCCTTTCATCATATTACAACTGTTTGTTTTAATATTTAATGTTAAAGCATGTAATATATTAATATCGAATAATGAAATAGAATAATTGAGATAACAATTAAAATAAACAGGACCTTGGAACAAGCTTGATTCTATAATTCCAGGTAATGAATCATGAGAATTATAGTGTCTTTCAACTCTTAAACAGAGTAATACTGAGGTGTTTAATCCATTTCTAGTGAGTGGTTTTATAGCCACTTATACTAGTCCTATATGTATGAAGGAATATTTTTGTTCTTAGTGATGTTTGATAGCTTTTTTTGTTAATAGTAGTAATGATTCATAATCATTATTTAAGCTAATAGTTTTTCTACTGTTTTAATAGTTTAATTAGTGAGAAATGATAATTTAGAAGAAAAAGTAGAATATTTATATATTTGATTTTTTGGAACATTAGGAGTCCAATCTTGTAAATTTCTTTCTATGTCTATTATACTGTCATCTTTTTAGTTGATGTTATCAGGTTTTATGGAGATACTAAGATTCATTAGGTTTAAATAAAGAATTCATTGAAACAAAATTATTTTCTTGAATATATTAGTATATTACTATTATATATTATGTAATTACTATATTAATATTAGTATTATATACTATGTAACAATATTAATATTAATATTAAACAGCTAACCGAGAATTAGGGTTTGTTAATGGCCAAAACGGCATAATTAATAAAAATAATAATAATAATTTTATGAATATAATAATATCACATATTATGCTAAATCAGTTGATGTGTTTGATGTAATATTATTTTAAACAACTTATTGAGAACATAATATATTCTTAAAATCTAATATCGATTATTGGGAATTAATTTTTACATAATGATGTTACTAATATTATTACTTATAGTTAATAAAAAAAATAGTTTCATTAATATTTAATTCCATTACTTTATACTTAAATAATTTATCCAACATTATTAACACTATTTCAGAAGTTTTAAAATTCTTAATAAATTGCTTTATTTAAAATGACTAATATGATGTCCACATTTAGAAATAAAGCATTATATATATTTAATTAACCAGGAACAAATTAATATATAACATAGACATTTGGCTATAATTAATAAAACTAACAACAACAATAATACTTTATATATAGTATATATATATATATATATAATATAATATATATCAATATAATAACAATATAATCACCAATGACTCTGATACCGAAAGCATATATCCCAGGTAATAAATAGATAATAGTATGATATTAAGATATTAATAGCAATAATCAACAATAACAATAACAGGCGGTAAAACTGGCCATATGCATGATAGCAAATAGAGCAGGCGGTATAACCGACCATATCCATGAGAAAGTAAATAATATAAAAAAGAGACTAATTCTCAAAGAGTTAGGAGTTGAAGACATGAGGGAAGGAAATTGGAAGATTTGATTGGAAGATTTACAAAGTAAAGAGGACTGGAATGGAGAGGTTTGGGCGAAATAGGAAGGGATTTCAGATTAGAATTTTGAATGCCCTTCTTCCCTCGTGAACCCCTTTATATAGACATTAGAACAGTACAAAACAATAATTCTAATAATACATGAACAGTACCAGCCGACACTAAAAACAAGAACAGTATCAGCCAACGCTAAAAATAAACACAGTACAGGACACGTAAGCTTGTATGTATAAAATCATTTGTTGTTTTGCTGGACAATAATCTGTCATGAATAATAATCTTCCGGAGAGATAATATTCCTGACAACTTCCGTCTGTCATGCTAGCTATTCGAAAAGTAATAATCTTTTAGAATCACATATTCTGAGGATCATAATTTGCTAATTCCAGTTCAAACGGGTCTTGAGAATCCATCAAATGTACTGGATGGTAAGGTGAGTAATCTTGAGAAGGAGAAACAGTTTGGTTACCCTGAAATTGGGAGGCCTGTTAAGAAGGAGAGGCTTGATGGGCTGGTGATAATGCGGGTTGCTGTATTGGAGATAATCTAGCTAGATGTTGTGCATCTTCTTCATCGTCACTGTCTAATACTTGTGATATTGCTTTGGTTAATTTTTTCAAATCTTTCTTATTGGTAATGGATGTTAATTGTGCTTGAAATCTGCTTCGTTGGAATAAGACTTTTGGAGTTTTGGTAACTTTTGAAAACATCTTTAATACATGATCATAATTTATTTTTTACACCATTTGACGGAAACTTGGCGGGCTAGAAACATAATGGTTTTGAGAGAGTGATGAGGTTTGATGACGTATTCTCATTTCATAATTCAATTTAATTTTGTTTTGAGAAAGAAGAGCAGAAGTGGTGAACAATGGTTTAATGCTGGTGGACTGTTATTCTGTGAAGTAAAATTTTAGAGACTTTCCTGAAGGAGAAGAGGAAGGAAAAGAGGTTCGGGTTCATAATATTCCCACTATAGTGAGAACCATTTCGGGAGTGTATTAATTTTTTGTAATTTGTCAAAATGAAGGAACCATGAATGATGCAAATTTTTATTTTGTTTTAAAAACATTTTTGTCTATACTTACTGGTAATCATAATAAGGAGAATCATAAGGATGAGCGAATTTTCTTGTTAAATAGGAATTTTTTTCCCATTGTTCCAGAGTGAGAACTTGTTTAATGGTGACTTTATGAAAACAATAATTGGAGATGTAGGTAGAGAAGATTGAGTTTGAAGAGAACAAATAATTTTTGAAAGAATAATTGAGTCGGTATCTACTAATATGAATTTAGAAAAGTGCTGGATTTTCTTAATGTTTTGTGGAACATAATGCCAGTCCGGTAAAAGAAAGGCATCAAGTAATTTCTGGGGCTCAGACATATGTTGAACTTTAGATTCAATAGGAAAGACTGGATGCCAATGAGAGTTGATGATAATAAGGGATAAATAAGGCTGAGATAATAATGGAGAATTAATAATTTGGGAAGGAGAAGAGGAAGAGAGAGAAACAGCTTTGGAATAGGTTGGCAATTTTGGAGAAGCTAATGGTGAAAATGAATTGTAAGAGGGTCTAATGTTTTGCGGTAATGACCCCAATACCGTATATGGTCTTGGAGTTGTAGAAGGACAAGGTGAACGATAAGGAGGAGATGGTGGCCGCGCGTACGAGGATTTGGACTTTACTTTTGACTTTTAAGATGACATGATTTTCTCTGTAAGAATTCTTGGGATAGAAAATCAGGAAGAGAATTAGATTCTCCTTTAATATGCTCAATATCAAAATAAAAAATACTTAATAGAGCTTGCCATCTGGCAAATATTTGCTTAGCAGCCAGGTTTTTTTACATTTTTAATCAAAACTTCCTTGGCTGATTTACAATCTATTCTAAATAAAAACTTTTGATTCAACAAATCATCTTGAAATTTAGAAATACATAATACGATAGCTAAATTTTTTTTTAATAGTACTATAATTCTTTTGGATAGGATTCCAACATCCTGAATGGAATCGAACAATCTGTTCCAAATCAGTTGATAATTTTTGTTTCATAATTCCTCCATATCCAAGATCAGAGGCATCTGTTTCAACAATTTTAAAAGTATGAGGAGATAGAAGTTCTAAGCATGGTAATTTCTTAGCATGAGTTTTAATTTGTTTTATGATATTAGTATGTTTTTCTATCCAAGGAGGTGGATTTTTTTTTAATCTATTAAATAATGGTTTTCATAATGGTCTGAGAGATTGGTAAAAATTTACAACATAGTTGAGACTCCCTAGAAATCTCTGTAATTTTTTTTTGTCTTTTATTTCATCTGAAAATTTATCAGCAAATTCTATTGATCTACTAATTAGTGTAATAGTTCTATGATAGATTACATGTCCGAGAAATTTAATTTTTTCTTGAAATAATTTAATTTTTGATGATGAAATGACTAATCCATTTTGTTTAATAACTTGAACAAAAGTATTTAAATGTTTCCAATATTGTTCAATAGATGAAGAGAATATTAATACATCATCTATATAAACTATCGAAAAATGAGTGAAATTGGTAAATATCTCGTTCATAATATTTTGAAATTCATTAGGGGTATTTTTTAATCCAAAAGGCATAGCATTCCATTCAAAATGTCCAAAGGGAACTGTGAAGGCTGTCTTATATCGGTTTTTTCAGCAATTTGGATTTGTCAAAAGTTACTTTTCATGTCAAATTTTGAAAATACTGTAGCATCATATAATCGGGATAATAAATTTTTTTTATTAGGAATTGGGTATCTAATCCATTGTAATACCTTATTTAAGGGTTTATAATTTATTACCAGACGAGGAACTCATCCTTTTAATTCTGCTTGTTTTTAAACATAAAAGGTAGCACAACTCCATGGTGATTTACTTTTCCTTATTAATCCGTTTGTTTTTAAATCATTAATTTCTTTTTTGCAGTATTCTAATAATTCATTATTCATTTGGATAGATCTAGCCTTGGTTGGAATATTTTTCTTAAAAAACTCTTTTTCATAGGGTAATTCAATTATATGTTGTTTTCTGTTCCAGAAAGCATTAGGCAGGTTAGAGCATACTTCATTTTTTATTATAGTCTTAAAATTATCAATTTTTTGGGTTAATAACCGGTCTTTTAACTGTTCTTGAATTATTTTATATTTTATTTATTATTTTAAGAAGTGTATCTGGTTTTCTTTTCTTCTAATTCTAGTTTTTGTTAGAAAATTAATTTCTCTGGTCAATGAGACTTTCTTTAAAGAGTTAATTTCTTTTGATACTGGGGGAAATATGAATTTAAATTGAATTTATTGTCCAAGTATTTTAGTAAAAATTCATTTTTCTGTTACAGAGAAAGGGTAAAGTAGGGTAAAAAAGAGATTTTCTAATATTACTTTAGTATTAATATTTTTTACTAAAATGAAGTTATTTTAAAACAAATTCTATTATTACAGATATGTGCATTGGATAATTTATAATTTATATTCAATTTTGTTCCATTGGCTTGGGATAATGTTTCTTTTATTTTTTCAAAATATTTAGAAGGTATTAATCCCTCTTGTATACAATTTAAGTCTGCTCCTGTATCTAATAGGGCAATTGTAGTAAAAGAGAATTCTTGATTAATTGAAATTGTTACTTCAGCATACCATTTTTGAAAATTTATCTTATCAAGAATATTAATGAAATTGTCTGTTTCATCTTTTATAACTAATGTTAAACATTCTCCTTGTTCTATTTTATGTTCTTTATCATGAAGATTTTTTCCCTTTTTCTCTATTTTTAATAATATAATTTCTTGTAATAATTGTTCATTTGAAACTTCTAATTTAAGATTGGATATTTTTAAATTTCTAATTTTTTGTTTTATCTCATTGATTACTTGTTGTATATCTTGAATCGTAATTTTCTGTTTGTCAGTTTTAAATCTTCCTATTATTTCTGAAAAATTGTAAGATGTTGAGGATAACGTTATTGAAGTGTTTTGATTATTAAAAGTATCTTTTAGCTTTTCTAAGTAATCTTTTCTTTCTTGAAGGTTGCTGATTTTGTCTATTAATTCTAATATAATGTCTTCTTGTTTTGAAAGTACATTAATGGTTTTGTTACAGATACAATTATCCTTATTCAGATAATTACAAATCTGTACTTAATCTTCTTCTGATTCACTATTAGAAGATTATTCTGAAAAACTTGATTATTTTTATTGATAGATTTCTTCTTATTCTGAAGAACTATCTTCCTCTTTACTTGAATGTATTATAAAAATATCTATTAATTTGTCTTTTAATGCTTCGGATATATCTAATTCATTAATTTGTTGTTTGACTTTACAATTTGATTTATAATGTCATACTTTTCAGCATTTATAACAAACAATCTATTTTTTCTTTTTATTAGTCTTTTTGAAACCTTTTAGTGCCTTATTATATGTTTGTTTATCTTTTATCTTTTTATAGGGTTTTTGTATTTTCTTTTTTTATTAGAATAATTCTTATAAAATTTTGTTCCCTTTTGTGTCTTCTTGAAGGAGTTAATAATGGAGTATAACCAAATTGTTCACAAAATGTACCTAATTCATTTCTAGCAAATTTCTTTTCTTTCTCTATTTGTTTTTTTAATCTTAAATCGTTGCACATAGTCAATCCAGTTCTATTAATTTTACTTATTATATCACCATATATGAGATTATGAAAATCAATAGTACCATCTGATCTTAATAATGATTCTCGTACCTTTTGGGTGAAGTAATATGGAAGTCCGGTTATGAACTTTTCCTTCTAGTATGGCTGTTGGCAATCATTTCTAATCATAACTTTAATTAAAAATACATCTTTATACCAACAGAAATCAGATAATTGAGGGCATTTTAGATTAATCAATAAATCACTAGTTCTTTCTATGAATTGAACCGGATCACCAACAAAGTGTTTAGTTAATGCATATATTAATGTGTTTACAACATCTTCTAAAGGTAAATCATTTTCTGTTTTAATCACTTGCATGTTTTCATCATATTTGTAAGCAGTTAATATTCGTGACCTTTCTTCATATGAAAGGTAGTGATCCCACCAACCTTTTAATTGGCCAGTAAACCCTGTGACAATAATGTGTGCTACTTGATGATCAGTTTTTCTGTTACTTTTATAGACGTTAGCAATCATAATCATTTCTTGGAAATGATTTAATATTTCATACTCAGATAATCCGTCTATATTTCATTCATATAATACATCTGGTGCGAAAGCAGATCTTACTATATGTTCCATTTTCTCGAATTGCATATCCGGTGGAGTAGGTCTAGGATACCAATTACGAGTAATAGAGACATGATGTTTAGAATCTCTAGTTGAAAAATTATTAATATGATCTCCTCTAATCTTGTTTATTTGTAGATCTAGATTTTTAAATTGGTTTTCAATATTACTAATTTCAGAGTCAGATATTACAGGTGAATCTGTTTTACTTAATGCATTAATATGAGGTTGTTTTGAGGTGGTAGCAGTATTACTAATAGTTAGTTTTTTCTAATTTACTAGAGATTTGTTCCAATAAATCATTTTTGTTTTTGGAAAAGATAGTTTTTAAATGAGATGAGATTTCATGGGGAACAAATAAATGGGTTTCTTCTACTTTTTTAATAGTGGGTTTTATAGGAGATATTTGGATTTCAATTCTTTCTAATAGTATAATTGTTTTGTTGAATTATATTATCAAGATTTTTATCAGTGTTTGTAATATTATGTTTTTTATTAGTGAAGCCAAAATTTGAGTATTTCTCTGATTGAACTTGATGACTTCAAAATGGGGGTATTCTTCATAAATAATTTGATTATTCTCTCCTTTAATCTATTAGTTAGTAGTCCTGTTTATGGTAGATAATTGATTTGATTTATATATCTCAAATCACGTAAAAAAAGGTATATTAATCTGTATTTTCTCTAAATCTTCGTAATATTTTTCTTGAATATAATCTCTTTCTATTTTTGTAAAGGTTGAGAAAAATATTATTCTTTTGTGATTATTTTCTTCTTTCATATAATCTTGTTTGAGATATTCTTTATTAATTTTGAATTCTTCTTTATTCAGGCTATATATTTGGGCGTCATCTTCAACTATTTGTGAATACGTTGGAGAAGAATGTTCTTTTTCAGGATTATGAGAGGTAGATGCTTTATCATGATGGTTAACAGTATATATTGGTGTATCAATAATATTTCCAGGAATAATTCTCCGAATTTGTGTGTCAAGATTCTGGGATATAGTATCAAAAGATCTGGTGTCAAAATTTTGAGATCTATTTGGAGAGATTGATGTAAAAATAGATCTGGGTGCATGATAACTAGAGGGTGCATGAGAAGAATAATGTGAAAAAAGATCTTCTAAAAAGTTGAAAAGTTATTTGGACTGTCCCGTCCTCTTTTTGATCTATATATTCAAGATCATCTTTAGAATTATTTTCTATCTTAGGTATTGGGGTAATATTCTCTATTTGCCATTCATTTAGAAGTGTAATTTGATTCCAATTGATTTGTTTATGGATTTGTATACTAGAGTTTTGTGTACTAGATTGTAATAATAATGTATATCCTTTTGGACTGGTAATAAGAGTTTGTGGTTCTAATGTTGTTTTCATTAATTTATAATGAATCCTATAGACTACTGTTAAAGGGTGTGACCCTTTCATCATTTGATAACCATTTGTCTTAATATTTAATGTTAAAGCGTGTAAAATATTAGCATCAAATAATGATAGAGAATAATTGGGATAACAATTAAAATAGACTGGTCTTTCGAACATGCTTGATTCTACCATTCCAAGTAATGAATCATGAAAATTATAATGTATTCCGTCTCTTAAACAGAGCAATACTAAGGTGTTTAATTCATTTATAGTAAGTGATTTTATAGCTACTTGTACTAGTCTAATATGAATGAAAGAATATTTTTGTTATTTGTGACGATTAATTTTTTCTTTTATTAATAATTGTAATGATTCATAATCATTATTTAAACTAATAGTTTTCTCTACTGTTTTAATTGTATAATTTGTAATAAATGATAATTTAGAAGAAAAAGTGAAATATTTGTATATTTGATTTTTTGGAACATTAGGAATTATCCAGTCTTGTAGATTTCTTTCTATATCTAATATACTATAATCTTCTTGGTTGATGTTTTCAGGTTTTATAGGGATACTAATGGTAGATTCATTAGGTTTGAATAAAGAATTCATTGAAACACGTTTTAAGCAAAAATTTCCTATTTTCAAAGAGAAATAAGTAGATTAAGAACTTGAGGGAACACCACCAGTACCACCCTTAAAGCCTTCTGGCATAAATGGGCTGACCATCAGTTTTTCATGGCTTACCAACATAAGCTTCCCAATATACATCATTCTCTTTAGCTATGGGTTATTTTTGTAAAAATCTGTATCAGTGATTTCTTACTTTTTTTTTTTTTTTATATATAAAGCAAGGATCTTCAAATGATTTCTTATACTATTAATTTCGTTTCTTAGGAAAGTGCAGTCAGTTTCATAGTATTCTATTGCTGCTTGTCTACTTTGATATACATGATATTTAGTCATCATTAATGTATAATCTTGTCTCATCAATTGTTGTTGTCTCTTAAGATCTTTTATATTATCCATCAATATTTGTAATTTTATTCTTAAATTATATTCTGTACATTTTAACTCATACAAATCACGAAAGTCAGTACTATGAGCATAATAGAAATTCATTATAAAATATGTAATTCAGAATTAAATAGTAAAGAAAATAGCAATAGAAAATAGAAAAATATCAATATAATAACAGTACACTAAATTATACATACAATATAATATATATATTGTACACTAAATTCTATATATATAGTATATATTACAATATATACTATAAAATATAATATTTTATATTATATATGAACTATATATAATATACGTTTTTTTTTAAAGAGCCGAGAATCACCTGTCCACGAGTGACCCCGTCCCAATTTTATTAATAAACCCTCACTTATGGTGGAGGAAAACCGTGGTTACATACCAATACCTAGAGATACAATATAAAAATCCGAAACCAGGTATAAAAAATAGCCTAGTTTCTTCTATCCAAAAAACAAAAATTAGAGAAAAAACCCCACCTGCAACACAAACGTTAGCACAAAACATGGAGAAAACCTTACAACAAACACTTCGAGCCAACAACCAAACAAGATGGATAATTCTAACAGCAACGCAAAGATGGTAAACCTAGTTTATCCAGTCTAATTAATCCATGAAGGATCCTAGGTAAATCCTCAATAATATTCCATTCCGTGTTAAGACCAACCGCCCCACTCCGAGCCAACCAGTCAGCAACTTTATTTCCTTCCCTATAAACATGCCGGACTACGCAAACCATCGAATCCATAAGAACAAGTATATCATCCCAAAAATCTTCCAAATACCATACTCCACATCTCCGCCTAATCCACCATGAGATTACCACTTGAGAATCTAATTCTATTTCCACAAAATTAATCCCTAAATTTTTACAGGCTTTAAGACCCTGCAACAGAGCTAACAACTCAGCTCGATTATTTGAACCGAAGCCAATATGAAAATTAAAAGCATGCACCAATTGTCCTTGATCATTTCGAATAATACCACCCACCCCTGAAGAACCCGGGTTTCCTAGACTACTACCATCTGTATTCAATTTAAACTACCCTTAAGCAGGTTTTTGCCAAGCCACAATATTTAAATATTGCCTCACAGGGACTTTAGGCGTAATTTGCAAAGCATGTAAAATCTGCAAATCATGCGCAGAACATTTCTTAACCTTTTTCATATCTGAACTTATTAACCCATCCAATTCTTAATAATTTGCCAAACTGCACTAATAGATTGAGTGCGCCCCTCCATACGGGCAGCACACCTTCTACACCAAAGGTGCCAACTAATAACCGACGGAAGTAGCCCCACAAAAATCCCCACTTGAGAATCTTTTGACGCACGTCTAAACCAAGCCATCACTGTCTCCATCCAAGTACGACCAATCGGTAGACCAAAAATATTACCACAAAGACGCCATATGTTAGTTGCAAACTCTCCTCCAAACAGCACATGATTTTGATCCTCATACTTACCTACTTCACAACAATCACAACGAGAAACTATTCGGAATCCCAATCCGTCTAAGACTATCATCAACGCTCAAAGCCATATTCCATGCTCTCCACATAAAAACCAAAATTTTAAGAGGCAACAACCTATGCCACAACCAAGAATGCCAATCCAAACTAGTACCTCTTATTCGAATAAAATCCCAAGCTGATTTAGTAGAAAAATTACCACTCTCATGATTAGTCCAGATCAACACATCAGACCCCTCCTTACAACCAGCCAAAGCCTCAATAATACCATCCACATTATCCTGACCCACTAACGAAATCAACAGCTTCATATCCCAACTATTATTCAGCTTACATTCCTTAACTTTAAGCAACGGAGTCCCCACAATCTGGCAATCCTCAACTAACAGACCCCTATCCCTCCATTTATCATACCAAAACAAAATATTCCCTTCCCTCACTTTCCACTTTGAATTCTTCAGCACATCAGGAATACTCTCAACTATCATTTTCCAAAACCTCGTACATTTTTTCTTATCAATGAGAGACCAAGGCGAAGAAACCACATATTTTCCTTTAAAAATTTTTTCCCATATGGATTTACCTTGAATTAAATTCCATGCAAGCCGCATATGCAATGCTTTTTGCATATCCTCCAAGTTGCGCAAGCCCAAACCCCCTTCCTTCACAGGCTTACACATATTATCTCATACCACCCACTTTTTTTTTGCTTTACCATTCACCTAACCCTAGAAAAAAGTACTCATCGTACGGTTTAACACTTTAATAATAGATTGGGGCACGTGCAAAACAACAAATAAATGTAAGACCATACTAGAAAGTACATGTTGAAGAAGTATTAAACGACCACCCGACGAGAGGAGCTTCATTTTCTAGCCGCTAATTTTATTCCAAACTTTATTAACCATCTCCTTAAAATGCACATGTTTTCAACGCCCCAATACAATCGGAACTCCTAGATCTTTAAAGGGAAAAGAGCCTTTCGAGAACCCTGTCAACCCTTTTAGAACCCTCTTACGAGCAACCAAAATTTTTGAAGAGAAAAATATGGCTATTTTTTCTTTATTAATCATCTGGCCAGACCATGCTTCATACTGTTCAAACACCATTAAAAGTTCCCGAACAGATTTCTTACTCCCATTAAAAAAAAATCACAATATCATCCGCGTACATAAGATGAGAAATCTGAGGAGTACCTCTACATTGAGAGAATTGCCCAATCTTTTTTGCCACCATACTCTGTTTCAAAAGACGAGAAAGGACTTCCTGAATAATAATAAAAAGATAAGGCGATAATGGATCCCCCTGACGTAACCCACGACCACCTTAAAAAAACCTTTCATCGTTCCATTTAGCATTATAGAGTACCAAATATTCGAAATGCAAGCACGAATTAACTCACAAAAAGAAGGAGGAAATCCAAAACTACGGAGAACCTCCAACAAAAAATTCCAATCTACCCGATCATATGCTTTTGCCATGTCAACTTTAATCATAATATTGCCTCCATGAGAAACCTTATTCAGGGAATGAACCATTTCCTGAGTAATACTAATATTCTCAAAAATACTTCTCCCAGGTATAAAAGCTCCTTGCTCAAGGGATATCAATTTGGGAAGAAAACCTGCCAAACGACTCACAATAATTTTTGAACAAATTTTATAGAAAACCGAACAAAGACTTATCGGCCGAAATTTATCAAAACCCATAGGTACATCTGTTTTCGGCATAAGCACAATAAAAGAAGCCGAATAAAACCTTGGAAGTTTTTTAGATAGAAAAAATTCAGATATAGCTTCCAAAACATCCATCTTAATCACCTCCCAACAACTTTTAAAAAAACCTGCTCCAAAACCATCTGGCCCAGGGGAACTGTTTATAGGAATAGAAGAGAGAGCCTCCTTAACTTCTTCCAAGGAAGGAATACAACAAAGGCGGGTACAATCCACTTCTTCAATAACCAGCGAGATCAAATTTGATAAATCCGGAAGTGCTCTTAACTGATTAGTATTTTTAAGGAAATCCGTGAAATAATCAACGGCACCATTATGAATTTCTTCCCGTGAATTAAACTCAATCCCATCCGGAGTTCTCATTCCTTGGATTCTTTTATGTCTTTTATTAGCTAACCACACATGAAAGAATTTAGAGTTCCTATCACCTTCCATATTCCATCTTTTTTTTGCCATTTGAGCTAATATGATATCTTCCCTACGTCTCCAAGAGGACAACTCAGCAGAAGCCACCACAAGCTCCCTCTCGGCATCTATATCCCATTCTCTTTGTAGACTCCCTTCAAGCCCCTCAACCTTCACTTCCAGAGATGCAATATGAGCATTGGTCCTTCCAAACACCCGCTTATTCCATTCACGAAGAGCCACCTTAACCCTTTTAAGCCTACTAGCAAGTTTAAGAAGCCCCGTCCCAACCACCAGAACAGACCACACACTCTTTAACAAAATCTATAAACTCTGGATGCTCAACCCACATTTGCTGAAAACGAAATGGAGAAGGGCCATAGGAATAAGGATCTTTAAGGAACTCTATTAGCATGGGACAATGATCCGAAGTCGTTCTCGGCAAATACGAACAAGTCACATTAGGGACAATAGACATTAAATTCGCATCAAGTAAAACACGGTCTAGTTTAGCCCAAACTCTAGCTAATCCACGCTAACCATTACACCAAGAGAACTTATTACCATGTGAGTTTAAATCAATCAAACCACCCTCATGAATCCATCTATTAAAATCATCCATAGCAGCTATTGGCCTTGATCTACCACCCCTCCTTTCCAAATCCGAATGAATAATATTAAAATCTCCAGCAAACAAACAAGGATCCTCACTCAGATTATTCCACCTTAACTCCTCCCATAAAATTCGCCTATCCATCATATTACATTTTGCATAAATAAAGTTACCCAAAAACTGAAAATCACCCTACGCTATACTTAAAGATAAGAACTGCGATGTCATTCGAATAACATTCACCGCCAGATCATTCATCCACAAGATCCATATTTTCCCACCAACTTCATCATTAGATATTACATTATCAAAGTGAAGAGCCCGCATGTAATAATGAGCTTTATCAAAACTCTAGAAAGGCTCCAACAAAACTACCATTTTCGGTTTAAACTTACTAATCAAACTCTTTAAACGTCCCACAGAAGTTCCGAGTCCCCTGATGTTCCATACCAAAATAGAACCTGTCATAAAGAAAATTTTGCTGCTCTAGTAATCACCCGATTAGAACTCCTTATTTTCTCGAATTTTTTTTTGTTATACTTCCTCTTTCCAGCTTCTTCCTCTGTTTCCGTATGATAGTCCTTGTCCTGCGGAAAAACTTCAGCATGTATATCAGGCTTCGGATCTGAAAGAGACCCTTCTTCCAGACAGACAACATCCTTTTGCATTTGGTCATCAACCCTCTGCTCTGTATACACCTCCGAATCATTAAAAGAAACATCCCCAACTAAAGTTTCCGTAGCCACCTTCGCCTCCCGTAGAAGAGTAACTGAATCCTGCAGCACATCAACCCTGTCCAATCTTGCCTTATTCTGCCTCGCCTCTACAGAACCCTCTGTATTAGGAACCTCACCATGCTCTTTATCCACATCCAACTCTTCAATCAACAAAGCTGATGCAGAGGTCCCGAGTACCAGATTAATCTCCGAAGTAATATTTTCTGCAGTTTCTTTTTCCGCAGTAACTGAAGGAAACGTTAACTCTTTGGGTTCCTGAACCAACTTTGTTTGATCTTCAACCTCAGATTCTGCTATAACAGGTTCTTTCGGCTCTTCAACAACGGGTTCTTGGTCTTCAACAATAGTTTCTTATTGCCGAACCCAAGATCGATTTTCTGGTCTCTTTTTCCCAGCTCTACAAGTGCGTACATTATGCCCCTGAATTTTGCATTTAGAACAGAACGCGGGCAACGTTTCATACACAATATCTTGCTTACGGTTAGACCCCAACCCAGGCGTCCCAATCCAAAAATGAGAAAGAGGCTCAATGGCAGCATCCATCTCCACACAAATACGCGCACCATCGGTGCGAGTCGCACACTGCGTGGGATTATCACGCCTAATAAATCTACCTATCAGGGCTGTTAAAATTTTAAGAAAAGATTCATGATAAAAGTTAGGAGGCAAACCTGGTAATTCAATCCAAACCGGAACAATAGATCGTTCTTCCTCTTCCTTAAAATCTGGTGTCCAATGGAAGGCACGATATGGGATCCCGTCAATATCGCAAGCTTCCCTAGATAGTGCTCTCATACAATCCTCCTCTGAAGCCATGCGTACAAAAACATTTCTGGGACGCCGCATGGTCGAAACCACTGGAACACCTTCAAGACTCCATCGATTTCAAATGTAGATCTTGATAGCATCCAATGAAGGCCTATTGCGGAGGAACTTCAAAACAATCGAGAACCTGAAAGGTTCAGCCGACCGAAATATTTCCTCCTTGGAGAACTGAAAGAAAAGCTCTCCATCTTTAGTTTTCGGCGCACGGTGAGACACAGCCAACTTAAGAAGAGGCTGGGGTACCATCGAAACCAAATCCACAAACCGTCGACCAACATTCTCAGCGGCTGCCATGCAGCCTCACGTGAAACTGGAACGTCCTAGTAGAGATAGAAAACTCAAGGAGAGTTTTCAAGAAGTCCGCATCTTCTTGGAGCAGCGTTCTTGGAGCGTTCCATATCTTGCCAGCAACTGTTCTTGAAATTTCTCGGATGTACAAAAATATTAAAAGAAAGTATAAAATTCCTAATATACGTTATGTACATAATATACTATATAATACATTATATATATATGATACACTATATATATACTATATACTATATATATATATACTATATTATACTATACTATACTATACTATACTCTATATATTATAATATAATATTAGATATAGTATGCTATATGTTATAGTATACATTATAATATATAACATATATTATTAATATAATATATTATTAATATATTTTTTGTTATTCAATCACCAAACATTCGAACGTGACTCAGAATGACGTTCGAATGTTTCGTATATATAAGCCCAAAATTGAAACCGAAAACGTCATTTTCAAACCCTTACCGTTATCTCTCCACCGTTGCATGCCGCCACTAAATCGTCTCCGCCGCCACAACTGTCAAATCCCGCTACAACCGTCGCAAAAAGGTAAGCATCCATATTTTGTCCTCTTACATTTTTTTTAAGATTTAATAGGATTTTGTGTAAACCAAACATTAGTGGTGACTTGATTTTCAACTCCATTTTCCGGCCATCATGGGTTGCCATTGGTCAAATGGTCATTGTAGAAAAGTTTCTTGAAGTGTATACTCCATTTCTATGGTAGCATTTGGTCACTGAGAACTGTGGCACATGAATTTCGAGAACGACTATTTAATTGAAATGTCATACGTTCGAACGTTTCGATAGAACATTCGAATGTACGATATTTCAATTACATAGCCGTTATGCCATCCACGTTCAAACGTATATTTTGTACATTCGAGCATTACTTTTCGTAGCATTTACATTCGAACGTTGAATGTTAACGTTCGAATATGCTACTTTTCAATTTATCTGCCGTTTTGCCTTCCACGTTGCAAAAGTCAATATTTTACGTTCGAATGTGGAAGGCATAACGTTCGAATGTACCACATTTTAAAATTCTTAGTCGTTATGCCCTTAACGTTCGAACATGTATATTATACATTCGAACGTTAATTGTTATGTTTGAACATTAAACACATACGTGTGAACATTTATTTGAATGTTCGAACATATGTTATATTATATTCGAATGTTAATGTAGAGCAGTGTAAAATTAATACGAAAAATGTATCAATAGTACTAATAATTTTTCTTCATTTTCTATTTTCAGGATATGGCTTACCATTTACAAACTAGGAAACGGGGGGAGGGAAGGAGCCACTGCTCGGATCGGGGCTCATACTGTTATGGTGGAGTGAGAGGTCCTGATCAATGAGTTCAAAGAGCTCAGATGGGAGCAGACGAACCTCAGAGATATCTTCATTAGTAGAGGCTGGGAAAATATCTACACATTGAGGGAGAATGTATACCCCTCAATGGTTCGAGAGTTCTATATGGGGATTTGCTTCATGTATCAAGACGCATCCTGTCGCAACTTGACTATACGCAGTGTTTCGTTTGAGATTTCACTATATGTCATTGCTGAGCTCTTCAGGACTCGTCGAGTAATTGAGACATCGACTACAGCTGACTCTTAGACTGGCGACACAGCCGTGGTTCGCACATCTACATTTGCACACGGCATACTCGATGCAGATGTAGGCACTTCTACATCATCTACTGGCCCAGTTGAGCTAGTAGATGATGCTAGAGACGCAGACTGGTCAGAGAACGAGGGTACTGACCGTGAGGCTCGGGATGATGACAGAGACGAAGATTTCTACATCCTCACCGGGAGAGACCACATGCAAATTGAGAGGAAGAATGCCTTCAACCAAATACATCTGCTATATTTCTTCCGCATGTTGTAGCTTATGATTGCAACAAACCTGGATTCTGTGGCACATAAGACCGCATTTAGTTGGACTCAGGTATAGTTTTTTATACAAGTGGCACGTGGAGATCCCATCGATTTGCCACTGCCATCTTTGAGAGAATCTGTTATGAGGCGAGCATCGTCTCTCCTGACAACCTCCATACGGTGTCATCATTAGCCGGCTATTACTTGTTCTGAGAGTGCCACTCCAGCTCAGATAGCTGGAGTGGGTCACAAATTAGATGAGCCCCTCGACTTGAGCACGCATTGACGTAGCATTGGACAGATGAGGGGTATCCTCGACGCCAGCCACCCCTTGTAGCGGATTTAGTTCCTTTGACGCAACTAGGATTTGGTGTGGGGAGTAGTAATCAGCAACTGACAAGTACATATGTGGGAGATGCACGACCTGCTTGGGTTGATGCGGTGATCTCATAGCTAACTGTGCATATCGATTGACAGATCGTGTCTGTAGAGGAGTATGTCTCCGAAATAGCCCATTGTGTAGGTATCTTCAACGAGAAGGTTGATAACTTGATTGAGGAGATACAGAGTATGAATTTCGTGAACAACGCATTTGTCTGAGTGTTGTTTACGAAATTCTATCATATTTTTTATTTTCTTTTAATATATGTAAGGAACAATATTATTTAATATATCTATTATTTTTTAATTTCAATTCTCAATCTTTTTTAATGTTAGATTTTTCAACTTTAATACTAAATCACTGCACTTCAAATATATTTATATATTATATATAAATATATATTTATATATATAAACCTAAATATATTTTTATATATAATTATATAATTATATTTTACAAATTGTGTGTAAATAAATATATATTACAATTTGTTAGACTTGTTCACAAATTATGCACTATAAAAATATCATAATTTTTAAATTAGAGTCATATTTAATTTAAATTTACAATTAACATTCGAACGTTGGCGCCAAAAAATTTCACGTTCACACGTAAGTAGCCACAATGTTCGAACGTAAAGTTTCCCTCCGTTCGAACATCAAAAAAATCTCATCTGTCTTTAATGAGGATTTGCAGAAATCATCACAGAAAATACTTTTTAGTGACTGTTTGGGGACTGTCACAATTTCTCAATTGTTACTGAAAAACAATTATGTTGTAGTGGTTGAAATTTAAGCCCGATTTGGATAGACAGTTCAAATGATATGAAATGAGATATTTTAAATAGTAATAACAATTTTTGAGTTAATATGTGATGAGATAGTTTGTAAAAAAATTTACGTTTGGATAGTGAGATAAGATGAAAAACTTTTGACTTTTTGGGATTTGAAAAGTGGGGTACCACGATATTTATAAAATACTCAAATGCTTAAGATTTTTCACTGTTCATGTATTGTTAAGCACTGTTCACGTCAGGTTGTACTGTTCATTTACTGTTAACTGTCAGTTTTACACTGTTTATTTACTGTTTATTTAAATGGATGTTTTCAAAACTTAGAAATGAAAGACAATGTTTGGATAAGTAAAACTCTAGGACCGTACAACCCAAATGAGATACAGATGAGATGCTTTGTCTATCCAAACTGTGCAAATCTGTGAATACAAACACAACAGATGCTTAACTTCCAATACAAGAAAAGAGTTCAAAAATAATTAGTAAATCACCATGCACGTTCACAGAGCTATAGAAAGAAAGATTTCCCGTCGACAACGTCACAACTTCAGCATCCTTTAGAGCAATGGCAATAGCTAGCCATTGCCAAGTTTAAGATTTGGCTAGAATCTTAAATTTTGGCTATAGTATTAACTTTTGACTAGGTAAGTCCACATTGAACTAGCTATCTTAAAGTGAAAATAATAATATAATATTATATATTTTAATAATATTTGATCATATTTGACAAAATTAATCAAAGTCACTTAATTAGCAAGACACGGCAAGTCACATAATTAGCACATCAACTTTACGTAGGCTGCAATGCTACATATATTCATAGCTTTGTCAAGTGGAGGCTCACAAACCAACTACTTAGTGTTAGTCAAAAAAAAAAAAAAAAAAAAAGAAAGAAGAAAACAAAAAACAAACCAAAGCTTTGTCAAGTGGAGATTCACAGATTCCTGAACAGTCCACAAATTACCAACACAGTTTAATTTTTAGTACAAAGATAATATCCAAAGTCCAAGCATTTATTTGCTACCGAGCCACATATTTATGCAGCCCACATGTGGCTAGCCACTAAATTCCAAAAAAATTTAGTACTACCAACATTAGAAGTTAGACACTTCCATAAGGTGTCGAAAGAGATGTAGATGTACCTCCGGAATAGGACTTCGAATCCTTAAAAATTGCTAGTTGAATATTACAGAAATATTCTTATTGCATGGCATTCATGCCACGTACATCTAGTATCAACATCTTTAGTTCAAACTTCTTCTTCTCTAGTTCAAACTTATTATTCTCTAGTTCAAACTTCTTATTCTTTAGTTTAAATACTTTCTCGCTTTTTTAGTCTGCCTTCAACATAGCATGTCTTTGCTCTTCCATGGTCGTCGTTCTATTCTCGATCATTTTAGCTAACGCAATTTTGATCTCTACCTCTTTACCTTCCATCAACTTCCGCTTCCTCTCCCTTTCTTTCTCAACTTTTTTGCCTGGAGGTCTCTAAGTAAGAACCTTCAGGTTCTCCTCCGCTAAATCAACAACAACTTCACCAACATCTTTTCATGTGGCCTTCTTTTCTTACCAAAGGTGGATATGTGTTGCTGTCATTTTGGTTGGTGTCTCAGAAGACACCAACAGTGCTCCATTGGGAAATTAAACCCTACCATCTCTTTGTACAACATCTTTGCCTTCTCAATCTACAAAAGTGAAGGAATATATGTTAGTTCATAAATAAGTCCAACATAATTGCATGATTAAAAGAAAATAGTACATACCTTGTCTTGCTCGGTTGCATCACTCGGGTGCAATAACTCTACTTGTGCTATATATGCACAGAACTTACTTGTCCATTTTGAATCGTGGACCACGGATTCATCAAAGAGCCATCAGAACGGTCGCAATGTTTGGTTTTTTATATTCATGATAAAATGTGATAATTATTTCCCACATTTGAGTGGAATTTTGATCAGTACTCCGTATCGCATTGATGCTAATGTTGAGCCAAGTTGATACAAGGAGGTTATCCTCCTCTATAGTGAAAGATGCACCTGTTTGAACTTCCTTTTAAGGATGCCTCTTTTCACAGTCAGTGGAGGTTGCTTGTATCACAACATTAGAATTTTGCATTGGAATGCTATTAAAACCTCATCCTCCACTTTGTACGAGAGTGGTAAAAAATGGGTCATCATCAAAATGTGTGTTCATCTTTGAAAAAGATTAAATTTTCAAGGAGTCAGAAAAGTTACCCAATATAAGTCCAAATTCACAAGGTTCCAGCTTCAGTTACCTTGGTTTTTAAAAGTAATTTGTTTTTGAAAGTTAAGTGAAATGACAAATGCAAAGCAAATATAAATGCATACCAGTTGCCTTGCAAACCAACAATCATAAATAGAACAAACCAAGCATAAATAGAAAGCTTGCAATGGCTATCTCAACCAAGCATAATAAGAACTTCACCATATTGCAAAATATGATTGAGAAGTATTTAAAACATGGATATCACAACTACACATGTTGAGACGAATGGAAGATGAAGATACTTTAATCATGATCACTCTCCAATAGTTATAAGTGCACAATAAACAAATGCAAAGCATAACTCATGGATTTCATAATGTTAAACTTTTGAATATAATGTTAATCTACCTCATAAACTGTAAAGATGATGCGATTTCATAATGTTCCTATACAAAAAGCAAGAAACAATTATGAGTTGCAGAAGGCAGCATATATTTCCTCATGGCAACTTATGATACAAGACCAAATCCTAGAATAGTAAATTTCCAATAAGCAATATTATGTTTTTTTTCTTAAATTAGACTAAGAAAGAAAGGTGCAGATCTTGAAGGGCATCTGGTATTCCTCCAGATAGAAAAAAAGAAATGGACTTTAGGTGAAGAAACAGCTCTCAAGAAACAAATACAAAAAGACACTTGATTTACAATAAGACACTTGATTCACCACTAAACTACATCAAACAACCACCTGCAGCCTCTGATGCACCATCCTCCAACGTTTGATTCATTGTCTCCAGTTCTAGGTCTATCACATTCTTAGCTGACGGTCATCTCCTGTTTGAGTTTGAGGTATTGTTTAATGGTTGGCTAACATTAAAGACTATACAATATAAATGGCAGCATATTATACACCAAACAGACACCAATCATTCACAATTAGAACAAACCCAACAAAGTCAATTCCCTTATCTCAAGGTGAGCCACATTACTAAATTCCTCATGATTGATTTGTTTATTAATTCCCAACAAAATAGTATTCCCTTTCTCTGTACAGTGAAAGGTAGATGCAGGCCATCGTGCACATGTTAAAGGGACGAGCAAAAAAAAAAAAAAAATCTTCCTCTCCTGGTTTTGAGGCACTTCCTGCTGGATCCCGTGAATGAGAAAGGAAAAATTAAAGTAAAAATTAAAAAGAAGAGTTGACATGTTGTTGAAGAGTTAATTAGAATAACCTGATGAGCATTGTAAAACTATATTGTGATAAAATGAGTAGAACCAAATCTTGTATCAACCATATGAAGAAACAAACATTGCTTGTATTAGATTTACTTCACCTGCAAACAAAACAAAAAAATTGATAGTGCCAGAAACCCAATTTTCCAAGAAATTAAAATCTTCCTGCAAATGCTTCTTGTTATTTGCACCATCCAACTACTGTTTTAAAACTACCCTTCCAAACAAATTGCCTCCCAAAGCTCTGGTGGATAAAATGCAGTCAATAAAAGAAAACCCAACTCAATAAAAGAATAAATTCCACATCAAAGTAGAGTGTAAATCGAAACCCATGTAAATCGAAACAGAGTGTTCATCAAAACCCATGTAAAGCAAAACACAGGGCAAAATCAAAATCACAAATCAGTTTATAAAAAATACCCAAATTGTGATTTTCTTGTGACAAATTTGTGGAGGAAATGCTCAACCTTCTAGACGGCGATTCACTGGCAAGGAAAGGAGTTCAACAGATGAATGGTCATTGTAAAGCAAAACACACGGTGATTCAATTACTTGGTGAAAAGAAAATGGGAAAAAATAGAAAGAGAAGAGGGAGATGAAAGCCTACATAAAGAAGAGGGAGAGAGGAAAGGGAAAGAGAGATTACAGTTTGGGCTGGAAGACGAGGGTGTGGATGATTGACGGAGAGAATAGGGCGTGGATGATCGAAGCAGATGCAGGTCTCTGTCTCTTGTGTTTCACACATTTCAGGATGAAAAAAAGAAAAACGAGGGAAATGGGATGAAGAAAGAGAAAGAATGAGGGAAAGAGAGGGGAGTAGATGAAATAATAAAATATACATTTCAATAGTAAACAGTAACTAGCCAAGTTTGGAGAGGAGCAAAGATTTACTGTAGCTCAAGTATTGAACTTTAGACTTTTAGCTAGTCCAATGTAGAGACTTTTTCACATATATAGCTAAAATTTAGACTTGCATTGGCATTTAGCTAGGCCATTGCAAATGCTCTTAAGAACTTTGTTTGGAAGAGTGGAAAATTGGAAGGAGAAATGAGAATACATTTAAATATTTTTTTTCTGTAAAGTGGGTAAGGCTGTGAGTTGCCATTTATAAAATAATTTTCAAACTTCTTCTCTTTATTCTAAGTATAATGATACCATTACATTTTGTCAACAACCCACCCGTCTACAACCTAGCCCACGCGACTTTTTTTTGTCTTTTTTAAACATAGTCGTACCGCCTTATTCCTCTAAAATTCAAAAAAACCTTTCAAAAATCTCAGAAGACCACCCCACCCTCGGGTCACGCCCAGGTTGAACCCCTCTCCCCTGTGCCAATCTTGCTCCATCACCTCTCTCTCCCACACACACACACACACTTTCTTTCTCTCACACACAAGCCCCATCGCGTTGCGCCTAGGCTGAGCCTTCTCTCTCCATCGCATCGAGCCTCCTGCGATGTGGCCACCGTTCAACAACGCCAACCCCATTCCATCGCCTCTCTCCTTCTCTCTCTCTCTCTCTCTCTCTCTCTCTCTCTCCCCCTTTAAAGTTCCCCTCGCATCATGTCTAAGTTGAGCCTTTTACTATGTGGCCACTGTTCAAAGACATTGTCTCAAGTGAGCATATCCACTGACCCCTCTCCTTTGCCTTTCCTCCACAATAACTCTCTCTCTCTCTCTCTCTATCTCTCTCTCTCTCTCTCCCTTTAAAGTTCCCCTCGCATCATGTCTAAGTTGAGCCTTTTACTGTGTGGCCACTGTTCAAAGACATTGGCTCAAGTGAGCATATCCACTGACCCCTCTCCTTTGCCTTTCTTCCACAATAACTCTCTCTCTCTCTCTCTCTCTTTCTATCTCTATCTCTCTCTTTTTGTGTCTCATGTTTGAGTGAAAACCCGAAATAATAATTGGCATTATCACTGTCATTGCCACGCATAGCCGCCTAAGATGTCCTTTCAAAACCTCCAAGTAAGCCCCACAATTTCCCTCCTTTTTTGATTTTCCACCATTGTTTTGTTACTCAATTTATTTGGAGCTTCTTCAATTTATTTCAAAGCACCATTCATAGAAGGATTAGCAAAGTTTGTTAGGTGCCCTAACTATGAAGAATGATTCATGACCTTGACCTTGTTTTGGACCTAGTATGTTTATGAATAGCATTTATTTTGATCTTAGTTGTTTGTGAATCTTTATTAGTCACTATTGCAAGTAAGTTCACTATTCTTCTATAGAGAAGTGAATGAACTTTAGAGTCATGAGATAATTTTATGAAAATTTTGGATTATCTATATGTTACAATGTTGTATACATGCATGTTTACTCTTCCAGTTTGGTAGATGTGGAGAGGGATCATTTGTCGATAGATAAGAGATATATTAAACTCCTCGTGTCCCCATAATTTTCCAAGATGTGTTTTCATTATTTGTTTTCAAGGAGATATCTTGCTTAGTTGAATATCTTTAAAGTGGCATTTTAATTGTTTAGGCTGTTGTGAATGCTAAAAGAGAATCTTATACTTCTAATCCATTCACCTATTAGGTGCCACTCTTTGATGCTATTTTTTCAATGGTTTTCATTGCTTTACTTATGTTGTCTGTGATATGCATTCATGGCATTGTTTCTACTCATTGTATACGAGATGATATTATTTTAGCTTGTATTGAGATGATTCATGACCATATTTTGGCTTTGTTCTTAGTTTTCTTATTTCAATTTTGAATTTGAAAGTGTGTGGTGTGTGTAGGGATGGATAAAAATATTGGAAGCAAAGAGAATGAAGATGTTGAAAAGCTAAGGGTGGGAATGGTATTTTCTTCAAAAGAGGAAGTAAGAGCATACTATACAGGGTATGCAAAGCAAGTTGGTTTTGGAGTGACAAAACAAAGTTAAAAAATCGAAGCTGATGGGAAAGTAAGATATTTCTCCCTTACTTGTGTCCGTCAAGGCACGTTTGTGAGTATATCATCGAATTTTCTTAAACTAAGACTAATGGAACATAAAGGTTGCAAGGCAAGGATCAATGCCATATTGGATTTTGAATGGGATTTTTGCTTGACTCATGTTGCGCTTGACCACACTTGTGCTCTCAGTCCTAGAAAAGCAAGATATGTAGATGTCATAAGAAGTTGTATGAGCCGATGAAGAAAAGACAAGAATACAATGATATGACCGGCATTCAATTGAGTAAGAACTAAAATTCTTACTTCGCTAAGGCAGGAGGGTATGAGAATCTCACGTTTAGGATTCATAGGTGGAGTAGAGTAGTTTCTCGTTGAGTGGAGATTTTGACCTGCATGGCTTGCCGTGAGGTTTTAAACGTGATGTACTATTTGAAGTGTAGGCAAAGATTATTAGCTTGATGAGCCCTTTGGAAGTAGCTCTAGTTAGCTAAGTAATTTTGAGGACGAAATTTCTTTTAAGGGGGGAGGATGTGAGACTCCAAAAATTAAGGTGTTTTAATTTATTTATTAGTATTATTATTGTTTATTTTATTTTATTTTTCAAGATTAATCTCCACTGTTAGATTAATCTAAGGACCCTTAGATGGATGGTTGGGATTAAATCCCCAAGAAAAACCCTAATTCCCCCATTTCCCACTTTCCCTCTCTCTCCTCCCTTTCCCTTCAGCTTAGCCAACGTCTCCCTCCTCCTTCATTGATTCTCTTCTTCAATTCAGCCTAGTGGCGCCGCCGCAGTCTAGCCACCACCACCGCACCAACAGTCTTCCCTCTCACCGGCGACCACCTCCTCACCGAACCTAACCACGGCGTAGCTCCCTTCCTTCCCCTTTCACTCTCCTTCTCACACGGGTTCCCTTCTTCGGCACAATCAGCGCCTTCGTCGCAGCCATTGGCGCCACCGCACCGAACCCCTCACACTGGCGACCCTCCGCTCTCTGCTAAACCCAACCACTCATCTCCCCGATTTGCCGCTCACGCAGCCCACTCTCTCACACAGTTTCCCCACATTGCGGCCCAGATCTGCCACCTACAGCCGTGTGCCTCCGCCCACGTGCATGCCGGACCTTCGTCCCTCAGCCATACCTTCCTTCTTAAGCCACACCAAGCTCTCCTTCCCTCTCACGCTCTCTCTCCCTCTTGGGTCTCCACTGTGCATGGCTAGATTTGCAGCCTTGCGCTAGCCTCCAACCACCGAGTTGCCACCCACGCCGTGACTCCACACTCCGTCGGTAAGCATCTACCGTTTTTCCTCTCCCACAAATCTCCTTTCCCGTAGCCTTAGGAAGTCTTTCGACCCAGTGCTGTCGTGAGCCTCCACCATCAGTGGTCGTACAACCACCCTTGGCCTTCCCCTTCCCACTTCAGTCATCTTTTTCCTTCAAAACAGCCCAACTTGTGAGCTAAGGCCCACGTTTGGCCACTGCCCACATTTACAAGAAGCGATTTTCTCTATGACGTTTGAAGGTATTGATTATGCAGATTTTTAAAAATTATCGTACTTTATAAAGATATGGAAAGCGAGTAGTTCAGAAAATGATTATTATCGGGTTTGAGGTTATAGGGTTGGCTGATTTTAGGAAACGATTCTTATCAAATTTAAGAATTATAGATGGTGCAGATTTAGGAAATAATTTTTTTCGATTCTTAGGATATAGGTTCATCAGGGTGTTGGAAATGGTAGTATATGTGATGGTGTAGAATGTGATCAAGTTAGGCTAAGAATAGGATTGGGTGACTTTAGTGGCAAATGATATTGAGTTTACTACCACTAGGATGAACTCTAGTTAGAACTGGGGTCGTGAGTAGATTAGTATTTGTTGTCGAGTAGAAGTTATAGGTGCTCTTTAATGGTCAGTTGGGTTGGTTTCGAGCCTTTCAAAGTACGTTGCTTAACTTAGATGGGACGCATGTGCTTTGATTAGATAGGTACCTCTTGGATAAAGTTTGGGTGTGAGGACACCTTTGCCTTAGAGTTGATCGGTAGTATATATGTTGGCTTATGTAGAATTTAACGGAATAATTCAAACCTTCTTCGCCGCGAATGCTTGAAGTGCGATCACTCGCAGAATCCACTCTTGAGTGTTATCAACATCAATCTTCCCAAATACTTGGAGCTCCCTACACTCACTCATACTTGTTACACTCTCGAAAGGGTCCTTCCATGAATTCTTTGCACAATGGTCATTATGGCATGAATTTACTTGTTTTTAACGCACGGTCAATTTCTTAAATATTTGAAATTCTTTGCATAAGCCTAGGTCGTCCTTGAATTTCTTTTGGGAAATGACATGAAGGAAAACCACTATTTTTGTAAAATTTTGTTTGAGAGTTGGACTTTTAGGAAAATTTTATTATTTTATTTCTGTCTATTCACTTTTCTACTTATCTTGTTAATTCAACCTCTTTGTCCAAATTGATGAAATCTTTTGGGAGCAGTGTTTTGACAAAAGTTCTGAAACTATTTTAACGAATTGTTGAAATTTTGTATTCTTTATATATTTTCAATGGAAGTACCAACCTTGAACCCAACTACTTCATTGTGATCCTTTTCCCCATACCCATTGCAAACCATTTTGTTCCTTAGTCACCTGGCGAAGCAAACCTTTTATCGACAAATTTTGACTTCATTCGTTGGATCGATTTTCTTTCACCGTTGGGAAACCTCAAAGTAAAACCTGACCTTCACTTCATCACGTTAGAGTTCTAATCTCTTTATTTTGACTACTCAACCTTATGAACTACTTGGGCTTGACTTAGTTTATGAGTTTCTAAGTTCTTAGATCACTTCAAGGAAACAGTTGGAAATGATGCTCTAGGTAGACTCTTTTGGGGTTTGAATCTTCACCGATTGATATGTTGATATTTTTTTCGGCATTTGGAATGCTTAGGTCGATTGGTAGTAGAATGCTATATTCCATCACTTGTGCACTTTCGTGGAGTTTTGGTTTTGACTAAGGATGCAAGCGGTTGACTCGTAATGTTTGTGAGTGTGTATGAATTTCATAGAGTAGGGGTCTTTATCTCCTTTATGCGTGGAAGAAGTTGCTTGGGAAGGTGTTGAAGAGGATTCAATACAATAGTATTAAATTCAATAGATCTTAGCCTTAGGCTTTTTGGTGAGGTGATCTAAGTGCACAGCCAAAGCGTGACACTTAGTGAGATGATGGTTGGCAGTAATTTTGCGATTATTTTCAGGAATTAGTTGTGACTTGAGGTCACATAGGGATTTAAAATTTGAGGCTATAATTTCCTTGGGAGGTTGAACGTTCAATTTGGAAATTTGGACATTGATGTTAACTTGAAAAGAGACTAATAGGTCACCAAAGTGTGGTGTGTTGTACAATAAAAGGTTGGAAGTTGAAACTTAGGCATAAACAGTGGATAGCATAACCTAATTTATGAGGTATTGAAGCATTAGGATTCATGGGAGTAGTAGAACAGTTTCTCGTTGAGTGGAGATGTTCAACTGAATGGCTTGCCATGAGATTTTAGACGTGATGTACGATAGGAAGGGGAGACAAAGATTATTATCATGATGAGCCCTTTGGAAGTAGCTCTAGCTAGCTAAGCAATTTCGAGGATGAATTTTCTTTCAAGGGGGGAGGATTTGAGACTCCAAAAATTAGGGTGTTTTAGTTTATTTATTAGTATTATTATTGTTTATTTTATTCTATTTTATTTTACTTTATTTTTCAGGATTAATCTCCACCGTTAGATTAATCTAAGGATCTTTAGATGGATGGTTGGGATTAAATCCCCAAGAGAAACCCTAATTCCCCAATTTCCCACTTTCCCTCTCTCTCGTCCCTCTCCCTTCAGCTTATTCGACACCTCCCTCATCCTTCACAGATTCTTTTCTTCTCTTAAGCCCAGCAGCGTCGCCTCAATCTAGCCACCACCACTACACCAGCAGTCTTCCCTCTCACCAGTGACCACCTCCTCGCCGAACCTAACCACGACACAGCTCCCTCCTTTCCTCTTTCCCAATCCTTCTCGTACGGGTTCCCTTCTTTAGCACAAGTAGCGCCTTTGTCGCAACCATTGGCACCACCTCGGCGAGCCAAAGCTGCCTCGAGTTGTTTATTTTAGTTTTAGTTTTAGCTTTGTTTATTTGCTAACGGTTTGGTGTTCGTCCATGTAGCGATGCGAGCACTTGTCTAATCGCAGGACTCCATAGATCGACGCACACTCGATCATCCAGTTTTCTGATCCGTGTCGTAGGTAACTCTCCAATGCGACCCTTAAGTTCAAGATGTGAATTTATCACTAACTTTGTTTGCAGGCTGGTTGTGTTAAGAAGGGATTTGGGCCGGATGAAATGTTGGGCTTGATATCGTGGTCATGGTTGGGAATTTGGCCGTGGGCCGGTTGGAGGATGGGATTACGCGTGTAGCTTGGTTTGTGAAATTGTGAATATTGTGACTATTGTGATGTTGTATTTTGTCTGATGTGTGTTATGCCTTGTCATCCAATATTTTAACGCCCGTCTTTGTGGTGAGACTTTTTATAAAATGATTTTAGAAAGGACGACAGGAATTACTGTTCGTTTTAAAACTTTTTGGTTCCATACCCAGGGTGCAAGGCTCTACATTATAAAATAAAATGTGTTTTTAGTATAAAAGAGGTTTACAGTGAAAAACATCAATCTTACAATAAAGTAAAAAGGCCTCTCATGCAATTAAAATCTCATGCCTAGACTTCCGTGCTCTTTTCCATGGGCCGTGTCCATCCTGACTTGTACTGCTCATTCAGTTCCTGTGGGGAGAGGGGCATACATAAAAACCAAAATGAGTCGATGATTCGTAATCATTACTTCATACAGTTAAAATATAATAACATAGGTTTTCATTTATGCATTCATCATTCTATTCCTACTATACGTACATGCATATATGCGTTTGTTTGAAAACATTACTGGATGAGGTTTTTTTTTAAAAGGGCGCTTTCTTTTCGTAAAACGTGTCCCCCGTCAGTGCCTTCATTTCTTAAGAATTTGATGCATTCATGCATTCTTTCTTATCACTTTCATTGACTAGTACACACTGTTACGCCTCGTGTGTTGGGGTTAGAATTATCCTTTGGACCCGGACTCCGCCCATGGCTATGAGTTGGGAATCCCTTTTCAGTCAGGGGGCAGCACTAGATGCACTACCAGTACTACTTATCCAGCATTGCAATCTGACCAGTCCTTTGGTACCCTTTTTATTCATTCATGTGCTGTTACATATTTTCATACATTAAACGTTAAGTCCTTTCAGTCATTTCTTTTCAGTTCATTTTAGCTCTATCTTTCATTTAACAGTTCATTTATAGAAATCGTCATTTAAAAGGATGGGCTTAAACATTGTCTTTCATGGCATCCATAAAATTTCGGTTCATGGCATGCTTAAAACATCATTTCATAGGGACCTTTTAAAACACCATACTTTCTTCGCGTCTTTCAAAGCATCAGTTAAAGCATCAGGCATCAGTCTCAACATTTCTTTTCGTGGAAAATACCTACAATAGATACAGCGTATAGTCTTCCATTCACATGCGTTCAATTAATAATTTTGGATCCGTAAAAAGGGGTTGCCAAGGAGGGCCGTGCATATGTATACCTTTGAACACTTATACTTAGTCTAGAATGAAAACGAAACGATTTTCCATTACGACGCGTTACAAAACAATACGAAAGACTATGAATGTAATACTTACCTGGACTCCATGCTACTTTCATATCATATAAGTCCATTCATGTGTGTGTCAGATAGCAACTTACATGCATACACATAACCTTGATGTCATTCTTTATCTAATGCATAAACAACTAAATTTAGAAGACATAAACTACAATTCACTGGGAACACTCTCCTTCTATCCCGTGCTCTTACGTGCCTTTTACTATGTTAAAACCTTCGGGATCCACTTACGGTCACTACATCTTCCAAACTCAAGGTCTTACCTCGAGTGCCTATCCACTAAAGTGAACCCATTATTCACCTTAGGATTAAGATACTAAGTCCTTCATCTTACTCTTCCTATTGACCACATTCCGACGCATGATTCTGACCAACAGAGTCACGCATCCCAATCCTAGACAATACACCCTCACTACCTTCATGCATCTGAGCTCACACGAAATCATCATTCTCATCCATACATGCCACACGTCTCTAAGCCGACTCTGAGGCTTAAGCATCGTGTGCTTATGCTTAAGACAGATTACCCATTACATATGGTGAATCCGTCTAGCACATGTGTCTCACCAGATTACACATGTACCTTACCCCTTCATCACCTAAGACCAACATATAACATGTTGATCACATGCTCATAAGGACAAGCGCCATACTCCGATACCAATCTTCTCTTAACCTGGCTAGCATGACTCTTCACGCTACCCATCCCTTTTTACAGTTGATCCCAATACTCAACACGATAAGACTTCATTCACTACTATGCCTTACATCATGTCATATAGCTCGAGACTACTCCCAAGATACACTGTGACCATGTCACGTCACCTGACATCCTGCTACGTCATTTCTTTGCCAACTCCTAACACATCGTGAGTACGGTCCCTTACGTACTTCTGTCACATCGTGACATCTCATCACATTCCTGCTGCACCATTCCTACATTAACTCCTCACCCATCATAAGCACGACTGCCAGTAACCATGTCACTTCGTGACATTTCCCAGTCATGCTTTCGTTGCGCACCCTTACGCTTGTTCTGCCACTTCACACATACTCTTAGCCATAAGTCAATCACGGTGATACTTGTAACCTCAGACTACAAGCCACATCACAGCTACTTTGGGACACTGTTCCATAGTTTCCGACACTACTCACCACACTCTACGCCCATCAACCACACAAAACCATCTTTATTTTTGCAACACACCACACGGTGTATTACTGCACCTCATGGAGTACGCTCCACATGTACTCCCTCCATACACGCTAAGACCCATCACCACTACGGCATACCCGCCTTATGGTGCATCACTCCACCACATAGAGTACACTCCATTTGTACTCCCTTCATACATGTTACACCTCACAGAGTACACTCCACGTGTACTCTTCCCATTCCACCTTATGCCAAGAGGATATATTTTACATATAATCTTCTTATCCCACAGTACGCCACAAGAGTACACTTTATGTGTACTCTCTTCCCAATCCACACAACTCCACATCATCACTACTGCACTTACTTCACAACCACACTTCACAGCACAGTCCACAACACAATACATCATACAACATAGATACGCCCAATATTTAACTACATGGCACATCACAATTACTAACAGCATAGTCCACAATCTAACCAACCATCTAACATAAATAACAAGGAATAGAGGGTTATACCATCGTCGGGGTTGACCCGTGCGTTCTTCGCCGACAGTCACGGTTGAGGTTCGGTAAGCATAACGAGGTTCACAGTTGAATTTGCTTACGTCAGAAAGAATGAGCGGGTTGTTACAAATATACTACCTGTCATGCATCTGCATTTTTACCATAATTATTATTTGTATGATTATTTAACTGTGTTGTGTTTTGCCATGTTGTGTGAGCGAAAAACTGGGTTTTCGTGTACTAGTGATATCATGTGGGTGCATGCATATCACAACTCCAAGTTGAGATGGGGCATTATCTCGGTCGAGCTCCTCTGGTCACTCGGGAGTATAATAAACTGAGAGACGTCCATGGGGTTGTCGCTTGGCGACAATGGGCTTGAACAAGATGGTAACGCTCTCGTATCGATTCCATGGCCTCTCTGCTGGCGGGGGCTAAAGGATGCCTAGTCATGTACGTACCGAACACGAAGCTTGACATCGCTCGTTACAAATTCACATGCACAGTCATTACCCATGGTGTGACGAAGGGAGCCAGAGTGTGCGTATGGTCTATAGGGGAGACCATGGTGCATGCATTATAAACGGTTGTGTTTTGGGCTAAAGGGGTTTTTGGTGTGTGTTGTTCTGTTCAAATGTATTATTTTGGAAAAGGGTGGAAGAAATGTTTTTGTGGTCTTTTGTTTGTATGGTTGTCTTACTTTGTTGGTTGTATGAATGCATGCTTTAAACTCTTGGTTGTTGCATGTTGATTACTTACTCAGATTGCGAAATCTCACTATGGTAATCCTACCTATGGTTCCTTTTTATGGGACAATAGATTTTGATGTAGAGGATGGGTATGAGTTAGAGGGACCGACCCCACCAAAGGAGTGAGGACTTAGGGACTTCTTCCTTGAGTTGTTGTTGTGTTGTTGCCTTCTTTCATCTAGTCAGATGACTGTATTAGTTTATGGATTAGTTTTGTTAGAAATTGTGATTTGAAATTCTGGTACCTTTAGCAGTTCAGACTACCCATTTTTACTTCTTTGTTGCGTCTATAACTGTACACTTTTGAGTTGCATGCTTGCACACACTTGCTTTCACGTTACGCTTAGGGTGTGTGATCCATGTGGTCCGCGCCTCGGCATCGCGACTCCCTCCAAATCACACGTGGGGGGTCGAGGGTGCATTAGTTAGGAGGTGCAAAGCACTGTAAAACTACTTTTTGTGAATGTAGACAATGGTTTCTATTATGTCATGGACGTTGATGATGAATCCATATTGTGGAATGTGTTTTGGGTGAATGCCTGTAGTAGAGCTGTATATGAGTCTTTTAGGGATGTTATAACTTTCAACATGACATAGTTGACGAAAGCATACAAAATCTCATTTGCTCCTTTTATGAGAGTTAATCATCATAATCAATAGATTCTGTTTGTGTGATATCCCGTAAAATAAGGATAAGGGTAGTGGTATATGTGACCCCATATTGTTTGGAAATGAAAAGTTCTTGCTCTTTATAATAGCTCTAATAGGGTTCCAATTGTGTGATTGATTAATCCTTTTGGAATATAGGTCATGTGGTTTGGGACTTTCAGTAGGACGTTACGAATGGTATTAGATCCAAGTTAAGGGGGCGATTGTGATACTGTAACACCCCGCTCCCCATGTTTAATAATAAAATCATTTTTAGAAATTCTCGGGAAAGCCGGATGTATACTACCAAACTTGTGTTTTAATAAATAGAGTTGTTTATTATTAAAATACCGAAATAATAAATGAGAGTGCGCATAACTATTTATTAAAATTTCTTAAAGTTCGTGTCATAACAAAATCATAACTTAAAAGTATTGTGACCTGAGTGGTTTAAAAATATAAAAACAAACTAAAATGAGTCAATGACTCAGTAGGAAACCCACAATAATGTAAACATACTTAACATAAGGATTTTCATAAAATATTTCATGTTGAGAACTTAAAATCATGACTGATTATGCTTATGTTTATGCTATGCACGACTGATTTATCTAAATTAACTGATTGATCTGATTTATCTGACTTACCTGACTAGCCAACACACTTAACCCTGTGTACGAGATTGTGCATCGGCCCCATGTTCTGCGGTTGCAAGGGGAGCCACTGATAGTATTCTTGCATACTATGGTGGACTACGCTTGAGTCTGTGACTTGCAAATCTACCTTGATATTGCATTGGTACATTGCATCTGAATGACCATCTGATTAAACTAATTTTATTTTATTTTGCACTTGATCTAAAGAAAGTTTACGTGTCTTATGCAACTAAGATGCATGAAATTCATAATACATACTATAATATGCGGAATGAAACATGATGAATGACGTGCTTGCAAATATTATGACATGCGTGGTACATAAACACTGACTTCCAAAGAACTAGCTTTAATAATAATAATAATAATAATAATAATATATAACTAGCTAATGTATTCTAATCCTAATTTATGATTAAGCTACATACTTTGTAGTGTTGCTTTCTAAAATTTTTGAAACAAAATCGATCTCGGTGCTGGACTTGAAGGTTTATGATTTTTTTTTCGAATAACACACGGAATGAAGATATTTATAAAGAAATTTGGTAGAGGGTGGCGAGTTCGACTAGTTTGAGTTGAACTCGGTTAATACATGTAGTGACACTAATCTGCTGAACACTCAGTTGTGATTATCTAAGAACAGAGTTTGAATTTAAAAACACAATCTAGTAGTTCATTCAATATAGGATTGGTAGTGACTAAGATTGCGTAGAGGACTTCAATTAGTTATGATTTTAAATTGAAATAAACTTCTAACGACTGATATTTAAATTCTAAAAAGACTCTAACTCCTTCAATAAATAACAAAAGGGATTTAACCTATTTATTGAGGCTAAGTAAAGCTTCTAATCGACCTCAATAATTTATTGCTCGTAGGCTTATCCAATATTTTCCATTAATATAATTTAGGCCAAATAAAAATTATCAATATTCCGACTTTAAAATTATTGGGCTGGGTCGTTACAAACTCTCCTCCTTATAAAAATTCTGTCATCAGAATTTGCTAGACCTCAATATAACTTATATACTTATCCGCCACATGCTTTTCATTTCTCTTTACTCCTCAATCATTCAGTCGAACCTAATATTCTAAAAAATTTCGATCATCTCATATTTTGATCTAATGCCTCACTAATCCTTTAGGCGTACACATTAGCTCACTATATGTTAACCATCATAGACTCCAAATTCAATTCAAGCCTAAGAAAATATCAACCTTAACAATTGGATTGATTTAAAAGTCTAATAATAAATTCACCAAACAATCATCTTAACTCTACATACAATAATAATAATAAAATTCTCTACCAAAAATAATAACGTTAATAAATCGTAACCTAAAACTTTCTAAAGTTCGGGTCCTAAATCTTACAACTCATACTTGGCGATAGAATCGTGTTACCTATATAATATAAGATATCTCCTACCAATCATCAGGAAATACCATCCACCATACATAAATCTGTGTAATAACTCTAAAACCTACTAAATTCATTCCTAATTTCCTCAAATAAAATCCCAAAAAATATAAGACTAATTTCTCGTGAACAAGATGCACCATCAATCTTAAAAACAAAAAAACGATTCCTAACCTCACCTTTAAAAACTTTCTTATCTTATATGCTAAAACTCTTTCACATAGTAGGTGTATTTTGACATGCATGTATCTAAAATTTACCATTCTTAATTTTCATTAACACAATAAATATAAAAGTTCAAAATACTTACTACAGAGCAGGACATGACTTGATGAGACCATGGCCTAGATCTTTTTTTTCACTTCCTTTTTCCTTGTAAATTTTGTTTTTTTTTTGTTTTTTTTTTTTTTTGCAGAAACTTTTCTTATCTTTTGTTTTGAAAAGTCTAAAGAATCTTTCGACCTAGGCTTTGATACCAACTATAAGACCCTGCTCTCTAGGTTTAAAAATAAAATCAGTTTAGAAATTCTCGGGGAAGCCATAGTGCTACTCTTGAACTTGACTTAAGAATTCTCTTCTCAAAGTACCACCAGATACAAAGATTCCTTATAATAAATAGAGTTTTTTTGCATTAAAATAATAAAATCATAAATGAGAGTGCATAAAAGTATTTATTAAAATTTCTCAAAGTCAGTTCCTTAACAAAATCATAACTTAAAAATCTTTGTACATGATCTAAGTCAGTATCACGCCTCCCTAAACTAATTCTCGTCCTACAACTCTACCTTAAAAAATATTATGACTTGAGGTGGTTTAAAAACATAAAAACAAACTAAAATAAGTCGATGACTCAATAAGAAACCTATCATAACATAAACATACTTTACATTAGGTTTTTCATAAAATATTTCATGCTGAGAATATAAAATCATGACTGATTATACTGATACTTATGCTATGTATGACTGATTTATCTGAATTAACTGACTAATCTGATTTATCTGACTGGTCAAAACACTTAACCTTGTGTGCGAGTTTGTGTATTGGCCCCACAACTTGTGGACTTTGGTGGTATACTATGATGGACTATGCTTAAGTTTGTAGCTTGCACATCCACCCTGAAACTGCGTTAGTTCTATACGTCTAAATGGTTATTTGATTAAATTGATCTGATTTTATTTTGCACTTGATCTTAATAAAGCTTACAAATCTTATGCAACTAAGATGCATGAGATTTATAATACATACTATAATATGCGGAATGAAGCATGATGAATGAAGTGCTTGCAAATATCATGACATGCGTAGTACAAAAACATTGACTTCCAAAGAACTAGCTTTAATAATAATATATATAACTAGCTAATGTATGCTAATCCTAATTTATAAGCTACTTACCTTGTAGTGTTGTTTCCTAAAATTTTTGACACAAAATCGATCATGGTACTGGACTGGGAGGTTTATAGTTTTTTTCCAAATAACACGCAGAATGGAGATGTTTATAGAGAGATTTGGGAGAGGGTGACAAGTCCAACCAGTTTGAGTTGGACTTGGTTTACATGTAGTGACACTAATCTGTTGAACACTCAATTGTGATCATCTAAGAAGAGAGTTTGAATTTAAAACATGATCTAGTAGTACATTCAATATAAGATTGACGGTGAATAAGACTACGTAGGAGATTTCAAACTTCAATCAGTAATGATTTTAAATTGAAATAAATTTCTAATACCGATCTTTAAAGTCTAAAAGGAGTCTAACTCCATCAATAAATAATAAATGAGATTTAACCCAGTTATTAAGCCTAATTAAAACACCTAATCAACCTCAATAATTTATCACTCGTGGGATTATCCAATATAGCCCATCAAATATACTTTAGGCCCAATAAGAATTATCAATATTCCAACCTTAGAATCATTGGGTTGAGTCGTTACAGATATCATATATGATAAGGATAAGGATAGGTGCATGGTATATACGATCCCTCATTGCTTAGAAAAGAGAAGTTCTTACTCTTTATAATGGTTTTAACAGAGCTCAAATTGTATCAATGACTAGTTCTTTTGGAGTAAAGACTATGTGGTTTAGGCCTTCCATTGTAGCTTTATAGTTTGGGTATAGCTTGATCTTCAGGAAGGATACAAACACGCTCATATGATTCTTTGAGTCGTGGCCTAAGAGCATGAATGGTCACATACCTGAAGCCATAATAACAAACCAAGATAAAATGAATGCGAAAATGCGATTACAAATGTGTTTCTAAAATCTCAGCACTATTTTGCTTGTTGCATATAGTGAGAAAAATTTCAAAAAACATATGGAGCATATAGTCAATATGATGACATCAAAAATGAACTGCACATGTATATTTTCATGACAATTAATATTTTTTGAATTTTGCATTCTCACCTTGTGGCATATCATGGGAAGACTCAAGCACTCAAAAATCTACAACATCATAAACCCGAATCATTCAAACTCATCATCTCAAAATCATAGTGTAAAGATATTCCATGAAAATAATGAAGAATATGTATATTAGTTTCATGAAATAAATCAGAAAAAGTTACAAAATATGCAAGGCTAAATCTCACAACATATCCACCACATTTTTAGTGCAATATTAGAAGGTATCCTACCTGATAGTATTAAAAATATTAAGGTGGATATCAAGGTGTCCACCCATTGCTCTCTTTGAAGTTACTTGCTTTCTTTGACGACTCCGGCTCTAAAGAAACTCCAATACTCACGATCTTAAAAGTAAGGTTTTGACTTTTACCTCCATTATATAGGGCGGGATCGTTAGGTATTCTTCTGACTACTAATGTGCCTGAATAGGAGCCCTTTAGTCTTAGCCGTCCATTTGCAAGATGAAGATAGATAGACTGACGGGACAAGGCATGCACATTCTTGAGACTTGTCTTTTGTCCAATCTGTAGTTCCTCCTCAAATATGAGTCTCCCACAGGTCATTGGACCATATCTCTAGGTTCAGACGATATGGCCTGCAGAGTCTTAGTTTTCCTTTTGCAGAGTACTTTCTCCAAATGTGACTTTTCAAGTGGAGTATGGGCCTCTGTGTACGACACTGATACCTTCTGAGCATTTTCATGTTATCGCATAAAGCTCATACATTGCATGGGTGTTGTCTTTGACCGTTGCTCACCTTAGGCTCATACCTCTCCCTTCGCCCAAGCTACCAGCCTCTTCAACTCCTCGTTCTCTCCTTATGCACTAGTCTTTCTTGCCTTTGTAAGGTTAGCATATTTTCTCGCTTGACCAGTCCCGGGTGACAAATCCTATGTTTCACCCTATGTTGAGGTGTATCAGCCTGACCTTCCACATTTTGTTGCCTGCCCAGTTGGACTAGTTGCACTTTGTAGACCTTGCCTCCTTATTTTTTACCATTTATGAGGGGACATAATCTTTGCCTTCCACTGGCCAAGGAAATGCTTTCTGTCTTCTTACGATGGCACAGTCCTCATAGTTGAGTTGATTAATATTCATGTATGTTTGATTATAAAAATACGCAATGATTTTTCCTATCTCCTGTTATTGCAAAATGTGATCTTTAAGATTTATTGAAGTGCTACTTCATATTTGTGGACTAAAAATCTATGTTTTGTCATCAGTTGATACCATAATGAAGTAGTTTAACCAATTGCATCAAGCCTAGTTTGAAACTGCGTGCATTAGTTGGCATTAGATCAGCTTGGTTCGTTCTTGGGTATATATTTATATATACATAATTTGTAAAATAAAAATATATATTTATATATAAAAATATATAAAAATATTTATGTTAATATATATTTATATATTTATATATACATATATAAATATATATTTATGTTTATATATATTTGAAGTGCAGTGATTTAGTATTAAATTTGAAAAATATAACTTTAAAGAATATTGACAATTGGAATTTAAAAACTATAGAAATATTAAATAATATTGTTTCTTGCATATATTAAAAGTAAAATACAAAATATGATAGAATTTCATAAATAACACTTAGATGATAGCGTTGTTTGCGAAATTTGTACTCCATATCTCCTCAGTCATGGTATCAACCTTGTCGTTAATGATACCTACATGATAGGCTATTTCGGCGACAGACGCCTTTATAGCCCCGAGCGATCGATATGCCCAGTCAGCTGTGAGATCACTGCATCAACCCAAGCAGACCGCGTATCTCCCACAGATGTACTCACCGACTGCTGACTACTACTCCCCACACCTGGCTCAGGCCGCGTTGGAGGAACTAGATCCTCTACAGGGGGTGGCTGATGTCCCTTCACCTGTCCAATGCTACGTCGATGTGTGGTCATGTCGAGGGGGTTCATTTAATCTTTTACCTGTTCCTCCGGCTGGGTTGGCACTCTCCGAGCAAGTAATATCCGACTGATCAAGACACCGAATGGGAGATTGTCTGTGGAGACGGTGCTCACCTCGTAACGATCCACTCAAAGATGTGCAGTGGCAAATCAATGGGATCTCCACGTGCCACTCATATAAAAAATTGTGCCTAAAGCCGACTACATGTGGTTTTATGTGCCACAAGATCCGCGTTTGTTACAATAATATGGTGCAACATGAGGAAGAAAGGTAGCTGATGGTTTTGGTTGAAGGCATTCTTCCTCTCAATCTGCATGCAGTCTTTCCCATTGAGGATGTAGAAATCCTCATCTCGGTCATCGTCCCAAGCCTCGAGGCCAGTATTCTTAGCCTCTGACCGGTCTGCATCTCTGGCTGATGCTAGCTCAAATGGGCCAGTAGATGATGCAGAAGTGGCTACACCCTCAGTGTCATGTGCAGATGTAGATGTGCGAACCATGCCTAGAGAGTCAACCGTAGTTGATGTCTCAACTCCTCTATGAATCCTGAAGTGCTCTGCGATGAAATCGGATGAAATCTCAATGGAAACACTGCGTACAATCATGGTGTGAGAGGATGCGTCCTGAGGCATGTCACACATCCCCATATAGAACTCTTGAACCATTGAGGGGTATACCTTCCCCTCAATGTGCAGATGTTTCCCCAGCCTCTACTGATGAAGACATCTTTGAGATTTGTCTGCTCCTAATAAAGTTTGTCGAACTCATTGATAAGGACCTCTCACTCCACCATAACAGTACGAGCCCCGATACAAGCAGTGTCCTGAGTGGCTCCTTCCCTCCTCCATTTCTTGGTATGCAAAGGCTGAGCCAAATCTTGAAAATTGAAAATGAAAAAAAAATTATTTACATTGATGCATTTTTCGTGTTAATTTTAAGTTGCTTTACATTAACTTTCGAACATAGTAAAAGAAATGGTCGAACGTTCAGATATTACGTTCGAACGTGTATCCTTTACTTTCACACATAAAACACATACCTGCGAATGTATAATAAACACATTCGAACGTAAGAAGTAAATAAATTTAAATGACGTATGTTCGGACGTTTATGTTATATGTTCAAACGTAAGAGTTTTACGTGCGAACGTAAAGGATACACGTCCGAACATTAAAGCATAAATAAATTTAAAAAGTAGTATGTTCGGACATTATAATTAAACATTTAGAAGTAATTGTTATGAAAAGTATAGTCTGAATGTAAAAAAAATATACGTTCGAACGTATAAGACATAATGGCTATGTAATTGAAACGTCGTATGTTTGAACGTCTTGGTGAAACGTTCAAACGTTATGACACAGAATGGCTGAGTCGACTTAGCCATTATTGAAATCTCGAAAATCAAGTTACAAGATTCTAATGCCGAAATGCCATCATAGAAATAAAGTATACACTTCAAGAAATTTTTCTACGGTGACTATTTGGCGAATGGCAACCTGTGGTGGTCGAAAAATAGAATTAAAAATCTGGCTACCACTTGGCCCGTTTTAAACAAAACTGAATCTAAATCTCAAATAAAATACATGTTAGAGGTTAAAAGATGGATGCCTACCTTTTAATGATGGTTGTGGCGGGATTTGATGGTGGCGGCGACGGCGACGGCGACGGAGGAGTGGCGCCGTGCAAACAGAAATGAGTACAAAATGGTCAAAATGACATTTCGCTGTTCGGTTTTGGGCTTATATACACGAAACGTTTGAATGTAATTCTTAGTACGTTCGAACGTTTGTCGATTAATTTTTCAAAATATCGACTATAATATATGTTATATATACTATAATGTATACTATAACATATAACATACTATATATAATATAATATTATAATATATATAGTATATTATAGTAGCACCACCCACGTTGAACACTTATTGTATATCATATATTATTGTTACAAGTCGGCTAACTGGCCAATTAAAAAGTTGGTGGGATCCTTACCTTTCAAATGTCGCATCTCCTTCTCAATATTACTCACCCTGGCATCCACCTCTCATAATCCTGAAAATAAACATTTTTCTCTAACATATTCACAAGAGATTGGAGATGATGCCCAAATATACACCTTGAGTGTCGAAGAATTTAAAAGTAAAATATCTCGAACAAGATTATATGAAAGAAGAAAATAGGCACAAAAGATTAATATTTTTCTTAACTTTTCAAAAATAAAAAGAGATTATATTGAAGAGAAATATTATGAGTATCTAGAAAAAAAAAATATATATATAACTATTACATTAATAAATACTAACTATTGAATAAAGTGCTAGTAACTTTCGAACATACATTTTTTACGTTCGAGCGTTAATAATATATTCCTGCTTGATTTCACCATATCTGTGATGATCTCTCCACGTTCGAATATTTCAAGTTAACGTTCAAACGTGAATGGAGATATATGAAAGGAAATCGATTTACATTCGAACGTACAATTATAATACGTTCGAACACGAGAAGAAAAATGCAAGAAATGTCCTGCTCGATTTCAGCACCTTTATATGATCTGAAACGTTTGGATGTTAAAATTTTACTTTTGAACGTTAGTCGATGAAATTTATAAACGTTCGAATGTTAAATTTCCTAACGTTCAAACATGAAAATAAAAGTGTGGAAAATTTTCCGCCAGAGTTCGGGCTCTGTTATAACTCAATACATTCGAACGTGAATAACCAACGTCCGAACGTTATCTGCAGAAAATTTACCTGAATTTTTTAACATTCAAATATCATCGAAAATTTGGGCGGGATATGTTAACGTTCGAACATACAATTTCAACGTTTGAACATTACATCTAAAGATTTAGATTTTGAATGAATACATGCACGAGAGGCAGCAGACTCATTTCTATTGCTTCTCCCGTGCGCGCACATATGCCTAGAGGGAGAGAGAGACGGTGAGAGTAAGAACGTTGTGGGTTAGAGAGAGAGAGAGGGTTAGAGTGAGAGTGGGTTGAGTGAGAGTGAGTTGAGTAAGAGAAGGTCGTCGATTAGAGAGAGAGACTTAGAGTGAGAGAGTGTTAGAGTTAGAGAGAGTTGAGTGAGAGATGGTTAATTAATATTTTGAAACTCTATTTCCATTGATTTTGGTAAGGAAAAATTATTTTTCTTTTGTATATTTTTACAATTTTATGATATATTTTTTTTTATATATATATGCTTCTAATAAGTTAGTGTTGTATTTTTTTGAAGGATTGGTTATTTTGGCAAGTTGGAAGCTTTTGATTTGTAATAAGTTAGTGTTGTTGTGATTTTATGCTAACTCTTGAAATATTGTGATTATTGTTTGTGAATTTTGTAAATAGTTTGTGAGTTTATGGTGGTCATTGATGAATTAATATATGTAGAAATATTATTGTAGGAATATTGTGAATATGTTGTGATATGGATTTGAAATATTGTGATTATTATTTTTTGAATTTGTAAGTGCTAGGTATATTTCTAAAGTTTAACAATATGTTTATACATGTTCTTGTGATTTTATACTTACTCTTGAAATATTGTGAATATTATTTGGGAATAGTTTGTGAATTTATGGTGTTCATTGATGAATTAATATGTGTAGAAATATTGTTGTGGAATATTGTGAATATGTTGTTATATGAATTTGAATTATTGTGATTATTGTTTTTTGAATTTATGAATGCTAGGTATATTTCTAAAGTTTAACAATATGTTTATACATGTTCTTGTGATTCTATGCTTACTCTTGAAATATTGTGAATATTGTTTGTGAATAGATTGTTAGTTTATATTGTTCATTGATGAATTAATATGTGTAAAAATATTGTTGTGAGAATATTGTGAATATGTTGTGATATGTATTTGAAATGTTGTGATTATTGTTTGTGAATTTTTATTGAATATGTTTATATGGTTAGAAATATATTGTGTGTAGTTTGTGAATTTATGTAAATTTTTAATATAATATTTTTTGGTTTTTTTGAATTTTTTCTTTAACAAGAAAATTATAACTTAAGGAACTTAATTTAAGTAAAGATTAAAAACATTTAATATGAAAATTAATATTTAATATTTAATAAATAAATATAATATATTTATACTAATTTAGTTAGAATATGATTATTATTCAAAGTACAAGTATAGTATAAAACTTAATTTAAAAAAAAAGATAAAAAAAAGTATATAACTTAACTATATATAAAGTATAATATACATATAATAACTATAATTAATAATTACTTATTAAAAATTCTTACCATTGTGGGGTTTCAAACCATTATATTATTAATTATAATATATAAATAAAGAAAGTAAAATACTCTTCAAGAAAAATGTCTTGAACCTACCAAATAAGTAGAGAGTTGAAATAAATAAATATACTTATTTAAAATAAACTACAGAGTAAATAAATAAGGATCAAATAAATGCTTATACAGAAATTATATACTTATTGTCTATATAAATATAAAATCACTCACTCAATTAAGTATAACAATTAAAATTATAATTTAGAAATGATAATAATTAAAATTATATAATAACCTTTAATTATGTACATAATAACAATTAAAATTACCTAGATATCAATTAACAATGTTCTAAGATATATAATAACAATTAAAATTATAATTTAGGAATAATAAAAGTAAATGGTTGACTAAATTTTAGTCTAATTGCTTAACTGTCATAGTCTTTCCGACCTTGAGAGATGTCAAGGCCGGAGAGTCTATGACAGTTAAATAATTAGACTAAAATTTAACTGTCATTTCTTTAAGATCATTCTCGCTCGTTATCTACTCATGATAGGAAACTTGTGAACATATTCTTCCATCTCTCTAGTTTAACAATATAATATACAAGATGTCAATATTGTTTGTAATATTTTTTTTATAGATATGGTGTGACATTGGATAAATAACCTTAAACCCGTTTGAGAATTAGTGTACATGTATATGTCCAGTAATTCCTAAATTGTCTAGTGTGGACAGTTTGGGATTATATTATTTGTATTGCACATTTTTGTTACTCCCACTCTCCACATTCAATATGAAGTTTCGGTGTCTTCCTCTACTGTTCTTTGGGTATACTGTTCGTAGGGTTACAATCCCTCTATTTGAACATGTATACTTGGAGAACTATGGGGAGGTGATGCCGAAATTTCTACTAACGTGGAAAGTAATAGAGTGACGAGATTTGTGCAATATAGATAATATAATCTCGAATAGGATATGATCAACTACTTTATGAAAAGAGCAATGAGAACTGGAGCACGACATGCAAGTGAATTTTCATGTACGTGTTATTAATAGATAGATGTTTTTAGAAATAGACAAAAGTTGAATGTGCCTGAGCGATAGACTTGGAAAGGATTATATACCCTATGCGCGTGGAGTAAGAACTTTCATTGATTTAACATGGGCCTCTGATAATAGTCGTGGTTATATTAAGTGTCCATGTCGAGAGTGTAAAAATTTATGTGCGATAGGGTTGGATGAAGTTGAAAGTCATATATTTGTAAACGGTATGGATATGGGGTATACCTAATGAGTACTACATGGTGAGTAGTATGAACAGTCATCATATGTATTGGTTGATCACCCAAATTATTTGCGGCATATGGATGATGTATATGAGCAGGAGGAGATGGAGGAGATGAAGTTGAAAGTCAAATTATTTGGGTGACATTGGAGCTGTGATGTCTATGGATGAGGTTGACGACAATGCCTTAAGTGGCCAAGGACTGATTGTGAGAATTTCGCTTCAATGTGGGAAGATGCAAAGCGTGAACTTTATCCATGTTGTACGAAAAATTCCAAAATATAGTTTATTGTATAGTTGCTTAACACTAAGTCTTTGTGTGGGATGTCGACGAAAGCAATAAGCATGATATTGACTTATTTAACGAGGTGCTCTCCGAAGGGCCTGCATTGTCGAAGAACTTTTATGAAGCGAAACAGTTGAGAAAAAGATTAGGATTTGAGTACAAGTCCATACATACATCCAAGAATGATTGTGTTTTGTTCTAGAAGGAGAACGGGGAGAAACAAGCATATCCTGTATAAGGAGAGTCAAGGTGGAAGGCTAAGAAAAACATGTTGGTTAAGGTGTTGTGGTATTTTTCTTTGAGACCTAGGTTTCAAAGACTATATATGTGTAAGAAAACAGCTCACGTTATGATGTGACATGAGGAGAAAAAAGTTAAGGATGACGCATATATGAGGCATCCAACTGACTCACTTGCATTGCAATATTTCGATAATCAACACCCAGAGTTTGGGATAGAAGCTCAGAACGTGCGCTTGAGACTTACAACCGATGGATTCAACCATTTTGGGAATATAAGTACAAGTTATAGCACTTGGCCCGTAGTGTTGATTATGTACAATCTTCTACCATGGAGGTGCATGAAGGTGCCCAACTTTTTGTTAGCTTTACTTATCCTCGGCCTGAGATCACCTGGGATCAACATTGACATATTCATGCAGTCGTTGATTAAAGAGCTGAAAGAGTTATGGGAAACAGGCATCAGAACTTATGATGTATCCACGTCGACATCTTTTCATATGCAAGTTGCAGTAATGTGGAGGATAAGTGACTTTTCGGCATATGGGAATCTTTCTGGCTGGAGTACGAAAAGGAAGTTAGTGTGTCCGATGTGTAATAAAGAAACTACTAGTGAGTGGTTAAAATATTCTTAGAAGTTATGTTTCATGGGTCATCGACGCTATCTATCAGCAAATCATTCATGGAGAAGAGAATGTGCTAAGTTTGATGAGAGAGTAGAAGACAAAATTGCACCAAATGAGTTGTCCAGGGAAGAGATAGTGGAACAATTGGTACATGTTAGAGCAAACAATTTTGGCAAAGGTCAGGGAAAGAATAAGAGAAAACGAGGCGCAATAGAATTGAATTCGACAAAGCGTAGTATTTTTTTTTTACTTGCAGTATTGATCATCTAGCATGTTGCAACATAGTTTGGATGAAATGCACATAGAGAAGAATATCTGTGATAATATACTGAGTACATTGATGAGTATTAACAAAAAGACAAAGGACACAATCAAGACAAGGAAAGATCTTGAGAGAATGAGAATGAAACATTATCTACATTTGCGGGAGAAAGGCAATATGGTGGTCATGCCGCATGCATGTTTTACCATGACGAGGGAAGGGAGGATGGACTTCTGCAAATGGTTGCAAGGTGTGAAGTTGCCAGATTGTTATGCTTCAAATATTAGGAGATGCATGAGCCCTGATGACTAGAAAATCAATGGATTGAAAAGTCATGACTGTCACATATTTTTGCAGAAGTTATTATCTATGGGAATTCGTGGGAAGTTGACATCTAATGTACGTGTCGCCATATCCGAACTCTGTATGTTTTTTAAGGATTTGTGCGCTCGAGTGGTAAATGGAGATGTGTTGCTGAAATTAGAAGAAGACATTGCTACTATACTACGTAAATTCGAGCAGATCATTCCACCATCATTTTTTGATGTCATGATCCATTTAGCAATACATTTACCGCGAGGGGTACTATTGGGTGAACTGGTGCAGTTCCGTTGGATGTATTCAGTTGAAAGATATTTGGGTTGACTGAAGCACACTGTAGGGAATAAAGCCAGTGCTGAGGGTTCAATAGCAGAGGCCTATATACATGATGAATGGTTAACATTTTGCTCTCTATATCTTCATGGTGTTGAGACACGATTTAATCGTCAAGAGCGAAATGATGATCTTGCTACTCCGCCTCCTCGTGAGCTATTAGTGTTTTTCCAAAATTTACGACCCTTAGGTGCACAAACGAGTTATGATTTAATTGATGGAGAGTTGGGTAAAGTTCAGTGGTATGTGCTAAATATTTGCTGGAAGATTGATGACTATCTCAGGTATGTCGTTGCATGCTTTGAATAATTCTAGTTTTCTTCAAATTTAACTATAACTGTTGTGCTCAAAATATACTTCTTTTACACTTATATATAATAGTGAGTACATGAACAAACTTAGGACGAAAGACGTAGAGAATATAGAGGCAAGACACGAGGAAGAATTTCCAAAATGGTTTGAAGAACGTGTATGAACTAAAATTACATATATGTTACATTTTGAAACTTTTAACTCTGGATAACTTTTAATAAATATATACTATTTCAATTATTAGATTTTGGAACAACGTGCTCGTGATCTAGGATCAATTTCTCCTGAATTGTATGCATTGGCTCGTGGTCCCTTAAATAGAGCACTTCAATACTCTGCATGCATGGTTCGAGGTTATAGATTCCATAGTCTAGACCGTGAACGTAATAGAAAAATTCAAAACTCTGGTGTGTTGGTCGAGGGGAGTCATGGAACAGATGATATTGACTATTATGGTGTCATACATGATATTATTAGATTGAAATATTTGGGTGGGTTTGTAACATATGTCTTTAAATGTGATTAGTGGGATCTAGGCGATGGTCGGGTTTTGATACATAGGGATAATCACTTTACGAGTGTCAATACTGCATCTAAATGGTACGAAGATGATCCATTCGTATTGGCTTGTCAAGCTATCCAAGTCTATTACTTGATTGATCCAATGAAAAATGTTGATGAAGATAGTGGAGAGATAATTTGGCGAGTTGTATAAAAATTTGTTCCTCAAAATATATATGAAGCAAGAGCGAGTGCAAATTACTAGAATAGTGGAGATGAAGATGACACTCCGATTATAGAGGCATACCAGGAATATGGAGAGGGTATTAACTTGTTTGTTGACCTCGGTGCACTTGAGTTGCTCCCCTTGTGTAGAGATGATGTCCCACCCATCCATATCGACCCGTCCGTATTAAATGATCATTCAGTTCAAGTAAGTGAGGAGGAGGAAGAAGAAGAAGAGTCAGAAGATGAAAACGAATCATAATCCCGGTAGGAGGTCGATAAGGAGGAAGAAGAAGAGGTTGATGATGATGATGAAAATGTTATTGAGGGTGATTTGAAACAAGCATAGAAAATACATCCGAAGATGAAGAATAAAAGTACTAAATATTTTATTCATATAGGTGACTATAAAATATTATACTTTTCATAATTTTTTCAAATTAATTTTCTTTGATATAATTAATCATTTTCAAGGATGCCGCCAGAACAACAACGAAGAAATGTGCCTCTGCCAAGTCCAAGTCCCAACCCATTGAGGACTCCCCACTCTAGGAATTCGCTCCTGAAGATCAAGTTAACACACAAGAGAACAACAGCCAGTCGACACCTACCAATAAGGAAAACTCAAGATCACCATTCCTAATAATTCTACTGGAAGAGTTGACGATAGTGCAGCAGCGCTTTCCTCCTATATTGGCACATTAGTTTGAGCTTATGCTCCATTTTATGTGCGCTCATGGCGAGATGTTTCGAATGAGATTAAGGAGCACATTTGAAGTCATGTGCTGGTGAGTTTACTTTGAGAGTACATTTTTTTCACCTAGATTAGTATATCATATTTTTTTACCTGATTCACTTATTAAGATGAATTTGGCCTCGACTTTGGCCGTAGCGAGAATTTGAGAACTGTGAATGAGTTGATGGCTACACTATTTAGACGTCACAATGGACGATGTCATGACCATTTCAAGAAGTTTTAAGATGATCGAAGAGGCTGCGCAATCCCCTTTCTAGCAGATGAAGTTAGAAGATTGGATAAAGTGTTGTGATCTTTTTGCATATCCAGATTATCAGGTATTTTACATTTATATCTTTTAATTATTTATATTCATTTTCGTTCTATATATTATATGTATATATATTACAATTAACATTCTTAATTAATTTTGTAGCACTTGAGTTCTACAAATGCACATAATAGATCCGCTTTGAGTGTCCACCATCATGCTAGTTCAAGGTCATTCCATCGTCTTGTTGAAAAAATGGTAATTAAAAAATTATAGAATTCATTTATTTTTCTGATATTCTTTTATTTAAGTACTAACATTATCTTTTTAAAATTGCTAATGTCGCTTTGTTAGAAACATGATGATCCTGAAAACTTTTTCCTCATTCATGTTTATGTTGCTGCTCACACTAATGAGCGTAGTGAGTGGATAGATCCAGTCGCTGCAGATAATTATGTAAGTAGTGTTAATTTTGTTAAACAAATTATACAACATGTGAACAATTTATTTTTTATTTCTATTTCTTTTAATACATTACTTATTAACGATTATTACCTTTCAAATTACAGGAAAAAACGATGGAGATGCAGTTAGCTTCTTGGGAATCCTCTCCTAGTGACATAGACATATCCACGTAAGTGCTTGGGCCGTAGTCTAGTATGTCAAGAGGTTTGGGATGATCTTTCAAGCATAGATGTTGATCCTGCTCAACCTCATCGACTTCACAAATTAATAATCTTACCAAAGTTTTAGAAGCTGCACGTCGTGAGAATGAGTATATGAGGAAGAGACAACACGAGTTAGAGTATCTCTTAGAATGACAATCTCATTTAGAGACGCATTTGTAAGACCAACAGAGAGACTATGAAGAAATAATACGCAGTGAAGTCTAAGAGCAAGTGCAGCGGGAGATGATGGTGCAAATGGAGGGTGTTATATCGTTGCAACAGAATTGCGATGGGCCAGGAAAAAAGAAGAAATAAATTTTATTAGGGTATATCTAATTTTGAAATTTTATAAGACATTGTTAATTGTTAATTGATGGTATGTAATATGATATAATTATTATGTTTTTAAATTTTATAAAATTAGTATTTCTGATCTGTATGTTTGAATGTAAATTAAAAAAGTTTGAACATTAATTCACATTCAAACCAACGTTCGAATGTGAAAATACAAAATTATATAGTAACATTCGAATGTACGTAGGCCTCAACGTTCAATCCTACTCACCCTCAAACGAACAAAACATTCGAATGATTAAACGATTAATGTTCGAACAAACCTTTGAACGTACCACTTGCATTCGAACGCTCCTTTGTTTACATTCGTAATAACATCCGAACGTTAAACCTGTTATGTTTGAACATTAGTCCGTTAACATTCAAACGTTTATTGTAATTAACGTTTGGATGCATAAACGTCCGAACTATAATCAACGAATGCCAATCGGTCGGGTTGCCATTCGAACTTTCAATTGGACGTTCGAACGTTACTTTCTGTGATAAATCTTAACCGTCACAAAAAAGGAACGTTTGAACGTTCAACCAAATGGAACACCTCCAACCGTTACTAAAGATATTTTTAGTGATGATTGAACAGTAAACCATCACCAATTTTTTTCTATAACGCACATTAGGTGACGGTCATGGTGACGGTTTTAAACCATCACTAAATATCTTTAGTGACGTTTAGAGTAATTTTTTGTGATGGTTTCCTCTGTCACAAAAAACAAATTGTGTTGTAGTGGCATGAGATAGTACACGCGTAGTAGATGAAAGCTCTGACTGATGGTATAAACGCTCTAGAGGTGGCACCACAACTTCAGTATCATCAAAATCCACTTTACAGAGGAGAGGGTTGGGAGAATTGTGTTGAAGATAACCGTGGTGAAGAACAAGTACTTGATGAACTTGGGATTATCTACCATGATCTATTATGACTACTTGGCGGTAGATAATCTTGAGAATGAGCATTCTTCCATAGATTGGAGCTCCAGAATAATCAATGATACCTATACGAATGAGAATCATGACCTAGTGGAGGAGGTGACCGATTGAAGAAATAGAAAATTGTTGAAAAAAATGGTGGTTAAAATTTCAAGTGTGAGGATGAAACAAATTTTTATGAAATTAATTATAGGAAAGCTTGGACAATAAATCCATGTTCTTTACCCTGTTCAATATTCGTCTTCTGTGCACTTTTTTTTTTAGAAATAGTAGCTCATGTAATTTCTTACTTTGGATTAGGTCCTTTTGTCCAATACCATATAATGACTAACAGATTGCTAATGTGGCCTATTATACGTGGATATTTCCGGCAAGTAACAACGGCTCAAGGCAATGGTGGCAATGGTTGAATGGTGTTACGCTTGTGGTGGTTGGGAAGCTTGTAGAGTGGAACGCATGGTGGGGCTTGTTGGATGTTCCTATGGCAAAGGGAAGGGCTGTTTCTTGGTGAGTCAAGGTCATAATGCAGACTTACAGTGGCTTGAGGATGAGTGCTACGGTGGTGGTGTCTTACGATTTGGTTGTAGACGTGGAGGAGGATGTAGCAACTATATTCTTGTGAATTTGATGCCAGTTTAATGTGATTCTCTCCTGTGGGAGTGTTGTGATGCTGGAGTGAGAGAGGTTGTTTCCATGAGAAGCTTGCTGGTCGTTGCCAACTGAAGAGCTGTCATGCTTGCAAATTGGGTGTTAAGTAAGTAGTTAGACTACACGGCATACCCAGGACTGTAGTAACGAATTGAGATCCAAGATTTACTTTCCATTTATGGAAAAGCCTACAAGCGCCAATGGGTACAAAGCTAAGGTTTAGTATAGTAGAGTGTATCACTAGCAGACGGATGAGTAGTTGGAGCAAACCATCCAAATGCTAGAAGATATGTTAAGGGCCTGTGTTAGACTTTAAGGGCATTTTGGAGAACCATATACCACTCATCAAGTTTGCCTATAATAAAGCTACCTGGAGACTATCCAAATTGCCCATTACAAAGCTTTATATAGGAGAAAGTGTAGATCGTCTCCAAGTTGGGATGAAGTTGGAGAAGGTATGGTCAATGGACCAAAACTAATCCAAGATATGAAGGATCAAATCAAAATCATATGGGACATATTGGTGACGGCTCAAAGTTGGCATAAAAGCAATGCTGATATGAGAAGAAGAGACTTAACCTTCGAAGAGGGCGATTGAGTGCATAACAAGGTGTCACCCATGAAGGCCGTGAAGAGAGGTTTGGAAAGAAGGAAAATTTGAGCTCTAGATCTATTGGGTCTTACCAAGTAGTGGAAAGAATAGGTCCAATGGCATATAGGGTTATGTGACCCGCGGAGTACCAAGAGAGGTACTTGTGTTTCATGTCTCCTTATTAAGGAAGAGTTTTGGGGACTAGAAACCCCAAATAGTTATTCAAATGAGATTTAGTTACGATCGAATCTTACGTATGAAGAAAGGTAGCAGTACAAATAGTAGACTAGAAGGAACATAAGCTACGAGCCAAATTTGTAACCTTAGTAAAAGTACAATGGGGGAGCCTTGAAAACAATGAGTTTTAATGGGAAAGCGAGAAGGTCATGAGGTTCCCTATATATATTCAAGCTATAGTAACTGAGTTTTCAGGAACTTGACAAGGGCATTTATGACATTAAAGGAGGAGGTAGATGACTATAAAGAACCCTAAAGTGTATCATGGAAGAAAGACATGAGACAAAAATGCGGTGGGAACAACAACGACGAGAAGAGGAAGCACATAACAAATTATTGGACAACAACGATGGCGTTGGGAGACCATGCGGAGTAAGACGTTCGGTTTGAGACCATGAGTTCCAGAAAGAGGGGGAAGGTGCAGTCTCATCGGGATCCGACATCCTTGGATCTATCATAGAGGCTAGTGCACGAGAGACCAATAGTGAGGGATGCTACAAAAGTAGGTGACATAGAATACAAAGGGAGGAAACCCTTGATCTAGTGACGGGAGAAGAGGATTTGGGGGTGGATGAAAGATTGAGTGTGCCCCTACTGCCAACTGGCGAATCATCCACATAAATGGGAAGGACTACTATTGTCCTGCCTCAGGTACACTTGTGACCAACCACTCATTTTTCTCTCGATTGGTCACAAGTCTAGCTTTTGTGTTTTAAATCTCGAATTTGTGTTTTAAATTTAGGGGATGATTTTTAAAGCGAGCCGAGTATTTTAAAATCCTCTAAATATTTTAAATGTCAAAAATTATTTTAAATGAGGTATTTTTAGCGTTATTGAACTAAGCTTATTTTTTAAAGTAAGCCTCTTTATATTTTGGAGTCCCGAAAATAATATAATTTTAGAAAAAATATTTTATTTAAATGATTTTATTTCTTTAGAAATATTATAAAATATTCACAATTTCATTATATGTTAAAAACTCTATTTATTTCGATGCTTTTATTTCTCTTAGAAATATCTAATAAACTCATCATTTTATTTTATGATAAAAATTCTTATTTTCAGATCAATTATAAAAGATGGTTTAAAACTCAGTGTATTTCCCTTGCAATTATTTCGATTTTATATTTCTATATGTCTTTTATTTTAGTTGGATTTACCCCTACCGTTGGGTCTAGGTTAGGGACCCCAAGACGTAGGACTAGGACTAAATCCCCAAAAGGCCCTCATTTCCCTAGTTTCCTCTCTTCTCATTCTCACCTCCCTCAAGGCACCGCCCCCCCCCCCCTCTTTGTAGAAACTCCTAAGCACGCCTTCACCGCAACCCATCCACGCCGCCATCGACTGCATCGTCTCCTCCGTCACGCATCGCCAGCCAACCAACCCCTCCTCCCTCGGCTTCCCCCTCACCCCTCGTAGCTCTCCCTCCCTTTTAATCTCTCTCACCCTTCACAATGCTAAGTTGTTCGCCGCCATGAATGGCAGCAATGAAGCCGCACCACAGGCAAGCAACCAAACCTCACCACCACGACCACCCCTATCCTCTCTCACGGACCAGCAACCACCGTCATGCGCCCCAGCCCCCACGTCTCTCTTTCTCTCTCTCTTTTTCCCCATCTCTCTCTCTCTCTCAACCCACGGCCTCAACCCCTACTCTTCCTGCGCTGCCACCTCCGCTACCAAGCCTTACCGCAACCACCCATTCCTCTCATCCATCTCAATTTCACTCTCACTCTCCCTCTTAGATCTCTCCTTCCTCGCATGCACTCTCTCTTTCCCTATTCTATTCTTTGTTATTGCTGACCGCTGCCATACCTCTACCTTCCATTCACCCTACCATGAGCAACCTAGCCCTCTATAACTGACAAACCTCTCCTGTTGTGAGCCCAGCCGCCTCCCTCTCTCTCTCTGATTCTCTCATCTCACGATCAACCACCAATTGATAGACATGGGATTGCCCAGCACCACCATCCTTCACCAACGTCAGCCCCATCACCACTGAGCTCACTAGTTTTGTGAAGCTTAGTTGGTGTTGTGAGTGGTGCACTGTTGTTGGTAATTGTGAATTGTGAATTGTGGATTGTGAATGGAGTAGCTGTGATTTGGCTGTGGAGTGTGAAGTGATGGGGATCTTTGTACAGTTTGTGTTATGGTTGTACATAGCATGAAGTGTGAAGTGACGAGGTTGTTATAGTTGTGACATAGTGGTGATATGGCAGTATGTTATGAAGTGACAGGATTAAATGTGAAGTTATGTTGTGTCAAGGATGGGGTGATTATATAGTTGTGAAGAGGTCGGATGCCATGTGAAGTGATGGGATCACTGTGCAATTTGGTAAGTGGTTGTGAACTGTGTGAAGTGATGGGATGTGGTGTAGTGTGATATGGTTGTATTCGTGTGACGTGCTATGTTGGTTGGGTTTGAGTTGGATGTTAGTGACAATGTGTATAAAGCATGTTTAGACAAGCGGACGTTTTAGTAAGCTGTATGTTGATCTTAGGTGATAAAGAGGGTAAGGTACATGTGTAAATTGGTTAGATGCATGTGCTGCAAAGATTTACCATATGTAATGAATAGTTTGTCTTAAATATCAGTATACGATGTTAAGCCTCAGAGTTGGCTTAAAGTTGTGTATTATGCTTGGTTTGGATTATGATGAAGTGTTAGTTAGATTATGCATAAATGGAGGAAGAGATGTATGTATCGACAAGGATTGAGTCATATAAATTGGTCGATTCAAGCTATACATCAGAATGGGTGGTTTGGTAGGAAGAGTGTGATGATGGTAATAGTGTGTGTTAACCTGTATGTCTAAGTGAAGGAAGTCCAAGTCAATAGTAGTTTATGCATTTTCTGAGTTTTAGTTGCTTATGCACTTGAAAAGGAAATGATGTTATAGTTATGTATGCATGTAGGTTGCCATTTGGCACGCATATGAATGGACTGCATGAAATGAACGTAGCATGGAATCCAGGTAAGTATTATGTTCATACTTTTTTAGAGTTTTTTAATGATATGAAAATGAAAATATTTTATGAAAAATGTTCTTTTTATACAATGAAAGATAAGGAAATGATGTTTTATGAAAGTATGCTAAGTATTAATGTTTAAAGGTATATGTATGTAATGACCTTCTTTGACAACCCATATTTATACACCCAAAATAATAGTTGTATGCGTGTGAATGAATGTTATATGTAGTAGCTATTGTCTTTATTTTCTATAAAATGAATTGTTGAGGTTTATGCTTGATGCTAAGAAATGATGTTTAAATGATGATATGAAGTGTATTTAAATGATGCTATGAAATGAAGTTTAAACGATGCTATGAAATGATGTTTAAAGGATGATATGAGATGATGTTTACTGATAATATTTGTGCTCATGCTTTTATTTATGAAATGAAATGGACTGATGAATAAAAGAAATGAAAAGGAAGTGACTGAAAGGAATAAATGAAAATGTTTTAATGTATGAAAATACGTAACGACCCTGACTGAATGAATGAATGATGGTACCAATGGACTGTACAGATTGCAATGCTGGGTAAGTAGTACTGGTAGTGCACCCAATGCTATCTCCTGACTCAAAGGGATTCCCAACCTATAGCCACAGGAGGAGTTCGGGTCCAAAATACCACTAACCCCAACACACGAGGCATAACAGTGTATACTGATCAGAGGAAAAATGAAAAGAGTAATTGAATATATGAATGGTTTACTTTCTTTATGAATGAATGTACAAGGTGTGATAAATGTTTTATGAGAAATGAAAACCTTTTGAAGGAAAAAATCCACCTTTTAATATTTTCAACGGAAGTGAATGCTTTATGTAAAGTATGTACATGAATGTTAAATGCATGAATGAAACCTATGTCAGTATATTTTTACAGTATGAAGTAATGCTTACCGACTATTATACTCATTTTATTTTTATGTATATCCCTCCCCCTCCTGAGAACAAAATGAGGACAAGGCGTCATGATAAACATGGCCTAAGGAAAGAGTGACAGAAGCCTAGGCATGTTTTTATGTAATGTATCAAAATAAATTTTTGTAAAAGGACATTTTAATTTAATTTAATGTTCCGCTGTAAAATCTCTTTTAATTTATAGAACAAGTTTTAATTTTAAACATAAAATCTTTTATATCTTGGGAAGGAAAGGAAAAAGATTTAAAAAGTTCAGTAATTTCCATCTTATTTTTTAAAACCATTTATTCAAATCTCACCACAAGGACTGGCGTTACAACATCCCTTGAAATTCTATAGCGAGGGATAATCCTCACCAGATTTAGAGAACCATATTTCTGCTAAAGATGGAGGATGTGAGGATTGTGCAAAAATGAGGGAATGAATCCCCTCACATGGGCAGAATGTTGGGATCAAGGAGGCAGCCAGGTGGGCAACGTGTAGCTGGGTGGAAGTAAGGCGATCAATACGTTGTAGAGAGCCTGGCAGATATGAGGCATCATAGTGCATCGAAGGAAGGTTCACTCTACACTAGGGAAGCAAAGGATGTGTTGATCATATGAAATGCTATTAACATGTGAGGACAGGCCTGATGCAAAGCTAGGAGCATTCTGAGATAACACAGAGGAGCTTAAATGGTAGCAAGTGTCGTACCCAAGGCCCATGTTCCATTAAAGACGTCACAATAGGAGTATCCTTGAGAACAAGGAATATGGACCTACAGACCATATCGCTTGGTCTCATAAGTATGACCTAACGTCATGTGGGAGATTTCTCATAAGGAGAGGGATTGCGGGTTTGGTCACAAGGTTTGCTATAGAGACGTCTACACCTTGTCCTATTAGTCACTCGGTCTCTACCATTCTTCAAGTCCGTAGGACAAATGGATGACCAAGATCAAAAGTCTCTCATTCGAGCAAGATAAAGGTTAGAGGAGAAGTCAAGATCCATCAGGACTGTAATTGGCAGTTCTGCTGTATAAAAGATATTGAACAATAGTCAACATACAACTTTTGAGATCTTAAATTATTTTGTCATTTTTTTTCTCTTCTATTCATACTTCAAGGAGCAGAAGACTCAATGTCTTCATCAACCGAGGAATCGGTACCAGCACAGCCTCAGTATTAGAAATACTATTTAGGCAAGTTCACTCCTACTACTATACTATAAATGTGGCGTAAATATTTATGAGTTTATTCAGGGTTTGTATATTCTACTTCTCACCTCTTTCTCTCATGAAAGTGGATACTTTTCTCACTATATTTATTGATCAACTTTAATGGAGTGATGTGCTTTCAATGTGATTTGTACTCATGGGATCGGGACTAGGGTTCCCCGTACCATTACTGAGCAGTACGTTACCATGAGTTTCATACGAGTAGAGGGATTCCCCATGATGATCGGGATGGAGCATTTTCGTAGGGCTCACATGATATCATGGGCTGAGAGAGTCCCCATGTTGACTGGGTAGAGAGATTCTCCATGTCAAATGGGTGGAGTGACTCCCCGTACTTGGTGTTCTTATGAGGTTATCTAGATATATATATATGTTTTGCTTAAAGAGAAATCCCTCGTCATACTTAGGAATATATATATATATATATATATGTTTTGCTTAGAGGGTGATTTATCACAATGCTGATGAATATATGTGTTTTGCTTAGAGTGTGATTCCTTACTAAGCTTATAAATACGTGTGTTTTGCTCAAGGGTTAATTACTCACCAGGCTTAAAATATGCGTGTTGTTAGCTTTATTTGCATGAACTTGTGAATGCATATTCGTTGCAATTGTCTTTCATAATTAGTATTGTTATGGGTTTTAACTTACTGAGTTTTCATTGAAATCTCACTATAGCAGTTTCACTACGGTTTTGTCCCTTTGAGTCACAGACTTGGATGAAAATGTTGCTAAGGAGAGTAACTTTGAGGAAGAAAGACCAGCCCAACCTAAGAAATAGCTACAGAGACCTGTCTTCGTTTAGTTTTAGACTTTTGTAATTAAATACGTTTATTGTAATCAGGCGACAAACTATTTATGGTTCAGTACATTTTGATGTAAGTGATGAACTTAACATGGTTTGTAATTATATATAGGACGAAACAATTGTGACATATTATTATTAAAGAATGAGTACTTGTAAACTTCTCTTGTACTACTAGAATAGTCTCCGACTATTTCCCTTTACTATTTTCACTGTGATTTATGTTACACACGTGTGCTTTGTATATGGGTACACAACCCTTATTCAAACAAAAGTGATACAACTGATTGGTTAGCATCCCAGGCACTGCAATTCCTTGTCGGAGAACTACTGAGGGTTGGCAGCGCACAACGGATGTAGGAGAAGTTAAAGCACATTATTTAGCCAGTAACTCTTCAATTCAAGGAAGCATTTCTTTATAGACTACTTTTGTGTTTTAAGTTGCTAAACATTTGGTTGGGACAAACTATAGGGAATATATAAGGTTCTAAATGGCAACAACATACCGTATCCATATCTGAGTAGAGGATTGAGCAAAACAAAGAAAAGAACATTAGGAAGAGACCTTTTTACACAAATAGAAAAATGAGATTGTGTTTCCAAACCAAAACTTTGTATGCTACCTTCGAAAATAGGAAAATTGTGTCCCTTGAGAAGTGATTCAAGCAAGCCTATAATTTATTATGCCTGTTAGGGACGTTTTTCATGCTTCCGACAATGCCTTCCCGGAACCTGCCATAAAAGATTAGGTAGGGTTGAGTCCCTAACGTATCGTTGATGATTAAGTTAGTGCAATTCATAGAGAGGTAAGTCTTCTCCCCCAAAAGCAATCTCTTTGCTGCTTACAGGACAAGGCTCCTCGCCCAAATCTCATATGCTCTTCTTAGATCTCACTGCCTCTCATCAGTCTGGATTCGTAGTCTCTTATTTTGTACTAAAATGATCTCCTTTTGCACTAAATCTTTTCATTTCTTCAAATTCAAGAAAATAAATAAAAATATATAGAAATAAAATAAAATCAATAGTATTGAATAGAAAATGATATTTTTCATAAATAAAAGAGTGATAAAAATCACATAAAAATAATACTTATCACCATCCTTGGAGTTAAAGGAAAGGCAAAGACGAAAAATACTCCAATGGTCTAAGGAATTAGTAGCAAGAGACACCAAGTGTAGCTAGTCCAACATCTGGGTGAGCAGGTATCTCGTGAGAGTTTGACTGACATGCCCTAGATCGAGGTCGAGATGAGGAACCTGACCACATCAGACGAGCTAGAAAAGTCATCTCCAGTGAGAATGAGGACTAGGAGTTGAAGGGATTGATGGACTCGGCTAAGTTACAAGCTACTTGCCCAAGGCTAGAAAGGATCACTTGCCAAAGAGGAGCTACAATCAAAGACTGACACAACTAGACATGGGAACTTTCCAAGATAACACGAAAGAGTTCGGAGAAGTGTCAGCAACGTGCGCGGATGCCCACACTCAATTTGAGAGGTCACATCCGGAGTCACGTGAAGGCATGACAAGTCATGACGTCAAGACCCAGAAGTATGGCCCGATGCCACATGGAGAACCCTCATTCAAAGAAGAATTGAGGAGTCAGTAAACTGTAGGGTGTGCAAGGCATGCCTTAGTCACTTGTCTCTATCATCCTACAGTATGATAGGATCAGTATGATAGGACAAGGATGAGATACTCCTATTCAAGCATATTTGGAGTTAGTGATATGTTAGGAAAGACATGAAATTCCCATTCTATTTAAAGGACCTCCTGGATGTGGGACTAAATCTCACTTTTGAAACCTCATTCACTAAAGAGCTCGAAAAGGCAATTGCTTGGAAAGCTAGGAGTAGAGAGGTAGTGAAAGAACTTTTGAAGTAAGAAGGTAGGCTGGCTTCTAAGACAATGTTGGGTAATGTGGAGTGAATGTTGTGTGTGAGATGCATTGCATTACTTTATAATCTTTTCCCCCATTTTCTACAAGCATAAATAAATATTTCAAGCACTATGTTTCTAACTATATTTACTAGTTGATTTTTTATGCTTTCAATGTTTTTGATGCATTTAACTATTTTCTACAACTGATGATGAGACTTTGTGTGGGAACCCTTGTAACACCCCTTTCCCTAGAGTTAGGAATGTCACGTACATATGTAAATAAAGTTAGGCAAGAGAGGCTTGCATAATTAAATAAAATATTATGTATCCATAAAAGAGTTTTAAAAATAAACCACGTCTAAAATATAATCATAGACATGGTTATATAATCCCATAAAAGAGTTATATCTCCCACTCAAGGTTGGGTCTTTGTTCCATCTGTGCCAGGGGTAACCATCCCCTATTTGGGGTGCCATGCCTATGCATTTAATTCAGTTGTTCCTACTAGTGCCTTGGGTTGTGTTTGACTGGGGCAGGTGGTGAGGTGTAGCCTTTCCCAGGGTACCTTGTCAGGGACAGGATCTTTCGTCGGGTTGCCCTATTTGTGATCTTGTATTGCATCATTTAATGCAACTAAGCTCTTGTTGTTGTCCCGGTCAATGACGTACTTGCCACACTGACCTTTGGAGTGGTCATTTAATGTGGCGAGGCTTCTCACAGATTATCTGGGCAAGGTCATGTCCGTTTGTACACTGTCATGCTTTACCAAGCCGATCTGAATCTCTGATGCATCTGTCTAGTCGGGGAAAAATTGTTGTCGTAGAGCCTTCTGAGCCTTCCTTTCGTTTGGGAAGGCCCGGGGGGCCCTTTCTCACGCATCAGTCTTCTTAATTCCTAATTGCGGGCTTTTAGCTTTTAATTCAAAGGCTTATAGAAGTGTGGGCTCAGCACGCCTGGGCGAGAGCCCTTTTGCCCCTCCAATGCCACTTCGTGAGAGAATGAAAAAAAGAATGAAAATAAGAGAGCTAGGGGACACATCATAAGTGTGATGCCCCCACATTCCGCTTGGAATCGGATATAGATCTGAAGCATTGAGACATGCAACACAAGATTACCTGCCCCATTTATGACAGATAAAAATGCAATATTTCTAGCATGCATCCAGCAATATGCAATATTCACAACGAATAATTTTTTGCTTTAAGTAACACTATGCATCGAACTAATAATATCTCAAATACTTAAAACACGATTACAGTATGGGTCTCAAAAGACTGTAATCTCAAAAGCATGGGAGACTAAGCTCCATAATTACATCACTAAAAATATAACTATTAGGCTAGTTCGTTGAGTAACTCGCGTAACTTGATTAACGATGCCATAATACTGTCCAAAAATTTAACTAAGGAGGCCATAAGCTCCGCGTCGTGTTGGTGTCGCCTAATCAATCTCCTCCAATCGGCCAGGCTTTGTTCCCTTTCCTCGACTTGACACATCTCCTACCATTCGAGAGACATGGTAGTTGGAACTACTACGGTAAGATTTAAATACAAATTTCAGCAAGTTAACAGAGAACTTTTACACAGGTTAATGATGCATGCATGCCAATAAAGACATGAATGCATAATCAAAGTCATAAGATAACATAAAATAACTTGACGTGTAACATAACATGAATTGACATGACTTGAACTGAATTTGAAACTTGACATGACATGAGCTTAATCTGAATAACATGAACTTGAATTGAAACGTGAAATGAACTTGACACTTGAAATATGACTGAATGTGAACTTGAAACATGACTAAATGTGAATTTGAAACATAGCATGAATGTGAACATAAAATATATTAACTTGGAATTTTATTCAATAAGCTTGATAAATAAAAGTGAACATATTGGTGCTACACAGGTATTTACACCAGCTGTGAGTGCGTTAACATACGTGCCAGTTCATAGGTATCTGCATCTTCTGTGGACACACGTATTGTACATGCCAGCTCACAGGTATCTGCACTACCTGTTGACATACGTACAGTACGTATCCCCGTGTCAGGTATCTGCACCTACACGAGTATATATAACCTGAAGTTGAAATTTGGGTGGCATCATCGGCGTTAGTGCCTGCTATGCTCTGGTGACTAGATAATTAGGTCTCATTCGCAACTCGTTGATCTTTACCTTTTCAATCCAGAAAATTTCACACTTGTTTAGACACTCCAATGTGAACAAATGAGTTCCACTAAAATATTACCTCATCCTAGCACTTAGTGTCCTGATAGATGTAAACAGACTTCACATAACTTGAAAGTCTGTTCCTGAGATACACAAATTGTACTCGAAACGAAACGAGACATGAAATGAAATGATAGAAGCCCTGACATAACGTAACATGACATGAATGTGAGACGAAAGACATGACATACTATGAGACAGAAAATATTTTGTAGCATGACATAATATGTAAAAGACAATATTTCATAACATAGCATAACATATAACATAAAATATTTCGTAACATGACATAATATGTAACTAACAATATTACGTGACATGAAATACATGTAACAGATAGCATTACATAATATGATATACTTGTAACAAATAGCAATACATGCAAGAATAAAATGTATAACAATTAAGTATTTCGTGATAGAGTATTATGTGTAACAGATAATCATGAAGTGACATGGCATAGTATGGCATACATGAAACATACATACATAAAACTGTAGTTCACTTACTCATCACACATACACAGTAATCTAATTGCAAGTTAAGAGCTAAATTACAGTGATTGCCTTGTTTTATGAGGTAAAGCATGAAACACGAGAAACTGTAAGTATGAATTCTAAAAGTTGGAAACTTTATCACTAACAATTAGAAACATAAAAAAAATGCTAACTTAGAATAACATTACCATTTTACCATCTACATGTGAAAAAATGACTATTTTATCTCTAACTTAAGGATTACACATCCTAACTCCAAAATCACTAAAAATTACATTTCTCGTGTAAATTGCGTCATAAACTCAAATATCAACTTAGAAAAAATTAATACCAAACAAAACTATGCAAAACATCATAGGGCCGAAACTTCCAAATGTCATTTCTCTTTGATTTTTGTTGTAATTTTATCCAACTTCAAACATATGGTCAAACCAAAATATTGCAACAAAGATCCTCCTATCTTAAGTTTAAAACATGCTTAAAACATCCAACAAAATATACTATACATATTCACAAAATGTTTTAATAAAAAAATCCAAACTTTTTGACTAAAATACAACTCTTGAATCTCAAGATTTGACCTAGAACTCCAAAAAATCCTAAACTTTCTTCTAACATGTTCATAACACAATCCTAAGATCTAACATGCTTTGAATCAACACATAAAAGTCACAAAAAATCACAAAATCTCACTTGAAGTACTCAGCTCCAACACTTAGCAAAAAACAGAATTATTTTATTAACTTGTTTTGATCAAACACTTGATCCGAGACATACCGTGATGAGATCTTTAAACCAAAACATCATATGGTTTCAAAATGTGTCATGAAGTAGATTCAAGTATTAAACTTAAAATCACATGGCTAAAAATGAACCAAAATATGGATCTAGCCAAAAAAAATCAAACTTTTGACCCAATTGAGTATTCTCTTGGATAAAAATTCATATTTTTGAAACTAAAAAAATAGGCCACAAAATATCCAAACTTTCTTAAAACAGAAACTATTTTTCCTCTTCCAGTTTCTAACCGTTTAGATTTAAAAAAAAAAATTCATCAAAATTTTTAATCATGCAACTAATCTCCAACAGAAAGTCATATAAAAATGTTGAAAATAATCCATAAAAATTTTGGACTAAGATTTGTCCATTAAGTCAAAAACTCCAAAATACAACACATTATCCAGATTATTGCCCAAATTGACATTTCCATGGTTAAAACAACTTTTGACTAACCAATGACCATGAAATCAATCAAACAAGGTACCCACAAAAACTAGACACAAAAAAGAACAACTTTTATGAAGGAATCATTATGAGAAAATACTTACAAGGGTTCCAAAAATGGCACGCCAAAAGGCTTAGACAATTACCCTAGAGAGCTTCTAAGTGTTCTCTTCAAGAATGAAAATGAAAAGGGGTGAAGTGAGTGAAATGATGACTTGCACGCCTAATAAACTTCTGCATAGAGAAGTATGGACGAGAAGTATGGGCTTGAGTGACACTTTGATTGATGGTGATTAGGTCATAAAAAGGTGCAAATAGTGAGGGGGAGTGGACTATTGCTGCTATCGTGTAGAAGGGAGGTGGTAAGGTGGATTTTCCTCTCACATCAATCGACTATTTGGGGCTTACAAGGGCAAAGGTTGGTTTACCATGGGTGAGGGAAAACTTCCTCAAAAAGCTTTTCCAATGTGGCCAAAATTTGTTGGCCTTAATAGGCCTTAAATAAGTGGGCTTCATTTGGGCTTTAAAGAGGGTTTGGTTAGAGTTTGAGATGCTATCAAGTCCAAATCTAATTTTTCTTGACGCAATTAAATTTCCAAAGTTTAAAGGGTTGGATAAGGATGTCATAACATGACTTTGAGGAATTAATAGCACGCGAAAGTGAGTTAATCAAGTGATTAAGCACAATGCTAGGAATCAGATCAAATAGGGTTTGGAGGCCAACTATAGGGTTTGGGGAAACCGTTTAGGGTTTCGGTCTCAACCAAACTTTTGGAGTTTCAATTGGATTCCAAACGTTTAGGGCTTCACTAGGATTGAAACCTTCTTTGGCTTGTCACAATTTGGATGGTTGGATGGAATAAGGTTTTGCTTTGGTGGCATGATCTCACATCTTGATTTCATTCACAATCCATCTCATGGTTCATCTTGGTGCCAAATGTCCAATACTATTCACCAAGTATGGCTAAGATCTTGTTAAGTGTCCAAATAAAACTTCTTTAACCTAATTTGGACATTCCACACTGTGATTTTGAAAACACTGTACTAGGTGTTACTATTGAGGTTACTACTCACTCTGGAAAAGTGAAAAATCCTAAACATACACACTAAACTAATTGTGCAATTCATTTATTAAAATTCAACCCCGAAGTTCTCGAAATAAATAAAACGCGTTTTCGAACAAGTTTTTCGTCCGAAAACTGAAAAATTGGATTATTACTCCATAAAATCTTAAATAATCAACTGACTTTAATGGCGTAGATCATATCACATTCTGATACTTCTAACTATCTCAAATAAATAAAATCGTGCTTCTGGCACCATAGTGGGTGGTAATACTGACTATATTAACAGACTAAAACTTAAGCGATTGGTCGATTCGTGAAAACTTATGAGATTTTCATGAGGTTCCTAAAGGCTATAGAAATTCTAACATTGAATTTGTAGCGGGTTGTTACAATAAGAAACAAGTTGCATGAAACGACCGTATTGATCTAGTTATTGAGCTGTTTGGTATTGGAGAAAAACGAAAGCGTGAAGAACAAATGCGTGGATTTTTTTCCTCGTCTTCACATGGGAAGATTTTTCAAATTCTTGCGGTGTAAGTTACACATCAATAAAATAGAACTTGGCTCTTATATAAATAAACAAGATTCGTTTTCACTGATATAATAATAGCGGAGATAGTAAGGAGATGCTTTGAAAGTGAAATGAGATTAAAAATTATAAGATTTTTTTGAATAATATTAAGATTGTTTGAGTTAAAATGTTTGAATTGGTTTTGTAAATGTATGTGGGTCCCATAATATGTTTGGACGTAAATATGGGGATGAAAATGTGGTGGGGTCCACTAATAATTGAAAAGTGTATTTAATGTAAATATCTTTCCATAGATAATGTTATATAATTATGTTTTATTTTAAATTAATCTAAATTTATAAGCTAAATTAAAATATAAATTAATTCAATAAAATAGAGCATGCTATATACCTACAACTATGCGCACCACCAAAGACATTTTGGTTTGCTATTGCACCCCAGAAAATAATCTCTTTCCTCAATACATATAATTCTCGTACAGACTTTGCACCACCATCATCCGAAAGTTTACTTTCTAGGTTATGTAGTGGAAGAAAAAAATAGAAGGTAAAAGAGAGAAATGAATAAAAAATTTATGCATTTGCGAACAGTGTCTACTAAATATAACGGTGGTACTGTAGCAAACTGGATATTAATATGAAATACATAATCTATTAGAGGGATATTTTGAGTTCTTTCCCTTAAATTTTACAAAAAATTAGATTTTACAAAAATCATTGAGAGTGCTCTAAGGGCAGAGATTCGCACGACTTGAAGCCAGGTTAAAGTCGACGATTCCCACCACAAAGGGATGAAATGGTGCAGATGCATCGAGATGGGAGCATGTGTGGGTTGCTGAAATCTAGGGAATTGAAATTTGGAATGGGGGTGTTGGGTTTTGCGCAAACACCGTGAAGAAGGAAGTGTTGGTTATTGTGGTTTTGGCCGGCATTGTGCTTCATTGAAATCTTAGGAAGATCGGAAGAAGGGAGGACAAAGGGAATGACAGGGAGAAAAAAATTTCTCAAAGGGAGGAGGGAGGTTGTGGAATGGAGATGGATGCTGAGCTATATTAAAAGAGAGAAAAATCTAATTGTAAGCGCTTTTGCGTACTAATACGCGCACCCATTCAATATGATTGGTCAGAAAATATATTTTATTGAAAATAGTGCTAATTTGAATTTAGAATATGAAGGCAACAATATTAATATGCAGATTGGTACGTAAATTTGCTTGTATATAGCAAAACTCTTAAAAGAGAGGAAGAGACTGATGTCGGGATAAGGGGTTGGCTCAAAAGATGGGGACAAGTTCACTATAGTCAGTGAAGGGTCTTCTCGTTAAACATAGCGTGCACAAGTTGACAAATGTGGGATGAGATGATTTTTTGTCTCACATATCATTTGGATAGTAGATCTCATCTGACTGTACCAAATACTTTCACCTCATCTGTGGTTCAACTCATTGCCCACTTAAAATTCTTTCAATTTTTATTAAAAAATAACAAATCAATATTATAAAATACTATAAGTAAATCCGATCATATTTAGGGCTCGTTTATTTTTGGAGATGAGATGGGATGAGATGAGTTGAGATTAAAGTTAAAAAGTTGAATAAAATATTGTTAGAATATATCTTTTAATATTATTTTTGTTTTGGAATTTGAAAAAGTTGAATTGTTTATTTTATTTTGTATTGAAAGTTAGAAAAGTTATAATAATTAGGTAAGATGAGATGAGATATTTTTTGAAAATAAACGAGACTTTAGTCTAACGGAGGATTCTTGACAATAATGATGGGGAAATGGGAGGCTTTCGAAAACGAGGTGGGCTGGTCCGAGCAAATTCACGAGGCCCAACAAAACCACCATAACCCGCGTGGCAAATAAGTGGAGCGGGTCTTGCAAGTTGCAAAGCCTGCGAGTGCGCTCCCGCTCGCTCCTTCCCTCTCTGCCACAATCTTCACACCACCATGCCTGCAAACCCTTCGCTCCTTATCCTCCATCCCGCCTTAATCTCTATCTCAAGCCCTTCTTTCTCTCCCTCCCTCATTTCTCATCTCCATCTCTTACCTTCAATAGCATTCGAAGATTTCATATCCCCAAACCGCCATTCCCGATAAACCGTAGAAACCTATCGTCTTTTTCGTCCGCCGCGACAACGCAGTCTACTGACGACAATGGCGGTGGCAGAGGTAGACCCGGAGCGCTTTCTGCGCCTCCAACTACGGATGACGTGCGGAGGATCGACGTCAATCCTCCCAGGGGAACCAGGGACTTCCCCCCGAGGAAATGCGCCTCCGCAATTGGCTCTTTCGCAACTTTCGAGAGGTTGGGGTTTCGAAACATGTGTGACTCTGTACATATGTATGTTTATATTTAATTGGCTGTGGAATTTTTGTGAACGTAATCTAGGTTTCGCTATTGTTTGGGTTCGAGGAAGTTGATTTTCCGGTGCTAGAGTCAGAGGCGTTGTTCATTAGAAAAGCCGGGGAGGAGATTAGGGATCAGGTTAGTCCCTGCTATACGTTGTTGTTGTTTAATTCTTTGAAACATGCTTCATTTTCTACCAGTTATCTTACATACCTACTGGAAATTGGGCAACAACTTTTTTGCCTATTTGATCACTTAGCAATGCTCGGACGGGAATAATTAGCTTTGGGAGTGAAACACCCCGCTCCCCCAGACTTAAGAAAGAAATCATTTTTTGAAAATTGAGGGAAATGAGTGGGCTACTCCTGACCTTGACTAATAAAAATATTTCTTCTTTTATTCTTAAGGGAGCAACATGTACTAAGATTTTTTATAATAAATAAAATCGTTCAAAATACTGAAATCATAAAAAAGAATATGCGGAAGCATTTATTAAAATTTTTCGAACATTGTACTTTCAAAATCATAACTTAAAAGCTCTGCATTGAATTGAAAATATAAAATAAAACTGAATTGAATTGAAAATTCAATAAAAAAACCCATCATAACGTGAACATAATAAACATATGACTTTTCATAATACATTTTGTGGTTAAAAGAATTAAAAATCATGACTTATCATACATATGCTTATGATATCCATGATTTGTCTTGACTTATCTAAATTATCTGATTGATCTAAATTATTTGATTTGCCAACACACTTAATCCTGGTGTGAGGTTGTGCACCGGTCTCACATCTTACGGCCATAAGGGGAACCATGTTTTAGTCTATACTGTGCTTGGAAGTAAGCCAATATTCTCGGCGTAACCCATGCTAGTCCCACTCTAGCGAAGAAATCATTCCATAGGGTCATGACTATCTCATAGTGTACTAGTAGATTGTCAATTGTCTCCCCGCACTTTTTGCACTTACAACACCAATCCAACACAATGATCTGTTATTTCCTTAGATTGTAATTGGAGAGAATCTTTCCTAAGGAAGCAATCCATTCAAAGAAGGCTACTTCTAGAGGTGCCTTCATCACCTAAATACTCTTTCAAGGGAAAGACCTAGTATTTTGTATAGTGAGGGACCGAAAGAATGAACAAATGGTACATTTCCATTTCTTAGAAGGGCACCAAAGTACATTTGCATCTCCCACTCTCGCTTTTGTATGGTAAAAAAGGCTGTAGAACTCCGTGAAGGTGTTAACTTTTCAATCTTGTGCAGGTATAACAAAATTCACCTTTCATTGAGCTGTAAAACTCTGTGAAGGTGTTAACTTCCCAATCTTGTGTAGGTATAAAAAAATTAACCTTTCATTGAGGAGAGCGACAATTGTCGGCGTGAACCTTGTACTTTGCATTGCTCGCCTGAATTTCTTATTTGACTTGGTCGTGTACTCCCTGAAGGTGCTCTGCCATCTCCTTGGCCTTGATGTTTAGGCGACCAGTCTGTGGGACAGGGACCAAATCAAGGATGCCCGGTGGATTTTGACCATACAAAACTTCAAATGGACTCAATCAGGTAGTCCGGTTCTTGGATTGGTTATAAGTAAACTCCGCCTGTGATAAGGCAAGGTCCCACTGTTTTGGCTTAGTACTAGCCAAACTTCTCAAGAGGTTGCCCAAACTTCGATTTACCACCTTGGTTTGCCTGTCTGTTTTGGGGTGATAGACACTACTAAAGTTTAGCTTCGTTCCGAGCTTTTCCGACAAACTCTTCTAGAAATTACTCATAAACTTCGTATCTTGGTCTGAGGTGATAGATTGAGGAACACCATGCAGGCGAGCAATCTTCTTGAAATAAAGGTGGGCGATCCGAGCGGCGTCCATGGTCTTTCTGCATGCTACAAAATGGGTTATCTTAGAAAATTAGTCGACCTCGACAGAGATTGATTCCATGGCGCGTTGGGTCTTGGGCAAACCTAAGACAAAATCCATTCTGACGTCAAGTTACGAACCATCAGGTACATGTAATGGAGTGTAAAGGCCATCGTTGGTGAAGGTTTCCTTCACTCTTTGGCACACAAAACATCTCGCCAAGTATCGTGCCACATCATTGCTCAACTTAGGCTAGTAGTAATCTGCGGCGATTAAAGCCAATGTCTTTTCTCGCCCAAAGTACCCCTCGCCATGCAATTTCCGTATATTGTGCTCTCTTAAGGAACAGTCTGGGATACACAACTGTAGACGACGGAATAAAAATCTGTCGTGCAAGAGAAAATCACTTCTCCTTCCCTCAATTATTTCCTTAAAAATCTTTCCCAAGGACGGATCTTCGGCATACAAATCCTTAAAAGTGTCAAAGCCCTCCACTCTAGTACTAATGGTGGTGAGGAGTGCCACTTGCCAGCTTAACGCGTCTGCAACCTGGTTCAAGCTTCCCGATTGGTGCCTCAATGAAAATGTGAATTCCTGCAAGTATGCGACCCACTTAGCAAAACACCACCAATGCCAACTCCTGATGTATCACAATTGACTTCGAACAGCTTATAAAAATCTGGAAGTGCTAAGACTGGTGCCTTTGTCATCTTCAGCTTGACCAGTTGAAAACTGGTTTTTGCCTCCTCAGACCACTGGAATCATGCCCTTTGAGGCACTCTGTGATAGGGCAATCAAAGTGTTGAAGTTTCTGATGAACCAACAGTAGAAGGATGCCAATCCATGGAAACTCCTGACATTGTGCAAGGTCTTAGGTTTGGGCCATTCAAAGATTGCATCTATCTTTGATTGATCTGCATGAACACCATCAGTAGACACAACAAAACCAAGGAAAGTTACAGAAGTAGTGAATAAAGAACACTACTTCTGATTGATGAGCAGACGCTCCATTCTCAACATATCAAAAACAGCTCAGAAGTGATCAAAGTGTGATGGCCACGTCGGACTATAAATGAGGATATCGTTGAAGTAACTACAATGAATTTCCCCATAAAGGGACGTAAAACCTGATGCATAAACCTCATGAATGTACTGGGCGCATTGGACAACCCAAAAGGCATGACCATTCATTCATACAACCCATGTTGCGTGTTAAACGCTGTTTTCCACTCACCTCCAGACCTTATCCTGATTTGGTGGTATCCGCTTTTGAGGTCAATTTTTTAGAAGAGTTTAGAACCAGACAGTTGATCTAACATATCATCTAGGCTTGGAATGAGAAACCTATACTTCACTATGATTTTGTTGATTGCTTTGTTGTCAACACACATACGCTAAGAACCATCTTTCTTTGGTACCAGCAGGGCAGGGACTGCACATGGACTCATGCTCTCACGGATGTAGCCTGTCTCTAATAACTCCACCACCTGACGTTGCAACTCTTCATATTCCTTAGGACTGAGGCGATATGCAGGTCGATTTGGGAAATTCAACCCCAGGACAAGGTCAATCTGATGCTGAATAACCCTCATAGGCGTCAACCTAGGAGGAAGATCTTTTGGCATCAGGTCAGATAACACTGCTAGCAGCTGTTGCACCTCTGCTGGTAAATTTGGACTCACTTGTTGCACTATTCCCACAAGGCAATAGGGCGTAAATCACATCTTCACGCTCAATTTCGTCTAGAAACCTGGACATGGAATGTAGGTTAGTACTAATGGCTTCTGGGGTGGTAGTGGTTCCTTCCTGACAAGGTGCCAACACAATCTTCTTAATTTGATACTAAAGGAATACGTATTCTTCTGCTTGTCGTGAATAACACTGGATCATATTGCCAAGGTCTGCCTAACAATACATGACAAGCATACATAGATACGACATCACACCAAGCATTATCAAAATATTTTCTGCCGATCAAGAAAGACACTAGGCATCACCTATCTACTGTTACCTCACTGTCTTTATTCAGCCATGAAAATTGGTACGACTTGGGATGACGATCTGTCTCCAACTGTAATTTCTAGATAGCCTCTTTTGACACCACGTTCTCACAACTGCCACTGTCAATAATCATCTTGCAGACTTTATTGGCAACTGTGCAGGTCGTGTGGAAAATATTAGTTCTCAACCAATCATCCCCTGAATCACCCTTGGGAGTCAATAGACTCTTGCGAATGACTAGGGTCTCATGGCCATCACCATGCAACACATGTCCATCCTCATCATCATCATAAACACTCTCCAATCTCCCTAGTATCTTTTACCATGTCTTTCTCAATCAGGAGATTTTTGCCTTTCTGATTACCCGGCTTCCTGCATTTAGTCGCTTTATGCCCCTGTTCACCACATCTGAAATATCTAATATTAGAGTTAGAACTCTAACCCTGTGGTGGTTGCTGGGCGGGACGAGGTTCTTGAGGGTGAACTGCTCGGCTACTTTGATCACTCCTGATCACTGTCTCTTGTTCTGCTGCTTCTCCACGACGAGTGCACGTTGGTATGCTTTAGAAACTGTCCACAGCGTGTGAAGGTTGAAGACATCCTGCAGGGACTATCGTAATCCGCCCAAATACCGCGCCACTATCTTCTCTTCTATCTCAGATAGATCATTCCAGCCTATCAATGGATAGAACTCTTCCGTGTAATCATCAATCGATCTTGTGCCCTGCCTCAACGAGTGAAGTTGCTGAAACAAAGTTTGAGTGTAGCCAAAAGGAAGTGCCCTTCATCTTCTTCCAATAAGTAATTTTGGTCTTGCTCTGCCTGTCTCGTGATCGCCTCAATTGCTCCCACCACGCAGATGCTCTGCCCTTGAGTTTGATTACGACCAGGTTCACTTTAACATGACTTGGGACTTCCTATTAATAAAAATTCCGCTCCACTCAATTCAACCAATCAACGAACCATTCAGCTTGTAATGTACCGAAAAACTAGGGCATATCCACTCTGAAACTGAGGTCCCCATGATGCTCCTCTCGACTACGGTGCTCCCAGAATAGAGTACAGTTGTGATACGGCTGTTGAATCTGGATTCAGCTTTTCCTTTTCCTGTTAGTTTTGCATTGGCCTACCTGCTCGAAGTAGTCCAGTGCTTTTTAACATCGCATCTGTCATCTGAACCTCATCGGCCTCAGATTCGGACTTAGATCCCCTTGCATCACTTATCCGCATTATAGATCATACCAAAATTTGATTCTGGACTCTTCTCCCACCTCTAGGTGATTTATATCTTGACAAAGTACCCCATCCTCTTATGTGCTTCCAAAGCCATAGCCTGTGTGGTTGATGTACCTCATTTGAACACCATCCACTTCAAGCCCCACCAATTTTGCATATATGATTGCCTTTTATAAAGCCCCACTTTCAAGTTGGTATTGCCATAACCATTTCCCCATTATTAGAGATGAACAAGTCTCAAACACAACTCTCTTGGAATTGGAGTGCATATTGTGGCCCAATTCACTAGGTGGAATTTGAACTCATCCTCCATCCCACCCAATAGAAAATCACGTTGAAGCTTCTTTATGTGGTTGGCCACCTTAGTGGGGAGCGGAAATAAGCACGATAAATATGTGTGTAAGTTGGACAATGTGCTCTTGATTAAACCAACCCTACCACCTTTGGACAAGAACAACCACTTCCAACTGGCCAATCTACGCTCCATTCTTTCGATCACCTCACCCCAAATAGCCTTTGACTTTAGGACAGGTTTGGTGATGGGATGAGACACAAAATTCTCATCTTATCTCATTTCATCACTACTCCTTTTTCAAATCCCCATACAAAATATAATAAACAATTCAACTTTTTCAAATTTTAATTTAACTTTTTCAAATCCCAACACAATAATAATATTAAAACATAATATTTTAAACTTTTAAACAAAACAAAAATTTTTTATCTCACCCCCCAAACCTACCCTAAAGAGACACCCAACAAAAGGCCAAGCTATTCAAAGGGAAGAAAGATGCCTTACACCCCAGGATGCTAGCCAAGCTTTCCATACTAGGAACATTTCCTACCAGAATTAGTTTGGACTTTGCTAGGTCCCACTTTCAAGCTTGGAGCAGCTTCAAAACACAATAAAAATGCCCTCAAAGTTCGACCATATTCATCTTTAGCGCCACAGAAAATAAGGGTATTATCTGCAAATAGGAGGTGGGAAATATCCAATGTGCCAGTGTTTGTGTCTACTACTGAAAATCTAGTAAGGAAGCCACCATCTATGCCTGAAATCATTTTGCTGAGAGCTTCGATAAGTATAACAAAAAGTAATGGAGAGAAGGGGTCACCTTGTCTCAAGCCTGGGAACTGTTGAAGAAGCCTATGGGTGTATCGTACTATTCATCAATATAGAGAAGTGGATTGTAGAAATACAACAGCTGATAGAGAAGTGGATCGTAGAATCTTATAAAAAAAAAAAATGAAAGTGGATCGTAGAAATACAATAGCTGATCCAAGAACACCATCTCTCAAGCAAGTAAAATAGAAAGTCCTAGTTGACTCAATTAGAAGCCTTGGCCATATATAGCTTGCAAAGTAGCCTTGACTCTTCTGACTTAAACCTTCTATCCAATCATTTATTTGCAATAAGCGCCAAGTCAAGTATCTATCAACATCTTACAAATGCATTTTGGGGCTTCGATATGATCGTCTCCATTACATGCTCTTGCCAAACTTTTGATAAAATTTAACACATACCATTCACAAGGCTAATGGGATGATACTCTTTTACATCTACAGCTTGCTATTTTTTTAGGGATAAGTGCAATGAAGGTTGCATTGAAGATTTTTTTGAACCTACCATTTTCATGAAACTTGAAAGACCCCCATGACAACATCCTTAACCACTTCCTTATAGGTTTGGAAAAAGGCCGTGTTGAATCCATTGGGACCTAGGGCTTTGTCCCTAGCCATGCTTTTTACCACTTTTCAAATTTCCATCTCTTCAAAAGGCTTCTCAAGCCACCTTGCTTCCTGTTGATATATGGTCTCAAACACTAGACCATCTGTCTTTGGTCTCCATGTGAATTGCTCATACAATACATGTTTGTAGTATTAACAATTTGTTCTGTTATCTCAAATGGATTCAATGAAGCTGCACAGTCCACCACTATAGTGTTAATGGAATTATTCCTCCTTCAGCCAGAAGGCCTTCTATTTTTGCCTCTAAGAAATCTCTTCCATTAGGCTCACCCTTTTAAGACCTACAGTCACCTGAATTTTATCAGCTTTATGGGCTTTTGATAGAATTCTTATCTCCTCCACACCCAAGCCTTGTACTCCAAAAATGAATTCTCTAACATTTCACATTGCTATAGATTAATTCATTTCAAAATTTCAAGTCTCAATTACTTTAATATGCAAGCCATGATATAACTTGGGGTTCCTTGATATAGGTAAGAAGATCGCTATTACTTGATTTTGTCAACAAAGCCTTTAGATTTTAGTCGCATGTTCACGAACTTAGGCCTTGTTTGGTTACACAGATGAGATGAGAAATCTGTGAATAGTACTGAGATAGTTTGTGAATAGTAGTGAAATGGTTTGAATTAAAATGTCTTATAGGGTTTTGGGAAAGGAGAGAAAAAATTGAATAAAAATATTATAAAGTTAAAATATTATTAGAATATAATTTTTTGACATTATTTTTGTTTTGAGATTTGAAAAAGTTGAATTATTTTGTTTGTTTTGTTTGGACAATGTTTAATGATTAGGTAATGATTGGATGATGAAGTTGAAAATTTGAAATTGAAATGTGTGTTTGGATGTTGAGATGATATGAGATGGGATGAGATGGGTTAAGACTATTTGTGAAACCAAACGGGGCCTTAAGTATCTTCAATCTCCCTTGAATGCCCCCACAGTCTAGAATAATGGGAAAGTGATCCGAACATAGCTTGAAGAGACATTTTTGGATTAGGCTTGGCTAGTGTGCATCTATCTATTCTTGACCATTGTGAAATGTCTCAATTGTAGACCACGTGGAAGAGCCGTCTGGAAGAGGTACACAATCCCATGCCTTAGTATACAAAGAATGTAATCTTTTTGTCCATGCGAACTAATGCTATATAGTTGATCCTTCAAAGCTTTTTTAGAACACAAACATATGTTAGCCAATCAAGATTATCTCCTCTAGAATAGTTAAAGACTAATCAACTCTCAAAGTTTGTAAATCAAGCGAGCTATTTTTTTATAGGTGTATATCAAGCGAACTTTCCCTCACTTTTGTGTGCTTGTTTCTACTGTTGTGATTCTTTTTAAGCATTTGATTCTCGATTTTCTGGAAAGATTCACTATTGAGATCTTTTAAACTAAAACTCTTTCATTGTGCAGCTATACTGTTTTGAAGATCGGGGAAATCGTCGAGTTGCATTGAGGCCAGAGCTCACTCCTTCATTGGCGAGGCTGGTGATACAGAAAGGGTACTGATCCTGACTTGGCAGATGCATTTTACATGAAAGCAATGCATAATCTTTATCATCTTTATTTGATGTCTGGCAATTTTGTTATATATATTATTTACTTATGGTTTTTGTATCCAGGTACAGATGCCAGAATTTGATCATCTTTTTTCTTGTCCAGAAAATCTCTCTCTCTACCGTTGAAATGGTTTGCTATAGGACAGTGTTGGCGTTATGAGAGAATGACAAGAGGAAGGCGTCGTGAGCACTATCAGTGGAATATGGATATTATTGGTGTACCTGACGTTACGGTAGGAGCAGCTGACTTGACATACTCTATGAACTTCCATGCTGGCTCCTTGTTTTCCCCTCCACCGACTTAACTAATGTTGGCCTCTATGTGCCCTGGATATATAGTTTTGAAAGTTTTTAACCATATTAATACAACTTAAATTCGCAACTTCTTGGAAATCAAAAGTTATGGATTATACCAAAAGCTGAGTCAGAACAGAATAGACTTTCATGTAAGGGTGGGCCGGACATCGTAATTCCCAAGGCTCGAGTGAACAATTTAAATCGGATTGCCACTTCATCCAACAGCTTAAAACAATCAAATTATCCAAATTCCTTCCCCTAAAAGTTTTCCATCCAATTACAAACTATAAGCCTATAATCCAATGTAGTCTTCCATGAACCAGCTTCATATCCTCAAGAAGGTAGAATGTATATTATATAGATCATAATTCGTCACCATTGTATGAAGTTCCGTGAGAAACTCGTTCATGACTAAAAGTATGTGTATACTTGGGCTAAACCTATTGTTCTTATCAATAAAATTTTCGTTTAGTCATGGATGGTTAGTACTTTGCTACTATATGTGAGTTTGAGACAAGTAGGTGAAGGCTGTCATTCAAATTCTTCTTTTTTCTTTTTGTGATATTGTTTGAGTACCTTTGTCTTCCATTCACTCCATATTTTGCTTAGATGTTTTAAAGCCTCCTTGAAAACTTCAATCAGGTAATTGATATTGATGTTATTATCCAAATCTATCATCTAAACCCTTATATCCAAATGCAGTCCATATTCATTTCTTTGTCAAGCTTGATATCATGTTGTTTTGATACAGGCTGAAGCAGAACTTATTTCATCTATTGTCACTTTTTTCAAGCGAATTGGAATTACAGCATCAGACGTTGGATTCAAAGTTTCTAGCCGAAAGGTGCAAACAATTCTTTCTGTGCATGGGCAATCAGACGTCGTTAACAATAACATAATATTTTTGGAAGTTATCTTTTCTTTTGCAAGGTTATTGTATTACTTAATTCTTCTCAAGACATTTATGAATCCACTTTTGTTCTAACACGAAACTATGAACTATTGTTAATTGCAGGGGATTATTGTCAAATCTTTGTTATAATGACTTATCAAAAAACTAAAACTAAAAATATTTGTATTGAATACTTCTCAAGACATTTGGAATTAGTTTTCAAGCTTCAGTTGCAATGAACTATAGTTACTTTCTTGACTATTTTTTTTCTTCTCTTGATCAGTAATTGCTTGACTATTTCTTATTGTGAAGAGACACAGTTATAAGTGTCTTAACAACTCATGCACCTACATAGAAGGCTAGGTATTATTTTACTTCTTACTGTGGATTCTCTTTGGGTAAATAATAATTGAATGGGATAATGTCATTGTTTTATGGCAATAAGAGTTACATTGTTGACTTGAGCCTTCAAAATTAAACACCTTATTGTAACTGGTCCACCTTTATATGCAAGTCTATGCTGTTCTCAACTTCTTACACAGTTTTGGTATATAAGTCAGCCGCATCTAAAGTGAGCCTTGAGTGAAATTGATTTTACAAATTTTCCTCCCACTTTTTTTGAACTACTGCATCTGGTTTGAACAATTTCGGCTTTAATTTTTTTTTTTTTTTTTTTTTTAAATTCCTTTGGGGTTGGCGGATGACTGAATATGTTAATTATTATCTGAGCTTTTCCCCTTTATTACAGGTTTTACAAGAAGTATTGAGGTGCTACTCTATACCTGAAAATTTATTCACCAAGGTTTGCATAATTATAGACAAGGTGAGCTATGCAAGGTTGTAAGCTTTAGTATGTGATTGCTCGTTTGAAAATTAGAGCGTGATGCTATTCTGTCATGTTTTAGTGCACTCATGATGTTATAAATATTCAGCTATCAATAAAAAAAGAAAAGTATTCAGCTATCAACAATAAAATTATTTGGATTACGTTAAATTGTAACACCCCTTCCCGTGAGTTGGGAATATTATGAATGTACACAACTTTACAACAGTAAAGAGATTCAACATCAGAAAAACTTTGGTCATCTTATTGAATCATACAATAGCTTAAAATGAAAATGTCTTGTATAACTTAATGTAATGACATGATGGCGTAAAACGTAAACTAGTCCTATGTGGCAACAACACTTATTTGTAAGATCTAAGACTGTTAAAGTACATCTTTTTCTGGCCATCCTGCTTGGTGTCCACATCATCATCACCTGGGATATTAAAACATAAATACAAATAACAAGTGAATCAAATACTCAGTAAACCACACATCATAACGTAAACAAGACTTAACCTTGGAAATCTTGATGCATAATTATACTTATATATATAGCATGTGGATCATTCAACATAACTTAACCTAGGCGTTACTTTTGCAAAGTCATTCTATGCACCTAATATATTCCGTGCATGCTAGCATTTGGGTAAAAAAGTGCTAGCATGCTAAAATTTGACTTCTAGAGCCATTTGGAGTTGTTAACAGCATCCCTTTTAAAGCTTTAGAGAGATTTTTGACAGCTTTCAAGGAATTATGCATGCCACATTTCGGTATGCCATATGGTTTTCAGAAACTTATATTTTCTGGTCTCTTTATGCCATGTGATCATACAACAGTAACTGATTCAAATATAACATGTCAATTATGCAAGAAATCATGGTTTGGGGAATGTTTGTTCAATGCTCATGCCCAATATGCTGAAACTTCTACCTTTTAGGAAATCTGGCTTTTGAGTTATGAAACTACACTTAAAAACATGGTACATGCTGTGTGTGGGTGGTATGCATGTGGTTTTGTTGGCTGTTGATGCTGCTGTCAGGCTTCTGACAACATGTATTTTGTGTCTCCTGCCTATGGTGTCACAGTAGCATGTATAGTGATCTCCTGTGCATGCTTTTGATTCAGGCCATATCTCATAGAAGAGAGTTTAGACTTCTCCAACTACTTGGGGTTGCAATTACATGACTCACTATGTATTAGGAATTTGGCAGTATCATGACATGAACCATGCAAGAAAGTTCATGAGATTGAGAGCACACTCACCTAGGGTGGTCGACAACTCTTGGGGCAGCAATTAAGCACCCTAAATTCAGTCCCTTGATGCAGTAAAACATTGACAGCAGTGTCCCATGAGAGGCATAATCTCATGCAGTAAACCCTCGACCTGGACAGCTGAAGTGTTGGGGGGGGGGGGGGGGGGATTCAGTGCATGTATTTGAAGAGAATAACACAAATAACAAGAAGGGTTTCTGTAGTTTATTCCTTGGTTGCAGCAGCATTTTAGGAGACTCCTTACAATTCCTTAGCATTTGAACTCAAGAGTTTGGCTTGGAAAGTTGGGCGGTACAAAGGAGGATTAATGGCAGCAGGCTCTATGCACTTTAACCAGAAAACTCAGGTGAATATTGCAGGCATGGGTGCACTGAGTTCTTGGCTGCTGAATTCTCCTGGCTTCCCTTTGGAGTGTAGATGGGTTAAGAAGAGAAGTAGGGATATCTAGGAATTCCTTAGGAGGGGCAACACATGCGGGGGTTTCCTTGGTTTGTTAATAGGCTTAGGAGGTTGCTAGGGTGTTGGTATAAATGGGCAGCAGTTAGGGTTTCACTTGGGTAGTAAATAATTTTAGGGTTTCTGGACATAAGGGGTGAGATGTGAGCATAGGGGCTGCTGGTATAATCCTGGTAGTCTTCTTGGGCACAGGTGGTAGCCTTGATTTTAGGAGGAAAATCTGGAAATTTAAATGTTAGTTAAGACTCGAGGGGCAGCAGCTTTGGATTGGGAGCAGAATGTGGGGTTTTCAGCATGCTTCTAGGAAGGTTCCTCTTTGATTTTGTTTGAAAACTTTCCTAAAACATGTATGGGAAGTAGGCAGCTTCATGGTAGACAACTTTTGGGGTTTTTCCCCCAGACTAACACAACTGTGACAGCTTGTCAAACTCTGGCCAACTTCTGTCGTAATAGAAAGATCTTCCGTATTTTATTCCTGTGCTTTATTTAGGGAAGATCTTTCTATTATGACAGAAGTTTACTGAGTTGGCCAGCTTCTGTCATAATAGAAAGATCTTCCCTAAGTTTAGTCAAACTTGGTAAACTTGCCGGCCCTTGCCTCTTGAAAAGCTTGGGGAAGAAGCGGTCTAAGAATGCTTGCTTGAAGCGGTCCCAGGTGATGGGTACTCCACCCCCAAGTTTTTGCTGTAAGAGCTCCCGGTGCAGAATACCACCATGGATCAGCCATATCTACTAACATATTGGTGGCATACTCCACCTTCTAGTCATTGTTATAATATAGAGCTCTGAAAATCTTCTCTATCCTCATCCAATTTTCAGCATCTAAAGCTTCCAACTTGCCATCGAAAGCCGGAGGGTGTTGCCATGAAACTCATCTAGGGTACACCCGAGGGGAGCCTTAGGTACCATGCCATGGCTATCAGCAAAAGTCTGGATAATTCATGTGGCAGCAGTAGCAAGAATTTTGGGGTCACCGTGCTGTGATTTTGTGCACTCCTCATGACACCGCACATGAAATGGGTGTTTTCTTTGAGTTTGTCTTACCAGAGTTCTAGCGTGTTTATGGCTCATTTTTCTGATTTGTGGTGAGGGTCCCAAGAGTCTGGGTTTTGTGGGAAGGCATTATACTATGAGAGGCTGTCGTAGCTTCTGCAGTAGTCAGTTAAAAATATAGGAACATAGGAGCCTAATGCCACTAATCCTCCTCTATACCACCCCACTTTCCAAGTCAAACTCTTGAGTTCAATTGCTAAGAGATTCGAAGGAGTCTCCTAAAACTCTGCTACAACCGGAACAAACTAGAGAAACCCTTTCTATTACTTGTGTTATTCTCTTCAAATGCATGCATTGAATTCCTCTCTACTTCAACTGTCCAGGTCGAGGATAGAAGAGTTCAGTCTTTGGTGATTCACCCTATGTTACAACAACTTTAAAGTAGGAAATTCCCAGAAACATATGCACTCCTTTGGTGAATTTCAAGCTATGTGATTTTATGCCTCTTATGGACCTGTTAGGGACCTCGGTCTAGTCCCTAAACATTGGGTTGTCCTCGCCTTGGTTCTCCTTGTGATGACTGATTGCTTTAGCCCCCTTGCTTGGACTTTGAACAATAATGACAATGTATGATGGTAATGATGAGTTCCTAAGTTGATGAAGGTATGGTGTTTAGTGGCGAAATGGTAATGATGATGAGTTCGGGTGATATATTCAGGTGATCTAAGTGATGAATATGGGTGTTTGGATGATGATTAGGGTTGGTATGGTGAAGTGTAGTAGCTAGGGTTTTGTGTAGTGGCTAAGGATGATTTCAAGATTGGGTAGAGATGGACTAGGGTTGGAATCTAGGATAGGATGCTAGAGTTTGGGAATGATGTGGAAGAATGAGGCTAGGGTTTGGTGGCTAGGGTTGGAAGGTGTTTGAATGAGTCTAGGGTTGCTTCTTGACTTTAGGGATTGATTAAAGATAAGATGAGGAAGATAGGATTTGGATAAGGTAACTTGATGAAGATGAATGTGTTTAAATGAGTCTAGGGTTGTTCCTAGAGTTTAGGGATTTGGAGATGGAATTTGAATATGGTAAGATAGGATTGAGATATGGCAAGATGATGTTAGTCTTTGATTGACTTGAGTGATTCTAGGAATGGAGTGATTCTAGGGAAGTTTCGAGAATTAAGGGATTGACTAAGATAAGATAAGGGAGATGGGATTTGAATATGGCAAGAGGTTGGAAGTCTTTGGTTGACTAGATGGATTGGAAGAATGGAGAGATTTTTGGGATTGAGTGATTCTAGGGGAGTTCCTAGAATTAAGGGATTGACTAAGGTAATGGATGTATTTCGAATTTGGAGGATTTGGAAGATGGAAGATGAGCTCCCAACTTGTAGGAGATGATTTAGGGATTGGTAGGATTTTGGAAAGATAGAGATGATTGAGGGAAGATTCCTAAGTGGGCGGGCTGCTATTCTCTAAAACTATACTCTCTGTATCAAGCCGTAACCCGTGTGTGAACAGTGAGTTTAGAGAAACCCTAACCCTACTTCCCGCCGCCACCCCCACTCACCATCGATCGGAGAGGGACGCCGCAGTCACAGACGAGGCCGACGTGCCTCGGCCTCCTCGCTGAGGGTTGTCGGCGTCGGTTCCTCGCCGGCGAACTCTTTATGTGTGTTTCTTTGACGGCGTCGGCCACCGAGCACTTTGATTCCGTCAAAGATTTGATCAACTGACCCGGACAACTCAGTTGTGGGTCTCCGACGTCGGTCCTTCTCCGGCGACTGGGATTTTGCTGCTACTCTTCCGTTACCTCCTTCGGCAAATTGTGATTTGAGCCTTTCCACTAGCCACCGATACTGACTGCTTTGACGGACTTCGGCGACCATCTTGTGGGCCTTCGACGTAGGTCATCCTTCGGCGACTGGTAGTTTTCTCCGATAACTCAGGGATTTTTGGCAAAAAATCCGTTAACTCAAGGCCTCCTTCAGATCTTTTTTTTTTTTTTTTTTTTTTTTTTTTTACATTAAGAGGATGAAGCGGGAATAATAGGAAGCGGTGGGAATAGATTTGCAGTGGGTTTGACAATGACGACGAAGCATGATGCGTTTTTGTCCCCATTGGAAGGAGAGTGGTGGTTGAATCAAAAACTTTCGTTTTTACGAAAGAGGGAGGTAATATTTTTCGTATTTCTGAACGTAGCAAAAGGATAGCTAAGTTCATGTATCTAGGGGGGACGACAGCTTCGCGGGTGGCTAAAGGGATTGAGGATTGTTTAGAACTTAACTGCCAAGAAGGCTTCTTCAGAGAGTTAAGTATGGGTAATGGAGTTTTTAGCATTCAACATCATGTTAATGCGAGGGGCAGTTTTTTGCAGCTCTTTGAATTCCGAAATGGAAGGAGGAAAGGTTTGTTGGTGATTCCGGAGGGCGCAAATGGCATTGGATAGAAAGGCTTTCTGCAATTCATTCTAAGTGTCACTGAATCCAAAGCCACTACTAGAAGTGGGGGGTTTGTTGATGGAAAAACAGTGGGAAGGCCTTCCTCAATCAAAGGTGCTTCGTACGCAGCGGTGTTGAGGTCACTAGTGGGTAGTCAGGCCGAGATCAGCTCAACAGTAGAAAGAAAGGACAATGCACTTGTAGGAGACAAAAGATCTCAGTTGACATTGGGTGAGTTGGAGGGAGTCTTGTGGGATGTCAAATCCCAATTGAAGGGAGTTATGGATTATGTAAGAGATCTAATGATTAAAGTGGATAAGGGACTGGACCTAGTTGTGGGTACAAGTGTGCTACCAAGTGTGCCGGAAAGTGTGCAAGCAAAGGGTGTGTCGACGATAGGGTCGTTGGACGCTGGCATCTTTGTTCATGCTAATGTCACTATGCCTTTTGAGGGAGCTGTAGGGTCTCAGGCACCAGTTGCAGATGAAGTTGGTCCTTTTGTCCAAGGTTCATTTGTAGTTAAAGATGGGGGTCCCTCCAAGGTCTCAAGTATTTTGGAAGATACAGTCAAGCCTCTTTTTGAAGATGCAAACGGGGCAACAGAAGGTAGTGCTTCCCCTCTTGAGGAAGCAGCACGGCAAGGATCGTCAAGGGGTGGAGCTAATACACACAATGTTGATGGAGGGGAGAAATTTGCATTGGTAACAGACGGAGGGGACAACAACCATATAGATGTTGAGCAACCATTGGGCGGGAAGGATTTGTCATTGGTGCCTCATGTGGGGGAAGGTTCAGAATTGGCGTTGGTGCCCTATGTGGGGGAAGGTTTAGAGTCGGGAGCGCAGTCGAGTACTGTGGCTGGGGATAATGTTGTTCCCCTAGTTTCTCTTCCTCCAATCAACGATATAGCGGGTTCAACATCCGATTGGATTCTGAATAAAGATAATGGGTTTCTACAAACCTTGGGACTTTCATATGGAGAATAGGGAGAATATGAAGACCAATTTAAAACACTACTCACTGCAATCAAGGCGAGCCACGCGCTTGAAACCAAATCTAAGTTTAAGAAAAGCAGAGAGTTGAAGAATCTTTCCTGGGCAATCAACTACGATACTAAGGGAGGTAGCTCAAGTCGAGGGAAGGGTAAAGGGAGGGCTTTGTGATGTTCGGGTTGAGGATTAATTTTAAGGAATCTAGGGGATGGGGTCGGGGAGGTGTAATGATAGTTTTCCAATTCAGGTTTGGTGTATTTTGGGTAGGTTTTCATTGGCTTTTGGGTCATTATGGGCTTTCTTGTATGGGCTAGGTGTTTTTCTTGTATATGTCTAGTGTACTTGGTTACTCCTATTGATATATATACATAATATTATTACTTATAAAAAAAAAAGATTCCTAAGTGGTAAGAATCGATGAAGGAAAGATACGGTTTCGGTTTTGGTAAGTGAAGGTCTTAGTTGACTAGAGTAATTCTAGGGAATGAGTGATTTGTGGGATTGATTGAGTGATTTGATGGATGGAGAGATTTAAGGGATAAGAGATGGAATAGAATTTCTTAGGATCAAGGGATTGGGTAGTTTGAGTGATTGAGTGATTTTAGGGATGAGTCAACTTTCCTAAGATTAAGGAAGTTGCCAAGTGGGACTCTTGAGGGATGGTTAGGGTTTATGGAGATGATGGAGACTAGGTATGGTAAGTGACTAATATGGAAAGATGGTGGCAAGGGAATTTCGGCTAGGTCAATGGATTGGATGAAGGGTGGCTAGGGCTAGGATTTCTAGAGTTTAGGAAATCCTTATGGAAGGCTAGGATTACCAAATAAGGCAAGATTTGTATATGGCAAGATAGAGGCTAAGTGGATTTTGGTTAGGGCTAATGACTATGATGGATGAAGGGTAAATATAGGATATAGACAACTAGGGCAAACACTATAGTGGTTGAATTACAGTGTATGGATGGATTGAATGGGGCAATGGAAATATATGTATGAACACGCATGAACAAGATAGATGAACAATATAGGTGAACAAAATGGATGAACAATATGGATGAACAATATGAATGAACAAGATGGAAGAGTATGATCGAAGGATGAATGGACTCAAGAAAGGACTATGAAGACTCTTTGGTTTATATGAATATTTTGATATGCAAGAAAATATATGAACATCAAGGAAAATGGATGAACACGTATGGACATTCAAGAGCACAATGATGAACACAAAGTTGAAAGGAAACAATATAGATTGAACCACATCTATTCACGTATTGCAAGGTGATGATCCTCTAATAGGGATTCACGAATGTCACCCAAGTAGCCCAAGTGCAAAAGTACCGAAGTGTTCACAAGAACAAGTCAAACCGTTTAACATAGGGAAAAATGTCAAATGATCAAAGATTCTAAACTAAGGTGCTAAGGGTCCTATTTATATAGAATACAAGGTTGGTCCATTGATAAATAAAATAAATAAATAAGTGATAGTGGTGTGGGGCCCATGGGGGCCCATGGCATTGGCCCTTGGTGGCTTAAGCTGGCCCATTGCATGTCAGCGGCTGTGTCAAGGGGCTGTCAGGGCTGAACCATGGCATGGTCAAGTGGGAAAATTTGAGCCATGTTCTGATTGACCCATGCCATTCTTGCAATCTTCCTAGGGTATCCACTAGACCCCTAAGGGAGTCCTCCAAAGCTAGGCTTGACTCCCAAAGTGGTCCGCTCTCGACTATCCATGCATGCCTAGGACCTTGTCCTAGGGTGGTTTTTTATGGGGTCTTGACATTCCCCCTTCCTTCAAGAATATCCTTGCCCCCAAGGATTGAATTTGACAAACTCAAGCCCACAGTCTTTACTTGCCTCCTCCAAGACAAAACAATTTTCCCCACCTATACACAATGACTTGGACATAATGGCCTCACAAGGCTTGATTTCCTTGATTGGCAAAGTGGTCCAACTTCTTATCTTCTCCCTTGTAGGTTGCCTCAACTTGCTCTCATTGGTTAGCAACTCACATGGATCCCCCTTACTACTCTTGGGAAAATCCACTCTATGCCTCATTGGTCCCCGATCATAAGCCCGGTTTCCTCCTCTCCTCATAGTGGTTTTTCTTGTATCTTCTCTTATGGTGGCTTGCCCCTTTCTCTTGATGGTGCCGTCTTCCATCAAAGTAAGTACTTTGGCCATTAGGCCTTTCATTATTTTTTCTTTCAAGCCTCTCTATTCTTTCATTTGTCTCTCTCCGCATGGCTTTGAAGGTTCTTCTATTCTCTTCACTACTACGCCAAGTGGCTTTCATGGCCACCCTTAACTCGGCCAAGGTAGTGGGGACCTTCTTAAGGTTGTGGTCAAGCCTTGTTGTACGCCCTTCTAATGTCATAAGGCGTTCGACTTCTAGATTGCCCCCGTGCATGGTGATGGATCAAGCTTCAAAAATCTAACCTTGAGTTGCTCTCCTTGTTGGGTGGTCAACCCCTTCTTGCAACAAGCTTGAGGTCTAACCTTGAGTCTTCCACCAACTCGTGTGGTTGACCCATACAATCAATCTTACTCTGTTCTCCTCCTCAATCCCCAAACTTTAATTTCTCAACACAATAAATAATAATGAGATTTTCGAGGGACTCCTCCAACCAATTCACAAGTGAGAGTTATTGCGTTGTTTACCTCGGGGAGAAGTGAGAACTTCTCTAATTCACGAAGCAAGATAGTTCCCTATGGAAACTCAATGAAATCTCTTGACGAAAGCACCAATTAATGTTAGGGCTTCTCAAGAGTACCAAGCAATGAAATCCAAGCAAGATTTCCTCTCAATGAAAGCACCATTAATTTTAGGGAACATTAATGGTTCCAAGCAAGATGGGTTTCACCAAAACCTCTCAATGAAAGCACATTAATGTTAGGGACCTCGGTCTAATCTCTAAACATTGGGTTGTCCTCGCCTTGGTTCTCCTTGTGATGATCGATTGCCTTAGCCCTCTTGCTTGGATTTTGAACAATAATGGCAATTTATGATGGTAATAATGAGTTCCTAGGTTGATGAAGGTATGGTGTTTAGTGGCAAAATGGTAATGATGATGAGTTCGGGTGATCTAAGTGATGAATATGGGTGTTTGATGCTAAGTGGAATGGCTTGAAGGTTGCCCTTGACGTTGGGGCCTTTTAGATGATGATTAGGGTTGGTATGATGAAGTGTAGCTAGGGTTTTGTGTAATGACTAGGGATGATTTTGAGATTGATAAGAGATGAACTAGGGTTGGAGTCTAGGATGGGATGTTATGGTTTGGGAATGATGTGGAAGAATGAGGCTAGGGTTTGGTGGCTAGGGTTAGAAGGTGTTTGAATGAGTCTAGGGTTGTTCCTTGACTTCAGAGATTGATTAAAGATAAGATGAGGAAGATAGGATTTGGATAAGGTAAGTGGATGAAGATGGATGGTGTTTGAATGAGTCTAGGGTTGTTCCTAGAGTTTAGGGATTTGGAGATGGAATTTGAATATGGTAAGATAGGATTGATTGAGTGATTAGATGGATGGAGAGATTTAAGGGATAAGAGATGGAATGGAATTTCTTAGGATCATTGGATTGGGTGATTTGAGTGATTGAGTGATTTTAGAGATGAGTCAACTTTCCTAAGATTAAGGAAGTTGCCAAGTGGGACTCTTGAGGGATGGCTAGGGTTTATGGAAGACAAGTGTTTTGGCTAGGGTTTATGGAGATGATGGAGGCTAGGTATGGTAAGTGACTAATATGGAAAGATGGTGGTAAGGGAATTTCGGCTAGGTCAATGGATTGGATGAATGGTGGATAGGGTTAGGATTCCTAGAGTTTTGGAAATCCTTAAGGCTAGGGTTACCAAATAAGGCAAGATGGAGGCTAAGTGGATTTCGGCTTTGGCTAATGGCTATGATGGATGAAGGGTAAATATGAGATATGGACAACTAGGGCAAACACTATAGTGGTTGAATTATAGTGTATGGATTGATTGAATGTGGCAATGGAAATATATGGATGAACACATGAACAAGATGGATGAACAATATGGATGAACAAGATGGAAAAGTATGATCAAAGGATGAATGGACTCAACAAAGGAATATGAAGACTCTTTTGGTTTATATGGATATTTTGATATGCAAGAAAAGATATGAACATAAAAAAAAAAATAGATGAACACGTATGGACATTCAAGAACACAATGATGAACACAAAGATAACAAACCAATTTTGATTCACGAATTTCACAAAGTTGAAAGGAAACAAGATAGATTGAACCACACCTATTCACGTATTGCAAGGTGATGATCCTCTACTAGGGATTCACGAATGTCACCCAAGTAGCCCAAGTGCAAAAGCACCAAAGTGTTCACAAGAACAAGTCAAACTGTTCCACATAGGGAAAAATGTCAAATGATCAAAGATTCTAAACTAAGGTGCTAAGGGTCCTATTTATGAGAATACAAGGTAGAAACCCTAATTGGTCCCTTGATAAATAAATAAATAAATAAGTGATAGTGGTGTGGGGCCCATGGTGGCACACGACATTGGCCCTTGGTGGCCTAAGCTGGCCTATGGCATGTCAGCGGTTGTGTCAAGGGGCTGTCAGGGCTGAACCATGGCATGGTCAAGTGGGAAAATTTGAGCCATGTTCTTATTGACCCGTGCCATTCTTGCAATCTTTCTAGGGTATCCACTAGACCCCTAGGGGAGTCCTCCAAAACTAGGCTTGACCCCCAAAGTGGTCCGCTCTTGACTACCCATGCATGTCTAGGACCTTGTCCTAGGGTGGTTTTTGATGGGGTCTTGACAGGACCACTGCTGTGTATGTTTTACTGCAAGGACTGAATTTAGGATGCTTAATTGCAGCTGTAAGAGTGGCCAACCACCCTAGTGAGTGTGCTCTCAATCTCATGAACTGTCTTGCATGGTTAATGTCATAGTACTACCAAATTCCTAATTTGTAGTGAGTCGCGTAATTACAACCCCCAATGGAGTCCTAGAAGTCTAAACTCTCTTCTATGAGATATGGCCCGAGTCAAAAGTGTTTACAGGACATCACTATACATGCTACTGTGATACCATAAGCAGCGCAAACACATGCTGTCAGAAAGCTGACAGACTCACAGCAGGATCAAACAGCCAGCAAAACCATGATTTATCATGTTTGACATGTCTCTTCTTGATTTTAAGATGCTTATTTGTACAAATTTTAATTGTTTTCTTCTGTGTGGCGGGGTTACATATTTATCTGGATACAGATAGAGAAGATTCCAATGGATGAGATAAAGAAAGAGTTGAAATCTGCTGGCGTATCAGAAAAGGCTATTGAGGAACTATTGCAAGTTCTTTCCATCAAGTCATTGACAAAATTGGAAGGTTAGGTTGAATTTTCTGTTATTCTATTCAGAAGTTTTTTTTGTTCAAAAACTCAAATGAATAATTTTTTGTAATGATTATATTCTCCACCTTACCAGTGGCCTTGGAAATAGAAAACCAATTGAAGTCGTCCATTGGTTTCTTTACATGTACAAGTTCTCTCAACAGAAATGATATAATTGATTTTGATTATGTTTTGTATATTTGTGTTTGTAGAAATACTTGGAAGTGCTGGGGAAGCTGTTGCTGATCTAAAGCTGCTATTCTCCCTGGCTGAAAAGTTTGGTTATTCTGAATGGATTGAATTTGATGCATCTATTGTACGTGGGCTTGCTTACTACACTGGAATTGTGTTCGAGGTGAGATGTTTTCTATTATAATTGTTTTCTTCTTTTACGTTGGTCTGAATAGGAATATCACCTTAGGGTAAGTTGATAGTTAAAATAGGTTCCATCCACTAATTAGGTGACACCTTGCTGGAAGATACATTGTTTTGATAATCTCTGACAAAAAGAGCACGTATCACCTTCAGTAGCTAATTAGTGACCTAGAAATTGCACTGATGTTTCTATAACAACGCTGCCTTAGGGGCCGTAGTCCGGGACATATGGGCTAAAAGTTGTGGACAACATCTCGTTGACCAAATGCTTAGTTCTTATTTTTCTTGGTGCTGAAACAAGTGAAGGGGAAAAATAGAAAAAATGAGTGAATATGTAGAGTTTTGATCTTGTAGCATAATTATTGTGTACCTAGACCTTGCACTAAAATATCTCAATGCCTTCATTTGCTTTTGCATGAAGTGAGTGGCTGATTAAGGATTCATGATGAAATTTTGAATGCCCAGGTGGCAAAGAGATGAGCCTCTAAGATACAGATTGATGTATGCTGCTAGCCTGCATGCAAGGGAGAAAACAAAACACCACACCGAACAAAGTCTAATTTATAGATCTACCCCTCCCTCTATCTTAAATGTTGAATGGTGTTTCCTTACATGGAATGGGCATGGATGCATGGTTTTATTTGTCACTGAGATTAGACTTGTCTTTGGGTTGTGACTGTGCTGATATTCTTTCACCAAAAGTCGAGACGGACACAAAACTGTTGTATAACTCGATCAAAATGGTTACATTTTTGTTTTCCCTGCATCCTAATGAGTTTTTAATCTTTTCCCTGTAGGGTTTTGATAGAGAAGGAAAGTTGCGAGCCATTTGTGGTGGTGGGCGATATGACCGGTTACTCTCAACTTTTGGTGGCGATGACCTTCCTGCATGTGGATTTGGATTTGGTGATGCTGTTATAATAGAAGTAGGTTCATCCTTTCATTAATTTACCCTACAGTAGAGTACTGATTAATGAATTGAGCATGGGCTGCCATTAAATTACACAAGAGCAAGTCTTTTGCTCCTCTTTCCCATCAAATGGTCCCCCAACCAGCCTTTGGACATTTCTTTCTTCTTCTTTCGTTTTACCTATCAAAAACATATTACACAAGAAAACTCTTGTGCTGGCAGAATATGTTGCACTTACCAAAAAGATGCACCCCAATGTCTGTACCACTGTTATCTAATCAACTGTAGCTGTGGTTTTAACCTTGGCTTACTACTTAACATGATATTTGTCATATTATTAATTCATATATTCACTGACAGGAGAATGTGGACTGCAGAATGTCAGCCACATCCCACATATTTTTGTACAGCAGACAGTACTTCAATCAAGTGACCACTATAGTTATTTTTATTTGTTCATGTATTTTATTGTTACTTTTTTTTTTTTTTTTTTTTTTTTTGGTACTTTGGTCACAAGTGTCCAGGGGCTCAACGAAAAGGAATCTCCTAAAGCAACTTGAGCTCGTAGGTAATAGTGTCGGATTGAGCTTAGGTCCTATGCTTATAACTTCGTCCACCTGTCTCCTTATAATTAAGTAGTTTAAAAAACAGCTTGTTAGTTAAACACATAATGGCAGCCTTATAAACTACAGCAACCAATGAGCTTTGTTGTTTATTTACATCTATTCGTGTATATCTAGTCTTTGCTTCTTTTGGTTGACAAATTATATGGCTTTTTTGGGGGATTGGGATATTACAGTTGCTCAAGGACAAGGGACTTCTACCAGAAGTTAACCTCGAAGTAGAGAATATTGTGTCCGCTTTGGATGTTGATCTCCAAGGGGCAGCTGCTAGAGTTGCTAGCATACTCAGGGAGAAAGGCCAAAGTGTTGATTTGGTCTTGGAAAGCAAACCGCTTAAATGGTACTCATTATTCTTTTTAAGGTTTTCATAACAATTGCTGCTCTTTTCTGAGATGTTCTGTTTATCTTTTTTTTTTTTTTTTTTTTTTTTTTTGTATTCAGGGTTTTCAAACGAGCAGCACGGATAAATGCACAGAGGCTAATATTGGTTGGAAGTTCGGAATGGCAAAGGGGTATGGTTAGCGTCAAAATTCTTTCGTCTGGTGAACAGTATGAAGTCAAACTAGATGAACTAGAATGACGAGATTTGACGATTTTGCGATTTATGTATTCTTTTTTATTTTATTCGTGATAGTTAGGTTTAACCTTTGTTTTTATTTTTCGAAAATTTAGTATTTCTCTATGTATCTGTGGTAGAAAAATGAAATGAAATTAACTCATTTTTGTGCATGGAGTGAATGATAAAAATGGTGTTCTATAACACCATTCAACTGATAAATACTATCATGATCATGTATATCTGAGATTACGATAAAATTGCTAGGACCTTACTCGTTAAAATATTTAAAGTGTCTCTATCATCACTGTTACCAAAACTACTATATATAATGGGTTAGTAATGATGTGATTTTTTTTAATACAAAATCAATTACGCTGGACTAATATTTGTTAGTCTCTTATCTCATCAACGTGACTTGTCGCATCTCTCATCATCTGCATCCTCTCTATCCGGACCAAACCCAGATCAAGCCCTGCCGTTGGCCTAGAGTGCTTTGCCCCTCTTCTTCCCTTTCCGCTTTCCATATCGCCCGTTTTGCTTATTTTTTCAATTTTCGTTCTCATGCTTGGAAATTACCCGATCTACTGTCTTACGGTGCCCAAAGTTCAACAAGCACTGTGCCATTGCGCAAACATTGGCAGCCGATCCATCAGAAACAAGGAGAAGTGCTGCCAAAAAATCAACGCCTGAGATCAAGGCACCATTGCGCCGAGTTGCAAAAGGCTTAGTGGAGTTAGATCTCCATGTTCCCCACGTGCCGGAACCGGCACCGGCCCTAACGAGCTCCTTGGGCCACCAGTGAGACTGACCATCCATAGCTCCCTATTCGTCTTTGATTTTGTTTCTCCCAACCAAGGATCATCATGCTAAGGAAGAGGAGATTTTTCATCAACCAACTGAAAACAACAAGATGCAATGTATCTCCAACCGCCACAGCTCCTGACTGGAAACGCGGTCTACCAGTTGGAGTACACAAAAACTGCTATGGCAGCTGCCTTTTAATTGGGGTGGGTAGAAAACAACTCTTTGATAGTCATCCACCCCTTTCTTATGTCTTGTAATCTTTGTTTAATACACACACACACACACAAAGCGTGCTTAGAGAAAAAAGGAAAATTATTTATGAAAGAGTGCACTTCTTTTTACTGTAATCAATACCGTGGTTATAATTATTTTCTTGGGCGCCAATGCCGTGGTTCTATATTATGTATACTTTGTTACTTGTTATACAAGGTCCATAAAAGCTACCTAAACTATCTTGTATACTGCATATAACGGCAATAAATTCAAAACTATCTGTCTTAGGCAAAATAAAAATAAAAGAAAAAGAAGAGAGAGAGAAATCAAAACCATATTGGTGATTGGCCAGCACTATATTTAGCTCCTTTTGGGACTAATTGGAGGCAAATGTCCCCACATACACCTATCCTATTGTGATGAAGCCCCAACTTGCTGTAGATAGATGAAGAAATGATATTTTTCTGAATGGAAAATGCTATCTGTACTTACAATTTTCGGCACATAACCATATGTGCTGACGTGCCAGCTATTAAAATGGTGAATATTTTGAAATTCGAATTAACAAAGAAAAAATTGATAAAATGGGGTTGTCATTCAATACGTATATTGTATGTAAAATTGTGAGTACTTATAACACTATTCTAGGTTATAGATTGCACAATACAACACAAACATTTCCATTGTAAGTTCCAAGCTGACGTGGAGCTTGTTATAAGATCACAAGTTCAAAACCACCCATTAGAGTTGGTTCAAGTGATAAGGACCTTAGGTTTTTTGGATATGCCCCTTGTGAGTCTTAAGATTCCAACCTTGAATGCAAATGCTTTCTAAGGGCTGAAAAATTAAGATAAATATTGTGTTTTCAACCTTGTAATTCATTCTCATTTACCGTGAGTTTATATATACGTGTATACGGCATTAGTAGGGTAAGATTACAATGAGGAACAGATGATCTTAATCTAATATGCTTTGTATAGATAACTTCACCTGCATCTTCATCGTCTAGGAAACATCTTCATTTGGGAAAACATCTTGTAAAAACTTCATCTTCTTCTACTTGATAACTCACACTTGCCATGATCCTTATCTTTATCTTTGTCCCTATGATCTGGAAGTTGCAAAGCAACACTCTCTTGGTTAACACCCCTCATGCAAACAGGGTGAACACAACATAAGCTTTGTCCTTTAAGGAATGTAAAACGTATAGCAGTGGGGTCCTTCGTAAAACTGCCAGAAACTTGGTCAACTGAGGGGGTAACCTTCAAGTAAACGTCATTGTTTGTGACCTTTTCACGTATACAATGCATATCAACTTCTATATGCTTTGTTGGTGCATGAAACACATGGTTGGATGTGAGAGCAAGTGCGCTGACATTATCACACTAGACTATGGGACGAGAGATGAGATCAGAAACTTAAAAGTCTTTCAAAATCATGCGTAGCCAATTATAATGTTCATCTTCTATCATGGCTAAGGCCCTATACGCAACCTTTATGCTTCTACGCGAGACAACAACTTATTTTTTTGTAGACCATAAGATGAGACGTGGACCTAAAAATATACCATATCCTGTGGTAGGCCTCCGATCATCGGGGTTGCCAACCCAATCGGAGTCACTATAGGCTTGAAGATGTAGAGACCTACATATTTAGCGTATCCTATGGTTAAAAGTGTTGAGAAGTCCCACATGACTTAGAGACAAACTCATCCTGGGTTTTATAAGGAGTTATCTCACTCCTCCTATTAAGTCTTTTATGGGGAGAAATGAGTGTTTCTATATGTTATCTAAGCAGGTTAACTTATGACCGATGATGGGTTCCTACGACCTACCCACGATGATGGTATCGGAAATACTGGCCCAAACGTGAGGGGTGTGTTGAGAAGTCCCACACGGCTTAAGGACAAACTCATCCTGGACTTTATAAGGAATTACCTCACTCTTCCTATTAGGCCTTTTATGGGGAGAAATGGGTGTTTCTATATGGATGTGAAATCACCACTCGTTCTAAAAGTTTAAGCTGATGGGAAGATGTAGATTTTATTATTTATTTTATATCTTAACACCCACCTCACGTGTGGGCCAAACTCCCCCTCAATGGGTGGCCCAACACATGGAATATTTAATTAAATGGGATAGAGTGTAGAGTTAAAGTTTGAACTTAGAACATCTGCTCTTATATCATGTAGAAATTCATGGGCCTAACTCATCTTATAAAACTGGTTCAACAAGAGAGGATTGTTTATTCCTTATAAACATGCCAAAGACCTTGTTCATAGGCAATGTGAGATTATTCCTCAACACTCTCTCTCACGTGCAGGCTAATATTTTTTTTTGGCCCTTGTTATGGGGTAAGTAGTGTGAGTCTCCATTCGTCCTGTGGCAAGCTCTGATATCATGAACAAATTTACCATTTGTTCCAAAAGTTTAAACTGATAGAAAGATGTAGATTTTATTATTTATTTTATATCTTAACAAAATGTGTCTTTTCAGTATTGAAGATCTCGCTTGGTAGAGGTCCAATGGGTTGTTGTGGGAGGATGAAGATGTTGGCAAAGCTGATTAATCGAATAAGCCTTCTGGCATTGTAAGAGTGCCAACATCAACATCTGGGAGGGGATCACTAGCTTGAGAGGAAAGGTTGCCATCAGATACACAGGGAGCATCAAATGGTTTAGCACCCACTATTCATGCACGATGAACCATGTCTAAGATGTATCTACTTACGCAAAAGGATGTTAACCCATGGGCCATGGGCATTATAGGTTGTTTGCATTCCAAGAAAAAACCCAAGAGGTCCAAGAATTTTTTATGCAAGTTTAGCCTATAATTTGTCTGAGTAAGAGTATAACACTCCAATGAGTCCCTGCGTGGTGCCATTTACTACGTCATTCAACATAGACAACAAAAATATATGGACAGCCACTTGATGAAATGTAAAGAGAGAGTAGAAGTGTCTACTTGTGATCCAACAGGGCCCATATCAAGTAAACTGTACGAAAGCCCAGTAAACCAGACTAGAGGTGCCTACTTATGGCCATGTACGTAACTCCTTATGGAGCCCACAAACATACTCAAGATTAATAGGATCACTGAATCCTCTAGGATGCTCCATATACATTTCCTCATCTAATATGCATGAAGGCATTGGAGATGTCAAGAACCACTCACACAGCTATAAGTTTATTAATAGGACTAAAGGTCTTTGAAGAATTTGCATCACTGACCTTATAAAATCCCTTGGCTACAAGTTGCATGTGTGCCTTGTATTGGTCTACAGAACCATCAGTACCCTTTTGCTTCACTTTCATTTATTTCGAATAATGGATTTGTCTCCACACCTTGAAAAGGAATCTATTATCCAAGAAAAGAGTGAGGGAGATTGGATTGTGCAAGCATGGACAAGCCAACTCCCATGATGTGTCGATGTTTCGTTCAACTATTTCATTTTTCGGGAGTTGTATGACCATGTGTTAAACAATAAAAAATGCCACTAGATTCTAGGAAGGATCAAAATGTAGTGGAGAAAAGTTCCCCAGCATTGTTAGATTGGAGTTGTTTAATAGTGCAAGAAATTAAATTTTCCAACTAGAGCTTAAAATTGACAAAGCAAGGAATACATCAATTTTATTGAAAATCGGGTACAACCATGTAAATCTAGAGTAGTCATCATCAAATATGACATAGTAGCAATAACCACTATAAGATAAAGTAGGTGAAAATTGAAATACATCCCAATGAATAAGTTCTAAAGGAAAAGATGACACTCTAGCAGACTCTTGGAAATGCAATTGTTTGGTTTTTCCAAGTTGACAAGAGAAAGATAGATGTTCCTTTCTTTTTTTTTTTTTTCTTTTTTTTTGAAATTGGAACTTTCATTCATAGAAATGAGATCATAACAGATGTGAGATACAAGATGGGGCTTCATCCATATCTACTCTCACATCTGAACCAGAAAAAGACAGTGCATCTCTAACTGAGGTGTGTGCCACTGTGTTACAAGATCTGCTAACATGTTGGACAGACCATTGAACAAAAGATTGTAGAAGAACTTTGTCATCATTGACAAAAAGGCCTGCCTCTGACCATGACACATCTTCCTTTTGAAGAGCTTTGACTACCTGAAGTGAGTCACCTTCCAATATAACACGAGTGTGACCCAGTTGTAGTCCAAACTTGACTGCCTCGAGTGCACCAGCAGCTTCAGCCAGTAAGGGGTCTGGGAACAAAGCCACTTTGTGTCTCATTGCAGCAGAGACCAGTCCCTTATCATCCCTTACTATGATACCAATCCCCACCTGTCTGTTAGCTTTGCCCACAGCTACATCCCATTTGATCTTGAGGGAATTTTGAGGAGGTGGGAATCACCTGTCACTTGTTGTGTTGCACTTGTTTTGTTGCTGTTGGGTGCCATGTTCCGTCAACCACAGGACCAACAAGAGAAACATACATGTTCCTTACTCATAGGACCAACCAGAGGGAGATTTAAATGAAGAAATGACACTTTGTTAATGTCTAATAGGATGGCCCAAATGTGCATGCCACATGTAGAAGGATGTTCGAACACCAAAGAGAACTACTTGTGCTCGACACGTATTGAGGCGTGTTTTATTGATGTGAATGGGGGTAAAGCCCGCCTTCACTCGGTTTTTCTAGGATTGTAGTTTTTAATTTTGTTATCCTTGACAAAATAATGAGAACTAGTTAGAAAAAAGAAACAATCATTCTCTAAATAAGATTATTTTATAGAAACTAGATTGGCCATGGCTAGAGGACAATGAAACATTGTGAGCCACAACACACCACCCACCCCCCCCCCCCCCCCCCCCCCCCCCCCCCCCCCGCGCGCCCGATTGGGATTTAGCGATAGGCCGAGACGTCGAGATTCTCACCACACGGGCAAACACCCATTATGTTTTGTGGAATATTGTGTATTTGTATGCCCAGAATACGTATACAAGTAGTTGGATTGGAAAAGGTCAAGAAAGACCAATTAGTCTTACTCTAATTCAAAACCATTGTAATGACGACTTTCACGCTATTACACTTTAAAAGGCCATTTTTTTATTTATTATTGGAACCCTAGTAATAGGCAGCATTTTCCATCACACACAACTTGATTCCTAGCTTGTCCATTTTCTCATTTGTTTTCATGCTTTCATTCTCCCTTTTCATACTTCTTTTTTTAAGGCATAATGGAGTTTCTTCCTAAGCCATTAGGATATGCTTAATCAAAGTTCCATACAGCTGCAATGTTGATCTCCAATGCATGGTATAATAGTGTCAACTAAAATATTATGAGTGTATGTGTATATCAACAGTTAGCAGTTTTAGCAAATCAACCCCTGGCCTAATCGACTAAAAATATGATAAACCTTTATTTTGAGCTAAAATCTAGATCCTTAAATGCTAAAGTAGCTCATAATTCCAACAGATCTTTTCACAGGTATAAAAGTTTGAAAATATTAGTTTAAAACCTGTTGAGTCACCAAAAAAATCAGTTCCTTTCAAATGTTCTTGGAGGTGCAATAAAAAGTATTTCACATAAGCCTGATAGTACCAGAAAAACCATAAAAAAAAAAAAAAAAAAAAAAAAAAAAAAAAAAAAAAACACTTATGCTCCCACCCCCAACTTGAAATGAGCATTGTTCTCAATGAGTAAAGGCTGAAAGAATTAGGAAGGAAAAATGGAAGAGAGTTATCGGAATAAGCTGTAGGATAATGATAGTAAAAGGGAAAAGAAAGATAAAACAAAAATCTACAAAACAAAAGAAGCTAAGCACAACAGGAAAAAAAATTAATAAAACAAAGAAAAGTACTAAGTAGCAGTAGGGTAAGTAGGATCTTGCAAAAGACTGGTGGTGGCCTCAGGTGAAAATTTTTTGAGGAAAGGTTTGAGTCTTTGGCTATTTACCTTGAAAGCATTTCCATTTTGAGGATTGATAACCTCAACAACACCATAAGAAAAGACTATTTTAATCAGATAAGGGCCACTCCATCGGGATCTTAACTTGCCAAGAAACAAATGAAGTCGAGAATTGTAGAGTAAATTTGTTGATTATGTCAAATGATTTTCTTTGAATCTGCTTATCATGTAAAGGCTTCACATCCCTCCTAAGTTCCTCAAATTTAGAAACGTGTAACTTCCTTAAATATCCAGCCTAGTCAAGATCAAAATTAAATTTCTTGATGGCTCAAAAAACATGGTGTTCAAGTTCAACAGGAAATGATAGGCCTTACCATAGACTAACCGATAAGGGGACATAACAAGAATGGTTTTATTGCAGTCCTATAAGCCCATAATGTATTGGGTAATCTCAAAGTCCAATCCTTACAGTTAGGATTCACAATTTTTCCAAAATGGTCTTAATTTCCCTATTAGCAAGTTCAGCTTGACCATTTGTTTGTTTGAGGATGATATGTGATATGAACCTTATGGTGAATGCCATACTTGTGTAAGAGGGCAGCAAAGGGTTTGTTTAAAAAATGGTTGCCATTGTCACTTATGATAGCTTTATGCATGCCAAAACGAGAGAAAATGTTTTCTTTTAACAATTTAAGCACAACTTAATGGTCATTTGTTTTGTAAGGAATAACTTTGACCCATTTAGACACGTAGTCAATAGCATTTAGAATGCATAAATAACCAAAAGAAAGAGGAAAGGGCCCCATAAAGTCAATGCCCCAACAATAAAAAACTTCTAGCACCAAAACAGGTTGTCTTTTAGTTATTCCATCCAATTTCTAACATGGTTTGCAAGATTTACAAAAATTATATGCATCCTTAAACATGGTAGGCCAATACAAATCACACTGCAAAATTTTAGCTACCGTCTTTTGAGCAGAAAATGGCCACTTCATGTCTTGGTATGACAAGCATTTAGCACAGCAAAATATTTCATCATTTTGGAAACTTTTTCGAATGATTTGATTTGAGCAGTATTTAAACAAATAAGGGTCATCGTAAAAGAAATACTTAACCTTAGCTTTGAATCATTTTAACTCTTGAGCAGTCCAATGCGGTGGAGTCTGATTTGTCACCAAAAAGTTTACAATGTCAGCATTTCAATTTCTATGAACTAGAGTAGGGAGAGATGATCAACAACCACATTCTCTACACCCTTTTTGTCCTTAATGGTGATGTCAAACTCTTGAAAGATAAGGATCCATCGGATTAGGCATGGTTTAGCATCTTTCTTTGTCAAGAGGTATTTCAAAGCTACATGGTCAGTGAAAATTACCACATGAGAGCCAAGTATGTAAGTCCAAATTTTTTTCAAGGCAAAGACAACATCAATAAACTCTTTTTCAAGTGTGGAATAGTTCTTTTGGGCCCCATTTAAAGTTTTACTTGCATAATATATGACAAAAGGACGATTGTCCCGTCGTTGTCCAAGCACAGCCTCTATGGCAAAATCACTGTCATCAGACACAATTTCAAAAGGGAGGGACTAATCAGGGGGTTTAATGATAGGGGTTGTGGTGAGCAAATTGTTAAGTTGGTCAAAAGCATTTTGGTCAGCTGTCCAATTAAAAACAGTGTCATGCATGAGTAAAAGACAAAATTTTAGAAATAGAACTAAAACCTTTGATAAATCTCCTATAAAAATCGACATGACCTAAGAATGACCTGACATCCTTTACTATTTTAGGTGCATGGAGCTTAGAAATCATGTCAATCTTGGCCCTATTAACCTCAAATCCCTTGGTTGAAATGATATGCCCGAGGATTATCCATTTTTGAATCATGAAGTGGCATTTCTATCAGTTGAGGAGTAGACTTTTTTCTTCACACCGAGCCAACACAACTTGTAAGTTAGCTAAACAATAATCAGAGGTACTACTAAAAATAGAAAAATCATCCATAAACACTTTCAAAATATTTTCAATTGTATCACTGAAAATACTTAACATGCATCATTGGAAAATAGCTAGTACATTACATAAACCAAATGACATTTGTCTAAATGTGAAATTGCCAAAATGGCATGTGAAAGTGGTCTTTTCATGGTCTTCTAAGGCTATTTCAATATGGTAGTAGCTAGAAAATAGTAGAAAGCATGACTAGCAATTCTTTCCAAAATTTGATCAAGAAAATGCAAGGAAAATGATATTTCCTAGTGGCTGCATTTAACTTCCTATAATCAATACACATACGTCAACTAGTGGTCATTCTCATAGGAATCAACTCATCATGATCATTTTTCATAACTGTCAAATCAGATGTTTTTGGACTCACCCACTTGCTATCCGAGATAGGGTAAATGATACCAACATCAAGCAATTTCAAAACTTCACTTTTAACAATTTCTTTCATGGTAGGGTTCAATCACCTTTGCATTTCTCTAGATGCTTTTACATTTTCTTCTAGATAAATCCTATGAGTACAAATAAGGGGGCTTATACCTTTCATATCTGCTATAGTCCAGCCAATAACTCCCTTATGCTACTTCAACACTTCAACTAGCCTCCCCTCTTGTGTTATTGAGCAAGGAAGAAACCACCACTGGAAAGGTGTTGTTGGGCTCCAGAAAAACATATTTTAGATCTGTTGGCAGTGGTTTCAAGTCCAATTTTGGGATCTCATCCGAAGAGGGCCTCAATGCTGCTGCTAGGGATGGGAGTTGCTCAAATTTTTGCCTCTAGCATGTCTGCTTTTGATTTTCTATGAAAGAAACATTAAACTGATCAGAATTGTTGCCAGAAAATTCACTAACAACCACTAAACCAGTTTCTAAATTAGCACATTGTTTTTCTAAATAAGTTTCTTCATCAAGAATAGCACATTGGTGGGGTGTTATTTCGTATAATGGTGCTGACCTGTTCATTTAAGAAAGTCTTTTTTTGGACATTTAGTTTCCTTTTAACTGTGCACAAGTCTTTTAAGAACTTAGCATATGCAGGAATTTGTTGAATGTCATTTAACAAATAAATGTTGATCCTAACTCGCTTAACAATTTCCAAAATGTCAGAATGATTTTTATCTTTATGCAAAAGGACAAGTCTTTGAGGGAAATGAGCTGGAATAGGGCAAAGATTTACCTCTAAATCAGTCACATTTTTTCTACTAGCAATTTGAGTTGAGTTAGAAAACTTACCAGCCTTTTGTACCTTGTCTGCCCGTTGAGCGGGAATGTCTACCACTCGTCCACTCCTTAAGGTTGTGATGGCCTTCACTGGTTTGATGTTGGAGCACTCAGTTGCCTCTTGAACTTGTTGAGGTTGAGCTTGAGGATTCAGTTGTGGCTGTGCAAGAAATTTTCTTTTCTCTTGAATGCTCAATGTGGTAGTTAGCCTTGTGAGTGTGCTCCTCATGTCATTTATAGCTTGAGAATTCTAATTATTAATTGTTGCTTGTCCTTGCATAAAATGCTGCAATGTGTTAGCCATTTGTTGGACAGTTTCTTCTGGTCCCCTTTTTTTAACTAGGGCAGGTTGGCTTGTATATTGAGATGCCCCTTGAAATGTAGGCCCTTGAGGTGCATTTTGGTCACTCTTCCAACTAAAGTTTGGATGGTTCCTCCAACCTGGGTTACAAGTGTTAGAATAAGGCCCAACAAATGGTTTAGAAATCAAATTCACAGCACTTGTTTGATCTAATAGCACCTTTTTAAATGCAGGGATAGTGAGGCATTCATTAGTGGAATGTCATAACTCTTCATAAATTCCACATTTTTTAGGCACTCTACGAATAACTTACACCTCATTAACCTTTTTCATTTTAATGGAATCAGTTTTTATGGATAGCAATGCTATTCTAGTATGCATATCATCATCCTCTTTCAAATTAAACTTGCTACCACTAGACTCAACACCCTTAGATCTATCATAAGCATCAACAGTATTCCAAGATTGGGCATTCTCAGCCAAATAATCAAAATATTCGAATGCTTGTTCAGGTTCTTTATTGAAAAACTCCTCATTACACATGGTTTCAACAAATTGGAGCATTTTGGGTGGCAAACTCTCATAGAAAAAACTATTCACAAGCCAATGCTGATAACCATGATGTGGACATAAATTAAATAGATCTTTGAACCTTTCCCAGCATTGATAAAAAGTTTCAGAATCTTTTAGAGAAAAATTTTTGATCAGCCTTTTCAAAGCGAGATCTAAGTAAGTTCAACCATGGGAACAACTTAAGCATAATGACTTCTTCTGTGCATGTACGATCCAAAAATGTAGAACATACTTCCTCAAATTCCTTGATATGTAAATAAGGATTTTCAAACTCAATACCATGAAAATGTGGAAATAGAGGTATCATGCAGGGTTTGAAATTGAAATTGTTGACATTTAGAGGTTGGATGATGCGTGAAGGCGCACTGGTTCGAATAGGGTGCAGGTATTCCCTTAGAGTCCTATTAGGATTCACAATCTCCCTCTCGGCATGCTCATTATCATCCATATTGCTTAGAGTTTCAGATGTGAACTTAAGAGATATAGATACTAAATCAGATGCTGAATCAAAATATGTCGAATCAGAGTGGGTGTTGTTAAGATTTCTAATAAGATGACCAGAATTATTTCGAGCCCAACCAGACATATACAGTAGTAAAAAAATTCTGTAAAATAAAGAGAACAATCAACTGAAAAAGAAAAGAAAAGTTTAGAAATAACCAAAACTGTAAAGAGGTTCACAACATCATAAGCCTCAACTTTCTCAAACAAAATTGCTTCAATGAACACCAATTGTCCCCGACAATGGCGCCAAAAACATGACATGATTCCAAATGTATTATCCCAAGTGTAGAAGTGTCATGTTGTATCAAGGAAAAATTCAGGATCGTATTCCACAGTGACAAATGAGTATTAAAATAATCTTGAAAATGGTATGTGAAATCTGCTAGTATATGTACTAAAAAATTGGTTGTAAAATTTTTAATTGTATGAAACTGGGCACTAAGCCAAGGAGAAACTATTTGTTGTGATTTATATACAGGTGTAGGTTGCATGGATATACATAATTGTATGCAGATTAAAATGATGGAGTTTTGGATTCAACTTTAAGAATTAAAACGTAAGAAATATTGAAAACAAAAGAAACAAAATATGAAACTGAATTCAACCAAATGAAGTAGAAAACACTTAAGATTTCAAAGCGAAAGAAAATCTAAGAAGCAATTTATCGAACACTTGAGTTGCAGTTCTTAGTTAATTTTCCATAGTGCTGATTCTCAACGTTCAATCTAGTCAAGGAATTAATACTTGGAAGATGGAGGGTTCACGTTCAAATTTGCACTATTTCTTTAACATCTTCACTGCATTGCCAGCCAAACCCACAAAAGCATCTGACAGAAAGAAACCTTGATAAGTTTTCGAGCCTCTATTGTGCCTTATGTCTACAACAGAGCAAGAATAAGAGCTTATTTCCAGTTTCAAATCAATTTCAGGCTTACAATAGAGTAAAAATGGAGTTTAAACCAACAAAAATTACATTAATCTAACAGCGAAAACAAATCGGGCCTCATCCCACAACCCAAGCTACAAAGTTAGCCTTGCATCCTCTTTTCAGAAATAAAACTCAGCAAAAGCAGAGTCATTGCTCCCAGAAGAAGTTCCCAGCTACATATGATTTTTGTATTTTTATTTTTAGAGAAACTCAATACAAACTTTTCCTTCGTACCAACCAAGTTCTCCACCGAAAGACATATGAAAACGACTGCTAAAACCCATACCCAAAAGATGCCTCCTCCTACCCGTCACGCACCTCTTCCAATCCCTCTAGCATAACTGAGTGTCTCCCCCTTCAGGACCACATCATCTTTTTTCATTAGCTCCCCTAGGCACACTGAGTGAATCGACTTTTAGGACCACAGAATCTCCTCTCCTATCTCCCTTAGGCACACTGAGTGAATCTACCCAAAAGAGCATTAATTCAGTTGGCATCTTATCTTCCAAAAATGTCCTACAACAAATAGGATCAAGTGCTTATCACTATAAGGGCAAAGCCGGAATATTAAAGTTAATGTGTCTTAATAATGTAGGTGTCATGTGTGTATTGTTACAACCAGCTGCATTATGAGTCTTTTTATGCACAATATCAGGTATCATCAATTTAACTGAAATACTATAATCTACTGTATAATCTCGTTTGCATTCAAAACCCACTCAACTCATCTCATCTCATCATTAAAACTTTCTTAAATTCTCACACAAAATATAATAAACAATTCAACTTTTTCAAATTCCAAAATAACTTTTCCAAATTTCCACACAAAATATAATAAATAATTTAACTTTTATTTTACTATTCACAAATCATCTCAACCCATCTCAAATCATTTCTGAATCCAAATCACTCCATAAGTGTTTAATTAATTTTTGGTTAAACAATTTATTCACTTAAGCAACTTTCATGCAGTTTTAACACTTTGTCAACATAACTGTAGTGTGATTACTATGGTGAGATTTCAAGAAAATCTCAGTAAATTATACTCAAGACAACAACAAAAAATGCAAGTAATAACATGAATATAGCAAATAAGTCATACTGACAGCCTCCAAGCAAATAAAACAATCATAGTTCACAGTAAAAATAATTGAGCATCCAATGCCCAAATCATCACATAATACATTAATCCTAGACCCAAGTCCATTTAACATCATGAAAACCATCTTATCAATCATTTAAGTTTATTAACGTGTGCGTCATGGTCTCCCCTTTCACATGGTTGTAAAGACACCCTGGCTTCGTTTGTCACACCACGGGTAACGGTCGCGCATATACAATTTCATAACAAGCAATGCTTGGCTTTGCGTCCCGTACTTGACCACGGTGTCCTCTAGCCTTTGCCAATCGAGAGGACACAACTTCGATTTGAGAGCATTACCATATTGTCCAAGCCTGTTGTAACTCCTCAGTAAACAAGGAAACTCCACTGAGATAATACCTCATCTTGACTTGGAGTTGTGATAAACTCACCTAGAAACTCCTCTTAAGTGAGGTAAGGAAGTACTTTTACAAAATAATGACAATGCTTTAACAAAGATAGCCAACAAACCATTATGGGGTACTATTATGCATGCGAAAAATATCAGAAAATAGGGGACAAAGACGTAAATTGTAGCATGGCATATTCATTTTCATTTAACCAACATTGCTAGCGTTGTTGTAGAGAAGAACCTACCTCTGTAGTGAGCTTCACTGAATAGCTTGTTGATGATCTAGGCTCTCTTATTTTGATAAGGACTTAGGTGTCTGAAAGCACGAGATTGCGGGCTTCGCCTTCGAAGTTAGAGTTTTCACCTTATCTCAAGAATTAGAGAGAGAGAGATACAAGATTTTGACGATCTCAAAATACGAGAATGAAGATTGATGATAACCGCTATTTATAGGAGAGTTTTGTCTCTAATTGTTAATTTTACTATTCTATTCGCATTTAATTTTCTGTATTTGGTATATAATTTTGATTTTAAAAAAATACAATCCACCCTCTCTTGAATTAGTAATCTTGGCAACATTTTGATTTATAAATTTTCTTAAAATTGCATGTCGGAGTCTACTCCAATCTAAGAAAAGTATCTTCCCTTTCGGAATCAAGTGAAAATTAATAATCTATCCAATATAAAATATGAACTACTTTTTATTTATAGTTTTTTGTTTAAATTATGGGATTTATAAGATGATTAGGTTCCGAGAAATTGACTGACTTTCCGTTCAATGTGGTTTGGTCACTTGGATCGGATGATCAAATCTAGTTGGGTTCGTTGTGATATATGTCCACGGGACCAAACATCACTCGTTATTCACTCTGCCGTAGAATAGGGATAACTTGTTAACGTGTCGCAATTTGATTGCCTGATTCACCAAACTCCACGTGCTCTGCGCTTTCTATCACGTGGGACGGCTCCTGATTGCCTGATTACAACTCTTCTGCCAGTGCAATCACTGCAATGCCTTAATGCATCTCTTCCTAACTTGAAACATCGATGCCTATATATGTAATTGGCTCTATCCTCCATTGAGCAGCAGCCAGCAGTACTAGAGCAGTGCTCTTTCTTCTCGAGGTATCCAAATTCCCAAATATCTCTCTTTCTTGTTCCAAAAAATTCAATATTGTTTTCTATACCAAGTCTTTGAAAGGGAGCCGAGGGTTATTTCATTTATCTGCATTTGCACCTGCACCTCTCCTGTCTTAATGGACTTAAAGGTGCAGGTTTAGGTGCAGACAAATGGGTTTACCTTCATTTTCTACGATCGTTAAGGTATGAATTCTTGTTCTTAATGAGCGTAGACGCAAGGAAATCAGAAAAGAGCTCGATTGTGGCAAGATAAATGAGGGTATGGCTTAATATGATTGTCTAGGTAACTTTTTGTTCTCGTAAATCGTATATGCTTTAGTAGTGTTTACGTTTATAATGTTCTTCTGGAAATGATTTTCACATATATTATCACTACGGATCAGTAGAAAATGATTTAATCCACACACTAATATTCCCCATTTTGTGCCGATCGTCGACTCCTGATCCCACTGATCTAGTCTCTAGCTGATGATCTTCCTTAATTCCCTTCTTAGAATTAAAAGACATATTTGTGAAGTTTTGTTTTTTGTGTTTTACTCCCAAAACCTGACCATCTTTGAATAAGACGTGTTACATCATTAGATTTATAGTTCATTTTTTTAGAGATTCATAGAAGCCATACTCCTTTATGTGTGGGAATAAGGTGGTTCTCTCTAATAAACACCTCTTGAACAACCTACATAAACCTAATTTTTCCTGGCATGATATTTGACAACTATATAGACAAATTAAAGTAGTCTATAATCTTTAGTATCGTTGAATCAATCGGCCTCGATCGTGGCGGATCTTTTACTTGGCGCATGTTTGGCCAAGGGAAAATGGGACCGCAACATTCATAATTTGTCTCCATTTTCTAGTTTGTTTTTTGTTTTTTATTGATGTTTTCATGACAATTGTATTGTGTTTACTGTTTTTGGTTGGCATTTCACTCCCACTTTTTTCAATATTGATATATATATATATATGTATGTATGTATATGTATGTATGTATGTACGTATGTATTTATATATATATATGAATGAATGGGTTAAGAAAAAGATTTGCACTTTACAATATCGTTTTCCCTCGTGGCCACCATCGATGCCATTTCTCCGTTTACATAAAGCCAACAACGATGGATGCAATCCAACAAAATGATGGTTTTTTTTTAAAGGAAAAATTAATAATTAACCCTTCAGTTTAATTAGGGCCTGAATTTTGTCTCTACTAGTGATCGAGCTCAAGGTATGAAAATATCAGTACGAGATATAAAGTTCAAAGTTTTTTATTCTTTTCTTGTATTTCTTTCGTCCTTTCCTACCATTGGTTATACTGGAACATAGAAGCAAGACCGTGACAGAAAGGGACTACATCCTGATTCCTAGGCTCTAGATTTAAGAGTACTTCTAATCTAGACAAGGAGAAAAGAGTTTTTTTTTTTTTTGAGCAAGATAAGTACTATTATTATAAAAAGCCAAATACATAAGCGTCGGATAGCTTAATTACAAATAGGTGGATTTTTTCCACTATGAAAATTCAAGAGGGAAGGGGGTAATTGGATTAAAGGGATATTACCAAAAGTTTGCGTTGCTACTGCCCATTGCGCCAAATTATGCGCGCATCGATTATTGGATCGATGAATTTTCTTAACTTTTCAAACATTGAAAGAAAGGAGATGATGCCTAATGTCACTGATAATTGGGGACAAAGTCCAGTCTTGTACCACTGTTGGATTGGAGATGGCCTCTATAGTAATTTTGGAGTCTCCTTACAAAATAATATTTTGCAAACCCAACCTCTTGGCTTCAATAATGGCCATCAGTGCAGCTTTTGCCTCCCCTATATTGGGACTTACACTATAACTGAGATCAATAAGTGTAAAGATAATTTTAACGGTGTCATTCCAACAAATGGATGATAAGATACTTCCTTTATCTCTGATTGCAGCATCAAACCGAATAAGAAAAAAACCTGTAGTATGATTGGCTTCCTTTCTCATCTTTTGGTTATTCTCAATGACCCAAGCTGTTGTTTGTTGCTCAAAAGTGGAGTTAACAGACTTCAGAAATTCAAAAGGTGAAGGGCAAGCTTGAATTTGAATGTGAACTTTTTTATTCTTGAGATACCAAAGACAATCCATAGCTATGACTACAAATAATTGAAATGCATGATGTTCTTCTTCTGGAATTCCTAGAGCCTTCGAGGGTCTGATAATATTATTTATCCAAACAGTAACAGGTTGACTTGCAAATGATGTGATGTCAAGTGGCCACTTAGAATTTCTCCACAAAATTCTAGAGTAGAAGCAGCTTAAGAAAAGGTGCGAAGTGCCTTCTGGTTTAGTATTGCAAAGAGGACATAAAGTTTGGTGATCCTCTAAATGTATCACACTAGAAATTTTGGCTCTAGTAGGAAGAGTGTTGTGGCAAATTTTCCAGAGAAGGAGCTTCAACCTGTCTTGGATCTTCATTTTCCATAAAGTCTTCCAATTAATGAATTGATTGTTGGATAAGGAAGGATTATTTCTAGAAACAAGAGCTGCATAGGTTGACTTTACAGAGAATTTTCCTGAGTCATAATGAATCCAAATGATTTTATCTTGGACTTGAAGATAGTTATGATTGGCTAGGGATATTTTTTGAATTTCTCTAGAAGAGTTTTATGAAAAAAGTGTATTAAGAAGAAGGACATTCCAGCGCCTTGGATCTTCAAGGATAAGCTCCGAAACAGTCATATTGGGATCAACTTCAATTTGATTATCCTGATTTGGATGGGGCTTAAAATTGGGAATTGAGGGAACCCAAGGATCGGACCACACTTTGGTAGAAACGTTATTATTGATTTGGAAGCATATGATGGAGTAAAGAAAGTCTCTTTGATTTTGAGGGAGCTTCCATGAAGGAGTTGGTTCCTAGATATTTTTTTGTGATGACTTCTTTCCAAAGACTTTTTAAGCCATTGAGAATGGACCAAGCCAGTTTTGTAACCAAAGCAGAGTTGAAAAAGAACATATTCTTTAATCCAAGGCCTCCCATTGATTTGGGTAAACGAATGGATTTCTATGATTTGGAAGTGTATTTCTTGGCATTTCCATCATTAAAACCCCACCAGAATTGGCTGAAGAGAGAATCCAGTTTTTTGTTCAAGAACTTTGGGATGAGAGATGAAGACATAACATAGGAAGGGATAGAGCTAGCAGTAGCTCTTAGAAGGACAGATCTTGCAGCTTGAGAAATGAGTTTAGATTTCCAACCCTGAAGTTTGTTACGGATTTTTTCCATAAGACCGCTAAGGAATCTTTTCCTGTTCGTACCATTAGAAAGAGGGAGGCCCAAGTAAGTAGAGTTAGGAGGGGAAACTCTAAAATTGAAAAAATTCTTGACCTCACTTATAGCCTCCTGGGAGGTGTTTCGACTGAAATGGATAGAAGACTTTCTGCCATTAATATTTTGTCCAGACCACTGGTTATAAACAGTAAGACAATCTGAAAAATTTTGTGCAATTAAGGCAGTTGCCAACCCAAAAAGAAACAGATCATTAGTAAATAAGAGATGAGAGATAAATGGGTCACCTCTAGATAGCTTTATACCCTTAATGCCCTGGAGATGTTCTTTTTGAGTAATAAGTCTGGACAAAACCTCCATACCTAAGATGAATAGGAAAGGGGATAGAGGATCTCCTTGGCGTAATCCCCTGGTAGGATGAAAGAAACCTTGAGGGGAGCCGTTGATGATGATAGAATATGTCACAGTAGAAATACATTCCTGAATCCAATGGATCCACTATTGTCTGAAACCAGCATATTTGAGAACATGAAAAATAAAATTCCACTCCATTGAATCAAAGGCTTTTGCCATGTCAATTTTAATGCCATTTGACCAATTTTTCCCTTTCTCTTTTTCATACTATGGAAGATTTCCTGGGCAAGCATGGTATTACCTTGAATAAGACGTCCAAGAATAAAGGCTGATTGGCACAGAAATATGATACTGGGGAGGATTGATTTTAACCTGTTTGCTAGAATTTTTGCTATGATTTTGTAGCAAACATTTGACAAGCTGATGGGTCTGAACTGGCCGATTTCATTGGGATTGTTAATTTTTGGAATCAGAACAAGATTTGTGTGATTGATTTTCTTTAACAATTTCCCATGAATAAAGAAATTTTGAATGGCAGCCACCAAATCAACTTTGATTGTTTCCCAAAAAGTTTTGTAAAAAAGACCCGTAAAACCATCAGGTCCAGGGGCCTTTGTGGGGGGAAGCATCTTAACGACGATAGCTATTTCCTCTTCACTTGGAATTTTGCAAAGAAAGTCATTTTCCGATTCAGAAATTTTTGTAGGAAAAAGATTTCTCATGCTGTCAGGGATGTCAGAGTTAGAAGAGGAATAGATGGCTTGAAAATGATTCTGGATTGTGGTAGAAATTGTAGCCTGATCAGTTGACCAGCTATTACTACCAATCTTTATGCAGTTAATGTTATTGCATCTACGCCTAATAGCTGTAGAGGCATGAAAAAGTTTAGTATTGAGATCAGTAGAAACATACCAAGTATTTCTGGATTTTTGCCTCCATAAAGATTTCTTTCTAATAAGCAGCTCATTAATATTTTCTTTAAGATCATTTTCCAAAGAGCAAGAGGAAGGTTGAAGATCCTGTGCTTGAAGAGATAAGAGGTTGGAGGATAGAATCTTAATGCTAGATTGAATATGATCGAAAGTAGAATGATTCCAATCCTTTAGAGCTTTTTTGGTTGTTTTGAGTTTTTTTACAAGAATAAAGGAAGGGGTTCCAACAAGAAAGGAGCTCCAGGCCTCTTTAATCACTTTAAAAATAGAAGAATCTCGGAGCCAAAACTCTTTAAATTTAAAAGATTTTGGGAGACTTTTCTTGTTTGATGTGTCAAGAAGAATAGGAGCATGATCAGAGGAAACTCGAGGGAGGGTAGTGATGGTAGCTTGAGGGAACAAATGAATCCAAGAAATATTAGCAATGCCTCTATCAAGTCTATCCTTGATATGATGGGGACCATATCTGTTGTTAGACCAGGTGTATTTCGGCCAATAGTAACCAAGATCAACCAATCCCATATTTTCCATAAACAAAGCAAGGTCCTTTGGTTTAGAAGATTGAGCAAAAGGGTTTCCACCAAATTTCTCTAATTGCGATGTGATGGAATTAAAGTCACCCAAAGCAAGGGAGAGGCCAGAAAAGGATTCCAAAATGCTCGAAAGGAGGTCCCACAATAACAATTTTTTCCTATAGGGAGCAGGGCAATATACTAAATTGAGGAGCTACGGTTGATGACAAGGATCAGAATACACCAAAACCGAAATTATATTGCTAGATATATGAACAGTTTCTATATCAACACCAGGTCGATATAGGAGCAAAAGGCCTGCCCATTTACCAGAGGGAGGGGAATACACAAAATAAGCATAGCCAAGTCTATTAACAATATTGGCACAGTTATTAGTAGCTATTAAGCATTCAGAAAGAAAAATAATATCAGGGTTATGAACCCTAATATTTGCCCTAAGACATCTGATAGCACGAGACCGGGCAATGCCTCGGTAGTTCCAAGCTTGAATTTTCATGGGTCCCCTGGTGGCAGTGAGGACCCTGCCACATCAGTTATTGGATTCATAGGAAAAAGATTCATGGTCTGAGATTGAACTTTGTTACCCGTAGCCTTTAGATGCTGAGTTTGATAAGGAGCATATCTGATGATAGTGGATCTCCTCATTGGACGTTTTTCTGAGTCCTTTCTGTTCTGATTGGCTGGGTACCTTCTCCTAGAGCTAGAAATGTTCCCATTGTTTCAAGTCCATCATCTGCCTTTTTGTTGTCCTCCATGCTATCTGATTGCTCTTTGGTAGTTAGCAGACATTTTTTTGAGAAATTTAGAGAGCTGCTCTTCTCTTCCGTTTGGAGTTTCCTCTTCCTCAGAATCTCATTTTGGATGGAAACAGTTGGCTGGGGCTCTGCAACAGAGGAAGACATACTGTTCTGGGAAGGGTTTTGAAAAGGAAGGGAAGGTAAATCAGAAGTATCTAGAATGTTTGGGTGATTTTGAAGGGATGGGGAGAAAATATTAGTTGGGCTCAACTGAATTGTGTTTATAGCAAAGCAGGTCCTACCCGTAGGACTAACTAGAAGTGAGATGTTATGGCTAGGGTTATGGATTTCATATGGGCTTTTCTTGTCTCTAAGCTGAGAAATGAACTAGCGTATAAAGGAATTGGGCTAGGGTTCCGCAGATAAAGGCCTATTGGATTCCTCATTGCTTAACGAGTTGGGTAATATCTACGGACTGTTGGTCAACGGCAGAGGAGTTGTGGTATTGAGGATGCCTCCCTCATCTTGGGTTGTCATGAAGGGTGACAGGGGGGACACCTGTAAGAGTGGGAACTGAGGATCATATTTTGTTGTCGAGGGGACAGGAAACAAAGGACCTGACTTAATAATGGGGGAATGACGGCTCTCCTTAAATAAATCTGACTCATTTGTCTGATACCCTGGATCAGTGCCACGTTGCAGCTGGATCGGTGCGGAGCTCTGAAGAGTGTCGTCATCTAGGGTATCTCCATTGGAACCTGAAGTTGGTGAAAATAGCTTATTGATGTAGAATTCTTTCCTTTGCCCTTCCTCTGTATTGACAATAATGGCTTTCCCTTTTCCCAGGTGTTCCACTTTTCTACTTTTTCTAACAGGATTATTGGTACTTGAACTATCATGAGGTGACTGGTCCCTAATGTTTACTGACGGGAAGGGATAATGGGCTTTTGTTGTGTGGTCTAACATACGAGGAGCCTGCATGTTCTAAAAAGCTTGCTCTCTATTTGATTCTTCCATACGCATTACCCTCCGTGAGTCTGGAGCTTCAGCTCTCATCCATGGTCCAAAGAGGGGTTCTTCAACTGGGCTAACAAAAATATTACAAGTCTGATGAAGATGACCAAGTCGACCACATCCATAACAAAACTCTGAGAGCCTTTCATACTTTGAACTGATCTTTGCAGGATGAAAAGTAGAACGTGGTAAAATAAATCCTTCAAAAAGTGGTTTCTCAGTATTTATCTCTACTCTGATCCTGAGAAATTGTTTAACTCCATTGCTTGGAAGGAAGGCTTGATCTATTGCAATGAGGTTTCCCAGAACTTTTCCTATTTTAACAGCATTATTTTTCGTCATCATTTTGAGGGGAAGTCCATATATATGGATCCAAAAGGCAGAATGGGTGAGGTCTATCTCAGAAAGATTTAGTCTTGGGGGCCATTCTTTAAGTACCATGTGAAAACCCTTAAAATTCCAGGGTCGTTGAAAGAAGGCCCTTTTTTTCTCAGATGATGATGGAAAGTGAAGAGAAAAATATTTGGGCCCAAGTCTTCGATAGTGAAACCTTGTATAAAACTCCATACCCCCTGATAGTAGAGTGAATAATGTGCTTGTTCAACTTCTTTGTAGAGGCCAACTTACCAATCAGTACTTGGCCTGAGATCTTTGTTGCCGTTTCCATTTCAGGCTCGAGAATAATGTCATCCAAGTTAGAGCTTTGGTTTGTTTGATTTGTGATTCCACACTTTCTCTTCCTTTGTCCATTGACATTGTTGTAGAGGACGGTAAATGATTGATTTTGATGGGAATGGTTGGTGGGGTATTGATCAGTTGGATGGAAGAATGGCTACTGAGGTGGTTGATGAGTGATGACTGGTTGTTTGGTTGGTGGTTTGTTAGGTAGGATCCATTAAGGTGGGTTAGCATTTGCGGAGAAGACTACTAAGAGGAGAGAGAAACTCATCTTTAGAGATAGAGCCAATTTTTTCTCGATATGTTACAAGGAGAAATGAGTTGAGTCTTGAGGGTCAATACCTACTTATAGTTGCAGCAGGTTTGGAGGATGATTTCCAGTACACTACATAGAATTGGTGATGAATATTTGTTGCGATCTCATATCGACTAAGTATGGAATTGATTGATGGTTTATAAACCCTCTAAATACTCTTTTTTTAAGCCGATTTTCAAGGATGAGTTCTATCTAGTGGGTTAATAACAAATAGTATCAGAGCCACTCTACGTATGCAGTCCATATTGGCACGGTTACAATCGTGCGGCACGGGGGTGATACCTGCATGACAGTGTTCATCTGGGGTTAGGAAAGACCTAGCGCACAGCCAGCCCATGTGAGGGTCGAGACTGTCGTGGACGTTGGCTGCGGAGCGTGGTGATTGTTGCAATCCCAAATCAACTAAGTTTGAGATTGGTTAGTTATAAGCCCTTAGACACCCTTCTCTTGTAAGTCAATTTTCAAAGATAAATTTTATCTAATTGATTCATAACAATATTGAATAACAAAAGGAAACTGGGCCAGCACACTTGGGTAAAAGAGTCCGGCAAACCCGAGTCACTTACAAGAAGATTTGGCAGACCAAGCATATTGGAGGCTTTCTTCAGTGTTATTAGACAATTTTGTAGTTTACAAGAAACCGTGGGGCTAGCTGTTTCCCAATCTATTTCAATTGGATTAGCTTCCTAAAGATATACCAAAATGGAGGGCCGCAACATTAATTAATTACGGCTCTTAGAGGAGTTCGTAATAAAAGAGCAGATCTTGTTACAGTTTACGATAGTTCCTCCAAACCTTTTTAGCAAGCAATTTTTGTACGTACTTGCTTACCATAACAAATCAACAATCAATGAAGTCAAATAATTATACTGAAACCAAGCAAACACAATTTAATCAATAAAATTGGAACTTTTAATTATATTAAGACCATATTTACGTAATGAGATCAGAAATTCTTAATTTCTTTCTAAACATCATTAAAATATAAAACATTTTTTAATTTCAAATTAATTTTTAAATTTTCATTTAATCATTATTCAAACATAAAAAACAATGTAACTTTTTCAAACTTTAAAATAAAATACAAAAATCAATCCAATCTTTTTAAATTTTAAAATAAAAATAATATTCAAATATTAATTCAAATATTTTTATTTAATTTATCCTCTCATTTTTTAAAACTCAATAAAATATCTTAACTTAAACTATTTTATTACTATTTATAAATTATTTTATCATTATTTATAGAATTTTGAGATGTAAGTGTACAAAGAAGCCATTTGACTTTTAGAATCTCAAATATGACAAAATTGGTCTATTTGGAGATTCGAAGTTAAATGGTTTTAACTGGGCTTTATTTGGGATTTCTTTATGGTTGTATGCCAACTAGAGAGAGTGCCAACTTTGAAAAAATTAAATCTCGTTTGGTTAGGTAGTTTAGATGAGATGAAATATGATTTTTTTTAAAATTAAATAAAATATTGGTAGAATATAATTTTTTAATATAATTTTTATTTTAAAATTTAAAAAAATTAAATTATTTATTATATTTTATGTGGTAGTTTAAGAAAATTATAATGATAAGATAAAGAAATAAGATGTTTTGTGTATCCAAACCGAGCTTAGACTCCCTGTTTACAAAATTCCAAATACTTCACTCCAAGATAATTAAAAACATGGGTAAATTATATATGTTCAGGTCATCGGGGTTTGGACTTTTTTGAAGCTGATACTGTTTAAAAATTCTCAATCTAGTTCTAGACTTAGGGCTTAATTGTCTTCGGCTTTATCAAAGTTATCTTTAAAATTTAATGAAAAGTATATATTTTTCATAAATCCAAAATTTCTCTATCTATAACCCTACATTAGATTCATCAAAATAATAATATAATATTAATTTTTTAAAAATAATATTTTTAATTTATTTTTTCATATTTTGTAATTACACTAACCATATGTATATTAATAATTTAATTTGATACTTAAATTATTATTTCCCAACTAATTTTTTTCCTCAACCTAATTACCCAACAAACACATTTCACAAACAAATTTTCAAACCCATTTTCAAACCCAAACTAGTAGTCTGCTGCATATCTCCATAAATCTAACTAACTCAAGTTGCTGTTATCATACAAAATAAAAAACAAGCATCTTCTCTCAAGCAATCATTTCACATTTCTGAAATCATTCCACAAATCTAACTAACTCACGTTGTTGCATCTAAATATAACCAACATTCAAATTAAACATTTAGATCAATATATATTTCTGAACTCAAGTTGCTACCATCTAAAATCAAGTCACAATTTACAATACAATCAACCCACAAAAAGTTAACATTTCCAACATGCTATTGTTGAAGATCAAGTCACAATTCCAAAATACAATCATCCATTTAAAAAAAAAAAAAAATCAGATCTCATAGTGGCTGCCAAGCCACATGTTTATCCAAAACATGTGGCTGGGCATGACATGTGGCTGGGCAACCACTAAAAACTGGAAATTTGAAATCAGTACCAACAGTTACACAACTCCATGAGGCGTGGATGGAGATTTCTTGAATGTACAATAGGAATTATTCAAAGAGTCCTCAAAGATTTTCTTTTGAATATTAAGGAAGTAGGCTTGATGCATGACATTCATGCTAGCAAGATCCTTGCTCATGATCTCCGCCTCAAACTTTCTCTTATCAAGTTCCAGTTGTGCACCTCTATCGTGATCTGCCTTCATAACCCATGCTCTCCTCTCTACCATGAACAACTGTCTATCCTCAGTCATTCCAGCAAACATTGTGTTGAACTCAGCATCACATGATTCCTAGGCCTTCCGCTTCCTCAAGTTATCTTTCTCAACTTTTTTGTCTGGAGGCCTCTCAACATTCTCCTCCACAACATCGTTGGCAACTTTACTTGACTGCTCATTGGCTGGACGTTTATCATGTGATTTTTTCCTCATATTCAATGAAATCATGTGTTGCTGCCATTTGGATTGGTGTCTCAAAAGACACCATCAATGCTCCAATGTGAAGTTCTCCTTCTCTATATATTTGTACATTATTTTTGCCTTTTCAATCTAAAAAAATGAAGGAATATTGTCAGAAAATAAATCTTAGATAAATAAATTCATTATTAAAGGAAAATGATACATAACTTGTCTTGCTCAGTCGTACCACTCAGGTGCAATGATTCTACCTGTGCTAGATATGCACAAAACTTATTTGTGCATTTCTGAATCGTGGATAACAATTGATCAATGACTCTACCGAACGGTTCACAGTATTTGATTTTTTATACTCGTGATAAAAATAAAAAAATTTGTCCCACATTTGAGTGGATTTTTTATCAGTATCCCATATGGCATCAATGCTAGTGTTGAGCCAACCAGAGACAAGTAAGTTATCCTCCTCTACAGTGAAAGATGTACTTATTTAAACTTTTTTGTCAGTGGCCTATTTTCAGCGTGAAAGGGGGGTTGTTTAGACCACAACATTAGAATGTTGTGTGCATGTTGGAGTGCTATTACAACCTTCTCCTCTACTTTATAAGAGAGTGGTGAAGAAGGCGTCCTCCTAAAATAGAGTGTCTATCTTTTAAGAATCGTAATTTTTAAATTGTCAGACAAGGTAGTACAAAAAAAAAGATGCAAGGCAGCACAAGAAAACGTACATATAGCATATATGGTATAACATTTTTTTTCCTATAATAGATCATCCAATTTAGATAAACATTTGAAAAAAAATGTCAACCCCTGCTGCATGTTGCTGCACCTAAACAATTTAGATTAAACCGTTTGCTCATGAATAGAACTAATTTGATGCATGCATGGCAAACCTTTGGATGCTTTGGAAATCAAAGATATATACGCCATGCTCATGACTACACCCTGCATCATCTCCAAGGACAGAGTAATGGCAGGATTATTAACCTTATTTTATAAAAATATAACCTCTTTTTGCACTTGCTTGCTTTAAAAAAATCTAACCTCTTTTTGCTTTATTTTTTCGTTAGTTGTTTCAGCAACCAGCAAGAGGTAATAGTTTTGATTTTAATTTCATCTGGTAACTTGGGGTTGGTGCATGGTTTCTACTTGGGGCGAGAGAGGTTCAGAACAACACTGGATGATATATGTGTGAAGGAGATTCAGGAGATGGCCGCAGCAAGCTTGTCAATGGGAACAAGTTGTAGAGTGGAAGAGAGCTCTGTTTCAAGTGAAAAATGAAATGTAAGAATGAAGATTATTTTACGAACTTTTTTATAGCACAAGACTGCTTATTCAAATATTGTTACTCTTTGACTGCCCTAAAAGAACAAAAAGGAAGAAACTCCTAAAAAGTTTATGCTATTATGGTTTCTGAAAGGGAAAAGTATGGATTTCTTTTCCAAGATTTAAACATGACCTCCTAAAAAGTTCTTTCTTTTTGTCTATGTTATGCATTTTGAAAGATTTAAGTGGAAGGAATAATTTTATTAAGAGGCATGCCATGAACATACGAGTCATAAACAAGGGGATTGAGAATCTTGAAAAAGTTATGAAGAATATATATCCAATCTTTAAAAAGTATTGACCAATTCTCCATATATTTTAATAATTCTTTGATCATGCCAGAATAATTCTCCATAAATCAAAATATGAGACAACCCAAAAAATTGATAAGAAAACTACAAAATATGAGACACCCAAGCATAATTCTCTATTACGCCCCCAATCTTCGCTTGGGATGGAACAAAGACTTAGAATGTTGGGACATGTTGCACAATGTTGCATACCCCCGTACATGACAATTAACATACAATGTATCCTGTAAGTGCAACTAGCAAAATGTACTATTCGCAACAAATTAAAAGTGAAAATAAAACTTATGCCAGAATAACTAAAATCATCCCAATTCATTAATAATCATCATAAGTTTAAACCAAATAGTAGCATAGTCTTAGTATAGCTAATCTTCATAAAAAGTCTCCAAAGTTAGATCAACTGCTTCATGCATTCTAGAGCATGAAGGGCTAATGTTGTAAACATTAGGATAGGGTTCAGTCTTTTTTTGAGGTCTTGCTCCTCCTCAATTAGTTGGACCCACCCTTCCATCCAGTCCGTCCTCCTCGAGTCTTGACACAACTTCTATCATTTCAAGTAGAATGATAGTGGGTTCACAAGGGGTGAGATTTACTTGAAATTTCAGTAAGTTAAACAACCAATGTGCACAAAGATAAATTATGCATGATGAATGATAAATATGAAATGCATGTAATGTGGAAAATCAGTGTGTCTGATAAGTGTGATTTTTATGTGATTTTTATTACACTTTTATTTCTAAAAAGTGTTAGTTTTTCTTTAATTCTATTAATTTTATTTTATTTCTATATATATATTTATATTTTCTTAGATTTGAAGGAATGAGAAGATTTAGTGCGAAATGAGAGCATTTTGGTACAAAAGAAGAGACTGCAGATCCAAACCGATGAGAGGCAATGAGATCTGAAAAAGAGGTTGAGGAGATTTAGGCGAGGAGACTCGCAATCAGAAGGCGCGGCCAGAATTTATTCTTTTAAGTTTCATTCAAGGAGGCAGATCTGGGTGAGTAGAGACAAGAACTGCGTGCTTCATCAATTAACTCCAACGAGGAACACTAGTTTTATTATTATTCATTTTAGTTTCATTATAAACTAATTCTATTTTCTAGAGTTTTGATGTAATCTAGCATTGAACACATAATTTATATTCTAAATTATTATTTTTTTTCAATATTTTCTTCATTGAGTGTTTATTCCTTATTCTTAATACTTGCAATTTTCTAGCTAATTATTGCTTGATCTATTGAATCACAATGAGACCGAGAGGTGATTTGTAATTAAAGCTCTAGGATTAAGCACCATTAGTTGGGCGAAAGTAGAGATACTTTTCCACGATTAATGTAATTTTCAAGAAAAATCCAAATAACTTAATGAGTTTCCAATTAGTTAAATTCACATAGAGATATGGAGTTATTAGTTGAAGATATTTTTGGTATTGGTTGAGAGAAAATATTGAATAGTTAAGGAATTTTTATCATCAATTTGGGATAATTGGGATTCTATAATAAGGAAGAAGAAATTGTGTGAAATTTGGTAGATGAAATCAAACATTTTAGATCTATTCCTATTATCTTTAAAATCTTAATTTTAATACTATTTTCTTCAGTTTAATTTAGATAATCTATTCTTCAAATTTCGGTTTTCTAAATAGTAATTAATTTAGTCATTTTCAGTACTTAATAGCATAATTATTCTCTGCGGGACATCCGTTTTCTTTAAAACACATTACCACTTATTACATTTTGTGCACTTGCAGAAATATATTTAGCACAACAGTGTGCAGAAATATTTTTAGCACAACAGTGTCACCCATCCAGATTTCTCAATATTTTCAGAAAAACTGAAACACACATTTTCATACAGAGAACATTTTTCACTTTACTGGCAAAACTAATCATAATGTTTCATCATTATTAGCAATTCATACTTAATCGTAATATCATAATGTGTAATATAGTCACAGTTCCCCATATGCACTGTAAGTACTTATTGGTGACCATAGTACAACTCACGTTGAAACTACATTGTCTGCAGACTCATTATCAATGCATTGGTAACATAATATAACATCATAACATGTACACCCACCAGCCTGAGGTGTCATAACATTTGACTTCGCTCCGGTGTTCTTTAAAAAGGCCAATTCTTGGGTGAGCAAGTTCATCCCAACACTTAATCAAGGCTAAAAAATTTAATCTTCATTAATCCTCTATTAATCAAGCTTGATGTTCTTAGTGTAATTCACAAAGGCATGCTTTCAAAATTCACCCAAAACATGTATTTTCATTCTTATCCCAATCAGGAGGTTTTCTAAATGCTTAATCATCAAGACGGAATTAAAACCTATCATGACATGCTTCTAATAAAAAATTAAACCTTCCATGATAGTTCTAAGACATTAATAAATCATATCAAAATATACTAAGACATGCCATAACTAAAGTTTTTACTTAAAACAATTTAAACACTTAATCCATTTTTAATGAACCCGATTTTGAATTAAGCATGGTAACATTTTCTAAATTCATCCAAAAATTACTCCAATGCTTAAAATTACAACTTGACATGTAAACTAAGATCGAGGGTAAGAGAACTTACAAATTTTGTGGCCCCCTGCAGCTCGCAACACAAGAACTTCTAATAACACTCACTCGGTTTCTATTCTTTTGTGCTCTAAGGGAAGAAGATCTCTCAAGAACTCAAGAGGAGCTTGGAGAAGAAGTGTGGAGGAAGTGAGGGGGTGGAGGGGCCTTTTATAGGTTGCCAATGGGTTGGAGACGTTGGCCTAAACCCATGGAGTTTGGGTGATATGGGCGGTGATGTAAGGAGTTGAGTAGTGCCCTAAATCACCATAACTTCATCAATTTAGGTGCTATATTGATTCTAAGGGTGTTGGTCAAGTTGTGGTGCAGAAAGAAGAGAAGAAAAACAAAACAAAAATCAAGCATGAAGCCGACGGGTTCAAGGGTGGTTTCTTGGGTAATTTATATCATAGCTTTGACTCACCCTCTTGTCTTTTCTCCATGGCTGCTTTGTGCAGGTCATAAGCCATTCTTGGAAGGCTTGGTAAGTGAATGGTTCTTAGTTGGCTGCCAAGTGATTATGAAGTGACAGCTCAAATGAAAAGAGTGAAGAGAAGTGGGTTGCCGAAATTAAGGTGGTTTGATGCCTTTGGTTTGGTGCTTTCTTTGGGTGGGAAAAATATTGGTCGAAAGCTCATGATAACCATAAGGGATTCTTGCAGATTTGGTGGTGATGGAGGTGGTATGAGGTGGTGGCTCAACCATGGGCAGAAGGGGGGATGAAACTTAACCAACTTGGTTCCCATCCAACTAGTGCCCAAGGTGAAATCGATTTTGGTTTTTTTTTTTTTTTTTTTTTTTTTTGTTGAAACCAAATTCATCCAAGGCTTAGTATAGGTCTAAAGGGATCATATGAAGTGTTTAAAGACATTAGTGCCCTTGAGAAAAAGGTATAAAAAGATTGGGTTTAAGGGCAAAACAGTCAATTGCACATAAAGGGTACACATGTGTGCCGATTGGTGTAGCTTGGGGTTTTGATTTGTCATTTCTTCTAATGACATGTGTGGAGGTTATATAGAGTCTTAATATGATCCAAGAATTATATATTTGAATAATGAAACAAGAAAATTTCAGATAAAAAAGGCTAAAAAAATTAAGAAAAAAAATTAAGATCCAAAACATGGTTTAAATATTACTAATCATGCATAAGTTGATTAATGGTCTTAACCCAATTTTAAAACTTAATTTGGATATTTAGGGTATGATATGGGCTTGAGAAAACTCATGGTATGGTGTATTGGGCTTCAAATTTAAGAGTGAATAAAAGCAAAACAATGCTTTGGGCCTTGTGGGGCTTAAAAGGGCCATGAATGGGGGTTAATGGTCCACAGACTTTGGGTTTGAGTGAATGAGAGGCCTTGTTTCCAGATTTTGAGGGATTAAGAGAGGCCTCAAGATTCACAAAGATGGGGCTTGAAAGACATACCATGACATAATTGGGCCGTGGGTCAAACCTATACCATGCATGGCCCAAAGGCCTTATGCCTTCCTCATACTTGGGCTAAGGTTGTCCTAGCAAGACTTGTACTCCTATGAGGCTTGGTTTAAGGCTTGGCCCATAAATGTCCTAAAGTTCTAAAGGGCTTAATAGGATTACTAGTGGGATTGCTTCTCTAATCCTTCAATTAATGACACTAAGTGTCATGGTCTAAATAAATCTAACTATCTCCATTGAAATAAATAAACAAAAAAAATAAAATAATAGTAATAAAAAAATATTTAAAACCCAAAATCATAAGCTTAATCTAAGGGTGTTTAAAGATTAATCCTAATGGTTGATTAGCCGGGGTGTTACATTCTCCATACATCAAAATTAATAATTCTCCATACATCAAAATATGCCCATCTTGAAGTGAAAAGACAAGCCAGAAAATTGATAAGAAAACTACAAGATAATGCGAGAAACTAATGAAATGGCTACCAATGAAAGGAAAAACAGAGTCAAAAATTTCCAACGACAAGATTTGCTAGTGACTCAACCCCCCAAATTCTAACAAAAAATAAAAGCTAATAAAAATAGAAATATACCAACCAATAGATGTAAATCTGGAAAACGAATTTTGATGAAACTCAAAATATGCACAGAAAGAAAGAAATAAACACTTGGGCCGCCTGAGAAAGACTAAGGGTTGCTTGACAATACATTACAGAAAGAAATAAACACAATACCCTTTTTCTGAGTGATTGCCTAACAATCCACAAGACTGAGGGCGCCTAAGAAAATCAGCAAAAAAAATTAGAAAACCAAACTCCGTTCTATGCATTCTAGGTCGAAGCAATTTTTCCCAACTGTTCACCGAGAGCAAAAAGCCCAATTGAGCTTGAAGTCCCACTAATTTAGGGTTGGAGGAGAAAAGAAAGGAGACGAACCTAGCAGAGAAGAAGGTTGCGAGAGGAAGCCAGAGTACAAAACCTCAAACCAGTGTTTCTGATCTCTGATTCTGCATGAAGAATCGAAGATGCTCGGCCGATTTGTGTATTATGGAAGAGAGAGAAAGAGAGAAAGTGGGAGAGAAAACACGCGGGAGGAAAATAAAGTGAGAGAGGGAAAGAAAATAGGATGTTGGGGAATTAAACTAGAATAAAAAATTAATTTGGTTGGTGAATAGTAGCACGCCAAATATGAAGGAATCAATTAGTGTTTTACTGTAGCTCAAAGTTTCCAATTTTATCCTTTGGCTAATCCAATGCAGCCACGTTTAAAAGAAATAACCTATATTTTGCATTTGGCTAGGCCTTTGATGAAGCCAATGCCAATGCTCTTGGCCAATGTTTCAAAATGAATCACTCCGTCCGAATTCCGTTAGCTCAGTGACGAAAAAGTCTAACATCCCTCATAACTACATTTTTATACCAATCTGAGAGGAAATGTGTAACGCCCCGACCTCGAGGGTCCGGAGAGTTGACTCATAAAACCTGATAATCAGCTCTAACAAGGCTAGAGTACTTCCAAATTCAAGAATATATCCATTTTTCAAACCTCAAATCGAACGTAAATACTTCAATTAAATAAATCAAATAAACTCATTTATCCAATATTCAATCCAATAACCCAAATAAAATCAACTCTTCTTCATGTCTCAAATAACAAACTAGAAATAATGAAACATTAACATAGTTTCCATAAACCGTCTAAATCCATTGAAGCAAACTTAAGAAAGATAATTAACCTCCAACACCAACACTAATATTATGAGATACCCAACAACAAATCAATGCTAATCTTCTCCATAGACTCTAATACTGATCTTCAGCTGAACCATCGCTGTCATCTGAAATATTATGGAGATAAGGGGGTGAGTTATCAACAACTCAGTAAGCAGAGAGCATATACTAGCATGTAAACATGAGCATTTATAACATTAGATAAGCCGAACAAACATTTACTTTCAGAATGCAGAAACAAAACTTGTACAAAAATATTAGAGCGGAATTTTTAGAAAAATATACTTATTCCAAAAAAAAGAATCCGTTGGCATTTCTAAACTGAAACATTATAATCTTATCATCGTTTAATATCACATCGGGACAATACCATGTTTAACCCCCGTGGTAAGGTTATAAACCACCATTATACCCGTGGCTGGGCCATTTTCCATGTTTCACCCCCGTGGTAGGGTTATAAACAACCATTATACCCGTGGCTGGGCCGTATACCATGTTTCACCCCCGTGGTAGGGTAATAAACCACCATTATACCCGTGGCTGGGCCTTAACAGAAACAGAACGGATTTCATCGAAAATCCGATTACAATCATATACAGAATCAGAACTTCATGCCAATGTTTTCAGATGACACATCACATCAAAACAAAATACTGAAAAGCTTTAGATCATTTCACATGTTCGAGATAAACATAAACAAAACATTCTCATTTGTTCATAACAAAACTTTTAGAATTCCTTATTCGCTCTTTTACATAGTTCAGAAATAAAGTGCACAAAACTAGCTCATGTCTACACCAGTCATGACAGAAAAACACTTTCTCTTATGTTGAATTTATGCATATGCAGAATAAGCATCTGAGGTTGTTTTCAGATCATCTCTTTTAAAAAAATAAATACATTTATTCTCAAAGTCAACCTCATTTTATTTGTTTTATGCAAAACTAGTATATGAACCCCGCTTACCTGGGCAATTTAGCTTTTCAGAAATTTCTTCAAAAATGTTGAGTCGACTATAAATCGTCACCTATAAAAATAATCACACAATTTCCGTAAGTTTTCAATCAATCACGGATTTCCATATTTAAGCCTAAGCTTCTAAAATAATCTATCTTAATTTCTCAAAACTTAAAACCCTCATAATCTCAAAATATATCACCACTTCTTAAAAAAAATCACCAATATCCACCATGACCAACGTCAAATTCAAAACACCAATATTTAAATCCGAAACAGCCAACAAATTTCATAGCATAAACCAATCACACAAACAACTCCATCATCCAATCCAACCGACCCCCTTACTCATCGGACTCAGTCCGGTACAACCAACCAATTCACAATACATATAAATTAACACAAAAATACATTTAAATCTCAAAAGTTCTTCAAGAAAAGTACTTACAATGCTATAATATAATTTTTGAAAGATCACGGAGGTGTTAGAAGCGGCAACGCAGCAACAAAACAGTGCCAAAAGCACTGTGGCCGTGGGTCTCAAAAACCCACTTTTGAACGGGTGTAAACGAAGACCCGAGATTGATAGGGTAGGGCTTAGGGATGTCGGTGAAGTTAGTGGTGGTGGTGGTTGGCCGTGGGTGGCGGCGCAATAGGCGGTAGAAGACCAAAATACCTAAATCGGAAATGTTGATGAATGTGCTTCACCGGTGACGGATCGGAGGTGGGGTTGGGTCCAATGGGTTGGCAAGAGGTCGAGGATGATGTGGTGAGAAGATGGTGGCCGGAGGTGGCGCGGTGGCGGCGCAAGGAGTGCCGCGGCTTGGTGTGGTGCGTGGGGGCTAACGGCGGCGCGAGGAGGGCTGAAATTGAAGGGGTGAGGTCGCCGGCTGGTGGGGAGCACGATGGGGTGGGCGGTGTCGCGCACGGCGGCGGCGGGCTGGGTGAGGGACGGTTACACGGCGAGAGAGAGAGAGAGAGAGAGAGAGAGAGAGAGAGAGACGTCTGTGCAGGAAGGGAACCCAGGGGAGAAAGAAAAAAAAAAGAAAAAAAAAAGAAGAAAAGAAAAAGAAAAGGAAAGGAAAAAAATAGAGGGAAAAGAAATGAGGTTCAAAATTCACAACTTGGGTCACAAAAAATGATTCAACGGAAACGGTTTTAAAACAGCAAGTGAAATAAAATAATTCAAACGCAGTAATTAAAATGAAAATAAATAATTAAACCCAACAACAAGTTAATTTAATTCGAGAAGAAATTTAAACACATAACAATAATTAATTTAAAGAAAGCAGTTCAAAAATAAATTTCACAAAATTAAATCATAAAAATAAACCCACTAAAAATCCAACAATTTTAAAACAATAGAATAAATTTTTAAATTAATAACAAATAATCATTCAATTAAAATTAAAAAAAAAATATACTAAAAAAAATACGGGGTGTTACATTCTCCCCCCTTAAAAAAATTTCGTCCTTGAAATTTGAAAGGTCAAACATGACGTTAAAGCAGGATAGAAGATACAACCCAAAACACACTAAACCTTCCATAGGCAATTCCATCATACTCGTACTAGTCCCTAGTGGCACAACACGTCCAGTATTCCTAGGGTGGCTATGATAACCAAAATCTCATTTTCCACAAGAGCCTTAATACAACATCCAATGAATCCCAATGATTAATAGCTATATTCGATAATCTATATTAACCCCAATTGACTCCTACGGTATAACTTCCAAGCCTTCATTATATTCTACCTTTGGTAACCTAATGGTTACTTCCAAAGTTAATCATCAATAACATAATTGGTACAACTGAGCGATTAGTCTCCAACTACAAGTATCGTCTCAAAATATTCAAGTCACCACTAATTTCTCAAAATCAACACAAAATTTGAATTCCTAATTACAACCAAAATACCACGCTTCTGCTGCGCACTCTGATAATTCGCCACATGCATAGAATTTATGTCCTCATAAAAAAAACAACACCATTGAGTATAAGGTAGCTCCATACCTAATGACCAGAAAACTCTTATCACATTTTGATAGAAAAAAAAACTTGATCTCCCAAAACCATGAATTATTACACTTTTTCCCTCAAAATCACTAAGAATGCCTTCTTGAATTTACACCAACTATCATCCTTAAATCTGATATGGATCTAATCCTAAAACCTGTCACTAATACCTCAAACTAATAACAATTATTATCCAAACTGGACCAATACCTTCAATCCTCAAAGAAATAATCCCCTTAAAAATTCATATATCAATAACTCAACTTCGATCAACCCCATAATAATGGTCACATCCAAAATAAATCAAACTAGCATACCAAGCCTGCAGAATAAAAAAAATTTAAATCTTATTTCAATTCAGTCCTTCAAATCTGTAATTTTAAAACCTTAAATTATACTGAAATCATTTTTCGAAATCTGTAAGATCGATGAACTTATATCCAATAATAAAACAATCGACTCCCGAAGGTTTCAAAATCTAAAACATTAAATGATAACAAATCATTTCCTAAAGTCTGCAAAACCTTAAACTTTTGGTGAAATTTCCATAAATCTATCCTTAAAATTTGTTGAACTTACAATCTTCTATTCTAAAGTCTCGTGTCATACCTCCATAAAATCAAAAACCTCAGATATCTTACTCCCCGAATAGATCACCCAGACCATGCCGTTCCTTTCAACCCTTGATATTATAAAAGCACACCAAGTCGATAAAAGTTCAAGCCTACTCTGCTAAATATAACAATAGTGTTCTCAGTCGTACCATCTTCCTGCCATAACTTAATCCTTAACCCGTTTTTCAGCTTCGAATGAAACGAACAAAATAAAATAAACTTAATAAATAAAAATAACATAATTCCAATTCAAATAAAATAAAATCAAACAAAACCAAATAAATTCAATTTAAATAAAAACGATAATTTACAATTAAACCTTTAAACTTTTCTAGTACTGCACACATGGTTTTACCCATTCTTAGCCATATCTTTAACCAGCACATATAGTCATTCCTATCATCTTATATTGTAAACCCAACATCGCTCTAAACTCTAGTACATCTTTAGAATCCAAACCACAAAAATCTAAACCTTAAATCTTATAAAGATTATTTCCAAGTCATGTCCTACATCCTACAGAATAAACTTACCAGATCTAAATCTTCAAATCCCATCAAAATCAATCATAAGGTTTTTAGAATCTCGAACTTAAATATCCACATGATCATTCTTAAATTCCTCAAGTTCCTACACTGAAATCTTTACACCCTATGATCCCACAGAAATCTAAACCTCCAAGGTTTATAGTATGCAGAATTCAAACCTGTCTCTGATACCAACTGTAACGCCCCCACCCCGAGGGTCCGGAGAGTTAACTCATAAAACCTGATAATCAGCTCTAACAAGGCTAGAGTACTTCCAAATTCAAGAATATATCCATTTTTCAAACCTCAAATCGAACGTAAATATTTCAATTAAATAAATCAAATAAACTCATTTATCCAATATTCAATCCAATAACCCAAATAAAATCAACTCTTCTTCATGTCTCAAATAACAAACTAGAAATAATGAAACATTAACATAGTTTCCATAAACCGTCTAAATCCATTGAAGCAAACTTAAGAAAGATAATTAACCTCCAACACCAACACTAATATTATGAGATACCCAACAACAAATCAATGCTAATCTTCTCCATAGACTCTAATACTGATCTTCAGCTGAACCATCACTGTCATCTGAAATATTATGGAGATAAGGGGGTGAGTTATCAACAACTCAGTAAGCAGAGAGCATATACTAGCATGTAAACATGAGCGTTTATAACATTAGATAAGCCGAACAAACATTTACTTTCAGAATGCAGAAACAAAACTTGTACAAAAACATTAGAGCGAAATTTTTAGAAAAATATACTTATTCCAAAAAAAAGAAGCCGTTGGCATTTCTAAACTGAAACATTATAATCTTATCATCGTTTAATATCACATCGGGACAATACCATGTTTAACCCCCGTGGTAGGGTTATAAACCACCATTATACCCGTGGCTGGGCCATTTTCCATGTTTTAACCTCGTGGTAGGGTTATAAACCACCATTATACCCGTGGCTAGGCCGTATACCATGTTTCACCCCCGTGGTAGGGTTATAAACCACCATTATACCCGTGGCTGGGCCTTAACAGAAACAGAACGGATTTCATCGAAAATCCGATTACAATCATATACAGAATCAGAACTTCATGCCAATGTTTTCAGATGACACATCACATCAAAACAAAACACTGAAAAGCTTCAGATCATTTCACATGTTCGAGATAAACATAAACAAAACATTCTCATTTGTTTATAACAAAACTTTTAGAATTCCTTATTCGCTCTTTTACATAGTTCAGAAATAAAGTGCACAAAACTAGCTCATGTCTACACCAGTCATGACAGAAAAACACTTTCTCTTATGTAGAATTTATGCATATGCAGAATAAACATCTGAGGTTGTTTTCAGATCATCTCTTTTAAAAAAATAAATACATTTCTTCTCAAAATCAACCTCATTTTATTTGTTTTATGCAAAACTAGTATATGAACCTCGCTTACCTGGGCAATTTAGCTTTTCAGAAATTTCCTCAAAAATGTCGAGTCGACTATAAATCGTCACCTATAAAAATAATCACACAATTTTCGTAAGTTTTCAATCAATCACGGATTTTCATATTTAAGCCTAAGCTTCTAAAATAATCTATCTTAATTTCTCAAAACTTAAAACCCTCATAATCTCAAAATATATCACCACTTCCTAAAAAAATCACCAATATCCACCATGACCAACGTTAAACTCAAAACACCAATATTTAAATCCGAAACAGTCAACAAATTTCATAGCATAAACCAATCACACAAACAACTCCATCATCCAATCCAACCGACCCCCTTACTCTTCGAACTCAGTCCGGTACAAGCAACCATTTCACAATAAATATAAATTAGCGCAAAAATACATTTAAATCTCAAAAGTTCTTCGAGAAAAGTACTTACAATGCTATAATATAATTTTTAAAAGATCACGGAGGTGCTAGAAGCGGCAATGCAGCAACAAAACAGTGCCAAAAGAACTGTGGCCGTGGGTCTCAAAAATCCACTTTTGAATAGGTATAAACGAAGACCCGAGATTGATAGGGTAGGGCTTAGGGATGTCGGTGAAGTTAGTGGTGGTGGGGGTTGGCCGTAGGTGGCGGCGCAATAGGCGGTAGAAGACCAAAATACCCAAATCGGAAATGTTGATGAATGTGCTTCACCGGTGACGGATCGGAGGTGGGGTTGGGTCCAATGGGTTGGCAAGAGGTCGAGGATGATGTGGTGAGAAGATGGTTGCCGGAGGTGGCACGACGGCGGCGCAGCGGCGCAAGGAGTGCCGCGGCTTGGTGTGGTGCGTGGGGGCTAACGGCGGTGCGAGGAGGGCTGAAATTGAAGGGGTGATGTCGCCGGCCGGTGGGGAGCACGATGGGGTGGGCGGTGTCGCGCACGGCGGCGGCGGGCTGGGTGAGGGACGGTTGCACGGAGAGAGAGAGAGAGAGAGAGAGAGAGAGAGAGAGTGAGAGAGACGTCTGTGCGGGAAGGGAACCCAGGGGAGAAAGAAAAAAAAAGAAAAAAAAAAAGAAGAAAAGAAAAAGAAAAGGAAAAGAAAAAAATAGAGGGAAAAGAAATGAGGTCCAAAATTCACAACTTGGGTCACAAAAAACGATTCAACGGAAACGGTTTTAAAACAGCAAGTGAAATAAAATAATTCAAACGCAGTAATTAAAATGAAAATAAATAATTAAACCCAACAACAAGTTAATTTAATTCGAGAAGAAATTTAAACACATAACAATAATTAATTTAAAGAAAGCACTTCAAAAATAAATTTCACAAAATTAAAATCATAAAAATAAACCCACTAAAAATCCAACAATTTTAAAACAAGAGAATAAATTTTTAAATTAATAACAAATAATCATTCAATTAAAATTAAAAAAAAATATACTAAAAAGAAATACGGGGTGTTACAAAATGTGTCATAATTCTAAATAATGAGATTATAAAACTAAAATATCCACAGTCAAAATGCCTAGTCATCATATGCATTAAAACAACATAAGAAATAAATTCGAAAAAAAAGGAGTTGCCGAGATTATTTATGTTGACCGTGCATTTTGATTTTTATAAGCTATTGTGTACAAATATGACACATGTCTTCTTCTATTTGGTTATAACATGAGTAATGCTATATTAGTCGTGAGTGAGTAAGCATTGTACAATCGTTTTAAAAAAAGTGGGATCCACTATTAAAAAATTAATTTTTTCATGTGGGTCTCTTATCGATTCATTTTGTTTTCAAAATGATTGTGTGGCACTTGTACACTCACGATTGTAACTATTATTTCTCATCGAGATATGACTCGAACCCTAGAGACTAGTTTGGAACTTTTTATACCTCAAGTAATAGTCAGTAGAAAGTCAAAACTTCACAAACCTAAATATTAATTATTCCTAAGAGTATACTTTTTGTTAGCAAATCTTAATGATTATATAAAAAAAAAAAAAAAAATTCTCAAAAGGATAACTTCATAGTCAAATTCTCTTAATAAAATTATTGGGACATTGAAAAAGGTTTATAATTATGAATTTAAACTCGACAACTATCTATTCCTCTAGCTAAAAACACTTGATGTCTCCATAGCTAACTAAGGCCCATTTTTTATACAGAAACAGTTGCATTTCATCTCATCTCATCATTACAAATTTTCTAAATCTCCACATAAACCATCTCATCTCATCTTACTATCCAATCGGGGTCAGTGCAATCTTTAAGTAAATGGTTCCTCAGCTAAATCTAAAATAAATTAAATAAGAAGGGGAGATTCTATTGGCTCATTACATAGCACAATTAATAAGGTTGGGAAAATTTCATTTTTAGAGAAAATTATGTCCTCCTAACACAACGATTTGTGAGCAATTACGATTCTTTTCCTCATACAGTATATTTTAGCCAAAAAAAATCATCTAAACCACTTGACAGAAGAAATAATCAACGGTTGGTTGAGGACATAAAAAATAATATACATATATCAATGAAGATAGCCTGATGCAAGAAGGGGCACAAATATAACAGACACATACCAATATGACACATGGACATCACAAATGCCATAGAGCTCAATATATCACACATGCACATGTCAGCTCCATAGGCACAATGATGAATACAACATTTGGCTCACAAAATAACTTTCTCATACAAATACACATGGACATTCCAAAATTAATATACGCTAAAATTTAAACAAAGTTGTGACGACACACATGCACATGTCAGCTCCATAGGCACAATGATGAATCAACATTTGGCTCACAAAATAACTTTCTCATACAAATACACAAGGACATTCCAAAATTAATATAAGCCAAAATTTAAACGAAGTTGTGACGACACTCCCCTATGCTTTGGCCTATTTAGTTTTAGCATCCTTTAATGTTTTTTAGCAATGCTCCCTTGTGTTGGACAATGTTGTGAACATGATCATTTGATTAGAAATTACGTCGTCCACTCGTAGGCTGAACGATGATGTGTCTGATGTTTATGTGCCATTTATGTAGCAATTAAGTGTCTTAAACACGTGGCAAATAAACGCAAATGATTGAACTGTCCTTATGCAAAGCACGTGATTGGCATGCTCTTCAGTAACACATAATGACTAGTACCTTCAGACAATGAATAAGATCTATTGTGACGCTGTCAACGCTCATTTGGGATTTGGCAGGAGGCCGAGAAGTCAGGATGCACACCACATGGGCAAACACCTCTTGCATTTTGTGAAATATTGGCACTCGTATACAAAATAATAGCAGAAAAAAAGATATAAGATACTTGTTAGAAAGTAGAAATATGAGTACTAGAGAAAAAATTCAATTTTCCAAAACAATCTGCATAAGTCACATCAACACTACCATCAAAATATTAGAAACTATACATGCTATTCTTTGAGCTACACTAGTTCTTCTTCCTCGTAACCGACCTCGTTTCCTATATCTGTATCAAAACCTACGATTTCGAGGACCAAAATTATAGTGAGACTACCACAATGAGATTTTCATTAAATTATAGCCCAAGATAGCAACTAATAATGCAAGAAATAACGATGATTATAACAAAATGAACTTCAAAGTTAAATAGAAGGAAAATTAAACATACCAAGGTGCCAGCCTCCAGGCAAATGAAATAAACATAGTTTACCGTAAAGTTATCAAGCATCCAATACCCAAATCATTAGATAATATAATTATCTCGGACCCTAGGTCCATTCAACATCATGAAAAATCATCTTGCTAACCATTTACATTTATTGGCGCGTGCACCATGATCACCCCTTAGAATGGTTGTGCGCACACTCTGGCTCCCTGCGAAGGCCAAGGTGATGACTAAAAAATCACTCATTTTCTAGCCTCCAATAGTCACTTGATGGGAGTAAAAAATGCTACACCATCACTAGCCATCACTCGGCTAGACTACATATGAAAACAATAGCTGTGTAGCCCCTTTTTCCCCTTCTTTTGGTTGCCAACCTCCCATCCAAGGGTCCCTCAACCATCCTCATGTCAACCCCTTTCTCAATATCACACCACCCTCCCTCATTCTCATTTCACATTTTGTATTTTTTCATCACCTTTCTAGAGAGAAATCGACACTACTCTGGAGGTAGATTTCTGGCAGTTTTTTATCTTGCATTACGAGCCATTTGTAAGTCGATTTTTACTACACGATATTCATGTATTTTGTTCATTTTTAAGTCTAGTTTATATTTGAATATGTTCAGAAATTTTTCATAGAGTTTTGATTGGTGAAAGTTTGGTTTGATAATGCAAGGATCACGATGGTGCCAGCTTTTATGTTTGTGTGAAAATTTAAAAGTTTGGTCAAGTTTTTGGTGACATCTTGGGTATATCTTGTTTTTGGTGAAGTGCTAACATGTTAATATGAAAGTTAAGTATGGATTTATAGCATGATTAATACTTTTATAAAGAGTTTTGAATGATTTTGAAATGTTAGAAACTGGATGACTCAAACTGGTCTTTGTTTTGGTGAAGTTGTGATTTTTCGTTATGGAAACTTGATTTAATGGCTTTGATCTTCATATATGTTGTTCTTGAGGTTTTGATATATGTGTTTGAAGTTTAGTTTTGGGGAATGTTTGTTTAGATCTTTGATTGAATAATTTTATACATGCAAGAGTTTATTTAGGACTCAACTAGAGGCTCTCGGGTTTGGTATTATGTTTCGATGAAGTTTTTGCCGTGTGATGATAGACTTAATGCGTAGATCAAGTTAGAACTTGAATGTCATGTATATGGCTATATTTTTGAAGATTTTTTGCATGCAAATCGAGGATATAATGTTTTTGTTTTAATTCCAAAGCATGCTATACCCAATTTTGAGGTTTTCATGCAAACCAATTGTGTAGGTTGTATTTTTGTAATTTTCTTTGTTTAGTTAAGCATGCTATCACTTAAGTTTGAATGACAAACATTTTTGGAGTCCTTCGATTTGATTTGTAAAATGTTAGACCAAGAACATCAAGGGTAGGTTATATTTGACCTAAACTTGGTGTTTTTACATTTTTATTGATGTAGTGAATTTATGATTTTTATGAAATATATACATTGATATTTTAGCATGATTTTGAAACCTAGCATGTGATTTTTTATTGTTTCAAAAATCGGTTTAAGCGTGTTAGTTTGATTATTAATCAAATTGCAACCAAAAATCACGTTTTTGGCCTTTATATGAATTGGCCTAAGCATGGTTCTCCTAGTTGTGTATTGTTTTAGATTTGTTTTTATTGGATATTTGGTTTTAGGACAAACATTACACAAGGAATGTAAATTTTGGTAAGATTTGGAATTAGTATGCAAAATCCTTATTTTAAGGACAAAATTGTAATTTTCGGCAAGTAAATGGGGTAACTCTGCAATTTTTGCCATGAGTCAAAACTTTTTGTGTTTCTAATTATTTAGTGAGATATTCTAACTTTAGAAATATCTCATTTCAGTTCACGGTACGCTTTATGTTACGCGATGATTCTATAATTTACCCTCACTGTATTTATGTATGTACAGTGGTAAGACTACATTATTGTCGCTTATGATTATTATAAATTTCTATAATATGTCGTGCCATATCATTTATTACACTACATGCTCATTTGTCACATGTCATGAATGTCATGCCATTTGTTATAAGTTCATCTGTTACATGTCATGAATGTTATGTCATCTATTACGAGTTCATCTATTACATGTCATGAATGTCATGCCGTATGTTACATATTCACTTGTTACTTGTCATGAATGTCATGCCATCTATTACAAATTCACTTGTTACATGTCATGAATGTCGTGCTATCTGTTATATATTTATTTGTTACGCACTATGGTTACATGACATGAGTCACATGAGTCCAGCATGAAATATTTTCTCAGTTAGTCATGCATAGGATGCTCATGGCATAATCATTTTGATTGTTAGAGTACTTCATTTTAAAATACTCATGACATAATTATCCTAATTATCAAAATATTTTCACTAAAACTATACAAGGTACTCTTAGCGTAATCATTCTGATTGTTAGAGTATCTCTGACAAAGTACTTTGGGCAGAATCATTCTGATTGTTCAAAATATTCATGACGAAACAACTGAAAAAATCATTCTGATTGTCAGGATATTGCAATCTTATATATGTTGCACAAGGTCTCATGTTCATGTTCATGTCAAGTCAAGTTACGTTAAGTTTAGTCAAGTCATGTTATGTTAGTGTGCAATCACATTATTTTTAAAGTCAAGTACATGCTATGTTATTTGCCAAGTCAAGTCACGCATGTTCAAGGTCATGTATGATGCATACATGTCACTTTACTGTTATGCATGTATATGTATACTGTTGGTAGCTTAGTAACTTCCCTGCTAAGATTTATAAAAAAAAAATCTCACTTGATAGTCCCAATTAGAAGTTGTCGCAGGACTTGAGGATAAAAACCAAGATGGATCAATGGCCCGATTTGATAGAAGACTAGTATATAGTGGATGCTCGATTTAGGATACCAGATATTTATATCGAAACTATTCCGTTTTTGGTGGAAGACTTTCTGTAAATTTTAGAAGGAACCTATGTGCAACATTAGTAGGCTGAGTTGGATGGCATTCTTACTTTTGAGAGTTGTTTTGATTCCATAAGTGAGTTCAAGGAGATTATCTCGAGGTGTATCATCGAGGTTCAGGAAATCCTAGTAGCACATTGGATACTGGCATAACTATGTTACATGGAAAAGACAACGTTTTGATGGTTTTGAAGGGTCATCATTTTAGGATCCTACTTTTGTTAAATGGATGTTTAGTCTAAGTATTTTGACGAAAATGTGACTTTTGACATATGATTATTTATGGGATTATGTTTATATTTTGAGATATAGTATTTCTGGTACATTGGTATTGCTCAAAGAAAACAACTATTTGCTGTGAATATTGCATACTGGTAGATGCATGTCTCGATGCTTCAAGCTCCGTCAAATCCTAAGCAGTGCCTGTGGCATCACATGGTGGTATTAGAGCAATATGTCTTTGGGTTAAACCCATGTGTCCCTAGGAATTGTACCAGAATATAGGATTGGAATTTTAGTCTTTTATTAGGCTTAAATTGTTTTTAGTATAAGAGTAAGTATGTAATCCAATGCACATAGGCATGTGTTTCAAGAAGTGACACATGGTGTGTGGCAGAGTACATAGTAAACTTAGTGGAGATAACAACCAAGTGGAACAAAATCCTCCAATGGGCGATGGACAAGGGATAGCTGAAGCTTCGTTCGTTGACAGACGTGCTTAGCGAACAACAACAACAGCAAGTGCATGTGCCTAGACAAGAAGTTATGGGTTGTCCTTACTAGAAATTTTTGGTGTACAGTTACCCGAACTTTTCCTGTAACAAAGTACCCATGAGGGCAGATAAGTGGATGATCGATTTAGATCGGAGATTCGACATCAGTGGGTGCACCGAAGATCAAAGGGTACTATACGCTGGATATTTGTTGCAAAGAGAAGCCTATATTTGGTGGGATACCCGAAGACAAATTTGACAAGGGAACTAGGAACCCTAGCTGCCCTAACTTGGGAGGACTTCGATAATCAATTCTTCAAAGAATCGATCAAGCAACAAAAGGCACATGAGTTCATGTCTTTAGTACAAGGCAGTATGTATGTAGAGCAGTATGCTGCCAAATTCATGGAGTTGAGGAAGTTCACACCTCACCTAATTTCTACTGAGAAGATGCAAGCCATGAATTATTAAGGAGGTTTGTAGCTGAGTATCTAAAGCCATGTGGCTTGTTTTCATATTGAAAGCTACCAGAAGCTGGTCAATGTAGCTACTATTTCAAAGGCATAATAGAAGGGTCTGACCTCTCAGATCATCTCGAAAAGAAAGTGGACTTCTCTGTATGCTGATGAAGAAAGTCCAGAAAAGAAGAAGATATTTATCAAATTAGATAAGGGAAAAGGCATTGAGAGAAGGAGCTCCATGTCGACCACATACCCAATATATGTGAAGTGCGATAAGAACCATGGAGGCAAGTGCAAGCTTACTTTAGGACTCTACTTTGGATGTGGGCAATAGACTATCTGATCAAGAACTATCCCAAAAGAGATTGGAGAAATGGGGTTATTCCCTACAGAGATTCCAAACCCAATCCACGGCCTCTAGTACCAGCTCGAGTATATGCAGTCACTTCTGGAGAGGTAGATGCTGACGCCTCAGGAATAGAAGAAGCTGGTGTCATCCTTGGGTACTTTTCTAAGACCTACATATTATTAAGCATAGCTAAGATTGACTGGATTGCAATTGATGGTATTATTGCATTATTGAGTAATGTGAAGAAGTTAAGGTTGCAGAGGGTGCAGTTTGTACACCGTTTGAATCAAGCACGTCCCTTACCTTAGTATATGTGGCATTACATGGATATTCAGTTTGTAAACTGGATAATGGTAACAATTCTTGAAAGGAGCACTATTGCTTGTATGCAAGTAAATATGGAGTGCCCTGTAGATGTGCAAAGGTAGATATCAATGAATGATTTGATAGTGTTCCGTTTTTTGGAGTCTAAACTGATTGTTAGGAATTGTGACACACCCAGATTTCCACTTGGAATCAAATGAACATATGAAGCGTCAGGATATGCAACAAAAGGTTACTCGCCCCCGTTCATGATAAATAAAGATGCAATGCGCCTAGTATGCATTTAACAATATGCAATATTAGCAGCGAATAAATTTTTTTTTTCTTTGAGCAATACTATGCTCCAACTAAAGATATTCCAAATACTTAAAAAACATAATTCCTAAATATTTAAATGCTAAACATCCATGATTACATTACGAGTCTCAAAAAGACTGTAATCTCAAAAGTATGGGAGATAGAGCTCCATCATTACATCACCAAAACATAATTATTGGGCTAGTTCATCGAGCAACTCGTGTAACTCGACAATCAATTCCATAAGACTATCTAAAAATCTAACTATAGAGGCCACAAGTTCTGCATTGCGTCGTCGCCTCCTAATCAACCTCCTCCAGTTTGCCAAGCTCCTTTCCCTCTCTACGTCCTGACATATTTTCTACCATTTGGGCGGAATGATAGTTGAGATTATCACGGTAAGATTTGAGTACAAACCTCAACAAGTTAATAGAGAACCTTCACATAGGTTAATGATGTATGCATGACAGTAAAGGTATGGATGCATAATCAAAGTCATAAATAGACATGCATAATCAATTTCTATAGGCTTTAGGAACCTCATGAAAACACGGTAAGTTTTCACTATTCAACCAATTGCGTAGATTTTATTTTGTTAGCATAGCCTGAGTTATCACTCACTATGGTGATAGAAGTGCAATTTTATTGATTTTATGTAGTTAGAGGTGTTAGATTGAGTTATTGTCTGTGGCATTAGATTATGTTGATTATTTATGATTTTATGGCGCAATAATCCCACTTTTAGTTTTTGGACGCTTGTTCGAAAATATGTTTTGCTTACTTTGGGGAACTTCGGGATTGCACTTCAAAAAACGAGTTGCACATTTAGGTTTGTGTGAATATTTACGATTTTACAATGTAAATTTTATGTTTCACTTTCATGGAGTGAATAGTAACCTTTATAGTAGCATCTAGTGTAGTTTTTTCAAAATCACTGTGTGAAATATCCAAATTAGGCTAGAGAAATTTTATTTGGACACTTTGCAAGATCTTGATCACACTGGTGAATAATATTTGACACTTGGCACAAAGAGGAACAGTGAAATGAATTGTGAAGGAATCAAGGTGTGAGATCATGACAACTAAGCAAAACCCTATTTTTCATCTGATCAACCAAATTGTGCCAAACCAAAGAGGGTTTTAACCCTAGTGAAACCCTAAATGGTTGGAATCTATTTGAAACCCCAAAAGTATATTGAAAAATGAAACTCTAGACGGTATCCTCAAACCCTAAATTTGGCCTCCAAACCGTATTTGATCCAATTTCTAGCGTTGTGTTTAATCACTTGATTAAATCATTTCCGTACACTATTAATTTCTCAAATTCATATTATGACATCATTATCAAACCTTTAAACCTTGGAATTTTGATTGGGGTAAGAAAAATTAGATTTGGGTTTGATAGCATTCCAAATCCTAACCAAACCCTCTCTAAGCCCTAAATTGAAGCCCACTTCGTTGAGGCCCACCAAGGCTCACGAATTTGGCCAATTTGGCAAAAATTTTTGAAGAAGTTTCCTCCCCCACATGGTAGGACATCCACTACCCTTGGTTACACCCAATAGTGCCTTGATGTGAGTGGGGAAAACCACCTCATCACCCTCCATACCACACAACAGCAGCAGGCAGTCCTTGCCTCTCAATGTGACATAGGTACCTCCAATCAAAGGTCATTCAAGCCTATACGTCCCCCTTCCAGAAGTCTAAATTCGAGCATGACCCACTTCACTCTATTTCATCACTTCTTCACCCTATTCTTAGAAAGAAACCAAAAGAGCTCTCCCAAGCAGTTTTCTGAGTCATTTTGCATGGCACTTTTTTACCCTCTTTAAGTATTTTCTTGCAATGACTAATCATAAAAAATTTTCGTCTTTGAGTATAGCTTTTGTGGATATCTTATTTGTTTCATTTAGTGGTCTATTGTTTTGGTCAAAAGTCGTTTTAAACATGGAAATTTCATTCTGGGCGTTAAACGAAAGAGTGTGTTATATTTTGGAGTTTTTGACCAAGCTAAAGGCATATCTTGGTTTGAAAATTTTATGGAGTGTTTTTAACTTGTGTTTATGAATTTTAATTGAGGATTTATTGCATGACTAAAGTTTTTGATGAAAGATTTTCTTAGATATAGAAACTTAGAAACTAGAAGTGGAAAAACAGTTTTTGTTTTGAGAAAGTTTGAATATTTCGTAGTTTAATCTTACTCCATTGGCCTTGATATTTTTATTTGATAATCTTAACTCTCTTATATGCATGTTAGGATTTTGTTTGAAGACATTTAGTAATATTTTCAAAGATATGATTTTTTTATGCAAGAAGATTTTGGTTAGACCTAAGATTTAATGCTTTTAGGTTAGATATATATTTTATTGAGTTTTAGCCATGTGATTTTAAATTTGATGGTTGGATTTTCTTTAGAACACATTTTTAAACCGTGATTGATTTACTTCGAAGATCTCATCATTTTAAGCCATGGATCAAGAGATTGATCAAAGCTAGTTAAGGAAATGTTTATGTTTTTGGACTAAGTGTAGAACCAAAAACTCCAAGTGTTGTTTTGTGATTTTTGTTTAATTACTTAAAGCATGGTTGGTCTTTGGATGATGTTATGAATATGTTAGTTATAAGATTTGATTTTTTGGAATTTTTGGAGATGTTTTGATTGAGGTCAAAACTTGTGATTCAATGGTTTGCCTTTTTGTTAAAACGTTTGGGTCTTTTAACAAAAAGTTTGGTGTTGATGATTAGTTTTTTTCTTACTGGATGTTTTAAGTATGTTTTAGACTAAGGGTAGGAAGTTCTTTGCTATAAAATTTTGTTTTAATCATGAGTTTTAAAGTTGGAAGAAATTGCACAAAAATCAAGAGAAATGGTCAATGGATATTTTGGCCATAGTGAATTTTCCATAGTTGTGAATTGTTTTAAAATCTTTTGAGTTGGTACTTGAGTTTACGATAAAATTTACATGAAGAATATAACTTTTGGTAATTTTTGGAGTTAGGATGTGAAATCTTTATGTTAGAAGAAAAATTGTCATTTTCTCATATGTAGAAGGTAAAATAGTAATTTTACTTTAAGCTGTATCTTTTTCCTGTTTCTAATTGTTAGTAATTAAATTTCTAACTTTTATAATACCATCTTACAGTTTCTCGTGTTTCATGCTTTATTTTCGTAGAATGAGAAAATCTAGATAAGTTAGCTCTTAACTTACTATTAGTTTACTGTGTATGTGTAATGGGTAAGGGAACTACAGTTATGTTCGTATGTTAACATATATGTCATGACATGCGACGTCATTACATGTTCATCTATTACACATGATATATACTGCCATGAAATACTTATCTATTATACAAAATATTCTGTAATGCTTTCCTATCTGTTGCAAGTATGTCATGTCACGTATGTCATCTGTTACATGTATGTCACATCAAGTAATATTCACTGTTATATGTTGTGTCATATTACAAAATATTGTATATTACATGTTATGCCATGTTACCAAATATTGTCTGTTACATGTTAAGTTATGCTACGAAACATTTTCTGTCAAGTACATCATGTATGTCTTCTTACTTTCATGTCATGGTAGACTACATTTGGACTTCTGTCCTTTCGTATTCATATCAAGTTTCATCTTAGGTACAATTTGTATAATTGAGAACAATCATGTCAATCACGACCCTAAGCACTAGGATGAGGTAATATTCTAGTGGAACTCCTTTATTCACGCTGGAGTGTCTAAATAGGTGTGAAATTTCGTAGGTTGACGAAATACAGTCAACACGTTGCGAATGAGGCCTAACTAGCTGGTCACCGTAGCACGCCAACCCTTAACGTCGATGGAGCCATATTTTATTTTACTTGTGTTCACGACAATTGTGGCACAAACAATTTATTGGGCCACAACAACTATGGAGCATGAAGTATGGGGCTACAATAACTGTAGAGTATACACTATATGAGACACTACAATTGTGACACGTAAAATACATGAGGCCACAACAACTATGAAGTACGTATTAATGCACTCACAACAGGTGTAAATACATGTGTTGTGATGCAGTAATCAGCTGGACATACAGCTCAAGGGGTCCCGTATAACACTTGTATGGTCACTTTATTAATTATGTCTGTTGAACAAGATTCAAAATTCATGTATTTCACGTTTAAGTCATGTCTTATGTTATGTTATGTTCAAGTTTACGTTCATGTCAAGCTTCAAGTTCGCGTCAATGTTATATTTCAAGTTCATGTTACGTCAAGCTAAGTTTCAGTTCCAGTTCAAGTTCTGTCAACTCATGCCATATTATGCCAAGTCACGTTATTCTTATTATTTCATGCTATGTTATGTCAAATTATGTTATGCTTATTATTGACTTTGATTATGCATTCATGCATTTACTGCCATACATGCATCATTAACCTGTGTGGAAGTTTCATATTAACTTGCTGAGATTTGTAATCAAATCTCACCGTGGTAGTCCCAACTTCCACTCCCCCTGAATGATAGGCGATGTGTTAGGATAAGAGCAAGAAGCGAACACTGGTAGACTGAAAGAGGTAGACTAGATGCCGCAAACGCGACGCAGAGCTTACATCTTCCATAGTTAGGTTTTTGGACAGTATTCTGACCTTATTAGTCAAGTTACGTAAGTCCAGTCTCCCATGTTTTCAGATTATAGTCTTCTGAGACCTGCATTGTAATCATGGATGTTTATTTTGTTAAGTGTGCATGGATTATATTTTAATTATTTAGGATATTTTCAGTTTGGTGCATAGTATTGCTCAAGAAAAAAATATTCGTTGCGAATTTTGCATAATGCTAGATGTATGTTAGGAATATTACATCTTATAACAGCCCGTTAGAAATTCACAGGTGGAATTTCTATTGACTGTAAGAACCTCGTAAAATCCCCATAAATTTTTACAAATGGAACAATCGTAAAGGTTTTAGTTTGTCAACATAGTCAGTATTATCACTCACTATGGTGTTAGAAATATAAGTTTAATTATTTGAGATAGTTAGGACTGTCAAAATAAGTTTTGGTCTACGTCATTAGAATCAGTTGATTATTTAGGATTTTATGGCGCAATAGCCTATTTTCATAATTTCAGATGAAACACCTATTCGAAATTGTGAAATTATTTTTAAGGGTACTTCGGGATTGAATTTCGGTAAACAATTTTCCAAATAGGTTAATATGAATATTTAGAATAATTAACCAAACCCTTTTAAAACCCCAAATTGAAACCCACTCGATAGAGGCCAACCAAGGCCCATGAATTTGGCCACCTTGGCGAAACTTCTTGAACAAGTTTTCTCCCTCACATGGCAGACCATTCATTACCATTGGCTGCACCCAATAGTGCCCTGATGTGAAGGAGAAATCCACCCCATCAACCTCCATATCTCAAAGCTACTGCAGGCAGTCCTTGCCCCTCATTATTCTCCACTTTATGTCACATAGCCATCTCCAATCACCATCTCCAATCATGGATCATTCAAGCCCATAACTTTCCCCCTGAGCAAGACACATTTCACTTCCTTTTATCACTTCTTCACTCCTTTGCAAGTATTTCCTGTCACGACCCTATCCCAGGAAGGACGAAATCCTGACTTACATGCCTGTTCTTTTCTTTTCTATTTTCTTCCTATTTCTTTTTCTCACAACATGCGATCGGCATGGACATGAAAACACGTGCACTCTAATTTTTTTTCTATCCAATAAAGGAACACCTAATGGATATTCTATTCGAACATTCATTCTTAAGAGACTCTCAGAGTCCATCCCAAAATAAAATATCTATACATAACATAACCCATCATTTGTAACATAACTATCCTCGTTAGGGAAGGTCCTAAGCGTCTGCCTCTCCCTCTACAGTAATGCCTTGCTCCCCAGCCTTTTCATCATTACTTAGATGTTTAAAACATTTATCACAAAATGAGTGGAATACTCAGTAAGTAGTACACTATGCAGTGAACATACTAGGCATCTATTCTTTTCTTTTGAAACATGCATAAATAAACATTTTTGTTATTCTTGACAATGCTTTCATGCATAACAGTTTAAGGAATAACCCATACTTTCATGCATAAACATTCTTGGGAAGTAAACCATACTTTCATGCATAAACATCCTTTTCATGTTTTCACTTTCATAGGCCATTGCACACTGTTACGCCTCGCGTGCTAGGGTTAGCGGCCCTGTGGCCAATGGATTTGCCCGTGGCCACGGGTTGGAATCCCATTCCGTTAGGGTGTAGCACTGGGTGCACTACCAGATACTACTATCCGGCATTGCCATCTGCCCATTCATTCATTGGGTACCCCTTTTAATTCATTCTTGTGGCCGTTACGTATTTTCATACAATAAAGCGTTCATTCATTCAATCCTTTCTTTCATTCATTCATAGCAGTCCTTTTAGTACTTTCTTTTTAGTCCTTTTCATTTAACAATTCGTTCATGGGAAAACTTCATTTAAAGTATGAACTTAAACATCATCTTTTTATTTAACAGTACATTCATGAAGAAATATTATTTTAAAAGCATAAGCTTAAACATCATTTTTCAAGGCATCTATAAAACATCAGTTCATAGGAACATTTAACATCAGTTCATAGGGACATTTAACGTCAGTTCATCGAGACATTTTAAAACACTTTCCTGACATCATTTAAAAGCATAAGTTTATAGGGGCATTTTAAAACTCATTTAAAGCATCACTTGAAGCATACGACATGAGACATTTATTTCCTTTCCTTTGAAATCAAAACATTTTCATCATCTTTCTTACTTCAATGCACATGCATTTTTATGAACAAGATACATTTTCATGCTATACTACATATAGGAATAATCAATAAGTTTATTGAGAGAGCATGTATGGAAACCTTATGACTTAGAACCTACGTGCATGCATTACCTTATACACATACACATAATTATAATCGATAGGGTGCTTAACATAGGCTATCAAGAAAGGTCTTGTACATACTATATTCGTTTACTCTTTTCTTTAGAAGAACATTTACAATAAGAGAGTGAGACATTTTTTCATAAAGAGAGCTTTGTGTAAGAGGCATGGTCATAGCTACTTACCTGGGAGCTTTACTAGTGAGTTCCTTCGAACTTGAAAATAAACTCCTATTCAATGAAATGGAATAAATACATCAATATTCATTTCACTTTAAGCTTACTAACCGACACTCATACGCACTCACTAAACTTCCCAAGTTGGAGTTAAAACGTTTCCTTTAACCCATTTAGCTACATACATGGCACTAAGTCAACTCTTAATATCCTCCTTCCAATATTTAAATAACCCATGAAAGCATGAAGCTTACTAGTTGTCCCTCTTTAAAGACTACCATTTTCTATACAAGGGATAGGTAGGAATCATGAGTTAAAATGTATAAGATGGTAGGGATTTATTTAAGCATAGTAGGGAACAAGGAAGTACCGCCCAAATCTGGAAATTTTATCAAAAGGGTATTTTGACAGCTTTGTAATATCATGTGGAAATAAATCTAACAAAAGGCCAATGCCCACAAGAGGGTTGGTTTTTGTCACTTATTCTTCAATGGTTTTTCATGCTAAAGTTTATCTTTGGTTAAACAAAAAGGGGTGAAGTTGAGCGAGGGTAAAGTGGACTGGTTTAGGCTTCCAAAACAGAATATATTTTCAAAGTTTCTGTGGTACATGGACAGCTAGCAATCTCAGTGCATCCATGGTCTTAACATCCCTCACTTAACCAAATCGCAACCATACAATTAATTATCTCAAGAGTGATAGAAAATTTAATGAAAAGCCTCATATATTTTTCTGAAATCATAGCAAAGATAAAAGATACAAACTCTTAGCAACTTAAAATTCCTAAGTAAACTTACTAGTTTAGATTTAAAACCTTTGGTGGCTTACTTAGGCCATAAACTTGAGGAAAGAAATGTTTAAAATTGTAAACCTTAACTTCATTAATTTAACACATAAAAGCATAATTAAAAACATGGCTTAACTCAAGGAAACACAAGGAAGGACTACAGATTTGCTTTGTACAGCACATGGTTGGAACACCAAAACAGAGCTTAAACACACACGGCTGGAACCATAAAACAGAACACACACACACACACACACACACATGGCTAGGGCAGAGCACGACACACGGCTGAAACCAAAATAGAGCATAACACATCACACATAGCACCTTCATTCCTCTATTCGGCTACCACCCAACTTAAGCAGCTAATAGAGGGAACAAATGGGAAATAAACCCAAAAATTTCTACACAACAATCGGTTCACACAGAATTTTGGAAACCCCAAATCGCAAGAAGATCTCATGGAAGGTACACTACCTGTTTGGGTCTCTTTTGAAGCCACGGAAGTACACAGCAACAAGAAGAGATAGAGAAATCCGAAGGATTTAGGGTTGGAACACAGCAGAAATTTTCCTTAAAAACAAACCTTAGGTTAAACCCATAAATCTGAAACTTCAACTAGAGATTAGAGCCATAGAAATCACTTACAAGGTCGATTTTCCTTGAAGAATTTCGGTCGGGATCTTAGGCTTAGGAAGCTGAAGGAATCGGCTTGAGGGAAGAGAGGTATCGCACGGGTTAGAGGAAACCGAGTCTCTCTCGTGTGAATGAAGGGGACTTCAGGAATTTTTCTCTTTTGTTTGCTTTAGGACCGATGTACAAGAGAAGGAAGTATAAGTCCAATAGCTTGTTGAGGAAGCCGGCGTGTAGGAGAAGGAAGGAGATTTAATTGACTTGCTTGGGGTTAAGGGAGAATAAATTCAATGAGTTTAATGAAACTTATCCCATAAGCTAGGAGAAAAAAAAAAAGAGTTTGGACCATTTCTTGAGTAAATAAAATTAAAGGGTTTAAAAGAAATATTACGAAGTCATAAAAATCACACCCTTGAATTATTTCATAACCCACCTAAAAATAAAAGCACACCCATCTTTAAAATAGATTAGTAAAATATTAAAATGATAAAATTCTTTATCTCAAAATATTTAGTTTAAAAATATTTTTAATAGATGATGTAAGGACCTACGTAATAGGGCTCGGGTATTACAACTCTACCCCCCTTAAAAACAATCTCGTCCTAGAGATTGAACGTGTTTCAAAGAAAACAAAAAGGTGGGATACTTTTCCTCATACTGTCCTCACGCTTCCACTTCGCTTCTTGCTCGATGCGGTGGCCCCACAGCACTTTGACCATCGGGATTGTTTTGTTGCGGAGCACTTGATCTTTTCGATCCAGAATTTGTACCGATGCTTCTTCATAGGAGAAATCCTCGTGTACTTGAGGAGCGTGTACTCGATCACATGGGAGGAATCGTGCACATACTTTCGAAGTATTGAGATGTGAAATACATCGTGCATGGCTAAAAATTGTGGAGGGAGTGCAAGTCTGTAAGTCATTGCTCCTCTTTCAGGATCACAAACAGGCCAATAAATCTGGGAGTTAGCTTGCCTTTTTTTCCAACATCATCACCCCTTTCATGGGAGCTAGCCTTAGAAATACTAATCCCCAGATTCTTTTGCACACTCCTCCAGAATGTTGACGTGAACCGCGAATCCCGATTCGGCACAATCTTGGATGGAATCCCATGTAGTTTGACTATCTCCCGAACATGTAGTTCTGCCAATTTGCTCGTCGAATAGGTCATTTAAATAGGGATGAAATGAGCTGTCTTGGACATCCTATTGACGATCATCTCCACTGAGTCTTATCCACCCGGGGCTTTAGGAAATTCTATCACGAAGTCCATGCTAATCTCGTCTCATGGCCAATTTGGGATTGGCAATGGTTGTAGTGTTCCTAAAGACCCTTGATGCTCGGCCTTAACCACCGGGCACGTCAGACATTGAGTTATGAAATTAGATACATCCTTCTTCATTCAGCTCCACCAGTAATGTTGTCTCAAGTCTCGATACCTCTTGGTGCTACCTAGATGCATTGTGTATAGAGACTTGTGCGTCTCCCTCAGTAGTAGATCCCGTAGGTTCTTTCTCTGCTGGTACACAAGGTCTCCCTTTGAACCGTAAGGACCCATTTTCAAAATAACATAAAGGCGAGCCGCTCCCCTTTTGAAATCTTTGTCTTGACTTTCAGGAGGCTGACATCTTCACTTTGAGCAGCTTTAATCTGGTCCGATACTGTCGGACTAAGAACTACGGTACTTAACCTTGCCTGTACATCCCTCACCATCTCCACTCCTAGCTTCTCCATGTTCAGGAGAATAAATTTCTGAGGGGTGTACATGATAGCAAGAGTACTAGAAGAAAACTTTCTGCTGAGGGCATCTGCAACAACATTAGGCATGCCGGGATGGTAGTTGATGGTACAGTCAAAATCCTTTATCAGCTCCAACCACCTGCGCTATCTCACACTTAATTCCTTCTGGATGAAGAAATATGTAAGACTCTTGTGATTCGTGTAGATCTCACACCGCTCCCCGTACAAGTAATGTTGCCAAATCTTTAAGGCGAAAGCAACTGCTGCTAGCTCTAGGTCGTGGGTCGGGTAATTGTGCTCATAATTCTTGAGTTGGCGTGAGGCGTACGCTACAACTCTCCCGCGGTGCATCAAGACACATCCCAACCTTCGGTGTGACGCGTCGTCGTATATCATGAAGCCACCTGTACCCGAGGGTATAGTTAGAACCGGCACCGTTACAAGCTTCTTCTTTCAACCCCTGGAAGCTTTTCTCACATCCTTTAGTCCATATAAGTTTCTTTCCTTGCCTGGTGAGCTTTATCATGGGTACTGCAATGGGGAAAAACCATTCAACAAGTCTCTGGTAATACCCCGCAAGACCCATAAAGCTCCTGATCTCTTGGACCGTCTTAGGTCTAGGCTATTTCCTCGACCTTAGAAAGATCCATAGAGATCCCATCTTTTGACACTATGTGGCCAAGGAAAGAAATCTTTTGTTGCCAAAACTCACACTTAGTCAGTTTGGCATACAATTTCTTCTCCCTTAAAATTTGTAGGACCACTTCCAGGTGTTGTGCATGCTCCTTCGGGCTCTTAGAATAAAACAGGACATCGTCAATAAAGATGATAACGAATGGGTCAACGTACTCCTTATTCTGAAGGTAGTCTTAGGAGTATCTTCTACCTCGATCTTCAATTGGTGGTATCTCGAACGGAGATCGATCTTCAAGAATACCTATGCTCCTTGAAGTTGATCAAATAGATCGGATATCAATTCTTAACAGCCACCTCGTTCAGTTCTCCATAATTGATGCAAGGGCGCAACGATCCGTCTTTCTTCTTCACAAAGAGGACTTGTGTTCCCCATGGTGACACGATAGGGTGAATAAAGCCCTTCTCCAATAAATCCTGCAGCTGATCCTTAAGCTCCTTGAGCTTTACAAATACCATCCGGTCGAGTGTTTCGGAGATCGGCGTCGTTCCAAGTATAAGATCTATTGAGAACCCAATCTCCCTATCGGAGGTAAACCAAGTAGCTCATCCAAACGACATTGGGGAAACTCTTCTCACTACCTCGTTGTCTAAAAGCTGAGGCTCATTTGGTTGAGACATAACCAAATTAACAAAGAATCACACGTAACCCTTCTTCAGCATCTTGGTTGCCTTTAGTGCGGAAGACATCTTGGCCTAGGGCGCTTAAGCACTGCATAGGAGCGGAACTCTGTCTCGCTTGGTGGTCTAAAGACCGCTTTCTTCTCGAAGCACTCCATGCAGGCATGGTGCTTAGATAACCAGTCCATGCCCAAAATGGCATCGAACTTCTCCATGTCAAATAGGATTAAATCGGCAAGGAGGTGCCGACTTTGTATCTCTATCGCGCATCCCTTTAATACGGAACTACAATTTACGGAGTCTCCTAGTGGAGTAGAAATGGACATCACACACTCCAAGGACTCGAGGGTCCTCTCGCTTAAACGCGCAAGCTTACGTGATATAAAAGAGTGTGCAACAACCGAATTGCCTAACATTAATGCACGATGGGGATATAGGGAAAGAACCGGTTAGTGAAAGCTTCTTTAAATATCGCCAACGAAATTGGAGTTGCCTCACTTAACTGTTGCGGAATAAGCCCATGAGTAGACTTCTAACACCCGTTTGCCACGTCAATTAGAAGTAAGATATGATTTTTTTGAAATTCTTGGAGATGTTTTTATTAAGGTAAAAAACTTGTAATTTAAGGGATTACTTTTTGTTAAAAAGTTTGGATTTTTTTACTAAACTTTTGGTGTTGATGATTAGTTTTTCTTAATGGATATTTTTAATGTATTTTTAAACTTATGATAGGAAGATCTTTGTTACAAAACTTTGATTTAATCATGAGTTTTGAAGATGGAAGAAATTGCAACCAAAATCATGAGAAATGGCCTATGAATGTTTCGGCCATAGTGCGATTTCCATAGTTGTGAATGGTTTAAAATTTTTTTGAGTTGATATTTGAGTTTAGGATAAAATTTACATGAGCAATGTAAATTTTAGTAATTTTTGGAGTTAGGATGCGAAATTCTTAAGTTAGGGGTAAAATAGTCATTTTCTCACATGTAGAGTGTAAAATGGTAATTTTACTCTAAATTGTCTCTTTTCACATTTCTAATTGTTAGTAATTAAATTTCTAACTTTTAGAATACCCTCTTACATTTTCTCGTATTTCGCGTTTTATTCTTGGAAAACGCGACAATCAAGGTAAGTTAGCTCTTAACTTATTACCATCTTACTGTGTATGTGTGATTGGTAAGGGAACTACATTTTATGTTTGTATGTTATTATATATGCCATGTAATGCTATGTCATCACATATTTATCTATTACATGAATTATTTTGTCACGAAAATACTTATCTGTTACACCAGATATTTTGTCTCATGTTACTACCTGTTTCAAGTATGTCACATTACATATGCCATATGTTACATGTATGTCATATCACGTAATATTCACTATCACATGTTATGCTATGTTATGAAATATTGCCTATTTGATGTATGTAATGTTACGAAATATTATTTGTTATATGTTATGTCATGTTATGAAATATTGTTTGTCATATGTATGCCATGTTATGAAATGTTGTATATTCCGTTTATGTCCCAAAGTATGTCATGACTGTCGTCTTATGTTCACGTCACGTTACACTGCGTCAAGACTTCTTTCTTTTCATATTCATGTCATCCCATCTCGAATACAATTTGTGTATTTCAAGAACAATCTTATTAAGTTATTCATGTCAATCACAACCTTAAGCATTAGGATAAGGTAATATCCTAGTGGAACTCCTTTGTTCATAATTGAGTGTCTAAATATGTGTGAAGTTCCTTAAGTTGACGAAGTACAGTCAATATGTTACGAATAAGACCTAACTAACTGGTCATCAGAGTGCGCCAGACACTAACGTCGATGGAGCCACACTTTATTTTACGTGTGTCCACAACAAGTGTGATACAAACAATTCATGGGGTTACAATAATTTTGAGAGTATAAAGAATGAGGCCACAACAACTGTGGAGCATACATTATGTAAGATATAGCGATTGTGACACATAGAATACGTGTGGCCATAGCAACTGTGGAGTACATATTAACAAACTCACAACTGATATAGACATATGTGTTGTGATGTGATAATCGGCAGGGACACACAGCTCATGGGGACCCATGTAGCACCCGTATGGTCACTTTATTATTTAAGTCTATTGAATAAGATTCCAACTACATATATTTCATGTTCAAGTCATGCTTTAAGTTATGTTATGTTTAAGTTTACGTTCATGTCAAGTTTCAAGTTCATGTCAATCATGGCAACCTCATAAGATAAGAATACACCATCATGGTAATTCCATGAGATAAGAATACGCAATCATAGTAACCCCATGAGATAAGGTTACGTAATCAAGGTAACCCCATGAGATAAGACTACTCTATCATGGTGACCCATGAGACAAGAATATGTTTCAAGTTCATGTTTATGTCATGTTGATCGGAACCAAAGTCGGCCTAGACTTAAAGATCCATTGCAAGTTCCAAATGGGCCAATTACATGATCAAAAGCTAAGAAGATCAAAGAAGCAATGTAAGGATTGTTACAATCTAACATTCAAGATGGGCTTGAAGGATAAAGATCAAGTTTTCATTCATTTGATAAGTTATAGAAGAGGGCAACAACATGACTTAAAGGCATTGGGCACTTGAAGGCTTTCAACATGTTTGATTCATTTAAAGGACTTATTTTATTAGTTTAGAATAATTGAGTTTATTATGGAAATAACCTAAGGGGGGCCTATGCAAGGGCATGTTGGGAAAGTTATTATTTCATTGAAATAGGGTTAGGGTTTTATTGTAGCAAGTAGTGTAGCGCGCTACAGTTGTCGTGGCACTGTTCATCAGGGGCATTTTTGGGAAAAGTGTCTTTATGTTGGCTAGGGTTTAATTAGGTTTTGCTTTAAATACTCTTTGTTGCCTCATTTTAAGAAGTTTATGAAATTTGATGAATTTATTCATTGTGAGTTGAGTTTTACTCCTCTTGTTCTCAATTGAATTTTTGAACTTATCAAAAGTAAATCATAACCTTTGTGGCGTTCTTCCTTGTAATCTGGGTTCTTAAGACGGGTTCTTCAATGGGTCTAGATTTTAATATAATCCAGGTTCTTGAAACGAGTTCTCATCGGGTTTAGATTTTCCATCCATTGACTTGATTTTGGCTTTCTTGGGGAGTTTTCAAATTGATTTTGGGTTCAAGGGATTCCATTCCTGCGGGTTCATACCATTTGGTATTAGAGCTAGGTTTCCAATCAGGTCTGGTTCTATCTTTTAGTTTTCGTATCTTTAAATTTAATTCTGGGTCTACATTGTTCTAGGGTTGCCGAAAAAAAAAATTGCTGAAACAAAAAGTAGGCTACCGAAATTCTAAGAGTTTTCGGATTTGGCTGAAATTTGCATCACCTAGGGTTTCAAAATTCTAGGGTTTCCTACATCTCTAAGTTTTTCAATTGCTTGGAGGGCCGTTCCATTGATTCTCTTCTATTTCATTGTCAATTCTTGTGTGCTTGAATTCAATTGCTTCATTTTCACAATTGAGTATTGTTGTTTGTGATTGAATTAGAGAAAAGAATTGAAAAGAAAAGAAAGGAAAAGAAAAGAAAAGAAAAGAATGGAAAAGAAAAGAAAAGAAAATTCGAAAAAAAAAAAAAAAAAAAGAAGAAGAAGAAGAAGAAGAAGGAGAAGAATATAAGAAAATGTAGCATAGTCAAAGGTTGCTACATAGTTACAACAAAGAGAAAGAAAAATATTTGTTGATTGAGCTTTATCATCAAAAGAGCGGAGTATATCTTTCTAGTTGTTATCTTGTTTTATAATTTCTCTTTCCCTCGTATAAATTTCTTGAGTCTCGTGTCATTTTATTCCTTCTTTGGTTCTTGTTTCTTTGATCTATATTACTGGTTGGAATAATACAAGGTTATATTGTCTTGATTTAGTTCAACTAGTTATTAAAGAACTTGAGCGGGAAAACTATTAAGGTAAAAGGCAAGAGAGTGTGAGACTATTATCAGGAAAAATCTAATTAAGAGTGAAACACGAGTGGAGTGCCGTTATTTGAGTGTAAACACGTAAGGGAGTGTGTGAGATTTTCCACTAATATTCTTTTGTGTAGCACTTTACAATGTCTCATCGGAGTGGCTCTTCACCAAAGGAGATGGTAGATAACACATCTTTTGTGTTGCAATCCATGCAACAACAGTTTGAGCAGTTGAACTTGGTGTTGGGTGAAGTAAGGGATAGAATGGATCATCAAGAAGTAGTAATTAGAAAGCTACAAGGCAAGAGAGATGGGTGGAGGAGTGAGCCTTGTATTGAACATAAGTGTAAGAATGAAGAGTATGGTGAGTCTCTTGTTTCTAGGCATGCTCTCAATACACAAATTAAGATGGATGATACAAAGCAGCAGAGTGAGAACATTTTTCATCCTAGATGCCACATCAACAACAAGGTATGTGGTATGATCATTGATTTGAGAAGTTGTATTAATTTGGCTAGCACTACTTTAGCTCAGAAATTGAATTTACCTACCTTGAAACACCCTAGACCATATAAGTTACAATGGTTGAGTGATTGTGGGGAGGTTAGGGTAAATAAGCAAGTGCTAGTTTCCTTTTCAATTTGAAAATACCAAGATATGGTCATTTGTGATGTAGTGCCTATGCATGCTGGCCATACTTTGTTGGGAAAACCATGGCAATTTGATAGGAAGGTGATCCATGATAGGTTAAGGAACATGTACAGTTTTGAAAAGGATGGAAAAATAACCAAACTGGCTCCTTTAACTCCAACACAAGTCCATGGAGACCAATTGAAATTCAAAAGTGAGGTTGCTCAAAAAAGAAAGAGTGAAAATGAGATTGATTGAAAAAGAAAGAGTGAAAGTGAGAGTGATCAAAAAGGAAAAAGTCAAAAAGAGATTGAACAAAAAAGCAAGAGTGAAAGAGAGATTGAGCTAAAAAGCAAGAGTGAAAGTGAGATTGAGAAAAAAAAAGAAATAGTGAGGCCGAAAAGGAGAGAGAGAGAAAAATGAGAGAGAGAAACGATGAGGCTGAGGCTGAGACCTCAAGAGAAAGAGAGAATGTGTTAAATAACAATTGTCAGGTCGAGAGTTCAAAAAAAGACGAAGGGAAAAAGAGAGTGAAAAAGAGAAAGAGTGTGGAAAGAAGAGAGAGAGTAAAGAAAGTGAGAGAAAAACAAAGAGAAAAGTGAGTTTTTATGCTAAGGCGAGTCTTAATACTAACGAACTTGATATCTCTTTGCCTAGTGTTGTTGTCTTTTTGTTGCAAGGATATGAGGTTGTATTTTCTAGAGGTGTGTTTAGTGGATTGCCACCTATTAGAGAGATAGAGCATTACATTGATTTTGTGCCAGGTGCGAAAATTCCTAACCAACCTTTCTTTCAAGAACATGAGTCATTGACACACATGAAGGAACAAGGTAAGTTGCTAACTAGAATGCATGCTAAGTGGGAGGATTGTATTGATACTTTTCCTCATGTACTCAAATACACACAAGGTATGGAGAATTTTGTGGTTGATGCTTTAGCAAGAAGGTATGTCCTTCTCTTCATTTTAGATACAAAATTGTTAAGACTTGAATATGATAAGGAATTGCATGCTAATGACGATGACTTTGCTAATGTGTATGGAACAAGTGAGAAAGCATTGTCTGGTAAGTTCTATAAACTAGTTTGGAACTTGTTTAGAGAGAATACATTTTGTATGCCTACTAGTTTTATGCTTATGTTGCTTGTGTGTGATTGACATGGTGGTTTGTTGGGTAACCTTGGTGTAAGGAAGACTTTTGTTGTGTTGCATGAACGATAGTGGGAATATCATTTGCCATTCAATGATGTGTTGTATAAACATTTGTGGAAGTATCATTTGTCATTTATTGATGTTTTGCATGAACGTTTGTAGGAGTATTATTTGCCATTCAATGATGTGTTGCATGAACGTTTGTGCAAGTATCATTTGTTATTCATTGATGTGTTGCATGAACATTTTTAGAAGTATCATTTGCCATTCATTGAAGTGTTGCATGAACGTTTGTAGAAGTATCATTTGTCATTGATTAACGTGTTGCATGAACGTTTATGGGAGTATTGATTGCCATTCATTGAGTTTGAATATAATTGGAGTGGTTATTTTGGTGTAAGGAAAGCTTTAGGTGTGTTTCATGAATGTTTGTGTGAGTATCATTTGCTATACATTGACTTGTTGCATGAACATTTACAGGAGTATCATTTGCTTTTTATTGAGTTTGCATATAATTGGAGTGGTCATTTTGGTGTGAGGAAAGCTTTAGATATGTTTCATGAACATTTGTGGGAGTATTGTTTGTCATTCATTGAGTTTACATATAATTGGAGTATTCATGCTACTACTCAATTTTCACCTTTTGAAATTGTTTATAGACTTAATCCATTTATTCCTTGAGATTTAAAGCCTTTACAAGTTGATGACAGGAGTATATTGGATAGACTATTCCAAATTATTGAACAAATTAATGATAATGCTGGTAAGTATCATGTTTTTACTATTTTCAATGTTACTAACATTTTTCCCTTTGATCCAGGTGGAGATTCGAGGTCGAATCCTTTTGAGGAGAGGGGGAATGATGGGAACCAAAGTCGGCCTAGACTTAAAGATCCTTTGCAAGTTCTAGATGGACCAATTACAAGATCAAGAGCTAAGAAGATCAAGGAAGCAATGTAAGGATTGTTACAATCTAACATTCAAGATGGGCTTGAACGATAAAGATCAAGTTTTCATTCATTTGAGAAGCTATAGAAGAGGGCAACAACATGACTTGAAGGCTTTGGGCACTTGAAGGCTTTCAACTTGTTTAATTCATTTAAAGGACTTATTTTATTAGTTTAGAATAATTGAGTTTATTATGGAAATAACCTAAGGGGGGCCTATGCAAGGGCATGTTGGGAAAGTTATTATTTCATTGAAATAGGGTTAGGGTTTTATTGTAGCAAGTAGTGTAGCGCACTACGGTTGTCGTGGCACTGTTCATCAGGGGCATTTTTGGGAAAAGTGCCTTTATGTTGGCTAGGGTTTAATTAGGTTTTGCTTTAAATACTCTTTGTTGCCTCATTTTAAGAAGTTTATGAAATTTGATGAATTTATTCATTGTGAGTTGAGTTTTACTCCTCTTGTTCTTAATTGAACTTTTGAACTTATCAAAAGTAAATCACAACTTTTGTGGCGTTCCTCCTTGTAATCTGGGTTCTTAAGACGGGTTCTTCAACTGGTCTAAATTTTAATATAATCTAGGTTCTTGAAAAGAGTTCTCATCAGGTCTAAATTTTCCATCCATTGACTTGATTTTGGCTTTCTTGGGGAGTTTTCAAATTGATCGTGGGTTCAAGGGATTCCATTCTCTCGGGTTCGTATCACATGTTATGTTCATGGTCACGTTATACTGAAGGTCACGTTCATATTATGTCATGTGCACGTTCACGTTATGTTTCAAGTTCACATTTATGTTATGTTATGCTTAGATTCATGTTATGTTCAAGTTCATGTTCAAATTATGTATGTTCACTTTCATACTATGTTTCAAGTCTATGTTATGTTTGAAGTTCACATTCATGCTCTGTTGTTAGTCCATGTTATGTTTTAAGTTCACGTACATGTCATATCATGTCAAGTTAAGTTTCAGTTTCAGTTCAAGTTATGTCATTTATGTCATGCTATATGTCAAGTTATGTTATGCTTATTTACGACTTTGATTATGCATTCATGCTTTTACTGCCATGTATGCATCATTATCCTGTGCAGAAGTTTTTTGTTAACTTAGTGAGATCAAATCTCACCATGGTAGTCCCAACTACCATTCCCCCCTAATGGTAGGCGATGTATGAAGATCAGAGCAGGAAGCAGACATTGACAGATTGGAGGAGGTTGAATAGATGTCGTAGACATAACATGGAGTTTTGGAGCCTCCATAGTTAAGTCTTTGGATAGTATTCCGACATCATTAGTTGAGTTACGTGAGTTACTCAACAAACTAGCCCAATAGTGAATTTTGGCAATGTAATTATGGAGTCAGGGTTCCATTGTTTTGAGATTACTGTTTTCTGAGACCTATGTTGTAATCGTGGATGTTAATTTGTTAAGTATGCATATATTATGTTTTAATTATTTGGGATATTAGAAGTTTGGTGCATATTATTGCTAAAGAAAAATTATCAGATGCAAATATTGCATAATGCTAAATGCATGTTAAAAATATTGCATCTTATATGTCTTGAATGGGGGCAGGTAACCTTGTGTTGCATGTCTCGAAATTTCAGATATCCGTTCGATTCCAAGTGGGAATCTGGGGGATGTCACACATCATATATGTCATGAACAGAGGCAGGTAATCTTGTGTTGCATGTCCCGAAGCTTCAGATGTCCGTTCGATCCCAAGCGGGAATCTGGGGGGTGTCGCACATCTTATATGTCATGAACAGGGACAAGTAACATTATATTGCATGTCCCAAAGCTTCAGATGTCTGTTCGATCCCAAGCAGGAATCTGGGGGGTGTCACACATCTTATATGTCATGAACAGGGACAAGTAACATTGTATTGCATATCCCGACGCTTCAAATGTGCATCCAATTCCAAATGAAATCTAGGGGCGTCACAGGATTTCACACTAGTTTAGACACTCCAGCGTGAACAAAGGAGTTCTACTAGAATATTACCACATCCTAGCACTTAGGGTCATGATAAATAATAAACAAACTCTACTCGAGACAAAACGTGATGCGAGATGAAAGGACAAAAGTCCTGACATAACGTGACATGACGTGAATATGATACGTAAGAAATAATGTAATATGAGACAGACAATATTTCTTAGCATGACATAACATGTAATAGACAAAATTTTGTAATATAACATAATGTATAATATACAACATTTTATAACATGGCATATGTATAACGGATAGCATTGCATAACTTGACATATATGTAACACATAGCATTACATAACATGACATATGTGTAGTAGGAAGCATACATAACAGAATAAATTATGTAACAGATAAGTATTTCTTGATAGTATGATATGTAGCAGACATACATGAGGTGACATGGCATAACATGGCATAGAGGATAACATAAAGACACAAATAGTAGTTCCCTTACCCACTATATATATACAGTAGTCTGATAGTAAGTTAAGAACTAAATTACAATGATTGTCACATTTTATGTGGAAAAGCACGAAACACGAGAAATTGTAAGTAGAGGTTCTAAATGTTAGAAACTTTAACACTAACAATTAGAAACATGAAAAATACTAGTTTAGATCAAAATGACCATTTTACCTTTGCTACCATTTTACTCTCTGCATGTGGAAAAATGACTATTTTATCCATAACTTAAGGATTTCACATTCGAACTCCAAAAGTCACCAGAATTTATATTCCTTATGTAAATTTTATCCTGACCTCAAATATCAACTTAGAAAAATTTAAAACCAATCATAGCTTTGAAAAACACCATAAGGTTGAAACACTCCCAAGGCCATATCTCCTGATTTTGTTATAATTTCATCCAACTTCAAAACTTATACTCGAACCAAAATATGTAACAAAGATCCTCATATCCTAAGCTTAAAAAAATGCTTAAAACATCCAACAAAATCTACTTCACATAAACACAAAAAGTTTTAAGCAAAAGATTCAAACTTTTAACCAAAACACAAACCTTTGAATCTCATGGTTTTGACCCTTTTCAAAACATCTCCAAGAATTTCAAAAAAATTAAAACTTTCTTCTAACATGTTCATAACACATTCTCAAGATCTATCATGCTTTGAATCAACATATAAAAGTCACTAAAAACCATAAAATCTCACTTGTAATACTCTACTCCAACACTTAGTCAGAAATAGAATTTTGTTCTCAACTTTGGTTTGATAAAACACTTTATCCAAAACATACCTTGATAAAACTTTAGACCAACAACATCACATGGCTTAAAATAAACCAAAACATGGATCTAGCAAAATCATCAAACTTTTGAACCAATCGAGTGTTTTCTTGTATAAAAATCAAGTCTTTACAAATCAACTCCTAAAATCTTCAAAACAACATCATAACATGTAGATAAAAGGCTTAGAATCATCAGATAAAAATATCAAAATATTTGGAGTAACAAAAAATCTAAACTTTCTAAAAACAAAAACTGTTTTTCTCTTTCCAGTTTCTAAGTTTCTAGATCAGAGAAAATCTTTCATCAAAATCTTTTATCATGCAACGAATCCTTAACAAAAATTCATATAAACATGTTAGCAACACTCCATAAAACTTTCAAACCAAGATATGTCCATTAGCTTGGTCAAAAACTTCAAAATACAACATGTTATCTAGTTTATTGCTCAGATTGACCTTTTCATGGTTAAAATAACTTTTGACCAATCAAACGACCATTAAATCAAAAAAGGTATGCACAGAAACTAGACTCAAATATCAGAAACTTTCATGACGTAATATTGGTGAGATAATATTTAAAAGAGCTTCAAGAATGGAAGACAAGAAAGCTCAAAAAACTGCTCGAGAGAAAACTCCAGTGTTCTCTACTAGAACGAAAATGAAAGGGATGAAATGAGTGAGGAAATGACATAAACTCCTCTTAAACATTCTGAAGACTGAATTCAGGTCTTTGAGTGACACATGAATGATGGAGTTTTTGGTCAAAGCAAGGGGCAAACCACCTAAGGTATGGGCTGCCTTGAGGTGGTGAGTAGGTGGTGGTGGTGAGATGGCCTTCTCTTTCTCATCAAGGACTATTTGAGGCCTGCCATGAATAGTGGGTGGTTAGCCTTGAGTGGGTGGGGACTTCCTCAAGAAATTTTTCCCAAGTAGCCAAAATTCGTGGGCCTATTGGGCCTTAACCGAATGGGCTTCATTTTGGAGTTTAAAGAGGGTTTGGCTAGGGTTTGAGATGCTATTAATACCAAATCCAATTTTTCTTGACTCAATTAAAATCCCAAGGTTGAAAGGGTTGAATAATGATGTCATAACATGAATTTGAGAGATTAATAAAATGTGGAAGTGATTTAATCAAGTGATTAAACACAATGCTAAAAATTGGATCCAACAAGGTTTTGAAATCAAGTTTGGGGTTTGGGGTAATTGTTTAGGGTTTTGGATTCCTCCAAGATTTTGGGGTTTCAATTGAATTCTAAGTATTTAGGGTTTCACTAGGGTTGAAACCCTATTTGGTTCAATACAAAATGGATGATTGGATGGAATAGAGTTTTGCTTAGGTGGCATGATTTCATACCTTGATTTCTTTCACATTTCCATCTCATGGTTCCTCTTGGTGCCAAGTGTCCAATACTATTCATCAAGTGTGGCTAAAATCTTGCCAAGTGTCCAAACAGAACTTCTCTAAACTAATTTCGACATTCCACGCTGTTATTTTGAAAATACTGCACTTGGTGCTACTATCGAGATTATTATTCACTCCAAAAAAAGTAAAAATATACTTTACATTGTAAAATCCTAAATATAACCTAACCGTGCAATTCATTTATCAAAATTCAACTCCGAAGTGCCTCGAAATAACCAAAATGCATTTTCAAACATGTGTTTCGTCTGAAAACAGAAAATTAGTTTATTGCGCCATAAAATTCTAAATAATCAACTGAATCTAATGTTGCAACCATCTCTCATTTGGACACTTCTAACTATCTAAAATAAATAAAATTACATTTTTGACCCCACAGTGAGTGGCAACACTGACTATACTGACAGACCAAAACCTATGCGATTAGTCGATTTGTGAAAACTTACGGAGTTTCCATGAGATTCCTAAAACCTATAGAAATTACACCATTGAATTTCTAGCAGGCTATTACAGTAATAGACAGATGGAAGAAACTATCGAACTTTTGGATTTATATCCCAGTGTATAAGGTGATTGGGACAAACTGCTTTGCCCTAGTGGAGAATTCTTATTGTAATAGCTTCTGGATCACCATTCAAATGGCATCTATGAAACGCTAGAGAAGTATAGACAACAATTATTTTGAGATGAAGTTGGAAGGACCAAAGTTTTTGCCCTGAGGTCAATGCGTATTTCGATGTTGATGACAACACGCTGCCCAATTCCTCAGGACACTGCATCGGATTGAATGAGGACACTGCATCGGACTGAATGAGGACACTGCATCGGACTGAATGGAGATGCTGCTACCCTTGTTGCTTAGCAACTTCATGGCCAGTAATGGACATTAATTAGTGAGTATTATCTTCTCCTCTTGTGTCGTAGTAGTTAAATTTTGTATGCACTTAGATTTCGAGGATGAAATCTTTTTTAAGGAGGGGAGGATGTAACAACCCGGAATAAATTCAATGCATGAGTTTCCTTAGACCTTCAAGAATGTCGTGAAATCCCAAAAATATTTTATGAATCAAGCAACCGATTGGGTTTTAGCCTGTTACCATAGGCAGATTCTAACCCACTATGGTGATAGAGTTCTGGATGAATAGTAGCCCAGAGTGCCTTCTTATTTAATTAAGGTACTTAAGAATCCACTCGCACCACTACACTCGTATGATTATTTAGGATTATATGGTGCAATATAAATTTTGCACCCTAAAACTTATGGTTTCGATTGAATATTTAATCACTTACACGTGCTATTAATCACTCATTTATACACTTATACACCATTAACCACTCTCTTGCATCTTGGCTTTGGGCCAAGAAAAAATTTGATTTGGACTTGATCCAACTGAAATCCTACATGAAAACCCCATCCATACCTCAAATTGAAGCCCATCGGTTAGGCTCATTTTTGGCCAACCAAAAACCACCAAGGTAAGCCTCTTGAGGAAGTTTCTTCCTCCTCCCATGGCCAAGGTTATGACTGACACATCATTCATTTGCTAGCCTCCAATAGTCACTCGATAGGAGTCAAAAAGGCTAAACCATCACTAGCCATCACTCAGCCAAACTACAGCTGGAAACAATAGTTGTCAGTCCCGTTGTTCCCCTCTTTATGGTTGCCAACCACCCATCCAGTGGTCACCTAGCCACCCTCATGTCAACCCCTCTCTTTATATCATACACCTCCCTCATTTTCACTTCACACTTTGCATTTTTCCATCACTTTTCTAGAGAAAAAACCGAGAGTGCTCTTGAGGCAGATTTCTAAACAAATTCCCTTACATTACCAGCCCTATGTCGGTTGATTTCTATGACACAATTTTCATATATTTTGTTACCTTTCAAGTCTAGTTTACGTTAGTATGTTTTGGAAATTTTACATGGAGTTTTGATTGGTGAAAGTTTGGTTTGAGGATGCAAAGGTCAAGGTGGTGCCAATTTTTTATCTTTGTGTGAAACTTCGGAACTTTTATGAATTTTTGGGTGAGATCTTGGGTAGAGCTTGCTATGGTGAAGTGTAAACATGTTAATATGCAAGTTAGGTTTCGATTTTTTGCATGATTAAATATTTTATAAAGAGTTTTACATATTTTGAAATGTTAGAAACTGGATGACTCAAAGTAGTTTCTATTTTGGTGGAAGTAGTGCCTTTTGGTTTTGGAAACTTGATCTAATGGCTTTGATCTTCATATATGTGGTTCTTGAGACTTTTATCTATGAGTTAGGAGTTTAGTTTTGGGGAATATTGGTTTATATATTTAATGGAATGATTTTATACACACAAGAGTTTCTTTAGGACTCAACTTGAGGCTCTCCAGTTTTGTATTATGTCTTGATGAAGTTTTTTGTGACACCCCCAGACCCTGCTTGGGATCTGATGGAGACTGAAGCGTCAGGATATGTAATAAAATGTCACAAACCCATCGTTCTTGACAGTTAATGATAAATATGATTTTTATGTGATTTTATTACTCTTTTAATTATGAAAAGTGTCAGTGTTCCTTCAATTTTGTTGATTTTATTTTATTTCTATATAATGTTCTTTATTTTCTTCAATTTAACAGAATGAGAAGATTTAGTGCGAAAGGAGAGCATTTTCGTGTGAAATAAGAGACTACGGATCCAGACCGATGAAAGGCAACGAGATCTGAAGAGAGCTGATGAGATTTGGGTAAGAAGCCTTATCCCGTGGGCAACAAAGAGATTTTTCTCGCCCAAAAGCGAGAAGACTTACTTCTCGGTAGGCGATGAAACTCACGACCACAAGGCAGGAAGACTTGGTGACAACACTCTAGGTCGTTAGATTGGATGACTAGTCTAACCGACAAACTTAAAAGACCAACCTAAAAGACATCATGGGCGACAACAAGACAAAAGGCGAGCAGCTTTACCGCTCGATATGTCGGCGAGAGGGTTCTATAATCCCAATCAGTATTTTGTTTACTCGGTAGGCAATGAGACTAGTTTTATTCAGCGCATACGGCATCTACCCAATGGGATAATTCCTCCCGATCGGGAGTAATCTGCTCCGGACCACCAAATCCCAAACTCCGTAAATCAAGCCGCATATCACTGAATCTTCCATGTTAGAGAAGCTGGACAAAAAAGGCATGTGGGAAAATAGGAAAAGAAAGAATTGAAGGGGACAAAAAGTTGGTTAGTGGAATCACTCAAGTGGGAATCCGGAACCATGTTTTCGGTTGGAAAAGAGAAAAAATAAATATAAGAAAGAAAGAGGCCAACAAGGATGGGGAAGAATTTCTTCTATAAACAGAGTGGAGTCTGAGTCAGAGGGCAAGAGTTTTAGAGTTGAATATTATTCTAGAGATTATTTCTTTAAATTTCTTTCAAGGAGGTAGATCTGGGGAATTAGAGGCGAGAGCTGCATGCTTTATCAACTGACTCCAACGAAAAACACTAATTTTATTTTTTTTTTTCAATTTGATTATGAACTAAATCTATTTTATAGAGCTTTGATGTACCCTAGCATTGAACATAGTTTATATTTCAAGTTATTTTATTTTGAATATTTCCATGATTGATTGTTTATTCCTTGTTCTTAATCCTTATAATTTTCTAGCTAGCTATTGTTCAATTTTTCGGACTGCAATAAGACCAAGAGGTGATTTTTTATTAAAGCTCTAGGATTAAACATCATTAATTGAGCGAAAGCAGAAATGTTTTACCGCGACTAGTGTGATTTTCAAGAAAAATCCAAATAACTTAACGAGTCTCCAATTAGTTAAATTCACATAGAGATATAGAGTTATTAGTTGGAGATATTATTCAAGATATGGAGTTAAGATTTTTGGTATTGTTCAAGAGAAAATATTGATTAGTTAAGGGAATTTTATCATCAACTTTGAGTAATTGGATTCTATAATAAGGAAGAACCAATTGTATGGGATTTGCTAGGTGAAGTCAAATGCTCTAGATCTATTCTTCTTATTTTTAAAATCTTAATTTTAATGTTCTTTTCTTCAGTTTAATTTAAATAAACAATTCTTCAAATTTCAGTTTTCCAAATAGTAATTAATTTAGTCAATTCAATACTCAATAGCATAATTATTCCTTATGGGTTGAATAACCAATTTCATTAAAACACTTTACTATTTGTTACCATTCTGTGCACTTGCAGATATATTTCTATGTGAACAAGTGTTTGGCGTCGTTGCTGAGGTATAGTTATTTGTTATTGATATTGATACCAGCTAGATTTTTACTACTTTGGATTTTATTTTATTTTATTTAAAAAAAAATAGAGAAAATGGCGTACAATAAAGAGAAGAAGAAAGATGTCATCGAGATTGAAAGAACCTTATGTCAGATCAATAAAGAGAAGAAAAAAGAGGTCACCGCATCTAAATTTAAAAAGGCCTACCAAGAGTACAAAGCATTCAGATATTATGTTATTACCACATTGGCGACGCAAATGGCAAATCTATCACAACAAATAAGTAAGATGAACAATAACCAAGTGCCGGCTGGACCACCTCAACAGTTTCCGCAACAAGAGAAGAAGCTGACACTTAAAGATATGATCATGCAATGCATGCAAAAGACTGATATGGTGAATCAAAACAACTCGGGTTCAATCCACAATCTTGAGGCACAAATCGGTCAGCTCTCAAACATGCTTATTGAGAGGACAACAGGGACTTTACGAGCAACACTGTAACCAATTCAAAAGAACATGTCAAAGCCATAACATTGAAAAGTAGGCAAACATATGACCAGTCGGTAAATACCGAGCGAGATGAAGAGCTGTCGATAATCTGTCGATAATGTGGAGTCCGAGAAGAAGGAAATCGAGGACGAGGTGAAAGAAACCGATCGCAATGCGATCGACCAGCAAGCTGAGAAGACTAAGGAGAATAAAGGGGCTTCAAAACCCAAGAAATCCAGAAAGTTTTTCTAAGACTTATTCTCCTTCAATTTATGATCCACCAATTTCTTTTCTATAGAGATTAAGAAAAAATAAAATTGATAATCAGTTCTCTCTACAGTTGGTGACCGAGGAGAGCATTGCTACTGTACAAAAGAAGCTGCTGCCTAAGGAACTGGGTTCTGGAGAAGCAAAGGCGACCACTATCTCTCTACAATGGTGACTGAGGAGAGCAGTGCATTTGTACAAAAGAAGCGGCCGCCTAAGGAACTAGGTCTTGGAGAAGCAAAGCCAACCACTATCTCTCTACAGTTGGTGGACAAATCCATTAAATAATCAAGAGGACTCATTGAGGACATACTGGTGAAAGTTGATAAGTTGATCTTCCCGACCAACTTCATTGTACTTGATATGGAGGAAGACGAGGAGATCCCTTTGATACTGGCCCGACCTTTCCTTGTGATGGGAGAACTTTAATTGATGTCTAGAAAGGGAAGCTCATTCTGAGGGTCAGCGAGGAACAAGTCACTTATGACGTATTTAAATCTATGGAATTTCCTTCTGAGGTACATTCTTCTTTTCAAATAAGCGATCGAGACGTGGTCACGGCTGACAAGACTTATGGAGTTGAATTCCTAAAGCTACCACGTAAGGAACCACCCAGGCTTGAACTCAAACCGCTTCCATCAAATTTAAGGAACGAAGAGGCTGGGGAGATCTCTAAGGAGTACACGGCTACACCTTCAAGGAAAATATTCAATTGGAAATTTGGGGAGCATCTCTTACCTTCTTTCATTCGTTGCTTTAATTTTTTTTCCTTTTTTCCATTGAGGACAATGTGATATTTAAGTTTAAGGGGAAATGATATTATTTTATTTATATATAAAAATAATAATAATGATGATGATGATAAAAACAATATGCTTTGATAAATAAAAAGCCTATGATAAGAATATGATTGAAATTTATTATAATTTTTAGGGAAAATTCTCATTGATTAAGTCTAGTTGTTAATTCTTTACTTGATCTTTCTTAATTTGATATTTCCTATAATCAATAAATGCCTCTTGTGATCATTAATTGTTTTGAGTACTTAGAGAAACTTTATGTGAATTTTGATGGTCTCAACTTACTCTAGAACTTTTTTGATTACATTCAAGGTGAAATTCTAGACATAATATTACTAGAGAAATGATCCAGGCTTTCTTTGGACCAAATGAGCCTTTCAAGCTTACCTGTTTGTTCTCTTTATCTCTAGTCGCCCCTTTGAGCTTTATTGAAATATATTTTTCTTTCTTGTAAATCTTATATTTCCTACCCTATTTGAGCTTAAACACTGATATCCTTACCTTTCAAGAGAACTAAGTTTACACAAAATCACAGACTCACAAGAGCATGAAAGGCAAGAGAGGTAGAAGGTCTACAAGTAAAGTAATTATAGCTATATTATCAAAATCATAAGTTTGGGGTGTGAAAAGTCAACTCGTCTATTGTGTGGCCAACAAGTAAAGGCCGATAAGAGTCATCCACAAAGGCAGTTGAAAAGGTATGGAAATTTAAAAAAAAAATCTGATCTACTGAATAGAGGGATTAGGAGAGAGGTACTTGAGAGTCCAATAAAGAGAGGTATGTTGAGAGATTTAGAAAGATTGAGAGGAGATGTTTGTGTTAGAAGTGAAAATGCTCTATTTATGTTCAAACTTAAGTTCTCTTGCCATGTTTGAATCCTATCTTTTCTTTGAAGCCCTCACCCTAGCCTTACATTACAAGCTTAATAAAGACCTATTAATCTCTGGTGATAGCTTCCGTTCTGCATTAGTGGAGAGTTATTTGAAAAGCAAGTCTATGGAGTTTTTAGAGATCCATTATTTATTTAATTGTTTGCGCAAAACTATCTGGGGAGCTAATGATGAAGTGGGAATGATGAGTATGCATGAATATAAGGATGGATAATGAGGTGGAATTGAGTTTTGAATTAACTTTTGGACTTGATTCATCTTGAATGATTCCTTTGAATTATAAACTTTAGACAATCCTTGAAGCAATAAATTTAATGAATCAAACTAATGCTTGTTTTAATTGTCTTTTCTTTTCTTCTTTGCTCGAGGGCGAGCAAAGCTTAAGTCTGGGGGTATTTGATAAGTGGCATTTTTATGTGATTTTTTATTACTCTTTTAATTATGAAAATTGTCAGTTTTCCTTCAATTCTATTGATTTTATTTTATTTCTATATAATTTTCTTTATTTTCTTGGATTTAAAGGAATGAGAAGATTTAGTGAGAAATGAGAGCATTTTGGTACAAAATACGAGACTACGGATCTAGATTGATGAGAGGCAGCGAGATCTGAAGAGAGCCGATGAGATTTGGGCAAAAATTCTTGTCCCATGGGCAAAAAAAAGATTTCTTTCACCTAAAGGCGAGAAGGCTTACTTCTCGATAGGTGAGGAAACTCGCGACCAGAAGGCAGGAAGACTTGGCGACAAGGCTCTAGGCGGTTACACTGGGAGACTTGTCTAACCAACTAACTTAAAAGACAAACCTAAACAATATCATGGGCAACAACGAGACAAAACATGAGCAGCTTTACCATTCGATCTTTTGGATTGCAATGAGACTGAGAGGTGATTTATGATTAAAGCTCTAGGATTAAACACCATTAGTTGAGCGAAAGCATAGATGCTTTACTGCAACTAGAGTGATTTTCAAGAAAAATCTAAAGAACTTAATGAGTCTCCAATTAGTTAAATTCACATAGAGATATGGAGTTATTAGATGGAGATATTTTTGGTATTGTTCAAGAGAAAATATTGAATAGTTAAGGAATTTTTATCATCAACTTGAAATAATTGGATTCTATAACAAGGAAGAAAAAATTATGTGGGATGTGCTAGGTGAAGTCAAATATTCTAAATCTACTCTTATTATTTTAATCTTAATTTTAATATTATTTTCTTTAGTTCAAATTAGATAAATCATTCTTCAAATTTCAGTTTTTCAAATAGTAATTAATTTAGTCAATTTCAATACTCAAGAACATAATTATTCCCTGTGGGTTCGATAACCGTTTTCTTTAAAACACTTTACTACTTATTACGATTCTGTACACTTGCAGATATATTTCTACGTGAACAGTTAACATACAATGCACCTATCATGTTTCTAGAAGTATACAATAATTGTATTGTAAGAATTCAAACTAATGAAAGGTTTGACCAATTTCAATATGGTACCAAATAAGAATACTAATTATCCCAAAAGTAACTTGATTTAAAAACCTTCCAATACAAAAGCAAAGGGGCCTAAACCCCATCCAATTATCCAAAAAGAAAACCGCTAAAGTATATCAATGTCACTGCAATATAAAAATCCCACTTCTTCATATTTTTTGGATATCAACAAAAAGTTATAAAGCCTTGTAGATAAATCTCTTGGCTGCTTTGAGCCATTATAATAACGAGGGGCCCGTGGGACCCCTGGGACTCTTCAAAGCCTCCTTAACTATTGGAGGATCCTCATGCTTGCATTTTCCCATCGCAGTCTTCTATACCTATCACAATTTCTACTATTTTGGGAGAAATAGTAATGAAAATTATCACAGTAAGATTTTAAGAAATCATAGCAAGTTAAATAAAAATATACACAGAGATAACATAAGCTTGTGTAAGCTAAACCATGAACATGATGCATGAGCATGAATATGAATTTTGATAAAACATATTTTTCTTCCATCTAGATTCCTTTTCCAAAATACTAAACTTGTAACTATGTGACAAAGTAACAGTATAGCCATGTAACAAAGTACCATTTCTAGTTAATCTCTTGTCATCTTTTCAATTTAACAATATGGGTGGATACCTCGCGGCTTCTCTAAGCACCATGGGCTTCCTGCTAGTTATCGCATCACATTACCAGCCCTCTGACCAGGTGTGAGAATGTTCAATTCAATATGATGTAGCAGTTCACAATTCACCTTCATCGCATTTGCTATATGATATGATAGTTCACAATTTGCCTTCATTGTATTTTCAATATGATACGGAATTCGCAATTCAGTTTCACCTTATTTTCAATATGTTGCACCCACTAGCATAAGGTACAGCTACTTCGCTCCAAAATCCTTTAAATTGTCAGACGTTGTCACGAGCCACTGTAGACTACTTCCCATCAGCCTTCAGGGTACCATAAGCGATTTTAGCCTCCCTAATTTCATGTGTGCATGATGTTTCATTTATGGTTGGCTTTTCTGATTTAGGGTTCCAAAATCGAATTGGGTTGATTTTGAATTATGTTGTTTGAATTGGGGGATTTTGTTGTTGAAGACTTGAAATAGCAGATGATGCTAGCTCGATCGTGCCTCGAGTGAACTTCACACAAAAGGTTCGCTTGAATGCTTGCTCGACTGTAGCTTGAGCGAACTTCACACAAGTTGTTCGCTCAAATGCTCGCTCAACTGTGGCTCAAGCAAACTTCACACAGAATGTTCGCTCGATGCTCGATTGACACTTTGCTCGAGCGAACTATGAGTTTTAGTATTATTTTTTTTCTATTTAAAACCACACACATGACACATATATTTTTTCTTTTTAATGTGTTTCCAATATCTAGATTATTTTTGTCACATCTCTTTATTGGTTGTTTCTGAATTATTCTAGTGCAATTTATATTAGATACTACACCTACTCGGCTCATCCACAATGGGATACCACAGTTCTTACCACGACAGGTACTTTCACCCTTAGACCCACATCTATAGTAGCTACTTCATGGGTAAGTAATCAAGTACCAATAGATATAGAAGATGAAGGTATACTTAATGAGGAGGATGATTTGGATATTAATGTCAGTCAACCACCATAACCTAGTAAAAAGAGGTCATGGACTTGAGAACATTTCACCAAAATCTCTGGTGATCGTAAGAACCCGCAGGCAAAATAAACACTACTATGGGCAACTTTGTAGCTATCATTCGAAGAAGCAAGGCACCTCTATATTAATAACATATCTTATGGACCGCTAGCGATATAATATACATGAGGGATTCGTGGCCAATGACCAGATGAAGATCAGTTAAGAAACTTCTACGGCCACTGATGGTACGTAGAATAAGAAACTGTCAATCCCTCAATACAGTGAGAATATGTTAAGGGATTGCTTGCGAAAATGATCATACGTTCATATGTGACGAAATGCCTTTACCACTATTGACAAGAAAGGCTTCCATAAATTTGTGCACACTCTTGAACTACGATTTCCCATGCCTTACGGTATACAATGATGTGAGATTGTTTGAAGAGGCATACCAAGTAGAAGGCAGAGATGATTGAGATGTTTATTACCACTGGCCAGAGAGTGTCATTTACGATTGATATAAGGACGTCCATATAGAATGTTAGCTACATGTGTATCACAACCTACTTCATTTACAGTGAGTCAACGTTGTAAAAGCAAATTATTGGCTTCAAATAAATTATTGATCACAAGGGTTCATCCATTGGATGATCCATTGGGGCGGAGATGGATGACTGTATAAAGGATGAGGGATTAAAAAAGTGTTTTGTATCACAGTTGACAATGCCAGTGCTAATGACACTACAATTGATTGGTTCAAGTGGAATATGACAGTAAAAGAGGATATCATTCGTGAGCACGAGTTTATCCATGTTCGATGTTAAGCTCATATCATCAACCTCATAGTTGCTGAGTGGTTGAAGGAGGTTGATGATTCAATTACCAAAGTCCACAACCTTGTGAGATATGTGAGGGCTTCCCCCAGAGGTTTGGAAAGTTTAAGGCTATAACCGAACAGCTTCAGATCCCATCTTCTGGTATGTTGAGCTTTGATGTTTCGAGTCTATGGAACTTTATATAAATGACGTTGGATGTAGTGTAGAAGTACCAAAGAGTGTTCGAGCAAATTGAGGCCTAGGATGGGGGCTGAGGTATGCTTTGCTGGAGTTAGTAAGGGCGGGGAGGGGGCTCAGTGCGTCGGACACAATTGATTGGGCCAATATGAGGTACTTTGTTCAATTTTTTAAGTTATTTTGTGACATAACTATGCGCATATCTGGTTCTAAATATTATATTGAGAACATGTATTTCAATGAGCTCTCAAGGCTTTATGATCGCTTGTAACAGAATTGTACTGACACTATCAAATTACTGAATGGTATGGTTATGAGGATGAAATTCAAATATAATAAATATTGGGAGAGTGTTGAGAAGATAAATAGGTTACTATTTGTTACTACAATTCCTAACCCCCGATATAAGTTGGATATTGTAGAATTTTGGATTAGGGATGTCATCGATGATAAGAAGTCTGATCAATTTATTAGAGAGCTGAATAGTGATATTAATGACTTATATAGCCATTACAACAATAGTGGTCAATCGTCAATCAGAGGTAGTAGCTCCTCACGGCCGACTTGCAAGACATCTTCCTTAGATGTCACACATGCAAAGAGTTTATCTGTTTTGATGCGACAGTATCATCAAATCTAGCATCAGGGAATATTATGCAGTGTAAGTTTGAGCTTGAGCGTTACTTTATGGAAGATGTTGACACACCTAGTGATACATTTCATACATTAACTTGGTGGAAGGTTAATTCCACCAAGTTTCCAGTTCTTTCCTGAATAGCCTGGGATGTGCTAGTCATTCCTCTCACTACAGCTGCCTCTGAGTTGGCGTTTACCATCGTGGATGCCCTTATTTGCACATAGACCTGGCTAAGTTCAATGCCTATTGGAATTAATACCATTGACGTCGAGAGTTATACGCTTGAATCGGATAACTTTACTCTTTTAAATGATTATTTAAATATTTTTAATGTTTTAATTATTTAACTTATAATTTTTATGATTTTGTAGACCTAACTGTGAACTCCAAAATAATTGCAAATGATTGAGATGGATGCACCATGGGATGGAGAACCCTTGATTAAGTCCAAATTAGTACGCGGTATTATAGTATAGTTCATGTAACAGCCCGCTAGAAATTCACTGGTGAAATTTTTATTGACTTTAGGAACTTCGTGAAAACCCTATAAGTTTTTACAAATCGACCGATTGCACAGGTTTTAGTTTGTCAACATAGTCAGTGTTATCACTCATTATGGCGCTACAAATATGAGTATAATTATTTGAGATAGTCGAAACTGTCAGAATGTGTTTTGCTTACACATTAGACTCAATTGATTATTTAGGATTTTATGGCGCAATAGCCCATTTTCATAATTTCAGATGATATGTTTGTTTGAAATTGTGAAATTATTTTTAGGAACACTTCAGGGTTGAATTTCGGTAAACGATTTTCACTATAGGTTAATATGAATATTTATGATTTTTCAATACTAAGTTTATTATGCATTTTTTTAAGTGAATAGTAATCTCGATAAGCACACCCAGTACAATGTTTTCAAAATCATAGTGTGGAATGTCCAAATTAGGCTAGACAAATTTTATTTGGATACTTGGCAAGATCTTAGTTACACATAGTGAATAGTATTAGACACTTGGCACAAAGAGGAACTATTTGTTAGGTTTGTGAAGGAAATCAATGTGTGAGATCATGCCACCTAAGCGAAACTTTGTTTCATCTGATAAGCCAATTGTGTCAGACCAAAGAGGGTTTCAATCCTAGTGAAACCCTAAATGATTGGAATCCAAACGGAACCCCAAAAGCTTGGTTGAAACCAAAACTCTAAACAGTTTCCCTAACCCTAAAGTTGGCCTCCAAACCCTTTCTAACCCGATTTCTAGCATTGTATTCCATCGCTTGATTAAATCACTTCCACATGCTATTAATTAATAAAATCCTTCTTATGACATCATTATCCAACCTTTCAAACCTTGAAAATTTGATTGGGTCAAGAAAAATTGGTTTTGGGCTTGATAGCATCTCAAACCCTAGCCAAACCCCCTTTAAACCCCAAATTGAAGCCCACTAGGTTGGGGCCCACCAAGGCCCACGAATTTGGCCACCTTGGAAAAGCTTCTTGAAGAAGTTTCCCCCCCATATGGCAGACCATCCACTACTATTGGCTGCACCCAATAGTGCCTTGATGTGAAGAAGAAATCCATCCCATCAACCTCCATGTCTCACAGTTGCTGCTGGCAGTCCTTCCCCCTCACTATTGTCCATTTTATGTCACATAGCCATTTCCAATCAAGAGTCATTCAAGCCCATAACTTTCCCCCTCCAATATTCTAAGTTGTGTAAGACACATTTCACTCCCTTTAATCACTTCTTCACCCCGTTCTTAGAGAAAAACTCGGAAGAGCTCTCTTTCGCAGATTTCTGGGTCTTTTTGCGTAACTATTTTTTACCCTTTGTAAGTATTTTCTCTTGATGACTTATTCACAAAATTTGTTCATCTTTGAGTGTAGTTTCCATGAATATCTTATTAGTCTCATTCCATGCTAAGTTGGTCAGTCAAAAGTATTTTAAATATGGAAAGGTCATTCTAGGTGTGAAACTGGAGAGTATGTTATGTTTTGGAAGTTTTGACCAAGCTAATGGACATATCTTGGTCCAAAAATTTTATGGAGTGTTTTTAGCATGTGTTTATGAATTTTCATTGAAGTTTTATTGCATGACTAAAGTTTTTGATGATAGATTTCCTTAGATTTAGAGTGAGTTTGGATGTTGAAGTGAGTTGAGTTGAGTTGAGTTGAGATAATAAAATATTGTTAGAATATTATTTTTTAATATTATTATTGTTTTAGAATTTGAAAAGTTGAATTATTTATTATATTTTGTATTGGGATTTAAAAAAGTTATAATGACGAGTTGAGATGAGTTGAGAGTAGTTCATATTCCAAACGAAGCCTAGAAACTTGAAAACTGGAAGTGGGAAAACAGATTTTGTTTTGTGAAAGTTTGAATATTTCGTGGTTTAATCTTATTCCAAAGCTTTGATATTTTTATATGATGATCTTAAGCCTCTTATATACATGTTATGATACTATTTTGAAAATATTTAGTATTAGATTTAAAGATGTGATTTTCTATGCAAGAAGATTTTGGTTAGGCCTAAGATTTTATTTTTTGAGTTAGATCCATGTTTTATTGAATTTTAACCATGTGATTTTAAGTTTGATGGTTGGATCTTCTTTAGAACACATTTTTAAACCATGTGATGCTTTAGTTTGAAGATCACATGTCTTTAAGCCCTGGATCAATAGATTGATCAAAGTTAGTTGAGAGAAAAGTTTCTATTTTGGACTAAGTTTAAAATCAAAAACTCCAAGTGTTGTTTGTGATTTTTGGTGACTTTCGTTCGATGATTGAAAGCATGGTTGATCTTAGAATGATGTTATGAATATATTAGAGGTAAGATTTGATTTTTTTTAAATTCTTGGAGATGTTTTTATTGAGGTCAAAACTTGTGATTTAAGGATTTACTTTTTGTTAAAAAGTTTGGGTCATTTTACAAAAAGTTTGGTGTTGATGACTAGCTTTTTCTTAATGGATGTTTTAAGTGTGTTTTTAAACTTAGGATAGGAAGATCTTTGTTACAAAATTTTGGTTTAATCATGGGTTTTGAAGATGGAAGAAATTGCAACCAAAAATCAAGGAAAAAATCTCATGGTTGTTTCGGCCATAGTGATTTTTCTATAGTTGAGTGGTTTTAATTTTTTTATGTGATATTTGAGTTTAGGACAAAATTTACATGAAGAATGTAAATTTTGGTAATTTTTGGAGATACGATGTGAAATCCTTAAGTTATGGGTAAAATTATTATTTTTTCACATATAGAGGGTAAAATGGTAATTTTACTCTAAGTTGTCCATTTTCACTTTTTTAATTGTTAGTAATTAAATTTATAACTTTAAGAATATCCCTTATATTTCCTCGTGTTTCGCGCTTTATTCTCGTAGAACACGACAATCGAGATAAGTTAGCTCTTAACTTACTATCAGTTTACTGTGTATGTGTGATGGGTAAGGAAAATACAGTTTATGTTCATATGTTGTTATATATGTCATGTCATCATATGTTTATCTATTACACGAATAATTCTATCACGAAATACTTATCTGTTACATAATATATTTTATCTCATGTTACTATCTGTTGCACGTATGTTACATTACGTATGCTATCTGTTACATGTATGTCATGTCACATAATATTCACTATCACATGCTATGCCATATTACGAAATATTGTCTGTTATATGTTTTGTCATGTTACAAAATATTGTTTGTTACATGTATGACATGTTATGAAATGTCTTCAATTACATTTATGTCATTCCATCTTGAATACAGGTTGTGTATCTCGAGAACAGTCTTGTAAAGTTATTCGTGTCAATCATGACCCTAAGCACTAGGATGTGGTAATATCCTAGTGGAACTTCTTGTTCATGCTGGAGTGTCTAAATAGGTGTGAAATTCCCTTAGTTGGTGAAGTACAGTCAACAGGTTGAGAATGGGGCCTAACTAGCTAGTCATCGAAGTGAGTCAGGCACTAACGCCGATGGAGCCATACTTTATTTTATGTGTGTCTACAACAAGTGTGGTACAAACAATTCATTGGGCCATAACAACTGTGGAGCATACACTATGTGAGACACAACAATTATGAGGGCCACAACAACTGTGGAGTACGTATTAATGCACTCACAGCTGGTATAGACACTTGTGTTGTGATGCGGTAATCGGCAGGGACACACGGCTCAAGAGGACTCGTGTAGTACCCTTATGGTCACTTTATTAATTAAGTCTATTGAATAAGATTCCAAGTTCATTTATTTCACGTTCAAGTCATGTTTCACGTTATGTTATGTTCAAGTTTACGTTCATGTCAAGTTTACACTCATGTCAATCATGGTTACCCTATGAGATAAGACTACTCTATCATGGTGACCCTATGAGAGAAGAATATGTTTCAAATTCATGTTTATGTCATGTTATGCTTCATGTTATGTTTAAGTTTACGGTCATATTATGTCATGTTCACATTCACGTTATGTTATGCTCAGGTTCATGTTCAAATTATGTATGCTCACGTTCATGCTATGTTTCAAATCCATGTCATGTTTCAAGTTCACGTTCATGCTATATTGCTAGTCCATGTTATGTTTTAAGTTCACGTACATGTTATGTCACGTCAAGCTAAGTTTCAGTTTCAATTCAAGTTATGTCATTTATGTCATGCTATATGTCAAGTTATGATATGTTTACTTACGATTTTGATTATGCATTCATGCTTTTACTACCATGAATACATCATTAACCTATGTGGAAGTTTTCTGTTAACTTGCTGAGATTTATAATCAAATTTCACTATGGTAGTCCCAACTACCATTCTCCTCGAATGGTAGGCGATGTGTCAGGATCAGAGCAAGGACCAAGCACTAGCAGACTGGAAGAGATTGACTAGATGTCGTAAACGCAACACGGAGCTTCCAACCTCCATAGTTAGGTCATTGGATAGCATTCCGGCATCGTTACTTGAGTTAAACGAGTTACTTAACGAACTAGCCCAATAGTATATTTTGGCAACGTAATTATGGAGCCAGGTCTCCGTTGTTTTGAGATTACAGTCTTCTGAGACCTGTGTTGTAATCGTGAATGTTTATTTTATTAAGTATGCATGATTATGTTTTAACTATTAGGGAAATTATAAGTTTGGTACGTAGTATTGCTAAAACAAAATTTCTGCTGCGGATATTGCATAATGCTAGATGCATGTTAGGAACATTGCATCTTATATGTCATGAACGGGGGTAGGTAACCTTGTGTTACATGTCCCAACACTTTAGATGTCCGTCCGATCACAAGCGAAATCTGGGGGCATCACAGTTCAGGGTGTTGATCCACAGGGAGTCGGAAGAAAGACAACAAGATGCAAGCTTAAAAGAAAAGATCAAATTATAATATAACAAGAATCTGAAAATTTTACCTAAAACAATTAATTAAAATGAGATTAGGGCACAAATAAGAAGGCAATTAAAGCTTTGGGCTTCTATCAACCGGATCTAATACTATGACTTTTTCAATCCAAACGATATAGATATGACATTATACATCTACTTTCTCAAATTTAATTCTAGAATCTATTCTCCATTTATAAACCATGGTTTTCATATATAAAAATGAATATCAGATCTAAAGACAACCCCTATGTTCATAAACAATAGTGCAACAAAAAATCACATCAATAGTATGAAAAGCTTGTTTAAGTCACAATCATATATTCATAATCCTATAGCTCAACAAAATCAAACCATAACAAGATTTAATATAATTGTCTCAAACTTATAATATCCAAAATAAATGGAGAATTCAATCCTAGAATCTTAAGCAATAAAGCTTAACATATGAATTGAAATAAAGTCAAATTATTTTTACCAATCAATTTCTATCCGAGGCTTTACCCTTAATTTAGTTCTCCATAGAAGAACTAAATAATAAAAATAGAATTTTTCTCTTATCTAGAACTATGCTTCCACCTCTTAAAAACTCTTAATTTCGTGCTAATGAAATGCTTATATTGGGTAAGAAAGAAACCTTAATATCTTTCATATTTCCGCATACAAAATAGCCTAAATTTTAGGAATCATCTTCATAGCCATCTACACACTTCATAATTTCGAATTTGGAAATTCTTATTGGAGACAACTTTGTAGCCCTTTAAAATAGTTTTCCAGCACATCAAGAATCGCATCAATCCGATATTTGAACGAAAAGTTATGATCAAAATACTAAAGTATGTACAGGTTGCCTTCTAGCAAATTTCAGACTGACTTTTTCACTTGATACGAATTACTTTCAAACCTCATCATTATCCTTATTTGAAGATTCCTACACTCGTTAAAAGTTCTTAGGTTGTTCCAACGTCTTACCCACTTGAAAGTCATTTAAATTTGATTGGGTTTGGACTTTCTCTTTTATAAACGATGAAATTAAACATAAAAAAGTCTGATCCGGGTATTTAGGGTGCACTTGTGTACACTCATCAACCCCCTTTATCGATGAGAAATGAAACACTATTAGCAAAAAAGCCATGTTTGTTTTTGTCAGTTTAAAATAATGTTTTATTTCTAACTTTTTTTAATTTTCATAACAATGCAAGATGCTTGGAATTGGAGGGGTTGATGGGGCTGAAAATTTAAAAATTATTGTCAATTTGTAATCACTCATTGTATTTAACTTTTTAATTATTTTTTACAATATTTTTCGAAAATGGGAAGCCCACAAGGGTGTTGGGGATTTTGTCTTTTTTTTTTTCCAATTTTTGAAATAGGTTTTTCGAAAATGAGGAGCTCAAACTAAAATTCGGCCTTTGGCAATGAGCCTTGGGCCAACTCACACACCTATCGGGGCTCCAACCTCCTATCGGAGTCAGAGTCCAAGATGACCTCTAACTCCAATCGAAGTCAGAGATCGGCTTTTCGACCCTGTCGAAGTTGGAGCTCACCCCTATTTTATGGTAACAAAACTATTGTTTCTGCTATGAGATGAAGATTGTAGGATTATGCATGTATTGACAAAGTTGATTCACTAGGAATGTAATTTCTGATCTTGTCAAGCTACAATACTACAAGGCTCCTACAATGCCTCTGTAATTGTTGATGTCGTGTTTCACAGGTTGAACAGTTCCGCAAAGCCCAAGCTTCAAGATACCTGCAACTAAGGGGAAGATGAGGCTCCCGTGGCCTCCAAGATCACTCTGATGCCTAAGTCAGTGATTGTTCTTTGGAGAAGGAAAATATAATATAGAATAAGAGTTGCACAAACTGAATCGACCCCTTCCCTTATGAAGGTTACCCCTTATTTATACCTTAGTCGGCCCTCAGTCGTGGGAGATTGTGGTGCGTCAGATGCCAAGCCTGCCACCACTCATTTGTTGTCCCCCTAGTAGGGGCTAGTCTGCGGCCTTGCGAGGGATCGCGCCATGTCTATTGTCCTACGTCTGTGCAGCCACCACCTCTTTGTCATGGAGATGTCAGATTGCGGGCGAGCCGTCCTTGGCTCGTGGGACGCTCCACTGTGAGCTGGATTTGATATCTTGGGGTCGGGGGTATGATGATGTGTTGCCCACCGGGCCTAATAACTCGATTTTGTAGACCCCGATCCTCACGAGCCCTGAATGGACAGGCCCAGATAGGCCGATCCCGTGCTTACTCAACTTCCCGACCCTCTCGCCACCGGTCTTTGGCCCCCTACTCGGGCTCGGACTTCGTGGTTCAGACTTCCTAAGCATGGGCCCTTCAGGAATGGACCTCGACTTTCTTAGGCATGGGCCCTACAGGAGAAGGCCTTCCCTCATAGTACCCCACGAATTCCTATTGCGAACACGTGGTGGGAATTCCACCCTTCCTCCTTCCGGCCGGTTCCTCTTGTTCCCGTTGCTTCAGGTCTTCTGAAGCCCTTTTGCTGCTATTTCTTGGAAACAACTCGGTATCTGCCGATTCGGCTTCCCGAGGGTTGTTGAGAGACACGGGCGGCTCCTTGTTCCCGAGGGTTAGTAAATGCACCCCTTCGCCTCTGTGACTGTCTCGCTTCTCGAGTCTCGATGAGATGTGCGGACTGTGCCTCTGACTACCCTGACACCTTTCTGGTGCATGTCTAGCATCACTTCACCCACCGACTACCATCTCTGTCGCATGGTGCTATCAGACGTCACTAACCCTGGCGTCGTTTCCCTTCACGAGCTTCCTCCCGCCTGTTTCCTCACTATTTAAGTCACTCTTCCTCCCCCAGTCTTCCTTCCTCCTACTCTTGCTTTCCTACCCGCTACTTCGCCTTCTTCCTTCGCTCTCAGTTTCCCAACCACTCTCTCATTCTTCTCATTTATTTTGTTTGACACCCTTCTCCTCGCACACTCGATGGCTTCCATGGACATCACTGCTTCGCTCTTCAGGGGGAGACATTGGGTATCCTCTGTCACTGGCACTGACCTTAGGGCATTTTTCTCTAAATACGAGATTCCCTCCTCCGTGGTTTTGGAGATGCCACAGAGTGAACACACGGTGGGTTCCGATGGCACTGTGACGAGGGTTACTTTGTTCCAGTTAATGTTTGCCAACGGGAAGTTTTGAACTTCCTTGGGTTGGCTCCGGCACAGCTGCACCCCAACGCATGGTGCCTCTTGATCTCCAGTTGCATCATCTACAGGATGGTGCTGAGCAAAACCCCCAAAGAGTATCCCAATTTGACGCAAAGGGAATTCTTCTATTTGTACCGGCTCGTCTACGGCCATGGCAACATCTTTAGCTTCCAAGTCTGATCTTCCGCTTGCAAGATAGCTTCTCTCGAGCAGCGTCACTCGAGTATCAAAGAGTGGTCGCGTAAGTTCTTTTTCATGTCCGGACCGGGCTAGGAGTACCCTAAAGGGGAAGCCCTTCACAAAGAGTTCCTTGTTCAGGCAAGTTGGGGTACCCTCTGTCAACCGAGAGCTTGGATCTTACCCTCAACCGGAGGGAGGAGGCCCGGTACGAGTTGGTCATAGCCTGGGTGAGGGTCCATCCCGGAGAATCAAACACGAATGTTGTCCTTTCCGATGAAAAATCCGTAACTACTTGTCGTCCCCGACCGTTTGTACGTCGTAGGAAGGAATTTTCTGGGCAGTGTCCCTCCTCTAGACACCCGCCCCCCTCACCGAAAGAGAGCCGCAAACCCTTCTGGTGGTCAGGCTTAGCAGCCGTGGGTGCGACATGACTCTCCCAGCCGAGCAGTGATGCCAAGGGTCCTACTCCATCCACGGGCCTGGCTGGCGAGTCGGGAGTGCACGCCTGCTCGTCCCAGTAACTGGAATCTACCCCGGCGGATGCGCCAGCCCCTTATCATGGGGAACCACCTCCTTCCCGAGGGGCCCGATCTCTGCCGACTGTCCCTCTGCTTCCAATAGCTCCCCCATCGCGAAGCCCTCTCAAAGCCCGCTCCCCGCTTTGAAGAAGACTTGGAGACTTGCGACCTTCAAGCGGCCTTCTTCGTTTCCCTGGCGCACCCCTTTCCCCACATGCTGAGTTTGTTTGCAACCTTTTCCACCTTTGAGGACACTCCCCAGTAGGAGGCTGCTGCTACCTCTGCTCAAGATGACTCACCAACCGGGCACGAAAGGTCTAGCTTCCTTCTTTCGAAAATTCGATTTTCAAAGGGAGTGGAGACGAGGAAGACGATGCCTTCTCGAGATTCGAGCCTCGTGAGGGGTGCAGAGCTCTTCACCCGCCTTCGATTCGAGGGGCGACGAGTCGGGCCTTGGATCATGCCCCTTCAGACCCCATGTAGAGACAAACGCTCCCTAGGACAAGTGGGCGACCACGGTGACCCAATGCATGAGCCGAGATTGCGGGAGGTAGAGTTTGGTCCCTTCGAAACTGAAAGCCTCGAGGAGGGACCTCGCGGATCTTCCCTTCGAGACGAAGAAGGATGGAGCGTTGGGGGTGAGAATGCTGAGGATCCGATTCCCGAAGCTTCCCCTGCCTCGGTTAGGATCCTGCTAGAGGTTGCTTCCCCTGCCTCGGTTTGGATCCTGCTAGAGGTTGCTCCCCCGGTCATCGATCTCAGCGATGACGACGAGTCCCGAGTTTCGACTTTAGTGGAGCCTGAGCCCTGTGACGAGACTTGGGAATCTCTTCCCAATTTTTCTTTGTAGTTGGTGACTGCCAGCCCCTTATCCTCTTCGGGGCAGAAGGCTCTTTGCCTCCGCCCTCAAGTCTGGATCAAGCCCGGGCCGATGCTACTGAGCGAGTCAGCTACATACTGACGCCCTTATTCGCCCAGGTATGCTCGTTCTTTACAAACTTGCTTCATTCCTTGCTATGGTTTAGGATGTCTTGTGATTGAGTCCCCTTTTTCTTTTTTGTGTTTCCTATCTTCGTAGGCCACAGACCAACTTGTTGGCTCGATCGAAAGCGAGCTGGGGGAGCTAGAAGAGGCCAACTGAGGGCTCAATTCCTTGGGTCGCTTCGGTTACTTTAAGCTGAAGCAGGTGACCCGATGGATAAAGGAGCTAAAAGCAAAGCGAAGAGATTTGCTGAAGGAGATAATGCTCCTCAAGGACCAGAACAACGACCTGGAGATCACTGTCGAAAGGCAGAAGGATAAAAAGAGGAGGTTGAAGGGCCTCATTTGCAACGCCAAGTTGGAACTGTCTCGCGGGCTTTGGAGAAAAAGAGACTCGAGGAAGCCAACCTCTCCTCCAACTGAGTTGAGTTGGAGAAACTCACTCGGGAAGCTGAGTTGAGCACTTCCCCGACTCAACTGGGGTCGGTCCAGGAAGAGCTATTGAAGACCCAGGAGGAGACAGAATCCCTCCAGAAGGAGGTCGAAGAGTTTCTCCAAGCTCAGGCCTCAGTGCTTGGGCAGTGTTCGTGGTTGCTGTTTGAGACCTTTAGGCATTCTCATGAAGCCAGACACCTGAGGGATCAGTTGCAATGGGAGACCACTCTAGTCAGCGAGCTAGCGTAGTCCAGGATCCAGAAGAATCTCGACCTTCTGTCGGGTGATCGGGAGATTGCCAACTTGAACTCTTAGCTGGGGACGTTGACCAGTTCACCAAAGAGACCGGTCCTGGATTGCGAATACTAACTCCATTCGTGACGCTACCTAGTCCTACGGTTATAGTGACGGCTTGAAGAGAATGCAGCAACATCTGCTACAGCATCCAGAGCTGGGCCTACGCACCTTGTCCTTGGCGTCTCTCCCTCTCGGCCCTGAGGAGCAGGCCTTTGTTAGGAATTTCGAGAGGCTCGGATACCCTCCGTTCCTCCCCGGGGTTCCCTCAGTCCCTCCATCTTAGCAATTAGGCTTTCTGAGCATCTCTTGTAATAGTTACATATATACCTTCTTTTTTGTTTGACGGGCACAGCCCGTGTACTCTACATATTCTGATAATAAAATTTTATTAACACAAAGGACTTTGTGATCTCTTCCTTTTATACTTTTTCCGTATTTCCTTTTCGTTGTAAGGACTTGACTTTGCTAGGGCGAGGTTTAGTTGGGGCGGGGTCCGGTTCTGAGTTCTGGGAGTCAGAAGGTATCCTGCAGCTTTACCAAGTCAAGGGACCGGTCTTCATGCTAGTGTAAGGACTAGACTTATTCTCAAGTCAAGGGACCCGACTTCTTGCGAGTGTAAGGACTCGTCTTTTTATTGAGTCAAGAGACCCGTCTTCTTGCGAGTGTGGGGACTCGACTTATTCTCGAGTCAAGGGACCTGTCTTTTTGCAAGTATAAGGACTCATCTTTTTATCGAGTCAAGGGACCCGTCTTCTTGCGAGTGTGGGGACTCAACTTATTCTCGAGTCAATGGATCCTTCTTGAGAGTGTAAGGACCGGCTTAGTTGGGACGGGGTCCAGTTCCGAGTCCTGGGACTCAGAAGGTACCTCGCAGCTTTACTGAATCAAAGGACCCATCTTCTTGCGAGTGTGGGGACTCGACTTATTCTCGAGTCAAGGGACCCGTCTTCTTGCGAGTGTAAGGACTCGTCTTTTTATTGAGTCAAGAGACTCGTCTTCTTGCAAGTGTGGGGACTCGACTTATTCTTGAGTCGAGGGACCCGTCTTCTTGCGAGTGTAAGGACTCGTCTTTTTATTGAGTCAAGAGACCCGTCTTCTTGCGAGTTTGGGGACTCGACTTATTCTCGAGTCAAAGGACCCGTATTCTTGTGAGTGTAAGGACTAGTCCTTTTATCGAGTCAAGAGACTCGTCTGCTTGCGAGTGTAGGGACTCGACTTATTCTCGAGTCAAGGGACCCGTCTTCTTGCGAGTGTAAGGACTCTTCTTTTGTACAATAAGAGTTTCGCAAAAGGAACATTTCATCATTCTCATTCATTAGCAATTGCTCGTACATGTTGCCGCCACATATGGGGTGCGGTAAAGTCTCTATACATAGAACTTTTTCAAGTGTTCAGCATTCCAAAGGTGAGGCAGGTTGCATCCTTTATTGTCTTTGAGGCGGTTGGAACCAGGTCGGTTACTTTCTGTGACTACATAAGGCCCCTCCCATCGTGATGAATTGCATAATTTATTACATTTTATCACTTCTTAACTTTAAATTTTAGTCTAATTTTATTTATTTTTGTTGATTTTAGACTTCATTGTCATTATTTAAATTTATTTCAGATTTAAAGAAAATGAAAACCCAATTTTACAAGCCTATTGTCTAGGAACTCCCTCATTTAAATGCTTAATAAAAGAGAAAAATGCATGCCGAGTGGGACACGAGCTATACGCTGGCTTGCGTGGGATAGTTGGGCTCTTGAACAGCACGTACGAAATGGACTGAAGTGTTTGACTTGGCCTTCAGCAATTGCATGCGGGATGCGAGTAGTGAGAACAGCACGCACAAAACGGCTACTGCACGCATGGAAAAGAAAGGATTTCTTTTGAATTTGACTTTTCAAAAAAAAAAAAAGAGAAGAAAAGATTGAAATTTGACTTTTCCCAAAAAGGAGGGATGAACGTAAAGAAATAAAGGGAGGAACGAAAAAAAAAGATACAGAGAAGAAAAAAAAAAGACACTGCAACAGGCAAAATTTTTTTTTTTTTTTTTGGATTTTCGTCTTGGACATTGCGAAGCTGCGACTTGGAGGACACTACTGCGGACTGGGAGGAGTATTTTCAGTGTTCATTTTTTTCTATTCTTCTCTCAGAAAATTATAGTGAATTCATTTATGTTGAATTTAATTTTTGGCATGAACTAAATTTTTTTTATTCTAGGAAAACGATGTAATCTAGTTCCGAAGTATGCTTGATTTTCTATGTTAATTTGAAGTAATTATCTTCTATGTTTGGTTGATTTATTCTGAGTTTATTGCTTCTAATTAACTGGCCATTAATTAAATGATTTTAATCTTGTGATTTGCTGCCGAAAGAGTGAATTATAGGATAGATTTTAGATATGTCGGCATAGGTAAATATAGAGATCGAAAGACTTATATGAACCTATGTAGTATTAAAAATCATTGGTCATATTACTTTCTTGTTTTATTAATTTGCATACTCTTGTGTAAAATGATGAATAAGAATAATTTCTAATTGACTATCGAAAGAGGCTTTTGGATGTTTGTGAAGATTTGCTAACACATAGAGAGAATTAAATTCAATTAATTAGATGAGTATAGCATAGTAAAGGAATTAGGTGAAATCAATTTCCTAGAAATTTTCTTTCCCATTAATTTGATCTTTGAACAACAATTTTCTTTTGCTTTGAGTATTTTCTTTGAATTAATTTTATTTTAATTTGCAATTACAAAATCTTAGTGACTTTTCTAAATAAAGTCGAGATTAGTATAATTTCAGTATTTGTCAAAAGTAAGTTACCAATCCCTGAGGACGATATTATTCTCATCATTTTACTATAAGACTATGATATTGTGCACTTGCAATTTTGCACCGATCACATCGCGCTCTCAACTTCCCTTCTTCCGGGGTGGTTACTCCCGCCTCCCGTAACACCATGTCACCTACTTTAAAGGACTGTGGTCTGACCTGTTTGTTGAAATATTGCTCCGTCTTTTGTTTGTTGTTTGCCGTCCAGATAGCCGCTTCCTCCCTTCTCTCTTCTTGGATATCCAGGTTATCTGTTATCCTTTCATTGTTCGTGACTAGGTCGAAATGCTGGACACAGAAGGTGGGCATCCCAACCTCTATAGGAATTATAGCTTCACTCCCGTAAGTGAGAGCAAAGGGCGTTTTGCCGGTGAGGGTTTGGACAGTTGTTCGATATGCCCGAAGCACGATCGGAAGCTCCTCAGCCCATGCTTCTTTGTGTGCCCTGATCCTTTTCTTGGGGATGGAGAGGAGAGTCTTGTTGCTTGCCTCGGCCTGGGGGTGACCCGGTGATGAGTTTTTTACCTTAATCCTGAGTTCTGCGCACCACTCCTAGTAGTGTGCACAATCAAACTGTTTCCCATTATCCGAGATAAAGCTTTGTGGTATGCCAAATCGACAGACTACCGACTTCCACAATAACTTTGTTATGGCCCGGGAGGTAATGCTCACGAGTGCTTCCTCCTCCACCCATCTGGTGAAGTAGTCGACCGCGACCGTGACCATGACAAACCTGCCACCCTCTTGCCACCGGGAAGGGGCCTATTAGGTCCAAGCCTCATTAGGCGAAGGGCCATGGGGCCGTGATTAAGGTCAATTCCTCTGCTGGACAGTGTGGGACCAGTCCGTGCTCTTGGTATTTTCTCCATTTTCTGGCGAATTCCTCAGCATCTCTGTGGGCACGGGGCCAGTAATATCTGACTCGGGTCACTCTTGCAGCTAGCGCTCTCCCTCTCGAATGGCTGCCACAAATGCCTTCGTGGATTTCGCCCAACACATACTGGGCTTCGTTGGGCTAGATGCACCTAAGAAGCGGCTCGGAGAAACCCCTTTTGTACAGTACTCCTTCGAGCAGCATGAATCGGGCTGCCTGGTTCTTGACCTTCCGCGCTTCCTCTGGGTTGCCGGGCAATTGTCCTTCTTGCAAGAATCTTTGGATGTCCGTTGCCCATTCAGGGGGGGCTGGGGTCGTAACAGATACTTTGTTCCCAATGAAAGGAACTTCGACCATCCTGGTCACAGTGTGCTCCGACAATTGGAGTTACTCCTGCCCAGATGCAGCCCTAGCCAGACGGTCTGCTTCCTGTTCTCCATTTTTGGAACCTGCCGGAGGTTAAAGTAGTGAAAATGATCCCGCTCATTACAGACTAACTGGAGGTACTTCTTCAACCTTTTCCCTTGGTAGCAAACTACCCTAGGACCTAGCTAACCACGACTTGGGAATCAACTCTAAATTTTATCCCTTCGGCCCCAAGTAGTCGTGCAACCTTCATTCCGGTCAGGAATGCCTCATATTCGGCTTCATTATTTGTTACCTTGAAGACCAACTTGATTGCATAACTGTGTTCCTTTCCCTGCTCAGTGACGATGTGTACTCCTGCTCCCCCTCTAGTCCAGCAGGACGAGCCATCAACGTAGACCTGCCAGGGTTTTCCTCGTGTTGCGGCCAAGACTTCTTATGGGAAGTTGGTGCACTTAGCGACAAAATCTGCCAATATTTGTCCTTTGGTGGCGACCCTGGGTTGGTATTCTATGTCGAACTCACTAAGCTCGATTGCCCACATGGCTAGTCGTCCCGACGTGTCTAGTTTTTAGAGTACTTGTTTGAGGAGTAGTCGGTATGTACTCTGATCGGGTGTGCTTGGAAATATGGCCTTAATATCCAGGCTGTAACAATAAGGCAGAATACCAGCATTTCCGTTTGGGGGTATCTCGCTTCTGCGCCTCGGAAGGCTCTGCTCATGTAGTATACAGGACGCTGCCCTCCTTCTGTTTCCCGAACCAATGTTGTTGATGCTGCTTGTGGCGACACTGCCAAGTACACCGTCAAGGTCTCTCCTGGTGTCGTCTGACTTAGCAGTGGTTGGTGGCTGAGATATGACTTCAGCTCGGTGAATGCTTCCTCACACGCCTCATCCCATTTATGCACCTTCCTCAGTACCTTGAAGAAGGGTAAGCATCGATCGGTGGATCGAGCGATGAACCAGTTCAGGGCCGCCACCCTCCCGGCTAACTTCTGGACTTCACGGGCACTACTTGGTGAAGGCATTGTCATCACCGCTTCTATTTTTTTGGGATTTACTTCGATCCCTCTTTCTGAGACCATGAATCCTAAAAATTTACCTGTCTTCACCCCGAATGCTCACTTTAGTGAGTTAAGCTTCATTTGGTATTGTCAGAGGATGGAGAACGCTTCTCATAGATCAGCCAAATGCTTCTCAATTTCTTTGCTCTTTACCAACAGGTTGTCCACGTATACTTCCATGTCGTGGCCAATTTGTTGTTTAATCATTCAATTGACCAGCCGTTGGTAGGTGGCCCCTGCATTTTTTAGTCCAAAGGGCATTGCCCGATAGCAGTAGAGACCTCGATCGGTGATGAATGCTATTTTCTCTTCGTCGTCCGGGTTCATCCTGATCTGATTGTATCCAGAATATGCATCCATAAAGCTTAGGAGTGGATGTCCCGCCGTCGAATCCACTATCAGATCGATGTGTGGTAGAGGGAAGCTATCTTTTGGGCAAGCCTTGTGTAGGTCGGTGAAATCTACACACATTCGCCACTTGCCATTGGGCTGTTTCACCAGAACCACATTCGACAGCCATTCCGGGTATTAGACTTCTCGGATAAACCCCGTAGCGATGAGTCGGTCCACTTCTTCTGCTATCTCCCCATATTTCTCAGTGCTGAAGTTGTGGCATTTTTGTTTCACTCTCCAGGCCGTCAAATCGACACAGAGTCGATGCTCGATGATGGAGTTTTCAATCCCGGGCATGCCCTCGTGGCTTCAGGCGAACACATTTCGGTGTTCGACTAGGAGAGATATTAGCACTGTCCTCATACCTAGGCCCATCCTAATGCCGATTCGGACTTGACACCCAGGCTCATGTTGGTCTACTACTACAAGTTCAAGTGGTTCATTGGGCGCGTGGCTTGTCTGAGGGCCTGCTCGTCAAGGATTTCCCCGTCCCACTCGGTCAGGACCAGGGGTAACCCAGGCATGGGGGCCTCCTTTGGTGCTTCTATGGCCACTACGACTCGCTCATCATGTCTCATCTCCCTGTCGTAGCATTCTCGGGCTAGGACCTATTCACCACGGATTTTGCCAACCCCCGAGTCGGTGGGGAACTTCACCTTTAGGTGAAAGGTAGACATCACCACCTTTAAACTGTTCAGGGTCGGACGCCCCAGTATGGCATTGTATGAGGACGGGGCCTTCACAACCAGAAAATCGGTCATGGTGGTAGCGGTCCTAGGTGCCCTTCTTGCCAACATTGAGAGGGTAATGACACCTGCCTGGTGAACAACATCTCCCGTGAAACCCTTGAGTGGCATCGGGGCCAGTCGCAACCGATCCGGATCGATGCCCATCTTGATGAAAGCGTCCCAAAACAAGATGTCGGTCGAACTGCCGTTGTCTATTAGGATTCTCTGAGTCTGGAAGTTCGCAATCTGCATCGTCACCACCAATGCATCATCGTGCAGGTGGAGAATGCCCTCCGCATGTCTTTCGTTGAAGGTTATTGCGACACTTTCGGTACATCTCTCTGGTCTGCTTACTCCCTTTACCGCACTGAAGACTTCCTTATAACGTGCCTTCCGGGCGTGCACCCTTTGGGCCAACGAGGTGACTCCTCCTCTTGAGTACCCCCAGTGATAGTGCTTATTTCCCTAAGTGGCCTGTCCTCCATGGTGGGGCTTCTTCGCCTGCCATCCCTCACATCCTGTCTTCTCGGGACTTCCCCCAGTCGAAAGTTTGGGTGCCTTTCTTTGGATCTGTTCCTTCCATTCCCTGGCCGACGAGCTCGGTTCTTCTGCTATTCTTCTTTAATCTTCTTTAGGGCGTAGCAATCTCACGTGCTGTGTCGGTTGTTCACGTGATACTCACAAAACGGGCAGCCCTCCAGCCCACGGGGCTTTCTCCTTGGTGTTCCACCCTAGTGTTTCCCTCTACTGCCAAGTTCGCGTGGGCGCGGCTTGCTCCCTGCGTCCGAGCCGGTGCTTCTCTCTTTCTCTTCACATCTGGCAGTCCTCGCCTGTCTCCTCCACAGTTATCATGGTTGAGACGTTACACCGGTGCCTTTATCCCGGCTCGTTCCATCTCAGCTCTTCGAGGGGCCGTCAGTGCCTCCAAAGTATCTTCCGCAATGATAAACTACCCAGTCCATAAATTCTCTCAAAGTGGTGGGGTTCTTCCATGCTATTTCGGTCATGAATGGATTCAGCGGCCAGATACCCCTCAGCAGTGCTGCTAATGTGATCTTCTCGTCTTGATCATCAGTGGTCATGCATTCTCGATTGAACCGTGAGTGGTATGACTTCAGATTCTCACCGTCTCATTGCTTGACCATCAGGAGGTAGGCCACGAGGCGTCTCCTCTTGTGGCTGGCCAGAAACTATGTCATGAAGAGGCGCGCAAGCTCCTCAAAGCTTCCTATCATTCCTAACGTCAACCCCCCGAACCAGCTCCAGGCCACTCCCTTCAGTGTTAGGGGGAAGGCCCTGCAGGCGACCTCTTCCGAGAAGCTGTGTAAAGTCATATGGGCCTTGAAAGTTTCCAGTGCTCTAGTGGATCTTTGGACCCGTCATAGGCTTCTATCTGGGGAACTTTGAATTTGGGAGGAAGGGGCATGGCCAAGATTTCTTCACTTTAAGGGAGGTCAGAGCTGATTAGTAGCTGGACTACAATCGAAGGGGTGTCCATCTTCTTTTCCATTTTCGCACATTTGTCTCCCAACTCTAGGATTTTGAGGTGCATTTCGCGCCTTTCTTCTAACGCCGCAGTGTCCGCCAGGATTCTTCGCAAACCCTCTTGCTCGTTGCCACTAGGCTCTGTGCCTCCACCAGCTCCTTGTTCGCAAACTTGAGGGCCGTGTTTTCTTGGTGAAGCGTTCCGACCTCCTCAGTCAGCTTCCCGACCTTCTCGTCACGGGTCTTTGGCCCCCTACTTGGGCCCGGACTTCACGGTTCAAACTTCCTAGGCCCAGGCACTTCAGGAATGTGCCTAGGCTTTCTTATTCCTGGGCCCTACGGGAGCGAGCTTTCCTTCACATTAATTAATGGGAGTTTGAAGAGGATCACCTTCATGTTGTTGTGCTAGATGAAGACAAGATAAGCCTTTGCCAACCTTAATCCCAAAAAATAATAATAATAATTTAGTGGACCTAAATCCTTCATGGGAAAGTCTTATCTAAGATTGTTGACTAACTATTGTATGTGAGGAAGACATGTATAATGACTATGATCTCTTCCACATAGTCAAGGAGATACATCTTGACCCTTGGTTGAATGTAAGTGAACGATAAATAACCAACATGAGATTCAATGAAACCGAACAACAAGTAAGGACTGAGATAAGTGATGAAACCAAGCATGTGGAGCTTCTTTTAGTCCATACAATGCTTTTTGGAGCTTGCATATGTAGTTAGGATGGTGAGAATCTTGAAAACCAAAGGGCTGCTCTATATAAACTTTTTCTGTTAAGAACCGTAGAGAAAAACATTGGAGACATCAAGTTGTCGAAGTGGCCAATTGAAATGAACAACAAGCTCCAAGATTACTCAAATGGTGGAAGGCTCATAAATTGGACTAAAGGTTTCAGAATAGTCTAAGCCATCTTGCTGTTGGAATCCCTTAGCTACTAATATAGCCTTGTTCATATTAATGAAGTCATTGGACCTTTGATTGAACTTAAAAACCCACTTACATTGAATCTCATTTTTATCCATAGGCCTAGAGTTTCCACGAGTGGTTGGCTTGCACGACATCAAATTCTACCATCATAACATCCTGCCACTCAACAAACTTAGAAGCTTGATTATATGAAAATGGTTCGATAAGGCTTGTAATGGAATGCAATGCACATAGAGGTGCTTTCTGGTGTAGTAAACTTGGTAATATAGAAAGGTTTTGGGACAATGGACTCCTAGCTTTAAGTGGGTAACCATAAGATGGGAGGGCTGTGACTCAGGTGGAGAAACAGTTTATGAGGTGGATGACTCAATGGACAAGTCAATGTGCTCATGGGGAGAGGTCAAGATAGTTTCAAATTCAGGTGACGACACACATTGAGAAGTGGAATGTGCTGCAACAGAAGATGATTTAGTAATAGGAAATATAAAATATGTAGCATTTTTAGAGTGTAAGGGAGGAGTGGGGATTGGAGTGTGTATCGAATGCTCTCCATGATTTTTGATGCAGACTGTCATCTTTATTTAGCTACCTGTGCATTGGTTCCAAATAGAGAGGAGAAAGGGTCACATGTAGGGAATTGAAGTTCATTGAAGACTACATAGCAACTAAGGTGTTTAGGGACAAGAAATCCTATGAATGATGCCACTTGTTTGTAGAAACTCTTTAAATGAATAAGAAATTGTACTCTCCCCACCATCATATTGAAAAGTTTGAATTATGGTGGAGAATTGATGTTCAGGAAAGCATTTGAACTTTATAAAGGCATCAAAGGACTCTAATTTTTTATGCAGAGGATACATCCTTGAGAAACATGAGAAGAATATAACACTGGCAACCACTTAGTGATGCTATAGGTGAGCATCATAGGTCCAAATAGACAAATCCAAGAGGATAATAAGATTTTATTGATGAGAGTGAAAATGGTAAGCATTTACTCTTAGCTACTCGACAAGGCTCACACACCACACTGTTATTAATTTTGTGCTTGAATGCATTAAGAAAATGTATTAGTAAACATTGCCAAACCATGAATAAAATGTTCTTTCTTTCCAAACTATGTGTTTTGTCTTATAGGTTATCCACAAAACACCAAATCACTAGACTCGAGGCGAACAAATGGGCAATGACAATCTCTTGATTGCCCAGCCCTCATGCAAATAAAATATGAGTCACTCAACTCGCCACGAACACACAAGTGGTAGTCACTTGACTGCCCAGCCCTAGCACAAATAAAAGCCAAGTCATTGGATTCGCCGCGAACCTATTGGAAATGAAAGTTTCTTGACTGCCCAACCCTTGTGCAAATAAAAACCGAGTCCCTAGACTCATTGTGAACCAATGGGCAAGGACAATCCCTTGACATGCCTAACCCTCGAGCAAATAAAAGTCGAGTCCCTAGACTCCCAGTGAACCAACAGGTGGCGACAAACAGTATCTTGACTGCTCAGCCCTTGCGAAAATAAAAGTCGAGTCCCTCAACTCACCACGAACACAATGGCAATGACAGTACCTTGATTGCTCGGCCCTCTGGCAAATAGAAGCCAAGTCACTAGACTCACCACAAACCAATGGGTGGTGACAGTCCCTTGATTGCATGGCCCTCACGTAAATAAAAGTCAGGTCCTTGGACTCATCGCGAACAACTGGTGACAATAGTCTCTTGATAGCCCAGTCATCGAGCAAAAAAATGTCGAGTTCAGATTCGCTGCCAACCAACGGGTGGCGACAGTCTCTTAATAGCCCAGCCATCGAGCAAATAAAACCCGAGTCCTTAGACTCGCTGTAAAACACGGGCAGCGATAGTAACTTGACTGCTCTGCACTCACACAAATAGAACCCGAGTCAATAGATTTGTAACGAACTAATGGGCAACAACAGTCTCTTAACTATCCGACCCTAGAGCAAATAATATCTGAAACCCTCGACTCGCCATGAACCAACGAGTAGGGACAATCCCTTGACTACCCGGCCCTCATGCAAATAAAAATTGAGTCACTGGACTCGCTGTGAACCAACAGGTAGCAACAGTCTCTTGATTGCATGGCCCTTGAGTAAATAAAAGCCAAGTCCCTAGACTCACCGCAAATCAATGGGTGGCAATAGCCTCTTGATTGCTTGGTCCTCGAATAACTAAAAGCTGAGTCCCTGGACGGTGACATGTCCCTTAACTAGTCAACCCAACCGCAAGGAAAACCTGAGTCCCTATACTCACCACGAACACACGGGTGGTGATAGTCTCTTGACTGGTCAGCCCTCACGGAAATAAAAGTTGAATCAATGGACTTGCCGCAAACCAATAGGTGGTGACTAGGGTTGTATATTTAAATTGGAAAACCGGAAAATCGGCTCGGACTGGACCGATTGGTCCGATTTTGAATCAGTCAGTCTGGTCCAGGACCAGTTCTTGTATTATGAAAACCGGTCGAACCAGGTCCACTTTTGGTTCTATAGTTTTCGGGACCAAACCAGTTGGGGAAAAAATATTTAAAAATTAATTTTATACATTATACAAAATATTATATATATATATTAGTTTAATATATTATATATAATTATATATGAAATTTTTATATATAAGATATATAATTATATATCATGATTCATATATGAAATAATTTCATATTGTAATTTATAAATTATAACATAAAATGTTAATCTTAAATATGAAAATTTAATTGATGATATGCTTTAAACATAAAATATATATTAAATTATTGATAACATTTTATATATAGCTGTACTAATATATAACTAATATTAATATATTATATATAGCTAAATAATCACATATAAAATAATGATATAGTAATACTAGTACTAAGTTACTACACTAATACTATCACTATAATACTATCAATAATATAGTTATAATAAATTAAACTCACTATAACAATTAACAAACTCACTACAGCTATAGTTATACTTATACTAATATAGTTATACTAAATCACTATAACTAATACTAATAATAATATGTAGCTATACTAATTGTCTAATATTAATACTATTATATAGTCTAATATATTATATGGCTATTAGCTATACTAATATATAACTAATACTAATAGTCTAATATAACTTTGTATTAAATGTATTACAAATATATATAAATTATAATTATCAATTCCCAAACCATCAGAAACCTTTTATATTAATCATTTAAAAAAAAAAAGAACGAAACCATTGAAAGTTGAAACCAAAAGGAAACGGCGTTGTTTCCTCTCACAATTCCAGTTTATAGTATACGAAATTCTGAATCTGAATAAACCCTAAAACAATTTCAAATGGCGCCCCTCTCTTCCTCACTCTCATCTCCGCCTCTCTGCCTCTACCCTCTCTGTCTCTCTCTACCTCACTCTCTAAGTCTCTTAACAGACCGCACCTCCCCTCACCAGCCGTCGCACATACCGTGAGCTCACGACATCGTGTGTAAGAACTTAGCAGCAACCCGCAGCTTGCCACTCATAGACCTTCAGCCTCACCTCACTGTCGTCATCGAACCTCCTCTCACAAACTTATGGCCTAACCTCACGTCTCTCTATATTTGATTCCCCATGTTAATTTTGTGATTGTGTTTTTTATTGTGTTTGAAACCTTATATGAATCATTAGGGTTTTGTGATTATGTTTGTGTTATTAGGTTCTTGTGATTGTGATTATGAAATTACCCGAAAGTGCAAATCTTTATAGACATATTTACTTAAAATCAATGCTAGTGAAAGTATGTGGGGAACATGTATGTGAACTAATTGATGAACTGGGATTATTCTTGTTCTTACAAGGGATTACATGTACATGAACTGATTGATGAATTGGGATTTTTCAAAACAAACTTGTTCATTTACATTCAAATCGGGATTATTCTTGTTTTATAGTTGAAATGATTCTCATAACAAGTGATGTGTTGTAAAACCAACCCCACACTACATATATATATATATATATATATATATATTGGTTGGATACATAGATCAGAGGTGTGTTTGATTTGGGCCAACTTGATCTACCATTAAACCTCACACTTACATTAATTTTATTTTTGTTACTACAGATGGATCCTTCAAATGAAACAGAAACACCTAGCGATGTTCAACCTTCAATGGAAAGGACCATGGAATTAACAGTGACTAAAGATCCGCTTTCCCCCAAATCTAATGTAAGTAAGCCATCTAATGGTCCTGGGAGTGGTAGGAAAAGATCTGCAATTTGGGATTATTTTACAAAGATTAAAACTAAGGATAAGTCGAGACCTAGGGCTGCATGTAACTTTTGTGAGATGACTTATGCTTGTGATCCTAATATAAATGGCACAAAATCAATGTTGGGGCACATAGAAAAAACATGTAAGAGGTCTCTACTTAGGAAAGTGGATAAAAACCAATTTGTATTAGGTTTCTAGTTTGGATCAAGCAGTGGGGGGCTTCTACCTATTGCTTTTAGTGTTGAAACTTGTAGAGAAGTCTTAGCATAAATGTTAGTTGTTGATGAGCTTTCTTTTAGACATGTGGAAGGGGAGGAGTTTAATAAATTTATGCTTGTTGTGCAACCTGTGATGGAATGAGATTCCATCACGTGTAATAGTTGCAAAAGATATTTTTAAACTTTATTTGAGAGAGAAAGACAAGTTGAAAAGTGCTCTTAAGGGGCAACACATTTGTCTAACCATGGATACATGGACATCCATGTAAAATTTTAACTACATGTATCTCACCGCACATTTTATTGATGAAGATTGAAAAATGCACAAAAGAATTATCAATTTTTGTAAGGTGGAAAACTATAAGGGCAAGACACTGGGTAAAAAAAATCGAAATGTGTTTGCTTGAATGGGGGAGGCCATAAATATTACAATTACACTCAATAATGCAAGTTCAAATAATGGGACAATTTCGTATATCAAAAGAAAGAGAAGGAATAGAAAAGATACAATTTTGGAATATGAGTTCTTGTATATGAGATGTTGTGCTCATACCTTGAACTTGATTGTTCGGGATGGGTTAAAGAATATGATCAATGAATTGCACGAATTAGAGGGGCTGTAAAGTATGTGAAATCATCTCCACAAAAGTGGAACACATTTAAGCAATGTTGTGATAGTGAGAATATTACTTGTAAAAGTAGTGCATGCCTAGATGTAGCAACTCGTTAAAACTCCACTTATATGGTGGTGGATAGGGCTGAAAAGTTTCAAAAAGAATTTCAATGGCTAGAGGATGAAGATTCAAGATATGTTAAAAGCGTTGGGGAGGATGATAGTGAGGATGATGATGGTGTTAGTGAGTTGGGTAAAGGACGGGCATCCAAGTTAGGGCCTCCAACCACAAATGATTGGGATAAGAGTAGGTTGTTTATAAAATTAAAGTTTTTTACAATGCAAACATGCGTTTCTCGAGGGCCAATTAGGTCACTTGCAACTGTTTTGTATTTGAGTTAGCGACAATTCAAACTGCAATTAATTTGGAGTGTGTGGAAGGGCCTCATAATTTGAGGACAACGACATTTAGTATGAAATCTAAATGTGAGAAGTATTGAGAAAATCTTGAAAAAATGAATCTTTTGTTGTATGTTGGGTTGGTTCTTGATTCTCTATATAAAATACATTGTCTAGCATTTATTTTTGAAAGAATATGTGAGGATAATAGTTTGAAAGTTTTTATGTTGGTGGATTGGGTTAAAGATGATGTGACTCGTTTATATGATTATTATTGTGAAAATTACAGAAGTGATGTTGGGGCACAAGATAAAACTATGAGCATCAAGCGAGGGAGGGGCTAGTACTACAAGTCAACTGCTGGGGTAGGTCAGGTGATTTTAGATCATTTATCCATGAACAAATTAAGCAACATTTGAAGTTAGAGAACTCTTTAGAGAGTAAATCTGAACTGGAGAGGTATTTATTTGAAAGATGTGAAGAAGATTATGCAAAATTCGACTTGTTGACCTAGTGGAAGGTTAACTCCATTAGATATGGTGTGCTTTCAAGAGTTGTGCTGGATGTTCTTGCAGTTCCAATATCTACAGTGGCCTTTGAGTCAGCTTTTAGCATAGCAAGTCGAGTACTTGATCCTTTTCGCAGTAGCCTATCTCCTCTTATGGTAGAAGCTCTTATTGGTACACAAAATTGGCTCTGTTCTTCTACCCCAATTAACATTCGCACTTTAATGGATGATGTTGAGGAGTTTGAAAATTTTGATACAGATATGTATCATCATTCACCTTTTCTTTAACTGTCTCTAAAGTGTATATCATATTAGTAATTTGTTTTAATTATTATGTTTACTATTATTATTTTTCCTTTTGTGTAGAGCTCATCGAAGACCTAGAGAGTTCTTCAAGACCTACTTCTTTTGTTGGAGAAGATTAAATTTAAGGTAGGTCAATTTGTATAACATCTTTCTTTAAGTTTTTTTTTTCTCCATTTAATGTAATTACTAACTTTGTATTGGAATAACTGCTTAATTTATTTTCATACAATTGCAAAGTTTGTTAAATGGACTATTGGAGTTGATGGCTTGGTGCATAGCTATTTGTTCTAGTTGTAAAGTTTTTTGTTGGATGTTCTTGTAATTTGGACTTCTAATTTAGATTTGTAATTTGGACTTTTAATTTGAACTTGTAATTTGTTGGACTTTTGGACTTGTAATTTTTTGGACTTGTAATTTTTTGAACTTTTGGATTTATAATTTAGACTTTTGGAATTTGGACTTTTGGACTTACAATTTAGACTTTTTGACTTATTTTATTCCATAGCATATTTTTCTTTTTATTGCAAATTTTGTTTTTAGTTTTTATAGTAGTTATATTTATAGGCTTGTAACAGATTTTTTTTAGTAAAACGGATTTTTGAAAAGTAGTTTTTAGTAAACTAGATTTTAGTAAATCAAATTTTTTTAAGTAAAGCAGATTTTTGTAATAGTAACAGATTTTGGAACAAAAGTATAAAATAGATTTTCTTAAAGCAGTATTTTTTTTATAAACAGATACAATCAGATCGGAAACTGGTAAACCATATGAGAGTAACTGGTGTGTAATCGATTTTAGAAAATGCAAAACTGGTACATACCAGTTCGGTCCTAAATTTTATCCTAAATCGGACCAAACTGGACCGGTTACATCCCTAGTGGTGACAGTCCCTTCACTACCCTTCCCTCATGCAAATAAAACCCATGAACACACAAGCAGTGACAATCTCTTAACTAGCCGGCCCTCGCACAAATAAAAGTCAAGCCACTGGACTTGCTATGAACACACTTGTGGTGACAGTCTCTTGACTGCCCAACCCTTGGGCAAATAAACGTCGAGTCAATAGACTCGCCGCGAACCAAAGAGCATTGACAATCCCTCGACTGCCCGACCCTCATGCAAATAAATGTTGAGTCACTAGAATATCCACGAACCAACGAGCAGTGACAGTCTCTTGATTGCCCTGCACTCACAAATAAAAGTTGAGTCATTGGACTTGCCGTGAACCAATAGGTGAAGACAGTCCCTTGACTACCCAGCCCTCATGCAAAAACAACTCTAGTCACTGGACTCACCGCGAACACAAGTAATGAAACACTGCCTCCAATTCGAGCATCCCCTCGACACCACCATCAATTTCCAGCTCCTGTTAGAGCACCTAGATCCGCCGCCTGCTCTACCTAGGTGGCTACAATGACACCTCGGCCTGTTGCTCGCCCTGTGAGTCTATATCGCCTTAGGGAGGGGTCACCGCAACAGGCTCCTCGCTCCTCTAAGGCAGTCGACGAAGCACCCTCAGGCTTAGGTGATGTGTTGAAGGGAGAGGAAGGTATGGAAACCCTCTTCTTGCTGAGGTCGACAACCAAGGGCTGGCTCGGGGACAACCCTTGGAGCAGTCAGAGTGTGGCGAATGGACACCCCTGTCGTCGCCCGAGGACCTTAGCACCTTAGTATCAATTGTTGCCTCAAGAGCGATGGTGTGTGCCTCAGCATCGTCTTTTGGGGAGGTGGATGTCTCCAGAACATCCTTAAACAGTAGGATGAGAACACGAGACCCCATTAGATCAGGGGCAAGGAAGGTTGACAAAAAGGCCATATCGAACCCTTCTTCCTTACGGCTAGGGACCCCAGCTAGCTCCTGATCACTCCATAGGGTAAAAGATGGCGACACTGGTCATGATGAAACAGGGGGTTTGTCGGACAAAAGGGCATCCTAGTGGCCTCAGCTAGGCTGTTAACCCTGAGTCAGTTCTGCAACACCCGATCAAGATGGGGCCTATGAAGACTGGCTCAGGGGAGGCACCCCATGGATTTGGAGCTATTGTTGCTGGACCTTGATAGCTCACAAGCCACCTCTTCTTCAATATGAGGTTTTTTCCTTTCCTTCCACCAGAGGATTGAGAGGCTTTTTTTAGTGCCAAGAAGCAGACGACTCCTTTGGTATACAACGGCCCCGAAATGTGATCAATCTTAAAACACCAGCAGTTGGTCGATGTTGGCTTCGATCAATGGGGCTTCAGTCCAAACTTCTTCTTGGTGTGTCTTCACCAAGGCGTAGACCGTCACCAGGTGATCTTTCTCCCACTTAGTCAAACGGCACGGACGGGGAACTCACGGCAGACTACCTCTCCAGTAGGAAATTTCCAACCTTGACCTGACACAAAGAAGAACCGTATGAACCAGTCCTTGACATGGGAAAAGAGGGTTCCAGGTGAGCAACCCTATATCCCCTTGAGAACAGAAACTGCACAGGCTGTCGTCATGTCACTATAACCCATGCATAAAAGGAAACTTTCTGGCAGTTAGGTCAGGATAATCTTGTCCCACGATCTCCAAGACCATGCGCTAGACAATGCAACATGACATTAAGATCCTCCATGCGTTGGGATGAAGCTGCAACGGAGCCCACCTGAGGAAGTCTAAGGTGTCTTAGACGAGGCCTCAGAAAGTAAGCCATAGTTCGTTATAAAACAAGGGTACAATGCCACATTCGCGACAAAACCCTCTAAATCGACAGCTCCTAGCGAGCCCCCAGGATTTCTAAATCGATGGAGTCAGGCACCCCAAAAGAGGTCCTCACCTACCTCAGATATGTAGAAGAAGCAACCGAGGACCAATGGTACCCGTCAAAGAACTGGGAACTACCTTGGACCATGGAAGACCCCTCTAGACCCTGAGATGAGAAACAGGAGGTGTTCTTAGGCATCATCGAAGACAAGAAGAAGAAAGATTAGGGATTATCGAAGGATGAAGGAAGTTGGAGAAAATGAGAGCCGGGAACTCTTGAAGACAATAGCAGGGATGAGAAGAGTGGTAAGGAAGGGAGAAGAAGGGGGATGGGATGCGAGTTTAAACAGAAGGCTACTCCGATTGAACTACTCGAGTGGAAAAGTGACAAGTGTCACTGAAAGGGAAATGACGAGAATAAATCCTACGATTTTCACTGCACAAGGAGAGTGAGATCAAGCCATCACACGCAACCTTAGATGTAGGGAAGCAAACAGGTGCATGAAATGGGCAACCGATCCATTGGATGTTACGAACAACTAGAGCATTGTGGGGTAAAAAAAAAATGAGGAGAAAATTCCCACCGCACACGTGCGAGGGGAATTTACGGGGTAACTGGAAGGAATATTTTCACCCCTCCCCCCCCCCCAAAAAAAAAAAAAGAAAACTAGGCTAGGCCTAACTCACCCCCGAGAGGCCTAGTAGCCAAACCGTAACTAGCCCATCAATCAGGATAATAAGAAGGAAGCCCAAGGCTAGAGTGGGAAAAGGCTCAACGTGGATAGGTGTTCCTTCGTTGCTTGTCGATGCGAGCACGGAGCATCGACTTTGTTGAAGGTGAGGAGAGATGGGACACTTAGGAGAGGTGTTGCCTCTGTTGTTCATTGGTATCAGTGCAAAGCTTCGACTTAGATAATTAGGTGGGAGATGTGCTCGACAGTGCTGTGAGGAGAGGAGAGATGGGACACTTAGAAGAGGTGTTCCCTCCTTTGTTCACTAGTGCAAGAGTAGAGCATCAACTTAGATAACCAAGCAAGAGATGGACTCGAACGCACTAGGTGGCGAGAAGATATAGGACACTTAGGAGAGGCGTTCCCACCTTTGTTCGCAGGTACAAGCGTGAAGCATCAACTTTACTAGAGGCCAGGAGAGATGAGACACTTAGGAGAGGTGTTCCCTTTGTTGTTTGTCAGTGTGAGCATTGAGCATTGACTTTACTGGAGCCAAGGAGAGATTGGACACTTAGGAGATGTGTTCCCTCTGTCATTTGTCGGTGTGAGCACAGAGCATCAACTTTGTTGGAGGTAAGGAGACATGGGATACTTAGGAGAGGTGTTCCCTCTGTTGTTCGTCGCTGCAAGCACAAAGGTTAGACTTAGATAACTAGGTGCTCGACCGCACTGGGTGGCGAGGAGAGATGGGATACTTAGGAGAGGTGTTCCCTTCGTTATTCGCTAGTGCGAGCATTAACCATCAACTTTGCTGGAGGCAAGGAGAAATGGGACACTTAGGAGAAATGTTCCCTTCATTGTTCATTGGTGCGAGCTCGAATCACCGAAATTGCTAGAGGAGATGCTCAACCTCATTGGGGGGCAACTTGTGTGCTCGAGTGGGGTTAGTCCCAGTGGGAGGAATGCTCAACTAGGTTGAGGGAGGCTAACCTGACTGCTCGAGTGTGGTTGAACTCGGCAGAAGATGGATCGACAGTGCTGAGGGGCAACCCGTGTGCTCGAGTGTAGTTAGACCCAACGGGAGATATGCTTGACCCCGTTGAGGGAGGCTAACCCGACTGCTCGAGTGTTATTGAACTTGACAAGAGATGTGCTCAGTTACACCGCTTTGGCTGGGGACTGAACTCAACTACATTGTTGTTGTAGGAGACAACTCGACCGTACAACTGTCACAGAAGATGAATCTCGACTGCACAAAAAAACCAAACAGGTTAGTCTACATAGTCCGAATCATAACTTTGAGATTTGTAAACCTGAGATATTTAGCTATTGCTTTCAACTCTTTCTTGAGTAAGATTGTTCGCTACTGAATAATTTTTGTATAGGGGAAGTGATTTGTCTTTGAGCACTTTTGTAGCGATGTAGATTATCTGTCACTAGGTGATTTTTTGTTCATTTGTTGTCTTGAGGCTCATACTATGGGCAAGTAACTTTCTCGGGGCGAGCAAAGGTCTCTGTGGGGGCTGACAATGGTCTCCATATGTGGTGAACAAGCTTGGTGAGTGTGAGGTTGGGCAAGGCGTGCCATGGTGGCAAGGAGCACAATGGTGGTGGCAGACGACCTCACCAACAGTCTCTGAGCTCCCTACAAGCAGGCTATGTCCTTATGACTTTGCCAGTATGCTTGTAGGGGTTGGTGGTACAGAGGAGTCTTCGCAGCTACATTTGGTGCCATGTTGCGGTATGGCCAAGGAGCTCTGTGTGGTCAAGAACCTTTTGTGGGTGAGGAGCTTTGTGTGGCCGGGAGGAGCTTTGTGGGTGAGGAGCTCTGTATGGCCGAGGAGCTTTGTGGCCAAAGAGCTTTGTGGCCAAGGATCTTTGTGCGGCCAAGGAACTTGGTGGCCAGGCAACTCACTCCATGGTCGAGCCACCCTCTGTGGTCAAGAAACTTTCTAGCCAAGTGGCCCTCATGGCTAACAAATATGGCAGTGGCAATCTCCTTTGTGGTAGGCAACGCCTTGCTAGTGACAAAAAGCACTAATAAGTCAGGTGGAGACTGCTGGCGGCCTATCGATAGGGGGTGCTGCCCGCAATGTGTATTGCATATGGTTCCCCTTCCCACATTCGAGTCGTTGGTTCCAAGCCCATCACGAGGCGGGAAGCACCTCGATAGCGATAGAAAACACTGGCAAGCTAATCGTGACCTGCCGGTGGCCTCAATAGCCCCTAGGCAGCTCGCATGTGACTTCTTGCCATGAACGGAGGTGACGGGCAGTAAGCTCGTCATGCACAGGGTCATGTCATGTATCTTGAGATCTCATATCCCTTTTATTTGGGCTCTGTTAGTTGTTGGTGAGAAATTTTGACCTGTCTTTCTCCCTTTGATGTTTTTCCTGACCTTATCCATTTTCTATTTTTCCCTTTAACTTCTTGATTGGGCTTAGCTAATCTTGGGCTAGGCCCGAAATATTTACCACCAACAACATCTTTAGGAAATTCATATCATTGAAAAGTTAAAACAATAGAAGAGTTTGATCATATCTACTTATAAACTCACTCCTTTAACTTCTAAGTACTCAACAAACCTCATCTCATATACAATATATCCTTTCTAAACACCACTCCTAATTCTAAAGACAGATATGTCGATTGCTGTCAATCACTAATTTAAACCTTAAATGGAATCATGGGTTTGTCTCTTTTTCTGTCGATAGTAGTCAGTGCTCTTGAATTTGATTGGTTGAGTTGGAACTTGGGGAAGTTGCTACTTTATTTAGCTCGCATGGCTGGAAACTAATCAAGAACCCTCATCATCACTCGGTACAGAAAGATTGTTCTCATTTGATTCTGTTGTTGCTTTGGTTGTCATTTTTCAAGTCTCCGTTTTGTGATTTGGATTCAAGTGTTTATCTTCTTCGCTTCTTCTCAAGGCCTTTTGCTGTTGGCGGGCTGCGTCTTTTTATTTTTATTTGTATTACTACTGCTACCAAAACGAACTGAAAATAATGATTAGACTGGTTTTGAAGCTGAAAGTTTCTCTTCAGATTGGAATCTTCACAAGCTTTTCCTATAGTAATTGTATATCGTTGCACGACCATGGTCTCGAATTTCGGGGCCTGAAAGAGAAGTCTCACCACCCTCTTTTGAATTTTGTGGTGGCTAAAAAATAGCTAGGGTTTCACAGAGTACCACTACATATTAAACATCTATATGAAATCCACTTCTTAGACATTGGCCACTAATATCTATCAATTTCAATGCTCGTGCATGATAAATATTTATGAGCTCTATTTATGAAAATCCCATTAAAATGGGACATGAGACCAAAAAAAGGTAATTATTCATATTAGAAACTCTCCCTCTCTACAATTTATTTGTAAATAAAATAATGGCTAATTTAACTATAAGAGTATCCGCGCCATGCGGTTCTTTTTTTTAATATAAGTAAAACTGAAAAATCAATTTACTTGACAAGGCAATTTCTGGAGATTCAGACCAGTGCCCTCCCTTCTCCAAGAGAGGCGCCCGACCACCAGGCTATGCGGATCTTTGAGACCAAACAGATTCCAGTGACCATTTTGATGGAGTTAAGAAAATTTACTCCAACAAATCTCTTTCACATATTGTTTGCCAGCAAAATCTTTTTATCAGTAATTGAGAACATAACCTTTTCCGAGTAAAGCTGAAGATGATATGTTAAAGAACGGGTGTTGTCTCGGTTTGTTTTTCGTCTTTGCCGTTTCTAATGCAGACAAAATGATGTATGTTTTAGTGAATTGTGGTCCGTAGCAAAGCAGAGTGTCATTCCCACTACCTCCACGAGCAATAGGGTATTTTTGTTTTTTATTTTTAAAGGAGCAACAATGGATTCACTTCATCTAATGCGGAAATGGCAACGAGAGAGGTAAGAGTGAGACCAGAAAATGGAAACTAAAGCTAAGTAGTGATAGGGAACATAGAGCATTTATACAGGTGGGTCTTTAGTGGGAATGCAACTTTCCACATGATCTATGTCTCCAATGAATCATAGGTATCTAAAGAAAGAAAATTTATAAAGTAGTTTTGAAATATTGAATTTTAATAATATAGCATCTTATAATAAAATATGAGTATAATTTAATAATGGGTGTTGTTTTTCAGTCTCATGGATTTGCCTCTTCAAAATTACCACTAATGCAAATTGCCTTTTTTTTTCATTTTCTATCAAATATTTTTTAAACATCTTTAATCATTACAAAAAAAATCACAACTTCACTAATACTCCTTTTATTAAACATTAAAAAAATTAAAATACGCTAACGATACTTTGAGAGAGCAAATCTATGGGACCAAATATCTTTTTCTTTTAATAATTACTCATTTTAAAAAAGAGTACAGAAATAGAACGCGGCGGCGATTACTAGGCGTCATTGCAATCGAAGTCAAGGCGTCTATAGCCGCTCACATCCTTACGTGGTTATTTGTCTAAACGAAAAAGAGATCAGAAGTGGCCCGCCTACACATGCCTAGCCTACATAGACACTTCTCAATCAAACTCCATCATCCGCCATTGTCATTTTCCAAATCCATAACGCCTTTCCTTTTTTCTGTCCACTAACAGCTATCTTCTTCTTTACTAGGTGCTCTCAAATTGTTATATCTTTAAAACTCATGCACATGCGCGACCACCATGTGAGCTTTGAGACTCCAATAATGTTGTTCCCCACCAGACCAATCATAAAAACATGGCAGACCCAAGTGAGATCTAGATAGGACGACCTAAGATTGCCAAGAACAGGCTGTGTTTAGAGTTTCGATTGCGATACATATCGTACACACACTCAAGGAGGCCTCATGTTATTTGTCCCCAGGTCTACATCCAGGGCCCTTACACCCCATCACTTTGCGATCAGCGTCGGAGAGATGCAATTCTAAAGCAATTACTCACCATCACTCTCCATCTACACGCCCTCTGATTATTGTTGGGGAGTATCTGCTGGTCTTCCACGGCTGATATGATGGGGCAAGAGAAGTTTAGAACAGTACATGTCAAATTTTGAGTTGTAGGGGCCTGGCTTGGCACCAATGCCTATCAATTATTTCCAACCCTCTCCATGTTTTCTCTCATATTATCACTCTTGGAAGCAGACTCGACAAACATAATGCACGAGGGATGTCTCTATATAAATGCATAAAGATGGGTGCATTCATGCAGAATTATGTATTTTCAAATCTCAAGGGTATATTCTCCGTTATAATTTTTCTTGGGAAGATTCGTGAAGACAAGAACATATATTGTATGTCAAAATAGTTAATACACATACTATACTATACCAAAGCAGAGAAACCAAAGCGAAGGACCAAAAAATAATAAGGTGGTATAAGGAATATACTCCTGTTTTCACTTTTCTCCCACCCACTTTAGCCTTCCCTCTCCTCATCTTCTCTGGGTCTTGCTGAAGAAGTTGAACCTGATGCCATTCCAATGACTTGGCTGTGTGTGAATCTTTGTAACTGGATCATTCGTGCGTAGCACCCATCTGGGTAATTTTTCAATAGATGGGAATGAGATCCTTGCTCTGCTACTTTCCCATCATCAATCACAGCAATGACATGTGCATTTCTGATAGTCGACAGCCGGTGCGCAACAACAATTGTTGTTTTTCCTGAGCAAGCCCGCTCAAGAGCCTCCTGGACGGACCTCTCAGATTCAGCATCGAGTGCACTTGTTGCTTCATCAAGCAGCATAAGTTCTGCCTTCCTCACAAATGCCCTGGCGATTGCAATTCTCTGCTTTTGTCCCCCAGAAAGTTGAACCCCTCTTTCCCCAACAAATGTTTTATATCCATCCGGCAATGCTGATATGAACTTGTGCGCATTGGCCAGAGTTGCAGCTTCAATAATCTCAGCCTCAGTAGCCGACTCATGGCCATAAGCAACATTTTCGTAAATGGTAGTAGCAAATAAGCATGGCTCCTGAGGGACCATTGCAATGTGTCGTCTCAAGGACTTAAGATTGTATTTTCTAATGTCCTTTCCATCAATCATAATCCGTCCAGATGTTGGATCATATAATCGCTGTATAAGCGCAATTACTGAGCTCTTACCACATCCACTAGGACCCACTAGTGCAAGAGTTTTGCCTGCTCTGGCCCGGAGACTGAGGTCGCGGAAAATTGGCACATCAGGGCGACTGGGGTAAGAAAAGTCTACATGCTTGAATTCAACTTCTCCACGAAGGCGGTCTGGAACTGGGGTAGAATCAGGATCATCAGGCTCAATTTCAGTTCTGCGGTCAAGGAGATCAAAGACTGATCGCATGGCTCGACCACCCTTAATGAAGTCAGGAGCCAAGGTTAGTGTTTCAGCTGCACCGTTGGCAGAGACCATGAGGACCATGAAAACTCGGATTGTCTTTGAGAAATCGGATATCCCATGCTTGACAAGCCAGGAAGCATACCAGAGACCAAGGGCGTAGGAAGCATACAGTGCAAACTGAGCTATTCCAAATCCACTTCCAGAAATCTGTCCCTTCCAAAAGCATCGTCGGAGTGGAGCATTGAGGTTGGAGGAGAAAAGGTTAACAATTTTTGCCTCTGAATTGAAGGCAGCAACAGTCCTTACATTGGCTATGGCCTCCCCTGCTAGCTGGGTGGCCTTGGCATGGGCAGCTTCCAGGTCCCCAGAGAAACCAGTCATGAACATTTTCTGTTGAAAATTTAACAAAAACAGTAAATAACTGGATTGACATAAGAATTCCAGATATTACCTATGGACACCACATTTCAATTTTGGATTATCACCATCAACATATTGTAATTCATCACAAAAAGAATCAATGGATATCATTTTCCTAAAATGTCATTCACCCTACTCAATAGGTTGTGCATATTGTGAAATTTGTGTTAAATGTTGTCAAAGTTCTGCCATATTGTCCTTGTCAGTTTAGGACTAGCTTCAGGATAGTTTCATTATATAAAACCAATAAAAATATAAACTCTTAAACCTCATTAGACAAGATTCAGGTTTCATCTGGAAAAACAAACCTGCAATACAGTGGCAGCAACAACAACAGGGAAGACAGCTATGAGGACAAGGGCAAGGCGCCACTGCAAAACAAATCCTGCAGTGCAGGCAACTAGCATGAGTGCCGTGTTCTGCACAATCACTGAAATGCGATCTCCAATTGCTGATCTCACATTGTTTGCATCAAGAGCCAGCCTTGCTGCAATCCTAGCACTCTCGTTTTCCTCCTGATCAAACCATGCCATTTCATTTTTTAAGACAGCAGCCAACATTTTCTCCCTTACTCGTTTTGTGAGATTTTCTCCCACTATATCCCAGAAGAAATGCTGAAGTGTGTTGAAGAGTAGTGCAGCTGATGAAAGCCCAATTAACAAATAGCAGTACTTCTCAATTTGTCTACTCATGTAAGCATCATTTGGATTGTAGTAGACACTGAGGACAGCACTTAGAACATATGCAAAGAAAGCACTAAGTGAGCCACAAATAACAGAACCTATGGATCCAACTAAAGCATACACCCATTCTGGTGAATTCATTTTTGCAAGGCGCCAGAAGGAACTGGCTTGCTCCTTGAAGGCAAGCTTTTCTAAACGATAGTTGGGGTGTGAGGCGTCGATGGAGAGACTGAAGTCAGATGTAGAGAAGTCAGATAGTCGACGTGAGTATGGTGACCGGCCATAGGAAGAGTTCCGTGCAATTATCGGTGAGCTTACTGAGTTCCTGGCACTTGAAGGCCTATAAATGGAAATCATAGTTAAGCAGAAACTTCAGCACTAAAATCATAGTTAAGCAGAAATCATAGTTAAGTCTTGTCATAGCAGTGTATAAGGAACAACAAAAATATCCATTAGGACGAAACTTTTCATATAAAAATATGGATTTGGAATATGCTCCAAACTTGATGAAAGGTACCTTGCACTACTTTTTCTTGCATTGTTGAGAGCGGTTTCATGAGCCATCTCCTGCATTCGAATGAGCTTAGCATAGACACCATTTTCCCCTTTAGAAATAAGCTCATCGTGAGTTCCAATTTCAGAGACAGCGCCCTGCTGGAGTACAGCTACAAGGTCAGCCTTGCGAATGGTAGAAAGGCGATGAGCAATGACAAGGGTTGTTCTCCCAATCATGAACCGATCGAGGGCCTCTTGCACAAGCTTTTCAGACTCAGAGTCCAATGCACTTGTTGCCTCATCTAAGAGCAGTATAGCCGGGTTTTTCAGCATTGCCCTAGCTATAGCTATTCTCTGCTTCTGCCCTCCTGAGAGCTGCAATCCTCTCTCCCCTACCTGTCATTTTTTCAGTTTCTTAATGCTTTTATTTGATTACCAAATTGCAATAATATTCACCCGTCCCCCTCCCCCAATGCACGGTATGATTCTCCATTATTTCTTAGAGAAAACGTAGGAGAAGGAATAGAAAGTTGGAATCCTATATAGATTGGATTAGAGTGATTTTAAAGCTTCCTTTATCTTTGTTCAACATGATATTGAACTGAAAGGAGCATGATCTAAAATCTCTTTTAGAGTAGAACTTGTTACAGTAGTAATTTATTTTGTAATCATGTGAACTCTATATGCAAACTATTTTCGATTTATGTTGTGAACTTCATCTGGCAAGTTAATTGTCCAAGTAAACAATTCATCTATCTTATAGTGTATGAAATGAGCTCTCTCTCTCTCTCTCTCTCTCTCTCTCTCTCTCTCACACACACACACAACAGAGATGGACTAAGTATTTTGTGGTCTGGTCATTCCTCCCTTATGTTTTCTTTACATTTGCACATGCATTGTTGACAAAAGCATGTTACCTTACATCAGATGCATGCATGACGAAACACTTCCTTACATTGACTTTCAAAACATAAAATAAAATGATATATTAAAATTAAGTTGTTGACCAAATAAACCATTAAATTTTTCATATGGCATAAGAATTAATTATGAGCCAAAGTGAAACGAAACATCTCTGGTCAATATTCATAATTAAATTTCATCCCAAACCTCATTTCTCAAATGTCAATAAAGACTAAAAAATTGTGTGGATACTACAGACCTACTGCAATTAATATGATTAAATATTGAAGAACCATACCATTTTCTTTTTCTTTATTTCATTTACAGAGACTTAAAGTTCAACTATCAGAACAAGTAAATTATTTATTGTGTATCCACCAAACAAACAGCGTCAACTATATCTGATTTGATTAAGATACAGAATATGGTTGAGATCAACCAGCAACTATGATATCTACAATCTGTGCCAATGTTTCATGCAATAACTATACATGAATGCACTGAAACAACAAACCTGAGTCTCGAAGCCTTCAGGAAGCTTGATTATGAATGAATGGGCATTGGCAACTCTCGCAGACTCTTCTATCTCAACTTGGTTTGCATCGGGCCGACCCAATAGTATGTTTTCTTTAATGGTAGTAGCAAACAGAGCAGGCTCTTGGCTCACAAGCCCTATTTGCTGCCTCAACCATCTCAGTTTTAGAGTCTTTATGTCATGGCCGTCCAGCAGAACTTGTCCTGCGCAGGTTTATTCAATGACAAACGCTTCTTAACAACTTGCACGATCCTCCATAAATATACATATTACATGAAGTAAAGGAACCCGGGAGTTAAATTAACCTACCTTCGCTACGACATAATAAATTCATCTAGGAAAACACTCACGCAAAGGACAATTTTTCAAATGCATTTAGCTAACAACCTCTGTTTGATAATTTAGCATGAAATCACTCATGATTTACCTGAGGTAGGATCGTAGAACCTCTCAATGAGGGACACCACGGTGCTCTTACCAGAGCCACTGCTGCCAACCAAAGCTATGGTCTTGCCCGCGGGGACGTTTAGGGAGAAATTATTAAGGATCCGAACCTCAGGCCTGGATGGGTAGGAGAAATCTACATTTTTCAAATCCACAAGTCCAGTAATTGACTCTAATTCCAAACCCGATTCACTGTTTCGGTCTATATCTGGTTTGTGATCGATTATACGAAAGATTTTTGCAGCTGCAACTTTGGCCTTCACAAATGCACCCATGCTTGGCGCAGACTGCCCCAAAGCCCTGCCGACCAGAGCCAAGACAATTTTAAGGAACAAGATGCAACCGGAATAATGTACTAAAAGGACGAAATATGTAAATATAATACTTACAGTCCACCAATCATAACTGCAAACATGGTAGCAATGGCAAGTCCTCCATTGGTGTAGTTGTGCCTAACCAGATAACCGCCATACCACAGCAGAAGCGCATAACAGCAAAAAACAACAAAGTAAGTGGCACCCAGTCCCAATCCCTTTGCAAATCCACTCTTGTAACCGAGCCTCTGCGCCACCTTAAGTGCCGACGAGTAGCCTTGTAATGCTCTGGATTCCCCCACATATGCGAAAACAACCCGGATTTGAACTATCGTCTGTAAGTTTGTTTGAAATCAGCATAACACAGATGCAAAAAACAGAGAAAATCCCCGTTAAACCAAGTTTTAGTCTTCGTCTGTAACATATCGGAAAACTCGAAGGCACACACAAACAATGAACAAATGCCTTTTTTTTTCACCTGTTCTACAATGTTTCCTGCTTGTGAGAGAGCTTCCTGGCTCTTTCCAGAGAGCTTCGCTAATGTGGTGGTGTGGATACCACCAATTACAGCTATGAGAGGAACCACGGCCAGTGTGACAAGACCCAGTTGCCATACGGCAGTGAAACCCACAACAAATCCGGACACAAATGTCGCCATATAGTGGATGAAATTGCCCAACTGCACACACAAAAACCCAAAAAGAAAAAGAAACAGAAAGGAGGTTTTATCAAAAGGCCTAATTAGGGAGCAACTTCCAAAATAACCACAAAACAAAAAAAAAAAAAAAAACAAGCAGCTCCTTCCTTCACCTTCTCGCTAATGGCGTCTTGGACCATTACTGCATCGGAGTTAATGGCGAAAACAACGTCGGAGGTTCGCACCTCCGTGTCAAAGAACTGAATGTCCTGGTTCAAAGCCGCCTCTAAGTATTTGATCCTCATCTTCGTTGATTGCCGCTCTCCGGTCCACATCCAACACGATATCTCTGCAATCGAATTCAAGCTCTCCCGATTACATTTAACAAAAAAATCAAATACAGAAAATCAAAGCAAAGAGTTCAAAGTGACTGCAACAGAGACTTCTCACCTGCCCAAGAAGATGCCCAAATTGCAGCACCCACTACCAGAAAGTAAAACGCATACTGCAAAAATGCACAAAGTGCAGAGCATTCGATAACATATTCATGGCGGCAAGATAATGAATGAACTTAATTATGTGACTAATGGATTTACCTTAAGAACTTCCTGCATCATCTTGTCCATATTATTGGCATTGGACCCGAAAGAATTGACGAGGTCGGCAAAGAACCGGAGAAACAGTGGCAGAGAGCAGCCATGTACAATTGCTCCAACAGACCCAATTGCCATCAGAATGTAATCCAACCCATCCGCGAATCTAAAGAGTTGTCCAAACCCAACAGCGGGAACTGCCTCGGCCTTCTCTCCACTACCACCGCCGCCACTAGAATCCTTCTTTTGCTCAGAGCTCTCCATTGGTTTAGTCGCTCGAGGAGCTGCTGCTTGTTCTGAGACTCGTGGTTCTGTGTCTGGTGTGGTTGGTGTGGTTGGTGTTGGTGTTGGCGTTGTCGTTGGCGTCGTTGGGTTGGTTTTAAAAGGATCAGGAGGAGCAGGGGACACGAGCTCAAGGCCTTGCATTTCGGACCATCTCCACTGCTCAATCGTCTTTATCTCCTGAGAATCTTGTGACATTTGCAAAATTCCCTTGATAGCTTTATGAAACAAACCCACTCCCTCCCAAAACCCACCCTCTCTCTCTCTTCCCCCACTCTCTTTATTATCTCACTCTACTTGGCTTTTCATGTTCCTCCTGCTAGCTTTTCCTTCTTTTTCTGTTTTTACCTCCTTGCTTACCAGTTTGTTTCTTTCTTAACTTCTTTTTCTTTTCTTTTTTCCCTTTTTCTTCTATATTTTGGGTCTCATTTTTCTTGTTCTTATTGGTGGTGTTGATGTGATTCACAGATTCGAAAACATTATCCGCAAAAGATGAAAATAGATGCTTGTGCGTGTTTTTAAGGTCTGGTGTATTTTTTTCAGTTCGCTTCTTCTGTAAAAAACATAGATAGTGACATATGGGGGAGATGGGTAGGGGCGTAGAGCCTACAGAGACAGGGAGAAGGATTTTCCACCCGACAGCAAACACTGTGTGAAAACTTGGAGATGGGTTTTTGACCAAAACAGGTTCAAGGTGGAAAACCCAATGGAAATTCCCTTTTTTTTTTTTTTCACCTTCTTCTTTAATCAGTGACTGTCGATTTTAATTCCTCTCCTTTTGGCTTCTCCTGCAAGTCAAGTGTAAAAAGCTTGTATAAGAAAATTTCATGTTCAAAAAGTTCAGAGTTCAGACTTTCCACCTCTCTGTCTGTCTCCTTTAAATCCGGCGTCTTCGGCTACAAGTTGTCACTGGAGCATTGATTTTTTTGTGTGCTCTCAACAGAGCATTCAATAATAATAGAAATCATTTTAACATTTATATTTTTTGTGTATTTGTAAAATTATTAAGAACAGCCCAATCAGGAAACCAAAAAACTTAAAAACTATACCAAATATATACAGCATACCCTCGTTTGAACGTTTGACTTTATACTTGAATGAATACAGCAGCATGCATAAAAATTCAGCATTTTTGTCAGAAAGTACCGTGGCTTGTTCCTGTGATGTAAAATAATAAACCTAGATTTGAGTTCCACCATTATAGACAACACAGCTAAGATGTAGTATCGAACTTCCACTAATTTTGTCGTCCCTGCCCACTTTGTGAAAATTTTGAATAATGCATAGAAATGCAGAGATAGTTGATCATGTGTATTATTCTATGGTTGTGAGTATCACTGCTTCTATAATATATCACCGAAAATCTTGAAAAATTCCAAAGTAGGATTCCACGAAATGAAAAGAAAATCGTGGACAGATCCTGGGATTCCCCAAATTTTGATTTCTTTAAAGAAAATGACAGCTTCTCTCCTCAAACTTTCAGCGGTTTTCATACTGGGGGGGGTGTGAGTACCATTCTGTTTAAAGATTGATTAAAAATTTAAAGCTGAAAATATAAGATTAGCCTCTGTTTCGGGGATGGAAAGAGGGTTGCTTTGCTTGCCTTTAATCATGCTTTTGGAGTTTAATGAGCTAGGTGAGTCAGATACTCCCTTTTTTAAAGCCAAAATACAACAAAGTGGATGGATCTGACACTCTGAATTCCTTGAAGATGGAATATTATATCACCATTTTCAGTGGGATTTTGTTAAAAAATGGTTATGGACTTTCAACACATTTTGCAGGTAAGTATTTTGGTTTTACTAATGAGAAAACCCAAATACCATAGTGGTATTACCATTAGATTGTGTAGATTATAAATCTTTCACCTTGAGAAAAAAGGGGAGAACTTTTCAAGGAAAAAGAAAAAGAAAAAAGAAAGAGAAAAGCAAGTCTGATGCTTTCTTCTATATCCAAGCTTAACGTACAAATTCTGCAAGCCCTCCTTGGCAAGGCTCTATTTTGCCTCCACTCCCACGGGCGTTTGTCGAATGACGTAAGAACTGCCTTGTTCATTTCGTAGTACTGTTGTCGGTATTTATGGCATATTTATGGCAATGCCATTGGGGTTTAATAATAATAATAACATTGTGTTAAGATATGGATTTTTGTGAATGTCTTTTTGAGTATTTCTTGGTGGAATTTGTGATTGAAAAAAGAGTAAATGAATGAGAATGAGGTAGAAAAATGAGAAAATGAAAGAAAACACGAAGGAAAAATAGGACTATTCGAGATAGTTAAATAATCCCTAGGAATCTAATTCATTAAACTTCCAAAATATCAATTATTACACTATATGTATCCTTACTTGCAATATAATTAATACTCATTGCAAATAGGATACAACCCTTTTCGGATTGTTTGACCAAATTAAATTTAGGAGTCGTTTGGATATTAAGAGTATATCAAATTTTGATAAATAGTAATAAAATAGTTTGAGTTAAGATATTTAATTAGATTTTAAAAAATAAGAGAAAAATAGTTGAATAAAAATATTATACAATTAAAAACTTAGTTGAATATTATTTTTTAATATTATTTTTGTTTTTAAAATTGAAAATATTTTATTGATTTCTGTGTTGTGTTTTGAATTTTGTAAATGTTTTATTGATTTTTGTATTTTGTTTTGAAATGTGTAAAAGTTGTATTAGTTTTTATGTTTAGATAATAATTAGATGAAAAAAGTTGAAAATTTAAAATTGAAAAATATTTTGTATTTGCGTGATGTTTAGAAAGGAAATTATGATAAGTTCTACTAACTTTGAAAATTTCGTGTCTTATATTTGTGTCCAAACGCTCGCGCAATGTGAAGAAAATTATTTAGATTTGTGTTTTGATAGTTTATCCTCTCTCTCATAGTTATGGTGAGTTCGACATAAAAAGATTCATCTGTAATAGGGAAATCAATTTTGGAACCTTTCATGACCACTCAATCAAATGGATTTTCAAGAAGTTGCACCGCTATTTGGAGTAGTAGAAGACTTGGTTTAGGTAGTGAGAATACCTGAGAAGTGTTGAGAATGTTTGTAAATAGTAGTAAAAAAATAATGAAAGAGTAATAATAAAATATTGAATAGTAGTAAAAAGTAGGTGAAAAGTAATGAATAGTAGAAAAGTAGGTGAAAAATAATAATAAAGTAAAGAATAGTAGTGAGAGTACTTGAGATATTCTCACTTGCCAAACATAGCCTAAATGACTTCAAAGATGATAATCGGCTATTCCTCTCTAATGAAGTAGTAGTAAATGGGGGAAGTTGAAGGGAAGAGCAAGAGATGGGCAGTATCAGAGACAACTAATGAATTGGTAGCAAAGGGTGAAAGTTGACAAAAAGTGTAAAAGACCAAAAGAACAAGAAGTGCGTTTGTATTATAATTAAGCAAAACTAATTAAAATTTGAATTAAAATACACAAATGCTGAAGTGTCACAGCATTTTACAAAAGAGATGTTTCAACTTTTATATGTTTTAATAGATGTTACCTTATAATTAATCTACCTTAAAACGATCTTGCTGGCAAGGTCTAATAATGCTTTCTAATTTTTGTAGATTCTAGATTGATCATTCCACTAGATTTTATGGAAGGAATCTTGAAACTAAGATCTTGTTAGGGTTACAAAGTTTCTTAAGGCACGAAACATGAAAAACGAGATGGATTGGGAATCAGAGGGAAAATTCAACATGTAAGCAACCTTATTATGTGGTGTACTGCGGCCAACTGCCTTGAAGGGACCATAGAAGAGCATACAAGTTCAAATTCTCGCTTAAAGCCATGGAATCTTGACTGGCTGAAGATGCAAGTAAACCAAATGGCTTCAAGAAATTATACAAGATTCTAAATCTAGTGCCCCAAAACAAAGGGAGTATTGAACCAAAACTTATGGTTTTGAAAAGACTTTGAAACCAATAAAGTGCCAAATACCTTTTAATGAAAAACCTTTTGTAAGTTTGTCTTAAAACAACATTTAAAGACCCATCATTGTTCTCTGCTACAACTATTTTACTCTCCTCTCTACCGTCTCGCTCTAAGAATAGGTGGAGGAGGAGCCTGTGAAGTCACGATTTACTTTTCATGGTAAGGGTGAGTAAGGTCCTTTAACTGGCAGTGGCTAGATCGAGAATGAGGAAATGGAGGAACTCACATATAGATTGGACCAGTTTAGATTATCGGAAGTGAAAAGCTCCTCCATCAATCTAGATCTGGGGATGATAGAGGAGATAACAAAAAAAAAAAGAAGAATTATGTCTCGTGGGCAAACTTCAATCTAAGTGAACTGTAAGGAAAGAGGTTGTGAAAAATACAATGGAAAAGATTTGGAAAGTTGGAAAATTTTCATTTCAATACATTCACCCAAACCTGTTCATCATCAAGTTTGATAGTACTTATGACAAAAATCGTGTACTGGGGGAAAACCATGGCTTTTTTATAATACTCTTCTAGCCTTGCAACCTTTTGACGGAATGATTCAACCACATCTCATGAGCTTTGACTGCGAAGTCTTCTGGGTACAAATCCATAACCTTCCCTTTGCTTGCATGAACATTGAAACTGGAAGGCATATAGGAGCCACAATTGGAGAAGTTTAAGAGTTGGATGCCTAAGAGGATGGACATGCATGGGGGCTATCTACAGATGAAAATTGAGGTAGAATTGAGGAAACCTATTGCCCATGATCAAATGATTAATGCGAAGGGACAGAAACTCTCGGTACCTATTACATATGAAAAATTACTAAAGATATGTTTCTAGTGTGGGGGGATTTTTCATGAGAAATAGGGATGTAGTAGCAAAGGCGAGAAGTAGAGTCATAGTAGAACCTCTGACAAACAATATGGATCATGGCTTAGAGCAACTCCTACTACTGGATAGAGGAAGGCAAATCGAGCTCGAGACTTCTCAAATGATGCTATAGACGAACCCCATCAAAAGAGCCAAAACAAATCCCAAGTAGGGGCAGAGTCGCCGTCCCCCTACAAGGCGACAAAAAGGTTTAGGAATGGGAAGAGCAGAACAGACGGAGATATTCACGGTGATTTGGCTATAGAAAAGGAAGTTTCCTTATTGAAATCAACATCTTCAAGGAAAATGAATAAGGGATTAGAAGGTTTTCAGAAACGGATAATAAATAAGAGCAAATTGAGGAGGAGATAGTGCAGATCATATCCTCTCATATTGGAGGCAAGGATAATATGATATGTAAAGAAGATACTCATAAGGAGTCTTATAGCCCTAGTATTATGAGCCTCAATGTATTACATAATGGGCCAGGCCCAACTTCCTTTAAAAAGCCACGTCTTTTAAAATGCCCAAATTTGAATAAGACTACTAATGCCTTATGTGTTGAAGCTCCTATTAATGGTAGGGGAGAGATGTTGATCAAGAAGAAATGGAAGAGGCAAACCTGAGAGCAACGTAATACTTCGAATTCTCTTTCCAAGTATGTTTTTTTTTTCTAAAAGGGAATTAAGCAGTAGCAAAACTGAGCTTTCCACTGATGAGAGCTCAAAGAAAAAAAAAAGGTTCTACTTTTGGATGGGGCTGAAACAGAATTGTCAATAGCGGAGGCTGCCAAACAATCCCATAAATATCATGAAAACCCTAAGTTGGAACTACTAAGGGCTTGGAAACCCTTGAACAGTTCAAGATCTTCGTCTTATGGTGAACAAAAAGTAACCCGACATCATCTTCCTAATTGAAACAAAATTACTATCCTCTATATTTGATGCAATAAATATAAAATTGGGTTTCTCTGGATGTTGTCAAGCCACTTGGGAAGAAAGGGGATTTAGCACTCTTATGGAAGTTAGAGTGTGTTGTGGAAGTACAAAATTTCTCAACATATTCATGTTTGGGTGGATGAAGCTAAACAAGGCAACATATGGTTTTTGACTGCACTTTATGGTCACCCGGAGACTAGTAGCAAGAGAAAAGTAGCATGGGGGTTATTGCCTTCGTTGAGACCCTTTAGTTCCCAACCTTAGTGCATTATTGAGGACTTCAATGAAATTCTATCACATGATGAAACTATGAGGCAAATCAAGGGTTGAAAGTCTGAAGAATGGATTTAGGGAGATAATGGAAGAAAATAGCCTATATGATCTCAATTGGAAGGGGGAAAATATACAGGGAGCAATAAACATGAAAATCAAACTTTTACCAAGGAGAGATTGGAAAAGGCAGTGGCTAATTCTTCCTGGACTACCAAGTTTCATAATGTGAGTGTTGATACCCTAGCTGTCAGATGTTCAAACCCCAAGCCAGTCATATTGGATGCCTTGGCTGTCAGATGTTCAAACCACAAGCCAGTCATATTGGTCATGGAAGAGGGTAACCAAAGGAACAAGCCCAGAAAGAAATTATTCAGGTATGACGCCAGCTAGACAACATATGTTGATTATGCACAAGTAATAGAAAGAGAATGGGGAGGTTGTCTAAGAACCCAAAACTCAGTTAGCGAAATTCGAGAAGTCTCAAATTATGCAATGAGGCCCTTACTAAATTGAGTCACATTAGATTTTGAGATGGTGAAAAGTTGATTGCAAGGAAAACTACTAGACTCAAAATCTTGCAAGAAAATGAGGATCATCATTCTGTTGCAGAGATCAAGCAATTGCAAGAAGAACTCGACCAACTACTGGAGATTGAAAATATTAAGTGAAAACAAAGGGCAAAAAGAAATTGGTACCAGTTAGGTGATCGAAACACCAAGTTTTTCCGTTCATGTGCAAGCCAAAGAAGGAAGAAGAACCAAATCTCTCAACATTCAAATTAGTAGGGAGCCAGATTAAAGGAACACGTAGGAATAAAGAATACTTTTTGGCAACACTACCAATATTTGTTTAGCTCATCAAATCCTTTCAAGGAATATTTGGAAGAATTTACAGCAGAAGAGGTTGGAGTGGCACTTCATCATATGGCTCCTTTAAAATACACAGGCCTGATAGTTTTGGACCATGTTTTTATCAAGATCACTGGAGCTTAGTTAGAGAGGAAGTATGCATTGCAGTGCTAAGTGTACTTAAAGGTGAGAGAGCTTAGATACTTCCTCAAATTTTACTTATATAGCGTTGATTCGAAAGATTAAAACTCCGAATTATGTTAACAATATAAGGCCTATTAGTCTTTGTAACGTATTGTACAAAGTGATTTCTAAAGTACTTGCTAATAGGCTAAAGAAAGTCTTACCTTTAATTATTTCAAAAAATCAGAGTGCTTGTATTCTTGGGAGACTTCTTAGAGATAATGTGATGGTTGCCTATGAAATGCCCCATTTCATGAGGTCTAGAAAAAAAAGGAAAACTGGAAGTATGGTTATTAAGCTTTAGATGTCCAAAGCTTACGCCCGTATTGAGTGGAAGTCTTTGGCTGCTATTATGGAAAAAAATGGATTTTGATGAGAAATGGATTGCACAGATGAGGGAGTGTGTTGAAACAGTGTCATACTCTATTCTTGTGAATGGACAACCGAGAGAGAAAATTTTCCCTTTGAGTGGGATTAGGCAAGGAGATCCACTCTCTCCTTACCTTCTCATTTCATGTGCGGAAGGGTTGAGTGCCCTCATGGATAAATCAGTTGTTAGAGCCACCATGAATGAATGGTAAAAAATACAAAGTTTATTAGATATCTATAGGCCAGCCTCTAGCTAGTGTTTGAATAAACAAAAAAACATCTATATTCTTCAGCTCCAATACTACCCTTAGTAATATAAATCTGATTATACAAGTAGCAGGTGTCAATCCCAATGGTAGCTACGATAGATATTTAGGGTTACCAACATTAGGGGGAAGATCAAAGTACAACACTTTCAGGGGTATCAAAGAGAGAATCTGGCAGAAACTTAATAGTTGCAAAAAAAAAAGTTTTTTTTCTCTCAGACTGGTAAAGAAATCCTCCTCAAGATAGTAATCCAAACTATTCTCACATTCACAATGAGTGTTTTCACATTATCAAAGAAGCTTTGCAGTGAAATTCCAACTATGATAGCAAAATTCTGGTGGAGTCATAAAAAATGAAAATAAGATTCAATGGAGGAGCTAGCACAAAAAGGCGGTTGCAAAAAATAAAAGGGGTCTAGGCTTTCGAGATTTGGAGTGCTTCAATAAACCTTTGCTGGCTAAACAAGCTTGGAGGTTCATTTGTAACCCTTCTTTAATGGCTGCTTGGATTATAAAAGAAAAATACATCAGGAGTTTAAAATTTCTTGATGCAAAACTTGGTCATGGACCATCTCAGATCTAGAGAAGCATTTGGTCAGCTGTGGAACTACTCAAGGAGGGACTGTTATCGAGACTAGGGAATGGGCAAAATATTAGAATTTGGATAGATAGATGGCTGCTAATCCAATCCTCCTTCCAAGTACAATCTCCTATGCAGATACTAGATGGAGAGGCCACAGTTGAGTAGCTAATTCAAGGGGTATTGGATGTTGAAATAAACAAAGGATAAATGAAATATTAAGTCCTGAGGAAGCAAAAGTTATTTATAACATTCCTCATAGTAAAATGGGAGTGGAAGAGAAGTTGATATGGAGATTTTCAAAGAATGGTATTTTTCCTGTGAAAAGTGCCTACCACTTGGCACATTCTATAAAAAAGATGCATGAAGGGAGAAACATCAATGCATTTTGCTAAGGATGTTGACTGGCACCAAATTTGGAATTTACAAGTCTCGGGAAGTACAAAGCTCTTCAAATAGAAAGCATGTCATGAAATTCTATCAACCAGGAAGATTTGGCAAAGAGACAAGCACTTGAATCCCCATTATGCCCAATTTGTAATAAAGAGGAAGAGACTGTCTATCATGCCTTGTGGAGTTGAACAACTGCAATTGATATGTGATCTTCCAATAGTAGCCCAGTGCATAAATGGTCAGGGACACTGATGGACTTCCTTGAGTTGTGGAAAGATTGCATACAAAGTTAAAGCCTGAGCAATTGGAGTTGGTTGTAGTTGTCATGAAGAGAACCTAGCATAGAAGAAATAAGTATGCATTTAAAAGTAGATTTGAAAACCCAATGTCCATACTTTGCTACAGACCAAGCACTAGAAGAATTCAAGGAAGCTCAAGTCAAAAACAATGTGTTGACCATGGCCACAAGATCTTATAGGAGTAATTGCATGTGGAAAAAGTCAGAAGAACATAGAGTCAAGATAAACTAGGATTGCAGTGAATTCAACTTCTAAAATAGTAATGATTGGTGCTATTGCAAGAGATCACAGAGGAGAAATTTTAATGGCATTATGTACAGAGTTAGATTTCTGGCTACACCCACGCACTGTTGAAGCTTTAGTGCTAAAGATGGCAATGGAGGTATCTGCAAAACTTAGTTTCTCAAACGTGACTTTTGAAGGGGATCCACAAATTGTTATTAGAACAATTCGTGCCAAAGAAGAATTCTGGGCTTGGAATGGACAAGTAATTGAGGATATCAAGAAATTAATTCTCCTTCATCCCTGCTAGAAAGTACACTTCACTTATAGAGAACCAAATGGAATTGCACACAAGCTTGCAAAACAAGTCATTGATGGAGGAAGAGAGAATATGGGTAAAGAAGGATCTTGAGTTTGTTCATGGTTTTATCCCTTACGAAGAAAGTTGCAATGACTCTTCAATCGATGAATAATATTTTTCAGATTTGCTTTAAAAATTCATTCAAACTTTTATTTCAGTCTCGTTATATTTTGATATAAATGTTAATTTTATTTCATAAAAAAAAAAAAAAGAGTGGTGCTAGGGCCACCGAGGAGTCTAACGAAATTTTCAATCGATTACTGTAATTTTTTCTCTTTTTTTAAAAAATATTTTTTAAACCCCTCGAAATACTTGTAAGAATTAAAAAAATCAGAAATTCATTAAAAAACACTTCCTTAATCATTAAGTAAAAAAAAAAAAAACAATTCGGTACAAAAATTTGGTAGGTATCCTCGTGGGAGTAGAGTTTTTCCTAAAAAGATAAATGTTAAGTTTTTTATATTGGTTGCAACAAAATTAATAAAAACATGGAATTGAATGTGGATAAATTGATTTTTTATTTATTTATTTGTGTTGTTCTTTTATTAATAAATAGTTTAAAGCACACACATTTTTCCTCAAAACTTTGAAGGTACTAAATAAAATCCCGTTGTGTGACCAATCGCTCTTTTTCTCTCAATTGGTCATGAGTCTCGCCTTTCTATTTTAAATCTCGAAAATGTGTTTTAAATTTAGTAGATGAATTTTAAATAATGCTGTGAAAGGAATATTTAATGGATAATATGAAATGATGTTTAAATGATGATATTTATGCTTATGCTTTTAAATGATATTTATGAAATGAAATGGACCTGATGAATTAAAGAAATGAAAAGGAAATGATTGAAAGGAATTAAGGAAATGAAATGAAATGAATGAATGTTTTTGTTGCCTAGATGGCTAACACAGAGGGGGTGATTTGGGCTGTATTTAAAAATCCGTAATTATAAATTAAATACACAATATAAAATATGAACAAAATACGAACCATCAGTAAATAAAAATAGTAAGGGTAAGAGGAAGCAAACTCAGTATTTTAACGAGGTTCAACCCCACGGCCTATGCCCTCTCCTCAAGCTACCCCTTGAGGATTTTCAAATTCACTATCTAATCTCTTTCAGGTGGAGATATAAACTTATTACACATTTGAGCTACAAAGAATCTGTGTAGAACACCCTCTATATTTGCAATCACCTAACATGTGGTGATTCAAAGTCTATTTTCTGTGTAGAACACCTTCTACACTTACAAAGGTTCTACACACCCTTTTTACTGATACAAGAGCTGATAGTTGGTAGGTTATAAAAAAATACTCCTCAATGAATGAAATAAAAACAATACATCGCAAACTATATCTCTCTCAAAATAAATAAGGATTAAGGCTCAATGCTTAGAGAAGATAGATTAAAGGTTTTGAATAAATGTTGTATGCTCTTGTTATTGTATATATTATTCTAAATTTGAAGAACTCAAATGAGTTATTTATAGGCATATAAGATTTCATTTTCAAATTTGAAAAGATTCACATGTCAAAGACAACATCATTCACTTTTCAAAATTTTCAAATCGAAGTTTTACTTTTCGCAATTGTCAAAGACAATATCATTCACTTTTCAAAATATTCAAATTAAAGTTGAATTGTCAAAGACAACATCATTCACTTTTTAAAATATTCAGATTAAAATTTTACTTTTTACAATTGTCAAAGACAACATCATTCACTTTTCTTTGACACATCATTCACTTTTCAAAATATTCAAATCAAAATTTCACTTTTCATAATTGTAAAAGACAACATCATTCACTTTTCAAAATATTCAAATCAAAGTCATTTACCTTTTGCAAATGCCAAAAAGTGTATCAATCACTTTTGAAAAGTTTCAAACAAAACATGCTCATATGAAAGATGACAATCAATCATCTTTCAAAGTTTCAAAATTCAAATTTTTAACCATGTCATTCATATATGAAAGAAGATAATCAATCAGCTTACAAAAATTCAAAATTCAAATTTCAAACTTTTAATATTCAAATATGTCATGTACATGTGAAAAATATAATTTGATATTTTATGAGAAAATATTAATTTTGAACCTTAATCCAATTTCAAATTTTATCAAGAGATGTACAAAATTACTCTAAAAGCTTCATTTGCGAGCTTATTTCCTTTCTTGCTCATACTTGGTTCACTTATGTGCTTGGCTTCATTGTGTAGACAACTTGAGATTATGATTCTTTTATACTTGAATTCATTTGTTGTAATCAAAATTCATATGTAGATATGTAATTATATGAGATTTGAAACATTGGATTCAACAGTTTTAATGTATGAAAATAACGTAATGAACATAATTGAATAAATGAATGATGGTACCAATGGACTGTGCAGATTGCAATGCTGGGTAAGTGGTACTGGTAGTGCACCCAGTGTTATCCTGACTGAAAGGGATTTCCAACCTGTGATCACGATCGAAATCGGGGTCCAAAAGATCGCTAACCTCAATATGCGGGGCGTAATAGTGTGTACGGGCTAGAGAAAAAGTGAAGAGTAAATTAATGTATGAATGATGTAGTTTCATTATGAAGAATGTAAAAGGTGTGTGAAACGTTTTATGAGAAAGGAAAATCATTTTTAAAGAAAAATTTCACATTGTAATGTTTTCAAATGAAGTGAATGCGTTACATAAAATATGTAGAATAATGATAAATGTATGAATGAAAACCTATTAGTATATTTTTACAGTATGAAATAATGCTTACTGAGTATTCGACTCATTTTATTTTTATGTATGTCTCGCACCCTCTTAGGAACAAAATGAGTAAGAAGCGTCAGGACAAACATGGCCGAAGGAAAGAGTGAGAGAGGCCTAGTCACGTTTTTACGTAACGTATGAAAGTAGAATTCTGTAAAAGGCCTTTCTAATTTAATTTAATGATTTCCGTTGTAAACCCTCTTTTAACTTATAGAACATGTCTTAATTCTAAATATAGAATCTTTTATATTCTGGGAAGGAAAGGAAAAAAAGTTTTAAAAGGTCAGTAATTCTTGTCTCATTTTCTTAAGTTATTTTCTAAAGTCTCAACACAAAGACGAATATTACATGCTGACTTATACTCCATCATATTTACTACCATTTACAACTATAAGAAGAAGATATGTCACTAGATAAAGCATCTACCCTCAAGAAGGAAGGGAGGGATTTTACCACCCTCCATACATTCTTCTTCTTCTTTTAGATGTTATTGCATGCCATTTTCAGAAAATGAGTATGCACACCAACTCCCTCAGTCCTCGGAAAAAAGCAAATGAGTCATAGTAATAATTTATGTTTATTATTTACACAAGTTTTTTATTTTGGCATATCAATCACAATGTTTTAGCCATTTCGTGTGAAGATGCAAAATGGTTAACAATGGCTAAAAGAATAGTCTTGATCATTTTATATAAACAATAACCAAAATACATTTGTGCTATATTGACCTATGTAAATGTTTTCTTTTTTCTTTTTCTTTCCCTCTCTTTCTTTATATTTCTCATAATCACATTATTTTGAAACAAAATTGATGAAGAACATATAAGCCATGTAGAGTACATTTAAACAACTTTTATAGCTAGAATAAAAATTGCTTATGGCTAACCATTTTAGAAAGAAATTTAGATATATCATTGGGAATGCTCTTACACATTATTTTTGCATGTATAAGATTTCACACAAAATTATCCATATATAAATTTTTTTGCATTTTGCCTTGACATTGTTTGAATGATTTTTGAGTTTCATTTATTTTGATAGCTTTATAGACTTATTTTGAATGATTATGTACAGGTGCTAACCTCATCCTACGGGAAGAGGGTTGTTCCCTTCTCGCACCATACTCCTTCATGGGTAGAGGGTGTGGTTTTCCCCTTGAGATCCGTCCCTACACACCAGGGGCAAGGGTGGACACTTGAACCGTCCACCCCCTGGTCCACTATAGCACTGCACATAGCCATGGAAAAAAACAAAAAAATCATTCTTTCGTATCAAAATCCACAACAAATCTAAACCAAAATACAAATGCACATTCCACAACAAAAAAACATTCTAAACTACAAAAAAAAAAAAATTAAAATCCTTACCAAACAACAAGTCGGTCCATCAGAAAGAGAGAAATGGAGAGAGAGAAGAGGAGGAGGAGATGAAGAAAAGGAGTAGGAGAAGAGGAGGACGGTGCCATGGCGAGAGGATCTACTACGGCGAGAGAGGAAAGAGAGAGAGGGGGAATCAGGAAGAGAAGCTTCATGGTGTGGGGGGAGGAGGCGTTAGGTTTAACTTAACCCTCACCGAAAATATTTTTGTCATCTGTTATAAAAATAAAAATAAAATAAATAAATTTGTTATCAAAACGACGTTGTTTTGATAACGAATTTAATTATTTTCATAGGTATATATGTGTATATATATTGGACCAGGTTTAGCCTAGCTTGGGGTGCTGGGTGTGGAGGGTCTGGGCCCAAATCGCCTGCCACCCCCGCCCTCTACTTTCCCTACGAGCAGGGATCCCCACCCCCCATGGGACGGGTTGGGATGACCGCCTCGCCAAGGTGAGGGTGGGGCAGTGGACACGGCATCACCGGGTGGGCGGCGAGACAACTTCACAAGATATTTTGTTGAGATTTTGTGTAAATTTTGTGTTGTCCTATTATATTCTTTGTAAAATTGGTTTTATAACAAATGTCCATATTGTTAATTGAGCAATACTAGATATAGTCATAAATTATATAAGCCTCGCACACTTCTTTTAAAAAAGAATGGTTTCTACTATTAAAAAATTAATTTTTCATATGTGTCTCATATTTACTCATTTTTTTAAAAAGGTGCACGCTACTTGTGTAATGACTGAAAATATCATTTCTTATTTCTTAAACCTTGTCAACAAAGAAATATGTGTTGGAAAAAATATTGATAAAAGATATATATATATATATATATATGCATACGCTTTGTAAACTAGAGAATAAATAAAAATGACAAGAATAAATTAGAAAGAGAGAATCCAGTATTGAGGTACATTGTGATTGATGTTTTCCTTAAAAGTAGATTTTGCCACCTCCAAATCTTAACATACACTAAGTTTCTTGACCGTCTACTCTCAGAACACATCAATGTCAGTTCCCGTTAATCTCATTTTCAGTGCACACAAAAATAAATCTTCGAACTTGATATAAAATAGTCAAAACCCAAAAAAAGAAAGAAAAAATGGAGAGTGTTTCTCTAATTTTCTAGAGAATTAAGAGTGTAAATTTGTGGGTAGGGTTCCATATTTATAGAGAATAAAATGGCACTAGTGAAAAGTAACAACTAGAATAAAAGAGCACTTGTAAAAAGTCTTAACTAAAAAAAGAAAATAACACTTGAGAAAAGTCAAAACTAAAATGAAAAATATATTTGTAAAAAGTCATAACTATTTAATTCGTAAATAACATATTGAAAAAGTTTCTAATTCACCAAAGAGCACAATCTCTAGTTTGATGGTCAAACGATTAAGGCTCCTATCTCTAAGAGGCATGCAACATTGGTTCAAATTACCGTGATACATTTTTATTTAAATATTGTTAACCGAACTCACGTATTGAACAATGACATTAGATTATATCATTATTTTTTACATAACACAAAATATTTTAATAATTTCCAAGTCTATAGACTACTACAGTGCCCTATAATATTAGCTGGAATTGGGACTACTACGGTACCCTATTGCATGATGTATTAGCTTAGAGGTCGAAATGATAAAAATTATGACACAAATTTTACAAAATTTTCTAATAAAGTAATATTAATTTAAAAAAAATTAAACACGCCAAAATCAAACAAAATTGAAAAAAGAAGTATGCACATCGATTTTAAAAACTTATGGCCTCCGGATTTAAAAACGGCCACTAGCTGTTCATGAAGACGTACAAGGCATGCTATATTCATATAGAGAAGTATCCTAGATAGTCAAAGAAGTTAGGTTCCTGATCAACGCGAAGTAGTGGAAGGGACTGATCGATCGAGAGCATTCCCAGGCGGCCAGGCAACCACACTATATATATATATATATATATATGCAACCACACTATATATATATATCTGCAAACTAACCAAGCTAACAAGTTAAAAGAGGATTGGCATTGAATTAGCTAAATACTTTTTTATCTTTAAATTTAACAAATATCATCTATATTTGCTCCGCATTGAATTAACTAAATTATTTTCATCCAAACTATAAGTTATAGTAAATCTATTCTTCTTTTCAAATATGAAAAAACTATAGCAAGTCTAAAAATATTTTTTGAGATTATTAGATTATGATATGAGATTTTTATTCATATGAGATTTTATCATCTATATACATATGAGATTATTATATTATATATTGTTAGATTGTAAAAATGAAAATGAAAATGAATATGATTGTTGGAGGTTATTAAATATTATAAAAATAAAATATAAATTAATTAAAAAAATATAAATAATAAAAAATAATAATATTTTATTATTATAAAGAGTGTGATGACTAATCCAATATAGACTTCAAGTTTTGAATGATTAGCTAAAAGTGAAAAAGTTACATATTAGTCAAAATTTAAAAAATAGGATAGTCAATCCAATGCTAATGCTCTAATTAAGCGGATAGAAATAAGTGGTAAGAATTTATGGAGAAAGCCATGCATATCTGTCGACTTACGCCAAGGAAAATGATAATTTATGACTATTTTATAATTATTTTACAACTCTACATAAAATGGATTGTAGTTTTGTAATATTAAAATTTATTTTTAATAGAGTGGCATGATTTCTTTGGTTGTTTGCAAAATGAGTTGTAAACTAGCTATTTTTTTAAAAAAAAGGGTGGGAGGTTTGAACCCAGATTTTGCATTTAGAGAACCGAGATTATATGCTATCAAGCTATCAAGCTCTTGGCGAATTGTAAACTAATCTTTAAAAAGAATTGTAGGTATATCATTACTCTGCTTTCAATATTACTGCCTATATATATGTTGTATGCACTGCACATGAATCGCCCTCATTTGTGGATAATTATTTATATTCTCTCTTTGTGGGTCATTGCCACGTAAATTAATCATTTCAACTATCCCAATTTTGATACGAATGGAATTTAGCTTAAAAATTGGTTAATCATAATGATAATTAAACTACATGACTATTAGGTACTTTTAAATGAATTATTGCTAATTAGATATATAACAATACAGGAATTATTAAGTTTATTCTCGATCTGGCTGATTTCTTCCCTTTTCGTCAACAAGATTTATTAGAAAAATCACATTATTCACTTTGGATATATCTTGATTTAATTTTATGTGTAATATAACAAACGGTCAACTTCTTCACCGATTCTTGTCACTATTTTATTGATAATTCAATTAGTTGCTTAATATTCTATCCATGGTCAGTGGTACTTTGAATACTCAATTAAATTAGTAGGTGATTACTTCCATTTGAAGCATTGATCTTATATTTCTTTTTGACCATTAAATCAGTAGGCCCTTAGGTTGTGTTTGGTAAGTGAAGTAATCTCATACTATTTCATTACTATTCACAAATAATTTACTATTATTTTCTATTATTTATAAATTATCTGAGATCAACTCAATATTCAAATATAGCCTAGACAGCCATATGCATAATCCATCCTCCCTCCAAATTTTGTATCTAGGAAAAACAACTAGCTAGGTTGTAGCTTAAATTATTGCCAAAGTAAAATTAATTAAACAAAAAAAAAAAAAAAGCGTTTGAACTAAGAATCTCAAGTGGCAAGTCGAGTCTTCATAAGCAACTAATATATATATATATATATATATATAGTAATAGTCGGGTAAGTGTCGTGTGTGTTAGTCGGAACATGATGTCGTAGTAGACGTCGTTATCAACAATATCCTTCTAATTTTCAGGTCCTCACTTTGTTGGACTAGGCATCGTAGTCTCGTGCCTAATGATTTTTAAAATACGTGTTGAATAATATTAGAAAGCCAATAGTTTTATTAGGCATAAGCTCTAAACAGGAGAAGTACTAAGGACCACCACAGTCCATCTGCAGGGGCACCGTCCACCAAGGACCACTGTCCGCAATGATAGAACAGAAGACCCCACATTCCATATCATGGGCTTCATGCCCTTGAGGGGAGGGTAAAAACAACTAACACACAAAGGACTAGTCCTCCCCGGCCATGCCCTTGACAGATTAATCACGAAACAGGAAAGGTGCATCTTCGTGACTTAGTGCCTATCCAGTGACCCTAACTTTTTGACCCATTATACGTCATAGGATTAAGATTCTCAGGAAGTTAAGTTAGAGCTGGGTTTTCAATGGAAGATAAAAATGGGCAGTCTTATGTTCAGTTAACAAAATGCAACAAATAAAAAGAGAAAGAAAATGGTTTAATTACAGAGCCGAGAAGTCTCACAAGACTTAAGAATAAATTTATCTTGATCTTTGTTAAGAATTACCACATTCTTCCTATTAGGTATTTTATAAAGAGAAATTAATGTCTCTATATGGTTTAAGAGCCAGATTACGATGATAGGCTCTTGCGACCTACCCATTATGATGGTATCGGAAATACCGATTTACATTGAGGAGACGTGTTGAGAAGTCTCACATGACTTAAGAATAAACTCATCCTAATCTTTATAAAGAGTTACTTCACTCCTCCTTCTATTAAACCTTTTATAAAAAAAAAATAAGTATCTTTATAGGTAAGAACAATGCAATTAGATCATTTGATAAATAAAATAATGGTAGAAAATAAACGATCCACAAAGTTTGGTAAAGATTAGGTATAAAGTCAGTGGGGTCGGTGATCAAACTTCCATAAAGAAAATTTCATTTGAGTCCTACTTGGAGTACAGTATTTTATAGGCAGGTTTCTGTGCTGAATTTGGGGGGAAGGGATGGATGGATCGAAGAGAGTGACCTTGAAGAAGTCAAAAAGGTAAACCTACCTCTCTCTCTCTCTCTCTGTGGTATTGAGACTTGAGAGGTTATTATTGCTGTTATTATAAAGGGATGGTCCATTTCAATTCCGGTTCCTGTTGTAATGGGAAAAAGTGGGGGGAAAAAGAGGCCGGGTGGGATTAATGTATTAAGTCCTAAATCAAATATACTCAAGTGCCCACTCAAATGCATCTCTATCAAAAGTGATGCATGTGATGCTTGTTAATTATGGCATCCCCTTGTCTTTCTTGTGGTTAAGTGTGCAATATTTTATTCAGATTATATGCTCTTAATTTATTCAGTATTATGATTGTGGGTTGTGGACATAACTGCGACCACATGAGCATGGTTGTCTTGGCATCCTAAGATCAGCTAAAGCGTACGTGTCAATACTGCTCGATCGATCTCGTCTTTTTCCCAACATATACTTCTCGCATTGTTAAATCATCAACGTACAATTAGGATTAGAAAACAAGCAAGTCAAGTTTACATTATGGTTCATAATTTCCAGCATACTTTGGGCTGTAGATCGATCGTCTTGTATTCCGATTCGGCCGTAAGTGTCGTTTGGCAAAATTAAAAAGAAAACTAATAATAATAAATTACTCTAGTTTATGTGAGTAAAAAAACTAGAGTAAAAATAGGACCCATTGGTGTTGTACGGAGGAAGCATGAATTTTTTTTAAAAAAACTGCCCAGATACATAAAAGGGATGAAAAGCAATTGAGTAGTGGTGATATTTTTTTTTTTTTTTTTATGTGTAAAATCACCACTTGTCTCAAAAGGTTAAAGAGAAAATGTAAATTTTATTATTTTATATTTTAATACTCTCCCTCACTTGTGGGCCAGACTTATCTTCAATGAGTAGACCCAACAAGTGGAATATTTAATTAAATGAGATAGAGTGTAGAGTCAGAATTCGAACTCAAAACCTTTACTTTTATACCATGTGAATCACCATTTATCTCAAAAAATTAAATTGATGGGAGGTTATTAGTTTATATCTTAGCAATATGGAGTAGTGGTAAAATTTAAGTTTAGCTAGCGATGTATGTACGATTTAAAAGCTACATATGATAATGCATAATAAATAATCATTTTCGTAATAAATACTTGATCGTGAATAAGTATTTTTCTTATAATACGTGACGGCCTAGTTAATATCTTGTCAAGGGATGCAATTTATTTATTAAGTCTTCAAGCAATCACTTTGTTCTTTGTTTCCCCATTTCATATAACTTAATATAAGTCATGTAGAAAAGAGAAAAAAAAAATCATGATTTTGTTCATAGAAGATAAAACTATATATGTGGATATATCATATCTTTTAATATTTAGGAATTTTTGCTTTGCGGTTAGTTAATTTGAGAGTTCTTTTAATGGCAATATAAATCTTTACATAGAATTAGAAGTACTCAAGTAAAATTTAAAGAGTCCGATTACTTATTTAAAAAAAAAAAAGTACTGAGTTCCTTAAAATTGCTTCATAAAAAATAGATAAACTAATCTTTTTTCTTTTTTTAAAAAACGAGAGATTTTCAATGATTTACATATATTAGTTACAATGGCAACAAATAATATTTTAACTCAAATGAAAGTTATATAATATATATATATATATTTATAGCATATGTTGTATATAATATATATAGCTTTATTTCTTGAGCAGTGCAAAGTGAAAATCGGCTGAGGATATGGTAGGATACCTTGTGGGAATGTGATTAAAAGTGCCACATGAGTTGTTTATATTTATACAATATATACATATATATATATATATATATATATATATATGTAAAAGATCAATGTGAAGTGGGCATGGAAAAGCTTTGGAAGGAAGATTAGATTGGGTCCACCCACCAAGACTCACCAATTCCTATGTATGACTGCCAAAATAACAAACAATTTCCACAGAACACAGGCTCTTTCTTTATTCGTGTTTGACTTGAATGCCTCACTTGGTCTGACCTTTTCTTTGATATAAGATCTGCATTTAATTGGGTACCCCCGATGCCATGTTTTTATTCATGATTTGTTTAATTTCTCGTGTTATTCGTATTTTAAATGAACTTCTAGTTTAAATAATTAAATATAAGTTTGTTACTTATAACTTTTATCTTCATCCTCTCTCTTTGGCAAGACAGTCTTTTTTTTTTTTTTTTTTTTTATTTGTTTTTCTAAAGAGAGTATACGAGACTTAAGATTATAAATAATAATTTCATATCTATGGAAGGATAATAAGGTTGAAAAGTCTTCTCACCAACCTGAGCATGTGACATATGTCCTACTGAATTAAAGTATCTTCTTTTCTTTCTGTTGTTATGGTTTGTATTTGTAATGAACGACTGCGTTAATATAAATGATCAGAAATAAAATAGAAAGGGACGTAGGAGGAATTAGAAAAAAAAAAAAAAAAATCCAATTGTAGGAGATGGAGACAGTTCATAAATAAAATTAAAAAAAGGGCAATGGATCTCGGAGTTGAATTCATTAGGCAAGAAAGAAATATCAAGGACAAGAAGACTGTAATTTGCATGTAGTCCAACTGGTAGACTATAAGATCATTTCAAGTTGCTGCGCGCATGCCGGTAAAAAGTTATTTTTGTTTGTTAAGTAAGTAATATTAAATACAGTCATCAATTGTATAAACTCTTTTGAAAAAAAATTAGTGAAGATAAGACTTGCATGATTTGATGGTGGGTTGGGGCGGTAGCATTAAAGCTCAGATTCAGTACTCGATCAGGCCGGCGCATAAATCTCATGCGCCGGTCCTTTTTGTAAATTTTCTTGACAAGGCTGGAGGATCCTAATAATTCAACTTTCTTATTTTCAATACCAATTAAGTTTCATGCCATCTTCAACGAAAGTCAGGCATTGCGGCCTTATGCACGGCGTTATTTGGGTGCTACTATGATCATGTCTGGGTAGGAAAGCCATTTGTAGTCGCCCCCTCCAACCCTTTTTGTTGAGAGAAAAAAAAAAAAAAAAAATGGCAGTTTGGCCAATCCAAGTCCATGCTTATAAAAAGTCCAAATTTCCAAGCATGATCATGCAATTTTTTCTTTATACAAATTCTCTAATTAATAAAATAGAGGCAACTTTTGGCAGCAATGATACGATGTCAACATTTCGTTAAATAACCATTGAAGTCAATAATTTGAACTACTATCAAATTAAGTTCTTAACAGTTCAGAAGTGGCATATCTTATCAGCAAGATTTGAATTTTGTAACAAAAATTCTACCAACAGACATTGACAAGCTATGGGATTAGATAGGCATCAGATATGTTTGAAATCTGCGAGGTATATATATAGTGAATATAAAAGTAGGGTAAAAGTCAAGGTAGAAATGTACCCGTTCAAAGTCATGATCATAAATAAAAACACTTTCGGTAGTTGAGCCCCTGGTAAACCATATATTCCAGGAAAATAATTGAAGTAGATCAAACGTCTTCATCTCAGAGACCCAAGACTTTTGAGGCTTTGCTGCATGGACTACTGCATTTTTCACGTGTTCAAGTTCGTAAAATTTGTTTTGCAAAAGGAGAACAACAAGCTGATTAAAAAGGGAAATTTCCCTTTTTAATTTTTTTCCCAATTAGTTTCTAAGTGCATAAATGTTATTTATTGGGTAAGTAGTTTTGATTCCCAAAAGGATGTTTGTCAATTGTCAGTAATACTTAACACAGTACCTTCGGAAATAGCGAAACCTTTTCGAGTTTTACATAGATGAAAAGGGAATATCTTGGGGCTTTTCTCCCTTTATTGGAAAGGAGAAACCAAATTAACGAGCAAAGTACTAAACAGTAGTAAAATAGTATTTATATATCATGGTATTTGCCAATTATAAGAACAAAAAATGGCCAATGATTTGAGGATCGATCCTTTACATAGGGTAGACGAGCAAGCTAGAAAAAGCAGGAAAATATTCGAGCTAGGCTAGCTTCGCAGTACCACTCCCTCTCCTGAGCTGTCCAAAGGAAAAGCTCGCCCACCATAACCTAACACAAAAAGGTGAAAAAGAAAAAAAAAAAAAAATATGATAGTTGTAACCGTGAATATGTAAGTGTCGTATAATTATTTTAAAAAAATAAAAAAATATAATATCTACATAAAAAAAAATTTAATTTTTTAATAATAAACTCTATTTTTTAACAACTATATAATACTTGCACACTTCATAATTATATGTGCATTACTAAAAAAAAAACATAAAAATAAGAGCAGGATCATATAATTAAGATATTTAGATTTCCATGCGCACATATTTCGCATCTAATAATGCAAAGATTAGGAAACTTCGTGACAAAAAGATCCATATTATTACCAACTCATTTTCATTAATTTGTCTGGATTCGCCAATATATATCTATATATATATATATATATATATATAATATCTGTCAAAGTATATGATCCATATATTTATATAATGCAATACAATCGTACTTATTCTTTAATTAATTCGTGGAACTGCCCATGCACTACCTTCTGTTTGTGCTTTAATTTTCTTTTGAAAGTAGACATTATTCTATGAGGAGTATAATGTCATTAACAATACTCCATTAATTTTGTGTAGTGGGAATCCTACTGATCAGAAGTATCTGATTGGAAAAGTCTTCCTTTTTGTAAATTAAACAGGTTTCCTTAGCGGTAGCAAACCTCCTTTCATTTCTTCTTCTTCTTCTTATAATTATTAATATTTTTTTAGTGAAGGAGAAATTCATATTTCGACAACTAAATTGCACCGTTAATTTCTTTTACAACATACTTTATATAGTTGAGTTTGTGTTAAATCATCATTTGTTCAAAAAATTTAAACCAATAGAAAGAAGTAGATTTTATTGTTTATTATATAATACTTAACAGTTTTAGGCGATAAAAGATGCAAAAAGCCCCGTGCTTTAGGCATCTTAATCAAGCTTTCTTTAATATATATAAACTATTTGAGTGGATTCATCAGCTATTATTCTGTTTTCCACGATTGAATGTGCAAACCCCATGTCGCAATTTATCCATCTAGCTATCTATCTACTGATTTTAAAATATAATTTTGTCTAACTCATATACTTATATACAAATTATTCTTTCAATCTTTCCCAAGTAGTACTGATCGGAGGGCCTCACTCGGTCCCTCCTGTAAGTAGTACTTATATTTCACAAACATTTGAAACCATCTCGTCTCAATATAATCAATCCAAACAATATTCAAAAACAAACATTTTTTAATTTTAAATTTTAAAATTATAAAATTTTTCATTTAATCATTATCTAATTATTACAACTTTTCAAATTTTTCTAAAAAAAATTCAACTTTCTAAAATCCAACAAAAAAATATTAAAAAATTATATTATAACCCTCTTAATTTTATAATTTTTTTATTCAACATATTTTCTCGCTTTTCCCAAAACCCTATATAAAAAATTTTAGCGCAAACCATTTAACTATTATCTATAAATTATCTCATTATTATTCACAGATTTCTCATATCATCTCATTTGTGTAACTAAACGAAACCTAAATCTCTCCAACAATGCATAGTATTGCTAGCTACGTGATGAACTTAGATTTGAGATTAATGCTTTTGACGGCCTTTAGAATCTCAAACCTGATATTAATGATGTTTTTTTTTAATAATATTAATGTCAATGTTTAAACTAATTACATGGAGAATTTAAATTTAGAAGCCTTAATTAGATTGACTTAACTTCCACCACATACATACTAGTACTCTTCGATCGTCAATGTGAGGCGCACCATGCAGCAATGTTTCCATTGGTTTGGTTATAAACTAACAAGTACTCATTCTTTCATTGTATTATATATAGAAATTAAAATCGTCTTGGTTAGAAAAGTCAGCAAATTTAAATTCAAGATTTTCAGTAAAGCAATAAAATTGTTATATACGTAGAATTGGTCAGATTCGGCATTTAGGCCATTCAAAATGAACGGTACCCCATTGTACCACGTGCTAGTGAAGTCGCAAAAAGAGATATCAGATTTTATGAGAAATACTACAATTATAAACAGATCTTACAAAAGTAAATCTATCAATTAACATACTTCATACGATTTATAGTGGTTCATCACATAATAGAGCCTAGCTAATGGTGTTGGAGCATCGATCGTACAAATTAACATCATGAAACACTATGTGAAAAACGAATGGCAAAAATTTTGGAGACACTACAAAATAGTGAAATTTCTACTAATTAATCATGACTTGAATTATCTTGTTGGAGCTCTCGTAATGGAACCCTAGTTAGTCTTATTCACATGTTTTCTTCTATTATTACATTGGTTGAATGTATTGTTGAAAATAGTTTATATTCTTCACAGATCGCAAGCTTGTTTGGAAATAGATCTTATTTTAAAATTTTCGTCTCATCTCATCTCATATCATTGTCAAATATAATTCAAATACAAAATTTTCAAATTAATCATTACAATGTCTTTCCCAAACTTTCAAACAAAAAATAAAAAACAAATCAACTTTTTCAAATTCTCAAATAAAAATAATATTATAAGACTATTGTAACCATCTTTTGATTTTATAAGATTTTTTATTCAACTTGTTTTCTCTCATTTCTCAAAATCTAAAAAATATTCGACTCAAACTATCTTATTATTATTTACAAACTATCTTATTACTATTCATAAAATTCTATTATCATCTCACTGCCTTACTTCAATCGCATGCATCGTGAATTAAAAAGTAGTACTGAATAAATTGTGCTAAAATTGTCGAAAAGTTGTAATTCTATCAATTTTCACCTTAGAAATAATGTACGTTAAGCTTAAAAAGTACTTAAAAATAGGAAAAACCACGGATTTTAAGGTCCAGTACAGGCTCAATGGATCGTTCTCGTTCAAAGATTCCATAATACTTCTCAAGTCTCAAGTGCTTCCTTTGTGATCAAGTCGCGCTTAGACCAGCTTGTAACTCCTTCAAAGTTAAAAATTATATCCTTTAGTTAGTTTAATCATGAAATTTAGCTTTTGGGCTTTCCCCTTTTTGTCAGTTCCAAAAAATCCATCAAACCTAGTTTCATAGGTGAAATGGGAAATGTGGAAGTTGGAACTGTACGCTGCCTAGACATTTTTTCTTTGATAAAAAAAGGGATAAATATTTGAACCTGACATGAAGAAATCAAAATCAATTTTGGCATATAAAAAAGGCAATTATGAGAGTACAAGAAATTGAAAAATTCTTTTAATCAGTCACTATTCACCACCCCACGCTCCATACCTTATGAAAAACACTCTCATATTCTATGAACAACATCCCCACACCCTATAAAAAAATTATATATACGGAATATGGGGTGTCTACAATGGCCGATCTGTAAAATTACTCATGAGGGATTATAATTATAATTTTTTAATTTTGAAGAATACTACACAATTTTAATTTTAAGTCACAAGAATAAGTTTGGTGTAAGGTGAGAGGAACAGAATAATTGGAACATGACCACCCAAGTAGGGTAATCCCATGGCTATGGAGTGTCTTTGGTTCATCAAAATGATTAGTGTTGGTATGAATTGGTCTTATTATGGAGATGATGAAAGTTGACCTTTAGTGACCAAATGACAAAAAGGGTGTGTGTTTTGTGGGTTAATGATGATGAGACTTTATTTTTTTTCACAGTGGGTATGAGTTTTGGTTTCCATCATGTGTATATGTTATTGATTAAATTCAAATGTCAGGCCCATCCTCTTTTTGTCCCTTCCATTATTTTCTGTTCTTTTCTCTCCTTTTTCCCACCCCCCACACAACTATTTTCTCTTTTTTGCTTTCATTTTCTTTTTTTAAGCTCTACTTTAATTTCTAATAAATTATGATCACTTTTTCTTTTTTGTCACACGCAACCCAAATTTGATTGTACGGTCATGAGATGGCTCTGCTTGCTTTAATTTTGGCGTGGGCCACGCTGTTTACTTAGCTGTTTGCCACAAGAAACACCATTCACTTGTCCCTATTGCACGCATGAATGCTTTTTCTTTTTCTTTTTCTTTTTTTTTTAGATCTGGCAGTTTTTAGTTACTTTTTTCTATGGATTTCAACTCTCTTTGTGGCAAAGTAGCCTTTATTGTTTCACTTACTATAACATTATAAATAGCCACTGAAACTTGCAGATTGTTTAGTTTAGTTTCGTTTGGCCAAATGAGGAGAGCAGCAGGAAACATCTATCGAGTTTCTATATTAGTTGTGGATATCCATTAAACACAAAAAACAATAAAATATTATGAAAACTTAGTAAACTTTGGACCAAAATTCTTGTGTTTTTATCTAATTTAAGGGTCTCAATTAAAACAAAAATATACTCGTAAAATAGGTGTAGATTAATTTTGGATTAATTAATAATTTTATATTATATTAATAAAGAGAATTACTATATACACAAATTAATTATACAAAATAAATGTACAAATTGACGTGATTTCATAGAATTCATTAGATTTATTTTATAATAAAAATAATTTTATAATTTATCGTATCATATCAAATTATATCAATTTATAAATTTATTTTTATATAATTTTCGTTGGACTAAATTATTTTTCATAAAAAATATTTGGTGAGGCATAATTGTGGACTTTATTCCTCTTCAGCTACGAAAGCGTTGCCCCGGCCTCACTGCTTCTAAAATCGAATCTTTTGGTACTAATGTTTTACAAATCTGTGTCAGGCTCCATGTTGACGTTGAAGTACTTGTAACACCAAAAGAACAAGGCCTGGCCCGTGCCATATGCGTGACATGTACGACTGCCAAACCATAATTTGGTGCAAGTCATAAATCATGTACCAGAAAATGAAGTTAGATTCAAATTGTGGAAAAACAGGTTCACTAGGAAAACGTTTTTGAAAAGGAAACATGTATGCATCAGCCTACAGCTGCAGTATATCTCGTGTGTTGCGGTAAAAGAAAAAAATAAATAAATAATGTGAAATGTGCTGCGAGCTGTAGGCTGATGTATAACAACCCACTTTTGAAAATGCCAAAAGAGAGAGGAGAAGCATCACATGACATCTTTCATAGTTGGGTCTAAGCTACATTTATTTAGGTTGTGTTTGGATGTTGAAGTGAGTTGAGTTGAGATGATAAAATATTGTTAGAATATTATTTTTTAATATTATTATTATTTTGGGATTTGAGAAAGTTGAATTGTTTATTATATTTTGTATTGAGATTTGAAAAAGTTGTAATGATGAGTTGAGATGAGTTGAGATGATTTATAGTTTCAAACGAAGCCTTAAAGTGATATGCCCAAGACAACTTCTTGTGCATTTGCTGTTAATTATCAGTGACTCTATAATAAAGCCAATAGAGCAATTAGCCGTTGGTAACGAGGCTGTGTCTCCTATTTGGGGAGTGGAGATCAGTCATTTTCCAATGGTGTTTGAAGTTATAATGCAAACAAATAATTGAAAGGGAAGCCGTGACATGAAACTGTTGTTGAGCTGTTTGTTTTGAACGAAAGTTCTGTAGGAAAAGATCAGGTGGCATTGTATGAAAGAGATTTTCTTCCATACTCCTCTATTCAAATGTTTTGAAATCATTTTCTATCGAAAGTGTTTTGGGTCAGAGGGGTAAAAGGGTAATGCTACTTAAGAACTCATTTAGATAGTGAGATAAAATGATATGATTTTAGATGAGTTGAATAAAATATTATTAGAATATTATTTTTTTAATATTATAATTGTTTTAGCAATTGAAAATGCTGAATTGTTTATATGAAAATTTGAAAAAATTATAATTATAAGATGAGATAAAATGAGATGAATTGAAAGTATTTCTGTATCCGAACAGTATCTTAATCTTAAATTTATCATCTCTCCTCACACTATTTGATGTGACACAATTTAAGTGATGATATTACTGAAAATGACAAAGATGCACAACAAATCAAGTGTAAGCATCATCAATATCTTTCATTATGATATGTACATTTCTGGAATTACAATCCACTTATTTTCTTTGCTCTGGGTGAAGGTCCTAGGGGATGAACCAAAAGCCCATATTATGAAATTTCCACATTATGCATAGCATGTGACCCCAAGTGCTTGCCAAACAAGTCAAAGCAAAGGGCCAGGGGAGAGTGAAGTGGGACCCAAAGCCAAGTTAGTTAAGAAGTCCGATTAACAATTTGGGGGGCCGGGGGAGGGGGACCAAGGATTAAAAAGCTGAAAAGATTGGATAGTACCAATGTGGTGGGCAATGTTTTCAAACAGCTCACTGAATAGAACGCAAAAATTAAAAAATAAAAAATAAACAAAGAGGTGTTTGGTGCATGTGCTTTATACTTTGCATAATTGAGTTACATAGCATAGCATGTAACATCGTATGTCAAAATCTCCAAACAAATTTAAAAGCACTTGGACCCCATTCCTTGACCATTTCTCTCTCACTCTCTTTTGTAAGATTTTAATCCGCCCGTTTAGATTTAGAGCTGAATTGAAATGGTTTGTGAATAGTAAAATAAAATATTATTATAATATTATTTTTTAATATTATTATTATTTTGATATTTGAAAAAGTTGAATTATTTATTATAATTTGTATAAAAATTTTAAAAAATTATAATGATGAAATGAGATAAAATAAATTAAAATGAATTTTCAATCCAAATCAAGGCTAATAATGCAATGTATATAAAAGAAGATAATAAAACTGTCCGATATGTTATATGCAGTATATATGATGATAAGGCTGCAGATCCGGACCGGAACATTAGTTGGGTTGGGTTGTTACATTATGTTGGCCATTGGGCTGTCACCAGACCAGAGAGCTCAGAGCCATACAGTGCTGTTGTCTCGGAGGACAAACAATGATAACCAGTTCAGAATCCGTAGATGAATTGGCCGTTCATCATTGGAGGATTTCTAAAGCAATTGATGATTTCTTACTTGTAAGGTTCTGTACAGTCAAATCTTTTGAGGAAGTAAAAGATATATTAAAAAAAAAAACTCTTCTCAACCAGATAATCCAAATCAACGGTGAAAGTTGAAAAGATTCTACGTAGCTTCTTGAAAGAACTTTCATCCTGTTTTTCTGTATTGTCTTGGTCTGAAAAAAGATAACATAAAAATTGTCGTTAACATGCAGCATTGGTTTCTCAGTACTTTCAAAGAAACAGCAGCCGAAGAATCTGCTTCATCGAAGAAAAGGATCTTTGCAGTTTGCACCAACTTATTTCTTTAACTTTTATTCCCCGGCCTTGCCGTGAAGGGAACTATCAATGCGGTAAAGGCTAAAGCCACTACGAGAATGGAAATTGCGCACTATGCATGCATGTGCGAGTTTTAATAATAAAAATGAGTTTTAGACTAACTCTAGTTTAAAAAGCGTTCCAATTAAATAATTAGTGAAATCTATATGAACTTATTTTTTTAAAGAAGAGAACGATATTCCAATTTTATGATTATCCTCTTATATGGTAAAAAAATACCTTCTACAAAGAGAAAAAGTAGGATGTTACTGAAAAAATTTCATCTCATAAAACCGATTCAAAACCGGTTCTACAAGAGAGGATTGCTCATTGCTTATAAATATGCTTAAGATCTTGTGATCTACAGGCAATGTGAGATTATTCCTCAACACCATCCCTTACGTGCATGCTAGTATTTTTTTTTTCTGATTCTTGTCACATGATAAGTAGTGTGGGCCTTCATTCGTTCTGTGGCAGACTCTAATACCATGAAGAAATTAATAGGCCTAACTCATCTCATAAAACCTGTTCTATAAGAGAGAATTGTTCATTCCTTATAAACATACCTAAGATTTTGTCCACAGACAATGTGTGATTATTTCTCAACAGTTACAATGATAAAAAAATAAAAGCCTCAAAACCAAGTTCCTAAAAAATATAAAGACCATATAAAATGCTGGTTTGGGGGATAAGACAAAACATAAAATTCTCATCTCATCTCATCTCATCATTACACATTTTTCAAATCTTTATACAAAATATAATAAATAATTCAACTTTTTTAAATCTCAATTTAACTTTTTCAAATCTTAAAACAATAATAATATTAAAAAATAATATTTTAAATTTTTATCTAAAATAACAAATTCTCGTCTCACCCCCCAAATTAATAGAGAAAAAAATTGTGTCAATTGAAGGAAGACATGCACAATTCATAAAGAATAGAGCAATAATAAACTTATGGAGTTGAAAAAGTTATGAAAAAGTCAGCGTATGGCAACAAGTGAGTAAGCAATTTAAATTGATAGAACCCTTGAGAAAAGAACCACCATAGCTATGGCGAGGAACCACGCTTTGAATAAAACACGAGTATATAAACATGGGGAGGAATCTCCCTTTGAAGAATTATCCTAAGTGCAAATCTAAAGTATACATATTTATCATCGAGGCGAGGAACTACTATCTTTTTATGTACATAAAACTCATCATATAGATCCCACATGCATCACCGTTTGAGTCGGGGACTCACTCCCAATCGGCGTGTACAAGCTGACTCCCTTGTTTCAAAGTTTTAGGTTTTTTCCCTAAGGGATTAATCAAGCTTTTTTTTAATGTAAACTATTCGAGTGGATTCATCAGCTATTATTCTGTTTTCCACGATTGAATGTGCAAACCCCATATCGCAATTTATCCATCTAGCTATCTACTGATTTTAAAACATAATTTTGTTTAACTCATATACATATATACAACTTATTCTTTCAATATTTTAAAATTAGTTCCGATCGGAGGGTCTCCCTTCAATAAGGCTTGGTTTGTTTTCAAAAATATTTAAAATCATCTTGTGCGTCTCAATATTCAAATACCATTCAAACACAAACATTAATTTTTAATTTCAAATTTTCAAATTTTAAATTTTTTCATCTAATCATTACCTAATTATTATAACTTTTCCAAACTTTTAAACAAAATACAAAAAAAAATTTAACTTTTTCAAATTCAACAAAAAAGAATTATTAAAAAATTATATTCTAATCCTCTTAACTTTATAATTTTTTTATTTAACATTCTCTCTTTCCTTTGCCAAAATTTCATATAAAAAATCTTAATACAAACTATTTTCATTACTATTCACAAATTATCTCACTACTATTCATAGATTTCTCATATCATCTCATCTGTATAACCAAATGAAACCTAAATCTCTCCAACAATGCATAGTATTGCTAGCTACATGATGAACTTAGATTTGAGATTAATGCTTTTGACCTTTAGAATCTCAAACCTGATATTAATGATGCTCTTTTAATAATATTAATGTCGATGTTTAAAGTAATTACATGGAGAATTTAAATTTAGAACCATATAATATGATTTAGAAGCCTTAATCAGATTGACTTAACTTCCACCACATACATGTACTCTTCGATCGTCAATGTGAGGCGCACCATGCATGCAGCAACGTTTCCATTGGTTATAAACTTGTAAGTACTCATTCTTTCATTGTATTATACATAGAAATTAAAATCGTCTTGGTTAGAAAAGTTCGCAAATTTAAATTCAAGATTTCAGGAAAGCAATAAAATTGTTAAATACGTAGAATTGGACAGATTCGACATTTCGGCCATTCAAAATGAACGATAGTACCCCATTATGTGGCAAAAAGAGATATCAGAATACTGCAATTATAAAGAGATCTTATAAAAATAAATTTATAAATATTACACTTTCTTAGAATCTTTTTTTGGTTTAATTTCCTCTTTTGATATCTATTATATATATAATATAAGCTGTCTATACTATTAGGCTACAAGTTTCTATTAATCCACTTTCTTAATTAGTTTTAATTAATTTCTATTAGAAGGAATATTAATAAATATATACGAAGGATTCAGTCTTTTTCTCCTTTTTTTTTTTTTTATAGCTGGTGGTGACCAGATCTACTGTATTCAACATGTGGCTTCCGGTCTGACTAACATAACATTATTGATTTATGAGCCATTCCATACTTTTTTTAAGCTGTCTTCTATGTATGGTTCCTCATGACTTTCTGGAGGTTAATTTAATTACAAGGACGTGCTGTTTTTGGGTAGTTGAATCATCTGATATCGCTCTATATTAATTATTTATTATTATTATTTATTATTATTTAATATTTTATTATTACTATTTATAGATCTTCTAAAATCGTTTCACTATCCAAGCATGACCATAATCTTTAATGTCAGCTAAATGGTTAACACAAGTAATTTGTAACATGACTTGTCGGAATATCCTAGGAATCTACTTTTAGGAAAATAAAATATAGACGAGGAAGTCATGTTCATATCCACTTCGACGACCACATGTTGGCAATTTTTATTTTTAAAAAATTATATATAAAAGAATAATTAGTTTATAATACTTCTATATTGTAAAAATAAATAAATAAATAAATAAAATTCTAATTATCTCGACAAGCATTCTGCTTTAACTTTTTGTTTTTTTCCTGTAATTACACTTACCTTATTCTGCTTACTTTTTGTTTTTTCGTTGTAATTTAAGTAAATGTTAAATCGTGGAACTTCTGTTTGCTACGTGGGGCATCAGAAGCAGTTGCGGTAACTTGGGCAGTGTTGAATTCAGTAAATCGAAGTGAAGCCCAACTTAACCTTAAGTGGGCTTGCTTCGCAAGTCGTCAGATCTGAACGTTTATGTCCATGGAAAATGCTAGGGAACCCAGTTGGTCTTTCCTGCCCAGTTCGTTGTCAACGTCTCCCCGAGTTGGTAAGGCAGCCCAGTGAAACGTCTCCCCTGCCCCGCGTCTCCCCTGCCCAGTTCGTTTCAGGTAAATCTATAAGTTTTTTTTTCGTCATTGTTTTCGAAACAAAATAAAATTGTTTCTGGAATTTGTTTTAGAATTTGTTTGGATTTTGTTTGTGGCTGTTTTGAAATTTTTTTGTGGCTGAGACTCATTATTGAGTTTTGTTGTAGACTAATAGATGATTTTCGAAGAACCCAGTGCTCGACAAAATGCCACAACAGTTTTCTCTTCCCATATTAAAGACAAAAGTGCAAAGTTTAAGAAGAGTTGTATACTTAAACGGGAACCCAAAACGGGTTCCTAGCATTTTCTTGATGTGCATAAGATTGAACCCGTCTAATTAGGATGTGCGACAATGCATCCACTTGCACCGTTCCAGCGGTGGCTTGACTTTAAAACGTCTTTTAAGACGGTTTTCTCTTAGTAGGGCTTGGGTAGAGACTAAGAAATTGGTCTCAAAATCTATTTTTTTTTCTTTTTTTCCATCACATTTGCACTGTATTTGTTGTTTTGGAGCATTTTGCTAGGGAACCCCACGCCCACTGACATATATCATCTTTTATTTTAATGAAGTTTGCTTGCTTAAGGAAAAAAAAAATTAGGATGTGCGACAACTCAACATGCCTCTCGGGCCAATTACGTACCCAATTAATAATTTCTTTCTACGTAAGGGAAATAATGATATTGCTAGATAATTAAGAACTAGTGGCAAAATTTTCACATATGATCAGTACTTACAATGATTTATCGATAAAAAATTCTCACATGTGCATATCCATTCCTGGCAATGTAAGTAGTGTAGTCATTACCCACAACACTGAGAAGGCACATAGAGGACTTCAGGTCTCTAGCAGTAAACACCTTTTTTTTTTTTATGAGATGTTGGAAGAAATCGATCTGGGTTGTCATGTTTGAGCCAGGGTACACAACAGTATCAAATGCACACGTTCCTCTAGCAAAGTTCATTCCATATCTCAATAGTGAGATCCCATACTTCCTCCGTCTATACTGAATCGGAGACTTGACTCCGATGAACTTCGCTGCGCACATATACGTATATAATAAGGTTCAACACATGAAGAAAGTAATAAATAATATGTGAAGTGTGTTTCTGGTTGAAGAAATGAGGGTGGAAGAAATGAGAAGAAGGTGTATGGGGATCAAACTGTGCGAGCAACGGAATTAACCACCAGATCGAAACGGGGCGTTTAAGGAATTAATGGAACGATGCGTTTTGAATTCATGTTAAAGAAGACGGCTTTAGTTAAACGGTGCGTTCTAGTTAATAGAGCGACGTTGTTTCCTTTCTTTGTTGTAACAGAAGTTAGTTAGTCAAGTTTTAATCTGTTAATTAGTTAGATCATGAACTTGTTCTATAAAAGGAAGGGTTGCGTATGCAGAAGGGAATAAGAATGTACTGAGTATGAATTGTAAGGAGCTTGGAGATTGCTCGAAAATCTCTTCCAAGAATTGAAGTAGATTCTTGGTTCTTGCTATTCATTCTGTTTCTTCTATTCTTTCTTCTTGTTCTCGTTCTACCTTGTATACGTTCTGCACTTCACTGGGTGCTAGGAGGAAGAAGGCATGTAACAATTGGTATCAGTTTGGCGATCCATGGCAGAAGGCACGCGCACAGCTGCTTTGAAGGCTCAGTAGGAAGGAGCCTTAAGACAACAGGAAGAAGTTTTGAAGTAGTTAGAGTACCACAATCATGCTATTAATAGCATTCACGGAAGGCTTGATCAATTATCTGATATGTTGAAGTCGTTGGTTGAGTTTCAGCAAGTCAATTCTCGTAGGGAGGAGAATCATGAAGATAGTTCTTTTGGGAGACGTGTGAACCAAGAGGAGAGGTTTCCAAGGGGAATTAGACTCAAATTTTCGCATTTTGATGGCTCTAATCCTGGAGCATGGATCTTTAAAGTAACACAATACTTTGAGTATCATCAGGTCTCGATGAATCAAAGACGTTTAATGGCTTCATATAATATGGAGGGTGAGGCCCTCGTATGGTACCAAGATGCCGTAGATGGGGGTATATTTACAACATGGGAATCTTTTGTCAAAGCCTTGCTGGTCAGGTTTGGTACTACAGCCTATGATGATCCTATGGAGGCTTTAACAAGATTGAAACAAGTGTCTTCTGTGGCTGTCTACAAAGCACAGTTTGAAACTTTGTCCAATAGACTGAAGGGTTTGTCAGAAAAGCATAAACTAAGCTGTTTAATGAGTGGTCTTAAAGATGAGGTTAGGCTTCCTATAAGAATGCTAAATCCTATAAATCTTAATGCTGCTTTTGGTCTTGCTAAGATCCAGGAGGAGTATATTTTGGCATCAAGGAAACCTTGGAGAAATAATACAGCATTGCCTGTTAAGAGTCTTGGGGAAACTGTGGGGGATAGTTCCAAGTTTCAAAAGAATGGAATGCCAACAAAGAGAGTTTTCTCTTCACAAATGGATGAGAAGAGGAAGAAAGGCCTCTGTTATCACTGTGAAGAAAAATGGAATCCTAATCATGTGTGAAAGAATCCCAAGGTTTATTTGATCCATGCCGATGATGAAGGTCCCCAGCCTGTTCTTGAAGAATCTGTGATCGTGGAGGAGGTGGAGGTCTGTGGTGATAGTGAGGGGACTTTAGAAGTTTCTGTTAATGCCATTTCTGGGTGCAATAATGGCAATGCTATGAGGCTGCATGGTAGTATCGGCCCTTGTTCTGTTGAAATTCTTATTGATTCTGGAAGCACACATAACTTCTTGGATCCTTTGGTGGTCCAAGAAGCTAAACTGAGTGTCAGGAAAGACTGCAGTTTGCAAGTGAGGGTGGCCAATAGTGATAAAATTTTGAGCCAGGGAAGGGGTGAAGAAGTAATCAAGATCCAAGGTTCAAAATTTTCTATCCCTCTTCATGTGTTAACCTTGGGGGGATGTGATATAGTTCTTGGAGTTCAGTGGTTGAGAACCTTAGGCTCCATTACTTGGAACTTTATTGATATGTCAATGAGTTTTGAGTGGGGTGGTCAGATGATTAAGTTGCAAGGGTTGAATTCTGCAAGTGTTCTCATGATGTCAGGAACTATGGCAATTAAATCAGATTTTATAAGTCAGCAAGCATGGTTGTTGCAGTTAATGCCTAGGGAGCAACAGAAGACTGGAGTTTGTTCTGAAGGACCAATGGCTAAGTTGCTTAAAGAATTTGAGGATCTTTTTGCTGAACCTGTGGGATTGCCACCAAGAAGAGAATTCAATCACCCAATCAACCTGAAGGATGGAGTTTCTCCTGTTTCAGTTCGACCTTATAGGTATCCTCATTATCAGAAAACCGAAATAGAGAAAATTGTCCATGAATTGTTGCAAACTGGTGTAATAAGACCAAGCCAAAGTCCATTTTCTTCACCAGTATTATTGGTTAAGAAGGCTGATGGGACTTGGTGTATGTGTATGGACTACAGAGCCCTTAACCAAGAAACCATCAAAGATAAATTCCAAATACCTGTCATTGATTAACTTCTTGATGAATTATTTGGAGCTCAGATTTTTTCCAAGTTGGATTTAAGGGCTGGATATCATCAGATTCGAGTAAGGGAGAGGGATATTTAGAAAACAACATTTCGAACTCATGAAGGCCATTATGAGTTCTTGGTAATGCCATTTGGGCTTACCAATGCTCCAGCCACCTTTCAAGGATTGATGAATCACATTTTCAAACCTTTTTTGAGAATGTTTGTTTTGGTATTTTTCGATGACATTTTGGTGTACAACAGAAATGTTGTTGATCATTTGTTGCATGTAGAAACTGTGTTGGGCATTCTGAGGTAGCACACACTCTATGCAAAGATGTCTAAATGTAAGTTTGGGGTGCATGAAATAGAGTACTTGGGCCACATTATTTCGGGGAAAGGGGTACAAACTGATGTTGCCAATACAGCAGCCATGGTTCAATGGCCTGCTCCTAAAACCTTGAAGTCTTTAAGAGGGTTTTTAGGATTAACAGGTTATTATAGAAAATTCATACGAAGTTATGGATCCATAGCAGCACCTTTAATAGATCTTTTGAAAAAAAATTCATTTTGTTGGAATGATAAAGCTGCTGTTGCCTTCGAGTTGTTGAAAACAGCTGTGAGCAACCCTCCTGTGTTGAGGTTACCAGATTTCACCAAAGTATTCACCATTGAGTGTGATGCTTCTGGTGTGGGCCTTGGGGCAGTTTTGATGCAAGATTCGCAGCCCATTGCCTTTTATAGCAAAGCCTTAAAAGGAAAAGCACTACTTTTGTCTACCTATGAGAAATAGCTTTTAGCTCTAGTGTCTGCTGTCCAGAGATGGAGACCTTACTTTAAAATCAAAACTGATCAACAAGCATTGAAGTTTTTGGTGGAGCAAAAGATTGGCACTGAATCACAACACAAGTGGGTGTCTAAACTGATTGGTTATGACTTTTCAGTTGATTACAAGAAAGGCAAAGAGAACTTGGTGGCTAATGCTCTCTCGAGAAGAAATGAGGAAGAACAAGCAGTGCTTGCAATGATTTCCTTTCCAACTCCCTTGTGGATTGAAGAGTTGAAAGGAAGTTATTCCTCAAGTTCTAAATTTTCTGAAATTGTGACTAAGTTGCAACAAGTTGAGGAGGCACCTAAACATTTTTCTATTTAGCAAGGGTTGTTGCTGAGGAAGGGGAAGTTGGTGGTCATTCCTTCTTCTTCATTCCATTCCAAGATTCTGCAGTTCATCCATAATAACCCACAGGCAGGTCATGTGTGGTATCATAAGACTCTACAAAGGGCAATGAGAGATTTTTGGTGGGAAGGCATGAGGAATGATGTGAGAAGATTGGTGAAAGAATGTGAGGTTTGTCAAGTCAGCAAGTATGAAACTGTGCAGTACCCTGGTCTTTTACAACCACTTTCTATACCTCAATCTCCATGGTTGGATATTTCCATGGACTTCATCAATGGCTTGCCCAATTCTAATGGCTTCTCTGTGGTTTTCTCTGTGGTGGACAGATTAACCAAATCTACCCATTTCTTTCCCCTTTCGCATCCTTATACAGCTGTTAAAGTTGCTCAAGTTTTCTTTTCTAGGGTCTTCAAATTGCATGGGTTACCAAGATCAATTGTCTCTGATCGAGATGCAGTTTTCACTAGTTCATTTTGGAAACAATTATTTCAGATGCAAGGAGTTTCTTTGGATTTCAGTTCTTCTTACCATCCTCAGTCAGATGGTCAAACAGAGGCCTTGAATAAATGCTTGGAAGGATACTTAAGGTGTTATTGCAGTCAAAAGCCAAGGGAATGGACTTCATGGTTACCATTTGCTGAGTGGTGTTACAACACTACTATGCATTCTTCCATCAAAATGTCCCCATTTGAAGCTCTTTATGGGTATGCTCCCCCGAAACTGATGGCTTATGTATCAGGTACTTGTGCTAATGATGCTGTTGATAGGCAACTTAAATCAAGGGAAGAATTGTGGGGTTTATTGAGAGATAATATGAAGAAGGCACAGCATAGGATGAAATTCTATGCTGACAAAAATAGAAGTGAAAGATCCTTTGAAGAAGGTGATTGGGTCTTCTTAAGACTCCAGCCTTATAGACAGAAGTCATTGGCAATGAGGCACAACATGAAGCTAGCTCCAAGATTTTATGGCCCCTTCCAGATTGTGAAGAAGTTGGGATCTGTTGCTTACAAGCTTAACTTGCCTAGTTCATCTAAAATACATCTAGTTTTCCATGTTTCCTGTTTAAAAAGGAAAATTGGCCAGTCTATTGTACCTTTGCCAACATTACCTCCCACTGATTGGAGTGGTTAGATACAGCCTAAGCCTCAAAAGATTTTGGACAGACGAGTTTCAAGGAAGGGTACTCATGCTGTGACATAAGTGCTTGTGAGTTGGGTGGGGGCTACTGTGGAGGATTCTTCTTGGGAAAGCTTGTGGAGGTTGAGACAACTTTACCCACACCTTGTGGGAACTGTGCTGTGAAGTGTGTTTCTGGTTGAAGGCCTTGTGGTCAAGTCCTTCAAGAGGGGGAGAATGTGAAGTGTGTTTCTGGTTGAAGAAATGAGGGTGGAAGAAATGAGAAGAAGGTGTATGGGGATCAAACTGTGCGAGCAACAGAATTAACCACCAGATCGAAACGGGGCGTTTAAGGAATTAATGGAACGATGCGTTTTGAATTCATGTTAAAGAATACGGCTTTAGTTAAACGGTGCGTTCTAGTTAATAGAGCGGCGTTGTTTCCTTTCTTTGTTGTAATAGAAGTTAGTTAGTCAAGTTTTAATCTGTTAGTTAGTTAGATCATGAACTTGTTCTATAAAAGGAAGGGTTGCGTATGTAGAAGGGAATAAGAATGTACTGAGTCTGAATTGTAAGGAGCTTGGAGATTGCTCGAAAATCTCTTCTAGGAATTGAAGTAGATTCTTGGTTCTTGCTATTCATTCTGTTTCTTCTATTCTTTCTTCTTGTTCTCGTTCTACCTTGTATACGTTCTGCACTTCACTGGGAGCTGGGAGGAAGAAGGCACGTAACATAATATGTTTATAAATTATACACCCACTAATTGTAAATAGCATAATTGACATAAACTAGAATTGCACTTAGCAACAACACTCATATCTGGAAGGCGGAGGCAGAAACTTGCAGCAGCCAACAACATACTATGGAAAGAGAAATGCTATGCATCAGCCACTATTTACTATTACCCCCACACCTATAGCATTTTCATATCTGAGGTGGTGAATAGTAACTGATGAGAAGAGTTTTTCTTATGAAAATATAAATAAAATTATTATTTTTTATTGCGACTATACAATCATTGCAGCAGAGAATACAGCCTTTGAACAAAGCTGTCGAGGTAGGAATTCTCAAGCCCTGGGCTCAGCAGTAACTCTCGCCATTTAGTATGGTTGGCTCTCACCTCCTGCCCAACCTTGCTATCGTCATCCATCACTGCCCTCACAGCCCTGCACACTCCCTCCCTAGTAAATAGCCCGTCTTCTTCTCCTTTTTCAACCTCAACTCCTAATTTTAGATCTCCGGCCATCTCCCTGGCAATGATATGTTGTTCCACAGCGTGTGGCAGAAGCACTAATTGGCACTCACTCACAAGGCCTTCAGCTGAAGAGTTTGACCCGCAATGCGTCACAAAGCAGCCCACAGAAGGGTGCTGCAAAATCAACTGCTGCTGAACCCACTCCCCATGAACAAGCCCTCTTCCCATTACCCTCTCCTCAAACCCTTCTGGCAATGCAGACTCAATTGTTTCAACCCCCATTGGTGGTTTTAGCGCAGCGAAAAATGGTAAACCCGATAGCTCTAGACCCAAAATTAGTTCTTGAAACTGATCCTTCTTTAAAATACATTCGCTTCCCAATGCACAGAATATCACAGTTTTGGCCTCGAAGCCATCCATCCACGTTGCCCATTTCTTTTCTAATGCTGAAGTTGGTGGCCTGGGCACCATTGGGCCTGAAAGAATCACAGGGTTTCTAAATTGTGCTTCCAGATAGTCACAGTAAATCCCTTCCATCTCCCTGCAGGCTTTGAAAACAAGGGCATCGCAATCTATGTAAGAGATCATTAGGCGTTCCACGAATGATATGCCGCCTTGGCCATCTTTCTTCACCGTTACAAGGGTTAGTGCTTCTCGGGATTCATGGGCAGATAGCTTAATCGAAGAAGGTGGGAAACTCTGCGGAGGTGCTCTAAGATCGACCTCTGTTATGGGTTTCTCAATGAGTTTCCTTTCTGGGCTAATCAAATATCCCACGGCTGGAGGGCCGACAACTGAAAGACATATAGCCTTGATGCATAGGCGGCGAGCCAAGGAAGGTAACCAGTGGGCGAAATCGTAGAATACGAAATGGGGCTTGATGTCACGAAGAGAGGATTCAATTGTGGGTTCAGTGAGGTCAAAGGCAGTGGTGAGGAGGGGTAACAATGAGCGAGGAATATCCGCAGTTATTTCAGTACCAGAAGGGAGGCCATCTACCTGTGGAACAGTAATTGGGATGAAAGTAATGAGGTCTTTGTACAGATTAAGAGGCTCCAGCTTAGTTTGAGTTTTGGCTGGCAAGAAGAAAGAGATTATGTCGCCTCTTTCTGCAAGTTTATTGGCGGTGTCCATGAACGAGTTTAGGTGGCCTATGGCAAACCATGGGTACATGGCTATGTGAAGAAGGGCCTCGGAGCTCATATTTGCTGCGAAACCAACAAAATACAAGTTCAAGAATCACGAACAGAAACAAGTAAAAAGTGCTTGATCCTAAAAAGAAGTTGGGAGCACGGCGTATGCCTCCGATCACAAACAACTTAGAAAGTTTTTGGACCACAAAATAATAAGAAGGAAACTGCAAAGGGGACGACAGTTTGACCGGTCCCTGTAGAGGGATCGTAATAAAAAAAATAAAAATATCTATACAACTTCTTAATATTCTCACAACTTCCACCTACCACACTTTTTTTAATTTTTATTATTTTTTTCTTTTATCTAATATTTAATATATGAATAATGAATAGAAGAATTGAATTAATTTAAAAAAAATAAACTCAATTTTTTTTTAAAAAAATATGGTATGTAGAGGTTGAAGAAGTTGTGTAGCATTGTTAAAAAAAAAATAAGCTAGTTGTATATAAAGAAAAATGATAAACACGTAACTTTTGACAATATTTTACACAATAATATTTTAAAAGAAATATTATTTTTTTACACAAATAGTCTTTATTTGCGACGATTTTTTTTGCGACAATTTAAAAATCGTTGGAAAAAACTTGATTTATTGTAGTGATTTTATAATTTGAGTAGTTATACAATTTAACATACTACATTAACTCATATCAGTTTATAAATTTATTTTTGTGAGACGATTTTTTTTTATGACTAGAACATTTCTATACGAAGATTAAGGTAAAAAATGTGGGTGTGCTTAGGCTATGCATGAGGTGGAGACCCTTGTTAAATTCACGTGTTGCTTGGAGAACTCACACGTGCAGTCGATCGGTCTTCTTATAATCCTTGGAGAATAAAAAGAAAAAGAAAAGAAAAGAATAGAAAAAGAGAGAGAAAACTGGAATTAAAAAAAAAAAAAAAAGGAAAATGCTAAACAAAGATAGGGTTGGGAAACAACTCTACCAGACAACAATATTTTTAGAAAAACAGAAAAATTTGATACAGGCAAATAAAGAAAAATAATGGGTAAGAAATACACGATTTATAGTGGTTCATCACATAATAGTGCCTATTGAAAGGAAAGCCGTGACATGAAACTGTTGTTGAGCTGATTGTTTTGATTGAAAGTTCTGTAGGAAAAGATCAGATTGTATGAAAGAGATTTTCTTCCATACTCCTCTATTCAAATGTTTTGAAATAATTTTCTATAGAAAGTTTTTTGGGTCGGAAGGGTAAAAAAGTAATTTTACTTGTAATCTTATAATTATCATCTCCACATACACCATTTGATGTGACACAATTTAAATGATATTACTGAAAATGACAAAGATGCCCAACAAATCAAGTCTAAGCATCATCAATATCTTTCATTATGAGATGTACATTTCTGGAATTACAATCCACTTATTTTCTTTGCTTTGGGGGAAGGTCCTAGGGGATGAACCAAAAGCCTATATTAAGAAATTTCCACATTATGCATAGCATGTGACCCCAAGAGCTTGCCAAACAAGTCAAAAGCAGAGGGCCAGGGGAGAGTGAAGTAGGACCCAGAGCCAAGTTAGTTAAGAAGTCTGATTAACAATTTGGGGGGCCGGGGGAGGGGGACCTAGGATTAAAAAGCTGAAAAGATTGGATAGTACCAATGTGGTGGGCAATGTTTTCAAACAGCTCACTGAATAGAACGCAAAATTTAAAAAATAAAAATTAAACAAAGGGGTGTGTGGTGCATGTGCTTTATACTTGCATAATTGAGTTACATAGCATAGCATGTAACATCGAATGTCAAAATCTCCAAACAAATTATAGTAATGGCAACATTATCAGAACCATCATGCTTGAATAGGATCCTTTTAGTCTTAGTCATCCATTTGCAAGGTGACAGAGATAGAATGACGGGATAAGGCACGCATGTTCCTACAATCTTTAGTCCAATCCACAATCCTTTTCCAAGTAAGGGTCTCTCACATGGCATTAGACCATACCTCTGGGTTAAAATTATATAGCCTGCAAAGTAATAATTTACCTTCCACAGAGTTACTCTAGATGTGACCTTTCAGGTGGAGTATGGGTCTCTATGTACGACAATGCTCCCTTATGAGCGTTTCCCTGTTATTCCAAAAAGTCCTCACATCCATATGGGTCTTGTCTTGGCCGTTGCTCACCTTAGGTTTGTATCTCACCCTTTGTCTTAGCTACCAGTCTCTTTAGCTCTTCTTTCTCTCTTTGATATGGTTGGCGCTTGTGGCGCCCCCAACCCCCGCTTGGGATTGAACTATGACTGAGACGCTCGGACATGTAACACAAGGCTACACACTATTTGTACATGACAGATAATATGCTATGCACCTAAGTACATTAGCAGTATGCAATAGCGTATCAATGAAAAAATAGTAAAAGTCAGATAAGCTAAGCAATGTGATAAATAATTACAAAGCACATGGCACCATACTAATATCATACCCCAAACATTGTCTAAAAGTAAACATTTATCATAAAGGCATAACATCCCAAATCATAGAGTATAGTTTAAAACTCCAAAAACACGGGACCTCCTAAAAAAAAACATAGTTCCACAAAAGTTGATGTCTAAAGCCATAAGTACTGTTTTCCTTTCCTCTTCCCTCCCCCTCAAAATAACTTAATCTCTCATACTCTTCAAGAAGATTTGAGCTTCACACGTTTTTCCAAAGTCTTATCCTTGTCCTGGTTGTTATGCCGCTTGAACTCCATAATGAATTCAAATATACTAGTAATCTCCCGGTTGATGGCCTTGAGTTGCTCCAAGATGGAGGGCTCGGGCCGATTCATAATCATCTTAGGCACAATCCTCTTCAAAGGAGGAGGTGCCATTCTCTTCTTCTTGGTCATGGTCGTCGTTTATTATACCTGTCATAACTTCTACCATTCCGGTTGGGGAATTGTAGTGGAAATTACCACAATGAGATTTCAAGAAGTCTCAGCAAGTAATCACACAACATACTACAGTTAACACAAGCATACAAAATGTATATCATGGAATGCGTGCATGGATATGTATTTGACTTATGCCTTTGACCAGAACTTGTCTTATGCACTGGACCATTTTCAAGAGACTCTTAACAGAGGCTTAAGCTTTTCATAAAAACTTCTTAACTTTTTCTTATTCACATGAACTTATTGCAGAAATTGTCTTATCATAACATATTACAAGATTTACATCGAGTGATCCTTAACACTTAGGCTCGTATTCTTACTCAGAGGGTGAACACAACACGGTTCCACTTAGCATCGCGTGTTCCTACTAGTTACCGCACCATCAATGGTCCGTACACCGTGATGAATGCGTCATAAATAGAGATTCATATTAACTCGACCTTACTTCGTCGGATTACATGCCTTATGCACCCACTAGCATTAGACGCTTCCTCGCTCCGGTATCCTTTGAAAATGATCCATTCGAGACTCATCGATGGTACTTTGTTGACCCAAGGGTTACCACTTCATTTTTAAACACTCCAGATTGGACAGCGGAGTTCCACTAGGACCTTCCTCTCCCCTAGCACTTGGGGTCATGATAAAACTTATAAACTTTTTTCTTTGAAAACCCTTTTTGACAACACCTTTTTTGAAAACACTTTCCCCAAATGTATGTGACATGAGACTTATAACATGCGTACTTACACTTGACATATGACATGTGAAATGCCGTGCATGAAATAACCAAACATAACATGTTCATTTAATAACATGATAACATAAACCATATAAAATATCAAAACACATACATGGAACCACGAGAACTTGCGTAGGCCGAAACTCATAGGTATAAAAACATGAGATTCATCACTTAAACGTGTTCCAAACTATAAGCATATAATATAGAAATAAAGACATAGTGAAACAAAACATGAAATCATGGATTTTTGACCAAGGTCCGAAACTTCCAAGACATGTTCAAACCGAAACATCATGTTGCATAAACCATCAACCTTAATCAAGTGAAAACCGAAATTTATAAGAGTATTTCATGGCATTTTCATCACAAATCCAAAACGTATAATTCCTTCCTTAGAGTTACTCAAGATCATATTAGCATATTCAAAAAAACAACCAAGAGATAACAAACAAAGCAATCGAAACCATGGAAGGATTTACACAAATATATATAAGCATTAACCAAGAGTAAGTTGAGTGTATACTTACAAAAATTCACGTAAAGAAATATTAACAAGCTGTAAATCCGAAAATACTATATTAGAAAGAGTAACTAAAACCCTATCTCATGTTCTTGAGTATGTGTGTGGATTTCTAGGGCATCACTTGGTCTTAAACCACTTGACTTCTAGGGTTTTTGGGTTATAACCCCTTCATTTCACTCATGAAGTAAAACAAAACCTAAAGTAAACAAAGATACATGTGGTGGTCAAAAACACGGAGGATGAACTCCCCCTTACTAATCAGCTTCAAGAGTTTTCTTAGAAACCCTAAGTCATTTTTCCAAGAAAACGTTAGAAAGTGTGGGTGTTCTATTATTCTCAAAGTCAAATGAGATTTGAATCTCATTTTCGGGTTGAGAAGTGACATATGTGTGTGCAACACTTAAGAAGAAGCCAATCCTTACCTTGCTTATCCTTGGTGGTGCCAAAATCCCTTGTCTTGCAAGGATCCTCTTTGTTTGGTTGGAAAGAAAATACAAGAAAGTGAGAGAACTTTCAAATGAACATGGGAGAATTGTGTGGAGAGAGTGAGAGCTCATGCGATTTCTGAAAAAAATGGCAAAGGAAATGCCCCTTGGCATGAACCCCTTCCTTTTTATAGAAGACCCTTCACTTCCCTCCTTAGTTGCTTCCAAAATCCTTACATGGATGACAAGTGACATAGATTTCTTCTTCCCCTTTCCCTTTTGCCGAAAATGCTTCTTGGAGTTCCCCACTTGGATTGCATTGGGAAGGGACATCTTGGGGGTGGTGTGTAGGGTTTCTCTTCCCTTGGCCGAAATTCCCTTCTCTCCCCTTTATGCCTTTTGTTTCCTTAAACAAGTAAATATTTATTCAAGGGTAGCTTGGTAAAACATTACATGCCTTTTTCCTTTTCCCAACAAATAACCTTAGGCAGGGATGTCAAGTGGCATTGGGCGTGTGCCATTGCCCTAGCCATCCACTCCTTATTCCTTTCCCATGTTGATGCTTCATCTTCCAAGTGCTCCTTCCTTAGATGACCTTTAATGTACCATTGGTCCAAAATAAACTAAGTGACAAGTGGCAAGTGAATGGGGTGCTTGGGAGTGTGCTAGCCGAAACCCTAAGGGAATACTTGTCCTTGATACAAAAGTCCCTTCATAGATTCTTCTAGAAACTTAGTGCATGCTTGACACTTGGCTAAAGCTGACTAAATTCGAAATCCTATGTGCCTCCCTTCGGTTCCCATTGCAAAACTTCTAGAAAAGCTCAATTTCACTATCCTGGGCTTCCCTTTCTAAGAAATCTACCTTCGAACTCGAATTCTGGGCAAAACAATGGGCTAGGCGTGCAAGCCATTCTTGGTGCTTTCCTACACCTCTCTCTCCCCTTTAACCCACTATCAAGACTAGATTCAAGGTGTAACATTCTCATGACACATGACACTAGTGACTTAGAATTGAGTCATGGGCCTAAACCATTAGACCTGGGTTTCTAAATAGGGCTGAAATTACAAAGTAAACTAAGGACACTTTCCTCTTGGGCTCAAGTTACCAAATCAAAGATTCTAAGGCCATCCAAAGTAACTAAGGCTCCTAAAATGCCATGGCAACCTAGAACGAATTCTAAAGGCCAAGTCTAGACAAACTCGGATCATCACAGTGCCTCTTCTTTCTTGACCGGTTTCGGGTGACAAATTGTTTGTTTCACCCTGTGTTGAACTGTATCAGCTCGGCTTTCCACATAGTGCTACTCACCCTATTGGACTAGCTGCACTTTGCAAGCCATCGCTACCTTGTCTTCCATTTTCCAATGAAAGGCTCTTTTCTTTGCCTTCTACTTGCCCTTGAAAAGTGGTGTGTCTCCTTGCGTCGGCACGGTCCGTGCAAAAAGTGTCAATACCCATACCCAAAAAATTAGCAAGATAAACTAGTAATGATAGAGCAATTAGTGGAGCATAAAACTCCACTAGAACTAGTTGGTCTAGGATTACTTTTGAAGTGTCATCAATATTAAGCTTGAGAGTATCTAACGGAGGTAGAATGCACGTCACCAGGATAGGTCTTTTGGTTCGGATAGTGAGTTGAGAAATATGTAAAGAGTTGAGCACATTAGTGTTGACATTAGATACAATAATTTTAGGCTTTAGGAGAGGATTTATCTCTCGTAGTCACTTCTTAATCTTACTAGTTATAGTAATGAGTATCAAAACGCTCAAATCTCTCTTCATTTCGTACTAGCCATACCTCTAAAAAAAAGAAAAAAGGCGATGGCAACATGCGAGTAAGCAATTTAAATTGATTAGAACCCTTGAAAAAAGAACCACCATAGCTATGGCGAGAAACCACGCTCTGAAAAAAACACGAGTATATAAGCATGACAAGGAATCTCCTTTTGAGGAATTACCCTTAGTGCAAATCTAAAGTATACATATTTATCACTGAGGTGAGGAACCACCATCTTTTCATGCACATAAAACTCATCATATCTCATCATATAGATCCCACATACATCACACCTTTCGACTCCGGGACTCACTCCCAATTGGCCAATGTGCAAGCTGACTCCCTTGTTTCAAATCATCGATCACACACACTAAGATATACTAGCTTGGCCCCTGAACACAATCTACTCGATCAACTGACTCAAGGACATGACACAAGATGCATATGCCCGGAGAATTTCTCAACCCGTGTATCAAGTGAAGCCAATACGAAAGTGTTCCACCTTGATCATCATGAGGACCATTACTCCTTTGTATAAAAGTCATGGTAACGTGTCGTAGGAATGGCACGGGAATGCCAAAACCCACCCATGATGACTGACACATGGTAAGACTTATGCACCCGAAAATCCACAACATCATCAATCAAAACCATTCAGACCCATAATCTCAAAATCACATTGTAATGATAATCCATAAATATAATGAAGAAAATGTATATTATTTACATTCATAAAAATGGAAAAGTTATAGAATATGCAAGGCTAAATCTCACAACATATCCATAAATTTACCCCACATTCTAAGTACTGTTTTAAAAGCTAACCAACCTCAATAGTATTTAAAATGCTATGGTGGTGTTGACTCTGCTCCCCCCGTTGCTCTGAAGCCACTGGCATTCTTCGAAGACTTCGACTCTAAAAAAACTCCAATGCTTATAATCTCAAAAGTGAGATTTTGTCCCTTGTCTAATGCCTTTTAAAGGGTGTGACCGTTAGGTGTTCTTCTGACATACTTCTGACTCCAGACATGCTTGAACAGGAGCTTTTTAGTTTCAACCGCCCCTGTGTAGGATGACAGAGACAAAATGACAGGACAAGGCACGCATGTTCCTGCGCCTTGTCTTCAATCCAATCTGCAGTCCTTTCCTAAGTAAGGGTCTCCCACATGGCATTCGACAATACCTTTGGGTTAAAATTATATGGCCTGCAAAGTTGTAATTTTCCTTCTGTAGGCTTACTCCAAATGTAACCTTTCAGGTGGAGTATAAGCCTCTGCATATGACAATGTTGCCTTCTAAGCATTTCCTTGTGATCCCAAAAAGCCCTCACTTAAGAGGTACTTCCTCACTTAAGAGGTCCACTTGAGTTCAACATAACTTGGAAGATTGAATCTCCATAAAACAAAATCTACATAATATAGAGCCATTGTTATGAAAGTTAAAATCAAGTCTAGCCTATAGTATATAGAGCTATTGTTACGAAAGTTAAAATCAAGTCCAGCCTCCTCTTCAGATCAGGCTCCTCCTCAACCATCTGAATCTAACGATTCATCTTGTTTGTCGAATGCTGGTCCTGACACAACTTCTACCACTCCGGGAGGAATGGTAGTGGGTCCACAAGGGTGAGATTTACTTGAAATCTCAGTAAGTTAAACAACCAACTTGCACAGAGATAATATATGCATGATTAACGATAAACATGAGATGCATGCTATGTAGAAAAATTCATATTTGTCTCCTATCTAAATTCCTCAACATTTTTCAGAAAAAGTTTAATGCACATTTTCTTTTAAAGAACATTTTTTTCATTTCCTCATTTAAAAAACATGACATTTTGAAAGAGAACATTTCATATTTCATCGTTTCGAAAACATAACATCTTTTCTTATTCTTAACATCATTAACATAACGTATGGTAGCAACACGGTTCCTCATATGCACTGTGAGCACCTGCCGATAACTGTAGCATTACTCATATTGACACTACATCTTTGTCTGTAGACATCGTAACCCAATGCATTGATATCATAACGTTTCATCATAACATATGTACCCACTAGCATTAGGTGTCATATTGACTTCGCTCTGGCATTCTTTAAAAAGAATCCATTTGAAACCCGTTGACAGTTCTTTGTCAACCTAGGGGTTACCACGTAGTTCTTACTCACTCCAGAGTGGATAGAGGAGTTCCACTAGGATTATTCTCCATCCTAACCTTTGGGGTCATGACAACAATTTATTTTCATGCTATGCTTGCAAAATGTATTTCATGACATGTGCATATGTAATAAGTTTCATGTGAAAATGACAATTTTATATAATATGGTAAAATTGTGAAAATTACAAATGTCATGTAAACAAATAAATACTCAATGTATCATATAACATAATGTTTCATGCTCAAAATGGTATTTATATCATGAATGTGATATTTATACATAAATCATAAATAAATTATTTAAGAGTAAGCTATAGGCTAACTTACAAACTTTACGAGTACTTAGGAAATTGGTGCGGCTGTAATAAGAGTTATTTTAAGTTAGGAATTGCATAACTAAGGAAGATGTTAATAATCAAAAGGGCACATACAATATTCACGAAATTGCCCCTACTATTTCCCAAAAATTCCACTAAAGCCCTAAACTTTCACTATTTACAATTTGGCCCCAAAATTTACCAAACTTCACAAACCTCGTATTTTATATATTCTAAATCCATATACGAACTTAGACTTTCAAAAAGAAAACAACTACTAAGTCAAAAGCATCCAACCCGTGGCTTGCAATTTGGTGACAATTTTGTGATTTCGAACCTATAGCTTCTTTGCATCTATGTGTGATCCAATTACATTAAACATAAATCCATAAAATTGATCATGGAACATGTTTACAACTTAGAATAATGCCACACAAGTTCATCCCAACACTTAGGCATTGAATAACACCAAATCATTGAAAAACTTCCGAACCTTGTGTATGTATGATGTTTCTAGCTTCTCTTTATCAATGCAAGTTTTTAAGCCTAAAGAAATCACGCATCTCAATGCCTAACATTATGATAATTGGTTCTTAAAGGTTCATAAGGCCATCATTGAGGAAATAGAACATGATATGCTAAGATCATTCTCATACAAGTGCAAACCGAATACTTAGAGGATCAATAGAAGATATGGATTTATAAACCTATCATGACATGCTATTTTCCTCAAATTTAAATCTTCAATAAATCTCTAAAGATATTAGTAAAACATATAAAATCATATCAAGACATGTCTTGGCTAAAATTTCATCCCAAAATAATTTATTGAATCAAAACTACAAATTTGAACCGATATGCATCTCTTCAAGTTAAACCTCATATAACTCGATCAAAACTGCATTCTCATGCCATAAATCAAAGCCTAACATGTTAACCCAACACAAAATATATATATATATATATATATATAATATATATATATATAGTAAGATTACTCACCAAAACATCGCTTTGATGCTCAAAAAATCAACTCCCTCCAAGAACTCACTCTCAACCCACTCGGTTTCACACTTCTCTCACACTAGGAGTACTTTGCTATCAAGAATGCTAAGACCAAAGATATTATGTCCAACTTAGTAAGCATAAGATTTTAGGCCTCACTTATTGGAAACAATAAGTGAACAAAGAGGATATGGATTGGGATGTAGGTAAGGACAAATTTTATTAGAGTAAGCTTACCTCCTATGGATGATAAACAACCGTCTCACCCAACCATTTTCTTATTGGTTTTGTTCAAAATAGAGTTAAAAGTAGAGATGGGGAGCTTACTATGGGAGAGGGGGGCACCAAAAACAATAGGAAACTTACCCTAATTGAAATCCGTGGTAGCTCTAATAATATTCTTTCTAGTGCCAGTGACATTTTTATGTATCATGAAAAAACTTTTAGAGTGATTGACTTTTGCCTCGAGATATTTTCATAATGCGTAATGGAGGTCAAAAGAGCTTGAGAACTTTGTTTAGAGTCATTGGTGAAAATCAAAAGGACATATGCAAAAAGAATGTGAGTGATAGGGTTGCACCCATAAAGTATAACATAAGGAGTGATATGACCATCAATCATTAGCTGATGGAGACCTCTACTTAATGGCTCTTCACTAAGAACAAAAAGGAATGGGGATAAATGATCCCCTTATCTAAGATCTTTGTTAGCGAAGAAGTAATCGGTGTGAGGACCATTGAGGCAAATGGAAAAAGTACAATTAGATAAACAAGCTTGAAGAAGAGAGACAACAACTTGCGGGTCTCATTTGTTTTCACAACACTTCTCAACTCATCTCATCTCATGACATCTAATCAATATAACTTTACCAAATTTCCACACAAAATAAAATAAACAATTCAAAATTTTCAAATCCCAAAATAAAAATAACATTAAAAAAATATATTCTAACAATATTTTATTCAATTTTTAACTTTAATATCAACTTATCTTATCTGTGAAAAAAAAGAAGACCAAACCAAATGTGGATAGAACATGGGAAAGAAAACCCAATTGACTCCATCAAAAGCTCTGGCCATGCCAATTTTAAGCATGCCATTATCACCATAATTTTTTCTAGTCAAGCTATGAGTCAATTCAGTAGTAGAGTAACACGGCTTATGGAGTCCTTTGGTTTTGGGTTAATTTGTTTTACAAAAGATGCTTCATGCTTTGGAATTTTGTATAAGGTTTTCCTCTACCAAAAGTGAGGATTATTAATAATAAGGAGACCTAATCTCTAGTTTCTTAAAAAAAAAGTATTAATTCGTCAAAAAAAAAAAAAAAAAAAACAAAAACAAAATCCTAAGCTAAAGCAATACTATCATAGATAATCCGACCTTCAACAAAAGCATCTTGATGTCTAGAGATAATCTTAGGCATAATAGTAGCAATGTGAGAAGCCAAGATTTGGAGACAGTTTTATAAGAGACTTGGCTTAAATTGATGGGCTAGAACTCAGAGAGAGTTGTAGGCCTACTAGTTTTAGGAATTAAAGCGATCAAAATGTGCTTGTAAAAGGGGGGAAAAGATCCTCTTGGAAAAATTCGACCACAACCTCAAAAAGATCATGATAGATAATAGACTAAAACGAATGAGAAGAGGAGAAACCAAGAAAGCTGGAAGCAAATTCGATAGGGATGCTCCAAACAACTTGTTTAATGTTTTCAAGAGTGGGAGTTTTAAGCAACAAGTCATTATCATCCTTAGTCACAAGATTGAGAATAAAACTAAGCAGAGAAGTAGCCTCATGAATAGGTTCAGCGATCAATTGATCATGAAATAAATCAACTGCAGCAACATCAATGATTTTATGATCAGAGTGAGATAAGCAATATTAGCTCTCATATTTTTATGAGCATTCATCTAATGGAAGAATTTAGTATCTCTACTGCCCTTCAACACCCAATGAATTCTAAATTCTTGTTTAACAAATATTTCTTCTTGATGAAGCTTGTCATTATATTATTTTTCTAATTCTTGGAGAGCAATAAGATTAGAATCAAGACTGTATTATTGTAAAATAATTTCAGCAGCTTTTATATTGTCCCTTAATGAAGTAAAGGTTTAGAAAACATCTTCAAAAACTAAAAAGTTCCAATCTTTCAAAGCTATTTTAAGAAGTTTCATTTTGAAAACCATCTTATGCATTCCAAATGATGACAAGGTTGATTCCAAATAGAGTGAACAAAACCTAAAAACTCTGTGTTTGATCCACATTCTTTGAAACATAAAAGAAGACGGATCTATTTTTAAAGCATTTTTGTCTTCGATAAAAATAGGGTAGTGAGAGTGAGAGTAACCTGAGGAAAAGCAGAGAACCAAGATTGGAAAACAAGAGCTCGGTCAAGTCTTTTCCAATAATATATACCCTCTCAACGTTAGGATCAAGTGAATTTGGAACCTGGAAAAGATAGATCATATAGATAATTGCCATCAAGAAATCAACAAAATCAACTTTAGCAAAGTAAGAAGGGGTGGACTCCCTACTTTCTCCTCATTTGACTTAATAATGTTGACGCCACCCATAACAATTGTGATGCCTCCCACCCCTGTTTGGGATTTTGCAGTGACTTGGAGTGTTAGGATATGCAACACTAGGTTATTGTGACATCCAGACCCAAGCTAAGTTCTTGAGGTTAAGACTTAATTTTTTTTATTGACCAAAGTGGACTTAAGCCCAATAGATTAGGAATACTAGAACCATGTGAGTAAGGCCAAATTTAGTTTTTGTTAGTTGGAGAGGCACCTACACCCAAGAGAAGGCCCAAGGTCTAGTGAACTTTGGCCACAAAGGGGTTTAGGGTTTGAGAGAAGCCATTAGGGTTTTGTGTGTAAGTGGGAGGCGCCACTTGAAGCCAAGAAAGAAGAAGACCTTTGAGTTCCCAAGGCCATAAGCATGAGGCATCTAGGAAATGGGAGTTCCGGTTTTGCCAAGGATTTGCCATTTGGCAAACATGCAATAAAGCTTATAGAAGAAGCCATAATGAGGAAGGGAAAAAGCCATTTTTAGCCAGGGCATGAAGAAAAGAGAATAGAGAGGATTTGTCATATGGCACCCATGCATGTGAGGGGCTTTGAAACATCCATGCATGGGTGGCATCTATCAAAGCCCCTTTAGTCTCTCTTCTTCATGCCCTAACAGAAAATGGCTTCTTCTAAAAGTTTGATTTCAGGTTTGCCAAGTGGCAAATCCTTGGTAAAACCAAAACTCTTATTTCCTAGATGCCTCATGATTATGGCCTTGGAAACTCAAAGGTCCCCTTTCTTGCTTGGCTCCAAGTGGCGCCTCCCAAAAACCCTAATGACTTTTCTCAAACCCTAGACCCCTTTATGGCCAAACTTTACTAGAAGTTGGGCCTTCTCTTGGGCTTGGGTACCTATCATAGTAACAAAAGATAAGGTCCACTTCACTCACACGGTTCTAGTCTTCATAATCTGCTGGGCTTAAGTCCACTTAGGTCAACATAGAATTTAAGTTTTAACCTCAAGAACCTAGCTTGGGCTGCGATGTCACAACAATCCAAGGCAAGCTCAAAGGTCTCAAATAAGAAAGAGGATCCCATAAAGATTTTTAAGGATGGGATTCAACTTGTTGTGAGGACCACACCAAAATGAAGGAAGGAATTCCCTCAAGTAGGTAGGCGGGCAACATACAGTCAGGAGAGAAGTAAGGCGAGCAACACGTTGTAGATAGACTGGTAAACGCGGACCTCACAAGGTGACCAAGGAAGGTTTGCCCTACATCGAGCAAGCTAAGGATGTGTTGACCATACAAAAGGCTAGCAATGGGCTGTGATGCCCCCAGCCCCCGCTTGGGATTGAACAGTGACTGAAGTGTCGGGACGTGAAACACAAGGCTACATACCCTTTGTACATGACATATAAGATGCAATGCACCTATTAATAACCAGCAGCATGTAGTATATAACAACAGAAAGTCTACTTAGGTCAAATAAATAAAACAGACATCATGGTACCGAAGCACATAAATCCCAAAGTAGAAATTTCATAATAATCATCAAAAGATTTAATTATTCTAAAAGAGACTCGCAAAACGTGGGACCATTACATCAAGTGTCATCAAAATAAGACATTTATCAAAAAAGCCTTATGGATCAAAACCAAGGCTCCATCCTCTACTAGACTCAAGAAGACTCCCCTAGTCTTCCGGGAATCCGATTCTAGTAATCCCAACTTAGTAGCGACCTCTTTTGCTTCTATAATAGAGTTTTGGGCTTGCTCAAGATATCTCGACACAAAATTCATATCATCCTTAAGCCTCAAAATCTTCTTAGGATCTAGGGACGAAATCCCAACACTTCGGCTCATTGAGGGTCACTAAGATTTTCTTGAGTCGTTGAACTATGACCTTAAGCAATTCTAGAGTGGATTGATGGCAAGCCTCCACAGTAAACTCATCCTCCACTATTTCACAAATCCCATCCATACCTATGGGTCTCACGTACCTAGCACAACTTCTACCATTTTGAGTAGGGGAATGGTAGTGGAAATTACAATAGTGAGATTTTGAAAAATCTCAGTACGTAAACAAATAACATGTAACAGATATCGTAAACATATGTAAGCAAACTTGAAATGAATGCATGGACATGAAACTTTACTTATGCATTTGACTTTTTCAAAAATACCATGTATGTCATGGCTTTCATAACCCTTTTCTTTCATAAAACATCTTTTCGTCATTTCATACTTGTTCATTTAACATACTTGTGAACTCCAGTTCTTGTTCATATATCATAGCATAACTTGGAGCTCAAGGTCTTTCTTTGACTTTTAACTTATAAATGGATACCTCACGGCTCCCCTGTGCCCCATGTGCTTCCTGCTAGTTACCACATCAACCATTGGCCGACTTTGACCAAGGTGACTTTGTCTTACTTTGAACCATTCATACTATGGCAGTTCGCTTTTCGCCTTCACTGTAAGGCACCCACTAGTTTTCGGTGCAACCCCGCTCCGGTATCCTTTTCTTTTAGGAACCATTCGAGATCTGCCGATTGTACTTCATCGATCCAGGGGTTACCACTCCATTTTAGACACTCCTGAGTGGACAGAGGAGTTCCACTAGGGCATTTCCTCATCGTAACTTTCGGGGTAGTGACAAAACTTTTTAAAAGACTCATTTTTTTTTTTAAAAGTTTCAAAAAAACCAATGCATGTGATATGAACTATGAAACTTTGAACTTTCATGTGACATATGCAAATGATGAAACTTAATCATGACCATATAACAAACAATCATGCATATCCATGTACATTTCGCGTTACGAATTGAAAATATTAGAACATGCGACCATGTTCTTTTTTCATAAATGATAAGGCATTCAATCAACAAACAAAAAGCAACATTCACAACTTCACATGTATCATACAATAGCTGAGACACATAAACACTAGCAGGCATGAGAATTAATTTCATGCCTTTAAAACTTTAATCACATCATGCTAACCCTTCATCTATGGTCATGGAAGAAACCTATTATTCTTGGATATACATTACAACAACTTTCATGAACTTAGAATCTTTTAACGTGCTTAACAAAACTTTATCAATGAAACCTCCATGTATAGCCGAAACATATAAGTGAGCATGTGTAGGAAACACAAGCATTTCTTTGAGTTCAAACCATTTAAAGATTTAGGCAAGGTGATAATTTTCATGAACATGTTAAGAATCATGCAAAAATCGGAAACCCTAATATGGCAAAAATCCACTCCACATTCATGACATAAGGTAACCACAATGAACCATTTCAATCATAGGTTGATCATTCACACAAGGATCCGATTGTATCACATAGAAGAACATCATCATATCAAGCATAACCATACAACCAAACAACAAGTGCATATTGCATATACATAAAATATCAAGTACATGTTAGAAGTTTACTTACAAAAATCCGAAAATGATAAATAAGCAAGCTGGAAATATATATACAAAAAATCATTAGGTTCAGTTATTTAGAACCCTAACCTATGTGTGTATATGTAAAAGCTTGTGACATCTTGTCTAAGGAAAAACTCCCAATATTTCGGACCTCCATTCCTTAAGTCTAAAACTAGCATCACTTAAACCCTAGTCTAAAAGCAAACCCTAAAATCGTGTGTGTGCACATATAAGCTCATATGGGAAACTTCACAAAACAAGAGCTACTTCCTCTAGCTCAAGCGTATGTGCAAGTGAAAGCACGAGTTCATGGTGAACTTGCAAAAATCAAAACTTGCCTCTCATGGCCGTGTGTGTGGTGAAATGGAAAGGTGGTTTTTGGCTTCATACCTTAGGTGATTTCCTCCTTAGAAGGCATCCTCTAACTTTGCTTGCCCTCAAAATGGTGTTTGAAAGAAAAGAGTGTAACGTGGGTGGTGTTTGGATGGTGAGAACGTGATGGAAAGTAGAGAGAAAGGTGGTGGACGAAAGCTTCAAGAGAAAATCCTCCAAGTGACTAAAAAAAAGGGTTTTAGGCATCTTCTCCCTTTTATAGACAAAATAGGCTTCTTGTACAAGCTAAGCTTATTTGCATGGATGCCAAGTGGCAGCTCACCCTTGAGCCTCATCCCCTTCCCATCATTTGATTGTGTTAGGAATACAAGGGAGCTTTTTGGACAAGTGGTGCCTCCCTCTCAAAACAGAAACCTCCATCCCCTATTTGCCCTTCATCTTGTGTCTTGGTTCAATGAACCTTATGGCAAAATGATCTTTCATCTAGCTAGGATCTTCCTCAATCTCCTACAAGTGTGCTTGCATGCCAAGTGGCGCATGAGGAGGGTGTGGGTGTGCATGGTGGCCGAAATATCCATCTCCTCCTAAGAAGATTTTGTTTCACTAATATTTTGGACATTGTGTGATTGGTCACAAATGTGGCAAAAGTGCACAAACTCCCTTGCTCTAGCCGTCCACCTCAAGGGATTTCTTACAAAAATTCCTTCTAGAAACCCTAATAGGCGTGTAACTCCTTCTTCCAATAAGATTTTGCCCTTTACCAAGACATGAGTCTTCACCTTTTATTTGTATGCATGACACATGGCAAAAATCAACTCATCTTTCTCTATGGTTGCTGTGCATGCCCTTTGGGCTTCCCTCAAGTTCCAACTTTTCATGTCTCTTCATCTTCCTTCTAGAAGCTCTTCCCCATAGTGACAAGTGTCACCATACTATTACCTCACAAGGAAGCCTTATTGCATGTATGACACATGGCAAGAGGGAATCCATTCCCTAGGGTAGGTGTGCACCCTAATTCCAATGGGCTCCAAAACCCTAGTTCCATTACAAGGCCGAATTTTTCATGGGCTTGGGCCTTCCTCAAGGTCTCATTTGCTGTTTATTCCAACCTAATTTCTCAATGGGTTACTTGTAACACCCGGACCCAACCAAGCTCTTTTTTTTTTTTTTTATCTATTTATTTATTTTTAGTTCATTTATTTTATTATATTTTCTTCACATGTTTATTTCTTATTTTAAACACCAGATTTAATTTTGTTTTCTTTTCTTTCCGTTTTTATTTTTCTTTTTCCCCCTAGGTCTGCCTCTCATCCACGGCATGCATACACACGCATTCGTTCACGGCATGCATGCACACACACGTCTCTCTTGTCTCTCTAGGGTTTCACCTCACATTTATAAAGATACACTTTCACCTTATACCCTTGAGAATTACCCTGTGCCGTCACTGAACCATTGCACAGAACCACCCAGCCCTCCTAGTTTGACGCCAAACTCCATTCTCCACGTAAAAACCGACACCCATCCTTCTACCGTAAGCGGCCACCACCTAGGCTCAAAACCACCGTGCGCCACCTCTTCCTTTCAACAACCTTGCCCAAAACACACGAACCACACGGTTAACACTACTGCAAGCCACCCCTCTCACGGAAAACCCAGCTGTGTTTTCCTCTGTTTTTAGCCGCCCGAAACAGAGGTCCACCCACTGCACTGCACTGTACCGCGCCACACCACCCCAGCCACTCCAAGCCGTCGCCACCGCATGGAAAAGGGCGCTGAACTCCCTCAGGCCACCTCAGCCGTAGCACCCCCTCACGGTGAGTACCTCCCTCGGTTACTCCTCCTTTCTCTCCGCCCTCTCTCACGCTCACCTCTCCCTCTCTTTTTTTCTCTTGCTCAGCCCAACTCGACGGCATCTCTGCCGCACTCCTGTTCCTCAGCCGCGCCAACACAGTCCCTCCAGACAGCCCCTTCGCACTTTAGCTTCTCGGTGAGTCCCTGCCGCCGTTGCATGTCTAATATTCATGAGTTATGTTTATCGCTAGTTTTATTTCATAAAGTGTAATTATATATATATACGTATATTTATATGTAAAGTCTTAACCTAATATATATATATATATATATATATATATATGGAAAGTATCCGGTTTTAGCCTACTGTTTTCGGGTGAGAAGTTTTGTTGAGTTTATATTTAAATAGATTTTTACTTTAAATTTCAATAGATATTATATTTGTATTTTAATAATATTGTTAACTAAAGAGAGTAAACCTATTTTTAAGAGAAGAGTTTTTCATGACTTATTTTATGGAAAATTTTAGTAACCAATGTATTCTTTTTATTTATAAAATATTGTTGGCATTTTAGATATTTTGAATATAAATTTTATTGAGTTCTATAATTATCATAATACTTATTCTATGAATTTTTCTTCTTCAGTACGAATTCGATTAAGTGGGCATTGATAGTCTTAGAAAATGGTGGTATTTTAGGTATTATGAGAATTTTAAGTTTTGAGGTTTTAAAAATAGGTTCTTTTAGCATTTTAAGTTTAAATATTGAAATATGAGATTAATTAGAAATTTACAAGAATTATGTGATTATTTTATAGGTGACAATTAATTATTGTTCGACATTTTTGAGGAAAATTCTGAAAAAAAAGCTAAGAAGTCCAGGTAAGCGGGGTTCCTATGCTAGACTTTGCATTAAAATAAAATGAGCTGAGGTTGACTTTTTGAAAAATATACATATTTGGTTATGAAAAGAAATTTGAACTACCTCAATCATTTGTTCTGCATTATTCATGAGATTCTGTTTAAGAAGAGAGTATTTTCCATCATGACTGGTGTAGACATGAGCTTATTTTTGACACTTTATTTTTTATTTATGAAAAAAGAGCGAATATAAAAATTTGTGCATAAATATTATAAATATGCTTTGGATCTGTTTTGATTACGAAGATAATATGATTTTGTTCAGTACTCTGTTGGGATAAGATATGATCTCTGAAAACATTTGGCATGACTCTTTGATTCTGAATTTGATTCTGTTTCCGTTCTGTTCAGTACGGCCCTACCATGGGTTATAATAGTGGATACGGCCCAACCACGGGTAATAATAGTAGATACGGCCCAACCACGTGTTACAATAGTGGCTACGGCCCAACCACGGGTAATAATAGTGGATACGGCCCAACCATGGGTTATAATAGTGGATACGGCCCTACCACGTGTTATAGTAGTGGTCTCTGTTTTGAGTGCACACCTTGGTGACAGAGTGATTTATGTTCTGCTTGGTTATCTGCAGATTGCACAACCCTATCACGGGGGTTATACATGGCTTCTGTTCTGATATGGTGCTCTGATGATGATGATGATCATTTATGCTATGCCAAAAAGATATTTTTGAATGAAATTATTTCTAAATCTTCGCACTGATATTTTGATTACATGTTTTGCTTCCGTACTTTGAAAATGAAAATGTTTTGTTTTGCATTCTGATTTCTGTAAATGCTTATGTTTACACACTAGTATATGTCCTCTGCTTACTGAGTTGTTGATAACTCACCCCTTATCTCCATATATTTTTCAGATAATTTTGATGGTTCAGCTGGAGAACAAGAGTAGGAAGCTTTAGCAAGGTGTGATGATCGAAGTGGAATAAGTGCCCGAGGGTACAAGTGCTTATTTGAGAGTCGTAGTTAGTAAACTGATTTTATTTTTCGGGTGTTTTGATTTGATGAGTTAAGGATAATTTCGAGTTTTGGAGAGTTTTTAATTTATATTATTGAGATTTTCTTTATTGTCCCCATGAAGGAACTTGGATATTTGGATTGATTAAATGGATTAACATTTTATGGGATTTTCTGGATTTTATAGTTGTGTTATTTAAGTTGATTTTAGGTATTAAGAGTTAACTCTTCGGACCTCCGGGAACGGGGCATTACATTACTCCACCTTTCTTGGCCCAATTTAACAATATATAATAAAATGCATAGAAAGCATAGCAAAAATCTTGGCCGTCACATGGGAAAAGGCAATCCCGACGAAAAGTTGGGAGCACTTTTAGATAGTATGGAGGAGTTCAGAAGGCAGCAAATGATATACGCAAGGCTTAGCTCCATCAAAGATGTCACCATAGGTGCACCCTTGGAAAGAAAGAATGCAGATCTGTATGCCATATCGTCTGACCTCAGAAGTAAGGCTTAGCACCACATGGGCAACTCTCAAAAGGAGGAGGACTGTGAGCGTTCTAAGGCAAGCTATAGAGATGTGTGCACCCCTCATGTCTTTCATGCTTTGAAGCATCCACCACTTGTCCCTCATGCACTAAAGCCCTAAAGCTTCTAGAAGAAGCCAAGTGAAGGATGAAAACCTTAAGGTTTCGGCTCACCTTAGGCACATGCCAACCCCTCCTCCCACCATGCCAATTGGAAACCATGCAATCTCACTCTATGAATTCATTATATCTGGACTCAAAAGTGGAAGAAGGAAGGAAGAGAAGTGGATTTTGGAAAATGCAAGGGACACACACTACCCTCATTGTTTTTTGTGACAACCCGAACTTAGCCATGTCCTCGCCTATTTTTGTCACCATGATATACCTAAGTTGGACCGTGCATATGGTTTAGAGCCTTAAGAAATCTTAGGCTCTTATTTATTAAAAATTATTTGCTCTAGTGCAATTTGCATTTTAGCCCATAAGAGAGTTCCAACAAGGCCTTAGGATTTCGGGCAGCCAACTCGATTGTAGTACAAAAAACCCTAGAGGTTTTAGGGTACATGCCCAACCCACCAAAAACCCATGGCCTTTTTGTCATACATTCAAGGCCCAACGAATCTAGACCAAATAGTGGGGAGAAGGGTGAGAGAACTAGGGTTTGGTGCAGCCTTCAAACCTTTGCATGCCATCCATGACAAGAATATTAGAATTTGACACTTGTCGTTCATGTAGAATGGAAGTAGGATTCTTCTAGAAGAAGTAATTATGAGTTGCCTAGGGAAGACAAGGGATACTCGGCCATTGCACCCACACACACCAGCCACCCACTTTTCCCTTGCCATTTCTCAAAACCATGAGAGTTTCAAGGAAGATTGTAAGGGAAAGAGGCACATAGGGAAGCTCAAAGAACAAAAATCAAAACCCACAAAGAGTTAGGGTTTCGGCCAAGGTGAGATGCACGACCATCCTCAAAGACCCAACAACATCTTTGCCAAGTGTCACACATGCATTCTGTTCACATAAAAATAATCTGCAAGTGCACAGAATCATAATAAGTAGTAAAGTGTTTTAAAGAAAATGGATATCAAACTCACAAGGAATAATTATGCTATTGAGTATTGAAATTGACTAAATTAATTACTATTTGGAAAGCCGAAATTTGAAGAATGGTTTATTAAACTGAAGAAAAGAACATTAAAATTAAGATTTTAAAAATAATAAGAATAAATCTAGAGCGTTTGACTTCACGTAGCAAATCCTACACAATTTATTCTTCCTTGTTATAGAATCCCAATTATCCCAAGTTGATGATAAAAATTCCTTAACTATTCAATATTTTCTCTTGAATAATACCAAAATTATCTCCAACTAATAACTCCATATCTCTATGTGAATTTAACTAATTGGAGACTCATTAAGTTCTTTGGAATTTTCTTGAAAATCACACTTGTGACGCCCCAACTCCCAAGTATGGAAACTCAGGAATCGTGACGTCGGGATAATGACAACACAGATCACGCATCCCAACGATAAGTGCTAAGTGTGTGTATATGCAGAAAGTGTACAACAAAAAAAACGCAACGGATAAGTTAAAAGCTAGTCATCTAAGTACTTCAATTTTAAATACAAATTTACCAAAATAAAAGTAGTACAGAAATTAGTTATACAGTTATCCCAAAAATATAATACAAAGGGCAAAATACATAACAAGTGAGAAAATAAATCTCGATACACGAGAGCAACCCCAGATCACTCCTCAGGTGGAGCCAAAGCCTCCGGCTCGACGTCCACATCTGCATCAAAGTCTATGGTTCCATAAAAATGAAATCGTAAGGTGTCGAACACTGTGAGATTGTGAATCTCAGTAAGTAATCACCCAAGCAAACCAAGAGATAAAAATACATTAATGTATCCAACAAACATGTATGCACATGAAGAAACATGAATGTGACCCAAAACCCCTATTTTCCCTGAAAATGATTATTTTCCAATGCACGTCAAAATCCCATTTGACCCAAAATATGCCATGAATAATATCTATCATTTTCCCAGAAAATGGCCCAAACATAAACCAACCAATTTCCCAGAAAATGGTGCTCATAACCATTAAATCATAAACAACAATTTTCCAGGAAAATGGCCCAACATAATCATTTATCGGACACTGTAGGCGGGAATCACAGGCGGGACTTTACCACCATCCCTACCGCGTGCACTATAGGTAGGAATCACAAGCTAGACTACCCCCATCCCTACTTACCACCATTCCTACAACTCTCGTTGCAAGCAGGAATCGCAGGCTGGACTACCACCATCTCTACCTCGTGCACCGTAGGTGCGAATCACAGGCGGGACTCTACCACCATCCCTAGTCCATTTTTCCTCTCTTTCAAAGCGTTCAATCCATTCATTTCAAACATACCCAAAATCATCTCTCACATGAAAACCTAGTTTTCGTTCACAACACATGAGCATGCATGAAATGATGTAATAAATGCCATGATGCCAAACACAACATAAATGCACGCAAGCATAATTCAATTAAATAAACAACCCAACCTCACATCCAGCCGACCCCCATACTCCTCGGACTCAATGTCCGGCACAACCAACCAGACTGCAGAAGATTTGTTAGTGCGACAATATATTTAAATCTCAAGAAATTCTTTGGAAAATTACTTACAGTGCTAAAATATAAATTTTGAAGGATCAAGGAGGTGCAAGAGGTGGTGGTACAACAACGTAATGGTGTATTTTGGACTATGGCCGTGGGTCTCAAAAACCCAACTTTTGAATGGGGACAAATGAATATTCGGGAGGGCTAGGGAAGGGACTTAAAGGTGTTGGTGAAACTAATGGTGGTGGTGATTGACCGCGGGTGGTGGTAAGGGTGGCGGTTGAAAGCCAAAACACTGAAATCAGAAATGGGGATGGAGGGGCTTCAAGGGTGGTGGATCAGAGTTGAGGAATGGTGGGTTAGGTAGCTGAAGGGCTGATGGTGGTGTGGTGAAGAGCTGGTGGCCAATGGTGGCGTGATGGCCCAACTAGAATGAAAATGGCCCACAGCTTGCAGCCGTGCGTGGGGGCTAACAGTGGCACGGGGTGGGCTGAAAATGGAGGGGGATGGTCGCCAGCTGGAGGGGAAGAAAATAGGAGGGGTGGTGGAGGCCACGGATGGCGGCGCACTGGGCAGACGAAGAAATGGATAGAGAGAGGGGAGGGGGGAGTCGCGCAGGAGGAGAGAAGGAAAGGAAAAAAAGGAGAAGAAGGAAAGAAAAAGAGGGAAAAAGGGAAAAAGAAAAAGTGAGAGAAAGAAATGAGGTCCCATCCTCACAACTTGGGTCATAAAAATTGATCCAACAAAAAGAATTTCAAAACAGTAAGTTGAATAAAATAATTTAAATGCAGTGACTAGTTAGAATAAAATAATAATAAAAATCCAACAATATAATAATTTTAAAGTCCAACATTAAACTAATTTAAAGTAAAGAACAATTTAAATGCAAAACAATAATTAATACCAAGAAAGCACATAATAATAAATTTCACAACTTAAAAATTATAAAATAAATCCAACGAGAAATCTAATAAATTTAAAACAAGAGAACCAATATTTAAATTAATTAAAATAATCCTTCAATTAAAATACACTAAAATATAGGGTTTCACATCCTCCCCTCTTAAATAAAATTTCATCCTCGAAATTGGTAAGGTCAAACATTAATGCTAAGGCAGTTACAAGATACAACCTAGAAAATGCTTAAGAAAATCGCACGACCACTAACACCCAACGAATATGGGTACAACTTGCACAACTTTTCCAAAACCCGAGAATAAACCACACAAGGCATCCATTAGCATCAGATTATACACATACCTGCCATAACTCCAGCGTCCTAAGTCTCTGGAACCTCGTCGCCAGCACTACCAGGAGTCACCGCGTACACCTGAGCCTGAACTACTTGCCTCTGATTAGTTCTTCCACCATGATGACCACCCCAATTCCCTTGGGTATGATTAGGGCACTCACGAGCAAAGTGGCCTGTCTGACCGTAGTCAAAGCACTGGTTCCTACCCTGACGACACTCGCTCCCATGGGCTCTATTACATCTGGAAACAAGATAACTGCGGCTAAAACCTCGCCTAAAGATCTGAAAATAGTTTCTAAAGATAGATGTTAACATAAAATAAAATTATCCCAAGAATATTGGAATTATCTAAAATGGAAGATTTAGTGATATGCAGCTTGAATTGCGGAGTTTGGGCAGATTTGGTTGTCAATATGCTGATGGCGGGAAGGTCACAAATGAATGGGCGTGGTGGTCACTAATGAACGGGTGTGGAGGTTACAAATGAATGGGCTTGGAGGTCACAAATGAACGGGCATCTCCTCGCCTACCGAGTAGAAAAACTCCTGACTGGGATGAAAGATTCCTCTCACATTTTCTAGTTGTTGCCTACGATGTCGTTTAGGTTGGTCTTTTAAGTTGGTCGTTTAGACTAGTCACCTAATCTAACCGCCTAAAGCCTTGTTGCCAAGTCTTCGCACCTTCTAGTCGTGCCTTCTGGTCGCAAGTTTCCTCGCCTACCGAGAGGTAAGTCTTCCCGCCTTTGGGTGAGAGAACTCTCTTTGCTGCCCATAGGACAGGGCTCTTTGCCCAAATCTCATCGGCTCTCTTCAGATCTCGCTGCCTCTCATCTGTCTAGATCTATAGTCTCTTCTTTTGTACCAAAATACTCTCATTTTGCACTAAATCTTCTCATTCCTTCAAATCCAAGAAAATAAATAAAAATATGTAGAAATAAAATAAAATCAATAGTATTGAAGGCAAAATGACACTTTTCATAAATAAAAGAGTGATAAAAATCACATAAAAATAACACTTATCAGTGGGGAACACCAAGGGTCATTTTCGGCTAGAGAAGAAGGAAGAGGGAAAGACCACTTGTCTTACATGCAATGGACTTCATCAAGCAACCAATGAGGGATTGAGGAAAGTTCTATAAAAAAGGAAGAGAAGCCAAAGACTTTCTTCTTGGTCATTTTTTGAGTTTTGCATGTGTTCTCATCTTCTCCTCATTCTTCTCACACCTCCACTTAAAGATTCTCGCACTTTGTCGTAATTTCTTTCCAACCAAACAAGGTGGATTCCTTTTCGAAAGAGAATTTTGCCACCATCAAGAATAGACAAGTTAAGGATCGGTTTCTCTAGTCTTACACACACAAGTCATCTTCTTAACTCAAAATGAGGTTCAAATCTCATAAGGATTTCGAGAATGGAGAAATATACACACTTCTACCCATTCTTATGGAAAAAGGTTTTAAGGTTTTCAAGGAAACCTTGAAGCCGAATGGTGGGGAATGTATGTTCTCCATGTTATCGATCACCACATGTGTATTCATCTTGTTTCAACTTTTGTTTTACTACATGAGTGAAATGAATGGGTTTTTGACCGAAAGACCCTAAAGGCCGAATGGTTTAAGATCAAGTGATACCCTAGAAATCTTCACACACTCAAGAACATGAAATAGGATTTTTCTAGACACTTTCTAATGAAGCACATTTGGATTTATTTGTATATAATTGTGTAAATCCTTTCATCAATATGTTTGCTTTGTTTGCTATCTCTTGTTTGTTTGTTTGAATATGCTTATGTGATCTTGGAATATGAATATTACATGAATGGCATGTTTTGGTTTAAGATGAAAATGGCAAGTATGTTCTTAGCATGTTTCGGTTCCAAGGAAATATTGTTGTCAATTTGTTATACTTGATGATTCGGCTATACCATGTCTTAGAAGTTTTAGATCTTGGCCAAACACCATGATTTTATATTTCATTTCGTCATGCTTTGATTTCTAAGCAAATATGTATGAAGAATAAGCATGTTCAAGTGATGATTTTTCATGTTTTTGCATCTACATGTTTTGGCCAAGGCCAATTTTTCTTGTTTCCATGTATGTGTTTTGATATCTCATATGATTTATGTTATCATCCCATGAATTGAATATGTTGTGCTTGGTAATTTCATGCACGGTATTCCATATGTCATATGTCAAGTGTAAGTACACATGTCTTAAGTCTCATGTCACATGCATTTGGGGAAAAATGTTTTCAAAGAAAAGGGTTTAAAAGTTTTATCATGACCCCAAGTGCTAGGGCGGAGGAATGTCCTAGTGGAACTCCTCTATCCACTCTGGAGTGCTTAAGAATAGAATGGTAACCCTTGGGTTGACAAAGTACCGTCGTTGAGCCTTGAATGGATTCTTTTCAAAGAATGCCAGAGCGAGGAAGCGCCTAATGCTAGTGGGTGCATAAGGCATGTAACTCCATGAAGTAACGTCAAGTTAATATGAATCTCTGCTTATGATGTATTCATCACGGTGCATGGACCATTAATGGTGCGGTAACTAGCAGGAACATGCGGTGCAAAGGGGAACCGTGTTGTGTCCACTCTTTGAACAAGGATAAGAGCATGATGAAAATCTCGTGATATGATAAGGGTCACTCGATGCAAATCTTGTGATATGTTCTGATAAGACAAGTTCTGATTAAGATCATGTGAATAAGAAGTTAAGAAGTTTTTCTGAAAAGCTAAAGTCTCTGTTATAAGTCTTTTGAAAATGGTCAAGTCATAAGTCAAGTGCATGTCCATGCACGCATTTCATGATATACCTCTTGTTTGCTTGTGCTAATTGTGATATGTTGTGTGATTACTTACTAAGATTTCTTGAAATTGAGTAGACTGTTTGGGCTCATCATGACTATATTGCTGACGCATTAAAAGATTTGGCTAAGCTTCTCAAGGAGATCCTAACTAGTATTAGCGAAACCGAGATCGATGCTACGATCTATCAACCATCCAAGAATTTGAAATTTTGGTGGAACATGGACCAACTGTCTACTTATCTGGAGTGAGCTTCAAAGGCCTCGGCTGACACAAAGGCAACGACGAAGGACTTAGGTGTGACACCGCCCGAGCCTTAGCAATCCCATGGGGTCTTCTGGTGTTTGTCTCCTGATGGTACAGTAGTGATGAAGAAAATGGGAACCTAAGTTATTTGTGGAAAAAGAAAAAAAAAAAAAAGAGAAAGAAAAAGGAAAGAACCTATGCTTTAGATCTCAAACTTTGGAGGAACAATGTTTTGAGAAGGTCCCTAGTTTTGGGAGATTTAAACTATACTCTATGCTTTTGGGATGCTATTGTAATGCCCGTCCTTATGGTGAGACTTTTTATAAAATGATTTTAGGGCTCGTTTGTTTTCAGAGATGAGATGAAATGAGATGAGATTAAAGTTAAAAAGTTGAATAAAATATTGTTAGAATATATTTTTTAATATTATTTTTATTTTGGGATTTGAAAACGTTGAATTGTTTATTTTATTTTGTGTGGGGATTTAGGAAAGTTGTAATGATGAAGTGAGATGAGATAAGATGAGATGAGATGTTTCCTGAAAACAAACGAGGTCTTAGAAAGGACGACGAGAATTACCGTTCGATTTAAAAATTTTTACTCCCATACCCAAAGTGCAAGACTCTGCGTTATAAAATAAAATGTGCTTTGAGAATAAAAGAGGTTTACAACATAAAACATTAATCATAAAATAAAAAGGCCTTGCATACAATTAAACTCTCATGCCTAGACTCCCATGCTCTTCCCCATGGGCCGTGTCCGTCCTGACGCATACTGCTCATTCAGTTCCTGTGGGGGGAGGGGCATACATAAAAACTAAAATGAGTCGATGACTCGTATGCATTACTTCATACAGTTAAAATATAATAACATAGGTTCTCATTCATGCATTCATCATTCTATACATACTAAACGTACATGCCTATATGCATTCATTTGAAAACATCACTAGGCAGGGTTTCTCTTTAAAAAGGATTTTCTTTTTGTCAAATGTTTCTCCCATTAGTGCCTTCATTTATTAAAGAATGCAATGCATTCATACATTTATACATTCTTTCTTATTACTTTCTTTGGCGGGTACACACTATTACGCCCCGTGTGTTGGGGTTAGTGGTCTTTTGGACCCGGACTCCACCCATGGCCACGGGTTGGGGATCCGGACATTGCAATCTGCCCAATCCTTTGGTATCCTTTCCATTCATTCATATGGCCATTACCTATTTTCATGCATTAAACTATCATTCATGGAAAATGTCATTTAAAAGCAAGAGCTTAAACATCATCTTTCATGGCATCCATAAAGCATTATTTCATAGGGACATCCATAAAACATCAGTTCATAGAGAAGTTTAAAACACTTTCTCCGCATCGTTTAACCATTAGTTCACATGCATACAATTAATACTTTGGGTGCGTAAAAATGTACTGCCAAGAAGGGGCCATACATACGTATACCTTTAAACACTTATACTTAGCATGCTTTCGTAAAACATCTTTCGTGTCCTTTCGTAAGGCATCGTTAAGGAAAATCATTTCATTTTCATTTCAGGTCTTTTAGAAAACTCTAGAAGAGTATGAACATAATACTTACCTGGACTCCATGCTACTTTCATATCATGCAATCCATTCATGTGCGTGTCAGATGGCAACCTACATGCATACACATAACCTTAACGTCATTCTTTATCTAATGTAGAAACAACTAAACTTAGAATAGAACTACACTTCACTTGAAAACACTCTCCTTTACTATGCTAAACCTACGGGATCTACTTACAGTCATTACATCTTCCAAACTCAAGGTCTTACCTCGAGTGCTCATCCACTAATGTGAATCCATGATTCACCTTAGAATTAAGATACTAAGACCTTCATCTTACTCTTCCTATTGACCACATTCCGACGCATGATTTCGACCAATGGAGTCACGCATCCCAATCCTAGACAATACACCTGTCACTGCCTTCATGCATTTTAGCCCACACCAAATCCTCATTCCCATCCATACACGCCACACGGCTCTAAGTCAACTCTGAGGCTTAAGCACTGTGTAACCATGTTTAGAACAGATTACTCATTACATATGGTGAATCCGTCTGGCACATGTGTCTAATTAGATTACACATGTACCTTACCTTTTTATCACCTAAGACCAACCTATAACACATTGATCACCTACTTGTGTAAATAAGCCCATACTTCGATACCAACCTTTTCTCAACTCGGCTTGCATGACTCTTCATGCTACCGGTCCCTTTTAATAGTTCATCCTAACACCTAACACGACAAGACTTCATTCATAACTACACCTTACGTCACGTCATAGCTCGAGACTACTCTCAAGCTATATTTTGACCTTGTCACATCATCCGACATCCTGCTACGCCATTTCTATGCCAACTCCTAACTCATTGTGAGTACGGTCCCTCACATACTCCTGTCACATCGTGACATCTCATCAAGTTCCTGCTACGCCATTCTTACATTAACTCCTTACCCATCACAAGCATGACTTCTAGTTTAACCATGTCACTTCGTGACATTCCCCAGTCATGCTTCCGCTGCACACTCATACACTTCTTTTGTCACTTCACACATACCCCTAGCCATAAGTCAAATATGGCGACACCTATCACCTCAGACTACAGGCCATATCACAGCCATTTCGGGACAATGTTCCATAGTTCCTGACACTAGTCACCACGCTCTACGCTCAACAACTATGCAACCATCCTTATCTCTGCGACACGCCACATAGTGTATCGCTTCACCTCATGGAGTACACCCCACGTGTACTCCCTTCACACATGCTGCGCCACATCACCACTATGGTGTACACGCCATATGGTGCATCACTCCATCGCATGGAGTACACTCCACGTGTACTCCCTTCACACAAGCTACGCCACATAGAGTACACTCCACGTGTACTCTTCCCAATCCACACTTTACAACACAATCCATAACACTACACAACACAGTACACAAATACACCTAACACTTCACATACACAACACATCACATCACCACACTACACAGCGAACTTCACAATACAACAAACTTCGTAATACTAGCACCACAGTCCACAACCTAACCAACCAATTAACATTTAACATAAATAATAAGGAATAAAGGGTTATACCATCGTAACCCGTGTGTTGCTCGTTGTCCGGCATGGCTAGTGGCATCGGAAGCCATTAGCTTGGGCGGTAGCAGTCACTACGGTGACCATACAACGAGACTATCTCGGGGACCAGATCTAGGATTCTAGTGGGTAGATTTAGGCTATGCGAGGGTGGCTGACATGGTGAGGAGTTGGTGGGCGGTGGCTAAGGCCGTGTACAGTGGTTGTCCACCATGTATGGTGGTTATCCACCACGTAAAGTGGTAGTTTGAGCTTAGAGCTAGGCTAAGGGAGGCCAAGGGAGGCTGAGGGTGGTCTCATGGTGACTGGGGTGGCGAAACACGGCGAAGCCGTGGGTTTTCAAGGGGAACCCGTGTGTCTCAAAGCATGGAAATGGAGGGGGAGCTTGGCTGGTCGTGGCTAGCCATGGAGATGCTCAGGAGGTTGCTGGTGGTGTTATGGTGGTGAGGTGGAGGCGGCATGGAGGCGGATCTGGGCCAAATGGGTGGAAAGAAGTCGTGGGAGAGGTGAAGGGCTTGGCTGGCATGGAGGAGCTCGGAGATGAGCCTTGGTGGTTAGGGGAGGTGCTCGGTGAGGCTATAACCGATGCAAGGTGGCGCTAGGGCCGTCGGTGGTAGTAAAACCGTGTGACGGTTGTGTGCGTGTGTGAGATGAAGAGGGAGAGGGAGGTTCGTGGTGGTTGGGTCTATGAGAGGTGGCTGCTGGTGTGAGGTAGTGGAGGTACTGTGGCCTGGGTAGCCACATACGGCAGCGCTAGGAATTACACACGGTGAAGCCGTGCATGAGGGGTTGCGTGCGTGCGTGGGAGAGGGTGGCTGTAAGATGGAGGTTGGGTTCGGTGGTGGGAGCTCGCTAGAGTGAGAGGAGGTCGTTGGTGGTGGCAGTGAGGCCAGACGGCACCGGGTTGGGCTGAGGGAGAATCAGCTAAGGGAGAGGGGGCATACACATGAGGGAGAGGGAAGAGAGAGAGGGAAGGGAAAAGTTAGGATGAGAGAGAGAGGGCTTGGGCATTTAATCCAGACCCTTTATCTTGGGATCCTCAAAATGATCTAACAGTAAGAGATTAAACACCGATTTAACTTAAAAACATTGAGAGGAATTAAGATAGAATATTATTTAAACTAAACTTTAGTTTATAAAATAATATTCCTTCATCATTAATAAAATAATGAAGTCTTATTTAATATATTTAAGAGAATAAAACCATCTAATTAATTAGAGTTTTCAACATAATTTAAATCTCATAATATTTTAAATAGTTAAAATCATTTTAATAAATAATATTAAAATGATTTCCTACAATTATAATATTTTTGGAGTTCTTAAAAAATATTATAATTGTCTTATTTAAACTCAAGCTTGTTTCAATAACACTGGAAATACCCCATATAAATATTTTCAGGGCATTTAAAATATTTGAGGGCTTTAAACATTGGCTTACTTTAGAAATCACATAATATCTTTAAAAATAAGCCATCAAGATTCGGTACGCATAACGAGGGCCGCAGTCAAATTTGCTTACGTCAGAAAGAAGGAGCGGAGTGTTACAACTATATCTTTATGATACATGTTTATGGTTTTGGACAATGTTGGGATATTTTGTTAGTACGGTGTCATGTGCTTGCAATTGCTTATCGCATTGCTTAGAATACCCAACCTTTTTGGCAACTTTCGAATTCTCAAACACTTCACACTTGCTTCTCTTCTCCTCCCACACGCCTAAGCCTTTTCTCACCACTTTCTCCCCACCCAAACACACATCTCCCTCACCTCTCATCTCCTCCAACCTCCGGACAAGGAAGGAAACTAAGGGTCTCACTTTCTAATGAAGAGGGTGCAAGGTAGAACCACACAATCTTCTCTCTCTCGCTCTCTCTCTCTCTCTCTCTCTCTCTCTCTTTCTCTCTCTCTCTCTCTCTCTCTCTCTCTCTCTCTCTCTCTCTCTCCTGAAGGATTTTTGAGAGAAAATTAGGATTTTCTCAAAGTTGGGAGGCCGAAACCTTGAGGGATGATCTTCACCCCATGTCAAAGTTGTTTTGACCATAACACATCACAAGCACCTTACGCCAAGCAAAGCACACACATACCACACATCCAAGACCTAGCTTAGGTCAGAGAAGAGGGACACAAACATCACAACACCAAAGGCTTATAGGCCTAGTGCTTAAACAACCTCTATGAACAAAAAAAACCGTAGCACCTTCACACGTGAACATTAGGGTTGCGTTCTTTCAAATTCTAACTATTGAATAAACCTTTTAACAGCTTGATCATATTGCTTTTGCTTGGATCTTTGTAAGTGGACCTTCAACCTACTCTTGGACAATATGTGTATATGCCATGTGAACTTGCACTCGCGTGTGATTTTATGATCTAGTTGAATGGATGAAATCTCTTATTAGGCCATGCTATGTGTTAGGTTCTATATAAATATGTTTACCATGTTGGTTGTTGGTTAAATGAAATCTCTTATGACACCATGCCTTGTATTCGGATCTATATGATTATGTTGCCATGTTAATTGATGATGTTATATTGAACATGTTGGAAGTTATAAGCTCATGTTACTTTTGTAAAATAATGCATACAAGTGCTTATGTGTTTTGGACAAGCATAGTGAATGATATTTATGAAACTGTTTTATCATTTGATAAGTGTTGAATGCCATTGTTCATATCTATAAACCAAGTATTCGTTCTAATATTTTCAACTATAATGTTAGATGCATATTGCTTGGTGTGTGATTGCATAAATGCTAGGGCGGGGGAATGTCCTAGTGAAACTCCTCTATCAGAGTGCATAAATTGGAGTGGTAACCCTTGAGTCAATGAAGTACAGTTGGCAGACCTCGAATGGATCCTTTCTAAAGGATGCCAGAGCGAGGTAGCACCTAAAACTAGTGGGTGCCTATATGTGTTGTGAGTGGTGATGGCGAATATGACGAACTGCCGCACAAGAATAAGAGACATAGTCACCCTGACCAAGTGGGCCGTAGGGTGATGGGATAACTAGTGGGGAACACACAGTACGTAGGGGAGTCGTGAGGTATCCAACTATATTGTTACAAGTAAATATAAGGCCATAAGTAAAAGATGTGTATCAAATGGTTAAAAGTGCAAAGGAAAAAGATGTGATTTGATAAATCAAGAGTACTATGTCACATGATATTGAAAATTCAAATTGCATAAGTGAATTTTCTGTGTCAAGTACATGTCCATGTATTCATTTCATGTTTTGCCTTTGTATGATTATATTATCTGTTGTATGTTATTTGTTTACTTACTAACATTTCTCGAAATCTTACCTTGGTAGTTTCCACTACTATTCCCAACTTCGAATGGTAGAAGTTGTGACAGATATATAGGACCTTAAGAACGATGAATGAGATTAATGAGCTGATAAAGGACGAGTTTATTGTAAAAGCTCGTTACAACTTTGTTGTCGCTTGTTTGGAGTTCACGGCTCAGTGTCTTAAGGATATTCTAGAAGCTCTTAATAAGGATGACCACGGGACCGAGTCATCCAAGCCAAAAGAAGTCCCTAAGATAAAGGAGCACATGGATTTTGTGACAACAAAGGAAGAGAGTTTTCTGTGAAGGCAAAGGAAGTTGCTTCCAGTTTAGGACTTCTTGAGCCTGAGTCGTGACCAACTGCTCTTTTTTCTCTCTATTGGTCACGAGTCTCGCCTTTGCATTTTAAATCTTCAATTGGTATTTTAAATTTAGCAAATGATTTTTAAATGGAGCCCAGTGTTTTAAAGTCTTTGAAATATTTTCATAAGTCCAAAATTATTTTAAATGGGATATTTTTAGTATTATTGAACCAAGCCTAATTTTTAAAGAAAGCCTCTTTATATTTTTGGAGCGCTGAAAATAATATAGTTTTAGAAAATCATTTTACTGAAATCATTTTATTTCTTTAGGAATATTATTTAATATTCATTAATTTATTTTGTTAAAAGCTCTATTTATTTAGATGCTTTTATTTCTCTTAGAAATATTTATTAAACTCATCATTTTATTTTATGATGAACAATATTATTATCTGATAAAGAATAAATAGTTTGGTTTTAATACTTAGTATATTTATCTTCCATTTATTTTCTATTTAGTCCTCTTTTATTCCTCTTGGTTTAATCTCCACCATTGGATCTAGGTTAGGGACCCCTAGATGTAGGGCTAGGATTAAAACTCGAATTCTCTTTTCTTTTCCTCTCTTCTCTCTCCCCCTTCCCCATGCTGTTGCCCCCTCCCCCAACCGAAACTTCCTAGCAGGCCTCCACCGCAGCTAGCCCCCTCCGTGAGCACTTTGTCGTCGGCCAACTAACCTCTTCTCCCTCAGCTTATCCCTCACCCCATGGATCTTTCTCTCTTTGCCTCTGTTTCATTCTCTTCTCCGCCCCTCTCTGGTTTTGGGCTTCGCCGCAGGGCACCACCGTGAGTAGCCCCATGTGCACACCATCGAGCCTCACCCTGACCACCTCTTCTCTCCTTTAGTCCCACGTTTCTCTCTCTCTCTCCTTCTCTCTGTTTCTCTCAACCCATAGCCCTAGCCCTTGCTCTTTCCACACCTCCAATAGCCACCTCCGCCACCAAGCCTCGCCACGGCTACCCCCTTTCATCCCTCTCTTAGATCTCTCTCTTCTCTCTCTCAATTTCTCCCTCTGGCAGCCCCTCCGTATCTCACCAGCCATGGCTTGCCTCCTCACTTCACTGTCAAAAGCCGACAATGCCACCACTGCCTCTTCTCCCTTGTCGTGAACCTTCCATTGTGAGACCCAATTGAGACCCCCCACACCTTTTACAGTAGATCACCTCCCATTTCCCCCTCCTCCCTCAATCGGTCTCCACACACACACACCCCCTCTCTCTCTCTCCACCATGCATCGCCACACTAGAAGGCCAACACTCTCTTTGTCTTCACCATACACGACTAGCTAGCACCATGAAGGGCCCACTCTCCACACATGGCTCACTGCCCAACCACCTCTCAGCCCCTATTTTTAAGGTCACGAAGTGACCACCTTGGCAACACCACGCACAACCCCTCCTTGCACGTACTTAGCCACCACCATGAGACCACCAGACAACAAGCGACACAACAATTTCAGCCCCTAACCATGGTATAAGTTTTGTCTCTTTACCTCAATAATTTACTATATTTGTGAAGTTGAGATTGTGTAGTTGTAATTGGTGGTACGATGTGGAGCGATGGAATACTATGTATTGTGAAATATGCTATATTGTGAACTGTGAATGTGAACTGATGTGGATCGTTGTGTAGTTGTGTTGTGGCTGTAAGTAGTGTGAAATGATGGGGTTGTGGTGCAGTTGTGATGTGGCAGTGTGTAGTGTGCAGTGACGGGATTATTGTACAGTTTGTGATGTAGTTGTGATATGGCGGTATGTTGTGAAATGATTGAATTAAATGTGAAGTTGTGATGTGGTTTTGTTATGTGAAGTGATGGGATGATTGGGTAGTTGTGCAATGGCCAGATGTCATGTGAAGTGATGGGATCATTGTACAGTTTGGAAGGTGGTTGTAGACTATGTGATGTGATGGGATGTTGTGTAGTGGGCGATGTGGTTGTATGTTATGTATGTCGTGTGAAGCCTTGGGATAAGTTATATAGTTGGACGTGTTGTATGAAGTGTTTTGTTGATTGGGTTTGAGTTGGATGTTAGTGTGGTGTGTATGAAGCTTGTTTACACAAGCGGACCTTTTAGTGGACTATATGTTGATCTTAGGTGATAAAAGGGTAGGGTACATGTGTAAATTGGTTGGACGCATGTGCCAGACAGATTTACCATATGTAATGGATAATCTGTCCTACGCATGAGTACACAATGTTTAAGCCTCAAGGTTGGTTTAAAGTTGTGTATTATACTTGGTTTGGATTGTGATGAAGTGTTGATTAGATTATGCATGAATGGAGGAAGAGATGTATGCATTGACTAGGATTGAGATGTATAACTTGGTTGATTCAAGTTATGCATCGTAATTGATGGTCTGATAGGAAGAGTGTGATGAAGGCGATAATGTGTCTTAACCTTTGGAGGTTCACTTTAACGGATAAGAATTTGAAGTAGAATGCTATGTATTAGAAAGGTGACCTCAAGTGGATCCCAAGCTATGGGTTTGAGAGTTTAGTGAAAAGTGATAAAGGAAAGCATAGAAGATGGACTTAGATGATAGAGTATGTCTAAGTGAAAGAAGTCTAAGATGAGAGTAGTTTATGCATTTTCTAAGTTTTAGTTACTTATGCACTTGAGGAAGGGAATGGTGTTAAGTTATGTATACATGTAGGTTGTCATCTGACACGCATATGAATGGACTACATGAAATAAAAATAGCATAGAGTCCAGGTAAGTATTATGTCTATACTCTTATGGAGTTTTCTAAATGATATGAAATGAAACTAAAAAGCTTTTATGAAAAATGCTCTTTTATGCAATGAAAGAGAATAAAAGGATGTTTCATGAAAGTATGCTGAGTATTAACGTTTAAAAGATATATGTATGTAAAGGCCTTCTTTGGTAGCCCCTATTTATGCACCCGAAGAAATAGTTGTATGCATGTGAATGAATGTTATATCTAGTAGTTATTGTCTTTATTTTCCATGAAATGAATTGTTGAGGTTTATTCTCGATGCTTTTAAATGATGCGATAAAAGTGTATTTATATGACGCTATGAAATGATATTTAAATGAGGCTATGAAATGATGTTTAAATGATGATGTTTATGCTTATGCTTTTAAATGATGTTTATGAAATGAAATGGACTAATGAATAAAAATAAATGAAAAGGAAAGGAAAGGAAATGAATGAATGTTTTAAATGTATGAAACTACATAATAGCCATGACTGAATGAATGAATTATGGTATCAATGGACCGGACAGATTGCAATGCTGGGTAAGTAGTACTGGTAGTGCACCTAGTGCTACCCCCTAACAGAAAAGGATTCCCAACCTGTGGCCAAAGGCGGAATCAGGCTCCAAAAGACCGCTAACCCCAACACACGGGGTGTAACAGTGTGTACTGACTAGAGGAAACGTGAAAATAGTTAATTGAATGTATGCATGATTTAGTTTATTTATGAATGAATGTATAATGTGTGAGAAATGTTTTATGAGAAATGAAAACCTTTTTAAACAAAAACCCCACCTTGTAATGTTTTTAAATGAAATGAATGTTTTATGTAAAGTATGTAGATGAATGACAAACGCATGAATGAAAACATATGTTAGTATATTTTTATAGTACGAAGTAATGCTTGCTGAGTATTCGACTCATTCTATTTCTATGTATGTCCCTCTACCTCTCAGGAACAAAATGAGTAAGAAGCGCCAGGACAAACATGGCCCAAGGGAAGAGTGACAGAAGCTTAGGCATGTTTTTATGTAATGTATAAAGGTAAATTTTTGTAAAAGAACTTTTTAAATTAATTTAATGATTTCCACTGTAAACTCTCTTTTAATATATAAAGCATTTTTTAATTTTAAACATAGATTCTTTTATATCCTGGGAATGAAAGGGAAGAAGTTTTAAAAGGTTCAGCATTTTCTTAAATTATTTTCTAAAATCTCGCCACAAGGACAGGCATTACATGAGTCTTTGCAAACAAGGCGAATTTTCTTTAAGTGTAACCAGTGAAGGAGTCTTAGTGCTACTAAAGTTTCCCGTTTCATAAATTGAGATTGATTTTATCAGAGACCCCTAATGTTTATGGGAAATATTATTGTGATGACCCGAGCTTGACTAAGCATGGTTCATAGAATTAATTCTTAGTTGCTATAGCATTTTAAGGGATTTAGTTGTTTTTTTAGTTTAGTTAAAGGAAAGGCCGTAGAATTTTTTGTTTAGCAACTTGAGCCCAAGAAGGGAGTAACCCTAGAATGCCATGTATAATTTCGGCCTTATTTAGAAGCCCAAACCCAAACCCTAGTCACTAGTGCCATGTGTCATGCATGTGTTGCATTATGAATCTGGACTTGATAGTGGACAAAGGGGGAGAGAGGAGTGTAGGAAAAACCAAGAGGTGGCTTGCATGCCTGCCCTTGAGGAATTGCCACTTGTTAAGCATGCTAGAAGCCCTCTAGAAGAAACAAGAGGCAAAATGGACCTTGGAAGACTAAAGGATTTTCGGCCAACCCTTTCCCACAGGCCTAGTCCCATTGTTTTGGCCCAGTTTTGAGTTGCAAGATAGATACTCTTGGAAAGAGGAGCCTAGGGAAGAGAAAGCTGGTTTTTTCTAGGAGATCTGCATGGGAAACTGAAGGGGCACATGGGATTTCGAATTTGTCAGATTTTGTCAAGTGTCAAACATGCAATAAGCTTCTAGAAGATTAGATGAAGGGACCTTTGCATCAAATGACTAATATACCCTTAGGATTTCGGCCACCACACTCCCAAGCACCTCTTCACTTGCCACTTGTCACTTAGATTATAAAATAGACCAATGGGACATGAGAAGTCACCTTGGGAAAGAGCAATGGAAGATGAAGAAACAAGAGGGAAGAAGAGGCGTTGGGTGGCAATGGACAAGGCACACGCCCATGCCACTTGTCACCCATGCCAAAGGTTGTTTGTTGGGAAAAGGAAGAGGCATGTGATGTTTTGCAAAAGTACCCTTGAGAAAATATTCACTTGCTTAAGAAGAAGGAAGGCATAAAGGGAAAAATGAGGGTTTCAGCTAAGGGAGAGGAAACCCTACACGCAACCAAAGTTGTCTCTTCCCAATGCAATCCCAAGTGGTATTCTAAGAGTCTTTTTGGCAAAAGAGAATGGGGAGGAGGAAACACTTACCACTTGTCACCCATACAAGGGTTTTGGAGGCAACCAAAGAGGGAAGTGAGGAGACCACTATAAAAAGGAGGGAGTACACGCCTATGGGCTTTTCCCTTGCCATTTTTCAGAATTTGCATGAACTCTCACTCTCTCCACACAACTCTCACATGCTCACTTAAAGATTCTCATACTTTCTCGCATTTTCTTTCCAACCAAACAAGGAAGATTCCCTTTCAAGAGAAGATTTTGCCACCTTCAAGGATAGAGAAGGTAAGGCTCGGTTTTCTCTTAGTTTCTACACACATACGTCACCTTTTCATCTCAAAATGAGATTCAAATCTCAAAGGATTTCGAGAGTGATGAAACACACAAGTTTTTTTTACTTGTTTTTATGAAAAATGATTTAGGGTTTTCAAGAAACCCTTGAAGCCGAATAATGAGAGATGTTGATCCTCCATGTTTTTTTATCACCACATGTGTTCTTACCCTACTTTGAGTTTTGTATAATAACACGAGTGAAATGAATGAGTTTTTGACCTAAAAATCCTAAAGGCCGAATGGTTTAAGATCAAGTGTTGCCCTAGAAACCCACACACACTCAAGAACACGAAATAGGATTTTTAGACTCTCTTTCTAATGTAATGCATTTTGGATTACAGCTTGCTAGTATTTCATTACGTGGATTTTTGTAAGTATACACTCAACTTGCTCTCGGTTAATACTTGTATATATTTGTGTAAATCCTTTATTGTTGTAGTCGTTTTGATTGCTATTTCTTGTTTATTTGCTTGAATATGCTTATATGATCTTGGGATATGAACATGATATGAATGGTATGATTCGTGTTAAGATGAAAATGGTAAGAATTATTTTGCATGTTTCAGTTTTAAGGAAAACATTGTTGTTAATTTGTGATAATTGATGATTCGGCTATACCATGTCTTAGGAGTTTCGGATCTTAGCCAAACACCATTATTTTATGTTTCGTTCATTATACTTTGATTTCTAAGCAATATGTTTGAAGTCTGAAGCATGTTTAAGTGATGATTCTACCTGTTTTTGCACTTACATGTTTCAGCCAAGGCACTTTTTCATTGTTCCAAGTATATGATTTGATAGTTCATGTGATCTATGTTATCGTGCCATGAATTAAACATGTTATACTTGATTATTTCATGCACGACATTTCATATGTCATATGTCAAGTATAGGAACGTATGTCTTAAGTCTCATGTCACATGCATTTGGGGAGAAGTGTTTTCCAAGAAAAGAGTTTAAAAGTTTTACCACGACCCCAAGTGCTAGGGCTGGGGAATGTCCTAGTGGAACTCCTCTTTTCATTCTAGAGTACTTAAGAATGGAGTGATAACCCTTGGGTCGACAAAGAACAGTCGATGAGTCTTGAATGGATTCTTTTAAAAGAATGCCAGGGCGAGGAAGCGTCTAACGCTAGTGGGTGCATACGGCATTTAACCGGATGAAGTATTATCGAGTTAATATGATATATCTGTTTATGACATATTCATCATGGTGAATAAACTGTTGATGGTGAGGTAACTAGCAGGAACACGCAGGGCAAAGAGGAACCTTGTTAAGTCCACCCTCTGAACAAGAATAAGAGCACACATGTTATGGATCACTTGATGAAAATCTCGTGATATGATAAGGATCACTTGATGAAAATCTTGTGATGTGTTCTGATAAGGCAAGTTCTGATTAAAATCAACATGAAAAAGAAAGCCAAAGAAGTTTTTTCTGAAAAGTTAAAGTCTTTGTTACAAGTCTTTTGAAAATGGTCAAATGCATAAGTTAAGTTCTGGTAAAGTACATGTTCATGCACGCATTTCATGATATACCTCTTGTATGTTTGTGTTAATTATTGTATGTTGCGTGTTTACTTGCTTAGATTTCTGAAAATCTCATTATGGTAGTTTCAACTACCATTCCCCAACCGGAATGGTAGAAGTTGTTATAGGAGTAGAAGGTGACATCCATGGCCAAGCATTAGAGAACAACACCTCCACTGGAGAGGATTGTGCCTAAAATGGATATGAGTCGGCCTCAGTCCCCCATCCTGGAGCGACTTGAGGCCATCGACCAAGAGAATACAGGAATACTCCAGTTTAGCGGTGGCTGGGGGCGCTTCAGTTATTTTCACTTACACTTTTTGGGATATTATAGCTGCCTTTTGGTACCATGAATTTAGTATTCCCTCTAAACGTTACCTAGTTTATACTTTTTTTGCTTTGAATTATTGCATACTACTAGTAACATGCTAAATGTATTGCATACTTAACTGTCATGAACGGGGGTATGAAGCCTTCAGTTACATGTCTTGACGTCGCAGTGATCATCCAATCCGGAATGAGGGCTGGGAGGTTCACAGATTGTGGTATCAGAGCAATTATGTCTCTGGGTAAACCCATAGTTGTCCTAGGGAATATGGTGCCATAATTTAGGCTTCAATCTTATAGCTATAGGCTTCAATTTTAAAGCTATATGCTTGAATCCTAGTGATGATACAAAGGAAGGGGAAGTGCGTAGAGTCGGCCACGAGTCAAGTGGAAAGGGATGGTTCCCTCGGATGATAAAAACTAACATGCGTTAATTTGTACATTTCAGGAGGAAAAAGAATCCATGGCTCGTGGAAGACGTGAGGAGGTTTCCCCAAGATCAAGAGATCGGAGGAAAGGAACCCTCCTTTGAAAGGAGGGCAAGTAATCATGGAGGCCATTCGCTAGATGACGGAAGTGGTATGCCACCAGATAGCTCAAGGACAAAATGCTAGGGAAGAGCCGCCTAGGTGACAAAATAGGGGGTGCCTGTTTGAGAAGTTCTTGGTATATAAGTACCTGAACTTCATGGGTATGGAAGGAGCCTTGAGGGCCAACAAATGGTTGATTGATTTAGAAACAACTTTCGACATCTATGGATGTACGGAGGAACCAAAGGTCCAATATGTCAGACATTTGCTTTAGCAAGAAGCCGACATATCGTGGGACATGAAGTGGCAGTTACTGGCTCGATAGTTGGCAAATTTAGATACTCTCACTTGGGAGCGGTTTAAGAGGGAGTTTGACAACCACTTCTTTCTCAAGTCAGTGAAGCAACAAAAGGCGTTAGAGTTTGCAAACCTAATGCATGGTAACCAAATGGTGGAGCATTACGCGACATGATTTATGGAGCTAGGGAGGTTTGCCTCACACTTGATAGATACAAAGAAAATGCAAGCCTTGAAGTTCCAAGGAGGGCTGCAATCGTGAATTCAAAATCAAGTTGCATGCTTGAGAATCGAGAATTTCCAAGAATTGGTGAATGTTGCTGCAATAGTAGAGGTGAAGCAAAGGAGCCTAATCTCTCAAGTCCACACGGAGTGAAAGAGGGGAATGCCTTACTCCCTGGCACAAAATAATGAGAAGAGGAACGTTCCAGCTGTTATGGATAAAGGGAAAGGTGTATTGGTCGGGAGTTCAACACTCGTTACACCACCCATATGCCGGAGATGTGGGCAAAGGCACAATAGAGAATGTTGCACTGTCACATGTTTTATATATGGCCAGACCAACCATTTGATCGAAGATTGTCCTCGCAACACACCTAGAGGAGTAGCATCAGGTGTCAACAAAAGAACCTTGGTAAAGGCCAAGGTGTACGCCATCACTCCCGAAGAGGTGGATTTAAAAGTCGATGAGGCTGCAGATGCTGTAGTCATCATTTGTAATATTTTAGATCCTACCTCGATTAAGTAAATCATGTTTATTTGGAAACCCTGAATAACCTAAATTACCGTAATAGGTAAGGTTAAGTTGTTGCAATGCACAACCTATGCTTTGTTTGATTCTTGAGCGTCGCGATATTTTGTGTCTCCTAGTTGTGTGCAAAGATGTGGATTTAACGCAGAACCTTTGTCTCAGAAGGTTCTAATAGCCTTTTCGAACGGGAAGATAGTCGAGTGCACACATGTAGTCAAGAGTTGCTCGTTAGAGGTTTCAAGCTTAACCCTGAATGCTGACCTAATCGTTTTTCATCTAATGGAACTCGACTTAATACTAGGGATGGCTGGCTATGTCAGCATTATGCTAAGATAGACTGTCGAAGGAAGGAGGTGATGTTTGACTTGCCTACTAAGGATAGAATTTGTTATTTGGGAGAACTGGTCAAGTGAGCTCCATTGGTAGTGTCAGCTTGCCAAATTAAGAGAATTTTAAGGGAAGGAGCTACCTCTTATCTTTTGGTCATGACTAGTGAAACGAAAGAGCTTAAAGGAGTACAAGGAATACCATTTATAGAAGACTTCCCCAGGGTATTTGCTGATGATTTACTTGGATTGCCCCGAAATCAGAAACGGAATTCGTAATAGAGTTAGAGCCAACAATGGCACTTGTGCACAACGTGCCGTATAGGATTGCTCCAGCGGAATTGAAAGAACTAAAGGTCCAAATTGAAGAACTTTTGGAGAAGGGTCATTTCGACGATTTCAAAATTAAAGGAGAGGATTTTGAAGGAAGCACACCATACCCCTTACATAGCCCATCCTGGAAGCACCAAGATGTATCAGGATTTGAAAGGAAAATTTTGGTGGGAAGGAATCAAGAAGGACGTGGTAGAATTTGTGGCAAAATGCCCCATATGTTAGTTGGTGAAGGCTGGGCACCAAAGGCCTGCGGGAGAGTTACAACTGTTTCCAATCTTGGAGTAGAAATAGGAGGATATATCTATAGATTTTGTGACCGGGTTGCCAATAACATTGTCAGGAAAGAACTCCATTTGGGTAATAGTTGGTCGATTGATGAAAAGTGCACACTATTTGCCTATAACCAATATAGATTTCATGGATAAACTGTCCCGGGTATATATTAAGGAGAGATTACATGGAATACCAAAATCCATAGTATTGGACAGAGATACGCGTTTCACATCACATTTATGGCAAAGTTTGCAGAAATTGATAGGCACCAGTTTGAGGTTTAGTAGTGCCTATCATCTATAGATAGATGGACAGATGGAACGAACCATTTAGACACTAGAAGATATGCTACAAGCATGTGTATTGGAATTAAGTGGAGAATGGGAAAGGCACCTGCCTCTAATAAAATTCACCTACAATAACTGCTACCAAGCCATGATCCAAATGGCACCATACGAGGCACTGTAGGGAGGAAAGTGCATATCTCCCTTGTACTGGGACAAAGTTGCGGAAAAGAGGGTACTTGGACTTGAATATCTGCAGGAAGTTTGGAAGTAAGTAACCTTAATCAGAGAAAGGATGTAGGCAGCCCAAAGTCGGCAGAAAAGCTATGCAGATAACAGAAGGAGGAATTTGGAGTTTGTAGTAGGTAATTGGGTGTACGTCAATGTCTCACCCAGGAAGGGAGTAGTCCTATTTGACAAAAGAGGGAAGTTAAGTCCTCGATATGTAGGACCCTATGAGATTGTAGAACGAGTGGAACACATTGGCTATCGACTGAATTTGCCAGCAGAGATGCAGGGAATACACGACGTGTTTCAATTATCATCTCTAAAGAAGAGTTTCGGGGAGCGACAACCCGTGGTAGTGGATCCAAGCAATATTCAGCTTCAACCCAACCTATCTTATGAAGAGTGGCCTATGCAGATTATGGATCGTAAGGAGCAAGAACTAAGGAATTGAAAGATATCCCTAGTTAAAGTGCTATGGAATAATCCAAGCTTCCAGGAAGCCACGTGGGAAAGAGAGGATTCAATGAAGACTAAATACCCTCATTTGTTTGTAACTTAGATTCCATTGATTGCTAGAAATTCTATGTTTGACTGATTGTACTTTGGCATGTTTGTGATGTGGAAATTTATTTCACACATTTTCTTAGGCCTAATTGTTTTGATTCAGAGTGTTTTGTATGTTTTTTAGCTCGTTTGTTTAGAATTTTAGGTGTCTTTTACATTTATTTAATTCTTGGAAATTCTTAGTATTTTTTTGGTGCTCAATTATTGAATTAAGTTGAAATTGGGCTGATGTGAAGAGGTAGAATTCGGGCTAGGCCTAGAGAGAAAATCCTAGTTGGGCTGGTCTAGTCAAAACAGAACACTATTTGATTTTTGGATTCTAACTAGAGCCACAAACCTTAGTTTTAGGTTTAGTTTGCCTTGTTGTAAAGCTAAGACGTAGGTCTAAAACTTTTATGAAGAGTCCAAAACCCAGTTCTTCCATTTTGAAGTTCGAAACTTAGTAGAAATAGAGAAGTCCAAATCTATCTAGAAGTTTATTGTAGCCTAGACTCTGTTTCTTTTTTCAGCCTGTATCTAGAGTTCTAAAAGTCCAAATAAAGCAAACCTAGGTGTGTTACAAAGCTGAGAATCAGATATAACACTTATGTGAAGGGCCCAACTCCAAAAGATGTCTTTTTGATGCTCTAAATCCAGCTAGACATTAGTTAATAAAATCAGTCAAGAATTCTAGATTTTAGTAGCAGATATGGGTGGAAATTTTTTTAAGTTTGAAAGGAGAATCAATTTTGAATTATTGGATGACTTGCAATTATTACTGGTCAAATATAAGATGCTGAAATTGAAAAAAATAAGGAAGTGGACGTTAAAAAAATAGTGGAATGATTGAAACCAACTAAAAAAAGGGATTGAAAGTGGAGCTGTAATTTTGGAGAGAAAGAACGAAGCTCACGATTTCTGCAATTACAGAGTTCTTTTTTCTTTCTCTAATTTTTAGCTGCTGAATTGTTTTTAAGGGTGTTGAGTTCAAATTTATGTTCGAGAAATAATTGGATTGTTTTATTAGTTATGATTTGCTAGTTTTCTTATTCTTGGGCTAGGATGTAGTCATTGAATTTTGGATATGATTTGAGTATGGTTGTATTATACCCTGTGTTAATTGCAATTGGATGATTTTAGTTTTCATTCCTGCAATTTACTGACCATGAATTACATGCTTAAGATGTTGAATGATGTAACGAAAGTTGAAATTCAATATTAGTTCATGAATTCATCAAACCTTGGCAGTATAGTTAGAAATAAATACACACCCTTGTGACCTACATTCAAGAATTCCACAAAGCATAATGAATTTATATTAATTTCTGTGGTCACGACATTAGACATAGGATTAATAGAAGTATATTTGTTATACCTTGAAAGAGGACATCACATAAAAAATAAAAAAAAGAAATTTGGTCATTGTAATTAGCAAAACATTAATGCAAGCAACCAGGTTTAAACTCATTGAAGAAATTCAATTGATGAAATTCAAGACCTTGGAACCTTTTGTATTTGATTTTTCAAGTTAAGAATTTGGGTTCAATGACATTAATTTGGGATCATCTAAATAATATAGGAAATTTTATAAATTGGTACTTGAATCTCTTCCTTGTGAAAACGATATTCTTTTTGCCCTATTCTACTTATCACGACCCATGCACTTGTGGTAGAGTCTAGGGACCATTAGTTTGAACATAAGATTTCTGTTCGAATTTCTGATCTTTTTGTTGTTAGTAACATCGTATGCACATACCATACCCTTGAAATAGGGCATTGCACAACCTAGAAAAATTGCACATATGTTTGCGTCGTCAGTGGCCAGGCTTAGAGAAAGGCGAGAGTGTAGTGGTAGAAACCGACACGAAAGAAGAGATTGAATGATGGCAGCCCACTAGCAGTAGATGGAGAAGTTTGAGCATCATCGCACTCATGTGATGGATGCGGATTCTCAAGAAAATATTTTTCTACGATGGTCGTTATCACATGAAGAATGGCAACGCCCACATGACCCGTTAGTATGGAAGGACACTGAGAGAATGCGTTTACTTGGACTCAATCAAGGGGTAGAAACTTAGAAACTGGAAGTGGAAAAACAATTTTTGTTTTGAAAAAGTTTGAATATTTCGTAGTTTAATCTTACTCCAAAGGCTTTGATATGTATCCATGTTTTATTGATTTTCAGCCATGTGATTTTAAGTTTGATGGTTGGATCTTATTTAGGACATGTTTTTAAACCATGAGATATATTAGTTTGAAGATTTCATCTTTTTAAGTCATAGATCAAGAGATTGATCAAAGCTAGCTAAGGAAAAGTTTCTATTTTTGGACTAAGTGTAGAACTAAAAACTCCAAGTGTTGTTTTGTAATCGTGTTTGAGTTTACTTAGAAACGCAAAAACCGAGGTAAGTTAGCTTTTAACTTTTTGTCAGTTTAATATGTATGGGTGATAAGTAAATGAACTATAGTGTATGTATGTATGTTATCTTATGTACCGTGCCATGTCATTACATATTCATCTGCCACTCAGAATTTATTCTGTCATGAATTATCATTTGTTACACAAGATATTCTGTCACATTTTATTATACATTGCAAGTATGTCTTTTTAAGTATGTCATTTGTTGCATGTATATCATGTCATGTAATATTTATTGTTGCAAGCATGTCATGTTAAGTATGTGGTCTGTATGTTATGCCATGTTACGAAATATTTCTATTTCAAGTAAGTAATATCTTTTGAGTTACGTTCAAGTCAGTTATGTCTAGGATACTCACGATGTAATCACTATGATTGTCCAAGCATCTCCATTTGTAATTCACGTGAGGTTCTTTTGGTGAAATCATTTTGATTGTTAGATTTCAGTTCAAGTTTAGTTATGCAGATACTCTTGGCGTAATCATTCTAATTGTTAGAGTATTACTAGGTACTCCTAATATAATCATTTTGATTGCTAGGGTATGTGTTTTAAAATACTCATGATGGAATCATTCTAATTGTCAGAGTATCTCTAACGGAATATGTTGGGCAGAATCATTCTGATTGTTCACTATTCCTGATGAAATGATCGGCAAAATCATTTTGATTGTCAGAATTCAAATCCAAGTTCATGTTAAGTAAACAAGTCAGTTCACGTTCATGTAAAGTTAAGTTTCAGTTCATGTCAAGTTAAGTTTGAGTTCAAGTTCAAGTTCATGTAAAGTTAAGTTTCAGTTCAAGTTCCAGTTCATGTCAAGTTAAGTTTCAGTTCAAGTCCAAGTTCTTGTTAAATAAAGAAGTCAATTCAAGTTCTTGTAAAGTTAAGTTTCAGTTCAAGTTCAAGTTCATGTCAAGTTAAGTTTCAATTCAAGTTCAAGTTCAAGTTCATGTCAAGTTAAATTTCAGTTCAAGTCCAAGTTCATGTTAAGTAAAGTTTCAGATTAAGTTCATGTCAAGTCAAGTCTCAGTTTAAGTTCAATCTAAGCAAGTCATGTTCAGTTCACATTTCAGTTTAAGTTATGTCAGTTATGCTATGTTGTATGTCAAGTTATGCTATGATTACTTATGACTTTGATTATGCATTCATACTTTTACTGCAATGCATGCATCATTAACCTGTGTGGAGGTTTTCTGTTAACTTGCTGAGATTTGTAATCAAATCTTGCTGTGGTAGTCCCAACTACCATTTCCCCCCAAATTGTTGATCTTATTACAGGATCTGAAGGAGAGAAAAGAATCGACCAACTGGAAATGGTCTACTAAGCGACGGTGCGATGTCGATGATAGTATAATAGTTAACTTAAATTACTACTTGTACTATGGAGTTGCATCTCCAGTACTCTTTTGATCATACCCATTTTGGACTAGCGTTATGATCTCTGTTGTTTAGTATGTCCTTTTGTATGAAGTATGTTTTAAGTATTTAGGATATTTTCAGTTTGGTGCATAGTATTGCTAAAGAATAAAACTATCTGCTGCGAATATTGCATAATGCTAGATACATGTTAGGAACATTGCATCCTTATATGTCATGAACAGGGTAGGTAACCTTGTGTTGCATGTCCCGATGCTTCATATGTCCGTTCGATACCAACCAGAATCTAAGGGGCGTCACATAACGAATCTAGTAAATAGTGGGAAGAAGGGTTAGAGAATTAGGGTTTGGTATAGCTTAAAAACCTTAGCACACCATCCATGGAAAGAACATAAGATTTTGACACTTGTCATTCATGTAGAGTGGAAGGAAGATACTTCTAGAAGAAGTAATCATGAGGCGCCTAGGGAAGACAAGGGATAATTGGCCATTGCACCCACACAAACTAACCACCGACTTTTCCCTTGCCATTTGTCAAAATCATGAGAGTTCCAAGGAAGATTGCATGGGAAAGGGGTACATAAGGGAGCTCAAAGGACAAAAATCACAACCCACAAAGAGTTAGGGTTTTGGCCAAGGTGAGATGCACGCCCATCCTAGAAGACCCAACAACTTCTTTGCCAAGTGTGACACATGCATTCAAGAAGCAAGTTTCTAGAAAGAAGCAATGATTAGGAGTGGAAGAGGCACATTGGGAAAAGGCAAAAACCTAGACCCTAAGTTCTGCCACACATGCACCGCACTCTCCCACACCCATACACCACATGTCACTCACCTAGAAAATTGTCACTACACGCTACCCCAGGAAGCTAGGGAAGAGGAAGAGACCTTGTTGGGGAAATGAGAGGGGCGGCCAAAATACACACACACATGCCACTTGCCAAGTGGCAAGCATGCATACATTCATCCTCCCAAGGATGATTGAGATTTTTTGTATTGACCATTTAGCCATCAAATTCATTGAACCTAGAGGCATAGAGAGGGGCACTCTTGGAAACTAGGGTTTCAGATGATGGGTCTCACACACTTTTTGTCAATGGGACTCTTGAATTTCCCGAAGCAACATAATGAAGCAGAAGATGAAAGGGCTTTCGGCCATTGTGCAACATGGCATCCATGCATAAGTCTCTTACATTTTCAAGGTTAGAGTTTGAGACAAGGGAAGTTGTCTATAAAAAGGGAGGGGCCGACAGGTGAAGAGTTTTTTTGGGAAAGTTTCAAATTCTCAAACACTTCACTCTTGATTCTCTTCTCCTCCCACTTGCCTAAGCCTTTTCTCACCATTTTCTCACCACTTTCTTGCCACCCCAACACACATGTCCCTCACCTCTCATCTCCTCCAACCTCCAGACAAGGAAGGAAACTAAGGGTCTTGCTTTCTAAGGAAGAGGGTGCACGGTACAACCACACAACCTTCTCTCTCTCTCTCTCTCTCTCTCTCTCTCTCTCTCTCTTGAAGGATCCTTGAGAGAAAACTATGGTTTCTCAGAGTTGGGAGGCCAAAACCTTGAGGGATGATCTTCACCCCATGTCAAAGTTGTTTCATTCATAACACATCACAAGCACCTTGTACCGAGCCAAGTACACACATACCACATGTCTAAGACCTAGCTTAAGTCATAGAAGAGGGACACGAGCATCACAACACCAAAGGCCTCTTGGCCGAGCGCTTAGACTACCTCTACAAACAAGAAACCTTAGCACCTTCACATGGGAACATTAGGGTTGTGTTCTTTCAAATTGTAACGATTGAAAAAACCTTTCTACAACTTGATCATATTGCTTTTGCTTGGATCTTTGTGATCTAGGTTAATGGATGAAATCTCTTATTATGCCATGCTATGTGTTCGGTTCTATATAAATATGTTTGCCATGTTGGTTGTTGGTTGAATGAAATCTCTTATGACACCATGCTTTGTAGTTGGATCTATATGATTATTTTGCCATGTTAATTGATGTTGTTATATCGAACATGTTAGAAGTTATAAGCTCGTGTTACTTTAGTAAGATCATGCTTATAGGTGCTTATGTGTTTCGGGCAAGCATAGTCAATGATGCATATGAAACTGTTTTACCATTTGATAAGTGTTGAATGCCATTGTTCGTATGTGTAAACCAAGTATTCGCATGTTTTAATATTTTCAAGCCGTAACGTGACATGCATATTGCTTGGTGTGTGATTGCATGAATCTTGGCATAATGATTACATGGTTCATGAAAGGAAAGAAGCATCATAAGTCCATGTCACATGCATTTTGGTGCATTGTTTTCAAAGAAATGAGTCAATAAATATTTTATCACGATCCCAAATGCTGGGGTGGGAGAATGTGCTAGTGAAACTCCTATGTTCATTCTGAAGTGTGTAAATTGGAGTGGAAACCCTTGGGTTGACGAGGTACTATCGGCAAATCTCGAATAGATCCTTTCTAAAGGATGTCAGAGTGAGGTAGCACCTAAAGCTAGTGGGTGCCTATATGTGTTGTGAATATGATGAACTGCCGCACATGAATAAGATGTAGTCACCCCGACCAAGTCGGCTGTAGGGTGATGCGGTAACTAGCAGGGAACACACAGTGCGTAGGGAAGCTGTGAGGTATCCAACCATATTGTTACAAGTAAAGTAAGGCATATGTAAAAGATGTGTATCAAATTGTTCATAGTATAAAGGAAAAAGATGTGATTTGAAAAGTCAAAAGAACTCTATCATGTGATATTGAAAATTCAAAGTGCATAAGTGAATTTTCTATGTCAAGTACATGTCCATGCATTCATTTCATGTTTTCCTTTGTATGCTTATATTATCTATTGTATGTTGTTTGTTTACTTATTGAGATTTCTTAAAATCTCATCGTGGTAGTTTCCACGAACATTCCGCCTATTTGACAAGTTTGACAAGTACCCAACTCGAAATGGTAGAAGTTTGACAAGTACCCAACTTGAAATGGTAGAAGTTTGACAAGTACGCAGGACCTTAAGAACAATGAATGAGATTAATGAGTTGATAGAGGACGAGTTTACTGTAGAAGCTCGTTATAACTTTGATGCTGCCTATTTGAAGTTCACGGCTTAGCGTCTTAAGGATATTCTAGAATCCCTTAATAAGGATGACCACGTGACCAAATCATCCAAGCAGAGCACATGGATTTTGTGATGAGATATCTTAAACAAGCAAATGATTTTTTTGTGATGGCAAAGGATGTTGCTCCAGTTTAGGACTTCTTGAGCCCAAGCCCTTGCGGACAAGGAGAATTTTCTTAAGTGTAACCAGTGAAGGGGTCTTAGTGCTACTAAAGTTTCCCGTTTCATAAATTGAGATTCATTTTATTAGAGACCCCTAATATTTTTGTGAAATATTATTTTCACTTATAACTTTTGGGATAATATAGTTGCCTTCTGGTACCATGAATTTAGTATTCGCTCTAAACTTTACTTAGTTTATACTTTTTAAAGTTTATACTTTTTTCACTATGAATTATTGCATACTACTATTAACATGTTACATGCATTGCATACTTAACTGTCATGAACATTTTTCCACATGTCATTCATGCATAGGAACTCTTGAACATCTAGAAGAAATCAATCATGAGGAGATTTTGGTTTTCTAAAAGGCACACCACTTGGGAAGCATGCAAGATAGGTTGTGAAGTCTCTAGAAGACCCTTGGGTTTTGACCATGTGATGTATACGCTAATCATTTGTAGCTTCTAGAAGAATCTTTGAGGATTTTAGGAATGGCAACAACCACATGCCCACTCTATGACAATTGGCAACCATACATTGTTTAACCTTAGGTTCATTGCATCTAGACACAAAGAGGGATGGAAGAAGGCTTGAGAATTCAGTAAGGGAGGCGCCACATGTCCTTCATGCAAGGGAGATTCTTAGGTTCCCAAGGGAAAGCAATAATGAGGTAGAAGATGAAGGGGCTTTTGGCTAGGGCTAGAAGAAGAACCCATTTGGTGCCCTTGCAAGGGGTTTCTAAAGACGTTTCATTTTTCTAGAAAATAGGGGAGAAAATAGGTGGGAATCATTTTGCTTCACCTCACATTTTCTTTCCCTCCCCTCCCCTCTCCTCCCTATCTTGCCTACTCAAGAAGAAAAGACTAAACACAATTTACCTTCCACCCAAACACCTATTTCGTACAAGCAAGGAATGGAGATTCAAGAATACCTTGTGGGAAAGGATTGCATGGCAAAAACTCTCAAGTTTCTATCACATTTCCTTCTCATGAACACACACACTCTTGTGAGGGTTTGGGTTGAAGAGGTTCGGCCTAAGGGAGTGGAAGAATGAGTGTTTTGGCCTTGTTGTGAAGTCCCATGAGATAAATCAAATATTTGGTTCGACCACAAGAAGGCAACCATGCATAACCTTGTTTGGCATGGTTTGTCTAGGGTTTCTTTTCCAAAGAACCCGAGTTTGATGGAAAGATAGGAAAAAGGGAGTGGAGATGTTCGACCATTAGGATTTTGTCGAGTGAAACCACCCTATCTTACACTCACAACACACTTGTGTTCTTCAAACTGTATGTATACAAGTTATTAGAGTCACAAGAAGAGCTTGTAGCTGATTAGGGTTAAGAGCATAAAATCCTAGTACACGCCACCCCAAGTTTGGTTTAATGTTTGATTCCAAGTCTAATGGTTTGAAAGCATACATTTTCAGCTTGCTTGATTGTAGGCACTCTCTTTACGTCTGGATATTTGTAAGTTAGCCTCTAACTTACTCTTGGATAGTGTAGTTATGTTTATGTGTAAACCCTCCATCTTGATTATTCAAATTGAATTATGGAATTGCTACTCATTATATGCTTTGATTTATATCTCTTATGTGCATGCTATGATCAAATATTTTCTTGTTGAATGGTTGGCTCAAACGACATGTTTAAATTTGGAGAATTGGTATATGATTTGTTGAACTCTCACATGTTGTATGCAAGTATGTGTTTCGACATGTTCTAATTCTAATAAGTTGTACATGTGATACACTCTTTGCATATGGCATAAGTACATGACATTGTTGCTTGAAAGTTACATAGTCACATGCCTCATGTTTTTAGGTTGTGCATTAAAAATGATTTTGTCCCAACCCCAATGCTAGGATGGGGGAATATCCCAATGGACCTCCCCTGTCTAGTCTGGAGTGATTAAATTAGAGTGGTGACTAGTGAATTAATTTAACGCTAGTGGGTGCAATACATTGATAATGCGGTGAACTTAAGTTGTTATCTACCGTATCATATGGACTCTTATGTACTCACACCCAATCAAGACTGCCGGCAATGTGATGCAGTAACTAGCAAGAAGCCCACGTTTCCTAGGGGTAGCCGTGAGCTGTCTACACACATTGTTATATGGCTTAATGATTACAAGTGATTAATATGAAACAAATTGTGATATTTTATTACATGGTCATTTTGTTACTTTGTTACATGATCACAAGGTCAAAGATTTTGAAAAATAATATGTACAAGAAAGATGTGAGTTTCTTAATCAAGTTCACGTCCACGATCATGCATTCATATTCATGGTTTACCTTATACATGCTTATGTTATCTTCTTATATGATTTTGGTTTAACTTGCTCAGATTTCTTGAAATCTCACCGTGGTAGCTTGTACTACCATTCCCACCGAGATGGTAGACGTTGTGACAAGAATAGATGATAGCAAAGGGGAAATGCAAACGTGAGGAACCCCTAAAAGTTAAGGAGGCCCCGAAGAGCCTCGAGCGCTCTGCGGAACCAATGCTAGTAGAAGGACTTGAGTCAGCCGAGAACTTCATAAGCGAAGTATTGAACCTTTTTTAGGATTTGCAAAAGATACTGAACAAGGACAAGGGCAAATTGAACCTTTGTTTATGTTGAGAAACAATAGGCTTTCTTTTGGCTACCTGATATTGAGGGTTGCGGTTTAAACCCTTTATTTTGTATCAGGAGATATTTTGAAAAGTATTTTGGGATTAATTGTTACTTTTATTTAGAAATGAGCTTTTTCCGTTGCAATTATGCCATAATCATGCCATAACCAAACTCTATTTTAATCATGCCATAACCAAACTTCAAGATTAAAACAAGCAACTAGGCAAGAACCTCCAAGCATGCACCAAAATTATGCATTCATAGGTAGTCATAAAAGACATAACTTAAAATCCAAGTATCATGGTTTAAAACAAAACTTAATACATATATCTAACTCCCATTAACTACTTAATTCAAAAGAGCCAACTGAAAACTCACACTGAGAGTTCAATTTTTCATGAAATTTTGAGTGCAGGCACTTGTGCTACAAACTCAAACCAAGATTTTGTACAACATACATGTCGCCAACTCCATTAAAACCATAATCACCAAGTAGAACCGAAAACTATATGGCATTTCAAGTCTCCAAAACAATCAACACATGCAAGCCGAATTCAAAACACCCCATCATCACCAAGATTCATTGTGACATCCTGGACTTAGTCAAGTCTTTGTCTGTATTTTCTCACCAGTTTATGTTTAATTTTGGGTCATACAAGAGGTGCAGAGTACTTAGAGACCTTGGACCCTATTTAGTTCTAATGCACTATGCATCTTAGCCCATAAGATAGGCCCAACTAGGCCTTCGGAATTCATCCAATCAATTGGGCTAAAGCCAAAATCCCTAAGGGAACAAGGGGCACACTCTCAACATATCACACCTTTAGGCCACTTGTCACACATGCAAGGGCCAATGAATCTAGACATGATTGGGGAAGAAGAGGTGAGAGACTTAGGGTTTTGGTAACCCAAAAGTCCTAGCACGCCTACCATAGCAAAGGCCACTTTTCTTGACACCTGTCACACATGTAGAAGGTTTCTGGAAGGAGGCAATTACTCAACCAATGCACCCACTCACCAACCACCCAAGTTTTCATGCCACTTGTCAAAACCATGTGAGTTCCAAGGAGATTGCATGGGAAAGTGGAGCATGGGGGAGCTTAAGGGGCTAAGGCATGTCCCACTAAGAGGATTACGATTTCGGTTTCAAGAAGGGCTTCATGCCTACCCAAGGTTCCAACTACTTTTTGCCTAGTTTCACTCATGCATGAGATTTTCTAGAAGATAAAAATGATTGGAATTGGAAGGGATGCATGGGATGGAGCACAACCCTAACTCCATAAATTTCGGCCACCACACCACTCAGCCTCACACACGACACTTTCATTCACATGGGAATCCTAGAAGAAGATTCAAAGGGAAGAGGAAAAGATTGTTTAGGAAACATTCACCCCATGCCACCCAAGTGTCTATAGGAGAGGAAAGGTTGCTTAGGGAACCGACACACACACCACCCAAGTCTAGAGAAGAGGAAAGGTTTTGTGGGGAAAAGCAAGGGGCGGCAACACACACACACACACATGCTCACTAAGGTTCTAGAAGAATCCTTGTGAGGAAGAGCAAGGGATGGGCAGCAAAAGGCACTAGCAAATATCTCTACACGCCACTTGCCACTTGGCAAGCATGCACACGCCTAAGAAGCCCTATGTCTAAGATTAGGGTTTTGTCAAAATGACCAACACGCCCTAGAGATTCAATGAACCTAGACCACCTTGTGTCACATGCACAAGGGCACTTAGGAATTCTATTTTTCTTAAGCAACTGAGCCACTACTTACACAATAGAAGTCACTTGGATTTTCCATGAGAGGAAGAGGAAGGGTTTCGGCCAAGCCATATGACACATGGCATACAACCTTTGAGATTCTCTGTCTATGTCTTGGGAGTGTGAGAACTTGAGAGTCTATACAAGGGGAAGACCAAGGGCCGGCATCCAAGAGCGGCACACACCATGGGGACACTCTACCCATTTGATTTTCAAATTCTCTCTCTCTCTCTCTCTCACGACCACACTTGGAAAAAGTTCATATTTTCACTTTCTCACCATTTCTCTCCAGCCAAACACCGTGTACATATCCTCCGCCTTCATCCAACCAATCTCACGAGTGAAGAAGGAAGTTTTGAATCCACCCAAGAGGAAGGAACATACACGGTAAGAATCATTCACCCATCTTCATCCACACACACACACCCGACCACCTTGAGTGAAGAGGGTGATGAAAAGGTTCTGATCCATGTATTCTTTTGCACATGCACATTCAAGAAAAACTAGGGTTCTCCTAAAGGGAAAGACCGAACCACCATAGCATTATACATGTGAGCATGAGATTTTGGAAGAGAAGAAAGGCCATGGCCACCTTCTTGAGTTTGAACCAGGGTTCTTTTCTTTATAGAGTTTCTGCCTTATGAGTGAAGCATAAATGCATGAAGAACCCTTCTAGCTGTGAAATAGATTTCATAAGCCATGAGGGAGTAAACCCTAGGCACGACACACTCACACATGCACCCACTCAGATTAGGGTTTTGTGTGTGTCTTCGTCTAATATTGTTTAATATATTTTTAGATTGCTATTTGTTGACTCTTCAGGTTTTTTATAAGTAGACTCTCAACCCACTTTGGATAATGTTTATATATGCCACATGAACATTGCATTCTTATTTGCTATCGTGTGCACTCGTTGATTGATGATAATCCTTTGCTATGTAATTGGATTTACATGATGATCTTGCCATGCATGCTTATTTATGATGTTTTTGGATATGATTAGAAATAGTGGTTCAAGTTGATTGGTTATAACATGTTTTTATGAGTCTCAATGATTCAGCCATGTCTATATGTATAGACTCGGGTTTAAACATTATTCTTCCATTTTGGTGTATGTTGAGTGTTTTGCCAATGTTGTAAGCTGAGTATTCGAATGTTCTAATATTTTCAAGTCGTAACATGAGATGTTCAATGTTTTCATGATTACATGAATCACGACATTCACATGTAAGGTCTAGGAAAAGAAAAGGAGAGAGCCTCCAGGCCGGTCAGGTGTTTTTCTTCACTTTACTCCTGCAAGTTACAAGCTGCCACATAGGCGTTGTAGCAGAATACATCTTACACCCACTATAGTGATTTTTTTTTTACAACTTTTTCCCCTCTTTCACTCCTTCCCTCCCGCACCCCGTCACCTGCTCTCCCCCCACCCTCTGTCACTCTCTTTCGCTCCCTCTAGAATACGATCTGTGTAGAGGAATTTGTGGCCATCGAAAAGAGATTTGTGACCATTGACGAGAGATTGGTGAGGATACTAGCTCACTAATTTTTAGTCTGATATCGTAGTCTTTGTTCTGTTGATATGGCAAACACCCAGGGAAGTAGGTTTTTGCTTTTCTTTTATATATTCGATGGATTCTTTTGGGTTACTAATTGAATCAAATCATTTCATAATCATATTTGATTCCATTATATTTGTTTCTTGATAAAATTTTTAAAAGAGGAAATTTTAAAAAATTATTGATTGTGTCTCACAAAATTGAGACATGAAGGAGATATATATCATTTTTGTGGAATGGCATGAGCATAGTCAACAATAACAATAAGAACTCCATCTCAAATTTTCTTCAAACAAACAGATAGAAGACAAAATTTTCATTATTACAGTTTTATTGCATTAGTCATAGAAGAATTTTCCTTTTTAATTGTTACTTGGAGAATGGGAGTGTTGGGGTAGATCCTTTCTGTAGCAGTGAAAACAATTGCGCTCTACCTGACCTCGCTTACCTTGTTGAGACGATTCCAATAATTCTTTGAATAAAATCTGAAGACGAAGATGGCCTCTATTGAAGGAGACGAAGATGGCTTCTATTGAAGGAGATGAAATCTGAAAATGAAAATGGCCTCTGTTGAAGGAGACGAAGATGGGTTTGAGGGAGTCCTTCGGGGTGAAGAGGGAAGAGAGACGGGAGAAGAGCGAAGAGAATGGATGTGATTCTATAGTAACTTTAATAAGATCTACTACATGTTACAACTTTATTGACAGGGTGTAAAAGTGAAATCAACACCCAACCGGTTTGAAGTTTCTCTCAAAGAAAAGTGTTACAAGTCTCATATCACATGCATTTGGGTTGTATATTGTTGTCAAAGAAAAGAGTCTGTACATGTTTTATAATGACCCCAAATGCTAGGACGGGAGAATGTTCTAGCGGAACTCCTATGTCCACTCTGATGTGCTTAAATTGGAGTGTTAACCCCTAGGTCGACAAGTATTGTCAGTGGACCTCGAATGGTACTTGTGTAAAAGATACCGGAGTAGGGTAGCACCTAAAGCTATTGGGTACCTCACATGTGTTATATGCGGTGAAGGCGAAATTGTGAACTGCCGCATAGTTAAAGATCATGACGTAGTCACCACGGTCAAGTGAGTCATTGGATGATGCCGTAATTAGTGGGGAACCAACGGTACATAAGGGAGCTGTGAGGTATCCAACTACATGTTACAAGAACTGAACAAGGCAATGAGTTAAAGATATGTTACATCTATATTGTTCAATGTGCAAAGATGGAAAATATATTTTATTTAGAAGTTAAGTTGCATAAGCCAAGTTTTGTGTCAAAGTTAAGTTGCATAAGCCAAGTATATCATTTTGTGGTTTGCCTTTATATGCCTATGTTATCTGTTGTATGTTGTTTGTTTACTTATTGAGATTTCTCAAAATCTCACCGTGGTAGTTTTAATTACCATTCTTAACCCAGAATGGTAGAAGTTGTTATAGGACAGGAGACCAAATATGCGGAAGCGCAAAAGGCCAGCACCCCGAATAGTCAAGGAGGCCTCTAAGAGCCCTGAGAGCTCGTCAGAACCATCCATTGTGGATAGGCTAGAAGCCGCTGACCAATACATTACAGAAGTGCTACAGCTCTTTGAAGAGCTAAGGAAGATACTTAACAAGGACAAGACAAAATAGAGAATGCCTTGTAGGGTTTTGAGAGGGATCTTGGAAGGTCATTGTAAAACAAAATAAAAAATAAAAAAAAAAGGATTTATGGTTTACTTTTGGAGATCCCTGCTGGTTTGGGAGATTTCACAAAATTGTCTATTTTGAACTAATTTGAACAAATGAAATCTTTTGGGACAATTAGTTTATGGAACCATAATATGTTACAAATTGCTCTAAATTTTACTTAGATTTACATGAGTTTTAGCTGCGATTTATTACATACTTCCAGAATATAATAGGTGCATTGCATCTTAACTATCATATATGGGAGTATGTAGCCTTGAGTTACATCTTTTGACACTCCAGTCACTATCCAATCCCAAGCAGAGACTGGAGGCATCACATTCATCCATTTAACTCAATGTAAAACATTCAAATACCCAAGTTATCACGTCCCTAACTTAGAGTTTTACAAAATAGAAGATGAGAGGTTGAGAGAAAGAGCTTACCAAGCTAATCACCAAAAGGATTGCCTAGCTTCTCCTTACTCCTATCTCACTCCCTCGATTTTCTCTCAAATGTGCAATGTCTGGTTTGCAAACTTGTGTGCAAGTGAGGTGGACTAAAATGGATGTGTGTGACCAAAAAAAAAAAAAAGAAGCGAGGCGAGTGTTGTTGTGTTTGGTGGAGCAGGGCATGGGGTGATGTAGGGTTACTTGTGGACTTGTATAAGAGGTTGGGTGGTTGGGTCTTGGCCAATTGCATGGGGAAAGGAAGGGGCGGTTTTTGCTTGAGTGTGGCGGGTTTTTGGTAAGTAACAAGGTTTGTGCATGGCAGAGTAGGCCATTTTGAGTTGTGAAAGGGTGGCAATCCGGTTGAGGGAAAGGACGTGTACCCGATGGAATTTAGAGCTGATTTTTGGGGTTTGGAATTCAACTGAGGGGCAGTACAAGGGTAAAAGTGAAAGGGTATGGTATGTGTAAGAGGTTTAAAGGTTTGTAAGAATGCATGGGTTTGATTTGTTTCACTCTCAATCATCTTACATATGTGTACTATGCATGACAGGTGTAAATGAGGTCCTAATGGAGGGTGGTGATAGTGCCATGTGTCAAAGAGGTTCCCTAGTGTTTCTAGACTAACTCGGGTGTCCTACATGGTGATGATGTGGCATGCTAGATGTCACATGGCGCTCTCCGATTGGCTAATTTGACACCTGAAAATCACGAAACTTTTTATTGCATAATAAAATCCTAAACATTCTCACGAACCCAACGATGCAATTTGTTTTATGTAATTATGATCCTAAGTGTCTAAAAAATCATCCAAATAGCAATATGTTCCCTCAGTGGATCATAATTCGACTTTGCTACCAAACCAAAAACCTAACTAGTTCTTAATCCATGAATTTATCCTAAGTTTTCATTGTATATCCAATGTCCAAATAAAAGATTCTTTATTTTATTTGAATTTCTCTTGAGGCGTTACAGACAACAAAAGCCAACAACCTATCCCATGGAAGAAGCCCTGCAATCTCTATTTTCTTTAAGCCATAACAGACACTCCCCCCACCCCCCACCCACCTTGAGTCGCAGCTGAACCACCAAGTTTTCCACATTACAACATGACTGCATCGGCACTCAAACATACTAAGCTGTGAGTCACCTACTGTCCAGCACCCAACCCACAAGCCTCTACACAAACGCAGCATACACGACCTTTCCATGTACGTCGGAAACCAACCCATTGCACCACCAAAAGTTGCCGCCCTCCACCACCAATAGTCACCACCAGTCCCTCCTTTCTCTTAGTGAGGCATTTTCTCTATCCCTTAATAAGCCTCTCTCTCTCTCTCTCTATCCCTATCCTCTCCCACAATCTCCCTATAACTCTCTCTCTACCCACGTAAACACTCTCAGTCTATACACTCTGTCTCTCACCCTCTCCCTCTCTAAGATAATTAAATTACTAAACTATCCATGCCTAATTAGAATTAACCATGGAAATGTCTTTAGGGTTTAATCATTTAAGTATTTGGTAATGATAATATTTTAGGATTTCAAGGATTTTAGATTTATGGAAATATATGTTATTTAATATATTTACGGTTTTAATTACAAAGTACGTGTATTAAATTAGAAATTTATGCAAATTATGTACCTATTTTATAGGTGATCAATTCCATGCCAAAAATATTGGATTAGCACTACGAGATAAGTAACTTAATCATAAAATTAAGATTTAGCATACGTTAGCTCGTTAGATATATTATTATTAAAGACAATTCTTTGGAAGCCAATTTTTATGTACCACGCATGTTATGATATCTACAAGCATGTCATTCGGCATAATACATGATCATCTTGTTTAATTTCAAATTTTATAGTTATTTACGTATTATGCATGTCATGCATGTCATGTTGCATAAGACACATAAGATTTCATAAGACAAGTATAAGATACAAATTAAGATTAAGTAGATGGCTATTCAAATGCATAGTGCCAATGCAATTAGAGTGGATGTGCAGGTCATGGACTCGAGTGTGGTCCACCACAGTATATTTTTATTACATCAATGATTCCCCTTGTAGCCAAAGGATGTGGGACTGATGCACAATCTTGTACACACGGTTAAGTGTATTGGTTAGTCAGATGATGCAGATCACTTAGATAATCCAGATATGTCAGATAATCTGTTCATTCAAGACAAGCTATGCATGTCATAAGCATATGTTTGAATAGTCATGATTTTAAGTTTTTCGCATGAAATAGTTTATGAAACATCTTATGTTTAGTATGTTTATGTTGTGATTAATTTCTTACTAAGCCTCGACTCATTTTAATTTTATTTTGTGTTTTTAAAGCACCTCAGATGAGACTATTTATGAAGATAGAGCTGCAAGACAGGACTTGATCAAGGGAGGTATGGTAGAGGCTTAGATCATGCATAGAGCTTTTAAGTTATGATTTTGATAGTAACAAAGCTAAGAAATTTTAATAAGTGCTTCATCGTAGTCTGTATTATCTTTTCAATATTTTCAATAAAGAATGATTTTAAAATATAAATAGATGAATAATAAATAAAAATTATGATATGGTGTAATAAAATTATTCAATCACTAATAATATTGGGATTGGGTTGGTACACAGTACTAACTTGATTGTTGTAATTTTCACAACTAGGGAGAAAACTTCGTTGTAATAAATGCCTATCTTCTACTAAGACCCTTTCATGAAAAGTCTAGCTTTATATCTCTTGTTGACATCATGCTCAGTCTTTAACCAATTATCCACTTGTTGAGCAAAGCCTTCTTCCCTACTAGAAATTTAGTTCACTCCCATGTTTGATTCCTAATAGAGAGTCCATCTCATCTTTCATGGTTGACTCCCACTTGCTTAAAGTTTTATCTCACAAGATTTCTTCATAACTCTATGGCACACTACCATTAGTCAACAGAAGAACATAATCAACGTGGGTGAAAACCGTTGTGGAGGTCTAGTAGTCCTAAAAGACCTACAAGAAACAACTATAGGTGTGCACGACTCTGAAACAATAGGAATGGATGAACTAGGCTCGCTTTCCCTATCACTCATACTCTTGCTCTAGAAGGTGATCTCAAGAAGTTCATCCAAGCTTACAAACTCTTGTCCTTGTACTAGATTTTGTCCTTGTACATGACTTTCTCATTGAAAATCACATTCCTACTTCTAATGATTTTATGATTCTAATCATCCTGAAAGCGATATCCAAAGAACTCACCGCCATAGCCAATTATGAAACACTTTCTTGATTTGGCATCAAGCTTGCTACGAGCATCGGAATTAGTATGAACATAGGAAACATAACAAAAAATAAGTGAGAATGTTTCACCTCCTTTCTGCTCCAAACCTCCTCATGTAATCTGCACTCTAAAAGATCTAATGGCCCATAGTTAATCAAATAAAATGTAGTGTTAACTAGATCTGCCCGGAATGTTCGTGGTAACCCAACATGCATCTTCATGTTCCTAGTTTGCTCATTGATTGTCTTGTTAATATGCTCAAATACACCATTCTCTTGTAGGGTCTTGAGGATAATCTTCTCCATTTTGATACTATATGCTGCATAGTACTCCTTAAAACCTCCATCAATATACTCTCCACTGTTATCATAAAGCATTTCAATTTAAGTCTGTTTTAGCCTCAATCATGACTTTCCATTTCTTGAATATTTCAAACACATCATATTGATTTTTTAGAAAATAGACCCATATCTTCATCTATATCCATCGATGAACGTAACATAGTATCGAGAGCCTCCATGAGATGAAACTGGGGAAGGTCCCCACAGGTTTGTGTGTACAAGTTTTAGCTCTCTTGACCTTAGTGCTCTACCACTCTTCAAGAAATTAACCATTTTTTGCTATCCCATAATACAACTCTCACACATATCCAGATAAACTTATTTCAGTTCTAATACCTTTCCCTTTGACAAAAGTACCAACTTCCCTTTCTGACTCATATGACCAAGTCTACGGTGCATAGCTCTACGTTATTCTCATCCTCAGTAACAACAATAAAATCACTTGATCCCTATATCATATACAGAGTACCAGTTCTCTGACCACAAGCCAAGACTATTGCTCATTTTGTAACCTTCCATATACCACTAGAGAAAACTATTGAATGACCTCCATCATCAAGCTGTCGCATAAAGATTAGGTTTTTTTTTTTTTTTCCAACTTAGGAACATGTCTAACTTTTTGCAAAGTCCACACATTTTTGTTTGGAAGTATAATGCACACAACATCTCCCAATCCCACTACATATAACACTACTCTATCAACCAAATACATCTTACTAAAGTCACTAGCAACATAATTCTCATTGATTTCTCGATGTGAAGTGGTGTGAAATGAAGCTCCTGAGTCCAACACCAAATCACTAATTAGAATATGAACCTCAAGGAGTAGAGCATCATGTACTTCCTCAGTTACTGCATTTACAACGTCATTCCCAGTCTTCTTCGAATTTTTATCATTTCTTTTGAACTGGTCCGTCTTTGCAGCAATTCCAACAAGTACTTTGTTGCCCAGACCTTGACTTGTTCATATCCTAATTTCTCGATTTTGACCTATCCTTATTTAAGTTCCCTCTCACGTCCTCTGCCCCGAGTGTCAATATTAAGGGCAGAACCTAAATCCAAAAATTGACTAGAATCTCTCATGCACACCTCCTCTGCAAGAATTGAATTTGAAAATAATAATATTTCAATTTTGTTTTTCTAGTAGAATTACTCACAACCATTCTCATGACCTCTTAACTATTTGGCAAAAACGTCAACAAAATCAATTCCCAAATTTCATCATCAAACTCAATCTAAACGGAAGAAAATTGATTTCTGATAGTGTTAAACTTGTTTAGATGTTGTGCATCAAACGTACCTTTTGCCATTTTTCAGATTGAACAACTTCTTCCTTAGATTCACCTTGTTATTAGTTGACGGGTTCTCATACATACGAGACGAGATTGCCATGAGATCCACAGTTGCCTTTTCCTTGATAACGTTATGTGCAATTGACCTTGATAGAGTCAATTGAATGACACCCAGAACCTATCGACCTAATAGGTTCTAGTCTACATCTTCCATGTGGTCCAGCTTCTTCTCCAATAGAGGAAGATGAAGTCCCTTCTCGTAGAGGTAATCCTCGATTTGCATTCTCTAATACCCAAAATCTGTGCCGTCAAACTTCTTGATTCTATACACCTTCACTTCTTCTCTGACTATTGTTATCACTCAAACCCGAGCCTTCCTCTTAATACCAACTGCTAGGAATGATATGAGAAAAAGAGTAAAGCAAAAGTGGTATCAATCATACATGACACAAGGTTACATTGTTTGACAAGATGATCAAGTCTATAGAGCTGCAAATGATTTTATTCAAATGATAATCAAAGATACAGTGTGATGACCATACAAGGGTTTAATACAATATATAGTAAATGCTAATTTGTGGGTCAGGTTGAATTAAGAGCCAAGTCTGCATATCATGGCCCAAGCCTCATTGAAAATCCACCATGACGGATCCTTGTCAGGTCAGGTCGAATCATCAAACCGAACTACACACAAACAAAATCTGACCCCACACAAAGAGCCCAACACTCTGAAATTTTTTCACACGCCATTTAGCGGAGAGTTTTGGAAGATTCTATTATCCTTTTCATCCATTCCACTAAGCCAATGAGTGAGGAAAAACAATTTTTTTTTCTTTTTTAAGAAAAATACACTCTTAGTTATAATGATTAGAGAATAGGGAAAGTTTTTTAAGCACCCCGCTCCCACATGGTTAAGAATGACATCATTTTTGAAAATTATAGTGGAGCCAAGTGCTATTACTAACCTTAACTTTAAAATATTTTTTAACATAGTGTCAGATACAAAAGATTCTATATAATAAATAAAATTATTCTTTATTAAAAATACTACACTGAAGCATTTTTTTAAAATTCTCATAACCCTAAAATATCTCTACATCCAAACATCTATTTTCTCTCACTTTTATCACAATAATATCATCATAATTAATAAACACTATGGATCACTTACTAGGGGCATTTATGTAATTTACTTTCTATGGCCTTAACTATAGATGCGTTAAAACCATTGGTGACGAGGAGAGAGGCTTACAGATAGAGTAAGTAGCCATGCGACGTTGGTCGTGGGGTGCGTTTATATAACCAGCGAGGAGGAGCAACGGTGGCTATCCAGGGTGACAGAATTACAAGATGTGTGTGTGCGCGCGCGTGTGTGTGTGAGAGAGAGAGAGAGAGACCCCATGGACAGAGGGAGAGTTTACGTGGGTAGAGAGCTTCATGGTGCTATGGGCGTTTCTTGGCATGGTACAGGGAGGAAGGTGGCTACTTAAGGCGGCAGAACCTACGAGAACACGTGAGTACTGGTTGGGTCCGCTTGTAGAGACGTAACCGAGATTGAGAGCTTCACTGTGGAAGTTCAGGGGTGGCGCAACAATGGTGAGAGGAGGAGCCGGACCAACGGGCTAGGCTACACTCTGTTATGAAGCCCATAAGGATTGGGTCGAAGTTGATGGGATGATGGAGCTGAATAGAGAAGGATTTAGAAATGGGCTAGGGACCATTAATTAAGCGAGCCATTTTGAAGTTAGATCACAGAAGAAGATTGTAGAATAAGAGAGGGAGCAACACTGCGTTTTTCATTTAAGTTCTAGAAGACAGTTTTTATTCTTAAGTTTAATATTTTACTATTTTACCCTTGTAATTCAATTTTTATATTTCCATCTGTAAGCACGTAATTGGGGGAGTTATATAGTTACCTGTTTGAAAGGGTTATGAGGAGATGGGGGAACAGGAAATATTCCTTTATGAAATTTGTAAGAAGGTTCTTGTGTATGGAGGTTGGGTGTGCCTCGAACAATACCCATTTAGTTTCTTTTGTTAAGCGTGTACAGACTACTAGTATAGATTTTTTTTTTATGCTCTTTCTTTTCTAATTCTAGTGGTAGACTTTTAAGTATTATTATGCTATTGCCGTTAATTTTTGTAAATGGTCTGGTATATTTCATTACAAAGGGCTTATTTATGGACTTAGTATCTATTAAGCTCGAAAAAAAAAAGATAAAAAAACTGATTAATTATTAAAGTGGTTTCCCTTATTAGGTATTAAATAAAATTAAATATTATGACAAGCTCTTCTAAATGTAGTGACATGAAGTAACGATTTACAAAGTGAGACTTTGGATTTAGCAATACAAGGTAAATAGCATGATCATATCCTTACACGTATATATGGTAAACGACATGTCTTTTATAAAAATATTATACATGTACACCCTTCATTGGAAGCTCCTTTTTACGTATCTAAGAAATGATAAAATTATGAAAATCTATAATTTTATGTGAAGAATTATGCATTAAGTTATTTATGAAAATTCACGATTTGTGAAAGGAGTTATGTATCAAAAGATTTATGAAAAGTCATGATTTTATATGAGAGTTATGCATTAAAATAATTTATGAAAAGCCATTCATGATTTTATGTGAAGCTTTATGCATTAAGTTATTTATGAAAAATCATGATTTTATGTGAGTAAATATGTATTACGAAAATTATGAAAGAATATGATTTCATTTGAAATCTATGATATGATATGACAAGTATGCATTCGATTTCTTGTAAAATCGATGATATGACAAGTATGCAAGTATGATTATAATGAAGTATGAATGATAAGATATGTAACGACCTATGTTATGATATGAAGATGGTAACTATGTTATGGGCATATTGCATTGTCAGGTCATACATGCTGGTAGTGCACCCAGTATGCCTTCCTTATGTATGGATTTCACAACCCATGGCCATGGGCGGAATCAGAATCTACTTAAATTCACTAACCTTAACTCACAGGGGTCAAGAGTGGGTATCGGCCTAGATAAGTGAAAATTAAGTTCATGTTGTTTAAGTATGTATTTATGAGTATGCACATTTTTCAAGAAATATTATGTTTATTATGTTTATTATATGATGTGTTGCTTATTGAGTATTCGGCTCATTTCTATATATTTTTATGTTTTTAAACCACCCCAGGTGATAACATTTATGAGGATGAGACTGCAAGACAGGACTTGATCCAGAGAGGAGAGACAGAGGCCTAGATAGTTTATGTCATATTCAGTTTCTGATTTAAGGTTTAAATAAATTATTTTGATAAGCACATGAGATTTCAGTATTTTTTTTTAAAAAAAAGTGTTTCTGCAGACTCTATTTTGGATTTTAAGTATTTAATAAAATTTCTTTTATTCATGGAATCTTTCACATTCGGCACGTCATTAAAAAGAAAAGTTTTTTGTCATGTTTAGTAGCACACTAGCTCCCCAAAAGTTTTAAAAATGTCTTTATTGTGGAGCGGGGTGTTACAGTGACTAACCAAACTGCTCAAGTAGTCCATAGGGATCCAAACCTGTACCTCGACAAAGAGTTTCATAACTTACACAGGGAAAGCCACAAGGGGTGGGAAGGCCATAAGGGGTGAGACTTGATTTTCCCCATTTCGATGGGAACAACCATGTAGGTTGGGTCTTCAAGGGTTTCCCACTATTTTGAGTACCATCCAACACCACTTGCATAGAGATTATTAATGGCATCATATTACATGGAGTGAGAAGCACTAATATGGTACCAAGATGCAACAGAGACTAGTCAATTTAAAAACTGGGAAACCTTCACTAGAGCATGGTTAACTCGATTTAGACCAATAGCCTATGACAATCCAATGGAAGCATTCACATGGCTCAAACAAGTTACCACAGTAGTCACTTATAAGGCTCAATTTGAAGCACTTTCAAACATGTTGAGGGGTCTCTAAAAAATACACAAGCTGAACTATTTTTTGAGTGGGCTGAAGGATGAAATCTGACTTCCTGTTCAGATGTTGAACCCACTGAGCCTTAATGCTGCCTTTGGCTTAGCCAAGATACAAGAGGAGTGCCTAGCTAGCTCAAAGAAATCTGTGAAGGGCTGGGTGGAGAGGACTATGGGTTCATCAGGCTCAAGTTCCATCTCTGGGCCTCAATTTAGTCAACCACAAGGACATGGACAGAGACTATTTAAACTAGAAAGGCAGATCACTTCAGCTCAAATGGATGAGAAAAGAAAAAAAGGGTTGTGCTACCATTGTGAAGAGAAATGGAGCCCCTCCCATATTTGCAACTCACCAAAAGTTTATTTGCTTCAAGGGTGTGGGGAAGAGATGGAGGATAAGAGGAATGAAGTTTATTTCAATTCACTAGAGAAGACAGACACTCGACAAGGGGATAAAGTGGAGAAGAAACTAGAAATTTCATTTAATGCCATTACTGGTACTCCTAACCCCAAAACCATGAGGCTACATCGCTTGATTGAGGGAAAAATGGTGGTTGCCTTAGCAGATTCAAGAAGCACACACAACTTCTTGGTTCCTTGCATTGTAAGAAAGGCTAAACTCTTGGTGGATCCAACAAAGAGGTTAAATGTAAGGGTGGAAAATGAAGAGATGGTGGCCAGTGAAGGGGTCCACCAGAAGGCACCTACAAAATTACAAGGTACTCAGTTTATTATTCCCTTTTATTTGTTGCCTTTGGGGGGATGTGATGCCGTGTTGGGAGTACATTGGCTAGAAATATTGGGGTGTATCACTTGGGATTTTTCCAAGTTGCTTATGGGATTTCAGTGGGAAGGTGGAGTTAGGGGGCCTGAAACTCGGGAAATCATCCTTTGAGGAAGGCAAAAGGGTGATGTTAAGTAGTATGAATGGCTCTAAGGGGGTTTTAATTATTCAATTATGTGCTATGAACCTGCCACCACAACAAGGTAGTGAAATAGATAACCCTCTTAACAGTAAGATAAATTTTTTTCTAAAGCAGGTTAAAAGAGTTTTTGAAGAACCTATGGGGTTACCACCCAAAAGAGCCCAGGACCATAAAATTGTTATCAAAGAAGGCAGATGAAGTGCCCTCATCCTCAACATTGTTCAAGAAGTCTTCAGCGGCTTATGGAAGATGTAGTAGCCCGGTGTTTCTTCTTACGAATGTTTTGATTGATGGTTGCAATGCCGATTTCGAGGACGAAAGTTTTTTCTACGAAGGGGAGGATGTGATGACCTGAGTTGGTCTAAACATGGCCCATAGAATTCATTATTGGTTGCCAAGGCATTTTAAGAGCCTTAGTTACTTTGGAAGGCCTTAGAGTCTTTGATTTAGTGATTTGAGCCCAAGAGGGGAGTGACCCTAGATTGCCTTGTAATTTTTGGCCCTATTTGTAAACCCAGCCCCAATGGCTTTAGGTTCATGGCCCAAACCTTAGTCACTAGCACCATGTGTCATGCATGTGTTGCACTATGAATCTGGTCTTGTTAGTGGGCTAAGGGGGAGAGGAAGTGTAGGGAAACACCAAAAGGTCGCTTGCATGCCTACCCTTGAGGATTTGCCACTTGTAAACATGCTAGAAACATTCTAGAAGAATGTTGGGACAAAGGAACCTAGGAAGACTAAAGGATTTTCGGCCAACCCATTTCCCCACACGTCTAGAACCTTGTTTTGGCCTTATTTGGAGTTCCAAGGTAGATTTCTTAGAAAGAGAAGCCTAGGGAAAATGAAGGAAGTTTCTCTAGAAATGATGCATGGGAAACCAAAAAGGGGCAAATGGGATTTCGGATTCTTGCCAGAATTTGCCAAGTGTCAAGCATGCGTTAAATTTCTAGAAGATTAGATGAAGAGACTCTTGTATCAAAGGACAAATATGCCCCTAGGAGTTCAACTACCACATTTTCAATGCACCTCTTCACTTGCCACTTGTCACTTAGGTTATTTTTAGACCAATGGCACATGAGGAGTCATCTTGGGAAGGAGCAATAGAAGATGAAGCATCAACTTGGGAAGTGGAAGAAAGAGTGGACGGCTAGGGCAAGACACACGACCATGCCACTTGTCATCCATGCCAAAGGTTGTTTGTAGGGAAAAGGAAGAGGCATGAGATGTTTTACAAAGATACCTTTAAAGAGATATTCACTTGCTTAAGGAAAGGAATGGCATAAAGGGGGAAAGAAGGGATTTCGTCCAAGGGAAAGGAAACCCTACATGCCACCCCAAGTAGTCCCTTCCCAATGCAAATCCAAGTGGGGATTCTAAGAGACTTTTCAGAAGAAGAGAAAGGGAAGGAGAAAACACTTGCCACTTGTCATCCATGCAAGGATTTTGGAACAACCAAAGAGGGAAGTGAGGAGACTACTATAAAAAGGATGGAGTACACGCCTATGGGTTTTTCCCTTGCCATTTTTCAGAAGTTGCATGAACTGTCACTCTCTCCACACAATTCTCACATGTTCACATGAAGATTCTTGCACTTTCTTTCCAACCAAACAAGGAGATTTCTTTTCAAGAGAGGTTTTCGCCACCATCAATAATAGACAAGGTAAGATGAGAATTTTGTGTTTTGTTTAGAAGTTTAAATTATTATGTTTTAATATTATTATTGTTTTGGGATTTGAAAAATGTGTATTAGGATTTGAAAAAGTTGAATTGTTTATTATATTTTGTATGAAGATTTGAAAAATGTGTAATGATGAGATGATATGAGCTGAGAATTTTGTATTTTGTCTTGTGCTCCAAACCAGCCAGTAAGTCACTTTCTCAACTCAAAATGATGTTCAAATCTCATAGGATTTCGAGATTAGTGAAATACACACTTGCTACCCATTCTTATGAAACAAGGTTTTGGGGCTTTCAAGGAACCCTTGAAGCCGAATGGTAGGGGATGTATACCCTCCATGTTTTTCGATGACCTCATGTGTATTTATCTTGTTTCATGTCTTGTTTTACTTCATGAGTGAAATGAAGGGGTTTAAACCCAAAAACCCTAGAGGCCGAATGATTTGAGATCAATGGATGCCCTAGAAATCGTCACACACGAAATAGGATTTTTGTAGTCACTTTCTAATGAAGCACATTCGGATTTACAGCTTGCTAGTATTTCCTTACGTGGATTTTTGTAAATATACACTCAACTTACTCTTGGTTAACATTTGTATTGTGTAAATCTTTTCATTGTTATGTTTGCTTTGTTTGCTATTTCGTGTTTGTCGGTTTGAATATGCTTATATGATCTTGGAATATGAATATTACATGAACGGTATGATTCAGTTTTAAGATGAAAATGGCAAGAATGTCCAATGCATGTTTCGGTTTTAAGGAAAACATTGTGGTTGATTTGTGTTACTTGATGATTCGGCTATGCCATGTCTTAGAAGACTTGAATTTTGGCCAAACACCATGACTTTATGTCTTGTTTCGTTATGCTTTGATTTTTAAGCAAATATGTTTGAAGAAGAAGCATATTTAAGTGATGAATCTTCATGCTTTGCATCTATATGTTTCAACCAAGGCCTTTTTCATGGGTCCATGTATGTGTTTTGATATCTCATATGGTTTATGTTATCATGCTATGAAATGAACATGTTATGTTTAGTTATTTCATGCACGGCATTTCACATGTCATATGTCAAGTGTAAGTACACATGTTATAAGTCTCATGTCACATGCATTTGGGGGAAAAGGGTTCTTAAATAAAATTGTTGAAAAGTTTTATCACGACCCCAAGTGCTAGGGCCGGAAAAGATCCTAGTGGAACTCATTTGTCCACTCTGGAGTGTTTAAGAATAGATTGGTAACCCCTGGGTCAATAAAGTATCGTCGACGAGCCTCAAATGGATTCTTTTCAAAGAATGCCAGAGCGAGGAAGCGCCTAATGCTAGTGGGTGCATAAGGTATGTAACTCGACGAAGTAAGTTCGAGTTAATATGAATCTTTGTTTATGAAGTAATCATCACGGTGCACGGACCGTTGCTAGGATTTCTTGAAATCTCATTGTGGTAGTTTTCACTACCATTCCCCAACTAGAATCGTATAAGTTGTTACAGGTACCCCGGATACCCAAGAAACATGAACCTAGACGATTCCTTGATAGAGGACAAGTATGCCATTCACGCTCATCATGACTATACTACTGACGCATTAAAACACATAGCTAAGCTTCTTAAGGAGATCCTAACTAGTATTAGTGAGACCGAGATCGATGCTATGATCTATCGACCATCCAAGAATCTGAGGTTTTGGTGGAATATGGACCAGTTGTCTACTTATTTGGAGTGAGCCTCGAAGGTCTCGACTGACGCAAAGGCAACAACAAAAGACTTAGGTTTGACACCGCCCAAGCCTTAGCAATCCCATGGAGTCTTCTGGTGTCTGTCTCCTGATGGGACAATAGTTATGAAGAGAATGGGAACCTAAGTTATTTTGTGGAAAAAAAAAGATAGGACTTATGGTTTTAGGCCTCACCCTTTTGTGGAACTATGTTTTGTGGAGGTCCCGTGTTTTGGGAGATTTAAACTATACTATATGATTTTGGGATGCTATATCTTTATGATACATGTTTATATTTTGGGAAATGTTGAGATATGATATTAGTACGGTGTCATATGCTTTACAATTGCTTATCGCATTGTTTAGATTATTCAACCTTTACAATTTTTCCGTTGCTACGTTATTGTATATTGCTAATGTACTTAGGTGCATAGCATATTATCTGTCATGCACAAGGGGTGTATAGCCTTGTGTTACATATTCTGGTGTTTTAATCACCGTCCAATCCCAGGCGGGGGCTACGGGCACTACAAACACGCTATTACAAAAAGTTAATCAGGAACTATGGTTTTGTAGCTGCTCCTCTAACAGCTCTTTTAAAGAGGAATTCATTTACATGGAGCCAAGAGGCCAATGTGGCTTTTTAGCAGTTAAAAAGGGCATTTTCCCAAGCCCCAAGTTTAAAACTTCCTCATTTTACACAAACATTCACGATAGAATGTGATGCTAGCGGATGTGGTATAGGGGTAGTTCTTATACAAGGTGGACAACCCATCTCTTATTTCAACAAGGCCTTGAAGGGGAAGACTTTGGCTCTATCAACCTACGAAAGGGAGCTACTTGCACTATTGACAGCTGTACAAAGGTGGAGGCCGGACTTATTGGGCCAATCTTTTATTATGAAGATGGACCAGCAAGCCCTAAAAGTTTTGCTAGAACAAAAGGTGGGAACTACAGCACAATAGAAATGGGTCACGAAACTCATGGGGTATGATTTTAAAATTGAGTTTAAGAGGGGGAGGGAAAATAAGATGGCAGATGCTCTCTCTAAGAAGCATGAGAAGGCTGATGTAGAGGGGGTTATGTTGGCCATTATCTCATCCCGATAGCAATTTGGATAGAACTTAAACAAAGTTACTCTTCAGCACCTGAGTTATTTGAATTGTTGAGTAAGTTCCAAGCCAAGCAGGAAGTACCAAAAGGGTACACATTACAACAGGGGCTGGTCCTTAAGAGGGGGAGGTTTATGGTAAATCCCAAATCTGCATTTAAAGAGAAGGTTCTACAGTTTATTCACAGCAAGCCACTGAGGGTTCCTTAAAACCTATCAGAGAGCTAAGCGAGATTTATTTTAGCATGGCATAACGAAAGACATCAAAAACCTGGTCAGATGCTGTGATATTTGTTTGGTTAACAAACATGAAACCCTCTATCCTACAAGCCTCTTACAGCCTCTAACCATACCAGATCAGGCTTGGGAAGAAATCTCCTTGGATTTTGTGGAAGGCCTCCCATCATCTCGAGGAGCCAATGTTATTTTAGTGGTGATAGACAGGCTCACGAAATATACCTTATCACATTCGTACATTGCCACTAATGTAGCACAGGTATTCTTAAAGGAAGGGTTCCAGCTCCATGGTTTTCCCAAGGCCATCATCTTAGATCGAGATCCCACATTCCTAAGTTCTTTTTGGAAGACATTGTTTTCATTACAAGGGAATTCCTCAAACTATAGCTCGACTTACTATCCATAGAGTGATGGTCAAACCAAGGCCTTAAACAAGGCTATGGAGGTGTATTTGAGGTGCTACGTGGGTGCTAAACCGAAGCAGTGGGCTCAATGGTTTCCTCTCGCATAATGGTGGTACAACACTTCATACCACACATCTTCCAAGATGTTACCTTTCGAGGCTCTATATGGGTATTAGCCTCCCAAGCTCACTACATACGTTCCTGGTACGACTTCTAATGACATCTTTAATAAACTACTCAGAACCAGGGAACAGATCAAGCAAATCTTAAGGGAAAATCTCAACTTTGCTCAATAAAGGATGAAAACATATACGGATCAATGAAGAACAGAGAGGGAATTCACAATAGAGGACTAGGTGTACCTTAGGCTACAACCCTATCATCAGAAGTCTATAGCGGTGAGGCACAACCTCAAGCTCTCGCCCAGGTTTTACAGTCCCTTCAAGGTGGTCCAATGCCTTGGTGTCGTGGCCTACCGCTTGGATCTACCACCAGAGTCGAGGACACATCCTGTTTTCCACGTCTCCTGCCTCAAATGGAAGCTGGGATCTCAAGTACAAGCCCTCCCTTCGCTACTACAAGTCAATGAATATGGCAAAGTCCAACCAGAACCTGAGAATGTGCTGGATTGTCGCACCACACGCCATGGAAATAGAGCTCTTACAGAAGTGTTGGTGAAATGGGTTGGAGCTTTGGTCGAGAACAACACTTGGAAAGTTTTGAAGAAATTTCAAGAATCTTACCCACAGCTTGTGGGCAAGGTTCGTTAAGTGGGTGGGTCTGTTATGAAGCCCATGAGGATTGGGTCGAAGTTGATGGGATGATGGAGTTGAATAGAGAAGGATTCAGAAATGGGCTAAGGACCATTACTTAAAGGAGCTGTTTAGAAGTTAGACCATGGAAGAATATTGTAGAATAAGAGAGGGAGCAACGTTGTGTTTTACATTTAAGTTCTAGAAGACAGTTTTTATTCTCAAGTCTAGTATTTTACTATTTTACCCTTGTAATTCAGTATATAGATTTTCACGTGTAAGCACATAATGGGGGGAGTTAGTTACCTATTTGAAAGGGTTATGAGGAGGTGGGGGAACAAGGAATATTCATTGATGAAAATTGCAAGAAGGTTCTTGAGTATGGATGTTGGGTGTGCCTCGAACAATACCCAATTATCAATACAATTTCCTTGAATCCATTCTATTGTTCTTAGCCATTTATTAAACAAATTGCAAAGATCTTTACACAGTCATGTGAAGGGGCTGTGGGTTCATCTCTATGTCTCCATGAAAGGCATGACAACGTGGGAGCCTTTTGGTGGAGTGTTGTAGCAGTGCACAGTAGACGGCCGAGCAACAAAACTTGCTCTGTTCTAAAGTTGGAAAATAAAGGCTCTCGGGTGGTGCAACTGGGTGGCTTGCAATGCTAGATTCTTCTTTTGGTGGTTGGTAGCACATGGTGTCATAGAAATGGTTCATAGGGAGGAACACGGTGGTGTTGGGTTGGTCTTCCACGGTTTTCAGTGTTGGCTAACAGTGCACACAACTGTACATTGGAGGTTGACCCCGGCATGTTTTAGGTCCAATAAAATTTTTCATATTTCATCCTTAATAATACTGGATTGGGTTGTTACAATATTATTAAAAATATATTATTAATTTATTACTTTTTATGGACTGAGTATTTCTTTATAACAAATAGTTTGTTTTTATTTTTTAGTAAATATGTTTAGGTGTGTAAACTAGCCGAGTTCAAGCAAGTTGCGAGTTGTCAAGTCTTATAAACTTTTGATCAATCACATGTTGCGATCAAGCTTTTCATCTAGTTGGATTTTATATCTACAAATAACTCATTTAATATTCTAGCATGTTTGAGCTTGTTCATGAATTACTTATTTTGATAAAATAGATTCAACATTTTATATTTTTCAAGATTCAAGTAATATATATAATATTATGAACAATCTACTTTAATTTATTTAAACATTAAAAAAATCTCATTATAAATATGGATATAATACTATAAAAAGTAAAACATATGAAGTTATTGGAAGGAGGACTGCTCACCCAGGTTTTGGACCGAGTGCCTGGGTATACCCGGCCCGAAACTCAGGTTTCAAAGCCGAGCTGAAACTCGGGCCGGGTTAACCTGAGTATGACCCGGGCCAGAACTTTGATGAATCCGGGTTGTTGAAACCCGAAAATCTGGGTTCCGGGCTTTTAACCCGGGTTGTTTTTTTTTTTAACAAAAGCTTATATATTATTTATTGTTTTTCAAGAAAAAAATAGTGTTGAAAAGCATTTTATTTTATCTAAAAGCCTATATTTTATAGAACTAAAAATACATGAAAATGGAAAAATAAATTTATATAAAAAATAGCTAAAGCTATAAGCCTATAAACAAATAATTAACTTTTTAACTAAATACATGTAAAAAAAAAAAATCAATATTCATCATATAAAATGTATGCGATATAAATTATGCAATCCATGACATATTATATTGTTTGAACTAATTTTCTAAGAATATTACAAAACACATGCATTGCTTTAATCAAACTCCAATACACAACAAAATGTCTACAAAAAACCAGAAGATTTTCCATCACGGTATTTCTCACGGTATTTCTCCCTATCCTTCAACTTTAAGATATAGACATGTCTTACTAATTGAATCTTAGTTTTCTTCTTTATAACCTAAAGTGAGGTGTCAAGTTAGATTTATGGAAGAAAACAGAGAATCATAGTGGTCAAGGAACTCCTAACAAACAAGATGTCTGTTCCTTGGTTTTGTTGGATAAAAGTAAGACTTGAATTAGACCAAAGCACTAACCCATATTCATGTACTCACCAAAATGACAAAACCTTCACCATCCTTTGTCTAAATCAAATATACCACATATTTTAATTGTCAATAAAATATAAACTGGCCAACTGCAAGAAAGAGCCACTCTATTTACCAATGAGCTGTGACTCTAGGAAATGCACAAGCAAAATAGATAAGAATTGCATGACTGCAAAAACAAAAACAAAAACCTTAATTAGACAAATCATTGGATAAATAGAGAAGTCTCATTAGTCAAATCAATGGATAAGTTGAGAAATAATAAAATAGAGAGATCTTTAACAGCATTAATGATAAGTAAAACTTCATGCAACTTTAGTTATAACTTATAAGCATCACAAGCTAAAATCAATTTCAAAAGAAATGGCTGATTCTGCAACAAGAAAGTACTTACTCTAGATTTACTAGATCATAGAACTAGAAGGATTAATGCACATACCTGCAACATATAGCTCACAATCTCAAATCTTGCCAAGATGAGATAGAAGAATTAATAATTACAAGTTTACAACCATCCATAGTTAATCTCAACAGGTAGAGCTAATTTACCAAGAGGAGACAAAAGGTTCTAAATTTTTCAGCATGAATGGGAAGAGAAACTCAATAGCCTCGGATGAAGATCAAGCTAGATGATTATCTAAAAGAATATTAAAAATTGAGTTAGATAGATAATAAACTGAGTTAGATAGATATTAAAAAAAATATTTCACATTTCAAACTTACCTTCAAGGTCCATCAACTGTGTCACAATCCCGCCCATGAAGGACGGGATCGCGACTTACATGCCTGTTCTTTTCTTTCTTTCTTTTTCATCATTTTCTTTTCTTTCTTTTTATAATAACATGCGACCGGCATGGACATGACACACGTGCACTCTAAATTTTTCATTTAATAAAAAGGAACACCTAATGGACATTTTATTCGAACATTCATCCATAAGAGACTCTCAGAGTCCATCCTAAAATAAAATATCTATACATAACATAACCTATCATTCGTAACATAACTGTCCTCGTTAGGGAAGGTCCTAAGCGTCTACATTTCCCTCTGCAGTAATGCCTTACTCCCCAGCCTTTTCATCATTACCTGGATGTTTAAAACATTTAAAACAAAATAAGTCGAATACTCAGTAAGTAGTACACCATGCAGTGAATATTCTAGGCATCTATTCTTTTCTTTTGAAAACATGTGTACATAAACATTTTTGGTAATTCTTGACAATACTTTCATGTATAACAGTTTAAGGAATAAGTCATACTTTCATGCATAAACATTCCATTTCTTTCATGCATAAACATTTCTTAGCTTTCATGCATAAACATTCGTAGAAATAAATTTACTTTACGTTTCACTTTTTTTAGCCAGTACACACTATTACGCCCCGTGTGTTGGGGTTAACAGTTTTCTTTTGGACCTGGATTCCTCCCATGGCCACAGGTTGGGAATCCCTTTTCAGTCAGGGGGCAGCACTAGGTGCACTACTACTACTACTTACCCGACATTGCAATCTGTCCATTCATTGGTACCCTTTTCATTCATTTATATGGCCATTACGTAATTTCATACATTAAACATTCATTCATTCATGTCAGTCCTTCCAGTCCATTACATTTACTGTTCATTCATGAAAAAACATAATTTAAAAACGTGAACTTAACATCATATTTTCATCTAACGGTGCATTCATGAAGAAACATCACTTTTAAAGCATGAGCTTAAACATCATTTTTTCATGGCATCTATAAAGCGTTAGTTCATACGGACAATTTAACATCAGTTTGTAGGGACATCTTAAAACGCTTTCTTCACATTATTTAAAACATGAGTTCATAGGGGCATTTTAAAACATTTTCTTTGCGTCATTTAGAGTATCTCATAAAGCATAAGGCATGAGACGTTCATCTCCTTCCCTTTTTGAAATCAAAACATTTTCATCATTTTTCTTACTCTAATGCACATGCATTTTTATGAAAAAGATACATTTTCATGCTATACTACATATAGGAATAATCAATAAGTTTATTGAGAGCATGTATGAAAGTCTCATGACTTAGAACTTACGTGCATGCATTACCATATACATACACACAATTATAATTGATATGGTGCTTAACAGGGGCTATCAAGAAAGGGCTTGTACATACAATATTCATTTACTCTTTTCTTTAGAAGAATATTTCTAATAAGAGAGAGAGACATTCTTTCATAAACAGAACTTGGTGTAAGAAGCATGGTCATAGCTACTTACCTGGGAGCTTTACTAGTGAGTTCCTTTGAACTTGAAAATAAACTCCTATTCAATGAAATGGAATAAATACATCAATATTCATTTCACTTTAAGCTTACTAACCGACACCCATACGCGCTCACTAAAATTTCAAGTTGGAATTAAAACGTTTCCCTTAATCCCTTTTAGCTACATACATGGTACTAAGTCAACATTAATATCCTCATTCCGATATTTAAGGAAAGCCATGAAAGTAAGAAGCTTGCTTGTTGTCCCTCTTTAAAGGCTACCATTTTCTATACAAGGGATAGGTAGGAATCATGAGTTAAAATATATAGGATGGTAGGGATTTATTTAAGCATAGCAGGGAACAAGGAAGTACCACCCAAATTTGGAAATTTTATCAAAAGGGTACTTTGACAGCTTTGTAACATCATGTGGAAGTAAATCTAACAAAAGGCCAATGCCCACAAGAGGGTTGGTTTTTGTCACTTATTCTTCAATGGTTTTTCATACTAAAGTTTATCTTTAGTTAAACAAAAAGGACTGAAGTTGAGCAAGGATAAAGTGGGCTGGTTTAGGCTTCCAAAACAGAATATATTTTTCAAAGTTTCTGTAGTACATGGACAGCTAGCAAATCTCAGTGCATTCATGGTTTCAAACATCCCTCACTTAACCAAATCTCAACCATACAATTAAATATCTCAAGAGTGGTAGAAACTCAAGAAAACCTCATATATATATATATATATATATTCTGAAAACAGTTCTAATAAGGAGATACAACTCTTCGCAATTTAAGAATTCCTAAGGTAAGCTTACTAATTTAAATTTAAAAGTCTTAGTGGCTTACTTAGGCTATAAATCTTAGGGAAAACATGTCTAAAACTATAAACTTTAACTCCATTAATTGAACACATAAAGACATGACTTTAACAAAATTTAAAACATGGCTTAAGCTTAATAAAACACAAGGATGGACTACAATTTTGCTTTGTGCAACACACGGCTAGGACAACCAAAACAGAACACATACACACGGTTTCTTCATACATCTACATGTACACATCAAAGATCAACCAATCATCACTTGAGGCTAACCAAGTTAAATAGGAAATATACCATTTTCGAAGGGTAGAAGAATACACGGCACAACAGTTTCAATATGCTCGGTTTTGCCAAAAGAATAGAGCATTGATGTTTGTTAACACATAGACAACAACTAGAAATTAAGATTCAAGCTAAAAGAACTCAATGGGTTTCCCAAAATCAACAAAACCGAGCAGGTCGAGTTTAGGCTTTTTACCTTTGGTGAAATCCTTCCAAAGCACGAAAATGAGGAAGATGGAGATAGATTCGGCTTAGGGGAAATAGAGGGTACGCGAAACCCTTAGCTGGAAGTCCAAAACCGAACATAAATAATCGATTAAGAGAAACCCACTTGATTAAACCAGCTAAGTTTCGAAATACACAAGGGAGAGGGTTGAAGATGCTCTTACCTTACTATTTCCCTCTTGAGAAGGAAGAAAATTGGAAGCTTGGCTTGAGATTAAGAGAGAAATGGAATGGGAGAGGAGGGTCTGTCGCACGGTGAGGGCTATAAGTATTTTCTTTTTTTCCTTGTTCTAGCTATCAGTGGGTGTAACAGGAAGAAGAGTGCTTTCTTGTCCCTTGGAACCGACGTGTAGGAGAAGGAAGTAAGAAGTCTAATGGCTTGTTGAGGAAGCCGATGGTTAAGGGACTAAGGGAATTGATTTTGCCTTTTTGTGTAGCCTTGACCAACGGGTTGGGGGGCAAAATACTTAGGATTAGTTTTTATTTATTTTCTTTTCTCTTTGTTGACTTGTCTTGGACGATGGGTGCAATAGCTTCCTTAGGAAGCTTGTGGGTCAAAGGGAAAGAAAAGTATTTGTGGCCTATCTTAGAATCTTACGGGTGAAAGGGTGGGGGGAAACTTTTACCTTGGTCAAAACTTATCACCTAAACTTGGAAGATGGATGGTGGAGATCAATCCATCACAAGAATGCTTTTCACCTACCAATCCAATAGTAGGAATTAATTGGGTCATTTTCTTAATAAATAAAATTAAAGGACTTAAGAGAAATATCTCGAAGTCTTAAAAAAATAAAACCCTTGATTTATTCTAATAAACCATATTTTAAAATAAAACATACTCATCTTAAAATAAAATAATTGGAAGTAATAAAAATATCTTTATCTCAAAATATTTAACTTGAAGAATTAATAAAAATGACGTAAGGACCTACGTAGTAGACTCGGGTATTACAGACTGTACGTATTCTTCTAACTCCAAGATGTCGACAAGTTTGGTCCTAAACTAATTTTGGGTGCAAATGAGGGCTTCAACAATTTCTGGAGATAATGAACTCCAAAAATGATCCAATATGTGTCCTCCAGTATTGAATGCAAACTCCGAGACAACAATGAAAATGGGGGTGACTAACACATCACTTGCTACCTTAGTAAAGACAAAATAATTGGCGGTATTAACTCTCCACCAATCTAAAATATCAAAACCAAGCAAGTCATTTACACACGGCTAAGACAAATACCTCTCTAGCTCCAATCTAAACTCTATAACACCTCGCTCCTCAAGGTATTTGTTTGAGGCTTGTGCCGACTCATTAGAACTCTCCCCCACTAGTAGTGTTTGGCTTCCCTTGAGCTACATTAGAACTCCCTCCTCTATCCACTTGAAATGTGTTATACTGCTCGATCAAGCAGCCTAAAAGGAGTTTAACCTTGTCCTCTATCTTATCCGTCAACTCATTCCCTTTGCACTTTTGCAACCAAAACTTCATTGCCATCATTTTGTATCATGGATTAATCACAAAAGCAACATATATCATCGAGTTGAACCTATTTGTGCTACTTTAATACTTGTCATATTTACTTTTCATATTTATGCCCATAGTACTAGTGATAATATCATTACTCAAGCATATATCATTTAATGCATCTTCAATTGTATAAAATTGGTCAAAATATACATTAGCTGTCACATATAAAGAACCAAAATTGTTCAATGTAACATCCTAAAAAATTTTATCAACTCTACAAAAATCCATACATTTTTCCAATCATCACTAGTGGGGTTCACGAATTGTTTATACACAAACACATATTGTTCAAAGGCTTGTTCATGCTTTTCAGTGGTACTCAACATCAAATATATGAAGTTCCATCTAGTAGGAACATTCAAGCAAATCATCCTCTCACTAATATTTTCCTTTGCTGCACAAGCCTTGAACATGACAAATCTTGACGGCGAAGATTTCACATACCTGACAACATCCTTAATCTTTGTTACAAATTCATAAACATCCTTCAAGCTGTTCATAACAACTAGATTCAATATATGGGCAGCACACCGCATATAAAGAAATTTACCACCCAATATAGTACAATCATTATCCTTTATTATCCTCCTCATGTAATCAACAAAAATATCATTTGAGGAGGAATTATCAATTGTGATGGTCATAATTTTATCAACACTCCATTCATGCAATCTCAAGTCTAATACTCTTCCAGTAGTTTCTCACCCTTATGGTCAGGAATTTAGCAAAACTTAAGTATTTTTTTATATAATCTCTAATTGCAATCAATAAAATGTGCGGTAATAGTTCATATTTTGCATCGACGTCCTGGTATCGTTAGTGAGACAAATTCTTTTGCTATCCAACAATCTTTTTAGTTGTATATTCTCTTCGTTATACAGCTTAATACAATCTATTTTTAAAGTGATTCGGAATTGTAAAGTAAATCGAGACTCTAAATTAGCCACGAACTCAACGAACCCTTCGTGCTCCACTAGTGTAAAATGCAATACCTAATAAACAACTTAACGGTTGACACCCTAAGTTTTTCTACATCATACTTCGCTAGAACTTGTGGGCTATACACTCTTCCCTCCGCATCCCTCTTAACACTAAAGGATCGACATTTTCCAACTTTTTTAATTCTAAGAGGAGAGGTTTTTTTAATGTGGTGTATCATAGATGGAGTGTCATTCTTGTAGTGACAACTGTATAGCTTAGCGCAATAATTGCAATGAGCTTTTGGGTTATCGTGGTCAATAGGTTGCATTTTAGTAAAGTGTTTCCAAACCACCAATCGGTTACTAGGTGTTTTTTTGTATTTCTTGGGTAAAGGTCGGATGGAATGGGTAGGGTGTTGTGTATATGTGGATGATGGGATTGGAAGACTCTCATGCTTCTCCATATCCACTAGAATAGAAGAGAAGTCACCACCAACTCCCTCGGTTGTACTGACATTACAACTCATATAATCTTCTTCTATCTGTTATTGAGTAATAAAGACCACCAAACACAATATAATAAATAATAAAACACAGATAATCAAATATAACAAAATAAATAATCAAACACTGATCTAACTGTAGACTCTACTGTAAAAACCACCCTAATTGTTAATAGAAATACATTCAGCAAGATGAAATTATCCTTCATGCACAGCTGATAGGCTCATGAACTGTAACGCATCAAGGGTATTTTTGTTCTTTTATACATATCTCCGTCAAGCTTAATTATGGTATTTTTTGGGAGGAGTTAAACTGATATTGGAATTTCTAAACAGGGTTTGAGTTGCCTTGAGTTGAAGTTTACCGTTGTTAAGAGTGAAATGGGTGACACTGGGTGAGGTAAAAATGTAATTAACCCAACTTAAATAATAACTAGATTTTCAGTCATTTAAAAACCTAACTTATGCCTTTCACACACATGACGAGAGAACCAGCCAGATAACTAGTTTTTTTTTTTTTTCTCGGCAGGTAAGTATTTTATAGATAAACTAACAGATACAAGACACTAGTTCAGTGGGGTGGGAGTCCCCTACATTCTTCCCAAAACCAACACACATTACAATACAAAAGTAAGAAAATAAAGAGGGTGATCGGAGCCAAAAATTTGAGTCCCACCCAATTCCCACAAGGGAAGACCGCTTGAAGATGATTTTTGAATAGTCTGATAAACAAACTATTAGCCTGCAGCTAAAAACCACAGTATAAAGGAGTGTGCTACAACGTGTTGGTCTGGACAGATAACTAGTTACCATATGCAACACATAAATAATGTGGGCCATGGAATCTGATCACCATTAGAGCAATAATTGAAGAAAAGACCAACTTTATCTAAGACAAAAGACACCTACAAACAGAAAATCCACATGTTTTAAGGGTCTACACTGATTGGGCCTTGAAAATACAAGGATATATAATTAATTAAAATGAAGTAATTAATTAGCCTAAAGAAAAGTGGTTCCAGGAATTTTCTGAGAGTGGCTAAATTTTAAGGGATCTTTTTTTCAACCAATTATGTGCTATGCCATTGGACAATTAGAAACTGACCAAGCTTCTAACAACATGACATAGCTGCTGGTTTAGCATTCAAGGTATATAACTTGTAAACATAATTGAATGCTAACCCGTTTCGGAGACAAAAACTGGAACATAATGGTTGGTTTTGGCCTAAAAAATAAATAAACAGATATCTAAATAACAAAAAAAAAATTAAAAAAAAAATTTAAACTTTGCTTAATATAATCTTTTCCATCATTCACCAAAACTCATAAAGAGATTAAGCTTTCAATCATAGAGTATTGTTTGAAATCAAATCAGAAACAACCTCCTCCTGACTATATACATTAAAATCATGACACATAAAAACTTACTAGCTGAAGTATGCTGTTACGAGTGCGAGCGACTGGACAAGTAACTGGTGGATCAATAGGAAAAGACGCTGGATCACTCCGGCATGCTTTACTTATTGTGGATGAATTTTGATAAAAGACGTGGGTTGTTTAATGAGGATCCCACCTCTGCAAACAATTGTTTGAAATTTTTCAGATACCTCCATTCCTAGCATCCTTCCAAACTTATGACCATGGGTTTACAAGGAAAGTATTTTGACATACACGAAAATTAAGCAAAACTCAAACATAATTGTAGCTAATTGATTTATTCCCAACAAGGCAAGTTAGCCATTACAAACATTTATTCAAAGCAGTAAAATAACGGTAAACTAGCAAAGTTGCCAAAGTTACGTTAAACTTCTGTAACATTCCTCCCCTCTTTAAAATTTTCCTTGTCCTCAAGGAAAAATTCTAGAAATTGCTCCTTGATCAACGCCCGATTCTCACAAGTTGCTTCAGTGGGATTGCTATCATTCCAATGAACAAGAACTTCTGCTTTCCTTCCATGACCACGATAAGATAAAATAGCTTGGGGAGTGATTGGTGGTGAGTTGGGAAAAATTTCTGGTAGATCAGTCGAAGTTGTCGTGCTCTGCCCCAGCTTTAATTTTAACAAGGACACATGGAATACCGGATGAACACGCGCACCTAGAGGAAGTTCTAGTCGATATGCTACTTGACCAATTCACTCAATGACCTTGTATGGCCTGTAGTACTTAGCCAACAGCTTCATATTTCTTCTTTTTTCCACCGTATGTTGCATGTAAGGCAGTAGGTGCGCATATACAAAGTCCCCTGGCTGAAAACTCCTCTCTTGATGCCTTTTATCATATTGAAGTTTCATTCTGTTTCGAGCTTGATGGAGCTTGAGACGTACGTCTTTAATAAGTTGGTCCAGTTCCTCAAGTGTTTGATTCCACCCTTGTTGTACCGTGCACGAAGGAAAGGAGTGTAGGAGGCTTTTGGCCATAAACCACTTTGTATGGAGTCCTCCTTGTGCTGGAATATGCATTGGTGTTATAAACATATTCTACCCATGGCAGCCACTTTACCCAGGCAATTGGTGACTCATTAGTAAAGTATCTTAAATACATTTCCAACATCTGATTCACCACTTCGGTTTGGCCACCTGTTTGTGGATGATAAGAGGAACTAAAATTGAATTTGATTCCTTGTAACTGAAACAACTCAAGCCAAAATCTGTTTGTAACTGTAGGGTCACGATCACACACAATGGATGCTGGAAGTCTGTATAATTTGAACACATTCTCAAAAAACATCGGGCCACCATTTCTACTATAAATGGATGCTTACGAGGCATAAAATGAGAGAAATTTGACAAACAATCTACCACCACAAAAATTACATTTTTTCCATGAGAGTTGGGAAGCCCTGTTACGAAGTCCATTGATATATCCGACTACACAACCATCGGAATAGGTAGCGGTTGGAGGAGTCCCGCCGGTTTGGTATGCTCGCTTTTGTGCGGTTGGTATACGTCACATTCTCAAATAAATTTCTTTACTTGAGCTCTCACCTCGGGCCAATAAAATACAACTTTTAGCTGCTGCCACATCTTGTGAAATCCTTCATGGGTACCTGCATGGAACTCACTGAGAATAAGGTGAATGAGAGGTGAATCTTTATGCAAGTAAATTTCATCCTTGAAAAAAATGATTCCAAACTTATAGCCCCAGGATCCTACTGCTTCCTTGCCTGAACGTATTGTGCTAGCCTCTTCAACTCAGGTTGTTCTTCAATTTTTGCCCTTATTGCCTCTGTCCAACTGGGACGTGGGCTGCTAATTGCAAGCAATTGTAACTCTAATGCCTACTCATGGCATCTTGACAAGCTATCTGCAGCCGTGTTTTCCCGTCCCCTTTTATATTCAATGACAAAGTTGTAGCCCATTAATTTCACAAGCTATTTTTGTTGAGTTTCTGTGGCAATAGTTTGATCCACAAATGCTTGAAACTTTTGTGATCAGTTCTGAGAATGAATTTGGTGCCAAGTAAGTAAGTCCTTCAATTTTAGATGGTTGCCACCAATGCCATCACTTCCTTTTCATACATTGAATTGCCTAAATTCTTACCTTGAAGGGCCTTGCTGAAATAGGCCACAGGTCTCCCTTCTTGCATGAGCACCGCCATTCAAGTAGGGAAGCAGTAGGACCTCGGGGCTATAAGTCTAGAATAATTTTTTTCAAGGACCGAATTTGCTAGCCTCTTCAACTCAGGTTGTTCTTCAATTTTTACCCTAATTGCCTCTGTCCAACTGGGTAGTGGGCTACTAATTGCAAGCAATTGTAACTCTAATGCCTACTCATTGCATCTTGATAAGCTGTCCGCAGCCGTGTTCTCCCGTCCCCTTTTATATTCAATGACAAAGTCGTAGCCCATTAATTTCACAAGCTATTTTTGTTGAGCTTCCATGGCAACAGTTTGATCCCACAAATGCCTCAAACTTTTGTGATTAGTTCGGAGAATAAATTTGGTGCCGAGTAAGTAAGGCCTTCATTTTTGGATGGCTGCCACCAATGCCATCACTTCCTTTTCATACATTAACTTGCCCAAGTTCCTACCTTGAGGGCCTTACTAAAATAGGCCACAGGTCTCCCTTCTTGCATGAGCACCTCCCCTAAGCCCACCTTGGAAGCATGACATTCCACCACGAATGGCAAAGAAAAATTCAAAAGTGCTAAAACAGGTCCTATAGTCATGGCTTGCTTGAGGTTTTTGAATGCGGATTCAGCTTGTTCATTCCACCCGAAGGCATATTTCTTTAGGAGCTGGGTTAAAGGACCCGCAATCATCCCATAGTGGCAGATGAATTCGTTGTAACATCCCATCAATCTGTGAAATCCACATAGAGCCTTAACGGACTGAGGTAGGGGCCATTTGTTCATTGTTGCGATTTTGTTGGGATCCATAGAAACTCCTCCTTCGGAAATGAAATGCCCCAAGTAACTCACTTGCCCCTATCCAAATTGACATTTTTTCATTCCCACAAAAAGTTTGTTAGCTTGCAACATGCTTAAAACCACCTTGAGGTGCGATAAATGATCCTCCCAATTTTGACTATACCAAGACATACCTTCACAAAGCGGGCTTAAAAATTTCATTCATGAGCGATTGAAATGTTGTTGGGGCGTTCGTAAGTCTGAAAGGCATAACAAAAAACTCGTAATGTCCATGATGCATGTGAAATACCGTTTTCTCTATATATGGATCGTGCATCTTAATCTAGTGATATCCCGAGAATATTGTTTTAAACTTCTGCAATAGTTTGTTCAAACTTGCCGAAGTTGTTGTAGGCCCTGCAAAATTAGCACCCAAATTAATTGAAAAACTTGAGGTTGTTGTGTCACTTCCCAGTGGTTTGGACGGAACGAACTGGCATAGTAACCCAGTTTTTTTACGCCTTAACTCCCTTGCCGCAACACCCCCTTCCACCACCTTATGCGTCGGGCCCTTAATCCCCTTTAACTCCATTTGACTTCCCATATAATCGAAGCTCATCACTAGCTTGGTAAAATCCCAACATATTGGTCCCAAAGTGCGCAACCAATGAGTGCCTAAAACTGCATCACATCCTTCAATGGCTAACAAGAAAAAATCAATGGAGAACAAGATACCATGAAACAATATTTGAACCCCATCACACCTTCCCTTATAGTCCAACTTCTCCCCATTGGCTACCATTACCTTCATTCCACGCATATGCCGAAGTAGTAAGCCCATTGCCTCAGCGAATGATGTGTTAAAAAAATTATGGAAACTCCTAGAGTCAAGGAGTACTGTGATACAATGCCCCTTGACGACGCCTCTGATCCTTATTGTTTGTGGGGAAGTGGTTCCCACGATGGCATGGAGTGAGATCATCGGTTATTGCTCATTATCAATCAGTTGTGCTTCACCTCCATCATCCTCCATTTCTTCTTCATTCAAAAATATTCCTTCAATAAAAAATAATTTTTCACACCGGTGATCAGGTACAAAATTCTCATCGCAATTAAAATATAGTCCCTTCTTTCTCCTTTCTTGTATCTCACTCAGGCTGAGATGCCATATGGGTGGTGTTTTATTTCTCAAAAAATTTGCCAAAGGCAATGGGGGTGGCGTTGGTTCCACATTCATTAGCCAACAGATGACGTCCGTAGTTATTGGCCTCTTTGCATGCCTTGCTTCAAACAATTAAGACAATTCAATGGCATCCGTGATGGATGTTGGGTGTGCAGCCTGCACATCAGTTCCTATGGGTTCCTTGAGTCCACTTATGAAACACCGCAATTGATGATAGGGGCCAACCCTCCAACATGACTCAGCAACTACTCAAATTACAACTGATATTCACCAACAGTTCCAGTTTGGTGCAACTTGCTCAATGTGCCAAAATGATTTTCGAACATGGTTGGTCCATATCAAATTCGAAGTCCCCTTTTTAATGCCTCCCACAAATTAATCTCTTTGGTATCCTTGAATAATTGGTACCACATCTGCACCTCTCCCTCCAGGTGATATGCTACCAATGGTAATTTCTCGATCTCATCCATTTGTTGATAATCAAAAAATTACTCCACCCAATAAATCGAACTGGTCAGATCATCCAAACCGTTGTACCTCGGAAAGTCCAACTTGGCCAATTTTGAAACTGCCAAGTTGTTCCCTCCTCCATGATTTCGTTCGTGTCTATTTCTTGATCTTGAGACTTCTGCATCTCCCGAACTCGTATCGGCTAGGAAATCTACCTTCGCGCTAGTTTCCTCAAATTTTTTCATAAGTATTTCCATAATGCTCCCAAAGTTAGCCAACTGTTGTTCCAAACACTCAATTCTGGAATCCGTCATGACCTGTTCTAATGCCAAAATGTTATGAGAGCAAGCGACTGAACGAGTACCTGGTGGATCAATAGGAAAAGACGTTGGATCACTCCGGTGTGCTTTACCTATTGTGGATGAATTTTGATAAAAGGCGTGGGTTGTTTAATGCGGATCCCATCTCTGCAAACAATTGTTTGAATATTTTTAAGATACCTCCATTCATAGCATCCTTCCAAACTTATAACCATTGGTTTACAAGGAAAGTATTTTGACATACACGGAAATTAAGCAAAACTCAAACATAATTACAGCTAATTGATTTATTCCCAACAAGGCAAGCCAGCCCTTACAAACATTTATTCAAAGTAGTAAAATAGCGGTAAACTGGCAAAGTTGCCAAAGTTATGTTAAGCTTATGTAACATATGTGGAGTTTCTTTCCCTAGTCCCTATTGCTTCTGAGGTCTAAATCCAAGCTTTGTGATTATTTTCGTAGTTGGGTTAATGTCAATTCACATATTGTGTCAAACCATGTTTAGTATTCTTAATTTCTCACCATGCACAGAGAGACAAATAAAGAGAGAGGGAGAAAGAAAGCGCACACAAATTTTTCTTTTGGTTACTAATTATACATAAGTGGGAGAAGAAAAAGGTCTTGAAATAAAATGCCTCAAGCATTTGTAAACTCAGCTATGAAATTTGAGCATAAAACAAACCTAAATCGGAAAAAGATGTAGAGAAAAAACCTTGGGGTCACTAAGATGACGACAAGTCGGCGACGACGATGACGAGGTTTCTTCGATCGGTACTGAGGGAGAGATGCTAGGGTTTATTTGGCGAGAGAGCGAGAGAATACGGGGAATGGGGAAGGGTTTTTAATGCTAGTGTCAAAACGATAGGCGTTGTTTTGAAATTGGGATTGGTTTAAAAAAAATCGAGTATCGAGTTTAAAATACTGGTTTACTCTAAATTTGTTTATGCAAGTACTGCCCGACTTTTATTCTGAGCCAAAACTCGTAACATGAACCTTGTTATTCGGATTCCGAACCAGGTCGACAAAAAATTCGACCAGATGAACAATCCTAGTTATTGACTTTACACGAACTTATAAGAACCAAGCCAAGTTTTACACAAGTTGTAGCATTTAATAATCTATTATAATTTTATATTTACATTCGTATCGTTTAATAAATTAATTGAATTGAACTTGAATTTAACCAAGCTAATAATCTCGAGCGAAATCTAGTAGTGTATCTAATAGGCTTATTTATTTAAAGCCATAAATATATATTTGATAATTTTGATCTATTTTGCAAGGAGATCACACTCTAGCGTATCACAAAATAATTTAGTGGTAAAGTAGCAAGGATAATTACTAAATGGGTATGAACTGAAATTGTTTATATATATCTTTTTAATTATTTTGTTACTGTCTCTTTTTATCACAGTTAATGATTAAATAATAAATAATAAATTATTTAATATCAAATTAAAAAAAGATGTAACGATAATAAGAAAAAAAAAAATTGTGCAAGACTTGACAAATTTGTTCTTTGTAAACGCGTGCGGAATGGCCGAGAGGCAACAACCAGACATTTCAATCACGGTTTCCAAAGCACTATCTTCGGGTAATTAAATGTCCTGTCTGCCACGTGTCATCCTCTAAATGTGGCGTCGAACCCTCTTCCATTCTTCTTTACTATTCCTTCCCAGATTCCTCCCCCTCTCCCCCGACGGAATCTCTCTTTTTCTCTCTCATGGCGGAAACTTCGTCTCTGCGTTTTTCTCCCTTCCCTCCGCTCCCATCGTTTCCTCGCTCCAGGGAATCTACTTCCTCCCTCTCCGCATTTTCTTCCTCCCCAAAATCCTCAACTTCTAATCTTCGTCCCTCTCGCCTCCGTTTCTCGGCCAAGGCTTCCGATTCCGGAAACTTCTTTGCCCAAGACTCTTTCGGCTTCTTTCCTTGGGACGACGGTGATTGCGGTAATTCAATTTATCTCATATTCATATTACGGTATATATCTCTTTGAATTGTGTATTCAGACTTTTTGTTTGTTCCGTATCTCTAATATTTATGATGTTTTCGGTTTATTACGACATCAGATGATATGATCCCAATCCTTGAATCAGTTCAAAGCGCAATATTTCTTAATCATCACCTTAGCAATCTGTGATGGTTAATTAAGTTTATTTCTTAATCATTGCCTTAGCAATTTCTTTTGGTCAATTAAGATTAGTTTATTTTCAGAAAATATCTCTCATCTGATCATTACAATTTTCTTAATTTTTAATATAAAATAAAATAAATATAATTTAATTTTTTTAAATCTGAAAATAAAAATAATATTAAAAAATATATTCTAATAATATTTTATTTAACCTTTTAATTTTAATCTCAATTCTTCTCATTTTTTAAAACAAACGGATCCCAAGTTTTGGATACAGTAGAGAAATTTCGATTTGTACATTCTACTTTATGATTTTTTCCGGTTCGTTTGATTGCGAAGAATATGTAGAAAATCGATGGAGAAATAGGAGTTCTACGTGTCTGAGTGGTCAATTAGTTATTAGGTGCTAAGTTTCCCGTTCCCCTTTTGTCGTGTTTTCCATTACTTCGCATGTCATGAATTTGGCCTAATTCCAATCCTGGGTGTCTCACGCCGGTTCCAATTCTTTTTTATCTTTTTACGACTTAAGAAGTGTGCACCCGTAATCAGAAAATATGGGGCTGTAGGTAGCTTAATTAACGGATTGAGCCAGGCAGTTCGAGGGAAATATTTGCTGCATTGCACTCTCGTGCTTCCTGGCTTGCTACAATGCTAGCTGATACTGCATACATTGACACGTTAGGATACAGAGAATTATTTCTGCCCTACGAATTCCCCAACTCCTAGAAATTGATGGCTCAGAATTCTTCTGTTACAGAAATTCAGTGGGTTCCTGAGGATAGAGTGACCTTGTTCACTGCTGATGGTCTCATTCAGATTGGCGGTTCCATGGTCCCTCAACGTGTCTCTTCTTCAGATGTATGCCACTTCTATTAAGACAATTGTATATTATACCGTTTTTTGTAAGTTACCATTTTTGAAAAAAAAAATCATCTTTTATGTCGGTGCTTTGGTGATTGGTTCTTTACTTGATAACAGCCACTACACCGTTATAATTTCACATGGTATCTTGACATGCATTTGTATAGATATTTGGTTCTTCTAACCCCCCTGACGTTTAAATTGCATCTTAGAGCAAAACCCCTACCAATATGATACTTAATCCTGACAAATGTTGCTTTGATGCTTATATTTCATTCTGTATGAGTATCGTGCGATTCCCATTTTAGTTTTGAATCTGTTATCAAATCAGCTAACAAAAAGTGCTAGTTCTACACAGAAGAAGCAAGGAAGACCAAATGTATCCAAACGGTTTCAAGAGAGGGATTACATGGATCCAAATCAAGGTCTATGTCTGGGTGCACTCTTTGATATTGCAGCAACAAATGTATGAAGTCCCGTTTGCTTCTCTTTAACCTGTCATCAATTGTTTGTAGATATTCTATCTTATTGCTTATAAATATTAATTCAGGGACTTGATATGGGGAGAAGACTTTGTATTTTTGGGTTTTGCCGTTCCATTGAGATGCTAAGTGATGTTGTTGAAGACACCGTCTTAGAGCATGGTGGGGAGGTATGTCATATATTCCCGTGTGTGCGTGTGCACACTTGCGCTTATCATATTGAAGCAAAATTTATTTATTATTCAATTGTTCCAGTTATACTTGAGTTTTGCTTCCCAGTGCACATCAGTGGGCTTCAGCTTTTACAGAAGTGATTCTGGAGATGTTTTAGGCTCATGACAATTGCATGGTTTATGTGTAACACCCCGTTCCCATAGGATAGAGATGTGATTAACATTTATAACATAAAGTCCGGTAAAGAGATTCATATCCTGAATTACCTCATTTATTGAAAAGCATAAAAAATTGAAATGAACATAATTGTTTAAAAAATGAACGTAAAGTGGAAAGACATAAAATGATTATAGTTCTTGTGTAAATAGCACTTATTTCTTCCTAAATCTTTGTATTAGATCTACTCCTGGCCATCCAGTTCTGCGTCATCATAATCACCATCTGTGAAAATTAGATATGGAAGAAAACAGGAAGACAAACAAAAATGAGTGAATACTCAGTAAGTAGCACATCATACGGTAAAATATAATCTGGCTTAGCATGCACTTAATTTCTGAAGACTCTTAACAACATACATATAGCATCACAAATTCTCAATCATACACGTAACATAACTTTCTGAAAAGCTTCAAATATATACGTATATCGTCACAGATTCACATAGCATATATATATTCATCATTAACATGAGTGGAAGCATACATAATCATGGCAAACATGTAACATGAATGCATAATAACTTGTTTATCTTTTCTTAACATGGAGTGAAATACGCTTGGGTTCGTGTTTCACTTAACTGAGTAATATGGAGTGAAACACGCTTGAGTTTTTGTTTCACTTAACTGAATAACATGGAGTGAAGCACACTTGAGTTTGTATTTCACTTAATTGAATAACATGGAGTAAAATATGCTTGAGTCCGTGTTTTACTTAACCAAGTAACATGGAGTGAAACACGCTTGAGTCCGTGTTTCACTTTATTTGTGGTTAACCGCGCTTGAGTCCGTGGCACTGTCTTAAAACTTCTTATTTTTCTTAATGCATGAGAATTCGTTAAGCTTCATGAACTTTCTTAACATGGCATATTCTTGTTCATTACATAACATAACATGACATATTCTTATACTTGGCATAACATAACTGGCATTTTCTTGTACATGTCATAGTATAACATGACATGACATAACATGATCTAAACATTTTATGGCATTTCATGGCATACATGATTTAAGTACGACATGAACATGGCATACACGATCTAAGTAGTTCATGAACATGGCATACATAATCTAAGTATTACATGAACATGGCTTGCATAATCTGGCTATTTTATTACATGGCATACTTGACTTGAATTACTCCATGAACATCTCATGACTTTCCTATGATTTTAGTAACATTCAATCAATCAAACAAATTCATTCATTCAAGCATAATCTCATATTTCATCAAGATCATGAAAAGAATCTAACCTTGACTTGTCTCTTAGCGTAGCGTAGATACCATGATAAGCACATCATATTTTCATATATAACAATAATATTCACAGTACGCATGCATTTATATGATCATACTATTTACTTCTTAGCATTGCTTCCTGACTTCCAAGTGGTAGCACGTTATCGAGGGGAGAAAGCTATTGCGCGGTGGCACAACTGAGGGAGTGGGTGCGACGGGGCTGGGTTGGCTGGCAGTTTTTGGCGCCATGGGTGGTGCTTCGACATCCTAGGGTGGTTGGCAGTGGTTGGGCAGAGTATATACGGCTAATGCGAAAGTGACTTCTTTGTATTTTTTTGTGTGTTTAAGACAGAGGGTTTACGTGGGGTTTTATAGACGATGAGGAGGGAAGTGGCATGAGTCCTCAGTAGGTATGCTAGGGTTTGAAGTTGGCTACACTTGGAAAATTATTCCTACGAGGATATGGATTTTAAGAGCATTTTGAAGTGTCGAGTTGTGGTTTCAAACTAGGAAACTAATCTGATATGGAAACTAAAGGGATAACCATACAATGGTTTTGATAGGAAAAGGAATCACTAATTTACCGTAAGCATATTTCCTAAGATGATAATAAAAGTAAAATAAATAAATAAATAAATAAATAATACTAGTTTAGCCCTAAATTTGAACCCGTATGTTACATTATGATTCAATGGTCTCACCAATTTTGCATGCTTAGGTTCATGATTGAATTCTGAGTGTATTTTTTATGTGTTTTAAAGTTCTAGGCCTCGTTTGCATGTTAAGATGATATGTGATGGGATAATAAATCTGTCAATAGTAGTAAAATAATTTGTGATAGTAGTGAAGTGGTTTGAGTTAAGATGTTTTATGGGGTTTTAGGAAATGAGAGAGAAAAAGTTGAATACAAATATTATAAAGTAAAAATATATTTTTTTAATATTACTTTTGTTTTAAGATTTAAAAAATTTGAATTGTTTTTTGTGTTTTATTTAAAAGTTTGGGAAAGTTATAATGATTAGTATATGTATTTGATTAGTATTTGAAATTAAAAGGTATTTGTGTTTGAGTGGTATTTGGATACTGAGATAAGATGAGATGAGATCATCTCATCATCCAAACGGGGCCTTATACTTTCCAAACATAACCTAGTCAAGAATGAGGATTCAGCTCGACTGTTGTGATGTTTTTAAAAGTAGTTGACCGTTGCAGTTTTAGTTGGACAACTTTTCCAATCAAGAATTGAAGTTCCATTGGCTTTCCTTGTTTATTTGCTTTTGAGAAACAGACTTAGGCATGCTTGGGGAGTGAGATGAGAATTTTGTGAATAGTAATAAGATAGTTTGTGAATAGTAGTGAGATAGTTTGAGTTATGTTTTATGAGATTTGGGAAAAGAAGAGAGAAAAATTTAAATAAAAAATATTATGAAGTTAAAATATTGTTAGAATATAATTTTTTAGTATTATTTTTGTTTGGGGATTTGAAAAAATTGAATTGTTTTTTATTTTTTGTTTGAAAGTTTAGAAAAGTATTTGTCTTTGAATGATGTTTGAGAAAGAGATGAGATGAGATATAATACCCCGTTCCCGTAGGATATAGATGTTTCTAGCATTCATAACATAATGCCCGATAAAGAGATTCATATCCTGAAAAATCTCATTTATTGAAAAGCATTAAAATGATAAAACTGAATTGAGCACAGTTGTCTTGAAAACTGAAGGTAAAGTAAAAAAACATAAACTAATCCTATGAATGACATAAAAGAGATCTAATTCTTGTGTGAATATCACTTATTCCTTCCTAATTCTTTGTACTAAATCTACTCCTGGCCATCCAGCTCTGCGTCATCATAATCACCATCTGTGAGAATTAAATATAGAAGAAAACAGGAAGACAAACAAAAATGAGTCGAATACTCAATAAGTAGCACATCATACTGTAAAATATAGTCTGATCTAGCATGAACTTACTTTTTGAAGACTCTTAACAACATACATATAGTATCACAAATTCCCAATCATACACGTAACATCATATATACATATATCGTCACATATTCACATGTCATATATATATTCATCATTAACATGAGTGGAAGCATACATAATCATGACAAACATGTAACATGAATGCGTAATAATTTGTTTATCTTGTCTTAACATGGAGTGAAACACGCTTGAGTCCGTATTCCACTTAACTGAATAACATGGAGTAAAACACGCTTGGGTCCTTGTTTCACTTAACTGAATAATATGGAGTGAATCACGCTTGAGTCCATGTTTCACTTAATTGAATAATATAAAGTGAAACACATTTGAGTCCGTGTTTTACTTAACTGAGTAACATGGAGTGAAACATGCTTGAGTTCGTGTTTCACTTGCATAACATGGAATGAAACACGCTTGGGTCCGTGTTTCACTTAACTGGCATAACATGGAGTGAAACACATTTAGAGTCCGTGTTTCACTTAACTGGCATAATATGGAGTGAAACACGCTTGGATCCGTGTTTCACTTAACTTGTGGTTAACCATGCTTAAGTTCGTGCACCGTAAAACTTCATATCTTTCTTAATGCATGAGAATTTATTAGGCTTCATGAACAGTTCTAATATGTCATATTCCGGTACATGGCATAGCATAACATGACACATTCTTGTACATGACATTGCATAACATGGCATATTCTTGTGCATGGCATATTCTTGTACGTGACATAGCATAATATGACATTCCATGGCATACATGATCTAAGTACTACATGAACATGGCATCCATAATCTAAGTATTACATGAACATGGCTTGTATAATCTGGTTATTCTATTACATGGCATACTTGACTTGAATTACTACATGAACATCTCATGGCTTTCATATGATTTTAGTAACATTCAATCAATCAAACAACTAATTCATTCATTCAAGCATAATCTTATATTTCATCAAAGATCGTATAAGGAATTTAACCTTGACTTGCCTCTTAGCGTAGCGTAGTTAACTATCATAAGCACATCATATTTTCATACATAACAATAATATTCACAGTATGGATGCATTTATATGATCATACTAGTTACCTCTTAGTGTCGCTTCCTGATTCCCACTTTGTAGCGTGCTACTTATAGGAGGCACTAATCGTCACTAACTTTGCCAGAAAGACGTGTCGTAGCATTCTAAATGCTTAAAATCATATATAGAGATAATTTAATTATACTAAGAATAATACATAATAGTTTACGAAAAAAGATACTTTAAGATTATGCTTTAAATTCCTTAAATATTTCTGATAAAATTAAGTATCTGCCTCATATATATTCAATTAAAAGCTAAGCCCATTAAAACAACGTACCAGAGTGTTTTATGAAAATAAACCTAGCCCAATCCACTATATCATATAAAACACGTCCAACAAGACTCAGCTTAATTGGAGGGGCATTTTGGGAAAACAAGCATACGGGGCAAGGGCATTTTGGGAAGGTTGAAGGTAAAGGAAGTAAAAGGAAACATAGGCTTACAGGGAAGACATTAGGTCGTGCAACTGGGACTCACCGAGAGAGGGGTCAGCTGCAATGAAGGGTCGTGGTGGCAGGCCGAGGTTCACGGTGGCTTGGAGTGGTCGGCGTCGTAATGGGCTTCTCTGGGCAGTGATGCGACACAAGAGAGAGAATGAGTGTGAGAGGGTTTAGAGAGAAAACTGCTTAGCTGAGAATAACAGAGAGAGGAGGGAGAAAGATTCCGACGTGGACTTACCAGAAGGAGTGTGAGGCGGAGGGAGGTGCCAGGTTGGCGGGTTCTGTGGCTGCCGTGAGGAGATCCGACTCTTCTAGTGGTCAACGGAGGGTTGAGTAGAAAACACCGTTGCTTCTAGTATTCACGGTGGAGAGAAAACGATGGAAAATAAGCTTAAAGGCGTCGATGCACGTCGTGGAGGAAGGAGAGCTTAACGTCGGTATGCTCTGTGGTAGTTTCCGGCGAGGTGGCTGACTTGGTATGAAGAGTAGTGCTAGGGTGGCTGTTGGGAAGTGGTTTTCTTTGTCTGTCGAGGCTGCTATGGTGGCTAGTGTGTGAAAGTTTCATGGTTTTTGCTAAGGGTCTCATGGGTTTTATAGATGAGGGGTAGGAAGCTATCGTGAGTGATCTGAAGGGGTTTGAGTTTGACTAAACTTTGGAAACTACTCCCACAAGGAAAGGAACACTTGAGAGGATATTAGAGTTTTGAAGTGTTTGAGTTAGAGATAATTTCAAATCAGGAAACTCTAGATCAAACAGAAAGATAAAAGAGGCATATAGTTTAACAGTAGAGAAATCCTATTCAAAACAAATTACAACCTCAAAACATATCTAATAAAATAATAACAATAAAATAATAATAAAATCACACTTTTGGGGTCGGGGTGTTACATGAGATAAGATGAGAATTTTGGAATGGTATTAGGATTTCAGCCTCGTTTTGACAGGTTGGGTTTGTTTCTTTATTAAGTTTCCCAATCACTTGATTATAGATTTTGGCTCTCTCAGACATAATATATCTCTGCACTTTCAAGTTCCAACAAATTTATGTATTTAACGAAACTGCTTGAAGTTTGTTGCCCAAGTTTTAGGTGAAATTGAATGGCTACACTAGCTATAACATGGTGGATCTCTAATATTCTGGCCTCTGGGCCATGTATTTTTGTTTAAAATTTGCCATTACATGTTTGACAGAAGGCTACGCATTTATAAAATTTGCACATCAGCTTACTCCCTAAAGTATGTCAAAAATTATGTTCTGAATATGATGGATTAGTTGTTGTCTCAAGAAAGCATCATGTAATGTTCAGGTTGTTGCTGCCGAGAAGGCAAGCAAAGGTGGTTTGCATGAGAAGCTAACAATGACAGTTGCAGTGCCATTACTTTGGGGAGTTCCTCCAGTGTCTGAAACGCTTCACCTAGCTGTTCAAAGTGGTGGAGGGATTGTAGAGAAGGTCTATTGGCAATGGGATTTTTTGTAGATATATACTGGAATTCTTCTAACCACATCATTTGTGCATTTTGTACATATATTCGTTCTGTTCCAACGTACAATACCCCATTTGTTGTACTTTCTTATCATCGCATTGTGTCAACATCTAACCGATCGTGTAATTTTAATTACTCCATTACATGTGCCACTTGAAGTCATTCGGAAGTAAACCTCGTACTCAATGAAAGCAGAAGAGCTGCCATTACTTATCGAAAAAGGGGAAAGTGGCCCCAGGAGTATTGTTCATCCCTTCTCATCTCAATGTCGAAACATTTCAGAAACACTAACATTTTTCAATTTCAAGTCTTGAACTTTCTCTCGTTTTTCAAAATTCTATAAAATATTTTAATTCAAATCATTTCTGACTTATCTATCTCAACTTAACATTTAAAAGGTAATGCCCAAAATAACACAATGTTGAAGAATACTAAAAAATACTCCCATACAATGCAATCCTAGAGTATATAATCATCCAATTTATTTTATTAACCCATGTGTTATAATATTTATTACTTTTGGTGCCTAGCTATAAAGTCACGGTTTTAAGGACTGAAAAAAACATTTTTTTTCCCATTAAAATATAACAAAGCGTGCTTTATGCATTCAAAGCTCACTACTAAACGCGCGCCCTTAAATTGCTCATTTCAAAATGCCCTTCGCGTACTAAAAGCGAAGTGCTTAACCTTTGGGGTTTGAGGAATACTTGGGGTCCTATTTTGGGTCCCTAACAATGTTTTCATTTCCATTATGTTTTGACCAAAATTTACTGCACCTGAACAGTAACACTACTTTTGTGGATGCTCTGTACTGGCTGAAATTTCGGACATTTCGGCGTGTTCCGGCTCATTTCCATCGGATTATGATATTCAAGCCAAAATTAGCATTCCAGTCCAAAACATTGATAAAGAAGAATCTGTAAAATAGAGAGATGGAGGGAGGAAGAGGAATAAATACTCAGTACGAAATCCCTATGTGATAACCCAAGCTTGACTAAGCATGATTTATAGATTTAATTCTTAGTTGCCAAAGTATTTTAAGAACCTTGATTTTTTTTTAGTTAAAGGAAAGGCTTTAGAATCTTTGATTTAGCAACTTAAGCCCAAGAAAGGAGTAACCCTAGAATGCCTTGTATAATTTTGGCCCTATTTAAAAACTCATCCCAATGGCCCTAAGCCAATGACCCAAACTCTAGTCACTAATGTCATGTGTCATATATAATGGTATAGAGAGAAGTGTAGGGAAACCAAGAGATGGCTTGCACGCCTACCCTAGAGGAATTGCCACTTGTCAACCATGCTATAAGCCTTCTAGAAGAATCATGGGACAAAATAGACCTAGGGAGACTAAAGGATTTTCGGCCAACCCTTTCCCACACACCTAGACCCATTGTTTTGGCCCAGTTTCAAGTTCCAAGGCAGATATTTTTGGAAAGGGGAGCCTAGGGAAGATAAATGTGGTTTTTCTAGAAGATTTGCATGGGAAACCAAAGAGACACAAGGGATTTCGAAATTTGTTAGATTTTGCCAAGTGTCGACCATGCAATAAGCTTCTAGAAGAATTGATGAAGAGACATTTGCATCAAAGGACTAATATACACTTAGGATTTTGGCCACTACACTCCCAAGCACATTTTCACTTGCCACTTGTCATTTAGGTTACAAAATAGACCAATGGCACATGAGAAGTCACATTGGGAATGAGCAAATGGAAGATGAAGCAATAAAGAGGGAAGGAGAAGAGTAGGCAGCAATGGACAAGTCACACGCCTATGCCACTTGTCACTCATGTCAAAGGTTGTTTGTTGGAAAAAGGAAGAGGCATGAGACGTTTCACAAAAATACCCTTGAGGAAATATTCACTTGCTTAAGAAAAAGGAAGGGCATAAAGGGGAAACAAGGGGTTTCAGCCATGGGTGAGGAAGCCCTACATGCCACCCATTCATGTCCCTTCCCAATGCAATCCAAAGTGGGATTCTAAGAGTCTTTTTGGCAAAAGAGATGGAGGAAGAAGAAACACTTGTCACTTGTCACTCATGCAAGTGTTTTGGAGGCAACCAAGGGGGGAAGTGAGGAAACCACTATAAAAAGGAGGGAGTACATGCCTATGGGCTTTTCCCTTGCCATTTTTCAGAACTTGCATGAATCCTCAGTCTGTCCACACAACTCTCACATACTCACTTGAAGATTCTCACGCTTTCTCACATTTTCTTTCCAACCAAACAAAGAAGACTTCCTTTCAAGAGAAGATTCTGCAACCTTCAAAGATAGACAAGGTAAGGCTCTGTTTTCTCTTAGTTTCTGCACACACATATCACTTTTCCAACTCTAAATGAGATTCAACTCTCAAAGGAATTCGAGAGTACTTAAACACACGTTTCCTACACGTTTTCATGAAAATTGATTTAGGGTTTTCAAGAAACCCTTGAAGCTGAATAGTGGGAGATGTTCATCCTCCATGTATTTAACCACCACCCTGAGTTCTTACCCTACTTTGAGTTTTGTATAAAAACATGAGTGAAATGAAGCGGTTTTTGACCTAAGATAAAGGTTGAATGGTTTATGATCAAGTGATGCTCTAAAAACCCTCACACACTCAAGAACATGAAATATGATTTTTAGACACTCTTTCTAATGTAATACATTTCGGATTACAACTTGCTAATATTTCATTTCATGGATTTTTCTAAGTTCATACTCAACTTACTCTTGATTAATACTTGCATATATTTGTGTAAATCCTTTTGTTGTTATGGTTCTTTTGGTTACCATTTCTTGTTTGCTTGTTTGAATATGCTTATATGATCTGGGAATATGAATATGATATGAATGGTATGATTCGGTTTAAGATGAAAATGGCAAGAATGTCATTTGTATGTTTCGGTTCCAAGGAAAACAATGTTGTTAATTTGTGATACTTAATGATTCGGCTATACCATGTCTTAGAAGTTTCAGATCTTAGCCAAACACTATGATTTTATGTTTTGCTTCATTATGCTTTGATTTCTAAGCAAGATGTTTAAAGTTTGAAGCATGTTTAAGTGATGATTCTTCATGTTTTTGCACTTACACGTTTCGGCCAAGGCTCTTTTTCTTAGTTCCATGTATGTGTTTTGATAGTTCATGTGATCTATGTTATCATGCCGTGAATTGGACATGCTGTGCTCGGTTATTTCATGCACAACATTTCATATGTGTGATGACCCGAGTTTGTCTAAACATAACCCATAGAATTCATTCTTGGTTGCCATGACATTTTAAGAACCTTAGTTACTTTGGAAGGCCTTAGAGTCTTTGATTTAGTGATTTGAGCCCAAGAAGGGAGTGACCCTAGATTGCCTTGTAATTTTTGGCCCTATTTAGAAATTTGAGCCCAATGGCTTTAGGCCCATGGCCCAAACCTTAGTCACTAGTGCCATGCGTCATGCATGTGGTTTACTATGAATCTATCTTGATAGTGGGCTAAGGGGAAGAGAGAAGTGTAGGGAAACACCAAAAGGTGGCTTTCATGCCTACCCTAGAGGATTTGCCACTTGTAAACATGCTAGAAACCTTCTAGAAGAATTAAGAGACAAAAGGAACCTAGGAAGATTAAAGGATTTTCGGCCAACCCATTTTCCCACACGCCTAGAACCTTGTTTTGGTCTTATTTCGAGTTTCAAGGTAGATTTCTTGGAAAGAGAAGCCTAGAGAAGTGGAAGGAAGTTTCTCAAGAAATGATGCATGGGAAATCGAAAAGGGGCACATGGGATTTTAGATTTTTGACAGAATTTGCCAAGTGTCAAGCATGCGTTCAGTTTCTAGAAGATTAGATGAAGGGACTCGTGTCAAATGACAAATATGCCCCTAGGATTTTGGCTACCGCATTTCCAATGTACCTTTTCACTTGCCACTTGCCACTTAGGTTATTTTTAGACCAATGACACATGAGGAGTCATCTTGGGAAGGAGCAATAGAAGATGAAGCATCAACTTAGGAGTTGGAAGAGAGAGTGGCCGACTAGGGCAAGGCACATGCCCATGCCACTTGTCATCCATGCCAAAAGTTGTTTGTGGGGAAAATGAAGAGGTATGAGATGTTTTACAATGATACCCTTGAAGAGATATTCACTTGTTTAAGGAAACGAAGGGCATAAACGGAAGAAGGGATTTCGGCCAAGGGAAAGGAAACCCTACACGCCACCCCAAGTAGTCCCTTCCCAATGAAAATCCAAGTGGGGATTATAAGAGTCTTTTCGCCAAAAGAGATAAGAGAAGAAGAAAACACTTGTCACTTGTCATCCATGCAACGATTTTTTAAACAACCAAGGAGACTACTATAAAAAGGAGGGAGTACAAGCCTATAGGCTTTTCCCTAGTCATTTTTTAGAATTTGCATGAACTCTCACTCTCTCCACACAATTCTCACATGTTCACTTGAAGATTCTCGCACTTTCTTTCCAACCAAGCAAGGAGATTCCTTTTCAAGAGAGGTTTTCGCCACCATCAAGAATAGACAAGGTAAGAATCAGTTTTTCTCTTAGTCTTACACACACAAGTCACTTTCTCAACTCAAGATGAAATTCAAATCTCGTAGGATTTTGAGAATGGTGAAACACACACACTTGAAGCCGAATGGTAGGGGATGTATACCCTCCATATTTTTCAATCACCTCATGAGTATTCATCTTGTTTCAAGTCTTGTTCTACTTCATGAGTGAAATGAAGAGGTTTTAACCCAGAAACCCTAGAGGTCAAATGATTTGAGATCAAGGGATGCCCTAAAATTCCTCACACACTCAAGAAGACGAAATAAGATTTTTCTAGGCACTTTCTAATGAAGCACATTCGGATTTACTGCTTGCTAGTATTTCCTTATGTGGATTTTTGTAAGTATACACTCAACTTACTTTTGGTTAATATTTATATATGATTGTGTAAATCCTTTCATTGTTATATTTGCTATTTCTTATTTGTTTGTTTGAATATGCTTATATGATCTTGGAATATGAATATTACATGAATGGTATGATTCGGTTTTATGATGAAAATGGCAAGAATGTTCTATGCATGTTTCGGTTTTAAGGAAAACATTGTTGTTGATTTGTGTTACTTGATGATTCAGCTATACCCTGTCTTAGAAGTTTTGGATCTTGGCCAAACACCAAAATTTTATGTTTCGTTTCATTATGCTTTGATTTCTAAGCAAATATGTTTGAAGAAGAAGCATGTTTAAGTGATGAATCTTCATGTTTTGCATCTATATGTTTCGGCCAAGGCCCTTTTTCATGGGTTCATGTTTATGTTTTGATATCTCATATAGTTTATGTTATCATGCTATGAAATGAACCTGTTATGCTTGGTTATTTCATGCACGACGTTTCACATGCCACATATCAAGTGTAAGTAAGCATGTTATAAGTTTCATGCCACATGCATGTGGGGGAAAAGTGTTTTCAAAGAAAGTGTTTTCAAAGAAAAGTTTTTAAAGTTTTATCACGACCCCAAGTACTAGGGTAGAAGAATGTCCTAGTGAAACTCATCTGTCTACTCTGGAGTGTTTAAGAATAGAGTGGTAACCCCTAGGTCAACAAAGTATCGTCGATGAGTCTCGAATGGATTCTTTTCAAAGAATGCCAGAGCAAGGAAGTGCCTAATGCTAGTGGGTGCATAAGGCATGTAACCCGATAAAGTAAGGTTGAGTGAATATGAATCTCTGTTTTTGACGTATTCATTATGGTGCACGGACTGTGGATGGTGCGGTAACTAGTAGGAGCACGTGGTGCTAAGGGGAACCATGTTGTGTCCACCCTCTGAACAAGAATGAGAGCTTATGTGATAAGGATCACTTGATGCAAATCTTGTAATATGTTTTGATAAGGCAAATTCTGACTAAGATCACGTGAATAAGAAAAGTTAGGAAGTTTTCAGAAAATGAAGTTTTGTTACAAGTCATTGAAAATGGTCAAGTCATATGTCAAGTACATGTCCATGCACGCATTTTATGATATACCTCTTGTATGCTTGTGTTAACTGTGATATGATGTGTGATTACTTGCTGAGATTTTTTAAAATCTCATTGTGGTAGTTTGCACTACCATTCCCCCAATCGGAATGGTAAAGATGTTACAGGTATGATAGACGACGTCCATGACCAAGAGGAAAAGAATGGCACCTCCTCCTCCGGAAAGGATCGTGTAGAAGATGGTTGCAAGTCAGACGACTGAGCCCTCCATCCTGGAATGATTTGAGGCCATCAATTGGGAGATCTCTGGAATACTTGAGTTCATTGCGAAATTCAGACGACGTAACAACAGAAACTTGTCTTTTACTCCTTCATCATTGTTTCCTCAAAATGTAAGAAACATCCTTGCATGGGCCCCATGTGTCAAAGCCCCTCCATTCTCTCTTCTTCATGCCCTAGCAGAAATCCTACTCCTTTTCCCTTTCATCATTTGTTTTTCTTAGAAAATTAAGGGGTTTATCTACATGGAAGACAAGTGGCACCTCCCTCGAGGTTCTCAAACCTTATGTTTCCCTTCATCCATTTCTGGTCTAGATACAATAAACCTAGAGAAGGTGAAGTGCATGGTTGCCAAATGGTAGTGTGGGTGGCATGTGCCCTTCAACAAATGAAACCCTAGTAGTCTTTTTGCATCATGAGATCTCTCTGGAACCCTTTAAACTTCTTTGCATGGAAGGCATGTGGCATCTCCTACTCATGGCTGAATTCCTTCTCTTCTTCTTCCATCATTAGATTATTCTTGAAAACTCAAAAAATCCCTTGCATGTGTACCATGTGGCACCCTCTTCACTCTAACCGAAAATGGCTTCTTCCCTTTCTCAATATGGCTCCTTCTAGAAGCTTTATTGCATGTTTTCCAAGTGGCAAGTCCTTGTAAAACCAAAACTCCCATTACTAGATGCCTCATGATTGTGGCTCCTTCTAGAAGCTTTATTGCATGTTCTCAATATGGCTCCTTAAAGGTCCCTTCTTGCTTGGTGCCAAGTGGCACCTCCCACTTACAAACCCCTAATGGCTTTTCTTAAACCATAAACGTCTTTATGGCCGAAATTCACTAGACCTTGGGCTTGGGCACTTATCACACTAACAAAATATAAGGTTCACTTCACTCACATGGTTCTAGTCTCAAAATCTATTGGGCTTAAGTCCACTTAGGTCAAAAGATAAATTAAGTCCTAACTTCAAGAACCTTGCTTGGGCTAGGATGTTACATCATCCCCCTAAAAAGAAGATTTTGTCCTCAAAATCGGCTTAGCTAACCATGGTTACTCCCAAAAGCTCATAATGTGATTGTTCTTCTATCTCTACTCCCATATCAAGACCATGATCAGTTCTTCCAATACCAAATTTCATCTACAACCCCGTAGATAGTATCAGAATTTTCAATTCCACCAAAGTAATCTACAACATCCAAGGATCCTAGCAATTAGTGCCTCACAGTTCATATTACGTTGTTGACTCCTAAAAACTAGCATCCAAACCCTTATTCCACTCACTTTTGTTCACCTGCCGTCTCCTTATGACCTTAACCCTTAATATTCATAGATGCATCCTGCGGCATGACTATCTCCTAATGAAAAAGCGTAATTGTAATGTTTTTATTCCTACAAGGTCTCAAAATTGCAAACAGTTTCCTTAATATCCACTAAAACATACTCCCAAACCATCATATTACTAAGTGCCGCATTTCTGCTACATACTTCTAGTGACCTCATCAACATGTCTAAAGCTAAGGTCTCTATAGAAGCATTATTCTTTAATCCAACGGCACAATTAGTCAACTCTTGCCACACTCAGTAGTACATAGATCGTCTCCCAAAATTATGAGCTTTAACACGTATTCCCATATTGTCTCCTGCATCCCTAGTCAAAATTCATGACTCCTTGAAACTTAGTGCCAATCACCCTACGCATCAAACAATAACATCGATACAACAATGGCTAAGGCTTGATGCTGAGAGGGGCGGTCTAAGAACTTAGAAGTCCATATATGAAATTAAGCCCATGCAGTGGATAAGATTGAGACCAAAATAAAGCATGAAGAACTAGAATCTATTTGTATACTTCCCATGGATGAAAGAAACTGATTTAATCAACGGAGGCACAATTTGGCACAATAGGTTTGTTCCACCAAATGATCAAGGAAGAATCTAATTCACATTGCAGAATGTGGAGGTTGTCACAAAGTAGTAGAAATGTTAATAATTCATCGAAGTGGTTCCTAGATACCTTGTCGAAATACCACCCATGTCTTTAGAATGCCTTCATCAAGTTGATCAAGAAGGTAGACTGTAACACCACGCCTAAAAAGCTCATTAGGCCTTGACCTTAGTAGCCTTAATCCTAGTTAATTAGGAGTTGAGCTATTCTAGAATAAGAACAACTTTGGATACTTAAGTGTGCAAAAATGCCGTATACTTTGGGTTTAGAATAATTATTAGAACATTCTAGCGCAGTATTGATTTTTGAGAAAAAAAAAAAAAGAAATTTTTGGAGCTTGATTAGTTAGTAATATTTTTTTGAAAATTTTTAGTGCTTTATTAATTTGGAGGAAAGATGCCAAGAGGCCAATGTTAGAATGACAAGTGGCATATTGGAGATTTTGCCACCTTATTGGGCAAAGTAATTTGGATAAAATTTTTTATGGACTTAGGAAGGCCCAAGAGATTGGTTTATTAAGGGCCCAAACTTTTTGGGTATAAAGGCTTAAGAGAGATAATAAGATGTTAAAAAGCCTTAGGCTTAGGGCTTATGGCCTTAAAGCATTAAGGATGTGATGGGCCAAGGTTAAGATGTTAAAAAGCCTTAGGTCGAACTTGAGATATTAAACTTTAAGTCTTTCTTGGAGGACACTAGAAAATAGGCGCAATAAAAAGGACATAAGGCCATTAAGCCTAACTTAGTAAGAGTGAAGGTATTAGGCTCAACTTATTAAGTATGAAGGCTTAGAGAAGCAAGATTTATTAGCATAGCCTTGGCCCAAATATGATGACGGCATAAGGCCTTTGGGCCAAGCTTGACATAGATTTGACCCATGATCTAGTTATGTCAAGGTAAGCCTTTCATGCCCCATCTTAGTAGGTCTTGAAGTCTCTTCTAATCCCTCAAAATTTGGAAACAAGGCCCCCACTCACTCAAGACCAAAGGCCCATGAGCCATTGACCCACACTCATGGCCCTTTTAAGCCCACAAGGCCTAAAGCCTTGTTTTTTTTTATTTCACTCTTCAAATTGAAAGCCCAATACACCATACCATGAGTTTTCTTAATCCCATGTCATACCCTAAGTACCCAAATTAAGTTTAAAATTGGTTAAGACCATTAATCAACTTACCCAAGATTAGTGATCTTTAAACTATGCTTTGAAGCTTAATTTTCTTTCTTAATCCTTTTAACCTTTTGATCTGAATTTTCTTGTTTTATTACTCAATTACATCATTATTAGATCATATTAAGACCCTAGATAAACCTCCACACATGTCATTAGAAGAAATGAAAAATCAAACTCCAAACTACACCAATCGGCACACATGTGTGCCCTTTGTGTGCATGGACTGTTTTGCCCTTACGCCCAATCTTTTTGTACCTTTTTCTCAAGGGCAATATGGTCTTTTAATACCTCATATGATCCATTTTAACGAGACCAAACCTTGGACAAAATTTGTTTCAAAAACCAAACCAAATAGACAAAACCAATTGCACCTAGGAAGCTAGTTGGTTGCAAACTAATTAGGTTGAGATTCAACGACCAATCTACCCTTGGCTGAACCACCACCCCATGCCATCTCCTTAACCACCCAATCCTCAAGAGGTCATCATGAGCTTTTGACTCATTCTTTTCAGCCAAAGAAAGCACAAAATTGAAATCTGCCCAAGGAAACCACCATTGAACCCGAAAGGACTTTTGAGATCAACGACTACATGGAGGAGTAGAAAGTATAGTATGCAGGGCATCTGTTACAAGGAGAAGATACCTAGTGGCAGCTTTTAATATGGGAATTGAGTAATATCACTGCTTTGACCTGGGATAGGTTCAAACAGGAGTTCGATAATTGATTTTTTCCTGAATCGTTGAAGACCAAGAAGGCTCAAGAGTTTGCCACTTTGGTGCAAGGCAATCTTTCAGTTGAAAAATATGCTGCAAAATTCATGGAGCTGGGAAGGTTTGCTCCACATCTGATCACCACTAAAAAGATGTAGGCTTAGAAGTTTCAAGAAGGACTGCAACCCAGGATTCACAATTACATAACTGGGTTTGGCATCAATAATTTCTAGCTAAAACAGAATAGCGGAGTGTGGCAACCCAAATTAACCTTGAGTGAAAGTAGACTTCTTCTTTCTCTGCAGAAGGGAGTGATGCCAAAAGAAGGATTACATAACGAGCCAGTAACGATAAAGGCATTATGACAGCCCCACCTACTACTTGTCGAAAGTGTGCAAAGGTACACAATGGAGAATGCAAATTTGTGTTAGGGTATGCTTCAAATGTGGTCAATCCGGCCATATGATTCGGGAATGCCCTCAGAGTACACTAGGAGGCCGAAATGCTCATTACCCTAGTAACAAGTCAAATCAGCGGCCACATGCCCAAGCCCGCGTTTATGCTATTACCCCCGATGATATGGACGAGGAAGCAATAGGATTTGAAGAAACGAACGTCGTTACTAGTATTTTTCCCTAAGTACCCCTCTCTTTTTATAGAAGTTAGTCCTTCTGATTTAGCCATTAGGCAGATGGTAGTTGATGATTATGCTTTAAGTAATATCATGATATACGAAGATACGGCATGTGCCTTATTTGGATCTGGCACAACGGGGTCTTTCGTGTCAACGACGAACGTGTAACCTACTTATAGAATCAATACCTTAGACCATAATAGTAATTATGATTCTTCATGGAAGTTTAGACAAGTGTACCCGAGTTCTTAGATTTTCCCTATAAGTTTAGATGGAAGGATTAGGAAGTAGATCTTAGTATTTCTAGTCTATTGAGGTTTGATTTGATATTAGGAATGGATTGGTTATCTAAATACTATGCCAAGATAGATTGCTGGAGGAAATATATATTTTTTCACTCACTTGAAGTTGGTAGGATAAGATGAAAATTGTAAAGGCTATTCCCTCTTTAGTTAGAAACTACATTGCTAATAGTGTTGTAACCTATCTAGACTAGATAATTGAAGACTCTAGTAGGGATAAAGAGATGCATGGGATACCTTTCGTTGAGAATTTTCCTGAGGTTTTCACAGACAACTTACAAGGATTACTCCAAATAGGAAAACAGAGACTATAATACATCTAGAACCTGCCACAAATAGAAAACCATACCGCATGGCCTTGTTAGAATTAAAGGAGTTGAAGGTTTAGATAGAGGAACATAGGTAACATCTCAGCTTAGTGTTGGAGAGATTGAAGGAGCATAAGTTGTATTCCAAGTTCAACAAGTGTGAAGTTAGGAAGTGAAATTTTTAGGCCATGTGATTTCGAGTAAAGGAGTAACGGTTGATCCTAGAAAGATCGAAGAGATAGTATTGGCATTATCCTACCAATGTACATGAGGTTTGAAGTTTCTTAAGATTAGCTGGTTGTTACCAAAGGTTCGCAGAGTTTCTCTAGATTATCAAGACTTAGATGCGTACTTATGCAAGATGAACGTGTCGTCCCTTATGCTTTCAACAACTAAGGAGCCACGAGCAGAATTACCCCACCCATGAATTAGATTTAGCTGCCGTAATCTTCACCTTGAAGATTTGGAGTACATTTCATTACAACTCAGTTTAACGAACGAGGAAGTTTCTGTTCAGATTATGGATTGGAAAGCCAAGGAACTTGGGAATCAAAAAATTCCTTGAGTGAAGATTCTTGGCAAAATCAAAATGTTGAAGAAGTCACAGGGAGAAAAGGATGAAACAAAAACCAAGAACCGTTGCATCCAGTTATCTCTTCCATGGATTCCTCAGAGTCACTAACCTCTCTTTTCATCGCACATGATACCGTGAAGAGGGATCTCCATAGATAGAAGATGCATCAACTAAACAATGAAGGGAAATGGAAGAACGAGTTAACGCGTACTATGACTCAGAAGAGGATCGATTCTTCTACCACACTCAGGAGGAACTATCGAATGATGCCAATGAAGACTTCTTATCTAGTTCGAGACCATAGAATCTTTGGTAGGTATGTATATATAATATATGTGTGTTGCATGCTTTAATTATCCACATCCATACCCCGATTTCGAGGATGAAATCTTATTTGAATGGGGAGAATGTAACACCCCGTGTAAAAAACTCATTAGGCCTTAACCTTAGTAGTCTTAATCCTAGTTAATTAGGTGTTGAGCTATTCTAGAATAAAAACAAATTTTGGATACCTTTTTTTTTATTAGAGAGAGGATAGTCACATGTCCAATAGTGACCTTCGCCCAAGTTTATTGAGAGAACCTCACTTCTAGTAGAGGAGAGATCGTGGCAACATCACAAATCACTTGGGGGTTTACAAGATAAAACATAAAATACCAAACCCAGGTGACAAAAAAATTCAGAATACCAAGAAGAACTCTACAAACATCTCTACTACATAAAAACAAAATAATCATCTCAATCTAATCTAAGGCAAACCCAAATTATCCATGCGAATAAGTCCACATATGTATCCATGAAAGTCCTCAAGTCCATAAAATACTAAATTCACGCCTTGAGTTCTCTCTTTTCCAAATGATCCCCCACCATGTTAGCTTCCCAAAAAAATATGACAAAAGCAAGCATTAATCTCTTGAGCAATCTCTTTGATTTGTTCCCAATAATCCCATAAAAACCAATAACGAAAAATTCCTAATTCCAGCCAACCAATCATAATAGCTTAATCGGATTCCACTAAAACATCTCTCAATCTCAACCTTCGACATAAGCGAAGTCCATCAAGCAATACTATTCGTCGCATTTCCATAATGATGTCTAAAACATGCAATCGTTGTTCGTCAAGCATTTCTTATGATACCCCCCTCCTGACTCTCCCAAGTTACCACAAGATCCACCATCAATATTCAATTTCACCCTTCCCCTATTCAGTTTCTTCCAATAAATAAAAGTCAGTCTTCTACCAACAATAGGAGCAATCAGAATATTAACATCCTCCAACACCAACCGATCATTAGAACCCATAGACTGAAAATTTTTTAATTGAGAAACAACATCTCTAATTAAAAAAATTAACATTAAGGATGACATTATCAGCAGTAAAAATCATACCTTCCATATGCGAGTCACATCGAGCTCTCCATAATGCCCAAGAAATCAAACTTGGAATAACACCACGAACCCAACCAACTTGAGAATTCAATGAAGCACGCCGCCACCAAAAATTAACCATACCTTCCCAACTTTGTATCAAAAGAAGCCTTATATGACAATGCTTTGCAAAAAAATTCCAAATCACTTAAGCACCATCCCCTTCACATAACATATGATTATGAGATTCCACTTGAGGCCTCACACAACATTGACACTTCGATGCCAGCAGAATTCCCAATTTTTTTACAATATCATCAACTAGATAACTCTTCTCATAGCTCGCGAACGGAAAAAAAGAAACTTTCTTCGACAACTCCTTCTGCCACAGGGTATGGGTATGGGTGGATATATATAATACTCCGGAAGTTTGGAAAGGCGATTAGGGAGATTTTCTTCTCCTTTCAAATCTTTCTATTTTGGAAGGTGCGGCTTTCTTTTCTAGGGTGGTTTCTAGTAGATAGAAGGCTAGGGTTGGCCGTGCTTCAGCGGTTTAACCCTCTAATGGCCTTGCCATCGGCGGGGAACACTGGCTCTGGAGATGTTTTAGAGAGATCGTATGTTCTATAGTCTCAAAATTGGCAGATAATCCATCATTCAAAATCCCTTTGCGGTTCCTATGAAAATAAACAGCGAACTAGGCTTTGTTTTTACAGAAACAGAGATGACGAAAGCAGTGGAAGAGTACAAGTTTTGTGATTGTTGTGAAATTCTTGTGAGTTCAGCCTTCTGTTGATGTGATAAGACTGAACGTAGTGAAAAAGTAGGGTTTGGTAGAGATTCCAACAATCAGTTTTATGGACGACTATCATGTTTTAATTCAGATGAAGAATGAATGTGATTTTGTACACGGATGGGCTCGACAAGGAAGAGTGATGGAGGGAAACCCATTTCGACTGTTTAAATTGACAAAGGACTTTGATTTACATAAGGAATCTCCATTGGCTCCTCAATGGATTTTCTTACTTGGATTGCCTATGCATCTTTATCATCGTGATTGTCTTCAAATTTTTGCAACATGTTTTGGTCGTTATCTAGGGACAGATAATGTGACTTGGAACCAATCAAGAGCCATGGGTGCTAGAATTTGTGTGGAGGTGGATTTGACTGTGGAACTAGTGAAATGTTTTCCTATTGTAGTCTCGCCTACAAAATGTATTTGGCAAGAGGCTAGATATGAAAAACAAGGTTACTATTGTATGAAATGCTATTGACAGGGTCATATGGCTGTGGTCTGTAAAGTTGGGGAGGGACGAAAGGAGGATGGGAAGCCAAAAGATAAAAAAATATGGTAGCCAAAAAAATTTGATATTAAGGGTAGTTCTTCAGGGACTAAAGATGACAAGGAGATGGACGCAAATGTTGAATAATCGGGTGAGAGTTTGCAAGTCACACGAGAGGATAAAAATACCAATGTGGTGCAAGTTGAAAATATTGATGGAGTGCCTAATTCTATAAATGTAGGGATGACAATGAACATTGAGGGTGAGTTTGCGGAAACAAATCAATCTAGACAGGTACCGAGTATTTTATTAAATACAGAGATGCCGAAGGACCCTCTACAGGATTTAGTGAAAATAATGGAAAATAAAAAGGATGTTAACGATGAAGATTGTGAAGAGGTTTGGTGTGATAAAGGGAATGAAGTGGCTTCAGAGACTATGCAGTTGAAAGGTCATGAGTTTTTTTACGTCCAATGACCCTGGTTGACGAGACAAAAAATGTGCTAGCTGAAAATAGAATGCAAGGGGAATTAGCTATGGGATATTTTTCGAACCAAGAAGAAAGAGAATTAACAGGACCAAGGGGTAAAGAGAAGGCCTATGATTCTGAGGGAGCTGATCGATCGGATACAGAACAATTAAAAATTATTTCAGACAAGATGGTGAGGAAGTCCTAGAGGGTTCACACCCGATCATAGAAGTTGAATTTATGATCGAAAACGTTTTATATTGGAATGTCAAAGGGTTGGGGAGTTCGAAGAGGAGATTAAATTCGTTAATTATAAAAAAAGACATTAATATATGTGCAATTGCGGAACCTTTTATTGGCGACAACTGGATGGCTGCTACAGGTTCTTTTTTTACTCTTGATTATTTTTGTTCTAATGTGTTTGCGGGTGGCAAATTATGGATTCTTTGGAAAGAGTGAATGAGTTTCAGATGGTTTTTGGTACTTCTCAAACGATATATGGATGGTTGTCTGCAGCGAATCAAAGGTTGTTTATAACCTTTGTTTATGCAAAATGCTCTTATATAGAAAGAAGAGGCTTTTGGGAAGAGTTAGAGAATCGTCAGTTGAATAATATGGTGATAGGTGATTTCAATGCTATTGGCATAGATTCTAAAAGAATTGGTGGTCATCCTCGGCCATTAATTTCATAGTAATGGGTGTACTATGTCTTGGTGTAATGGCCATTTGGGAGTAAACAGAAGTTGGGCGAAGTTAGATAGAGTGGTCAGTAATAACGCTTTCTTTGATCAGTATGCTTTGGCTCAATTCGTTTATTTGAAGCGAAAAACCTCGTATCATTGTCCTATGGTGGTTCACTTGGAAAGGCCTTTTTCTTTATATGGTCTAGTTCCTTTCCGTTTTCAAAATATGTGGTGCTTACATGAGACCCTTTTAGATTGTGTGAAGGAAGCTTAGGGAAGACATCACTTTGGTTCTGGCTTGCAAAAAAGGCTACTGGACTCAGACGTTCTAAAATTGCCTTACGAGCTTGGAATAAGCATGTTCTTCGCAGGGTTGATGTGAATTTAAAAACTCTTGAGGAGAGGCAGGAGATTTTAGAAAATCAGCTGCAATTGGGATACTCTAAAGATGTGGAAACAGACTATCTTGTGACTAACTTGGAGCTTGCTACCTGGGAAAAAAGAGAGGCAAACCGGTTGGGACAAATTGTTAAAACGAAATGGTTGGTGGAACGAGATCATAACACAAAGTTTTTTCACTCTGTGATTAATCAAAGGCGTAAAAAGGCTCAAATTTCTCAGATGGTTTTATCGGATGGCACAACATTGGATAATGCCAAGTCTATCCACTTGGGTGTTGCACAGTATTTCCGGGACTTTCATTCCACGTCTTGTGATGTGGTGCAAGCTGAATTATCAAAGCTTGATTGACCCGGTTATTACGGATGTGGAAAATAATATGTTGTGTGCTGAACCGACATAGATGGAAGTGAAAGAAGCTATTTTTTCAATTCCTCAGCAAAGCAATCCGGGGCCAAATGGGTTCGAGTCTAGTTTCTACATAAAGTGTTGGGAGATTACTAAAGATGACCTTATTGAAGCTGCTTGGGAGTTCTTTAAGGGTGGCCTTTTAACTAGGTTCTTTATGTCATCCTTTCTTGTTTTGATTCCGAAGGTGCCTGATCCGTCCAATTTTCATAAATTTTGACCTATTAGTTTGTGTTCAGTGGCCTATAAGGTTTTTTCAAAAATTATTGTGGGTCATTTGACTCGGATTATTCAGAAGTTGGTTTCTCATGAACAAGGTGCTTTTGTTCTGGGATGCAGCATTTTTGAAAACATCCCGCTTGCCCAAGAGATGGTGCACTCCCTTCATAGGAAAATTTTGGGTGGTAATGTCATGTTAAAGATAGATATGGCTAAGGCTAATGATCAGGTGGATTGGAGCTTTCTCTTGGAGGTCGTTAAGTCCTTCGACTTCTCTAATACTTTCTGTAATTTGATTGGTGATTGTATAAGGTCTGCTTGGCTTTCTGTGATGATGAATGGGACCGTTAAAGATTTTTTTCAATCTGCTCAGGGGCTTCGACAAGGGGATCCTTTTGTAACGCACGTCCTTATGGTGGGTCTTTTTATAAAATATTTTGAGAAAGGACGATGGGAATTACCGTCCGATTTAAAACTTTTTGCTTTCTTCCCAGGGTGCAAGACTCTATGTTTATAAAATAAAATGTGCTTTTACAATAAAAGAGATTTACAGCGGAAAACATCATTTTTAACAATAAAAGGCCTCTCTTACATTTAAATGCTCGTGCCTAGACTTCCGTGCTCTTCCCTATGGGCCGTGTCTGTCCCGATGCGTACTTCATTTCCTTCCCTGTGGGGGGAGGGACATACATAAAAACTAAAATGAGTCGAAAACTGGTAGGCATTACTTCATGCATTTAAAATATAATAACATAAGTTTTCATTCATGCATTCATCATTCGTACATACTATACATACATGCATGTGTGCATACGTACGTTCATTTGAAAATGTCACTGGACGGGGTTTTTCTTTGGAAATAGACTTTCTTTTCGTAAAACGTGTCCCCCGTCAGTGCCTTTATTTCTGTAAGAGTGCAGTGCCTTCATTTCTCAAAGTGAGTTCGTGCATGCGTACATACATACATACATTCATTCTTTCTTTCACTTTCATAGGCCAGTACACACTGTTACGCCCCGTGTGTTAGGGTTAGCGGCCCTATGGCCAATGCATTCACCAGTGGCCACGGGTTGGAATCCCATTCCGTTAGGGTGCAACACCGGGTGCACTACCAGTACTACTGCCCAGCATTGCAATCTGCCTATTCATTCATTGGGTACTCCTTTTCATTCATTCATGTGGCCATTACGTATCTTCATACATTTCATGTTTTCCTTTCGTTCTTTCATTCATTCATTCATTCATGTCAGCTCTAAAGAGCTGGAGCTTTCATTCAGTTCTTTCTTTCATTTAGCAGTCTTTTCATGAGAAAACATTCATTTTCATGAGAAAACATCATTTCGTGAGCATGGGCTTGAACGTCCTCTTTCATGACCTCCACGAGCATCACCTCGTGGCATTCATAAAAGTATCAGTTCATACCGTCCATAAAACATAAAGCACGGGCTCAAACTTCACCTTTCACGGCATCCATAAGCATCACCTTGAACGTCAGCCTTCGCGGCGTCCACGAGCATCACCTCGTGGCGCTCGCAATAGTGTCGATCCGTAGGATCCGTGAAGGCGTCGGCTCAAGCTCGTCTTTCGTGCATTTACATCGGTTCGTTTATTTTCTTAGAAAATACGTACAATAGATACACCGTATAGTCATCCATTTGCATGCGTACAATTAATAGCTTTGGGTGCGTAAAAAAGGGCTTTCATGGAGGGGCCGTACGTACATATACATTTGAAAGCATGGCATCTTCTTTTGTAAGCATTTTCTTAAAGAGAAGAGTGTTTCCTTTTCGTTTTGTAATTTCTAGAAAACTCTAGAAGGGCATGAACGTAATACTTACTTGGACTCCATGCTACTTTCATACCATGCAGTCCATTCATGCGCGTGTCAGCTGGCAACCTACATGCATACATAACCTTAGCATCATTCTCTATCTAGTACATAAGCAACTTAACTATAATAGGACTACACTATACTTGGAACACTCTCATTCTATCCCGTGCACTTACGTGCCCTTTACTATATTAAAACATTCGAGGACCACTTACGGTCACCACATCTTCTAACTCAACGTCTTGCCTTGAGTGCTCATCCACTAAAGTAAACCCATGATTCACCTTAGGATTAAGACACTAAGACATTCGTCTTATTTTCCTTATTGAACTCATCTTGATGCATGACTCAGACCAACTAAGTCATGCATCCCAATCCTAGACAATACACCCGTCACTACCTTCATACATCCTAACCCATACTAATCCTCATTCCCATCCATACAAGCCATACGGCTCTAAGCCAACTCTGAGGCTTAATCACCGCGCAACTCTACTGAGGACAGATTACCCATTACATATGGTGAATCCGTCTGGTACACGTGTCTCTCCAAACTACACATGTACCTTACTCCTTTTATCACCTAAGATCAACATATAACATGTTGATCACCTGCTCGTAGGGATGAGGGCTATATTTTGATACCAACATTCTCTTAACCCGGCTAGCATGAGTCTTCATGCTATCCGTCCCTTCTTACAGTTCATCCCAACACTTAGTGAGATAAGGCTCCATTTACAACTATGCCTTGCGTCACGTCACATAGCTCGAGACTACTCTCAAGCTACACCGTGACCTTGTCACGTCACCTGACATCTTATTACGTCACTTCTACGCCAACTTCTAACTCATCACGAGTACGGTTCCTCACGTACTCCCGTCACATCGTAACATCTCGTCACATTCCTGTCATGCCCTTTCCACACTAACTCTTCACCCATCATAAGCCTGACTGTCAGGAACCATGTCACTTCGTGACATTGCCCAGTCATGCTTCTGCTGCGCACTTTTACACTTATTCTGCTACTACACCCATACTTCCAGCCGTAAGTCAATTACAGTGACATTTGTCACCTCAGACTACAAGCCGCGTCACAACTACTTCGGGACACTGTTCCATAGTTCCCGACACAACTCACCATATTCTACGCCCATCAACTGCACAACCATCCTTATCTCTGCAACACGTCACACGGAGTGTCGCTGCCTCGTGGAGTACACTCCACGTATACTCCCTTTCCACACGCTACAACCTACCATCAATATGGCATACCCGCCATATGATGCATCACTCTACCATAAAGAGTACACTTCGCGTGTACTCCCTTTTCACATGCTACAACCTATCATCAATATGGAGTAATCGCTATACGATGCATTATTCCACCACATGGAGTACACTCTGCGTATACTCCCTTCATACACACCACATCACCATTATGGCATACACGCCATATGATGCATCATTCCACCACATGGAGTACACTCTTCGTGTACTCCATTCATACAGGCTACAACCTCTCATCAATATGGCATATCCGCCATATGATGCATCACTCCGCCACATGGAGTACACTCCTCGTGTACTCCATTCATACACGTTATGTCCCATCACCGTTATGGCATACTTGCCATATGGTGCATCTCTCTACCACATAGAGTACACTCCACATGTACTCCGTTTACACTCATTACGCCACATCACCATGATGGCATACCTACCATATGGTGCATCACTCAACCACATAGAGTACACATCACGTATACTCCAATCACACACCACGCCATACAGAGTACACTCTACGTGTACTCTTCCCATTCTATAATACGCCAGGAGAGTATATTCTACATACACTCTCTTTATGTCACACTACACCACACACAAAGTACACTCAGTGTGTACTGTTCCCACTCCACATGCCACGACACCAATACAACGCATAGTCCGCAACCACACTACACCACAAAGTCCACAACACTGCACAGCACAATTCCTAACTAGGCTCCACACTTCACAGCGCACTACACAGATAAGCCCAACACTTCACTACATAGAATGCCCAACACTTCACAGTACACTACACAATGAGCCCAACACTTCATATACACGACACATCACATATCACACTACACAGATATGCCCAACACTTCACTACACAAAACGTCCAACACTGCGAACTCCACAAATACTAACAGCACAGTCCACAACCTAATTAACTAATCAATATCTAACATAATTAACAAGGGATAGAGAGTTATACCATCGATGGGATAACCCGTGCGTTGCTCGTCGATCGCCACAACCGATGACGTCAGAGAGGTCGTACGTGGCGGCTAACCCACGTACGTTGACTGTTTGCGCTTTTGGATAGCGAAGTGTGGTCTTGGAAGGGCTTGAGAAGGTCTCGTGATGGTGGTGAGGGGCATAACATGGTGGCTCTAGCCGTGTTCAGTGGTGGTCAGCCACACGCAGTGACTGTCCATCACGTGCTGTGGTTACCCACCACATAAAGTGGTGGTTTGGGACCTTGGGCTTGGCTAACGGAAATGCGGTGGAACTCGTGGTGGCGTCGAGGTGGCGTCATGGTGGCTCACTGCGGCGGTTCAAGGCTGTGAAGTGGAGGAAAGGTCGTGGGAGAGTGAGAGAGAGTGTGCGTGCATGGGTAATAGATCGGGGTCGTGGGTGGTTGATATAGCTTGGTGGTGGCCTGAGGAGGTTGATGACGGTGGTTACCCACCGTGGGTGGCGGTGCACAGCGGTGGATGACGTGCAACCCGTGCGTGAGAGAGAGGGAAGCTCGTGCGTGGAGGAGAGGCTATGGGTCGTGGGTCACATGGAGGAGGAAGGGGATGAGCTATGGTGGCTCACGGCGGCGCTAGAAGCATCAGTGGCCTTGAGGCCATGGAAACCCATTTTCATGGGTATGATGCGTGTGCTCGACGGAGGAGGAGAGGGAGGCTGAGCTTGCTAGAAGATGATGGCTGGCAGGAGGAGAAGCTGCTGTGGGAGTGGTGGCGCCGTTGGGAGGCGCACGGCAGCGGAATGGGCATCATGCCCATTCGGGCATTACACTTTCGAAAGGGAGAATGGGAGAGCGTGAGGGAGAGATACCGGGATGGGGGAGCTCGCCGAAGTGAGGTGGAGCTGGTGGTGCCGACGGTGAGGGCTGCCGATGCACGGCAGCACCGGGCTGAGCCATGGAGCATTCGGCGAGGGAGAGAGGCCGCGTACAACGTACGCTTAAGGGAGAGGGAGGAGAAAGAAAGGGCTGGGGAAAAGTGAGGGAAAGAGAGAGGGGTTTGGGTATCTAATTCAGTCCCTTCATCTTGGGGTCCTCAAAACGATCTAACGTTGAGATATTAAAATACTGATTTGAAAATGCGTAAACGTTAACTTAATTAAAAGCACTTAGAGGAATTAAGGTAAATATTATTTTAAACTAACTTTAGTTTATAAAATAATATTTCTTCATCAGTAATAAAATGATGAAGTCTTATTTAATATATTTAAAAGGATGAAACCATTTAATTAATTAAACCTTTCAACATAATTTAAATCCCATAATATTTTAAGTAACTGGAATCATTTTAATAATTAATATTAAAATGATCTCCGACAATTATAATATTTTGGAGATCTTCAAAATATTATAATTGTCTTATTTAAAAACAAGTTTAACTCAACGATACTGGAAATACCTCATATAAATATTTTCAGTACATTTAAAACACTGGGTGTGCCTTAGAAGTCACCTAATATCTCGAGAGACATGTCGTCATGGTTCGACACACATGACGATGCTCACAGTCGCCAGAAAGAATGGTAGACTGTTGCATAATTCCGTCACCGAAATTTGCTTACGTCAGAAAGGAGGAGCCTTACGTAAGAAAAGAGAGAAGCTTACGTAAGAAGAAATGAGCGGGAGTTACACCTTTATCCCCTTATCTATTTATTTTCATGGAGGAACAAGGCTGCTTAGAAAAAATTTTGAGAATGGTCGGAGTGGGAGATTTTCTCACCTAGTGTGGGCTCCTTTAGTTTCTCACTTGTTGTATGCTGATTATCTGTTGATTTTCTCTAACGGGGGAAAAAAAATCTATTAAGAGACTAGCTGAGATTCTTACTATTTACAAAAGATGGTCCGATCAAAAGATAAGTCTTGAGAAATCGGTGATTTTCCCCTCTAAATTTATAAATCCATCTCGGAAGCATGATTTTTTGAGAGTGACAGGATTTAAGGAAGGTCATTTTCTTGTGACCTATTTGGGTGCACCGCTTGTTACAGGTAGACTTACTTCTTGCATCATTGAGCCATTGGTTGAGAATATAAGGAAAAAAGTGGCGGGTTGGAAATTCCAGTTCCTTTCACAAGGTGTTTGCTTAATTTTATTGAGACATGTGCTATCTAGTTTACCTATACATATCCTCTCGGTGATTAATGTTTCGAAGGTGACTCTTTATCGAATAAACTCTATATTAGCCAACTTCTTTTGAGGTGATGTGGAGGGAAGGAGGAAATTGCATTGGAGATCATGGTCTAAAATTTGCAAACCTAATAAAGAAGGCGATTCGGGGTTGAGGGATTTACATGAGGTTCAGAAGTCTCTACACATGAAGTTTGCCTATTGCCTATTGACGTCCAAAGGTTTGCGGGCTGATTTTCTTAATGCTAAATATTTAAGGGATAGTCATCCTTTGTCTTGTGCTCCCAAATCTATGGATTCGAGAATGTGGAGATCGATATTGAAGCATGTTCCGAAAGTTATAGACAACATCCAGATTTTGTTGCGTGATGGAAATTCTTTTTTTTTTTTTTTTTTTTTTTTTTTGGGTTTGATAGATGGTTAGCTTCGGGCCTTTTATCAACCAGAATTCCAAATATTAATAAGAAGCAACTTCATATCAGAGATTGTTGGATGGATTAGGCATAGAATGTTGAACTCTTGAAGGAGCTAGTGGGAGAGGCAATCACGGAAGAAATTTTGCAGACCAAAATTTCTGGGCGCATTGGGTTGGATATTTGTGTGTGGAAACCAACTTCGGATGGAAAATTCACTACTGCTACCATTTGGGATGCAACTCGAGAAAAAGGGAACCAAATCCAAGGCATGAGTGGTTTTGGAATAGATGTTTGCCAAAAAAAGTCTCCATCTGCAACAGGAGAGCTTGGTTTCAAAGTTTGGCAACAGATGAGAGGGTTCAAAATAAGGGTATCTCTCTTGCGTTGGCGTGTGATTGTTGTATGTCGCAAGTTAGGGAGAGCTTTGATAATGCTTTAGCAACAAGTCAAATAGCCTCTCAGGTTTGGGAATTTGCTAGTAGGCTTTTAAAGGTGCCGTGTTTGATGTTCAATACCTAGAAAGCAAGACTATCGACTTAGATGATTTGTGTTAAAAAGTCCTCTTTTGTGGGTAATCTTATTGGTATACTACCTTCTATTATCACCTGGTGTTTATGGACTAGAAGATGTAAAGTACGTATGGAGGGGCTGAAAATTAGTGCGATGCACGTGTGGACTTCAGTTAAAATGTGGCTCAAAAAGATGGCGGCTAAATTGAAAGAGCATAGGCAACTCAACAAGCAGGATCTTGATTTGTTAAATGATTTAAATATGGAGATGCCGAGACTTGTTACCCGAAAATGTCTGCTTGTTAAATGGTCAAAGCTTCTGTCATGATGGATCAAGCTTAATTGCAATGGGAATTGTCGTAATAATCCAGGGTCTTCGGGAGGTGGGAGCATCTTGCTACACATGGATGGAGATTTTAAAGTAGCCTTCTCGGCTCATTTTGGTCTTGGTACTAATAATAAAGCTGAATTGAGAGCTATATTGGAAGGGATTTGGCTTTGTAAAGGTCTATCTTTTTCCAAGGTAATTATTGAAAGTGATTCCAAGTTGATTGTGGACTGGTTCCAGACAGGTAAATGCACTCTTTGGTATTTATGGGACTATTGGAATGAGCTTAGTCATGAATTGCAAGGAATGGATACCCGTGTCGCCCATCAATTCCGTGAAGAGAATCAAACCGCTGATTTTTTGGCTAAACAAGGCAAGTTAGGAAGTAATGTAGTTTATGGAGATCTCCAGCACTTGCTGACGTTCTTAAAGGGTGTTATTCGGATAGAGAAGGTAGGGCTGCCTCCTATATGTACCTAAGTTTCATTTTATTTGTTTCTTTTTAGGCTTGTTTAGATGGTTTTTCTCTAGGCCTGTTTAGTTTTTCCTTTATTAGGCCTGTTTAGTTTGCTTTTGCTTTCTAGTTTTGGTTTTTTGTTTCATTTTGGTTGTTTTGTGTTTGGGTGGTTTTTGTTTTCCTATTTGTAAACTCCTAGATGTTTGGTTTGTAACCATGGTATTCCTCTGCCATAAGTGAGAGCTGCTTAATAAACTTGGGACGGGGTCACTATGAGGGCGGCTACCGGCTCTTTGGAAAAAAAAAACTCCTGCCATAGCCAATTTTTCCAATCACAACTTTGCCCACATTGTCTAATAATTTCCCAAGTTGATCGGGTAGTGAAGGTACCATCAATAGAATGTGTCCAAACACACACATCTTGCCCTTGTCGAATTTGAATGCCTGAGTTACAAATTTTTCTCCAAGTATCATGTGGCACCAATTCTTGAACCACAGCAACCTTCGGCTCTCTTTCATCAAAAACATCACTCAGCAATAAGTCACTCCTTCCAATTACTGGAATAGAAGCAATCAGAGAACCCTACCCCAACCAATTGTCCATCCAAAAATTAATTTGGCCTTCCCGAACAATTCACTTAGAATTCCATAACACTCTAGGCATAAGAGACATAATTCGCTTCCAAAATCGGATACCTTTCTTCAACAACATAATCTTGTAAGTATGTTCATTCCAAACATATTTTTTCCGAAAGAAATTTGCCCACATAGAACCTCCATTCATCAACTTCCAAGCAAACCTCATGATTAAGTGGAAATAGTATGAAAATTAAGCATGAAAATTAAGGGTTTTGATCTAAAAAATGAGCACATATGCTTATTTACACAATAAGTTTACAACAAAGGCACCACAAGGTCAAAATGGGAAATACACATGCAAAAGAATCAATATCTGACCACTTACCTCACACACTCACTTGACACTTAGAGAAAAAAAGAGAAAGAGGAATCCTTTCAAGCCCGTAACCCTTGCTGCTTTGCATCTCAGGCTTCGCACTTTAGAACCGCATGGGAGAGCAACAACCTGGAGAGAGAAACCAGCAGGAGCATTGGAGAGGATGAGGAAGGAGAGCTTAAAAGGGACCAAGGGACGTCCGAGAAGGGGATGTTGGGATTTTTGGCAAATTTCGAAAATCATTTAGAAAGTTCAGCTTCTAATTTTTGGGTTTTTATTTTTCCTCTTTTTTCTCTGGATCATGGATCATTTTTTTTTATTTGTTTAAGAGTTTGTTTTCATACTGGATGGAAGAGTAATTTCATGACCTAGGTCAAGGGGAACCTTTGGGCAGTAGGGTTTTGAGTGGGAGTTTTGATTTCTTCCCAGCTTTAATTTGTTTTCTCCATGAATCTTTGTCACTCTTATAGACACCGGGATTAGGGTTCCTCTGTGTCCTCTTCGATCCATCGTTGATTGAAGGCATGGTGGATGCTTAAGGGATACAGACCCTAACCCGAGTTGTATGTTGATTGCCAGTTTGATGTGAAATTTGTTGAGATTATTCAGTAAATGTGTTGTTAGAGTTTTAATCATATACATTATCCAAATGCTTTTGTCATGATTGAAATTGCATTTGAAAGTAAAAGCAAAACTCCCATAGAATCCATCTGTGTAAAGGTAACTCGAAGCCTAGGTATATTTGTTTTCCTTTAAAAGCGTTTCAGAACATTGCTTTTGAGTTTTGAATTTGTTGGGACCAAGGGACCAAGGGACGTGCGAGAAGGGGATGTTGGGATTTTTGGCAAAGTTCGAAAATCATTTAGAAAGTTCAGCTTCTAATTTTTGGGTTTTTATTCTTCCTCTTTTTTCTCTGGATCATGGATCATTTTTTTTTATTTGTTTAAGAGTTTGTTTTCATACTGGATGGAAGAGTAATTTCATGACCTAGGTCAAGGGGAACCTTTGGGCAGTAGGGTTTTGAGTGGGAGTTTTGATTTCTTCCCAGCTTTAATTTGTTTTCTCCATGAATCTTTGTCACTCTTATAGACACCGGGATTAGGGTTCCTCTGTGTCCTCTTCGATTCATCGTTGATTGAAGGCATGGTGGATGCTTAAGGGATGCAGACCCTAACCCGAGTTGTATGTTGATTGCCAGTTTGATGTGAAATTTGTTGAGATTATTCAGTAAATGTGTTGTTAGAGTTTTAATCATATACATTATCCAAATGCTTTTGTCATGATTGAAATTGCATTTGAAAGTAAAAGCAAAACTCCCATAGAATCCATCTGTGTAAAGGTAACTCGAAGCCTAGGTATATTTGTTTTCCTCTAAAAGCGTTTCAGAACATTGGTTTTGAGTTTTGAATTTGTTCATCTTATCAGTACAGAGAATTCGGTTTCTGTAGTTTTTTTTTTTTTGTTATTTTAGTGTGCATCCAATCCATCTTGTTCGCATCTAGGATTATCAAAAAAGAGTTACACATCTCATATCTCACCTTCTTGCTTCCCGATATTCCAATAAACAATTGCATAGCACTGAAACTACCTTAATCCCTGTGAAATCGACCTTGGGACTCTCAGTATACACAAGACACCTTCTACACTTTGGAGGTATTTTTATATTAGAACCAAGTTTTTGGCGCCGTTGTTGGGGATTAAAGGCAAGTTGCAGGGCTATCAGAACGCTGCAGAGGAATGGGGGATTGAGTGTGAACCTCTTCACACTTTGGTGATCTCTGACCTTAACTTTCTCTGTTTTCCCCTTGATTATTGTGAATCACATTCTCTGAAAAAACTTACTAACATCATCATTTTTTTTTTTTACTGCCATCACTATACACCAAAGCTTGGTGTTAGTTGTGTGTTGGAGTAGAGATCTGCATGTCTGATTGGAGTAGAGATCATTCATGTAGATTGTTTGTGAGTCACTTTCATTTGAGTCAACTTCTGAGAGTCTTAGTACCATGGCTGAAGAAGAACTAGATGGGAGGAAAGTGGGGAATCATAACATGACTCTCAAAGATTATTTGCAACCTGCTAAGACTAGCTCACCCTCATGCATTATACAACCTCTTAATGCAAATAATTTCAATTTTAAACCTGGCATGATACCCCTTATACCTCATTTCCATGGAATGGAGTCTGAGAACCCGTATTTGCATATCAAAGAATTTGAGGAAGTTTGTTCAACTTTTATGAATCGAACTTGTACTGAAGAAGTGATCGGACTCAAGTTATTTCCCTTTTCATTAAAAGACAAAGCCAAGACCTGGCAGAATTCTTTGAGACCTAGATCCATAGGAACATGGCAAGAGATGCAGACTGAGTTTTTAAAAAAGTTCTTTCCTATGCACAGAACCAATGCACTAAAGATACAGATCATGAATTTTGCCCAAAAAGACACTGAAACCTTTTATCAGTGCTGGGAGAGGTTCAAAGATTTATTCAATGCTTGTCCTCATCATGGGTATGAAAACTGGAGGATAATAAGTTTTTTCTATGAGGGTTTACAACCTAAGATGAGACAATTCATGGAGACAACGTGCAATGGAGAGTTGTTTAATAAAGAACCAGAAGAAGCCTTTAAGTACTTTGATTACCTGTCTAAAAATGCTCAGTCATGGGATGTTTCAGATACATATGATAGAATTGAACCTTTAAAAATAACTGGAGGAGAGAAAAGAGGTGGATGATTTGCATGCTAGAGTGTCTATGCTTTTTAGGAAATTGGAAACCATAGATACAGACAAAGTAAATGAAGTTCAAATTATTCAAAAAATTTCAAAAAAATGTAATATCTATGAAGAAATAGGGCATGTCACTAGTGACTGCCCTACAATTCCAGCTTTTAAGGAAGTCCTTCTAGATCAATCTAACTCTATTAATTTTATCTCCAAACCTTTTCCAGGTCCATTTTCCACACGTACAATTCCAATTGGAGGAACCATCCAAATCTCAGCTGGAGGAATGAGCAATTAGCTCAACCTCCCATTCATGCACCTGGTCCTTCTCAATATACAGCCAATCCAAATCCAGCATCATCGGAGCCACATCAATTTCCTGCTGCAGCACATTTTGGTCAGAGTAGAAACCTTGAGGAAACTGTCCAGCAAATGGGAACAACCCTCCAACAATTCATGAAAGGGCAAGCAGCAATAAATACACAAAATGCTCAAACCTTTAATGACATCAGAGGAACCTTGACCAAGATTTCTTCAACCTTGAGCATCCAGGAGAAAGGGAAATTCCCTGCCCAGCCCCAACCCAATCCTCAAGGTCAAATTCATCAAGTGTCAGAAATGGAGGAGGACTCTAACTTGAAGCAGGTAAAAGCTATCACCACCTTAAGGAGTGGTAAAACTTTTGAAAACCTTACTCCTGAGAGGACAAGTGGTAAGGTTCCGAACCCTATACCTGTTCAAGTTGAGGAAACAACTTAACAATTACCAGCACCTTTCCCTACTAGGCTAACAGTTTCTCATAAAGAAAAAATCAAGCTGAGATCTTAGAAGTATTCAAACAACTAAGGATCACTATACCCTTACTCGATGCCATTCTACAAATTCCCACTTATGCCAAGTTTTTAAAGGATCTATGTACAATTAAGAGGAAGTTGAGTGTGAAGAAAAAAACATTGCTCACTGTGCAAGTTAGTGCCATAATTCAACACAACACACCTCCTAAATTTAAAGACCCTGGATCCCCTACTATTGCTTGCATTATTGGAAATTCAAAAATTGGCCATGCCTTACTAGATTTAGGATCTAGTGTCAATTTGTTGCCTTACATTGTATATGAGAAACTGGGGCTTGGAGATTTGAAATTAACCTCCATAACCTTGCAATTAGCTGATAGGTCGATTAAAATACCAAGGGGAGTGGTGGAGAATGTTCTAGTTCAAGTTGATAAATTATATTATCTAGATTTTGTTGTCCTTGACATGAAGCTGTCTGTTAATTCAGTTTTTCAAGCCTCTGTAATTTTGGGAAGGCCATTTTTGGCTACTTCTAATGCCCTAATAAACTGTAGAAGTGGAGTTCTGAAACTCAGTTTTGGCAACATGACTCTAGAACTTAATATATTTAATCTGTGCAGGCCACCTCAGGAAGTGGAGGAGCCTCAAGAAGTGAATCTGTTGGAGGGCATCATTGCAGAATCTTTCCCTCTAATTACTGAAAATATTGAAGAAGGTGTTGAAACACTAGAATCTACTGACCAACCACTGCTTGTGTTTCATGTAGGACAATCAGCAACATGGATGCTCAAGGTTGAGCAGCTAGGTCCAGCACAACCAACAAAGGAGGTAGACAAGGAGCAGATCCCAGCTTTGGACCTTAAGCTCCTACCCACAAAACTCAAGTATGCTTTTCTTATACAAGAAGAAGAGCTATTAAAGGTCCTTATAAAACATAAGAATGCCATAGGTTGGACCGTGGCTGATAGTAAGGGCATAAACCCTTTCATTTACCTAGAGGAGGATTCCAAGCCTTCTAGAGAAATGCAAAGAAGGCTCAATCCTTCAATGAAAGAAGCAGTTAAAAAGGAGGTCCTTAAACTGTTGGATGTGGGTATTATTTACCCCATCTCTGATAGTAGGTGGGTCAGCCCCATACAAGTGGTTCCAAAAAAATCTAGATTGACTGTAGTAAAAATGAAAAAGATGAGTTAGTCCCCACAAGGGTAACCACAGGCTGGAGAATGTGTATTGACTATCTAGGAAAGACCATTTTTCCCTGCCATTTCTTGACCAAGTCTTGGAGAAGGTAGCTGGACATGCATTTTATTGTTTTCTAGATGGGTTCTCAGGTTGTTATCAAATTGAAATAGCACCTGAGTACCAATAAAAAACTACTTTCACATGCCCATTTAGAACCTTTGCATTTAGAAGGATGCCTTTTGGGTTGTGTAACGCCCCAGCAACGTTTCAAAGGTGCATGCTTGCTCAGTATATTCAGTGATTTAATTGAAAATGGCTTAGAAGTCTTCATGGATGATTTCACTGTTTTTGGGAACACTTTTGAGAAATGTTTGACTAATTTGCAAGCTATTTTGGCCAGATGTGAGGAGAAAAACTTGCTGTTCAATTGGGAAAAGTGTCATTTTATGGCTCAACAGTGTGTAGTACTAGGACACATAGTGTCCTCAAAGGGTAGAAGTGGATAAATAAAAAATAGACCTGATTTCTAAGCTACCCACACCTAAAACTGTGAAGGACATTAGGTCATTTTTGGGACATGCTGGATTTTATAGAAGATTTATACAAGGGTTTAGCTCCATTTCTAAACCCTTGTGTAAATTACTTATGCATGACACTGAGTTTGAGTGGACAACTGAACAACAAAAAGCTTTTGACCAGCTCAAACACATACTCACTACAGCCCCAATAATGCAACCTCCAGACTGGTCCCTCCCTTTTGAAATCATGTGTGATGCCAGTGACTTTGCCATAGGAGCTGTCTTAGGCCAGCGTAGGGACAAACTACCCTTTGCTATTTACTATGCCAGCAAGACATTGACTGGAGCTAAGAAGAATTCCGCCACGACAGAAAAAGAATTGCTGGCCATTGTATTTGCTCTAGAGAAATTTAGAACTTGTATTATAGGGTCACCTGTAGTTGTTTTTACAGACCATGCAGCCTTGAAATATTTGTTTGCAAAAAAAGATGCTAAGCCAAGGTTGATTAGGTGGGTGTTACTTTTGCAGGAATTCAATATCACAATTCAAGACACTAAAGGAGTGGAGAACGTGGTGGCTAACCACCTGTCTAGATTGACTGTCACTAAATCTGATTCTTCTTTGCCAATTTCTAAATCTTTTCCTGATGAACAAATACTTTTAATTGAGAATACACCGTGGTATGCTGACATTGTCAATTTCTTGGTAACAGGGAAAACACCTCAACATTGGATTCCCCAGGATCTAAAAAGGTTCCAGCATAGGTAAAGTATTTTTTTTATGACAACCCTTACCTTTTCAAGTACTGTTCTGACCAAATAATCCATAAGTGTGTCCCTGACAATGAGATATCTGCTGTCCTATCAGCTTGTCACATTGGGGCTTGTGGGGGCCACTTTTTTGCAAAGAAAACAGTGGCCAAAATCCTACAGTCTGATTTGTATTGGCCCCATATGTTTAAGGATGTGTTTGAATTCTGCAAAAAGTGTGAGCCATGTCAAAAACTAGGAGGAATAACTAGGAGGAATATGATGCCCTTACACCCAATCTTGGTTTTGGAACTTTTTGATTGCTGGGGATTCGACTTCATGGGCCCATTTCCCCCATCCTTTGGGAATGTTTATATTTTAGTGGCCATAGATTATGTGTCTAAATAGGTGGAAGCCATCCCTTGTTAAAAGAATGATCACCAAGTGGTGCTCAAATTCATAAAAGACAACATAGTGTCTAGGTTTGGTATGCCCCGGGCCATCATCAGTGATAATGGAACATACTTTTGTAACAAACCACTAGAATCACTTTTAAGGAAGTATGGGATCCATCGTAAAGTTTCCACCCGCTATCACCCACAAACCAATGGCCAAGTTTAATTAGCAAATAGGGAAATTAAGCATGTTCTTGAAGAAACTGTTAATCCCTCAAGAAAAGATTGGTCTTTGAGATTGATTGATGCCTTGTGGGCATATAGAAGTGCTTATAAGACTATACTGGGTATGTCCCCATATAGGCTGGTTTATGGCAAAGCATGCCATCTCCCTGTAGAACTTGAGCACAAAGCTTATTGGGCAGTGAAAAAATTTAATTTTGACATGGAAAAATTGGATCATTGAGAAGGTTGCAACTGTCTGAGTTAGAAGAGCTTAGGGGGGATGCATATGAGAACTCTAAGTTAGCCAAGGAACACATGAAGGTTTTACATGATAGAAGCATCCTTGGAAGAAATTTTGAACCTAATCAGCAAGTCTTGCTGTACAATTCTAGGCTTCATCTATTTCCTGGAAAACTAAGATCTCGGTGGAGTAGGCCATACCTAGTATAATCAGTTTCTCCTCATGGTGCCATAGAAATATCAAACCCTCAAAATGGTAATACTTTCAAGGTGAATGGACAGAGATTGAAGCCATTCTTAGGGATTTATGCACCAGAAATTTCATCCACCCCATTACAGCAACCAATTGTCAACTAAGTTCCTATACATATTGCAGGTGTCAACTATTTTATTTAGCTTTTGTTTTCTTCTTCTTTCTTCCCTTTCTTTACTCATTCCCTTTTACTGAAGTTTCCTTCTTCAAAGCTATTGGCCCTCATGATTTGACTAGATTGCACTGCAGGACATACTCATTATTCTTGTTTTACATCTTTCAAATGTTAAGTTCTATTGCCCAGGTAACATCTTTTCATTAACTCTTCTTCATGCACACATTGAGGACAATGCTTTGTTTGGGAGGGGGTATTTGAAGTTTCATATCGAAAAAAAAAAAAAATACTATCACAGGGGGGACAATTCTGGTGCTAGGATGAAACTCTTCTTAAGTATGACTAGAGGAGAACTGTCTGAATCATGAGTTCATAGATACACACGAACTTTGAAGTGGCTCTGTTGAGAAGATCGTATAATAAAGTCACACTTGAACAAAGGAAATAACAAACACTTTGCTTACTTCCAAACTGTTTCCTTCGCAAACTAGGACATCTGAGAATTCACACTTCTTCTACTTGGGATATAAAATGTGCAACTGGGCATACCTTAATGAATCACATCTTAATGGTTTTTTTTGTTGTTATTAAAAAAAAAACAAAAACAAAAAAAAAACAAAAAAAAAAAAAAAAAAAGAGAAAAGGGACAAACCAGAGATTTGAGTGCTTCTGGAAAAGGCTGCCTATCACCGAGGCTTTAGCAAGAAAAGAAATGAGGAAGCCTTTCAAAGTGTGATAGCGTGAAAGCCAACAAAGCAGTGATTTTGAATTAAGGACAAGGGTCATTCTTTATGATAGCTGTTACTATAAAATAACCTGGTAAAAGATGGTGTACAACTCTAATGACCTAGGAACAACACTGATTACAGTTTGGGATGTGCAATTACATTATTGGTTTCCTTTGCATAAGTTTTTTTTTTTTTTTATTTATTACATGAAGTTCTGAAATGAGGAACAAATCTGAACTATGGAATTAATGATTTATGTTTTAGACAAGTTCTCAGCTGGGAAAAACCTTTGAAGGGAGACTTGCTCATCTTTTTATCGCTCCTTTGCTAAGGGTCTAGTAAAAAACTAGTTGGGGTTGTGATTAAGTGGAAATAGTATGAAAATTAAGCATGAAAATTAAGGGTTTTGATCTGAAAAATGAGCACATATGCTTATTTACACAATAAGTTTACAAAAAAGGCACCACAAGGTCAAAATGGGAAATACACATGCAAAAGAATCAATATCTGACCACTTACCTCACACACTCACTCGACACTTAGGGAAAAAAAGAGAAAGAGGAATCCTCTCAAGCCCGTAACCCTTGCTGCTTTGCATCTCAGGCTTCTCACTTTAGAACCGCATGGAATTGTAGAGAGCAACAACTTGGAGAGAGAAACCAGCAAGAGCACTAGAGAGGATGAGGAACGAGAGCTTAAAAGGGACCAAGGGACATGCGAGAAGGGGATGTTGGGATCTTCGGCAAAGTCTGAAAATCATTTGGAAAGTTCAGCTTCTAATTTTAGGGTTTTTGTTTTTCCTTTCTTTTCTCTAGATCATGGATCATTTTATTTATTTATTTATTTAAGAGTTTGTTTTCATACTGGATGGAAGAGTAATTTCGTGACCTAGGTCAAGGGGAACCATTGGGCAGTAGGGTTTTGAGTGAGAGTTTTGATTTTTTCCTAGCTTTAATTTGTTTTCTCCATGAATCTCTGTCACTCTTATATACATTGGGATTAGGGTTTCTTTGTGTCCTCTTTGATCCATCATTGATTGAAGGCACGGTGGATGCTTAAGGGATGCAGACCCTAACCCGAGTTGTATGTTGATTGCCAGTTTGATGTGAAATTTGTTGAGATTATTTAGTAAATGTGTTGTTAGAGTTTTAATCTTATACATTATCCAAATTCTATTGTCATGACTGAAATTGAGTTTGAAAGTAAAAGCAAAACTCCCCTAGAATCCATCTGTGTAAAGGTAACCCGAAGCCTAGGTATATTTTTTTCCTCTTAAAGCGTTTCAAAACATTGGTTTTGAGTTTTGAATTCGTTCATCTTATCAATACAGAGAATTTAGTTTCTGTAGTCTTTTTTTATTGTTTTAGTGTGCATCCAATCCATCTCATTCGCATCTAGGATTCTCAGAAAAGAGTTACACATCTCATATCTCACCTTCTTGCTTCCCGATATTCCAATAAACAATTGCATAGCACTTAAACTACCTTAATCCCTGTGAAATCAACCTTGGGACTCTCAGTATACACAAGTAAGACACCTTCTACACTTGGGAGGTATTTTTAGATTAGAACCATTCATAAGCAAAGAATCTTGAATTTCAAGAAGATCCCAAATGCCCAGACCCCCTCCTCAACCGGTTTTCAAATCGCCTTCAATGAAATCCATTTCCACTTCTTGATTTCCATCGATGAACCCCAAACATTAGAGCCATGAAAACAATCTTTGGCAAACTCAATACTGATAGCATATGAATCAGCATGTTATTCAATACATACTTGATAAGAATAATTTTGCCCCCAAAGGACAGGAATTTGCTCTTCCATCCTTCTAACTTTTTCTGACTTCTAGTTAGTAAAAAACCAAACATACAAATCTTCAATCGGCCCACATAAAGAGGGACTCCCAAATAAGTACAAGGCCATAATCCTTCCTCAAAACCAGAAATCCTTTTAACATCATTCTTGCAAGCCGTGGAAATCAAAGAAGATAAAAACATAGAAGACTTTTACGGACCAAGCAGCTGACCAGAAATTCCTTCATATCGATGCAACGTGTCCCAGAGATTCTTGATTGATACCTTAACTCCATTTGAAAAAATCATAATATCATCTGCATACAATAAATGAGAGATAATGATACCTTCGCTAGGATGAAAAGGCTTTATATGACCCAAATTGAATTGTAGATGGAAGCATATGGGAAAGACCCTCTTGAGATAATATAAACAAATAAGGTGATAGAGGATCACCTTGTCGAAGTCCACAGGATGCCTGAAAAAAACCTTTTGAACAACCATTGAGCATCACTGAATAAAAAGGAGAGGAAATAGCATTTTATAAACCAGATTTCTTCAATTATTAGAGAAACCCAATCTACGTAACACTTCCAAGAGGTACTTCCAATTAACACGATCATAAGCCTTGGCTATATCAATCTTTAACATGACATCACCTTATTGTTAATTCCTTCAACCAATTCCTACGCCAAGGAGAAACCATAATATACGTCATGATTTTATACGCAAATGAACAAAGACTAATAGGCTAAAATTGTGCAGATCCCAAAGGCTCATCAACCTTAGGAATTAGATCCAAATTTGTAGCACCAAAGAACATAGAAATAGGTTGTCATTCAAAAACATATCTCACCATCTCCAAAAGATCTTCTTTAACAATATCCCAAGCTATAATAAAGAAACTACCGGGAAACCATCAGGACCTAGACTGCTGTCTGCAAGAATAGACCAAAGAGATCTTTTAACCTCCTCCAACATCGGCACTGCACACAAGGACTCATTCTCTTCTAAAGACACTACGGTTCAAGCAACTATAACACCAAATCAAAAATATTTATGTCCGTGCTATAAAGAAGCTACTGGAAAAACATCATTGCACCATTATGTACTTCATCTGACAACTGCAAAACTCTACCTTCATCCAAAGTCATACAATCAATCTTTTTATTTTTTTCTTAACTCTCATAGAAGCATGAAAATGCTTCGTATTAGAGTCCCCTTCCGAGAGCCATTTAATCTTGAATTTTTGACAAGCCAAGATTTCCTCCCGTTTTACCCAAGTCAAATGATCTTGTTTACACTGCATTAATTCATTTTTGGACTACACTGAAAAATCTCTACTCACCTCTTCTTCCTGCCATATGATCCGATCCTCCAACCTTTTAATTTCGACTTCCACATGGCCAAAAACTACTTGATTCCATTGCTTCAATACTCCTTTTAATTTTTTTAACTTCTTCTGATACGAAACATGGCACAACCATCAACATTAACCTCCCAAACTTGCTGAACTAAGGGAAGAAAACCTTCATGAGACTCCCACATAGGTAAAAAATAGAAAGGCCGAAAAATAACCTCTCTATCTCTATTTAAATTTAGCAACATCGGAGCATGATTAGAAGAAGTTCTTGGCAAATACATATGCTTAACATTATCGAAACAGTTCATAAAAGGCAAATTCACCAAGACTCTATCCAGGCAAGCCCAAATTCTCCTACTTCCAAGTCGGCCATTACACCAAGATAAATGATTGCCTTTGAAAGGAAGATCAATCAAAGCACAATCATGAATACAACCATTAAAATCAACCTTAGCTCGAGATGCTTGCAACAATCCACCAATTTTTTCACCATCATTACGAATAATATTAAAATCCTCCCTAATGTACCAGGCAATCCCCACGGATCTTGCAATCTAAGAAAATCCCATAACTCCAATATTTTTGCACGAAAGCAATTGGTATATACAAAAGTCGACAAAACACGATAACTCCCAAGAGAAAACCAGCAAGAAATCGCTTGATCCAACATAGAAAGTAATTCAAACTAAATTTCCTCTGCCCAAAAAATCCATATTTTACCCCCCACACCTGCATTATTAGCAAAACATGGCAAGTGCATCCACCTTGCCCATCTACTACATTTATTAGAATTACAAAAAGGTTCTAAAATGACCACCACAGACGGACGACTCTTATTCAAGATACGTCAAAGCCAACTTTTTGATGAAAGAATACCTCTAATATTCCATGTAAGAATATTCATCAAAAAGCTTAAATCAATTTTTTAGAAGGAGTAAGTCGTCCTAGCACCACAATAGATTTCTCTTTTCTCACCCCCTTTACTTTCTTCAATGGAACATCCATCTCGGGATCAGAATCAAAGACTTTAACAATCAATTCATTCAGCTCTGCCTCCTATTCCCCATCTGATACTGTCCGACAAAGAGCAGTCACCTCTATCATGTTTTCATTCGCAAAAATCTCTTTTTCTCCCAAAGCACCTAATTCAAATTCCAGTGCTTCATCTACTAATAGCAACGAACTTCTAGGATCCAGTTGAGCCTCAATAGACTGCTCTTCATCCTCCAAAAATTCATTTACAAGATCACACCACTTCCCTGAATTTTCCACCTTGCCCTTATCAGAAGAAAAATTCTCAAACTCTCGTTGCCCACCCTTTGGCAAAGATATGATATCCTCCTACTTCTGCATATCATATGAAACATTCTGTGACAACGGATTGGCTTCTTCTTTACACACAATATCACACTTCTCATGTACCACTCCCAATTCTGAAACATATAAGACACCCTTTGAACTCTCAGCCATTAATTTTCCTTGAGAAGTAATTTCCTCCAAAATAACATCCCGCCTGGATTTCAAAGATTCACCAAACAACCTTTCCGCATTCGATATTTTCCATTCCGGCTCCTTGTTATTCACAACCCTCCAAGCTTGCTTTTCTGTATTCTTTTTTCCATCAACTATCGACATAGCATGCTTTTGTATACAACCTTCATTCACATGGCCTTGTTTGCACTTTAATAAGTCGGCACTGATTCATAGAAAACTTCTTGAAAGTGACTAGACTCCCCACCCGGAGGACCCAACCAAAAAGAATGCCTCAAAGGAACATAAATAGCCAATTCAACACAGATGCGCGTCGCCTCTGGCCAAGTAACACAAGCCGTTGCATTGTCTCTCTTCAAATATTGACCAAAACCATCTCTAATACTACTCAGCGTAGATTCCTGAAAATAATTCGGCGATAAACCCAACAAGTTCATACAAATAAGAACCCATGGAGAATCCTCATCTTCCACATAATCTAGAGTCCAATGAAAAACTAGAAACGGAACTCCAAGCATCTTAGAGTTTCCCCTTGCCATCACAGAAACAAAATCTTCTTCCTTCGACATCCGAACTAGAACATTTCGTGGATTCCTAAATTGCCTGACCACCGGAAGTGACTTCAAACCCCATCGATTTTTAATAAATCCACGAACATGGTCAAGCGAAGTCCTTTGACTTAAAAATTTCAAAACTACCAAGAACTGAAATGACTCTGCAGATAATTTTACTTCAGATGAGGAATATTCATTCTTGACAACATTTGTGGATTAGATCTCACCAACGTTGCCATACTACCAGACAAAATCGGTGCCGAATTCTGAGCCTCAACCACCCCCTCATGGCCAATCCCTATTGACGAAGGCACAGGGTCGGTCCCAGGCGCCATGTAGAAACCCTAGTCGCCCCAAGACGAGGGAGAAAATTCTCTTGCCACGTCAGCACTCTGTCACTTGGAAATAATTTTTTGTATGATAATCTATCTAGTAAAAAAGCCCGAGACTTTAGTAGTATGCACAATTTTGGATACTTGAGTTGGCAAAAAGACAGTATGCTTTGGGTTTGAAGAATTATTAGAAGATTCTAGTTCAATATTAATTTTTGAGGAAACAAGAAATTTTTGGAGCTTGATTGGTTTGTAATATTATTTTTGAGAATTTTTAGCCCTTTATTAATTTTGAGGAAAGGTGCAGATAGGCCAATGTTAAAATGACAAGTGGTATATTGGAGATTTTGCCACCTTATTGGGATAAGTAATTTGCATAAAAAATTTTATGGATTTAGGAAAGCCTAAGAGATTGGTTTATTAAGGGCCCAAGCTTTTTGGATTTAAAGGCTTAGGCTTAAGAGATGCAATAAGAGTTTATGGCCCTAATGCACTAAGGATGTGATGGACTAAGGTTAAGATGTTAAAAAAACTTAGGCCCAACTTGAAATATTAAGTTTTAAGCCTTTCTTGGAGGACACTAGAAAATAGGCCCAATAGAAAGGACCTAAGGCCATTAGGCCTAACTTAGTAAGAGTGAAGGTATCACACCCAACTTATTAAGCATGAATGATTAGAGAGGCAAGCCATTAGTGATTCTATTAAGGCATTTAGAACCTTAGGAAATTTCTGGGCCAAGCCTTAGAAGCCTTAAGACAAGTCTCATAGGAGTGCAAGATATGGTAGGATAGCCTTGGCCCAAGTATGAGGAAGGCATAAGGCCTTTAGGCCAAGCTTGGCATTGATTTGACCCATGGTCCAAATATGTCAAGGTAAGCATTTCAAACCCCATCTTAATGGATCTTGAGGTATCTTCTAATCCCTCAAAATATGGAAACAAGGCTCCCACTCACTCAAGCCCAAAAGCCCATGAGCCATTGACCCACACTCATGGCCCTTTTAAGACCACAAGGCCCAAAGCCTTGCTTTGTTTTATTTAACTCTTCAAATTGAAGGCCCAATACACTATACCATTAGTTTTCTTAATCCCATGGCATACCCTAAGTACCCAAATTAGGTTTTAAAATTGGTTAAGACCATTAATCAACTTACCCAAGATTAGTGATCTTTAAACCATGCTTTGAAACTTAATTTTCATTCTTAATCCTTTTTAACCTTTTGATCTGAACTTTTCTTGTTTTATTACTCAATTACATCATTATTAGATCATATTAAGACCCTATATAAACCTCCACACATCTCATTAGAAGAAATGACAAATCAAACTCCAAAATACACCAATCTGCACACATGTGTGCCCTCTGTGTGCATGGACTATTTTGCCCTTAAGCCCAATTTTTTTGTGCCTTTTTCTCAAGGGAACCGTGGGCCTTTAACACCTCATATGATCCCTTTTAACCCAAACCAAGCCTTGGACAAAATAAAATTGGTTTTGAAAACCAAACCAAATAGACAAAGTCGATTGCACCTAGGAAGCTAGTTGGTTGCAAACTGATTTGGTTGAGATTCAACAACCCATCTGCCCTTGATTGAGCCACCATCCATGCCACCTCATTAACCACCCAATCCTCAAGAGGTCCTAATGGTCTTCATGAACTTTCAACTCATTCTTTTCAGCCAAAGAAAGCACAAAACCGAAATCTGCCCAAGGAAACCACCATTGAACCCGTTTGCTTGTGTATGATGATTTTGTGTTTTTCTTTCTTTTCTTCTGCACCACGACTTAACCAGCCCCCATGGGAGAAATCTAGCAACTTTAAAAGTGAAATCATGGTGTTTAGGGCACTATTTTGGTCTGCACAAGATGACGCAAGCTGACAGACTGAAATCTGGAAAAAATCAGCCCTTAAGTCATCTCCCATCTCAAGCAATCCCCTTGGACCAAGGCCAATGTCCCCCTCCCCTCTTGAAGCCTATAAATACCTACCTCACTTCCTCATTTCTCCACATCTCTCCTCCAAGCCTTCTCTTGAGTTTTGAGAGCATTTCTCCCCCTTAGTGAGCAATAGAGTGAAACAAGTGAAGTTCTTGAGACTTCTTGAGTGAAGTTGTTTTAGGAGCTTTAAGGGGCACGAAAATTGTAAGTTTTCTTGCCCTTGATCTTATTTTACATGTCAAGTCTTGTTTTCTAGTGCTAGAATAAATTTTGGTTAAGTTTAAATAAAGTTGCCATGCTTGATTCAAAACCAGATTCATTAAGGATGGGTTAAGTGTTTGAACTATTTTAAGTGAAAATTTAGCTATGGCATGTCTTAAGTATAGTTTTATATGATTTATTAATATCTTAAAATGATCATGAAAGGTTTGCTTCTTGATTAGAAGCATGCCATGATAGGTTTTAATTCTATCTTGTTTTGATCATCAAAACATGCTTGGATTTTAAGTTGTGATTAAGGGTTGAAGCTTGATTTGTTCCACCTAGGCTTGGTGATTAAGCATATAAAAACCTTTTGATTGGGGTAAGGACGAAATTTGCATATTTTGGATAAGTTTTGAAAGTATAACTCTGTGATTTACACTAGGAACATCATGTTTGATTAATGGAAGATTATTGAAGATTAAGATTTTTAGCCATGATTAAGAGTTGGGATGAACTTGCTCACCAAAAAGTTAGACTTTATCATAAAATTAAGGACTATGGTGATTGCTTGTGAATAAATATAATTTCATATGCATGCATTCATAGGGATCAATAGTTGAAATCACACTTAGGCATGAACTAGAGTGCATGCCACGGGTTGGGAATGTTTGAGCCAGTTCCACTTTAAATTTTATAATTCTAAGGATATAGATGATTTTATAATATCAAAAATATGATGTCCATGAAAGTTGGTTAAATTTGAGGTTTGTTTACAAATAGTGAAAATTTAAGGCCTTAGGGGCAATTTTTGAGAGTTTAGGGGTATTTTTGTAAATACTCATTTTTGAAACTTGTTGATTATGAACGTCTTCCGTAGTAGTACAAATTCTAACTTAGTACAAATTTGATTTCAACCGCTACGATATTTCCAAACTCAGGAAGTTTGTAAGTTAGTTTCTAACTTACTCTTAGATAATTTATTTATGATTCTTGTACAAACGCCACATTCATATTAAATGTCATTTTGAGCATGAAACATCTTATGATACATCACTGAGAATTTGATTACTTGTTTACATGACATGTGAGATTTTCACCATTTTTAGAATATTGCATATAAATATCATTTTCACATGAAAGCTTCTTACATATGCACATATCATGAAATACATTTTTTAAGCATAGTATGAAAATAAATTTTGTCATGAACCCAAAGGCTAGGATGGATAGTTATCCTAGTGGAACTCCTCTGTCCACTCTGGAGTGAGTTAAATTGGAGTGGTAACCCCTGGGTTAACAAAGAACAGTCAATGGGTTTCGAATGACTTTTTTTTTAAAAAACACTGGAGCAAAGTCAAATGTTATGACACATAATGCTAGTGCGTGTATATGTTATGATGTTATGATGAAATTATTTTATATTACCAATGCATTGAGAATGATGTTTGCAAACAAAGACATAGAGTCAACAAGAGTTGTGCTACGGTCACTGACAGGTGCTCACAGTGCATGTGGGGAACCGTGTTGCTACCATACGTATGTTAATGATGGCTTTAATAACAGTGAAATGTTATGATTTTTTAAAGCAATGAGGTATGAAATGTTCTCTTTTGAAATGTCATGTTTTTCATAAAATGTTGAGGAACCTAGATGGGAGACAAATACGGATTTTTTTTTTTTTCTGCATATCATTGCATGCATCTCATGTTTATCATTAATCATGCATATCTTATCTCTGTGCAAGTTGGTTGTTTAACTTACTGGGATTTCAAGTAAATCTCACCCTTGTGGACCCACTATCATTCCCCCTGGAATGATAGAAGTTGTGTCAGGACTAGTAGAGGAAGAACAGGAAAGACCACTGGATACAGATGGTTGAAGAGGAGCCGGACCATGAGCAAAGACTAGATATAATTTTGATACTCATAAGCATTGTCTCTTCATACTTCAGAGTGTATGAAATAGTTGATCTAACTGTGGAACTTGGATTAAGTATTTTGTATTAAGGAAATTCTATCTTTAAGTTTGAACTTATGATGGTTATTAAAGCTATTGGGATGTTTTAGTTCATTCTGGCATGAGTTATAACTAATCATCCTTATTCTGCTGTGATTATTGCATACTGCTAGTTGCATACTAGGATGCATTGTGTATTAACTGTCACGAACGAGCGTATGTAACCTTAGGTTGCATGTTCCGACACTCTGAATCTCCATTATATCCCATGCAGGGGTCTGGGGCATCACATAGACATTCCAAAAGATAAGTAAATAACATAAATAGGCAAAAACAAAATATAGATTATATAAAGATCTTTACCTTGGCTTCATCCAAGATGTTCCTATCGAATCGGGAGTCCATATATTTCATTTACAATAAGTAACACTCTTCAAAAGTCTAAAACCATCTTGACTAGACAATAATGAGCATCCGTAATCTTCCATTCGACAACATTTGCCTAAAAGCTCATTGCCTTAATTCCAACTAGCATCTAAGCTCATAGTAACCCATGTCAACTCCAGGGATCGCTCAAATTTACGAAATCCATAACATGAAGCCGACTTGAAATTTGGCCAAGCTAGTCAATCGTACGCCCAAGTAAGCTTGACTACATCCTACATCATCAATATAGATATCATCTCCAAAGGCTTATTGTGCCTATATCCGTAAGTAATGTCCTACAACTTGCACAATCTATAACCTCAAGTTCTGATAGTGATCATTCTCGAAACTACGCACATGCAATAACCTTATATGCAATCATTATCAATGGTTTGCAAAGTTGATACCTTTAAATCTCATAAAGATAACTCACCTTAAAGCCTCCAAATCCATAACCTAGATTCAATCAAACTTATGTCCTAATGGTGGCAAATTCCATAGCTTCTGATTTAGTGAACTTCCCAACTAGGTCTGCTGAACCTAAAACCTCAAATCTTAACAGAAATCATAACTTAAAGTTAGCAATTCTAAAAACCTTAAACCTCACGGGATGATCCAGAATTGTTACCTTCCTCAATTTGTGACTTCTACTTTTATTTTGTGATTCAAGACTACCAAACCGAGTCATCCTCATTCTACAATGGATATAGTCATACTTTCTTGCTTTAACACATCAATTTCCATTAAGCTTTGAAACCACAAGTTCAAGTCTACACATTCTAATAATTGAAACATATACTCTAGTACAATTTCCTAGAGACATGTTGGTTTACCCAAAGACGTAATTGCTTTGATACCACCTTCTATGACGCCTTCTGACTCCATTTGGGATTTGGCAGTGCTAAAGCATTAAGACATACAACACAAGGCTACATACCCCTCGTTCATGATAGTTAACATGCAATGCACCTAGCATGATACTAGCAGTATGCAATAATCACAGCAAAATAGGTCATTTCATAAAATGTTGTATTAGAATAAAACTAATATCCCAACTTTATTCAAAGCTTTAAATCACATTTCATAGTGACGGAGTATCAAACTCCTTGTTACACTTTAACATAACATGTATTGTCTTCAGATGCCTTCTACCAACAAGGAAATCATTAAAGCTTTCTAAATCTCTGCTATCTCCCAAGCATATCATGACTAATTCTAGTCTCCTCTCTGGGTTGAGCTCATTCTCAGCCTTGATCGTCATCCTGACTAGCTACTCCCAGTCATGCTAAAAGTTCTACCATTCCGGGGGAAATGGTAGTGAAAACTACCATAGTGAGATTACAAGAAATCTCAACAAGTTAACCAAAACATATACAGAGATAACATAAGCATGTATAAGGCAAAACCGTGAGTATGAATGCATGAACATGTACTTTGACCCAAAAACTTGACTTATGCATGTACGTTTCAGAAATCGGTGACACTAAAATCTTGTAGTAGAAAATCACACATTACAGATAGCCTTTTAGTCCTTGTAACATATAGGTGGACACCTCATAGTTCCCCTACTCATCGTAGGCTCCTTGCTAGTTAACACATCACTTCTTGGGCCACTTGACTGGTGGTGACTACATCAGAGTTCTTATTATGTGGCAGTTAGCATATTGCCTTCACTGCATCCCTCTCGTGGCACAACAGATTGTAACGCACTGACTGTACTTTACAATATGATACAACAGATTGTAACACATGCACCTTATTTCCCATTTGTTGCACCCACTAGCTTTAGGTCCTTCTTCGATTTGAAATTCCTTAAAAAGAACCCATTCGAAGTCCGTTGACTGTGCTTCATCAACCCATAGGCTACCACTTCAATTTAAGCACTCCAGAGTGGATAGAAGAGTTCCACTAGGATATTCCCCCATTCTAGAATTTGGGATCTTGAAAAAAAATCACTTTTCTTTTAATACATGACCCGAAATGCATGTGACATGTACTTATGACAAAATCATTTTTTTTCCTTTAATGCACAACCTGAAAACCTATGACACATGACCATGTAACTTTTATTCAACAATATCATGTACTTATGCCATATACATCACGTGCATAGTTTGAAAAAATTAGAACATGCTGAAACATATACTTGCATACAACATATGAAAGCTCAACAAAGCATACACAATTTCTTGAAACTCCAAACATGTCATTTGAACCAACAATTTTATCAAGCAACATTTGAGCATAGCAAGAACATATAAGATACAAATCATAGCATTTAACAAGTAGTAATTCCATAATCCAATTTGAGCAACCAAGATCCCAAGTTTACACAAAGACACAAATATATTATCCAAGAGTAAGTTAGAGGCTAACTTAGAAATTTTTCCTTGCTTACAAAGAGTATAATCTTCATGGGCTGAAATAACGTGTACTAGCATTAGAGAGATCCTCAATTGAAAAATAAACTTATAAAACTCTAAACATATAAAATCTAGCGAGAGTTTCACTTTAACCCTTCGACTCGAAAAGATTCAACATTAAGTTCTAAGCCTTCAATATTGCCATCTAATCCCAAATTTCTCCAAGCTTAACAACTTCGTATAGTATCCATTCTATATCTATTTCCAACCTCAAAATATGTTTCCTCATTCATCTTACCACAGAAAATACCTCGTCAGAAGAAACTTTTGATCTAAAATCTTTCACTTCATTCACTTGGCTTAATTTCATACTTGAAATAACCTTACCCAAAATTAAGTACTCGATTTAACTCTAGGACATAACTCCAAAGTGTTTTCATCCTTTTGATTCACACAACATATGACCAAATCTAAAAGAAAACACCATCCAACACATGTTTGGACATCAAACCTTAAAAATCGGAACTTGATTTAAGGTACCTTATTTCCTTTCTACTTGTGATTCTTAAAACATCAAAGTGTCTAAATTTTTTCTAAACATAGTCATGATCAAGATCACTTCCTAGGATATCGAGTCCACATAAACCAAAATACCTTTAGAGAGAAAACCTGAGACACGCACTTTGATACTCTTGCACATATGACATCACTACACCTTGATTTCCTTGTAGATCTGAACTGAGAAAATCATTTCCAAGCTTATACCAAGATTTGAATATACCATTAAAGTCATAAAAATCCTACTTTTGCCAAGCTTAAACTCGACTAACAACACCAACTTCATTGTTTTCACTCGAAACTTATAGCCATCAAAGACACCATGAATCGAATTCTTTCTTTCAAAAAAAAAAAAAATGCTTCCACTAGAACACTAACACAACTCTCTAACATCTATTAAGAAAATATACAAAGGAAGATTACTCACCAAGTTGAAAATCTTTAAGAGGAGGCTCGGTTTACACTGTTCTAACCAACAACTATTGGTTTTCACCTTTGTTGCTTGACTTGCTTTTGATTCAAGTATGGTGCTGCTAAAGCTTTATGTGTGTGCGTGAGTAGAGAGAAGCAAGAAAGTAAGTGATTTTTGTGTAAACCCAAATCAGAAGATAAGGGGGTGTTTTTATTCTAACAATAACCCAAACTCTCTTTCTTTTTGCTCCAACTTTGTTTCCAAGTGGATGATCTTCAATTTTGCCTATTGCATGTTGGACAAGTGCCGCATCGCAAGTCTTTACCTAGTTCATGTTGGAAAAGTGGCACTTAGCTGATGCTTATGGGACAAGAGGCGCCTTACTGATGCATGTTGGACAAGCGGCGCCTTGCTGCTGCATGTGGGACAAGTGGCACATAGGTGATGCATGTGGGACAAGTGGTGCACTAGCTAATGCATGTGGAATAAGTAGCACACTAACTGATGCATGTGAGACAAGTGGTGCCTCTTCCCATTCCCCATCATTACATATCTCCTAGGAACTCACCAAGTTGCATGGGTAGGCGTGTGACACTTAGATAACCAAAATCCACTTCTCTCTCCTCCCTTCTTCCAATTTTAAGTTCAGATACAATGAAACTTGTGAGTGAGGTTGCATGTTGACCAAGTGGCGCCTAAAAGGTGATGTTATGGGCATCACACTAAGCTAGGAAATAGGGCACAAAATTTTAAAAATTGTTCTTGAAAAGAACCCTCTTTCCAATGGCGTGGGTAGCACCTAACGCTAGTGGGTGCAACAAATTGAAAATATGGTGAAGGTGAATTATGAACTGTCATATCATATTGTAAAATTTGGTGAAGGCAAATTTCAAACTACTGTGTCATATGGACTCTGACGTACTCACTCCCGGTCAAAAGGGCTGGTAATGTGATGTGGTAACTAGTAGGGAGCCCAAGGTGCTTGTGGGAGCCATGAGGTGTCCACCCACATTGTTATATTAAAAAGATTACAAGAGATTAATAAGAAATGGTACTTTGTTATATGGTTATGTTATTATTTTGATGCATGGTTACAAGATCAATGTTTTCGAAAAGAAAGAATACAAATGGGACAAAAATGTGTTTTTGGTCAAAGTACATATTCATGCATTCATACTCATGGTTTACCTTATACATGATTATGTTTTCTCGATGTATGTTTTTTATTTAACTTGCTAAGCTTTCAAGAAATCTCACTGTAGTAGTTTCCACTACCATCCCCCTCTAAATGGTAGAACTTTTAGCAGGACTGGAAATAGCTAGCCAAGATGATGATTAAGGTTATCCAGAAAAGGAAGATCGAGGATGAGCTCGACCTGGAGAAGAGATTGAAGCTAGTCATGATTTACTTGCAAATTACTCATATTCAATTGTAGAGATTTGGAAAGATGATTTAATGATTTTCTTATTAGTAAAAGGCATGTGTAGACAATACTTGTTATTTTAAAGTGTAATAAGGAGTTTGATACTCCATTACAATGTAGTATGATTTAAAGCTATGAATGAAGTGGGGATATTAGTTTAATCATAGTACAACATTTTACTAAATGACTTATTCCACTGCGACTATTACATACTACTAGTATTATACTAGGTGCATTGCATGTTAACTGTCATGAATGAAGTGTATATAACCCAGTGTTGCATGTTCTGATGCATCAGTCATCGCCAAATCCCAAGCGAGGTGTAGGAATGTCATATAAAGATGTGATAAGGATGAATCATTTGTTTTTTGCTGATGATAGTCTATTATTTTGTCAAGAAAATATACATGAATAAGTAAGGCTCAATCAGATTCTTGAGGTATATGAGGAAGCATCTAAGCAGAAACTCAATAGGGAGAGGACTTCTCATTTCTTCAACAAAAATACTAGACATTCAACTAGAAAGTACATCATACAGATATCAGGTTTAAGAGCCTCTTCCAACCTAGATAAATATCTTGGGCTCCCATCTCTTGTTGGTAGATCTTGTTTGGCAGCTTTACATGGGTCAGAGAGAGTTAGAAGAAAATTGGACAATTGGAAAACCAAATTTATTTTCTAGTTTGGGAACGAAATCCTTATTAAAGTTGTTCTACAAGCTATTCCCACTCACAGTATGAGTGTGTTCGTTCTGCCCAAATCTCTGTGTAAGAAGCTTAACTCCTTGGTGGGATCACCAAGGTAACTATTATAGGATTCATTGGAAGAGTTGGGATACTTTATATTTTGGGAAGCAATAAGGAGGGCTTGGCTTTAGGGATTTATAAAGTTTTAAATTAACCATTATGGCTAAGCAAGCATGGAGAATGCTAACATCCTCTAAATCCCTTCCAAGCAGGACTTTTAAGCCTAAATATTGTCCTACCTCGACTATTTTACAAGCTGGTTTGGGATCAAAACCTTCTTTTATTTGGACGAGTATTTGGAATGCCACTAAACTATTAAATAAAAGACTTATGTGGACGGTTGGTGATGGAAAAAAGATTAATATTTGGATTGATAAATGGCTACCGAGGGGGAGTTCTTGCAAAATCCAATCTCCAATGAAAGGATTATCTAAAGATGTTGTTGTTACAGATCTGATTGATAGGTGGGTTGGTGAAATCTGGAGTTGTTAAATGCTGTGTTTATTGAGAAAGACACTTTGCAAATTTTGGAACTACCTACGAGTTTAACAGAATGTGAAGACAAAATGGTGTGGAGGGGGACTTCCAACGGGTGCTTTTCTGTAAAAAGTGTTTATTGTTGCCCAGGTGACTAACCCAAGATGGGGGTGAATTGGGTTGGTTTATAAAATTAGCAATTATAAATCAAATACACAATATTAAATATGAATAAAATATGAATAACAATAAATATAAAAAGTAAGGGTGAGAGAGAAACAAACTCAGTATTGTAACAAGGTTCAACCCCATTGCTTATGTCCTCACCTCGAGCTACCCTATGAGGATTCTCAAACTCACCATTCAACCTCCTTCAGGTGGAGATAGAAATCTATTATAATTTTGAGCAATACTACTTCAAAAAATCTATGTAGAACACCTTCTACACTTTTTTTATTTTTTGATAGTAAGAAGATTCCATTATAAAATGAAGGACTTACAAGGAAGCCTTATCAACCCAAACAATTTGGGATATAGGCATAGGAATCACATCCTCCCACATTACAACATTATCTACATGCCAAGCATAATGAGCCAACCCATGGGTGGCCTCATTACCTAATCAATGGACATGTTGGACTGAACAAAAGTTAAGCCTTCTCATAAGATTCTTGGTTTCCTATAGCAAATGAAATAAAACTGAGAAAGAAGAAACTGTTTGATCTTGAATAGACTTGATCATCATCAAACAGTCATTTCAAGCACCGGCTATGTAATCCCTCTTTGCAAATAGAATTGTCAACCTCTAAGCATTGCAAGAAGCTCCACTGCCTTAGGCTCAGCAACATTTTGTTCTTTCATACTAACAGCAAATAAAACATCACCATTCTGGTCTCTTAGAATTGCCCCCACTCCTGCCCTCTGTTGGTCTGAGAACATGGTGCCATCTACATTGAGTTTAACCAAACCAGAAGGAAGTGGCTGCCAGCTGCAATAATACTAAAGATTTGATTATGGTGATGGCATCGGATCCTGAGCATATTTCTGCAAAGACAAAGCTTGAGCTATAATCTGTTTTGGACTGATAACCATCTTGTCATGGACCATCTTGTTTCTTCTAAACCAAAAACCCCATGCCAGTAAAAAGAACAAGCCCAATTCTTCATTTGAGCCTCTGCTATGTATATCCAAAGCAGTTTGTAGAAAACTACTTTGAACTTCATTATCGAGCACAGCAAGTAACACCTGTCTCCAAGTGTTTTGAATCAAATGGCAGTGCAATAAAGCATGTGATATGCATTCTGGTACATTATTGCACAAACAACATATGGGATCCACATTGACATGTTTATGTATTAGATTCTATGTAGTTGGCAAACAATTCTTACATGCTCTCCAAGTAAATATCTTCACTTTATGGGTATCTTCAGCTTCCATAAACTTTTCCACAAAGGAAAAAGTTGATGATAGTGTGCAATGTTATGGGTAATAAAAAATGTTTGGAACTTATGTGTTTTCAATGGAGATTATTTTAAAGTTATTTAATTGTCAAGTGGGCAACTACTATGTTGGAATATGTTAAACGTACTTGGCTATGGACTGATTGTGGTAGTGCTTGTTCAAGTGAGCTCTATTAGCCCCTAGAAAAAATGGGGGAAGAGCCTATTTTGTCTTACATTGGGCCTGCTCCATGCATCTACCTTTTGGTTTCAGTCCACACAATGAAGCTATATGCATGTGACATTAATCTTGGTGTTGTATCTAGCTATCCTTATTGTAGTTGTATGTGTTGTCAACTAAAGAAGCGTGCTAGCCTGTATCTATGCTGCCGACCATTTCATCATTCCCACGAAGCAAATCTGGATGGGTACTGTAGAAACAACATATATGCAATGCATCTTGATGGAATACTATTCATATGCCCTACTATGAACACTGTGACATATTGGAGTGTTTAAAATATTTCAAGTAATTATGTCACGACGTGAAGTGGGTGTCTTTTGCAATATGCATGTTTTATAACTTGATGAATTTGAATTTGCATGTATATTATTGTACTAGTGTAAATTCACGGTGTTATGAATTAATGGTATAAATTATGTGTTAAGTAAAATAGCTATGTGGACTAGATCTGTCAAATAAATGTCCCAACTGAAAACTAATAATTACAGTACCAACTCATGGGAGGAAATGCTTATTCCCCACAAGAGCACGTTTGTAGGGGGAAAAAAATCATTACCAAGGAAGCAAAAGTTTATTTCCATAGGATACCCTCATGGTAAATAGTAATCCCTACAAGTTACACTCGTCACCCTACTAATGTGGTAAATCCTCTTTCTTCCCTTTTGGCTACCATGATCGTATCCTGGATATTAAGTTTTTACTACGAAATGATTTAGTGGACAAGTGATTGATTTAGTTTATAGGAAACTACTTTTTGCGGTCGTCTAACCCATGGGAATAAATTATTACAGACGGATGTCTTGGTAGGAAAGAAAAATCGAACAGATTTAGCCACACATGAGTCTGGTAGTAAAAAATATTTTCATACAATTAGTATTGGTGGGCAAAACTAATAACGACACCAAGATCTTGTGGCGACTGTTGTAATGCCAATGAGATAAAACAAATGTTCATATTTTTCTTGCCACGAATATAGTAGGCTTATGTCGCAGGCATACTAGTGGGCATTGAGCTCTTGTTGCGATGGGAATTATTTGTTGTGGTAAATACTACTTTTTGCGGCAACTTTTATGCCACGAGATCCCACGCATGGTTTTTGCCACCAGAAGCATTCTTGGGTAAATGCTCTTTATGTTGTAGTGAACAAATGGATTAAAAATAATTTATTGGGTTCTTTTAGAAGTCAAAGAGCGTATAAGTTATTACTCTTTGTGGTTATAATTACTTTGGCATACCATAGTTAGGACCCATTTGAATATTTAGAATATTTCATTATATCTGTGAATAATAGTAAAATAATTTAGTTATGATATTTTAATGGGTTTTAAAAAATGAGAGACAAAATAAATTGAATAAAATTATTATAAAGTTAAAAAAATTGTTTGAATATAATTTTTTAATATTGAAATTTGAAAAAGTAGTATTGCTTTTTGCATTTTGTTTGGAAAAATTGTAATAAATAGATAATAAAGTTGAATATTTGAAATTAAAAAGTGTTTTGTGTTGAGTGGTGTTTGATAACGAATTATATGAGAATATTTAAAACATTTGTATTGCCAAATGGACCCTTAGAATTCAGTCTCTCTCCACTCATCAAAGTAGGTGAGATTTCTATTCACCAAATTTTAGAAGTCAATATGCTAACATCGTTATTACACTTTTAAAGAATTTACCTATTGGGTAAAGGCTCAAGGTATATTAATTTTATATTATATTTTGCTTAATAAATTTATCTATTTCTACTCAATCTTTTGCTAGTTAATTTCCAATATAGAATAAAAAATGTTACCCTCACCGATAGTTGGGTCTCAATTGGGTCCCGACAAGTTTTTTTTTTTTACTTAGTGATTAAGTAAATTTTTTTTAATGATGTTATGAATTTTTTTTCTAAATATTTAAGGGTATAAAAAAATAATGAAAAAAAAAAGCTTTTTTACCCTTATCGGACCATCTCGTGCTACACCATCGATGGGTGTAGCAATGCTCATATAGAATACCCAAAATTTCGCTATGCATCTAACACTTTCTGGTCACTAGTGTATATACATATGTTGTGAGACTTGTGGCCACCATCATAGCAACATGGCCTAATTTTTTTTTTTTTTTTTTTTTTTGAAGAGATGAATGTCGCATGTCCAAGAGTGACTCTGGCCCAAAATTATTAATAACCCTCACTTATAGTAGATGAATACCATAGTAAACAAATCAAAACACTTGAGAACTTACAAATAATCAATATTATTCTAGAACTCAGGTTCCATAAATAAAAACCCCCACTAACCAAACTTTGCAAAGAACCACTTCCCATCTCTTAACAAAATAAATCTGCCCAACCAGAATAACCCCATAAAATAAATATATGTAATTAAGTTCTAACATAAGGAATACCAAGTTTGTCTATGCGAATACGTCCTCAAATGCAACCTTGAATGGGTTCTAAATCAGAAAAGTCTGAAACCAAGCCTCTTGTCCCTTGTTTCGCAAACACATCTGCTACCATATTTGCTTCTCTAAATATGTGCCTAAATCAAACATTCATTTCATGCTAATATTTTGATCTCTTCCCAATAGTCCCAAAGAAACCAATATTTACACACACTTAACGCCAACCATTGAATTATAACTAAAGAATTCGACTCAATCAAAATATCCCGCAACCTCAACTGTTTACATAATCGAAGACCATCCAAAACAACTTTACATTCAGCAATAGTGTTAGTGGCATGACCATAAGAATGGAAGAACCCAGAAATCACATCTCCATTTGAATCCCGAATAATTCCTCCTCCTCTTGAGGCCCACGGATTACCAAAACATCATCCATCCACATTTAACTTTAGTCTCCCTCTCACTGGCTTCCTCCACAAAATTAACAAAGGTTTTTTTTAACAATAGATAAAACCAAACAAGACAAACTTTCCAAAATCACCTCATCATTTCCACCCATGTGCCGAAACATCTTCATATTACTAGAAATATTTCTCAACCCCACTTTTACCTCCCGAATCACATTCACAGTGAAACAACCCGCTAGAAATTCACAGGTAGAATTTCTATTGACTTTAGCAACCTCATGAAAACCCCATAAATTTTTACCAATCGACCAATCGCACAAGTTTTAATCTATTAATATAGTCAGTATTATCATTCACTATGGTGCTAGAAATATGAGTTTAATTATTTGAGGTAGTTAAAAATGTCAGAATGTGTTTTGGACTACGCCATTAGACTCAGTTGATTATTTAGAATTTTATGGCATAATAGCCCATTTTCATAATTCCGAACGAAGCTTCTGTTTGAAATTGTGAAATTATTTTTAGAGACACTTCGGGACTGAATTTCGGTAAACAATTTTCACTACAAGTTAGTATGAATATTTAAGATTTTTCAGAACTAAGTTTATTACGCATTTATTTGGAGTTAATAGTAACCTCGATAAGCACACCCAATGCAGTGTTTTCAAAATCACAGTGTGTAATGTCCAAATTAGGTTACAAAAATTTTATTTGGACACTTGGAAAGATCTTAGCCACACATAGTGAATAGTATTAGACACTTGGCACCATGAGGAACCATTAGATAGATTTGTGAAGGAAATCAAGGTGTGGGATCATGTCATCTAAGCAAAATTTTGTTTTATCTGATCAAACAAATTGTGCCAAACCAAATAGGGTTTCAATCCTAGCAAAACCCTAAATGGTTGGAATCCAATTGAAACCCCAAAAACTTAGTTGAAACCGAAACCCTAAACGGTTATTCCAAACCCTAAAGTTGGCCTCCAAACCCTTTTTAATCTGATTTCTAGCATTATATTTAATCACTTGATTAAATCACTTCCATATGCTATTAATTAATTAAATCCTTATTATGATATTATTATCCAACCTTTTAAACCTTAAAAATTTGAATAAGCCAAGAAAAAATAGATTTGGGCTTGATAACACCTTAAACCCTAACCAAACCTCCTTTAAACCCCAAATTGACACTTGATTGAGGCCCACCAAGGCCCACGAATTTGGCCATCTTAGCAAAAATTCTTGAAGAAATTTCTTCCCTTACATGGCATACCATTCACAACCATTGGCTGCACCCAGTAGTGCCTTGATATGAAGGAGAAATCCACCACATCAACCTCCATATCTCACAGCTGCTGCAGGCAGTCCTTGCTCCTCTCTATTCTCCACTTTAGGTCACATAGCCACCTCCAATCAAGAGTCATTCAAGCCTATAACTTCCCCCTCCAGAATTCTAAAGTCGTACAAGACACATTTCACTCCCTTTCATCACTTCTTCACCTCATTCTTAGAGAGAAATTCAAAATAGCTCTCTCGGGAAGATTTTTGGGTCTTTTTGTGTGGAGATTTTCGACCCATTGTAAGTATTTTCTCACGATAACTCATTCTAAAAAGTTGTTCATATTTGAGTGTAGTTTCTATGGATATCTTATTAGTCTTATTCCATGCTCATTTTGTCGGTCAAAAGTATTTTTAACTATAGAAAGGTCATTCTGGGCATGAAACTGGAGAGTATGTTATGTTTTGAAATTGTAGACCAAGCTAATGGACTTATCTTGGTCCCAAAATTTTATAGAGTGTTGTTAGCATGTGTTTATGAATGTTCATTGAGGTTTTGTTGCATGAATACAACCTTAGATCCAGAAACTTGAAAACTGGAAGTGGAAAAATAGTTTTCGTTTTGTGAAAGATTGAATATTTCGTGGTTTAATCTTATTCCAAAGGCTTTTATATTTTTCAATCATGATCCTAAGACTCTTATATATATTTTAGGATGTTATTTTGAAGATATTTAGTTTTAGTTTTAAAGATATGAGTTTTCTATGCAAGAGGATTTCGGTTAGGCCTAAAATTTGATGTTGTGGGTTAGATCAATGTTTTATTGAGTTTTAGCCATGTGATTTTAAGATTGATGGTTGGATATTCTTTAGGACACATTTTTAAACCATGTGATGTGGTACTTTGAAGATCACATGTCTTTAAGCCATGGATCAAGAGATTGATCAAAGTTAGTTGAGAGAAAAGTTTTTGATTTTGGACTAAGTGTAAAACTAAAAACTCCAAGTGTTGTTTTGTGATTTTTACTGACTTTTATTTGATGATTGAAAGTATGGTTGATCTTATGATGATGTTATGAATATATTAGAAGTAAGATTTGATTTTTTGAAATTCTTGGAGATGTTTTTATTAAAGTCAAAACTTGTGATTTAAGAGTTTACTTTTTGTTAAAAAGTTTGGGTCTTCTTACAAAAAGTTTGGTGTTGATGATTAGCTTTTCTTAATGGATATTTTAAGTGCATTTTTAAACTTAGGATGAGAAGATCTTTGTTAAAAAATTTTGGTTTAATCATGGATTTTGAAGATGGAAGAAATTGGAACCAAAATCAAGAGAAATGACCGACGAATGTTTAGGCCATTGTGAGTTTTTAATAGTTGTGAATGGTTTTAAATTTTTCTGAGTTTATATTTGAGTTTATGACATAATTTACATTAGAAATGTAAATTTTGGTAAATTTTAGGGTTAGGATGTGAAATCCTTAAGTTAGGGGTAAAATGGTCACTTTTTCACATGTAGAGAGTAAAATGGTAATTTTAGTCTAAGTTGTCTCTTTTCACATTTCTAATAGTTAGTAATTAAATTTCTAACTTTAAGAATACCCTCTTACAATTTTTCGTGTTTCACACTTTATTCTCGTAGAATGCGACGATCGAGATAAGTTAGCTCTTAACTTACTATCAGTTTACTGTGTATGTGTGATGAGTAAGAGAACTACAATTTATGTTTGTATGTTGTTATATATGCCATGCCATGCCATGTCATCACATGTTTATCTATTACACGAATTATTCTGTCACGAAAATCTTATCTTGTACACAATATACTTTGTCTCATGTTACTATCTGTTATAAGTATGTCACATTAGATATGCCATCTGTTACATGTATATCATGTCACATAATATTCACTATCACATGTTACAAAATGTTGTCTATTACACGGTATGTCATGTTATAAAATATTGTATGTTACATGTATTCCATGTTATGGAATGTTGTCTGTTATATTTATGTCTCAAAGTATGTCATGTCTGTCATCTTACACTCATGTCACGTTACGCTATCTCAAGACTTTTGTCTTTTATGTTACGTTCATGTCATGTCACGTTACGAAATATCATGTATGTTAATTAAGTTATTCATATCAATCACGACCCTAAGCGCTAGGATAGGATAATATCCTAGTGGAACTCCTTTGTTCATGCTGGAGTGTCTTAATAGGTGTGAAATTCCTTAGGTTGACGAAGTACAGTCAAAAGGTTGTGAATGGGGCCTAACTAGCTGGTCACCGGAGCGCGCCAGACACTAACGATGATGGAGCAACATTTTATGTTACGTGTGTCCACAGTAAGTGTGGCACAAACAATTCATGAGGCCACAACAACTGTGGAGCATGAAGTATAGGGCCACAACAATTATGGAGCATACACTATGTGAGATATAGTGATTGTGACAAGTAGAATACATGGGGCTACAAAAACTGTGGAGTAGATATTAACGCACTCATAGCTGGTATAGACGCTTGTCTTGTGATGCGATACTCGGTAGGGACACACGGATCAAGAGGACTTGTGTAGCACCCGTATGGTCACTTTTATTAATTAAGTCTATTGAATAAGATTCCAAGTTTATATATTTCACGTTCAAGTCATGTTTCACGTTATGTTATGTTCAAGTTCACGTTCATGTTATATATGCTCACATTCATGCTATGTTTCAAGTTCATATCATGTTTCAAGTTCAAGTTCACGTTCATGTCAGGTTATGTTCACGTTCATGTTATGTCTTATTCACGTTCACGTTATGTTTCAAGTTCACGTTTATGTTATGTTATGCTCAGGTTCATGTTATGTTCAAGTTCATGTTCAAATTATGTATGTTCACGTTCATGCTATATTGCTAGTTCATGTTATATTTTAAGTTCACATACATGCCATGTCACGTCAAGCTAAGTTTTGGTTTCAGTTCAAGTTATATCATTTATGCCATGCTATATGTCAAGTTATGTTATGCTTACTTATGACTTTGATTATGTATTCATGCTTTTACTACTATGCATGTATCATTAACTTGTATAGAAATTTCTTGTTAACTTGCTGAGATTTGAAATCTCACCGTGGTACTCCTAACTACCATTTCCCCCGAATGGTAGGCAATGAGTAAGGATCAGAGCAAGGAGCAGATACTAGCAGACTAGAGGAGGTTGAGTAGACGTCGTAGACGCAACATGGAGCTTGCAGTCTCTATAGTTAGGTCTTTGGATAGTATTCCAGCATCATTAGTCGAGTTAAGCGAGTTACTCAACGAACTAGCCCAATAATGTATTTTGGCTATGTAATTATGAAGCCTGGTCTCTGTTGTTTTGATATTACAATCTTTGATACCTGTGCTGTAATCGTGGATGTTTATTTTGTTAAGTATGCATGAATTATGTTTTAACTATTTGGGATATTATATGTAAGGGTGTCAAATCGTGTTAACGGGTTGTGTTCGTGTCGTGTCAAGGTATGTACATTACACTTAACGGGTCAATACAAACACGACCCATTAAGGATTTCGTGTCAAAATTTCAAACCCGAACACAACAGGATAAGATAACGGGTTGACACAACACGACCCGTTATGACCCGTTAATGAATAAGAAATAAATTGACACGACACGACCAGTTCCGTTTCAACCCGTTTACGTTAATGGGTTGAACAAACACGATACAACACTACCCGTTTGACTTAATTGATTTTATATAAATATTTAAATATAAATAATATCTAAAAAAAATAGAAAACTAACTACAAGTCTAAAATTACAATCCAAACAAACATGATCCACACAATTTGTAATAATATTCATTATTAAAATTACATCCCAAATATAATAAACAAAACATACAATGTAAATATATTAATGTTACAGTCTCAAATATAATAAAAAAATAAAAAACACAGATCTAAACAAATTTAGAACTTGAAGAAGGAAGTGAAGCGTCCTCCTTGCCCTTTAGGTCTAAGGGTATAAAGGTAAATTTAATTTTCTTAACGGGTCATAACGGGTTGACCCGTTAGTGACCCGTTAAACAATCGTGTCTTAATGGGTCAACCCGTTTTGACCCGAACACGTTAAGGCTAAATCCTAACCCGTTTTTATCGTGTCGTGATCGTATTGGGTTAACGAGTCGTGTCACATATTGCCACCCCTAATTATAAGTTTGGTGCATAGTATTGCTCAAAAACAATTATTATCCGCTGTGAATATTGTATAATGTTATATGCATATTAGGAACATTGCATCTTATATGTCATGAACGGGGGCAAGTAACCTTGTGTTGCATCTCTCGACACTTCGGATGTCTGTCCGATCCCAAGCTAAATTTGGGGGCGTCACACTCAGGTTTAAATTTAAAACCTTCCATACTAGCCGCACATCTAGCTTTACAGAGTTCCCAAGAAATAACAATAGGAATTAACCCTTTAAGCCGACCCACCTGTGAACTCACAGACGCCCTTTGCCACCCAATATTCAACATGCCCTCCCAATTCTGAATATGTGATACATTAATGTTAGAAGATTTTGCAAAGAATGACCATACCTTTTGAGCTCCTTCTCCCTCACATAAAATATGATGCAAGGTCTCCACTTGAGGTTTAACACAGCATTCACATCTCGATACCATCGGAATGCCTATGTTCTGAATAATGTCATCCACCGGAATAGCCCTTCTCTTAGCTCGCCATAAGAAAAAGGACATCTTCTTTGGTGTCCCATTTTGCCATAACCATTTTTTCAAAGGACATATCTCACCTCATTGTCGAATTAATTCCCAGGCTGATTTTGTGGTGAATTTGCCATCAACCTTATGCTTCCATACACAAATATCATGTCCCTGTCGAAGCTGAATTCTAGACTCAATAATATTTCAAATCATCTCATCTAGAATCAAGTGCTACAATTCCTGCAATTTCGGCCTTGTAGCATCAAAAACATCTGTAACTTTCAAAGTCAAAACTCCTACTATAGATATTGAATCCATCAAAGGTCCAGTTCCTAACCAATTGTCCATCCAAAAATTGCATTTTCCTACCTGAATAAGCCATTTCAAATTACATATCACTTTTGGCATTAAAGCCATTACACCCTTCCAAAATCTGGAACCCTTTCTTAAAAGCATCACTGAATACAAATAAGAATTACCAATATATTTAGTAGTAAAAAATCTTGACCACATGGAACCCCCTTTAATCAATTTTCAAACAAATTTCATCATCAATGACTCTTAAACATCATATAGATTTATGATTCCAAGCCCCCCTTCTTATAGAGATTTTTTATTCCAAAAAAAGTCAATAACGACTGCCCTTCAAAGAAATCCTTGGCCATTTCCAAAAGATCAAATTTAACAACATCCTAAGTCAACATGAAAAAACTAGCTGAAAATTCATCTAAACCCGAGCTACTATCCGCAGGAATAGACCAAAGTGAAGTCTGAACCTCATCCATAGTAGGTGCTGAACACAATGCCTCATTTTCATCCAAGGAAACCATCGGCTCAATTAAATCTAGCAAAGCTGAATCTCGTGTCACTTGAGAAACTGAAAGCAAATTCTTGAAAAAATCTACCGCCCCTTCATGCACCTTATCTACTGTATTTAGAGTAGTACCATCATGAAGTCTCATCCTCTCTATCTTTTAATTCCTTTTCTTTATCCTCATAGTAGCATGGAAGAAATTTGTATTAGAATCTCCTTTAGCACGCCACTTAACTCGAGATTTTTGACAAGCTAGAATTTCCTTATGGTGCACCCACTCCAAATGATCTTGTTTACATTTCAATAAATCAACTTCAGCCTAAGAAGAAAAATTACTTGCAACATTTTCCTCAAAACCAATAATTCAGTCTTCTAATCTTTTCAATTCCACATCCAATTGGCCAAAAACATATTTGTTCCATTTTTTCAAAGCCCCTTTTAATAATTTCAACTTTCGTGTTATCCACACCATCACACAATCATTCACCCTAGTATTCCACACCTCTTGAACAAGAGAAATGAAATCATTACGTGAACCCCACATATGAAGAAAATGAAAAGGCTGAATAATCATCTCTTAGTCTTTAAGCAACTAAACCATCATCGGAGCATGATCTGAAGAAGTTTGAGGCAAATACTAAACATGAATATCCCCAAAACAATTTAAGAACTGAATATTAATGAGCACCCTATCCAACCGAGCCCATGTTCTTCTTCCACCTAACCTTCCGTTACACCAAGATAAACGATTTCTCTCAAAAGGCAAATCCAGCAAAGCATAATCATGAATATGTTCATTAAACTCCAATTTAGCCCGAGAAGCTTGTAAAAGGCCTCCCTCCTTCTCACTATCATTTCGAATAATGTTAAAGTCCCCCCAATGAACCAGGGACGACCACAAGGTTGTTGACTTTTCAGAAAATCCCACAGTTCCATATGCCTAGCTCAAAAACAAAACAACTGGCATAAACAATAGTTGCAAGTACCCGATATCCTCCATGGACAAACCAACCACTAATAGCATGATCCAACATTGAGATAAATTCGAAATCAAAATCCACAGCCCAAAAAAATTCTGATTTTTCCTCCACAATCTGCATTATTAAAATGAAACGGAAAATTCATCCATCTTGCCCATCTACTACATTTATTAGAATGTACAAAAGATTCTAAAAGAGCCACCACAGAAGGCCAACTTTTATTCAAAATATGCCAAAGTCTACTTTTTGATGAAACAATCCCCCTAATATTCCAAATAAAATATTCATAAAAAAATTAAAGGAATTTTTTGGATCGTGTACGGTGTTTCAAAACCACAATCGATTTTTCTTTCCTTATCCCCTTGACTTTTTTGAATGGGACATGCATATCAGGATTAGAGTCAAAACACTTAGCAGCTAATTCATTAAGATCATCTTCTGCTTCCCCATCAGTAAAGCCTGACTCCTCACTCCCTCCTCTTCCAACTCTTCTGTACTCAAACCACCCAAATCAACTAAACCAACTCAAATTCTAAAGCCTCATCAACTAGACGTAGGGAGCTTCTAGGTTCAGAGTTTTTGGAAAATTTCGAAGATTCTACATCAACCTCCTCCTCTACAATATCACACCAACTCACCTTTTGCCTTGGATCCTGGCCTAGACTTCCACCCTGTTCCTCATCAGATACATCTCTCATAGAAGAACCAACATTCATCTACTCAATAACTCCACTGTCATTCAGCTCCAATTCAGCATTTTTTTCCATAGCAATAGGACAAGACTTAAACACCACTCACAACTATGAAACATACAACGTTTCCTTAGAAACCTCTGTATTCAACGTTTTCCAATTTCGGGTGGACTTAAGAATAAACTCTCTCCTCGACTTTGAAGACTCTCGAACAACCTTCTCCGCAACTGGGATTTGAAGATTGTCCACCCAATTCCCCACAACCTTCCATGTTTTCCCCCTTGATCTTTTTTATCTTCATCCTTCATATAAACTTTCTTATCTTTTTTATCCCTTGATTTCCGTTCCTTCCTTAAAAAATTAATCTCCAAATGCCCCTGCTTCCTACAAGACACACAAAACAATAGAATTGATTCAAAAATTACCTATTGATAATGGCTAGAAACCAATCTTCGAGGCCCTAGCCAAAATGATTTAAGAAGTGGCTTAGAAACATCTATCTCAACACGAATACGAGTTGCCTCTAGACAAGTCATACACGCCGTTGCATTATCTCTCTTCAAATACCTGCCAAATCCATTACCAATACTACTCAACATTGATTCTTGGAAATAATCTAGTGGCAATCCCCGCAAGGTAACCCACACAGGAACCCAAGGTGAGTTTTCCTCTTCCACAAAATCCGGAGTCCAATGAGAAACCCAAAAAGAAACCCCATGAATCTCCGAATTTCTCCTCACCATAACATTGATAAAATCATCTTCTATCACAAAGTTGACCCACCACTGATAAAGACTTTACAAAGTTGACCCACCACCGGTAGAGACTTTAAACCCCAACGATTTTTTATAAAACCCCGAATGTGATCCAATGATGGATGATGATGCAGGAATTTCAGGACCACCGAAAAACTAAATGGCTCAGCAGATTGTTGAATTCCTGCCTTTGAGAACATAAAAAATATTTCCTCATCATGAAATCAAGGTTCCCACAGAGGCATACCAACCTTTGGAAGTAATTGTAGCTTTGAAGCTACCACATCAACGAATGCCCTCACAGATGATGCCCCTGTAGGATGCAAATTCCCCTTCAATGTTAATGACTGCTCCACGCATGTAATCCCATCTCCTTGCCCTGCCAGCGTCGTGCGCCATAGTAACCCTAGCAAAATCACCCTATTGGTGGAATTAATTCCACCAAGTTAATATATGAAGAACAACGCTATTATTCACTACTATTTAATATTTTATCATTATTTTTTAATTACTATTCACAGAAGTACATGAGAATACCTCACTACCCAAATGCAACAAATCCTGATTTAGATAGTGAATTAAGATTATAAAATGAGTTGAGATGGTTTGTGAAAAGTAGTGAGATATTTGAGTTGAGATGAGATGGGTTACAAATGATTTGAGTTAAAATATTTTATGGAGTTTTGGAAAAGAAAAAAAAATTGAAGAAAAATATTATAAAATTAAAATATTATTACAATATAACTTTGTTGGAATTTGAAAAAGTTGAATAATTTTTTGTGCTTTACTTGAAAGTTTGAGAAAGTTATAATAATTAGGCCGTAATCATTAGATGAAAAATTTAAAAATTTGAAATTAAAAAGTGTTTGTATTTATAGTGTTTAGATATTAAGATGAAATGTGAAAGTTGAAATAAGATGGGATGAGATAGAACCATCTCTCTATCCACTAGGCCTAGAAGTCGTAATTTAGCCTTCTGTTAATGTTTTTGTCTATACATTCTGGTTTTTAGTTCCCCAAATCTCCTTCCCTAACAAATAAACTTTCGTCGGTTTCTTCAACCACTGACCATCTAAGTTATTTCCAAATGTTGATAAGAAGGTAAGATTGATTGGATGAGCAACAAACACCGAAACAAAACACTGATGTGGTTTCTTTTTTCCTCCCATTTTCATCTCCATATAAAATATTCATGAGACGTTTGGATAGTACAAATATGAGATAGATAATTTTTAAAATTTCTCATAATTTCATTTAAAGATTACACAAACACAAAACACTTTACAATTTCAAATATTTAACTTTTTCATATAATCATTACATAATCATTATCCAAATACAAAAACCAATACAACTTTTATAAACTAAAAAAAAACACAAATCAATATAACTTCTATAAACTTCAAAATAAAAATAATATTAAAAAGTTATATTCAAACAATTTTTTAAATTTATAATATATTTATTTAGTTTTTTCTCTCCTATTTTTCAAAACCTATTTAAAAATCAAAATATTTTATTACTATTTCAAAGATACTTCAAGTGTCTATACGAGCCTTCAATCTAAGAGATCTTTAAAAAAAATCTTATATAACTGATAGAGAAAAGATATTTGCAACCTTGAATTGTGCAATCGTCGCATAATCGTTTTGAAAAAAGTAAATAAAACATGAGACCCATATGAAAAAAATTAATTTTTTAATAGTATACTCTACTCTTTTTTAAAGCGATTACAAGGCGTTTACGTATTTTCACAGTTATATGTAGAATTATATAAATTGATATAATTTAATATAGTGCATTAAATTATGAAGCATTTTTTTACTATAAAATAAACCACATCACCTAGTTTATAAACTTAACTTTATTATAAAATCGATCTAAATAGTTTTCTCCCCATATACCCGGCCCATGTATTATAAAGAAATTACTTTACTATATATATATATATATATATATATATATTTATTAGCCTGTCAATATGGGTGGCACACCTCTTGACTTTTTACACTCCACTAGAAAAGACATTCCAAGAAAATCTATCCCCCATAGCTTGAAGACAAAGCAGTTTTGCTAATCTTGTGTAGAAAGTGCCTGTAGCTGGCAAACTCCATTAGTCTAATCCAAATAAGAAGCAAAGAAAATAATGAAGAGGTCAATGCGATTATTTTTCGACGCTGATCAATGCTTTTTGTTGTTATCTTCAAAGTAAATTAAATGCTTCATTTCTCTAAACCACACACCATATTCATCAATCAATGAAGTTCATTATCTTGGGACCACATTATTATTTTTTATTTGGCAGCCCTTGGACTGATTCCCCGTGAGGGGCACGTTCTCTATCATTTTGCATGATGGACGACTTTTCTTGTCTTGTATAAAGCTCTGTTCCCCAAGTTGGATTTGTTTTTTCATTAATTCATTGTCTAATCTAATCTTCTTCCCTTTATAATCGCGCTAATTAAGTCCTTATCTAAAATGCTTAATCAATTAATGAGATCTGGCCACATGAGTCATTTTCGATTGTATTTATTTTTCTATGTATTTTTTGGTTGGTGCTATCTTGTGTCATCCCATTGATCATCAAACCATCAAAATTAAACATTAATCAGGCGTTTCTTCTCTATGAGTATTAATATTATCTTTCATCTTGAATTTTATTATTTTCAATCGCACTAATTAATATGCTATATCTAAAATAGATTTATTATGCATCAGCCACTATTTATTTTCGCAACCCAAACTTATATATAGCTTTTCTATAGGATGTGGGGTTATTTTTCATAAGATATATTGTTTTTCATAGATTGTGAGGTGTGGAGTAGTGAATAATGACTAATAAGAAGAATTTTTCTATCTAAAATATGATACACTAATATTGTGATTAGAAATGATCATAAAATTCAAAATAAGGAATATTATGGATTTCTCTTTCTTCATCTCCAGCGTTTCCATAACAAAGTTAATCATGTTACATGTTAATTCTTATATTATAAAGATCCACATGAAATCGATGAAACCAACAAGTTGACTATATTTCTTTCTACAGTTGTGATGTGTTTATAAATAAATCAGGATTAAGATCAAGTCTCTCTCTCAATAAACTTTTCCAAGGCAATACCGACAAAAATTGGCCAGAATCGAGTTAAGATATAAAATCATAATTAAAAGAGTGCTCAATAAAATATGTAAGAGTTCAAAAAGAAGAAAGAAAAAAGAAAAGAAAAACCAGTAATGGTGCATGCTTGGCTTTAAAGTTACATTCTTGAAAGATGATGGCTGCTTGCCTAGTTTTCGTGAAATTTATGCCTGAACCGCTGCAGTTAACCGTCCTAGCTACGACATACAGCAACATTCCCCAAAAAGAAATGCAGAAAAGGAAACTTTTATCATGTACTCTCACGGAAGTACTGTTTCCCCTCAAGAACGTGACCCCATTCCCACAAAACTGAATGTGAATCTGAATTTTTTATCCTTTTGCTGAGTCGAATCTTCAACCCTTCCCCTCCCTTCCATTCAAATCTTTCTGATTTTACCCACAGTCAGCATCAATAATACAACAACGTTTCCTCCGTCTTGTGTTCGTCAAACAAAAAGTTGCTGCCACCATCGGTGCTAATCAGCTGCTTAATTTCGTCAAAGCCACAGTCTAATTGTTGTTCATAGAATTTTTTGTGATTTGGCTTTTCAATCCAACCGTTAAGATGATGATCACCACCACTGGAAACCGTGAACCTCTGATTTCCTTCGACCCCATTGTAAAAGCAATTCTGAGGAGCCATCTGTACTTCATAAGTTTCAACTACACCACCACCACCAGTGCCAGCGCCATATTCATACTCTCTTCTTTCATTGCTATGGCTGATCAGGATGTTGGAACTTCCATCAGAAGAGCTACAACTAGCTTCACCCCCAAACATGAGCAGATTATCTTTTACATAGCAATTTTGTAGCTGTCCCACCAAGTTTTCTCGGGCTTGAAGAATTGTAGCTGCATTAGCAGCAGAATAATTGCTTCTGAAAAGACTTGGAATCGGCTCTAAGCCTGTGAAAGAAGTGGTAGGGTTGTAGTAACTAATGTTGCTGCCTTGGTATGATGAAGTAGATGTTGTTGTTGATGACGATGATGATGAAGTTTGAAGGGCATTTGAGAGGGTGAGTACTGGGTGAGTTTTTCGCTGAGATGGAGGAAATATACCAATGAATTTCTTCTTAAGCTTGGTGTTCCAGTAGTTCTTAATATCATTGTCAGTTCTGCCTGGCAACTGAGCTGCTATTATTGACCACCTGCAATTTAGTCAGTTTTTTGAATTTCCCATAAGGATTGTATAACTGTGCTTGTTTCTGAAACTCTCGAGTACTCGTGTCATTGGAGTTTTAAACTCGGCATGCATGCAGAACAATCCCCTACCCCCAAAAAACAAAGACCGATGCAGAAAAAAACATTCAACTTTTCAGAGCATATTTTTTGAACAAGTGATTTTCTCCCAAGTTCCCAAAAAGACAAAAAAGAACAAGAAATTATCATCATGCTTTGCTCTGTTTCTCCTTTTATGAAACACTGAATCCAGGGTAGCAATAAAAGGAAAAGGTAATCATAGCCTGATTAAACATTGTCAAGAGATTCCAAAAGTATGTATAAGAAATAGGAAATTCTGAAAGTGAAAAAGAGAAGAAACTGGAAAGATATATGATTACCTGCTTCCAATGGTAGCGAAGAGGGTACATATGATCCTATCTTCATCATCAGAGAATTCACCGTGTTTAATGTTGGGTCTGAGATAGTTAAGCCATCTTAATCTGCAGCTTTTCCCACATCTCTTAAGACCTGATGGAAGACCAAACCATTCATTATGACCAAAAATAAAGGAAAGAAGGTAATCTGAATAAACCATGTAAGTTCAAATCATAGAAACAAAAGAACTTCATTTCTCTTAAAATTATTTTCCCAGAATCCCAGCTTCCTGTTAAGCCCAAAAACAAAAGGAACTAAATAAAAGAAACAAATAAACAAACCAGCTTTCTGAGGAAGAGCTATCCAATTCCCTCCAGTCCCATGTTTCTCTATATACTCTTTTAGCGTTGCATCTTCTTCAGGTGACCATGGCCCTCTTTTCACGTTTGCCTTGTCACAACAAGGAGCCCTTCCCATCTCTCTCTCTCTCTCTCTCTCTCTCTCTCTCTCTCTCTCTCTCTCTCTGTGTGTTTATAATTTCTCCTTGTTCTGTCAGATACCTCTGCTAGCTTTTAACTGGTGCTTTCAAAATGATAAACGTTTCCAAGGGAGGTGCTTTTTTTCTACACAAGACTTGGGGGTGATGGACACTAGAGATATATTAATTGAGACATAACAGAAGTCAAAGGACAACGTCTCGAATTTCAATCATCACGTTCAGAAAAACCATCTTTACTAGCTGAAAGAAGTTTCCATCCATCGCATATGGACAAATCAGCAACAGGGAGCTTACCTGGTCTCTGCCTTCTCCCACCCGAAGAATCCAAAGTCTGCTTAAAATAAATATACCCAATTTGCTATTGAAAACAATGGGCTATTACCATATCTCCCAACCAATTTTTCAAGTCATAGGTTAAGTCCTGTCATATTGAAAGCAGTTTTATGAATCAGTATATATATTCCAAATGTATATGATCAGTATATTGGATGATCATATATTGGATGGTATATATATATATGTTCGGAAGCATACGGTGGTGGATATATTCTATTATAGTTATCTTCTTGACAGTGGTTGAGTCGCTCCCTCAAAGATTTCAGACCACTATTTTTGTTTGATCATTATAATAAGATTAATTAGTAGCTGTCGACTTGCCCAATATGTTGGAATAATTTAATTCGTTAATTAAAAAAAATGCTCCATTTAACTTACTTAGCGTACATTTTATCATTATACAATGAATACAACTTTAATTTAAAAGAAGAGCATCAACGTTAACACTTTGAATCTTAGAATTTTTGTACGTTAAGCACCTTGGGGATAAAGAGATCGACCAAGCTAGCTCAAGGGGGAAAACAACACTTGCTTACAGATTTACAACTTAGTCGACGTTGCTTGAGAGAAAACGAGCTTCCCGTGGCTAGCTTGTGCTGAACTTGCCACTGTACGAAATAGTAGCCAATTATCTTCATGTGTTTAGTCCTAGCATTTAGGGGGGAGCGGCGAGTTTGTTGGAGGGGACATTATTGAAACATAGCACAGTTAGCACTAGAAAGTGTTGCGGCAAGACGCCAAGTACTTCCCGAAAGAAGAGTTTAAAGTAACATAACTTCAGCAGTGACATTAATTGGGAGTAACACGTACGGTATATATATATATATATATATATATATACACACACACTCCAAGCTGCTTGATGGGCAAGATTATGACCAAAATAATTAAACGCAGTAGCCACTTTGCTGACCGGAACTAGCTAGCTAGCTAGCCAGCCAAATTAGTAACCCATGCATATATATATATATATATATATATATTTCACAATACATGACTTGAAGTATCTCAAAATTTTCTTAATAACAGTCCATGCATGCAGTGTGTATTTGTACGTAGGGTTAATGTGGTAGATTTTGATGACAGAAATAGAATATCAACATGCATGCATATATGTAAGTTACAAGTAATATTGCAAGGCTCCCACAATATATGGCCCTATAATTAAAGAGAAGGATGATCATAAAAATGAATTGCCATTGATCAAAAGAAATTAAAGGTGCAGTAGTCATGAGGAAGACAGATCAGGCGAATTGTCTAGCTGACCAGCATCTGTTATGTTGGTGTACAAATGAAGGAAATGCTTAATTGTTTCTCTACACAAAGAAAGTAGGTCCCTCTTTTAATAGTAGTAGTAAGTAAAGTCTTAGGATGCCATAACGAGCGTACTGTACACCATCAGTGAAAGTCTAGGGTTTGAAATATGAGGCCGTGACCAAGTTGCCTTGGATGTAGACAAGTGATCACTATCAGATATATATTATATATCATAATACACGTGTCATGTTAAACTAGTATTTATTTCGTACATAGTATAAATACCTTTCTTTTCTATTTTACTTTTAAAATAAAGACGTTAATTGAATAAGTCAGTTTACATTTTGGGATGTTTTCCTTTTAGACCTTCTAGACTCTTCCTCTTCTAGGATTTTGACCATTTCTCTCCCTGTAGGGTTTCATCGTTACATGGTATCAGAAATTTTCTCTTATGGCGCTGAGTCACAAATTGGTCTTTGGGGATTGTACGAGTCCCTTTTTCCTCCATCCTAGTGATAGTCCTAGTATTCTTCTTGTTACTCAGCCACTAGTTGGTGACAACTATCATACCTGGTGTCGTTCCATGGTCATGGCTTTATAGTAAAAAAATAAACTCGGTTTCATCAATGACTCCATCCTCAAACCCTCGGATTCGACTAATCCACTTCTCTCCCCGTGGCTTCCGCTACAATAATATGGTGATATCTTGACTTTTAAACTCTGTTTCCCCTTATATCTCTACTAGTATTTTGTACATAACTACTGCGCATGAGATTTGGTTGAATCTTAACGAACATTTTTGTCAAAAAAACGATCGTCGCACTTTCCAGTCACAGAAATCTATTTCTATTCTATCTCAAGGGCATCTTTCTGTGAGTACTTATTTTACTCGCCTAAAATCTCATTGAGATGAGTTAGCAAATTACAAACCTATTCCTGCTTGTTCTTGTGGAGCAGTACATACATTGACCTATTATGTTCAACAAGAACATGTTTTATAATTTTCAATGGGATTGAATGAATCTTTTGCCTCTACTCGTGCTCAGATTTTGCTTATGGAGCATCTGCCTTCTCTTAGTAAAGTGTTTTCACTTATTCTACAAGAAGAACAATAACGAGAAATTTCTGTTGTTCCTCTTCAAAATATTGATTCACATGTTTTTGTATCTAAGATTGATGTTGCTAGATCTGTTAAATCATTCTCCAAGAAGGAAGGACTTGTGTGTAAACATTGTGGAATCACTGGTCATGTAATTGAAAAATGTTATAAGCTACATGGACTTCCACCTGGCTACAAGCCAAAGCCTAAGCAACAGTCTGTTGTCAATCAGGTTGCTCTTAATGACAACCATTACTCGGTTGTTTCTCCTTTCTCTCTGACTGAGGCTCAGTATCAACAATTGTTGTCCCTACTTCATCCTCCAAATAATTTTGTTGAGTCGTCTCATGTTGTAAATGCAGTAACTTCGAATTCCTTTTTTGGTATATTCTGTCACAATGTTAATCATTCTATTTTTTCTTCCACAATATCTAATTGCTTCGATTCAAACTATTGGATCCTTGACACGGGAGCCACAGATCATATGGTTCATTTCATTGATTGTTTTACTTCTATTACCAATACTGTAAATTCCTCTATTAAGCTTCCCAATGGTCAATCTGTGTCTGTCACACACATTAGTTGTATTAGAGTCTCTGAACATCTTATTTTAAATGATGTTCTTTGTGTTCCTTCCTTCACATTCAAATTAATCTCTATTAGTAAACTTACTCAGTCACTCACTTGTTGTTTCTTATTTTCTTCTACCTTTGTTTTATTCAAGACCTAACTCATTTGAGTTGATTAGAGTTGGTAGACAGCAAGAAGTCCTTTATATGCTGCAGCAACAGGCTCTTTTTTTTCTAAACCTACTTTTTTACCTGTCTCATATAATGCCTGCTCTCTTAATAGAAAGCCTATATATACTTGTTCTGCATCATCCAAGTACTCATTGTTTGAACTTTGGCATAATAAACTTGGTCATCCTTCTAATTCAAGAATGTTATTTGTGAATAAATTTGTTCCCAATCTGCATGTTCCAAATGCTCCATGAATGATCTGTCCATTAGCTAAACAAAAAAAAAAAAAAAAAAAAAAAAAATTGCCCTTCCCTCGTACTGCTCATCTATCTTATGCTCCATTTAATCTTGTACATTGTGATGTTTGGGGACCATATTCTATCCCTACTATTGAAGGTTACAGATTTTTTTTACTATTGTTGATGATTCATCTTGTACCACATGGGTCTATCTTCTCAAACATAAGTCTGAAGTGCCACTAATCATAAATTTTTTTTTTTTTTAAAATGATCAAGACTCAATTTAGTCTTAAGATAAAGACATTTCACACTGATCATGGTACATAATTTTCTCTCTCTCCATTTTTTAATTCAAAAGGTATCTTGCAACAACATAGTTGTGTTGAAACTCCACAACAAGATTTTGTTGTGGAGAGAAAGTATTAGCACATACTTAATGTTGTCCTAGCCTTAATGTTTCAATCTCACTTACCTATTCATTTTTAGGGTGATGCAATTTTAACAGTCACCTACATTATTAATAGGTTACCTACTCCAAGCTTAAATCATAAATCTCCTTTTGAAATTCTGTTTAAATCTTCCCCTTCATATGATCATTTAAGGACATTTGGTTGTTTATATTTTGCTTCAACTCTACAAAGATCCAGAACCAAATTTGATCCTGAAGCTCGTGCTTGTGTATTTCTTGGTTATCATTTTGGAATCAAAGAATATAAACCTCTTGATCTCAACACAAATCAATGTTATGTTTCTAGACATGTTTTTTTTCATGAACATGTTTTTCCCTTCATTTCCAAAAATTTTTCTTCTTTCCCTTCTACAAGTTTTCCTTTTCCTTGTACATCTTTAACATTAGATTCTTTTCCTGTGCCTTTAACAATGAATCATTCTAATAAGTCTTCTAATGATCCACCATCATTAGAGCATTCAATCTCTCCTCCTCTTTCTCATACAGATCCTCAACCCACTACCTCTCCAATATATAATTCCTCACACTCCTTGAATATCCACCAGAATCAAGAGTCCCTAGTTACTTACAGAATTTTCATTATAATTCTTCTTCATCTACTCACTCTTCATCTGATCCTCTACCAGGTTCTTCTTCTTCCTCTCCATTGACACATACCAAATATGATATTTCATATTTTCTTTCTTATGCTCGTCTTTCTTCTGCTCATAAATCTTTTGCCTTGTCCATTATTGCTGATACTGAACCTGAGTTCTATTATCAAGTAGTTAAGCATTCTCATTGGAGAGATGCCATGACTGTTGAGATTACAACCCTAGAAAATAATAATTCATGGATTGTTACTTCTCTACCTCCTGACAAAAAGCCCATAGGTTGCAAATGGGCTTACAAAATTAAGTATCGTGCTGATGGTTCCATAGAACGTTACAAGACAAGGTTGGTTGCTAAGGGTTATACCCAAAAATAAGGTAAGGACTATTATGAGACCTTGTTTCCAGTAGCTAAGATGACTACTGTTAGAACATTACTAGTTGTAGCTGTTGTAACGCCCCATTTACGGAGGTCCGGAAAGTTATCTCTTGTAACCTAAATCCAACTTCCATAACATATTTAAATACTCCAACATTCTCAAAAAGTACAAATCCATTTATTCAAACCAAAAGTAAATGTTCCTCTACCAGGACACCAAATAAATACCTTAATGAGATAATTTAAAAACTCCATAAATATTTAGAACTCCAAATATCAAATAACATAAAATCATAAACCTACTAAATAAGACTCTCCAATAAACTTATACCGTCAGGCACTTATTCCACTACGATCATCATACCTTGCTAAAACTTCCTACTCTTGTTTTCCAGCTGAACCATCAAAATTATCTAAAAAATATTTGGAGATAAGGGGTGAGTTATCAACAACTCAGTGAGTAGAGAACATATACTAGTATGTAAACATGAGCATTTTCAGTATTCAAAATGCAAAACAAAATGTTTACCTTCAGAATGCAGAAACAAAAAAATTTACTTTCAGAATACAAATATCAAAATATGTTACAAAAATATCAGAGTGAAACTTTCAGAAGAAAAATATTCTTATTCAAAAATCTGTTGGCATATCAAAATCTGAGATCTCATCTTCATTAATCAGAGCATCACATCGAGACAGATACTATGTTTAACCCTCGTTGTAAGGTTATAAACCACCATTATAACATATGGAATGGCCGTATCCACTATTATAACCCTTGGTTGGGTCATATACCATGTTTAACCCCCGTTTTAGGGTTATAAACCACAATCATAACCTGTAGAAGGGTCGTATCCACTATTATAACTCGTGGCTGGGTCGTATCCACTATTATCACCCGTGGTTGGGCTGTATCCAGTATTATCACCCGGAGTTGGGCCGTATCCACTATTATCACCAGTGGTTAGGTCGTATATCACGTTTAACCCCCGTGGTAGGATTATAAACCACAATTATAACTCGTGCAAGGGTCGTATCCACTATTATAACCTATGATTGTGCCTTATCAAAACATAACATAATCATCAAAATTAAACTTTAATCAGAATACAGAATCAGAATCTCATGCCAAAGTTTTAAGATGCCACATATATAAAACAACTAAACATTGAACAGCTTCAGATAATTTCACATTTTTGAAATAAACAGAATCAAAACATTTTCATTTATTCATAGTAAAACTTTTAGATCACATGCATCAGAACATCTTTATTTCATCAAGACAAAACTTTCAAACAGAAAGACTCATATTCGCTCTTTTTCAGATCAGAAACAAAATGCATAAAAACTAGCTCATGTCTACACCAGTCATGACAAAAATATTCTTCTCTTTCTTACGGATCTTATGAGTAATATAGAGCAAATAACTGAAGTTATTTTCACATTTCTTTTCAAAAACAAATATATCATGCACATTTTTAGAAATCAACCTCATTTTATTTTCTTTTTATGCAAAGTCTAGCATAAGAATTTCGCTTACCTGAATTTCTTAGCTTATCAGAATTTCTCCATAGCAGTATTGAACAAAATCAATCGTCACCGAGAAGCGAATGTGTGACAGCGTAGGGAGCTAGCTAAGGTCGACGACGGTGAGGGCCGCACCTAGGCAGCGTGAGGCAACAATAGTGTGAGGTGGACCTCGGGTGACAGAAGTCTTCACTGGAAGTTTCTGTGGGGCCGCAATGTGAAGGAGCTCTCAGTGGGGAGTGGTTGTAGTGGCTTAAAGTAGGAGGAAACACATCCTATGTTTGAGGAGTGAGGAGTAAAGGTTTCGCTGGATGGCTAATGGTGGCTTCACTGGTGGGTTCATGGCTGGGTCACGGTGGTGGCGTATGGCAGCGTTGTGGAGGAGAATGTAGTAGCTTGACCCCCTTGGGAAGCTGTAATTTCCGTGTGATGGTTGAGTAAAATCATGAAGGTGCAGGCTAGTTGCGTCATGAACGATTGGGCTTTGGCTTCGGTGCTGGTCGCTAAACGTGAAGAGCGAGGTGGTTCTCGTAGCTGGCTGTTAGGATCGTAGATAAGGGGAACGGTAGTGCATGTTGGCTTTTGGTCAAGCGTGGGTGATGCACGTCGATGCTGAGGGCTAAGGTTTTGTGTTGGCTGGGCATTTTCTCTAGGTAGAAGAAAAAAAATACCTATGTTTCTATATATAGATCAAGTTGTTGAAAAACCCTGGAGGAACTAAAGGAAGAGAAGAATAAATGCAATGCGAATACATATCTACTATGCACACTCTTGCCATGAAAGTCGTGGGAATAGAAATGTGCATGCCATGGATGTGAAGAATAACCCTATGGGAGAAAATAAAAAGAAAAGAAAACGTGCATGGGATGGGGCTGGAAATGGCTTCTCACGAATTTGGGCTTGGTCTCACATTCTAACTAGCCTTGGTTACACAATCTGTCGGGCCAAAAACTTAAAATAAATCCCACTTGATCCAAAAAAAAATTAACAAAGAATAATCTAAATATCAAGCCCAATAAAAATTCCATAATCCATCAATAAAAAAATTCTAAGTCCGTAACCTATTCCCAAAAAAAATTTACTCGCTAAAATCCCAGTGAGTTTTCATCCATATAAAAAAATTCAAATATGAGTTTTGCGTTGGGCTCGGGTGTTACAGTTGCTGTCAAGGGTTTTCATCTTACTCAACTTGATGTTAATAATGTTTTCTTACATGAGGATTTATCTGAAAAATTGTATATGAAACTGTCTCCTGGTTTTAATGTTAAAGGGGAGTCTAGAGTTTGTAAACTCAATAAATCTCTCTATGGTCTGAAACAAGTTTCCAGACAGTGTTTTCTAACTTCTCAACTTCGATTATTGACTTGGGCTTTGTGCAACCCAAAGCTGATTATTCTCGTTTCACCAAGACTACGGGTTCCTCTTTCATTGCACTTATAGTTTATGTTGATGATATTCTAATAGCTAGTAATGATGTGAGTTCTGTGGAGCACTTGAAGTCCCTTTCAGCCTAAATATTCTTTAGAAATTTTTCAAAATACTGGTTTTCTTGCTTCTAAACCAATTTCTTTTCCAATGGAGCAAAATATCAAATTAGGTAAAGAAGAAGGAGTTTTACTCCCTAATCCTACTGTCTATCGTAGATTAGTTGGTAGACTTCTTTACCTTACATTGACACGACCATATTTGTCCTATTTTCTGCATCGCCTCAGTCAGTACATGGCTCAGCCCAGGTAGCCTCATCTCACAGCAGCTTATAGAATTTTACAATTATTAAGAGTACTCCTGGTCATGGTCTCTTCTTTCCAGCTGCTAACTCCTTGTCCCTTAAAGCTTTTACTGATTTAGATTGGGCTTCTTGCCCTGACATCCATCGTTCTTTAAGTAGTTATTGTGTTTTTCTTGGAGATTCTATGGTTTTTTGGAAGACCAAGAAATAGTCCACTGTTTTTCGTTCTTCATTAGAAGTTGGATATTGTTTGATGGCATCCACTACTTCTGAAATTGTTTGGTTTTTTACATTGCTTTCTAACTTTGGTATATCACATCCTAATAGTGCTCAATTATTCTGTGATAGTCAGGCTGCTTTACACATTACTACCAATCCAGCATTCCATGAAAGAACAAAGCACATTGAACTGGACTGCCACTTTATCCGTGATAAAATTCAAGCTAGTGTGATCAAGAATTTTCATTTGACTTTTCATCATCAACTTGCTAATGTGCTGACCAAATCTCTTGGTCATCAATAGTTTCAAAATTTAATTACCAAGATGAGAGTACACTCCATCTACTCTCCATCTTGAAGGGGGTATCACATAGATATTTTATATCATAATACACGTGTCATGTAAAACTAGTGTTTATTTTTTACATAGTATAAATACCTTACTTTTCTATTTTACTTGTAAGGAACGAACGTTAATTAAATAACTTAGTTTACATTTTGAGGATTTTTCCTTTTCAGACCTACTAGACTTTTCCTCCACTGGGGTTTCGACCTTTTCTCTCTCTCCAGGGTTTCAGGTCGATAGTACTTGATCACCTATAAGTAGTACTGGTACTAGGACACTTGATCACCTATAAGGAGTACTGGTACTAGGACTAGTAGATCAGGCCACAAGTGGATATAGATCATGATCAGTAATGTACGTGAATGGGTATGATCATTATCAATTGTAGAGCACAAGGAAAATCTACTAATTAATCGGAGAAGGATAGATTTAAATTTTACATTCCAATTTCGAATAATGTTTAAATAAGTTAAATAATTAATATAACAATTCTAAACAAAACTAAATTTAATTATGTCGATTGGATCCTTCTGCGGGAAGTGAAGTGGCGTTTGATTAACTTGTGATCAAAATGGAAGGGCCATGGATTCTTCTATATATAAAATTTTCTGCAATGGTAAGAGCAAGACTTGTGTATATATCCTAAGTGTTAATTAATTACTAATTCAATTCCCAAAAAAAAAAACACAGAATTTAGAGCTGTAACCAAGCTTTTGTTTATATATTGATCAATGTGCGGAGAAAGGGATAACACACATGTACAACCAACATTGACGCGCAAACAAAAAAAGAAGAAGAGGAAGACTCTACTGCTTTGAAAAGTAATGTTTCAAATGGGGATAGTAAGGCGGAGGTTGCAATTGGTAACCTATTAATTTAGTGACCATTAGAAAAGCATAACCTATTAATTAATTAATCTATTAAGAATATATATCACATGTGATCTTAAAGTTCGACCCCAAAGATGGTGCATGTGATTGTAAATTATACCCTCTAGAGTCAACATATCCACTCTAGTGGTGATAAAAGTAGAAATAAAAAATAAAAAATGAAGACTCCAATCCAGCAAGGGGTTAAAAGTTGAACGTCTCAATGCATGATTATTATAAGCACATCGACAATGGATTTGACCCTTCAATATTAATAAAGATGGGAGAATCGCTCTTTTGATAGCGTGTAATTGGGAGCTAGCTAGCCATTTTTCTTGGGAAAAAGGCAGGAATGCAAGCATTTTTCATGAACATGGTCATGGATAAAACAATTATCCACCACTGAATTTCATGAAAAATTCACTCATTTCTCACGAGCTAAGGGTAGGTCTAGTACTATTTATCATGAAATTTTGTATGTTTTCTCTGCCATTAATGTCGTGGAGAAAGATACTTTTTTGTCGTGAATTAAAATTTTGGTAGAAAAAGAGACTTACTTCACCAGTTATATGCCACCAAGCTGTCACGAATCAATTTGGTGAGAAAAACCTTTGTCACAAAGTATATATTTTTCCTGATCATAGTTCCTCTTGGCAAAAAGTAGTGTATGTTATATAGTGTAGCTAGCAGATTTGCGTGATCATACGGGCCATGCATTGAGTTGGATGATTTATCTATTTATTAATCATGAGGGTGATTAGATAATGCAGACGGTATGGCTATCAAAGGGAAAGAGGAATTTAGGCAACAAGCTACAGGGCTTAGAAAGAAAAGAAAATCATGTGAGGGGCAAAATAACCCAAACCAAGAGATTTTACACACGCTTACAAACTCATTTCTGAATGCTTGTAATATACACATGCCAATTCATGTTTGGAAAATCTTTGTATAATGTGCCATAAATACAACTTCTTAATATTTATGTGCACGTGTCAGTTGTATTTCACATGTATCTAAGTTAGAGTTCATTTGTAATCACTTCTGTAATTCTTATAATCCGAGATTATCAATACAACTCTTTACTTTTTCCATCTCCACTTTCCTCTCATTCAACCCTAATCTTGATTCTTGATTTCTATTATGGTATCAGAAGTAAATTGAAAGAAGATCCATGGCTGTCAACTTCCTCTTTGCCTCTTCCTGCAAAGGATGCCTCTAGTCCATATTTCTTACATCATGGCGATACTCTAGGTGCACATCTTGTTTCTGAACCTCTTTCTGATGAAAATTACCACACATGGAATCGATCAATCACTATGGCTTTAATTGCCAAGAATAAAATTTGTTTTGTCGAAGTTACTCTATTGAAACCTCTTGAGAATGATCCTTTATTCAACTCTTGGATTCGATGTAACACAATGTTTCTTTCTTGGATCTTGAATTCTTTAACCAAAGAAATCGCTACTAGTGTTATTTTCATTGAATTTGATGCCGATGTATGGAAAGATCTTCGAGAGCAATTTTGTCATAGCAATGGCCCTCTTATTTTTCAACTTCGCAAGGTCATTTCCAATTTGAACCAAGAACAATTATCTATTAGTGCGTATTTTACTCATTTGACAGCCTTATGGGAAGAAATGCAGAATTATCACCCCTTACCGATAGGTTCTTGTGATACTATGAAAACTGTGGTGGAGTTTCACCATCAAGAACATGTTTTACAATTTTTGATGTGCCTTAATGATTCTTATGCTAACATTCGAGGTCAAATCATATTATCTGATCCTCTCCCTCCCATCAACAAATTGTTTTCACTTGTGCTCTAAGAATAAAAACAACGCCAGTCAGTCTATTCCTAGTAATTTTGCTTTTGAATCCGTGGCCATGGTCACCCAATCCCAACCAACCAAATTCCAAAATAAGTTCACTAGAAAACAAAACACTTTACGCAAAAATAAATCTTATTGCAACCACTGTGGGATTTAGGGTCACACAATCGATAAATGTTATCGAATTCATGGGTTCCTGCCTGGATTCAAATTCATCAAGACCAAGCAAGTATCTGGACATCACTCAACCAATCAAGTTTGCATTGATGGTTTTACAACCAGTTCTGGCCCAATCATGCCTTTTTCTCAGGAGCAGTGGCAACGGCTCATTTCAATGCTTCAATCTCAATCTTCTTTTCATAATTCATCCCTTATTCCACAAAATCAACCATCTGCTAATCATGTAGGTATTGTTTCATCACCTGACAATACTTAAAGTTCCAATGTTCCTTCATTTTCAAGTACAGATTGTTTACCCCTTTCATATTCATTTGTATGTTCTGTTAATCGAGATCTTCATATAGAATCCCTCATTAATTCTTGGATTTTTGACATGGGTGCAACTGATCATATGATCAGCTCCCTTCATTTGTTCACATTTGATCCTTCCTCAATTAATATTTCAGTTCAATTACCAAATGGTAATTTTGCTCCAGTCACTCATATTGGTAATGTTCAAATTTATACGTCTTTAATACTTAAAGATGTTCTCTCTGTTCTCTTTCTTCATTGTAACCTCATTTCAGTTACCAAATTAGTATCTCAACTCCCTTGTTATCTCATATTTCTTCACAATTTCTTTTCTTATAGGACCTCTCTAGCTGAAAGATGATTGGCGTGGATATGGATAAGGAAACTCGAGGTCTCTATCACTTACTGCAAATTTCACAAAAGATTGTTGATGATTCTTCAATTTCTTTTTCATATTATAATTCCAGTTCTACGTTAATAATGCCTTTGGAATATGGCATCGCAGATTAGGACATGTGTCTCCTTCTCGAATGCAATTTTTTTCTTCAAGAATCTCCTATGAAATTTCCTACTTCAGTTTCAAATAATTCTTCTTGTAAGAATTTTCCTCTTTCAAAATAGAAACGATTTCCTTTTTCTATTACTACTTCAACTTCTTCTTTTATATTTGATTTGGTGCATTGTGATATTTGGAGACCTTACTCTGTCATTTCACATTATGGTTTCCATTATTTTCTCACTCTAGTATATGATTTTAGTCGATGTAAATGGGTTTATCTCATGAAGTGTAAATTAGAAACTATAAATTATATTCAATCATTCTTCAAATTTGTTCAAACTCAATATCAATGCACCATCAAGGCCATTACATCTGATAATGGACCTGAGTTTGACATGAAATGATTCTTTAACTCTCATGGTGTTTTACATCAAAAGAGTTGTCCTTATTCTCCTCAACAAAATGTTGTTGTAGAAAGAAAATATCAGCATAGTCTTAACATTGCTCGAGCTCTTAGGTTTCAATCATCATTGCCCTTAAAATTCTGGAGTGACAATATTCTAACTGCAGTCCATCTCATTAATGTTCTTCCTACACCCCTTTTACCAAATCACAAATCTCCCTATGAAGTTCTATTCTTTGTTAAACTATCTTACAATTACTTGAAAACTTTTGGTTGCCTTTGTTATACTTCTGTTCTAACACATAAAACAAAATTTGATCCTCAAGCTCAGCCCTGTATATTCCTTCATTATCCCACTAGTGTGAAAGGTTACAAAGCTTATAGCCTTCACTACCATACTGTTCATATTTCTAGAGATGTCATTTTCGATGAAAATACCTTTCCTTTCCAATCTAATAACTCAAATTCCACATTCATTTCTATCCCTTCCAAACCTTCAATACCTAATCTTGTTATCCCTGCTCCTATTTCAATTCCACCACTTTCTTCAAGTTCTTCTGCAGCTTCTCATACACATGAAGATGATTATACATTCCATCCAAATAATTCCTAAAATCCTTCAATTCCTCTGCATAATCTTTGAAGGTCATCAAGGTCTCCTAAACAACCTCAATACTTGCAAAATTATCATTGTAACTTGGCCTCATTTCGGCATTCACTCTGCCAGTCTTCCATGGATGATGGTACTGTTTCTACATTCAACAGTATAAAATATCCTCTCTCTCTTCTTGTATCTCTTATTCTAAACTCTCTCCATCACATTTAGCATTCACTTTAGCTACTTCCTCTCACTTTGAACCTAAAATTTTTTCCCAAGCCATTAAAGTTCCTCATTCGAAAGAAGCAATGCAAGCTAAGATTTATGCTCTTGAAGTAAAGAATACTTGGACCTTAACTGAACTTCCTCTTAAAAAACATCTCGTTGGATGTAAATGGGTTTATAAGTGCAAACTTAGGTCAGATAGATCTTTGGAGCAATACAAGGCTAGATTAGTAGCTAAGGGCTATACTCAACAAGAGGGGATTGATTATTTTGATACTTTTTTACCTGTAGCAAAACTCACTACTGTTAGATATTTGCTTGCCCTAGCTGCCTCTCAGAATTGGTGTTTACAGTAGCTTGATGTTAATAATCTATTTCTTTATAGAGATTTACATGAAAAAGCGTATATGATGTAGCCTCCAGGCTTTGCACAGTCCGATGATACACGAGTTTGTAAATTCAATAAGTCCTTGTATGGCTAAAAACAAGCCTCTAGACAGTAGTTTTCTAAATTTTCCACTACCTTACTTGCTTATGGCTTTATATAATCAAAGTCATATTATTTGCTCCTCACCAAGGTCATGGGGTTTTCTTTCATTGCTCTCTTTGTATATGTGAATGATATTGTAAAGGAAAACACTATTTCACATAAAGAAACTACCAAAATTCTTTACCTAAATTTTTTTTTACTTAATGATTAAGTAAGTATTTTTAAATGAATATGTGATTTTTTATTTACTTTTAAAAAATATTTAAACAGTTTAAAAAAATAGTGAAAGAAAAGATAAAAAAAAAAAAAAAAAAATTGTAGTGTTCGGTAGAAATCTTATGTGTACGTAGCAACGTCCTATTGTAAATTGCTAGCAATGATCCTTAGATTGCTCTCTAGGTAAATTACAACAAGTTCAAGATTACAAAATTGCCAGTTAAAAAATAAGAAAAATATCATTAAAATTCAGAATTTCAAATAGGCCGTTCCGGAAGAGAGAATTACGTAACTGCCGTTAATTCATAAAATTACAAAAGTATCATGGCCGGCCGGCACATTCCAGACTGTAATATGAATTTTTTATCGCAATGGAAAGAACAGATTGGAATGGTCGGAACAGTCCCGAATGGGCACATTTTTAGATCAGCTAAAAGAAATTAGTGGGTAAAGTGTACCAAAACAAAAAATTCCAATCACGTTTGAACAAAGTTTATGGCTGATTTGGATCGACCTGGGTATCATAGCTGAGGAGTATTGGATAATGATATGGCTGATTTGTGGTTGTGAAAAAAGATCTCGATTACCTGATCTTTGGATTACTAAACTTGCTAAGGGAAGTTCTAGAAAAAAGGGAAGAAGATCCCAAAGAACATAGAAGTTGATAGATATGGTCAATGCATGCGTACCAATGGTGACACAAGCAATGATGCAAGTCGTTCTTATGAATGGAGTGTGACGGTGGCCAGCGAGATAAGATAAAAGAGTTCCGGTACACTGACAATCTATCTACAATTTGTCTACTATCTCTTTATAAAATATAATTTTTTTCAAATTTTAGATACATGACGTGGCATAGGAGCGCTAATGCGTGGGATATGGAGAAGTTTGACTTGACAAGTCCATGCCAACGAATGGAAAAAGAAATGATAAGTTAGAGTGTGTAAATATTTTATAATTATTTTAAAAAAAATAAATAAATATAAAATTTATATTAAAAAAATAAAATTTTAAATAATAAATTTATTTTTTTTTGAAATGACTGTATGATATTTACATACTCTATAATTATATACAGAATTATTCGGTTGGAAAAAGGTTTAAAATATGACGAAAGGGTTAGGTCCATGAAACGATGAGATTAGAGAGAGTGAGAGAGGAGCTAATCTCTCGGCCTCCCTAAATAAGGGCCGGATTTTATAATTTTAATTAACCGGAGAAGGGAAAAAAAAAAAAAAAGTCCGTAACACTCTAGAAAATATTTGACGCATTATTTTTAAAGAGTTTCAAAATTAAATACGTCAATCTTATAAAGTCATCAATAGTTATATCATATAATAATTATTCATTTGCAGCTTGCAAGTGGGCACCTTTTTAATAATTATGCTAACGCAGCTTGTCACGTATGCCTGCCTCATTAATTGGCTACTGGTCTTCCTTGACCACGACACTTAAAAAAACCATGTGATAATGTACTTTATGTTATCTGTATTTGGACGCAATGCATTGCATAATAATAGTCATTTAAAATAAAAAATAGAAATCGGTAGTCACTTTTCCCGTCCCGTACAAACAAAAATTTGTCGGAAAACGGTCCTTGTGATCCAAACAGGAAATTTCAAGTATTCAGTGGGGGTGACGTCAAGAAGTTAATTTGTCGATGATGTTTTAAGACAGTAAGTTATCCATTTTGGATCTCAAAACTATTTCAATCCATTTCAATTAATTATTATAATAGATTCAATTTCTGTTTCGTAGATTCAATTTTCTTCTTCCATAATAGATTCTTGTGGCGAATTTTTAAACCCGTTTCTTCAGTTAATTAGGTTCATCTTTTCTACTTGAATTTTTGTCTTGTTGGTTTATTTTTTAATTTCTAAAATAGAAATATGCTACCAAGCACATAAAAAAAAAATTCTATAAAAAATTTCAATTTATTTATGTAACAAAAATCAATTGAAATACGTAACATTTAATTAAAAATAATAAAATTTAGTATAAAAGATAATATATTCAAAACATAGAATGTCTACCTTGATTTGGTGAAATAGAAAAGTTAGTTAAAATTTACATAATTGATGTAAAAAATACCTTACATTGAATTGGTCAAATCTAAAATAAGATAAACTTCTATTACAATAGTTAGCTAAATACAATTGATTCACTAAATATTAAAATACTAATTTCTCACTCCAAGCAAACATTAAAATATTAGTTTCTCACTCTAAGCAAAAATATAATTTGGTTTGTAATTAAGAAATTTAGAAAAAATTTAGATGAGTTTAATCAAATATTTTTTTTATTAGTATTAAATGACTTTTGAAAATATGATTTTTTTAATATTAATTTAATTATAATATAATTATTAATAATATTAAATTAGTAGAATTATAAAATATGATACAAATAAATTAAATAAAAAATTATTAATTTAATAATATTTTATTATTATATAGAGATTAAATGACTAATTTAATGTTGAGATTAAATTTAAATAGAATATATAAATATAAAAAAATGTATTATTAACTAAATTTCAAAGATCCATTTGACCAAGCTGAGGATGCATTTACCCCTTCATAGTTGTTCGAAACGTATCATTTATTTTGTAAACCAAGTTGTCAATTCAGGCTTGACTAGCGACTTTGAAACGTTCACAGAACCGCCCATTGAGACTATTACCACCGTCCAAGACATTTTTTATCCACTTCCTTGCTCATATATTACTTAGGTCTCATCTAGATACTCAATTAATCTCATTTCATTTTATCTTAATATTTAAATATTATTAAAATATAAGTACTTTATAAATTTATCTTTCATATTTTTTTTCATCTTATTATTACAACTTTTCTAAACTTCTATATAAAATATAAATAATAATTCAACTTTTTCAAATTTCAAAATAAAAATAATTTTAAAAATATATATTCTAACAATATTTTAACTTCATTGTATTTTTATTAAACTTTTTTATCTCATTTTCCAAAAGCTAATAAAAATCACAATTAAAATTATTTTACTATTATTCAAAAATCAACTTAGTATTATTTATAAATTTTTAATCTCATCTAACTATCCAAACACGGCCTAATTAAGCATACTATAGAGACAATAAGCAAAAACCATCGCCATGATTCAAGCATTCGGCCGTTACAAAACCAAGATGATGCTCCTGCCATTAGGCCATGTTTCTTATAAAACATTTTTCAATTTCAATTTTTTCATCTAATCATTAACTAATTATTATAAATTCTTCAAACTTCCAAAAAAAATATAAAAAACAATACTACTTTTTTAAATTTCTAAACAAAAATAATATTCAAACAATTTTTTAACTTTATAATATGTTTTTTATTCAATTTTTTTATCTCATTTCGCAAAACTCAATAAAACATCTTAATTTAAATAATTTCACTACTACTCATAAATAATTTCATTACTATTAACAGAATTCTCATATCATCTCATTATCCAAACAAGTCATTTACATTTGTTAACACTTAGCAGCCTTGACTTAGCAATCAATCTGTGGGGAAAAGGATAGTAACAGCCCGAGTAGTTGAGGTTCTCAAAACAATTGCATAATTGTAAACAAAAGTATTTGAAAGTAGGGGTGTTCATTCGGGTTCCAACCCGGGAACCCGAGTATACCCAGACGGGGACCCGGGTTTCAAACGCGGGTCGGAACCCGGACCGGGTCACACCCGAGCCGGTTGAACCCGGGTTTTTTAAAACCCGGATTCCGGGTTCCAGGTTGAACTCGCGCTTTGTTTTTTTTTTTTCAAAGAAGTCTGTTTTTCATAATTTTTTTTTTATAAAAGTCTGTATTTAAAAGAATAATTTTATTTTAATAAAAACCTATACCATACTAAGGATTTTTCAAGAATAATCCATGTTGAAAATCATAATTGTTTTTTTTTTTTAATAAAAGCCTATATTATGTGAAATTTTTTTCTAACAGGTAATGTTAAAAAGTATAATACAAACATTGGGCAGAATAATAAAATATATAAAAATAAAAAACTAAAACGCATGCAATCTACTACATATTACATTATTACAAAATATAAAATTACAAGATGAGTTACAAATCAATAACATAGTCTTCCATGTGATTTAATCACACCAAATAAAACTTCAAGCCTATTCGATGTAGCCACCCAACTGAAGACAACCGCAACATTAGATTCCTAGTATATTCTCTGCAGCCACCCAAACTGAAGAGTAAGAATGTATTTCAACAAAGAAAAGCACAAACCATGGAAAGGAACACCTAACACAAGCTATTGACAATAGACACAATATATACAATGACCAAGTATTGACATGGAAATCAGTAAAAATAAATAGCTTGTAACCCCACAACATCCCACAAACTTCATCTCAATCCACTCTGAAAAGACTCCCAGAGAGAAAAACAAAGCAAAAGGGTTAAGCAATATGAAATCTTCTGCCTTCATGTGTTTACTTTTGAGCAAAAACAAAAAATGCACAAACAATATTACTGTGTTTATGTAAAATTACTCATAATATTTCACAATATTACTGTGTGTATGTAAGAAATTAGGGATGATGTATAATTAATCCTTCCAGAAATTAGGGCTAGCAATCAACTAATTAATGACTCATGGAGGGATAGAACCAAACAGACCCCTGTTTGTAGCAAATCAGTCGGGCTAGACATGCATGCATACCTCAAAAATCACCTGCTCAATGCATGGTGACATTTAATTAGCAACAGCACTGGAAGAAAGAACTGAATAAGTTTTTAAGGATGTTTGCAATTAATTAAACAAAAATGTGTAATTAAGTTTGGAGCTAATTAATGTAATTTTCTAAACAAACATAAAGTGCTTTTGTAAAGGCTTACCATCAGAATCTGAAGCAGAACAGATTATTTGAAAACAAGGACAGATCAAAATGAAGGAATGTTTAATCAGAAACCTATATCTTAACAACCCATTAATAATGATACATGAAAATCTTATGAACATTCAAATATTAATATTTAAAAGAATTAACAAATGTTTCTAAGTAATGAATGATTGATATGAATGCATCCTCAGGGCCAATAACAGGATATATATATATATATATATATATATATATATATATATATTTATAAAGCACTTCACTTTTTCAATGTCACTAGTGACTTGAGAAATTCCATGACCTGCATTTCCAGAAACATCATCATCAAAAACCTTGAAAGCAACAACATAGAAACCCAAAATGTTCATCACTATAAAAATATAATCATCAGTACTGAGTTCCATTGAATTACAAGCATAAAGTGTGCAACTTTGGCCAACTGCAACATGTATGTTCAACTATTACCGACAATCCAAGCACACAAATGGATTCTCATTTTTCTAAGACATATAACCCCTTCACCAGAAACATAACTGATTTTTTTAAAAAAACATCTAGAAAAATCAAAGATACAACATCCTAAAACCCAATTCTTCCAAATACTAACAAATCTCTCTGCATCAAAACAAAATCATTTGTTTGTGGGTCTAGAGCTTAACGAAACTAGAGTGCCGATTCTTATAAAAAAAGCACAGATCGGTTTTGAAAACATCTAAGTACCTCAAAGATTTTTTTTTCCAAAAAGAAAAAAAAAAAGAGCAGCAGCTTACCCACGATTCACGCCCAAAGTCTTCCTGGCTCAAGCCTTCTGATATAGTGTTAGAAACTCTAGCGAGAGAAAATGCCTCAGAAACTCGAAGGCTATGGCTTTGGAGGGAGAGAGAGAGAGAGAGAGAGAGAGAGAGAGAGAGAGAGAGAGAGAGAGAGAAACTAGATGATACGGCTAGAGAGAGAGTTATGGTTTCGGTTTGGACTTTGGGCGAGAGAGAGAGAGATCGAGATCGAGAGCTAGGGTTTCATCAGGAGGTTTCGGTTTGGACTCTAGGTTTCGATTGGAGAACGAGAAGATAGAGAGAATGAGGGTTTCGGCTGGAGCAGGGGCAGTGTTTAGACGAGAGAGAGGGAGAGAGTGAAAAAGGAATAGAAAGTGGCGGCTGGGGCTTGAGATGAATAAAATGGAATCCGGGTACCGGGTTTAAAATCCGGTATCCGGATTTCAAACTTTTGGCAATCCGGGTTCCGGCCCGTATTTGATCCAGGCCGGAACCCGGAACTGGAATCCGGTTTTCCGGGTTCTAGACTGGGCCGAGAAAAAATCCAGCCCGGATGAACAATCTTATTTGAAAGTTTATTTTATTTGACGTACCCATTGACCATGGAGTTGAATGCTAGTGTATACTCTCTTCAAATAAAATGGAGCTGTTTTAACTATATATATCTTTTGTGTTCAATGCACAATCAGTATGTGAACCTTTTGTAAATTATGAGTGAAATCTAGTGATTGTTTTTGTATTTAACCCTCGTTTTATAGTAAACGAACATGGCTACTCAACAGTTAGCTCAAGCTCAATTTGGTTAGAATCTAATTCGTCTTGATTCGATCGACTAGTAAATAAGTCGTTCATGTATATAAAATTAGACTTAATTATTAATTATATAATCAGATTCATATAAAATTCGTTCAACTTGATTAATATTTATGAACAAGCTCGTGTAAAGTTTTATTTAACCATTTCAATGCTGTGGGAGTAACAACCATGGTCGTTGAAGTTCTCTAAACAAATGTATGGTTAGAAAATAAAAATGGTTTCGAACCCATATTTTTATGAAATCAACACTTGTTCAAAAAGCTTAACCTAATAGGAAGAGACAGATTTAATTATTTATATTATATTCATAACGCTCCATCTTACATGTGGGTCAGACTTTCTCTCTTTGAGTAAGTCCAACATGAAATATTTAATTAAATAGGGTAGAGTCTAGTGTAGAGTTAAGATTTGAACTCAGGATCTGTACTCTGATACTGTGTAAAATCATCACATGTCCCAAAAGTTTAAACTGATAAAAAGAGATAAATTTAATTATTTGTATTATATTCTTAACAGTTATGTATTATATTCCATGAACATGTAATTCGATATGATCTTCATCCAATCAGTTACACAACTCTGTCACTAAGTTCTCTTCTTGTTTTCAGTATCTTTTAGCGATTGTTTCCTTCAAAACAAATTCTGTTTACATCTGCATTTCATATCTGCAATAATTTTCCATACTTTAAGCAATCAAATTTCTCATATAATTTAGACGGACGATTCAATCTTCTAGATATGTATACAACATGCATATATCAAGCACACATGTATGAGCCTTTTTTTTTTCCTCGTTTATTTGATTTTGAAAGTATGGTCTTTAATTGGTAGATGGATTTCTCGCAAACTTGGAAAATCTGCAGAACTTCACTACAAACACAAATGACTAAAATGAAAAAATAATGCCCGCGAAAAACGAATTAATTACTCAAATTTTGATGAAAAGTTTGCCTTCATTGCGAGAATACATAATTTAGAAAGTTATTAGGTATTTTTATGGATTATTCTATTTTCTATGCATAGAACATGTATTAAAAAAATTAATCTGAATATTATTAAAAATATAATACAAATAATTAAATTTACATCTTCTTATTAACTTATGATTTTAGGATAAGTGATGATTTCATATGATAACAGAACAGAGGTTTTGAGCTTGAACTCGACTCTATATTTTATCACATTTAATTAAATATCCACGCGTTTGGTCTTCTTATTGAAGAAAAGTCTATCCCATACGTGAGGAGAGTATTAAGAATACAATACAAATAATTAAATCTATCAATTCCCATTACCTTAAATTTTTGTAGCAAACGATGATTTCACAAATAAATTAACGAACATGCTTTACAGATCATGTGTCCAAATGATAGATTAGCATTAAAGTATTATGAAGTTCCTTATATATGCACGAGAAAGAGCAATCGTCTCGTAAATTAACCAGAGGTTTGAAAGTGAAAAATCCTCAGTCAAGTCGGCAAAGTTAGGTATAAATCAAGCTCTTTATCATTTTTCTTCCATTGCCCGGATTTTTAACATTTTTGTGAAAAGAAATTGAGAACAAGACCAGACGGAAACTTCTCTGTATTTATTTTTCCAAGTCAAGTTTTGAAACAAGGTAGGCGGGACCTTGTGAAAAAAGACTTGCGGCACCATTATCATTAATGGCATTTGTTTGTCTCTGTGCGATATTTCTGTTGCTTCCAAACCAATTTCTAATAAAAAATAAATGCCAAATAATGCGATAGAGACTTGCTGAATAGATTGATCTGAGGAAAGGTCCCTAACTTCCAACATTATTGATAATGTGAAAGGGCCTACATTTTGAGGAAAAAGTAACAAATGTTTTAAGATAGGGCCATTTGACTTGGTCCCGTTTAGATTTAGAGATGAGTTGAAATGATTTATGAATAGTAATGAGATTTGTGAGTTAAAATTTGTAAATAGTAGTGAGATAAGTTGAGATGATCTCAATTCACCACTCAATCCAAACCGGCCCGCTAAAAACATTTTAGCTGACCACTATTGGTAAGAAGTTTTAACATGAATGCACTGGGAAAATGTGAAATAGAATATTGCGTATTTTCGATCATATTATAAGATATGGACCACATTAAATCTGTTAATTTAATAGAAATATCTTACACTGTAGACTTTTACATCCTATAATTAGATGGCCAATTAAATGATCATAAACACTTCAATAACGCTAGCTAATGACAAATTGATCAAGTAGCCTTGACTGGCGGCCTGAACTAATATAAGAGAAAAATAATAATGGCACTGATCTTTTGGGTTCGAAGAAATTATTATTCACTTGGCAGGACAAAAGCTTATCTTTGAATAATGCCTCTAGCATGCATTGCTTGTAGATCATTTATGTCTCGACCAAACGCTACCTAAAACTTTGTAAAAGGACAAGCGTCTTCACTTCCATTGACTGCTCATTGTGAAAAAACTGAATTGAACTCGTTTGTTTTAGCAGAAGAGATGAGATGAGATGAATTAAAATTAAAGTTAAAAATTGAATAAAATATTATTAAAATATATTTTTTTAATATTATTTTTATTTTAAAATTTGAAAAAGTTGAATTGTTTATTTTATTTTGTGTGGGAATTTAAAAAAGTTGTAATGATTAGATGAGATGAAATGAGATAAGATGAGTTAAAAAGAATTGTGAAAACAAACGAGATTAGACGAAGAATCTATTACGTTACTTGTGCACTTGTGCATCAATCATACGAGGGATTGTGAGTTAAAGTTGAGATGAGTTGTGAATAATAATGAGATGAGTTGTGAATAGTAATGAGATTTGTGAGTTAAAGTTAATAAATAGTAATGAATAGTGGTAAAATGAATTGAGATGAGTTGAAATGAGTTGAGATGGATTACAAATACAAACCTCTTCTAAATGATATATAGTTTGATAGGTTTGTTGGGCTACCTAATTTTGGTTACAAAACCCAAGTACAACAAGACACGTTTCGTATGGTCAAAGTTGTTCGAATATAGGTACGAAGTACAACGTTGATGGCCCATATGTTCTGATCATCTGTCATATGCTATTATATATATATATATATATGTTACTATCATATTCTGTTATTACTTTTCGTGGGGCTTATGATGCATGAAACCAGTGAGTTTCGAGGCTAAAATTCACCATCTCCTCAGAGAGAAGGAGAAAAACTATCCTTTTAGAAACATTTAAGGAAACGAACAATGATGCCTAGATCTATATCCGAGGCAAAAAACATAAACGTGAAGAAACCTTTTGCATACTTCAAAAAACCAAAAACAAAAACAAGAAGATTTTCGTCGATAATACAGCATGCAGACCAGATTTGATGCTACAAACATAGTTAACAAATGGGAACAAATATACACTATTGATGAGGAAAAGATAGCTGGCGAGCAATGACAGTCTCGAGGGATCCATGTGATTGATGGCGACTAGAGGATAAAACTAAACAAAACACACCATAGGGGCTTAGAGATAAAGTCCAATGAAGACATACTCAGCAAGAAATCTCAACCAACCATATAAGGTGCCACAATTTTTATAAATAGCCAACCATGTATGTTCTAAGGCAGAAGATTCATTTTATTGAGAGAAACTAATTATTTCTTTTTGACTTAACCATCGGCAGCATCCCCCACCGAGTTCCATGAGGCTCTTTCTCTAGTTGCAGGTTGGTTATGTGTGTTGAAGGCATAGTCGAAAATTGCATTAACAGTTTGACACCATCTGTGGGATTCAAAGAATACGGATTAATTTGTTGGTTAGGCAAGATCTAGATGCCTTTTACCACACAGTATCACACAATTCATAATTAGGAAGCAACTGCGATGGATAGACAAATGAACAACGAAATGTATAGGAGATTTGTAGAAATGGAAGAAAGGTTGCGAAGAATGACGCTGGAGATGAAAGCATTGCAGAGGGAGACGGAATCCCTAAAGAGAAAGGATACAGGATTCAAAGGAGGCAGTGGTTGACATTAGGAGAGACATCATGATTAGGAGTCCCAAAGCAAATGAGGGTCGACACAAAATAACTAGGAGGAGAAGAAAAGGATGCATGACTGCATGCAAGATCTTATGGACAAGTATGAGGAGATGACAAAATGAGTGAGTGTCACCGTTAATCGACAACGCCCTCAATAGCACGTACTTGCCATATAGTGGGGAGATAATGGCAGTTCCTCTCTCATCGAAGTTTAAGGTCCAACTAATAGACCTCTACCATGGGTCCAAGGATCTAGGAGAATACCTAGAAACCTTTAAAGCCCATATGACCTTACATGGATTTCCAGAAGAGATCGCATGCTGGGCTTTTTCACTAACCCTCCAAGGCGTGGCAAGAGGGTGGTTCGAGAATCAGCCACCCCATCGAAGTGCTAGAACAGCACATTAGAGTACGAACATGCAAGAAGGTAAGGAAACACAGACACCAAGGGTGATGGAAAAAGCATCGACAGGCATGGGTCCGACTGTTAATGCTCTTACCATAGAATTAGGGGCCACAACACTGAGCACTTTCACAACCTACAACACAAGATAAAGCTTATGCCGAAGAACGGGGAGTTGCACATCATCGTCTACGAAGAAGGCCCATGCTAGAATGGCCAAATATTAATCAATTTTCTGTAACACCCCTTCCCGTAGGTTAGGAATATTATGACATTCATAACATGATGCTTGGTGAAGAGATTCAAAGTCATGAACAATACCTCATTTATTGAAACATCAACTAAACTGAACATAATTGTTTTTGAAACATGAAATTGAAAACGTAAAGTAAAAAAATATATAGTAGTTCTATGTGTGACTTTTATTCAAATAACATAAAAGGAAGTAATCCTTATGTAATAACACTTATTCCTTTCTAAGCCTTTGTGCTAGATCTACATCCTGGCCATCCAGCTCTATGTCATCACAATCTCCATTTGTGATAGATAAACATAGAAGAAAATAGAGAAATGAAAAAAATGAGTCAAATGCTCAGTAAATAGCACATCATACCATAAAATATGACTTAGCTTAGCATAGACTTAATTTTTGAAAGACTTTTCATAACATACATAGAATAGACTTAATTTTTGAAAGACTCTTCATAACATACATATATCATCACAGGTTTACAATCATACCATAAACATAACTTAATTTAACATAGGCTTAATTTTTGAAAAACTGTACATATATACATATATCGTCACAGATTCACATAGCATATCTATTCATCATTAACATGAGCGAAATCATACATAGTCGTGACAAACATGTAACGTGATTGTATAAATGGCTGACTACATGTGCTTCCTAACAATCATACATGACTTTTTCATTTTGTCTTTCACTTATTACATATGGTGAACCTCGCTTGAGTATGTGACACCGCATAACTTATCTTGTAGTGAAACACGCTTGAGTTAGTGTTTCACTTAATCTTGCATAACTTGTCATAACATGGAGTGAAACACGCATAAGTCCGTGTTTCACTTAACTTGCATAACTTGTCATAACATGAAGTGAAATACGCTTGAGTCTGTGATTCACTTAACTTGCATAACTTGTCATAACATGGAGTGAAACATGCTTGAGTTCGTGTTTTACTTAACTTGCATATCATGTCATAACATGGAGTGAAACACGCTTGAGTCTGTGATTCACTTAACTCTTGCATAACTTGTCATAACATGGAGTGAAACACGCTTGAGTCCGTGTTTCACTTAACTGGCATAACTTGTCATAACATGGAGTGAAACACGCTTGAGTCCGTGTTTCACTTAACTTGTATATCGTGTCATAACATGGAGTGAAACATGCTTGAGTTCGTATTTCACTTAACTTGTGGTGGACCACGCTTGGGTCTATGGCACTGCTTATCATCACTTGTGGTGAACAAGCTTGGATCCTTGTCACTTTAAAACATCTGATCTTTCTTAATGCATGAGAACTTTATTGGACTTTCATGGACTTTTCTAGCATGGCATATTCTTGTACATGGCATAGCATTACATGGCATGGCACAACATAATATGGCATGGCACAACATGATCTAAGCATAACATTCCATGGCATACATGATCTGAGTACTACATGAACATTACATGACATACATGATCTAAATACTTCATGACATTACATAGCATACATGATTTAATCACTACATGAATATTGCATGGCATACTCTTGTACACGACATAGCATGACATGACATGGCATAATAGGGTCTAAGCATAACATTCCATGAACATTGCATGACATACATGATCTAAATACTTCATGACATTACATAGCATACATGATCTAATTAATGCATGACTATTTCATGACATATGTGATCTAACTATTACATGAACATTACAAGGCATACGTGACTTGAATACTACATTCAATTCATCATACAACAATCCATACATACATAGACTCACTTACAAGCATATTGTCATAATTAATCAAAGATCGTGAAATGGATCTAACCTCGGCTTGGCTCGTAGCGTAGCATAGATAACATCACATTTTTCATACACAATTATAACATTTACAATATACATAGAATTATATGATCATCCTACTTACCTCTTAGCACCACTTCCTGATTCCCACTTTGTAGTGTGTTACCTATAAGAGGTACTAGATGTTACTAATTTTCTAGAAAAGCGTGTCGTAATACTCTACATAATTAAATACATATAATGGAATTTAACTAAAATAATAGGCTCCATAATATACTTTAAAATCCCTTAAATACTTTTTATAAAAATCGTGTCTATGACTAATAAATTTATTTAAGTAAATAAAGCCCATGTAAAAGTAATGGTTTTATGAAAATATAACCAGCCCAATAAAAATCACTAAAACAGTTGCTGAAATATAATAAAATCAAGTCCAATTTAAAACACAAGTCCATCTCAATGATACATGTCTAATTAACTTCAAGCCCAGCCCATAAGGGAATTAGCCCACGTACATGAATAAGGTTTAAAACATAAAGTCAGCATAGTTACTTGAGGGTAAAGAAGTAACTTCTCCAAAAATTCCTTCAGGAGGATTTACGAAAGTCTACAAAACAAAGGGTTTCAAGGGCATTAAGGGAAAACATCCTAATGGGCATGGGTTGAAGGGAATTTGTGTAATAACCAAAACTTGCATGTGCTTTTCAATAAAGTAAAAGAAAAAAAAAAGGCATGAACAAAGGTAAGAATCATTTGCTAGAGAAAGAAGGGCCATGCAATGAGATCTGAGACTCACCAAGGAAGAGCAACGTGCGACACGAGATAGAGAGAGAAACTGACAAGCCGAGAAACACTAGAGAGAGAGAGAGAAGGGTGGCAGACGGCAGTGCGCTTATCGGAAAGAAGTGGGTTCAACGGGATTTGGCTAGTCAATGATTTTTGGGCAGCGTGGTGGTGCCCCGACACCCTTTTTGGTGATCGACAGAGGCTGGGCAAAAACACAGGGTTGTGTGAGTAAGTGTTCTTGTGTGACTAATTCTGAGGTCGTGGATTTTTTATAGATGAGGGGGAGGGAATAACGTGAGTCTTCAGGAGATTGGATAGAGTTTGGAGTTGGGAGTTGGTTTTGATTTAGGGATCTTACTTAAACTAGAACCCAAGGGATAACTACAGGGAAATGCTGATAAGGGAAGCAACCTAATGAGATATAAACTCTGTTTAATCTGATATGTTAACCTATTTTGAAGATAAAATAAAATAATAAATAAAATAATAGATTTTGAGTCCTATTTGGGTTTGTATGTTACATTTTCACTATAGAAAGACCCTTGAAGTAGGATAGAACTGAGAAGCTTACTCCCATATCCTTCAGTGACGAAGACTGGGAGGGGGTGCTATACCTTGTAACACCCCGCTTCTTCTTTTTGACGTAAGCAAATTCGGATGACAAAATTTATTACAAGGAGGGGAGAATGTAATAACCCACTCATTTCTCTCTCATTTGGCCACGAGTCTCGTTCTGCGTGCCAAACCTTGATGGCAAGTTTTTAAAGATATTATGTGATTTTTAAAGCAAGCCCTGTGTTTTAAAGCCCTCGAATATTTTAAATGTCTTGTAGATATTTATATGGGGTATTTCCAGTGTTGTTGAACCAATCCGGATTTTAAGTAAGACAATTATAATATTTTTGAAGAGCTCCAAAAATATTATGCTCTTCAAAAATATTATAATTATAGAAAATCATTTTGTTAAAATGAGTTCAGTTATTTAAAATATTACGGAATTTAAATGATCTTGAAAACTCTAATTAATTAGATGGTTTTATTCTCTTAAAGATATTAAGCAAGATTTTATCATTTTATTAATGATGAAAGAATATTATTTTATAAACCAAAGTTTAGTTTAAATAATATTCTACCTTAATTCCTCCTAGTGTTTGTATTATGTGATTTCTAAAGCAAGCCCTGTGTTTTAAAGCCCTCAAATATTTTAAATGTCCTGGAAATATTTATATGGGGTATTTTCAATGTTGTTGAACCAAGCCTGATTTTAAGTAAGACAATTATAAAATTTTTGAAGAGCTCCAAAAATATTACAATTGCAGAAAATCATTTTATTAAAATGATTTCAGTTATTTAAAATATTATGGAATTTAAATTATTTTGAAAACTCTAATTAATTAGATAGTTTATTCTCTTAAAGATATTAAGCAAAATTTTATCATTTTATTAATGATGAAAGGATATTATTTTATAATTCAAAGTTTATTTTAAATAATATTCTACCTTAATTCCTCCTAGTACTTTTAGTTAAATTAATGTTTATGCATTTTCAAATTAGTATTTAAAGCCCACTGTTAGATCGTTTTGAAGATCCCAAAATGAAGGGTTGGGATTAAAACCCTAGCTCCCTCTCTTTCTCCCTCACTTTCCCTTTCCCCCCCAAGTGCTGTCGTGCGCCACCATGCGGCAACACCGACCACCTCACTGGCCTCCCCTCATGCCGGTGAGGATCCCCCACCAACAAAGTCTAGCACGGCAGCTTCCTCTTCCCCCACGTGAGGCCCTCTCTCCTCTTGGGTTCCTCACCTCGCACGACCATAGCGCCGCTGTGAGCTAGCCCTGCCTCCACGCCGGATCACCACGAGTCTTCCCTGACCACCCTCTATTGAACCCAGACACCTTAGCTCTTCACTAGACCGCACGCACATAGCCTCAATGCACGGGTTCACCATACCCATGGCCCGCACACCACCACTAGAAGCCTCATCCCTCATCGACGACCTCCCCTAGCCACCCCCATGCCTAGCCGTGCCTCCCTCCTCTCGCATGCTCTCTCACGAGTGTTCCTCCATTTCACAGCCAGAACTGCCGCCTCCAACCACTGTGCCACCACTCCATCGTCACTATGCCCCTCCACGACACCTCCTAAGCCCTTCCATGGCCAACCGTAGTCCCTAGCCACCCCTAACTTCACACGAACCTTCACCCTTTCGAGCGCACTATACACGGCTAGATTCGCCATGTTTCGCCCCTTTCGGACACCGTAAGCCCTTCCAAGATCACACCTAGCTATCCAAATGCCCAAATAGCCGTACACAGTGGACAGCTAATGTACGTGGCTAACCACCACTATACATGGCCTTAGCCGCCACCCATAGAATCCCCACCATGTCGACCACCCTTGCATATAATCGTAGATCTACCAACTATAATCATAGATCCAGTCCTTGAGATAGTCCTGTTGTAAGGTCACAGTAGTGACCATTACTACCCAAGCTAGTGGCTTTTGACACCACTGGCCATGCCGGACAGTGAGTAACGCACGGGTTATCCTGTCGATAGTATAACTCTCTTTTCCTTTATCCTCGTTATTATGTCAGTTGATTGGTTAGGTTGTGGACTGTGCTATGAGTAATTGTGGAGTTCGTTATGCTGTGGAGTTCTCTATGTAGTGTGGTGATGTGATGTGAGGAGTACGTGAAGTATTGGGCATAGTTAGGAAATGTGCTGTGAAGTGTGGTTGTGAAGTATGTGCTGTAATGAAAACGTGGTATTGTGTGGATTGGGAGGAGTACACGTGGAGTGTACTCTCGTGGTGGAGTGATGCACCATATGGCGTGTATATCGTAGTGGTGATGTGGCATAGAGTGTGTGAAGGGAGTACATGTGGAGTGTACTCCATGAGGTGAAGCGATACACCGTGTGGCGTGTTGAGTAGATAAGGATGGTTGTGTAGTTGATGAGCGTAGAGCATGATGTGTAGTGTCAGGAACTATGGACCAGTGTCCCGAAGTAGCTGTGATGTGGCCTGTAGTATGAGGTGACAGGTGTCACCATATAGTTGACTTATGGTTGGGAGTATCTGTGAAGTAGTAGAATAATGTAAGAGTAGCACAACGGAAGCATGATGGGAGAATGTCACGAAGTGACATGGTTAAACAAGAAGTCATGCTTGTGATGAGTGAGGAGTTAATATAAGAATGACGTAACGGGAACGTGACGAGATGTCACGATGTGACATGAGTATGTGAGGGACCGTACTCTTTATGAGTTAGGAGTTGGCGTAGAAATGATGCAGCGGGATGTTAGGTGACGTGAGAAGGTCACGATGTAGCTTGGGAGTAGTCTCGAGCTATATGACGTGATGTAAAGTATAGTTATGAATGGAGTTTTTGTCGTGTTAATTGTTGGGATGAACTTTCAAGAAGGATGAGTAGCATGAAAAGTCATGCTAGCCAGGTTAAGAGAAGGTTGATATCAGATTATGCTTGTTTATACAAGCAGGTGATCAATGTGTTATATGTTAATCTTAAGTGATAAAGAGGTGGGGTACATGTGTAATCTGGTAAAACATATGTGCTAGACGGATTTAACATATGTAATGGGTAATCTATCGTAAGCATAGGTACACGATGTTTGAGCCTTAGAATTGGCTTAGAGTCTTGTGATATGTATGGATGAGGATAATGATGACGATGAGGAAGTGTAAGCTCGAATGTAGGAATGACGTGTGTGTTGTCTAGGTTGGGATGCGTGACTTAGTCAGTTTGAGTCAGGCAACATGATGAGGTTAATAAGAAGAATAAGATAAAGGTCTTAGTGTCTTAACCCTAAGGTGAATCATGGAAGTTCACTTTAGAGGATAAGACCTCGAAGTAGAACGCTAAGTTTAGAAAAGGTAACCTCAAGAAGGTCATAGAAAGAGGAAACATGATAAATGAAACCTAGAAGATATGGATAGAAGTAGAGTGTATCTCAATGAGGAAAGTCCAAGTGAAGTATAATTCTATTTATAGTTTAAGTTGCTTATGCACTAGATAGAGAATGACGCTAAAGTTATGTGTATACATGTAGGTTGCCATCTGACACGCACATGAATAGACTGCATGAAATGAGTATAGCATGGAGTCCAGATAAGTATTATATTCATACTCTTCTAGAGTTTTCTGAATGATATGAAATGATAATGAAATGCTTCTCTTTATGATGCTTTACGAAACAAAATGAAAAGATGCTTTATGTAAAAGCATGCTAAGTATAAGTGTTCAAAGGTATACGTATGTAGGACCCTTCGTAGCAGTCCCTTTTTATGCAACCCAAGTATTAAGCAACCCAAGTATTAAGTGTATGCATGTGAATGAATGACTATTCGCAGTATGTATTGTATGTATTTTAATAAAATGAGACGTGAGGCTTATGCCTTATGCTTTAATTGATGCTTTAAATGATGCTAAGAAAGTGTTTGAAATGTCCTATGAACTGATATTTTAAATGATGCCATGAAAGATTATGTTTAAACTCATGCTTTTAAATGATGTTTTTCTATGAATAAACTGTTAAATGAAAATGACTGAAAAATGAAAGGACTGAAAGGAAATGAATGTTTCAATGTATGAAAATATGTAACAACCATGGCTGAATGAAAGGGTACCAAATGAATGAGTAGATTGCAATGCCTGGTAAGTAGTACTGGTAGTGCACCTAATGCTAGCCCTGATAGAAAGGGATTCCCAACCTGTAGCCACGGGCAGAATCCAGGTCCAATGGAAAACCGCTAACCCCAATACATGGGTCGTAACTGTGTGTACCGGCCAAATGAAAGTGATAAGAAAGAATGTATGAATGCACTGAAATCTTTAAGAAATGAAGGCACTAACGGGAGAAACTTTTTATGAAAAGAAAACCTTTTTGAGAAAAATTATCCCTAGTGATGTTCTTAAAATGAATGTATGTCTCATGTACATATAGTGTGTGTGGAGTGATAAACGCATGCCTGAAAACCTATGTTAATATATTTTAATTGTATAACGTAATGCTTGCTGAGTATTTGACTCATTTTAGTTTTTATGTATGCCTCTCTCTCCCACACAAGAACTAAATCAGCAGAACGCATCAGGATAGACACAACCCAAGGAGAAGAGCACATAAGCCTAGGCATAACATTTTGTATGAAAGACTTTAATTTATAAAGTTTAATGTTTTCCGCTATAACCCTTTAAATTAAGAAACACGTTTTATTTTATAAACATGGAGTCTTTTGTATCCTGGCATGAAATGAAAAGTTATTTTAAAATGAATGGTAATTCTCATATCTTTTCTTAAAATCATTTTCTAAAGGTCCCACCACAAGGACGGGCATTACATACCCGCAGGACGATACCTTGGTGGTAATCCTACTGGTTTCCAATTACACCAGACATCGGATCCTGGTTGACAATTGGAGTTTGGCAGACGTTCTATTTTGGGACTTGCTCAAGAAGATAGGAATCAAGTAGGATAGGTTGCGGCTCGTACTCATGCCATTAAGGGTTTCTCAGGAGAATTAGTGCAGCCTGCCAGTTCGATCACTCTGCCTATTACAATAGGAGTTGGGCGCCATGCAACAACAACTATGACTGACCTTATGGTGGTGAGACCTTGCTCATCGTATAATGTATTAAATGGCTGCCAAACCTTGAACAAGATGAGGGCAGTCACCTTAAGCTACCATTTAAACATGAAAGGGCGTTTGGGAAGTTCGCAGTGAGCAAGTGTTGGCACGTGAGTGCTACGTTTAAGAGCTGAAGAATGGAGGCATAGAGGTTCGCATGGCAGAAGATAGGGAAAATGAAGAATGACTCCCTCACTACCAGAGCTCATCGAGCAAGCAATAGAGACTCTAAATGAGGAGAATTTATGGCAAAGACAAGCTGTTAAGCCACTGGAGTTGATCACCCTATATCCAAACCGACCGAAGGTGACTGTTAGAATAGGAACACAAATGACACCAAAACTTAGAGAATAAATGAAGCAACTCCTCATCGAACGTAGAGACGTTTTCGCATGAAGCGATGAGGACATGCCAAGATAGATACGAGGTAATAGAGCACAACCTTTGCATTGGCCCCATTGCCAAGAAAGTAAGAGAGAATCGGAGAAGTTTCAGCTTGAGAAAATATGCAGTTATAGTAGAAGAAGTAGAGCATCTGCTAGAAATGGGGTTCATGAGGGAGTCTCACTATCCAGAGTGGCTTTCTAATGTGGTGTTATTGATGATGACAAATGGCATGTAGAGGTTGTGTGGAGACTTCATGGATCTGGACAAGGCATGCCCTAAGGATAGCTTCCCTTTACTATGGATCAACCAAATAGTCTACTAATGGCAAGGTGCCAAATGATAAGCTTGATGGACGCCTACTCGAGTTACAACTACATACAACTATGCGAAGGCAACCAAGAAAAGATGTCCTTTATAATGGTAGAGGGCTTTGGTACTTGCGAGTAATGCCATTCGGCTTGAAGAATGCCGAGGTGATGTACCAATGGATGGTGAACCATATGTTCAAGAGACAAATTGGACACAACATGGATGCGTATCTAGATAACTCATATAGTGGACCTAAGGGAGGCCTTCGTCATATTGCAGAGGTATGACAAGATGGTCAACCTAGCAAAGTGTGCTTTCGATATAGGTTTGGCAAAGTTCCTAGACTTCATGGTATCAAAACAGGGGATCAAAGCAAACCTTTAAAATATTAGGGTGATATTGGAGATGAAATGTAACGGCTACGATTTTAAATTTAAGAATTTAAAATTATTTTAGATAATTTTATTTTTATATTATTAATACCATTATTATTACTAATTTTAATTCTTAATTTATTTCCTTACAAACTGTAACACCCTGCCTAATTACCTATTAGGACTAACCCTTAATCTCATTTAGAATGAGTTTATAATACTATATTATATTTTTGGACTTTATAATTTTTTTTAGCATAAGATTATTATTATTATTATTTATTTAAGGGAGTTAGTTAGATTTGTTTTACCCATTAAACTAGGTCCTTAGTGTTATTAGTGGTTAAGCTTAAGGGTTAAGTATGGGTGGTTTAGTAAGCAAGCCCATTAGTGCTACACTTAAGGCCCTTAAACCTTTAGAATGTTATGGGCTAGACTTAGAAGCCTTGAATCAAGCCTTATAAAATTAAGTCTTTGTGGGATAGTTTTAGAAAGATTTGGCCTAAGTGTGGGAAGGCATAAGGCCATTTGGGCCTAACTTGGTGTTAGCTTTGACCCATGGCTCATTTATGATAAGACAAGCCTTTCAAGCCCTATCTTTGTGGATCTTGATGCCTTTCATGACCTCTTAAAATCTAGAACCAAGGCCTCCCATCAACCCACACCCAAAGCCCATAAACCATGGAACTCTCACTCATGGCCTTTTTTAAGCCCAACAAGGCCCAAGGCCTTGTCTTGCATTTTCACACTTCTATTTCAATCCCATATACACCATATCATTGGTTTTCTCAAGCTCATATTGTACCCCACACCCCTAAGGATTTCTTTGGACCCAAATTAAGTTTTGAACTTGGGTTAAGAGTATTAATCAACTTCTACATGATTAGTGATCTCTAAAACTATGTTTTAAGCTTTATTTTTTAATTATTTCTCTTATGTCATTAAGGGCAAATACATGTCATTAGAGGCAAATACATGTCATTGCACAATCACCACCAATCAGCTCACATATGCACCTTCATGTGCATTGCACTAAATCAGCCTCATAGCCCATACCAATTCCATCTTATTTTTAGTTCCAATCTCACCAATCACACCTCATTTCATCCATTTTGAACCAAACCAAGCTTTAGACGAAATGGCTCCAAGGAATGAAAACAAAAGGACCTAACTGACCCAGTAAAAGATTAGTTGAAGCCAAACCAAATGGCTTAGTGTTTATGCTCTTCCTTGAGCCTTTCCCACATGCCACCTCCCTTTCCACCAACCCTAGTGATCCCTCAAAGCACTCATGAGCTGGTTTGTCATCTTATTCCCCAACGAGAACCCAAACCGATTAGCAAGGGATGAAGGTTGCGCATGTCACGACTGAACCACCCATCACTTTGTTTCTCTTCCATTTCTTGCTCATGTATGATCACTTGGCAGCCAACCAAGCATCACTCATTCACCTAAAAAGCCATCAAAATGTAGACTTTAGACTTGCAAAAAAAAAAAAAAAAAAAAAAAAGAAAAAAAAAATCCAAGAAGATGAGACAAATTAGTGGTGAAATCTGGCCAGTTTTGGAAACCCTTACCATGCGACATCATGGCATGACCTCATGCCTTAGTTTTTTTTTCTTTTCCTTCTTCTTTTTGCACCACAACAGCCCTACAGCCTCTCTTTGCATGGCAGCACCTGAAAGTGAAGGAAATCATTTGATTTGGGTCATTATTCACCTGCACAAGGTGATGCAACCAAGCTGGAAAGTCAAAACTCCTTCACCATTGCCCACTTCACCCAATCACCATGGACCAAGGCCAACGTCCTCCTACCATAGCCTCTTATAAATACCTCCCTCAACCTCCACATTTCCTTCACACCCCTTCTCCAAGCCTTCTCTTGACCATTGAGAGCCTTCTTCCTTTAGACAGTCTAGAGTGAATCTGAAATGTCTATTCTTGAGTGTTCTTGGGCCTTTTTAAGAGTTCTTGTATTGGGAGCTTTAGATTGCCACGAAAATGTAAGTTTTCTTGCCCTAGATCTTAGTTTACATGTTATATTTTTATTTTAAGTGTTGAAGTGATTTTTGGTTGAATTTAGAAAAGACTAGCATGCTTAAATTAAAACTGAGTCCATTAAGGTTGGATTAAGTTTTTAAATTACTTTAAGTGAGAAATTTAGCTATGGCATATCTTAGCATATTTTGACATGTTGTATTAATGTCCTAGAATGATCATCGAAGGTTTGATTTCTATATTAGAAGCATGCCATGATAGTTTTTAATTCTATATTGTGTTGATCATCCAAGCATGCACGGTTTTGATTAAATTATGCTTAACTTATGAAGCTTTGATTTAGTGTACTTAGACTTGAAATATGAGCATTTAGAAATTCCTGTGATTGGGATAAGAAGGGAAATGCATGATTCCATTTTTGAAACTTTTCTTGATGAAAAATAAGAGATATCATGCATGCTTAAGGACTAGTTTAATAGAGTTTAAGGTTTTTAGCCATGATTATGTGTTGGGATGAACTTGTTCACTCAAGATTAAGCTTTTAACATGTCATTAAGGATTATGGTAATTATTTGTAGTTAAAGAAATTGAATATGCATGCATTCATAAGAGTCAAAAGTTGAAATTTACATGTATGCATAAACTAGAGTGCATGCCATGGTTTGAGTGTATTTGGACTAGTTCCAATTTGATTTTTGGAATTCTAAGGGCATAAATGATTTTATAGCATATAGTATCTGAGGTTTGTGAATTTTTTTAGAATTTGGAATTTGTTTGCAAATAGTAAAAAATTAGGGCCTTAGTGGCAATTTTTGAAAGTTTAGGGGTATTTTTGTAAATATCTATTTTTGAAACATTTTGATTATGAACATCTTCCATAGTAGTTCAAATCCTAACTTAGTACATGTCACAACCCCGCCCTAATCCTAGGACGAGCCCACGACCCATAAACCTGTTCTTTCCTTATTATTGTTAGTACTATATTTTTGCTATATATTTTCCTTTTTTTTTTTTTTTCCTACAAGGGGAGTAAGGGATATGTGTGAGCATGTCATGTATGTACTCTGCACTTCTAGTTTAAAAGAACACCTGATAAACGAGTTCAATATTCTAATTAAAGGACTCTCAGAGTCCATCATCCATTCATCAAACATAACTAGTTCTAGATAAGAGGAAACTCAGTCCCTACAACATATACAAAAAGGCATTTAACCTTCTTATGTGGGGTTATCGTCACCCCACCAAAGAAGTTATACCATTACCATCACCCCACCATAGTATTTACATCATGCCCAAAGGCATATTGTCTTAAAGTCAAGCCAACAAAACGTCCCAACACGGGACCCATCATAAAGGCATAAAAACATAACCATTATCATCAAAACCTAACCGACAGGGAACTCTAAGCATCGTCCCCTCCCTCCTCAACAGTGCCTAGCTCCACAGCCTCATCATTCATACCTGGACGTTTAAAACATAAACACAAAGTCAGTCTAATACTCAGTAAGCAGTATACCATGCCGTTAACTTATTAATCACATAATCTTTTCTTTTGAAAACATGCATAGATAAACATTTGCTAATTCTTGACAATGCTTTTATGCTTAACAGTTTAAAGAATAACTATACTTTCATGCATAAATGGCTTAAGGCATAACTGTACTTTCATGCATAACTGTACTTTCATGCATAAACATTCCTAGGAAATAACTTTACTTTACGTTTCACTTTCTTGGCCAGTACACACTATTACGCCCCTTGTGTTGGGGTTAGCAGTCTTTTGGACCCAGATTCAGCCCGCGGCCACAGGTTGGGAATCCCTTTCTTGGGGGGCAGCACTGGGTGCACTATCAGTACTACTTACTCGGCATTGCAATCTATCAATTCCTTTTGTACCCTTTCATTCATATGGCCGTTACGTACGTTCATGCTTTCATTTCTTTTCTTTCCTTTCTTTTCAGTCAAACATTTTCATTATCTTTCCTTAGTCCAAATGCATATGTTTTTCTTTGAAAAGAGTGTTTCATGTCATGCTACATATAGGTACGATGTAGTTATTTAAGAGAGCATACATAAGAATCTCATGATGCATTACCTTGCATACACACAATTGTAATCAATAGGGTGCTTAACAAGGGATACCAAGAAACGCTTGTACATAATGTATATATACATTTATTCTTTCATAAGAGAACATGTGTAAAGAGAGAGATATCTTCCATAAGAGAGCTTTGTGGGTAAGGAGCATGGTCATAGCTAGTTACCTCGTTGCTTTACAAGAAGATTCATTGAATCTTGAGAATAAACTCCTATTCAATGAAATGTGATAAACATATTAATATTCATTCCACTTTACGCTTACTAACTGACACCCATACGCGCCCACTAAACTTCCAAGTTGGAATTAAAGCATTTCCCTTAGCCCCTTTTGCTACATACATGATACTAAGTCAAGAGATTAAAATCTTATTCCGACATTTAAAGAACTCATGAAGGTACATAACTCGCTTGTTGTCCCCTTTTAAAGGCTATTATTTCCTATACAAGGGTTAAGTAGGAATCATAAGTTAAAATGTATAGGATGGCAAGGATTTATTCAAGTATGGTAGGGAACAAGGAGGTACTACCAAATCTGAAATATTTATAAAAAGGGCATTTTGATATCTTTGTAACATCATGTGGAAAGTAATTCTAACAAAAGACAATGCTTACAAGAGGTTGGTTTTTGTCACTTGTTCTTCAAGGGCTTTCCATACTAAAGTTTATCCTTGGTTAAACAAAAGGGTGAAATTGAGCAAGGGATGCAATGGGCTGATTTAGGCTTCAAACCAGAACATTTTTCAGAATTTTGCAGTACATGGACAACTAGCAAGTCTTAGTACATTCATGGTCTTAAACATCTCTCACTTACCCAACACTCAACCATACAATTAAATAATACAAGAGTTGTAGAAAACTTTTTTTAAAAAAAAAGCCTCATATATTTTTTGAAACATAGCATAGATAAAAAGATACAACTCTTGGCAGCTTAAATTCCTAAAGTAAGCTTACTAGTTTAGATTTGAAACTCTTAGTGGCTTACTTAGGCCATAAACTTGATGAAAGTATGTTTAAAATTATAAACCTTAACTTCATTAATTTAAAACATAAAGGCATAATCAAAATATGGCTTGGACTCAAGAAAACACAAGAAAGACTACAAAATTTGCCTTGCAACACATAGCTAGAACACACACCAAAACAGAGCATAACTCACGGCTTCTTCATGTACATATATACACAATAGATAAAATAATCATCACTTGTGACTAACAAACTTAAACCAGGAAATATGCCGTCTCAAATGATAAGAACACACGGCAAAGCCACCTCAAGACACTTGGTCTGCTCAAAAAGCAGGGGTTTCGATTACTACCCACTAGATCAACCACTAGAGAAGGCAACGAGAAACTAGTCTAGGAAGTTTCCTATAATACCCTGCTCCTTCCTTCTTACGTACGCTTCGTCTTTTTGACGTAAGCAAGTTCCGTGGACGGAAATTATGTAACCGTCCGCCCCTTCTCTCTCTAACGACCGCGAGCCTCGTTATGCACGCCGAACCTCGATGGTGTGTTCCTAAAGATATTATGTGACTTCTAAGGCACACCTAGTGTTTTAAATGTATTGGAAATATTTATAAGGAGTATTTCCAATGTTATTGAACTAAGTTTGATTTTAAATACGACAATTAAAATATTCTTGAAGAGCTCTAAAAATATTATAATTGTCAAAAATTATTTTAATATTATTATTAAAATGATTTCAGTTATTTAAAATATTATGAGATTTAAATCATGTTGAAAGTTTTAACCAATTAAATAGTTTTATCCTTTTAAATATATTAAATAAGACTTCATCATTTATTAATGATGAAGGAATGTTATTTTATAAACTAAAGTTAGTTTAAATAATATTCTACCTTAATTCCTCTAAGTGCTTTTAATTAAGTTAATGTTTACGCATTTTCAAATCAGTGATTTAATCATCCACCGTTAGATCATTTTGAGGATCCCAAAACGAAGGGACTGGGTTAAATACTCAGACCCCTCTTCCTTCTCCCTCACTTTTCCCCTAGCTCTCTCTCTCTCTCCTCTCCCTCTCCCTCTCCCTTGCGGCTTGCACTGCATGACCCCCATGCCTGAATTGCTCCACCCCACAGCCCGGCGCCGCTGTGCGCCGGCGAGCCTCACCTTCACCACCGTCGGCACTTCCTCCCTCCGATGAGTCCTCCCATGCCGGCCTTTCTCTCTCACGCTCTCTCTTCCTTCCTCTCAGCAATGAATAGCCTAAATGGGCTTGATGTTGCTGCGCCGCAGTGCACCATCCTCCGGTGCCACCACCTCCACGATAGCCTCCCCTCTCACCGGCCATCCTCCTCCAGCAAGCTCGGCCTCCATCTCCTTGTCGCCCGCTCCCTTGAAGTCCACCTCTCTTTCATGGGTTCTCCACACCCACGGCGGAGCTCCATGTCCACCGGCCACCGCACCACCACCGGAACCTCCTTTGGCGACCGACCACCTCTCCTAGCCATCCCCACATCCAGCCGAGCCACCATGCATGCTCACCTTCCCTCACTCTCTCACAGATGCCCACTCCCCCTTAGGCCACCTCCAACACCGTACGCCACCACCCACGACGTGTGACCGCCATCTCCAGCCTCCTCCAGCCACCACTGACCCATCCCAACCACCCATGGCCCCGATCTACCACCTATGCATGCACACTCTCCCTCACTCTCTCTCACGGCATCTGCCCCTGTCACACAACCATTCCTCTCTCCACCACCGTGAACCGCCATGCCACCACCATCGAGCCTCCAAGGCTCCACCAGTGACCTCCCTTGGTCTAACCCTAAGCTCAAACCACCATTTTATATGGTGGGTAGCCACTGCACGTGATGGACAGCCACTACGCATGGCTGATTGCCACTGTACATGGCTAGATCCATCGTGTTACGCTCCTTGCCACCATCACAAGGCCACCACGAGCCCTTCCAAGATCACACTTAGCTATCCAAACTCCCAAACAGTCACTGTACGTGGGTTAGCCGCCATATACGACCCTTCCGACATCATCGATCGTGACGATCAGCGAGCAACGCACGTGTTATCCCCTCGATGGTATAACCCTCTATCCCTCGTTATTTATGTTAGATGTTGATTAGTTGATTAGGTTGTGGACTATGCTGTTAGAATTTGTGGAGTTCATTGTGTTGTGATGTGCTGTGTAGTGAAGTGTTGGGCATTCTATGTAGTGAAGTGTGGTGCAATGTTGTGGGCTATGCTGTATAGTGTGGTTGTGGAGCATGTGCTGTATTGGTAATGTGGCATGTGGAATGGGAACAGTACACGCTGAATGTACTCTGTGTGTGGCGTAGTGTGGGATAAGGAGAGTATATGTAAAGTATACCCTCCTGGAGTATTATGGAATGGGAAGAGTATACGTGGAGTGTACTCTGTGTGGCGTGACGTGTGTGAAGTGATGCACCATATGGCGGGTATGTCATAATCGTGATGTGGCGTAACGTGTGTGAAGGGAGTACATGTGGAGTGTACTCCATATGGTGGAGTGATGTACCATATGGCTGGTATGCCATAATGGTGATGTGGCGTAGTGCGTGTGAAGGGAGTACACGTGAAGTGTACTCATTGTGGTGGAGTGATGCACCATATGGCGGGTATGTCATAATCGTGATGTGGCGTAACGTGTGTAAAGAGAGTACATGTGGAGTGTACTCCATGTGGTGGAGTGATGTACCATATGGCTGGTATGTCATAATGGTGATGTGGCCTAGCGTGTGTGAAGGGAGTACACGTGGAGTATACTCCATGTGGTGGAGTGATGCACCATATGGTGGGTATGTCGTAGTGGTGATGTGGCATAGTGCATGTGAAGTGAGTACACGTGGAGTGTACTCCATGTGGTGGAATGATGTACCATATGGCGGGTATGCCATAATGGTGATGTGGCGTAGCGTGTGTGAAGGGAGTACACGAGAAGTGTACTCCATGTGGTGGAATGATGCACCATGTGGCGATTATGCTATAATGGTGATGAGTCGTAGCATGTGAAAAGGGAGTATACGTGGAGTGTACTCCACGAGGCAGCAACACTCTTTGTGGCTTGTCGCAGAGATAAGGATGGTTGTGTGATTGATGGGCGTGGAATGTGATGAGTAGTGTCGGGAACTGTGGAACAGTGTCCCGAAGTAGTTATGGCGTAGCCTGTAGTCTGAGGTGACAAGTGTCACCGTGATGGACTTATGGCTAGGAGAATGAGTGAAGTAGCAAAACAAGTGTAAGAGTGCGCAGCTGAAGCATGACTGGGCAATGTCACGAAGTGACATGGTTACTGACAGTCATGCTTATGATGGGTGAGGAGTTAGTGTAGAAATGGTGTAGCAGGAACGTGACGAGGTGTCACGGTGTGACAGGAGTACGTGAGGAACCGTACTCGTGATGAGTTAGGAGTTGGCGTAGAAATAACATAGCGGGATGTCAGGTGACGTGACAAGGTCATGGTGCATCTTGGGTGTAGTCTCGAGCTATATGACGTAACATAAGGCGTAGTGGTGAATGGAGTCTTGTCATGTTAAGTGTTGGGATGAACTGTCAAAAAGGACGGGTAGCATGAAGAGTCATGCTAGTCAGGTTAAGAGAAGGTTGGTATCAAAGTATGGCTGTTGTCCCTACGAGCAGGTGATCAACATGTTATATGTTGGTCTCAGGTGATAAGGGGGTAAGGTACATGTATAATCTGGTGAGACACATGTGCCGGACTGATTCACCATGTGTAATGGATAATCTGTCCTTAGCATAGTTACACGGTGCTTAAGCCTCAGAGTTGGCTTAAAGCCGTTTGGCTTGTATGGATGGGAATGAGGATTTAGTGTGAGCTAAGATGCATGGAGGTAGTGATGGGTGTAGTATCTAGGATTGGGATGCATGATTCAATCAGTCGGAATCATGCGTCGAATGTGGTTAGTTAGAAGAGTAAGACGAAGGTCTTAGTGTCTTAATCCTAAGGTGAATCATGGGTTCACTTTAGTAGATGAGCACTAGAGGCAAGACCTTGAGTTGGAAGATGTGGTGACTGTAAGTGGTCCCCGAAGCATTTAGCATAGCAAAGTACATGCAAGAGCACGAGATAGAAGGAGAGTGTTCTAAGTGATGTGTAGCTCTATTTCTAGTTTAAGTTGCTTATGCATTAGATAGAGAATAACATTAAGGTTGTGTATGCATGTAGGTTGCCATCTGACACGCACATGAATGGACTGCATAATATGCAAGTAGCATAGAGTCCATGTAAGTGTTACGTTCATACTATTCTAAAGTCTTCTAAAATATAAAGAAACAAAACGAAACGCTTTTCCTTACGATGCTTTACGAAAAGACAAGAAAGACGTTTTACGAAAGAAAATGCCAATTGTTCAAAGGTATACGTATGTACGGCCCTCCTTGGCAGCCCCTTTTTAAGCAACGAAAGTATTAATTGCATGCATGTGAATGGATGACTATACACTGTATCCATTGTATGTATTTTCTAAGAAAATCCATGAATTGACAAAAATGCATGAAAGATATGAAAACGGACGCTTTTATGGATCCTACAAACAGACGCTTTCACGTGTGTCATGAGGTGATTCTTATGGATGCCATGAAAGACGACGTTTAAGGTGACGCTTATGGATGCCATGAAAACTGACGTTTAAGCTCATGTATGTTTTAAAATGACATTTTTCATGAATGAACTGTTAAATGAAGGATAGGGCTGAAATGAACTGAAAGTTTAAGCCCATGCCTTAAACGATGTTTTTCCATGAACTGAACCGTTAAAGGAACTGAAAGGACTGAACTGTAAGAAAGGACTGAACGAATGAATGCTTTAATGTATGAAGATACGTAACGGCCACATGAATGAATGAAAAGGGTACTAATGAATGGGCAGATTGCAATGCCGGGTAAGTAGTACTAGAAGTGCACCCAGTGCTGCCCCTGACTGAAAAGAGATTCCCAACTCGTGGCCACGGGAGGAGTCTGAGTCCAAAGGATGGCTGCTAACCCCAACACAAGGGGCATAATAGTGTGTACTGGCCTATGAAAGTGATAAGAAAGAATGGATGAATGCACATATGCACGAACGCCCGAACTTTTAAGAAATGAAGGCACTGACGGGGGAAACGTCTTACGAAAAGAAAGTCCCTTTTAAAAAGGAAACCCCGTCCAATGATGTTTGCAAATGAACGCACGTATGCATGCACGCATGTACGTATAGTATGTATGGAATGATGAATGCATGAATGAAAACTTATGTTGTTATATTTTAACTGTATGAAGTAATGCTTATGAGTCATTGACTCATTTTAGTTTTTATGCATGTCCCTCCCCCTTACAGGAATAAATGATCAGGACAGACACCGCCCATGGGGAAGAGGACAGAAGTCTAGGCATGAGTTTTAAATGTACGAGAGACCTTTTTATTGTAAGATTAATATTTTCTGCTATAAACCTCTTTTATTCTAAAAGCACATTTTATTTCATAAACGTAGAGTCTTACACCCTGGGTATGCAAGTAAAATGTTTTAAATGGAAAGGTAATTCCAGTCGTCCTTTTTATAAAAACATTTTATAAAAAGTCCCAACATAAGGACGGGCATTACATTTCCACACAACACTCGGCTAGCCCAGAATTTGAACCCTCAATTACAAGGCACAAACTTGGTTAGAAAAACCCCAAATCACAGGAAAACTCACGGAAGGATTATTACCTGGTTTGGTCCCCTTTCAAGCCACGGAAATACACAACAAACGAGAAGAGGAAGAGAAAATCTGAAATCTCAAAGCTGGAACACAAACAGAAAATATCTTAAACAAAACCCTAGGTTAAACCCATAAATCCAAGATCCCAAACTAGAAGCTAGAGTCATAGAACTCACTTACAAGGTCGTTCTCCTTGAAGAATTTCGGTGGGAATCTTAGTTTTAGGAATTGGAAGAAATCGGTTTGAGGAGAAGAAGGAAGTCGCGCAGCTAGAGGAATCCGAGAGGTTTCTCGTGTGCAGGAAGGAACACTTGAGGAAATCTTCTCTCTTTTGTTTGCTTTAAAATCGATAGTTGTAGGGAAATGAGGAAAAGAAATTACTTACTTGCCTTGGAAGCTGTTATGTAGGAGAAGGAAGGAATTCACTTGGCTTTTTTAGGAAGCTACAGTTTCAAGAAGAAGAAAAGTCAATGGGTTTAAATCAAACTTGTCTTATAAGCTAGGGAATGAACGGTGGAGATCACATATGGAGAGACCAAAAAGTGTTTGGGCCATTTCTTGAGTAAATAAAAATTAAAGGGTTTGAAAGAAATATTGTAAGGTCATAAAAATCACACCCTTGAATTATTTAATAACCCACATAAAATAAAAATACGCCCACTTAAAATAAATTAATAAAATAATAAAAGTCTTTATCTCAAAATATTTAACTTAAGAATTAATAGATGACGTAAAGACCCACGTAGTAGGATTCGGGTATTACAGTATAACTTTGATTACAGCCGTTATGATTGTTCCAAATTTAGGCAGTTTGTAAGTTGGCCTCTAACTTACACTTTGATAAGTTATTTATGATTTGTTGATAAATGTCACATTCATGTTATAATTGTCATTTTGAGCATGAAACACCATATTATATGATACATTTGGTACATGACTACTTTGTTACATGACATGTGAATTTTTCACCATTTTAACATATTGCATATAAATATCATTTTCACATGAAAATTTGCTAATATGTTCATGTTATGAACTACAATTTTCATGCATATTATAAGAATAATTCTTATCATGACTCCAAAGGCTATGATGAGAAATTATTCTAGTAGAACTCCTCTATTTATTCTGAAGTGAGTAAAAATGGAGTGGTAACTCTTGGGTTGACGAAGAATAGTCGACGGGCTTCGAATGGGTTCTTTTTCAGAGAATGCCGAAGCGAAGTCAAATATTATGACACCTAAGGCTAGTGGGTGTATATGTTATGATGTTATGATAATGTTATGTTATGTTACCAATGTATTGAGAACAAGTCTACAAACAACGTAGTTTCAACGTGAATTATACTATAGTCACCAGCAGGTACTCATAGTGCATATGGCGAACTGTGACGATACCATACATTATGATCTTAATGTTATGATTAAATGAGAATTGTAAATAATGATGAAACGTTATGATGAAATATATGTTTTTGACACATTTCATATTTATCAATTTTCACATATAATTTATCTTTGTGCACGTTGATTGTCTAACTTACTGAGATTTCAAGTAAATGTCACCCTTTGTGGACCCACTATCATTCCACTCGGAATGATAAAAGTTGTGTCAGGACCTGACATGACAGACCAGATGGACCAACATATCCGATTGATTGAAGAGGAGCCGAATCTCGACAAAAGATTAAACATCATCTTGATATTTATAGCTCTAACTCTTCGTGCATTAGAATGCATGAAGTAGTTGATTTAGCTATGGAGACTTATTATCAAGAATAATTGTATTAAGATTATGCTACCTTATGATTTGAACTTATGATGTTATGAATGACATTGGGATGTTTTAGTTTATTCTAACATAAGTTTTATTTAGTCACCCTTATTCCGCTGTGGTTATTGCATACTGCTAGATACATTTATAGCATGCATTGCATATTAACTGTCATAAACAGGGGTATGTAACCTTATGTTACATGTCTTGATGCTCTAAATCTCCGTTCCATCCCAAGTGGAGGTTGGAGGTGTCACAAAAACCTTCAGATTTTCAGCCCCTGTTTCCTTGGACGATCTCTTTGATTTTGAGACGTTACAATGTAAAAGCCGAATCCTACAATTTATATTCCATATTCTCAGTGCTTTTAGTAATGCAGCAAATACCTTATCTCCTTGATTCTCTGTTTCCGTCCTATAGCACCAAGCAGATTTTCTCTCAGTAAGTTCTGTTACACTTATATTTTTTAGTGATCTCCATAGTTTTTTTTTCTCTTCTTTGTTTCCGTTATTTTAAACAACACAAAACAATTTATCACCCCTTAGATCGCCTCTACTGTGGTGTAGAAAATCATTTGCTTACTCCGCCGCCGTTGTAGTTTGTCCAACCACCCAGATTTGTCTATGCTCGGCGTTCTTTTTCATCGACGGTAAGCCTCAGCGACTTGCTCTCTCTTTCTCTTTATGTTCTTTTGATTCTCAGTAAGCACTATTGAGACTAAGTCATTTTTTTTCTATATGTACTCCAATATGATCAGAGCCCGCTTTCAACTGCACCGTCATTGATCTTCACCAGATCTATCGCATATGTGTCCTCTCAAGGTGAGCTTGATTTCCTCATTGTCGTGTGATATTTTCTTCTCCACTAAAATGTTATGTTTCTTAAGTTTATTCTTTTGTGCATTGTGCTTCAGACTTCATTTTATTTTCAACATGGTACAATAAAGCCCCTACATGTTTTGCTTATCACGAAATTGCCTTCAGCCAATTCAATTTAACCTTCTGTAGAAAGCCTCTAGAAACCTTATTTTGGTGTAATTCCAATTCAGCCCTTAAACACATGTTGTTAGGTTTCACGTAAAAGTTTCTCGAGAGTTTTTGTAAAATGGGCTTAAGTTGTTTTATTTATGTGGGCTATACTTTTATAATGATTCAATTCTTAAGTTTAGTAGTTTATTTAGATGGGCTGCACTTTGATGTTGTGCTGATTTAGTTGTGAAAACACAAAACTATTTTTTAAGTTGGGATAATTTATTTTATAGTTAGTCCAGAAACATTATTTTGAACAGGTAGCTACAAATCTTGTTTTTTTTTTTTCAGAAAATAGGTAGGAGTTAAATTATGTCATTTAGTAAATCTTGTTATAAGCTAGATTACAGTAGTATTTTATGTGGATTCAAATTTTATTTCTTAATCATTCTGAATGCAATTAAACCTATGTTATAAAGTTAGATTTCTTTGACTTGTCTAAGAAATTAGTATTAAGTTTAAATTATGCTACTAAGTGTACTTAGAGATTAAATAAGCATTTAAATAATGAGGGATGCTACTCATCATCCCACACGGCACACTTTACATATTTTAAAATTAGTTTTTATCATTCATTATTTTTTATTTTATTTTATTCTTGTTAAACTAATTAAGTTATTATACTTATCATCCATACATCACATACTTCTTATAGGAAAAATGGAAAAGAAAAAATTAAAATAGGTGTGGTGTGTAGTGTGTGAGGATGATAAGTAGAATTATTCTTAAATAATTATATGATATTAGTAGTACATAACCAAATATTTTAAATTGCTTTCCCTAGAGTGTGGTTAATTTAGTCCAATGTGATGACACATTTTTCTAGAAAATTAGTGACGACTAGTGCTTCGTATAGGTAATGAACTACAAAGTGAAGTTTTGGAAGCATCGCTAAGAGGTAAGTAATTTGATCTTAAATTAGGATCACCACAGTTCAACTTTTATAAATTATTATTAGAACCAGTTCTTTGATAGTCATTTTTATGCACCACTCATGCATGCATGTCACCCAGCACCACATACGATCATGTCATTCAATATCATGTTTAGATTAAAAAATTTACAGTTATTTATATTAGTATGTATGTCTTGCATCTCACATCGCATAAAACACCAAGCTATCTTAAGTTCAAGTGCAAGATAAAATAAGATCTATTAATTAAATGGTCTTTTAGTTCAATTTCAATGTGGATGTGCAAGCCATGGACTCAAGTATTGTCCACCGTAGTATGGCAAAATACTACTCAGCGGCTCCCCTTGATGCGGCGGGATTTGAGGCCAGCGCACAACCTTGCATACAGGGTTAAGTGTGTGGGCCAGTCAAATCAGTCAGTTAATTCAGATCAATCAATTAGTTCAGACAAATTAAGACAGTCATGCATAGCATGTGAATCAGGATAAACCACATGCTATGCATGACATGAATCAGGATGAATCAGTCAGTTAAGACAATCATGTCATATCATGCACCACTCATGATATGACATGAATTTTATTCTTTCCACATGAAAATTTTATGAAAGCCTTTTATTTATTATGTTTATATTGTGGTGAGTTCTTATTGAGTCTTCGATTCATTTTAGTTTTATTACATTTTTTTTACCAACCAGGTGAGGAGAATGAGGACTACGAGTTGGCAGGCCAAGTTTAGAAGGAGCAGACTAATGAACCTTGGACTATATTTATGATTTCTTAGTTACGTATGTACGTGACATTCCTAACGCTAGGAAGGGGATGTTACATGAAATCACCCCAAAAGAGCCATCAAGGGCACTGAGGGAAAAGTCATGGCAAGTGTATGTTGATGGATTATTGAGTCGTAATTTCGGGGTTGGGGGGGGGGGGGTTGGTGGTGTAGGTCTTTATCTCATAACAGAACCGGGCGAGGAAATGTATTATTCTATAAAATTTCTATCCTAGGCGACAAACAATGAAGCAAAATATGAAGCGTTCCTTGGCCAAAGAAGGATTGGGGGAGAGCGAGAATTGCATGAGGACTCTCACCTGATAGTGAACCAGGTGACAAGGGTGTGGTCCCTCATCCCTCATAAAAGACTAGGTTAGGTTCTGTGGTGATAAGGACGCTGGCCGATTGGTCAACACCCAGACGATTTGTTAGGCGTGTAGTGATCCAAAGGGAAGTACACGTGTATGAAATTCATTTTAAGACAAACATATCAAACATATTACGAAACATGTTGTTATAACAACGTAAACATGTATGTACTTTACTTATTTATTTCTTTTAAAGAGCCGGGGTCACATGTACAAGAGTGACCCCTTCTCATTTTTATTAATAAAACCCTCTCTTATGGCGGAGGAATACCATAAACAAATCCCTTAAGTACATGCATCCCAAAGGTAAAAAAATTCCCAAGAAACCCAACAAGAGATCTCCCAAAGCCAAAAAACATCATCTACGTCTAATATAAGGTATGCCAAGTTTGCCCATAAGAATAATTCCCTGAATAGGACCTTGAATGGACCTATCATCTCCAAACTATAAATTAATCCCTTGTGTCCCCTGTTTAGCTAAAAAATCAGCTACCATATTACCTTCTCTGAATATGTGATGGAATCGAACATTTAACTCCCAAATAATAGCTAAAAGTTTCTCCCAAAAATTCCAAAGAAACCAATATTTACATACTTCTGAAGCCAACCATCCAACTATGACCTTGGAATCCGACTCTACCAGAATGTCTCTCAAGCCCAATTCTTACAAAGCATAAGCCTATCGAGTAACGCTCTACATTCTGCGATGGTGTTAGTAGCATGCCCATATGAATGAGCAAAGCCCCCCACTACTCCACCTTGAGAACTTCGAATCACACCACCTCCACCTGAGTCACCCGAGTTACCATAAGATCCACCTTCAACATTCAACTTTATTCTTCCACTCACCAATGGATGCCAAGCAATAAGTTTTAGCTTCTTAGAAGCAACCAGAATAATTGGGCAAGCTAAAGTCCCCATGATCGACCTCTCATATGTGCTGATGGACCGAAATTCCTTTATCTTTCTCGACAAAGCTCTAACAAGAATTTTAATAGATCGAATAATACCATCAGGATTAAAAACCATACCTTCTATTCTTGTTACACATCGATCTCTCCATAACGCCCATGAAATAGCAATCGGAAGCACCCCCTGCAGCCAGCCCACCTGCGTGGATGTAACAGCCCGCTAGAAATTCACTGGTGGAATTTCTATTGACATTAGGAACCCTGTGAAAACTCCATAAGTTTTTACGAATCGACCAATTACACAGGTTTTAGTCTGTCAGCATAATTAGTGTTATCACTCACTACAGTACTAAAAATATGAGTTTAATTATTTGAGATAGTTAGAAGTGTCAAAATGTGTTTCGGTCTACTCCATTAGACTCAGTTGATTATTTAGGATTTTATGGCGCAATAGCCCATTTTCATAATTCCGAACGAAACGTTTGTTCGAAATTGTGAAGTTATTTTTAGGAGCACTTCGGGGTTGAATTTTAGTAAATAATTTTCACTACAGGTTAATATGAATATTTAGAATTTTTTAGTACTAAGTTTATTATGCATTTCTTCGAAGTGAATAGTAAACTCGATAAGCGCATCCAATGTAGTATTTTCAAAATGAAAGTATGGAATGTCCAAAATAGGTTAGAGAAGTTTTATTTAGACACTTGGCAAGATCTTAGCAACATATAGTGAATAGTATTAGAAACTTGGCACCATGAGAAACCATTAGATAGATTTGTGAAGGAAATCAATGTGTGAGATCATGTCACCTAAGCAAAACTTTGTTTCATCTGATCAACCAAATTGTGCTAGACCAAAGAGGGTTTCAATCCTAGCGAAACCCTAAATGGTTGGAATTTCATTGTAACGCCAAAAACTTGGTTGAAACTAAAACCCTAAAGTTGGCCTCCAAATCCTTTTTAATCTGATTTCTATTATTGTGATTAATCACTTGATTAAATCACTTTTGCATACTATTAATTAATCAAACCCTTGTTATGATGTCATTATCCAACCTTTCAAAGCTTAGAAATTTGATTGGGCCAAGAAAAATTGAATTTGGGCTTGACAGCATCTCAAACCCTAACCAAACCCCTTTAGACCCCAAATTGAAGCCCACTTGGCTGAAGCCCACCATGGCCCACGAATTTGGCCACCTTGGCATTGTTTCTTGAAAAAATTTCCTCCCTCACATGGCAGACCATTCACTGCCATTGGCTGCACCAAATAGTGCCTTGATGTGAAGGAGAAATCCGCTCCATCAACCTCCATATTTCATAGCTACTGTAGGTAGTCCTTGCTCCTCTATATTCTCCACTTTATGTCACATAGCCACCTCCAATCAAGGGTCATTCAAGCTCATAACTTCCCCCTCCAGAAGTCTAAATTCTTACAAGACACATTTCACTTCCTTTTATTGCATTTTCACCCCGTTCTTAGAGAGAAATTTAAAAGAGCTTTCTAGGGCAGATTTCTAGGTCTTTTTGCTTGGAGATTTTCGACCTATTGTAAGTATTTTCGCACAATTACTCTCTCATAAAAATTGTTTGGCATTGAGTGTGGTTTCTGGGGATACCTTATTAGTCTCATTCCATGCTCATTTCTCAGTCAAAAGTATTTTTAACCATGGAAAGGTCATTCTGGGCGTGAAACTGGGGAGTATGTTATATTTTGGAATTGTTGGCCAAGCTAACGGACATATCTTAGTCCAAAAATTTTATGTAGTGTTGTTAGCATGTTTATGAATGTTCATTGAGGTTTTGTTGCATGACTCAAGCCTTTGATGATAGATTTCCTTAGATTTAGAAACTTGAAAACTGGAAGTAGAAAACAGTTTTTGTTTTGTGAAAGTTGGAGTATTTCATGATCTAATCTTATTCCAAAGGCTTTGATATTTTTATGTGATGATCCTAAGCCTCTTATATACATTTTAGAATGTTATTTTGAAGATATTTAGTTTTATTTTTTAGTTTTAGCCATGTGATTTTAAGTTTGATGGTTGGATCTTCTTTAGTACACATTTTTAAACCATGTGATGTTTTAGTTTGAATATCACATGTCTTTAAGCCATGGAGAAAGAGATTGATCTAAGTTAGTTGAGAGAAAAGTTTCTATTTTGGACTAGGTGTAAAACCAAAAACTCCAAGTGTTGTTTTGTGATTTTTGGTGACTTTTGCTTGATAATTTAAAGCATAGTTGATCTTAGGATGATGTTATGAATATGTTAGAAGTAAATTCCTGGAGATGTTTTTATTAAGGTTAAAAGTTGTGATTTAAGGGTTTACTTTTTGTTAAAAAGTTTGGGTCTTTTTGTAAAAAGTTTGGTGTTGATGATTTGCCTTTTATTAATGGATATTTTAAGTGTGTTTTTAAACTTAGGATAGGAAGATCTTTGTTACAAAATTTTGGTTGAATCATAGGTTTTGAAGATGGAAGAAATTGCGACCAAAATCAAAAGAAATGACCTATGAATGTTTCGGCCATTGCGAGTTTTCCATAGTTGTGAATGGCTTTAAATTCTTCTGAGTTGATATTTGAGTCTAGGATAAAATTTTCATGAGAAATGCAAATTTTTATAATTTTTAGAGTTAGGATGTGAAATCCTTATGTTAGCGGTAAAATAGTCATTTTGCCACATGTGGAGGGTAAAATGGTAATTTTATTTTAAGTTGTCTCTTTTCACATTTCTAATTGTTAGTAATTAAAGTTCTAACTTTTAGAATACTTTCTTACAGTTTCTCGTGTTTCACATTTTATTCTCGTAGAAAGTGACGATCGAGGTAAGTTAGCTCTTAACTTACTATCAGTTTACTGTGTATGTGTGATGGGTAAGGGAACTACAGTTTATGTTAGTATGTTGTTATATATGTCATATCATGCCATGTCATCACATGTTTATCTATTATACGAATTATTCTGTCATAAAATTCTTATCTGTTACACAATATACTTTGTCTCATGTTACTATCTGTTGCATGTATGTCACATTACGTATGCCATCTGTTACATGTACATCATGTCACATAATATTCACTGTCACACGTCACGCCATATTACGAAATGTTGTATATTACATAGTATGTCATATTATGAAATATTGTATGTTACATGTATACCATGTTATGGAATGTTGTCTGTTATATTTATATCTCAAAGTATGTAATGTCTGTCATCTTACGTTCATGTCACGTTACGCTACGTCAGGACTTCTGTCTTTTATGTCACGTTCATGTCACGTCACGTTACAAAATGTCATGTATGCCAGTTAAGTTATTTATGTCAATCACGACCCTAATCACTAGGATATGGTAATATCCTAGTGGAACTCATTTGTTCACGCTAGAGTGTCTAAATAGGTGTGAAATTCCCTGGGTTGACGAAGTATAGTCAACAGGTTGCAAATAGGGCCTAACTAGCTAGTCAGCAGAACGCGCCAAGCATTAACGCCGATGGAGCCACACTTTATGTTATGTGTGTTCACAGCAAGTGTGGCACAAACAATTCATGGGATCACAATAATTGTGGAGCATGAAGTATGGGGTCACAACAATTGTAGAGCATACACTATGTGAGACAAAGCGATTGTAACACTTAGAATTGTGGGGCCACAATAACTGTAGAGTACGTATTAATGCACTCACAGTTGGTATAGACACCTGTGTTGTGATGCAGTAATCGGCATGGACACACGGCTCAAGGGGACCTATGTAGCACCCGTATGGTCCTTTTTATTAATTAAGTCTATTGAATAAGATTCCAAGTTTATGTATTTGACGTTCAAGTCATGTTTCACGTTATGTTATATTCAAGTTCACGTTCATGTTATGTGTGCTCACGTTCATGCTATGTTTCAAGTTCATATCATGTTTCAAGTTCACGTTCATGTCAGGTTATGTTCACGTTCATGTTATGTCATGTTCACATTTACGTTATGTTTCAAGTTCACGTTTATGATGTGTTATGCTCAGGTGCATGTTATGTTCAAGTTCATGTTCAAATTATGTATGTTTACGTTTATGCTATGTTTCAAGTCCATCTGATCAACCAAATTGTGACAGACCAAAGAGGGTTTCAATCCTAGCGAAACCCTAAATGGTTGGAATCCAATTGAAATCCCAAAAGTTTGGTTGAAATTGAAACCTTAAACTGTTTCCCAAACTCTAAAGTTGGCCTCCAAACCCTTTTTAATTCGATTTCTAGTATTGTGTTCAATCACTTGATTAAATCATTTCCATATGCTATTAATTAATCAAACCCTTGTTATGACATCATTGTCCAACCTTTTAAATCTCAAAAATTTGATTGGGCCAAGAAAAATTGGATTTGGGCTTGATACCATCTCAAACTCTAACCAAACCCCCTTTAAACCCCAAATTGAAGCCCACTTGGTTGAGGCCCACCAAGGCCCACGAACTTGGCCACCTTAGCAAAGCTTCTTGAAGAAGTTTCCACCCTCACATGGTAGACCATTCACTGCCATTGGCTGCACCCAATAGTGCCTTGATGTGAAGGAGAAATCCACCCCATCAACCTCCATATCTCACAGCTGCTGCAAGCAATCCTTGTTCCTCTCTATTCTCCAATTTAGGTCACATAACCACCACCAATCAAGGGTCATTCAAGCCCATAACTTCCCCCTCCAGAAGTCTAAAGTCGTGCAAGACACATTTCGCTCCCTTTCATCACTTCTTCTCCCCGTTCTTAGAGAGAAATTCAAAAGGTCTCTCTCGGGCAGATTTTTGGGCTTTTTTACTTGGAGATTTTTGACCCATTGTATGTATTTTCGCATGATGTATCCTTCATAAAAGTTGTTCATCTCTGAGTGTAGTTTCTTTGAATATCTTATTAGTCTCATTTCATGCTCATCTGTCAGTCAAAAGTATTTTTAACCATAAAAGGTCATTCTCGGCGTGAAACTGGAGAGTATGTTATGTTTTGGAATTTTTGACCAAGCTAATGGAAATATCTTGCTCTGAAAATTTTATGGAGTGTTGTTAGCATGTGTTTATGATGTTCATTGATGTTTTTTTGCATGAATAAAGCTTTTGATGATAGATTTCCTTAGATTTAGAAACTTGAAAATTGGAAGTGGAAAAACAGTTTTTGTTTTGTGAAAGTTGGAATATTTCGTGGTCTAATCTTATTCTAAAGGCTTTGATATTTTTATGTGATGACCCTAGGCCTCTTATATACATGTTAGAATATTATTTTGAAGATGGTATTAGTTTTAAAGATATGATTTTTCTTAGTAAGAGGATTTCAGTTAGGTCTAAGATTTGATTTTTTGGGCTAGATCCATATTTTATTGAGTTTTAGCCATGTGATTTTAAGTTTGATGGTTGGATCTTCTTTAGGACACATTTTTAAACCATGTGATGTTTTAGTTTGAAGATCACATTTCATTAAACCATGGAGCAAGTGATTGATCAAAGTTAGTTGAGAGAAAAGTTTCTGTTTTGGACTAGGTGTAAAACCAAAAACTCCAGGTGTTGTTTTATGATTTTTAGTAACTTTTGTTTATGATTTAAAGCACAGTTAATCTTAGGATGATGTTATGAATATATTAGAAGTAAGATTTTGTTTTGAATTCTTGGATATGTTTTTATTAAGGTCAAAACTTGGGATTTAAGGGTTTATTTTTTATTAAAAAGTTTGGGTCTTTTTACAATAAATTTGGTGTTGATGATTAGTTTTTTCTTAATAGATATTTTAAGTGTGTTTTAAACTTAGGATAGGAAGATCTTTATTACAAAATTTTGGTTTAATCATAGGTTTTGAAGATGAAAGAAATTGTAACCAAAATCAAGAGAAATGACCTTTGAATGTTTTAGCCATTGTGAGTTTTTCAAAGTTGTGAATTAAATTTTTCTAAATTGATATTTGAGTCTATGATAAGATTTACATGAGAAATGTAAATTTTGGTAATTTTTAGAGTTAAGATGTGAAATTCTTAAGTTAGGAGTAAAATAGTCATTTTCCCACATATAAAGGGTAAAATGGTAATTTTACTCTAAGTTGTCTCTTTTCACATTTGTAATTGTTAGTAATTAAAGTTCTAACTTTTAGAATACTCTCGTATAGTTCCTCGTGTTTCGCGCTTTATTCTCATAGAATGCGACTATCAAGGTAAGTTAGTTTTTAACTTACTATCAATTTATTGTGTATGTGTGATGGGTAAGGGAACTAAAGTTTATGTTCGTATGTTGTTATCTATGCCATGTCATGCCATGATTATCTTTTGCACAAATTATTCTGTCACAAAAATCTTATCTGTTACACAAGATACTTTGTCTCATGTTACTATCTGTTGCAAGTATGTCATATTACGTATGCCATCTATTACATGTATGTCATGTCACATAATATTCACTGTCACATGTTACGTCATATTACAAAATATTGTCTGTTACATGGTATGTCGTGTTACGAAATATTGTCTGTTATATGTATGCCATATTATGAAATGTTATCTGTTACATTTATATCTCAAAGTATGTCAAGTCTGTCGTCATACATTCATGTCACGTTACGCTATGTCAAGACTTCTGTCTTTTATGTCAAGTTCATGTCACGTCACGCTATGAAATGTCATGATGCAAGTCAAGTTATTCATGTCAAACACGACCCTAAGCTAGCTGGGATAGGGTCATATCATAGTGAAACTCTTTTATTCACGTTGGAGTGGCAAAGTAAGTGTAAAATTCTCTAGGTTGATGAAGTATAGTCAACAGGTTGCGAATGAGGCATAACTAGCTGGTCACCAGAGTGCGCCAGACACTAACGTTGATGGAGCCACACTTTATGTTACGTGTGTCCACAGCAAGTGTGGCACAAACAATTCATGAGGCTAAAACAATTGTGGAGCATACACTACGTGAGACACAGCGATTATGACACATAAAATACGTGGGGCCACAGCAACTGTGGAGTACGTATTAACATACTCACATCTGGTATAGAGACATGTGTTGTGATGTGGTAATCAGAAGGGACACACGGCTCAGAGAGAACTGTGTAGCACCCGTATGGTCACTTTTATTAATTAAGTCTATTGAATAAGATTCCAAGTTCATGTATTTCACGTATGTTTCACATTATGTTATGTTCAAGTTCACGTTCATGTTATGTATGCTCACATTCATGTTATGTTTCAAGTTCATATCATGTTTCAAGTTCATGTGTATGTCAGGTTATGTTCACGTTCATGTTATGTCATGTTCACGTTCAAGTTATGTTGACTAGACGCCGTAGACGCAACACAGAGCTTACAGCCTCTATAGTTAGTTCTTTGGATAGTACTCCGGTATCGTTAGTCAAGTTACGCGAGTTACTCAACGAACTAGCCCAATAGTATATTTTGTCATTGTAATTATGGAGTCAAGTCTCCATTATTTTGAGATTATAGTCTTCTGAGACCCGTGCTGTAATTGTGGATGTTTATTTTCTTAAGTATGCATGGATTATGTTTTAACTATTTAGGATATTATAAGTTTGGTCCATAGTGCTAAAAAAAAAAATTATCCGTTGTGAATGTTGCATAATGCTAGATGCATGTTAGAAACATTGCTTCTTATATGTCATGAATAGGGGCAGGTAACCTTCTGTTGCATGTTTCAACGCTTCGGATGTTCATCCGATCTCAAGCGGAATTTGGGGGCGTCACAGTGGACACGAAAGCATGTTGCCACCAGAAACTCATGATCCCCTCCCACACGAAAAAAAAAAAAAAAAAATGATTCAAGGTCTCCATTTGAGGTTGAACACAACACACACACTTAGAGGCAATAGGAATGCCTAACTGCTGAATAATGTTATCTACTGGGATGGCCTTCCTCTTAGCTCGCCAAACAAAAAAAGACCACTTCTTTGGCAACCAAGTCTTCCATAGCCATTTTTTCCAGGGACATATATCTCCATGCCACCGAGTCAAGTTCCAAGCAGACTTGGCAGTGAAAACTCCATTAATCGTCGGCTTCCACACGCACCTATCTAACCCCTGACGTAACATGAGGCTTGCATCGCAAATCAACTGAACAATATGTTCTGAAACACTTTCCCGCAAAGCATGAATATTTGGTCCTGTATGTGTGAGAACATCTGCCACTTGCAAGTTCAAATTTCCAATAACAGATAGTTAAGTAATTAACGGCCTCTCACCTATCCAGTTATCAATCTAGAAATTAACATGACCTTCCCAAATGATCCATTGTGAGTTATTTAACACCTGAGGCATGAGCTCCATTATCCTTTTCCAGAAATGAAACCCTTTGTTAAGGTGCATGATTGAGTATAAATGCGAATTTCCACCGTACTTGGTAGTGAAAAACTGCAACCACATCGACTTATCGTTGATTAACTTTCACGCAAATTTCATAAGCAAGGAAGCTTGAACCTCACGCAAATCCCGAATACCCAGTCCCCCCTCATCCACCTGCATACAAATTTTACTCCAAGAGATCCATTTTCTTTTTTTGTGTTCCTCTGAGGAACTCCATAAAAAATTTGAGAAAATCCTCTTTATTCCCAAGATTACACCTTTTGGTAAATTCAAGATCGAAAGCATGTATATAGGCATACTATTCAAGACATGTTTGAGAAGAACAATATTACCTCCAAATGAAAGAAGCTTACTCTTCCATCCCGCCAACGTTTTTTGAATTTTTATCAACAGTGAATAAAAAACTCGGATAGTCATTCGTCCCACAATTAACGGAACACCCAAATACGTACACGGCCAACTACCTTCCTCAAATCTTGAAATATTCATTAGCTCATTTTTTTGGCCAGCCGCAATAGAGGATGAAAAATACATTGACGACTTGCTCAGATTAATCAATTGACCAGACATCACTTCATACCCATGCAAAACTCCCATAAGATTCTGAATAGAGGACTTGCCCCCATTAACAAAAATTAGAACGTCATCCTCATATAATAGATGAGAAATCACAGTACCTCCACTAGGATGAAAAGGCTTAATCCGACCCTGACTAAATTCTTTATGAATCATCCGAGAGAGGATCTCCTCTGACAAAATAAATAAATAAGGAGAGAGTGGATCACCTTGGCAAAGTCCTCGCGATGGCTTGAAAAAGTCTTTGGAACATCCATTTAGCATCATCGAGTAAACAGGGGAGGAGGCAACATTAAACACAATATTTCGCCATTTTTTAGAGATTTTGAATCGCCGAATAATCTCAAAAAGAAAATTCCAATTCACTCTATCATAAGCTTTGGCCATATCAATCTTTAACAAAACACTGCCCCCTTACCTTCCTGTTAATACCTTGAACCAATTCCTAAGCCAATGAAATATTTTCAAAAATGCTTCTACCTGGAATGAATGTTGCCTGCTCAGGAGAGATTATTCTATCCAAGATAGGCACAAGTCGAAAAACCATAATCTTTGACATAATTTTATAGACAACCGAACAAAGGCTTATCGAGCGAAACTGACCAAATCCCAAATGCTCGTCAACCTTTGGAATGAGGACTAAATTAGTAGCCCAAAAGAAGGTAGAAAGTGGTTGTCCTGCAAAAAAAAATCCACAGCCATCTCCAACAAATTTGCTTCACAATGTCCCAAGCCAACATGAAAAAACCTATCGAGAAACCGTCTGGACCCAAACTACTGTCAATCGAGATAGACCAAAGGGACCTCTTGATTTCATCAAAAGTCGGTGCAACACATAGGGCCTCGTTGTCCTCCATGGTTACAACCGGCTAAATTAGCTCCAACTCATCCACGCTGCTCTCAATTGGTGATCCCGAAAGTAAATTCTAAAAGAATTCGATTGCCTCTTCATGCATCGCCTCCCTTGTTTCCAATGTCTGTCCATCATCAAGCCGCATTTTGACAATTCTTTTACTCTGTTTCTTGAGCCGCATGGAAGCATGAAAAAATCCTGTGTTAGCATCCCCTTCCGCCAACCACTTAATTCATGACTTTTGCCAGGCCATCACTTCCTCTCTATGAACCTACTGCAAATGATCCTGTTTACAATTCAACCAATCGTTCTCAATCTGAGTCGAATAGGAATTAGATAGCAGTACTTCTAATTTTGATATGCGGTCCTCTACTTTTTTTAACCTGACCTCCACCCGACCGAAGACCTCCATATTCCATATCTGTAAAGCACGCTTTAGTCTTTTCAATCTCGTACTAATACGGACCATGGCACAGCCTTCTACTCTTTCAGCCCACACAGCCTATACTAAATAGCCACCCTTTTTTTGTTGAGCTGCACCAATAATGGAGCATAATCTGAAGTAGTCCTAGGTAGATATGAGACCGTAACATTGCCAAAATAATTCAAGAAGAGCAAGTTCACCAGAATTTGATCCAATCAAACCCAAACTCTTCTACCCCCTTCGGCTATCGTTACACCACGATAAACGATTACCTTCACAAGGCGGGTCCACAAGCGCACACACATGGATACAATCATTAAACTCCCTCTTTGCCTGAGGTGCGTGCAAAAGACTGCCTACCTTTTCACTATCATCTCGAATAATATTGAAATCCCCCCCAATGAACCACGGAAGCCCACATGTATTTTAGGCCTTTAGAAACTCCCATAGTTCCAATCTTTTAACCTGAAAACAACTAGCATAAACAAAGGTTGCAAGCACCCAACAAGTCCCATGAATAAACCAACCACTAATAGCTTGATCCGACAAAGAAATCAATTTGAACTCAACCTCAGTAGCCCAAGAAATCCAAATATTTCCCCCTACCTCAACATTATTCAAACAAAATGGTAACTTCATCCATCGTGCCCATCTACTGCACTTATTAGCATTTAAAAAAGGTCCTAAAATGGCCACCACAAAAGGGTGACTTTTAATCAAAATACGCCGAAGTCTATTCTTCGACGAAAGAATTTCCCTAATATTCCATGTAAGAATCTGCATCAAAAAATTAAAGAAATTTTTTAGAGCGAGTGGGACACTCCAAGACCTCAATCAACTTTTCCTTTCTTATCCCTTTTCCTTTTTTCAGCAAAACAGGCACGTCCAGATCGGAATCAAAAGATTTTGTAGCTAATTCATTCAATTCCTCCTCAAATTCGCCCTCAGACCCAGCCTTGGATCTACTGTCCATGTGAATCATCTCTTCCTTATCCAGAAAATCCTTTTTGCCCAACCCCCCAAACTCAAACTCCAAACCTTCATCCTTTTATAGAGTTTCCTGTTCTTCCTCCTCACACTCTACCTTTGTAATCTCAAACCAGTTTTCCTGGTGCTTATGCGGCATCCCCTACTCTCTACTGTGCTCCTCTACTGCCCCCCCAATCAAAGGACCATCAGTAGCCTTAACTGCCCCTGCCTCTAAATTTAACGTCTTTGGTGAATCAACCCTGTCCAACTCCACACATTCCTCAAATAATTTCCCATCCGTCGATACATACCAGACACCAGAGACCCCTCCGTGAAGCCCTTCCATTTGCGCCCTGATGGACTCTAGAATGACTTCTCTTATGGGTTTTGAAGGTTCACCCACGTCCTTTTCCGTTACATTACCGGTCATTTCACCATTCCGATTGCCCTCTACCTTCCACTTGTTTATTTTAGCCTTCTTTTTCCCGTCCTCCTACACCAACCGGTTAGACATAATCTTCTTCCCCTCTGTAGGACGTTCACTCTTGGAGCAGCAACTTTTAACATGACCCTGTCTTCTGCATAGAGTACAATATGCTGGGGTGCATTCAAGAAAGACCACTTGAAAATGACTTGTAGCAAGGCCTGGGGGACCCAAGCAAAATGATTTATGCAAGGGCTGTGACACATCGACTTCAACACAAATTCATGCGGCCTCTGGATGAGTTACACAAGCTATAGCATTATCCCTCTTTAGAAATAGCCTCATACCATTCCCTATTCTCCATAACATCGATTCCTGAAAGTAATTTGGGGGCAAACCCGATAAAGTAATCCAAACAGGAACCCATGTGGAATCCTCGTCTTCAACAAAATCCGTAGTCCAATGAAAAACTTGAAACAGGATTCCATGTATCTCGAAATTCCCTCTCGTCACCACACTAATAAAATCTTCCCCTTATGCCATTCTGACCAGCACATTCAGTGGATTCTGCAATTGCCCAACCTCCGGCATCGATTTCAAGCCCCAATGATTTTTTATTTATCTAGTGAAGGCCATCGACGAAGGAATTTCAGAACCACCAAGAACCAAAAAGGCTCTCCAGATTGCTGAATCTTTGCTTTTAGAAACATGGAAAACATTGTTCCATCCTGAAACCAAGGTTCCCGAGGGGGTAGAATCACCTCAGGCAAAAGCTGAGGCTTCGCAGCCACCACGTCCACAAATGCTAGACCAGCACCAGGCACACGTTCAGTACACTGCATCGTTCCAAACGTCCTTCCCTAGACCATAGGTCCACCCGCTTCCAACCCTGCCATGGAAGGCAGGCCGGCGGCTATAGCCATAGGTGATCCTTGATCGCCTCCAAACTACAGAGAGAGATGAAGCCGTACGCCATGTCAACACTTTTACATACTGAGGAAAATGCCAATCGTTTATTTAATTAAAACATGTATGTACCAGAAACTAAGTTTCATAAAAATAGAAGCTTCTCGCCTTGCATAAACTCGAAACGTTATATCCTTCAGGATATATAGAGTTAGTTACCATAGGCATTCGACTAAGTTACTAATGAGCACTAGCCTCCTTAGCTAGGACTCGGACGAGATTCACTCCTCTTCCTTAAGCATCATACTAGGGTCTGAACCTGCATCAAAGTCTATAGTTCCAAGAATGAAACCATAGGCAGTTTAGGCAGCTATGTAACAGCCTGTTAGAAATTCAATGGTGAAATTTCTATAGGCTTTAGGAACCTTGTGAAAACACCGTAAGTTTTCACGATTTGATTAATTGCATACATTTTAGTCTGTTAGCATAGTCAGAGCTATTACTCACTATGGTGCCATAAGCGCAATTTTCATTTATTTGAGGTAGTTAGAAGCGTCAATTTGAGATATAGTCTGCACTATTAGACTCGGTTGTTTATTTAGGATTTTACGGTGCAATAGTTCATTTACAGTTTTTAGACAATACGTTGTTTGAAAATGCTTTTTGCTTATTTCAAGATACTTCGGGATTGAAATGAAATAAAAAATTGCACAATTAGGGTTTTGTGAATATTTAGGTTTTTATAGTGGAAAGTTTATTTTTTACATTCTCGGAGTGAATTGTAATCTCAATATTAGCATCCAGTATAGTGTTTTCAAAATCACAACGTGGAATGTCCAGATTAGGTTATAGAAGTTTTATTTGGACACTTGACAAGATCTTAGCCACACTTGGTGAATAGTATTAGACACTTGGCAACATGAGGAACCATTAGATGGATTTGTGATGGAAATCAAGGTGTGAGATCATGCCACCCAAGCAAAACTCCGTTTTCCATCTAATCCACCAAATTGTGCCGAACCAAAGGGGGTTTCAACCCAAGTGAAATCCTAAATGGTTGAAACCTGATTGAAACCCCAAAATCTTGGTTGAAATCGAAACCTCAAAGTTGGCCTTCAAACTCCTTTCGATCTGATTTCTGGCATTGTGTTTAATCCCTTGATTAAATCACTTCCACATGTTATTAATTCCTCAAATTCATTTTATGCCATCATTATCCAACCTTTTAAAACTTGAAAATTTGTTTCGGCCTAGAAAAATTGGATTTGGGCTTGATAGAATCCCAAATCCTAACCAAACTCCCTTTAAACCCCAAATTAAGCCCACTTGGTTACGTCCCACAAATTTGGCCACCTTGGCAAAACTTCTTGAGGAAGTGTCCTCCCCCACATGATAGGCCATCCTCTGCCCTTGGCAGCACCAAAATAGTGCCTTGATGTGAGAGGGAAGTCCACCTCACCACCCTCCATACCTCACGGTAGCTGCAATAGTTCTTCTCCTTCATTATTCTTCACTTTTGTGACATAGAAACCTCCAATCAAAGGGTCATTCAAGCCCATACCTTCCCCCTCCAAAATTCTAGAGCCATGCGACACCCTTCATTTAATTTCATCAATTTTCCACCCTATTCTGAGTCGACCCCTTGTAAGTATTTTCTCATGATGACTCATTCATTTCGTGGTTATTTGATCGGTCAAAAGTTGTTTTAACCATGGAGAAGTCATGATTTTTTATGAAACATTTTCTTAGATCTAGAAACTTAGAAAATGGAAGAAGAAAAACAATTTATTTTTTGGGAAAGTTTGAATATTTCGTGGATTAATCTTACTTCAATGGCTTTGATATTTTTATTAGATGACTTTGAGTGTTAGGATGTTATTTTCAAAGATATGAATTATTGAGTGTTAGGATGTTATTTTCAAATATATGAATTTTTATGCAAGAGGATATTCAGTTTGGCCAAAGGATTGATTTTTTAGCTAGATCCAAGTCTTGGGTTGTTTTTAGCCATGTGATTTTAAGTTTAATGGTTGGATCTTCTTTAGGACACATTTTTAAACCATGTGATATTTTGATTTGAAGATCTGACCTTTTTAGGCCATGGGTCAAGTGATTGATCAAAACTAGTTAAGAAAAAGTTTCTATTTTGGGACTAAGTGTGGAGCCGAATACTCAAAGTGTTGTTTTGTGATTTTTGGTAACTTTTGTTAGATGATTCAAAGCATGATTGTTCTTAAGATGATGTTATGAATATGTTAGAAGTAAGATTTGTTCTTTTTTTTAATCATTGGAAATGTTTTGAGTGAGGTCAAAACTTGTGATTCAAGGGTTTGATTTTAGTTAAAAAGTTTGGATCTTTTTACTAAAACATTTGGTGGTGATGATTAGCATTTTTCTAATGGATGTTTTAAGTATGTTTGTAAACATAGGATAGGAAGATCTTTGTTATAAAATTTCGGTCTAATCATGAGTTTTGAAGTTGGAAGAGTTGCAATAAAAATCAAGAAAAATGCCCTATGGATGTTTTGGCCATAGTGAGTTTTCCATGCTTAAGTTTTGTTTTAAATTTTTTCTAAGTTGATATTTGATTTTAGGACAAAATTTACATGATGAATGTAAATTTTTGTGATTTTTGTAGTTAGGATGCAAAATCCTTAACTTAGGGGTAAAATGATCATTTTCCCACATGAAGAGGATAAAATGATAATTTTACTCTAAGTTAGCTTTTTTCGTGTTTATAATTGTTAGTGATTAAATTTCTAATTTTTAGAATCATTATTCACAGTTCCTCGTAATTGCGCTTGAATTCTTGTAGAATGCAACGATTGAGGTAAGTTAGCTCTTAATTTACTATCAATTTACTGTGTATATGTGATGGATAAGAGAACTACAGTGATATTTGTATGTTATTATATATGTCATGCATGCCACGTCATTACATGTTTGTTTGTTACACATGATGTACTATCATGAAATACTTATCTGTTACATAATATATTCTGTCATTTAGTGTTATCTTGTGCAAGTATGTCATGTTACGTATGTCATCTATTACATGTATGTCATGTCACATAATATTCACTGTTACATATTATGGCATGTTATGAAATGTTTTATGTTACATTGTTATGCCATGTTACGGAGTGTTCTCTATTACATGTTATGTCATGCTACGAAATATTTTCTGTCCAGTACGTCATGTCTGTCAACTTACATTCATGTCATGTTACGCTACGTCAGGACTTCTTTCCTTTCATATTCATGTCAGATTTCATCTTGGGTACAGTTTGTGTATATCGGGAATAGTTATGTCAAGTCAATTCATGTCTATCATGACCCTAAGTGGTAGGTTGGGGTAATATCCTAGTGGAACTCCTTTTTTCACGTTGGAGTGTCTAAATAGGTGTGAAATTCACTGGGTTGATGAAATACAGTCAACAGGTTGCAAATGGTAACTAGCTGGTCACTGAAGCGCGCTAGGCACTAACACTGATGGAGCCATCTTTTATTTCTCGTGTTTTAATAATAATTGTGGCACAAAAAACAATTCTTGGGGTCACAACAATTGTGATGCATGACTTATGGGTTCACAACAATTGTGGCACATACACTATGTGAGTTGCGACACTGGCAGATGCGACTGCCATGGTGAGATTGGAGGAGGTTGATTAGACACTGCAGATGCTATGCAGAGCTTATGGACTCCATAGTTAGGTTTTTGGACAGTATTTTGGCATTGTTAGTCCTATTACGTGAGTTACTCGACGAACTAGCCCAATAGTATATTTTGGTGATGTAATTATGGAGCCCGATCTCCCATGTTTTGAGATTACAGTCTTCTAAGATCCATACTGTAATCATGGATGTTTATTTTGTCAAGTATGCATGGATTATGTTTTAATTATTTGGGATATTTTCAGTTTGGTGCATAGTATTGCTCAAGAGAAAAAATTATCCATTGTGAATATTGCATAATGCAAGATGCATGTTAGGAACATTGCATCTTATACTTTATGAATGGAGGTAGGTAACCTTGTGATGCATGTCCCGACGCTTCAGATGTCCGTTCAATGCCAAGCAAAATCTGGGGGGCATCAGAAGCTATGACAAGAATGTTAATAAAATATAATGCTATCGAAAATGCGATAAACATATTTTATGTAAATATTGGAAGAATACACAGGTGCATGGGAGCTGTCACCCTTTCGGTGAATATATATATATATATATATATATATATAGGCATGGCAAGTGTGGGGGTTGACGCATCGATCAGTCTTGTTATGATGGACGAAGACTATAGGGTCGGGACATGCGACACTGGGGTACACATCCTACGTTCATGATAGATAAGATGCAATGCACTAAGTACACTAGCAGTATGCAATAAAAATTGCAACAGAAAAATAAATGTCAGATAATGTAAGTAATGCGATAAGATATTGCAAAGCACATGGTACCGTTACTAAACAAAATACCCGACATTGTTGTTTTCCCAAAACATGCATCATATATGTATAGTTTTCCAAAAGTGTAAAGTATTCTTAATCTCCCAAAATACGGGATCTTCTCAAATGAAATGAGGTCACAAAAGCTTTTCTAAATTCTCACTTGTTAACCTTTCAAATAGTAGGGATCCATTTGGGGACAAAACCAAAAAGGCTCCATGCGACTTCCGAAACTCTGGTGCTAGAAGCCCTGCATCCCTCACTAACTCTTTCCCCTCAACAAAGGCCTTGCTAGCCTCCTTGAGGATATTGGTCACTAGATCCAAATTCCAAGAAAAGTTCAACTTCCTTATCGGGTGAGTGAGTAAAGCGTCGAATTCATAATCGCTAAGGCTAACTAGTATTTCTTGAAGAAGCAGACCGCAAACCCTAAAGCGGTTGCAGTAAGTCATGAAGTCTATCATTGAACCATCGAAATTCATGATTTTGTAGTACTAGGGGTACTTCTATCAACTTCTACCATTCCGAGAAGGGATATTCTTCAGAGCGTGAAGAAGGAGAAATAACAGGATTAAGGGGTAAAGAGAAGGCCTATAATTCTGAAGGAGCTGATTGATCGGATACAAAAAAATTAAAAATTACATTAGACAAAACGGTGAGGAAGTCCCAACGGGTTCACACCAGATCACAAAAGCTGAACTTATGATTAGAAACGTTTTTTATTGGAATCTTAGAGGGATGGGGAGTTCGAAGAGGAGATTAATGTTGTTAATTATCAAAAAAGATATTAATATTTGTGCGATTGTAGAACCTTTTGCTGGTAAGAACCGTATGGCTGCTACCAGTTCTTTTTTTAATCTTAATTATTTTTGTTCCAATGAGTCAGTGGGTGGCAAGTTGTGGATTTTTTTGGAAAGAGATGATTGAGTTTTAGATGGTGTTATGTACTTCTCAAACGATATTAGGATGGCTGTCCTTGGTCAATCAAAGGTTGCTTATAACCTTTGTTTATGCTAAATGTTCTTCCACATAAAGAAGAGGTTTATGAGAAGAAGTGGAGAATCGACAGTTGAATAATGTGCCTTGGATGGCGATGGGCGATTTCTCGCATAGACTCTGAAATAATGTGGTCATCCTTAGCCATTAATTTCTATGTTAGAGTTTAATGATTGTTTAGATAAATCTTCTTTGTTTGATCTTCGAAGTAGTCGGCATACTATGTCATGGTGTAATGGCGATTTTGGGGTAAATAGAAGTTGGGCAAAGCTAGATAGAGTGGTCATCAACCACACCTTCTCTGATCAGTTTGCTTAGGCTCAGTTAGTCTATTTGAAGCGGAAAACCTCGGATCATTGTCCTATGGTGGTTCATCTGGAGAGGCCTTTTTCATTAAATGGTTCGGTTCCTTTCCGTTTTCAAAATATGTGGTGCTTACATGAGACTTTTTTAGATTGTGTGCAGGAAGATTGGGATAGACATTGCCAGTTCAGGATTGCATAAACTGGCTACAAGACTTAAGAGAACTAAGATTGCATTACGAGCATGGAATAAAAACGTTTTTGGCAAGGTTGATGAGAACTTAAGAACTCTCGAGGAGAGACAGGAAATTTTAGAAAACTAGCTACAGTTGGGATATTTTGAACATGTGGAAACAGATTATATTATGACTAACTTGGAGATAGCTACCTGGGAAAAGAGAGAGACAGTTCGGTTAGGACAAATTGCTAAAAAGAAGTGGTTGATGGAAGGAGATCAGAACACTAAGTTTTTTCATTCTGTGATTAATCAAAGGAGTATAATGGCACAACTTTCTCGGATGGTTTTATCGGATGGTACAACATTTGATAATGCTGAGTCTGTCCATTTGGGTGTTGCACAGTATTTTTGAGACTTCCTTTCCTCATTGTGTGAAGTGGTGCAAGCTGACTAATCCAACTTGATTTATCCTATTATTTTGGAAGCTGATAATAATATGATGTGTGCTGAGCCGACAGAGATGGAAGTGAAAGAAGCAATTTTTTCAATTCCTCAGCAAAGCAGTCCTAGGCCAGATGGGTTCGGGTCTGGTTTCTACATAAGGTGTTGGGAGATCATTAAAGATGACGTCATTGAAGCTGCCAGGGATTTTTTCAAGGGCAGCCCTTTAATCAAGTTGTTTACATCATCCTTTATTATTTTGATCATGAAAGTGGCTGATCCTTCCAGTTTTGATAAATTCTGGCCTATTAATTTGTGTTCAGTGGCCTATAAGAGTTTGTCAAAAATTATTGTGTCTCAATTGACTCGGGTTATTCATAAGTTCGTATCCCATGAACAAGGTGCTTTTGTTCCGGGATGTAGTATTTTTAAAAATATCACACTTGCCCAAGAGATGGTACACTCCCTCCATAAGAAATTTTTAGGTGGTAATGTCATGTTAAAAATAGATATGGCTAAGGCTTATGACAAGGTTTATTGGAGTTTTCTCTTGGATGTTTTAAAGTCCTTCAGCTTCTCTAATAATTTTTGTAAATTGATTGGTGAATGTGTTTAAGTCGCCTTGGTTTTCTATGATGATGAATCAGACTTTAAAGATTTTTTTCAATCTACTCGGGGGCTTCGACAAGGGGATCCTTTATCTCTTTATTTATTTATTATTATGGAGGAGGTGTTAACAAGGTAGCTTAGGAAAAAGTCTGAGAATGGTCGGATTGGAAGATTTACTCACCCGGTGGGGGCTTCTTTAGTCTCTCATTTGTTGTATGTTGATGATCTGTGGATTTTTTCTAATGGAGGGAAAAAGTCTATTAAGAGACTTGTTGAGATTCTCACCACTTATGAAAGGTGGTCGGGTTGAAAGATTAGTCTTGAGAAATCAGTGATTTTTCCCTTTAAATTTATAAATCCAACTTGGAAGCATGATTTGTTGAGAGTTACGGGATTTAAGGAAGGAAAATTCCCTGTGATTTATTTGGGTGCGCTACTTGTTATAGGTAGATTGACTTCCCGCATCATTGAGCCACTAGTTGAGAAAATAAGGAAAAAAGTGGTAGGTTGGAAATTCCAGTTGCTGTCTCAAGGTGGTCGTTGAATTTTAATGTGACATGTGCTATATAGTTTACCTCTACATATCCTCTTGATGATCAATGTTCCGAAGGTGACTCTTGATTGGATAAACTCTATATTAGCCGATTTCCTTTGGGGTGAAGTGGAGGGAAGGAGGAAATAAATTGCACTGGCAATCATGGTCTAAAATTTGCAAAGCCTCTAATGAAGGGGGTTTGGGGCTAAGGGATTTACATGAGGTTCAAACGTCTCTACACATGAAGTTTGCCTATCAACTACTGACTACTGAAGGTTTGTGGGCAAATTTTTTTTAAATCAAAATATTTAAGGGATGGTCACCCTTTGTCCTATATTCCGAAGGCTACGGATTCAAGAATGTGGAGATCGATAATGAAACATGTTCCAGAAGTAATGGAAAATGTTTAGATTTTGTTACGAAATGGAAGTTCTTTTTTTTTATTTTTTGGTTTGCTAGATGGCTAGCTTCCGCCCCTTTATCAGCCAAAATTATAGACATTACTAATAAGTGAATTTGTATCCGAGATTGTTGGATGGATTAGGCATGGAATGTTGAACTCTTGAAGGAGTTAGTGGGAGAGGCAATTATGAAATAAATCGTGCAGACTAAACTTAGTGGGTGTAATGAGTTGAATATTTGTGTGTGGAAACCAACTTCGGATGGAAAATTTACCACTGCTACTGCTTGGGAAGTAACTCGAGAAAAAGGGGATCAATTGCCTTGGCATGGTTGGTTTTGGAACAAAAGTTTGCCAAAACAAGTCTCCATGTGCAATTGGAGAGCTTGGTTCCATAGTCTGGCTGTAGATGAGAGGGTTCAAAATAAGGGTATATCTCTTGCGACGATGTGTGATTGTTGTATGTCGCAACTAGGGAGAGCATTGATCATGTTTTAGCTACGGGTCAGATAGCTTCTCTGGTTTGGGAATTTGCAAGTCGTCTTTTAAAGGTGTCGTGTTTGTTGTTTGATACCTGGAAAGCAAGAATATCGGCTTGGATGATTTGTGCAAAAAATTCTTCTTTTGTGGGTAATCTCATTGGTATGATATCTTGCATTATCACTTGGTGTTTATGGAATAGGAGATGTAAAGTACGTATGGAGGGGCTGAAAACTAGTGCAATGCAAGTGTGGACTTTAATGAGAATGTGGCTCAATAAGATGGAGGGTGAATTGAAAGCGCATAGGCAACTTAATGAGCAAGATCTATATTTGTTAAAAGAGTTAAATTTGGAGATGTCGAAACTTGTTGCCTGGAAATGTCTGCTAGTGAAATGGTCAAAGCTGTCGTCGGGATGGATCAAGTTTAATTGCGATGGGAGTAGTCGTAATAACCTAGGGTCTTCAGGAGGTAGGGGTGCAGCCATCTCAGCTCATTTTGGTGTTGGTACTAATAATGGAGCTGGATTGAGAGCTATGTTGGAAAGGATTCGGCTTTGCAAAAGACTATCTTTTTTCAATGTAATTATTGAAAGTGATTCCAAGTTGGTTGTGGATTGCTTTGGATAGGTAAATGCACTCTATGGTGCTTATGGGATTGTTGGAATGAGTTTATTTTTGAAATGCAAGGAATGGATATCCATGTTTTACATCAATTTAGAGAAAGGAATCAAGCGACTGATTTTTTGGCTAAACAAGGCGAGTTAGGAAGTAATGTTATTTATGAAGATCTCAAGCATTTACAAAGGTTTTTAAAGGGATTTATTCGGATCGACAAGGCAGGGCTGCCTTCTATACGTACCTAAGTTTCTTTTTTTTTTTTTTGTTTTTTCTATAGGCTTGTTTAGATGGTTTTTATTCTAGGCCCGTTTAGAGTTTGGTGTTGCTTTTGATTTTGTGTTTTGGCTTTGTTTGTTCCGTGTTTGGGAGGTTTTTTTCTTTATTTTCTATTTGTAAACTCCTAGATATTTGGTTTGTAACCATGGTATTCCTTCGCCATAAGTGAGGGCAGATTAATAAATTTGGGACGGGGCCACTATCAGACATGTGGCTACCGGCTCTTCTTAAAAAAAAAAAAAAGTGTCATGTATCCCTATCACCTTTTCCCTCTAGCTCATCATTAGATTGAGTTGGAAACCCTAAGACACCTCCTTGCATGTGGCATCCTCTTCCTCCAAGCCGAAACTCACTGCCTCTTTTGCCCTTTCTTTTCATGTTTTGGTCCAATGTACCTTATGGCTAAGAGGTCTTTTACTAAACTCAAATCTGCCTCCATCTCTTACAAGTGTGCATGTGTGCCAAGTGGCATGTGAAGAGTGTGTGCATATACATGGGTTGCCGAAACCCTACACTTCCCTAAGAGATCTTCTTTTTCACCATACCTTTGGACAAACAAGTGATTGGTCCTTTTTGTCACAAAATGTGATGACCAGAACTTTCTAGGCTTTTGCGTAAAAAAAAAAAAAAAATGCCCAAGAGATTTTCAGCCCTTGTAGGAAATTAGGGTTTTAAAGCCCAATGCAATTTAGGCCTCATGCCCAACTTGGGGTTTATGTATGGTACTTGACATCTAATGAGGTTATGTATAGGACTTGATGAATCTAGACAAAAATAAGGGAAGAGAGATGAGAAGGAGCTAGGTTTTGGCTTACACGCCTATCATTGGAGAAGCTAGCACCTTTTTAACATGTGTCACGCATGCATGTAGATCTTTGCTTGTGGAAGGATGCTTTTGACGTATGTTACTATGGGGAAGGTACCTAGAAGGAAATGATTAGGAATATGGGAAAATGAAACAAGGGAAGGCCAAGAGGTCATGGACGACAACAATGGGGGAGCAAAAAGGTTGCTTTTTGCCAAGTGTCTTCCATGCATGAAGGTTGGTAAAAAGGTTTTCTTGGGAAGGAGCAAGGTCAAGCTTGGAGGGAGGCTACATGCCCAATGCATCTAGAAGGGTGTTTTGTGCAAGAAATGATGGAGGGAAATTAGAGTTTAGTAAAAGACCCTTTAGCCATAAGATACATTGAATCAAGACAAGAAAAGAAAGGGCAAAAGAGGAAGTGAGGTTTGGTTGGGGAGGGGAGGATGCCACATGCTAGAAGATATTTTAAGGTTTCCAACTTGTGCTAATGATGAGCTAGAGGAAGAAGGTAGTAGTGCTACATGCCACTTGGTAATCATGCATGAGCTTGCTTCATGCAAGGAAGCCCTTGAGTGTCTATACAGAGGGAAGAGCCGAAAACCCTAGGACCATTTTGGCCATCTTTGTGTTTTGCTCTTGTAAGTTTCGGTTACCCCCTTTTCTTCTAAGTATCCATCACTTTCTCACCATCCAAACAACCCATTAAGAGTAAGTAAAGTGAAAGGACACTTGTAAGAAGAAGACCTAGAAGGTATGAAACCACCTTCTATTTTGTTACCCACACATACACGCACGACTTCAAGGAAGAGATATCTTAGTTTTGAGTCAAGTTCATCTAGAACTTATGCTCTCACACATGCACACTTGAGCTAGAAGAAGAAAGTTCAAACATGAAAGTGGGTCACGACACTAGTGAGTAGTAGCTATGGTTTATATTGAAGGCAAGTTTCGGATTCAAAAAGGGAAGGGTTCGAAAACTTGATTTTTCTTGGAAAGAAAGGTGTAAGAAATACTACACGTGAAGACATGGTTAGGGTTTTTCTTGAGCAAGGATTCTAACTAGTATTGTATATGATTTTTTAGCTTGCTCTTATAAAAATACATTTCAGATTTTTTTTAAGTATACCTCTAACTTGTACTTGGATATTTTATACATATAGTTTGTGAACATGTTAGTTGATTCTATTTTTGTATGATTGTTTGGAACTTGATGTTCTTCATGTGTTATGAACTTCTTTATTATCATTATTTTAAAGCATGATGGAAATGGTTTGAGGGAGATGCGTATGATATGAAAAAGGGAGTAAGAATGCCATGTTAAGGTTTGGTTTTTACCATGTTTGTTTATGCATGAATGGTTGTCACTCAAATATTTTAGTATTGGACTAAACTCAAGAAAATATTGTCCATAACCACAAGGAAGGGTTTCGGCCACCTATGAGAAATTCTTTATTAATTTATGTTCAATACATTCGAAGATTCCAAGTTCATGAAAATTGATTGAAATGCATGTTTACTAAGATAAGAGGTTTCGGCTAACCCCTTGAATGAAGCATGATCATTGGAGTCTTAAGATTGAGGTGTTATGAATGATGTTTGGCTAGGTTAGGGTTCTATGTGTTTCGGCCCTTACATAATGATGAATGGAATGTATTCCTTCGATTGGTTCGTATGCCTTGAATTGTTATAAGGGAACATGTTTGCATGTTCTAATATTTTCAAGCTGTGATGGGATGTGCATTGCATGTATGGATGCTTTATGTTATGATGAACATTTCAACATTCACGGTTATGTTGAAGCATTATGGTATTTCATGTGTCTCATGAAAATTCTAAGGTCCATTGCCATGTTACATGCATTGGGATTGTGAAAACCCTTTTTGAAAGGAAAAGAGTGTTTTTAAAAAGTAAAGTTTTCATCATAATCCCAAATTTTTGGACAGGGGAATGTCCTATTGGAACTCCTCTGTCCTCTTAGGAGTGTTTAAAATGGAGGGATACCCCTGGATAGACGAAATACTATCGACGGATCTCGAATGGTACCTAAAAGAAAAGGATGCCAAAGCAGGATCGCACCTACAGTGAAGGAGAAATGCAAGCTGCCGTATATGAAAGTCAAGACGTAGTCACCTTGGTCAAAGTGGCCAATGGTTGATGCGGTAACTAGCGGGGAACACACGGTGCATAGGGGAGCCGTAAGGTATCCAATGTTACGTTATGATATGATACATCCTAAGTCAATAAACATTATGAGCTCATAAGTATTGAATGAAGAAAGCATAATTTCAAAAGTTAAGGTTATGAAAGTCATGTTTTTATACAAAGTCCTTGAAAGGTCAAGAGCATATGTACAAGTCCATGTCCATGCATTCATTGTTAAGTTTGTTGTAAATGCTTAAGATATCTCTTGCACGTTATTTGTTTACTTACTGAGATTTATCGAAATCTCATTATTGTATTTACCCACGATCATTCCTCACTCGGAATGATAGAAGCTGTGACAGGTTTAGCCAATAAAAATGACGAAACACATGAGGACAATGCTTCCTCAGGAGAGGATCATGCCTAAGATGGTTATAGGCTTGTCCGAGCCTTCCATTTTAGACTATCTCGAATCAATTGATAGAGCAATCACTGAGATAATTGAAGATATAGAAAAGTTTAAAAGGTCCCACAATAGGGACAAGGACTGGGCTTTAGAAAAGAGAGTGAGGCCCGAGTCTCACTGAAGATCAAGATAATATTTTGGCACCACTTTTGGGCAAGGATTGTCTTTTTAAGTTTTCAAATGTTTGGTCTCGTGTTTTGGGAGTTCTTGTAATACCTGAGTCCTACTACGTAGGTCCTTACGTCATTTTACTAGTTCTTTATGTTAAATATTTTGAGATAAATATTTTTATTATTTTATATATTTTATTTTAAGATGAGTATGATTTATTTTAAAATATGCTTTATTAAAATAAATCAAGGGTATTATTGTTAAGACTTTGAAATATTTTCCTATAAACCCTTTGATTTTATTCATTTAAGAAATGGTCCATTCTCTACTATGAGAATGGTAGGTGAAAAATATCCTTGAGGTGGATAGATCTCCACCATCCATTTGCTTCATTGTGATGGAAGGAGGAAACAAAGATCAAAAAGCCATTTTCCCTCCTCCAAGCTTACGGTGGAAGAAACTAAAAGAGAAAAGAAAAACAAAAAACTATCCTAAGCATTTCTTCTCCTATCCGTCGGCCTCTCACCCAAGAAAGAAAGAAATTTAACCTTTCTTTCCAAGCAAGCTAAAGCTGATGCAGACCCTTCATCTTCTCCTCTCTTTTTTTCTTCAAGAAACTAAGTTCCCCTCATATCCTTCAAGTTTTGTGACTCAATAGCAAGGGAAAAAGAAAAATATGTTCCTTCATCCTCATCAAGCCGCTCTCTCATTTTTACCATTTTCGATTTTGCCTCAAAGTTTGAGACTAAAGCTTGATTTCATCTTCCAAATAGTGAAATATTAAAGGTAATGGACTTTTAATTTATTCTCTAGTATGATTTACATGTGGGTTTTGAGTTTAACCATTTTCTTACCTATGATGTTTCGGTTTTGGGGTTTAAAACAGTGCCATCATCTGTTCTTCATCTGCACGGGTTTACCACTATTTGGCCGTCTATGTTGCCTCTTGAAAGAAGCTAAGAACTTAAGGTAAAAATCCTAATTTGACTTATTTGATTTTAGTGTATTTTGGAAGCTCACTAAGTTGTTTTAGCTTGTGTTTTGGTATAGTTAAATTCCTATATTGTAAATAAAAATATATGCCCTGTTTTTGGCCCAAAACCAAATGACATTATAGTTGTTTTGCTATGTATTTTCTGTATTTCGAAAATACTATGTTGTTATTAAACTTGGTTTAATCATAGGTGATGGTTAAAGTGATTTTAAATTATATATATTGGTATCATGTGCCTTGTGTTGAGGTTTGGTTGGTAATCTATTTTTAGGATGCTAGAGGTTTGATTTAGAGGTTTTGTTTGGGTTTTGTAATTTTATATTTTACTTTTAAAAGGTATTAAGTGAGTATAGCATAAGCTTGAGTGTTTAAAAGTTTGCTTAATGAGTAACTTTGATATACCTTATGCTACTTTAATTTTAATGGGATATGTTATCTAAACTATTTAAATATTTCTTGTGCGATTATATTATAGCATGGTTGGTTTAGGTATAAGAGATTAATTATGCATGATATATTATGATATGTAAAGCTGTCCAAGTATTCCTAAGTCCATGTCATGCCATGTCTTGATGTAAAAATAGCCCATTTATGTTGTCCCTCGTTTGGTTAAATTCTACCTAATCCAAGAGTCCAAAATATTGATAAGCTAACCTTTTTATAATAAGGGACCACAAGTTGATTTAAAGGGCATGTTTCTTAAGCTTGTTTAACCTACTTGAGATGCCTAAATCTATTTCAAAGTCCATTGTTGAGAATTTCCATATTTTATCTCCTAATATCCATAACTCAAAGTGAGCTTGAACGAAAGAAACCTTGCTTGAAGCCTATGAATTCTTAACTACTTTTCATGTAAGCTTTTGAAATAACATTTCCATGGACAAATAGCATGTCTTAATATTTAAGTTATTTCTCTTGTAAGTTGAGGTGAGGAGTAGTCATTTGGGTTAATGTTAAGCATAGAAGGAACGTTAGATTGTAGTATCGTGACTTTCTCTTTTAAAGGGAGGGCTAAAGAATATTGTATGAGTATTAACACGCTTATGCTATTTAATGGAATAGGACCTATATTGATGTTGGAAGTATCGAGGAGCATAGAGGTAAGTAGCTATGATCATGCTTCTTACACCAAGTTATTTTCATGAAAGAATGTCTCCCTCTCTTTTCAAATGTTCTTCTAAAGAAAAAGTAAATGTATAGATTATGTACAAGCCCTTTTCTTGATAGCCCCTATTAAGCACCTTATCGATTATAATTGTGTGTATGTGTATAAGGTAATGCATGCACGAAGGTTCTAAATCATGAGATTTTCATACATGCTCTCTCAAGAAACTTATTGGTTGTTTCTATATATATAGTATATCATGAAAATGCATGTGCATTGGACTAAGAAAGATGATGAAAATGTTTTGATGGCAAAGGAAAGGAAATGAATGTCTCATGCCTTATGCTTAAGTGATGCTTTAAATGAGTTTTAAAATGTCCCTATGAACTGATGCTTTGAATGACGCGAAGCAAGTATTTTAAAATGCCCCAATGAACGCATGCTTTAAATGATGCGAAGAAAGTGTTTTAAAATGTCCTTATGAACTACTGTTTTATAGATGCTATGAAAGATGATGTTAAACTCATGCTTTTAAATGATGTTCTTCCATGAATGAACTATTAAATGAAAAAGACTGAAAAGAAAGGACTGAATGAATGAATGCTTTTAATATATGAAACTACGTAATGGCCATATGAATGAAAATGGTACCAAAGGAATTGACAGAATGCAATGCCGGGTAAGTAGTACTGGTAGTGCACCCAGTGTTGCCCCCCGACCGAAAGGGATTTCCAACCTCTGACCACAGGAGGAATCCAGATCCAAAGGAAGGCCACTAACCCCAATACACGGGGCGTAATAGTGTGTACTAGCCAAAGAAAGTGAAACATGAAAGTATAGTTATTTCTTAAAATGTTTATACATGAAAGCATAGTTATTGCTTATTTATTAAATGTTTATGTATGAAAGTATGGTTTACCTTAAACTTTTATGCATGAAAGCATTGTCAAAATTAGCAAATGTTTATGTATGCTTGTTTTCAAAAGAAAAGATTATGTGATTAATAAGTTAACAGCATGGTGTACTGCTTACTGAGTATTCGACTCACTTTTGTTTTAAATGTTTTAAACATCCAGGTAATGACAAAAAGGTTGCGGAGCAAGGCACTACTGCAGAGGGGCAGACAGACGCTTAGTGTCTTCCCTAACTAGAACAATTATATTTATGGATGATGGGTTATGTTTATGTATAGACGTTTTATGTTGGGATGGACTCAAAGAGTCTCTTATGGACGAATGTTCGAATAGAATGTCTATCAGGTGTTTCCTTTATTAAATCAGAAATTAGAGTACATGTGTGTCATGTCCATGCCGATCGCATGTTACTATAAAAGAAAAAACGAAATGAAAGAAAGAAAATGATAGGTATGTAAGTCGCGATCCCGCCCTTCTCGGAGCCGGGTTGTGACAGTTCTTTAGAAACTCATATCAACTATGTTGACTCTTTTGGTTTTATGCAAAAGTATTGGGATCTTATCTTTCGGTACCATGATTAATATTTCCTTATAATTGACTTTTTGCTATGATATACTGCATACTGTTAGCTATCAATAGGTGCATTGCATCTTATCTATCATGTACGAGGGGCAGGTAACCCTGGTATTGTATGTCCCAGCGTTTCAGTTTCCATCAAATCTAAAGTGGGGGCGCCACACAAAGAACCTTGCCCAAGCCATCCATCTCAAGGGGTTCTTACACAAAATATCCTTCTAGAAGCCCTTAGGCATGTAGCCTGTAACAGCCCGCTAGAAATTCAAAAGTGAAATTTCTATTGGCTTTAGGAATCTCGTGAAAACTCCGTAAGTTTTTACGAATCGACCAATCGCATAAGTTTTAGTCTGTCAACATAGTCAGTGTTATCACTCACTATGGTGCTAGAAGTGCGATTCTATTTATTTGAGGTGGTTATAAGTGTCAGAATGTGTTTTGGTCTGCGTCATTAGACTCATTTGATTATTTAGAATTTTATGGCGCAATAAGTCTATTTTCATATTTTCGGATGAAACGCCTGTTCGAAACCATGAAATTATTTTTTAGGGGCACTTCGGGGTTGAATTTCGGTAAACGATTTTCACTGTAGGTTAATATGAATATTTAGGAATTTTCTGTGCTAAGTTTATGATTCACTTTTTCGGAGTGAATAATAATCTCGATAAGCGCACCCAATGCAGTGTTTTCAGAATCACAGTGTGAAATGTCCAAATTAGATTAGAGAAATTTTATTTGAACACTTGGCAAGATCTTAGCCACACTTAGTAAATAATATTAGACACTTGGCACAAAGAGGAACCATTAGATAGATTTGTGAAGGAACTTAAGGTGTGAGATCATGCCACCTAAGCAAAACTTTGTTTCATCTGATTAACCAACTTGTGCCAGACCAAAGAGGGTTTCAATCCTAGCGAAACTCTAAATGGTTGGAATCCAATTGAAATCTCAAAAACTTGGTTGAAACCGAAACCCTAAACGGTTTCCCCAGACCCTAAAGTTGGCCTTCAAACCCTTTCTAATCCGACTTCTAGCATTGTGTTTAATCACTTTCACATGCTATTAATCCTTCAAATTTGTGTTAGAACATCATTATCCAACCTTGTTAACCTTGAAAAATTGATTGGGCCAAGTGATATTGGATCTGGGCTTGATAGCAGCCCAAACCCTCTTTAAACCCCAAAATTTAGGTCCATTCGGTTTAGGCCCATTAAGGCCCACGAATTTGACCACATTAGTGTTGCTTCATGGATAAGTTTTGTACCCCCACTTGGTTGGCCAGATCTTTACAAAGAGGGGCCACCTCACTCTTTCACTTTTACACTCCATCTTGAGAAAAGATCTTGGGTTGATTTTTGTTCATTGTAATGAGAAGAAAAGGCCAACACTCAAGCTTCCATTCAGTCTTATCACTTTCCATAACCTGTGTAGGAGGATCTCCAGTCCACTTCTCACGAAAAGCAACCCTCCTTTATACTTTTCCTGTATAGAATACAAAAGACACTCTCGGACAGTTTTTCTTATCTCTTTTACACGCATGTTTCGAAGCTTTTGTAAGTGTTTTCTCGCAAAGTTTCCTTCATGAAAGTTGTTCCTTTTTTAGTCTAGTTTATGTGGATAACTAATTTGTTCTATTTAGATCATTTGATTGGTAAAAATTTGTTTAAACCTCAGAAACGTCATTCTGGGCGATAAACTAGAGAGTGTGTTATATTTTGGAGTGTTTGACCAATCTAATGAATAGATATTGGTCCCAAATTTTTATGGAGTACTGTTAGCATGTGTATATGACTATTGGTTGAGTATTTGTTGCATGCTTAAAAGTTTTGGTGAAAGATTTTCTTAGATCTAGAAACTTAGAAACTGGAAGAGAAAAAACAGTTTCTGTTTTGAGAAATTTTAAATCTTTTATGGTTTAATCTTATTCCAATGGCTTTGATATTTTTATTGGAGAATCGTAAGCCTCTTATATACATGTTAGAATGTTATTTTGAAGATATTTGAAGTTAGTTTCGAAGATATGGAATTTTATGCAAGGAGATTTTCGGTTAGGCCAAAGTGCTTATGTTCATGGCTAAAATTATGTTTTGGTTGATGTTTAACCATGTGATCTTGAGTTTGAAGCTTGGACCTGTTTTAGGACACCTTTTTAAATCATGTGATGTTTTGGTTTGATGATCACATCTTTATAATTCATGGATCAAGAGGTTGATCAAAATAAGTTAGAAACAAAAATCTGTTTTGAACTTAGAAGAAAAACCAATGAGTTCAAGTATGGTTTTAGTGATTTTGATCACTTTTGTTCATGATTCAAAACATGATCGATATTTTTCCATATTCCTAATTGTTAGTGATTAATTCTAATTTTTTAGAAATCACTACTTTCAGTTTCTCATGATCGCACTTGAGTTTTGTCTAGAAGCGCGAAGATCGAGGTAAGTTAGCTTTAACTTACTATCAGTTTAATGTGTATGAGTGATAAGTAAGGGAACTAAAGTGTATGTATGCATGTTATCATATGTGCCATGCTAAGTCATTACATATTTATCTGTTACTCAGAATTTATTCTGTCACGAATTATTCGTCTGTTACACAAGATATTCTGTCCCGTATTTCTATACATTGCTATGCATTGCAAGTATGTCCTGTTAAGTTAAGTATGCCATTTGTTACATGTATTTTGTGTCACGTAATATTCACTGTCACATGTTATGCCATGTTACAGAATATTATTTGTTATATGTTATGCCATGTTATGAAATAATGTCTATTACATGTATGCTATGTTGTAAAATATTTTATGTTACAAGTAAGTCTCCAAGTATGTCATGTCTGTCATCTTACGTTCACGTTACATTACGCTACGTCAGGACTTTTATCTTTTCGTATTCATGTTATTCCGTTCGAATACAGTTTGTGTATATCAAGAACAGTCTTGTTAAGTTATTCATGTCAATCACGACCCTAAGCACTAGGATGGGGTAATATCCTAGTGAAACTCCTTTGTTCACGCTGGAGTGTCTAAATAGGTGTGAAATTTCCTGGGTTGACGAAATACAGTCAACAGGTTGCGAATGGTGCCTAATTAGCTGGTCACCGGAGTGCGCCGGGCACTAATGCCGATGGAGTCAAACTTTATTTTACGTGTGTCCACAGCAAGTCTGGCACAAACAATTCATGGGGCCACAACAACTGTGGAGTATAAAGTATGGGCCACAACAACTGTGGAGCATACACTACGTGAGACACAACAATTGTGACATGTTAGATACGTGGGGCCACAACAACTGTGGAGTACGTATTAACGCACTCACAGCTGGTATAGACACCTGTGTTGTGATGCAGTAATCGGCAGGGATACACTGCTCAAGGAACCTGTGTAGCACCCGTATGGTCACTTTAATGATTAAGTCTACTGAATAAGATTCCAAGTTCATGTATTTCATGTTCAAGTCATGTTTCACGTTATGTTATGTTCAAGTTTATGGTCATTTCAAGTTTCAAGTTTATGTCACGTCAAGCTATGTTTCAGTTTCAGTTCAAGTTATGTCAGCTCATGCCATGTTATGTCAAGTCACGTTATGCTTATTATTTCATGCCATGTTATGTCAAGTTATGTTTTGTTTACTATTGACTTGAGTTGTGCATTCATGCCTTTATTGCCGTGCATGCATCATTAACTTGTGTGGGAGTTTTTTGTTAACTTGCTGAGATTTGTAATCAAATCTCACTATGGTAGTCCTAACTACCATTCCCCCCGAATGGTAAATCTTGTTGCAGGATCAGAAGGAGAACCAGGAATCGACCCACTGGAAACGGTCGACTAAGCGACGGTGCGACGTAGATGTAGTTACCTTAGATTACTACTTGTATTTTGTGGAGTTCAATCTCCAGCACTCTTTTGTTCACAACCATTTTGGACTAGTGTTGTGATATCAGTTGTTTAGTATGTCTTTATGTATGAAGTATGTTCTAAGTATTTCGGATATTATAAGTTTGGTGCATAGTATTGCTAAAGAAAAAAAAATTATCCGCTGCGAATATTGTATAATGCTAGATGCATGTTAGGAACATTGCATCTTATATGCTATGAACGGGGGCAAGTAACCTTGTGTTGCATGTCTCGACGCTTCAAATGTCCGTCCGATCCCAAACGGAATTTGGGGGCGTCACATAGCCACTTTCCAATCTTGATCTTGCTCTTTCCCAAGAAAATCTTTTTACCAACCTTCATGCATGGATGACACATGGCAAAAAGCAACATTTTTTCTTCTTCATTGTTGTCGTCCATGGCCTTTGGCGTTTCCTTGTTCCACTCTCCCATATTCCTAATCATTTCCATCTAGGTTCCTTCCCCCATAGTGATATGTGTCAAAGGCTTTCTTCCAAAAGCAAAGATCTTCATGCATGTGTGACACATGGCAAAAAGTGCTAGATCTTCCTATGGTAGGCGTGTAAGCAAAACCTAGCTCCTTCTCATCTCTCTTCCCTTATTTTCATCTAGATTCATCAAATCCTATGCATAACCTCATAGGATGACAAGTATTAAGCATAAACCTCAAGTTGGGTGTGAGCCCTAATTCCATTGGGCTTCAAAAACCTTAATTTCCTACAAGGCCAAAACTCTCATGGGCTTAAAAGAAAAAAAAAAATTACACAAAATCCTATAAAGTCTTGGTCATCACATCTCCCCCCTTAGAAAAAGATTTCATTCACGAAATCGGCATCATGTTCATACCAAAAGAAATTTACTAGGGGAATTAGATCGATCCTCCTTATTACCTCTTGCACTGGCGGCTATGGACTCCTTACATGAAGATGGTTGGGGTACTTCACCTTCTTTGCTTGTCACCAGATCTTCCAAAAAATAGAATATCACATCCAAGTCATAATCGTAATACATGTTTACTCACATTTCATTCAACCTATGCTCAATCTCAAGCTTAGGGTTTTCAATAGGTTGTCCTTCTTCACAATAAAGGAAACGATCAACAGATGTATCTGAGATTTCAAAAGGCTCATGTCTCAAAACATGAGTTTCTGCAGCATGACTAGATCCTGCTTCAGGAATAAGTACGAGATGGCGTAACCTATTAGCCTCTCTCCATACAAATGGATCATGCAAAGGTTGTCGCTCTTCATGTGGCAAAGCTCTCCTTAAGAAGATATTGTTTCGAGAATCCGTATCTAAAACATGGGTACGATGATATTCAAACCTCTCCATTTGCTGCCAATGTTCTCTCATCATTTGATCCCTTCTTATTTGTCGATTTCGGCGACTACATTCACGTCTTGCTTTGATTTGTGCTACTGAAGATACAAACATGCGAGGGGTATTCCTATTACGAGCCATGCCCTGTGCACGGGTATGGTAGGTACACATATCATTATAATAATTCAGGGATAACTTAAGGATAATCATACACAAGAGAATAAGATACACTCAACTAAAATTCATAAGCAAGATTTGTGAATACATAAGTTCTATGTTACAAACAAATGAGGGTATTTAGTCCTCATCGAATTCTCTCTTTCCCACGTTGCCTCTTGGAAAGTTGGATTGTTCCAAAGAACCTTTACCAACGTTACCTTTCAGTTCCTTAGCTCTTGTTCTTTGCTATCCACGATCTGAACAACCATTCTTCATAAGACAAATTCGGTTATAACCAGATGCTATCGGCATCCATCACTATAGGCTATCTTTCACCAAAACTCTTCTTTAAGGATGATACATGAAAGATATCATGCACTCCTTGCATTTCAATTGGTAGATCCAAATGCTATACAACTACATCGACTCTTTCCAGAACTTCGAACGGTCCTACGTACCTGGGACTGAGTTTCCCTTTCTTTTCAAACCATATGACTCCTTTTATGGGCAATACCTTGACGTACACCCAATCTCCAACATTAAATTCTAAGTTCCTTCGTTGCTTCTCGGCATAACTCTTTTGATGGCTTTGAGCTGCTTTCCTTAATCAAATCCTTTGCTTTCGTACATCTTGCAAGTATTCTAGAGCAAGCAACTTTCTTTCACCTACTTCATCCCAATGTAACGGAGATATGCACTTTCTCCCATATAATGCTTCGTAAGGTGCCATGTGTATCGTAGTCTGAAAGCTATTATTGTAAGCAAATTCTATCAATGGCAAATGGCTTTCCCGTTGCCACTTTGATCCATTATGCAAGCACATAGCATATCTTCCAGTGTCGGGATACTAAATTTCATATTTGTGCCCAACATTTTCTGTAAACTTTTGCTAGAAATGCGAAGTAAAACGCGGGTCTCTGTCAGACAATGGACTTAGGTACTCCATGAAGTCTGACTATTTCCTTGACATAGACTCATGAGGGCTTTTCCAACGAATCTGTATTAGCAATTGGTAGGAAATGCGTGCTTTTGGTCAATGGGTCAACTATAACCCAGATTGAATTCTTTCCTGACGACGTTCTTGGTAAACCTACCATAAAACCTATAGACACGTCTTCCCACTTCCACTCTAGTATTGTTAACGACTGCAACCCACTTGCTACCCTCTGGTGCTCAGCTTTCACCAATTGGCAAATTGAACATTTTACAACAAAATCTGCCACATCCTTCTTTATTCCATCCCACCAAAATTGTCCCTTCAAGTCTCGGTACATTTTGGTGCTGACAGGATGAGCAGTATAAGGCATACAATGGGCTTCCTTTAGAATACTTTCTTTTAATTCAAGGTCATTACGAAGCACTTTCCTTATAACATAGCATCCCACACTTACCAATAGAAAAGTATTGCGGTCCTTCGGACTTAAGAATCTTCTGTCATAGTTTTTCCACTTTATCATCCTTATTCTGTCCTTCGATGATGTCCTTGTCAGTTAATGATATGATCTCCTGTACCATTGTTAACATAACATCTCTTGGTGGTTTCCCTATTAGTAGTTCCCTCATTTCTACCAGAAGTGATTGCATATCGACCTAGGCCGTACAACTAAGGGCATCTGCTGCCACATTGGCCTTTCCAAGGTGATACTTGATCTCGCACTAGTAGTCACTGACCATAAAAGTCTTAAGCACCTATTTGGTTTGATGAATCTTCTATAATCACCGGCCAAACCCAGAAAACTTTGTATCTCGTGGGAGTTTGTTAGTTTCTACCATTCTATCATTGCTTCTATCTTAGCAGGGTCTACTGCCACACCATCTCTAGAAACGACATGTCTCAAAAATCTTACCTTTTTGAGCCAAAACTCACACTTGCTAAGTTTAGCGTAGAGCTGGTGCTCTTTCAAGATCTTTAATACTATCCTCAAGTGCTTCTTATGGTATTCATCACTTCGGGAATAAATCAAGATATCGTCAATGAACACTACTACAAAACTATCTAAGTACTACCTAAAAGTTTAGTTCATCAAATCCATGAATGCTGCTGGGGCATTTGTCAGCCCAAAATGCATTACCAGAAACTCAAAGTGTCCATAACGAATATGAAAAGTTGTCTTATGTACATCTTGGTCTTTAATCTTCAACTGATGATACCTTGACCGTAAATCTATTTTTGAAAACCTAATGCTTCTTGCAACTGATCCAATAAATCATCAATTCGTGGTAGCGGATACTTATTCTTAATTGTCACTTTATTCAAGTCCTGATAGCCAATATGCATCCTCATTGTACCGTCCTTCTGCTCTTTGGCTGTTTTTGGGAAGAAACGACGATCGAATTCTTTCTTAAAACATTCCCAAGTAAGAGCAGTGATATCACCCAGTTCTTGTGTTAGAAGCTATCTCTTTGTGTCCCACCATATACCTGCCTCTCCCTGAAGTAAATGTCCAGCATAATAGACTTTTTGTCCATTGGTACACCCACTGATGTCGAAAGTCCTGTCTAAATCGATAAGCTACTTGTTGGCTTTCAAGGCTCAATCCATTCCCATAAAATTTGGGTATCGGTATACCAAAAATCTCTCAAATGGACATCCTCGATTTTTGCCTCTAGGCGGCTCCTGTCTCATATTCTACCTTTGCTTCATTAGGTGTCTTACTACTTCAGTCATTTGCCATATGACTCATGTGATAGCTTGACCCCTTCTAATGGAGTGTTCCTAGCCTCCCGTTCTCGTGACCTTGGAGATAAGTCGTCACATTGTCTGCGCACCATTGGTCCTTCCATCCTGAAATGCACAAACCAATGTGTCAACATTCACTTTTCCTAATGCAGTGTTCTACTTTCTCATTACTTCACAATTGTGGTCAACTGCATACTTAGCCTTAAAAGTTCCCCTTTAAGGATTCAAGCCTATAGCTACAGAGTTCAAGCCTATAACTATTAGATTCCAATCCTGTCATCAGGTACCATACATTTCTAGGACAACTTATGGTTTTACCCAGAGACGTAATTGCTCTAATACCACTCGCTGTGGCACCCCCAAACCTGCTTGGGATTTGACGGAAACTGAAACACTGGGACATGCAACACCAGGGTTACCAGCTCCTCCTACATGATAGATAAGATGCAATGCACCTACTGATAACTAACAGTATGCAGTATATTGTAGTGGAAAGTGAACTTAAGTTAATTTAAAGGAAACATTAGTCATGGTACTGAAACATAAGATCTCAATACTATTGCATAATTCAAAAAGAGTCATCATATTTGATATGAGTTTCTAAAGAACTCCCAAAAAAACACGGGACCAAACATTAAAAGCTAAACAGACGATCCTTTCCCAAAAGTTGAATGGGTCAGAGCCAGGGTCCCATTCTCAAGCAGACTTAAGAATATTCCCTTAGACGGGTGAACGTCTATGTTCTAACCCAACTCTATGGCTATCTCCTTAGCCTCTACGGCAGAGTTCTTAGCTTGTTCTAGATGTCTTGACACAAAACTCATATCTTGCTTGAGCCTTAACATCTTCTGAGGGTCCAATGGTGAAATACCGACATCGAACTCATTGACAAAAGCTACCATCTTTTTGAGTTGTTGTGCTGACACCTTAAGCAATTCTAATGTAGATTGATGGCGAGCCTCAACAGTGAACTTGTCCTCAATTATTTCACTGATTCCATCTATATACTCAATGGTCTCGAGTACCTGGCAAAACTTCTATCATTCCGAGTGAGGAATGATAGTGCATAAATACAATAGTGAGATTTTGAAAAATCTCAATAAGTAAACAATTAACGTGCAACAGATATCATAACCATATACAACAAACTAAACAATGAATGCATGGACATGAACTTATACATATGCACTTGACCTTTCAAAGACTTCATATAAAAACATGACATTTCATAACCTTGGCTTTCCTAAGCATGCTTTCATCATTTCATACTTGTTCATTAACATACTTATGAGCTCATAGTGTTTCTTGACTTATAACATAACATTAGATACCTCACAGCTCCCCTATGCACTGTGTGTTCCCTGCTAGTTACCGCATCTACCAATGGCCACTTTGACCAAGGTGACTATGTCTTGACTTTCATATACGGTAGCTCGCATTTCACCTTCACCGTAGGTGCACCCACTAGCTTTAGGTGCGATTCTGCTCCGGTATCCTTTTCTTTTGGGTACCATTCGAGATCCATCAAAGGTACTTCGTCGATTCAGGGGTATCCCTCCATTTTAAACACTCCTGAGATGACAAAAGAGTTCCACTAGGACATGCCCCCATCCCAGCATTTAAGATCGTGATAAAACTTTACTTTTTAAAAAAATACTCTTTCCTTTCAAAAAGGGTTTTCACAATCCCAATGCATGTGGCATGACAATGGACCATAGAAACACATGAAATACCAAAATGATTCATCATAACCATGAGATGCTGAAATGTTTCATCATAAAATAAAACATACATACATGCAATACATATCCCATTACGGCTTGAAAATATTAGAACATGCGAACATGTTCCCTTATAACAATTTAAGGCATGCATATCAATCAAAGGGCTGAAACCTTCAAACCCTAATATAATTAAAAATATTCTTATCACATAAAAATGTATTGAATTTTCATGAACTTGGAATCTTATAACCAAAACCTTTGTGTGGAGAAACATGCAATCCAATCAAATTTTCGTGAACTTGGAATCTTCTAATGAAACAATCACATCAAAAGATATTCATTGCACATAGAAGAACAATAATCTCATAAAAGACCATTCAAAACCGAAACAACCAACAAGTTCAAAAGCCATATACATAAAATATCTAAGTAGAAGTTAGAGGTGTACTTACAAAAATTTGGAATATGTGTTTATAGCAAGCAAGCTGAAAATCACATGTAATACTAGTTAGGATCATTTCTCAAGAAAGCCCTAAACCATGTGTTCATGTGTAGTGCTTCTTACAGCTTTTTCTTTCCAAGAAACTCCAAGTTTTCGGACCCTTCCCTCTTTTAATCGAAAACTTGCCTTCAATAAAAACCCTAACTACAACTCACTAGTTTCGTGACCCTCTTACCTCAAAACACCATGTTTTGGAACTTAAAGGCAAGTATGGTTACATTATCCTTTTTGAAGAAAACCCTAATCTAACCATGTGAGTGTAGGCATGGTTCATGTGGAATAACCTTTGAAAATGCAAGCTAAATCCATCTAGCTCAAGTGTTTGTGGATGTTAGAGCATAAGTTTAGATGAACTATGTTTAAACCGAATCTTCCTTTCCCTTCATGAAGTCGTGCGTATGTTATGTGTAAAGCAAAGAGAAGTTAGCTTCTTACCTCCTCAGTTCCTTCTCTTGAAAGTATCCTCACTATCCTTAAGAGAATGTTTGTGTGAGGAAGAGAATATTGAAGTGAGTGTTTGGATGGTGAGAAAATGATGGGAACTTGGCAGGAAATGTGTGGTGTCCGAAACTCACAAGAGAAGGATAAAATGGCCAAACGTCATAGGGTTTTTGGTTTGTCCCCTTTTATAGACATTCAATAAGCCTTTTGCATGAAACAAGCTCATGCATGGATGCCAAGTGGCGTGTAGCCCTATCACCTTTTCCCTCTAGCTCATCATTAGATTGAGTTGGAAACCCTAAGACACCTCCTTGCATGTGGCGTCCTCTTCCTCCAAGCCGAAACTTACTTCTACTTTTGCCGTTTCTTTTCATGTCTTGGTCCAATGCACCTTATGGCTAAAAGGTCTTTTACTAAACCCAAATCTCCCTCCATCTCTTATAAGTGTGCATGTGTGCCAAGTGGCATGTGAAGAGTATGTGCATATACATGGGCTACCGAAACCCTATACTTTCCTAGGAGATCTTCTATTTCACCATACCTTTGGACAAATAAGTGATTGGTCCTTTTTGACACAAAGAACCTTGCCCTAGCCGTCCACCTCAAAGGGTTTCTTACACAAAATATCCTTCTAGAAGCCCTTAGGCATGTTGCCTCATTCCAATCTTGATCTTGCTCCTTCCCAAGAAAATCTTTTTACCTACCTTCATGCATGGATAACACATGGCAAAAAATAACCTTTTTTCTTCTCCATTGTTGTCTTCCATGACCTTTGGCCTTTCCTAGTTCCACTTTCCCATATTCCTAATCATTTCCTTCTAGATTCCGTCCCCTATAGTGACATGTGTCAAAGGTTTTCTTCCACAAGTAAAGATCTTCATGCATGCGTGACACATGCAAAAAATGCTAAATCTTCCCATGGTAGGCGTGTAAGCCAAAACGTAGCTCCTTCTCACCTCTCTTCCCTTATTTTCATGTAGATTCATCAAGTCCTATACATAGCCTCATTGGATGACAAGTATTATACATAAACCTCAAGTTGGGCGTGGGCCCTAATTCCATTGGGCTTCAAAAACCCTAATTTCCTACAAGAACTGAAACTCTCATGGACTTAAAAGAAAAAAAAAATACACAAAAGCCTAGAAAGTCTTGGTCGTCACATGTCATGGCTAAAATGTCTTCCCAAAATAATTTATACATTCAAAGCTTCAAATTTGGCCATAATGCATCTCTCCCAATTAAACCTCATGAAATTGAATCAAATCCTCATTCTCATGACATAAATCAAAGCCTAACATGTCTTTCTAACACCCAACAAAAGATAGGCAAGATTACTTAAATAAATCATGACCCTTGAGCTCCAAAAACTCATCTCTCTTTAAGAACAAGCTTCTCAACTCACTTGGGTTCTCACCTTTCTCAGACTAAGAATGTATGACTCTCAAGAACACTAAGAGAATGGTTGAGGGAGTTGTATGAAGAATTAAGGAGTGAATGAGGGTATTTATAGGTCTCAATGGAGGGTGAGAGGCAAGGATGGGCATGGGTTTGGCTGAAGGGTGAGGCTTGTGAGTGGTGGAGATGGGCGGTGGAGGTGTTGAGTGGATTTTCAGTTGTGTCATGTTATGGTTCAGATGAAAAGTGCCCTAAATCACTTGATGACCTTATTGAAGAAGGCTAGAAGTGTGTTATAGGTGTAGGTCTGAATGGTTTTCATAAAGTTTGACAAGAAACCACAAGAGACATCCTCTCCATGGTTGACAGTTTGGTTCTTCCCATGCTGTCCAGTTTTTTATCACTATTTTGTCCTATTTTTTTGGTCTGGTTTGAGGGCATTATTACCACCATTGAGTGGCTTTCTAGGGAGGTTAAAGAAGCATAAGTAGTGGCGTGAGGAAATGGCTGGTTTGATGCAGAAAAATCCTTGAGGATTGAGGTGCAGTCGGTTTGGTCAATGCTTCAATTTTGTATGCAAATAGTTGTGATTTTGGCTTGGTTTAGGGAACTATTTTTGACCAATTATTAGGTATGATTTTAGGCTACATAATGAGGTATGAGTGGTTCAAATACTTCTTGAAAATCTGGTCGAAGAGGCATTAGTTTGGAGCTTTGTTGATGGGTTGCTCGGTTTGCACCAAAGGTGTTGATCGGTGGAAATGTGGTGGCAGGACATGCCTTGATTTCAAGTGACATGAGTTGGGCTGAGTCTAACCTTCAAGGGTGTCTAAGCTGTATTTGGATATTGAACTGAGTTGAGTTGAGATGATAAAATATTGTTAGAATATTATTTTTTAATATTATTATTTTAGAATTTGAAAACGTTGAATTGTTTATTATATTTTGTGTTGGGGATTTGAAAAAGTTGTAATGATGAGTTGAGATGATTTGAGATGAGTTTAGGTTCCAAACGAAGCCGTGATGCAAAATATATACATATATATAATCCAAAATTTCAGATAAAAAATTATGAAGAAAAGAGTTTCAAGAAAATTATACAAATCATGATGCTTAGGTTACTATTCATGGGTGAGATGAATAGTGATCTTTAACCCAAGTTCAAAAACCTTACCATGGTTGGGAGGGAACCTTATGGGCGTGTGGTTGAGCTTGGGTTAAAGGAAAACCAATGGTATGGCGTATGTGGGTCTGATTTGGAAGAGTGAAATGAAATGCAAGGCTTGGGCTTCATAGGTTGGGTTTTTATTGGGCCATATGAACAAGCCTTGGTTGTGGGCCTAGGAGTGGGTTTATCCATGGGTCTTATGTCCAAATTTATGGGGCCTATCCTTTTCCTCAATGGCCCACTAGGTTAGGTCCTAACTTTGGGTCATTTCTAAATTGGGCCATTAGTCTTGAATCTCACTATGTTGGGCTCAATAGTCTAATATCCACTAAGTTGGCCCTAGTGTCTTATGTCTTTTATGGAGAGCCTAGAGTCTTATATCTCAAGTCGGTCCTAAGACATTTCACATCTATCCTTAGCCCATCTCATCTTTGTAAACTAGGCCCTTAATAAACCACTTTTGGCCTCTTCTAAATCCATCCAAATTTTAACCCAATTGTCTAGCCCATGAATATCCCATGTGTCATTCTTTCATTTGCCTCTTGGAATTTATCCTTGAAATTAATAAAGGTTTAATAATTCTAACTAATCCTGTAATACACGGGCCCAAGGCCGAGGCCCAATTTTTTTTTTCTTTTTCAGCTTCTGAAGACCCAGGATACGATGTTGTTGAAGTGAGTGGTCTTCCCCTTTCCAGTTTCTTTTTGTTTTATTTTCTTTCCCAGATAGCCCTTCCCCATGCCTAGAATCCTTCTCCCTCTGTTAGTTTCTTGAAACCGAAAATCACTCCACCCCGATCTCCATCTTCCCCACGTCCACATGGTTCTGATTTTTTCCCTTCTTCCATTACTCAAATCCCTCTCACTAATGCCTATTCATTTCTCTGGCAATTTGTGTTTTTGTCCACCCTCACAAAGCCTTACCTTGCAGAGCAGCATCACCCTCCCATGCTATTGTGCACCATCAAACACCGTCACAAGTGGCCCTCGTTGACACCGTTGCATGTTGGTCAGTCTGCCGAGGCTTCCCTCAGATGAAGCCGAAACTTGGGGCCAAGTATAGCGAACACTGCACCACAACCAGTAACCACCACGATCCCGACTTGAGGTGCCTTGCTCCTTCACAATAGCCAACCATCGGAAACCACCTCCCACAGCCACGACAAATAGTAGCCCACGGTTTTGCCAAGCCAAAACACCCCTGTTTTACTACACCCGAAACAGAGCTTCTGTCAATGCCATGAAAGAGAAGCCAGCAAGCGCACAGTGCCTTTGCATCTTCTTGAGCAACCATGCCCAACCTCGTGCCGTTGTGGGCTGCCGTTACACTATCTCCACCCCTCCCAGATGTTCCCTTAGTAAAACTCTCTCTCTCTCTCTCTCTATACACGGAACACCCTGTCTCCCTCTCTTTCTCTCACTACGTTCTCTCTCTCTCCACCATGATCGAGTGATAGTTTTCTCTCCACCTCCCTCTCTCAGTGCCTTGCTGCTGCACCGACCCACTTCGACCTCTGCCCACCACACTGCCCGTCGCGCCTCTCCTTCTCTCTCGGTGAGTAGAGACTCTCCTCTGTAGTCTGTCGCACAGTTTTGGTCTGGAAGTGTTAAAATCTTAGATTTCTTTTTGTTTCCTTGTTCTGTTTATAGTTTTTCCCAAAATGCCCTTCTCATTTAGATGATTTCATGATATTTATAAAGAAATTGTTTAAGGTATATTATATTACTGCATATAGTTTATAAGTCAGTGTGCTTTCTTTCTTGCCGTTTGATGTTTATTTTGACATTGAGTTTGATTATTATTTGAGATGTTTCTTCTAAGTCATGTTTAGCGTGAAATTATATTTTTATGTAGATAGTATTTAAAGATCTAAAATTTTAGTTATATAGTCATAACGGTTATAACTATTTTTAGTAGTGAGTTAATAATAAGATTTTATTTTATTCTAAACGTTTTAAAACTGATTTGAGTATATCTTACTAAATGAGTTTTCTACTTTTTTTTTACATTATTTGAATTTGACATAAATATTTTAATAAGTTGTAAATTGGCTTTTATATTTTAGAAACTATTGAAATATTGTTTAAATGAGCTTGATGTTTAAAATAGATTTGTTGTATTACATTAATGATTTTTTAATGAACATTATTTTATTGTATTAAGGGACTAACGTATTTTTTTTTTTATTATTATTTGTGTTGTGTTTAGTATTGTTAAATTAGGCATGAACTTATTTGGATAAAAATATTAGCCATAATCTTGATTTCACAGAAAATATTTAACGACTTTAATAAAATTATCTAGTATTAATTTTATAATTAGTTTGGTAGTATATAGTAAGTGTTCAATCTTTAATTTTAAAACACCTAAACCTATTATATAGAAATAAATCTTTGATGGTTTAATTTAGATATGATTAACAGTTTACATGAATTTTAATATAAGTATTATTAAGGATATTTTATGTATTACTATTGCTTAAGAAATTTTTGATGTCCTACTACTTTATTTGTTGGTAGTATTAAATTATCATTTTAATAATAATTTATAGAAAGATGAGTTTTAAATATAATTAAGTTAATTTTCGAAATGAATTTAAGGTTGTTTTGCCATATTTGATAAAACTATATTATAATAAGTTTAGAATACACTTTGAACGATAATAGTATTTTGTTAGATTTCTGATAGCTAATAATTATTTTTTTTTTAAATATTTCCGTAGTATGAATTTAAGTAAATGGAGAGTTTTAGCAAGTCCTTTTAGAAGTTTATTAACGCTTAGTGTTTTGTATAGGTGACGATTGACATTCATTCAGCATGATTGTGGAAAGATTCAGAATAGTACTTAAGAAGTCCATGTAAGTGGAGTTCATATACTAGTTTTGCATAAAAGAAATGAAATGAGGTTGACTTAGAAAATAAGCATGTTTATTTTTGAAAATAAATTTGAAAACAACCTCAGATGTTTATTCTGCATATGCATAAATTCTATATAAAAAACAGTATTTTCTTTTATGACTGGTGTAGATATGAGATAATTTTGTGCATTCTATTTCTGAACTATGCAAAAAGAGCGAATATGAAAATCTAAAGGTTTTCGCTATGAATAAATGAAGATTTTTTGGATTTTGTTTATTTCAAACATGTGAAATGATCAAAGCTATTCAGTATTTTGTTTTGATATGATGTGTCATCTGAAAACCTTGGCATGAAGTTCTGATTCTGTATCTGAATGTGATCTGATTCTGATGATGTTCCGTTTTGTTTTTGTTAAGGCCCAACCACGCGTATAATGGTGGTTTATAACCTTACCACGGGGGTGAAACATGGTATACGGCCTAGCCATGGGTATAATGGTGGTTATAACCCTACCACGGGGTGAAACATAGAATACGGCCCAGCCACGGGTATAGTGGTGGTTTATAACCCTACCACGGGGGTGAAACATGGTATATGGCCTAGCTACGGGTATAATGGTAGTTTATAACTCTACCACGGGGGTGAAATATGGTATACACCCAACCATAGGTATAATAGTGGTTTATAATCCTACCACGAGGTTAAACATGGTATTTGTCCCGATGTGATGCTATGAGATGATATGAATATAATGTTTCAATTTGGATATACCAAAGGATTTTCTTTTTGTGAACAAGTGTGTTTTTTTCGAAAATATCACTCTGATGTTTTGTACCAAATTTTGTTTATGCATTCCAAAAGTAAATATGGTGTTTCTGTATTCAGAAAGTAAATGTTTTATTCTTCATACCAGTTTATATATGCTCATATTTACATGCCAGTATATGTTCTCAGTTCACTGAGTTATTGATAACTCACACCTTATCTCCAAAATATTTTTCAGATGATTTTGAATATTTTAGCTGGGGATCAAAATTTTGAAGTTTTGGGTGAGATGATTTAAGAGTAGTGGATTAAGTATAGAAAGCTATCGATGAGTATTGGCGATTTTTATTATGAAATTTTATTGTGTTATGATGACTTGGCATTTTGGAAAATTGATTATATTGAGGAAGTTAGTTTGAATTGAAATTTCTTTATGATATTGGAAATTTGGAGTCTATAATTATATTGTTGAAATGTGAGTGTTAGTGACATGGAGTAACTCTTCGACCCCCGTTGGACTGTGGCATTACAAATCCAAAGGTGTGAGCTCTTATGCTAATTCATGCTCTAAAATCTCCTTAAAAAAAATAACAACTTACACTAGCTAGGATTATGGGTGCTAAGGCCAAGTCCTAACATGTTTTTAAGTGGGGTGTTACAATTAGCATCCAAGGTTCCCATTCAAGATATCACATCAAAAGTAGAAAATAGTTATAACATCAAAAACATTGGAATAATCTTAAATGAATGAGTAAACATAACAAGAAACATAGTGCTAGAAATATTTATTCGTGCTTGTAGAAAAAAGGGAGAAGATTACATAAGTGATTCACCCCAATTATCAAGCATCGTCTTAGGAGCTAACCTACCTTCCTATGTCGACGTAAGTCGTCTCGTCGCTTTCCTACTCCCTGCAATCCGCGACAATTGCCTTTTCTAGCCTTTTAGTGAATAAGGTCTCAATAGTGAGATCTTGTCCCACATCTAGGTCCTTTAAATGGTGTGAAAATGTCAAATATGCTTAGATTGGAGTCTTTCATCCTTGTCTTGTCATACTCCAGGATGATAGAGATAGGCAATTAGGGCATGGTCCGTACACACACCTTACGGTCTACCAACTCCTTAGTTCTCCTTTGAACGATGATCCTCCAGTGGTGTTGGGCCATACTTTTGGGTCTAACAACCCGACTTGTCCAGCCCTCACCTTTAATTGCATAGTCAATCTGGATGTAACCTCTCAAATAGAGCGTGGGCTTCTATGCTTGTTGCTGACACTTCTCCGAACTCTTCAACATTAATTGTAGAACCACTCCGTATGTGACCTCCTAGATGGTTGTGTAAGTCATTTCTCGTAGTTCCTTTTTGGCAAGTGATCCTTTCTCGCCTTGGTCGGGTAGCTTGTAACTCGCCCAAGCTCATCAGTCCCTTCAGCTCCTCGTTCTCTTCCTTATGGGAGATGACTTTTCTAGCTCATCTAATGCGACCAAGTTTTTCATCTCTATCTCACTCTAGGGCATGTCAGTTAGATTCCCACGTGGTGCTTGCACCCCCAGATATTGGACTAGTTGCATTTGGTCTCTACTATTGCTGGTTCCTAAGACTAATGGAGTACTCCTCGTCTTTGCCTTTCCTTAAACTCCACTAATGGTCTATCCCCTTTCATATTAGGTAAGACCCTCATATCATCCCTTCCTTATAAAGGATTCCATCCTTGAATTTCCATGAGTCTCCCTTATCTGGTTCTCAAGGGAAATGAATTCAGACGGGGTACCTGCCAATGACTTCGGTAGCTTCTGATCGCAGATAGGACTTTCCCTCAATTGCTTCAACAGCTTGACTTTTATCATTTGAGGTTGAGGAATGAAATGACTCCTCATGTATCCTCTGTCTTCTTCTTCAACCATGTCATTCAGTCGTGGTCTTTGGTATCCTAACACTCAGGCATGGTTTAGCTTCATAAGACTTTGTTGAATCCTCACCCTTGTTCTCATCTTGCTTGTCACATTTCGGTACTACTCTCTTCCCTTCTCTTCGTGCTAAACTCATGCGAACGGGATCCATCATTTTAGATATTAGATCCTTGGCCCTCCAAGCACTCTCCTTGTCTCGACAGTGTTCCTCTTCTAGCCGTCGTTGTTTTTCCTCTCTCATCTCTTTCTTATGTCATTCTTCTATGAATCGTCGCATAACTTCGAGAGACATGGCTACCTTCCTAACAGTTTTTTTCTCTCACACCATTTCATCTTCCTAAGGTTCATAGTTTTGAGGATTGGGGAGAATGACAACCAATTTATAAACACAATCACCCTCGTGCTTTATCTATAATGCCCTTACATTGTGTTATAGCTCATAATTGGGCTCGAATAAATATGGAAACTGCTCCTGCATGACCCACTCACTTTCTCATGTAAACTCCTCATTTCCTACATTTTCCCATTGCACCTTTACCAAAGGTACGATCTTAGACCTCAACATTTTCTCCTTTTTGTCCATGATTTGTACATGCCTTTCCTCGTATGTAATATTTGGTTGTAATTGAACCAATTACTCCAGGCTTTTGTTCCCAAAACTTTTCTACATGATGAGACATGAAACATGTGAATACCTTCATGTTTTGTCGGTAATCAGACTCAATATACTACTAGGCCAACCTTCTCCATCACCTGATAAGGTCCAATATATCTTGGGCTCAGCTTCCCTTTTAGCCCAAATCTCTTAACACCTTTCATTGGGGATACTTGAAGGTACACCCAAGTAACTTTGACTTGCTCCATCATCTCCTGGACTATATCGGGTCCAAGTAACTTTGTATTTCGTGCTCCATCCCAACAAATATATGACCTACACTTCCATCCATAAAATGCCTCATAAGAGGCCATCTGGATAGTTGCCTAATAACTATTATCATATGCAAATTCAATAAGGGGGACGTGTTGCTCCTAGTGTTGCTTGAAATCCAATATACAAGACCTTAACATGTCCTCCAAAGTTTGGATGGTCTTTTACGATTGTCTATGCATTTGCGAGTGATAGCCACTACTGAACTTCAGTTTCCTGCCCATAGCCTTTTGTAAGCTTCTCCAAAAATGTGATGAGAATTTAGGGTCTCGATCTGATACTTTAGTCTTAGAGACTTCATGTAATCTCACTACTTCTTTTATATATAGTTGGGTTAGCTTGCTCATCGTATACGTATTAGTGACCAGTAGGAAGTGAGCACTCTTGGTTAACAGATTGACCACTACCCATATTGCATCCTTACCTATAGGAGTTTGGGGTAATCCTACCATGAAGTCCATGGCGATATCTTACTATTTCCATTTGGGAATGGATAAAGGTTGCAGGTTCCCTACTGATCCCTGGTTCTTCACCTTTACCCTTCTACACGTATCATATCATTTGATAAATTGAGTGGTGTCCTTATTCATTCCTTCCCACCAGTATCATTTCTTGATAACTTGGTACATCTTCATTCCCCTTGGATACTTGTTGTAAGGCGTTGAATGAGCTTCTGCTGAAATCCCTCGTATGACCTTCGAACAACAAGATCACCATACGTCCATCGAACAACAAGATCACATCTTCATTTAAGCTATATTGGGTGAGTTCTTCACCTCTGCTAATCTTTCGTCGGATCCCGAATAACATCCGATCCTTCTCTTGATGCTCTCACAATTCTTCGAACTTGTTTATTCTTAACTATTGTAGAGTGGCGAGTGTGACACCCCCAAACCTCCACTTAGGATGTAACAGAGACTCAGAGCGTCGAGACATGCAACACAAGGTCACATACCCATGTACCTAATAGCTAATATGCAATGCATCCCAGAAATGCAACTATCAGTATCCAATAATCGCAGCGGAAAATGTGGATGATAATGAACTTATACCAGAATAACTAAGTCATCCCAATAATACAGATTGAACCATAAGTTTCAAAACATCAAGTAGCTTAATCTTAGTACAAAATATCCAGTTCTCTAAAAGGATCTAAATCAGTTGCTTCATGCGTTCTATAGCACAAAGGGTTGGGCCTAGAAATATCAGAATAAGATCAAGTCTCATGTCGACGTTTGGTCCATTGGATCCATCTGCATCTACAACTTCTATCATTTAGAGTGAAATGATAGTGGATCCACAAGGGGTGAGATTTACTTGAAATCTCAGTAAGTTAAACAATCAACTTGCACAAAGATAGACTATGCCTTAAGAATGACAATCGTGATTTTTCATTTTTCAAGGAAATAGACTTTTCAAGGAAATAGATTTTGAGGCACATTTTCTTACAGAGAACATAATTTCATTTTTGTCATAAAAACATAACTTTCAACATAAAAATCATGTGAATCTTGCATTGAACACAACGTATGGTAACTACACAGGTCCCCATGTGCACTGTGAGTACCTGCCAGTGACTGTAGTACAACTTGCATTGAATACTACATTATTTTTGAACTCATTCTCAATGCATTGGTAACATAACGTAACATCATAACATATGTACCCACCAACATTAGGGACCATAAGCATATGACTTTGCTCCAACGTTCTTTAAAAATAACCCATTCGAAGTATGTTGGCTGTTCTTCGTCAACCCAGGGGTTACCATTCCATATTTAATCACTCTAAATGGATAGAGAAGTTCCACTAGGATACTTTGTCATCCTAGCCTTTGGGCTTATGATAAAATAATTTTCATGCAATGGCTTCTGAAAAAAAGATGATTTTCATGAAATGCATATGAGTGGCATAAAATGATGTTGGATGCAAACTATGACACCCCCAGATTCCGCTTGGGATCGAACGGACATCTGAAGTATCGGGACATGCAACACAAGGTTACCTGCCCCCGTTCATGACATATAAGATGAAATGTTCCTAACATGCATCTAGCATTATGCAATATTCGCAGCGGATAATTTTTTTTTGAGCAATACTATGCACCAAACTTATAATATCCCAAATAGTTAAAACATAAATCACGCTTACTTAAAACATTCAAGATTACAGCATGAGTCTAAGAAGACTGTAATCACAAAACAACGAAGACCTGGCTCTATAATTACATTGCCAAAATATACTATTGGGCTAGTTCATTGAGTAACTCGCTTAACTCGACTAACAATGCCAAAATATTATCCAAAGACCTAACTACGAAGGCTGCAAGCTCTGGGTTGCGTCTACGGCGTCTAGTCAACCTCCTCCAGTCTGCCAGTGTCTGCTCCCTGCTCTGATCCTGACACATCACCTACCATTCGGGGGGAATGGTAGTTGGGACTACCACGGTGAGATTTGACTACAAATCTTAGCAAGTTAACAGGAAACTTCCACACAGGTTAATGATGCATGCATGGTAGTAAAAGCATGAATGCATAATCAAAGTCATAAGTAAGCATACCATAACTTGATATACAATAAGGCATAAATGACATAACTTGAAATGAAATTGAAATTTAGTTTAACGTGACATGGCATGTACGTGAACTTAAAACATAACATGGACTAGCAACATAGCATGAACGTGAACATACATAATTTGAACATGAACTTGAACATAACATAAACCTGAACATGACATAACATAAATGTGAACTTGGAACATAACGTGAACTTGAACATGACATAACATGAATGTGAACTTGAACATAATATGAACCTGAGCATAACATAACATCAATGTGAATTTGGAACATAACGTGAACGTGAACATGACATAACGTGAACGTGAACTTGAACATGACATGAGCTTGAACATAACATGACATAAACATGAATTTGAAATATATTCTTGTCCCCTGGGGTTACCATGATTCACATGAACTTGAAACTTGACATGGACGTAAACTTGAACATAACATGACGTGAAACATGACTTGAACGTGAAATACATGAACTTGGAATCTTCTTCAATAGACTTAATTAATAAAAGTGACCATACGGGTGCTACACGGGTCCCCCTTGAGCCGTGTGTCCCTGCCGATTACCGCATCATAACACAGGTGTCTATACCAGTTGTGAGTGTGTTAATACGTACTCCACAGTTGTTGTAGTCCTACGTATTCTACGTGTCACAATTGTTGTGTCTCATGTAGTGTATGCTCCACAGTTGTTGTGGCCCCATACTTCATGCTCCATAGTTGTTGTGGCCCCATGAATGAATTGTTTGTGCCACACTTGCTGTAGACACACGTAACATAATGTGTGGCTCCATCGGCGTTAGTGTCTGGCGCTCTCTGGTGACCAGCTAGTTAGGCTCCATTCGCAACCCGTTGACTGTACTTCATCAACCCAGAGAATTTCACACCTATTTAGATAATCCAGCATGAACAAAGGAGTTCCACTAGGATATTACCCCATCCTAGAGCTTAGGGTCGTGATTGATATGAATAACTTAACTGGCATACATGACATTTCGTAAAGTGACGTGACATGAACATGACATAAACGACAGAAGTCCTGACGTAGCTTAACGTAACATGAATGTAAGACGATAGACATGACATAAAATGTAACAGACAACATTTTATAATATGACATACATGTAACAGACAATATTTCGTGACATGGCATAACATGTAATAGACAATATTTCGTAACAGGGCATAACATGTGATAGTGAATATTATGTGAAATGATATGCACATAACAGATGGCATACGTAATGTGACGTACTTTTAACAGATAGTAACATGTGACAGAATATATTATGTAATAGATAAGATTTTCATGACAGAATACTTCCTGTAATAGATAAACATGTGATGACATGGCATATATAACAACATACGAACATAAATTGTAGTTCTCTTACACATCACATATACACAGTAAACTAATAGTAAGTTAAAAGCTAACTTACCTCGATCGTTGCGTTCTACAAGATTAAAGCGCGAAACACGAGGAACTGTAAGAGGGTATTCTAAAAGTTAGAACTTTAATTACTAACAATTAGAAATGTGAAAAGAGACAACTTAGAGTAAAATGACCATTTTACCCTCTACATGTGGAAAAATGACCATTTTACCCATAACTTAAGGATTTCACATCCTAACTCCAGAAATTACCAAAATTTACATTCCTCATGTAAATTTTGTCCTAGACTCAAATATCAACTCAAAAAAATTTAAAACCATTTACAACTATGGAAAACTCACAATGGCCGAAACATGCATAGGTCATTTCTCTTGTTTTTTGTTGCAATTTCTTCCATCTTCAAAACCCATGATTAAACCAAAATTTTGTAATAAGGATCTTTCTATTTTAAGTTTAAAAAATAAAATTAAAATATCCATTAAGAAAAGCTAATCATCAACACCAAACTTTTTACAAAAAGACCCAAACTTTTTAACAAAAAGTAAACCCTTAAATCACAAGTTTTGACCTTAATAAAAATATCTCCAAGAATTCCAAAAAAATACAAATCTTACTTCTAACACAGTCATAACATCATCCTAAGATCAACCATGCTTTAAATCATCAAACAAAAGCCACCAAAATCAGAAAATAACACTTGGAGTTTTTGGTTTTAAACTTAGTCCAAAACAAAAACTTTTCTCTCCACTAACTTTGATCAATCTCTTGATCCATGGCTTAAACACAAGTAATCTTCAAACTAAAACATCTCATGGTTTAAAAATGTGTCCTAAAGAAGATCCAACCTTCAAACTTAAAATCACATGGCTAAAACTCAATAAAAGATGGATCTAACCCATAAAACATCAAATCTTAGGCCTAACCGAAATCCTCTTGCATAGAAAAATCATACCTTTAAAACTAATACTAAATATCTTCAAAATAACATCCTAACATGTATATAAGAGGCTTAGGATCGTCATATAAAAATATCAAAGCCTTTGGAATAAGATCAAACCACGAAATATTCCAACTTTCACAAAACAAAAACTGATTTTCCACTTCCAGTTTTCAAGTTTCTAAATCTAAGAAAATCTATCATCGAAAGCTTTATCCATGCAACAAAATCTCAATGAACATTCATAAATACATGATAACAACACTCCATAAAATTTTCGGACCAAGATATGTCCATTAGCTTGGTCAAAAATTCCAAAACATATCATACTCTCCAGTTTCACGCCCAGAATGACATTTCCATGGTTAAAAATACTTTTGACCAACAAATGAGCATGGATTGAGACTAATAAGATATCCACCAAAACTAGACGCAAATAAGAACAACTTTTATGAAGGAGTCATTGTGAGAAAATACTTACAAAGGATCGAAACTGGCCATGCGAAAAGACACATAAATCTTCCCGAAAAAGTGCTTTTGGGTTTCTCTCTAAGAACGGGGGAAAGAAGTGATAAAATGGAGAGAAGTGTGTCTTCCACAGCTTTAGACTCTTGGAGGGGGAAGTTATGGGCTTGAAAGACCCTTGATTGGAGTTGGCTATGTGACATAAAGTGGAGAATAGTGAGAGGCATGGACTGCCTGCAACAGCTGTGAGAGTTGGATGTTGATGGAGTGGATTTCTCCTTCACATCAAAGCACTATTGGGTGCAGCCAATGGTAGTGGATGGTCTGCCATGTGGGGGAGGAAACTTCTCCAAGAAGCTTTGCCAAGGTGGCCAATTTCGTGGGCCTTGGTGGGCCCTAACCATGTGTGCTTCAATTTGGGGTTTAAAAAGGGTTTGGTTAGGGTTTGAGGTGCTGCCCAAAACCAATTTTTCTTGGCCCAATCAAATTTTCAAGGTTTAAAATGTTGGATAATGATGTCATAACAACGATTTGATTAATTAATAGCATGTGGAAGTGATTTAATCAAGTGATTAAACACAATGCTAGAAATCGGGTTAGAAAGGGTTTGGAGGCCAACTTTAGGGTTTGTGAAACCGTTTAGGGTTTCGATTTCAGCCAAGCTTTTGGGGTTTCAATTGGATTCCAACCATTTAAGGTTTTGCTAGGGTTGAAACCCTCTTTGATTTGGCACAATTTGGTGAACAAATGAAACAAAGTTTTGCTTAGGTGGTATAATCTCATATCTCGATTTCCTTCATAAATCTATCTAATGGTTTCTTTTTGTGCCAAGTGTCTAATACCATTCACTATGTGTGGCCAAGATCTTGCCAAGTGTCCAAATACAACTTCTCTAACCTAATTTGGACATTCCATACTGTGATTTTGAAAACATTGCACCGGGTGTGCTTATCGAGGTTACTATTCACTCCGAAGAAATGCATAATACTCTTAGTGCTGAAAAATCCTAAATATTCATATTAACCTATAGCAAAAATCGCTTACCGAAATTCAATCTCGAAGTACCCCTAAAAATAATTTCACAATTTCAAACAACCGTTTCGTCCGAAATTATGAAAATTGACTATTGCGCCATAAAATCCTAAATAATCAACTGAGTCTAATGGCGTAGACCAAAACACATTCTGACAATTCTAACTACCTCAAATAATTAAACTCATATTTCTAGCATCATCGTGAGTGATAACACTGATTATGCTGACAAACTAAAACCTGTGCGATTTGTTGATTCGTAAAAACTTATGAAGTTTTCACGAGATTCTTAAAATCAATAGAAATTTCACAAATGAGTTTCTAGTGGGCTGTTACACAAACAATGATATGACAGTTCATGCAAAAATGACAGTTACAAAAACGACAGTTATAAAAAGTTATATTTATCAATAATTCATAAATAATTGATCAAGGTATAAGTTAAAGGCCAACTTATAAACTACTGAAGCTATAAGCGAAGTACTGGCTGTGAAATAAATATGCTAAGTTAGAATCTAACTAACTTAAGGGAAAATAAATAGTGACATGAAAAGGAAAAATTATGAAAATGCCTTTGGACGTCTAAATGATACACGCTATCTAAACCTTTGAAACTTGATAACCTATCTCATGAAATGCATGGCATGTACTCTAATTGATGCCTCACTAATGATACTTATGAATGCATGTGAACAAAAATCCTAAAGGAACATGCTCACTAAAATCCTCAATGACATGCTTAAAACCTAGCTTTGACCAAGTTCATCGCAATACTTAGTCACGTCTAAATGAAATCCTCAAATGCTAGCTATACCTCAATGATGCATGATATGATCCTAGCTACAATGACATGCTAAATCATGCATTCCTCTTATCCCAATCAAAAGGCTTTCTAAATGCTCACATTTCAAGCCTAAGTAAAACAAACTAATTTCCTCAAATGAAGCATGGTAAAAGTTGAACTATTCATGCATTGATGATCAAAACAAGATAGAACTTAAAACTAGTCATGCCATAGCTAATTTCCTTTAGAAATGCATTTAATCTAACCATATCCTAAATATGCAACTATGCATTTAAGGATCGTCATGCTAAAAATAACTACTAACATCTTAAACATAAAAATAATAAGGAAACTAAGATCAAAAGAGGGAATACTCACACAAATTGGAGCTCTTGAAGCTTTCCACTCAAACTCTAAGAACTTCCAAGAACACTCAAGAACACTAAGATCACTTAAGAACTCAAGATCACTTAAAGGTGTAGAGAGGAAGTAAAGTGAAGAGAGGAAGAGGTGAGGTGAAGAGGGGTTTATATAGCCCAAGAAGTGAAGGTGGCGTTGGGCATGGGTGCTTCCTCATTGGGCAGTTTGGGTGGTGGCGCATGATGCCTCTCAAGCTTAGTTCATCCATGTAGGTTAGCATGATGGTGTCTAGGTTGTAAGAGAATCAACCAAAAGAGAAGAGAGAGAGAGAGAGAGAGTTGCCGTGTAGGGTGATGAGAGAGAAAAGGTGGTGTAATTAATACTAGGATTTAAATCCCTTAATGACCGGTGGTTAGGTTTGAGACATGGGTTAGCAAGTTTTGTCTTATTCTCTTGTCTCTTTCTCTTAATTTCTAGTGGCTAGGCAAAATGTAATCAAGTGCCATCTATCGTGGCTCAAATGGTGGTGATTGGGCGGTTAAGAGGTGGCTTAAAATAGAAGAAAAGAATCTAAAGTAAATAAGGGTTGGCCGAAATTCCTAAGGGTAAAATTGTTATTTTAAAAATGTTTAGGGTTTCGGCTAGAATTTTCCATAATGTAAAGAATTTTTCATAGAAAATTCATGGAACCAAAGATAGAATTATCCTTGAAAATAATATGGGCTAAGGGTATTTTGGTCCATTACACACCAAGTACACATGGTTGCCAAATGAAATGGTTTTAGGGTTTGACATGTCACCACACAAAATGACATGCAGGTATAGTTAATGAATGCTAGAAATGGATGATGAAAGAAGGAAAATTCAAATCAGAACTCAAAGAAAGAAATTGAACTACGCTTGCCTAATGAAAGTCGGCATTCTACTAAGTAAGCACACTATCCTTCTAAAATCTAGGGTTTCTCGCTTTCCCATGATCTTTGCTTTATGATGACTGGGTTAGCCATACCCGGGTGGTACTTGATCTCACGCTGGTAATCTTCGTTGTCTCATGTTGAGATTATTTTGGGTAAGCAAGTGCTTCAAGCTCTTGTGATCCTTTTATACTTCGTAGTCTTCCCCATATAGGTAGTGTCTTCATATCTTCAAGGCAAACACAATTGCTACTAATTCCATGTCATGGGTAGGGTAACTCCTTTCATGATCCTTCAATTGTCTAGATGCATAAGCAATCACCTTACCTTCCTGCATCAGAATGCATCCTAAACTATACTTTGACGCTTCACTGAATACTACAAATGGCTTATTCGATTTTGGTAGTGCGAAAACAGGGGTTGTGGTTAATTGCCTTTTTAGTTCCTCGAAGCTTCACTCACACCAATCAGTCCAAACAAACTTAACGTCTGTAACACCAGGGCCCAGTCGGAGTCTCTTTTCTTTTTTTTAATATTTTTGGGCTTATGCGTATGAAAAACCCAATTGAGTATTCAAGTTTTTTTTTTTTTTTTTTGAAATAGACTATGAGCCTAAAATCTTTGTTTCAGTGGATTATGATTGTCTTTGGGTTTGATAATTAAGTTAAAATTCTTTTTATGGGCAAGGAAATTTTTTGGACAAGTTGGATTATTTCTTTTAAGTTGAGTCAAGGCCCAAAACTCAGAAAAAAACCCACTGATTAATTTATTGCGCCACACAAAAATGTGGGCCCAAATATTTAAAATGGGCTCTACCAGATCACCCCAAAAGCCAAGCCTGTGAGAGCTATGCTAGACTCCACTACATGCACGGCTTCGATCACGTCTGTTTCCCATGGCATGCACGATTCACATCCCTCCTTCCCTCATCTCTAGGGTTTTCCTTTTAGTTTTCAATCACCTATATATATAAACATATAGATATGTTTATCCCTCATGCATGAAGAAGACCCAAGTTGCCGTAGCCTTCTCCTAGCCTACTACTCCTCTACAACCATGCCTCATCCACATTCAACGTTGCACACCATCACAGAAGGGTAGATCACAGCCTAGCCCAAACCCACGAAGGAACTGCAACCACTATGTTGTCTCTATTTCCTGCCCAAAAACTACCAACCTTTATCTCGTGTAGCCTGTCTGCACCCATGACCACAACCACCACCAAGTGGCAAGGCCATGAGCCCCCAGTTGCACCTCCGTAGTCCACTTCTGCTCCATGCTCTCAACCCATGGCAACCTCTATTTCTTAACAACAAAAATAGAGCACTTGCTCTCCAAAGCAGCAAGGCATGCCTTGCCATAGTAGGGCCACGCCACCACCGCCAGCAGCAACAGAAGACGTCGAACAACAAGCCTCCACCACCCAGTTGTTCTCCAGCGTCACCGTCTGCAGCCCCACATCGCAAGATGTGTAGGCTCCCTCTCCCTTTCTCTCTCTATGTTCACTCTTTCTCATCTCCCTCTCTCTCTCTCTCTCATCAGTGCTCAGCCGCCCATCTTGCTAATACAACCTCTGCATCGGCCCAACTCTGCCGGAACTCCTCTCGGTGAGTCTTTGTCGCACCTGGGTCTCCCTCTCGCTTATGATCTTTTGCAAACTAAAGTGGTTTTTGTATTTTATGTAGGAGAAGATTTATTTTATGATATTACTATTTTACCCTCTAAGTTTGCTCAAGTCAAATTATAAGGTGTTTTCAACTCATAATTCAGTTGGTTTTGTATTTTAAATGAGACTGACCTGGTTATAATTTATTACAAAAACTTTATTTTTCCTATAGAAAATATTTAAGGTTTTAAATTATGTTAGCTGATATTAATTTTTTTGTAGTTAGATTTCAGTAGTTAATAATTCAGAATTTATTGTCGTAGTCGGAAAATTATGTGATTATTTGATGAAATTGGGAAGCAATGGTATTTTTAGGATTAAGAGAATTTTAGACATTTAGGAAAAATAGGTTATTTTAGTATTTCAGGTTTAAGAATCAAATTGAAAATTATGGAAGCTACATGACTATTTTATAAGTGACGATTGATTTTTGTTCAGCATTGCTGTGGACAAATTCTGATAAGATAAGCGAGTTCCTATGCTAGACTTTGCATAAAATAAAATGAACTGAGGTCAATTTTGAAAAATATGCATGGTTTGTGATGAAAAGAAATTTGGAAACGACTTCAATTATTTGTTCTACATTACTCATGAAATTTTGTGCAAGAAAAAAGTATTTTCTGTTATAACTGGTGTAGACATGAGTTTATTTTTAACATTCTGTTTCTGAACTATGCAAAAAGAGCGAATATGAAGATATGAAAATTTGTGCATAACTTATAGTTTTGTGATTTGATTCTGTTATGTTCTGATTTTGTTCTGTACTTTGTTTTGATAAGATGTAGCATCTAAAAAACTTTGCCATGACTATCTGGTTCTATATCTGATTCTGTTTCTACTTTGTTCAGTTAGAGACCCTACCACGAGGGTTTTACATGGCTTCTGTTCTGATTTGATATGACTCTACCACAGGAAAGAATAGTGGTACTCTATATCAGTTCTGATATGCATCTGCTTGGTTATTCACAGATGCACAATCCTATCACAAAGGTTAAACATGACCTCTGTTCTAATATGATGCTCTGATATGATGATGATGATGATGAATCAGATATGTTATGTAAAAGTACTTTTGGAAGATTTACATTAAGTTTCTGCTCAGTTGGCCACTGGGATTTGCACAACCCTACCACGGGAGTTAAACATCGAATTTCTATTTTGTGTGATATTTTAGTTATGCTGCGTGACAAAGGAATTTTGAATAAGAATATTTTTGAACTTTCGCTCTGATATTTTTGATAACATGCTCTGACTCTGCATTCTAAAAATAAAAAGTGTTTTGTTCTACATTCTGAACTCTGTAAATGCTATTGTTTGCATACTACTAAATGTTTTCTACTTACTGAGTTGTTGAGAACTCACCCCTTATCTCTACAATATTTTTGAAATAATTTTGATAGTTCAGCTGAACAAGAGTAGGACGTTTTAGCAAGGTGTGATGATCGTATAGGAATAAGTGCCGAAGAATACAAGTACTTATTTGAGAGTCATAGTTAAATAATTGATTTTTTTCAATTATTTTGATGTATGGAGTTAAGGATATTTTTGAGTATTTTGGTTGAGTAGATGAATTAATATTTTATAAAGTTTTCTGAATTTTATAGTTGTGTTATTGAAGTTGATATTAAGTAATAAAAATTAACTCTCTGGACCTCTGGGAACAGGGCATTACAACGTCCTTCCCGGTCAACACTAAGAGATGATAACTTAAAAAATCCCTCCATGAATCTGCAATAATAATCGGCTAATCGCAAGAATCTCTTAATCTCCTATACGATGGTAGGTCATTTCCAGTCCATTACTGCCTCCACCTTGCTAGGGTCCACCAGGATTCCTTCCCCAGTCACCACGTGACCTAAAAATCTTACTTTCTCTAAGTAGAACTCACACTTACTAATCTTAGCATATGGTTGATGATCCTGACGGGTCCTGAAGACTATCCTTAGGTGATCCCCATTCTCCTAGGCATTTCGAGAATATATCAAGACGTCATCTATGAACACTGCCACAAATAGATCCAAGAATGTTTAGAATACTCTATTCATAAGGTACATAAAAGCTACTGATGAGTGTACGAAAGTGCACTCTAAATATCCTATTACTGGACTAAAATGCTAAAATGTGAATAGAAATCATAGGAATTAATTTGTATTATTGAATTGATTTTCTATTTACTTTGGGATACTCCTGAGTAGATTTTTGTGTTTAATTTCAAAGTCTATAAAAGAGCAGGTCAAAACCCAGTTAAATTCAAAGGTCTTTCAAGTCGGCTAGACGTTGGAATAACCTAAAAACTTCAAAGAGTGTAGGACTCTTCAAATAAGGATAATGATGGGGTTTGAGAGTAATTCGGATTAACAGAAAAAGTTAGTCCGAAATTCACTAGAAGGCATAGCCTGTACATACTTTAGTATTATGATTATAACATTCCGTTCAAATATTAGATTGATGCGATTCTTGATGCGTTAGAAAACTGTTTTATAGGGCTACAATGTTCTCTCTAATAAGGATTTTCAAATTCGAATTCCTAAAGCGCATACATGGCTACCAAGATGAGTCCTAAAATTTAGGTGATTTTGAATGTGGAAATATGAAAGACATTAGGGTTTCTTTACTACCCTATATAATTATTTCCTTAGCACGAAATTGGGAGTTCATAAAAGAGGAGACGACTCAATTCTAAAGAGAGGGAGACGAAAGTAATTTCCATGTTCGTTGTTTGTTTTATTTTTCTCTTGAGATTTTTGTTGTACATTATATTTACAGGTAACTAAATTCTCAAATAGGGCTAGGGATGAACTTGCACATTCGATGGTATTTTTAATTTATGTCTTTGATTTTCAATTATTAAAACTCTTTTGTTTTATCATTCTCAATTCATTGTTGATGTTTTCCTCTCCGAATAATCATAGAATTTATTCTGTTTATTTATTCAATAGTCATGCTTTTTCTATTGAATGGATTGACTCTTCGATTATGTTTGGATGAATTATTTTTCTATATTGATTTAATTCTTTGCTACAATATCGCTTCCTGAGTATATTGTCGTCGTTGGATTTTCTCAATAGTAATAATAATTTACGTATTTTAAAAGTAGTGAATGATTTTTCATATGGTTACATTTGATTTAATCATAGTTTATAAATCTATACCTTCGAATTGAGAATTCTGGGAATTGAGTTCGAAATTGAGTTATTTAATGAATTAAAAATAATTAAAATACCAGATTTGTGCAAGGGATTCCCGACGTTTTACTGCTTGTCAAATTTGAGTATTTTTTCCGTTAGTCACTTTGCTTCACTTTAATTTGCATTTAAATTTAATTTTTGTTCTGCATTAATCATTTAATATTTTTCTTTAGGTTTTTATTTTTGCAGTTTATAAAGGCAGTAACTTCATTCCCTCTTTTAGCTTGCTGCAATATTTTTTTTCTTCTTTTTCTTTCTTTTCATAGTATTTTTAATTTTTAGTATTTTGTTACCTTGGATGCACAGATATAGATTTGCATGTAGACCTGTGAAAGAGTTAGAATCATGTTTTTTAAATCCTTTATTTGACAATTTATCTAGTTCTGAAGAAATGAGTGAACACGAAGATCAACCCATTATAACTCTTCATAATTACCTCCACCCTACACGCACAACCACACCATCGTGCATCATGTTTCTAGCTAATACTCGCCAACTAGATTTTAAAACGACGATGGTACAGTTACTCCCTACTTTTCATGGCTTGGAAAATGAAAATCCATATGTGCACATTAGAGAGTTTGAGGAAGTAGTTGTGACTTTTCATAGTCAAAATGCAACTGATGACGTTGTGAGACTTAAGTTCTTTCCTTTCTCTTTGAATGATAGATCTAAGAGTTGGCTATACTAGCTGAAACTACGATCTACTGGGTCATGGAATGAGAGGACTCAGGTCTTCTTTAATAAATATTTTTCCCAACATAAGACCAATGCTTTAAAAAGACAAATTTTCACCTTTACACAAAAGGACAGTGAGACTTTCTATCAGTCTTGGAAGAGATTTAAGGAGTTGTTGAGTATATGTCGTTACCATGGACATGAGAATTGGCGCTTAGTGAGCTATTTTTATGAGGGACTTACACCTAGAGAGCGCCAATTTGTGGAGATGATGTGTAATAGTGAGTTCTTATAGAAAGATCCTGATGAGGCCATATATTACCTCAATGAGCTTGCTAGAAAGGCTCACACTTGGGCTGGACCTAGTGCTACTGAAATTACAAATAGATCACGACTTGTAGGAAACCCAAATGGTGGTGAAATTTACTATCTCAAGGAAGAGGATAGCCCAAAGGTTAAGATTGAGATGCTCACTAGGGAGCTAGATGTATTAAAGACTAAGGACTTGAAGCCAACACATGTGGCTAATTATGCAGAGTCTTTAGGACCATGTTTTGTGTGTAGCAGGGTAGATCACCTTGTTCAAGAGTGTCCCATATTTGCTGATATGAGAGGGATGTATGAGGAACAACATAATGCCTTAGGTATGTACAAGAAGCCTTTTACACCTTACTATGATACTTATAATCCGGGGTGGTGCAATCACCCCAATTTTAGCTGGAAGTCTGAAAACCAGCCACCTGCACAACTCCTTAGATCATATCCCGCACCATATCATGCACCTTTATTTTCTAGGAGTCCTTCCTTTAGAAGACACTTTGCATGCTTTTATTAATACAGAGGGAAGACTAACCAAAAGTTTGAATCTTTGATTATGCAGGTTGTTGAAGAAAATAAAGAGATAAAGAGCCAAGTGTCCAAATTGATGAGCTCTTTGAGTGTGAATGAGCAAGGTAAGTTCCCTTCTCAAGCTCAGTCCACACCCCATGGTCAACACATGGTGCAAGAGAATTTGAAGGATGTGAATGTCATTGTGACGAGAAGTGATAAGTCATTACACATCCCAACAATGAACAAGTCAAAGGATGTTGAAGAGGAGGAAAGTAATAATAGTGTTGAGTTGCCCAAGGAAGCTGAGGTAATCTAGGGCACAGTTAAGTAACATTTCCTCAAGTTTTAAAATCTAGTATGCGAACTTTAGATTCTAGCAATGAAATCTTTGAAAACCTTAGGCAGGTAAAGATCAATCTTCCTCTTTTGCATGTTATTAAAAAGTTCCTACTTATGCAAAAGTTCTCAAAGATTTGTGTACAGTTAAGAGGAAACACCATGTTAAGAAGACATCATTCCTGACAGAGCAAGTTAGTGCTCTAATTGAGCAGTGAATTCCTCCTAAGTACAAGGATCCTGATTGTCCAACCACTACATGTAATATTGGAAATCATGAGTTTGGGCAAGCGTTGCTAGATTTAGGAGCTAGTGTAAATTTGATGCCTTATTCCATTTATTTGCAGCTTGGCTTAGGTAAAATTAAGCCTACTTTTGTTGTGCTTCAATTGACTGACCGTTCAGTTAAGAAACCAATAGGGATAGTTGAGGATGCTTTGATCTAAATTGACAAGTTTTACCACCTTATTGATTTTTTAATTTTGGACACTCAGCCGGTTGTTGAGTCTAACTCTAAGATTCCTCTTATATTATGTAGACCTTTCCTTGCTACTGCTAATGCACTTTTAAACTGCAAGAATGGGCTGATGAAACTATATTTTGGAAACATGACTATGGAGGTCAATATATTTCACATCAGTAATCAGCCCAAGGAGGATGATGAGTGCCAACAAATATACATGATTGATGCACTCATAGACAAGGGAATTCACGCAACTCATGATTCTGATCCCCTTGAATATTTCCTTGTTAATTCTAAGTTTGATACTATTAGTGATTCATGTGATGTTTTTAATATTTGTACTCTTTTTTATGGAACTTAGGATTATGAAACACAGGCTTGGCAATCGAAACTTGAGGAGTTGCCTAAGAAAATTGAAGAACAAATTCCTTCAAGTGTGGAGAGTCCCAAATTGGAATTGAAACTACCGCCCTCAGGTTTAAAGCATGCATTTCTCGGCCTAGGTGACACTTTTCCTATTAGTATTTCTCCAAAATTGAATGCTAGTAAGCTTAGGAATTTTCAGTCGACCGAGTTAGAGGAGTTGAGAAATGATGCTTATGAAAACTCTAGAATCTATAAGGCTAAAATGAAAGCATTTCATGATAAAAATATTTTGAGAAAAACGTTTAAGCCTAATGATCGAGTGTTCTTATATGATTCTAGACTCCATAAGCACTGAGGAAAACTTCGGTCTAGGTGGACCTGCCCTTTTGTATTGAATAATGTTTTTGCAAATGGAGCTGTAGAAATAGAGGATCCTAAGAATGGTAAGATATTTAAAGTAAATGGTCAACGCCTTAAAGTATTAATTGATAGGCAAGTTCTGGAAGTAGAAGACATGCCACTTATGGATCCGGTCTATCAAACTTAACCACACCACGCATGTATATTTTTCTTTATTTGTTTTGTTTTTTTTTTCTCTTATTTTCTTTGTTTTCCTTTTTGTTTGCTGTTGTTTTCTTTGTTTTTGTTTGCAGGTTAGTTTCATTTTGTTATTTCAGGTTACCATCTTTGGTGCTTAGCAAGCTATCCATGTCACTCATCAGGTGTATTCTACCCTTTTTAGTTACTTTTCATTCAAATTTTATTCTTAAATATTGAGGACAATGTTTCATTTAAGTTGAGAGGTAGTGGTGCAAATTCAATATTTAAAAATGCTTGTTGGAACTTTGTAGCATATTTTCTTGTGTCATTTTTTTTTAATTTTGCATCACATGTGTATCCTTTTCACATGTGTACTTATTCTCATTCATAGTCATCTTCGTGAATTCACCAAACCTACCATAATCGGTTTTTGCTGAAGCATTCATAGAACTCCTAATGCACTTATCCAAGCTTTGTGGTAAGATGGTGATTTGACACATGCAGCTAGAGAACTTTTTTGCTTAAATATTCATGTGAGTTTTGGAGAGGATTGAAAGCCTACAAATGTAGTAAATTGTGATAAGCGTATATTGATCTATTGAATTGGGCACTTCTTTTGAGAATATCATTACATGGTTTGTGGTAATATGATGGATATACTTGGGATATGACGAAGGTCAACTTAGGATCAACATTTGAGCCTTTCAAGCTAACCCTTTTCATCATAGACCAATAGTAGCCAACTTTGAACCAATAAACACATGTAACTTTTTTTTTTCACACGCCCACATTATCCATACCTCTCCACATTGGAGTATAATCTATACACTGATTTTCCCTGCCCTTGTTACTTCCAAGTGTGTACTAAATGTGAATGTGAAATTTTTTATTTCTTGCACGGAATAAAGAAAAAAAGGGAGAGAGAGAAAATGGAAGAACATAAGTTACAAGGTGTTCAAGTGAGTGAGCTTCAAAGGCAAAAATACCAGAGTGACATAATTATTCACCAAATTATAAAAAAAAAAAATTAAAAAACAGAACCAAAAAAGAAAAAGAAAAAGAAAATAGGCATTGTTTGATGATTTGAAAGGTCGAAAAGTACATCAAGTGAGAAATGTGATTTATTGAGAGGTTTAATAAGATTCCCTTTATATGTACTTGGAAATTTTTGAATCATTTTCATTTTTCTTTATATAGGCCCGAACCCAAGCCATGTTACAACCTTTTGTGTTGACTATTCTGATCCTAAGTACCAAAAGAGTGCTGGAAGTCTCATTTCGTGGAAGTCTCATACGAAACACTTTTATACCCTTGAGTTATAGAGTTGAACCTTTCGCTTGAGATGTTCTTGATATTGCATGAGTCAGGGCTTCTAGTTAGATGAATATAGTTTGGAACACACACACACACTTTGTGGATTGCTATTGGTGGATTGCTTGTGATAGGGTTATTGAATTCTCAATATTGCTTTGATATGTGAATCTGGAAAGTGTGACTTGGGGGCCTTTGTGTGTGATTTTCTTTAGTCTCTTTCGTTGTTTTGGAGTGAAAATTGTTAGGGACTAGCAATAAGCATGTTGGGGGGTGTGATGAGTGTACGAAAGGGCACTCTAAATACCCTATTATTGGACTAAAATGCTAAAATGTGAATAGAAATCATAGGAATTAATGTGCATTAATGAATTGAGTTTCTATTTACTTTCGGATACTCTTGAGCAGATTTTTGTGTTTAATTTTAGAGTCTATAAAATAGCAAGTCAAAACCCAGTCAAATTCAAAGGACTTTCAATTGGGCTAGACGTTGGAACAACTTAAGAACTTTCAACGCATGTAAGACTCTTCAAATAAGTAAAATGATGAGGTTTGAGAGTAATTCGGATCAAGATAAAAAGTTAGTTCGAAATTTGCTAGAAGACACCGCCTATACATACTTTAGTATTTTGATCATAACCTTCCGTTCAAATATCCGATTGATGCGATTCTTAATGCATTGGAAAACTATCTTAAAGGGCTATAAAGTTATCTCTAATAAAGATTTTCAATTTTAAACTCCTAAAGTGCATATGTGGCTGCCAAAATGACTCCTAAAATTTAAGCGATTTTGTATGAGGGAATATAAAAGACATTAGGGTTTATTTACTACCCTATATAAGTATTTCATTAGCACAAAATTGGGAGTTCATAAAAGGGGAGACGGCTCAGTTCTAGAGAGGGGGAGACGAAATTAATTTTCGTGGTCGCTGTTTGCTTTATTTTTCTTTTGAGATTTTTCTTGTCCATTATATTTATGGATAACTAAATTCTCAAGTAGGGATAGGGATGAACTTGCACATTAGATAGTATTTTTAATTTATGTATTTGATTTTCAGTTATTAAAACTCTTTTTATTATCATTCTCAATTCATTGTTGATGTTTTCTTTTTCGAATAATCATAGAATTTATTCTGTTTATAGATTCAGTCAAACTTTTTCTACTGAATGGATTGGCCCTTTGATTATGTTTGGATCAATTATTTTTCTATATTGATTTAATTTTTTGCTGCAATATCACTTCTTGAGTATAATGCCGTCATTGAATTTTCTCAATAGTGATAATAATTTACGTATTTTAAAAGTGGTGAATGATTTTTCAAAGGGTTACATTTGATTTAATCTTGGTTTATAAATCTATACCTTCGATTGGGAATTCTGCGAATTGAGTTCCCAATTGAGTTATTTAATGAATTAAGAATAATTAAAATACCAGATTTGTGCAAGGGATTCCCGATGCTTTACTATGTCAAATCTGAGTATTGTTTCCGTTAGTCACTTTGCTTCACTTGAATTTGCATTTAAAATTAAGTTTTGTTCTCCATTAATCATTTAATATTTTTTTTTAGTTTCTTTGCTCATTCTACTATTCTTTTAATTTATCTCCCTATGGAAATCAACACCCCAAAGCTGTGCTACAGTATTGCATTATTCTTTGGGCGTAATTAGCTACCGCGGCATTTGCCAACCCAAAAGGCATTACAATGAACTTGTAGTGACTGTACCTGGTCTGAAAGGCTATATTAGGCATGTCGCCTTCATTAATCCTTAGTTGATGGTACCTCAACCGAAGATCAAACTTGTAAAAGACTAATTCTTCTTGTAGTTGATCGAATAGATCATTTATTCTACGTAGTGGGTACCTATTCTTAATAGTCATCTTGTTCAGGTTTTGATAATCGATATAAATCCTAAGGGTTCCATCTATATTCTTCATAAACAGTACTGGTGCTCGCCATGAAGTGGTACAGGGTGTAATGAATCTCTTTACAAACAACGCTTGCATTTGACTCTTTAATTCTTTCAACTACGTTGGGGCCATGTTATATGGTGCCCTATGAACTGGAACAATTCCTAATTCCAAATCGATTGCAAACTCTATTTCCCTAGTGGAGGGTGCATTCCTGGAAATTCCTTGAAGACACTAGGAAATTCTCCCACTACTCGTATCTCCTCCACTTCATTTTGCACTCATTTTCTCAAGATCAAGTGTACCAGATAAGCCTTAGTTCCTTTCACCAATTCTTTCTTAGCCTGCATTGAGATGATAACTTTGGGCAGGGCCCATAATTCACTTCCCATAAAAACCCTAGCTTCCTTTCCCAGTATTTGAAAAGTTATAGTCCTTGAACCAAAATCTATGCTTACAAAGTGCCTAAATAACTAGTTAATTCCTAAAATAACATTGACATCTAGTGTACCGAACACAATTGGATCGCCCTCCAAAGTTACTCCCTCTACTTCCAATGGACGTGCCCTTGCTACCTTAATACAAAATATTGTTTCCTCATTCAGTAGGGCCATCGTGATTCCTTGGCTCATTGGCTGTGTTCGAAGGTTGGCTAGGTTCGCCAACATCAATGATACAAATGACTGGGAAGCTCTCGAGTCAAACAAAGCGCTGGCATAGATGTATGACACCCTAACTGCTCTTGTGATGATCGCCACTACTTACTCTACGTAAAGGATTCCTACACAGGAAATTGACTATGACAAGAAATAACCTCATACCTGTGATGACGTCCACTTCTTGTCACAACCCCGCCCTGAGAAGGGCGAGATCGCGACGTACATACCTATCATTTTCTTTCTTTCATTTCATTTCTTTTCTTTTTTTCTAGTAACATGCGATCGGCATGGACATGACACACGTGTACTCTAACATTCGATTTAATAAAAAGAACACCTGATAGACATTCTATTTGAATATTCATCAATAAGAGACTCTCAGAGTCCATCTCAACATAAAACGTCTATACAAAAACATAACCTATCATCCATAAGCATAACTGTTCTAGTTAGGGAAGACACTAAGCGTCTGCCTCTCCATCTACAGTAGTGCCTTGCTCCCCAGCCTTTTCATCATTACCTGTACGTTTAAAACATTTAAAACAAAAGTGAGTCGAATACTCAGTAAGCAGCACACCATGCTGTTAACTTATTAATCACATAATCTTTTCTTTTGAAAACATGCATATATAAACATTTGCTAATTTTGAAAATGTTTTCATGCATAACAGTTTAAGGTAAGCCATACTTTCATGCATAAACATTTAATAAATAAGTAATAACAATGCTTTCATGTATAAACATTTTAAGAAATAGCTATACTTTCATGTTTCACTTTCTTTGGCCGGTACACACTATTACACCATATGTGTTAGGGTTAGCGGTCTTCCTTTAGACCTGGATTCCACCTATGGCCACAGGTTGGGAATCACTTTCAGTTAGGGGGCAGCACTGGGTGCACTACTAGTACTACTTCCCCGGCATTGCAATATGCCCATTCCTTTGGTACCATTTTCATTCATATGACCGTTACGTATTTTCATACAATAAAATATTCATTCATTCAGTCCTTTCTTTCTTTCATTCATGTCAGTCCTTTCTTTTCAGTCCTTTAGATTTAACAGTTCCTTCAATATTTATTCGCAATATAGGAATTTAACTACACCAAAACACAAGCTAAGACAACTTAATTAGCCTACAAAATTATACTAAAATCAAATGAGTCAAATTAGGATTTTTATCTTAGGTTCTTAGCTCATTTCAAGAGGCAAGATAGATGACCAAATAGTGATATAGCCGTGTGGATGAAGAGCCAAAATGATAGAAGTGTTTTAACCCCAAAACCGAAACATTATGGGTAAGAAAAATGGTGAAACTCGAAACCCACATGTAAATTATACTAGGGAATAAATTAAAAGTCTATTACCTTCAATGTTTCTCCATTTGGAAGATGAAATCATGCTCTAGTCCCAAACTTTGAGGCAAAACCAAAAATGGTAGAAATGAGGGAGCGGCTTGATGAGGATGAAGAAAAATATTTTTCTTTTTCCCTTGCTATGGAGTCACAAAGCTTGAAGAAGATGATGAGAACATAGTTTCCTGAAGATGAAAAGAGTGGAGACAAAGAGAGGGTGTGCATTGGCTTTAGCTTGCTTGAAAAGGAAGGTGAAATTTCTTTCTTTCTTGGGTGAGAGGCCGACGGGTAGAGAAGAAATGCTTAGGATAGTTTTTTTGTTTTTCTTTTCTCTTTTAGCTGCTTCCATCGTAAGTTTGGAGGAGTGAAAATGGCTTTTTGGTCTTTGTTTCCTCTTTCCATCATAAGGAAGCAAATGGATGGTGAAGATCTATCTACCTCAATGAAACTTTACACCTACCAATCTAATGGTTGAGAATAATTGAGCCTTTTCTTAAACGAATAAAATTAAAGGGCTTAAAGGAAAATATTTCAAAGTCTTAAAAATAATACCCTTGATTAATTTTAATAAATCATATTTTAAAATAAAGTATACTCATCTTAAAATAAAATAATTAAAAATAATAAAAATATTTATCTCAAAATATTTAACTTAAAGATTTAATAAAATGACGTAAGGACCTACGTAGTAGGACTCAGGTATTACAACTATCCCCCCCCCCCCTCCCTTAAAAGCAATCTCATCCTCGTGATTGAACGTACCTCAAAGAAAAAAGTGGGATACTTTTCTCTCATACCATCCTTATGCTCCCATGTCGCCTCTTATTCGGTGCGGTGGCTCTACATCACTTTGACCATCGGGATCGTTTTACTGCGGAGCACTTGTACTTTCCGACCTAGGATCCAAACCAGTGCTTCTTGATAGGAGAAATCCTCGCGTACTTGAGAGGCACGTACTCAATCACATGGGAGGGATCATGCACATACTTTTGAAGCATTGAGATGTAAAATACATTATGCGTGGATGAGAATTGTGGAGGGAGTGCAAGTCTATAAGCCATTGCTCCTACTCTTATCAAAATAGAATTAGATCAGAAAAATATAAATTATGCACAAAGTTGCATATTCGCTCTTTTTGCATACTTCAAAAACAAAATGTCAAAAATAAGCTCAAGTCTACACTAGTCATGACAGAAAATACTTCCTTTTTATACAGAATTTCATGAGTAATGCAGAAGAAATAACTGAGGTCATTTCAAAATTTATTTTCATAACAAAACATGCATATTTTCCAAATTTGATCTCAGTTCATTTTATTTTATGCACAATCTAGCATAGGAATCCCGTTTACCTGAACTTCTTAGCTTTTTATAATTTCTTCACAACAATGCCAAACGAATATCATTCGTCACCTATGGAAAATTCATGTAACTTGAATAAATCTCCAATTGAACAATTACTTCGTAATTACACCTAAAATACCTATTTTAACACCTCAAAACCTAAAGTTTCCTTAACTCTAAAATACCATCACTTCCTAAAATCATCGATATCCACTTAATAAATATTCCGTTAAATTCATCAGTATCCTAAAATACTAACTTAACAATATAAGCCACCATGCATCTAAATCCAAGAAGAACATGCAGCCCACGTGAAACCAGTTTGTTAACAAAGGTGTTTTGGGAAATAACAAAATATGACCTCGTTTGACAGACTCAAATCAAAACCTAATTCCCAATTTAAAACAACCCCAACGAGGACAGAGGACCCGTGATAAAGAGCATGGTGTGGCACAATAGCGTGGTCGACGAAGACACAATCGAGTTGAGCGGCTGAACACAAGAGAAAGAGAAAGAGTGATGAGTGAGGGAGAGATAGAGACAGAGAGTGTGCGTGAGAGAAAAGGAAGCAGCGTGAGGGGGACTCACCATGTGGGTAGTGGCGAAGCAACGACAAGGCAACTAGGAACGGTGGAAGTGTGTCCTTAGTGGCTAAGGCTACCGGCGTGGGCAGTGGCTTAAGGGCGGTCGATTGGTGGAGCCAATACTCCTCTGTTTTGGGAAGCAAAAAATAGAGTCATTTGGCGTTGGTGAGGATGCATTTTTGTGCTGAACGACTAAGGACTATGGGTCAACAGACGGGGCTAGAGGCTTGTGGTGGCGTTTTCTGACGTGGGTTCACGGCTGGCTATGGTGGCGCAATCTGGACAGAGGTTTATGTGGGGTGGGCGCACTGCGGCAACTACGTGGAGGTGTAGTGGGTAGGTGTTGCACGGCTGGAGTGGTGAACTCTTAAGGAGTTTGGGTGGCTGAGACGCATAGAGTTGGCTTTCTAATGCAGCAACACTATGGTCATGCCACCAGTCATCTCGGGCTGGCCTCGCTAGCTGAAGCAGAGTGGAGGTCTTGGTTTGACCTTCTTTGATGAGGAAGACGAGCGGCAACTTAGTCTAGGGTTGAAGATGTTTAAAACTTGTATAAGATTGAGGGCTAACATGAGGTATAAATAGGTGAATGGAAGACCAAAAAATAAAGCCCTAGAGATGACAGAAAGTGGCATGCATGTAGTGAGAACGAAAGTGAAGCCATGCATGTAGTGAATAAAATAGACGTGAAACGTATAGAATGTGGAGTCTAAAACAAGATATTTGGGGCTTGGGCTTTTCAGTGAATTATAGGCCTCAACTCAACCTCTAAAAATCATACAACTTGTCCCAAAACTTTTCTTGACCCATAAAAAGATTTTTCCATCCGACCCAAAAATAATTAATGAAATTAACTAAATTGGTGAGCCCACAAAATCCACTTTCTGCCAAAACTAAAAATAATAGGACCGTCGTCTATTCTAAAAATTTACTAGAAATCTCAAATGGGCTTTTTCGTACATATAAACCCCAAAGTAAAATGGGCCAGGTGTTACATCCTCCCCCCTTAAAGAAATTTCGTCCTCAAAATTTGCTAGTACCATAAGCAAAGCCTAAATATTTATCCGCTACAACCATTCGATGCCTACCCCAATCGTCAATCATATTTTTGAACTTAATTAATATTTCAAAATTGTTGAACCTAATATTCCAAATTCTAACCCATCAATATTGTCAATCATATTCACCCATATTTCCCCTAGCCATACATGTTCGCGCACATTGCAATTTCAAGTCTAAAATATAAACCTCAATAATGCAATTAAAGATCAAATAATAAATTCCAAATTCTCCACATAATATAATAACCACAATAATATAATTAAAAACCTAATAATAATTTCGAACTCTCCACATAATCCATGAACCTCATACAAATGACGAAACAAACTCTCAAACTATCATATCAACAAAACCACGCTTTCGATGCGCACTCTAACAACATGTAGTCCTAAACACATTGTAACTCACTCACGTACCTCTAAAATTAACTAAACCAAACACTTAACCAGTGCATACATTTTTAACTCACTAGAGTCAAATTCACAATCAATAGGGAAGTTGCCTCAACTATGCATAAAGGAAATAGTCAGGCTACCGGGAATGCCTAAGACTATAGTGTTAAATCGAGATACAAGGTTTACTTTCCATTTCTGGAAAGGCCTACAATCAAAGATGGGCACAAAATTGAGGCTTAGTAGTGCATATCACCACATATAGCTGGTCAGTCGGAGCAGACCATCTAGACACTAGAGGACAAGTTAAGGGCATGCACCTTAGATTTTAAGGGCACTCGGGAGAGTCATATAGCCCTCATTGAATTCACCTACATCAACAGCTATGAGGTAGTGATGACCCGGAATTTTTCTAAATCCTTACTTAGTCTTAGTCCACTTAGGTATTTGTCCAAGCTTTGGCATGATGAGAACATAAGAAGCAACAAGGGTCTTACCCATCTTTGAGAAACAGAGGCGGCCAAGCCCATTGAGAGGCCCATTATGGGCTAGTGGTAATTGACCACTAAGGACCTAGGACTTAGGAAGCCCTAATTAGGGTTTTGGCATGGGAGGTGCCTAATTAGAAGAGCGAAAGCCTTTAGTTTTCCCTAGGTTTCTCATCATTAGGAACCTAGAGAAGGAGCATCTTGATTAGCACATTATTGCCACTTGGCAAACATGCTTGAAGGCTTCTAGAAGAAGCTAAAGTGATGGAAGAAGATGTAGGGTTCGGCACACACCCATCTCACCTATGCACATGCCACGTGGCCAACATGCAAAGCTAGAACTAGGGTACATTGAATCTGGACATGAAAGTGGAAGAAGGGAGAGAGAGAGAGAGAGAGAGAGAGAGAATAGAGGGTCTCGACCATCTAAAAGTGTGGCGCCCCCAGCCTCCACTTGGGATTGGACGGTGATTGAGATGCCGGGACATGTAACACAAGGCTACATACACCTCATACATGACTATTAATATGCTATGCTCCTAAGTACACTAGCAGTATGCAATAACGTAGTAGCAGAAAAATAACAAAAGTCATATAAACTAAGCAATGCAATGAGCAATTGCAAAGCAAATGGCACCATACTAATATCACATCCCAAACATTGTCAAAAACGTAAACATGTATCATAAAGATATAACATCCCAAATCATAGAGTATAGTTTAAAACTCCCAAAACACAGGATCTCCTCAAAACATAGTTCCACAAAAGTTGAGGTCTAAAACCATAAGTACTGTTTTCCTTCTCTTTTTTTCTCCACAAAATAACTTAAGTTCCCGTACTCTTCATAACCGTTATCCCATCGGGGGATAGACACTAAAGACCCCATGGGATTGCTGAGGCTCAAGTGGTGTCAAACCTAAATCCTTTGCTATTGCCTTTGCATCAGCCGAGGCCTTTGAGGCTCGCTCCAGATAGCCAGATAACTAGTCCATATTCCACCAAAACTTCAGATTCTTAGATGGTTGATAGATCGTAGCGTCTCTTTCGGTCTCACTAATACTATTTAGGATCTCCCTGGGAAGCTTAGCCGTATGTTTTAATGCATCAGTGGTATAGTCATGACGAGCCTGAACAGTATACTTGTCCTCTATCAAGGAACCATCTGGGTTCCTGTTTCCTGGGTATCTGGGGGTACTTGTAACAACTTCTACCATTCTAGTTGGGGAATGGTAGTGCAAAATACCACAATGAGATTTCAAGAAATCTCAGCAAGTAATCACACAACATACCACAGTTAACACAAGCATACAAAAGGTATATCATCAAATGCATGCATGGACATGTACTTGACTTATGCCTTTGACCAGAACTTGACTTGTACACTTGACCATTTTCAAAAGACTTGTAATAGAGACTTTAGCTTTTCAAAAAAGTTCTTAACTTTTTCTTAATCACGTGAACTTAATCCGAACTTGCCTTAGCAGAGCATATCACAATATTCGCATTGAGTGATCCTTAGCACATAGGATCATATTCTTATTCAGAGGGCGGATGCAACATGGTTCCCCTTAGCACCACGTGTTCCTGCCAGTTACCGCACCATCAAAGGTCCGTACATCGTGATGAATACGTCAAAAACAAAGATTCATATTAACTCGACCTTACTTCGTCGGGTTACACACCTTATGCACCCACTAATGTTAGGCGCTTCCTCGCTCTGGTATCATTCGAAAAGAATCCACTCAAGGCTCGTCAATAGTACTTTGTCGACCCAGGAGTTACCACTCCATTCTTAAACACTCTAGAGTGAATAGAGGAATTCAACTAGGACATTCTCCCGCCCTAGCACCTGTGGTCATGATAAAACTTATATACTCTTTTCTTTGAAAACATTTTCTTTTCAAAACGCTTTCTATGAAAGCACTATTTCCCTAAATGCTTGTGACATGAAACTTATAACATGATTACTTACACTAGACATATGACATGTGAAATGTCGTGCATGAAATAACTACGCAAAACATGTTCCTTTCATAGCATGAAAACATAAACCATATTAAATATCAAAACGCATATATGGAACCATGAGAACTTGCTTAGGCTGAAACTCATAGGCACAAAAACATGAAGATTCATCACTTAGACATGTTCCAAATTTCAAGCATATATTATAGAAATCAAGACATAGTGAAACAAAACATGAAATCATAGGTTTTTGACCAAGGTCTGAAACTTTCAAAACATGTTCAAACCAAAACATCATGCTACATAAACCATCAACCTTAATCAAGTGAAAACCGAAAATTATAGAAGTATTTAATAGCATTTTCATCACAAATCCAAAGCATATAATTCCTTCCATAGATTTACACAAAATCATATTAGCATATTCAAACAAACAGTCAAAAGATGGCAAACATGCAATCAAAATAGTGAAAGGATTTATACAAATATATACAAGCATTAATCAAGAGTAAGTCGACTGTATACTTACAAAAAAATCCGCGTAAAAAAATACTAGCAAGCAATACTAGCAAGCTATAAATCCGACCATACTATATTAGAAAGAGTAACTAAAAACCCTATTTCATGTTCTTGAGTGTGTGTGTGGATTTCTAGGGCATCACGTGCTTTTAAACTACTCGACTTTTAGGCTTTTTGGGTTATAGCCCCTTCATTTCACCCATGAAGTAAAACAAAACTTAAGGTAAGCAAAGGTACATGTGGTGGTCGTAAACATGGAGGATGAACTCCCCCTTACTAATTGGCGTCAAGGATTTTCTTAAAATCCCTAAGTTATTTTCCAAGAAAATGGTAGAAAGTGTGGTTGTTTTATCACTCCCAGAGTCCAATGAGATTTGAATCTCATTTTCAGATTGAGAAAGTGACATGTGTCTGAAAAACTAGAGGGAACAGATCCTTACCTTGTCTTTCCTTGATGGTGCTGAAATTCCCTTTCCTAAAAGGATCCTCCTTGTTTGGCTGGAAAGAAAATATGAGAAAGTGAGGAAACTTCAAGTGAACATGTGAGAATTGTGTGGAGAGAGTGAGAGTTAATGCAATTTCCAGAAAAACAAGGCTCCTTGGCATGTACCCCTTCCTTTTTATAAAAGACCCTTTTCTTCCCTCCTTGGTTGCTTCCAAAATCCTTGCATGGATGACAAGTGGCATAAGTTTCTTCTTCCCCTTTCTCTTTTGTAGAAAATGCCTCTTAGAATTCCCCACTTGGATTGCATTGGGAAGGGACTTCTTGGGGGTGGGGTGTAGGGTTTCTCTTCCCTTGGCTGAAATTCCCTTCTTTCCCCTTTATGTCCTCCTTTCCTTAGGCAAGTGAATATTTCTTCAAGGATAGCTTGTTAAAACATCACATGCCTCTTCCTTTTTCCAACAAGTAACCTTTGGCATGGATTACAAGGAGCATTAGGCTTGTGCCATAGCCCTAGCCGTCCACTCCTTCTTCTTTTCTCAAGTGGATGCTTCAACTTTCTAGTGCTCCTTCCCTAGGTGACCTTTCATGTGCCATTGGTCCAAAAATAAACTAAGTGACAAGTGGCAAGTGAATGGGGTGCTTGGGAGTGTGATAGCCAAAATCCTAAGGGCATATTTGTCCTTGATACAAAAGTCCCTTCACATATTCTTCTAGAAACTCAATGCATGCTTGACACTTAGTAAAAATTGACCAAATTCGAAACCCTATGTGCCTCCCTTTGGTTTCTCATGCAAATCTTCTAGAAAAACTCTATTTCACTTCCCTAAGCTTCCCTTCCGAAGAAATCTACCTTGGAACTTGAATTTTTTTGGGCAAGAAAATAGGCTAGGCGTGCAAGCCATTCTTGGTGCTATCCTACACCTCTCTCTCCCCTTTACCCACTATCAAGACTAGATTCAAAGTGTAATATTTTCATGACACATGGCACTAGTGACTAATGATTTGGGTCATGTGTCTAAAGTCATTGGGTCTGAGTTTCTAAATTAGGCCGAAAATTACAAAGTAATATAAGGTCACTCTTCTCTTGGGCTCAAGTTACCAAATCAAAGACTCTAAGGCCTTCCAAAGTAACTAAGGCTCCAAAAATGCCATGGCAACCTAGAACAAATTCTAAAGGCCAAGTCTAGACAAACTCGGGGCATCACATCCTCCCCTCCTTAGAAAAAGATTTCGTCCTCAAAATCGGCACTACAACCATTAATCAAAACACTCATAAGAAGAAATACCAGGCTACTACCTCTTTTGTAAGTGGCTATAGACTTCTCGGACGATGTTGAGGATGAGGGCACTTCATCTACCTCCTCGGTCACAGAATCCTGTAAAAAGTAAAATATGGCTTCCAAGTCATAATCAAAATACATATTGACTCGTATTTCGTTCAACCTATGCTCTATCTCAAGCTCTGTGTCCTCGATTGGTTGACCTTCTTCATGGAAGCAAATTCCTCGAGTGTTCGCATCCATCACATGAGTGCGATGATGCTCAAATATTTCCATCTGTCTCGATTGTTTTGCTATCACCTGTTGCTTTCTTTTGAGGCAATCTCTAATATGATGTTCTCTTCGTTCTCTCAACTGTGCCACTGAAGAAACAAACATACGTGGCATCCTTCTAGATCATGCCATCCCCTGTTACAAGGGTTTGGTAGGTGTACACAGGGTTACCACGCTTAAACTAACAAACATAGAACAGATAGATTTCACATAAAACAAAACATTCATAATATATATATATATTAAACAATTCATGCATACATCATGAGTTCTAAGATACAAACAAATGAGGATATTCGCTTCTCATTGTATCCTCTTGTTCCCAAGTTACTTATTCAAATTCTGGGTTATTCCAGAGTACTTTCACTAGAGGTATCTTATGATTCCTCAACTCTTCTTCCTTGCGGTCCAGGATCTACACTGGCCATTTGGGTTGAAGCCGAATCTCACCGGGCTCCATTACTACTGGTCGTCTTTCTACAAAACTCTTCTTCAAGGTTGACACATGAAACATATTATGTATTCCCTGCATCTCTGCTGGCAAATCTAATCTGTAAGCTATTGGACTGACTCTTTCAATTATCCCATAGGGTCCTACGTATTGGGGACTCAACTTTTCCTTTTTACTGAAACGTAAGACTTCTTTCATGGGTGATACTTTGAGGTATACCCAATCTCCTATTGCAAACTCCAGACTCCTACGTTAGTAATCGGCATAGCTCTTCTGCCTGTTCTGGGCTGCTTTCATTCTTTCTTGAATCATGGTTACTTGTTTTTGAACTTCTTGTAAATATTCGAGTCCTAGCATTTTCCTTTCTCCCACTTCATCCCAATATAATGGGGATTTGCATTTTCTTCCATATAAAGCCTGGTAAGGTGCCATCTGAATGACAGCCTGGAAACTATTATTATAGACAAATTCCACCAAAGGTAGGTGACTCTCCCAATCACCACTTAGCTCCATAACGCATGCTCGCAGCATGTCTTCCAAAGTCTAGATTGTACGTTTTGTATGTCTGTTCTTCTAAGGGTGATAAGCATTGCTAATATTCAGACAAGTGCCTAACATCTTTTGCAAGCTCTACCAAAATTGTGAAGTAAAACGGGTATCTTGGTTCGATACTATGGTTTTAGATACTCTGTGTAATTGGACAATTTCCTTAACAAAACTCTAGAGAGTTTTTCCATAGAGTCCGTGTTAGCTATGGATAGAAAATCCGCACTCTTAGTCAATCGATCGACTACAATGATGGTAGTCCTTGGCAGACCGATTACAAAGTCCATTGACACATCATCCCATTTCCACTCTAGGATAAGCAACGATTGTAGTTCACCTGTTGGTCTCTGATGTTTAGCTTTTACCATTTGGCAAATGAAGCATTTTACCACAAACTCTGCTACTTCTTTCTTAATTCTATCCCATCAAAATTGACCTTTCAAATCTTGGTACATCTTTGTACTGCCAGGGTACGTTGTGTAAAGGGTGCAATGAGCCTCCCTTAGTATCTTTTCCTTCAGTTCAGCGATGTTAGGAATCACTTTCCTCTCCTTATAAAAGAGCATCTCATTCCTTCCAATAGAGAAATGTTGGGGCCCCTCTGATTTCAAAATCTTCTACCGAAGCTTCTCCAGTTTCTCATCTTTATGTTGTCCCTCCAAGATTTCTTCTTTAGTCACAGATATAAACTCTTGTACTACTACAAAAATGGCATCTCGCGGTGGATCTCCAATCATTAGATTCCTCAATCTTGTTAAGACCGATGACAAGTCTATCTGAACTTTGAGGCTAAGTGCGTCAGCTACAACATTAGCCTTGTCGGGGTGATATTTAGTCTCACACTGATAATCACTAATGGTCTCCACCCATCTTCGTTGCCTCATATTCAGATTTTCTAGAACAGGTACTTGAGACTTTTATGGTCCTGTACACTTCACATTTCTCTCTATACAAATAGTGCCTCCAAATCTTTAGTGCGAAAACTACCGCTGCCAATTCCAAGTCATGGGTAGGATAATTCCTTTCATGATCCTTGAGCTGTCACGAAGCGTGTCACGAAGCGTAAGCTAAGATTCTTCCTTCTTGCATTAGAACGCATCCCGAACGCTTCCCAAACCCATCCTAGAGGCGTCACTATAGACTACTACATAGGGCTTGTGAGGTTCTGGTAGTGCTAAAACTAGGGCCGAAGTTAACCTCTTTTTCAATTCCTGAAAACTCTTCTTACACTGCTTTGTCCATGCGTATCTAGCATTCTTCCTTGTCAGAGCCGTTAAAGAGCTAGAAAGTCTAGAAAACCCTTCTACAAACCTTCGGTAGTATCCTACCATACCGAGGAAACTACGTACTTCATGAGCACTAGTTGGCCTTTGCCATTCTATTATAGCACCAGTCTTCATAGGGTCCACTGCCACTCCTTTGCCAGAAATCACATGTCCCAAAAATTTCACCTCGCAGAGCCAGAACTCACACTTACTAAGTTTGGCATACAATCGATGTTCTTGTAATATCTCCAATACAATCCTTAAGTGCCTCTTATGCTCTTCCTCATCATGGGAGTAGATCAATATGTTATCTAAGAATACTACTACAAAACTATCCAAGTATTGCCGAAAAATCCAATTCATCAGTTCCATAAATGTTGCAAGGGCATTTGTCAGCCCAAAAGGCATTACTAGGAACTCGAAATGTCCATAGCGAGTTCAAAAAGCAGTCTTAGAGACGTCTTGCTCCCTGATTCTGAGTTGGTGATATCTGGATCAAAGATCAATCTTTGAGAAAATCGCAGCGCCTTGTAATTGATCTAACAGATCGTCTATCCTTAGCAAGGGATATTTATTCTTGACAGTCACCTTGTTCAATTCTCTATAATCAATACACATCTGAAGAGTCTCATCCTTCTTCTTAACAAACAAGACCGGTACTCCCCACGACGATGAGCTAGTTTGAATAAAACCCTTCGCTAGAAGCTCTTCAATTTACACTTTAAGCTCTTTCAATTCTGCTGGGGCCATTTGATAGAGTGCCTTATGCACTGGGGTTGTGGCCGGTTCAAGCTCAATTACAAATTCCGTCTCTCGATCTAGGGGTAATCTAGGCAATTCATCAGTGAAGACCCTAGGAAAATCCTCAATCACAGAGATTCCTTGGATTTCTTTAGGCCCTACCATGACGTCCATCATCATTACTAGATAAATGTTGTCCCCATTCACTAAACTCTTCTTGACTTGTTTAGCCGTTACGGTAGATAGATCAAGCCGAATAGTCTCACCCATATAGCATATCCTTTCTCGTGCAGGTAAATTGATTACTACTTCCCGCCTTGGACAATCTATTTGGGAGTAATGCCCAGACAACCAGTGCATTCCTAAGATTAGGTCAAATTCAATCAAGTGGAAGACAATCAAATCCATGGTCAAGACTAAGTCTGCAATTTCTAATGGGCAATTCTTAACTACACTTGTGCAACCGATTACTTTCCCGTCTGGAATAGCTACTAAAACTTTCTAAGGCATTGGCTCAACTTCGAGCTCACATTGTCATACGCATCTACTAGAGATAAAAGACCTTGATGCTCCGAAATCAAACAAAGCACATACCACGTACTGCTTCAATCTAACTTTACCTAGAGAGGTAACTACAATTACTCAAGATTCCCAGACACAAGCTATCTATGAATTAAGGTAAAGTTGGAAATGTTACCAGTAATCACTCCTGCATCAGCCGTCTCACCAGCTTCTAGGTCTACCTCTCCTGCCATAATGGCATAAACCTTGGCTTTCGTTGCAATCTTGGGTTTAGCGTTTGACATTGACGCTCATCCAAGCGTAATCTGTGGACAATCTCAGATCATATGGCCAGTTTGACCACATCTGAAACACGCTCTTGAGGCCCTACGACATTCTTCACTGTGCCTCTTCTCGCAGTGGTGACAAGGTGGTGGAGTGACGGGTGCTGCCATCCCGACTACCATGCCCTTTCCTTTGCTTGGAGTAACAGGGGCTTTCACTTTCCTGTACTACATCCTAATGAGAAAGGAAATCCACTTTTCCTATCTGCTTCAACCTGTGGGATTAGTCTTCGTTGCTCCACCTCTGCTATCGAAGCTACATTGACCAACTCTTGGAAATTTCCTATTTGTAAGCATGCATGCTACTTGGTTTCAAATACAAGGTTGCAAACTGTGCTGGAATTTCCTTGCTTGCATCTTCTCGATACTACTCAAATGAGGTGCAAACCTCCCCATTTCCATAAAATGAGCAGCACACTGATTGACCGTCATATTCCCTTGGGTCAAGCTTGCAAACTCCAAAGCTTTTTGCTACTTAGTCGTTTCTAGAAAGAAATGATTATCAAACTCCGTCTTGAATCGATCCCAAGTGAGTGCAGTCAGATTTCCCAATTCTTGGGCCAAAAGTTGTCGTTTGGTGTGCCACCAGATTCCAACTTCTCCTTGAAGCATGTGACCCGCGTACTGGACCTTCTACTCTTTCGAGCATATGCTAACTTCAAAGGTTCTTTCTAGATCCATATGCCATTTGTTAGCCTTTAAAGGTCCTTCCGTTCCAGCAAAATTCGAGTAGCTATACACCATGAATTTCTCGTAAGTACATCCTTGTTCCCCTCTAGGTGGTGCTTGTCTGGTGTTCTATCCTTGTTCCATCTGAGTGCGTATCACCTCAGTCATCTAGTTAATGGCTTCTGCTATAGCCTGTCTCCTTCCATTGGAGGATTCCCAGTCTCCTGATCCCCACCTCTCGAAGATGTATTCTCATGCCAATTTCGAACCATGATTTCCTTCTCCTGAAAATGAACAAAACCAGCATGGGTCAGTCCCTTCCTTAAAGAAGAATAACCTTTCTTCTCTTGAACTCATGATCTTACGGGCGTATCTCCTTCTTCCTCTGGATTCAAGCCTATAGCTATAAGATCCTAGCCTATAACTACAGATCTCAAACCTAGTTAAAGGTACCATGCATTCCTAGGACAACGTGTGGGTTTACCCGAAAATGTAATTACTCTGATACCATGCTCTGTGGAGCCCCTAGCCCCCGCTTGGGATTGGACGTGACTTAGACGCCGGGACATGTAACACAAGGCTACACACCCCTCGTACATGACAGATAATATGCTATGCAACTAAGTACACTAATAGTGTGCAATAACGTAGCAGAGGAAAATAACAAAAGTCGGATAAATTAAGCAATGCGATGAGCAATTGCAAAGCACATGGCACCGTACTAATATCATATCCCAAACAATGTCCAAAATGTAAACATGTATCATAAATATATAACATCTCAAATCATAGAGTATAGTTTAAGACTCCAAAAAAACGAGACCTCCTCAAAACATAGTTCCACAAAAGTTGAGGTCAAAACCATAAGTATTGTTTCTCTTCTCTTCTTTTTTTCCACAAAATAACTTAAGTTCCCGTACTCTTCATAACCATGGTCCCATCAGGGGACAGACACCAAAAGACCCCATGGGATTGCTGAGGCTCGGGCAGTGTCAAACCTAAATCCTTTACTATTGCTTTTGTGTGAGCCGAGGCCTTTGAGGCTCACTCCAGATAGGTAGCTAATTGGTCCATATTCCACCAAAACTTCATATTCTTAGATGGTTGATAGATCGTAGCATCGATCTCAATCTCAGAAATAATATTTAGGATCTGCCTAAGACGCTTAGCCATATGTTCTAATGCATCAGCGGTATAGTCATGACAAGCCTGAAAAGTGTACTAGTCCTCTATCAAGGAACCATCTGGGTTCATTTTTCCTGGGTATCTGGGGTACCTGTAACAACTTTTACCATTCCAGTTGGGGAATGGTAGTGGAAACTGTCATAATGAGATTTCAATAAATCTCAGCCAGTAATCACACAACATACCACAGTTAACACAAGCAAACAAAAGGTATATCAACATATGCTTGCATGGACATGTACTTGACTTATGCCTTTGAGCAAAACTTGACTTGTACACTTGACCATTTTCAAAATACTTGTAATAGAGACTATAGCTTTTCATAAAACTTCTTAACTTTTTCTTAATCACATGAACTAAATCCAAACTTGCCTTATCAGAACTTATCCTAAGATTTGCATCGAGTGATCCTTAGCACATAGGTTCATATTCTTATTCAGAGGGTGGATACAACATGGTTCCCCTTAGCACTGCGTGTTCCTACTAGTTACCGCACCATCAACGATCCATACACTGTGATGAATACGTCATAAATAGAGATTTATATTAACTCGACCTTACTTCATCAGGTTACATGCCTTATGCACCCACTAGTGCTAGGCACTTCCTCACTCCGATATCCTTTGAAAAGAATCTATTTGAGGCTCGTCGACAGTACTTTGTCGACCCAGGCGTTACCACTCCATTCTTAAACACTTCAGAGTGGATAGAGGAGTTCCACTAAGACATTCCCCTGCCCTACCACTTGGGGTAGTGATAAAACTTATAAACTCTTTTCTTTGAGAGCGTTTTCTTTTGAAAACACTTTATCTGAAAACACTTTCCCCAAATGCACCTGACATAAGACTTATAACATGCTTACTTACACTTGACATATGATATGCAAAATGTCGTGCATGAAATAACCAAGCATAACATGTTCATTTCATAGTATGATAACATAAACCATATGAAATATCAAAACACATACATGGAACCATGATAACTTGCTTAGGCCAAAACTCATAGGCACAAAAACATGAACATTCATCACTTAGACATGTTCCAAACTTCAAGCATATAATATAGAAATCAAGACACAGTGAAACAAAACATGAAATCATAGGTTTTTGACCAAGGTTCGAAACTTTCAAGACATGTTCAAACCAAGACATCAACCTTAATCAAGTGAAAACCAAAACTTATAGAAGTATTTCATGGAATTTTCATCACAAATCCAAAACATATAATTCCTTCCATAGATTTATATTCAAACAAACAATCAAGTGATAGCAAACATGCAATCAAAACAGTGAAAGTATTTACACAAATATATACAAACATTAACTAAGAGTAAGTTGAGTGTATACTTACAAAAAAATCCGCATAAAGAAATACTAGCAAGCTATAAATCCAAACATACTATATTAGAAAGAGTAACTAAAAACTCTATCTCATGTTCTTGAGTGTGTATGTGGATTTCTAGGGCATCACTTGATCTTAAACTACTCGGCTTCTAGGATTTTTGGGTTAAAACTCCTTAATCTTACTCATGAAGTAAAACAAAACCTAAGGTAAGCAAAGGTACATGTGGTGGTCAAAAAATGGAGGATGAACTCCCCCTTATTAATCGGCTTCAAGGGTTTTCTTAAAACCCTAAGTTATGTTCCAAGAAAACGGTAGAAAGTGTGGTTGTTATATTATTCTTGAAATCCATTGAGATTTGTGTCTCATTTTTGGATTGAGAAAGTGACATGTGTGTGAAAAACTGGAGGAAACCGATCCTTACCTTATCTATCCTTGATAGTGCCAAAAATCCATTTCTTGAAAGGATCCTCCTTGCTTGGTTGGAAATAAAATACGAGAAAACAAGGGAACCTTCAACTGAACATGTGAGAATTGTGTGGAGAGAGTGAGAGTTCATGCAATTTTCCAAAAAAATGGAAAGGAAAAGCCCCTTGGCATGTACCCCTTCCTTTTTATAGAGGACCCTCCACTTCCCTCCTTGGTTGCTTCCAAAATCCTTGCATGGATGACAAGTGGCATAAGTTTCTTCTTCCCCTTTCTCTTTTGCCAAAAATGTCTCTTAGAATTCCCCACTTGGATTGCATTGAGAAGGGACATCTTGGGGGTGGCGTGTAGGGTTTCTCTTCCCTTCGTCGAAATTCCCTGCTTTCCCCTTTATGCCCTTCCTTTCCTTAAGAAAGTGAATATTTCTTCAAGGGTAGCTTGGTAAAACATCACATACATCTTCCTTTTTCCCAACAAGTAACCTTTGGCGTGGATGACAAATGGCAGTGGGCGTGTGCCATAGCTCTAGCCGTCCACTCTTTCTTTTCCTAAGTGGATGTTTCAACTTCCTAGTGCTCCTTCCTTAGGTGACCTTTCATGTGCCATTGGTCCAAAAATAAACTAAGTGACAAATGGCAAGTGAATGGGGTGCTTGGGAGTGTGCTAGCCGAAACCCTAAGGGCATATTTCCTTGATACAAAAGTCTCTTCACATATTCTTCTAGAAACTTAGTGCATGCTTCACACTTGGCAAAAACCGACCAAATTCGAAATCCTATGTGCCTCCCTTCAGTTTCCCATGCAAATCTTCTAGAAAAGCTCTATTTCACTTTCCTAAGCTTCCCTTCCCAAGAAATATACCTTCGAACTCAAATTTATTAGGGCAAGACAATGGGCTAGGCGTACAAGCCATTCTTGGTGCTTTCCCACGCCTCTCTCTCCCCCTTAATCCATTATCAAGACAAGATTCAAAGTGTAACATTTTCATGACACATGGCAATAGTGACTTAAGATTTTGGTCATGGACCTAAAGTCATTAGGCTTGGGTTTCTAAATAGCGCCTAAAATTACAAAGTAATCTAAGGTCTCTCTCTTATTGGGCTCAAGTTACCAAATCAAAGACTCTTAAGGCCTTCCAAAGTAACTAAGGCTCCTAAAATGTCATGGCAACCTAGAACAAATTCTAAGGGCCAAGTCTAGACAAACTCGAGTCATCATAAAATGTCTCACGTGTAACACCCAGGTCCAACACCAAGTTGTTTTCTAAATTTTTTTTTTTTTTTTTTTTTTTTTTGGTTTATATGGATGAAAAGCTCACTTGAGATTAGCAAGCATTTTTTTTGAAACCCCCTTCGAGCCCAAATTTTATTTGTGACGGATGTCGAATATATTTTCTTTTCGCTTACTAATTAGGCTAGAATGATTTTAAAAAAATTATTAGGTGAAATCCTTTTATGTCCGGAAAATTGGTAGGATAGGTTAGTTTATTTTAGAGGTTGAATCGGGAGCCCAAAACTAGGAAAAAACCCAATCAACGCTCAAAACCCAAGCCCATGAAGCCAGGAACCAGTTTCCACGCCAGGCACGTTCCATGTTTGATGACATGCACATCTCTCATGCACGGTTACCCTTCTTTTTGTTCTCATCTAGGGTTTTTCCAATCAACTCTATAAATACATGTTTTTCTCACCAGCAAAAGAGTTGTTGTAGCCTAACTTTTTTTCAGTGAATCACCTCCATCTCGTAATTGCCATTTTCTTCCTACTTCATGCCTCTTTTCACCATCGAAACTGCCTCAAATAGCATCTGCACCTCCGCAATCCGTCAGTCCACTCACCGTTGACCCATACTTTGTAGCAGCAACTCACACATAGTTGCCTTTCCACACTGTCGTCCACAACTACATCGTCCTCGGCCCCGCACTATGCACTTTTGCAGTGCACCACCCACGGTCAACAGAGGTCGAACTCCACCACAAGCACTAAGATCGCAAGGCAAGATACCTACCCACCAAGAGCCACTCTACAAAAGCCCAATCCTGAGTATGTCCACCGCATGGAACCACCCTGCCCAAACCTTACAACCACCACTGAAGCACAGTTCCACTGCCAAGCTCTTCCATGTCGCAACCCACACGACAAGCCCCTTGCACGACGAAAGATGCTGCTTCACTACCACTGAAGGACCTTTATTTTTGCTCCCCGAAACAGAGTAGCCTTGACTCAACCAACCCACTGCCCTTAAGCCACCGCCCATGCCGTTTGCCTCAGCTGTAAAATACGACACTATCGTCGCTCCTAGCCACCTCGTCTCCATTTTGGGGCTGTCCTCACGGTGAGTCCCTCACACGCTGCTCTCTTTCTCTTGCTCTCTCACTCTCTATTCGCTCTCCCTCATCTCTTTCTCTCTCTCGCTCAGTGTTATTTCACGTCGTCGACCACCCAGTACTGCCCTAATCCGTTGTCACGAGCTTCCCTCTGGTGAGCAAGGATCCGCTGCACGTCTCCCTTCCCTCTCAGTAAGCTTTCAAAATAGGAAAGTATTTCACACGTAAAGCCCTTACGTAGAAAGAAGAATAATTTTGAGATGATTTTACAGTTTTTCCCTTTTAGTTGTAAGCCATCCAAAGTATATTGTGTTAACGTGTAGTTTCGATTGGGCTTGTTTTAATGGTGGGCTCGGCTTACATACTGGGCTTTTTGTTATTTGGAATGAGGTTAAGTGATTATTAAGTTGATACCAATGAATTTGAAAATTGACGATATTTTAGGGTTATGATAATTTTAGAAGTTCAAGAAAATTGGTTATTTTAGCATTTCAGGTTTAAATATTGAGATACATGTTTGATCGAAAAGTTATGAAAATTACGAGATTATTTTGTAGGTGATGATTATAGCTGTTCGGCAATTTTGAGAAAAATTTCTGAAAAGCTAAGAAGTCTAGGCAAACGGGGTTCCTATGCTAGGTTTTGCAAAAAACTGAAATAGACTGAGCTTTATTTTTGGAAAATATGCATGTTTTGTTATGAAAAGAAATTTAAAACGACCTCAGTTATTTGTTCTGCATTACTCATAAAATTCTATATAAGAATAAGGTATTTTTCTGGCATGACTGGTGTAGACATGAGCTTATCTTTAGCATTCTGTTATTGAATTGAGAAGAAATGAGCAAATATGAAAATTTGATAAATTTTGCACGTGATGTGAAGATGTTCTTAATCCATTTTGGAAAATGTGAAATGATCTGAATTTCAATACTCTGTTTTGATATGATGTGGCATCTGAAAAACCTTTGGCATGACTTTCTGATTATGTTCTAACTCTGATTCTGATTCTGATATGGTGATTCTAATTCGGTTTTGCTTTGATATGTGGCCCTCTCACAGGATATAATAGTGACCTCTGGCTCTGTCACGAGATACAATAGTGACCTCTGGCCTTGTCACGAGATACAATAGTGACCTCTGGCCCTGTCACGAGATATAATAGTGACCTTTGACCCTAGTATGAGATATAATAGTTATCTCTCCTTTGAGTGCAATCGCTTTGATAACATGGTGATTTATGTTCTACTTGGCTTTTCGCAGAATGCACAACCCTACCACGGGGGTTAAACATGGCCTTTGTTCTGATATGATGCTCTGATATTGTATGATAAGATGAAGATGTTCAGTCATGTTGTGCAAAATGGGTATTTGATTGTGAAAAGTTGGGTTCTGAATATGAAATGTTTAAAGTGTCGGTCTGATTTTCTAATAATATGCATTTGTGAGATTTGCATATTGAAACTGAAATGTTTTGCTTCTGCATTTTGAACTTTGTGAAAATGCTCATGTTTACATACTAGCATATGTTTTCTGCTTACTGAGTTGTTGATAACTCGCCCTTTATGTCCATAATATTTTTCAGACATTTTTATGGTTTAGCGGGAGATCATGAGTAGAAAGTATTGCAAAAGTCTGATGATCATAGATGAATGAGTGCTAAGGGTACAAGTATTTTGGAGGATCATATTTAGTAGTTTTATCTCTAGCGATTATTTTGGTACGTCAAGTTATGAATAATTTAAGTCTTTGTGGAGATGCTATTTTATTTTATTGAGGTTTTTGTTTAGTATTTCTGTGGAGGGACACGGATTTTTGGATCAAACAAATAAGTTAAGTATTTTGTGGAGTTTTTGTTTATTTATTATTAATTATTAGAGATGTTCTTAAGTGATAGGAGCTAACTCTCCAGACCTCCGGGAACGGGGCGTTACATCACGCCTCCCACTCATGCATTAATGCATGTGAGTTCCTAAAGGATTTCATAATGAGGGGCACATGGGGGAAACATCAAATCTAAAGCACAAGTCTTAAAGAGACTCTAAAGCTTCGGCAAAACGGATACACACCCAACCAAGGGGCATCAACCACCGTGTCTACCATGTGTCACGCATGCATGAAGTGTGAGAGTTTTTAAAGGAATGCAATCAGGAGGAAGATGAAGAGAGGACTTAGGGAAATGGAACCCCATAACTTTTGTGGGTTCCAAAAGAATCTTAGTGGGAAATAAAGACTAGAGAAAGAGAAAGAGGGTTAGCTAGGGTAAAGACCAACACCCACATGCCATTCGCAAATGGCAACCATGCACACTCTAAGACCCAAGGCCCATTTAGGGTTTTAGCCAAAAGACCTACACACCCTTGAAGGTTCATTGAACCTAGACCACATAAGGAACTCGCCAAAGGCATTTAGGGTTTCGGATTAGGACAAAGGCCATGCCACTTGTCACTCATGCATTAGGGTTTTTGGCATTTCCAAGGCAAGGCAATGATGAGGAGAGGACAGAGGGAGGTTTCGGCCAAAGCAAGAAGCTTTGTGCCTCATGGTGTCCATGCATTTTCCTATGTCAGAAGTAATGATGAGAGCAAGAGTTAGTGTGGGGAAATAAGGAAGTACTTAAAGGCTCTTGATGTGGCCAGTGCCCAACCCCCAATGATGACACCTAGGAGTCATTTTTGCCATTTTCCCTTATCAGATCTCTCACCCTTCCTATTCTCTCTCTCAAGCATGACCACCTTAGAGAAGGCTAACCCCATTCTCCTACTTTCTCTCCATCCAAAAACCCTCACACGCACCATACCTTTGCCTCCATCCTAGCACACTTCATGCACAGTTGACGGTAAAACCAAGGGTCTCTCGTTGGAAGAAAACCACATGATAAGAATCCCCATGCTTTTCCTACACTCACTTCTCCTAAGCACACACACTCACAAGGGTTTTGTTGGGTGAAAGAGGGCTTGGTTTGAGTGAGGAGGTATCCACCTTACTCGATTCACGAGATAGAACAAGAATGTTTGGGTTCTATCTAGAGGAGTTTTGTCAAAGCATGGGAGCTAAGGTTTTCTTCTAAAGAATCTGAAGGAACCTTGAAAGCGTGAAGGGCACATGGCCACCATAGGGTTTTGAAGTAAGGATTCCCTTCTAATAAGATTTCGGCCATAGGAGTTGATGAATCACATGCACATCACACACATGCCATACACACTAGCATGTCACTAAGACCAAGTCATTATTGAAGGAGCATGAACACCTTTTGGCCTAGGGCAAAAACCTCAAGGCCGAGCACAAGAAGAATCACATTAAGTAAGAATGAAGTAAACCCTCGGAAGCCACTTACACACACTCTTGGATTAGGGTTTTGTTATTTCACTAAGATTAATGATTTACACTATATATTTGCAGCTTGCTTGCTCGTTGGTATTTCTTTACTTCAAAAATTTGTAAGTTAGCTTTTAACCTTCCTTTGGATAGTGTTCGTAAAGGATTCAGGAGTGAAGTAGCACCTAACGCTAGTGGGTGCACCACATTAAAATCACGGTGAAGGCATCGTGCGAACTGCCATGTTATATGAACTCTGATGTACTCACACCCGGTCAAGAGGGCCGATTATGTGATGTGATAACTAGCAGGGAGCCTAGGGTGTGCAGAGGAGCCATGAGGTATCCACTCATATTGTACATGGAAGAAATTGTTACAAGTGACTAATGTGAATTGGAAACAGAACTTTTTATATGTTTAAATTGCGACTTTGTTACATGGATACACAAAAATATGATTTTGAAAAAGAGTACAAGCATGAAATAATTTTTTGGGTCAAGTACATGTTCATGTATTTATTCTCATGGTTTGCCTCTGCATGCTTCTATTATTTTCTTGTATGTTTTTGGTTAACTTGTTGAGATTTCTCAAAATCTCACTGTGTAGTTTCTACTACCATTCCCTACCTGAAATGGTAGAAGTTGTGACAACTTAGAAGAAGATAATGGGGAAACGCAAGCGAGAGGGTTCCCGACCATTAAGAAGGCCCTAAAGAACCCTAAGAAGTCGTCGAAGCCGACATTAGAGGAGAGACTAGAAGCAGCAGACCGCTTCATTTGTAAAGTACTCAAGCTCTTTAAGGAATTATGGAAGATTATTGACAAGGACAAAGCCAAATAGGATCCTTTAGATCGGCTATGTGAAAGCCCTTTATTTTGAGAACTTGGTGTTTGAGGGTTATGGTTTAAACGGAAGATTTTTGAACAAGTAATTTTGGAGATCCTTAGTTATAATATATTGATACCATGCATTAATTGCTCTAATCTGTACTTAGAATCAAACTTTTTCTACTGCAATTATTGCATACTACTAGAAATTTGTTAGGTGCATTGTATATTATCTATCATGATTAGGGGCATGTAACATTGAGTTGTATGTCCCATCGCTTCAGTCTCCATCCAATCTCAAGTGAGGTCTGGGGGCATCACATAAGGCGACTATGAAATTGGCACCATTTGAAGCTTTAGATAGGGGAAAGTGTGGGTTGCCTCTATGCTGGGATGAAGAAAGGGAGGGCAATCTCATTGGGTCAGAGCTAATCCAAGGGATGAAGGAGCAAGTCAATGTTATACAATTGTGACGCCCCCAAATTCCTTTTGGGATCGAACGAACATTTGAAGTGTCGAGACATGCAATGTAAGGTTATCTACCCCCGTTCATGACATATAAGATGCAATGTTCCTAACATGCATCTAGCATTATGCAATATTCACAGCAGATAATTTTTTTTTTCTTTAGCAATACTATGCACCAAATTGAAAATATCTCAAATACTTAAAACATACTTCATACATAAGGACATACTAAACAACTGAGATCACAACGCTAGTCCAAAATGGATGTGATCAAAAGAGTACTGGAGATTCAACTTCATAGTATAAGTAGTAATTTAAATTAACTACTATATTATCATCAACGTCGCACCATCGCTTAGTCGACCGTTTCCAGTTGGTCAATTCCCTGCTTTCCTTTAACAAGTTAATAGAAAACCTCCACACAGGTTAATTTGACTTGCATGACAGTAAAAGTATGAATGTGTAATCAAAGTCATAAGTAAGCATAGCATAACTTGACATACAACATAGCATAACTGACATAACTTAAACTAAAACATGAACTGAATTTGACTTGCTCAACACAGACTTGATCTGAGACTTGACTTGACATGAACTTGATCTGAGACTTGACTTAATATGAACTTGATCTGAGACTTGACTTAACATGAACTGAGAATCTTGTTCTTTAACATATTAAACTTAATTTTATGAGTGCTACATGGGTCCCCTAGAGCCATGTGTCCATGCCGATCACTGCATCACAATACAGGTATCTTCACCAACTGTGAATGCATTGTATGTGCCACAGTCACTGTGGACCCCATACTTCGTGTGCCACAGTCACTATGGGTACCACAAGAACTTAAACGTGGCTTCATTGGTGTTAGTGCCTAGCGCACTCTGGTGACCAGCTAGTTTGGCCCCGTCCACTACCCGTTGACAGTATTTCGTCAACTCAAAAAAGTTCACACCTATTTAGACACTCCAACATGAACAAAAGAGTTTCACTAGGATATTACCCCATTCTATCACTTAGGGTTGTGGTTGACATGAATAACTTGATATAGACAAATTTTCTAAGATGATATAATATGTAACAGACAATATTTCGTAACATGGCGTAACATGGCATAACACGTAGTAGACAACATACTTAACATCACATACTTGCAGCAGTGAATATTACATGACATGACATACATGTAACAGATGACATACTTAACGTGATGTACTTGCAATGTATAGCAATACGTGACAGAATATCTTGCATAACATATGAGCAATTGGTGACAGAATAAATTCTATGTAACAGATGAATGTAATGACTTGGCATGGCACATATGATAACATACATACATATACTATAGTTTTTTTATTTATCACACAAATACATTAAACTGATAGTAAGTTAAAAGCTAATTTATCTCGGTCTTCACATTTCTAAACAAAACTCAAGCGCGATCAAGAGGAACTGAAAATAGTGATTTCTAAAAATTAGAACTTAATCACTAACAATTAGAAATATGAAAAAATGTTAACTTAGATTAAAATTACCATTTTACCCTCTACATTTTAGAAAATGACCATTTTACCCCTAACTTAAGGATTTTGTTGATTTTGTTGCAATCCTTTCAAATTTCAAAACTCATGATTAGACCAAAGATTTTCTTCTGATCTACACATAACATATTCCTAAGAATAACCATGTTTGGATCATGAACAAAAATTATCAAAATCACTTAAAACAATACTTGAAATTTTCGGTTTCTTTCTAAGTTCAAAAACAGATTTTTGTTTCCAAACTAGTTTTGATGAACTTTTTGATCCATGACTTATAAAAATATGATCTTCAAACCAAAACATCACATGGTTTAAAAAGGTTCCCTAAAACAGATCTAAGCTTTAAACTCAAAATCACATGGTTAAAAATCAACCAAAACATGGTTAAAAATCTATTCTTTGACCTATGCGAATATCTCCATGCATAAAAATTCATATCTTTGAATATAACATCAAATATATTCTAACTAATATTCTAACCTGTATATAAGAGGCTTAGGATCCTCCAATAAAATTATCAAAGTCATTGGACTAGGTTTAAATCACAAAAGGTCCAAACTTTCTTAAAAAAATAAAAAATAAAATAAAATAAAATTGTTTTTCCTCTTCCAGTATCAAAGTTTTTACATCTAAGAAAATATTTCATCAAATCCTTTAATCATGCAAAAAGTCTTCAACCAATAATCATATACACATGTTAACAGTACTCCATAAATATTTCGGACCATGATCTATCCATTAGCTTGGTCAAAAACTCTAAAATATAACACATTCTCCAGTTTATCGCCCAAAATGTCCTTTATGGGGTTTAAAAAACATCTGACCAATTAAGCGATTTTCAAATGGGACAAATAAATATTCATGTAAACTAAACTCACAAAAGAACAACTTTCATGAAGGAAACTTTACTAAAAGACACTTACAAGAGCTTTGAATCAAGCATGCAAAAGAGCTCAGAAAAGCTGTCCGAGAATGTCTTTTGTGTTCATTCAAAGAAAAGTGTAAAGAAGAGATGATTTGCAAGAGAAGTGAGCTGGAGGGCTTCTTACACAAGTTATAGAAGATCATAAGGCTTAAATGAAGCTTGAATGTTGGTCTTTTCTACCCAATACAATATACAAAAATCAGCTAAGATATATTCTCTAGGTGGAGTGTAGAATGGAAAGAGTGAGATGGCCTTGTAGCCCTTCACTTCAAGTACCCTTTAAGCCCTCTTGAGCAAATTTGATTAGTCATGTGGGGGTTTGAATAAAATCGTTTAGGGTTTTGGTTTCAACCATGCTTTTAGGTTCTTAGTTGGATTCCAGCCATATAGGATTTGACTATGGTGTAAATCCTCTTTGGTTTGATATAAGTTGATTGGTCGGATGGAATAGAGTTTTTGCTTAGGTGGTATGATCTCACACCTTGATTCCTTTAAGTCCCTCAAACAATCCTCATGGTGCCAAGTGTCTAATACTATTCACTATGTGGGGCTAAGATCTTGCCAAGTGTCCAAATAAAACTTCTCTAACCTAATTTGGACATTCCACACTGTGATTTTGAAAACACTGCACTTGATGTGCTTATCAAGGTTACCATTCATTCTGAAAAAGTGCATAATAAACTTAGTACTGGAAAATCTTAAATATTCATATTAACCTACAGTGAAAATCGTTTACCGAAATTCAACCCTGAAGTGCCCCTAAAAATAATTTCACAGTTTCGTCCGAAAATATGAAAAATGACTTATTGCGCCATAAAATCCTAAGTAATCAACTAAGTCTAATGACGCAAACCATAATACATTTTGATACTTCTAACTACCTCAAATAATTAAAGTCACACTTTTGGCATCATAGTAAGTTATAATACTAACTATGTTGATAGACTAAAATCTATGCAATTGGTCGATTCATGAAAACTTATGGGATTTTCACAAGGTTCCTAAAGCCAATAGAAATTTCACCAATGAATGTCTAGTGGGCTGTTACAACAATAAAATATGGCAACAGCATAGAGTCGACGGAAAAGCTATGCTGACATAAGGAGAAGGGACTTGACCTTCGAGGAAGGTGATTGGGTGTATATTAAGGTATGACTCGTGAAGGGTGTGAAAAGATTTGAGAAGAAAGAAAAATTTAGCCTGAGATATATTGGGCATTACCGAGTAATGGAAATGGTTGGCATAGTTGCATATAGAGTTGCATTACCAACTAAATACAAAAAGGCCAAAACAAGCAGTAAGAACAAAACTAGGCGACTAAAAATGTTCGCTCTACACTAGGCGAGCAAAGGACATGCTGACCATATGTAAGGTGAGCAACATGCAATGGAAAGACCAATACAGAGCTAAGAAAAGTTTCAAGATAACATGGAGGAGCTTAGAGGGCAGCAGGTGACATACTAAGGCCCATGCTCTAACTACGATGTCTCAACTGGAACACTCCTAGGGAAGGAGGAATAAACGCCTACAAGCCATATATCTGACCTTAGAAGTAAGGCCAAATGCCACGTGGGCAATTCGCATAAGATGACACACTAACACAGCCATTTTCAAGACAAGTTGCAAGATGTTCATGCCTTGTCCCATCAGTCCACACAATCTCTACCATTCTTCAGTTTAATGGATGCATGGACAACAAAGATTCAAGATCACCTTTTCAGTCAATTAGAAGTCATAACCATGACACACAATCCTACGACATATAAGACATTTGGATGATAGTCTTCATCTCACTTTTGAAATTGTTAAGTACTTTAATACACTTTCTCTTCTTTTATGTTCAAAACTTCAAGGAGGCTAGAAGCTCAGAGTCATCATCAACAAAGAGACCAACAACTCCAACACAACCCTTAGTGTTTGGTCACTCTCCAAGTAGGTTCACTCCTATGACCACTGGTGTAAATGTCTGTGAATATGTTCAGGAGTTCATATTCTACCCCCTTTCTCTAATAAAAGTGCATGCTTTCTAATTATGATTAATGGCTACTTTGATTATGTCATTTCAAGTAATGTGATTTCAAATTTCACTATATTAATGGGATCGGGTTGAGGAGTCCCCGTACCATTCCTAGTGGCATGCTGCTACGTGTTTCACTCTGGTGGAGGAGTTCTTCGTGCCGATCGAGGTGGGCTATTTTTGTACTTTTCCACATTATAACAAGGGCAGAGAGAGCCCCCATGTTAATCATGTGGAGAGTTTCCCATATTGTTTTGGTTGATGTATTTCGCGTGTTGATTGGATTGAGAGATTCCCCATGTCGAACGAGTGGAGTGATTGCTCATATCGTCTAGTGGAAGTATTCCACACATTAACTAGGTAGAGAGATTCCTCACGTCGAACAGGTCAAGTGATTCCTCGAGTTGTTTTGGGTGAATGTATTTCACATTTTGGCCTAGTAGAGTGATTCTCCTTGCAGAATGGCTGGAGTGATTCACTATATTTGGAGATACGTATGATGTGTAACATCCCACTAGAAATTCAGTGAATGAATTTCTTTAGCAATGTTGTGAAAACCTCGGAAAGGTCTCGAGAATCGACAAATCACGTAGGTTTTAGTTTATCAGCTTAGTCAGTTTCTTACCCACTTTAGTGATAGAAACACGATTTTATTTATTTAAGGTACTTAGGAGTTTAGGATTGAGAAACAATTTGAGCAATTAGTCTTAAATGAATATTTAGGATTTTACGGCGCAATAATACAATTTTCATTTTCCATATGATAGTTGTTCGAGAATGCATTTTGATTTATTCAAGATGCTTAGGAGTCAAGATTTTTTAAATGAATTGCACTATTAGCTTCATAGGATAATTTAGGATTTTATGGTGCAAAGTTATTTTCACCACTTCCGTAGTGAATAGTAACACCTATGTTAGCACTCAGTCCAATCATTTTAAAATCATAGTGTGGATTGTCCAAATCAGTCTAGAGAAGTTTTATTTGGACACATGGCAAGATCTTAGTCCCACTTGTTGAATAGTATTGGACATTTGACACCAAGAGGAACCATGAAATCGAAATGTGAAAGAAAGGAAAGAAAATCAAGCATTGTGATCATGCCACCTAAGCCAAATACTGTTCCATCATTCATTTTTGTGCCAAATCAAATAGGATTTCAACCGTAGTAAAATCCCAATTATTTGAGATCCAATTGAAATCCCAAAACCTTGGTGAAAACTAAAACCCTAAAATATTTCCCCAAACCCTAAGTGTTGGTCAGTTTTAGCTTAGTATTTAATCACTTGATTAAATCACTTTCACATGCTATCAACCATTCAAATTCATGTGATTACACCCTTATTTATTCTTTTATACCTTGGTAACTTCATTGGGCCAAGAAAAATTGGATTTGGGCTTGTTAGAAACTAAAACCCCAAACCAAACCCTATTGAAATCCCGAATGAGGCCCAATCGGTTTAGGCCCATTAAGGCTCACCAAAAAGCTCCACCTATGCATGGCTTCATAAGGAATTTTGTCCACTACCATGAGTGTACTTTCACTGCCCATGTCAGCCACAAATAATCACTGATGGGAGGTCAATCAGCCACCTCACCACCACCCTTCACATGGAAGTTTCCTTGGCTAAAAACCATGTGTTGTTGCCCATGGTTTTGTCTGTGGTTTGACTAACAAAACCACCATCAAGCAGTCACTCTCACTTCCCCTCTTAGCCCCCAGCTCTATATAATTCTTCATGTTTTGGTCACTTTTACTTTGCGTTTTTGTAGAGAACTCTAGAGGAGATTTCAGATAGCTTCTCTGGCCATTCTTGCTTGATTTTTTCGAAGCCTTTGTAAGCCATTCCTCTTTGTGTCTAATTTCCATTGGTATATTGTGAGATTTTTCATGGAGGTTTGATTAGTGAAAAGTCTATTTAAGCATGCAAAGGTCTTACTGGACGATAGTCTGGATATTTTGTGAAAATTTGATTTTTTTTTTTTTTATGAGTTTTTTGGAAAGATCTTGGTCCAATCCTTTTATCGTTTATATTTAACATGTAAACAACCAAGTTGGGTTTAGATTATTTGAATATTAAGAGTTTTTACTAAAAGTTTTTGTAGCGTCCGTCCTCGTGGTGGGACTTTAATAAATAGTTTTAGAAAATGAGACGGAAATTACTTAACTTTTTAAAACTTTTTCCTTTCCTTCCCAGAATGTGATGACCCATAGAATTCATTCTTGGTTGCCATGGCATTTTAAGAGCCTTAGTTACTTGGAAGGCCCTAGAGTCTTTGATTTAGTGATTTGAGCCCAAGAGGGGAGTGACCCCAGTTTGCCTTGTAATTTTCAGCCCTATTTAGAAATCCAGGGCCCATGGCTTTGGGCCATGACCCAAATCTTAGTCACTAGTGCCATGTGTCATGTAAGTGTTACACTATGAATCTAGACTTGATAGTAGGTTAAGTGGGGGAGAGAAGTGTAGGAAAGCACCAAGAATGGCTTGCACACCTACCTAGAGGAATTGCCACTTGTCAACAAGCTAGAAACCTTCTAGATGAATCAAGGGACAAAAGGAACCTAGGAAGACTAGGGAAGGGAAAACTCGGCTAGCCCATCTTCCCATACGCCTAGACCCTAGTCTTGGCCCAAATTCGAGTTCCAAGGTAGATTTCTTGGGAAAGTAAACCTAGGGATGAGAAATAGAGTTTTTCTAGAAAATTTGTATTGGAAACCAAAGGATGGCACAAAGGATTTCGAATTTAGTCAGTTTTCGCCAAGTGTCAAGCATGCACTAAGCTTCTAGAAGAGTAGATGAAGGGACTCTTGTATCAAAGGACAAATATGCCCTTAGAGTTTCGGCTAACACTCTCCCAAGCACCCCATTCACTGGCCACTTGTCACTTAGACTATCCTTAGACCAATGGCACATGAGAAGTCACCTAGGGAAGGAGCACTAAGAAGATGAAGCATCAACTTGGGAAATGAAAGAATAAGTGGATGGCTAGGACAATGGCACACGCCCAATGCCACTTGTCACCCATGCCAAAGGTTACTTGTTGGGAAAAGGAAGAGGCATGAGATGTTTTACAAAAGTACCCTTGAAGAGATATTCACTTGTTTAAGAAAATGAAGGGCATAAAAGGGAAAGAATGGGATTTTGGCCAAGGGAGGAGAAACCCTACGCGCCACCCCCAAGATGTCCCTTCCCAATGCAAATCCAAGTGGGGAATTCTAAGAGTCATTCTCAGCAAAAAAGAAAGGGAAAGAAGAAACCTATGTCACTTGTCATTCATGCAATGATTTTGGAAGCAACCAAAAAGGGAAGTAAGGAGACTACTATAAAAAGGAGGGAGTACATGCCTATGGGCTTTTCCCTTGCCATTTTTCAGAATTTGCATGAACTCTCACTCTCTCCACACAATTTTCACATGTTCACTTGAAGATTCTCTCACTTTCTCATATTTTCTTTCCAACCAAACAAGGAGGATCCTTTCAAGAGAGAGGATTTCGGCACCATCAACGATAGGCAAGGTAAGGATTGGTTTTCTCTTAGTTTTTCACACACATGTCACTTTCTCAACCCGAAAATGAGATTCAAATCTCATAGGACATCGAGAATGATAGAACACACGCACTTTCTACCCAATTTCTTGGAAAACGACTTGGGGTTTTAAGAAACCGTTGAAGCCGAATAGTGGGGGGGAGTTCATCCTCCATGTTTTCGACCACTACATGTATTTTTGTTTTACTTTAGGTTTTGTTTTACTACATGAATGGAATAAAGGGGTTTTTGACCAAAGAACTCTAAAAGCCGAGTGGTTTAAAATCAAGTGATGCCTTAGAAAACTCACACACTCAAGAACACGAAATAGGGTTTTTAGATACTCTTTCTAATGTACTATATTCGGATTTATAGTTTGCTAGTATTTCTTTAAGCGGATTTTTGTAAGTATACTCTCAACTTACTCTTGGTTAATATTTGTATATGATTGTGTAAATCTTTTCATTGTTATATTTGTTTTGTTTGCTATTTCTTGTTTGTTGGTTGAATATGCTTATATGATCTTGGAATATGACTATTACATGAATGGTATGATTCGGTTTTAAGATGAAAATGGCAAGAATGTTCAATGCATGTTTTGATTTTGAGGAAAACATTGTGATTGATTTGTGTTACTTGATGATTCGGCTATACCATTTCTTAGAAGTTTTGGATTTTGGCCAAACACCATGATTTTATGTTTCTTTTCATTGTGCTTTGATTTCTAAGCAAATATCTTTGAAGAAGAAGCATGTTTAAGTGATGAACCTTCATGTTTTGCATCTATATGTTTCGGCCAAGGCCCTTTTTATGGGTTCATGTAAATGTTTTGATATCTCATGTAGTTTATGTTATCATGCTATGAAATGATTATGTTATACTTGGTTATTTCATGCACGGCATTTCATATGTCATATTTCAAGTGTAAGTACACATGTTATAAGTTTCATTTCACATGCATTTGGAGAAAAGTGTTTTCAAAGAAAGCATTTTCATAGAAATGGGTTTAAAAGTTTTATCACGATCCTAAATGCTAGGGCAGGGGATTGTCCTAGTGGAACTCCTTTGTTCACTCTGGAGTGCTTAAGAATAAAGTGGTAACCCCTAAGTTGATAAAGTATCGTCGACAAGTCTCGAATGGATTCTTTTCAAAGAATGCCTGAGCAAGGAAGCGCCTAATGCTAGTGGGTGCATAAAGCATGTAGCCTAACGAAATAAGGTTGAGTTAATATGAATCTCTGTTTATGACATATTCATCACGGTGCACGGACCTTGGATGGCGTGGTAACTAGCAGGAACACGCGGTGCTATGGGGAACTATGTTGTGTCCACCCTCTGAATAAGAATAAGAGATTATGTGATAAGGATCACTCGATACAAATCTTTTGATATGTTCTGATAAGGCAAGTTCTAATTAAGATCACATGAATAAGAAAAGTTAAGAAGTTTTTCTGAAAAGTTAAGTTTTCTTACAAGTCAAGTTCTAGTCAAATGCATAAGTCAAGTACATGTCCATGCACGCATTTCATGATATACCTTGTATGCTTGTGTTAACTGTGGTATGTTGTGTGACTACTTGTTGAGATTTCTTGAAATCTCATTGTAGTAGTTCCCACTACCATTCCTCAACTGAAATGATAGAAGTTGTTATAGGTACCCTGAATACCCAAGAAACATGAACCTAGATAGTTCCTTGATAGAGAACGAGTTTACTATTCAGGCTTGTCATGACTATATTGCAGACGCATTAAAACACACGGCTAAACTTCTCAGGGAGATCCTAACTAGTATTAGTGAGACCGAGATCGATGCTACGATCTATCAACCATCCAAGAATCTAACGTTTTGGTGGAATATAGACCAACTGTCTACTTATTTGGAGCAAGCCTCAATGGCCTTAGCTGGTGCAAAGGCAACGACAAAGGACTTAGGTTTGATACTGCCCGAGCCTCAGCAATCCCATGGGATCTTCTGGTGTCTATCTCCTGATGGGATAGTAGTTATGAAGAGGAGAGGAACCTAAGTTATTTTGTGAAGGAAAAAGAAAAAAAAAAAAAAAGAGAGAAAGAAAGAAACAGGACTTATGGTTTTAGACCTCAACTTTTATGGACGATGTTTTGAGGAGGTCCCGTATTTTGGGAGATTTAAACTATACTCTATGATTTGGGACGTTATATCATTATGATACATGTTTATGGTTTGGGCAATGTTGGGATATGATATTAGTACGGTGCCATGTGCTTTATAATTGCTTATCATGTTTCTTAGAATATCCAACTTTACTATTTTTTCGTTGTTATGTTATTGCATACTGCTAGTGCACTTAGGTGCATAGCGTATTATCTGTCATGTATGAGGGGTGTGTAGCCTTGTGTTACATGGCTCAGCATCTCAGTCACCGTCCAATCCCAAGAGGGGGCTGGAGGCGCCACACAGAATATAAAAAGATTCTATGTTTAAAATTAAAACTTACTTTGTAAATTAAAAGAGAGTTTACAATGGAAATCATTAAATTAATTACAAAGTCCTTTTACAAAAGTTTTATTTCATACATTACATAAAACATGCCTAGGTTTCTGTCCCTCTTCCCTTGGGCCGTGTCTATCGTGGTGCTTCTTCCTCATTTTGTTTTTCGAAGGGAGAGAGATATACATAAAAATAAAAAGAGACGAATACTTAGTGAGCATTATTTCATACTGTAAAAATATACTAACATAGATTTTCATTCATGTATTTGACATTCATCTACATACTTTACATAAAGCATTCAATTCCTTTAAAAATATTACAAGGTAGATTTTTTCTTTAAAAAGGTTCTCACTTCTCATAAAACATTTCTCACACCTTGTATGTCCTTCATAAAGAGCTAAATAATCACACAACATTCAATTAAGTTGTTATCACTTTTCATTTGGCTGGTACACACTATTACGCCCCTTGTGTTGGGGTTAGTAGTCTTTTGGACCCAGATTCCACCCGTAGCCATAGATTGGGAATCCCTTTCAGTTAGGGGGCAGCACTGGGTGCACTACCAGTACTACTTACCCGGTAATGCAATCTGCCCTGTCCATTGGTATCATCATTCATTCAGTCATGGTCATTACATAGCTTCATACATTAAAATATTCATTTATTTTCTTTCCTTTCCTTTCATTCATTTCATTCATCAATCCATTTCATTTCATAAAAATCATTTCAAAGCATAGGAATAAATATCATAAGTAAACATCATTTCATAGCATCCCTTAAACATCCTTTCATAGCATCATTTAAATTTCATTTCATAGCCTCATTTAAATACCCCTTCATCACATCATTTAAAAATCATTTCTTATCATCAAACATAAACCTCAACATTTTATTTCATAGAACATAAATACAATAAGTACTACATATAACTTCCCTTCACATGCATGCAACTATTCTTTGAGGTGCATCAATAAAGGTTCCCAAAATTACATACATATATCTTAAAGAATAATTCTTCTCAGGCCAGTATTCACTATCTCACACCCTACACCCTATGAAAAAAAGAAAACATTGTCAGGTGTGGAGTGTGGAGGTGAACAGTGGCTAATGTATAGCAAAACCCTATCTTAAAACATTAGTACTTAGCATACTTTCATAAACATCATTTCATTTTCGTTCATTGCATAAAAAGAACATTTTTCATAAAAGCTTTTCATTTTCATTTTCAAAACATTTAGAAAACTCTGGAAGAGTATGAACATAATACTTACCTGGACTCCATGTTTTTTTCATTTCATGTAGTCCATTCATATGTATGTCGAATGGCAACGTACATGCATACATAATCTTAACATCATTCCATTTTCTCAAGTGCATAAGCAACTAAAATTTAGAAAATGCATAAACTACCCTCAACTTAGACTTCCTTCATTTAGACCCATTCAAGTCACTTTCAACACTTGACATTCAACTTAATGTCCTTATACCTTAAAGTGATTCTCCATGGTTCACTTTAAAGGTTAAGGCACAATCCCATCATCTCCATCACTTCTTTCCTCCATTCATGTATAATCTAACCGACACTTGATCATAACCCAAACCAAGCATAATATGCAACTTTAAGCCAACCTTAAGACTTAAACATTTTGTACTCATACTTCAGACAGACAATCCATTGCATATGGTAAATCTATCCGATACATTCAACCAATTCACACATGTACCCAACCTTTTTTATTACCTAAGATCAACATATAGTCTACCCAAAATACCCACTTGTTTTTACAAGCTTCCTAGAAGCCAACACAATCCCAACCAACACATCATTGTTCACAGCACATCCAAACTACATAGCCTATGCTGACACTTCACATGACATACAACCACATTACAACTACACCACATCCATCACTTCACACAGTTCACAACCACTTTCCAAACTGCACAGTAATCACATCACTTCACATGGCATCCAGCCACTCCACAAACTGCACAGTGATCCATAACAAAGCCCATCACTTCACAAAGCACAACCACATCACAAACTTCACATTCACAGTTCACACATAGAGCAAATTCACAATTCCCAATACAAGGAACATTTCACAACATTCTGTCACTTCATAGAATACCACCATATCACAACTACTCAATCTCAACTTCACAAATATACTAATTATCAAGATATGGAGATAGAAATAATACCATGATTAGGGGTTGAATTGCTGCTTGGCACTTGCTATCCAATGGTCTCATGGTGGTGGCTACAGATGTGAAAGGAGGGGTTGGGTTGTGGCTTGGAAGAGACTGTCTTGATTGTGGGTGTTGCTACTGACTCAGGTGGTCAAGCATGGAGGTTTGGTGTTCTATTTTCAGTGCAAGGGTAGTGATGGTGTCTCTCATTTTGGCTTAAAGTGGTGGATGGCACTGCTAGTGGGGTGGCTTATGGTGGCTCTGTTGTTTGTTCAAGATTGGGCTTGCTGTGAGTTTGAGTGGAGGAATTGGAGGAGGGTTCTAGCTTGGGGCATGGAGGAGGCAACTCGTGGCTAGGAGACTCACGGTGGTAGTGGTTTAGGGTTTGTGATGGCCCGAGTTTTTGTCTAGGCTTGGCCCTTAGAATTTGTTCTAGGTTGTCATGGCATTTTAGGCGCCTTAGTTACTTTGGAAGGCCTTAGAAACCTTTGATGTAATAACTTAAGCCAAGAGGAAAATGACCCTAGTTTACTTTGGAATTTCAGCCTTATTGGGAACTTAGGTCTAATGGTTTAGTCCAATGGTTTAGACCCATTATCCAATTCTAAGTTGCTAGTGTTATGTGTCCTGAACCTAGCCTTGAAAGTGAGTTAAGGGGGAGAGAGAGGTGTAGAAAAGCACTAAGATGGGCTTACATGCCTAGCCCATTGTTCTTTTGCCCAGAATTCAAGTTCCAAAATAGGTTTCTTGGAAAGGGGAGCCTAGGGAAGTGATATAGGGTTTTTCTAGAAGTCTTGCATAGGAAACTGAAGGGAGGCCTTTGGGATTTCGAATTTTGCTAGCTTTTGCCATGTGTAAAGCATGCACCAAGTTTTTAGAAGATTTTTGCGATAAAACTTTTGTATCAAGGACAAGTTTGCCCTTAGGGTTTCCACTAACATATTCCCAAGCATTCCATTCACTTGCCACTTATCACTTAGTGCTTTTTGAACTAATGGTATGTGAAAGGTCACCTAGGGAATGAATATTTGGAAGATGAAGCAACACTTTGGGAATGGAAAAGTGGAGAGGACGGCTAGGGCTATGGCACATGCCTAATGCCACTTGTCTTCCATGCCAAGAGTTTCTTGTTGGGAATAGGAAGAGACATGCTCGATTTTACCCAATTACCCCTTGAAAAGATATTAACTTGTTGAGGAAAGGAAGGGCATAAGAGGGAAAGAGGGATTTTTGGCCAATGAAGGAAGTCCAACACGCCACCTCCCAAGAATGCCCCTTCCCAATGCAATCTAAGTGGAGAACTCCAAGAGGCTTTTCAGTTTTTGAGAAAGGGAGAAGAGGAAACCTTGCCACTTGTCTTTCATGTGAGGGTTTTGATACAAACAAGGAAGGAAGTGAAGGGTCTCATATATAAAGAGAAGGGTTCATGCCTAGGAGGCTTTGCCCTTGCCATTTTTCAGATTTTGCATGAGTTTCCACTCTCTCCACACAACTCTATCATGTCTATCATGTTCCTTTGAAAGCTCTCTCATTTTCTTGTGTTTCTCTCCAACGAAACAAGGCGGATCCTTGCAAGAGAAGGATTTCGGCACTACCTAAGGATTAACAAGGTAAGATTCTAGTTCTCCTAAGTCTTGCACATACACAAGTCTTTTCTCAATCTGAAAATAAGATTCAAATCTCATTTAGACTTTGAGAAAGTATAGCACACTTTCTACTATTTTCTTGGAAATAACCTATGGCTTCTAAGAGAAACCCTTGAGGCCAATTAGTGATGGGGAGTTCATCCTCCATGTTTCGACCATCACATGTATTCTTGCCTACCTTAGGTTTTGTTTTACCTTATGAGTGAAATGAAGGGGGGAGGTTTTAACCCAAAAACCCTAGAAGCCGAATGGTTTAAGACCAAGTGATGCCCTAGAAACACACACACTCAAGAACATAAGATAGGAGTTTAGATGCTCTTTCTAATATAGTATGTTCGGATTTACAGCTTGCTAGTATTCCTTTATGAGGATTTTGTAAGTATACACTCAACCCACTCTTAGTTAATATTCGTATATGATTGTGTAAATCCTTCTATGACTTTGATTGCTTTGCTTGTTATCTATTGGTTGTTTGTTGGAATATGATCATATGATCTTAAGTAACTTTAAGGAAGAAATTATATGTCTTGGATTTATGATGAAAATGCCATGAAACATGCCCATGAGTTTTGGTTTTCACTTGTTTGAGGTTGATGGTTTATGCAACATGAAGTTTCAGTTTGAATATGCCTTGGAAGTTTCAGACTTAGTCACAAACCTATGATTTCATGTTTTGTTTCACTATGTCTTGACTTCTATATTATATGCTTGAAGTTTGGAACATGTCTATATGATGAATCCTCATGTTTTTTGCCTATAAGTTTCAGCCTAAGCAATTTTTTATGGTTCCATGTATGTGTTTTGATATTTCATATGGTTTATGTTATCATGTTATAAATTGAACATGTTATGCTTGGTTATTTCTTGCACAGCATTTCATATGTCATATGTCAAGTATAAGGAAACATGTTTAAGTCTCGTGTCACATGCATTTGGGGGAAGAAGTGCTTTCAAACAAGTGTTTTCAAAAAGTGTTTTAAAAGAAAAAGTCTTATCACGACCCAAGTGCTAAGGTGGTGGAATGTCCTAGTGGAACTCCTCTGTTCACTCTGGAGTGCTTAAGAATGGAGTGATAACCTCTGGGTCGATGAAGAATAGACAATGAGCCTTGAATGGATTCCTTTTAAAGGATGCCAAAGCAAGGAAGCACCTAACGCTAGTGGGTGCTTAAGGCATGTAACCCGACGAAGTAAGGTCAAGTTAATATGATTCTCTGTTTACGACATATTCATCACAGTGTACTATCCGTTGATAGTGCGATAACTAGCAAGAACACACGGTGCAAGGTGAGTAGCTGTGTTGTGTCCACCCTCTGAACAAGAATAAGAGCTTATAAGATAAGGATCACTTGATGAAAATCTTGTGATATGATAAGGATCACTCGATGTAAATCCTCTGATATGTTCTGATAAGGCAAGTTCTGAATAAAATCACGTAAATAAGAAAAGTTAAGAAGTTTCATGAAAAGTTTAAATCTTTGTTACAAGTCTTTTGAAAAGGGTTAAGTGCATAAGTTAAGTTCTAGTTAAGGCATAAATCAAGTACATGGCTATGCACGCATATCATAATATACCTTTTGTATGCTTGTGTTAACTATGATATGTTGTGTGATTACTTGCTGAGATTTCTCAAAATCTCATTGTGGTGGTTTCCACTACCATTCCCCAACCGGAATGGTAGAAGTTGTGACAAGTTTAGTAAAAGGCGACTATGACCAAGAGGAAGAGAACAGCACCTTCTCCTCCGGAGAGGATTGTGCCTAAGATGGCCACGAATGGGCCCGAGCCCTCCATCTGGAAGCGACTCAAGACCATTGATCGGGAGATCACGGGTATACTTGAATTCATTGTAAAATTCAAGCGGCATAACAATGGGGACAAGGATAAGGCTTTGGAAAAGCGAGTGAAGCCCTAATCTTTTTGAAGAGTACAGGACTTTAAGAATTTTGTGAAAAATAAAAAAAAATAAAAATAAAATAAAAAAGGAGAAGAAGGAAGGCAACAACATTTATGGCTAACTTTTGTGGATTTATGTTGCTTTTGTGGGAATCCCGTGTTTTGGAAATGTTAAAATTATGCTTTATGCTTTTTGGGATATTATGCCTTTATGGCTTATGTTTACGTTTTGGACAATGTTTTTGGTTATGATATTAGTTTATGGTGCCATGTGTTTTGCAATTGCATATTGCGTTGCTTAGTTTATCAGACTTTTATTAATTTTCTGTTGCTACGTTATTGCATACTGCTAGTGTACTTAGGTGTATAGCATATTACCTGTCATGTACCCGAGGGGGTGTGTAGCCTTGTTCTACATGCCCCGGCGTCTCAGTCACCATCCAATTCTAAGCGGAGGCTGGGGGCTCCACAGGGTTGTTATGGTGGAGGGAGGGTGCTTCGTAGGTGGTGGCAGGGGCTATTTTGAGGGGGCTTCGGTTGTGACAGATCTGCTCGAAGGTTGCTCAACCCTAGAGGATGGGTTACAATGGTGGATCGTGGTTTCAATGGTTGGCCATGGGGCCTAGGTGTAACGCCCCAATCCCGAAGGTCCGAAGAGTTAACTCTTAATATTAATATCAACTTCAATAACACAACTATAAAATCTAGAAAACTCCATAAAAATGTTAATCTATTTACTCAAACCAAATATATATGTTCCTTCATAAGGACAATACATAAATTCTTAGTAAAATAAATTGAAACTCTCCAAAAGACTCGATAATATTCTCAACTCATCAAATCAAAATAACTGAAAATAACCAAATTACTGACTAAGACTCTTAAATAAATACTTGTACCCTCGGGTACTTATTCCTCTGCAAACATCAAACCTCTCTAATACTGCATACTCTTGCTCTCCAATAGAACCATCAAAATTATCTGAAAAATGTTTAGAGATAAGGGGTGAGTTATCAATAACTCACTAAGCAGAGAATATATACCAGTGTGTAAATATGAGCATTTACAGAAATCAGAATGCAGAACAAAATATTTTCATTTTCAGAGTGCGGAAGCAAAACATGTTATCAAAATATCAAAGCAAAGATTTAGAAATAATTTCATTCAAAAATATTCTTTGGCATAGCATAAATAATCATCATCATCATCAGAACAGAAGCCATGTATAATCCCAGTGATAGGGTTGTGCATCTGCGGATAGCCAAGCAAAACATAAATCACTCTATCACCAAGATGTGCACTCAAAACAGAGACCACTACTATAACTCGTGGCAGGGCTGTATCTACTACTATAACCGTGGTTGGGCCGTATTCACTATTATAACCCGTGGTAAGGCAGTAACTGAACAGAGCGGAAACAAAATCAAATTCAGAATCAAAGAGTCATGCCAAAGGTTTTCAAAAATCACATCTTATCCAAACAGAGTACTGAACAAAATCATATCATCTTCGCAATCAAAGCAGATCCAAAGCATATTTACATAATTATGCACAAATTTTCAAATTCGCTATTTTTTTGCATAAATCAGAAATAGAATGTCAAAAATAAGCTCATGTCTACACCAGTCATGATGGAAAATACTTTCTTCTTAAACAGAATCTCATGAATAGTGCAGAACAAATAACTGAGGTAGTTTAGATTTTTTTTCATAACCAAATATGTATATTTCTCAAAAAGTCAACCTCAGCTCATTTTATTTTAATGCAAAGTCTAGCATAGGAACCCCGCTTACCTGGATTTCTTAGCTTTTCAGGAATTTCCTCAAAATGCCGAACAATTATTAATTGTCACCTATAAAAGTCACGTAATTCCCGTAAATTTCCAATCAACCACGTATTTCGATATTTAAACTTAAAATGCTAAAAGAACCTATTTTTAAAACCTCAAAACCTAAAATTCTCATTATTCCTAAAATACCAACATCTCTTTCTAAACTCATCAATATCCAACATAATAACTCCGACTAAAACATTAAATTCTAACTTATTTACGATTGAGATCTTACTATAATTTATAAAAACTAAAATAACATAACTATATCGAAGTCATTACAAATAGATAATCATACTTTTGTTTAAATCAAAAATATTCTTTTAAAAGGATTCAAAATAAGATTTTGCACTTACCGATCACTTCAAAAAATTCATCAGTATTTACAAGATAAATATTCTATTAAAATATCAGTCTCTTACAAAAACCAACTTATCAAGATCATTTCTATAAACATGGAAAATTTCAAAGTTTACAAATACTTATTAAAGGTTTAAAACACAATAATGAAACTTGTAATTCAAAGGTAATAATGTAAATTTATTTATTTATTAGATCAACTATGCAATAACTTTCGAAATTCTATTAGGTTACAGACTTACCCATATAAATATATATATATATATGTATGTGTGTGTATATATATATATATATACAACTCTTAAGTCAACAACATGAAAAAAACAAAAGAAAAGAGGTGCAGCGGCATGGAACTTACGACTAAACCGAGAATATGCGTGGAGGGGCAAGGTGTGACGGGTTGGCTGGAGGAACTGCGGTGGTGCAACTAGAGTGCAGAGGAAAGCGGCGGAGGTGCCGTCGAGCTAGGCTAAGCAAGAGAGAAAAAGAGAGGGAGAGGGCGGAGAGAAAGGAGGGAGTAACCGAGGGATATACTCACCGTGAGGGGGTGCTACGGGCTGAGGTGGCTTAAGGGTGTTCAGCGCCCTTTTCCGTGAGGGTGGTGACAGCTTGGAGTGGCTGGTGCAATGCAGTGCAGTGCAGTGGTTCAGTGGGTGAACCTCTATTTCGGGTGGCTAAAAACAAGGGAATAAATGGCTGGGTTTTCCGTGAGAGGGGTGGCTCGCAGTAGTGTTAACCGTGGTGGTTTTCGTGAGGTGGGGTCACAACGTGGTGGGGCTCTCGGTGGAGGGTATGGCAACGGTTTATGGTGGCTGAACGCTGCTTTGTTTTTGGATACTAAAACAGAGGAAACCAAAGCTTGCAGTAGAGGCTACGGGACGTTAGGCAGCTACTTCGTATGGCTGGGCAGTGGGCACGATGGTGAGGTCTGGGCTGAGGTTCACAGTGGAGAGTGGATGAATTGTGCGGCAGCAACGAGTGGGTACAGTAGGTGATGGAGGTTGAGGCGTGAAAAAGAAAAAGCGGCAACTCTTGGTTTTCGTTGAGGATGAAGAACGTGCAAATATATAGATGAATGGATGACCAAAAATAAAACCCTAGAGATGAAAGAGTAACGTGCATGCGGATGGAGAAGAGTCGTGCGTATGTGTGCATGTCGTGGATGAGAGGAAGACCTAGGGGAAAAAAATAGATAGAAAGAATAAAACGAATAAAACATGCGGGAAAAAAATTAACGTGTGAAGAAAATAAAATAATATATAAATAAATAAAAAAGTGAGCTTAATTGGGTCCGGGTGTTACAGGTGCGGTCATGGCTAAGGAGATTGGAGAGGGAGATGGAGAGGGATCGAGAGGGGAAGAAGACGAGAGGTTTATAGTGGTTTACAGCGAAAAACATCAAACATAAAACAAAAAGACCTTTCATACATTTAAAACTCTTATGCCTAGACTTTTGTGCTCTTCCCATGGGCCATGTCTGTCCTGACGCATTCTGCTCATTTAGTTCCTGTGAGGGGAGGGGTATACATAAAAACTAAAATGAGTCGAATACTCAGTAAGCATTACTTCATACAGTAAAAATATACTGACATAGATTTTTATTCATGCATTCATCACTCCATACATACCTTCTGTACATAAGACATACATTCATTTTGAAAATATAACTAGGCAGGGTTTTTCTTAAAAAGGGATTTTTTTTTCATAAAACATTTCTCCCGTCAATGCCTTCATTTCTTAAAGAATTCAAGCATGCATACATACATTTTCTTATCACTTTTTTTTGGCCGGTACACACTGTTACATTCAGTGTGTTAGGATTAGCAGTCTTCCTTTGGACCTGGATTCTAGGTTGGGAATCCCTTTAAGTCAGGGGAAGCACTGGGTGCAATACCAGTACTACTTATCTGGCATTGCAATCTATCCAGTCCTTTGGTACCATCATTCATTCAGTTGTGGTCATTGCGTATTTTCATACATTAAAACATTCATTTCCTTTCCTTCAGTCATTTCCTTTTCAGTCCTTTTCATTTACCAGTCCATTCAAAGAAAATTGTCATTTAAAAGTATGAGCTTAAACAACATATTTCAAGGCATCATTTAAAACATCAGTTCATGACATCCTTTTTAAAATAGCCTTTAAAAGCATAAGGCATAAACCTCAACATTTCCTTTCATAGAAAATAAAGACAATAGATATTACGTATAATCATCAATTCACATGCATACACTTAATACTTGGGTTGCATAAAAAGGGGTTGCCAAAGAAGGCCATTACATACATATACATTGGAACACTTATACCAAGCATACTTTTCATAAAACCTCCTTTCATTTCATTTCGTAAAGCATGATAAAGAGAAGCATTCCTTTTTCATTTCATATCATTTTAGAAAACTCTATAAGAGTATGAACATAATACTTACCTAAACTCCATGCTATTCTCATATCATGCAGTCCATTCATATGCGTGTCAGATGGCAACCTACATACATACACATAACCTTAGCGTCATTCTCTATCTAGTGCATAAGCAACTTAACTTAGAAAACATAAACTACACTTCACTTGGATTTTCCTCACTAAGACACACTCTCCTTCTATCCCTATCCTCTATGTTTTTTTTTTTATCACATTTCCTCTTTCTAGGACCTTCTTGATGTCACCTTTTCCAAGCTCAGCATTCTACTTCGAGTGCTTACCCACTAGAGTGAATCCCATGATTCACCTTAGGGTTAAGACACTAAAACCTTCATCATGTTCTTCTTATTAACCTCATCCTAATGCATGACTAAGGCTGACTAAGTCATGCATCCCAATCCTAAACATTACATACATCACTTCCTACAGTTGAGCCTACGCTTCCTCATCGTCATCATTATCCTCATCCATGCATATCACATGAATTTAAGCCAACTCTGAGACTCAAACATCATGTACCTATGCTTAGGACAGATTACCCATTATATATGGTAAATCCGTCCAACACGTGTCTAACCAGACTACACATGTACCCTACTCCTTTTTATCACCTAAGATCAATGTATAACACGTTGAAAACATGCTTGTGTAAACAAGCTCCGTACTCCGATACCAACATTCTCTTAACCTGCTAGCATGACTTTTCATGCTACCCATCCCTCTTGACAATTCATCCCAACACTTAACATGACAAGACTCCATTCACAACTACACCTTACGTCACGACATGTAGTTCGAGACTATTCTCAAGCTACACTGTGACCTTGTCACGTCACCTGACATCCAGAAACATCACTTCTACGCCAACTCCTCACTTTTCACAAGTACGATTCCTCACGTACTCTTGCCATATCGTGACATCCCATCACGTTCCCACTGTGTCACTCTTACACCATTTCGTCACTTCACATGTACAACAACCATAACACTGATACACAGTGACACCCGCCACTGAGACTACTAGTCACATCATAGCTACTCCAAGATATTGTTCCATAGTTTCCAGCACTACTTCACACTCTATGCTCCATAACTACGCAACCATCCATATCTTCATGACATGCCAAACGGCGCATCACTACCCCACATGGAGTACACTCCATGTGTACTCCCTTCGCATCACACTACACCACATCACCACTATGGCACACACACCACGAGGTGGCTCGCTTCACCACATGGAGTACACTCCACTTGCACTCCCTTCACAGCACACTACGCTGTGAGTACACTCCACGTGTACTCTTTCCATTCCACACCATGCCACGAGAGTACACTCAACGTGTACTCTTTCCAATCCACACCACGCCACATCACCACTACAACACATACCTCTAACCACATTTCACAGCACAATCCACAACACGACTACACAACACATTTCCTAACTACGCCCAACACTTCACGTACACAGCCACACTTCACATCACTGCACTACCCAGCGAGCACCAAGACACAGCGCACTCCACAAATACCAATAACACAGTCTACAATCCAACCAACCAACTAATATAATAACGACGGTGAAGGGAAAGAGAGTTATACCATCGTCAGGATAACCCATGCATTGCCCGTTGTCCAACACGGCCAGTGGTGTCGGAAGCCACTAGCTTGGGCGGTAGCGGGACCTTGGAACGGGACTATTTCGGGTGGAACCACTAGATCTAGGTTCTGCGAGGGTGGCCGACATGGAAGGGAGTTTGTGGGTGGCTGAGGAAGGGTTATACGTGGCGGCTAAAGCCATGTAAGGTGGCCGTTAGCCATGCACAGTGGTTGTCCATGGTGTTTGGGGCTGTTTAGGTGTAGGGATAGGCTAGGGGTGATCTTGGAAGGCTCATGGTGGCTCATGGTGGCGGCTAGAGGCGGAGCACAGCAGCATCTAGTTGTGTATAGTGCATCCGAGATGGTGAGAGTGCGTGTGAAGGCTAGGAATGGCTAGGGACTATGGCCAAGCATGAAGGGGCTGAGGGAGGTGCGATGGAGCCAGTGGTGGTGATGGGGTAGACATACGGTGGCCCTATGGTGGATCTAGGTCGTGGGTCATGGAGGACCCGTGAGAGAGCGTGGGAGAGTTAGGTGCTTTGGCTGGGCATGAGGGTGGCTAGGGGAGGTCACCGGTGAGGGAGGAGGCTGATGGTGGTGGTACAAGGGCCTGGGAGGTAGCGTACAGCAGTGCTGGGGGAGAAACCCATGGGTTTCGTGAGCGGGTCTAAGGAGGAGCTACAGGCTTCGAGTCAAAGGGAGGAGGAAGGAGGTGGCCATGGCGAGGTTGTGGTGGTGCTCGGTGGGGCTAGAGGCTGGTGACGGCATCTGTGGCAGGAGCAGAAGGGAGAAACCTTATGGGTAAACCCATTTCGAGTTACTTGCGTGCAGCTAAGAGAGGAGCTGCCAAGGGGCTTCGACGGTGGAGGGTGCTCGCCGGCGTGAAGGGAAGTCAATGAGGTGGTCGGTGATGCCATATGGTAGTGCACAGCAGCACTAGGCTGCTTGAGGGAGAGATTAGGTGAAGGGAGAGGGAGACGTGTGGCGTGAGAGGGAGGGAGGAGGGAAAAAGGGAGGGAGCTAGGGTTTTAATCTCAACCCTTCATCTTGAAATCTCATATCTGATTTAACGGAGGGCTTTAAACACTGATTTAACTAACTAAAATGAGAGAAATTAAGATAGAAATACTATATTATAAATTTAAACTCAAATTTAGTTTATAAAATAATATTCTTTCATCATTAAATAAATGATGAAGTTTTGCTTAATATCTTTAAGAAAATAAAACCATCTTAGTAATTAGAGTTTTCAATATAATTTAAGTCTCATAATATTTTAAATAACTAAAATTATGTTGATAAAAAGATTTTTCTACAATTATAATATTTTTAAAGCTCTTCAAAAATATTATAATTGTCTTACTTAAAATCAGGCTTGGCTCAATAACACTGGAAATATCCTATATAAATATTTTCAGGACATTTAAAATATTTGAGGGCTTTAAAATACTGGGAGGTGGGTTGTTCCATATCAAGACATCTCATGGCTAAAATTTCATCCCAAAATAATTTATACATGCAAGACTCCAAATCTGAACTAAAATGTACATTTCCAAGTTCAACCTCATATAACTCAATCAAAATTCATTCTCGTGTCATAATCCAAAGTCTAACATGTTATTCTATCACTCAACAAAAAGATAAGGTATGGTTACTCACCAAGCCAAAGCCTTTGAGTCACTCAAGGATCAATTCCCTCCAATGTACTTCACTCAACCCCACGGTTTCACTCTTTTATCACACAAAGAGTGTTTTGTTCTCAAGAACACTAAGCAGAAGCTTGAGGAAGGTGTGTGAGGAAATGAGTGATGATGGGAGGAATTTATATAACTCAATGGTGGGAGCAAGGGGTGAAGGAGTGCACAGCTTGGCTAAAATGTTGAAGGTGATTGGTGTGTGTGGGCAATGGAGTGTTTGATTGCATTTCAGGTTGAATAGTTGAACAACCCACTTGAGTATCTCTTGGAAAATGGCTAGATGAAGACCATTGGTGCAGGGTTTGAATGACTTCAAGAGTTAGAACAAAAATCAAAAGATTTCCCCATGAGAAACCAAGTTATAGGCCAACGGTTTTGGCTCACCAAGGCCGTCCAGTTTTTTGTCCTCTTTTGTCTCATCTTTGTGATCTGATTTGACCAAATAGTAACCACTATTCGAGTAGCTTTTCCAGGTGTGCATTGAGGTATGAATGGCTACCATTTGGTTAAGCTTGAGCAAAAAATGAAAATGAGGTTTGAATGTGCATAGGTTTAGTCGAGTGACCACGTGTTCACCACCAATTTCATCAATCGGTTTTGCTGTCCATAGGAGGTGAATGACCAAGCATGTAATTGAGTATTTTGGAGAACTTCTCCAGAGCTAACTAGCAAAGGTAGTGGCGTGTGGAGCTATCTAGTTTTGGTGCAAAAAAGTTTGGAAAAACCATATGCAGCTCGGCTTGGTCAAGTCCTATTTTCAAGATGAATAGTTGGATTTTTTGAGTGATCAAGGGAACTATTCTTGGCCTTATTTCAGGTCTGGATTATCTAGGTTTTGGTGACATGATATGGGTTGAATAAGTTGTAGCAAATCACCTGAAGAATTGCTGAAAAGCCATGGTTGCAATAGAGTGCATCAGTATGCACGAGGTGTGCCGATTGGTGGGTTTTAATGGCATTGGCATACCTTTTCTTCAAGTGACATGTGGGTTTAATATACTATTCTAGGGTTGTCTAAGAGTGATGCAAAACAAGAAATAAAGACGAAAATAGCAAATCAAAAATTATAAAGAAGAAAACTAGGTAGATTATGATGATTAAGTTACTATTCATGGAAATGATGAGGGGTTTTGGAAATAGAAACCTAAACTCAAGTTAGGGATTTGACCATGGTTGGAAAACATCCTTAAGGGCGAAAGGATGGTTTAAGAGAGAGAAATCCAATGTTTTGAGGTCTTACATACCCCTTTGCATGAGAATCCTAAGTAGGTGGGGTCTTGAATAAATTTAGGACAAAATTTACATGAAAAATGTAAATTTTGGTGAGTTTTGAAGTTAGGATGCAAAATCCTTAATTTAGGAGTAAAATTGTCATTTTTCCACAAGTAGATGGGTAAAATGGTAATTTTAGCCATAAGTCAATAATTTTAAGTTTCTAAGTATGTTAATGAGGAGTTTCTAACTCTTATAAATATCTCCTTTGAGTACACGTTATTTCGTTCTAATTTAAGTCACACTACAATCACTATAAGGTGGCCTCTAACTTACTATCAAAATACTTGTGTATGTATGGTAATAGAAACCATCATTCATGTTTGTTATACTTATGTACATGTTATGTTATGCCATACTATGTTTTCAATTCAAGTACATACTTATCTATTACATGCTATGTCACGTCATGCCATATTTAGTTGTTACACGTTATGTTATGTCATGCCATATTTATCTGTTATATGTTACGTCATGCCATGCTATGTTTATCTGTTAGACGCCATGTTAAGTCATGCCATGATTTATTTCCAAGTACATGTTTATCTGTTATACGCCATGTTATCTCAGGCCATGACTTATTTCCAAGTACATGTTTATATGTTACACACCATGTTATGCCATGCGATTTGTCACACAAACATGTCACTTCTGTTATGCCATGTCATGAGTCATACGAGTTCATCAAGAAATATTTTTCAAGTCTAGTCATGTTCGTTGACGTACAGTCAAGTTATTGTTCAAGTTATTATTAAATCATGGTAATCTCATGAGACAAAACTACACTATCATGGTAACCTCATGAGACAAGAGTATCATGGGAACTCCATGAGATAAGAACATTGTGGTAACCCTATGAGACAAGAATGCGTTTCAAGTTCAGTTCATGTTTAGTTTCAAGTTCAATTCATATTCAGTTTCAAGTCAGTTCAGTTCATGTCAGTTTCCAGGTTATGTCAACACATGTCATGCTATTTGCCAAGTCATGTCACACTCATTCATGTTCACATCAGTATTCATGTCTTTTATTGTCATGCGTGCATATGTATACTGTTAGTTTAAGTTGATTGTTAACTTGATAAAATTTATAACAAAACTCACTTGGTAGTCCCAACTACTATTCACCCCGAATGTTAGACCATGTGTTAAGATCAGGAGGACCCGTAGAGGATCATATGCACGAGGTCAATTACACCGCAACCCAAGCACGAGGAGCTCATCACATCGATGCTCCAATTTTTTTTTATGAAATTATGGCTATCCTGACCGAGTTGCGCAAGCTACTCCTTAAGCTAGTCTAGCAGTTATTATGTTAGTTTTGTTATGTACATGAGGAGTTCTGTCTCTAGTACTAGTGATGTTACAGACATTTTGGATAAGTACTGTAACTTTTGGACGTCTGTTATCTTATGTTATGAAATACGCTTACGTTAATTTGGGATATGTCTTATCTGGTGCATAGTATTGCTAAAAAAAAATATCTGCTATGAATATTGCATATTGTTTAGATGCATGTTAGGTGTATTGCATCTTTATTTATCATGAATAGGAGCAGGTAACCTTGTGTTGCTTATCCCATTGCTTCAGAGTCCGTCCAATCCCAAGCGAAAATCTGAGGAATCACATAATGATTCAAGATTCCTCACCATACTTATGATATATGTGTTTTTAATCAAAAGTGATTTTTCACCTTACTTATGATATACAATTTACATGAAACTTGTGCATTCATATTCATCGCTATTATTTTTCATTGTTAGTGTTGCTATAATTTTAACTTATTGAGTTTTCGTTGAAATCTCACTGTAGTAGTCCCATTACGGTTTAAATAGAGCTAATCTATGAGTCAATTAGAATATTCTCAAGCAACTTATTTATACAAATCATGAACCAAAGTAGCAAATCAAGTTTTAGGGAAGAGGAAAAACTTCCTAAGCTTTGCAAAATGCTTTCTATATTTTTACTTTGGGTGCATTTTATTTTTGGATTTTCAATCTCATATTTGTTCCCCTTCCATCTCGAATTACAAATCTAAAAGTAAAATGCCACTGCTTAGAGATGTCATATGTTAGATTTGTGGAAACTGGCCAGAGCTAATGAAAAATTTTATCTGTCCACTTTTCATCAACGCCATTTCAAATTATATTTAACAATCTTATCAAAACTTTCACAAAGATCGATAAAAACTACATCCTATTTACGGGTGTGCAAAATTCTGAAAATTTCGACTCCGTCCGACTTCCACTTCGACTCCGACTCCGACGTCGGAGTCATCGGAATTCGGAGTTGGAATTCGGAGTAGCTCCGAATATCTATTCGGAGTCGGAGTCGGAGTCAGAGCTCTAAGAAGCTCCGATTCGGACTCCGAAATTTTTTTTACTGTACACTTGCGCTCGAGCAAGGTGTCGAACGCAAGTCGAGCACACGTTGTATTGAACATTGGCTCGATCGACATGTCGAGCGGAAGTTGAGCGAACATCTTCCCAGAGAGGTTCGCTCGAGCGACATGTCGAGCGGAAGTCGAGCGAACCTCTCTGAAAGAGTTCCGCTCGAGCGCCACGTCGAGCGCATGTCGAGTTCCAATCTTATGTCGGAGCTCCTATAGGAGGTCGAAGCTCCGACCTCCGATCGGAGTCGGACTTCGACTCCAATTCGGAGTCGGAGTCGGAGTCGGAGCTCCAATTTGGCTCCAACTCTTGTCGGAGTCGGAGGTCGGAAACGAGCACTCCAACTCCGTCGGAGTCGAAGCCCAGCCCTAATCCTATTAGAATGTTTTTAAAAGACTCAAACATTTTTAATAATTTTTTAATCCAAACACATCTGAGAGTTTCCGAAAATTTAAGAAAATATTTGAAAAATGAGATCAAATCTAAAATAATTTGTAAATAATAGTAAAATAATTTGAGTTATGATGTTTTATTGAATTTTAAAAAATGAGAGAAAAAAATTAAATAAAAATATTATAAAGTGAAAGTTCTCATTATTTTTTAATATTATATTTGTTTTGAAATTTAAAATAGTTGAATTGAAAAATAATTGTGCGGCGCTTGCGCACTCTACAACTATATGTATCATTACTCTTGATTTAAACTAAGGGGTTGTTTGAGGATGTTCTCATCTCATCTCATTTTCAAATATCATTCAAATACAAATACTTTCACTTTCAAATATTTAAGTTTTTCATCTAATCATTAACTAATCATTACAATTTTTCTAAACTTTCAAATAAAACACAAAAAATAATTCAACTTTTTTAAATTTTAAAATAAATATTATATTAAAAAATAAAAAATAAAAGTTAATTTTATATTATTTTTATTCTATTTTTTCTCTTTCATTTTCTAAAATCTAATAAAGAGTATGTTATATACAATTGTAAAGTACGCAAGTACTATACAATTGTTTTAAAAAAAAATAACGTCTATTATTAAAAAAAATTATTTATTTTTACATAAATATTATATTTACTCATTTTTTTAAAAAAAATTATACAATACTTATCCACGAGAAATATCATTTATGTTAAATCAAACAACCCCTTGGTAAAAACTGCAATTACTCCATACGAAAATAAGAATAAAAATGTGGGACTGGCTTTTGTTCGCGTGCGAGCAGCGAGACACTGATCAACCAATTCGACCCACAAAATCATTTCGGCTGCGGGTTCTCATCCTTCACTGCCGTTCCAAATCCTTATCACAAAATCCTGTCAAACCTCTCGATGCCTGCAAAATCACATACTTCTGCTCTCTCATGGCGACCCTCTTTCACTTCCCGTGCTTCCTCTCACTTTATTATCGTAACCTCTTGTTGGCCCCACAACAACAGCAGCAGCTGCAGCAACAACACAAGCTAAACTGGGCCACCCTTGAACCACCTCCTCGCAAAAAATTTACATTCTGTGCTTGTTCAACTAAGAAATCCACCAGGTTGAGTTCTTATTCTTAGTGTTACTTTTTTTTTCTTTTCTTTTCTTTTTCATTCTCAGATATCTCTTTTGTGGTTTTCTACTTGATTATTTATCCATATTCATATATGGATGATTTAGGGGGAGTAGAAAAGTAAAGAGCAATGCCGAGCTGTGCAATGACATACGCGAATTTGTTACTGCGCTCGGACTTCCTGAGGATCACGTGCCGTCGATGAAGGAGCTTTCGCAGCATGGAAGGTTCTTAAATTATCTTGCTCTACTCCATGTTTTTACTTCGAGTTGGTCCCGTTTACAGTTATCTTGTTGAATTACATTCACTTGGAAGCTTATAAGAAAATAATAAGAAAGGAAAAAGAAGAGCCTCATGGGTTGAATACTAGTAACTTGATGCATTATTTTTTCATTCTTTATTGTCCAGAGGACCGGAGTCATGTGTTTGTTGTGGAAACAATCTCTAACGTCTGCCTGTAACAGAAACAGGGGTGGGTCCGAAGCGCCAGCCTTGGAGAGCTTCCCTGACATTAAAAAAAAAAAAAAAAAAAAAAATTTCTCCATTTTAGGCTTTGTCAATATATGAAACTTTCTGAAATTAGAAATTGTTAATTTTTCAATTTCTTAGGTTACCCTCACATTTTTTTCCCAAAGGCCAATAATTTTCTTATTAGAAAGAAAAATTTGTGGAAAGTTCTCTATATTCTTTTAATTTGACATGAAGAGGTAATGTGCGTGCTAATGTTTTATAGGAAGGACCTTGCAAATATTGTTAGAAGGAGAGGATATAAACTGATTAGAGAGCTTGTTTCCAATTCAACAAAATCAGACAGTGATGGGCCAAATCCAAAGAAAAGCTTAGATACGAACCAAGATGAAATTGGTGATCATGAACATATATTAACAGGTCAATATCTGTTTCTTTTCAACTTGCTGGAGTTTTCACTGCAATTTATCTCTGCTTTAGTTGATTACTTCTTTTATTTCAAAAGGCCAGGACAAGAACATGAACAATGCAGTCTCCTCATCAACTGATGTCTCCATTGTGAGGAACTATTCTGATGGTTTAAGTAGTGATTCGGATTTTCAACTCTGATGAATTTAGGGGCCTGACTGTAGAATCTTCAGTCAATTCGTTATTTGAGGGAAAGGTATCATATAAATTAAGAGGTCACAATAAGAAGGTAAACGATGTGGCTGAAGATGTTTCCATGTCAAATGAAGTTTCAGCCATAGAAAGCAGTCCAAGCATCAATCAACATCTTAACAGTGACGACCACAGCTGGATGCCTATAGGCTCTTCAGTCAATTCATTTCTGGAGGAGAAGTCTTCATCTAATCTACAAGTTCAGGATGAGAAGGTGAATGATATGGTTGGAGGTATGCTCTTTTCAATTGGAGGAAAGGAAAAACTATTCCTAGAGTTCAAATCCTGATTTCAATCCCAATAACCTTAAAAGCATGTCTACAGAATCTTCTGCTGTTTTGTCCATGGAGGAGAGACCCTCACATAGTTTGGTAGATCAGCACAAGAAGACTAAGAATGCCAACTCTGGTGATGACAGCTGCATGCTGAAAGAAATGTCAGCCAACTCATCCTTTGAGAAAAAAGTGGATAGGTTTATTCAGAATGGAGATTTGGATATGATTGACGGTACGATTCTGTGTCAAAATAGCTTTATGTTTACTTCATCAGTCAATATTTTAAGGGGTGTGTGTAATGTATGTTGCCCTTGTTTATATGAGAGAGACTGCATACAGAATTTGGCTATGTCCTCAGTAAAATATGCTAGAATGTTTTGTGCTCAACAATGGCTGGATTATAAATGTTGTCAGAAGGGAAGAAAAAAAAACTTCGATCTCTCTCCTAATGTTTTTCTCTCCGTACTCTTGAGAAAAATGTTTCTTCTTCGTCATTGTTTTGCTTTTGCTGGTTGATCCAACGTTGGTTTTTTAGCTTAGTCTTTGTAGTCTCAGTACTTGTTGAGTGGTTGTTTTATGATGGGGTCGTGTAGGAATGTTGTTATTGATCAGAAGTGTTTTGATTTTAAAAAGATGAATGCAAGGTGGTAGAGAATCACTGAGAGCAGTTGTCGCGCTGTGAATCACGTTTTTGTTGAACAAGACTCTTTGGGATGGTTGGCTGCCATGGTGGAGGAAGGGGTAGTTTTTTAGGGTTCCTCTATCTTCATCAGATCACGTAGAAATGGCTCTCAGGTGTTGGTATTGCAGAGGCAACATAACTCCTTTGGGAGATATTTCTCTCTGTCAGAGTTTGGCCAAGAGAAACGGCGTGGCTTTCTAGTGATCCCGGAAGGGAGGGAAGGCACTGGTTGGAGGAACTTCGGAGAGTTGCTGAAGGAGGTTTTTGCAACCTCCTCTATTCTGGGAAGAAAAAACAAAGGGAGCCTTCCATGGTTGCCTCCTCCTCTAACGCAGGGACATCATGTTCTCTCTTCATACAAAGAGGCCTTGTCTCGAGCTCCAAAACCTGCAGAGGGGTCAAGTTTGGAGAAGGCGTGGCACTGTGAGGAGGCTTTGCAAAGGGAGATGGTTCTCGTTTTAGGCCAGGGAGAAGGCCCCCTCAAATGGGCCGTCTCATGTTTCTGGGCCTAAGGGCAAAGGAGTGGCTTCTGATGGGCCACATTCGCAGGCCTTCTCTTTAGTAGCCCGAAAGCCCTATGTTGGGTCTCTATCGCAGGTCTGCATTACTGTGACCCAGAGGCCTTCTGATGGGCCTCATGAGCAGGACAGCTGCCCAGTGGCCCAACGCTTTGGGCCAGCCATGCTCTCAGGCCCAGGGTTCGTCTGTAGCCTGAAGACGCAGGGCTCCTTACAGAGAAGCTCCCTCGCCTTCCCATCGTCCTCCGTCGGCTGCGAGTCAAGGGTCGAAGGCGAGGGAGGCAACCTCGTTGGAGGTGCCGGTGGGTCCGTCGGAGTGCTCTGGGGCGACGGAGTTAGTGTCGGAGGAGGTGGCAGATACCTCGCTGAACCTGTGTAGAGCCGTTTCTTTGTCGGAATCTGCCTTGAAGCAGAATCTTTCGGCTTCCCTGATGCCGGTGACCCTCGTGATGGCAGCCTCAGTTTCGATCTCCCAAGAAAAGCCATCCCCCGAGGTAGCCTTTGGCCCTATGCAAACTTTGTTAGAACTCGAGGAGTTCTTGGTTGGGTCACCACCCTTTGTGGTGGCACAGATGTCGTCGCCAGTACCCTCTGTGGACTCTGTGGGGGTGATGGCAACCACATACTTGTTTTCTCAAGTTACAGCAACTCCCGAGGCTGTCAATGGCCCTGTGCAAAGTTTGTTGGAACTCAGGGAGCTCTTGGATGGGCCTTCACCCTTGGTAGTGGCTCAGATAATGTTGCCGGTACCCTCTATCCCTGCGCCTGACTCTTTGGTGGAGGATTCTCAACCGGAGTTGGCAGTTTCTTCGGGATTGAAGATGGTAGAAGATGCTGGCACCTTGGTTTTGTTTTCTGATAACAGGGTGGGGGAGGTTGAACCAACTCCAATCTTCTCCTTTCATCCCAATGTGTCTGACTGGGTTATTCAGAGAGCAATGGACATTAAGCATATGGTAGGAATCTCTTATGGGGATTTTGAAGCTGAATTTATGGCCCTTCTTACAGCTGTAAAGGCTGTGAACGCTCAATCCAAGTCCGATCAATTTGTGGCTTCGGCAAAAAAAAGGGACAGAGAGCTCAGAAGGCTTGATTGGGCTATGAAAGAGGATGGAGGTGAGAAGAGCTCTACTCGGGAGCGTAGTAAGGGGAGGGGTAAAACGGTTGTTCCATGAAGCCAAAAATAATATCATGGAATGTGAGGGGGTTGCATGATCCTAATAAGCGGCTCCAAGTTAGAAATTTACTTCGCCAATGGAAAGGGGATATTATTTGCTTACAAGAGACTAAGTTGGAAGCTATCACAAGACAAGTAGTTCGTAGCTTATGGAGAGGACAACATGTTGGATGGTCTTATTTACCTTCAAGAGGAGCTTCCAGGGGAGTTCTCATTATGTTTGATACAAGGGTGGAAAGGGTGGAAGAGTGTGTGGGTGATTTCTCAGTTGCATGCTCCTTTGTTAATCTTGAAGATGGCTTCAAATGGGCTTTTGTTGGTGTTTACGGCCCAAATATTGATTCTGAGAGAAGATTTTTATGGGAAGAATTGGCGGGGGTCATTAGTTGGTGGGATCTACCAAGTTGCATCGGGGGGACTTTAACACTTCGCGCTTTCCAAGCGAAAGATCGGGAGCTCCCCACATCACTCCTGCTATGAGTGATTTTTCTGATTTCATTTCAGAACAGGAGCTCATGGATATTCCACCATCAGGAGGCATGTTTACCTGGTCCAATAACCGTGATGTTCCTTCTTGGTCGAGGATCGATAGATTTTTGCTAACTTCCGATTGGGAGTCTCATTTCCCGGATGTAGCTCAAAGAAGATTATCCCGTTTATGATCCGATCATTTCCCCATCATTTTAGATTGTGGAGGCATCCAAGGGGGTAGAAGGTATTTCAAATTTGAACATATGTGGCTTAAAACTGACGGTTTTGTAGACAAGGTCAGACAATGGTGGACTTCCTATAGTTTCCAAGGCTCTCCAAGCTTTATTATGGTAAAAAAGTTGAAAGCGTTGAAACAGGACCTGAAGCAGTGGAATGAGCAAGTTTTCGGCAATGTGTTTTAGCAGAACCGCTCTCTTATTGAGGAATTATAGGGTTTGGAAGGTGAGGAGGAGGCTAGAATCCTCTCTAAACCTGAGAAAATTCGTAAAAGCCAGGTAGTTGATGATCTTGAAAGGGTTATTTTGATGGAGGAGATTTCTTGGAGACAGAAATCAAGGGTACTCTGGCTTAAGGAAGGGGATAAATGCACGAAATTCTTCCATAGGATGGCCAGGTAGTTGATGATCTTGAAAGGGTTATTTTGATGGAGGAGATTTCTTGGAGACAGAAATCAAGGGTACTCTGGCTTAAGGAAGGGGATAAATGCACGAAATTCTTCCATAGGATGGCTAACTTTCACAGGAGGAACAATGCTATTGATATACTGATGGTAGATGGGGTAGCTTCTTCGGATCAGATGGTTATCAAAATCCACATTGAACATTACTATCATCAACTATTATCTGAAGAGCATAATTGGAGACCGAGAGTGGATGGTTTGTCTTTTTCCACTTTATACCAGCAGTGTGCAGGGTGGCTAGAAAGGCCTTTTACAGAAGAGGAAGTGGGTAGTGTTATCAGAGGTATGGCAAGCGATAAGGCTCCCGGTCCGGATGGCTTTACTTTGGGTTTCTTTCAAGTTTGTTGGGAGGTGGTCAAGGAGGATATTATGCAAGTCTTTTTTTATTTTCATACTAATGCTAGATTTGAAAAGAGTCTCAATGCCACCTTTTTAGCCCTTATTCCTAAAAAGGTGGGGTCTACGGATGTGAGAGACTTTTGCCCCATCAGTCTTGTGAATGGGATGTATAAGATTCTATCCAAAGTGTTAGCAAATAGACTAAGCTCGGTGGTGGAAAGGTGGTAGGTTGACTTTGATTAAAAACACTCTTTCTAACTTACCCACCTATTTTTTGTCTTTGTTCCCGCTTCCTGTAAAGGTGGCTAATCGCATTGAGAATATAGGGATTTCTCATGGAGTGGCTTGGGGGAAGAGTTCAAATTCCACCTCGTTAATTGGTCTACAATTTGTACCCCAATTTCGAGGGGAGGGTTGGGGATTTGCCACTTGATGAAATTCAATCAAGCTCTCTTGGGTAAGTGGTTGTGGAGGTATCAAAATGAAAGGGAGGCTCTTTGGAAGTCCGTTATAGATTCTCAATTTGGGGAAGCTTGGGGAGGCTGGTGCTCGAATGAGGTTCGAGGTTCTCATGGAGTGGGCTTGTCGAAAAACATTAGAAGCCGTTGGAGGACCTTCCGGGGTCATGAACATTTGGTGGTAAGCGATGGTTCACGTGTCCCTTTTTGGCTTGATATATGGTGTGGCAACCACTGTTTACGAGATACCTTCCCTGCCATCTTTGCGCTTGCTAGAGTTAAGGAGGCTTCGATTGCTGACATTTTGGTCTTTTCAAATGGTGTCCCTCAATGGAATGTGGATTTCATTAGGGCAGCTCATGATTGGGAATTGGAGTCTTTTACGGAGATTTTTGCGGCTTTATATTCCGCAAGTATTCCAGGGGGTTTGGAATCTTTCTAAGAAAGGTACTTTCTCTGTCAGTTCTTTTTACCATAAGCTCACAAACCCCGGTTTGTTGATGTTCCCGTGGAAGAGCATATGGAAGACGAAAGCTCCTTCAAAAGCAGCTTTCTTTGTCTGGACAACTTCTTTGGACAAGATTCTCACTACAAAATTTGAGGAAACGTCGGATTGTTGTCTTAGATTGGTGTTGTATGTGTAAAAAGCATGGGAAGTCAGTTGATCACCTGCTTCTACACTGCGAGGTGGTCAAGGCTATATGGGATGATGTCTTCTTAAGAGTCGGATTGTCTTGGGTTATGCCTTGTAGATTGGTGGACTTTCTAGCAAGTTGGAGAGGCCTTCATGGTGATTCTCAGGTAGCGGCAATTTGGAGATTGGTTCCAATATGCATATGTTGGTGTATTTGGAGTGAGAGAAATGCTAGATGTTTTGATGATCATGAGAGAACTTTGGCTGAGCTTAAAGCTTTCTTTTTTAAGTCATTGTTCCTATGGGCGGGGGCTATAGTTTGTAACGGATCTAGTGTCCATGATCTTTTCCTTTCTATTGTAACCTCTAGCTAGGCATTTTTCATATATACTTCCTGTGTACCTGGGCCTTGCCTAGTTCTATGAATACAATATCTTTGATTACTTATCAAAAAATAAATAAATGTTGTCGGATCTGCCTTTATACTTTCAGGTCTTGCCAACATTGTTCTTCCTATGTTTCTTTGAATTCTAAAATCAGACGACTATTTTTTTGGGTAGGCTTTGGGCCCAAAAGGGGATGGTTTTGTGGCACTTAAAAATACCTCTCAGGATGTGGGTTCTGCGAATTACCTTTATTGGAATGATAAACATCTGATGAATGAGAAGCCAGCATCTTCTCATCATCTTTATCATGAGTTGGCAGTTGTACCTGGAGTTTTACAGGTTTAGTTTATGAAGTTCAAATATTGTTTCATGAAGAAAATCATAAAAAGGATAAGGAGAAAAGGATAAGGGATATAAACAATTTTCTTTATGTCCTTTCAATACTTTTGAAATAATGTTTGTAGTAATTGCTTTCATGTTCATGAGGAGTGACCATAGAAAAGATGACCAAGAATGTGTCCACTCTGACGCTAAGACATCAAAAATGTTGAACATTATATTTTTCATCTAAATGGTTTGCACCGATGATGTTGCTTCTTTTCTTGTTTGGTATCACCACAGATAATTTCAAGTGACCATAAGTAAATGGCTTTCCATGTATTTTGCTTATAGTATTTGTCATGATATCATTTTTATGTCTTTGCATAATGGTTTCCATCTTAAAATTGGATTTGTTAACTTCTATTTATCTGGTGCCTTTGAATATTGAAGTTGAGTATGTGGAGCTGCTTGATGCTCAGATATTTCCTATGGTTTATTAAACGAAAGTGGCAATGGAGAAAGGAAGAAATTTGTCCAACCACAGAATTTTTCAGTGCCCCCTGGTGAAGAGCACTCTGAACATATGCGTAATGGAGGTAACGCTGCTGTGACATTAAATGACCAAATGTTGACGTCCAAGCATGTTGCTCCTGATGTTATAGTAGGAACTCAGTCTTTAAGGTTAGTAACTTATCATTCTGAAACATGTTACAAGTGCCCAAACTTGCAGTTCTTACTTATTTCCCTTCTAAGATTCTTATAACTATTTAAACTAGTTCACATGTTTTTAAAGTCATGACCTGCAAGTCATATAATTTCCAATTTCATATTCGTTGCTACATTAATTAAGCCTTTTTTTGTGTTCTGTGTATTAATCCATGGATTTATTCTTGAAATGGGTATTCTTTAACGATTTGAAAGTTAAAAAGTATTTATGGAATCTAGACCCAAAGGAGGTTGAACCGAAGAAATTTATTAACTTCAAATTTGTCATGGAGATCCTTCATACACGTTTTTGTTAGTTTTTTTTTTTTTTTTCACTCATTCAAAGTGCATCAATTATATTCTTCAGTGCTTATTTTTTATATAATAAAATGCCGCCTCCCCCCCACATGGTGACGGAAGAAGAAAAAGAAGCAGCTTGGGAAATTGTATTCCCAATAGTTCTGTTTCCTTCTTGATTACATTTATCTATTCAGCAACTAAGCCACAAGTCAGAAATTAGATGTTGCTTTTTCTTGGACCTCCGCAAATTTTCTTTCTGCTTTGTGGTCTTTGGCTGATTATAAGCTTTAATGTTTTCTTTAACAGTATTATTGGGTGTTTAAATTAATTATAGGGATGATCTGTTGTCGTCTGAAGAATTAATGACTGCTGAGTTGGACAAAGATTTGGACAGAGAGGTCATACTGCATATTGTTTTATGGGAAGTCATTTTCCATTGGCTGCATAGTTTTTCATTATTACTTGACTTTTGTATTTTCTCTGACGCAGAGTGGCAAAAGAGAGAAGCAAGCTGAGATTAACCAGCTCAGGTTCATGCTGGTAGTTATCTTTTGTACTTTCGTTACCCAAATGGAGTTCTGTTATATGAGCTAAATACCTGATTAGATTATTTGTCGTACATGTTATGGGTAGCATCAGAAGGAGTTGGAACTGTCACGGTTGAGAGAACAGATCAAGAAGGAACAGGTATACGACCAATTTGGGACAAGAGGCTGCATTTCATTCTTTCACAGGATTCACCACATAAAATTGCCAGATTGGACAAATAAAGTGCTGACTGAATAAATGCATTATAGAATTCTTGATAGTTTCTGATGGCTTGGGAAAGTGATCTTTCAATCCAGAGACAATGCACATTGAGGGATCTGTTTCCATTCTTCTCAACCTTTTGTTCATGCAACTTAACTTTGTGACTTATTGTAAGAAAGCATGGGATAGATAAAAGGTAGTACATGAAAATTGAAAAAACAAATACTGCTTCATAACAGGTAGAAGAATGAGTGAACTCTTCAGTAATATTTTTTTATATCTTAGTGTATACCTTAGTGTATACCCCATAGATTTCATGAATCCTACCATATTGACCAAACCAGAAAATATGTATTTTATTTATGTTACCAATTCTAGGCATTAATATATTTTGAAGTAAAGTATTTAGAGTTGATATTCACTATTTAACCCATTTTTGCAAGCGCGCTTTTTATTGGCAATAATAACGCATTTTTATTTTGCATTTCACTTCTGCCTTTAGCTTGCCTTATCTGATTTGCAAACCAAGGCTAAAACTGAAATCAGGAAGGCCCAAAAGTTTATCTTGGAAAAGGATGCAGAATTACAAGCAACTGAAGAAAGCCTTTCAGGACTGAAAGAGGTACCGCATATGCTGTGTTTTGCTTGGACTTATGTCATCTATAATTTATAATGCATGCAATTACTCCTGTTGGGAGTGTATATATGCAGGGTCAGTGGTCAATGTCAATTTGAATAATACTTTGTTGGAATACTTCGTCGCACAATACTCTTTCAAGTTCAATAGCACACATGATTGAGATTCCACCAATTGTGAAAATCTCTCAGCTCCCTGTTGATTTGCCTCCAACAAATCTTGAAGCAAAAACTGAACAGAAGTCCAGTGGAAATGATTGCATTACGTAACAAGACAAATTTAAGTTTCCATGTCACGAAAACACTTGGACACTGGTTGGACATGCTGGAATGCATCAATCACGCAATGGATGTGTTGAAACACAATAAATCCCCTTACCACAAAAGGATTATGATGGTTTGAAACACAGATATCATCAAGGCATCAGCAACTAAACAAGACACCTTTCCATTTGAGAACTGTTCTGTATGATTAGTGTTTTTAAATTGTTTTAGAGACTGTGTGTCTGCAACATGAATGTAGGGTCTTTGTACTTTTGCTTAGACTATCAAGTTAAGCCTGCTAGCTGACATTTATTTTCCTGATTCTGTTAGGTTCAAATTCAATTCCATGGGGATGGTGAAATTGTGGAGGTGTCAGGTAGCTTCAATGGTTGGCATCATCACATTAAATTGGATCCACAGCCACCATGTAGTACCATGGGCCCTGTGACATCAAGGTCTTTAATATTTTTCCAGTTCTCTCCTTACAATCAAGCATCACTGTGAAGTTATTTTTTCTCCTGTATTTTTTTTCTTTTTTTTTTTTTTTTTTTTTGATAGGTAAACAAAACTTTATTGATCAAAGAATGATACAAATAAAAGGACACCGAGTGTGCCCTAATTTAAGCGCCAAAGAAATAAGAAAATCATGTAGGTCCATGCCATTGAAATCAACAGCAATGGCCCAAGTACATAGAACACTGTAGAATAAAGCTTTGAGGTCCTCTAGTGATCTCTCTCTGTCTTCAAATGTCCTCGCGTTATGCTCCTGCCACAATTACCACATGATGCATATAGGGATCATCTTCCAAACCGCTTTCACCTTGCTGCAAATCTCCTATAGTTGTCCAGCTAGCCAACACTGCCCCTACCATCTTTGGCATAACCCAAGCCAACTCTACTTGACCGATCACCTCAGTCCACAAAGCCCTTGTTGTATCACAATGTAAGAGCAGATGGTCCACCAACTCCCCCCTCCCCTACACATGCAACACCAATCCACTATGATGACCCTCATTTTCCTCAAATTATCATGTGTAAGGATCTTACCCAACGATACTGTCCACACGAAAAATGCAGCTTTGGATGGTGCCTTGTCTCCAAAGTCTTTTCCAAGGGAAATGAGAGTTTGGCTCTTGGGTGAGAACCTTATAGAAAGAGCAAACTGAAAAAGCACATTTCTTGGTGGGTGACCACCACAACCCATCTTCTTGTTGACTGCTCAGTTTGACGGAGTACAAGAGGCTGTAAAAGTCATCAAAGCTGTTCATCTCCCAATCTTGAGCTGCTCTACTAAAACTAATATCCCAGTGTATCTCTGTCCACCTGATAACCCCATGACATCCGCCACTGCAACATCTTTATAATTAGCAATTTGGAAAAGCGAAGGAAAGGCGACTTGTAGGGAGATCTCCCCACACCAAATATCTTTCCAGAATTTAATTCTGGAACACCCCCCCCCCCCAAACTGGAGTCGGGTGTGTCGAGTAAAAACCCCCCATCCTCTTCTAATATGTTTCCACAACCTCACTCTATATGCACATCTAACTTCATTAGTACTCCATCCCCCCTAGCTTCCTCTGTATTTATGCTTAATCACTACCTTCCACAAAGCTTTGGTTCCTTGTTATATCTCCACAACTATTTTTCAAGTAATGCCCGATTAAATATCCTCACATTTCTAATACGCAAACCACCATTGGAGATAGGATGATAGACCGTTTCCCACTTCACTAGATGGAATTTAAACTCCTCCCCCATGCCACCCCACAAGAAGTCATGTTGAAGTTTCTCAGTTCGGTTTGCCGCACTTCAGGTATAGGAAACAGTGATAAGAAATAAGTTGGTAGGTTAGAGAGTGTACTCTTAATCAAAGCGATCCTGCTGCCTTTCGATAGGTACATTCTCTTCCATCGTGCTAGTCTATTCTCTATCTTCTCAATCACCGTCTCCCATAAGGAGGACGCCCTCTTAGCCACCCCCAATGGAAGTCCCATGTACGTCAAAGGAAAAGAGACTATCTTACACCCCAATGTGCCAGCCAGCTGCCGAATATTAGGAACATCTCCAATTGGAACAATTCCTGATTTATTTAAATTCACTTTCAAACCTGAGACTACTTCGAAGCAAAGCAGCAGGGCCTTCAATGCTTGAATCTGATTAAGATCTAGCTTACAAAAAACAAGTGTATCATCTGCAAACAACAAGTGGGATATATTAATGATACCCCTATCCAGGGTCCCAATCGAAAAGCCATCCATAAAGTTGTTATTCACCAAAGTCGATGTCATCCTGCTTAAACCTTCCATCACAAGAACAAACAACGAAGGCAACAACGGATCGTCTTGTCTTAGGCCTCGTGAACTATGGAAAAAGCCAGTTGGGCTACCATTTATCAATAGCGAGAATTTCTCCGTTGATATGTACCAACGAATCCAAGACCGCTGCCATCTCTCTCCAAAACCGCACCTCCCAAGAAGGTGTAAAAGGAAGTCCCAGTTAATCTAATCATACGCTTTCTCCATGTCAAGCTTGCAAATGATTCCTGTTATACCATCTTTCAACCTACTGTCCAGACATTCATTAGCAATGAGAGACGCATCTAGGATTTGCCTACCTTTAACAAAGGCATTTTGGGGTTTGGAGATGATTTTCCCCACTACCTCACTCAATTGATTCACAAGTACTTTGGATATGATCTTATACACCCCATTCACAAGGCTAATAGGACGAAAATCCTTCACCTCATTAGCCCCCATCTTTTGGATCAATGCGATGAAAGTGGCATTTAAACTTCTCTCAAATTCTCCAAACACAAACAGCTCCTGAAAAAGATTTTCTTTAACAACATCCCAACATTCTTGGAAGAAACCCGTAGAGAAACTATCAGGCCCCGGCACCTTTTCTTTGCCCATCTTCCTTACTACTTCAAGGACCTCCTCCTCCTCCTCAAATACCCTCTCCAGCCGAGATACATCACTTGGTCCTATGATATCAAAAACAAGGCCATCAAGGGAGGGCCGCCATCCCATCGGCTTAGATAGTAGTTGCTCATAGAAACCAACTACATGATCATAGATCGCCTGCTCTTCTCTACATTATACACCATAATTCTTCGCCATCTCTATATTATTGTATCTTCTGTGAGAGTTTGCAATACTATGAAAAAACTTTGTGCTTCTATCTCCTTCCTTCAACCACAAAGATCTTGATTTTTGCCTCCAAGATGTCTCTTCTAATAATATGATCCTCTCTAGCTCAGCCCCCAATGGCACCTTCTACTCTATTTCTTCCTGAGTAAGAGGCTTGGATTCTCTCAATTTCCTAGATCTCCTTCAACTTGCACTTTTTGTTCAACCATATGTCTCCGAACAATTGCGTGTTCCACAACTTCAAGTCTTTTTTTAACGCTTTCAATTTCGCCGCAAGAACGAAACTAGGGGTACCCTCGAATTGGTACATGGACCACCACTGCCTTACTCTTTCTACAAAACCTTCAGATTTCAACCACATGTTTTCAAATTTGAAATACCGTCGTCCTCTACGAAGGCCACCACAATCAAGCATGATGGGCCAATGATCCGAACTAACACAAGGCAAGCGCTTTTGCCAAACATCCAAGAAGTGACTTTCCCATTCTGAAGAGATTAAGAAATGATCCAACCGAGACCATGTCTAATTATTAGCCAGGGTGGCTATGCGCCCAGCTAGTGGCAGATCAACCAAGTTCAAGTCAGAGATACACTCTAAGAACTCTACCATTGCTGGCCGCCTCTTCTATTACCTGAAGGCTCACTTGGAAATCTAGTAACATTGAATTCTCCAATTCTCCCCCAATACACCATGGAAGTTCCCACCAACTGTGTACTCCTGCTAACTCATCCCACAAAGAAGCTTTGTTAATGTCTAAGTTTGGCCCATAGACACTTGCAAAAGCCCATAAGAAGTTATCCCGACACTCTCCTGAAGGAGTAAGTAACCGAGTACATCCCTACAAAATCCTCCATTTTTTCCACCACCCTTCTATCCCACATGAGCACAATCCCTCTTGATGCCTCATTAGAAGCCAAAAAAACTCAATCCATATGAGCACAGCTCATCTTCTACTTAGTCTCCTGTAGACAAACAATGTCCACCTTCAACTCACGAAGCCAGTTTTTAATTTGCAAACATTTATTGACCTCGTTGAGCCTGTAGACATTCCACGACACAATCTTTGGTCTCATTGGGAAAAGGCCAACTCCTTCCCTTTCGACCTACCCCTATTGGCACTACCCTCGAAATTCATAGACCACATCAATCTATTGAGTTCACACTGTTTTTTGGAGCCCGCCTTACTTTGTTGTTTATGCCCTACTTCAATGGCAGTAAACAAGGCCATAAATTGTTCCTCATAACCTTCACACTCTAAACCCACGATATTATGGATTTTTTTCACCTTATCAATGACCCAATCCGAGACCTCAGGAAGACCAGGATACAAAAAATTCAGAGGCAACGGATCCACCTCCCTGCTGTCCACCTGTGTATCTCAATTCTCTTCCATCAACTCTAAGTGCTCACCCGTGGCCTGGACAAAACTCTAAGAGAAATCAACAACAAATAACACCAATTCCGCCCCCATCAACCATGAACTCCCCCTCCTTCAAATCGACAACAATTTCTTCCACGACCTGGACAGAAAGGCTAGCTAGGGATGCCCCATCCTCCTCACACCTCATCGGCCTTATCTGGTCCCACACATGAAGGTCAGCAGATAGGTTTGCTAGTAATGCCCCTACCTCCTTGCAACCCATTAGCAAAGTCTAGGCCCCAATCGACAAAGAACAACCACCATGCAGAGGCTGCGAAGCATTCGCATTTTCTAACACCGAGATACGAACTTCCTGCTCGGGTGGACCATCAACGAAGGGTGCCATTGGCACCTACGGCAATTTCTGGCTTGCCCCCAACAAGCTACACGGTGAGGTCCTCCTCGGTAGCCCATCACAAAAAGCCTGCTGGGCTATGCTTTTAGGACCTACCAATTGGCCCACTGCCTGAGGCCTGTGATGCCTCTCTTGGGAGCCTCTCGAAGGGCCTGTGGGTTTAGGTCCACCCAATTGGCCCTTCCCCTTATCAAAAACCCCGTCCCTGCCTTTTATTGATACTGGCCCATTCACCTTAACCCATTGCAAACCCTGCCCATACTTCTGTTTAGAAGGCCTTCGTTCCAGGCCTAGCCCATTCCCTTTATCACCCCCGTGTCTTAAAACATCGCCTTATTTCCTCGACACTACTTTTTATTTCAACAATCTCCTACAGAAACTGCAACAATCTCATCACTTCTTCCCACATGTTGTGCACGTCCCAGCTCGATGCTACTTATTCTCGGGAACCAACGCCTCCTTGTAAGACACAGGCTACACCCCAACTCCTGCTGCCATGAAGAACCCCCCTGAAAGAGCCCCCCCTGCTTCTGCCTTCCTGCCAGCACTTGCCTAGTGCCTCCCTCAACCTTCTCCATCCTCTTCCCCCCTCCCCTTCAAGTAAGAAGATGAAATTTCTTCTACCACCCTCACGTAACCACCACATAACGACCTCGAGATTTTATGCACTTCTAAGCTAAAAATCTGTGGTAACCTTCTCTAACGGTGCCATAGACCTCCTTATTCTCCCCTCTCAAATAAACCTCCAGTGCCTTCTGAAGCCAAACCACAATACTAGATTCCACCATAATCTCGTGATCCTTCTTCCATCCTCTCTCAATAATTTGAAGCAGACCACTTTCCTTTACTAATAAAAATAATTTGGAGTCTATCAACAACTCCCTAGTGAAACCCATCAGAACCAAAAAAATAGACAACCATTAAAACAGAAAAAAACCTCGTTGGATCAGTGGAAAACTTGTGACCAGTTTCACGTATGATAGAGAAATGGAATGACACAACAACACACTTCAAAGACACGGAGAAAGGGCACATTGGAGTCACCGGAGAAGTAGCCGGTCTCTTTGTGTCGGTGGAGGCAGGTCCGACACTGGGGAGAAACTGCCAGCTAGAACCCCAAAATGGATCTAGCAAGAATCTGGGTCGCTGGAGGGTAGGTTGACGCCTGACTACCCCGACGAGGTTGCCTAGGTCCGTAGCTCTCAACTGTGCCAGCAGTGAGGAGCCACACGCCGGACTAAGGTGGTTGGGTTGGGGTGGCGGCACTTACGTCTGAATGGGGTTTCTCACGGTTTTTTTTTTCTCTCACAAGCTTTTCTCATGCCGGTGGGCTGACCAATGCGGGACGACCCTCAGGGAGGTCGCTGGAGACCTTTGATCTTAACTGCGCTAGCGGTGAGGAGTCACACGCCGGCGATGGGTGAGGGTGATGACGGTGGGTGAGGGTCACAAGTTTCTTGCACAAGTGTTTAAATTGTTTTTTTTCTTCTCCTGTATTTTGTCATATCTATATTACTTTTTTGTCCTGGTATGTATGGTATTCTCTGCTAGTTGATCATGATAAAAGGAAAAGGAGAGAGAAGATTATTTTGTTGATATATCCTTTGCTCGTTAGAATAACGTTTGTGTTATGTTATCATTTTACTTCCGTTTCATTTGAGCCCCAATACTCTTACATCCTAAAGCCTGGCTACAGTTAGGCTCCTTTGCTTTTCTGTTAGACATATGGCAGTTCTTCTAGGATTGGGGTTCTCTGGATGGTTCAGCCCTTCAACGCGATCCAATATCCTATCTTTCCCCAGCGCTTTTCAGCCAAAGCTTTATACAACCTTCTCCTTACCACTCAGAATATGGGAACATATTTAGAACCCAATTAAACAATATCGAGCCAGAAGAGATGCATCTAGTGTGCTAATTGGAAGTGTGATGCCACGTTATAAACTCTTTCTAAAAAACTATTATATGTTAAACTAATGACAAAGGTGACCAATCCCCTTTTTTTCCCTCTTTTTTTTTATTATTCTTTTCTCGTGAGGTCGTGTACAACAACCTTAACCGCACAAGCCTGGGCTGGGCCTACCTCCATCCCTAGAGGAGCTGTGCATGTATTTTCAGCCTGGACTCTCAAATCTTGATAGCCAAGGTTCTTCTATCAGGCATATTATGTACAATCTGATCCAGAGTGGAATCTATTGCAAGATACTAGGTGAAAAAGTTTGGTGTCTGATACCATGGTTCCGACGGCCAGGGCATATTATGCAATGTGTTGCATGACTTCCCTATGTGCAGAAGAAATATGCAATATTGCATTTTCTGTCTGCTGTTGTAGTCAATGAATTTTCTCTTCAAACCTGCCTGTGCAGTGTTTACTATATCATTTAATAGATTAAAAAATAAGCCTAATGTCGTAATATGTTCTTCCAGGCAATCCAGACTTTGGGCAACAGTTCTGTGGCTTTATCCTGGGATGTATGAGGTGTGAAGATCTACCACCTAATTTCCGTAGCAATTGCTGATATCCATTTTTTAACAGAATTAATTATTTCAGCCACACGGATTTTGGTATTCTGGGAGATTTATAATGGCCTTTTGTTTGGATTTCATGAAGTCATTTTATTAGTCCCTACTGTGAAGGTGATACTCCATTGTGTCATATTGATAAAAAAAAAAAAAAAATATGATATCCTGTTTATTGCAGATAAAATTCATTGTTGATGGCCACTGGAAGATTGATCCTCAAAGAGAGTCATTTACAAGGGGTAACATATGTAACAATGTCCTCCGAGTTGAAAACTGATAAAGTTTTGGCTGTGAGGAGATCCTTGCCATCCATTTGCTCATCAGGTAAATTCTTCACTTTTCACCATTCCTTAATCTATATACTATACAATTTTCAAAGCACGGAGGCTTGATTCTATAAAATCATGCATCTACTATTCCATTAAATTATTACTAAATAAAGTTAGTCCTCTTAAGTCTGGTCATCCACTTCTCAGTGGTGTTTTTGTTAAATGAGAATTAGACAATATATGTGATCAAGTTACACTAATTAAATGAAAAATACTATATTTAATTAATTTATTATTTAGAAAATAGTTGCCTTTTAATTTTCTAATGCATGCCTTTTTTGTTTTCTCAACTTATGCCATTATAATTTGTACCCAAAGATTCATAAATGTTATTGAATTTTAAAAGAAGTTAAAAGAGTATTCATTATGACTCTTGAGGCTCAGTAGTACTTTGAGACACTATATAAATAATTCTTGGTTCCTCTCTCACTCAAACCGAGTTTCTGAGGTTTCTCATCGCTAACATAAAAACCAAAGAGAGGAAGTTAGAAGATCAAGTTGCTTGATCAAAATTCTGGATTTTCAAAATCCTAATATTGACACTCTTTTAAATGTTTTTATTATAGAAGGCCTCCAGGTATGCCAACTTAGTTACTTAAGAGTGTTTTTCATTTAACCAGCAATAATTGATAATCTTAAAATAGCCTTGTCATCCTCCAGCCTTATACTTGAAGTGCCATTACTGGATGTCTGACATGGATTGTCTATCAATAGATGGTCACAAGGAGATCTGATACCATATGCATTGAAGTTGTTGACAATTTTCACGAATTGCCGTAGACAATTGACTTCTCATTTGTACTAATTTGTCTGATCCATGTCACTATGAAACAATCTGGTTTAATATCTACCAATGGCGTCAAGATTGGCAATAGACAAGGAATTTTTAGAAGTGTGTTGATCAATGGTGATCTTCTGTACCGATTCTATAAGATTTACAAAAAACTGTTCTCACAGATCCATCATATTCCAATATAATATTTTCCTTTGCATGGCTATTTACATTCAAGCCATATTTTGCTTGTCTCTGGTTTCTCTGGTGACATCTCCGTCTCTGTAAATCTTAAGAGCTCTCTAGATATGTACTATTAGTTGTGCCTCAGAAACCCAGATTTTGTATACTTATCATGTCGTGGTTTTGGTTAGTGTACAGAAAATAAGGACGTATTGTCAATACGTTAGGTGGCATCGAAGAAAGATCAAGCTCGCCATGTAGGTAAAAGAAATGGAGTGAGGCCTGGAAGACCTTGTAGATATTCTGTTGATAGCATTATCTTGTACCAACACTAGACTTTTAGCCTATGCTGCACAATCGCAATGTATAGTTGTCATTTCCCATTTTCTTTTTTAATTTTTTCATGTTCACTCTGTAAGGCAGCATATGACTTGCAAGCAATCAGGTGCTTTGACCTGAAATCTGTACCGTATGAAAGTTTAGATCAATTGCTGCTTGAATGGATATGGAAGTCAAATTCCGTGGTGATAGTTTGGTCTTAACATTTTGGTACTGGCAAATTTGATGCTTCAGCAGTCGTAGAATGATGCCCAAGGGAGGGAGGGAGGGGGGGGAAGAGACTAGACCAAAATCTAAAGTCCTAAGAATTCTCTCCATGCAAAGGAGTCAGCAAATATGCTGTTCGGCTCATTAGTTCTAACCTCCCCAATGGTAAGTACTTATTTCAGAGCCAGAGAGTGGATAAACAATAGTATTTTGTATGAGCAATGTTACTCTTCATCTCAAATCCTATCATCCCTAGTCCTACTTGATATAACATATTTTAAGTGGCTTTTTCTATCAATTACCCTAGTCATACTTGATATAACATATTTTAAGTGGCTTTTTCTATCAATTACTACCACAGCCACTTATGATGTGTCACATTATTAAATGTGTTGGGATGTCAAAATTTAGGATGAAGCACATCATTACTCTCTTTTTTTTTTTCTTTTTTTTTTTCCTTTTTTTATGTCAGGGAACCTCTCCAAGGCAGGGCCCTTCAGACCCACCCCTGCAAAGTAAACTCCAATCTCGTGCACTGCATTACTCATTTGACTTTGATGATTATTGTGGTAAAATTTAGCAAACTCAAATTGTGTTTTTAAGAGCATTCATAGTTAAATGAAATCACAATTTAAAAAAACAGATAATTCAATATTCATAATGGGGGGTGTAGTGTTAAGTCAATAAGTCCCCATTAATGAGTAGAATTTTTCTTAATGAGATTGCTTGATTTCTGTCCACTGCAAACTTTCTATATATGGGGAAATCTTACCCATGTTTTCTGTGTATGTGATACAGAAAAAAATAAAAAATACAGAGCCTCTCTCTGCAACCATTCTTATGGCAGCCATTTTGAGTTCTTGAATTTGAAGCGTGGAAATCATTAATGAGGGACTTTATTATCTTGCTTGAGCGATGAAGAACAATTTTCGTGCATTAGACTTACTGGACATTAAAATGAGCAAAAGATTTACTTGAGGGGAAATTCGTGTGGTCTAAAGTATATCTAACCCCTGTCTAACATTGATACCAGCGACATCTCTGCTTGTTTTCTTTATTGGTTTCAGAATTTTACAAATCTAGATGGAGTATGATAAAAATAAGGTGGATTTACTGTATTATTTATTTGGTGTAGCGGTATTTCAAACCATCTCCTACTCTTAAAAAAGACAATAATCACTAGGATAACATCTATATACCAAAGTTAAACCTCTGTCGATGTTTCGTACTTTCATTCAATTAAAAGTGTTAATATAACACTTCACATTAAAAACACTAATGTTTTGTATTTCATATTTTAGATTTTACAACTACGTGACCACAAGCCCAAATTAGTATCTTCTTAATTGTATACATTGATACGTGGTCCTTCAAAAAGAGTCGTTCAAACCACTATTTGCACAGCTTGGGGTTATAGGTTTCATATTGTGGAGAGTGAACATAATCGAAAGATTCAAAATTGTGGTGTGTTGGTCGAGGGTAGTCTCAGACAAAGGACATTGACTACTATAGTGTCTCATACATGATCATACTTGACATTAATACATCATTGGATTGAAATACTTTGGTGGAAATTAACATATTTATTTAAATGTGATTGGTGGGATCTAAGCGGTAGTAAGTTATTATTGCATAGAGATAGCAACTACACAAGTGTGAATACTGCATGTAAATGATATGAAGATAACCCATTTGTATTGGTTTGTCAAGCGATCCAAGTGTATTATTTGGTTTGATCCAATAAAAGAGCTTGATGAAGATAACGCACAGATAAGTTGCCAAATGGTACAAAATTGCCAAGAAAGTGGACAGAGTATGAATTTATTTATTTCCTTTGGTGCATTTGAAGTAATCCCATTATGGAAGATGATGTTCCACTTGGATGTCTCGACGTGTCAATATTAAGTGATGTGCCAAATGAAGTGGATGAGGAAGAATATGATGATGAAGAAGATTTTGAAAATGAGGAAGAAGGTGCAAACAACATATTTGAACAAAATTCTGGAATAAGCATGGATAAAATATTCGAGGATGATGGAGAATAAAGATAGTAAATGTTTTTTTGGTTAAGTTGATGTATATATTTTCCATAATCACTTATATGCTAATCTATTAACAATGATGGTGAATCGCAAGAATGCCACCAAAAATGCAACAAAAAAAGTGTCTCCGCCACCTAGTCCAGAACTTGAGGACTCACCAAATGAGGAGAACACACCTCTTGATACTCTTGAGGCAGACCAATTGACTGATGCCTATAAGTACTTTGTTTCATATTATTGACTATTTCCATCATGTCTAGGAAGAATTATATGTTTCTCATACATTTAAATATATTAGCTAATTTATTACATCGTCGCAGGTGTGGCATGACATGTGGAGTGGGGGGTTGCAAAAGGTGCTGCGAAATAGAAAAATTAAGGTCAATATCCTTAAGAACTATACAGGCAGTGTGGATGAGACTCGTACATGGTTTTCCTCCCATGTCGGGACAATAGTTAGATCTTATACATCTTTTTACGTGAGATTTTGGTGAGGGGTTCCAAATGAAGTTAAGGACAACATCCAGAGTTGAATTTTTTTCAAATTCTTATATAGAATTTATTAGTTTCTTTGCAACATGGGGTAATTGTTTTGAACAATATCTAAGTATTCACTGTTGAGGATGAATTCGAACTCAATTTTGATCGGTAAAAATATATATGAACTGTGAATGAGTTGATATCTACATTATTTTGAAATCATAAGAGTAGGTGTCATGAACATTTTAAGAAATTTGAGACGTTCGAGAAAGTGATCAAAACATCTTTCCAAGAAATGAATTTAGATGATTGGAAGAAATGTTACGAAATTTTCTCAAGCCCTGATTATCAACCAATTACATTTTTTCTCTAAATTATTTAAATTAGATGATGATTTCATAGGGTATAACTTGACTTTGTTAATTCTTCATGCATCACTTGAGTTCTATCAATTTAAAGAAAAGATCAAATTTGACAATCCACCATCAAGTGGGTTTGAGGTCATTCCAAAGTCTTACGTCAAAAATTGTAATCAGGTAGTGTATATTTTTGTGGGTAAATTTATGAATTAGGTGCTAATATGTTTTTGCTAATGTGATTTAATTAAAAATGTGAGGATCTTGACACTTTCTCTCTCATTCATGTATATGCTACAAGCCGTGCTGATGCCAATTGCAAGTGGATTGACCATGTAGCCAAAGAGAATTATGTAAGTCAGATTATTTCATTATTAATATTTTTTTATTATTATTATTATCTTACTTATTACTCCCAGAATTCTTATAGGAGAAAATGATTGAGTTGCGGTATGCTCCTGAAAAATCTTCCCACAGTGACATCAACGTATTTACCCAGATCCTTGGGACCAAGCTTGATTATGTGAGAGGACTGGGACATTCTATCAAGCGTTTGGGTTTAACGTCCATGGCCTTGGGGGTTCTGGAGTAAATAATCTTGCCAGGATTTGGACACTCCGTGCTAAGAAATTGAACAAATGAAAGCAAGACAATAAGAGTTAAAGGATTAATATCTTGATAGTCAGAGCTGAAAATGTGTTTGTGAGAGCAGCAAAAGTAGTAGGAGGAATGAATACGCATTGAAGTGTAAGAACAAATTCAGAAAGACATGATGATATAAATGAAGCGTGTAATGTCACCACAACAAGATCATAGAAGTCGAAAGAATAAGAAGAAATGACATTTAATCTTTTTATTTTCTTCTCTAAACTTTGAAAATAATTTTAATTATTGTTTGTATATTTATGAATCTATGATACAATTTGGACTATTTCGAATATATAAAATCTTTTATGTATTTCTTAATTCATATTAAATTTATGTCTGAATGTAAACCACAATGTTTAAATGTAAACTTACAATGTTCTAACTTAACCTTTACATTCGATTTGACGTTGGAACGAAAATCAGTTAGAACGTGCGACAAACGTCTGAACAAACAAGTTCACATTCGAAGATGTTGCTTACAACATGCAAACGTAGGTTTGTACATCAAAATGTTACTAATTTAACATTGAATGAATTTTAAACTGGGGTTCAAACTAATTACATTGTATCATTCTAACATTACATAACCAGCATTCATACCATTTTTTATTTATTGTTCACACTAATATAATAGAACATTACATCATTACATTCGAATGTGCATTTGCCATGACATTTGACGACAACATTCGAACATTATTTAGGTGACACAAATGAACTGTCACAAATTGAGTATCACGTTCGAACGATAAACCGAATGGAGAATATAAAATTGTCACAAAAAAATATATTTTGTGATGGTTAAATAGTAAATCGACACAACATTTATTTGGTAATGCGGTTCTTGTGTCGGTTGGGTGACGGCTTTTTTATGTCGAGTAAAGTATTTAGTGCCAGTTTTGTTTTTTCTAAATGTCGGTTTTGTCCGTCACAAAAAGTACTATATGTAGTCGGCCTAATACTCTTTTTTTTTAAATGAAACTGATCTCATTAATAAAAGGAGCTTTCAACATCTCTCTTATTACAATTGAGTAAATGTAAGAAGGACATTCTTCAATATCATATAAATCCTCAGAACAGATTAGAGCATCCTTGGCAAGTTGGTGAGCAGCCATATTTGATAAATATAAACCTATAAACATCTCGACTATAGTACTCTGTTCAGACTCATTTACTGAGAGGGTTACTCCCCTTGCATGCAACCCACGTCTCATTGTATGCATCTCTGGCTATTGTCCACAATTGAGTTGGTGTATCCGTAACAGAGTTGTTCGTGAATATAAGGACTAATTCAATGATAACCTTGAGCTTAACTCGTATTTGAATAAAAGAAATACTTTAGTTACAAATAGATTATACAAAAGTAATATCACAAACTGAAGTGGTTTCATGTAGTTCGTCAGATTATAAAGTTATTTTTATTATAAAATAAATATAACAAATCACATGAAACCACGTCTGTTTGTGAGATTGTTTTTGTATAATCTCTTTGTGATTATAACAGTACTCTTTGAACAAACATATATAATTGAATAAAGCTTGAATTAGAGATTTTGTAATTCGCGTTTGACATATTTGGAGGTTTAAGGGTACCAATTTTCAAGAAAAAAAATGGATTCAGCTACCATCAAAACATATTGCATAAAATAAGCAACCGTTAGACCTTGTTTCACGATCCATTTACAAATTGTCCTTTTGACGTTTATGCTGCAAATTAATGGTACAACAAGCACCTTACCTTTAACCAGCTACACAGACATTATAATTAGAAAAATGCCATTTGTATTTAGAAAAAATTTACAAAATATTTATTTTTTTACATGTCAGTTATTGATGTACTGAAAATTATAAAATTTAAAATTTAAAATAAATAAAATGAGTCTTGTAAATAAAAATTATAAGTATACGCAGCATACTCTTATAATTATATCCTTTCAATGCACGTGGCACTGTTGGTGAGAGAGATTTAAGCCTTAATGTTGGGTCGTGAACAAGTGGAGATACCTTTTGAATTCCTGACTAATGTCCAAGGGAAGCTTTGCTGTCCTGTAACTTCAAGATCTTGGCTCTGGATCTGAGAGTCCTGTACTTGGGATCATGTCCCCCAATCAGCACATGGCGATGTAGGAAAGAATATCAGGGACGACCCAGATGGTGTGGAAGTGGAGCTCCACTACTCTCCACCCATTCGATACGTCTGGTTCAATCTCAACCGCCTATTTGCAAGAGACGTAAGAATGCAAATTTGGTAAAGACTGGGACCCACAAACTGACCATAAGGAGTAGGTGGTTGATGCAAACTGGAAAGCCAACCTGCGAATAGAGCGGGCAGGAATGCGATAAAAAGAGCGCACACAACAACCAAAGCCACCGCACAAATCAAAAGCACAGAGAAAATTAAGAAACGAAAGAGCGAGTCAGACGTAATTTCTCTCTCGCCACCGCCAGTCTCTCTACTATATAAATCCGCACCCTTCCCATCTTTCTTCCCCTCTTCTCTTTCCTCTGTCACATACATACGTACGGTTCCAGGTATGTTCTAGATCTGTATCAATCTTCTTACGTTCATTCCATCATGCCAACAATTTTCTTTTTGTTCTTTTCTTTTTGAGTTCTGCATTTGTTTTTACATAAATTATTCCTTTCATCGAACACCATTCAATTTTGATCTGTTTTCCTCTAGTCTAATTGACAGCATCGGATCTTGTGTTTGTACACCATTAATTGAGTTGCCTATTTATGTTCCTTTATTTGATGTGGTTGATTTCTTTGGTTATATATGGTGTTGTTAATTTCCATTCCACTAGATCACTAGAGTCTAGATCTATGCGGGACTGCTGTGGATTGAGTCAGGTGACTCCTGAGATTAACAACACGAAAACTAGTTGACGTTTGCCTTTATGTTTTGCATGTTAACATATTTAGATCTCATGTTCTAATGTGATCCAAAGGCACCTGCATTGTTCCTAAGTAATAAGTAAGATCATGGGGTCAGTCTGCATTGCAAATCTCCTAAATGTGATTGCATGATATAATGTGGTAGACAGTAGGGGTATTAGGTTTCGATGTGTTGTTATTATATCTCACATGTCGTACCCAATCTACCTTGCTGCTTGCATTTTATTGTGGTTATTGCTTTTAGCTGTTCATCGAGCAACCTTATCTAGAATATTGGCCGCTAGATCTACAACTTGAAGATCAGTTAATTATGGTAATTACTTTGAGTTATTCCAGATAATTGGCTAATGGAATTGGGTACTCTGTGTGAGATTATTGTTTGTAATGATCATTCCTTTACATTTTATGTTCATCTTCACGCTTGATAGTGTCGATTACAAGTTAAAGCATGAGACTCCACTTCTTTGTTGTACTTAAGTAGAGGATCACTAACTCATCTTATCTCTTTCCCCAGTATAGAGATGGATACCTTCCTCTTCACCTCTGAATCTGTCAATGAGGGCCACCCTGACAAGCTCTGCGACCAGGTCTCAGATGCCATCCTTGATGCTTGCCTAGAGCAAGACCCAGAGAGCAAAGTTGCCTGCGAGACCTGCACAAAGACTAACATGGTCATGGTCTTCGGGGAGATCACGACGAAGGCTAAAGTAGACTATGAGAAAATAGTTCGAGATACTTGCAGAGGCATAGGGTTTCTGTCACCAGATGTTGGTCTTGATGCAGATAACTGCAAGGTCCTAGTCAATATCGAGCAACAGAGCCCTGACATTGCCCAAGGAGTTCATGGCCACCTCACCAAGAAACCTGAGGAAATTGGAGCTGGTGATCAAGGCCACATGTTTGGCTATGCTACAGATGAGACACCTGAATTCATGCCGCTTACTCATGTTCTTGCTACCAAACTTGGTGCCAAGCTCACCGAGGTCAGAAAGAATAACACATGCTCATGGCTGAGGCCTGATGGTAAGACTCAAGTGACTGTTGAGTATCAGAATGAAAATGGAGCCATGGTCCCTATCCGGGTGCACACTGTTCTCATCTCAACTCAACATGATGAGACTGTGACAAATGAGCAGATTGCCAAGGATTTGAAAGAGCATGTGATCAAGCCTGTCATTCCATCCCAGTATCTTGATGACAAGACCATATTCCACCTCAATCCGTCAGGTCGGTTTGTCATTGGTGGACCTCATGGAGATGCAGGGCTTACTGGTCGGAAGATCATTATCGATACCTATGGTGGGTGGGGTGCTCATGGTGGAGGTGCCTTCTCAGGGAAGGACCCAACAAAGGTGGACCGGAGTGGTGCATATATTGTTAGGCAGGCAGCAAAGAGTGTGGTGGCTTCAGGGCTTGCCCGACGCTGTATTGTGCAGGTTTCTTATGCCATAGGTGTGCCAGAACCACTGTCAGTTTTTGTGGACACCTACAAAACAGGGAAGATTCCAGACAAGGACATTCTGGCTCTGATTAAGGAGAATTTCGATTTTAGGCCAGGAATGATTGCCATCCATCTAGATCTTAAGAGAGGAGGCAATTTCAGGTACCAAAAGACTGCAGCTTATGGTCATTTCGGCCGTGATGATTCAGATTTTACATGGGAAACAGTAAAGATCCTCAAGCCCAAGGCTTGAGTCAACAATTGGTTCATATTGTAGCCATCATTATATGCTTGCAGAGAGAGAATAAATTACCTTCGATGCGTACTTCAGATGTCGAGTATACCCATTACAGCTCAAGATGAGAAGTGGGGAGAGATGTTTGCGTTAAGTTGAGGTGTTTCATAAAGAGGGATTTTGTAGCATTCGCAGCATCTGTCATTCACCATTTATCACTTTCTATTTTTTTCTTCAGCTTTTACCACTCCATTGTTCGTTTATTGTTTCCGCGGCCAACCTGCATGGTTGACGTGGACTCTACAATGTCATTTGTTTCAATTGATTCATTTTCGGTTATAATACTCTCCTTAAAAGCCTAGCCAAATGCCTAACCAAATTGCTTCATCAACAGCCTAGCCAAATGCAAAATGTAACAAATTTCATCAAAACATAACTGCATTGGATTAGCTAAAAGGATGAGTGGGAAGTTTTGAACTACAGTAAATGAATGGGTTCTTTTAAATTTGAAGGGTTACTGTTCATCAACCAAATATTTTTTTTATTCCAGATTAATCCCACACAGCTGCATTGTGACTTATCCTTTTGCTCATACTTTATGGAGATGTACATATGCAAGTGTGGGAGACGTCTTTGGTATTTTTTTTATTCCTAATAAAAGCTACAGATACTACCAGCATTTTCTTTTATTCCTAGTAAAATCTACAAACGGCTTTGTGAGGTGTTTTTGCCAAAATCCATTGAAAATTAGTTTGTGAAATGTGTTTGCTGGGTAATAAGGTTGAGAAAAAAAATTAGTTGGGAAACAATAATTTAAGTATTAAATTAAATTATTAACGTGCATATGGTTAGTGTAATTGCAAAATATGAAAAAAAAAAAGCTAAAACTGTATTATTAAAAAAAATATATTTTATTATTATTTTGATGAATCCAATAGCTAATCCAATATGAAGTTATAGACAGAGGTTTTGAATTTATGAAAAATATGTAATTTTCATCAAATTTTAAAGCTGATTTTGATGAAGCTATTGCTAATGCTCGTCATTTTGAACCAGTTGATAGTCAAAACAAGTTAGAAGTTACTGCGAATAAGCTGATAATCTATCAAATGCTGATTTAACACTGTCGTACATAGTTTGCAGTTCATGATTAGAAAATACAATCACATAATCTTTGAACCTATAGGAACTTGAAGACATCTGATCTTTACGTTCGCCCATTCATGTCACCCTCACAGGTAAAAGGAAAGAAAAATATATACCATATTACAGAAAGACTACCAATAGATTTTGAGCCAAACTTTAATGCTTTTGTTAGCCATGAGAAAAGCCTTCAGGAGTGCAACCACACACGATCATGCAACCGCTCTTCTCCGGCACCAAACATCTCATCTACCTTTTCACCATCCCGGTAAAAATGAAATGTAGGTGTATAACGAATTTGCTGAGTTGTTTGTGGGCATTCATCTATATCTGCGTATATGAAAGAAAGCTTTGGGAAACTGTTACTCAGCTGGCAGAATGTTGGGAGGATCTGACTACAAACACGGCACCTGAGAATGATAACAAATAAAAAATTATTCAAGGTTGTAGATTCCATATCAAGAACTGACCAATTTAAACAAGAGAATCACACGATAGAATGATATTTCTCCAAATGAATCAGCTAAAACTAAGAGCAATCTAAGAAATATTGCAAGCGGCAATTACTAATGTTCTTTAACTATACTCGACCTTGTCCTGCTATATTAGAGTCTGCAATTAGTCATTTGACCCTCTTATAAATAACATTTAGTGCAATTCAAACTCAAATATAGGAAGTTCTATCGTAATGCTAAACTCAAATAAGCTTTATGATCCTCTAAGGGAAATCGATGTGAAAGACCTGGGCCATTGGTCCATCGGGGAAACGAAGTGAAACAAATTTAAAATATGTAAATTGACGAAAGCAATTCCATAGGTTCAATTTTTCTCAACGTTTAAGGGGACAAGTTCAGATTTCATGTCTCCCACAACAATTAAGAAACAAAATTATCTACAACATTCTGACAACATTCCTGGAAGGTGCAATCTGTTCGAGCTCTCTTCAATCCAAGTGTGGCTGACAACATTCCCAAGCTCAGATTATCTACAATTCCAGTCTCAGATAAGTGGATATGGGGTGTGGAATCTAATGGCAGGTTTACAGTTAGGAGTGTTTACAAGCTGATCCAATCTTTCAGTGCCTGCACTCATGGTGAAAGTTCAACAATGGTGCAGGATAAGAAATTGTGGAAGTGGTTGTGGCAGATGAAGGTGCCTAGGAAAATTAAAACTTTTGCTTGGAAAGCATGCAAGGATATACTCCCAACACTTACTAATCTGAGGAAGAAAAAAGTAGTGGTGGCGGATGGCTGCTGCTTTTGTAAGGAACCTGTTGAAGATGTTTCCCATGCTCTGTTGCAATGCCCCTCAGTTCAAGCATTATGGCAGAAGCACCTCCCTTTCCTGCAGACTATTTCAGCTTCTACAGATTACTTGGGAACAGTCAGGTCTGTGTTGCAATATGGTACTGAATCTGAGTTTACTTTGTTGTTTGTGTTGAGCTGGGGTATCTGGTTTAGACGTAACAAAATGCAGATGGAACAAATTTTGTTGGACCCTATGGATAGTGCTGCCCATGCTTTATCTCTTCATAAAGCCTATAATGAGGTTAGAGTGGTTTCTTCTTCTGATATGAGGAAATTATATAGATGGCAGCCACCTCCTTCTGGTTTCTTTAAGCTCAATGTTGATGGTGCTATTTTTAGTGAAATGAGAAGGGCTGGTGTTGGCGTAGTGCTGAGGAATGATCGTGGTGAGATAGTGATGGCAGCTACTAAAATTGAATCTGAGGTAGAAGGGTCTGCTACAATTGAGTTAATTGCAGTTTTGAGGGGTTTACAGTTATGCTTGCCACTGGGGATACCAAATATAGTGGTGGAATCCGATTGTTTGCTGTTAGTTCAGGAACTCCAAGCCAGTGATGCTACGGAAGAGTCTCTTGCACTAGATGGAAATTTGATCACAGAGGCTAGGCAATTGTTAGCACGGTTCCAATAAGCACAAGTTGCACATGTATCCAGATGGGGAAATGGTGTGGCTCACACATTGGCCAGGCATGCTCGGAATGTAACTGATATTAATGTTTGGTGGGAGCATGTTCCTGCTTTTGTTAATCATGCCTTATGGTTTGATAAGAACTCTTTGTAATGTTTTTCTAATGGAAGGTTGTTTATAAAAAAAAAAGGAAACAAAAACCAGTTCCAGCAGAAGTATCTCGTAAAAATACATATGCAACTTACTATGTTCAATCATCATTACATCAAACACTTTGTGTTCAGACTTCAAACAACATGCTAACAAATACCACTCTTAGTGTGAGCATGACTCGTGCATATAGATTGGATAAGTAAAATGAGAGGTCGAAATGAGGCTTTCAAAGGATTTCTAACGTACCAAGATGCACCATAGTTGATAACTGCCTGCAGAAAGGAATAAACAAAAAGTCAATATAGAGTGTAGCGAATCAAAAAAGATGAAAATAGCCATGTGAAATTATATCAACTTGGGAATTTCCTTCATATGGAAGCACAATCATAGCTAAGAAGAGTAATACCATTCGCCCCCAGCCAATCCAAACCCAGAAAATCTAGAACTTCATTATATTTCTTTAGTTTTCTGAGCAGCCAAAAGAAGACGCATTTTGCAATTCCTCCGACCCATACAAATTTAATTAAATGAAACACACAAAGACCCGAAAAGAAGTCTGCAGAAAAAGAAGAATGTGGGCTCCAAAGGGTGCTTACTGGGGTTTTGGAAGACTTGATTTCCTGAAGAATGTTCATGAGGTTTTGATCGCTGGAAGCAGTTTTCAAGTTGCGGTGGCGACTCAGTGTGAAATATGACTCTTTGCCTGCGCTGTCCTCATCCCCACTCAATCCAGCCCCACCTTCCATATCCTATTATCTTATGCCAAGCAACCTCTAGATTCAGCGGCGACTACTTTTGAACTGGGGAGGAGTGTTGGCCCGGTTGGGCGCTCTTTACTTCTTTGGTTCTCATAACATAAATCCTCATCCACACGTATAATATACACGTTGACAAGTCTCATATATACGTGTAGCTAGCCCCTCTTTTCGACGAAATATCCAGCCCATGTTCAGTTCAAAACACACAGTCCTTCAATTCAACACAGCCCCTTAGTCCTATTATTTGTGTTTCCTTTAGTTTTAATTTTACTTCATCATCTAACCATCTACACCACCTGTTCTTCTGTTGAACAAGTCAATTTTTAACTCTATATAAAGGCTGATTACTTAGAATATCTATATTTATAAATAATAATAAAATATTTTATGAATAGTAATTAAATAATGTAGGTTAAGATATTTATTAGGTTTTGTAAAAGAAGAGAAAAAAAATTAAATAAAAATATTATAAAGTTAAAATATTGTTTGAATATTATTTATTAATATTATTTTTATTTTGAAATTTGATAAAGTTGTACTGAGTTTTGCATTTCATTTAAAAGTTTGAAAAAATTATAATTATTAGATAATGATTAAATGAAGAAATTAAAAATTAAAATTAAAAGACATTTTATATCTGAGTAATGTTTAAAAAATAAAATATCTAAAAATACTTGAAAATATTCGTTACTCAAACCGGCCTATATCTCCATCGATAGAAGCACCCCACACGACACTTCAAATTTTCTGCACAAAATAGTCATAACTCTGAGGTCGGTCATGTCCCAGTTCCTTTTCCTCCTTCCCCTCGAGTTACTCTTGAACCCTAGCTTAATCTCTAAACTTATTCTCAGGGCTGTAATCGAGCCGAGCCGAGCCAGTCTTTAGTTTGCCAGCTCAGCTCGACTCAAAATACTCAAACTAGACATTTTTTTTAATTCTTTGTTCGAGCTCGACTCGATAAGCTAAACTCTCAACTCGAGCAGCTCGAGCTGGAGCTCAAATTATTTATTTTTTTTTTAATTTTTTGAATAAGATTTAATAATTAATAAATTAAATAAATAAAAAATCTAATATTGAATTTATACAACTAACAAGTAGAACCTCTATTGAATTATAAAATTTTAAAATATTTATAAATAATTAATATCTAACTAGTTGATATTTATCCAAAATAACAATATATTATATGTCTACATATATTATTAATACATACACTTAATATGAGAGTATATATCTATTTCATATATGATTCTCACATACTAGTATATGAAATTATTAAATTTTATTGACTAATTATTAAACAAACTTTTTATAAAGTATATTCATTATATAGACATAAGTAATTAGATTACATATTATATATTTAATTATAAAAGTGGTATGCTTATATTATTAGTTACTACATATATATATATATGTGTGTGTGTGTGTGTATACATAGGTATATGTATATATTTATCAATATATAAATGAGTTTTAATCGAGTCGAGTTAATGAGTTGACTCGAGCATAAACGAGCGAGCCTTAACCGAGTCGAGTCGAGTTTTGTCGGGTATGTGTCATTTACAATTTGAGCGGGTATCTACTTTTACGAATAAGCTTTTTTTTTCATGATTCGAGTTTAACCGAACGAGTACCGAGCAGGCTATCGAACAGACTGATTCATTTACAACCCTACTTATTCAACACTTAAGCCCCCATTAAACATCCCCATCCGCCTCCCTATAATTGATCCTTAGCCAATTTTAGTAAAATAACATGAGAAGTGAAGAAAAGTGAGCCACATCCGGCTCCCTAAATTAACTTTTAATTTTATAATTGCTATAGTGCTCCCCAAATTTGGAGAGCAACTGTAGCAAGCCTAAATCATTCTTTTTATTTTTTTATTCCGAATTTATATGTATATATATTTGTTATTTCTAATCTTTCTTCCAAACTATAAACAATATCAAAAAAATCATTTTTTTTTTTTTGTTAATGTGAGGCAGATAATATTTTTATATCTTTCAATAATATTAAATAACGTGATTTTTACTAAATGTTTAACTAATTTTTATTAACAAACACATTTCCACAATACTATGTATGATTTCAATTCCCTAATAATTATATATATATATATATATATTTCTAGATTTTTTTATTCAGAATTTAATTATATATTTCAATTCCCTACTAATTTTTAAAATTTAACTGTAACAAAATATTAACGTTGGAAAGGTGAATTTCGAAAAATGATTATATTATTCTTAAAGTGTAATAATTTTGAAAATATTATCGTACCCGCAAAAAAATAATGTAAATTTTTGTTTAAAATATTAACTAGAAAGTAATATTTCAAAACATATGAAAAAAGATAAAATAATGAGCAGTTAAGATTTGAAAGGGAAGTGAGAGAAAAAAATAATAATAAAAAAATAATATCAAAATATTATTTTAATAAAATACGAGTGGGATGTAGGAAGCTTTGGAAAAATGAGTAAACATTAGGGAAAGATGTAGGGGTGGGTAGTGGGGCCCGGCACCCTACTATCCCGCCTCTGCATGGTGGGGCGAGGACGAGGGCTGGCTGGCCCCAATGGGGCCCTGCCCTGCTATTTGTATAATTATATATATATATTTATAAAATATTTGTTATTAGTTTTACTATGTATAAATATAATAATATGTATTAAGTATAATTTTTACTTAATACTTTGTGCAAGTTACAAAGTAGCCTAATGTGGCATTCATAAAGGAGGCAAAAGCAATATAAGAGTCTAAGTTAAGAAATGTAGGACTTTTGTATTGCCTTGGATGAAATCTGTGAGAAGGTGACTGGGGAAGTGAAATTACTTCCTACAGAAAGTAATGATGAACTAGCAGTAGAGGTATTGGAATTAGAAGCCCCCAAGGAGAATCCTGAGATCTCCTTACATGCTATCACAAGATCCTTAAACCCTAGAACTATGAGGGTTAAACGAAGAGTAGGGAATTGTTGAGTTGTGACTTTGGTAAACACAAGCAATATACATAATTTCATTGACCCATCTATAGTAAGGAAGGCCAAGCTAAATATGAATCTCACAGATAAGGTACATGTCCGAGTAGCTAGTGGGAAACAAATTGGCAAAGAGGGTAAGATGAACCAAGTGGGTTGTTCATGTTGAGTTAAGTAGAAGATGGATTGAGTATATGTGTATCTTTTAGTTGGTTGTAAGTGTATGACGCTTGAAAAGCCATATATATAGGTTGGTGTTATGATCGGACATAATTTAATATAGTTGTGCAGAAGCTAACTATTACGCATGAACATGTAATGTTTGAGCATCAAAACTAGGATGTGATTGTATATGTATGCTTGGCTGGGATTGTATCATGCATTGAATGTAAGGAAGTGAACGGGACTTGAGTTGAGATTGAATGTCATGCAGTGCTGGGATGAATGTGTAAATGTATGGAGGGAGGGCACTCTACTTGAAGTCGAATTAGATTACCCATATATGGACTATGGGAATAATGTATGGGCTTGTTGAAATTGTGTATATTGGTTGATGTTATGAATTGGAAATGGGGTACGATTTATGTAAAAATAGGTGTAATGAGGTGTAAGACCACGAGGTCGGTTATAGTAAGTTGTGAAAGTGTGGCATTAAAAGAAGTCCTAATTATGGTTTTGAAGTTAAGGAAGGAGTGGTAAAGGGGTACGTAGAGTTTGGACTAAAAGTTGGTGAGGGCATAAGGTACAAGTGAAGTTTAACTAGGCTTTTAGTTTCATAGTTAAGGTTTAGGATTCATAGAAATGACTATGTTTCAAGGTCAGAATGATGGCTTGCACAAGTGATATGAATGAGATCTTAATTCATAAGTGATGAATGATTGGCTTGTAAAATTATGAATACAATGAGGAAGTATGCAAGTAAATAGTTGAAGGAGGTCTGAGTACAGAATCAATTGAAGGTTAAGACCATGTGGAGGATAATGCATTTAGAGTCAAGAGTAGTTTGAATATGTAAGTTTAAGTTTAATAATCTGATGTTAATGAAAAAGGAAATGATATAAAGTTATGTATGTATGTAGGTTGCCATTAGTCATGCACATAAATGGTGTGTATGAATAAAAATGTCATAGAGTCTAAGTAAGTATTATTTTCACACTCTTCTAGAGTTCTCCAAATGATATAAAATTGAAATTGAAATATTTCCTTTTATGAAAACAAAATGAAATGTTGTTATGAGAAAATGTATTTTTATGCAATGAAAGGAAATGACATGTTTTTCTTGGGGTGAAAACCGGGTTAAGTTTCAGTCCAAAATCGAAACTGAACTGATAACCAATACACATGGATAGAACTAGCCGGTAAAGGGGGAGGAAACCGACGACGTTGGTTTCAGCGTGATCCCAATCGGTCGTCGGTGTCCCTTTAGCATCGTGAATGGTGCGAAATTCATAAATGGAGAATTGGAGATGTGAATCGCGATGAGAAAGAGATAGCTCGTTGTGCAAATCGCGACTGTGCAATGAGAGAGAGAGAGAGAGAGAAGAAGAAGAAGAAGAAGAATAAGAAGAAGTGATGAGGGAGGGGATTAAGTGAAACGGCGTCATTTTATATAATATATATATAAATATAATTTATATAATCGGTTGGTTTAGCGGTTCGATCTAGCTTCAAATTGTGACCAAATCGGTAGATGTCAATTTTGACATAATTCTACCATTGGTCGATCAGTTCTACGTCGGTTTAGGCCAGTTTTGTACTCCGGCAATCGGTTTGAGGCGGTTACAGTCGGTTTTAATGGTTTTTGTACACCCTTAGTTTTGCTTAGAAATGAAAATCTTGTAGAAATAAAATGATTTTGTATAAATCTATACTAAGGTATAAATATTTTGAAGTATATGCATGTAATGGCCTTTTTTTTTACAACTCCTTTTGATGCATTTCTATAATAATTGTATGCATGATAAAAGGGATATTATATGCAGTAATTATTATTTTGTCATCTATTAAATGAAATGACAATGTTTTTGTTCAATATTATGAAATGATATTTTATGAAATGAAATGAACCGATAAATAAAAAGAACGAAAAAGAAGGGACTAAATGAATGAATGAAAGTAATGAAAGGAAAGAAAATAAATGATTTTTTTTACCTATGAAACTACGTAATGGTGAGTTATTGAATAAATGATGGTACCAATGAATGAGTTGATTGCAAGGCCATGTAGGTCATACTGGTAGTGCACCTAATGCTATCCCAAACTGAAAAGGGATCTCCAACTCGTGGCCATGGGCGTAACAATGTGTACCTATCAATGGAAAGTAATAACTGTTAAATTGAATGTTGTGAAATTGTATAGTTGTTTATAAAGAAGGCAAACATTTTGCTCCATATTATAGTGTAGAAGAAAGACAAGCAGTCATATTACAGTGTAGAATAATAGAATCTCTTATTAGCTTATGAAGGAAGGAAGCAAGTGTAGCTTTGAAAGTAGCAAGGAGTGATTGCCAACTTGATGTGTCCATCGATAATGGAATCTTTCTCTCCTATCTCTTAGCAGTTGAGGACAAACGTACAAAATATTGAACACAAGGCCGGGCGTTTGCCCAAAGCACTTTCCTAATGAATAACCAACTGGAGCAAAGCGATTGATCATGTCATGGAGCTATTCTAGTAGCTGCTCTTCTTAGCAAACTGACTGGGGAAGGAAATGAAAATGAAATCAAAGAAGAGAAGGGCTGGAGGGTGTACAAGGTATGAGAAATGTTTTATGAGAAAGGGAAATATTTTTAAAAACTTCGTCTTGTAATGTTTTCTAAGGAAAGAAATGTTTTATGTCCTGTACAGAGAGAAATAAAAAGTTTATGAATGAAAATTTATGTTAGTATATGTTTACAATATGAAGTAATGCTTAATGAATATTTGATTTATTCTATTTTTATATATACCCCACCCAGGAATGAAATGAGAACTTTAGGATAGATATGGCTTAAGGAAAGGCGATAGAAGCCATGCATGTTTTATATGTAAAATGAATTCATGTTTTGTAAAAGGATTTTGTAATTTAACTTAATAAATTTCCCTGTAAATTCTCTTTTAAGTTTTTAAAACAGGTTACAATTTTAGATGAAATCTTTTATATTTGGAAAGGAAAGAAAAAATTTAAAAAGTAAGTAATTCTCGTCTCATTTTCTAATACTATTTTTAAAGTCCCACGATAAGGACGAATGTTTCAGAGCATTAGATGGTTGCCTACTGAATGAGGCAACCCTGCTAGCGAGGATGTAAAACATAGAAAGGGTGTAAAAGGGGTGTGAAAATGGGTTATATTAACAAAACATTGCCCTTGTAACCACAGGACACCAATATTGAAACGAAAAATGCTTGTTGCAAGCGCCTGGTGCAAAATGCGTGCAAACATGGCTGACGTGGAGATACTTGATGAGAGAGAGACCGAGCTGATGATAGGGACAAACCGAGCTGCTGGAGCTGGTGAGAGAGAAAGACCGAGCTGATGAGAGAGAGAAAGAGCTGATGAGAGAAAGACCGAGCTGATGAGAGAGGAAGAATTCATTTAAAATTTGACGTGGCATGGAGGACTGCATGCCGATTGTATCTAACGACTGTATATAGAAAAATTGTATTGAAACAGGAAGAAAGAAAGAAATGAGGAAAACAAGCTTACATGGTTGGGCAGTCTGAAGTGAGGGAATGAGAACACGAGAAAGACCTGTTTAGATTTGAGTTGGAGGAAAATGCACCGAATTGAAAAATTGCATGAGAGAGAGAGAGAGAGAGAGAGGAAAACAAGCTTAATTGGATGGGTATTTAGGCAATCTGGAAATGAGAGGCAGGGGGTAATATGAGAACGTGTTTGCCTTTCTGATTTCTTGAGTATGCCAATATTAGATCAATATTGCAATACTTACAAGGTGATGTTACTTGTATATAGAAATGCTGATAATGCAAGTTTGATTAACATGAATCAAAGACAAAAACAAAGGGTTAAATTTATGTCGAATGCTCGTCATAGAAGAATTTGTTTAACATTTGATTTGTGGATCTCTATAATAACTAAGAAAAAATCTTCTCATGGCAATGGTGGCTGTTTGTGATAAAAGGAAGTATGTTCATAACCCAACAGTGACAGAATGTCATGCACTCTGGAAGGCATTGGAGCTGTGTAATGATTTAAACATTCAAAATGTTATGTTTGAAGGAGATGCCAAGGCTATTGTTACAACAGTCAACAGTGAGGAGGAGGATCTGTCCAGTGTTGGTCCTTTAGTTGAAGATATACGTAGTGTTAAAAAAATAGACCAAATTGGTCTTTAGATTTTGCATATAGTGAAAAAAATACAGTGGCTCATACACTAGCTAAGGAAGCTTTGAAGTTAGTAGAAGCTAAGATATGGATTGAAGAAATTCTAACTTTTATTGTAAACTGTCTCGAAAAAGACAAACTATGTAATACTTAAAGTTTGATTAATGAAGTTTTGAGGTTTATCTCGAAAAAAAAAAAAAAAAAAAAATCTTCTCAGTCAACCACTATTCACTACCCTACACTCCACATCCTATGAAAAACATCCCTATACCCTATGAAAAAAAATTATTAGTGTAGAGTGTGAAATTAATAGTAGTTGATGCATAGAATTTATTTACTCAAGAAATCAGATATCAGATATCAAGTCTTATTGAAAAGCGAGATCAATTTCTCTTTTATGCCACCACCATAGAATAATATATACTTAAAGGGGATTGAGAACAAGATTTTGTCTACAACCTTAGATAATGCTTTCGTAAATGATGTTTCTATTAATGTGTGAAGAACCCAGCTGAAAATTAGAAAAGCAGTATTTTGTGATGCAGTGTTTTTTCATCTTTGTTATTGTGTTTATATTCTTTATTGGAAAGTTCAAAATGTGTTTAAGAATATCGACAAAGTTGTTCAAAAGGTTTGCGTCGACAGCAAGTATGTCAAGGGATCTCAATGGACAGATATATAACATTGAAACTCATTCAAAGTAATTTCTATACTAATTTGGACTTCTTTCTTAATGGATTTGCAAGACTCTGATAGGTGCCACCAGTGACAGGTTCCAAAATAGAAAGCCTTTTAATGGGAAGAAATATGTATCTAAACAGCAGTCCATTGCCATCGGCCCATCACAGAGAAACCATACACTTTAAATGAAAATGAATAAATTTTCGAGAGCATACTAATTAAAATATTTTATTTTTTAATATTGTATCTCATATATGATAAAATATCGAAATGATAGATGATCTCGTTTGTTTTTGCATATGAGATGAGATGAGATATGATAAGTTGATATTAAAATTAAAAGTTGAATTGAATATTGTTAGAATATATATTTTTAATATTATTTTTATTTTAGAATTTGAAAAAGTTGAATTGTTAATTTTATTTTGTATAGAAATTTGAGAAAATTGTAATGATTAGATTAGATAAGATGAATTGAGAGGAGTTGTGAAAATAAACGAAGCCTTAATCTACTTGAATTAACCATAATAACTAAATTTTTATATAGAATAATAACAATTGTTGAAATTTTAAAAACTCTACTACATAGTTGCACTAGAAACTCTAGAGAATAATCTATCCTGAAGAATCAGCCATATATATTTTTAAAATTTCGCTCTTCTTACCTTGCATTTCTAGGGGTTGAAATAATTCCGTGTTTTTTTTGGTTCCAATGACTATAAAAAATCATTTGAAACGTAAATTCTGGTTGTCGTGAAAAAAAAAAAAAAAAAAAAAAAAAAAAAAAAAAAAAAAAACAGAACGAATGGAACCATATATTCCCCAATACAACATTATAAGTATCTTGATTTTTGCCCAATAAACAAATACTTTTGCTGGTAAATATTGAATGTTTGAATTCCATTTATAAAAACCTGATCATCAGATAAAATAGTTATGTCAATGAATAATATCAAAACCTCTATTTACAATTGACCAATGAGAGAAATTCAAACAAACTGAGAAGTAAATTTAACAAAAATCAGAAGAAACTTTACCACAAAGCTGATTATGCAAAATACACAAATGTTTAGCTGTGCATAAGAAGCCAGGCAAAGATTTAACAATTATCTAGATGTCCCTAAATTTAAGTAAATTAAAACAAGATAACCAACTATATTATCATATGCTCCGGTTTGGATTGGAAACTCATCTCAAGTCATCTCATCTCATCATTGTAACTTTCTCAAATTCCCACATAAAATATAATAAATAATTCAATTTTTTCAAATCTCAAAACAATAATAATATTAAAAAATAATATTCTAACAATATTTTATTCAACTCAACTAAAACTATTTCAACTCATCTCTGAATCCAAACGGGAAAATCAATTTGCAGGGTAAAAGGCCGTATAACCTATGTGGCTGCTCCATCAACAATCTGCACAAACATCATTGCAAAATTCTTCCAACCGCTATACAATTTCCAATTACCTAGTCGTAGAGGCCGCCTTCATTCCAGATGTCAACTAAAAAATCTACCATCTCCTGAAGGATTCATGAAATAATAATGTTCATGCCAACATTGTCTCAAACGTGAAAAGGTATAAGGAAAAAAATGAATCTAGGAAACTTACAGCTAAGGATATTGGCTGCTGGAAAGGTTCAGATGATAAAAGGAGATCCTCATAAGTAGCAGTCAAGCTGCAAAACAACGTGCACATTTCCTAGTTATCCAACCAAAACTTCCCCACAAGTTTCTACATAAACCAGACCACCTCTTATTATGATGTTGATTCTCCCGTCTGCCCCCAACTTAAAAAAGAAAAATAAAAAATGCCACTTCATGGAATATGAAAAAAAAAGACTTTTATAACTACTTCAGAAATCAATAAATTTCATATGTTTCAGGGGAATCTAAGAAACATAGTTAAAACACGTTCAAATATCAGGGGAGGCCACTAAAGCTCAGAGATCTCTTCTTTCTCACAATTCAATTCAAAAAACACAGAACAAGTCAGCAAGTCCATCACTGTTTTCCATAAAAAGAAGCCATGACTTAACAGTTGAAGACAAACATTTTGCATGAAACCAATGGCACGTTTGATTGAATTAACTAATAAGGGTCAGTTTTCTCCAAGTTTCTCGATAAGCCATCAGGCTTAAATGATGCATAACAAAGGGATAATAATCACCACCGTCAATTCAATGTTAGCACAATTATTTGTTCCCACGTTTTCTACTCATTTGACTTTTAATTTCAACGACATTTTCCCCCAATTCATTTGTTTATTCAAAATTTCCTCACACTATGGATTAAGAAATTGGCGGCAACCTTCTACAGCTTAAGAACTTTTGATTTTTCCCCCTCCAGGTGACTTAGTCAGCCAGTATAATAAAGTAAGCCAAAAAGTACTTGCGAAGTACTAAAATTAGAGAAAAAGACCAGTACAAAAAGTTTCAGAGAATAATCTTGATTTGAACTTGAGAGAGTCTGTGCTGCAACTTTGAGGTAGATGGATTCATATACATCTGCAATTTGAGAGGATAATGAATCCTAAATCCTCTGCCCAGGAAGGAAAAAATATATATGGTCCAGAAGTAACACCCCGCTCCCTTAGGGTGGTTAAGAAATAAACTTTTTCAAGGAAAAGAAACTTTTTGTTGGAAAACAGAAAAATGAAGAAAAAGAAAACCTAGGCCAAAGTCTCCTCAAGGCAACAGGTATCTTGAACTGTTACTCTTTTATTGTTCTAATGAATTTCAAGCATAAGACCAAAATATCGGAGGATTAGAGTTTTGGAATATTAAGTTCGACAAAATGATCAAGGATCTAAAATACAAACACGGAAAGGATTTGAAGGATAAGTAATTAGTTTTGCTTGAGGTACTAGCAAATTCTTGGGACATAATTTTTACAAGGAAGGGAGTTTGTAACTGTCTTGATCCAGTCCAAAGCTTAGGCCCAAGACCCGTTTAAGCCCAGCTCGCCTAGGAGAAAAGAGAGGACGAAACGATGCTGTTTATATCCAGCTCCTAAAACCCTTGTTCCTTTTTCTCCCTAGGCTGCGTCTCTCTTTCTCTCTCTTGCCAGCTCTTCTCTTCGTAATCTCTCTCTCTCCCCTTGCGCCGCCACAACCTTCTCCTCCACACGACACCGCATGCCACACCATGTCACTGCCCCTCTCTAGGCTGTCCAACTTTGGTTTGCAATGAGCCGCTGCCCTTTGTTTCATGTTTATGTAGTCGCTCCTTGTTGGTAAGCCATCTCTCCACCACCGTGTCTTTCCCTCCATCTGCTTCTCGTTGCCCCTGCAACATAAGCCACAAAGTCCCTCATTGTCCTTGCTCTCACCTCTGTCCCTACTGCCACCACCAACGATCTCCACGTTGCGATACGACTGCCGGTAAGTACCCTAGTTCCATCCGCCTCTCTTACCTCTCTCCATCTGCTAATCGCACTCTCCCCCTCTCGGTTTCACTCTCCTATCGGCCGGCCCCTACATGTCGTGCCACCATACTCGACTACTGCTGGTAAGTCACTCTGTCCACCTCTTTTTCACTCAGTTGTCCATCCCTCTCTCTCTCTCTATCTCTCTCTACCCCTACTCTCGTGGCCGCCTCCACACCATTCCTTCCGAGCACGAGCACACCAGCAAGCCACTTCACTGTGAGACTGTAGCAACTTGCTGCATCGCAAGGTCTACCACCTATAATCCCTGGTAAGCCTCTCCTGGTTGCTCTCTTCCCCTCTCTTTTTCTCTCTTTGCCTAATGTGTTTCAATTTGATATCACCGTCAACAGTTGCTGTCCATCACTTCCCCTCTCTTTTTCTCTCTTTGCCTAATGTGTTTCAATTTGATATCACCGTCAACAGTTGCTGTCCATCACCACTACTCCTTTTAGTATGAAGCTGCCATCATCGGACAATAGGTAATTTCTAGACTCTATGATGGACTTAATTGATGGTTGGTTTCAACAAGTGTTGGGAATTTAAAATGGTTGGATTGGGATTATCTGGAAGTTTAGTTGTGCTGGTTGTATTTGGTGCCGATTGAATCGGCAGGGCATAAGAATGGTGGGAGTATGTGAATGGTAAAGTGTCTATGATTGGTGGTAGTGGAATTTATCTAAAATGGATTCTTTTGGGGTTCTGTGTTAGCGAGATGTATTGGGTTGTGGTTATGTTTTGGCCCTTGTATAGGTAAATTTAGATGAGTTGGGTCAATTGTTAGTTTATAACTTAGTACAAAATGCTGATTGGTATTTGGTGATACTTGGTCTTTATAATAGAGTTTGTGGTAATGGTTCAGTTGTGGAAATGTTTTCATGAGTGGATGGAATTTGGTTGTTGACTTGGAAATGGAAGTAAGTGGGTTGCAAGAAGTATTAGAGAAATCAGTTGAAGTACTTATGAGTCAATTGGTATAAAAAAACCATGGTTTTGAAATCTGGTTGGTTGGGTGTGTTACTGCCAAATTGTTAAAAACGAGTTTTCTATATGGAGGTTTGACCCGTTATGACTCAAGTGGAAAAGTTGGGTCATTAGGTCTTAGGTTAGTTAACGGGGATCTACTTAGAGAGTTTGTATGCAAATTTGTCAACTATTTGGAATGGGGGTAATTTGTGGTTGGAAACATATTGAAGATATGTGGTTACTCTTGATAAAAAGGGGTCGACTTGGGGGTAGTGGATGTTTATAAAATATTGGAATTGATATATTCATAATTGTAGTAGTTCTGCTCAGCCCAAAAAGTTATTTTGGTTGACTTGAAGTTGTGTAGTAACAGGTTAGAAGGTTGGGGATTTTGGAGTTAGCATGTTTCGTTAGGGGTGAGCACCGAGATAGTCGGAGTCGGATTCCTCGGACTTTGTTGGAGTTCAAATTTGAACTCCGACTCTGACTCCGACTTGTATAGGCTCGATCCGATTCCAACTCCAACTTGTTGGAGCGGAGTTGGATTTGGACTTTTTTTGTAGTTTCATATTTAGCCCATTTTTAAAAAATAAGTATTGTGGGCTTTCTAGGTCTAATTACATGTTATTATACTTTAGTAAATTAGTATTATGTGTTCTTAATTTATTATACAAGACTTATTAGCTATTTATATACTATTGTCTAATTTATTTCTATATATACTATAGTGTCTAATTACATATTATTATACTAATGTCTAACTTATTTCTAACTTAATCATACTAGACTTTTCAGTGTCTAATTACATGTTATTATATTTTAGTAAATTAGTATTTTGTGTTATTAACTTATTATACTAGGCTTATTTCAATATTAGTAGTATCTAACTTATTTCTATACTTGATTAGGTTATGGTAATAATACTTTAATGTTTACATATACTAGACTATTATTAGTTTATTTACATTATAGTATAAGTATATTATTTTATAATAATTAGCTCATACTAGTATATTATTGAATATAGCTGTATTACTATATAAATATACTAGTATATATGATAAATATATAAATAAATACATATTTTTATAGCATATGTACAATATCGGAGTTGGATCAGATCGAAGTCGGAGTCAGTCCAGCAACACCTCTAACTCCAACTGAAAATCTTTTAAAACATCCGACTTCGACAAATCGGAGTCGGAATCGGATTTTCGTATTTTTCTGCACAAAAATCCGACTCCAAATCGACTATTAACATCCAATTACATTTTATTTCTGCACGATATTTCTAGTGTCTAATTACACTAGACTTATTTTATAGGTGCTAGTTAAGTTCTATTAATTTATAGATTTTTACTAATTTTGTTTAGGTTTCAATTGGTTTTGGTTTGATTCTGTCGCGAGACAAGTTTTGGTCGCCAAAAACCGACTGGAGTTGATTTTGTAAAAAACTTGCATCTTTTTGTTGTGGAAGGTTGTAAATTTTCTGCACTATTCTTTGTATCTAAACAAGAAAAATAAATGTTTTTTTTCCGTCATGACTGGTGTTGACATGAGCATTTTTGGTACTTTGTTCTCAACTATCTAAAAAGATCGAATGTGAAATCTGAAATTTGTATATGATTATGCAATATTTATCTGTTTAGTACTCTGTTCTGATATGATGTTGCATCTGAAAACGCTTTAGCATGATATTCTGTTTCTGATTCGGTTCTAACCTTATCATGGGTTTAAAACTATGGCCTCTATTATTATGTTAGTACCAACATTTCTGCTTGCCTACTTCCAGCTCAGAATGCCTAATGCCTATTATATTATCTAGTTCTAAAAGCTATTCGCCAGAAGCTCACCCTTTGGGTGTCACTTCTAGCGCAGGAGGCCAAGCATTCTGCCAGACGTCCTGGCCTGGGAGCCCTGTTTGCCTTTGCTACTTCAGTAGATCTTCAAAAAGAAAAAGCTCTACAAGTCTGCTGAAGTCGTTTGAGTCTTTGACAACCGCTCTCTCCCGTGAAACTCCTCCTTTAACTATGATTGATCTGACCATTTTCTTTAGGCAGAAGCTGAAAAGAGATTTGAACAGCAGTCTGAAAAGACTAATGCTGCGCAAAAGAATATGTTTCAAAAGAAGAATAAGCACAAAGTGAGAAGTGAGTGCAGAAGGACCTGAAAAACATAAAGTTTTGGTCTTGCAAGAAGAAAGGTCACTTGAGTTTCATATTTGCACACTCGGCACACCAAGTTTAATAGGGAGAGATTTTACATTTTATTTCTGCTCAGTTGGCCGTTTGGGTTTGCACAACTCTACCCCGAGGTTTTTATTTTTTATTTTTTATAAGTAAACGAGAATGCTTGGTTTGAGATAAAGAGGCCGAAGAACCCCACAGGGGTTAAACATGGCATTTGTTCTATTATGATGTTGTTCAGTGATGCCTATGCCAAAGGATTTTTGTATATTGTATTATTGTAAATAAATGTTTCTAAAATGCCGCTCTGTTATTTTGATATTCTGTTTTGTTATGGATTCTCTAGCTAACTTATATTTACACCCTAGTATATGTTTACTGCATACTGAGTTGGTGAACTCACCCCTTTATCTCCACCATTTTTTTCCATATGGTTTTGATGGTTGTGACAATTGGAATTAGATGGCACATGACATGATAATAAGAAAAAGATGAGATAAGTGCCATGTGACATAAGTAGATTAGTCTAAGAGGAATTTCGCTAGTGTTTAGTTTATTATGTTTGGAAGAAATTCATGATACATTTGATTTTGGAGGCTCATTATCTAAATTTTATATTTTGTGGATTCTAGGTTAAAAGGTTCGCCCCCGGGTATGAGGCGTGACAGTAACACCCCAATCCAATATTATTATGGATGGAATATAGATAATTTAATTGAGCCTAAATTAGGTTTAATTTACCATATTGGATAAGCCCGTGAGTTGTCAATTTATTGAGATTGGTTAGGAAATTTAAGGCCTCGTTTGCTTTCAGAAAACATCTCATCTAATCATTACAACTTTCCCAACTTCCAATACAAAATAAAATAAACAATTCAACTTTTTCAAATCTCAAAACAAAAATAATATTAAAAAATATATTCTAACAATATTTTATTCAACTTTTTAACTTTAATCTCAACTCATCCCATCTCATCTCCGAAAACAAACGAGCCCTTCATTAGGCCCAAAAGTTTATTTTAAGGCTTGTTAAGGTTTAGCGGATGATTTTCGATGTTTTTTTTTTTTAATTTTTTTTATAAGGATGATTTTGGATGGTATTAATGGGCCAATATTTTTAAGAAACCCAATTAATATTTATTGGATAATTTTGAATAGGCCACAGACCCAAAACTTATTATGGTGGATTAATGGTTTTACTGGGCCCAATAATTGGGTTAAAGCCCAATTAATATTTATGGACCAAGTGGACCCCTATTTAATCGGTATTAGGCCCAAGAATTTATTTAAAGCCCAAAATGTATTTATTGGACGAGTTGAGCTCATTTTTGGAATTTAAGATCCCATTACGGTTGTTAAATGACTTAGCCCATGAAATTATAGGCAAGCCCTAGAATTTAGTTGGATCTATTAAATAGGCCAACTTTGGTTAGAGCCCAAATACCAAAGGAGAAACCTAGTAAAACATGGGCCAACTCAAGACCCAAAACCACATGTATAAAACCCATGCTACATATGTACAATTTCTTTTTACTTATATATATAAAAGAAAAACATATGTACAACTTCATCTTCAACCTAGAACCTAGGGAAGCTCCTCACTGCACATTCTTTTCTCCAACAAGCCTGTCGCAACTCCTTTCTTCCCCAAGCCACCAGTTCAGTGCCCCCACTAGGGCTGAGCAAAAATCTGACAATTCATCGACTCCGCTCCGGCTCCAACTTGTCGGAGTCGGAGGTTTTTCCCTCTTGGAAGTCGGAGTCGGAGTCGGAGTCATTGATGAACCGATTCCAACTCCGCTCTGATCCGACTCCGACCCTCCTCCGCCTCCAATTTTATACATATTTTATAAAAAGATGTGTTTTTCTATATATTAATTATTTAAATTTTATACAACTATATCTTATATAGTTAGTTAAACTCAATAATATACTAGTTAAATAATATATTTATACTATAATATATAGACTAAATTAACTAATAAAAGTTTAGTATATGACTATATGTAAATATCATACTATTACAAATTTACAATATTACTACCATGTAACACTAAATTACTAATGTATAAATATAATAGCATGTAATACTAATGTATATATAATATACTATAAACACTAAGCTGCATAATAACATCAACATGTAATATTGTAATACTAATGGATAAACACTAATCTATAAATTTATAATAACATATAATACTAATGTATAATAACTAAAGTATTATTCATATAAATTACTAATAGTATTAATTACTATATATAAATTAGTAAACCACTTTAAGCATATATATAAATTACTATATAAATCACTATAGTATTAATTACTAATACTATATTACTATATGATACTATTAACTATAGTGATATACTAGTATTAGACATTAGTGTATTAATACAATCAGTGATATAGTTAGTATAATATTTATACTAATACTATCATATAGTTATACTAAATCAAAATCACTATAGCAAATACTAATATATAATTATGCTAATCACTATAACTAATACTAATACTAATATATACTATAGTTATAACTTATAGTATTATAACTATACTAAATCACTATAACTTATACTAATATAGTTATACTAAAATTTAAATCACTATAACTAATACTAATATAGTTATATTACTATAGGGTACTATTAACTATAGTGATATACTAGTATTAGACATTAGTGTACTAATACAATCAGTGATTAGTTAGTATAATATTTATACTAATACTATTATATAGTTATACTAAATTAAAATCACTATAGCAAATACTAATATATAATTATGCTAATCACTATAACTAATACTAATACTAATACTAATATAGACTATAGTTATAACTTATAGTATTATAACTATACTAAATCACTATAACTTATACTAATATAGTTATACTAAATCACTATAACTATATATAATATTAATATCACTGTTAGTATAATATATAGTATTAATAATAACTAATACTAATATAACTATTAGTATAACTAATATCACTACTAGTATAACTAATATTAATACTAATACTAATATACAAATACTATTAGTGTATTACTAATATTTATATATATATATATCAAGTATATTAGTGTATTACTAATATATCGTATATGGTGCCTTTTTTTCAATATTCATATATAATAATATATATATCATATATTTTTTTATGACTCTTCATATATATATATAATATATAAAATAGATTCATATTAATTAGTATACTAATATACAATACGGCGCCGTTTGTATTTGTTAATTAATCATTTAGGTGCTCAGCCCTACCGAATTCCCCCTCTTTCATGATTTCATCTTCGATTCTTCATCAATCATCTTCACTTCAAAATCTCAGCAGTCAGCCCTCCCCTCTCTCGCACAGCGCCGCAGGCCCGCAGCCCTCCCTTCCCTCTCGCAGCCAATCCATCTCGCGCAGCCCCTCTCTCACGCAGCTCCTCTCGCGCAGCCCCTCTCTCATGCAACCCCTCTCTCGCGCAGCTCCTCTCGCGGGCAGCCTCTCTCAAGTTTCCCTTGAAACCCTAGGTCCCGTGACCCGTCGTCGCCGTCGATGGCCTCTTGAGGTGTATTGCAGCTGTGCAAACATGGAACACCGTCCCTCGATTATAGATCAATCACTGCCCATTGAAGATTCGAAGTCGGTAGGTTACCCAAACCCATGTCTTTGTTCTTTAATCAAATCTTTGAGGTTGGTAATGTTGATTTTTTCTATGTTTATTTCCAGATTTGGCATTATAGTTTAATACATAACAAAATGATCTCCATAATTTTATGTGTAAACCAAATAAAGAATTTTGAAATGAAAAAAAAAAATGAGGACTGAAATGTGTCTTTCTTGCTTGTTTTTGTCTGCATTCCCGAATGAATATTTTTTCGTGCAAGATATCACAAAACTAATGATTTACACTAATTTACAATGTCATTGATTATACGTAGTGCCGTAGTGGTCCTTTTTTCTTTTAATGTACAATGACCCAGTAACTATATAACCCATTTTAGGCTGCATTTTTGGCAAGGAACTTTCTTCATTATCATGCTATATGTGTGAAATCATAAAAATTACATATACAGCTAAACAATTAACGCTAAAGCTAAACATCACTTCTGGTCCATTCTGGAAACAACAAGCATTTATTTAGCACATATACAGCCTCACATACTAAGGTGAGTGCCCACACGTATCTACACGAACTAAAATATAAATGAGCTAGCATCTTAATTGCCTTACCGGCAGGTAATAAAAGCATCTTTTTTATGTAAATTACAAAGGGTTTGTTTGGAAGCATTCATGGCCAACAGTTTTGTTTTTCTTTTTTTAAATCAAACACAACTATAAATGTTTTCAAAAACCATCATATATATATTATATTTCTTAATTGTAAGGTGGCCAGTTAAGAAATTAGTATAGGAGAAATTGTTAGATTATTTTGTGATTGTCTTAACCGTACTATTTTGTTTGTTTGTTGTGTTTTAGTTCTTAAATCATGAATATAGAAGGCACAAACACTCCTACATCCACAACTGCATCTTCTCCTGGCATCCCAAAACAGCCTATTGATGCTCCCTATCCCATAGTTGAAGAGTACAGCGGACCAATAGAATCTTCGGTAGGCACTCTTAGTGCCTTCTGTTCTAGCCCTCGCCCTCCACCTGGTAGTAGAGTTCCCAAGAATAGGTCTTTGGTATGGGTCCACTTTACAAGAGTGCCTGATTGTGATCCCGAAGAACCTATAGCAACTTGTAACCATTGTGGGAGGCAAAGGAAATGCCATCCCAAAAGGCAAGACACTTCGGCCATGAAAACACACATCCAACTTTGTCCCAAAAACCGTAAGAGTAAGTTGGACAAGACTCAAATATTCTTGGTCCTGGAAGCAAGAATTGAAGGCCAAGGGGGGAAGAGCTTAGGGATGACCAAGTACAATGAGAAAAAAATCCGGGCAGCCCTTGCTAGGATGGTGATAGTGGATGAATTACCCTTGAGGGTTGTTGAGGGCCAAGGGTTTCGGGAATACACTAAATCCCTTGATCCTAGGTTTCCAATTCCTTCTCGATTTACCGTAATGCGTGATTGTATGAGACTATTCTTGAAAGAGAAGAATAGCTTGAAGAAAATATTTTTGACCACCAAACAAAGAGTGTGCATGACCATCGACACTTGGATTTCTATCCAAAATATTAATTACATGTGTGTGACCGCTCACTTTATTGATAGTGATTGGAAGTTGCAAAAGCGAATCATTTCATTTGTTCGGATTGGCGACCACAAGGGGGCAACGATTGGGAGGGAGTTGGAGGAGTGTATGCTTGATTGAGGCATTGAAAAAATCCTCACAATTACGGTGGACAATGCTACCTCTAACGATTCTGCTATTGATTGGTTGAGAACAAGAGAAATAGGAAGTGAGGATTGTGTTGCAGCTCATGAGTTTATTCACATGAGGTGTACGGCACACATCTTAAACTTTTGTGAGTGAAGGTTTGAAAGATGGAACTCGACTTTTCTTATGTTGAACGTGGCTGAGAAGTATAAAAAAGCCTTCCAACATTTGCTTGATGAGGATCCCTACTCACGAGTTTATTTGTTTGAGGATGGGCATGGGAAAAAAGGTCTAGGAGCTCCTGAGGCTGATGATTGGGAGACCATAAGAAACTTTTCGAAGTTTCTTCATGTATTTTATAATGTCACCCTGCGTATTTCTGGTACACTATATGTCACATCAAATTTGTATGTCCAAGAGCTCATTAATATTCATAAAAACTTGAATGCTTTTTGTAGCAATAGTAATCGACGCTTGAGTTCAATGGCTTTGAGAATGAAGACAAAGTATAATAAATATTAGGGTGATCTTGAAAAAATAAATCGATTGTTGTTTGTTGCTGCCATTCTTGATCCACGGTACAAATTGGTTGCTCAAGCATATTGGTTCAACAAAACATTGGGCGATAAGGGGTGAGAAATTTGTTGTACTCCTCAAGAGGGATATGGAATATTTGTATGAACAATATGTAGGGTTTTGTGGTGGCTGCTGTGGTGGCTGCGTAACTAGATCTAAGTCAACTCGGAGTCGGAGTGGTGAGACTAGTGCATCAATGGAGAGTAGTAATAGTACCTGTAATGATGATGATCCCATGGACTTTTTGTTGGGATACCATAAAGATCGAAAATCAGCATCCTTGATGGATTGTAAGTCTGAACTAGAGCGGTATTTGTTGGAGGATGTTGAGGTTCCTATGGGGAATTTTGAAATTTTGGTATGGTGGAAAGTCAACTCAAGCAAATATCCGGTTCTTGCTCTAATGGCAAGAGATATCTTGGCCATTCCGATCACCACCGTTGCATCTGAGTCAGCATTTAGCACAGGAGGCCGTGTCCTAGATCCATTTAGGAGTTCTTTGGCTCCTAGAACTGTCGAAACTCTTGTGTGCACGCAAAACTGGTTGAAGTCAACTCCTATATGCTTGAGTCAAAATTATACGGATGCCATTGATGATGCGGAGAGTTATAAGTTAGACTCGGGTAATGTATTTAGAGATTTTTTTATGTTGTTATATATGTTGATTTTGACATTTTGTGATACTAACCTCCTACACTTTAACATCTTAATGTAGAATTAATCACTGATATGGCCAATTTACTTAGTGAAGATGATTGAAAATTTGACATATTGAGCCTTTGAGGTTTGAGTTACATCTTAATGTAGAATTAATGCTTTTTATGTTTGTTTAAATTTATTTTTCATATGATATTAAAGTTGGGTTGTTTTCCTTACTAATATTTTCATTTTTTTTTCAGGCATAACTTGAAAGTTGGAAGTTGGAACATTTGGAAGTTTATAACATTTAAAATATTTTGGTTCATTTGTTGGGCATTTAGAATATTGTAATTTGGAAGTTTGTAATTTATTTTATTTTGGTGCATTTGGAAGTTCGTAATTAAATATTTAAATGTTGTTGGGAACATTTATTTTGGTTGGCTCTTAGAACATTTTGGATTTTTTTTGTTGTTAGAATGATGTAGATATCAGGATATGAATGATGGAAGTACATATGTGAAAATAGGACTTTCTTTTTAATTTTTGAATGCACGTTATTGTAGCAGTGGTAAGTAAATATTATTATAATAGATGTGGATGATGGATGGTAGGTGTGGTATGTGGATGTTTATTGTAGTGATTAGTATTTAATTGGATGTGGATATCAGGATATGGATGATGGGAGTACATGTAAAAATATGACTTTTTTTTAATTTTTGAATGCATGTATGTTACTTGTTTTATTTAGTTGTATTTTTTGTTATAATCAAAAGTTTAATTAGTTTAGATTGTAATGTTGAGAAAATTGAAATTTGAAAAACCACAATTTTATTTTATTTTTTTTTAAAGAAGTGAGTTAAATATGAAGTTAAAAAAGACAAAAAAAAAAAAAAAAATCAAAAAATCTGACTCCGCTTCGACAAGTCGAAGTCGGAGTCAGAGCGGATTCTGTACGTCTCGGAGTCAGAGTCGGAGGTCGGATTCGACCTCCGACAAAGTCGGAGTCGGAGGTTGGGCCCTCCGACTCCGAAACAGTCGGTGCTCAGCCCTCGCCCCTCAACTGCTCCTCAACCCATGGCCAGCCTCCATGTGTTGAGAACTACCACCCCTTCGTGAAACACAACAGGCAACCACCATAGAAACAACTCCAAGCTGCACCACCACCATTCACACAACAAACATGAAACGAAATAACCAAAGCCCACACCCAGGAGCCAACTGACCACCATATCACACCCATTACATCACTGCCCTCTGCCCACCTCTCCATTGCCCAAGACCAATGCACGTCCAAACAAGCCATTGCAAAGCTCCTCCACATTCAGCCACTAAAGCCCAGAACACCTGCACATAGAAAACCACCGCAAAAAACCTCCATGCCAGACATCACCATGATCCCAACCTTTTGTAAGTGGAACTCAGCCACCAACCGAGAGCCAGACCAACAAAACAAGCACCCGTCACGGTCTCTTCCGCAATGCCCACAACCATCCCCTAAACCACGTTGAACCACGGATGCAATCGATGGAAGAGCACCCAAGAGACCACCACACACGGCAAGGCAGTCCTCTTTCAGCCCATGCACGACAGCTCAGCCAGCACTCAACTCCCTGTTTTGTACACCAAAAACAGAGCAAAACTTATACTCATTGTATGGCATTGGCAGCACCTCAAACTGGCACAAAAAGTGCCGACCACTGCATGGGTTGCCTCCTCCGCATTGCAACAAGCTGCCACTGCACCATGGCTGCACTGCAGAATCACCACACGTTGCCACTTGCTCCCAAAACCAACTTTGCACGTATAAGCTTGTGAAACCAACAAGCTGCTCCACCAGCCACGCCACCCAGCTCCACCTTGGGCCTACCGTAAGCCACAGAAATCCCTCACGACTCAAGCTTAGAGCCAACCCACACAATGAAACTCCCTCTCTCTCTCTCTCTCTCTCTCTCTCTGTGTCCGTGTGATGTGACTCTCCCTCTCGTGAAGTTAGGCTCTAAGGCCTTGTTTGTTTTTAAAGATGAGATGAGATGAGATGAGATGATATTAAAGTTAAAAAGTTGAATAAATATTATTAGAATATATTTTTTAATATTACTTTTGTTTTGGGATTTAAAAAGATTGAATTGTTTATTTTATTTTGTGTAAGGATTTTGGAAAGTTGTAATGATGAGATAGGAGGTTTTCAAAGTTTTGAGTTTTAGTCTTGAAAGCAAACCAGCCTTAAGTTTTCATGGGTCATTCGGTTGGATACATGGGATGAGTAATATCCATGGGTGGACCCTATAGGTGATACGGATTTGTTATAAACAGGCCATGAGTTTGGACTTACGTGTTATCGGTTTAATGGGGTGTATCTATGTATGAGAGTTCGAGCCTACGAAAGGTTAAACTATTTTAGGGAAATTGTTGGAACATTGAGAAATCAAAGATGGATACATGAACACTAAATTTATGGATTTATTGTCAATATTATGGAGTCAATGTGATTTTAGGGTTATGTGGACTTTAGGTTTATGGAAATATAGGTTATCTAAGTATTTCAGGTTTATTAAGAAGTATGTAAATAGATATTGACATAAGTTACGTATCTATTTTATAGGTAATTGGCTTTGCCCCGGAAATATTGGACTAATGCTACGAGGTAAGTAGCATGATCATATCTTTTTACAGGTATGTACGGTAAACGATATGTCTTATAAAAGTATTATGCATGTACACCCTTCAAGGGAATCCCTTTTTATGTACCCTAGTCATGAAAGAAATACTTTTTGAGCGCCATGATAGATTTATAAATGCCACGATTATATGCATAAGTTTCATGTTAGTTACATGAAAAATGCATCAAGATATCTTATGAAAAGCCAAGATTTTATGTGAAGAGTTATGCATGAAAAATATTTATGAAATATCATTAATAAATTTTGATGCATAATGTTTTGCATAAATGCAAAACATTATGCATCAAAATTTATTAATGGTCATGATTTTATGTGAGGAAAAATGTATCACGACATTTTATGAAAGATTATGATTTCATTTGAAATATATGATATGATAAGGTAAGATATGATAAAAAAGTATGCATGTCTGATTATGATGAAGTATGACTATTAAGACACGTAATGGCTATGTTATGATATGAAGAAAGTACCATAAGTTTAAGTGGCATACTGCATGGTCAGAATGTACATGCTGGTAGTGCACCCAGAGTTGTCTTCCTTATGTATGGATTCCCAACCCGTGACCATGGGCATAATCAAAATCTTCAAGATTTGCTAACCCTAACTCATGGGGCTCAATAGTGTACATCGGCCTATGACAAGTGAAAGACAAGTTGAGGCATTTTATGCACAGATTAGGTTCATGTTATTTACGTATGTAACTATGAGTATATATGTTTTCTAAGAAACCTTATGTTTATATCATGTTTAATGTATGATGTGTTGCTTATTGAGTATTCGACTCATTTATATGCTTTTATGTTTTAATTACCCCAGGTGATGATCTTTATGAGGATGAAGCGGCAGGATAAGACGTGGTCCAGGGAGGCGAAGTAGAGGCCTAGACAGTTTATGTCATAATTAGATTCACGATTTTCAATTTAATATGTTAATTTGTTAAGCACGTGAGACTTGACTGATTTTCAATAAGTGCTTCCGCAGACTCCCTTTTATATTTAAGTATTTTGATAAAGAATGACATTTTTTTAATTTATGGAATCTTTTGTACTTGGCGCTTCGTTAAGAAGAAACCTTTTTATAGGCAAAGTTACGCACTGGTTTGCCTAGATTTTCTAAAAGTAGTCATCCTTAACCCTAGAGGGACGGGGTGTTACACCGTAGGACTTAGATAGCTGTTTATTAAATACCGGTTTATCATTTATGCAAGTATACATGTGCAAGCATAAGCATGCTATTCCTGATATGGATATCCCGAAAGACACCAAAAATTGGTTTACCTAGATCACAATGAATACCAGAGAAAGCATCTAGTGCCATTGAACTACAGAACTGTTACCTGCCAAAAGTATTTTGTTTAACCATCAAAATCCCCTGAAATTTTGAAAAGCTTGAAAAGAAGTATTTACCTCATAGTCTGTTCTCTAGGTGCTCTCTGTGATTTTCTTGAATGGTTGCCAACCCATTGTCTTCTTCTCTCATGCCATGCTATCTCAGCTGCACAGAAGGTCACTCCATCAAAAGAAAATTCATTTAATTCAAAGCTTTCTAAGGAGAGGGAAGAACAGGCATTTAGACACAAAAGAGTAAGTGCATGAGAAAAGTTCAAGCAAACAGGAGGTTCTATATGTCATCAAGATTAACAACTTATAAGTGTTGCAGAAAGTTCCTATTTAGAATGCTACTGTCACATCATATTACCAATCCTTTTAGCTAAACCCAATAACATACCGAACTTGCATTTCTATGCTTACCTCACCTTAACATGTTGATAAAGCAATTTTCAAAGTTCATATTCAGTCAATACAAAACAGCTTGGTATGTTTTTAAACCCACAAAACAATTTTGTCTGAATAGAAATTCAAATAATTTCAACATTACCCAGGATCACATAACGTAAATACACAGTATATAAAATAGTGTTATGGACCTAATTAACATCACTCAATCTTCATGTTCTCCAACTTATAATATATGAATACAGAGGAGCTAATGAGCATGTCAATCGATTTCTATGGTATGAATTCCAACATTGGACCACTTTTTGGTTATGACCTTTGATTCAGGTCACCCAGATAAAGCCTGCACCTAACTATGCACATAAGGTTTGTTTTTTAGTGTAAGTTCATCAATGCTCCAAAATAACTTGCTAAGCCTGCAGCTAACCATGAGCATAAAGATTGCTTTGAGTATAAGTTTCAACAGCATCCAAAATAACTTGTCCTAGTCGTAGATTGATTACTGAGAATACTGTAGTTGAGGACAGATTCTATGGGATTCATAAAAAAGATAAGCTTCCTGAAACAAAAATACCATGATTAACAAAGATATCTTCCTCAATAGGCTTCTCTGTGCTAGAATTATTTGATTGTCTGGTAGGTCGATTTGCACTGGAACTAGAATAGGTACCATTGGTTTCCATTGTCTCCAGACTCAAGTGTCAAAAGACATTGCGTTTGAACAACTGCCCTGCACAAAAAGTAAAGATGGAGAGTGACTCTCCTCATAAAAAACAATTCACCAGCTTCAAAAGAAAAAGATTTATTGTGCTGGATATTAATCAATTTTTGGCTCATTCGTGTAACCACTAATAGCTAAATAGCTAATCAACTAATTTGCAGCTCCTAGATGTCACATTCAAAAAAATAGCATTAAAATGGTGTCTCTTGGGTACAGTCCACAACCTGCCCCACCCCCCACCCCCCCCCCCCCCCCCCCCCCCCCCCCCCCCCCCCCCTCCCAGAAATCATTAGAACTTCCCATGACTGAAACATGGCCTTAACGACCAAAAAGTCCCTCCAATAGCTGTAGCCCAAATTTCCTCCAATTTTCCAGAAATACTAAAACTCTAGTTCTTGTTTCTATCTATTTAGTAGCCATAAAAATTGGTTTGAAGCTTAACCCACCTATATTAAGAGTAGGTAGCTGTAAACAGTGGTTTAATTGCCATCCTACACCAGTCTCGTTCTTGTCTGAGGTTTTTCAAGGGATTTTCATTGTGTGTGAATCAATGCTTCAACCCTCTTATAGGCTTTTACTCAACTTCGATACCTGCAATCATTTTTAGAGCAGGCGTCAGTCACCAACTACAAACCACGAGAAATGTTTCTACCACTTAATTTTCCTCTCAAGTCTGATTCCTCTATTAGGTTTTTTCACCTAAGAGTCCCACAAAATGTATCAGAACACTAGAAGTAAAACACGGGTGCCTTTACCGCATGCTTCCAAATCAAACACTTTGCTTGGATTTACATTACAGATTCTCTAGCCTGCGCAAGTCCAGCTCTTTGCTGATGAAGGCAGCAAGTGATCACCATGTTTCTTTATTCATGCATCTCTTCCTCCACGGTTATTACAAAATCAAAGATAAATATTACCATGTCTAACACCCAGAAAACCCAAGTCCAAAACAATTTCTTAAAGTGGTAATTACAAGACATACAGATAAAATGAAAAGCCCATAACTGTGTCTTTCCAACATTCTACTTCAACTTTTTGAAAAAAATACACCAAATTTATCTCATTCCATTCTTTTTGGCTACTACTAGATTAATAACTTATTACACTGCTATGCACAGTTCTTCGTGCCTCACTATCAATATTTAGCGATGATAGCGAAAAGCAGATACATCGAGTAAGAATAAGAATTTAAGTGGCTCATTGTAATCTATTCGGATAGCAGATCAATTCAGTAACTATCTCAAAAGACGTCGATAAAGTATCTGATAACAGTCCTTGTAGAGGCAAAAACAAAAGAAATCCACCAATTTTAATAGCATCTTCAATGCAAGCAAGAATTTTAAAAAACAATTAAAGAAATCTCCGTTGATGATATAAAACCCACATCGAATTTTCCGAGATATAATTCCAAGAAAAGAACAGAAGTAAAAGCAGAAAGAAGGGTAAGACTCTTAAGGGCCATGAAAGAGAAGGATGAGAAGGGCGATACCATTCTGTGTAAGTCGGAGATATGTCGACTGTGAAGAAAGCGTTTTGGTTTGAACTCGCAAGACAAAAGACCTATCCACTTGAAGATTCGAGGATTTGCAAATGGGAAAGAAAAGGAGTGATGTTAAAATCAAGGTGGACGGAAAAAGTACTTCAGATTGTCTCCTTTACTACTGGAAAAAATCTTGCCACCAAGCTCTCGAACGGTCAACATATACGACTTTTCTATTTTGCACACTGTCTTCTTATCAACCATTCTTTTTAACATTAAAGTTTTTTATTACCCCCAAAAAAAAAAAATTAATACTTAACCGGTTTGGATAAAGCAACCATTTCATCACATTTTATTATTATAATTTTTTTAAATTTTTATATAAAATATAATAAATAATTTATTTTTTTAAATTTTAAAATAATAATAATATTAAAAGATAATATTCTAACAATATTTTATTTAACTTTTACCTTTCATCTAAAATCATATCATCTCATTTCACTATTCAAACAGAATCTTAATTTTTTTTAAAAACTATATTTTCAAACATTTGTTAGTAATATATTTAAAATATTATTTCTAATTTTTTTTAGAATTATAATGAGTCTCATCAACTCAGAACAAATAGCTAACTTGTAAACAAGATAGTTCTTATTTAATAATTACTTTTTCAAGTTATTATTTTTCAATAATTTTATTTTTTTTCTCAATATTTTAACAATTTAGTTAGAAAGAATTGTCAAAATTTAAAGAATCTTACGTGATCACAACAAAAAAAAGGCTGCTATGCTTGATTGCAATTATTTTTAAAACTTGTTAGTATTTTTTAATAAACAGATGATGTAACATTTTTTTTTTCGTAGAATATGACGGTTCCATCTAATTACCTCTTCTTTGCCAACCCCCTTTTTTTTTAAGGTCCGAAGCAGTTTTTTGTTCTAACGTCATTCTCTTTTAGTGAAGTCTTACCGAATATGTTATGAGAATTGTGCCGAAGCAAGAAAAGAGATCCGCTTTCGAGGACAAAGGGTTGGCAAATAAGAGGTAATTAGATGGACAACGTGCGACCAAACAAAGAATAAGGCATGCAGGTGAAAGACGAGACTAATACAGACGTTAGAGCTCTCTAAGATAACACGAAGGTGCTTAGAGGCAACATGTATCGTACACAGAGGCCCATACTCCATAAGGGATGTCACGTCTAGAGTGAGCCTGCGGAGAAAAAAAAAAAAAAAAGATTACGAGCATGCATGTCATATTGTCTGATCTCAGAGGTATAGTCCAACGTCACATGGAAGATCCCATATTATGAGAATGACTGCGGGATTTGACCCAAAGCAAACAATAGAGGATGTGTACGCCTTGTTCTTGTCAGTTTCAGCCATTTTGTAAGGCTAGAGGGCAAATGGATGGACGATGTGGTACCCTGTTCCTTGGTAAAGGACCTGACAAGAGTCATGGTGCTAAGGGTGCTAGCTGGTCGACAACACCCAGGATTTACATCGAGATTAAGCATGCAATGTTCACAATGAAGTGCACGTGTAATAGAATGGTTGTTTAAATTGTAGTGGAATAAGTAAAAGGTTAAGTGTTATTTGTACTAGAGTTTAAATCGTAAATATGTTTATTCAATAAAAACTCCAATATCCATATGTCATTGCATTTCCCAAAATTTATATACAAAACCCTTTGTTAGTTCCCTAAATCCAAATACGGTGAACCGAACATGATTGGTCTCTTAGTTAAATAATACAACTCTAAAGAAACAACATAATTACTTTTAACAGAGACATGCCTCTATATCTATTGCTCAGGTGGGAATGGTCTTCCCTCCTCTAGTACTTCTCATGGATCTACCTCTGCATCAAAATCTACTTTTTTGATAAGCGAAACCATAGGTAATTTAAATAGCTAAATGCACAATTTCATGTAAAAAGAACAACAAACACTTGTATTGTGGATTTTGAGGATTTACCCTCTAAGCAAAACACATGCGTTCATAGTTATGTCAAGGAATATCCTCTGAGTAAAACATGGGTATATAAGCATGGCGATAAATCACCCTCTAAAGAATTACCCTTTGCGCAAAACTCAAGTATACATAATATATATATATATATATATATTGTCGAGGCAAGAAATCACCCTCTTCTCAAGTATGTAAAACTCATCGTACTGTATCATATAAAATCTTATCACATAGAATCTCACACATAGATGTTTCAAATCTCTAGATATATGTTGCACTGGGAAGACATCCGCTTGGCCAACCAACGCGAAGACACCACACTTGATATGCCCAGGATATTCTCCTTTCCGTTTATCAAGTGAGGCCAAAACGAAAATGTTCCACCCCAATAATCACGAGACATTCTCATTCCCATATAACATTAGTGGCAACATGTCATTGGAATGGCTCAGGGAATGTCTACCTGTCCATGATGATTGACACACAATAAAACTCTCTCTCTCTCTCTCTCTCTAACACACACACGCACACACCCTCACCCGAAATCATCACATCCCAAATCTGAGCCATTCAAAGATCAAGATCTTAAAATCATGTGTGACATCTCGAACTTAGCCAAGTCTTTATATTTTTATTAACAAGGTATGTATAGTTGTTGGGCCATGCAAGGTGATAGAGGATGCTTAGAGATATTTTTATATTTTTGGACATTGGTGCATCAGGCATGAAAGCCCACAAGAAAGGCAAACATGGCCCATGTATTTTGACCTTAACATAGGTTTAGGGCTTAGAAAAACTAGAGGACCTTATGGCACGCGCCCAACCCATCACTTAGTGCCACTTGTCAACTGCTTGTGTTCTACACTAGGTGCGATGAACATGGATGTGATATGGGTAAAAAGAGGTGAGAGACTTTAGGGTTTGATAACCTAAGAGGCCCACATGCCTATCATGGGACTTCTCACCTACCTTCTGCCGCTTGCCATGCATGCAGAGGGCCTCGTTTGATGAGAAACACCTTTTTGACACTAGTTACTAGTCTAGAGGACTTCTAAAGGAAGGAAATGTTGAAGCACATGGGAAAGTGGCGCCTAGGAGAAATTAAAAGGCAAAGGCACGACACACTAGAGATGAAGCTTTGGTGTCAAGGAGGTATTGCCAAGTGTCACCCATGCATGACTTTCTAGAAGCATGAAATGATTGAGAAGAGGAATAGTGGCATTGGGAAGAGGCAAAAATCTAGCCCCTAGGTTTCGGCCAACCCACTCTCCCCAAGCAAATTCCACTTATCACTTGCTTGTAAGACCATAGAAAGATTTTGCTTAGGAAAGTGACCTACATGCCTATTGAGGCATCTAGGAGAATTTTGTGAAAGAAAAACATGAGGTGGACGGCTAGGGCAAGGGAATGCCAGCCACTAAAAACCAATCACACATTGTTCGAGACCTTGGTAGAAGAAGAGATCTTGTTGGGAAGATGGAGAGCATTTCGAAAACCACACACACACACACACACACACACACACACACACACTTCGCTTGCCACTTGGCAAGCATGCACACGTGTAGTGGTTAAAGGATGATTAGGGTTTGAAGACTGACCCTTTTGCCACTAGATTCATTGAACCTATACACATGCAGAAGGGCACAAAAGGGAATTAGGGTTTTGGATTGAAGAGACATGCCAATTATCCAAGAAGTCCTTTAGGCCAGTTTGGATACACAAAACATCACATCTCATCATTATAACTTTTCCTAATTCCCACACAAAATATAATAAACAATTCAATTTTTTCAAATCCCAAAATAAAAATAATATTTTAATAATATTTTATTCAACTTTCAACAAAACATCTCATCTCATTTCACCTGAACTACGTAACCAAACGAAGCCTTAGTCTTTCAACACAATCCCATCATGAGGGAGATGAAGGGACATTTTAGCCAAGGAGTCCATGCACCAAGATTCTTGGTTTTCCAAGGAGGGGAGATGCCTGTAAGAAGGTGGGAACCATATGTGGAAAGTCCTTTGGTCATTTTCATATTCCTCTTGGTGATACACGGCTACACCATTCTCTCCCACTTTCCATCACTTTCTATCCAATCAAACATTACCCACACACCAACCATCTTCCTCCAACCACCATTTCTAACTCACCAAGGAGTACCAAAGCCACCCAAGGAGGAGGAGCACACTATGTAAAAACCATTTACTTGGAGAAAGCTAGGGTTTCTCTTCAAGGGGAGAGAGGGATCTAAAAAATTACTTTTCTTGAGTAAATAAAGATGAAACTTTGAAGAAGAATGTGAGTCATGACCATTACACTTAGAAAGTTAAGGTTTGCCTTGTATGGAGTTTCAGTTTTGAGGAGCCCGAAAGTGTTGGAGTTTTCTTACGATAGGGATGGACCTCAAAAGCCACATACTCGACTCACACACTTACCAATAAGATTAGGGTTTTTCATGTGACCTTGTCTAATGACCTTTGAAATATATTTTTAGCTCGCTATTTGTAAGTAGACCTCCAACTTACTCTCGGATAATATGTGCATATGACGTGTGAACTTGTACTTGCTTGTCATTTGATTGGATGAAGTTTATTTCCATGATATGTATTCGGTTTTACCTAAAGTATATGAAGCCATGTTGACTATTGTATGTTATCATTCGGTTTCTCTTGAAATGCCATGTTTGCTTAAGGATGCTAATTCGAATATGTGAAAGGTTGTAAGTCCATGTTACCTTGATAAAATCATGTTTTCAATATGTTATATGTTTTAGCCAAGAATAGAGAATAAGGATGGGAATTTGTTTTACCCTTAGTTAATCGTTGAAAGTTATTGTTTGTATATACTCATGAAGTTTACGTATATTCTAATATTTTCAAGCCGTAACACAGAAAGTATATCATTGTGTATAATTGCATGATTTTGGCATGGATGTTTAGAGGATCATGAAAGAAATGAAACATCATGAGTCCATGCCACATGCATTTGGTTTGTGCACTATTTTAAGAAAATGAGTTGGTATACGTTTTGTCATGATCCCAAATACTAGGATAGGAGAATGCCCTAGGGGAACTCCTATGTTCACCCTAGAGTGTGTAAAATAGAGTGGTAACCCCTGGGTCAACGAAGTGTAGTCAATGTGCCTCAAATGGATCCTTGTGAAAAGGATGAGAGAGCGAGGTTGCACCTAAAGCTAATGGGTGCCATACGTGTTGGGAATTTAGACATTCCAAATTCACCCCCCAGGATCCACTTTTTGGTGAAATATAAAGAAAAATAGAGAAATAACAACAACACAAGAATTTACGTGGAAACTCTCAAAAACAGGAGAAAAATCACCAGACCTATAGAAGAAAATACACTATGTGAAAAATTATTACAATCACACAATTTTTCTCCTCACCCCAAATGACACCCACAAAGCTTCCCCACTAGAAAAACTTTAACTCTCACCTCTTTCATTTTTACAAGAAAAGGCTAATAGAGGACATTTCTTAGAGTTATAAGTTACTAATTAAGCTTATGACTTGGTGTAATTAACTAAGAGGCCAAGCACCCTATTTATAGGCCTTAAGGCCTGCTCCTTACTTTTCACCCACCAGTGTGAGACTCCAAAGGAGCAAACCCAACAATCTCCACCTTGCGACTTTGGCTGATCCCACAGCCACGCTCCACAGCAATGAAGATCTTCATAGCTTCCGCTATCATGTTCCACCATAAAAGCATACCCACTCAGAATAAACAAATTCTAAGCATTTCAATTAAGCCCATGTCGAAAAAACCTTACTGCAAAAATTATGGTGCAACTTCCACGTTTGACTTTCTTGGAAGTTCATCAGCCATTGACATGAATTTCCACCACACACCTTACATTAATGCCAAACCAATGCTTGTGTGCAAACTTGTGAACCCATTAACATTAACACATCCTCTATCATGACAACTTTGGGAATTAGCGGTATGCTATGAGGATATACATGTCCCTTTAACAGACATCGTCTTCCATGGAGAGAGACACAACATTAGTTTCATTACCAGTATCTCCATTTACTGACTTGGAGGCACTTGCCAAACCTGCTCCTGCTCTTGGACAATTTTTCTTAACGTGCCCAGATTGTCCACACCCCCAGCAAACTACTTTCATCTTCATGGAGTTCTTCTTCTTCTTCCCATTACCAACTACTACCAATGCTAAGTTTCCAGGTGGACCATTTCTTCCACCACCTAGTCTTCTCTCTTCAGAAAAGAGTTTACTAGTAACCTCCGAAAAAATTATTTTCTCATTCCCATGTATCAAAATAGGCTTTATATGCTCATAGGAAGGTGGAAGAGACCAAATGAGCCTCAAGACTTGATCATAATCATCAATTTTAACTCCAATAGATTCTAGCTCAGAGACAATGCCATTGAGAACACTTAAATGATCTAAAATAGTCGTACCTTCACTCATCTGCAGTGTATGAAACTGCTCCTTCAGGTACACCCGATTTGAGACGCCATTTGTCCGATACAACTCTTCGAGCTTTTCCCAGAGTTCCTTTACCGTAGATATTCCATGTACATTTGAAAGAACATTCTTGACCAAGCACAGACGTATTGCACTTGCTGCTCTCAAACCCAGATCTTCCCAATCTTCATCACTCATTACAGATCTGTTCTTTATTTCACCAGTCACGCTAGTATCACCGCTGACTTTAGGGGTTGGTCTGCCCTTTAATGCCTTGTGTAATCCTGATTGGATCAAAACATCCTTGACTTGAACTTGCCACAAGCCAAAATTGATTCTTTCATCAAATTTCTCCACCTCATATCTAATAGGATTTGAAGCCTTACTTCCTGACATTGCCTCAAATTTTTACCGTAGAAATGAATGGTACTCACTAAGTAAGTTCCCAGGAAAGATTGGAGGGTCACACTGGACTGCTTAAATACCAATCTCCTAGACAGAACCTCCTTAAACTGTACGTATCCACACTACCACACCAAAACTCTACCCACCAAAGAGAACCTAGTGGCTCTGATACCACTTGTTGCGAATTTGGACCTCCCAAATTCACCCCCAGGATCCTCTTTTTGGTGAAATATGAAGAAAAACAGAGAAATAATAACAACACAAGAATTTACGTGGAAACTCCAAAAAATAGGAGAAAAACCACAAGACCCAGAGAAGAAAATACACTATGTGAAAAATTATTACAATCACACAATTTTTCTCATCCCAAATGACACCCACAAAGCTTCCCAACTAGAAAAACTTTAACTCTCACCTCTGTCCTTTTTACAAGAAAAGGCTAATAGAGGACTTTTCTTAAAGTCACAAGTTACTAATTAAGCTTATGACTTGGTGTAATTAACTAAGAGGCAAAGCACCCTATTTATAGGCCTTGAGGCCTGCTCCTTACTTTTCACCCACCGGTGTGGGACTCCAAAGAATCAAACCCAACAATACGGTGAAGGCAAAATAAGTGAACTGCTGCAATAAGTATGGTATGTATAAGGTGCCATATGTGGTCACCTTGGTCAAGTGTACCGTTGAATGATGAGGTAACTAGCGGGGAGCACACGGTGCATAAGGGAGCCGTGAGGTATCCAACCATAAGTTACAAGAATGATTAAGGCATTGAACTCTACGATATGATATGATATGACATGTTATGATATGATATGACAAGATATGATATGATATTTGAATGACCAAGAACTCGAGATCATATGATTTGCTATATGTTTAAGAACCAAGAATGAAAAGATGAAAAGATGTTTTTATGAAAAACGTTAAATGGTTTCTATTACTTGTTATTTTTGAAAAAGTCAATGTTGCATAAGTCAAATTTTATGTCAAAGTATATGTCCATGCATTCATTATAGTTTGCTCTTATATACTTATGTTATTTGTTGTATGTTGCTTGTCTACTTACTGAGATTTCTTGAAATCTCACTATGGTACTTTCTACTACCATTCTCCACCAGGAATGATAGAAGTTGTTACAGAACTGCAAGAGAATAACCATGGGGAAACGCAAGAGGCCAACTCCTCAGATAGTCAAGAAAACCTCGAAGAGCAATGAGAGCTCATCAGAGCCATCCTTAGTAGATAGGTTGGAAGCTGCCGACCAATTCATCACTGAAGTATTGCAGCTCTTCGAAGAGCTCAGGAAAATGTTGAACAAAGACAAGACTGATTAGGGATGACCTTGTAAAATTGTATTTTGAAAAAAGGACCATGGAAATAGTGGTAGAAAAAGAAATGACTCGAATTTTTGTGAAATTAACTTTTGATGGTCCATTGGTTTGGGAGACTTTTGAAAACGATATCTATTTTGGAAGTACTATAATAAAGTTTAAGACTTTTGGGATGTTTGCATTTCGGTACCATGTTATTATATTACCACCAGTCTTATGTAGTTGAGAAATTTTTTCCGCTGTGATTTATTGCATACTACTAGATCATTAGGTGCATTGCATCATAACTATTATATATTGGGGTATATAGCCTTGAGTTACATGTTTCAACACTTCAATCACCGTCCAATCCCAAGCGGGGGCTAAGGGCGTCATATCATGAGATAAAGATATTCAAACACAATGTAAAAATATTATTAAACATAATGAAGGAAAATATTTATTCATTCATGATCAGAAATGGGAAATGTTACAGAATATGCAATGCAAATCCCATGACATACCCACAACATTTACCCTACATTTCTTGCTACTGTCTTAAAAGCTAAGCTAACTTACAATAGTAAAAATACTACGACGGCACTATGTTGCACTTCCTCTTCTCTTCCCGCCACACTCTTTGAAGTCGCTTGCTTTTTCTAAAGGTTTTAGATTCAAAGAAGATCCAATACTTAGTATCTCAAAAGTAAGTTTTTGGCCTTTACCTTAAGCCATTTATAGAAAGAGATCGTTAGGTGTAATTTTGATTCCTGAATAGGAGCCCTTTGGTCTCGGTCGTCACACTATAGGATAATAGAGAGTGACTGACAAGTTGGGGCACACACATACTTACAGCTTACCTTGAGCCCAAGACCCACTTTTCTAGGACTGTCATAGGAATGACTTGCCTTCATATGAATGAAAAATTTTCTAGGACTACGAACCTTTTCAGCTCCTCATTCTTTGCCTGGGTACTTCTTTCCTAAGCATGGGGTGAAAAGTCTTTTGTTACACCTTGTGCTAATGTAACACCCCGCCTAAAAAGCTCATTAGGCCTTGATCTTAGTAACCTTAATCCTAGTTAATTAGGAGTCGAGCTATTTTAGAATAAGAATAATTTTGGATATTTTAGTTGGCAAGAGGACCTTGTACTTTAGGGTTTAGAAGAATTAATGGAAGATTCAGTGATATGCAGCTTGATTGCGAAGCTCGAAAGGATTTGGTTGCCAATAGATTGATTATGGAGCTCAGATTTGGTGGTCAATAGTAGATTGATCTCGGTCGTGATGAATTATCCCACCGAGTAGATGCCGTGTGCACTGAATATAACTGGCGTAGAGGTCACAAATGAACGGGCATGGAGGTCACAAAGACCACATGGCCCTCTCCTCGCCAAGAGAGGAGAGGAGAGGGCCGTGTGGTTAGTACAATAATAATTCATTATTGTATTAACATGATTTTGGAAGGTTTAAATTGAGGTTATAAGCATGCCATGAGAGGTTTTGAATCTATCTTGTTTTGATCATCAAGTATGAGTTAGCTTTAATGAAGTAGAGATTAAGGATATCATAGCCATGCTTAAGTATTGTGATGAACTCTATTATCTTAGAATTAGTCTTCATTATGACATTAAAGATGTCAGTGATTATTTTTTATTAAATAAAATCTCATATGCATTCACAGGGACCAATAGTTGAAAATATACTTAGGCATCAACTAGAGTGCATGCCACAGTCTGGGACCATTTGGAAAAGTTTCACTTTGATGTTTGAAGATCCAATGGCGTAAATGGTTTTAAAAAGCCAAAAATATGAAGTCCATGATTTTTTATTGAATTTGGAGTTCGTTTACAATTAGTAAAAATTTAGGACTTTAACGACAATTTTTTAGGGTCTAGGGGTGTTTTTATAAATACCCATTTTTGAAGCCTTTGATTTTGGACCTCACTCATAGAAGTATTAATCCTAACTTAGTACACACTTGATCTACGTAGCTACGACATTATTTTTCAAATTACTCAGGAAGCTTGTAAGTTGGCTTCTAAACTTATACATTGATAGATTATTTATGAATTATTGATAAATGCCTCATTCATGTTTCAATTATCACTTTGAATATAAAATATCATGTTATATGATACATTGAGTGTATATTTACATGACAAGTGATATTTCTACCGTTTTAGCATAATGCACCTATAAATTTCATTTTTACATAAAAAACTTGCTATATATGCACATGTCATGGGGCTAGGATGGAGAATGATTTTAGTGGAACTTCTCTATCCACTTTGGAATGAGTAAGAATGGAGTGGTAACCCCTAGATTAACGAAGAACAGTGAACGGGTTTTAAATGGGTTCTTTTTAATGAATGTCAGAGCGAAGTCATATGTTATGACACCTAATGTTGGTAGGTGTATATGTTATGATGTTATGATGATATTATGTTATATTACCAATGCATTGAAAACGATGTCTGCAGACAATGACGTAGTGCCAACATGAGTTGTGTTATGGTCACCGGCAGGTGCTCATGGTGCATATGGGGAACCATGTTACTACCAAACGTATATTAATGATGGCTTTAATAAACGATGAAATGTTATGATTTTTGAAAGCAATGAAGTATGAAATGTTCTCTTTCGAAACATCGTGTTTTTGGAATGAGAAAGTAAAAATGTTCTCTGAACGAAAATGTGTCTCTGTTTTTCTGAAAATGTTGAAGAATCTGTATGGGAGACAAACACATATTTTTCTGCATTTCATGCACTACATATTTATCATCCTTCATACATAATTTATCTTTGTGCAAGTTGGTTGTTAACTTACTGAGATTTCATGTAAATCTCACTCATTGTGGACTCACTATCATTCCACTTGTGATAGAAGTTGTGACAAGATACGAGGAGGACAAATTAGATGGAACACTGGATCCGACTGATTGAAGAGGAGCCGGACCTTGAACAAAGACTACAAATAATTTTCATGCTCATAAGCATTAACTCTTCATACTTCATAGCGTATGAAATAGTTGATCTAACTATGAAACTTGGATTATGTATTTTGTATTAAAGAAACGCTATCCTTAAGTTTGAACTTATGATGGTTATTAATGCTATTGGGATGTTTTAATTATTCTGGCATAAGTTCTATTTTCACCTTTCTATCCACTACGATTATTACATACTGCTAGTTGCATACTAGGATACATTGCATAATAACTGTCACGAACGGGGGGTATGTAACCTTGTGTTGCATATCCCGATAGTCTCCGTTTCATCCCAAATAGAGGTTGGGGGTGTCATAGCTGAGATGCTTCTGCTAGACTGTCTAGATGGTGTTGCTTGCCCTTTCGTTGGACTAGCTACACTTTCCAAACTAGTTCTCCTCATTTTTCACTAAACCAATGAGGGAATATCATCTTTGCCTTCCATTTTCCAAGGAAATGCTCCTTTCTTCGCCTTGCCTTTGCTCTCAGAAGGTGGTATGTCCTCTTTCATTGGCGTGGTTCTCACATCCTCCACTCCTTATAAGGAATTTCATCCTCAAATTTTGGCGAGGACCATCTCTCGATATGACATACCAAGGGAGGTTCATGACACCGCTTGAAGCACATCCCTTCCCTCACCTCGATACATTTGTGAACTTTCATTATCCACTACTGGGACAAGTGCTTCCTCTTCTTGTCTCCTCCGTTGGCTTCTTCTACATGTTATGCTAGTTGTGCTATCTTGTATCCTAGCTCTTCTGCTAGATTTGACTTCATAGGATGTTGGTGAATCCTCACCCTTGTCCTTCTCTTGTTCATCAAGTTATGATACCTCTCGCTTCCCCCACGTTGTACCCCGACCATGCCTTTGTGGTTCAACATCTCTGTTATTAGGACTTAGCCCTTTAAGAATTTTCCTCATCCCAACAACATTCCTCCTCTGCTAGCTGGTGTTTAGCTTCCAAGCTTGCTCTTTCACATCATTCTTCTAGGAACCGTCGCATTATCTTGGGTGATATCACTGCCTTTTGTGTAGCTCTCTTCTCTCTCACCATGGTTATGGTCTCGAGTGCTCTAAAAGTGATGTTTTATGAACGAATAGATGGAAGGCTTACTTGTAGCCTTACCCTTGCCCTCAATTTATCTTATTCACCCCTGCCTTGTGCGATACAGAGCATTTTACAGCTCAAATAAGTATAGGAACTGCTCCCGTGTGACCCGCTCAATTCCCCTGTAAACTCCTTGTTTCTTGCTTCTCCCTGTTGCACCTTCACCAATGCTATGATTTTAGATCTTGATCTCTACTCTTTCAAATGTACAATTCATATTGGTCTCTCTTCATAGGTGAGGTTTGGTTGCAACATAACTAGATTTGAGTTAATTACTAAGAGTTGCTAGTTCCCAAAACTTTTGTATTATGCATGTAACGCAACTCAATATGTCATTGGGCCTACCTTTTCCATTACTAGGTAAGGTCAAATGTATCTTGGGCATAATTTCTCTTTTAGCCCATATCTCTTCACCCTTTTCATGGGTGATACTTGGAGATATATCTAGTTACCTTCCTCAAAGGTCAACTCTCTTCTCTTTATATCAACGTAGATCTTCTATCTACCCTAAGCAATAGCCATCCTTACCCGTATTGGTTTGACTTACTCCGTTATCTCTTAGATGATTTCTAGTCCAATTAGTCCTGCTTCTCCTACTTCATAATAATATATCAGCAATCTACACTTCCTTTCGTATAATGCCTCGTAAAGGGTCATTTTAATGGTTGCTTGATAACTATTGTTATAGGCAAATTCAATGAGTGGGATGTGGCTTTTCCATGGACCCTTAAAATCCAATATACATGCTCTAAGCATGTCTTTCAACATCTAAATTGTCCTTTTTGATCGTCTGTCAGTCTAGGGATGGTATGCACTACTGTATTTCAACTTACTGTCCATCACTGCTTGCAAACTCTTCTAAAAATGAGAGGTAAATCTCATATCCCAGTCCAACACTATATTCTTGGGATACTCTACGTAGCCTAACTATCTCTCTTATGTACAACCGAGTGAGCTTACTCAATGTGTTTGTAGTGTTGAGCAGTAAAAAGTGGGCACTCTTACTCAGTTTGTCTGTAGTAGTGATTGGCAAATAACTATCTTTACCGCTGGGGGTTCTAGGTAACTTGACCACAAAGTCCGTGGCTATGTCTTCCCACTTCCACTCTGGAATTGGTAAGGGCTATAAATTTCTGGCTAGTCTTTGATGCTTAGCCTTCACTCTCTAACATGTAGCACACCTCTTAATGAATTGGACGATGATTGCTTCATCCCTACCCACAAGAAGCCTTTCTTGAGATCCTGATACATCTTTGTGCCTCCAGGATATATCAAATATGGCGAGGAATAGACTTCGGCTAGTATTTGTTCTAAAATTTCAAAATTAGCTAGGACTACTTCGATGCCCCCAAACTCTACTTTAAATTTGATAGAGATTGAAGTGTCAGGACATGCAACAGAAGGTTACATACTCCTGTTCATTACGGATAAGATGTAATGCACCTATAGTGCTTCTAATAATATGCAATAAACTTAATGGAATATTTTTTTTTATCAACATACACTGTACCAGAATAACTAAATCCCAAAATAACTTTTCATTTCATTCATACTTAACAAAAACCATCTTCATATATCAAAAGTAGGGTCCCAAAACATTGACCCTTAAAATCCTCAAAAGATAAGCACTTTGCATTAGGTTACATGATCATAAACCTTATCCTATGCCTCCCAAGACTTCTTGGAACTCAACTACTAATTTTAGAATAACTTATATGAAATGGCCAATCAAAACAACATTATTCTCAAATGTGAGAGTTTCTTCAAGGGAAAAACTTCAAACCGGTCGAGTATGGATTTAACTTTTACACCTGCCAGTAAAGTTGTAACACATGGTAGACTTATTGAAGTTACGATGAAATCACATCCATTCTACCCTCTCTCTTCTCCCTTCTCTCTTCCCTCTTCTCATTTCCCTCTTCTCCTCGAAGGTTTCCCTCGAACCCATCTTCGTCTCCTTCAACAGAGGCCGTTTTCATCTTCAAACATCTCTTTCAACAGATTCCCTTAAGCTCTCTCTCGAACCCATCATTCTTCTAACCCATCTCCATCGAACCCATCTTCGTCGAACCCATATAAAGTGACTCTTGATGCTGACTTCCTAACGGCTCTGGAATATGGAAAGCCTCTTGCTTCAAAAATGGTAAGGTTGCAGTTTCATTATATATTAACCTTCTAGAGTTTTTGGAGGGAATCTCAATGAAAATATGTACAATTTTATAATAACATGTTGTGCTTAGGAAGGGTTGAGCTCTTACTATTTCACGCGTTTAGAAAGTCAATTAGTTAATTAAATTTCATGTTCTTTTAGGGTTTAATGTGATATAGCGTCTCTGTGATGAATCTAATGGGAAATGATTTTTTTCTAATTTATGAAATTAAATTTTCTTGTATCTACCCATATCTCTCGGTGCTTGGTTCTCCCATCTATGCTTTGTTTTGGAGCAAGCCTCTACACAGATCATATTCTAGAGGGAGAGAAAGGGAGTGACGAAGGGTGAGGGGAGAGCAGGTGATGGGGTGGGGGGGGGGGGGGGGGGGGGGGGGGGGGGGGGGGGGGGGGGGGGGGGGAGGGAGGGAGGGAGGGAGTGAAGAGCTGTAAAAAAAAAAGGTTTTCACCTGTGTGCAAGTGTAAGATGTATTTTACTGAACTGCCTACATGGCAACTTGTAATTTACGGGTGTAAATTGAAGGAAAACACCCAACCGGCCTAGAGGAGCTCTCTTTGTTCAACTACTAGAATCCAATGGGACTCAGGCTCCCCCTCCAAAATCTCTTGGATGCCTTTAAATAAAAGAGTGACAATTCCCATATAAAAATTGGTTAACTTAATCTGGGCTTCCACTATGAAATTGTCTTCACTCATCTCAGGTTAGTCACTCGTCATTAAATTCAACCTGGTATTGGTTGGGGTTTTGTACTCCATCAGGTATTGACACAGTTCTCTACCATTTTGAGGGGGAATGATAGTTGGGACTACAACGGTGATATTTTTTCAAATCTCAGCAAGTTATGTGTCTAAACTACCAATAGTACATCAAGCATGCACGATAATAAACATGGCATCTATGCATGAAAGACATGGACTTTGCTTATGCAAAAACATAACTTAATAACATTAGAGCTATTCATGAATCATGGAATACTTGCTTTCATAAACAGATTTCATTCATTCTTATTCTTGTTCTTATAGAAAAATGGATGCTCCATGGTTCCCCATAATTGTGTACTCGTGTGGGCACCGCATCACATGATAGGTATGTACACTAGTTGTGAGTACGTCATAAAAGGTTTACCTTATGGTAGTTTGAATTAACCATTACCATGACTCTTAGTGACACGCACGAGCGTTAGGTGTCTCTAACTTTGCTCCTGAACTTTTTGGTTCCATTCAAAGTCTTGTTGACGGTTCTTTGTCAATTTTGGGGATTCCACTCCATTTTATTCACTCTAAAGTGGACAACGGAGTTCCACTAGGACAATCCCTCATCCTAGCATTTGGAGTCTTGATAAAACTTAGTAGTTCTTGCTTGACTTAGAAAAATTTTTCATGATAGACTCGTATGTTTTATGACATGCGTTCATGCTTTATGATAGATATTAAATGTTTGACATATATGGTAACATGGCATGGCATAAACATTTCATATAAACAACACATGATTGTAACATGGATTTACTTGCATAAACGTTTTACCATCTAACGTACTATAACATATTAGGAGTAAGTTAGAAGCTAACTTACAGATATTATAATGTCCCGAAAGAAATTTGATAGAAAATGTTTTTTTAGACCTTAGAAACGTCACGAAATCCTTTATTTCATGAATCAAGCAATTGATTAGGTTTTAGTAAGTTAGCGTATTTGGATCACGATCCACTATGGAGATGGAATTGCTTTTTTATTTAATGGAGGCACATATGAATATAATTTTATAGAACAAATTGCACCATTAGGCTCATATGAATATTTAGAACTTTATGGTGCAATAAATAGTTTCAAGCTTTTGGGTAAATAGTAACAATTTAGGAGAGCACCACGTGGTACCTTGTTCAAACATCTGTCAAATCGCCAAGTACGATGTCCAAATCCACTTAGGATCCTTAGAAAACCTTTTAGGACACATGGCACAATCTTAGTCATTGTGATGATCCAAACTTTTGCTAATTCCTTTCTTGCCACTTTTGTTATCCTAGTCTTAGCTCATATAGACATTTGTCCAAGTTTTGGCATGAAAGGAACCTTGTCATGCAACAAGGGCCTTGTCCATCTTAGAGAAGAGGTGCCTAAGCCCACTAGAAGGCCCATCATGGGCTAGTGAAAGTTGGCTACTGTGATACCCCATATGATATGGATAAGAGTAGGTGGTGTATGGGATCTTACATTGTTTGGGAAGGAGAAGTTCTTGCACTTTATAAGGTTCCGATGAAGCTCCAATTGTATTATTGACTAGTCCTTTTGGAGTATAGGCCATGTGGTTTGGGCCTTCCATTAGGGTGTTACAAATGGTATCAAAGACCATCCCAACCACAAATATGGGAGGACGTCGGGAATTTAAGGAGGGTAGATTGTGATACCCCATATGATATGGATAAGAGTAGGTGGTGTATGGGATCTCACATTGTCTGGGAATGAGAAGTTCTTGCACTTTATAAGGTTCCGATGAGGCTCCAATTGTATCATTGACTAGTCCTTTTGGAGTATAGGCCATGTAGTTTGGGCCTTCCATTGGAGTGTTACAGCCACTAAGGGCCAAAGGGTTTGAAAACCCTAATTAGGGTTTGGACAAAGAGGGGAGGCGCCCTTTGGAGGAAAAGAGCCATTGGTTTCCCTAGAAATCCCATCATTAGGGACCTAGGGAAGAAGCACTTTGGGTAGCACAATGTTGCCACTTGGCACACATGCCAAGCACCTTCTAGAAGAACCCAAAATGTGGGAAGAAGAAAGAGAGCTCGCACCCACATGCCACATGGCTTATGTGCAAACCCACCTATAGAATACAATGAGCCTGGACATAAGTATGACATCGGCACACTTAGGCACATGCCTATAGAAGAAGGGGGAGAGAGAAAGGAGGGTTTTGAAACCCTAAGTGCCAACACGCCACCCACCCATGCAATAATGAGTATGAGAGTACCTAGAAGATCTTGCAATGACGAGGAATTGGAAGAGGAGCATGGAACAAAACAAAATCAGAAAACTTAAGTCTTTAGGAGGCTCTTAAGATTCAGTCAAGGAGATCTACGTGCCCAACCATGAGATCCAACCAATTCCTTTGCCATTTGTCACGCACGTACTAGGTGTTAGAGTTTCTAGAAAAGACAAATATAAGGAAGGTGAATGGAGACATTGGGAAGGAACCACAAGCCACCCTAAAGATGTCTAGAAGAATCTTTGTAAGATGAATGCAAGATAATTTTTGCTAGGATGAATACACACATGCCATTGCCAAATGGCAACCATGCATAAGTTTGAGAATCCAAGAATTTGAGGAAACACACTTAGGGTTTTTGCCATAAAGACCTACACTCCCCTTGCCACTAGTATGGGTTCATTGAACCTAGACCACAAGAGGAGGACATGAAGGGACATTTAGGGTTTCAAGGACACACCACATGTAAGGACTCTTGGCATTCCGAAAGGGAGGAAATGATGAAGAGGGAAAGGATGGTGTTTTGGCCAATAAAAGAAGCCAGGCGCCACATGGTGCCCATTGATAAGTGTGATTTTCATGTGATTTTTATTATTTTATTTATGAAAAGTATCAATTTTCCTTCAATACTATTGATTTTATTTTATTTCTATATATATATATTATTTTGAAGGAATGAGAAGATTTAGTGTGAAAGGAGAGCCTTTTGGTACAAAAGAAGAGACTATTGATCCAGACCGATGAGAGGCAACAAGATCTGAAGAGAGCCAAGGAGATTTAGGCGAGGAGACTAAATGGCGACCAGAATTGACGACAAGAGTTAGGCGATGAGCGAGATATTTTATTTCCAGGGTGAAAAGACTTGGCAACAAGGCTCTGGGCGGTTAGATTGGGCGACCAGTCTAACCAACCGACTTAAAAGACCAACCAAAACAACATCGTGGGAAACAACTAGCAAGAGAGCTTGAAAATAATTTTGATCGAGAAAAAGATAAATAAATCACAGAAGGAATCCACAAGAAGTCTAAGTGCGGAATACACTATGAGACAATCTGGACATACTTGAGTATTTTGATCATAACTTTCTACTCACATATCTTATGGATGCGATCCTGAGTAGGTTGGAAAGCTATCTGAAAGGGATATAACTTTGTCTCTAATAAGAATTTGTAAATTCTAAATCCTGCAACCCGTATGAGGGTGCCGATATAAGTTCTAGAAGTTTGGTGATTTTTTAGGCGAGAATCATGAAAACGTTTGGGTTTCTTTTCTACCCTATATAAACATATCATTAGTAGAAAATTAGAGGACAAGAGTCTGAGCCTTAGAATCCAATAGTCTAGAAATTATTCTTTACGTTTTCTTTCGTGGAGACGGATCTGGGGAGCAGGGGCAAGAGCCGCATGCTTCGTCAATTGACTCCAACAAAGAACACTAGTTCTATCCCTTTTTTTTTTCAGTTTTATTATGAACTAATTTTATTTTCTAGAGTTTTGATGTAGTCTAGCCTTGAACACACAATTTATATTCTAAGTTATTTTATTTTCAATATTTCTATGATTGAGTGTTTATTTTTTGTTCTTAATTCTTGTAATTTGCTAGCTAATTATTGTTCGATCTATTGAATCGCAATGAGACCTAGAGATAAATTGTGATTAGAGCTCTAGGATTAAGCACCATTAGTTGAGCGAAAGTAGAGATACTTTACTGCTATTAGTGTGATTTTTAAGAAAAATTCAAAAAACTTAATGAGTCTCCAATTAGTTAAATCACATAGAGATTTGGAGTTATTAATTAGAGATATTCTTAGTATTATTCGAGAGAAAATAATGAATAGTTTACGAATTTTTATCATCAACTTGGGATAATTGGAATTTTATAACAAGGAATAATAAATTGTGTGGGATTCGTTATGTGAAATCAAACGCTCTAGATCTATTCTTATTATATTTAAAAATCTAAATTTAATGCTCTTTTCTTTAGTTTAATTTAGATAATCTATTTCTTTTAAGTTTTGATTTTCCAAATAGTAAATAATTTTGTAAATTTTTGTACTCAATAGCAGAATTAATCTCTGTGGGTTCAACATCCGTTTTCTTTAAAACACTTTACTACTTGTAATGATTCTGTGCACTTGCAGATAGTTTCAGTACAACAAGATTTTGGCGCCGTTGCCGGGAATTAGTTATTTGTTATTGATATTGATACTAGCTAATTTTTTACTACTTTGGATTTTATTTTTAAAACTTGGTTTAAGTTAGATCTCAGTTTGGTTTTTCTTTTCAAGAATTAGAAGTGCATGCCCCGATCTAAATTATTAGAGCATACATTTTTCGATCTCGAGATTGAAAGAACCTTACGTCGGGTTAATAAAGAGAAAAAGAAAGGTCGCCGCATTTAAATTTAATATGGCTGACCAAGAGCACAAGGCGTTAAGAGACTATGCTATGCACTCTGTCAATAGGGTGGCATCTAGTATAAGGCGGCCAGCTATATAAGCCAATAACTTCGAGATCAAGCTTGCCATCATTCAAATGATTCAACAAACCGTCCAGTTTGGGGGGCTGTCAAAGAGGATCCTAATGTCCATATCACAAATTTCTTAGAAATTTGTGATACTTTTAAACATAATGGAGTGACAAATGATGTGATTCGATTGAAACTTTTTCTTTTCTCACTTAAGGAAAAAGCAAAAGTTTGGTTGAACTCTTTGCTGCTCCACATCCTCACCACCTAGGAGGAGTTGGCACAAAAATTCTTAGTAAAATATTTCCCTCTGGCCAAGACAATGAAGTTAAGGAATGATATTACTACCTTCATCCAAATTGAGGGTGAATCATTATATGAGGCAAGGGAAAGATACATGGATTTATTGCACAAGTGTCCACATCACGACCTCCCAGCATGGCTTCAAGTATAGACATTTTACAATGGTTTGGGACCCACAAATTGATCTATAGTTGATGTGGCCGTTAGAGGAGCATTAATGAGTAAGACCCATAAAGCCGCATATGAACTTCTGGAATAATTAGCATCCAACAACTATCAATGGTTTGCAGAGAAAGCAATGCCAAGAAAGATGGCTGGAGTTTCTGAACTTGATTTTGTTATCACATTGGCGGCACAGATGGCAAATCTATCACAATAACTATGTAAGATGAACGTTAATACTATTCAAACTAATGTTATTTGTGATCATTGCGCAGGAAATCATTCAAGTGTAGATTGCCAAGTGAGGAATCCTTTTGCCCAACCGAGTTATGAACAAGCCCATTATGTGTCCAATTTTAAATGTTAAAACAATCCTTATTCAAACACGTTCAATCCTGGATGAAGAAATCACCCTAACTTTTCATGAAGCAATAATCAAGTTAGACTACCTCAACAGTTTCCACAACAAGAGAAGAAATCGACACTTGAGGATATGCTTATGCAGTACATGCAAAAGATTGATATGGTGATCCAAAACAACTCGGCTTCAATCCAAAATCTTGAGGTGCAAATTGGTCAACTCTCAAACATGCTTACCGAGAGGACAACATGGACTTTACTGAGCAATATTGTGACAAATTTGAAGGAATATGTCAAAGTCATAACATTGAGAAGTGGGCAGACATATGACCAGTTACAAACAGTAAGTACTGAGCGACATGCAGAAGCTGCTGAAAACGTGGAGTCTCAGATGAAGGAAGACGAGTCTGAGGTGAAAGAAGCAGAGAAGGATGCAGTCCACCAGCAAGCTGAGAAGACTAAGGAGAAAAAAAGGGTTTTAAAACCCAAGAAATCCAGGGAGTTTATATCTTAAACTTATTCTCCTTCAATTTATGATCCACCAATTCTTTTTCCATAGAGATTAAGAAAAAATAAGATTGATAATCAATTCTCTAAATTTCTAAGTATATTTTAGCAATTGCATATTAATATTCCTCTCATTGAAGCTTTAGAGCAAATGCCTAAATATGCAAAATTGTCGAATGATATATTATCAAACAAGTGGAAGTTGGAAGAGCATGAGACTGTAATGCTGACCAAGAAGAGTAATGCAATTTTACAAAAGAAGCTGCTGCCTAAGTTGAAAGATTTGGGGAGTTTCACAGTCCTTTCACTATAGGAAATTCTTATTTTGATAAAGTTTTATGTGACTTAGGGGCAAGTATTAATCTAGTGCCTCTCTCTGTTTTTAGGAAACTAGGTCTTGGAGAAGCAAAGCCGACCAACTATCTCTTTACAGTTGGCAGACAAATCTATTAAATACCCGAGAGGACTCATTAAGGACGTACTGATGAAAGTTAATAGTTCATCTTTCCAGCCTACTTCATTGTGCTTGATATGGAGGAGAACGAGGAGATTCATTTGATATTGGGCCAACCTTTCCTTGCGATGGGGAGAGAACCTTAATTGATGTCTAGCAAGAGAAACTCATTTTGAGGGTGGGTGAAGAACAGGTCAATTTTGATGTATTTAAATATATGGAATTACCTTCCGAGGTACATTCTTATTTTCAAATTAGTGACCGAGACGTGGTCATGGCCGAAGAGACTTATGGAGTTGAATTTTCAAAGCTACCACTTGAGGTATGTCTTACTCACTCTACATCTATTGAATCCTAGGATGAAAAGGTTAGGGAGTGTGAGAGATATTTGGAAGCTACACCATCATTTCCTCCTTCAATAAAACTGAAAGTGGAAGAGTTAAACTCATCTCGGCCAACATCTCCAAGTAAGGAACCACCCAAGCTTGACCTCAAACTGCTTCCATCAAATTTAAGGTACGTTTTCTTAGGCCAAGACTCTACTTTTCTAGTTATTATCAACAATTCCTTGAGTGATGTAGAGGAAAAGAAGTTGTTGAGAGTCTTGCGGGAACACAAAATGACCTTGGGTTGGACCATCTCAGACTTCAAAGAAATTAGTCCTTCAATTTGCATGCACAAGATTTTAATGGAGGATAATTTTAAGCCAATCATCCAACCTCAGAGGAGACTAAACCCATCAATGCAAGAAGTAGTGCATAAAGAAGTATTGAAGCTTTTAGATGCCGGGATTATTTATCCAATCTCAAATAGTACATGGGTAAGTCCAGTGCAAATTATCCCAAAGAAATGAGGTATAACCGTGATAGAAAATGACAATAATGACTCATACCAACAAGGACAGTCACAGGATAACGAGTATGCATTGACTATCGAAGACTGAATGATGCAACTCGAAAAGACCATGTTCCCTTACCTTTTATTGATCAAATGCTAGAAAGACTTGTCGGCAATGCTTTCTACTGTTTTCTAGATGGATATTCCGGTTACAATCAAATAGCCATTACACCTGAGGATCAAGGGAATACCACTTTCACCCATCCTTATGGTACTTTTCCATCTTCTCGAACATAGTGAAAATTTGTTAGAAGTCTCTATGAATGACTTTTCAGTTTTTGGTCACTCTTTTGATAATTGTTTATCTAATTTATCTTTAGTTTTGTAGAGATGCAATGAGACAAATCTTATTTTAAACTGGAAAAAATGCCATTTCATGGTCGAGGAGGGAATAGTGCTTGGCCATCACATTTCCTTCAAGAGAATTGAGGTCGACTAAGAAAAGATAGAAGTTATTGCCAAACTCCCACCACTGACCAATGTGAAAGGTGTGAAAAGTTTCTTGGGTCACGCCGGGTTCTATCGTCAGTTAATCAATGATTTTTTCCAAATTGCTATACCTCTTTGCAATATGTTGATTAAAGATACTCGGTTTGAATTTTCTGATTAATGCTTGCATGCTTTTAAAATATTGAAAAAAAAAATTAATTTCAGCACCTATCATTGTATCACTGGATTAGAATTTACCTTTTAAATTAATGTGTGATGCTAGCAATTTTTCTATAGGGGCTGTTTTGGGGTAGAGAAAAGATAAAATTTTTCATGTTATTTATTATGCAAGTTGGATCTTAACAGAAGCTCAACTTAATTATGCTACTACTGAAAAAGAATTGTTAGCAGTTGTGTTTGCCTTTGACAAATTTCGTTCTTATTTGATAGGTTCAAAGGTGGTCGTCTATACCAATCACTCAGCTCTTAAATAATTGCTATTCAAGAGGGATGCCAAAGCAAGATTGTTAAGATGGATTTTGCCATTGGAAATAAAAGATAAGAAAGGTACCGAGAATGTAGTGGCCGACCACTTATCTTGTCTTGAGCTTAAAGAGGCGGTTGGCGAGGAGAAATTTTCAATTAATGAGACCTTCTCGAATGAGCAATTAATGGCTATACAAATCGTTCCATAGTATGCCGATATGATAAATTATTTGGTGTCCAGAATTCTACCTGCTGAGATGATATATCAACAAAAGAAGAAGTTCTTGTCCGACTTGAAATAATATTTTTGGAAGGAACTTTTTCTATACCAACATTGGGCGAACCAGATAATTAGGAGATGTGTGCCCGAGGAAGGGATGGAGAGTATATTTAAACATTGCCAGTCATTGGAAGCGGGCAGCCACTTTAGTGGAGCAAAAACGGTGGCGAAAGTTTTACAATGCAGATTTTATTGGCTGACTAATTTTAAAAACTCTTTTAATTTTGTTAATTTATATGATCATTGTCAAAGGATTGACAACATTTCTAGGAAACATGAGATGCCTTTAAACAATATTTTAGTGATTAAATTATTTGATGTGTGGGATATAGATGTCATTTTCCATCCTCATATTCTAATAAATTTATTTTGGTGGTTGTAGATTATGTCTCCAAATAGGTGGAAGTGGTCGCCTTGCCGACCAATGATGCGAGGGTCATAGTGGATTTCCTATGGAAGAACATCATTTCCCGATTCGGCACTCCGAGGGCCATAATCAGTGATGGTGGGAAGCATTTTTACAATCACCAATTTGAAGCGCTACTGATTAAGTATAGAGTTACCCATCACGTGGAAATACCATACCATCCTCAAACGAGTGGCCAAGTCAAGGTGTCTAATCTGGAGCTGAAGCACATACTGGAGAAGACAATGAGTATCTCTTGGATGGACTAGGCGAGAAGGTTAGATAATGTGCTATGGGCCAATCAGATAGCATTTAAAACACCGATCGGGATGTCAACTTATCAGCTTGTTTACGGAAAAGCATGGCATCTACCCGTGGAGCTAGAACACAGAGCCTATTAGGCTACGAGGACACTGAACTTTGATTTACAAGCGACTGACGAGAAAAGAATATTGCAAATCAACGAGATGAATGAGTTTCACAATGATGATTATGAGAATGTTCGGATTTACAAAGATAAAACTAAAAGATGGCATGATAAGCATATTCTGAAAGGGAATTCGAAGTCGGGTATAAAGTTTTATTATTTAACTCAAGACTTTGACTCTTCTAGGGAAAGCTCTGCTCTCGATGGTCAGGACTATTTGTGGTGACCGTGTGTTTCCCTATGGGGCCGTTAAAGTCCATCACGAGACAAAATGGACATCTAAAGTAAATGGATAGAGATTAAAACCCTATGTGGATGGAAACTTTAACTCAAAAAAGTGTTTCATCGATCTCACCAGTGATAAATGATGAGAGGATAATGTCTAGCTATAGCCTTTAAATAAAGTGCTTTTGGAGGCAACCCAAGTTTTTATTTTATTTTATTTTTTAAGTTTAGTTTTTGTTTAATATTACTCTTTTGCTTTCATCTTGCAGGAACGAAGGGCTGGGCAGATCTCCAATGGGTACACGGCTGCACCTTCAAGGAAAATATTCAATTGAAAAAAACAAAATCAGGGGAGCATCTCTTACCTTCTCTCATTCTCTTCTTTAGTTTTTCTTCTTAATGGGAACCAGGATGGACCTAGTCTAAAAGATTCTTTGCAAGTTTTAGGTGGGTCAATTACAAGGTCAAGAACCAAGAAGATCAAGGCGACAATGCAATGATTGGCACAATCCACTTGGAATGAAGCTAGCAAGACTTCCAACACTCAAGATGGACTTGAAGGATGAAGGATCTAGTTTTGACTCATTTGATAAGCTATGGAATAGGGCAACGACAAGGCTTAAAGGCTTTGGGCTCTTGAAGGATTTCAACTTGTTTAATTCATTTAAATGACTTATTTTATTAGTTTAGAATTATTGAGTTTAATTATGAGAAGGACTTAAGGGGTGGTCTATTCAAGGGCATTATGGGAAATTTATTATTTTGTTGAACTAGGTTTTCAAGAAGTACTGTAGCAACTAGGGTTTCAAAAGTACTGTAGCCGAGTTACTGTAGCGTCGTACTGTAGCCGCGATACTATTCACTCAGGGGTACTTTTAGAAGTTGGGGCTTTCTTTTGGCTAGGGTTTTAATTAGGTTTTGGTTTAAATACTTTTTGTTGCCTCATTTTAAGAAGTTTATGAAATTTAATGAATTTATTCATTGTGAGTTGAGTTTATCTCCTCTTGTTCTTGATTGAACTTTTAAACTTATCAAAGGTAAATCATAATCTTTGTAGCGTTCCTCCTTTGTAATCTGGGTTCTTGAGACGGGTTCTTCAACGGGTCTAGATTTTAATATAATCAAGGTTCTTGAAACGAGTTCTCATCGGGTCTAGATGCTCCATCCATTGACTTGATTTTGGCTTTCTTGGGGAGTTTTCAATCTGATTGTGGGTTCAAGGGATTTCATTCCCGCGAGTTCATATCATTTGGTATTCAGAGCAAGGTTTCCGATCAGGTCTGATTCTATCTTTTAATTCTTGTAGCTTTAAATTTAATTCTAGGGTTACATTATTCTAGGGTTGTAAAAAAAAAAAAATTGCAGAAACAAAAAGTAGGCTACCGAAATTCTTAGGGTTTTGGGTTTGGCTGAAATTTGCATCACCTAGGGTTTCAAAATTCTAGGGTTTAATACATCTCTATGTTTGTTAATTGCTTGGAGTGCCATTCCATTGATTCTCTTCTATTTTGTTGTCAATTCTTATGTGCTTGAATTCAATTGCTGGATTTTCACAATTGAATATTGATGTTTGTGATTGAATTAGAGAAAAGAAAAGAAAGGAAAAGAAAAGGAAAGAAAAAAAAAAAGAAAAGAAAAGAAAAGAAAAGAAAGGAAAGGAAAAGAAAAAAAAAAGAAAAAAAAATGGTGAAAAAAGGTAGCATATGCAAATGTTGCTATATAGTTACAACAAAGAGAAAAAAATACATTTTTTGATTGAGATTTATCATCAAAAGGGCTGAATACATCTTTATAGTTGGTATCTTGTTTTATAATTACTGTTTCCCTTGTATAAATTCCTTGAGTCTCGTGTTATTTTATTTCTTTCTTGTTTCTCTTGTTCTTGTTTCTTGGACCTAATTACGAGTTGGGATAAAACAAGGTTGCTTTGTCTTGATTGAGTTCAATTAGTTCTTAAAGAACTTGAGTGGGAAAACTCTTGAGGTAAAAGGCAAGAGAGTGTGAGACTATTATTGGAAAAAAATCAATTAAGAGTGAAATACGAGTGGAGTGCCATTATTTGAGTGCAAACACGTAAGGGAGTGTGTGAGGTTTTCCACTAACATTCTTTTGTGCAACACTTTACAATATCTCACCGGAGTGGCTGTTCACCTAAGGGGATGATGGCAGAGGACTCATCATTGGTGTTGTAATCCATGCAACAACAGTTTGAGCGGTTGAACTTGGTGTTGGGTGAAGTGAGGGATATGATAGATCATCAAGATGCGGTAATTAGAAATCTACAGGGTAGAAGAGATTAGAGGCGAAGTAAGTTTAACGTTGAAAATGGGTTTGAGAAAGAAAAGTGTGGTAAGTCTCTTGTTACTAGGCGTGCACTCAATACACAAATTAAGATGGATGGTACAAAGCAGCAGAGTGAAAACATTTTTCATACTAGATGCCACATCAACAACAAGGTATGTGGTATGATCATTAATTTGAGGAGTTGTATTAATTTGGCTAGCACTACTTTAGTTGAGAAATTGAATTTACCTACCTTGAACCACCCTAGACCATACATGTTGCAATGGTTGAGTGATTGTAAGGAGGTTAGAGTAAATAAGCAAGTGCTAGTTTCTTTTTCAATTGGGAAATACCAGGATTTGGTCTTTTGTGATGTAGTGCCTATGCATGTTGGTCATATTTTGTTAGGAAAACCGTGGCAGTTTGATAGGAAGGTGATACATGATGGGTTAAGGAACATGTACAGTTTTGAGAAGGGTGGAAAAACAATTAAACTTGCTCCTTTAACTCCAACACAGGTCCATGGGGACCAATTGAAACTCAAAAGTGAGGTTGCTCAAAAAATAAAGAGTAAAAATGAGCGTGATCAAAAAAGAAAGAGTGAGAGTGTGAGTGATCAAAAAAGAAAAAGTGAAAATGAGATTGAGCTAAAAAGCAAGAGTGAAAGTGAAATTGAACTAAAAAGCAAGAGTGAAGGTGAGATTGAGAAAAAAAGAAATAGTGAGGCCAAAAATGAGAGAGAGAGAAAAATGAGAGAGAAAAAAGATGACACTGAGGTTGAGATCTCAAGAAAAAGAGAGAATGGGTTGGAAAACAATTGTGAGGACGAGAGTACAAAAAACGATGAAGAAAAAGAAAGTAATAGAATAAAAGAGAGTGAAACAGAAAAAGTGAGTGAAATAGAAAAAGTGAGTGGAAAGGAAAGAGAGAGTGAAGAAAGTGAGAGAAAATCAAAGAGAAAAGTGAGTTTTTATGCTAAGGCGAGTCTTAGTACTGACGAACTTGACATATCTTGGCCTAGTATTGTTGTCTCTTTGTTGTAGGGATATGAGGTCGTGTTTCCTAGCAGTGTATTTAGTGGATTGCCACCTATTAGGGAGATAGAACACTACATTGATTTTATGCCAGGTGCGACAATTCCTAACCGATCTTTCTTTGATGAACATGAGTCCTTGAAGTATTTGAAGGAATAAGGTAAGTTGTTGACTAGAATGCATGCTAAGTGGGAGGATTGTATTGAGACTTTTCCTCATGTATTCAAATACACACAAGGTATGGAAAATTTTGTGGTTGATGCTTTAGCAAGAAGGTATGACATTGTCTTCATTTTAGATGCAAAATTGTTGAGACTTGAATATGATAAGGAATTGCATGCTAATGATGATGACTTTGCTGGTGTGTATGGAACATATGAGAAAGCATTGTTTGGTAAGTTCTATAAACTAGATTGGTACTTGTTTAGAGAGAATAGATTTTGTATGCCTACTAGTTTTATGCGTAAGTTGTTTGTGTGTGATAGACATGGTGGTTTGTTAGGTAACCTTGGTGTAAGGAAGACTTTTATTGTGTTGATTGAACATTTGTGGGAATATCATTTGCCATTCAATGACGTGTTGCATGAACGTTTGTGGAAGTATCATTTGTCATTCATTGATGTGTTGCATGAACGTTTGTGGGAGTATCATTTGCCATTCATTGACGTATTTCATGAACGTTTGGGAAATTATCATTTGTCATTCGTTGACGTGTTGCATGAACGTTTGTGGGAGTATCATTTGTCATTCATTGAGTTTGCAAATAATTGGAGTGGTCATTTTGGTATAAGGAAAGCTTTAGGTGTGTTTCATGAACGTTTGTGTGAATATCATTTGCCATACATTGACTTGTTGCATGAATATTTGCGGGAGTATCATTTGCGTTTCATTGAGTTTGTATATAATTGGAGTAGTAAATTTTGGTGTGAGAAAAGCTTTAGATATGTCTCATGAACATTTGTGGGAGTATTGTTTACCATTCATTGAGTTTACATATAATTGGAGGGTTCATACTACTACTCAATTTTCACCTTGTGAAATTGTTTATAGACTTAATCCATTTACTAGATTTAAAACCTTTCCCATTTGATGACATGAGTATCTTCGATGGACTATTTCAAATTCTTGAACAAATTAATGATAATACATATCAATTGGATCTTGCAGGTAAGTATCACGTTTCTACTATTTTAATTGTTACTAACCTTTTTCCCTTTGATCTAGGTGGAGATTCGAGGTCGAATCCTTTTGAGGAGATGGGAAATTATGGGAACCAAGATGGACCTAGTCTAAAAGATTCTTTTTAAGTTCCAAGTGGGTCAATTATAAGGTCAAGAACCAAGAAGATCAAGGAGACAATGCAAGGATTGGCACAATCCACTTGGGATGAAGCTAGCAAGATTTCCAACACTCAAGATGGACTTGAAGGATGAAGGATCTAGTTTTGACTCATTTGATAAGCTATGAAATAGGGCAACGACAAGACTTAAAGGCTTTGGGCTCTTGAAGGATTTCAACTTGTTTAATTCATCTAAATGACTTATTTTATTAGTTTAGAATTATTGGGTTTAATTATGAGAAGGACTTAAGGGGTGGTCTATTCAAGGGCATTATGGAAAATTTATTATTTTGTTGAACTAGGGTTTTAAGAAGTACTGTAGCAACTAGGGTTTCAAAAGTATTGTAGTCGAGTTACTATAGCGTCGTACTATAGTCGCGGCACTATTCACTCAGGGGTATTTTTGGAAGTTGGGGCTTTCTTTTGGTTAGGGTTTTAATTAGGTTTTGGTTTAAATACTCTTTGTTGCATCATTTTAAGAAGTTTATGAAATTTGATGAATTTATTCATTGTGAGTTGAGTTTATCTCCTCTTGTTCTTGATTAAACTTATTAAAAGTAAATTACAACCTTTGTGGCGTTCCTCCTTTGTAATCTGGGTTCTTGAGACGGGTTCTTCAACGGGTCTAGATTTTAATATAATCTAGGTTCTTGAAACGAGTTCTTATCGGGTCTAGATTCTCCATCCATTGACTTGATTTTGGCTTTCTTGGGAAGTTTTCAAATTGATTGTGAGTTCAAGGGATTTCATTCTTGCGGGTTCATATCATTTCTTCTTTCCCATTGAGGACAATGTGATATTTAAGTTTGGGGGAAAGGAGATTCTTTTATTTATTTCAAAAAAAAAAAATAATGATAATGATAATAAAAACAGTATGGTTTGATGAATAACAAGCCTATGATAAGAATATGATTTAAATTGATTATAATTTTTAGGAAAAATTCCCATTGCTTAAGTCTAGTTGTTAATTCTTTACTTAATCTTGCTTAATTTGATATTTTCTATATTTAATGAATTCTTATCATGATCATTAATTGTTTTGCATATCTAGAAAAATTTGATGTGAATTTTGTGAATTTGTATGGTTTCAACTTATTCTAGAACTTGTTTAATTACACTTGAGATGAAATCCTAGACATAATATTATTGGAAAAATGATTAAGGCATTCTTTGGACCGATTGAGCCTTTCAAGTTTAGCTGTTTATTATGTTTATCCCTAGCCACCCATTTGAGCTTTATTGAATTATATTTTTGCCTTATATATATTTTTTCTTTCTTGTAAACCTCATATTCCCTACCCTATTTGAGCTTAAACACTGATTTCCTTACCTTTCAAGAAAACTAAGTTTACACAAAGTCACAGATTCACAAGAGCATGAAAGGGAAGAGAGGTAGAAGGTGTACAAGTAAAGTTAATTATAGCTATATTATCAAAATCATAAGTTTGGGAGTGTGAAAAGTCAATTCATCTACTATGTGGCCGACAAGAAAAGGCCGACAAGAGTCATTCACAAAGGCAGTGAAAAGGTCTGATTTATTTTCAATATTACAAAAAAAAAAAAAAAAACAAAAAAGAGAAAAAGAAAGAAAATTCTGACCTGCAGAATAAAGGGATAAAGAGAGAGATACTTGAAAGTACAATAAAGAGATGAATGTTGAGAGATTCACAATGATTGAGAAGAGAGTTTTGTGTTAGAAGTGAGAATGCTCTATTTGTTCTGTTGGTGTTCAAACTTAAGTTATCTTGCTTTATTTGAATCCTACCTTTTCTTTGTAGCCCTCTCCCTAGCCTTACATTACAAATTTAATATGACCTATTGATCCTTGGTGATAGTTTCTGTTCTAAATTAATGGAGAGTGAATTGAAAAGCAAGCCTATAGAGTGTTTAGAGATCTATTTTTTATTTACTTATTTGCGTAAAACTATCTGGAGAGCTAATGATGAAGTGAGAATGATAGGTATGCATGAATGTGTGGGTGGATAATGCAGTGGAATTGAGTTTTGAATTAACTTTTGGACATGATTGATTTTGAATGATTCCTTTAAATCATAAACTTTAGGCAATCTTTGAGGCAATAAATTTTATGAATTAAACCAATGCTTGTTTTAATTGTTTTTCTTTTTTTCTTTGCTCGAGGGCAAACAAAGCTTAAGTTTGGGGATATTTGAAAAGTGTATTTTTTTGTATTTTTATTACTCTTTTATTTATGAAAAGTGTTATTTTTCCTTCAATACTATTTATTTTTATTTTATTTCTATATATTTTTCTATATTTTGAAAGAACGAGAAGATTTAGTGCAAAATGAGAGTCTTTTGGTACAAAAGAAGAGACTACGGATTGAGACCGACGAGACGCAATGAGATCTGAAGAGAGTCAGGGAGATTTCGGTGAGGAGACTCAATGGCGACCAGAATTGGTGACAACAGTTAGACGATGAGCGAGATATTTTACCTCTGGGGTGAGAAGATTTGGCAACAAGGCTCTGGGCCATTAGATTTCAGTCTAACTGACCAACTTAAAAGACCAACCTAAATAACATCATAGACAACAACTAGCAAAAGGACTTGAAAGTAATTTTGATCAAGAAAAAGAGAAATAAATCATAGAAAGAATCCACAAGAAGTCCAAGTTCAGAATACACTAGGAGACAGTCTAGACATGCTTGAGTGTTTCAATCATAACTTTCTACTCACATATTTGATTGATGCAATTCTAGATGAGTTGAAAATCTATCTTAAAGGGATACAACTTTGTCTCTAATAAGGATTTCTAAATTTTGAATCTTGGAGCACTTATGAGGAGGCTGCCAATATAAGTCCTAGAAGTTAGGCCATATTTTAGGCGAAAATCATGAAAATGTTAGGGTTTCTTTTCTACCTTATATAAGCATATCATTGGCACGAAATTAGAGGAGGGGAGTCTGAGTTTTAGAATCCAATAGTCCATAAATTATTCTTTACGTTTTCGTTTGAGGAGGTGGATCTAGGGAGCAGAGGCAAGAGACGCATGCTTCATCAATCGACTCCAATGAAGAATAATAGTTCTATCCTTTTTCTTTTTCAGTTTTATTATTAACTAATTTTATTTTTTATTACTTTGATGTAGTCTAGCATTGAACACACAATTTATATTCTAAGTTATTTTATTTTCAATATTTCTGTGATTGGTTGTTTATTCCTTATTCTTAATGTTTGTAATTTTCTAGCTAATTATTGTTCGATCTATTGAATCACAATGAGACCAAGAGGTAATTTGTGATTAGAGCTCTAGAACTAAGCACCATTAGTTGAGCGAAAGTGGATACACTTTACTGCTATTAGTGTGATTTTTAAGAAAAATCCAAAAAACTTAATAAGTTTTCAATTAGTTAAATTCACATAGAGATATAAAGTTATTAATTGAAGATATTTTTAGTATTATTCAAGAGAAAATATTGAATAGTTTAGGAATTTTTATCATCAACTAGGGATAATTGAAATTTTATAACAAGGAAGAATAAATTTTGTGGGATTCGCTAGATGAAATCAAACGCTTTAGATATATTCTTATTATCTTTAAGAATCTAAATTTTAATGCTTTTTTCTTCAGGTTAATTTAGATAATCTATTTCTTTTAAATTTCAGTTTTTCAAATAGTAATTAATTTAGTAAATTTCAGTACTCAATAGCATAATTAATCTCTGTGGGTTCGACATCCGTTTTCTTTAAAACACTTTACTATTTGTTACGATTCTATGCACTTACAGATATTTTCAGCATAACACCCATGCACTTGGACTTTTAGATTTCCTATGTTAGAAAATAATAATAAGAGAAAGGGAGTGTGTGGGGGAAATGAGAGATATATAAGGGCCTCATTAAAGGGCCGATGCCCCACAGGATGCCCAATAGTCATTTGTGTGACGTTTAGATTTGTTTCATCTTCTCTACTCTCACTCAAACACACCTACCTTAGGCAAGACCAAACACACTCACACGCACCCAACCTTCCTTCCATCCAAACATACTACACACACACGGAGAAGAAAAAGGAGCAATGAGTCACGTTGGAGGATAGCCACAAGATAAGAACCACTAAACTTCCACCACTATCACCCTCTTTAGCACACACAACCACAAAGGGTTTTCTTAAGTGAAGAAGGCTCGGCTTTGAGTAAAAGAACACCATCTCACCGAAACATGTGAAAGACACGAGTGATTAGGTTTCCATGTTGTTTGAACAAGGGAGATTAAGGTTTTATTTTTATGAAGTTTCGGCCATGGGAATAATGATCACCAAGCACGACTCACAAACATGCCATGCACATTAGAAAACACCAAAGCCAAGTCTTTGAGATAGGAGCATAGGCACCACTCGGCCTAGGGCAACCCAGTAGGTCCGAAGCACATGAAAAGTTATAAGGTAGAGAAATGACCCAAAAACCGAATGGGATAAACTATAATGTATAAACTCTTTAGGCATTGACCCTAGTAGCCATGACCCTAGCTAAGTAGTAGTTAGGATACTTAAGAAAGATAAAATTTTTGGGGGCTTGATTGGTTTAGTAGGATTATTTTGGAGAATGGTTAGTGCTTTATTAGATTTTGAGGAAAGGTGCTAAGAGGCAAATGGAAGAATGTCACATGGCATATGGGAGACTTGCCAACTTGATGGGCTAAGTGATTTGGTTAAAATAATAGATGGATTGGAGAAGGCCCAAGAGTGGTTTAATAAAGGCCCTAACTTACTACGATGAGATAGGCTAAGGATAGACACTAAGACCTTAGGCCCAACTTGGAAGACATAAGACTTTAGGCCCAACTTAGAAAATATAAGACTATTGGGCCCAACTTAGTAAGAATCAAGGCTATTGGCCCAATTTAGGAAAGACCCAAAGTTAGGACCCAAACTAGTGGACTATTGAGGCCAAGGAAAGGCCTAATAAATCTAGACATGAGACCCATGAATAAGTCCACTTCTAGGCCCACAACAAAGGCTTGTTCATGGCCCAATTAGAATCCAACACTTGAAGCCCAAACCTTGTATTTCATTTCACTCTTCCAAATGAGACCCATATACACCATACAATTGGTTTCTATCTTACCCAAGCTCCAACCACACGCCCCTACTATTCTCTTTCCACCATGGCAAGGCTTCTAACTTGAGTTAAGGATTACTATTCATCTCTCCCATGAATAGTAGCTCAAACATCATGACTTACATAGTTTTCTTGAAACTCTCTTCTTCATAATTTTAGATTTGAATTTTTTTTCTTTTGTACTTTTTTTGTATCACTCTTACACAACCCTTGAAGGTTAGAATTAACCTAACCCATGTCATGACAATGCCACCACAACCCACCAATCGGCACCCTTGGTGCATAACCATGCAACCCTTCAACAAGCCACCAAAACCAATGCCCCTTCCACAAGTTTTTCAGGTAGTTTTCTATACCATTCAAACCTCATGATATCCCCTTAAATCATACCTAGGAGTTGGCAAAACAAAATTCCATAAGCCTAGTCAAAATCATCACTATTCACCTAGGAAATGAGGTTTTGTCCAAAACCAAGTACCCTCATGTTTCAAGAATTTTCTGCACCTAAAATGCCCACGTCCACACACCATCACCTCTGCCCATGTAACCCTTAGGAAGTGCTTCAAAGCACACAATTTTTATGTTTTGCTAATCCCCCTTCCATGAGCTTCAAACCGAGTGGGAAATGGGATGGTGATGAAGATCACTTTGACTGAAACTTTTGAAACCAAACGCCTTCTTTAATTTTCTGCTCAAATCCAATCAAGTGACCACCACTCATACCCCTTTACCCACTTGGGAAGGCCACTCAATGGTGGTAATTATGCCCTCAAATTAGATCAGGAGGATGGAACAAGAAAGGGATCAAAATAAGAACAACTTTGTAGAACTAAAACCGTTGGCCATGGCTTGCTTCTTTGGGAATTTTTGTTTTTAGTTTCTAAACCAATGCAAGCCCTCTGCACTTGTGGACACATTCTAGCACTTGACCAAGGTTTAATCAGGAAGATTTAGGCCACTATTCAACTGACCAAGCCATGACAAATCTGAAAAATTCACTCAAGCACTCCACCACCCACACACACCAATCACACTCACTTCATTTCAATAAACCGTGTCCCTCCTTGCCTCCCACTCCTCACATTGAGTCCTATAAATACTTCTCTTTTCCACAAACTTCCTCACACAACTCCCTCAAGCATTCTCTTAGTGTTATTGAGAGCAAATTTCTCCTAGTGTGAGAGAAGGGTGAAACCGAGTGGTTGAGTGTGAGATTCTTAAAGTGAATTGTTCTTGAGAGCCTTCAAAGCCATGATTTGGGTAAGCCATCTTACTCTATCTTTTTTTGGGTGTTAGAATGGCATGTTTGGCTTTGAATCATGGCATGAGAATGAAGATTTGATTGAGTTATATAAGATTTAACTTGAGGACATGCATTTGCAGTTCAGATTGAAGTTATGCTTCAATAAATTGTTTTGGGATGAAATTTTAGTCATGACATGTCTTGATATGATCTTACAAGTTTTACTAATGTATTGGAAGATTTATTGAAGGTATAAATTTGAGCAAAATAGCATGTCACGATAGGTTTGTAAATCAATATCTTATGTTGATCATCTAACATATTTCAGGCTACACTTGGTTGAAGTTTATCTTGTGAAATCTTGGCTAAGTTTCCAAAGCATGAGTGTTAAATATCTAGAAATTCTTTGTGATCAAGATGAGAGTAATAATGCACGATTTATTTAGGCTTTAAAACCAAAATTGACAAAGAGAACCTAGAAACATCATGCATGCATTCAGTTTGAAGATTTTATGATGATTTGGTGTTATTCAATGCATAAGTGTTGGGATATGTGACTTGAATCTAAGGTATAATCATGTTCCTAAGATCATATTTATGGTTTTCTACTTGAGGAAATTTTATCACACATGCATCCATAGAGGTTATAGACGTTTTAAATCACAAAAGGCCCACATATTGCATGCCACGGGTTGGATGAATTTGGAATAGTAGTTGATTGATTTATGAAATTCTAAGGTCACATATTGATTTAGAACATGGAAAATATGAGGTTTGTGAAGATTGGTGAAATATGAGACCAAAATGCAAATAGTAAAAATTTAGGGCCTTATTGGAAATTGCGAGAAATGTTGGAGCAATTTTATAAATATCATTGTTTGAATCCTTCTGATTATGAACATCTTCATTTGTTTACAATTTTTAACTTAGAATAACTATTATTAGAACCGCATCAATTTCCTAAGTACCCGAAAAGTTTCAAAGTTAGCTTCGAACTTATTGTTAGATAATTTATTTATAATTCTTGTACAAGCGCCACATTCATATTATAAAAGTCATTTTGAGCACGAAACATTATATGATACATCATTGAGCATTTAATTACTTGCTTACATGACATGTGAAATTTTTCACCATTTTAGCATATTGCATATCAATGTCATTTTCACTTGAAGTTTACTATATATGCACATGTCATGAAATACAATTTTCAAGCATAGCATAAAAATAAATTTTGCCATGACCCCAAAAGTTAGGATGGAGAATTATCCTAGTAGAACTCGTTTGTCCACTCCAGAGTGAGTAAAAATAGAGTCGTAACCCCTGCGTTGAAAAAGAACCTTCAATGAGTTTCGAATGATTCTTTTTAAAGAATGCTGGAGTGGAGTCGTATATAACACCTAATGCTAGTGAGTGCATAGGTTATGATGATATGTTATGATGAAATGTTAATGATACCAATGCATTGGGTTACAATGCTCGCAAACAAATATGTAGTGTCATCATAAGTTGTATTATGGTCAGCGGCAGGTATTTATAGTGCATATAGGGAGCTATGATGATACCATACGTTATGTTAATGATGACTTTAATAACGATGAAATATTATGCTTTTGAAAAGATGAAGTGAGAAATGTTGTCTGTAAGAAAATGTGCATTAAAGTTTTTCTGAAAAATATTGAGGAATCTGGATGGGAGACAAATATAGATTTTTTTGCATGCATCTCATGTTTGTCATTAATCATGCATATCTTATCTATGTGCAAATTAGTTGTTTAAATTACTGAGATTTAAAGGAATCTCACTGTGGTAGTCACACTACCATTTCTCCAGGAATGATAGAAGTTATGTTAGGACTGGCGTATGAGGAACAAGATGAATCATTGGCTTTAGATGGTTGAGGATGAGCCTGATCCTGAGCAAAGATTGGATTGGATATTACTGTTTATTGTGATAAACCATAGAGCGGATGAGAGAATTGATTTGAAAATTTGATGTAGTATCTGTAGTAAGGAGATTCTATCTCCCACTTTATGTCTAAACTCTTACCTTATCTTGTGGACCTCTTAAATAAGGCAACATCTATTGATGGTTAATTGATCTATTGGGATATTTAGTTCATTTTGGCATAAAGTTTTTTATAAGACACCCTTATTCCGCTGTGATTATTGCATACTACTAGTTGCATGTAATGATGCATTGCGGATTAATTGTCATGAATAGGAGTATGTAACCATTTGTTGTATGTCCTAATGCTCCAAGTCTCCGTTGCATCCCAAGCAGTGACTTGGGGGTGTCACGCCTAACACGCCACACACACACACACTTTGGATCAGGGTTTCGTGGTTTCACTACTTCTAATAACTTAAACCTACATTTTCTCAGCTTGCTTGATTGTGTTATTTTGCATACCTTGGGATTTGTAAGTTGGCCTTTAACTTACTTTTGGATAATATCCGTATGTCTTGTGTGAACTTGCATCTTGTTAAACCAATTGGACTATGAAATTGTTGGCTATCACATGCTTTGTAACCTATTTCTTGTGCACTTGCCATACTTGTATGTGATTGCGACACCCCCAGCCCCCACCTGAGATTTGACGGTGACTGAATGCGTCAAGACATTGAATACAAGGATACATACCCCTCGTACATGATAGTTAAGATGCAATTCACATAACATCTAGCAATATGCAATAAAAATCGCAGTGAAAAAAATTCTTTTTTCTATTTAACTTATGCATGGTGGCAAAATAAAGACTCATGGTACCAGCAAGTGCAAATATTCCAAAGCTTTCATATAGCATAAGCACTTGAAAATAAGTTTTCCAAAAAATCCCAAAATATGATAGAGTATTTTGAACCATTCCCAAAACAGGGGATCCATCAAAATATTGTTCCTCAAAAGTAACCACCACAAAAATCTTAAATTCCCAATCTCTTGATTGCTAATGTCCCATCAGGATTCAGACACCAAAAGACACCATGGATTGCTTAGGCTTGGGTGGTAACAGTCCTAAATCTTATGTTGTCGCTCTAGCATTAGTCGAGGCCTTCGTGGCTCGCTCAAAAAAACTAGACAACTTGTCCATGTTCCACCAAAATTAGATTCTTGGAGGGTTGGTAGATCATAGCATCGATTTCGGTCCCACTAATACTAGCTAGAATTTCCCTGAGAAGTGAAACTGTGTGTTTCAAAGCGTCTGCAGTACAATTGTAACGAGCTTGTACAATATACTCATCCTCTACCATAGAACTGTCTAAGTTCATGGTTCTCAGGAATCAGGAGGTCTTGTTACAACTTCGACCATTCCATGATTAAGCTACCGCACCAATCTTCTTTATTACCTCAAAAGGTCCAACATGTCTGGGGCTTAACTTCCCCTTTTTACCAAACCACACCACTCTTTTCATGGGTGAAATTTTCACATACACCCAGTCACCTACAGAAAACTCTAAATTTCTGTGTTGTCTGTTAGCATAACTTTTTTGTCAACTTGGGCTACTTTCATTCTTTCTTGAATCGCTGCTACTTGCTTCCACACTTCTTGCGAATATTCAGGTCCTAGCACTTTTTTTTCTCCTATTTCATCCCAATACAACGGTGATATGCACTTCCTTCCGTATAGCGCTTCATAAGGTGCCATCTTTATTGTAGCTTGGAAACTATTGTTGCAGGTGAACTCTATCAGAGGTAAATGACTTTCCCAATCTCCACTTAGTTCCACTAGACATGCCCACAACATATCTTCCAATATCTGAATAGTGTGTTTTGGTTGTCCATCTCACTGTGGATGATATGTACTACTGAACTTTAAATTTTTGCCCAACATCTTCTGTAGACTCTGCCAGAAACGCGAAGTGAATCTTGTATCCCTGTATGAAACTATAGACTTTGGCATCACTTCCTTGACATAAATTCGTGACAACTTTTCCATAGAATCCGTGTTGGTTATGGGCAGAAAATGTGCACTCTTTGTTAGTCTATCAACTACAATCCAAATTAAATTTTTTCCTGTCAACGTCCTTGGCAAACCTATCACGAAGTCCATCAACACATCTTCCCATTTCTATTAGGGAATTGGTAGTGGCTGCAACTCTCCTGCTGGCCTTTGATGTTCTGCTTTTACTAATTGGCATACTAAACATTTAGCCACGAATTCCGCTATGTCTTTCTTGATTCATTCCCACCAAAATCTTTCTTTTAGATCTCAGTACATCTTAGTGCTGCCAGGGTGAGCTGTATAAGGGGTGCAATGAACTTCCCTTAAAAGCTTCCCCTTTAATTCTTGGGCACTTGGAATTACCTTCCTACCCTTGAAATACATCATTCCATTCCCCCAATCACAAAGTGTTGTGATCCTTGCCTTCAGAAATTCTTCGTCGTAAGCCTTCAAGCTTGTCATCCTTACATTGTCCTTCTCGAATTTCCTCCTCGGTTACCAAGACAATTTCTTGCACTACTACTAGGACAGCATCCCTTGGTGGATTTCCAAACAACAAACTCCGCATTTCCACCAATAACGATAGTGATTCAGCTAGGCCTTGCGACTAAGGGCATCTGCAATTTCTTGCACTGATACTTAATCTCACACTGAAAATCACTTATCATCTCAATCCATCTTCTTTGTCTCATATTTAGGTTCTTCTAACTGAACAAATACTTGAGACTCTTATGATTCGTAAACACCTCACATTTTTCTCCATACAGATAATGTCTCCAGATCTTTAATGCGAAAACCACTGCCCTAATTCAAAGTCTTGAATAAGATAATTCTACTCATGATTCTTGAGCTACCATGAAGCGTAAGTGACTACTCGTCCCTCTTACATCAGAACACATCCTAAACCCATCTTAGAAGCATCATTGTACACCATGTAGGGCTTATGAGGTTTAGGTAAAGCCAAAACTGGTGTTGTGGTCAACCTCCTCTCGAGTTTTTGAAAGCCCTTCTCACACTCTTTGCTCCACACATACTTGGCATTCTTCTTACTTAATGCCATTAAGGAACCAGAGAGTTTAGATAATTCTTCTACAAACCTCCTGTAGTATCCTACTAAACCAAGGAAACTACGTATTTCCTAGCATTAGTCGGTCTTTGCCATTCCGTCACTACCTCTATCTTAGCTCGGTCCACCGTAACTCCTTTACTAGAAATAACGTCTCTCAAAAACTAAACTTCTCATAGAAAAAATTCACACTTACTAAGCTTAGCATAAACTTGATGTTCCTTGTGCTCCTCATCATTACGAGAATACACCAATATGTCATCTATGACAACTACCACGAAACAGTCTAGATACTGCCTAGAAATTCGATTCATTAGTTCCATAAATGTTGCTAGTGCATTGGTCAAACCAAAAGACATTATCAAAAGCTCGAAATGCCCATACCGAGTTCGAAAAGTAGTTTTAGGTATATCTTGGTTTTTGATCTTAAGCTGATGATATCCTGATCTCAAATCTATTTTTGAAAACATAGACGCTCCATGAAACTGATCTAACAAGTCGTCTATACGTGGTAGCAGATAATTATTCTTGATGGTTACCTTGTTCAGATCTTGATAATTGATACACATCCTTAAAGTACCATCCTTCTTTTTTACAAACAAAATAGGTGCTCCCCAAGGAGATAAACTAGGGCGTATGAATCCCTTTTCCAGAAGCTCCTCTATCTGCACCTTCAATTCCTTTAACTCCATCGGGCCATTGGGTATGGTGCCTTATGTACCGGGACCATAGCTGGTTCTAGCTCAACAGTGAACTCAGTTTCATGATCTGGGAGTAATCCTAGTAGATCGTCAGAAAAAAAACCCTCATGAAAATCCTTTATCACCCGAATTCCTTTGACTCCTTTATGTTCTTCTGCCGATTTAGTCATAACTGCAAGGTAAGCAACTGCTCCATCTCTTATACTCCTCTTAACGCATCCCGCCGTTACAATCGATGCAATTGATCCAATCCCTTCCTTCATATAACAAATCCTGTCTTTTGATGGCAAGTCAAAGACTATCTCCCTTCATCAACAATCTATCTTAGCATAATGCTTCAATAGCCAATCCATTCTAAGGATTAAATCAAAATCCATTAGATGGAAAATAATTAAGTCAACAGTTAGGGTTAAACCCGCGACTTCCAACTGACAATCCTTTACCATACGTGTACATCCAACTATCTTCCCCTCAGGTATTGCTACAAGAACTTTATGAGATAGAGGTTTTATACATAGCCTACACCTTTGAACACAATCGTAGAACACAAAAGACTGTGACGCTCCAGAACCACACAAAGCATATGTTGCGTGTTGCATCAATCTAACCTTACCTAAAAGAAACAACTACAGTTACTCAAATCTCTTAGCCATACCATCTACTAGTCAAAATAGGGTTTGGAAATGTTACCGGTAATTACTCCGGCATCCGCCGCTTCATCTGTTTCTAGATCCACCTCTCCTAGTGTGATTGCATAGACTTTAGCTTTCACGGGGTTTTCACCTTGCCTCCAGGAGTGACTATTCCTTCTGGTGTTTTCTACATACATTCTCAGATCATGTGACCAGTCTGGCCGCATCTAAAACAAACTCCCATTGTGAGTCAGCATTCTCCACTATGCCTTTGTCCACATCTTCTGCACGGTCACTCAGAAGCTATGAGACCTACGTGCTAGCCAATTGCACCACCACCACTTCTCAATCCGACTCTTCCAAGATTGAAGCCTATAACTACAAGATTGAAGCCTATAACTACAAGATTGAAGCCTAGCTTTGGTACCATGAATTTCCCTAGGACAACTTGTGGGTTTACCCAAAGATGTAATTGCTCTAATACTACCGCCTGCGATGCCCCCAACCCCATCATGAGATTTGACAGTGACTGAATGCATCAGGACATGTAACACAAGAATACATACCCCTCGTACATGACAATTAAGATGCAATGCATCTAACATCTAGCAGTATGCAATAAAAATCACATTGGAAAAATTCCTTTTTCTATTTAAATTATGCACGGTGGCAAAATAAAGACACATGGTACTAGCAAGCGCAAATATCCCAAAGCTTTTATATCGCATAAGCACTTCAAAATAAGTTTGTATTTTCCAAAAAGAACTTCCAAAATATGATAGAGTATTTTGAACCATTCCCAAAACAAGGGATCCATCAAAACATTGTTCCATAAAAGTAACCACCACAAAAATCTTAAATTCCTGATCTCTTCATTACTAATGTCCCATTAGGATTCAAACACCAAATGACCCCATGGGATTGCTTAGGCTCGGGTGATAACAGTCATAAATCTTCTGCTGTTGCTTTAGCATTAGTCGAGGCCTATGAGGCTCGCTCAAGAAAAGTATACAACTGGTCTATGTTCCACCAAAATTTCAGATTCTTGGATGGTTGGTAGATTGTATCATCGATCTCGGTCTCTCTAATACTAGCTAGAATTTCCTTGAGAAGTGAAGCCATGTGTTTGCAAGTGTCTGCAATACAATTGTAACGAGCCTGTACAATATATTCGTCCTCTACCATAGAACTGTCTAAGTTCATGGTTCTCAGGAATCGTGGGTACCTGTTACAACTTCTACCATATAGGATGGGAAATGGTAGTGGAAACTACCACAATGAGATTTCGAGAAATTTTAGCAAGTAAATAAACAACATACCGCAAATCTAATAAGTGTATGAAAGTAAACACAAACAAATGCATGGACATGTACACATGACATAAAACTTTGACATGTGCATCATGGAATTTTCTCATAAAAATAACCTTTTTCATCTTTTAAGCTCTTATCACGTGTTCATATCATTTGAGCTCGAGTTCTTCTTCATATCATAACATATCATGCCAATTCATATCATGTCATAACATATCATATTAAGAACTAGTCTCATCATTCTTTATCCTTTCATCCGTATCATAGTATATCATGGCATAACATATTATTTCATGTCATTTCATTTCATGTCATAGAGCTCAAATGCCATATTCATATCATATAATTCACATATGTGGATACCTCACAGATCCCCTAAGCACCGAGTGTTCTCTCTAGTTATTGCATCAACCAACGATCCACATGATTGAGGTGACTACGTCATAAACATAAACATATTCTTTATGACAGTTAGCATATTTCGCCTTCACCGTAATGTGCATCCACTAGCTTTAGGTGCAACCCTCTTCGGTATCCTTCCATAAGAACCATTCAAGGTCTGTTGACTGTACTTCGTCGTCCTAAGGGTTTTCACTTGACTTTATACACTCCAGAGTGGATTGGAAGTTCCACTAGGGTATTTTCCCGACCTAGCATTTGGGATCGTTATAAAACATCATTAACTCTTTCTTTTAAAAGCATGGACCCAAATGCATGAGACATGTAACGTGGACTCATGACAACTCATAACTCTTATTCATGCAACATGTGAAGCCAAATAACATAGCTCAATTCCGTAGCATGCATCTCATGTCATAGTTCAAAAACATTAGAACATATAAACAAAGTTCATTTCATGCAAACATATTTGATTCTTACGTTAAGACATCAAAATAAAATTTTATCACCCAACATATGGTCTTGGCCGATTCATCTTGACCCTCCAAAACATGCATTTTATTCATTCAAACTCATAACATCATGTTTCTATTTGATCTTTATGTCCAAACAATGATGCAAATCAATAAACATGGCAAAACCCAAACTAATATGCATTATAATAGAAAACTTAGCTCAATAATACTTCACAAGACATTGCACCTCTTCATTTTCATGCCATATCCGAAACTTGTATCATAAAAACACTAGATTTAAAGAACAACTTCATACACTAATCACAAGGGCCTAATACATCATCATGAAATATCATGCTTCCATTCATAATTTCATACAAATATTCATAGCATCACATAAGCCAATTAATAACCATGAAATAATAGCCATAGTCAACAATCAATCATACCAAAATTCAAGCAAATAATCGAATAAAATCTCACATATATATACAAATAATATCAAAGATAGGTTAGAAGTTTACTTATTAAAGTCCAACGATAAAACATAGCAAAATATGAAAATATAATATAGTATATTAGGAATCAATCTCAAAAAAACCCTAGGTTTCGAAAATGAGAGTGAATGTGAGTGTAGTGACATTTTCAAAATCCTTTCCTTATGCTAAAAACCCTAGGGTCGAAACCATTGAAGATTACAAACCCTAGTTTTTCCTTTGAGTCAAAACCAGAACTTGGGTAACCCTAGATCATGTGTTCATGTGTTCAAAACACCAACAACATTTCGAGTTCCATCTTCTAAGAAGCGAAAACTCTAGTTTCTAGAGTGAGAATAAGTGGTTGTGTGAGAAAACCCAAAATCCAAAAATGCTAGATGAGATCTTCCCTTGAACAGTTATGTTTCATTTTGGGATTTTAGTTTTAAATGGTACCATGCTTTAAACTGCTCTAGATATTGATTAGATTTGAACTATTTTCGCTGCGATTATTGCATACTACTAGAAACATGTTAGGTGCATTGTATATTAACTGTCATGTATCGGAGTATGTTGCCTTGAGTTACATGTTTGACGCTTCAGTAGCCATCCAATCTCAAGCGGGGATTGGGGGCATCAAAAGGTCCAGAGCAATTACGTCTCTGGGTAAACCCACAAATGTCCTAGGGTACGTGGTACCAAAAGCTAGGCTTGAATTTTTAGTTAATGGGCTTGAATCTTGATAGAGTAGGAGGTGAAAGGACACATGTTATGAGCCAAGAACAACCTAAAGGATGGTCCCCCTATACGAATTGAACTGATAAGCATCAGCTTTGTACGTTTCAGGAAGAAGAAAGCTCATGACGCGTGGAAGATGTGATGAAGTTTCTCTAGATTGAGGGAACCAGAGGAAAGGAACCTTTTGCTAGAAGGAGGATAAGCTATAGTGGAAGCCATCTGTCAAATGACAGAAGTAGCCACCCAGAGGATAGAAACGTGGTTGCCCGTTGAAAAAAATTATAATATATTGGTACCCAAACTTTATAGGCACTGAAGGGGCACTAAGGGCAAATACGTGGCTCACAGACCTAGAAAGGACCTTTGACATCATTTGATGTATGGAAGAGCAGAAGGTCCAGTATGCCGGGCACTTACTCCAAGGGGAAGCAGACATATGGTGCAACACAGAGGCAACTACTTATATGGGAGCTCGAAAACATAGTCTCTCTTACCTAGGAGAGGTTTAAGGAAGAATTCAACAATCGATTATTCCTGGAGTCGACTAAGCAATAAAAGGCTCTAGAGTTTACCAATTTGATGCAAGGCAATCAGACAGTAGAATAACATTTGGCATGCTTTATGGAGTTGGGGAGATTCTCCCTGCATCTAATAGAAACCGAAAAGATGTAGGCATTGAAGTTTCAAGGAGGTCTCTAGCCATGAATTTGTAACCAAGTTGCTTGTATGAGGATTGAAAATTTTCGAGAACTAGTTAATGTAGCTAGAATAGCTGAGGCAGACCAACAGAGCTTGATCACTCAGATTAACACCAAACGAAAAAGGGTGATGCACTACTTACCCAGAGGAAATATGGAGAAGACGAGAGTTCCCACCACGATGGATAAAGGGAAAGGAGTAGCGTTTTGAAACCTAGCACCTATTACACTGCCAACTTGTCCCAGGTGTGGGCAAAGGCATTGCAGAGAGTGTCATTTGATTATCGTGACTTAATTTGGGTGTGGTTAGACAGGCCCCCTAATCCAAGATTGTCCCCGCACTATACCTGGTGAAGGAGTAGTACCCAGGAGTAACCCTAAGACGTTCGTGAAGGCTAAGGTCTACGCCATCACTCCAAGAGAAATGGATTTGGAGGCTAATAAAGCAGTTGATGCAGGAGTAATTACTGGTATCTTCTAAACTCTACCTTGACTATATAGTTAGTATTATTTGAACCGTTGGATAGTCTTATGTATCTTATTTACTGGAGCTTCTCGATCCTTTGTGTCTTCTACTTTTGTATGACAATGTGAACTGACTACAAAATCTTTGCCTCAAAAGGTTTTAGTAGCCATTCTGGATGGAAAAGTAGTGGGTTGCACTCATATAGTTAAGGATTGCCCATTGGAAGTTGTAGGCCTAATGCTGAAAACCAACCTAATCATTTTCCATTTGATGGAATTCGATATAATCATAGTGATGGATTGGTTGTTTAGGCATTATCTGAAGATTGATTGTTGAAAGAGGGAGGTGGTGTTCAACCCACCCACCACAAATTGAACCTGTTACATAGGAGAAGCAGTTAAGTTAGATCCATTGGTGCTCATAGCTTGCCAAGTTAAGAGAAGCATTGTGGTAGGTGTAATCGCAGACCTTTTGGTTGCAATCAATAAAACTGAGGAGCCAAAGGGAGTACAGGGAATACTTGTGATAAAGGGTTTGGACAAAGAGGGGAGGCACCCTTTGGAGGAAAAGGGTCATTGCTTTCCCTAGAAAATCCCATCATTAGGGATCTAGGAAGAAGAACTTTGGTAGCATAATGTTGCCACTTGGAACACATGCTAGGCGCCTTCTAGAAGAATCCAAGATGAGGGAAGAAGAAGGAAAGCTCAGCACACTTAGGGCACATGCCCATTGTAGCCAAACGCCACATGGCTCACATGCAAACCTACCTTTTGAATGCATTGAACTTGGATGTAAAAGTGGTAGAAGCGAGTGAGAGAAAAGAAGGTTTCAGAACCCTAGGAGCGAACAAGCCACCGACCCATGCAATAATGAGTATGAGAGTACCTAGAAGATTTTGCAATGATGAGGAATTGGAAGAGGAGTATGGAACAAAACAAAATCAGAAAGCTCAAATCTCTAGGAGGCAAAGGAGATCTGCCCACCCAACGATGAAACCAAAGCAATTCCCTTGCCATTTGTCACGCATGCACTAAGTGTTGGAGTTTCTAGAAGAAGGCAATGATGAGGAAGGTGAAGGAGACATTGGGAAGAAACCACATGCCACCCTAAAGATGTCTAGAAGAATCTTTGTAAGATGAATGCAAGAGGATTTTGGCTAGGGTGAATACACACATGCCATTGCCAAATGGCAACCATGCACAAGCTTGAGAATCCAAGAGTTTGAGGACACACACTTAGGGTTTCGGCCATAAAGACCTACACGCCCCTTGCCACTAGTATGGGTTCATTGAACCTAGACCACAAGAGAAGGATATGAAGAGCCATTTAGGGTTTCAAGGACACGCCACATGTAAGAACTCTTGGCAAGGAAATGATGAAAAGGGGAAGAAAGGGGTTTCGGCCAAGAAGAGAAGCAAGGTGCCACATGGTGCCCGTGCACTTGGACTTTTAGATATCCTATGCCAAAAAATAATGATAAGAGAAAGGGAGTGTGTGGGAAAATGAGATATATATAAGGGCGTCATTAAAGGGCCGGTGCCCTACACCCCCCAAAGGATTCCTAACGGTTATCTTTGTGATTTTCATATTTGTTCATCATCTCTACTCTTTCTCAAACATGCCTACCTTAGGCAAGAGCAAGCCATCTTTTTCCCTCACTTTCTCACAAATCAAACACGCTCACATGCACCCAACCTTCCTTCCATCCAAGCACACTACAGGCACACAGAGAAGAAAAAGGAGCGAGGAGTCACATTGGAGGATAGCCACACGGTAAGTACCACTAAACTTCCACCACCATCACCCTCTTTAGCACACATGGTCACAAAGGGTTTTCTTGAGTGAAGAAGGCTCAACTTTGAGTAAAAGAACACCATATCATCGGAACATGTGAAAGACACGAGTGATTAGGTTTCCATCTTGTTTGAACATGGTAGACTAGGGTTTTCTTTTTATGAAGTTTCGGCTATGAGAATAACAATCACCATCACCGGTGTTACAAGGATGGGGGCATCACAGGTGTCCACCCATATGTTACAAGGATTAAAAATGGCTCTAAGTGTAAAATGTGAAATGGAAAAAGAAAATGTTACTGAAATGTCAAATCTGATTTTTTTTTTCATAGGAATACACCGTCACTGATTTATGAAAAGTACGTGCATGAGCTGAGTTTTCGGGTCCAATACATGTCTAAGCATTCATCCTCATGGTTTGCCTCTACATGCTCATGTTTTTTGTTTGTGTTATTGGTTAACTTGTTGAGACTTTTTGAAATCTCACTGTGGTAGTTTCCATTATCATTCCCCCACCCAAAGTGGTAGAAGTTGTAACAGGACTTGAGACTGAACATGGGGAAACACAAGAGGGAGGATCCACCGACCATTGAGGAGGGCCCATTGAGACCCAAGCGCTTGGCGGAGCCAACCATAGAAGAAAGATTAGAGGCGGTTGACCAATGTATTTGTGAAGTGCTTAAGTTATTTGAGGATTTGCAGAAAATCATCAACAAGGATAAAGCGAATTAGGTTTAGGTGAAAGTAGTATCAAAGTCTGAAACTTTGTAGACATGGTTAATTGAGGTCATGGTTTTTAAGCCCTCTTGTATTTTGGAGATTTGAACAGCTATGTTTCATTTTGGGATTTTAGTTTTAAATGGTACCATGCTTGAAATTGCTCTAAATATTATTAGATTTGAACTATTTCTGCTACGATTATTGGATACTGCTAGAAACATGTTAGTTGCATTGTATATTAGCTGTCATGTACAGGGCATGTAGCATTGAGTTACATGTTCTGACGCTTCATTCACCGTCCAATCCCAAAGGGGGCTGGGGGCATCACAGTCATCCTCTTGGAAAGCCATTGGACACTTGTCAATAAGAGTACAAGTGTGTAAGTGAAGGAGTATGAATCGAGCCTTATCATCATATCTCTTATACAATTCACTATTCCATCCAACCAGACACTAGTTCCACTCTCTTACACCTTAGTAATTGTATTTGACCAAGCAAAATAATATCTAAATCAAACCCTAACCAAAACTCCAATGAAACCCCAAATGGAGTCCATTCGGTTCCAGCCAAAACTCGCTTGTTTCGCCAAGCTTCCTCATCAAGTTCTCCACTCTCAAGGCCATGCCTTGGCTGCCATTCCATCTCAATTTAAGCCCCAAATAGTTCCACTTATGGCAAGTCAAACAAACAACCACCAGCCATTCCATTTCACCCACTCGACAGCAGCGCAAAACATCAGCCATTTAAGCTTTTTCTTCTTCCTTTTCACAAGTTAAATTCACCTCAAGTGTCATTCACTTAACCATCATGTCAACCCCCTCCTATACTCCCTAGGCCACTTCCATTTCCTCCACACTTGGTTAACTTTTTCCTTCAATTTCCAAGAGAGAAACCAAGAGAGCTAGAGAGAAAAACAAATCTTGCCGACTTTTTTTGCATGGTTCCATCTTTTATAACCATTTTCCTTGGCTCAAATCTCTTCTATTTTTGTTTAGTATTGAGTCTTGATTACTTGGGAGAGTATTGGTTTAATTTTCTTGGAGATTTGTTTGATGAAAGTTGGTGTTAATGGTGGAAGGGTTCAGTTTGGATGTTTGTTGATGAACCTTGAAATTTTTGGCTTTTTTTTTTTATTTTTTTTTATGAGAAGTTGTATAGATCTCGATTCTATAAAGTACTCACATGATTTTTATGCAACTTATAGTTTTATTCAAAGCATGTTAGGTTTTTATAAAAATGTTTTGCATGATCTATGGAGTGATAGGAACCGATTGGTCAAAGAGTTTTGTTTGGTTTTGTTTGTGATTTTAGCCCTTGGATCTTCATTCTATGGATTGATTTTTGTAAATATTGTTCTTAAAGCTTTGATCAAAAGATTTATATCAGATTTTTGAATATTTACGACTTAGGGCTTTGTTGGATTGTTGACGAACATGCAAGAATATGATTTTAACCAGGATTTAGAGGCTATCAGGTTTGATGATTTTGTTTATGGATTATTTGCTCTGACATGTTATATTCGATGCTTAGATAAAATTAGATCTTCAATGTGAGGTATATGGTTGTATTATTTCAAGATTTATTACATGTAAATTAAGGATCTAGTAACTATGATTCAAGTCAAACGCATGTATGTTTCTGTTTCAATGTTTTCCATGCAAACCAATTTCAATGTTTTCCAGCACCTCGGATATGAACTCCCAAGTCATCTTCACATAGTCATTCATGTAATCAAAACGGTTTTCGAGGGTAAGAGCTTCTTCAAGCTCAGGGGTCCATTGCGGCGTGTATTGTTTGTTGAGCATATCCTAGGTCTCTATAAGGAAATGTGAGGTGGCTTCTAGGTAAGAGCCAGCTATGCTATAACGGACTTCTATTGTGGACTCATCCTCAGTCAAATCAAGCAAGTCATCCATCCTGCTAACTATCCTCGAGTCTTGTCACAACTTCTACCAATCCTTGGTGAATGGTAGTGGAAACTACCATAGTGAAATTTTAAGAAATCTCAACAAGTTATATTACAAACAAACACAAAGATAACATAAGCATGTATAAGGTAAACCATGAGTATGAATGCATACTTTGACCGAAAACACTGATGTTGTAACCATGTAACGATGTAACAAAATAATGTGGGTGGACACCTTACGACTACCCCTAGGAACCTTGGGTTCCTTGCTAGTTACCATATCACATTACTGGTTGTGATGCCCCCAGTCCCCGTTTAGGATTGGATGGTGACTAAAGCAGTACATGATAGTTAGGATGTAATGCACCTGTTATATTCTAGTAGTATGCAATAAATCGCAACGAAAAAATTCATGTAAATCTTAGTAAGATTTATACCAATTGTAAAATAGTATGGTACCAAAAACTAATCGTTCCTAAAGATTTCATTTTTGTTCAAGTTACTTCCAAAATAGATATTGTTTTGAAATCTCCCAAAACAAAGGGATCTCCAAAAGAAACCATAAATCCTCTTTTTTCATTTTTTACTACAATTTCTAAGTTCCCTTTAAAAAAGAACCCCCCAAGGCCATCCTTATTTTGCCTTGTGCTTGTTAGGTATCCTCCTTAGCTCTTCAAATAGCTGTAGCACTTTGGTAATAAACTATTAGGCGGCTTCCAGCCTCTCCACTAGGGATGTCTCCGACGAGCTCTTAGGGCTCTTCGGGGCCTCCTTGACTATCCAGGGTACTGGCCTCTTGCGCTTCCCCATAATTGGTCTCTTCCTATCATGTAACAACTTCTACCATTTTGGATTGGGAATGGTAGTAGAAACTACCACGATGAGACTTCGAGAAATCTCAGTACGTAAACACACAGCATACAACATATAACATAGGCATATAAGGGCAAACTATGAAATGAATGTATGGACATGTACTTGACATAAAACTTGGCTTTTGAAACTTTGACTTTTAAAAGAAAACATCTTTTCCAGCTTTTCAAGTTGATTAATATACATGTAACATATCTTTGAGCTCATTGCCTTGTTCATTTCTTCTGACATATAGTTGGAAACCTCACAACTTCTCTATGCACTGTTGGTTCTCTGCTAGTTACCGCATCATCCAACGGCCCACTTAACCGTGGTGACTATGTCATCATTCTTAACTTATGCGACAGTTTGCATACTTCGCCTTCACCACATATAACACATGTGAGGTACCCACTAGCTTTTGGTGCTATCTCGCTCTAATATCCTTTCCACAAGGATCTATTCAAGGTTCGTCGATGGTATTTTGTCGACCCAGGAGCTACCACTCCATTTTAAACACTCCAGAGTGGACAGAGGAGTTCCACTATAACATTCTCTAGTCCTAACATTTGGGGTCATGATAAAACATATATAGATTCTTTTCTTTGAAAACAATTTGTAACCCAAATGCATGCGACATGAGAGTTGTAACACTTTTCTTTTCATGGACCATGTGAACATGTGAATGCCATGAGTAATGTAATCATGTAATCAAAATTTAAACATCTCAGGTTACGGGTAGAAAATATTAAAATATTCGAATACTTAGTTCACAACCTAGGCAAAGCACTCAACATATACAACAAAATGGAAGAACCATGTTTAAACCCGAGCATAGACATATAGGCATGGCTGAATTATTGAGACTTATAAAACATGTTATAACCATCAACTCGAACCAAGAAAGTCTAAGAACATCATAAACAAGTAAGCATGGAAAGAACATCATGTGAATCAGATTACAATTAAGAGATTATCATCAAACAAAGAGTGCATATGGTAGCAATAAGAAATGCGACGTTCATGCAACATATACAAATATTATCCAAAGTAGGTTGAGAGTCTACTTATAGAAAATCCGATGAGTTAACAAATAGCAAGTTGAAAATATATTAAACAACATTAGACGAGGACACACAAAAAAATCCTAATTCGAGTGGATGCACGTGTGGGTGTGTCATGTCAAGGGCTTATTCCCTCATGGCTCATGAAGTTCTTTTCACAGCTAGATAGGTTTCTCATGCATTTGGACATCACTCATATGGCCTAACTCTATAGAGAAAAAAAGGATCTTAGTTCAAAACTCAAGAGGGTGGCCATGGCGTTCTCCCTTTCCATAAACACATGCTCACATGTAAAATGTTATGGGTGGATCGATTCTTCCCTAGAGAAGAAACCCTAGTCCTATCCCAAATGTCCATGTGCAAAAGAAAGCGTGGATCACCTTCTTCACTCAAAATGGTTGTGTGTGTGTTTGTGTGGATGAGGATGGGTGTATGGCTCTTACCGTGCATGTTCCTTTCTCTTGGATGGAGTCACCACTTTTGTCCTCACTTGTAAGATCAGTTGGATGAAGGTGGAGGGTGCATGGATGGTGTTTGTTGGAGAGAAATGGTGAGAGAATGGTTTAGCTGTGGGGGAGGAGAAGAGATGCAAGAGTGGGAACTTGAAATCTTTCAATAAAGAGCCTTCACCCATCGGCTCCTCCCATTTTATGGACATTCCTTCTTTCCTTGGTAAAGCAAGAGACTCATGCATGGGTGCCATGTGGTACCTAGGCCGAAAATCCCTTTGTCCTCCTCATCATTGTGTTGCTTGGGAAAACCAAAAGTCTCATTGACAAGTGGCGTGAAACCCCTTCATCTAAAACCCTATCTTCCAAAAGTACCCTTCCTCATGTGTTTAGGTTCAATGTATCCAATGGCAAAAGGGTCAAGAAAAAACCCTCAATCATCCTTGGAAGGATGAACGTGTGCATGCTTGCCACTTGGTAAGTGGTGTGTGTATGTGTGGGGGTTGGCCGAAACTCCTCTTTTCCTGACAAAGTGTCTTCCTCTTCCCTAGACTTGAGTGACATGTAGTGTAGGTTCCCTAGGCAACCTTACCTCTTCTCTAGGCTTGGGTAGCATGTAGGTGTTGGTTCCCCAAGCAAATGACATGTGGCGTGTGGGTGTGGGGTGCGTGTGTGGGTGGTCGAATCTAGGGACTTGGTTTTGCCTTGTCCCAAGGTGCCTCTTCCACTTCTCATCATTTGATCCTTCTAGGATCCCCCATCCCGAATGCATGTGTGACACTTGGCAAAGTACATCTCCCTTGGATGAAAGCCTAGACCTCGTGGGTTGTGACTTTGCCCCTTGAACTTCCCCATGCCAACTCCTTGGAACTCATGCTTTCAAGAAGTCACAAAAAGGTTGTTGGTTTTTCATAGCTAGGCATGAAATCCTCTTTTGGCCGAATCCATAGAGTCCCTTAGAACCTTGTGCTTCTGATTTTACACAGTCCCTAGGCACCCCAAATCATTGCATCTTCTAGGAACTCACACACAAGTGCATGTGGCTTGTTGCCCTTAGGGTTCCAAAACCCTCTTCTCTCTCTCCCCTTTCTTCCACTTTTTTGTCTAGGTTCAATGTACTTAGGGTGTTGGCTTGCATGTTGGCCACGTGGCATCACTATGCTAACTAAGGTGCTCCTTCCCTAGGTTCCTAATTATGGGAATTTGTAGGGAAAGCTAAAATATTTTTCCCTCTTCCATGGGGATGCCTTCCATGCTAAAACCCTAGTTAGGGTTTTTCCTAACTCCAAGGCCCTTAGTGGCCGATTTTCACTAGCCCATAGTGGGCCTTCTAGTGGGCTTGGGCGCCCCCTTCTCTAAGATGACAAGGCCCTTGACGTTTACTATACTCTTTGCATGCCAAAATTTGGACAAATAACTAAGTGAGTTAAACTAAACATAATAAAAATAATAGACGAGGACTTGGCTACATTTAGGTTATCACACCGACCCTCTGACCAGGTGTGAGTACGTCTAAGCCAATATGATACGACAATTCACAATTCACCTTCACCATATTTTCAATATGTTACACCCACTAGCATTAGGTGTAGCTACTTTGCTAGAAAATCCTTTTAAAAAAAAGACATTCAAAGTCTAATGACTGTACTTCATCAACCTTGTGGTTACTACTCAAATTTAGGCACTCCATAATGGACAGGAAAGAAGAGTTTCACTAGGATATTGTCCCATCTAGCATTAAGGTCATGGCAAAATTTTTTTGTTTCAATGCACAACCCGAAAAAAAAAAAACATGTCACATGTACTTGTAATGAAAACATGCAACTTTTCATGTAACCATGTCATGTCCTTGTACTCAATATGCTGAGAATGCATCACGTGAACGACTTGAAATAATTATAACATTCAGATACATATACATGAATATAACATGTGAAGGCTTCAACATGGCATATATCATTTTCCAAAACTCCAAACATGTCATTTAAACCAGAATTTGCAGCAAGTATCATTTGAACATAGTATGAAGATATATACTAGCATGCAACATTTGAGCATAATCTTCCAAACAACAAATGCAAAGTTTACACGGAATCATGAATATATTACCAAGGGTAAGTTAGAGGTTAACTTAAAAACATCCAAAAGGTAATTTTTTCCAACAATGAACCATGTTGAAAGTGTACGTTTTAACTATTAGACTTTTGAAAGCAAAACACTAAAAGAAACCAACATGTGTTTCGTGTACTAGGGTTTAGACTTCCTAACCATAATTGGTTGAGTCCTCTTTCTGTGATTTTTATAAACATGTACACACATGCCATGAGAACCCTAGGGTCGAATGACACTAACACTCCTTTCACTAGGTTGAAACCCTAATGGTTAGGTGACAAGTCATCGTTGTAAGATCAAAAGCCCTAATGGCCGAAAGTTAATTAGGTGTGTTCAATTTGCAAAAAATATCCTTTTGTGTGTGTACAAAGCTCACGGCCGAAATTTAATTAAGATGTGCAAGGCATTCTAGCTTGTGATTTATTAGAAATAAAAACTCTTATGGAAACCCTAGTGATGGCCAAATATGACTTAGCTCTACAAAGGTCCCTTCTTTTCCATTTTGTCATGAAAGATTTGGGGTCTTAGAAAAGAAAACTCTGGACAAAACCATACTCAACAGGATTTAAGCATGGCTACCCTCTCATGGTTGAACACAACCTCACTTTTTCCCATGCCCGAAACTTTAGTACCTCATTCCCCTTGTGTTCCCTTGAATCATTTCTTCCCTTGGTTGAAACTAGGGTTGAGCTCTCTTCCTCCACTTGAGTTTTCTTGAATCATTTCCTCCCTTTTGGTGTATGAAGTTGGTGTTTGGGTGAAGGGAAGAATGGTGTTTGGTTCTTCTTTGAGTGGGCAAGAAAGAGAGCAGACAAGAGGTGAGGAGAGAAATCTGAAAAAATGCAATAATGAACTTTGATCTTCCCTCCCTCGTGTATCGGCGCCAACCATTAATGACCTTATTTATAATCTCTCTTGCTCCCACTTATTCTCTCTCCTATCATCTCTTAATTCTAGAAAATGAAGAGCCTTAGAATCTTACTGAAACACCCCGTCTCCGTGGGTCCGGAGAGTTAACTCATGTCATCTAAAGTCATCTCCAAACACACTTTTGGAAAAATAAACCAGAGTCTCTATAACATATTAACCTATTCGTTCAACACAAATATCCACATTCCTACATAAGGTCACATCAAAAGTTCCTCAATATATACATAAACATTTCCACAAAGACTAGGAATATCCATTACTCACAATAACAAAGTAACATAAAATATCAACACTACTCAAAAGACTCTCTAAAAAGTCCTTGTACCCTAAGGTACTTAATCTTCTATGACCAACAAAACTTGCAAGTACTCCCTATTTCTGACTTCCAGTTGTTGCATAAAAAATATCTCAAACATATTACGGAGGTAAGGGGTGAGTTATCAACAACTCAGTAAGTAGAGAACGTATACTAGTATGCAAACATAAGCATCTACAGAGTTCAGAATGAAGAACAAAGTACTTTTTATTTTTAGAATGTAGAATCAGAACATGTTATCAAAGATATCAGAGCGAAAGTTTAAAAATATTCTTATTCAAAATTCCTTTGGTACAGCATAACTAAAACATCATATTAGAACAGAATTCCATGTTTAACCACCGTGATAGGGTTGTGCAAACCCGGCAGCCAACCAAACAGAAACAAAATATGAATCTTCCCCTTATCATTCTCGGAGCCCTGAGTGTGGACATAAGAAAGACCATGTAGAAAACCACTTTGTTTCCAAAGTGGGTGCGCTAGAAACAGAAAAGTTGGTACTAACCCAAACAAAGGCCACAGTTTTACACCTGAAGTAAGGTCAGAAAAGAACAGAAATAGAATGTCATGCCAGAGGTTTCAGAAGTCACATCATATCATATCATAGTACAAAACATTTTCATAACAGAATAGAATTAGATCACACAAAATATAACTTATGCACAAAATTTCATATTCGCTCTCTTTTGCATAATTCAGAAACAAAATGTCAAAATAAGCTTATGTCTATACCAGTCATGAAAGAAAATACTTTCTTTTTATACAGAATTTGATAAATAATGCAGAACAAATAACGGAGGTCGTTTCCCAAAATTTCTTTTCATAACAAAACATACGTATTTTCTAAAATCAACCCTAGACCATTTTATTTTTTGCAAAGTGTAGCATAGGATCCCCGTTTACCTATACTTCTTAGCTTTTCTAAAATTTTCTCAAAAAATGCCGAATAAAAATTAATCGTCACCTATAAAATAATCACGTAATTTTCGTAAATTTTTAGTCGATCACGTACTTCAATATTTAAGCCTAAAATAACCTATTTTAATTCCTTAAAAAAAACTAAATTTTCAATCCCTAAAATATCCTAACCACGCAAATTCTTCAGTATCCAACTGGACCTCTGGCTAAAATATTAAATTCTAACTTATTTACTATTGAAGAATCAAACTATCAAATTTAATACTAAATAGAATAATTATACCAAAATATTTTAAATTATATGACAACAGTTATTTAATAAACTAGATCATAATAAAATTACTACGTTTTCGTTTACTTTTGAAAGAAAACCTTACCTAATACCAATTTAAATTACTTAAAATATCTCTGGAAACGTAAATATATTAGAGATTACTAACTCATATTAAAAGTTTAAAACACCTTAACGCAACTTGTAGCTCAAAGGGTAATAATGTAAGTTCATTTAATTAAACAATACATTACCCAAAGCAAGACAAAAACTCATGTTACGTAAAAGCAAAACAACAGTTTGTGAGGCAGAGGCTCACCGAGAGATTGAGAGCTCGACGGGCGGCGAGTTGGGTGGCTGTCTATGGTGGTGTGGGGGGTGGTTACGACAGAAAATGGGTGGCCGAGCACTGGTAAGAGAAAGAGAGAGAGAGGGTGATGAGCGAGCGAGAAAGAGAATGGTGGGAGACAAAACTCGGCTTACCAAGGGGTGGTCACGGCGGACCTGGGTGTACGACTGGCGTCTTCTGGTTGTTCCCGCTTAAGGCGGAACAGTTGGGTGGCGGCACTGGGGTTCACTATGGAGGAAGGTCGGTCTCTATTTTTCGGTGGTGCAAACAGAGGTTGTGTTTTACGCGGAGAGGGTGATGGCGCACGGCTTAAGTGGTGGACTTTCAGTGGTTGAGGTTCCGTGCATGGACTGAGTTTGGTGGAGTAGCGACACGTTGGCTTGGCGGTGGGAGGTGGCAGGGCTACTAAACGCAACCGGGGCTTGCGGTTTGATATTTTATGGAAGTGTGAGGACTGGGTTGTAATGGCAATGGTTTCATGTGTGCTAAGGGTGTGAAAAGTAGGCAGCGACACTTATTCTAGGGTTGAGAATGCTTAACATATATAAGAGCTATATGAGGAAACAGATAAAACCTATAGAAGAGGAAGGGAGGGACGTGCATGAAAATGGAAACGGCTTGAAGCCATGTGACGTGAAGTGTAGACCTGTTTTCACAGGCTTGGGCTCTTTAGCTTAAAATAAATATTTGGCCCACGACTAGATAAGGTTTGGGATTGTTGCACGGGCCTTTTTTTTTCTAAGTTTTGGGCGTCGACTCAACCCAAAAAAAATAAAAAAATACTTGTCCCATAAATTTTTTGGTTGAAAATCTACTTGGTGCATTAAAAGATTTTAAACCTAATTATCAAACCCACTGAAAAAATTTATTCCACCTAAAATATCTTATACCCAAACTCTCTTCCAGCTTTATTTTTTATTTTTTTACTCGCAATCCCAAATGGTTTTTCATAACTATAAACCCAAAAAATTTTGTAAAGTAGCTTGGCTATGACCGGATGTTACATCCTCCCCCCCTTTAAAAAAATTTTGTCTTCAAAATTTGTTGCACCAAAAGTCACATCTAATACACCAATCCTTCATATTTTCAACAATCCTAACTGTCTAATATTCCTCAATTAAGCAATCTTCAAAATCCAAGTGTTGATTTCAAACACGACTTCAAGTCCAAACCTAATAGTATGAATCTTAACCATAATTTGTAAGTCCCAAAAACAACTAAAAGAGAACTAAGCCTCACCAATAACTAAACCCCACAAGCAACTAAAAGAGAACTCACAAAATAATATTTAGAACATCCGAAGAATAATAGAATCAAAAATTCCAAACTTAAGTCCTAAGTAACTTCAGTTCACAAAATTTCAGAATCCATGGAAAATCTACTTTCAAGCACACTTTTCCTAAACTTCTCGCTTCCAAAACGAAAACTAACCCATTAAACACCTAAAGCTAGAGGAGTCTCAAAGATATAAAATATTGTCTCTAAATCCCTTTACAAACCTCTTCAACCAAACTTCAATATTCTGAGCTATACTACTAGAAAAGTTCCATGCAAGCACGATTAAACCCAACTCAACTAAAATAGAAAGCTTTCTAGGAGAACAAGAGTGCGGTACCTGTGATCTCATTCTTGTCATCCTCAGTATCTTCATATGTCAGTGCAAACACTCAGGCCGGTCCCATTCTATGTTGATTATTTCCATGATTTGTCTGTTGGGAAACTGGATGTGGGTTAGGCTTTTGTTGTCCGACAGAAGCAAAGGACATTCCCTGATAAAATGTCCAGACTTTCCACATCGAAAACATGTCCTCATTTCTTTTCTACACTCTCCAGTGTGTGCACTATTACAAAATTTACAGAGGTTATTCGATTGATTTCCTTGAGTCTGCTTTTGCCCTGAGTTGCTCCCTTCATTTCTCTTTTTCCAAGGCCTTTGATCCATACCCGAGGATCCTTGTGGAGTAGCTCTCTTTCTCGTTTCTTGCAATTCCACTCCTCTCTTAATATTTTGCTCCACCAAAGTTGCCTTGTGCACTAACACTGAAAATTTTTTAATCTACAAGACCATTACCCGTTCATATATCTAGAAATTCAGACCTTGTTCAAACTTCCTGGCCTTCTTCTCTTCATCCGGAATCAAATATGAGGTAAAACGTGATAACCCTGGAAATTTTGCAGCATACTAGCGTACTGTCATGGTCCCTTGCACCAAGTTAGTAAACTCTTGGACTCTCGCTTCCTGGTCTGCTTTCGAAAAGAAACGGTCGAAGATGTTTTGCTTAAAGTGAGGCCAGTTCACTACTCCAGTTCCATCAGTTTCTCTGATGGCTTTCTCAGAGTTCCACCATCTCTTCACTTCTCCGATCAATTTAAAAGCTGCAAATTGGACTTTTTGTTGATCAGTGCACTCCAAAACATTGAATATCTCTTCAATGTACTAAATCCAATTCTCAGCTGCATTGGAATCGCTTCTTCCATCAAAAGTGGGGGATGAGTACTATTAAATTGTTCGAAAGTGCATCCTCATTCACTATTGTTACGTTGATGACCCAAAGGATTCTGCGCAAGATCATCTATTAGTTGATGCGCCGCTCGGAGTACTTAGGAAGAACTCGTATTTGCTTCCCTCTCGTTGTTGGTTGCACTTAGATCTGATACATTTCATCCTGAAAAATTTAAAACTTTACAAATTGTTTTAAAAACAAAATTATGGAGTTCATAAATAAAAAGTGGTACTCATAAAACAAACATATAGTCTAAACCTTACGGAGTATGAATTCAGCTCATAAACCTTTATAAATCAAATACATCGAAGTTCTTCCCAAAGTCTGCAAATTAAAAAAAAAAAAAACCTTATCTACTATGCTTTGCAGAACTTCAAACCTTAACTATCCACATCATCAACTCATAAACCTCAACTTCCTACGCTTTAAATCTGGAATTACTTCCTAAACCTACATATATCCATAAACTTCATAAATTATAGTCTACAGAATCTCAAACATGGTTCTGATACCAACTGTAACATCCCGTCCCTGTGGGTCCTGAGAGTTAACTCATGTCACCTAAAATCATCTCCAAACACACTTTTGGAAAAAAAAAAAAACCAGAGTCTCTATAACATATTAACCTATTTGTTCAACATAAATATCCATATTCCTACACAAGGACGCATCAAAAGTGCCTCAATAATATACATAAACATTTTCACAAAGACTAGGAATATCCATTACTCACAATAACAAAGCAACATAAAATATCAACACTACCCAAAAGACTCTCCAAAAAGTCCTTGTACCCTAAGGCACTTAGTCTTCTATGATCAACAAAACTTGCAAGTACTCCCTATTCCTGACTTCCGGTTATTGCGTCAAAAATATCTGAAACATATTATGGAGGTAAGGGGTGAGTTATCAACAATTCAGTAAGCAGAGAACATACACTAGTATGCAAACATGAACATTTATAGAGTTCAGAATGCAGAACAAAGCACTTTATATTTTTAGAATGCAGAGTCAGAACATGTTATCAAAGATATCAGAGCGAAAGTTCAAAAATATTCTGATTCAAAATTCACTTGGCACAGCATAACTGAAACATCATATCAGAACGAAATTCCATGTTAACCCCCGTGGTAGAGTTGTGCAAACCCCGACAGCCAACCAAGTAGAAACAGAATGTGAATCCTCCCCTTATCATTCTCGGAGCCCCGAGTGTGCACATAAGAAAGACTACGCAGAAAACCACATTATTTCCAAAGTGGGTGCACTAGAAATAGAAAAGTTGGTACCAACCCAAACAAAGGCCATAGTTTTACACCCATGTTAAGGTCAGAACAAAATAGAAATGGAATGTCATGCCAGAGGTTTCAAAAATCACATCATATCATATCAGAGTACAAAACATTTTCATAACAAAATATAATCATATCACAAAAAATATAATTTATGCACAAAATTTCATATTCGCTCTCTTTTGCACATTTCAGAAACAAAATGTCAAAATAAACTTATGTTTACACCAGTCATGATAGAAAATACTTTCTTCTTACACAGAATTTTATGAGTAATGCAGAACAAATAACTGAGGTCGTTTCCGAAAATTTCATTTCATAACAAAACATACATATTTTCCAAAATCAACCCCAGATCATTTTATTTTATGCCAAGTGTAGCATAGAAACCCTGCTTACCTGGACTTCCCCGCTTACCTGAATAAAAATTAATCGTCACCTATAAAATAATCACGTAATTTTCATAAATTTTCAGTATGTCACGTACTTCAATATTTAAGCCTAAAAGGCTAAACTAACCTATTTTAATTCTTAAAAAAAAGGCTAAATTTTCAATCCCTAAAATATCATCACTTTCCAAATTCTTCAGTATCAAACTTGACCTCTGACTAAAATTTTAAATTCTAACTTATTTACTATTGAAGAATCAAACTATCAAATTTTATACTAAATAGAATAATTATACCAAAATATTTTAAATTATGTAACAACAATTATTTAATAAACTAGATCATAATAAAATTACAACATTATCGTTTACTTTTGAAAGAAAACCTTATTTAATACCTATTTAAATTACTTAAAATATCTTTGTAAACCTAAATATATTAGAGATTACTAACTCATATTAAAAGTTTAAAACACCTTAACCCAACTTGTAGCTCAAAGGGTAATAATGTAATTTTATTTAATTAAACAGTACATTACCCAAGCTTCAGTAGAAGCTTTGTTAGTTGAAAATAAAAACTCATGTTACGTAAAAGCAAAACAGTATTTTGTGAGGCAGAGGCTCACCGAGAGATTGAGAGCTCGACAGGCAGCGAGTTGGGCCGTTGTCTACGGTAGTGAGGGCGGTGGTTATGACAGAAAAAAGGGCGGCTGAGCACTGGTAAGAGAGAGAGAGAGAGGGTGATGAGCGAGCGAGAGAGAGAACGGTGGGAGATAGAGCACGGAGACAAAACTCGGCTTACCGAGGGGTGGTCACGGCGAACCTGGGTGTACGACCGGCATCTTCTGGTTATTCCTGCTTGAGGCTGAGTAGTGGTGGTGGCATTGGGGTTCACTATGGTGGAAGGCCGATGCTCTATTTTTAGGTGGTGCAAACAGAGGTGGTGTTTTACATGTTGAGGGTGGTGGCGCACTGCTTAAGTGGTGGACTTTGAGTGGCTGAGGTTCCGTGTGTGGACTGAGTTTGGTGCAGTAGCGACATGTTGGTTTGGCTGTGGGGGGGGGGGGGGGGTGGCGGGGCTACTGAATTCAACCAAGGCTTGTGGTTTGGTGTTTTACGGAAGGGTGAGGACTGGGCTCTAATGGCAATGGTTTCGTGTGTGATGAGGGCGTGAAAAGAGGGCAGCAACACTTATTCTAGGGTTGAGAATGCTTAACATATATAAGAGCTATATGAGGAAACAAATAAAACCTAAAGAAGAGGATGGGAGGGATGTGCATGAAAATGGAAACGGCTTACAGCCGTGCGACGTGAAGTTTGGACCTGTTTTCACAGGCCTAGGCTCTTTAGCTTAAAAAAAATATTTGGCCCACAACTAGATCAGGTCTGGGATTATTGCATGGGCTTTTTTTTTCCTAAGTTTTAGGCCTCGACTCAACCTAAAAAAAAAAAAAATACTTGTCTCATAAATTTTTCGGGTGAAAATCTACTTTGTCCATTAAAAGATTTTAAACCTAATTATCAAACCCACTGAAAAAATTTATTCCGCCTAAAATATCTTAAACCCAAACTCTTTTCCCCTTTTTTTTTTTTTTTACTCGCAATCCCAAATGGTTTTTCATAACTATAAACCCAAAAATTTTTGTAAAGTGGCTTGGTTGGGGCCGGGTGTTACACTTACCTTCATGGGCGCCATGTGGCCTTTGAGCCTCGGCCAAAAACCCCTCCAACTACCTTCTTGTGACACCCCCAGACCCCACTTGGGGTTTGACGGAGACTGAACTATCTGGACATGTAACTCAAGACTACACACCCCTCATTCATGAAAATTAACATCCAATACACTTATGATATTTCTAGTGTCATAAAGCAATTTAAGTATGGTACAAAACAAAGTAACTATAAAAGTCTCAATGTACTTGTTTTGAAACTTCTAAGATACAAAATAAGGGTTTTAAACCACAAACCTTAGTACTTAGTTTACCACAAATTTGTGATACATCAAAAGAAACTATTCTCTTGTGGGGCATAGGGGGTAATTGTTGTATCTCCAGACTTTGAGCAACCTCTTGGGTTTTAACTATATACCCCCATGCCCATATTATTTAGTCAATCATGTAGTCCATCTAGTTTTTCAGAGTAAGAGCTTCCTCAAGCTCAAATGGCCACTGCGGCGTATAATTCTTGTTTAGGTATCCTAGATCTCCTTAAGGAAGCATGAGGTAGCCTTTAGACAAGAAATAACGAAATAGAACTAGGCCTTAAGGGTAAACTCATCCTCAATGAGGTCAGGCAACTCGTCCATCTTAAGCGAAGTCGTTGGATCTTCTTACAACTTCTACCATTCCGGGGGGAATGGTAGTGGAAACTACCATAGTATGAGAAGCTCATTGTACTCCTTATACGTTTGACCCAGGTAGCACTAAGATGCATCGAGATCTGAAGGGTCAATTTTGCTGGGAACGAATCAAGAAGAGCATAGCAGAATTTGTAGCAAAATGTCCAATTTGCTAGTTGGTGAAGGCTAAACATCAAAGGAAAATTGAATAATTGCAATCATTGCTAATCCCAAAGTGGAAATGGGAATATGTGTCCATGGACTTTGTAATAGGTCTGCTAAGGACATCGTCAGGAAAGAACTCTATTTGGGTTGTAGTCGATAGGATGATGAAGGGTGCACATTTTCTGACAGCTAATAAAGACTCTATGGATAAGATTTCTCAAATTTATATTAAATAAATAGTTGGGTTACATGGAATACCCAAGTCAATAGTGTCAGACAGAGATACACGATTCACTTCACGTTTCTAGCATTGTTTGCAAAAGTTGCTTGGCACCAATTTGAGGTTTAGTAGCTCATGTCATCTGTAGACAGACGGATATACTAAATGTACAATCCAAATACTGGAGGATATGCTATGAACATGTGTGTTGGAACTAAGTGGAATTGGGAAACTCACTTATCATCAATCGAATTTGCCTATAACAATATTTTTCAAACCATGATTCAAATGGCGCCTTACGATGCTCTATACAGAAAAAAATGTAGGTCCTCATTGTATTGGTACGAAGTCAGAGAGAAAATGATATAAGGACCCAAACATCTGCAAGAAGTTTGAAACAGCTAGAATTAATCAGAGAAAGGACGCAAGCGGTCCAGAACCAATAGAGAAGTTACCCCGACAATCGATAAAGAAATCTAGAATTTGCCATAGGAGATTGGGTATATGTTAAGGTTTCAAAATGAAGGGAGTTGTACGGTTTGGTAGGAGAGGAAAGTTGAGTCCCTGGTATGTAGGATCATACGAAGTCATGGAACGAATTGGTTCAGTGGCATATTGTGGCACTCCCAACCCCCATTTGAGACTAGACGGTGACTGAAATGCTGGGACATGCAACACAAGGCTACAAACCCCTCATGCATGACAAATAAGTTGCAATGCACTTATGTATACTAGCAGTATATAATAAATAACACAGCAGAAAATGTAAAGTTTGTATAAAACTAAGTAATGCCTAAAGCAGTTGCCTTAGCCGATGGTACCGTAAGACTAAACATAACCTAAACATTACCTTAACATAACATGCTTTTCCATAAATGAAGCCGCATATAACATAAAATAAATTATCTCAAGAATAACAGAATTATCTAAAATGGAAGATTCAGTGATATGCGACTTCATTTACGAAACTAGGGAGAATTTGGTCGCCAATAGATTGATTGCAGAACTCGAAACTTGAATTTGGTGGTTAGTAGCAGATTGGTCCCGGTCGGGAGGAATTATACCACCGAGTAGATGTCGTGTGCTGAATATAACTAGCGTGGAGCTCAAAAACGAACAGGCGTGGAAAGACTCCCGATCGAGATGATAGAGCCTCTCGCCAAGTTACCGAGCGGTAAAGTTGCTTGCCTTTTGTCTCATTGTTGCTCAAGATGTCGTTTAGGTTGGTCTTTTAAGTTGGTCATTTAGACTAGTCGCCCAGAGCCTTGCGCCAAGTCTTCGCGCCCAGGTTGTAAATTATATCGCTCAGTGCCTAACTCTTGTCGCCAATTCCGATCGCCATTGAGTCTCCTTGCCTACCGAGAGGAAAGTATTCTTGCCTCTTGGGCAAGAGAAATATCTTTGTTTCCTACGAGACAAGGCTCCTAGCCCAAATCTCATCAACTCGCTTCAAATCTTACTACCTCTCATCGGTCTGGATCCGTAGTCTCTTCTTTTATACCAAAATGCTCTCTGTTTGTACTAAATCTTCTCATTCCTTCAAATCCAAGAAAATAAGAAAAAATATATAGAAATAAAATAAAATCAATAGTATTGAAGGAAAAATGACAATTTTCATAAATAAAAGAGTGATAAAAATCACATATAAATAACAATTATCAGACATCCTTAATTTCCTCCTCGAGGCGGTTCTTGCCTAGTGTTCTACCCTTGCGCTATTTGATTGCACACTACCTCAGTCATCTGGCCAATAACTTTCACTATTGCCTATCTTCCTTCCAGTGGAGGGTTTCCAACCTCTTGGTCTCTACATCTCGGAGAAGTATCCTCACATCGATTTCGTACCATGGTTCTTTCTTTCTCCTGAAACATACAAAACCAGCGTAGGTCAGTCACCTTATTAGAGAAAGGCTATCTTTCTTCAACTTGCACTCGCGATCCTACATGCACATCTTCTTCTATTTTCACTTCCTCCAAGATTCAAGCCTATAGCTATAAGATCAAAGCCTATAACTTCAAATTTCAAACCTAGTTAGTGGTACCATGCTTTCCTAGGACAATGTGTTTGTTTATCCAGAGATGTAATTGCTTTGATACCATCGCTTTGTGGTATCCCCAGCCCCCGGTTTGGATTGGATAGTGACTGAAATGCCAAAAATGCAACACAAGGCTATATACCCCTCGTACATGATAGATAAATGCAATGCACCTATGTATACTAGCAGTATGAAATAAATAATACAACAAAAAATGTAAAGTTCATATAAAACTAAGTAACTCCTAAAGCAGTTGCCTTAGCACACGGTACCATAAGACTAAACATAACCCAACCATTGCCTTAACATAGCATGCTTTTGAAAAGTACCAAATAATATATATATATATATATATATATTCATTGTCTCCCAAAACATAAGTACTAAAATTTTTTTTCCAAAATAAAGGGACCAATCATAAAAGACCTTAAAGTCTTAGAAATCCAAAACATATTTTTTGGCACAGGAAAAAGGTCCCTCTCTTTTTTTTTTCTTCAGACTAGTCAATCTTCTTTCTTTTCTCCAAAAATCTTGTTCCCATTCCTTAACCTCTTGAACTCATCAATGAGCCGCAATGCCTCAGAAATGAGCCGGTGTTCTCTACCCTATCCAACAAAGAGGGCTCCATCGAGCTCTTATTGTTCTTCGGTATCTCCTCAATGGTCGGGGGTACCGCTCTCTTGCATTTCACCATGGAGTGATCTTCTATACTTGTCATAGCTTCTACCATTCTGGGTGGAAAATGGTAGTGAAAACTACAACAAAGAGATTTCGAAAAATCTCAGTAAGTAAACATATAGCATACAACAGTTAACATAAGCATACAAATAGCCAATCATGGAATGTGTGCATGAACATATACTTGACATATGACGTGATCAAAAACTTGATTTATGCACTTAACCTTTTTTGAAAGACATGTAACAACGATCTTTAGACTTTTTGGAAAAACATCTTTAACATTATTTTCGTGTTGATCTTTAAACATTCATATCATATCACATTATTCAAATCATGTGATTCATACCATGTGAGCTCATTGCCTTTTTCTTATAACAGATGGTGGATACAACATGGCTCCCCTAAGTACCGCGTGTTCCTACTAGTTACCACACCACCAACGGTCCGTACACTGTGGCGGATACGTCTTATTCATATTCATTATAGCACAACAATACTTCGTCGAGTTATTTGGCTTAGTCATGGTACCCACAAGCATTAGGTGCTACCTCACTCCGGTATCCTTTCCAAAATGATCCATTCAAGGTATGCCGACTGTTCTTTGTCGACCTAGGGGTTACCACTCCATTCTTAAGCACTCCAGAGTGGACAGAGAATTTCCACTAGGACATTCCATCATCCTAGTATTTGGAGTCGTGAAAAAACATGTACTTGACTTTGAAAATATCATTTACCTAAATGTATGTGACATGAGACTTAAGACATACTTTTCTTGGCACATGACATGTAACTTTTGAAATGTCGTGTATGCAAGAACAAGCATAACACAATTGGATCATGACATGGTAACATATGAGCATGGCATGGTTCATGGACCAAATCCAAAGCATATTACACGTGGAACATCATAACACTTAATCCAAACATACACAAAATGCTTGGTTGAAACTTATGGGGTTCATTCGCATGTGAAATTCATTTTAATCATGGACCAAAACTGAAGTACAATGGACTATAGATCGTGGCAATCGTTGTATGTGAGAAGGTTGGAAATTTATCTACTGTTCATGATTCATGAGAGATTGATCTAGAGTGAGTGAGAAAAGTGAAAGAAAATTAGGAATGATGAAGGTTTTGGACCATGGTTGATGGTCGGCATTCAAGGATGGCAATTGTGCTATTGGTATTTGTGAAGGATCTTATTGGGGAAATGGAGGCTTGAGGTTATGGGGCTAGCCATGGTTTGAAAATGAAACCCTAGGGGCGTGTGGTTTAGGCTTGGTAAGATAGAAACCAATGGTATAGTACATGTAAGCCCCATTTGAAAGAGTGAAATGAAATACAGGGCATAGGCTTCAAGTATTAGGCTTTTATTGGGCCATAAGTACAAGCATTTGTTGTGAGCTAGATGTGAACTTATCCATGGGCTTTATGTCCAGATTTATTGCGCCTTTCCTTGGACTCAATAGTCCACTAGGTTAGGTCCGAACTTTGGGTCTTCCTTCAATTGGGCCAATAACCTTGAATCTTACTAAGTTGGGCCCAATAAATTTATTCTTACTAGGTTGGGCCTAATATCTTGTGTCTAACAAGTTGGGCCTAATATCTTGTGTCCAATAAGTTGGGCTGAAGTCTTGGTGTCTCTCTGTAGCCCTCTTACCTAATAAGGTAAGGCCCTTATTAAACCAATCTTTTGGGCTTTCGCAAATCCATCTAGTATTTAACTGAAATTATTTAGCCCATTAATGCCACTTGTCATTATTCCATTGGCCTCTTGGCTTCTTTTCCTCAAAATTAATAAAGCTCTAAAGATCTAAATATACTAACTAAGTTGACAATGTAAACTTCTTTACAAACTCAAACTCCAAAATTTATCTCTTTCTCAAGCCATCCAACTTCTACTTAGCTAGGGTCATAGTTACTATGGCCAATACATAGGGAGTTTTTTAGGTGGGGTGTTACAATGTATATATGTATTAAGGTTTGAATAGAGGGTAACTCCTTAGAGGGTGATTCCTCATCATGCTTATTTAGATGTGCTTTACTGAGAGGGTGAGTCATCGCCATGTTTTACGAATACATGTGTTTCTGCTTGAGAGGTTGATTCCTCTTCATGCACTAATACACGCATTCATCCTTGTTTCTACTGCATAAAACTGTTCATTTCATATTCACAAGCATTATTTCTCATTAGCGGTATTTTCATAACTACCTAGCCTACCCACGATTTCAGTATTGAGACTGTAGATTTTAATGCAGAGGTAGATCCAAGAGTACTACCTGAGGAGGAAAAGCCAACCTTGCCTGAGAAATAGGCGAGTTGGCCTTTCTCCTATTGTAGAATTTTTCGGTCGTGGAAGTTGTGTTTGTAACTATTAGGTAGGCAACCATATGTATTCAGTTAGCTTTATTTTGGAGTTACAAATTATACATCTGGTTATGTGTATGAATATTTAAGGTGTAATGCGACTTATGGTTATTGTGATAATGTAATTGTGGTGTTTAGACTTCTTGTACTATAATGTTTAGTTTTTTCTTGCTAAACCTTTGCTTTTCCGCTACGAATCATATACATTTTTCCCGAAAGCAAACATTCTAGAGAGCATTGCATGCCCAACGTGGTTCAAACCTTGGGTGTTGTTATGAGGTTGGCACCCTTGGCACCACAAATCCTCACCAGTCTTTTTACCAAGGAACGGGGGGGCACAACATCACCTACTACCCTCTAAGCTCCTCCATGTTATCTCATACTGTTCCCAACTCCATCTTGGCTCTCCTTTGCCCACTGTTCACCTTACGTACAACCAACAAATCCTTTGCCAGCCCAATCTAGAGTGAACCTCCTTAGTCACCTTGTTCTCTTCATGTTGCTCGCACTAGCCTTGTTCACCACAACATGTCGCTCGCCTTACTTCATCCTCAACTGCATGTTGCTAGCCTTATTGCCCTCTTCCCCATTGGCATTTTCACCTGCATGAGGACAACCCTTTCTTGAGATTTCGAGTGGTCCTCACAGTGCACCTAGTGATGACCTTGAGATTCAGTTCTTATCAGCTAGCTACGGGAAGAATATGAGAAAATAAATGAGGTATGCTTTGAGGATGAGGAAATGAAGGTTTTATGAAATTCTTGTGGGTGGAAGTTTATTTTCTTTAATGATCCAAGGTAAATGCCTTATGTTTGAAGGTAATATTTCTCGAGATCAATAACGCTAACTGAAATCCATTGTTGTTATTATATTTACTGCATAATGTGGTTCTTACTGAGTATTCGACTCATTTTAGTTATGTTTATGTTTTCCCCACCTAGAGTGTGGAAGATTACAAGGATGTTATGGGTGGAAATGCTATTCTGGAGAATGACAATGATGATTAGGTTTAAGTCACCTAGCAAGGAATTTTATTTCATTACTTATTTTCAAGAAATTGTAATACTAAACATTTTTATTGTTTTATTAAGTATTTTCGAACAATGTTATTTTCGGGAGCTTTTGATTTAATGAAAACATTCCACTTTATTTACGTCATGGAATCTTTTATAGCTGGTATAAGAAATAAATGTCTTAAGCTTAGTAGAATCTGGTTCCTCTAGTTTTACAAGCCCCAAAGGAACAAGTCGATTACATGCTTTGTACTTATTGTCATGGTCTTAACTTACTTAGCCTTATCAAAATTTCATCGTGGTAGTCACATGATGATTATATTATATATAATAATATATCATATATATAATACTTAAAAAATATATATTCAGTCTGTCTCAGTCTCGGTCTCGCTTCGGTCCAAAAAAACACACCCTAAGACCGACCAATAAGACTATCGGTCTGGTCTGGTCTAGATGATTTTTTCGATCCAAACTGATTGTCTTACGTCCTTAGTAATGGTGGCTGATAGTTAAGTTTCCTTAATGCTAGATAACTATAAGTTTTTTTGTTTTAAACCGATAGTTATATGTATGGCAACATCATTCAAATCTAACTTTTCACCTATGTGTTTCCTCTAAACAATCTAACTTTTTACTTCTTCTTTTTTTCCTAAGCAAGCAAGTTCATAGATAAATTAAGTGGTTATATGATACTAGATTCAATGTGGTGGGAGTTCCCAACAATTATCCCAAAACAAACAAATGCAACACAATTGGAATAACAAAAGAGGGATTCAAAGCCAAAAATTGGCTCCCACCCATTTTCCACTAAAGGGAAGAGCTTGAAGCAGTTTTAGCACAATCTGATAAACAGACTATAAGATTGCGACTAAAGTCGCAGTGAATCAATGTGTACTGCATCTTGTTTGTCTCGACTGGTTGTAGGAGACTTCCACTACCACTTTGTCTTGATCATTGGTTAGGAAAAGCAGGAACATAGGAACTTAGCAACCGGAGGATGCGTCGATACGTTGACATAGGACCTTCGCCAGGCGCTTGTGGTTCAAGCGCCACCCTAGGAAATAAGGTGGTGGTTGGACCTGAGATATTTGAAGCCACTTATCCCAGTGGTTCTGCACATGACGGTGGCAGACTCGCCCTGGCGCGGCGGTGCATGAGACTCACGCGCGATATGACTCTTTTGATTAGTTTTCTTTGACCGTCTGACAGATCGGCGGTTGGAGAGTCTACTAGCCAAACGCGTTGTGGTCGTAGGAGACTAGTAGGCAGTAGATCGGCGTGTCTTGGTGCTACGAGCAGAAAACTGAAAGAAAACACTATAGACAGCTCCGGCATTGGCCGGATAGGAAAAGGGAACCCCCCTCTAGGCGGAAGAAATGAAAGGATGGCTGAAAGTTGGGTAGAGAGTAAAGAAACTCTGGAGTGAGAAATGGAAGGAAAGTTGGTTGTCTAACAACTTTTTACTTTTTTTTTTTTCCTAAGCAATCAAACTTCATTAAAATAAAAGATGATACATATTAGAGGGGGTGGGGTTCCCCAACAAAATATATCAAAACAACAACCACAGTACAAATGTGGTGAAGAAAAGAAAAAAGGGGGGGGGGGGGAGGTTCTAAGACCAATTTCTTGGTCTCTACCCAAGCCCTACTAAGAGGAAACCAACTGTCTTAAAAGACGTTTTGAATGTAAGCCACTGCTGGAAGCGGATGCACTGTAGTTGAAAGTCTTGAGGTATTTGTTGGTGATGTCCTTAGTCTCTCTCATAAGATCACCGGCTAAGAAAAGCAATAACCCAGATAGACTGGCAGGGAAAGGGCATATCTGTAGCGGAGGAACAGTCAACCCAAGCCTCTGGAGTAGCACGTGAGGACCACTCGTCGGTAGAATGGAGGAGGGGTCTAGCCGATCTGAAGGATTGGAGGGTGGCAAGTCTGCTGGTGCAGCATGTGTAGCCGGCTGAGTTGTTGGAGTGCGGTGGCATGTGAAGACCACGCGCAAAAACAAACCGCGCATGAGGGCCATGCACTGACATTTTGGGCTTCGCTTCACGTTGTCCCAGTAGATCGGCGAGAGGGGAACGTCATGGTGGGGCCCATGTAGCCGTCTGAGCTGTCGAAGTGGAGCGGCACTTGAAGATCATGCACAGAAACGAACCGCGCATGAGGGCCACGCATTGACATTTTGGGGGCAGTTCTGCGTCGTCCCAGTAGATCGGCGGAAGGGGAACGTCATGGTGGGGCATGTGTTGACTATTCACGGCCAGAGTGCAGCAGATCTAAGAAAATCTGCACCGACAGAAAAAAAAAAGAAAAAAACTATCATAAAAGTATATTCACAAATAGGTAGTGTAAAGAAAGAGAAAAATGAAAAGGAAATGGAGAGAAAGGTGGAGCCAAGTTCCGTGACGGCACTTGGAAGTATTGATTTTCTTTCTAAAGAGAAAGCTTCTCTGTCAACAGATAGAGGAAAAGAAAAAAAGCTAATACCTTTTTACTTACTTTCACGTAGATATTCCAATTTAGTTTCGAGGGATAAAAATATTATATTTCTACAAAAATAAAAAAGCCAAACCGCCTTCCTTGAATTAATGCCAAATTAAACAGTTAGCTGTCGCTTGCCGTCCTTTTTTTCCCCCGCATTGTTCATACGGAGTTGCGACTTGAAGTAAACAAAACGGAAATCTCCTGTGAGCTTCTATGTATTGTCGGCCAATATGGCCCATATATTTTCTATCTCCACGGCCCCACACTTTCACCCTCTCTCCTCACCGACACAATAGTGCGGCACCCCATTCCTTCTTGTGTAATTGTATTTCTGTTTTTTCTTTTGTTCTACAAATTAATGAAGCCCACATACTTTGAATCCTGAGAAGTTGAGAACGCAATGAATTCACACTCAAAATGAAGCAGTGTTTTCGGTCGTGGGATTTTCGGGATGAAAATGGAGCAGTCGTCTTCAGAGGGTATTTAATGTTTTTTAATAATATTACTATGCAGTTTCATTTTATTATTTCATTTTAATCGTTTATGGATTTAATTTTTTTTTAATTTTTTCTTTTACTTGCTTATTAAAAAGTGATTATTAGTGTATTGATATATTTTTTTATTTTTTAAAAATATTTAAGTATATTAAAAAAATATAAAAATAAAAATAAAAAATAAAATTTATTCTAATGGACACGCAACGTTCAAAGCTGAACGGGGCACTAGTACTGCCCATCTTTTTTTTACTCATTTGTTAAAAAAATTTTGAAAGCAGTAACCTTCTACATGTTTTTTAAATATATTTTAGCACTCAATTTTGTCATTATGGATCTATTAATTATTACTCTTGTTTGTTTGCTTGACAAATAAGATGTCATCTTCTATTCAAAGAAGCTCTAGTGATTTTACTCCGTAAATATTTGACATTTTTTTAAGAGAACAATATCTCATAGTTTATTAATAAACTGTCGCTTATGATAAAAGAATACGGTGACAACAATCAGTTTTTATTTATTCGGAGAGGGGGTCGAATTCAAGACCTCTATTTTGGAGGTTTGAGTGTGTAATGACATCAAGCTTGACAACAACCATTTATAACAACATTGTGGTGACAATAATTTCGAGGAAAAACCAAAAACCAAGTTCCAACAAACCACAAAACCTACATTCTCATCGATCTAAAGATAAAACTCTCCTAATTAAATATAAGTTATATACAAAAGCAGCAGCCAAGAATCAGTACCTACAGCGTTAGGGAGGGAACACCAGCAAGATCGAGTACTTCCAATATATATATATATATATATATATATATCCCGCAATCTCCTTTGGTAAAGTTGATCACTAACTTAGCCAGATGATCTGCCAGTTGCTAATTAGCTTCACGATATATATATATATATATATATATATATATATATATAGACACACACACACACGGCCCATTTTAGAAATATTACAGTACGTACTTTGGCAAGCTAACAACATCAGATCTCAATTCTCTCGAGATATAAAGGCACAGTGCGATTCCCATGAAGACATTTAATGACAACCTTCAAGTCATCAATCTCCAGTAGATTTTGTAGGTTTTGTCGTTGACAAAGGTGCAATCCATTCATGAGAGCTTTAACCTCATGAGCCAAATCGATTGTCCCCAGCTAGACTTCTCATAATGCATGCATGCGCAGCGAACCATCTGTCCTTACTCATCCCCATTCATCCCCCTTCCCCACCATGCAATCCTTCCCGGGTTACCAAATTAAGCCAATCCCATTAACGTACGTAAACTCTACTGGCTAGTTGTTAAATAGTAAACCGTCACAAAAGAAAATTTGATAACGGTCCAGCAGCAGGAGTACTTCGCTTTTTGTCACTACAAGAATAGCTAGCCAAGATGCCCAACGGGGATGTGTTGGTTTGACACTTTGGATCTATTATAAACGGCTATATTAGGTATCCCCACGTGACAAATGACAATGACTGAACCAAAGCAAATGACTCAAAATAATGGATTTCTGTACAAGTCCACAAAGTCAGAAAGCATAAAGTAGGATTATATCATGATCTGTAAATAATAATGGTCTAAAGTTCTACCATGCATGCATATTACTTCTGTAAATATCTTGACTGGTTTTTTAACTTTTTTGCAATGTTGCTAATTTATGTCTCGAGTATTAATGTTAAATATAATTTTAAAGTGTGCAACTAATTCTTTTCAAGAAAGTACGGAGAAACTCATCATGAAAAAAAATTATTTTTTCTCATATGAGCACGTACAGATCATGTGTTCCAACTTTTTTTTTAAAGAGATTCTATCAGTCTTGCACATCTTAAAATTGTACAAATCATTTACCTTATGGTTATTGGTTTGGTGTATAAATAAAGCTAGGATAAACAAAATTTCATAGTATGTTTGCTAGCTGTACATGATGCAATTCCCTGTACATGCATGATTAGATGAATACTAATGCTTGTGAGGCATGGTCCAAGAAATCAAGCTTTTGAATGATTCCGCCAAACGTCGATCTCATAACTATAATTTATTGCTTGATCGGAGTAGTCATGGGTTAATGTCAGAGAGAGCCAGGGATTGTTTGAACCCTCAAAGGGACGCCTTTTTTATGTCAATTAATTTCATTCTGTTCTCCTTATGCAGTGAGGAACATAAGGTATCTTAAATGTTTCTCATAGCCAAAATAAAAGTCAGACCTCAACCAGAAGGTTTCATTGAATGAAAAGATACTGAATAATACGATGCTTAGGGCAGGTACATGAATATCTACACATCCCCATCCATATTTTATTCACTACACACTACAAGAAAAAGGACTAATTATGATTTAGTGATGACTTTATTTTCGCCACATAGAGTAAACCCTGACTTTCAATTTACATGGAGTGAATCACTGTGCACCGCAATTATAATGATTTTTGTGGTTCTTGCAGCGATTTAGTTCACTGAAAAAAGAAAAAAAATCTTGCGACAGGCAAACAATCGTCTCAATTGATCTTTGGGGTCGGGCATCAAAATGCACGGATTCCTCTCGAAACATAAACACATTCCCTTTTATCAGTGAACTCCTTTGTTCTTCTCCATCCCCGAGTACGTACCATCGCTGTGATACCCACGCTCTCATCAGTGGCCATTGTTTCCAACCTAAAATCTAAGATCACTTCGCCTGTTTGCTTCGCACGAGAGCCACTCAAGCCATCTGATCCAAATTTTTTCCCTAAAGTGTCTGTTTTCTTCGCACAAAAGCCATTCCAGTCGTTTCTCGTCGATGCAGCACCACACAAGGCAAAGAGAAGCCATTGAAGCTGCTCAGAGATGAAGGCGCCGTAATGCAGCTAAGGCCCAACTCAAGGTCTCTCCTTGTCACCTACTCCCATCTAATCTGACCAAATCATGACCCCCTTTGTGGAATTACATGGATATGACTGTATGCATGCATTCATATTCTAATAATATAACCTTAGATGTAAAGAAATGTATGGACAGATACTATGCCGCATGTTTTAAACATGTTGGGGTAGTTTGTTGTTGTCGTGTTAAAAAAGTATATATGGAAAATAGGGAATATTGTGGCAAGTGATATGTATTAAGTTTAAAGGAGTCTCCTTTTAATATTGAGAAGATTTTCCCTATTTAATCTTTTCTAATTAGTGTATTTATAATGTATTGTAACAGATTTTTGTGTGTTTTAGGCTATGATAGCCACACAATTTCAATATATAGCTAGCAATTTTTTTTTAGGCTGAAATAGTAATTTATGACCATTACGTATGTCACAACCAAATGAATATTGCTAGAAATACTATTTGCGGCGATTTGCAATGATATATATCTTTGCAATGAACTTTTCTCAACGGTTTTCAGTGTAAATGAAAAGACTGTTTGCGGCGATTATAAATGTAATTGCATCGATCAATATTCGCTGGAAAAAGGGTAGTCAATTGTGACGATTTTTGTGATTCACTGATTTTACGCCAAAAAAAAAATTCCCACGAATATGCAGCGATTGAAATATCACCGTGAATAGATATTTTCGACCATTTTTTTGGAATATTTGCGACAAAATTTGGTATTGGAGAAAGTCTTTTTTCTTGTGGTGACATGAAAGAAAAAAAAAAAAAAAAAATCAGTAATCAACAAGTTCAAAACCTTTTATGATTTCCCTTAAATTTCCAAAAGAAAAACTATAATTTTTCTCCTTTTTATCAAATCAAACTCGGGCCCAGTTTTGATACCTCATGGTCCTTCCCCTCCATTGATGAAGTTCACAGGTTCGAACACATGACCATGAGTGGCTACGTTTTGCTTCGTGAGATTTGACTGGATCAGAATCTGACCGACCCTGCACATAAATATTTGACACACTGTAGATTATTTTACATAAGTAGAATTTTTCTTTTCAAATATATATATAATTTCTGTTTTGTTACAAGGGAAAATGGAATGGTCTCGGTTGAATTTAAAAAATATTTTATCTCATTTTATTTTATGATTATTATAATTTTTTTAAATTTTTATACAAAATAATATTTTAATAATATTTTTTAACTTTTATTTTTTATTTAAAATTATCTCATATCATTTTTTAATCCAAACCAATCCTAAGTGCACAAGTTGGGGTTTTAACCGAATAGGAGATTGTTGCTTTGAAGGCAGAGACGGAAATGCATGTAGCAGGAAATTGACACAAAATGGTTCACCACCACACATAACGTCTGAAAAGCACATTTAAGAGATTAAATTAATAGTTTTATTATGTAAAAGTAAATTTACGTACCAATGTGTATATTAATATTCTTATTTTTATATTTTAAATTTAAATTAATACTATTTTTAATAAAATTTACTTTTTAATCAATTATATTAAATAGATACATATATTAATATGTAAAATCGGTTATAATTAAATTTTTCCTTCAATTAAACTAGCTAACGCGTTTCTCGATTATGGGTGGGGAACAAAGCTGCAGTCGTACGGGGGGTAAAAAAACTTACAAATAGTCGCTACTTATTGCCAAGTATATTATTGTCCTATATATCGAGCTTTTCAGACCCTACTTCTATTCTAAATTTGTCAGCAATTTCTTTGGTTTTTTTTTTTTAAATATTTTTCTTGCCTCTCCTCCTAATCTATCTTCCTCCGGGACCCACTAATCTTCTTATTTATGTCAAACAGTACTGTAGCCATACTTCTGTTCTGTGTCTCACTCTCTCACCCTGCATTTATACACACTCAATCATTCCACTTTCTCTCGACAATTCTCTTCATCTTCTTTCCCTCTTTATGGCTTTCTTACAATATTTCCTAATCCTAAGCCTTATGGTCCTTTCAATAAGCAATGCTCAGTGGCCACCTTCACCTGGCTTCTGGCCAAGCTCTAAGTTCAGGTCCATGAGCTTTTACGACGGATATAGAAACCTCTGGGGTCCTACTCACCAAAGATTTGATCAAAATGCATTAACAATTTGGCTTGATCGTACCTCAGGTCTCACTCTCACTCATCTATTTTGTAATGTATTCTTTTGTGGAAAGCCTGATTGTTTTCCACTTTTATGAATATCTCTTGGTTGTTGAATAACAGGAAGTGGGTTCAAGTCTGTCCGTGCATTTCGATCTGGGTACTTTGGTGCCTCCATTAAGCTTCAATCGGGTTACACTGCCGGAGTCATAACAGCTTTCTATGTGAGAGTTCTTCAGAATAATATCTTTTTATCTTTTTTTGTTGTACGTTTATTGAATTGATCAATGGCAGCTCTCGAACAATGAAGCTCATCCGGGTTTCCACGATGAAGTTGACATTGAGTTCCTGGGGACTACATTTGGGAAGCCTTATACCTTGCAGACAAATGTCTACATCAGAGGGAGTGGGGATGGGAGGATTATTGGCAGAGAAATGAAGTTCCATTTATGGTTTGATCCCACCAAAGACTTCCATCACTATGCAATATTGTGGAGTCCTAAAGAACTCATGTAAGTAGATTTAGTTTTGAGTTTTGATCGAATTAATGCCATTCTCTCTCAAAACTAATTATATATTAATCAATTCTCTGAAGACTAATGAAGTCTCATGATCAGTAATACGTATGGATGGAATTCGTTTCATTCTCACGTTAATTTCTTCATGTTCTCTGATCAATTCTAATTCCAACTTATTATCATTAAATACTTCTCGAACTTCAATGATCGACATTTGGAGTTAGGTAATTATTGCTGTGTCCCAGATGAATTATTACATGAGAACTATGATCGAAAAGAGTCTTGTCCTCTCAAAATAGAACTAAATGATTTGTCAATAGGAATATCAAAGAAAGAGTCTTGTCCTTTCAAAATAGAACTCTCAATTTCTGTTAAAATAAAATATGAGATTTTTTTTATTATTTATTTTACATTTGCATATATTGATTATAAATTATATCCATGTCATGTGAGTGCATATATAGAAGTTGATTGGTTGGTCATTTATTATAGCATCTCAAAAAGCATGGTATATTATTCCATATAATATCAAGTGTAAATATTGTTGGTAGAAAAATTCTTTTTATCAGTTACTATTCACAATCCGACAGCTCACACCTATGAAAAAACTCTCACACCCTATGAAAAGCACTCTCACATTATATTGAAAAAAAAAAAAAAAATACTATAAGTGTGGGTTCTAAAAATGAATAATGGCATGCTGATTCATAAAATTCCTGTGGTTGGTTTGTCACATTAATTTGTTTTGTTTTGTTGTTATTCCCTTTCTCAGATTCCTCGTGGATGATGTTCCCATAAGGAGGTACCCGAGGAAGAGTGCAGCAACCTTTCCACTGAGGCCAATGTGGGTATATGGTTCCATATGGGATGCCTCCTCATGGGCCACCGAAGATGGCAAATATAAAGCCGACTATAGGTACCAGCCATTTGTGGCAAGGTACACCAATTTCAAAGCCAGCGGTTGCTCTGCCTATGCACCCGCTTGGTGTCACCCGGTCTCCGCCTCTCCGTACCGGTCCGGTGGGCTGACTCGACAACAAAACTGGGCCATGAGATGGGTTCAAAGCCACCATATGGTGTATGACTATTGCAGGGATCCCAAGCGAGACCATTCCCTAACACCTGAGTGCTGGGGTTGAAAATAAAATTGGATTTTTTACTGTTTGCTTGCATTACACAAAGGACATTACTCAAATTTTTACTTCTTTATTTTTTATGAAAAAAAATAGTGAGGGTTTATTAAGATTGGTTCCACTTGCCAATAAGATTGCTGCAAGCGTTCTCGAACGTCCAAACTAGCTAGGGTTCCAATAAAAGAAAGAAATTGGAACATTAATTTGTGAGTGCATTGCGTGTTCATTTTTTTGTATGGTGATTTAATTTCCTGCCTGCATTAATGTTAGTCGGAAAAATACAAGGAATGAGAGGGACAGAGAGTCAGAGACTCGAGGTCATGAATCGATATATATAGATGGGGTCCTGGCCTCTGGGGTACTTTTAATTTGGCCCTTTCGGTGAGGCTGTTCACTTTGAATAAAAAAGCACAAGTTTTAAAATGATATATATATATATATATAATATGATGAATGCTATGTGCATCAGTTACTATTCACTTTCACACTTCACATTTATAGATTTTCATAAAGTGTGAGATGTGGGGTGATAAATAGTAGCTGATGACAATAATTTTTGATATATATATATATATATATATTTATATATGTGTGGACTTAAGAAAATTATTTATTGTACCTTTTGAGTTTAAAATATATATTAATATCTCCATCTTTTAAAGTTTCTGTATAGTTTTACTTTAAAATGTCTACAATGGATGCTATCGGCTGGCCTGCTAAATAAATTAAAATAAAGGTACTCGATTTTCTCATCTTTTAATCAACAGGGATCATAATTCAAAAAATTAATAACATTCTTAATTATTTTAAAGATATATGTTATATAGCTAGCGCATGATCCAATATTGAATTTTAAGCAATTGAAATTGCGATAATTGGAGTACATACGTATCACGTAATTAGATTTACGGCCTCTTGCGAAGCAGCAAAATTCTCATAAATCAGACCATCTTTTGCTTATCTTTATCGCCCACGCCAAAACATATATATATATATATATATATATATATATATATATAACTTTCACGGGCATGAATTGGCTTAAAATAAGATTTATCACCCAAATGATCAAAGCATATGCACCTAATAAGAGTGCTGACCATGTTATATGATATCTCAAAAATTACATGGATGTGAAATAGCTATTTCTAGCGAAAATGATTATTTCCTATTAAAATGAATTTGTTTTCATCGCAAATAATCATTCTTATCGTAAATAATCTGTCACAATTGCTCGTTTTTTATTGTAGTGATATCTTAATTTGTACTAGACTTCATATATATTTAACCTTTAAATGCCACATCTTTCATATGAAATGGTATTTATCTGGATGAAATCATGGCAAATTTAACAATAATAAATTTTTCAAGAAAGAAAAACAAAAGTGAATGATAGTTGTAAAAAAAGAAAATTATAAGGACACGACTGAAACGAGGTGACTTCAAGGAGATTGAAATGGACGCATGCATGCATATCATTATATATGGCAAGAGACAAGTAGTTTTGTATTAAATATATATACAGGGTATGTACCTGTTGTAGCATCCAGAAATTACATGGTGCATGGATAGAATGAAAGGAATGGGGAGCACGTTATGGCCTTTGGCTTCTACGATGTTTTCATCTTTCTAAGACGTTAAACCACATAATGCCAATATATAGAAGGACACATCAATTTGATGTAGTTTTTAAGGAATTTTTCGTTTTCGTTGTTTGCCTTTTTGTTTTAAATGCCAAACAACGTATTTTCAATGATCTTATGAGGACATTGGTCACAATTTAATCGTACACTCAAGCGATGCGCAGGACATTTGTTAGTTGTTAATTCTATTTATTTTTTTAATTTTTTTTAATTTTGTTTATAACTCGATTGTGTAAAGTTGTTTACACATAATCTTTTTCGATTATTAATTTTAATCAAGTACATATATGTAATTAGGGGAGAGCAGAAGGCACAGCTTTAATAAGGGTGGACGTTTACCTAGCTTGATGCAAGGGTTATCTATGATATTGATGTGGCAAGTTGTAAAGCAAACTGGATAGATCAAAGGAATTAAAAGACAGCTTTAATTCCAATTTTTAATTTAATTTCCGATTAATATTATTTCCTAACTTGTTTTAGCATTAATTTCATTCTTGTAACTTATTTTTTAAGTTTTAATTATGATAATAAATTGTAGCATTAAATGATGTCTGGTCATTTAATGAGAAGGCTAGGGAAATGCTGATGTATGTTTTTTTATTAAGGGAATGGAATGAACGAAAATGACAATTCTTTGGCCGTGATAGTATACTTCTCTAAATATTAATCATGTGGACTTGAGTGTCTTCCTCCCTTAATTAAGCAAGCTTGTGGACTAGCCATGTCAAATGGCATTCACGACTGATGCATCGAGAGGCTTCCGTACTTGTCTCTATGACAAGCAGCATCGCATTTTTCCGACATTGCCGAAACTTAACAATATGGTTGAACGTCTCACAATGATGATTTGAGCGTTGATACAATACTCAGATATTCATCTATTAAATAAATAGCAAATAAAGCATATTAAATGTAAACAAAGAGAGAGATAGAGATTTAAGTGGTTTAGCATAAAGGCCGATATCCATGAGTTATTTGGGGGCGATATCCATTATGATTGGTCATTTGTAAAGTCGTTCATGGCTTCATATATCTCTTAATATAATAAAGAAAATTATGATTTTTAGAGAGGTTGAAGAAGAAGCAATCCCTTTGTAGAGAGAATCTGAGAGGCCTCTGTTCGTAGAGAAGTACGTATCAAAATCTGAGGAGATTCATTCCCTTTATAGAGGTCTCTTTTCTTTTTCAAAGTAGTTGAGTCATACTTGCCTCATGTTGCTTTCCCCTTTTATATGTTTGAGTCAATTTGTCTTATCTCTTCTTCGTAATATACTCCTAATGAGCTAGACCCAATTCATTTTATATCTAATAGATACTCGCGATTCTTAAGGTTGATTTGTTCAACAACAAGACCTTGAGAATCTTCAAGTCAACTGTGATAGAGATAGTCTATAAAAATTGTAAGAAAAATAAATTATGGAAACTTTTCCCCAATTTTCCGTTCTCATGTAATCCAATGAAAATTTTTTAAGGCGACCTTGAGGAGGCATGTAAATCCTGGTAGGGGATGGGCTTCTAGGATGCTTGATTGTGTGAACATATATATGATAACCAAGCGTGTTGATGGTTGCATGTGACCGTTTAGTGATCCTTGTGGGATGCATGTATCTCTATTCTAATTTTTTCTAGCGCTATTTGATTCTTTGCCCTATTGAGGTGATTTATTGTTCTGACATTAAGGTTAGAGTGTGTTTGTTGTAATTCACACTTATATGGTCAGGAAACCTGTCAACTCCTTGAGTTCATCTCAGGCAGTTATTGTGCTCGTCAATGCATTCCTTAAGGTAACCTGTGCTATGTGGTGGTGAAGCTCGAAGGGTCGGAGATCAGCGAGAGACATGCTCGATTGCTACTTGGCACTGGGTGTGGCTACATCAGGTGAGTGTCAAGAATGGGCACTTGGCTGGCTTTAGCAGGAGCATTCTCGACCATTGGCTTGGTACTAAGTTTGCATTGGCAAGTATCAACAATGAGCACTCAGCCAACTTCAACGGGAGACGTTCCCGACCACTAGCTTGGCCCAGAGGCCACATCGGGTGAGTGTCAGCAACAAGCATTCAGCCGGCTTCAACAGGAGACTTTCTCGACTGCTAGTGTGGCACCTCGTTCATCGTGAAGGTTTAGGCGAGGATTCGTGGTGCCAAGGACGCTGACCAACAATCAACACCCATGATGAAATTGGAATAAGCATGTAATTTTTTAGAGGAAAGTACATGTGAAAGATATATGTACGACATCCCTAAACCCTCACTTGGGATGTAACAGACACTTGGAGCGTTGAGACATGCAATACAAAGTTACATACCCATATTCATGACATTTACTATGCAATGCATCATAAAATGCAACTAGCAGCATGTAATAATCACAGTAGAATAAAGGTGACTAAATAAACTCATGCCAGAATGAACTAAAACATCTCAATATCATTAATAACTATCATAAGTTCAAATCATGAGGTATTATATCCTTGATACAAACTACTTTCAATAATAAGTCTCCATGATTAGATCAATTCCTTCTTACGCTCTAAAGCACGAAGAGTTAGAGCTAGCAACGTCAAAATTAGATCTAATCTTCAATCAAGGTTCGGCTCCTCTTCAATTAGTTGGATCCACTAGTCCATCCTGTCCATCCTCGTCGGGTCTTGATACAACTTCTTTCATTCCAGGTAGTGGGTCCACAAGGGATGAGATTTACTTAAATCTCAGTAAGTTAAACAACTAACGTGTACAAAGATAAATTATACATGATAAATGATAAATATGAAATGCATGCTATGTAGAAAATCAGTATTTGTCTCCCATCCAAATTCCTCAACATTTTCAGAAAAACTTTGATGCATATTTTCTTACAGACAATATTTTTCAATTCAACTTTAAAAAACATAACATTTCATCATCGTTAAGCATCATCATTATTAATACTAACCATAACATTAGCATCATATCCTATGGTATCATCACAATTCTCTATATACACTGCGAGTACCTGCTGGTAATCGTAGTACAACTCATGTTGAAACTATGTTGTCTGTAGACTCGTTCACAATGCATTGGTAACATAACATTATGATTATCATCATAGCATCATAACATCATAACATATATACCCACCAGCCTTAGGTGTCATAAAATTTGACTACGCTCCAGAATTCTTTAAAAAAACTCCATTCGAAATCTATTGACTGTTATTCATCAACTCAGAGGTTACCACTCCATTTTTACTTACTCCAGAATGGACAGAGGAGTTCCACTAGGATAATTTCCTATCCTAACCTTTGGAGTTGTGACAAAAATTAAGTTTCCATGCTATGCTTGAAAATATTTTACATGACATGCGTTTGTAACACCCCGCCTAATTACCCATTAGGATTAATGAGCTTAAGCTACCATACTACATCTTTATTGGGTTTTTATTTTTTTTTCCTTCAGCATTAGCAATTTAGTGAGCAAGCCCATTAGTGCTATCTTAAGGCCCTTATACTTTAGAATGTTATGGGCCAAGACTTAGAAGCCTTGAACCAAGCCTTATAAGAGTTTAAGTTTTAGTAGGATAGCCTTAGAAAGGTTTGGCCCAATGGTGAGGAAGGCTTAAGGCGTTTTGGGCCTAATCTAGTGTTAGCATTTACTCATGGCCCATTTATGTTAAGTCAAGCATTTTTAGCCCCATTCTTGTGGATCTTGTGGTCTCTCATGACTTCTTAAAATTTTGACCCAAGGCCTCCCATCAACCCACACCCAAAGTCCATAAACCATGCAACTCCCATTCATGACCTTTTCAAGCCCAACAAGGCCCAAGGCATTGTCTTGCATTTTCACCCTTATAAATTGAGCCCACTTACACCATACCATGGGCTTCCCTCAAGCCCATATTGTGCCCCACGCCCCTAACAATTTTCTTTGGACCAAAAATTTAGTTTGAACTTGGGTTAATACCATTGATCAAAATTTCACATGATTAGTGATATTTAAACCATGCTTTGAGCTTAATTTTCCTTCTGTATCTTTTTAGTCTTTTCTATCTGAATTTTATTATTTTTATTATTGTTCTTAATCATTCTTAGACTAAATTAGAAGTTTAGTCTTGATCCCACACATTTTATCAAGAGCAAAAGCATGACATTGCACAAATCCACCCAATCGGCTCATTTATGTACTTTCATGTGCATTGTACTAAAACAGCCCCATAGTCACGCCAATTTCATCTCATTTTTGGTTCCAATCACACCTCATTTCATACATTTAGAACTAGACCAAGCGTTGAATGAAATTGGTTCCAAGAACCAAACCAAAACTCCAAACTGATTACACCTAAAGGCTAGTTGGATGGCAACCAATTGACATTGCTTTTTAGTTGCATTTCTACTCTTGGTTGAGCTACCATCACATGCCATCCCATTCCTCCTCCAATCCCCATACGCCCCTCAAATTATCATGATAAATTTGACCCAAGTCATCCCCCATGAAGAGCCAAAACGGAATGACTTTTGTGCACAACCCCACTCAGCAACCACCCTCCATTGCACCCTCTTCTTTGAGCTGGAACTTCATCATCACATGGCAGCCAACCCTCCACCTTTTACCACCCGAAAATACCTGCAAGAATTGATTTGATACCTATACAAAATAACCATGGAGATAAAAACCAAAGGGATGAAAAAAAAATAAAAAATAAAAATCTGCCCAGTTTTTAGGTCTATACCCGGCGCATCATGGCAAGGCATCATGCCTTGGTTTTTATATATTTTTCTCTCTCTTCTTCCTTCCTGCACCATGACAACTCTACCCCTCTAGCAACCTACCTGCCCTGATGAGATCGTGGCAGTCGAAATATCCCTCGTATCTACAACTATTGGTATCTATTTCTCAAAACTCTTCTAGAGGGAAGATACATGGAAGACGTTGTGAATTCCTTGGGATTCAGTGGGAAGATCTAGTCTATAAGTGATGGCACCTACACTTTCCTATAAATGTAATTTATGTTTGGCTAGGATTAGGTGAGTCTATATTTAAATTCGAATTATGGAAGAATGTAATTTTAAATAGGACTCTAGGGTTGCATTTAATAAGGATGAGTATTTGAATAGAAGTTATCCGATAAGGATAAGTGTTTGAATTGTAACTCTTATCAAATCTTGTTTATATTATAAAATAAGAGTCTACAAGAGTCCTATGTATTTTTCGAGTCTAAGAATCAATTGAAGAGATAAAGATGCAAACTTTATTGAAGAAACTGAAGCTGATTTGAACTCGATGCAATCTAGAAGAAGTGATCCAATCCCAGATGTTTGCAAATCGTTAGCAATATATCTGACTGAGATTCTGGATAAACTTGTCAATAAAATTCTTCTCCAAATCAATCAAAGCATTCCCTATTTATAGAGGAGTCAGATGAGGGTTTTAATTAATACTTGAATAGCACATATTCACAAGCATTGAGAGCTTGAAGATCTGGGTAGAACTTCAAGAGATCATGCAAGAGAAGATTCTTGGGTGAAGGATTTTCAAAAAGCTCAGTCCATGGGATTGAGTGAGAGCATACTCCAAGGGGGAGTTGCCGTGTTTGAGTTCAATCACTGGAGGTTCCAGTAGGAAGGACAAAGATTGGAGAGCGTCAAAGGTTCTGGCTACCTACTGCTGTAGAAGACAAGTGGGTTGCGTGTCTTGGGTAAGCGTGTCTAGTTACAAAGGTTTTGTAAATGTTTTATTTGTAATACTCTCAATCAATAAAATTGGCTTTCCTGGGTTTGGTTGCCCCATAAGTTTTTACTTTTGAGGAGTTCTTTAAAGGGTTTTCCTTCGTAACCAAATTATTGTGTTAATACTCTTAATATTTTATATTGGTTACTACTCCGAGCTAATAGCTTTTGTTCAGCATTAACGTGCATAATCAAGGGTACTTGGATAATTTCAATTGGCATCATAGTGTGGTTCACTCAATCTGAGTGTGATCTGTTCCCCTGGAAGATCATGGCGACACTATCATCACCACCACATTTCGATGGTGATAACTATCTCTACTAGAAGGTAAGGATGAGAGTGTTTCTAAAGTCGCTTGATGAGAAATTCTGGCTAACCGTGGAGTCAGGATGGACAAGACCCACAACACCTATAGAAGAGTGGACTAAAGAACAATCAAGCAGCTGTAATTTGAACAACAAAGATCTAAATGCCATTTTCATGGCAGTTTCTCCTGATGAATAGAATTTTCATGTGTAAGAAATCCAAGGATGCTTGAAATATTTTGGAAACCACACAAGAAGGGACCAAAACTATGAAAAATTCCAAATTACAAATGTTGACCTCAAAGTTTAAGGAGATAAAAATGCTGGATGATGAGACTTTTAATGAGTTTTATGCTAAACTAAATGACATTGTTAATTCTAGGTACAATCTCAGTGAGAAAATGGAGGAGGCACGAGTTGTGAGAAAAATCGTGAGATCCCTGCTTGAAAGGTTTCGACCAAATGTGATAGCTATAGAAGAAAGTAAGGATTTAGACACAATTTGGGTAGAATAACTGGTAGGTTCTTTGCAAAATTATGAATCTACTCTTCCACAACAAAAGAAAGTTATGTCTATTACACTCAAAACTGCTAAGGAAGAAAATTAGTCAGATGATGAGGATCTGTGTAATGATGACTTAGCACTTGTTGCCAGAAAATTAAAAACAAAATCATGTTTAATAAGAAGAATTCTAGTAAGATGAAAAAATGTAAGAATTTCACTAAAAAGAATGAATCTGAAAAGTGGAATAAAGACAAAACCGAGTCTAAAGATAAAGTCCAATGTCATGAATGCTCTGGTTTTTGTCACATAAAAATGGAATGTCCAAATTTTAAAAGAAAGGCAAAAGCTTTGAATACTACTCTGAGTAATGATTCTGACTCTGAAAGTTCAAATACATCCTCTAATAATTAAATTGTCTTTATTGTTTTCTCTGCCTCTGTTACTGATTGTGTTGACACGAGCAAAGAATGTGCTAACGACAACATGGTTGTTTGTGATACTTGATGTTGCCACATAAGTTGCTGATCATAAATTAAGTGTGCAGGAAGCATATGAGGACTTACATGAAGAGTTTGTGAAAATCCAAAAGGTAAATAAAAAGTTGTATAAAAACCTAACCACCATAGAGAATGAGAAGAACAATTTGGTGGAGGCATTGAAAGTGACAGAACTGGAAGTGACAAGGCTACAAGCATAGAAAGATATGCTAGAAAAGAAATTGGCAGCTTGTCAGGAAGTCAAAGAAAAGACTCACACTCAAAAACTCAATGAACTACTAAAAGTTCAAAGAGATAGTTCCGATCGCACAGGGTTGGGATACAATACTTCCAAAGATCCACATTGTAAAGCATCCGCTGCTTCTACATCCAAATGTATCACCTTTGTAAAAGGAAGTAATGTAGAAAATGTCTTGAAGAAACCTGTGAACAAAGGCAAGTCAGCAATGACTTCTCCAGGTAAGTCCAAAGGTATGTTTGTCCCTACTTGTCATTTTTGTGGAATAATTGGACACACTAGGACAAATTGCTTTAGACTTAGAAAAGAAAAAGAAAAGAAAAATAGAAATAAATTTTCAAGCAAGGATACGAACCTAGAAATTAAGGTGGACAAATTGAGCAATCAAATAAACACCTTAGGTAAGAAACTTGGTGAACTATCCAAATTGTGCTTTCCTAAAAACATGAATAATACGAATATCAAGACCTAGTGGCTAGTGAAAGAAAAAACCGTACATCTAGCAGCACACACAGCACTCAAAGCTATGGACACTAGCATGTGGTATCTGGACAGTGCTTGTTCTAGACATATGTCAGGAGACAAATGGTTGTTTAAGAATATTGAGTCCACCAGTGGAAGATCCGTAACTTTCAGTGATGGAAGTACTGCAATAGTAGAAGGAAAGGGAAGTGTAGATGTTTCTGGTTTGCCTACTCTTCATAATGTTCCTTTTGTTAATGGCTCAAGGCCAATCTGTTAAGTATTAGTTAGTTTTGTGATGATCATCTTTCAGTGCAGTTCTCAAAAGATGAATGCAAAGTCTACAATAGTGCTGGAAAATGGATCTTGAAGGGCACCAAAACTGCTGACAACTGCTATAGAGTCTCTCCTATGAACACGATGCGTTGTCACAAAGCAGAGTTGGATGAAACTGAGTTGTGGCACTACCGTCTTGGCCATATCAACTATAGGGACATGCAAAAGATCTCTAAGAAGGGAGTTGTACATGGACTGCCCAAAATTTTGAAAAACAAGAAGATAGTGTGCGGAGCCTATCAGGATAGAAAGTAAACCAAGGCACAACATAAAAAGATAGTTGATATTCTGACCTCAAGACCACGTGAGCTATTACACATGGATTTGATGGGTCCTACTCAGACTGAAACTCTCGGCGGAAAGAAGTATATAATGGTAATCGTGGATGACTACTCAAGATACACATGGATCATTCTGTTGAGAGACAACAAAAACCTTCGACCTTGCAAAGAAATTGTTCAAACGACTATAAATAGTGAAGAATTCCTCTATCTCTCATATTCATAGTGATCATGGCAGAGAATTTGAAAGTACTAATTTCTCAAGAGTTCTCAACCCCAATCACTCTACAACAAAATGGAATTGTAGAGAGGAAAAATAGGGCAATACAAGAGATGTCTTGCACCATGCTGAATAGCAAAAAGTTGAACTTATACTTCTAGGGAGAAGCTGTCAACACTGCTGGACACATCTTGAACCGTGTAGTCTTTCATCCAGGCACCAAACTCACTTCCTATGAGTTATGGAATGGAAAGAAACCCACGATAAAGTACTTTAAGGTGTTCGAGAGTACTTGCTACATTTCGAGAGATAGAGAGAATGCCCACAAATTCGATAGCAAGAGTGATAAAGGAATATTTCTTGGATATTCATCAAATAGCAAAGCGTTTACAATCTATGGACTAAGACAGTGATGGAGTCAGTCGACGTAGTTGTGGATTACAACTCTAAGGAGATGACCAAGAAGGAACTTGACAACCTTATTGGGAAGGCTGAAGAAAACTCAACCGATCAAGAGGACATAGATCTAGTGGAACCTGCTACACCAAGCTCAGTTTCCCCCATGAAAAAGAGCCCTCTACAAGGATCAGCCACAATCATCCAAAAGAGAACATCCTTAGAGAATTGGATGAAGGTATGAGATTAAGAAAACATGTTTTAAATCAAGTCTCATACGTTTGCTATTTTGATGCGCACCAAGATGGACCTAGTCTTAAAGATCTTTTACAAGTTCCAGATGGGCCAATTATAAGGTCAAGAGCCAAGAAGATCAAAGAGGCAATGCAAGGATTGGTGCAATCCACTTGAGACAAGTCTAGTAAGAGCCCAACATTCAAGATGGGCTTGAAGGATGAAGATCCAGTTTTGATTCATTTGATACAAGCTATGGAAAAGGGTAACAATATGACTTAAAGGCTTTGGGCACTTGAAGGCTTTCAACTTATTTAATTCATTTAAAGGACTTATTTTATTAGTTTAGAATAATTGGATTTATTATGAGCAGGACTTAAGGGGGGCGCCTATTCAAGGGCATATTAGAAAAGTTATTATTTTGTTGAAGTAGGGTTTCAAGAAGTTACTATAGCTGAGTACTGTAGTCGTACTGTAGACGCATCACTATTCACTCATGGGCATCTTTGGAAGATGGGGATTTATTTTTGTTAGGGTTTTAATTAGTTTTTGTTTTAAATACTCTTTGTAGCCTCATTTTAATTAGTTTATGAAATTTAATAAATTTATTCATTGTAAGTTGAGTTTATCTCCTCTTGTTCTTGAATGAACTTTTGAACTTACCAAAGGTAAATCACAACCTTTGTGATTTTTTCCTTATAATTTAGGTTCTTGAGATAGGTTCTTCAACGAGTCTAGATTTTCATATAATCTAGGTTCTTGAAATGAGTTCCTCAACGGGTCTAAATTTTCCATTGGCTTAATTTTTACTTTCTTGGATGAGTTTTCAAATTGATTGTGCATTCAAGGGATTCCATTTCCATGGGTTCATATCATATTTGTCTTAGGTTGAACCTAAAAGGATGGAAGAAGCCTTACAAGATGAAATCTTGGTCAACGCCATGCACGAGGAATTGCACCAGTTCAATCGAAATCAAGTATGGGAGCTATTTCCAAGACCAGAGGATCACAACATCAATGGAACAAAGTGGATCTTCAAAAACAAGTTAGATGGACATGGAACCATTGTTTGAAACAAGGCCAGACTAGCATCATAAGGATACACCCAAGTTGAAGGAATTGACTTTGACGAGACCTTTGCATATGTAGCTCATTTGGAATCTGTTCGTATATTTCTAGCAATTGCAAGCCATTTAAATTTTAAGCTTTATCATGATGTTAAAAGTGCTTTTTTAAATGGTATGCTCAATGAAGAGTATATGTAGAACAACCAAAGCGATTTTCTATTCACTTGTTTCCTGACCATGTTTTCAGGTTGAATAAAGATCTTTATGGATTGAAGCAAGCACCTCGAGCATAGTATGAGAGACTAACGAAATACTTGCTTGAAAATGACTTCATAAGAGGTCAAGTTGACCGAACACTTTTTTTAAGAAAATCTGGTAAGCATCTACTTATTGCTCAAATTTATGTATATGACATTGTGTTCAGATCCACTCTTGACAAACTCTTACATGACTTTTTCAAAGAAATGAAAAATGATTTTGAAATGAGTATGATTGGGGAATTAAATTTCTTCCTTGGGATTCAAATTAAACAAACTCAAGGAGGGATTTTTATTTTGCAATCTAAATATACTAAAGATCTTGTTAAGAGATTTGGCATGGAAGGGAAGACACATGCTCGTACTCTAATGAGCACCTTGGTTAAAATATGTTCAGATTCTACAGGTAAGAGCATTGATCTTACTCTGTGTAGAAGCATGATAGAAAGTCTTCTATACATTACTGCTAGCAGACCTAACATTGCCTTTAGTGAAGGTGTTTGTGCACGAGTTCAGGCTAATCCTAAAGAATCACACCTCACAACAGTAAAAAGAATCTTGAAATACCTAAGTGCTACTGTTGACTATGGCATATGGTATTCAAAAGATTCAAATATGAGTCTGGTTGGCTATTCTGATGCTGACTAGGCTTGTAATGCTGACGACAGAAAAAGCACCATAGTTGGTTGTTCTTATGTTGGTATCAATCTAGTAGAATGGATGAGTAAGAAGCAAAACTCCATCTCCCTGTCCACTATTGAAGTCAAATATATTGCGGCTGGCAATTATTGCACTCAGCTTCTTTAGATGAATAAGGTGCTTGAGGACTATGAGTTCTCTCAAGATACTATGATTGTCTAGTGTGACAATTCAAGTGCAATTAGTATCTTGAAGAACTTGTGCAACACTCAAGAACTAAGTACATATATATAAGACATCACTTCATAAGAGACTTAGTTGAAACAAAGGTAGTGTCTCTAGAACATGTTGACACTGAACACCAACTAGCAAATTTGTTCACTAAACCTTTAGATGGTCTAAGGTTTGAATTTCTAAGGAAGGCCATTGGTGTGTGTGACATGCCCTAATTTTTGTCTTATAATAATAATAATAAAAGGTGTTTGCTTGGCTAGTTTCTCAATTATTGTGAAAAAAGATGAGCAATACAAAATGGACATATAGAGTGAATAAGGCTTTGTGCTTGGAGGGAGTTGCTTTTCCAGGTATCTAGGCCTTAGCATGAAGTTTGACTTTCAAGGAAAGTTCACCCTTATTGGAGCAAACTTGAAAAAATTATAAAAGAAATGGAGAGTACAGAAAAGAAAGAAAAATAATAATAATATTTTGGAAAGATTTTTTTCCTCACACCCACACGAATTCTTGGCAGGTCATCAATTAAGAAAAATGCTCAATTGTGAAGACTGACTAATAAGGAATACTTCTCCTAAATAAGTAGAGAAATGTTGAGTGTAACAAAGCTTGGACAAGGAAATTACTTAAAAAGGCCCAAGCTTTGTGAATGAAAAATACATGATATGTTTGTTTTTCTAGTTTTTTAAAATTGTTTTCTTTTTCAGAATTTGAAAACAGAGAAAAGGGGCATGAGTAACTGGAAATGGAATGGGGCGTTACCTCTAAGGCCTGCACTACGTCAATCACACGTTGGAAAAAGGGGGGCCCGCGTGCATCGCACATTCTAGGCTTTCATGTCAATCTCCCTTAATCACCATTAAGCTTCAATTGTCTCTTTCATTCACTCTATTTTTCTTCTTTGATACACTCTTAGAGAGAAATGCTTCAAATTTAGTTTGTGCATCTCAAGAAATTTGTATTTATCTTCTGCACAAAATCAAGGCAAGTCTTCTCTTTGGAATGTATTTCTTAAGTTTTCCTTGCTTTCGGACTCTTTTCAGGGTTTTCTCAAGCTCTGATTCCTTAAAGATCTCTGAAATCTTTGAAGTTTCGGAAACCTAGTTGTCTTAGGTCTTGAAAATCTTTTTGAAGGGGTTAAATAATTCTTTGAAAAGCATTCATGGTGGTTTCTAGTTGTAGAAGGTAACGAACAAAGGTTGCATGTGAGTCTGCTTGGTTATTTTCTCAATGTCGTCATCTTCCACCCTGTGCTGCGTTGGTCCAGTGCTTAGGTCTAGATATTTTCATCGTCTAGTAAAAATTGCTGAACATGTATGTGCTTTCTGGATAATTTCCTAGAAACACGTGTGTGATTGGATTATTTTTTTGAGGAATTATCTTCATGTTCTTGGCCTTGTTACGTCAATATTTTGAGAGAAAAGTGAATCTGGTTACTTTTTTACATAGTGTAGTTATCATGCACAAAAATGATTTTTATTTTTTTTTATTTTTTTATTTTTTTTTTGCAGATGAAATACAAGTTGATTGCAAAGAAACTAAGCTTTGATAGCAAAGCACCTCTAATGAGGGAGAATTTGACTCTCATGTGAAAACTCCAAAGAACTCTACTGAAAAATCCAATGCGGCAGATAAAGGATCAGTCCCTTCTAAAGGAGTGGGGAGTACATCAAAGGCTCCTACCAAAGGATCAAAACCACCAAAGTTTGTTAGTGAGGAAGCAAAGACAGCCTTAACGATTGTGTTCTCCAAGAGGAATATTCTTAGAGAACGAGAGGTAACTCTAAATGATGTGAATAACCCTACTTTTGAATTCATTACTCACATATTTGCTGACAAAGGATGGGAGAAAAATACTAAGAGAGCCCTGCCCCCTATATTGAAATTGTGAGGGAATTTTATGCCAACTCTTTACTGAGTGTGGATAATAATTTTATTACATCCACTGTCAGGGGTGTTGACATGATCATAACTCTCGAGACTATTAGAGAGTTCTATGAACTCCCTAGTGTGAAAAACCCAAGTTTTCCATACAAAGGTATGGTGAACTGGTGACACGAGGATTTTCAGTCCTCTGCTCTACCAGCTGAGCTATCCCGACCATTTCTGGCGTATCATCCTTAAAATTTCTCTAATTATCCTAATCTGTAAGATAAATTCTTTGATTCTTTAATTATCATAGACTCTCTATGAAATCAATGCTCCATGAATAGAGGTTTCTTGCCAAAGTTGTATTGACAAATCTTTGGCCCATCACTAGGCATACCGAGCTAAAAGTCCAGTTTATGTATGCTCTAGTTAAAGGTGTACCTATAGATCTTCCCTCCCATATTATTAATGTTATCTCCATGGCCAAGGCTGACATGACAAACAAGGAAAATATGCCCTTTGGAGGTCTCATCATGAAGTTGGCCAGAATTGCTAAAGTTTCTTTAAGGATCATAAAGGCCACAGTAAAGATGTATGGGAAGATCTCATCGCAAACGGTCACCAAGTCAGAAGTTATGGTTAGTGGAAAGAAAAGAAGTCACACTAAGGCATCCATATCTTCCCATCTTGCCCAGGACAATCCATCGAAGTGCTTGAACAACTTCAGATTTTACAGTCAAAATTTGATTCTTTTGTGGATAAGTGGGAAGAAAAAAATGGGAAAATGGAACAAATGCTGGTAGACAAGCAGGATGAGTTAGAGAAGGTGAATGATAGGTTGCAACAAGCTATTCTGGATGTAGATCAGATTCTAAAGACAATAAATCCACCTGAAGAAGAAGAAAAATCATATTCTGACTAATGCTGACAACACATCCCCAGATGGGATGAATCTGTCAGCAAAGGGAGTAGCAGAGCAGTGCGGACAGAATGCGGACACCACCACCACCACTTTTTAAAATCTTTTTTTGAAAATTTCTTTTCAGTTTGGTTTGCATATTGAACAATGATTTGCTTTCACTTGCTACATTAAACTAATATGTGTGTAGTTACATTAAGACTCATTGTGATACTTCAAACATTTTTCCTATGATGAATTTTTTTATATGAAGTATAACTTTTATATGAGATCTTTGCTGGTAGTTTGGTTAGTTGTTTTTGTAGGTTTAAATCACATTCATCCAATATATGTTTTTGTCATCAATCAGCCAAAGGGGGCGATTGTAAATCTAATTTATGTTTGGCTAGGATTAGGTGAGTTGGTATTTAAATTCGAATTATGGATGAATATAATTTTGACTACGACTCTAGGATTGCATCCGATAAGGATGAGTATTTGAATAGAAGTTATCCGATGAGGATGAGCGTTTGAATTGTAACTCTTATCAAATCTTTTTTATATTATAAGATAAGAGTCTACAAGAATCCTATGTATGTTTGAGTCTAAGAATCAGTTGAAGAGATAAAGACGTAAGCTTTATTGAAGAAACTAAAACTGAATTGAACTCGATGCAATTCAGAAGAAGTGATCCAATCCGAGATGTTCGCAAATCGTTAGCAACGTATCTGACTGAGATTCTGGATAATCCTGTCAGTAGAGTTCTTATCCAAATCAATCACAGCATTGCCTATTTATAGAGGAGTCGACTGAGGGTTTTAATTAATACTTGAACAACACATATTCACAAGCATTGAGAGCTCGAAGATTTGGGTAGAATTTCAAGAGATCGTGTAAGAGAAAATTCTTGAGAGAAGGATTTTCAAAAATCTCAGTCCATAAGACTAAATGAGAGCATACTTCAGGGGGAGTTGCCTTGTTTGAGTTCAACTACTGGAGGTTCCAGTAAGAAAGACAAAGATTGGAGAGCGTTAGAGATTCTATCTACCCACTACGGTAGAAGACAAGCAGGCCGCGTGTCTTGGGTAAATGTGTCTGGTTACAAAGGCTTTGTAAACATTTTACTTGTAATACTCTCAATAAATAAAATTGGTTTTCCTGGATTTGGTTGCTCTGTAGGGTTTTACTTTTGAGGATTTTTTCAAAGGGTTTCCCTTCGTAGCCAAATTATTGTGTTAATACTCTTAATATTTTATATTGGTTACTAACCCGTGCTAATGGCTTTTGTTCAGCATTAACATACATAATCAGGGGTACCTGGGTAATTTCATTTCCAATATCTCATAGGGTCCTATGTATCTTGGACTTAACTTTCCTTTTTTCCCAAATTGAAAAACTCCTTTCATGGGCAATACTTTGAGTTAGGCCCAATCGCCAACTTCAAACTCGAGGTTTCTTCTTTGACTTTCAGTATAGTTCTTCTATCTATCTTGGGCAACCTTCATCCTTTCCATTATTAATTGGATTTCATCGTTCATTTCTTGAAGAATCTCTTCACTGTAAATCTTTCTCTCTCCTACTTCATCCCAATATAAAGGAGACCTGCATTTCCTTCCATATAAAGTTTTGTAGGGTGCCATTTTAATGGTGTTCTAGAAGCTATTATTGTAAGCAAACTCAATTAATGGCAAGAGTCTCTCCTAATCGTCCTTTTCTTGTAAGACACATGCCCTCAACATGTCTTCCAAAGTCTGAATTGTCTGCTCAGTTTGCCCATTAGTTTGAGGGTGATAAGCACTACTAAACTTCAACTTTGAGCCTAGAGTGTCCTGAAGACCTTGCCAAAAATGAGGGGTGAAATGCGTATCCCTATCTGATACAATCATTTTTGGAACTCCATGTAGCCACACTATTTCTAATACAAATAACCGAGTTAACTTCTCCATAGGATCAGTATTTTTCACTAGCAAGAAGTAAGCACTCTCATTAGGCGATCGACCACGACCCAAATAGAGTTATTTTTTTCCCTTTGAAGTTATTGGTAGTCCAACTACAAAGTCCATGGATATATCCTCCCCTTTCCATTTGGTATTGGAAGTGGTTGTAATTCACTAGCGGGTCTTTGGTGTTTTGCCTTGACTGATCTCCAAACAGAGCATTTATTAACATACTCCGCTACATCCTTCTTTAGGCCCTCCCACCAAAAGTGTCGCTTTAAATCCTGATACATCCTTGTGCTTCCTCGATGAGCCATGTATGGGGTCTAATGTGCTTCTTTGTATCTTATCCATGATCTCTAGATCAGCTGGAATCACCTTCCGATTTTGGTAGTATAACAACCCATCATCTCTGAGGGCGAATCCTTAAGGTCCTTCCTACCTTTCTACCTTCTGCCTGATCTCCTCCTATTTGGGATCTTCCATCTGCCACTTCCTTACTTCCTCCCATTCTATAGGTACAATTTTTTGTACTAAGGCGAGAGATATCAGGATGAAGATCCTTAATCAATAAATTTCTCATGTTGTGCAGAAATGACTCACTTCCAAGGCGGGATCTAAGGGATTGGCATTTTGTGACTTGAAACTTAGCTCATTAGCTACCATGTTAACCTTGCCAGGGTGATACTTGGTTTCACACTGGTAGTTGCTAATCATACGCATCCAAGTCCTGATTTGGACACGTCGCTGAATACTACGTAAGGCTTGTGGGGTTCAGGCAAGCCTAGTACTGGTGCAGGTGTGGGCCTTTCCTTGAGTTCCACGAAACTCCGCTCACACTTCTCTGTCCAAATATACTTAGTGTCTTTCTAAGTTAGGGCGGGAAAGGGTTCGACAGGTCCACGAATCGCCGATAGTAACCAGCTAATTCCAGGAAACTCCAAATCTCGTGCTCATTAGTTGGACGCTTCCAATTTACCATAGCTTCGACCTTGATGGGATCAACTGATACTCCTTGGCTCAAGATTACATGCCCTAAAAATTTACCTCCTTGAGCCAAAATTCACATTTGCGGAATTTGGCATATGGAGATGTTGTAGGTGCTCCTCCTCGCTCCTAGAGTTGATCAATATGTCGTCAATGAATACGATAACAAACTTATCCAACTAGGGTCTGAATAGTCTATTCATCATATCCATGAATGCAGCAAGGGCATTGGTTAGACCAAAGGGCATTATTAAGAATTTGTAGTGACCATATCTGGTTCGAAATGTCGTTTTAGGGATATCTTGTTCCCTAATCTTGCGCTGGTGATAACCAGACCTTAAGTCTATTTTCGAGAATACTAATGCTCCTTGCAGTTGATTTAACAGGTTATCGATACGCAGCAACGGATACTTGTTTTTAACAATTACTTTGTTCAATTCCCTATAATCAATGCATATCCTCAAAGAACCACCTTCTTCTTTACAAATAGAACTGGCACACCCCAAGGTGATGAATTAGGCCGAATGAATCTACTTTTCTAGTAGTTCTTCTATTTGCTCATTTAGTTCCTTCAATTCTAATAGAGTCATAAGATAAGGTGCCTTATGGACAAGGGTTGTAGCAAGTTCTAGCTCTATAATGAACTTTGTTTCTCTATCGGAGGTAATCCAGGTAGATCTTTTGTGAAAATCTCAGGATATTCTTCAACTATAGGTATCTCTTGAATCTCCTTACTACTACCATAATGTTCCACTATGAATGCTAAGTAGGTCGTGGCACCACTAGCGAAACACGTCCTTGCTTGCAAGGCTAAAATTAGAGAGAGGTAGCTTTTACATTCCCTCCCGTATAATGGATTTTTCCATCTTTGGGTGATTCAAAGATAATCTCCTTGTTCCAGCAATCTTTCCTAGCACAAACTTTGGATATCCAGTCCATCCCTAGTATAATGCTGAATCCTAATAGTTTGCAGATGATCAAGTTGGCTTCCATCAATCTCCCTCCTAGGCTGAGTGGGCACAATACGCAGGTATAGGTGATCATGCTCCCATCAGGAATTGACACTACTATAGCTTGAGGTAACGTGTGTGCAAATGCCGCTGAGACAAAAGACCTCATAGCACCAAAATCAAACAAAGCATAGACTGTATTTTTGTATAGTGCGATTTTACCTAAGGTGTAATCAACTACCAACTACTTAGCAGCTAAATCATAAAAGCTAACTACTACAGTTGGGTACTTAAAGAAAAATACCTGTGATGACTCCTGTCTCTTCAAGAATCGAAAACATACTCTTAAACCCACTCAACATTCTCCACCGTGATTCTATCACAATGCCTTTGCCTTGTTGGCTCCATGTATAATCATTCTTTTGGCATTATTACCTCCTGCAAAGAAAGAAGGAGCCTTTCTTCACTCTAGGTTAATCTAGGCTGCCACGCTTCATTGTTCCGCTTCTATTATCGTGGCCACGTAACTACGAATCCGAGGTTTCATTTCTCCTCCGAACTTCTGGGCCTGCATCTTTTCAGTGGTGATCAGATGTGGAGTGAACCTTCCTAGTTCCATGAATTTCACAGCATATTGTTCAATTGTGAGATTGCCTTGCACCAAAGTGGCAAATTCTTAAGCCTTTTGGGTCTTCATCTATTCAGGGAAGAATCGATTGTCGAATTCATCTTTGAACCTATCCCAGGTCAAAGTAGTGATATTGCCCAATTCTCTTATTAATAGTTACCTCTTGGTATCCCACTAGATACCGGCTTCTCCCTGTAGTAGATGCCCTGCGTACTGTACCTTTTGCTTTTCCGTACAACCATTGATCTCGAAGATCCTGTCGAGATCCAGTAGCCACTTGTTGGCTTTCATGGGTCTTTCGATTCCCATGAAACTAGAGTATTTGTATATTAGAAATTTCTCATAAGAGCAACCTCGGCTCTTCTGCCTTTCAACATGCGGGTGTGGCTACTGTTGATTATGCCTCAGGATTAACTCATGTTGCTACTTCATGGTCTCTGTCATCTGGCGAATTGTGTTTCTCAAATCGTGTCCTCCATCCAAATAGTGGTCCTATTCCTGATGAGCATGGGTCCCTTCAGAATATATTTCCTTTTCTCATAAGCCATTCTGCTTCAATCTTCAAATCCTATGAAGCACGTGTATTAGATCGAGTTCCTGCAGCAAGATTCAAGCCTACCCAATCTAAAGGTCAAAATCTATACTCTAGTATATCATTCCTAAGGACAAGTGGGTTTACCCAGAGATGTAATTGCTCTGATACCACCCTGTGACACCCCCAACCTCTGCTTAGGATGGAACGAAGACTTACAGCATTGGGACATGTAACACAAGGTTACATACCCCTGTTCATGGCAGTTAATATGCAATACATCTTATAAATGCATCTAGCAGTATGCAATAATCACAACATAATAAGGGTCACTAAATAAAACTTATGCCGGAATAAACCAAAGCATCCCAATTTCATTCATAACCATCATTAGTTTAAATCATAAGGTAGCATAATCGTCGTACTATTATTCTTGCTAAGAAGTCTTCATGGCTAAATCAGTTGCTTCATGCGTTCTAAAGCATGAAGCATTAAGGCTATAAACATCAAGATGAGGTCCAATCTTTTGTCGAGGTCTGGCTCCTACTCAATCAATCGAATCCATTGGTTCATCTGGTCCATCTTCGTCAAGTCCTGATACAACTTCTATCATTCGGAGTGGAATGATAGTGGTCCATAAGGGGTGAGATTTACTTGAAATCTTAGTAAGTTAGACAACCAACGTGCATAAAGATAAATTATGCATGATGGATGATAAATATGAAATGCATGCGATGCGGAAAAACATCTGTATTTGTTTTACATCCATATTCCTCAGCATTTTCTTAGAATTGAGACACATTTTCTTAAAGAGAACATTTTTCACTTCAACAGTCAAAAACATAATTTCATCATTTTTAATAGTTAATAATTAATCATAACATTAAAGATCATAACGCATGGTATCTTCACAGTTCCCCATGTGCCTTGTGAATACCTGCTGGTGACCGTAGTACAACTCATGTTGAGACTATTTTGTCTACAAACTCGTTCTCAATGCATTCATAATATAACGTAAATCATAACATATCATCATCATAATATTATAACATATACAGCTACTAGTCTTAAGTGTCATAACATTTGACTTTGCTGCGGCATTCTTTAAGAAAAACTCATTCGAAGTCCATTGACCGTTCTTCATCAACCCAGGGGTTACCACTCCATTTTTACTCACTCTAGAATAGACAGAGGAGTTCAACTAGGATAATTCCCCATCCTATTCTTTAGGGTCGTGACAAAATTTTTTTTCATGCTATACTTGAAAAATATAGTTCATGATATGTGCATATGTGTAGCAAACTTTCATTTGAAAATGACATTTATATGCAATATGCTAAAATGGAAAAAATGTCACATTTAATGTAGGCAAGTAGTCTTGTACTTAATATATCATATAACATGACGTTTCATGCTCAAAATGACAATTATAACATGAATGTATCATTTATCAATAAATCATAAATAACTTATCAAGGTGTAAGTTAGAGACTAACTTACAAACTGCCTGAGTTTAGAAAAAATTGTAGCAGCTGTAATGAAAGTCATACTAAGTTAGGATCTATACTATTAAGGAAGATGTTCATAATTAAAAGGCTTTAACCATGGATATTTACAAAAATACCCCTAAACTTTCAAAAATTGCCACTAAGGCCCTAATTTTTTACTAATTGCAAACGAGCTCTAAATTTAACCAAACGTCATAAACCTCATATTTTCCATATTATGACATCATATGTGCCCTTAGAATTTCAAAAATCAAAGTGGAACTAGCCCAAACACACTCAACATGTGGAATGAACTCTAATTGATGCCTAAGTGTAATTTCAACTATTGATCCCTATGAATGCATGCATATTTTGTTTTCTTTAATTGAAAATAATCAAAATAATCCTTAATGAAATGTTAAAGCTTAATCTTGGAAGAACAAGTCCATCCCAATACTTAATCATGGCTAGAAACCTTAATCTCTTTTAAATTAGTCATTAAGCATGCATGATATTTCTTAATCTTATCACCAATAAAAGTTTCAAAAACTAGCATTAAATCATGCATTTCTCTCCTTAGTCCAATCATAAGGTTTTTCTAAATGCTCATATTTCAAACCTAAGTAAATAAATCAAAACTTCACAAGTTAAGCACGATTTAACCAAACTATGCATGCTTTGATGATTAACACAAGATAGAAATTAAAATCTATCATGGCATGCTTTCAACCTCAAATTTAAACCTTCAAAAATCATTCTAAGACATTAATAAATTATATCCAAAAAATTCTAAGACATTCCATAGCTAAAATTCCCACTTAAAAAAAATAATTTAAACACTTAATCCACCCTTAATGACCTAGTTTTGAATTAAGCACGGTAACATTTTCTAAATTCATCCAAAAATTACTCCAATATTTAAAATCACAACTTGACATGTAAACTAAGACCTAAAGCAAAAAAGCTTACAAATTTCGTGGCCCTCTATTGCTCCTAACACAAGAACTCAATAACTTCCAAGAACACTCACTCAGTTTCTACTCTTTAGTGCTCCAAGGGAAGAAAATCTCTCAAGAACTCAAGAGAAGCGTAGAGAAGAGGTGTGGAGGCAATAAGGAGGTTGAGAGGATTTTTATAGTGCTCAGAGGAGGGGAGGGGTGCGGGTCATGGCTTGGAAGGGTAGTTGTGATTGGTGGAATGGGGCGGTGGTGGTGACGATGGCCATCCTTCAGCTTGTGTCATGCTTTGTAGGGTTAATAGTGTTTTGAACTGCCATGATCTCTTCATGGTAGGTGCTACAAGGTTTCTAGAAGGGTAGAGCTACCGTGGTGCAGCAAGGAAAAAGAGAGAATAAATAAATAAAAACCAAGGCATGATGCCTTGCCATGATGCACTGGGAATAGACCTGAAAACTGGGCAGGTTTTCTTTCTTTTCTTTTTTTTGTTTTTTGGTTTATCTCAATGGTTATTTTGTGCAGGAATCAACTCACTTCTTGAAGGCTTTTTCAAGTGGTAGAACATGGAGGGTTGGTTGTCATGTGATGATGAAGGTGCAGCTCAAAGAATAGGGTGCAATGGAGGGTGGTTGCTGAGTGGGGTTGTGCACAAAAGCCATTCGGTTTTGGTTCTTCATGGGGGATAAATTGGGTCTAATTTATCATGATGATTTGAGGGGCTTATGGGGGAGGAGGAAGGCGGTGGCATGTGGTGGTGGCTCAACAAAGAGCATCAATGTCAATTGTTTGCCATCCAACTAGCCTTTAGGTGCAATCGGTTTGGGGTGTTTGGTTTGGTTCTTGGAACCAATTTCATCCAAAGCTTGGCATGGGTATAAAGGGATGAAATGAAGTGTGATTGGAACCAAAAATGAGATGGAGTTGGCGTGGTTACGAGGCTGTTTTAGTGCAATGCACATGAAAGTACATAAGTGAGCCAATTAGGTGGATTTGTGCAATGTCATGCTTTTGCTCTTAATGACATGTGTGGGATCAAGAATAAACTTATAATTTAGTATAAGAATGATTAAGAACAAAAATAAAAATAATCAAATTTAGATAAAAAAAAAAAAGACTAAAGAGATTAAGAAGGGAAATTAAGCTCAAAGCATGGTTTAAAGATCACTAATCATGTGAAATTTTGATTAATGGTCTTAACCCAAGTTCAAACTTAATTTTTGGTCCAAAGAAAACTCTTAGGGGTGGGGAACAATATTGGCTTGAGGGAAACCCATGGTATGGTGTAAGTGTGCTCAAATTAGAAGGGAGAAAATGCAAAACAAGGTGTTAGGCCTTGTTGGGCTAAAAAAGACCATGAATAGAAGTTGCATGGTTTATGGGCTTTGGGTGTGGGTTGATAGGAGGCCTTGGGTCCAGATTTTAAGAGGTCATGAGAGGCCTCAAGATCCATAATAATGGGGCAAAAAAGACTTGCCTTAACATAAATGGGCCATGGGTCAATGCTAACACTAAGTTAGGCCTAAAAGGCCTTAACCTTTCCTCACACTTGGGCCAAACCTTTCTAAGGCTATCCTACCAAAACTTAAACTCTTATAAGGCTTGGTTCAAGGCTTCTAAGTCTTGGCCCATAACATTCTAAAGTTTAAGGGACTTAAGAGTAGCACTAGGTACTTAGGCGGGGTGTTACATCCTTTCCCTCCTAAAACAAGATTTCATCCTCAAAATTGGGGTCTTAGTAAAAAAAAGATATCAAACAAAAGCTATGTGTGACTCACCAACTATGCTATGGCTCGAGGCTCGAAGGGGGTCTATCGATGTCATCATCTGTCATCTCGTCCTGGGTGTGGTAATGGTACTCATCCTCGTGGAATCACCAATGAAAAATCTTCTCGCTCTCAAGCCAGGGATATCTCTCCTCATGGAAACAATCACGACCCATTGAGGAGTCAGAAGAATCTGATGCGTCAAGGGGAGAGGGGTCAGGATAAAGTGGCTCCTGCTTTGCCTGACACTAATCGGCTACCTGGCTCGACTCAGGCTGACCTAGTCTAGCTGGAGGAGTCAATCTAATATGACATCTAACCCATCATGCCCTAGTCTCTCCCATCCACCTGACGAGGTCATATGGCTGGCACTCCTCATGAGGCAGGGCTCTCCTAGTATAGATGTTACCTCTCATGTCATGGTCAAGGATGTGAGTCCTATGGTACTCCAACCACTCCTGCTAAGTCCAAAATGTGTCAACCATACAGTATAGTGGTCTACGTCGCTGCTCAGCTCTAGGCCTCTAAAGTCGACTTGGGGTCATGTATGTCCGTTAGGCAACTCTACCGTTTCCGACCATGGTGTACCTGTAAACAACGAGAGAAATGAGTTTCCTCCACATCGTGGTTGCCACAGAACCTTAACTAGAGGAATTTATCTGATTCCGAAGTTTCTTCTCCTTCCAGTCTATGATCTGAATAGGAATTTCTTCATAAGTTAGGTCGGGTTTAAGCAAAAAATATTTTCTGTAAGAAAATGTGTCTCAGTTCTCTGACAATGATGAGGAATCGAGATGAGAGACAAATACAGATTTTTTTTCTACATCGCATATATTTCATATTTATCATCCATCATGCATAAATTATCTTTGTGCACGTTGATTGTCTAACTTACTAAGATTTCATGTAAATCTCACCCCTTGTGGACCTACTATCATTCCACTCAGAATGATAGCAGTTGAGTCAGGACTTGATGAAGATGGACCAGATGAACCAGTAGATTAGATTGATTGAGGAGGAGCTAGACCTCGATAAAAGATTGGACCTCATCTTGATGTTTATAGCCCGAACCCTACATGAATGAAATTGTGATGTTTTAGTTTATTCTGGCATAAGTTTTATTTAGTCACCCTTATTCTGCTGCGGTTATTGTATACTGCTAGATACATTGCATATTAACTGTCATGAACATAGATATGTAACCTTGTATTACATGTCCTGACACTCTAAGTCTTTGTTCCATCCCAAGTGGAGGTTGGAGGCTTCAAGTATGCTTCATGTGAAAATGACAATTTTGTATAATATGCTCGAAGGATGAAAGTTGTACATGTCATGTAAGTAAGTAGTCATGTACTCAATGTATCATATAACATGATGTTTCATACTCAAATGACATTTATCTCATGAATGTGACATTTATCAAAAAATCATAAATAACTTGTCAAGGTGTAGCTAGAGACCAACTTACAAACTGTCCGAGATTAGAAAAATCATAACAGCTGTAAATACGATTACACTAAGTTAGGATCTAAGCTTCTAAGGAAGATGTTCACAATCAAAAAGGTTCAAATATAAGTATTTACAAAAATACCCTTAAACTATCCAAAATTGCCACTAAGACCCTAAATTTACACTATTTGCAAATGAACCCCAAAATTAACCAAACATCATAAACCTCATATTTTCTATGTTTTAAAACCATATGTGCCTTTAGATTTGCAAAATTCAAAGTGAAGCTATGCTAATCACACTCAACCCTTGGCATGCATTCTATAACTGCCTAATTAACCCCTATGGATGATTGTTTACTCAAATTCATAAAGTGCCAAAAGTAATTATAACCTTATGGCTAAATTAAAACTTTGGCGTAGGACATACAAGTCCATCCTAGCACTTAAACATGGCTCAAGACCTTAATCATCATTAAATCATTCATTAAGCATGTATGATATTTCTAGCTTTATTCACCAAGAGATATTTCAAAAACTTAAAAAAATCATGCATTTTCATTCTTATCCCAATCATAAGGCTTTTCTAAATGCACATTATTCAAGCCTGCGTAAATTAATCAAACTTCCAAAAGTTAAGCATAAATTAATCAAAATCATGCATGCTTAGATGATCAACACAATATAGAATTAAAGCCTATTATGGCATGCTTCTAACTTCAAAATTAAACCTTAAAAAATTCATTCTAAGAAGTTTTTGAATCATTTAAAATTAAATTAGCACATGCCACAGTTAAAATTTCAACCCAAAATAATTTATTTCCTGAAAACATCAAATATGTCCAGGTTTTGATCTAAGCATGATAACTTCATCTAAATTCAATTAAAAATTATTTCCATGGTATAATTTAAAGCCTAACATGCTATGCTAATACTAAATAAATATTAGGGCAAGTTACTTACGAAAATTCATGGCCTTTAGCTCCCAACACAAGAACACTCAAGAACTCTCAAGAACCTCACTCAGTTTCACTTTATTGCTCACTAAGGTAAGAAAAGCTTTCAAGAACTCAAGAGGAGGCTTAGAGGAGAGGTGTGGAGAAATGAGGGAGTGAAGGGAGTATTTATAGGGTTCAAGAGGGGAGGGGGACGTTGGCCTTGGCTGAAGGAGGGCTTGGTGATTGGTTGATTGGGCGGTGGAATGTGGTGGTGAGTTTTCCAACTTGTGTCATCACTTGTGCAGGTGAATAGTGTCCTGACCCCTCATGATTTCATCATTCAGGTGCTCCAAGGTGCTATGTGATTGAAGATGCTACCATGGTGTGAAAGAAAAAAACAAGGCATGAAGTCATGCCATGATGCCGTTGGGTAGTAGTATGAAAATATGGATAATTTTCATCTCTTGCTTGCATCACCTTTTTTATTTTTTTTATTATTTTTTTATCTCCATGGCTGATTTGTGCAAGTATCAAGACACTCCTTGAAGGCTTTTTCAGGTGGTAGAATGTGGATAATTGGCTACTAAGTGCTCAAGTGCGTGCAGCTCTAGGAAGAGGGTGAAGTGAGGTTGTCGAGTGATGTTTAGCACAAAAGCCATTCGGTTTGGCTCTTTTTGAGGGATGGCTTGGGTCAAAACTTCCCATGATGACTTGAGGGGCTCTTGGGGATTGGAGGTGATGTGTGGGGTTAGCTCGAACAAGAGCAGAAATTCAAATACAAAAAAATACAATGCCCTTCGATTGCTTCAACTAAGTTTCAAATGGAATTGGTTGGGGCTATGGTTCCATTACTTGGGGGAGTTTTGCCCAAGGCCTGGTCTGGTTCATAAGAAATGAGATGATATGTGATTGGTGGAATTATTCATGAAAATATGATGAAAATGGCATGGGCTAGGGGGCTGATTTGGTGCAATGCACATGAAGGTGCACATGTGTGCCGATTGGTGGTGATTGTGCATTGACATGTCTTTGCCTCTATTGATATATGTTGGATTAATATTAAACTTTTAATTTGGTCTAAGAATGATGAAAAAAATAATAAAAACGATAAATTCCAGATAAAAAATGGGAGAAATAATTAAAATGAAAATTAAGCTCAAAACATGGTTTAGAGATCACTAATTATGAGTAAGTTGACTAATGCCCTTAACTCAAGTTGAAAACTTAATTATGGTCAAATGGGAACCTTAGGGGAGGGTGGCACTTCTTGGGCTTAAAGAAAACCAATGGTATGGTGTATGTGGGCTTTAATTAGTAGTGTCAAATGGAAGACAAGGCTTTTAGGCCTTTTGTGTAAGTCTCTTAGATGTGGGCTTTTGGTGTGGTTTGAAGAGTGGACCTTATGTCTAGATTTGAGGGCTTATATAAGGCTTCAAAGGCCAACTAAGATTAGGTGCAAAAAGCATGCCTTTCTAAGGTTAGGCTTAAAGCATTTACTATCACCAAGTTGGGCCCAAAAGCTTCAAGTCTTTCTCTCACTTGGGCCTAATTTCTAAGACTCTTCAAGAAAGGCATATCACTCTATAAAATCTAATGGGTCTAGTTATGGCACCTATTCTCAGCCCATCACATCCTTAGTGATTGAAGGCCTGTAATCAAACACTCTTGAGCTCATACCTAAAACCATCCATACTTAGCCTTTTGCTTAGCCCAATAATAATGGCAAGTGCCACTCCTTCGTTGAATTTATGGCAAATAATCTAAAATAAACTACTAGAATCCTTCCAAAAATTCTAGCTAAACTCAAAGTGTAATTCTTAAGCTAAGAATAATCCCAAAAACAAATATGCTAACTAAGATTAAAGGAGCTAATGGCTAAGTCTTAACGGGCTTTTTAGACGAGGTGTTACAATATGTCTATGAAATGACAGCGGAAATTTAAGCAGAATATGTTGTGGTAACAACGTTAACTATTAAGTAGCATAATACTAAACTTCACAATAAAAAGAGGCCTCTTGCCCTTCATTAAATCCCAAAGTATTACATCATATAAATGTACAAATAGTTAGTTGCTATAAAGAGGTGGACCGATTACAAGTAGTTGCCTGACTTAATATGATATTCATCCAAATGAAAGGTAGAAAGTAACTACGGTGGCTACTGATCTCTATACTCAAGAGTTGTGTGGGTTTGACTCTTTTTCCTTAGGCGTCACGTCGAGATCTATTTTTGCATCAAAATCTATGGTCTTGAAAAAGAAACCATAGGTAGGTTAGACGGCTATGATAAAACTATTGATGAGAGATAATGCTACCGAAGATGCTATGAACACTTTCATGAAAAGACTAGATAGACATGTATTTGCATGGTGAGGAACCATCCTCACGTTTACAGCTAAGTGCATCCTCAAATGTGATAAGGAATCACCCTCTGAGATAACACGTGTACATTCATAGGCATGGTGAGGAATCACTTTCTTGGGAAGTTGCCCTTTACTTTGATACAAATTACAGAAGCACTTTAGTATTAGTAAGGTGAGGAATAATCTATTGTATTAGTAAGGCGAGGAATAATCTATTTCCAATACAAGTATAATTCCCATAAAAACTAGGCCTGTTTCAACCCTTATAACATTCTTCCACCACACAGGTGCTTATCACATAGATATTCGTCACAGAGACAAATGTCCATCACACAGAGATACTTGTTGCATCGGGGATGCTTCTATCTGGCCAACCAATTAGAGGACACCAACACGTGATACGTCATGGGATCCTACATCCCAGCTATAAAATGAGTCCAAATACAACATCATTCCACCATAATCCCCATGAGGCATTCTCTTTTTTGTGTGTAGCACGTGGCAACGTCTTGCAGGAATGGTTTAGGAAATTCTCCATCCCGTCCCATGATTACAGATTCACGTTACCGACTTCTCACACAAAGATAGACATTCTCACATGGAGATTTTGGATTCCCACACAGGGATTTAGAGTCATGCATTAAAAATAGTTAACACATTCCAACATTGGAAAACAGTGTGTAAATACAAACATAAACAAAATGATCGAAATATTTATTCATGCTTGCAGAATGGAGGATAGAAATTACAGAGATAATGCAATGTCTCTTACTCACAACATTCACCCCACATTTCCCAGTACTGTCTCAAAAGCTAACCCACCTTCCTATGTCAGCAAGCCGTATTGTTACACGCAGACGACATGACTTGTCAAGCCTTCACCTTTCATAGCAGAACCACTCTAGATGGGGCTTCTACATGTTGTACTGCTACTATTCTCAGCATTTCCGTGTACTTCCGGAAAGCTCTCTCACTTACCCAGTCACTCCCAATTGGCAGCTTGCCTTGGCGAGTAACTCCTTGTCTTGTTAGAGTTACTGGCTTCCGCGGTTCATTAATCTCATCTTCTCGATAAGTGGCCTTTTTGCGCTCACCTTTAGTGAAACGGCACACTTCTCTCCACTTCACTCTAGGACATGTTACCAAAGCGTTTACAAGGTGCTTTCTCGCCCATGTGTTGGATTGGCTGCACCTTGCAACGTCCACAACTAATTCCTTAGACCTTTGGATTATTTTTCATCTTTGTCTTCTAGTCAGCTCCAAGAATGGTCTGTCCCTTTTCACGCTAGGCAGTTCCTCACATTTTCCCCACCTTATAAGAAATTTCGTCCTTGAAATTTAGTAGGGCTCTCCCTTGCCTGGTCGTTTCAAGGGAGGCAAGTTCAAACTCTTCGATGCCTCTGGTCACCTTTAACGGCAAATGGGGCTTTCCCACAATTATGTCAGTGGACTGACCTTCTTTATCGGAGGTCGAGACACGAGATGACCCCTATGCCTTTTTCACCTTCATCTTTAACATTGTCCATCGGTTGTGGTCTCTCGTATCCTAGCATCCAGGCTAGGTTCGGCTTCACAGGACATTGGCAAATCTTCACCCTTGCCCTTATCTTGCTCGTCATGTTCCTGCATGGTCCTCTTTCCTTCTCGGTTCTCCACACTCGTGCTGGCTTGATCTAGAATTGATCTCGAATTTTGGATATTAGATCCCTAGCTCTTCGAATACTCTACTCGTCTCGGTGGTTTTCCTCCTCCAACCGTCATTGTCCGACCTCTCTTCTCTCTTTCTCACTTCATTCTTCTAAGAATTGGTGCATTATTGCTAGTGCATAGCTGCCCTCCTAATGGTTCTCTTCTCCCACACCATTTCTTCTCCCAAGGCTCGTTGATATTAAGTTCAAGATTAGGGGAAATGATGGCCTATTTATGGCCACATCCTCTCCTCATGTATTGCCATCTTACCCCCACTTCGTGCGTTACAACTTCATGCATTATAGCTCATCACTGCGGCTCAAATAAATATGGGAACTGCTCCTATGTGATCTGCTCACTTTCCCATGTAAACTTCTCATTTCTCGCATCTCCCCACTGCACTTTTACCAAGGGTACAACCTTATATCTTAATGTCTACTTCTTTCAATCTACAATAAATACCGACCTTTCTTCATTCGTAAGATTTAGTTAAAACTAAAATAGATCTAGTTCAATTACCCGAGGTTGCTGGATCTCGAAGGTTTTCCTAAGTGAGGAAATGTGGAACACATTGTGAATACCTTCATATTCCATAAGCAACAAAATTCAATATGCCATTGGACCGACTTTTTGCATTCCTAGGTAGAGTCCAATATATCTTGAGCTCAACTTCCCCTTTTAGCCCAAGTCTCTTAACACCTCTCATTGGGGACACCTTAAGGTACACCTAATCGGCCTCTTCGAAGGTTAACTCTCTCCTCCTAATGTCAGCATAACTCTTCTACCTACTTCGGGTCATAGACATCCTTGCCCATATGAGTTAGAATTGTTTCATCATTTCTTATAGGGCCTCGTAAGGGTCCATCTAGATAGTAGCCTGACAGCTGTTGTTATAAGAAAATTCAATAAGTGAGAGTGGTAGGCACTACTGAACTTCAGCTTCATGCCCATCGCCTTTTGTAAACTACGACCTTCATTCCTTCTCCTATTGCTCTCACAATTCCTTGAAACCGCTTATCCTTAACTACTGTAGAGCAGTAAGAACCACTCCTGGCAACCTATATTTCACCAATAGGTGTCTCATGTCTTCCAATAGAAAATGTACCTCCAAAGTTTTCCCCTTGTCTCTTATCTTCAACTTGCGACATAGGGCATAAACAACTAAGTTAGTCTTACCCATGCGGTACTTAATCTCACACTGGTAAACGCTAATGGTCTCCAACCATTTTCGTTGTCTCATGTTGAGGTTCTTCTACATAAATAACTGCTTCAAGCTCTTGTGATTCATGTAAACCTCACACTCTTTCCCATACAGATAGTGTCGCCATATCTTCAGGGTTAGACATTACTACAGCTAGTTCCATGTCATGGGCCGGGTAGTTCTTTTCATGATCCTTCAGTTGTCTAGATGCATAGGCTACCACCTTGCCTTCTTGAATTAGAACACAACCCAAGTCATAGTTTGACACGTTACTAAATACCACAAATGGCTTATTCAACTCAGTAAGAACTAAAATAGGGGTCGTGGTTAGTCGTCCTTTCAGTTCTTCAAACCTCCGTTTGCACCAGTTGGTCTAGAAGAACCTATTATCCTTCCTTGTCAGCACTGTGAAAGGGATCAACAATTTAGAAAATCCTTCCACAAACCTATGATAACAACTTGCTATCCCAAGAAATTCCTAATTTTCTATACCGAGGCGGGTCATTTTCAATTCATCATTGCTTCCACCTTGCTTGGGTCAACCATGACTCCCTCCCCATAGACTACATGGCCTAGAAACTTTACTTCCTCAAGGCAAAATTTGCATTTGCTGAGTTTGGCATACAACTAGTGGTTCTGGAGAGTCCTTAGCACCATCCTCGGCAATTTTTGTGCTTCTTAACATTTTAGGAGTACACTAACATATCTTCCATAAACACTACCACAAAGAAATCTAAGAATTGTCAGAATACCCTATTCATGATATCCATAAAAGCTGCTAGGGTGTTTGCCAATCCAAAAGGCATTACAGTGAACTCGCAGTGACCATACCTAGTCCTAAAAGATGTCTTAGGTACATCAACTTCTTTAATCCTCAATTGATGGTACCCAGATCTAAGATCGATCTTAGAAAAGACTGCAGCTCCTTGTAGTTGATCGAATAGATAATCTATCCTAGGCAACGGGTACCAATTCTTAATAGTCACCTTGTTCAACACTCAATAATCAATACACATCCTAAGGGTTCTATCTTTTTTCTTCACAAATAATATCGGTGCTCCCCAAGGCGAGATAGTAGGTCTAATGAACCCTTTTACCAACAACTTTAGCAATTGGTTATTCAATTCTTTTTAACTCCATCAAGACCATCCTGCAGGGTGCACTATGGACTGGGACAACCCCTGATTCTAAATCACTTGCGAACTCAATTTCTCTAGCAGGGTACATCCTTGAAAATTCCTCAAAAACTTTTGGAAATTCTCTCACTACTGGTATGTCCACTTCTTTCGCATCCCTTTCCCTGAGGCCAAATGCACTAGGTAGGCCTCAGCCCCTTTTATAACCTCCTTTTTAGCCTGAAGTTAGGTAATAACTTCTAGTATCGGTCACAATTTGCTTCCTTTAAAGACTTTAACCTCGTACTCAAAAAGGTACAGTCCTCGAACGACAATCTACGCTTGTAAAGTGCCTTAAAAACCAATCCAACCCCAAAATAACATTAAATCCAAGCAATCTGAATACTATTAGATCAACCTCCAAATGAAATCCCTCTGCTTCCAACAGATAGCCCTTAACTACCTTGGTACAAAATACCATTTTTCCACTAGGTAGTGCTACCATGACTCCCTAACTCATCAGTTGCATCTGAAGGCCCTCCAACCTAACCAGTGTGGATGATGCAAATGACTGAGAAGCTCTTGAATTGAATAAGGTGCTTTTGTAAACCACTACTTACTATACATAAAGGACTCCAAAAAAGGAAGTTCACTAAGAGGAGTTATAGCTCCATACCTGTGATGACGCCGGTTTCCTATGTTTCTATGGCATCTTTGTTGACCTTTCCTTGGGCAAGTGTGTATACCTTAGCTTGCATTGGCTGCCTTAGGCCACCATGTCCTTTTCCTGGCATTGTTTGATGCACTTGTGGTGCTTGGGGGCAATCCCAAGCGTAATGTCTCATCTGTCTACACCTGTAACACGCATTCTATGCTTTCGACAGTCCCCTTCATGAAATCTATGGTGAACGTTACACACTAGCATTCTTTTACCCGTTTGTGATCCTAGAATGATTAGCGATCACCCACTGGTCCTTGACGCAAATTTCTATGGGGCTCCCAAATTGGTTCCTTCTTCTGCCACCACACAATTCTTTAGATTTGGAGATACAGCCAATGAGTTTCACTATTCTCGTTCGACAATGGACAGCTTATGGACTAATTTCTAGAAATCCATAATCTTTAGACATGCTACTTGTTTCCTAATGTGGGTTTGCAACTCGTCCTGAAATCATTTTGCCCTCATGCTTTTCGTAGAGATAAGATTAGGAGTAAACCTATCCAATTCCATAAATTTGGTGGCATACTGCTCTAATGTCATATTCCCTTGGACCAAATTAGTGAAGTCCTTTGAAACTCTCCCTTGAGATCCTCCCCATGGCAACCAGTTCCATAGTAAGAAGTTACCTCTAGTCATCCCACCATAGAGCTACCTCTCCCAAGAGCAAGTAGCTCACGTCTAACACCTTTTGGTCCTCGATGCATCCACACACCTCAAAGGTCCTCTCCATGTTGGATATGTCCTTTCCATGTTGGATATCCACCTTTCAACCCACGCCGATCCCTCGTTTTTGAAGAGTTTCCCATAGTGTTGAGCCAAAAATCGCTTGTACGTACATCCCTTTACTTCCTCTCTATGGGATCTTAGTGACTAAACTTGCATGTGATGACAATAGATCTCATATTGTAGTTCCAACACGTCTGATATCCTATTTAGTGCTCTTGCTAGTCCCTATCTCTTCTTCTATCGAATTATCCTCCCTCATGATCACTCAGTGTTTACTCTCATGTTGTTGACTTCACGAGCTCTTTAGTGAATAAAGTCTCAAAAGTGAGATCTCATCCCACATCTAGGTCCTTTAAATAGGGTGGGATTGTCAGATATTCTTTCTAACTCCTTTCGTACTCTAGATCTGCGATAATGATTTTATTTAATCCTTCTCTATCACACTACAAGATGACAGAGACAGACTTCCAAGTATGGTCCACATGCTTGGTCCTCTAACTTTCCTCGAAAGAGGGTTTGTGACACCCCCAACCTCCACTTGGGATGGAATGGAGACTTAGAGCTTCAGGACATGTAACATAAGGTTACATACCCCTATACATGACAATTAATATGCAATGCATCCTATAAGTGCAACTAGCAGAATGCAATATTCGCAACAGATTAAGGGTAAAAATAAAACTTATGCCAGAATAACTAAAAATAGCCAATGCGTTAATGACCATCATAAGTTCAAACCACATCGTAGCATAAGCTAAACATAAAAGTCTCCAAACCTAAATCAACCACTTCATGTGTTCTAGAGCATGGAGGACTAGTGCTAAAAACATAAGGATAAGGTCCAGTATTTTCTGGAGGTCTGGCTCCTCCTCATCATAAGTTCAAACCACATCGTGACATAAGCTAAACATAAAAGTCCAAAGCTAAATCAACCACTTCATGTGTTCTAGAGCATGAAGGACTAGTGCTATAAACATAAGGATAAGGTCCAATATTTTCAAGAGGTCTGGCTCCTTCTCAATCAGTTGGATCCAGCGCTCCATCCAATCTGTCCTCCTCAGGTCTTGACACAACTTCTATCATTCCGAGTGGAATGATAATAGGTCCACAAGGGGTGAGATTTACTTGAAATCTCATTAAGTTAAACAACTAACGTACATAAAGATAAATTATGCATGAAGAATGATAAATATGCAATGCATGAAAGGCAAAAAAATCAGTGTGTGTCTCCCATCTAGATTCCCTAACATTTTAAGAAAAAATGAGACACATGTTTTCTTACAGAGAACATTGTTACTTCAACCGTCATAAAAATATAATTTTATCATAATATTTTATCATTATTAGCAATTCATATTTAATAGTAATATCATAACGTGTGGTATCGTCACAGTTCAACATGTACACTGTAAATACCTGTCGGTGACTATAGTACAACTCACGTCGAAACTACGTTATCTACAGACTCATTCTCAATATATTGGTAATATAACATAACATCATAACATGTACACCCACCAGTCTTAGGTGTCATAACATTTGACTTTGCTCCGACATTCTTTAAAAAGAATTTATTCGAAACCCGTTGACTATGCTTCATCAACTCAAGGGTTACCATTCCACTCTTAAATACTCCAGAGTAGACAAAGGAGTTCCACTAGGATAATTTCTCATCCTAACTTTTGGGGTTGTGACAAAAATTATTTTTATGTTAGCTTAAAATAAGTATTTCATGACATGTGCATATGTAGCAAGTTTTCTTGTGAAAATGACATTTATATGCAATATGCTAAAAATGGTGAAAATTTCGCATGTCATGTAAGTATGCACTCAATGTATCATATAACATGATATTTTATGGTCCAAATGACAATTATAACATGAATGTGTCATTTATCAATAAATCATAAATAACTTAACAATGTGTATGTTAAAGGTCAATTTACAAACTTCCTTAGTTTAAAAAAATTGTAGCCTCTAAAATCAAATTTGTACTAAGTTAGGATTTGAACCTCTAAAGAAGATGTTCATAATCAAAGGGTTCAAAAATGGGTATTTGCAAAAGTACCCCTAAACTTTCAAAAATTGCCACTAAGGCCCTAAATTTTTACTATTTACAAACAAACCTCAAATTCAACCAAATTTCATGGACCTCATATTTTTTATCTTCTAAAACTATGTATGCTCTTAGAATTTTAAAATTCAAGTGGAACTAGCTCAAACAATCCCAACCCGTGGCATGCATTCAAGTTTATGCCTAAGTGTGATTTCAACTATTGATCCCTATGAATGCATGCGTAAGCAATTTCTTCTAATCACAAACAACCACTATAGTCCTTAATGATATGATAAAGGCCAATTATTTGGTGAGCAAGTTCATCCCAACACTTAATCATGGCTAAAAACCTTAATCTTCATTAATCTTCCATTAATCAAGTTTGATGTTCCTAGTGTAAATCACAAAGGTATGCTTTCAAAACTCACCCAAAACATGAAATTTCGTTCTTATCCCAATAAGAAGGTTTCTAAATGCTTAACCATCAACCCTAGGTGGAATAAATCAAACTTCATGCCTTAATCACACACTTACTTAAAACACATGCATGTCTTGATGATCAAAAGAAGATAGAATTTAAAACCTATCATAGCATGCTTCTAATAAAAAATAAAACCTTACATGATCATTCTAAGACATTAATAAATCATATGAAAATATCCAAAGTCATGCCACAACTAAAATTTTCACTTAAAACAATTTAAACACTTAAATCATCCTTATTGAACCCAGTTTTGAATCAAGCATGGTAACCATTTCTAAATTCATCCAAAAATCACTCTAACACTTAAAATCAAAACTTGGCATGTAAAATAAGATCCAGGGCAAGAAAACTTATAAATTTTGTAGCCCAATCAAGCTCCTAGCACAAGAAATCCAAGAACACTCAAGCTCACACACCTTTCGGTTTCTCTCAAAATTAAGGGGGAAGATGGCTCTCAATGCTCAAGGCAAAGCTGGAGATGAGGTGTGGAGGAAATGAGGGGGTGGAGGGGCTTTTTATAGGTGGCCAAGGGAGTGGAGACGTTGGCCGAAGTACATGGTAATTGGATGAGATGAGTGGTGGTGTAAGGGGCTGAATTTTCATATTACATTCCATCACCTTGTGTCATTTGTGAAGAACGAAATAGTGCCCTAAATCACCATGATTTTATCACTACAGGTGCTACATTGCTCCTATAGGTGCTGGTCAAGTTGTGGTGCAGAAGAAATAGAAGAAAAACCAATAAAACCAACCATGGGGTTGACGGGTTCAAAGTGGTTTTCTTTGGACAGTTTTGTTCATTGTCTTGACTCATCTTTTTTACTCATCATCATGGTTGATTTGTGTAGGTGCAAGTTCACTTCTTGCAGGATTTTTTAAGCGGTATAAGGTAGAGGGTTAGCTGCTAAGTGATCATAGAGGTGCAGCTCAAAGAAGATGATGAAATGGAGGGTGATTGCTGAAATGGAGTTGTGCACAAAAGCCATTCGGTTTTGGTGCCTTCTTTGGGTGGAAAACCTAGTCAAAGGCTCATGATGGCCATGAGGGCATCTTGGGAATTGGGCGGTGCTAGAGGTGGCGTGGGGTGGTGGCTCAGCCATGGGCAGAAGGGTGGTTGAATTTCAACCAATTCGGTTCCCATCGCACTAGTCTTTTGAGTGCAATCAATTTGGGTTTTTGGTTTGGATTTTTGAAACTAAATTTCATCCAAAGCTTGGTCTGGGTTTAAAGGGATCATATGAGGTGTGTAAAGACCATAGTGCCCTTAAAAAAAAGGCATAAAAAGATTAGGCTTATTGGCAAAACAATCAATGCACATAAGGGGCACACATGTGTGCCGATTGGTAGAGTTTGGGGTTTGATATGTCATTTCTTCTAATGACATGTGTGGAGATTTATCTAAGGTCCTAATATGATCTAAGAATGATATAATTAAAGAGTGAAACAAGAAAATCTCAGATTAAAAAGCTAAAAAGCCTAAGAAAGAAAATTAAGCTTCATAACATGGTTTAAAGATCACTAATCTTAGGTAAGCTGATTAATAGTCTTAACCAAGTTTTAAAATCTAATTTGGGTACTTAGGGTATGACATGGGCTTGAGGAAACCCATGGAATGGTGTATTAGGTTTTCAAATTGAAGAGTGAAATAGAAGCAAAACAAGGCTTTGGGCCTTGTGGGCTCAAAAGGGCCATGAGTGTGGGTTAATAGTTCATGGGCTTTTGGGTTTGAGTGAATGGGGCCTTGTTTCTAGATTTGGAGAGATTAAGATAGGCCTCAAGATCCACTAAGATGGAGCTTGAAAGGCTTTCCTTGACATAATTGGACCACGAGTCAAACCTATACCATACTTGGCCCAAAAGGCCTTTTGCTTACAAAGTTGGGCCTAATTCCTTGGGTCTAAATAGTTAGGCCCATAGTCTTGTGTACAATAAGTGAGGCCTAAATTTTGATCTCTTCCAAGTTGGGTCTAAGGCCTTCACTCTTACTAAATCAGGCCCAATGACCTTATGTCATTATCATTGGGCCTAATTTATAGTGTCATCTAAAAAAGGCTTAAAACTTAATATCTCCCGAATTGGGTCTAAGGTTTTTTAACATCTTAACTTTAGCCCATCACATCTTTAATGCATTAAGGTCCTAAAGTCTTATTGCCTCTCCTAAGCTTTTATACCCAAAAAGCTTTGGCTCTTAGTAAACCACTCTTTAAACCTTCTCCAATTCATTAAATATTTAACCCAAATTGCTTAGCTCATTAATGTGACAACCATCCAATATACCATGTATCATTCCCTTATAGGCCTTTTGACTTCTTACTCTCAAAATTAATAAAGCACTAAAAGTGCACCTCATATATAGCCCTAAGAAAATTAGTACGACATATTGGACATAAAGCAAGCGTCAGCCCCTAAGCTGATAGGGTGTCATGTATTTCCTCACTGTTTTACGAATAGGGGTCAACTTTAGATGCACGTGCCTCCACAGAGCTTGCTTATTACACTCAAAGTGCACCTCATATATCGGACAAAACTAATATCATAAAAGATACCTTCCTTGTTATATTCAACACCTCAACATCCACAATCATCCCAACACGCATATGATCTATCAAAGAAAATTACAATCTACGGATGTCAATTTTCTAGCTAGATGTTTTATATTTTACATATCAAATTATTAAAATTGATTCATGGCAATCTGAAATTAACTGCTAAAAATAGTAAATAGCAACATCTTCTAATTAATTCTGGCCGTTAAGATCAAAATTGAAAAATAGATGACATGGAATAATATTGACGGTCGGATCTTACAAGAAAGCACACATTACAAGTTTTTGATAGGACGCGCGTTGAAGGTCCAATGTGTAAGCTTTGATTGTTTATTATGCAAAAAAGAGAACATAGGCTATTTGGCGAGTGTAAAGTATGTATTTTTTTAAGAGTAATTGTACGGTGTTTACATACTCACGACTGCAACTATCATTTTTCTTTTCCTAATTATTGCCATGCCTTTTTTTTTTTTTTTTTTTTTGTAAGATCATTTATTGACATGCTTTTGTTAGAAGAAAAGTGGGTCACTTGAGTGTAGCTTTATGCCATAAAAATAAAAACTATATCATGAATAGTCTCGAACCAAATGATATTTAATGCCATAAAAAAAAATAAATAAATAAAGGCTATTCACCAACAAACTATGACAGCGATGCAAAAGGAAAAAGAAGTAGCTATAATAATTTTATATTGTTTTTGTATGGGATGAGACTAGTGAGAATGAGAAATCATGATTTCTTTTCTCAATCAGCACAACTTTTGAATGTGATTAGGTAGAGGTGGCATGGCCAACAATATAATAATGCAGAAGGCATAGGCGCCCATGCATGCATGATTGCTGACCGAAATAGATGGGATGGTTGAGTGGGGAGCTAATTGTTATACTTTAAGTCGATGATAGAACATCTTCAAACAAGTAGAAATGATTAAGGAAAGGCTTAAAATCCTCTTCCTCTTTCACCCTTTTCTTCTTTTGGCATTTTATGAAGATGCCTCCCTCCCAACAATCCTGTTAACTACATTAACAATGTGTCTTAAAATAGTTAAATGTTTGCACAAAAGCTTACCAACCATAGAATTCTACGTAGAGTTATCGAGTGCATTTTACTTATTCTGACAGACAGGAGATTTCCTATCTATAGCATTTAGTATTAGTATTTAAAAAGTATCATTTAATATTCCTTCCATCTCTAAAATTATGATTTCCTTATTGAAGTTTTGAGAATCAGTACTTGTGACCCGAATCGTATACCAAAACTTGTCATAAACGAATATATATATATATATATATATATATATGAGTTATTCTACTCAGCAATTATACACCACACATCTGTAGAGGAAAAAAGATAACTGCTAAGCAGAATTTATATATATATATATAATGCTCACTACAATTAACTTGGCCTTGTGGGCTAGGGTATGAGTGCGCCCTGTCGTGTTTGGCTAATCGTTTAGCTTAATGTATGGGCATGCATGTGTGCATGATATAAACTGGGGTCCGTTATCCGTACGTATGCGCCAACGAAAGAGAATGAGTGTTGCATCTGCGATATACATGAATGATGTAGATTATGATCAATGACCTTCTAGTTATTTTTAACATGGATGAGCTTTTCTTTTTTTCTTTTTTCGATCTTCTTCTTTTTTTCTTTCCCATGCAAACCAGTTGCGGGAAGTCGATTTCCAAGCATCCCTTCATGGGTGGACGCAAATACAATTCTAAGCGAAATAGCAATGGCTAACATTGATGAGCTTGTTAGAATATCATGTATAAAATGTGACATTCCTATTTGCTTGGGATCGGACAGACTCAAAAGCATTGGAATATGTAACCCAAGGATACCTATTCTCATTCATGACAGTTAAAGATACAATACACTTAACAGTATGCAATATACACAGCGGATATTTTTTTTCTTAAATAAATATGTACTAGAAACTATATCCCAAAACATATCATGATTCATAACTTCATAATAGACTGATAACTGTAATGATACAAAACTTGTTCATCATGAATGTAACATAAATAAGTACTAGAGACAGTGCTCCATAAGTACAGTATTAAAAAGCATAACTATTAAGCTTACTCGCTGAGCCGCAGGCGCAACTCGACTAAGATAGCCATAATCTTATCTAAAAACTAGAGGACTGAAGTAACAAGCTCCTTATCGTTACGTTGGGGCCTAATCGACCTCATCCAGTCTGTCCTTAGCTGTCTCTCCAGATCCTGGCACATGATCTACCATTCTGGAGAAGAATGATAGTTGGGACTATCAAATGAGATTTGAATACAAATCTCAGCAAATAAACTATCAAATTAACTAGCAGTATATAAATACATACATGACAATAAGATGACATGAAAGCATCCTCGTGAACTTGAATGTGAGTGACATGATTGGACAAATAGCATGTCATGTGCTGATATAAGTAAAACTTGACATGAATTGAACATGAACTTTGAATCATGTTTAACAATAATATGGTTAATTAAATATGAACATATGGATACTACACAGGTCCTCTTGATCTGTGTGCTCCTACCAATATTGCATCACATCATAGGCATCTGCACCAATTGTGAGTACGTTTATATAATTGAACTGATTAAAAACTGATAAACACGAGGTTGGCACCTGTAACACCCTGCCCATTTACCCTTGTAACGACCCGACCTTGTGGTGGGACTTTTTAGAAAAATAATTTTAGAAAAGGAGACAGAAGTTACCAATCTTTTCAAAATTTTTACTTTCATACACAGGGTGCAAGACTCTACGTTGTAATATAAAACGTGCTTTGAGAATAAAAGAGGTTTATAGTGGAAAACATCAAACTTCAAATAAAAAGGTCTCTCATACATTTAAAACTCTTATGCCTAAACTTTCATACACTTCCCCTTGGGTTGTGTCTGTCCTAACGCATTCTGCTCATTTAGTTCTTATGGGAGAGGGGCATACATACAAATTAAAATGAGTCGAATACTCAGTAAGCATTATTTCATATAGTTAAAATATTCTAACGTAGGTTTCATTCATGCATTCATCACTCCATACTAACTATACATACATGAGACATACATCCGTTTAAAACATCACAAGGTGGGGTTTTCCTTAAAAGGGCTTTCTTTTCATAAAACATTTCTCGCACCACGTGCCTTCTTTCTTAAAGAGCTCAATGCATACATACATTCTTTTTTATCACTTTTCATTGGCCAGTACATACTGTTACATCACGTGTGTGAGGGTTAGCGGTCTTCCTTTGGACTTGGATTTCGCCCGTGGCCACAAGTTGGGAATTCATTTCAATCAGGGGGTAGCACTAGGTGCACTACTAGTACTGCTTATCCGGCATTGCAATCTGCCCAGTCCTTTGGTACCATCATTCATTCAGTCGTGGCCATTACATATTTTCATACATTAAAACATTCATTTCCTTTCAGTCCTTTCCTTCCATTTAGTCCTTTCCTTTTCAGTCCTTTTCATTTAACAGTTCATTCGTGGAAAAACATCATTTAAAGTCATGAGCTTAACTTCAACTTTCAAGGCATCATTTAAAACATCAGTTCATAGCATCCTTTTTAAAACATCATTTAAAAGTATAAGGCATAAACCTCAACATTTTGTTTCCTAGAAAATAAAGAAAATAGATACTACGTATAGTCATCCATTCACATGCATACACTTAATACTTGGGTTGCATAAAAAGGGGTTGCCAAGGAAGGCCATTACATACATATACCTTTGGACACTTATACTGAGCATACTTTTCATAAAACCACCTTTCATTTCATTTCATAAAGAATGATAAAGAGAAACATTTCTTTTTCATTTTCATATCTTTTATTAAACTATAGAAGAGTGTGAACATAATACTTACTTGAACTTCATGCTATTCTCATATCATGCAGTCTATTCATGTGGGTGTCAGATGGCAACCACCGTCAGGATAACCCGTGCATTGCCCACTGTCCGGCATGGCCAGTGGCGTCGGAAGCCACTAGCTTCAATAGTAGTGGTCACTACCATGACCTTGGAAAAGGGCTATTTCAGGGATCGGATCTAGGGTTCTACTGGGTAGATCTGGGCTATGCAAGGGTGGCTGACATGGTGGGGAGTCAGTGGGTGGCGGCTAAGCCCCTGTATAGTGGTGGTTAGTCATGTACAATGGTTGTCCATAGTGTATGGTGGCTATTTGGGCATTTGGATAGCAAGGTGTGGTCTTGGAAGGGCTCGTGGTCGCAGTGAGTGGCAGAGTACGGCGGCATGTAGCCATGTACAATGCATCTGAGAGAGTGAGGACACGTGTGAAGGCTAGGGGTGGCTGGGGACTATGGTCAGGCATGGAAGGGCTGAGGGAGGTGAGGTGGAGCTAGTGGCATTAGGGTGGTTGTGGCTGGAGGCGGTGGATCTGGGCTGTGTGTGAGAGAGAGCCCGTGAGAGAGTGAGAGAGCATGTGGGAGGATGGGACTTCGGCTAGGCATGAGGGTGGCTAGGGGAGGTCACCGGTGAGGCAGGAGGCTCTTGGTGGCAATGCGATGTGTGGGAGGCGACGTACGACGGCAATGGGAGGAAACCCGTGGGTTTCGTACGTGGCCTAGGGAGGAGCTACGGGCTTTGGGTCAAGGGGAGAGGAAAGGAGTGGTCAGGGGAGACTCGTGGTGGTGCTTGGTGGTGGTAGTGGTTGATGACGGCTGCGCTAGGAGGGAGAAACCGTGTGGGTAAACCCATTTAGGGTTGCTCGGGTGCTGGAGAAAGGGCTGCCGTGATGGGCTAGGTTCGTTGGTTGGGGGTCGCTGGGAGGACGTGGGAGTTTCGATGTGGAGGTGGGCTAGCTCACAGCGGCTCTATGGCCGTGCGAGATGAGGGGCCTGAGAGAAGAGAGGGCTCACGAGGACTCAGGTGAGGGGGAGGGGGAACCTGTGTGAGTTGAGGGAGGGAGGAGAGAGAGAGAGGGAAGGGAAAAGTGAGGGGAAAAAGAGAGGGGCTTGGGTTTTAATTTCAACCATTTACCTTTAGATCTTCAAAACGATCTAACGGTGGACTCTAAATACTAATTTGAAAATGGGTAAACACTAACTTAACTGAAAACACTGAGAGGAATTAAGATAGAAATACTATATCATAAATTTAAACTCAACTTTAGTTTATAAAAAAAAATTCATTCATCATTAAATAAATGATGAAATTTTACTAAATATCTTTAAGAGAATAAAACTATCTAATTAATTAAAGTTTTCCACATATTTTAAATCTCATAATATTTAAAATATTTAAAATTATGTTGATAAAAATGATTTTCTACAATTATAATATTTTTGGAGCTCTTCAAAAATATTATAATTATCTTACTTAAAATCAGGTTTGGTTCAATAACACTAAAAATACCCCATATAGATATTTCCAGGGCATTTAAAATATTCAAGTGCTATAAAACACTGGGCGTACTTTAAAATCAACCTCTATATTTAAAAACATGGCTTCAGTATTTAAAACAAGTAGACAAAACCCGTGACCAATCGAGGGAGAAAGGAATGGGTTGTTACATTCTCCCCTCCTTATAATAAATTCCGTCCTCAAAATTTGCATAACTCATAGGAGAAGAGGAGCAGGGTTTACATTCTCCCCTCCTTATAATAAATTTCGTCCTCATAATTTTCTCGTCCTAGGTATTCATGCAATGTCCTTAGAATTTTCTCACCCTTATTATGGACTCATTCATACCAGCTCTCGCATTGTCTTCACGTTCAGCATCTCAATTACTTCTTGTTCAGAACTTCACCCTCACATCTTATCACTCCTCCGTTGACTTGCTTAAAGTCAGTTCCAAATACTTGACCCCATCCATCACGTAGCGCTCATACCTTCCATACTAAGATTCTTGCTAGCAAGCCTTGAAGTTGTCATATCATCTTCCATCTCAATCCTAGCTCAGCTCGTAGTCGTTCATGCGTTTCTTAACTATTGCGGTCTCTCCAACGTTTCTAATCCATCCTTCTTCCATCTCGACCCTTATTATGCATTTCTTAACTAGCAAGAAATTATTTCTACATGTCCTAACATTCCATCGTCCATTCCTTATCTTCTAACTACGTTCAGTCTCTAATACCTCTTACATTCTATGCACTTAACATCACTACCTCTTACAAGGTGCCATTCTGACATGCCTGCATTAACTAGGTCATACTTTGGAAATAACATAGCATTAGAATAAATGCTTTCTTATACTTACTGCAGGACGAGATATGCCTTCGAAAGACATCAGTCTAGGTTTTTCCTTCACTTGCAATTCCCTTGTCAAAAGTTTCTTTCTTTGTAAAAAGTTTTCTCTCTTTTATTTTGAAAAGAATTTTCTAGAGTCTAGCATAACTTGGGCCTTGCTCTAATACCACCCTGTAACCACTCGACCTTGTGGTGGTACTTTTTAGAAAAATGATTTTAGAAAAGGAGACCGTAGTTAATGATCTTTTTAAAAATTTTACTTTCATACCTAAGGTGCAAGACTCTACGTTATAATATAAAACGTGCTTCGAGAATAAAAGAGGTTTACAGTGAAAAACATCGGACTGAAAATAAAAAGGCCTCTCATACATTTAAAACTCTTGTGCCTAGACTTCCATACTCTTCTCTTTGGGTCGTGTCTATCCTGACGCGTTCAGCTCATTTAGCTCCAGTGGGGGAGGAGCATACAAAAAACCTAAAATGAGTCGAATATTCAGTAAGCATTACTTCATATAGTTAAAATATACTAACCTAGATTTTCATTCATGCATTTATCACTCCATACTTACTATACGTACATGAGACATACATACGTTTAAAAAATCATTCCTTAAAAGGGTTTTCTTTTCATAAAACATTTCACCCACCACGTGCCTTCATTTCTTAAAGACCTCAATGCATACATACATTCTTTTTTATCACTTTCCTTTGGTCAATACACACTGTTACGCCCCATGTGTTAGGGTTAGTGATCTTCCTTTAGACCTGGATTCTGCCCGTGGGCACAGGTTGGGAATGCCTTTCAGTTAGGGGGCAGCACTAGGTGCACTACCAGTACTACTTACCCGGCATTGCAATCTGCCCAGTCTTTTGATACCATCATTCATTCAGTCATTGCCGTTATGTATTTTCATACATTAAAACATTCATTTCCTTTCAGTCCTTTCCTTTCATTTAGTCCTTTCTTTTTCTGTCCTTTTCATCTAATAGTTCATTCATGGAAAAACGTCATTTAAAACATAATAACTTCATCTTTCAAGGCATTATTTAAAACATTAGTTCGTGGCATCCTTTTTAAAACATCATGATATGAACTCGCAGGAATGTAATTCTTTGAAGCCACAATCAATTTGAAAACTCACCCAATAAAGTCAAAATCAAGTCAATGGATAGAGAATCTAGACCAGTTGATAACTCATTTCAAGAACTTAGATTATATTAAAATCTAGAACCGTTGAAGAACCAGTCTCAAGAACCCAGATTGCAAGAAGGAACGCCACAAAAGTTGTGATTTACCTTTGAATAGTTTAAAAGTTCAATTAAGAACAAGAGGAGTAAACTCAACTCACAATAAATATTCAATATTTTCTAAGCCTTGTGTTGGACGGCGACAAGTATTTACAAACCTAAACTCAATTAACTCTAGGCCAAAACAAGGCCCCTCTTACCCAAAATGCCCAGGATAAATAGTGTCACGGCTACAGTAATGCTACATTAACACGGCTACCGTACTTCTTGAAACCCTAATTCCTAAAAAGTAACTTTTCAAATAAGCCCTTGGCCAAAATACAAGGCCTTCTCAAAAACCCTAATTTAACAAAATAATAACTTTCCCAACATGCCTTTGAATAGGCACCCTCCATAAGTCATTCTCATAATAAACTCAATTATTGTAAACTAATAAAATAAGTTTTTTAAATGAATTAAACAAGTTGAAATCCTTCAACTGCCCAAAGCCTTTAAGTCATGTTGTTGCCCTTTTTCATAGCTTGAATCAAAACTGGATCTTCATCCTTCAAGTTCATCTTGAATGTTAGGCTCTTGCTAGACTCATCCGAAGTGGATTGCACTAATCCTTGCATTACCTCCTTAATCTTTTTGGCTCTTGACCTTATAATTGGCCCATCTGGAACTTGCAAAAGATCTTTAAGACTAGGTCCATCTTGGTGCCCATCATTCAATGATATGAACCCACAGGAATGGAATCCCTTAAGCCCACAATCAATTTGAAAACTCACCCAAGAAAACCAAAATCAAGTCAATGGATGGAGAATCTAGGCCCATTGAGTACTCATTTCAAGAACCTAGATTATATTAAAATCTAGATCATTTTAAGAACCTGTCTCAAGAACCCAGATTACAACGAGGAATGCCACAACGATTGTGATTCACCTTTGATAAGTCCAAAGGTTCAATCAAGAAGAAGAGGAGTAAACTCAACTCACAATAAAAACTCAATATTGTCTAAGCCTTGTGTTGGAGGGCTACAAGTATTTAAATATCTAAACCCAATTAACCCTAGGCCAAAACAAGGCCCCTTTTATCCAAAATGCCCTTGGATGAATAGTATCAAGGCTACAGTACTTCTTGAAGCCCTAATTCCTAAAAGTAATTTTCTAAATAAGGCCTTAGCCAAAATACAAGACCTTCCCAAAAACCATAGTTCAACAAAATAATAACTTTCTCAACATGTCCTTGAATAGGCGCCCCCCATAAATCTTTCTCATAATAAACCCAATTATAGTAAACTAATAAATTAAGTCATTTAAATGAATTAAACAAGTTGAAATCCTTCAAGTGCCCAAAGCCTTTAAGTCATGTTGTTGCCCTCTTTCATAGTTTGAATCAAAACTGGATCTTCATCCTTCAAGTCTATATTGAATATTGGGCTCTTGCTAGACTCGTCTCATGTGAATTGTACTGATCCTTGCATTGCCTCTCTGATCGTCTTGGCTCTTGGCCCTGTAATTGGCCCCTCTGGAACTTTCAAATGATCTTTAAGACTAGGTTCATCTTGGTACCCATCATTCCCCTCTCTTCAAAAGGATTCAACCTCGAATCTCCACCTACATCAAATGAAGAACGGTCAGAAACATTGAACATAGTAAAAACATTATACTCACCAGGAAGATCCACTTTATATGCATTATCATTAATTTTCTCAAAAAATTGAAAAGGTTCATCCAAGTTACTCCTGTTATCAACAAGTAAAAGCATCAAAGCTAAAGGAGTAAGTGGATTAAAACCATATACAATTTCAAAAGGAGTATAAGAAATAGTAGTATGCAAGGTTTTATTATATGCACACTGTAAAAATGACAGATGATACTCCCGCAAATGTCCATTTAACAATTCAATGAATGACAAATGATACTCTCACAAACGTTCATGAAACATATCTAAAGTTTTCCTTACACCAAAATGACCACTCCAATTATATGCAAACTCAATGAATGGCAAACAATACTCCCACAAACGTTCATGCAACACGTCAATGAATGGCAAATGATACTCCCACAAACGTTCATCTAACATGTCAATAAATGGCAAATGATACTCCCACAAACATTCATGCAACACGTCTAAAATCTTCCTTATACCAAAATTATCCAACAAACCATCATGTCTATCACACACAAGTAACTTACGCATAAAACTAGTAGGCACACAAAGTCTATTCTCTCTAAACAAGTACTAATCTAATTTATAGAACTTACCAAACGATATGTTCTACATGTTCCATACACAATAGTAAAGTCATCGTCATTAGCATGCAATTTCTTCTATTCAAATTTCAATAACTTTGCATTTAAAATAAAGATAAGGATATACCTTCTTGCTAATGCATTAACTACAAAAAATTTCTCACCATGTGTATATTTGGTTACATGAGGAAAAGTCTCAATATAGTCCTCCCACTTAGCATGCATTCTAGTCAACAACTTACCTTGTCCCTTCAAGGATGTCAAGGACTCATGTTCTTCAAAGAAAGGTCGGGTAGGAATTGTTGCACCTAGCACAAAATCAATATAGTACTCTATTCCCTAATAAGTGGCAATCCACTAAACAAACAGCTAGGAAACAAGACCTCATATCCCTACAACAAAGAGACAACAACACTAGGCAAATATATGTCAAGTTCGTTAATATTATGACTAGTCTTAGCATAAAAACTCATTTTTCTCTTAGTTTTTGTCTCACTTTCTTCACTCTCTTTTTTCTTTCCACTTTCTTTTTCTTTTTCACTCTCTTTCTTCCTTTCACTCTCTTTTTTCTTTTTACTCTCTTTTTTTCTGTCACTCTCTTTTTCTTCATCTTTTTTTGAACTCTCAACCTCATAATTATTTTTCAACTCATTCTCTTTTTTTCTTGAAATCTCAATATCACCCTTATCTTTTTTCTCTCTCATTTTTCTCTCTCTCTCCTTTTCGGCCTCAGTATTTCTTTTTTTCTTAATCTCACATTCACTCTTACTTTTTAGCACAATCTCAGTTTCACCCTTACTTTTTAGCTCAATCTCTTTTTCACTTTTTCTTTTTTGATCACTCTCATTTTCACTCTTTCTATTTTGAGCAACCTCACTTTTCAGTTTCAGTTGGTCCCCATGAACCTGTGTTGGAGTTAAAGGAGCAAGTTTGATTGTTTTTCCATCATTTTCAAAACTGTACATGTTCTTTAATCCTTCATGGATCATCTTCCTATCATACTGTCATGGCTTCCCAACAAATATGGTCAGCATGCATAGGCACTACATCACAAAACACTACATCCTAGTATTTCCCAATTGAAAAGGAAACTAGCACTTGCATATTTACCCTAACCTCCCCACAATCACTCAACCACTACAACTTGTATGATCTAGGGTGTTTCAAGGTAGGTAAATTCAATTTCACAACTAAAGTAGTTCTAGTCAAATTAATACAACTTCTCCCATCGGAGTTACGAAGGAAACTTCGAGCTCATATTGGTCATGGGTTGAGAACGGGAATTGAACTCTATGAGATCTAATCTCCCGTTGTTCCTCAGTAGCTCAATGGTAGAGCGGTCGGCTGCTAACTGACTGGTCGTAGTTTCAAATCCTACTTGGGGAGATTTAATTCATTCCGAATTAAAGAATTCGGAATGAAAGGGTTTGCTTTGACCGTTAAGAGTAGGTAACCCGTTCCCTCTGTCTTTGTTTCTATTGCATTTTATCTTATCGTATCACATTCTGTTCTGCGATATTTGGGAATCACCATCAATACCTCGGTGTAGGTCCGGGATAATCCTTTGCTCCACAATCTGGGGCTATTTACAACTAGCCAATTAAGAATTCTCAGATGTGCTAGTACGAATATCTCTTTATCCTTTTTATCTTGAAATATTTCTAACTTCGAATTTTCTTGATTCCCATCTAGATAAAAAGTTTCATAAATTGGTCAATTTTTATTGCGTGTCTCTTTAAAGTGGAATTCATCCTTTGTTTTTCCCTTTCCATTCATTCGGATCTTTTCTATTTCATCCATTTTGTCCAGATCCTCCTTTTCTTCCGAAAAAAGAGAAGGAAAAGGATCTTCTTCAGTGGATTCTTCTTGTTCCTGTTTAGTCCCCTTTGTTTCGGAAGTTGTACCTTGTTGTTGATATGGCATCCAGTATGAAAAATGTTATCGCTCTGTTGCTCTATATCACCCATCTTATTTGTGTATTGAGAGCACGCCTGGCAATAAGAGACTCACCATACTCTTTATTCTTACATTTATGTTCCATACTAGGCTCACAATTCCTCTTATCTCTCCCACCATGCAGTTTTTTACACATTGCATCTCATTGATCCATCATGTCCCTCACTTCCTCCAACACCAAATTCAATCGTTCAAATTGTTATTGCATGGCATGCAGCAGAAAGAATGAGTTAACTACCATCCCCTTTGGTGATGAGTCACTCTTGTGAGACATCGTAATGCGCTGCACCAAAAGAATGTTAGTGAAAAACTTCACACACTCTCTTACGTGCTTAAACTCAAATAATGGCGCTTTACTCGTGTTTCACTCTCAATTGGCTTTTTTTCCCAATAATAGTCTCATACTCTCTTGCCTTTTACCTCAATAGTTTTCCCGCTCAAGTTCTTTAAGAACTAGTTGAACTAAATTAAGACAATATAATCTTGTATTATTCCAACCAGTAATAGGTTCAAGAAATAATGAAGGACTAAAATGACACGAGACTCAAGGAATTTATATGAGAGAAAGAGTAATCATAAAACAAGATACCAACTAGAAATATGTATTCAGCCCCTTTGATAATAAAGCTCAATCAACAAATATCTTTCTTTCTTTTTACTGTAACTATATAGCAGCCTTTGTATATGCTGCCTTCTCTTTTCTTCTTCTTTTTTTTCGAATTTTCTTTTCTTTTCTTTTCCTTTATTTTCTTTTCTCTTCTTTTCCTTTCTTTTCTTTTCTCTAATTCAATCACAAACAATAATATTCCATTGTGAAAATCAAGCAATTGAATTCAAACACATAAGTATTGACAATAAAGTAGAAGAGAATCAGTGGAATAGCACTCCAAGTAATTGAAAAACTTAGAGATGCAAGAAACCCTAGTATTCACTTCCTCAAACTCCCTTGAGTGTTCTTAAGAGTTCTCATCCTCTAGTTCTTTGAAGTTCTTAAGTGTTTTAAGTGAGTTCTTTAGTTGTGAGCTTTGAGTGGGAAACTTCAAAGGCTACGGAATCTTTGTAAGTTTTCTCTCTAGATCTTAGTTTATATGTTAAGTTGTGTTTTTTAGTGTTAGCATTAATTATGGGTGATTATAGCATGAGATACCTTGTTTATCTAGAAGCTGAAATATTGATGGACAGGCTTATTGTTTAAATTATTTTGGCGAAAATATTAGTTATGGCATGCCTTGATAATTCATGATATGATTCAATTATGTCTTAGAATAATTTTTGAAGGTTTAGTTTGATGTTAGAAACATGCCATAATAGGTTTTAATTTCTATCTTTTGTTTATGATCAAAGTATGTATGGGTTGACTTTTAATCATGCTTCATTTGAGGAAATGGACTTATTTACTTAGGCATGAAATATGAGCATTTAGAAAACCTTCTGATTGGAATAAGAAGAATGCATGATTTAATTCTAGCATGTCACTAATAGAAAGGTCATATCATGCATCATTTGAGGTTTAGCTAGAATTTAAGGATTTTTTTAGGCATGATTTAAGTGTTGGGATGAACTTGCTCAAAGTTAAGCTTTTATTTCGTTATTGAGGATTTATAGTGATCATTTTTTTGGAGCAATTTTTCATGGATGCATTCATGATGATCAATAGTCAAAATTTCATATAGGCATCAACAAGAGAGCATGCCACGAATTGAGAATGAATAGGTTAAGATCACTTTAATTTTTTTTTTAAAGGCATAGACGGTCTTAGAATGTGCAAGATATGAAGACTATGAATTTGGTTAAGATTTGAGAGCATTTGCATTAGTAGTAATATTTGGAAGTTTAGGGGTATTTTCATAATTTTCCCTTTATCTAGAAAATTTTATTTTTCCTTAAGCTAGTATAGATTCTAACTTAGTACAATTTTTATCACAGCCAACTACCTCACTTCCAACCTCACTTCCAACTTCAACAGTTTATAAGTTGGCCTCTAATTTACACTTTGACAATTATTTATAATTTATTGATAAATGTCGCATTCATTTTATAACTGTCATTTTGAGCATGAAATGTCATATCTTATGTTCCATTTTTGTCATTTTGCATACAACTATCATTTTTGAAATGTGCCACATACATGCATATCATGAAAATTATTTTTATAAGTATTGCATGAAAAATTATTTTATCACCACCCCAAAGGCTAGGATGGGAAAATAATCTAGTGGAACTCTTATGTCCACTCTGGAGTGATTAAATTGGAGTGGTAACCCTGGGTTAATGAAGAACAATAACAAGCTTCGAATGGGTTCTTTTGAAAGAACTTCAGAGCAAAATCATATGTTACGACACCTAATGTTGGTGGGTGTACATGTTTTAGTTTTTACTATGTTATGTTATGTTTTGTTACCAAAGAATTGAGAACGAGTCTGCAGACAACGTAGTTTCAACGTGAGTTGTACTACGGTCATTGGCAGGTACTCACAGTGCATATGAAGAATTGTGATGATACAATACATTATGTTAATTCTATGATTTTATGTGATTCATGATTAAAAACTAAGTTTTTTAACAACGGAAATGAAATTATATTCTCTGTAAGAAAATATGCATAAAAAATCTATTTTCTTGATAAATCTAAATGGGAGACGAATACAGTTTTTTGCATTTCATACATTTTATGTTTATCATTCTCCATGCATAGTCAATCTTTGTGCACGTTGGTTGTCTAACTTACTAAGATTTCAAGTAAATATTACCCTTTGTGGATCCACTATCATTTCATTTGAAATGATAGAAATTCTAGATGCAAATGGACCCAATAGACCAGTGGATCAAGAGGATTGAGGAGGAACTAGACGTCAACGGGAGACTTGATCTTATTTTGATATTTCTAGGCCTGACCCTTCGTGCCATAAAGCGTATAAAGCAGTCGGTTTAGAATTTTTGGAACTTGGTATTTCATACTAAGATTAAGTTACCTAATGATTTGAACTTATGGTTTAATCAATATTATTGAGATGATTTTAGCTATTCTAGCATAAGTTCGTTTTCACGCTTACTTTTCTCTGCTATTATTGCATACTGCTAGCTACATTTCTAGAATGCATTGCATATTAACTGTCATGTACAAGGGTATGTAATCTTGTGTTGCATGTCTCGATGCTCTAAGTCTCCGTTACATCCCAAGCGGAGGTTGGGGCGTCACAGCACCACTAGCATTGGTTGCCTGACTTTGCTCCAGCAACCAGTTGCTTAGGTCCCATTCAAAACCTACTGACGATACTTTGTCAACTAATGGAATTTCACACTAATTTAAACACTCTAGCATGAACAATAGAGTTTCACTAGGATAATACATCATCCGAGCACTTGGGGTATGGATAAAGATAAAAGACTCCACTAACTTGAAAATACTATTTTTCATGATATACTCTATGCGTAGGACATGACATGACATGACATGAACATGTGACAGATGGCATGGCATAACACGACATGTAATAGATAAGCTTGTACTCGAAATATTTAGCATGGCATGGCATATTAAAACATGTATAATAATCGTAACTGACAATAGTATGACATATACGGCTTATCATCGTACATACAAAAATACATCAGAAAGTAAGTTATAGGCTAACTTACAATGACGGCAAGTGACATAAAAGTAGCAGGAAAATAGTGTGAGATGAAATGAGATAATTCTAAGGGTTAGAATATCCCACCAAACACTTAAAACATAAAATTCATTGACTTATGACAAAATTATTATTTTACCCTCTACATACAGGAAATGACCATTTTGCCTCTAAATTAAGGATTTCACATACAAACTCCAATTTCTACCAAAATTTATATTCCTCATGTGAATTTTGTCCTAAATCCAAAAATGCAATTAGAAAAATTTAAATCAAAACAAAACCATAGAAACCATGCATAAGCCGATTCATATTAAGGCTCGTAAGTCTTGATTTTTGCTACAATTCCTTCAAACTTCAAAACATATACTTAAACTGATTCATGCAACACTGAAAATCATAGCCTATGTTCTAAGATCGTCCTATGAAATCAAAATAATTATTAAAAGCTAAACTCCTCATATCAATAAAAACGCCCAAACACTAATTTTTTGTCAAATAGAACAAATATGTGATGTTCTTGGTCTGATACTTTTCAAATCAACTCCAAGGACTCCAAAAGTTCATAAATATACTCTTAACATATTCATAGATCCAAACTAAGTGATAATAATGTTTGAACAACAACCAAAATGACAAAAATTATTATCAAACCATTCGGCAAGCATACTAAGTCTAAACCGAGTACCACATATTTTGTCGGAGAACAAACACACTAAATCCGAAACTTTCATGAAGTAAGCCTTCAAGAAATAAAATCATATACTTCATATTCAAGTTATAAACTTGAGCTAAGCATTTAATCTAGGATCGCATCTCAAAAATTCCATAAAATCTCCACGTAAACCCAAGAGCCTAATGTTTGTGCATTAACCGATTCTTTTCATACATAACCTACTTCCAATAAAGATTTAAACCAATTATATTCAAAATAAATTTTTTAAAACATAAATTAAGGTCTTAAGAATATCGTATAATAATTTCATAGCCATTCGACTAGGTTTCAAGAACCAACTAACATCACAACCACAAAATAAAAACTGTTTTGTATTTTCCAGCTTCAACCTCAAAGAAAATGTCTATAACTCTTTAATAAAAATGCTATAATGCTTTGAGTAAACTCATAATATGTATAATAATGTGTTAGCATTTCATTATATCAATATATACATCTAACTTTAACAAAAACTTAATCAAAACATCAAGATTTCACACCATCATCCAAACTATCACCCAGTATGACATTTACATTCTCAAACCTACTTTTCACCAATCAATAGTCCATAGAAAATTACAAAAAATATATCATTGGAAACTAGACTCAAATAGAAACAAATCATATTAAGGAAGTTTTATAAGAATCAACTTACAAAGGCTATGAAAAAATTGGTCAAGAAGTACAAGAAAAACTACCAGAAACTTCCACCCGAGTTCTCTTCAAGTAAGTGAAAGAAATTGACCAAATGATAAGGGGCTGAAATTGACGTCCTATATAGGAGGAGAGGGATGATGGGGGGATGGGTGAATGACCACCTGATCGGGGATTTTGCAGCCAATACAATGGGCAAAACCATGGGCAACTCAGCCCATCGTATTCGGTTTTTGCTATCGAGAGGAGTGGTGGTTTGGCCTCCCATCCATGCATTTTTTGGGCTACCATGCAGCCATAGGACAGCCTAGGGAGGTGGAGGAAACTTCCACGAGAAGTTTTGCATTTGTAGTGCTTTTCGATGACCTTAATGGGCGTTAACCAATTGGGCCTCACTTTAGGGTTTAAAGAGAGTTTGTTTGGGTTTTTGGCTTCTATCAAGCTCAATTCTAATTTTTCTTAGCCCAATGAAATTCAAAAGATATAAAAGAAAAAATGAGGGTGTAATAACATGTACGCAAGTGGTTAATAGCATGTGAAAGTAATTTAATCAAGTGATTAATTACTTAAGCTAAAAACGGCCATTTAGGGTTTGGGCTTCCACCATAGTTTTGGAGTTTTAATTGGATCTCAATGGTTTGGAGTTTTATTAGGGTTGAAACCCTCATTTGATTGGCCACAAAGTGTTTGGTTGAATGGAATAGTGTTTGGCTTAGATGGCATGATCACAATGCTTAATTTTCCTTCCATTCCTTCACATTTTCATCTCATGGTTCCTCTTAGTCCCAAGTGTCCTATACTAGTCATCAAATGTGGCTAATATCTTGCGAAGTGTCTCCTAAAAACTCCTCAAGACTAATGTGGACAAAATCACACAACGAGTTGACAATCTTCTGAATCAAGTGCCACATGACTCTATCTCGGGTGTTACTATTCACCAAAAAAATGGCGAAAATAAACATTACATCATAAAATCCTAAATAATCATATGAGTCCAGTGGTACAATTTGTTTTACAAAACTCAACTCCTAAGTACCTTGAACAATTGAAAAGGCATTTCTAAGCACTTTTCATCCAAAAAATGAAAAACGTAGTATTGGACTGTAAAATCCTAAATATTAATTTAAAACTAATGGTGCAATTTGTTTCTCAAAATCATACTCCTAAGTATCTCAAAAAATTAAAACGGCACTTTTGTCACCATAGCAGATAGGAAACTGAATATGCTGACAGACTAAAATTTAGGCAATCGTTTGATTTGTGAAATCTTTTTAGAATTTCACGATACTCATAAAGTGTAAATAAATTTATCTACTAAATTTCTAGTAGGTTGTTATATAAAATATAAAATGTGATAAGACCGATGGTTATAGCCCAGCCCAACGATGTATCAGAAGCCCACTACAAGGGAAGAAATTAAAGGCAAAAGCAAGTGACCTGACAAGCTAGGCTTGAGGGGACATAAAGTGGCCTTGCAAAGGAAAATACTATACTTACCGCTAGTTTCTACAACTAGTTTTTATCGCTATGAGTTTTTTATTTTTTTTTATTATTATTTTTTACTTAATGAATAAGCAAGTATTTTCTAATAATATTATGAATTTTTTTATTTTTTAAAATATATTTAAATAAGTTATAAAAATACATGTAAAAAAATTCATCCTAAAACCACTAGCGGGAGCCCCAACGGTGAAAGCAGCATTGCTCCCTTGCAAATACAAATCTAAATCTGAAAGGACCTAAAGAAATTAGGCTTAAAAATGGGAGACGTGACTTAAGACTCAAGGCTTGTTTGAAAAAGAAAAATGTTACCCTTACTACTCATTCTTATCATTTGGATTTATCGTTGTAATTTTTTTTTAATGTTTTTTACTTAGTGATTTAAAAAGTATTTTTTAATAATATTGTGATTTTTTTCTTTTTCTAAAAAATATTTAAAAGTGATAAAAAAATATAAGAAAAAGAAAAAATAAGAATATAACTAACGGTCGCTCCCAATGTGGCTGTAGAACCATCCTTGGAAAAATATTTTATCTCAAAATTTCATCTCATTTCATCCATTTTTTTCTCAAATATCACTCAAATATAAATACTTTCAAACCAATCATTCCAACTTTCTCAAACTTTCAAACAAAAAATAAAAAATAATTCAATTTTTTCAAATCTATAAACAAAAATAATATTAAAAACTATATTCTAACAATATTTTAACTTTATAATATTTTTTATTCAGTTTTTTCTCTATCCTTTCCCAAAATTCTATAAAATATTAATTCAAACCATCTCTCTACTATTCACAAACTATTTTATCTTGAGGTGTATGTGGGACTGGTTTTGGAGCTAAAAATTGAGAAATAAGTGTTTGCTCGATGTGCGCTCGACAATGGGCTCAAGTGAAACTCAACCTCTGAGTTCGCTCGAGTTCCGCATGACAGTGAGCTCGAGCAAGACACAAACACTAGTATTCGCTTAACCCCAGCTCAACACCCTGCTCAAACCAATGTTGTTCCTTCGATGGGTGCTCGACACTCTACTCGAGCAAAGAATGCAGATTTTGCCAGATTAGGGTTTGCAACACAATTTGATATATATATATATATATGTCATATTTGACTTGTTTTGTACGACTTTCAGCATATTTTGAGAGAGAACAATTGTCAAGTGAATCCATACTGAGTGAGAGAGCAAAAAGCCTAAGAGAGTGTGAGTTGAGATTGAGTGATTGTAATCTCTTCTGGTTAATAAGATTTTTGCAACTTTGTAGACATAGGCAATTTGTCAAACCACGTATATTGTGTATCATGTACTTGATTGTGCTTGCTTTTACTTTAATTTGCCATCATTAATGTGTGTTTTGCACAACATTTCACAACAACAGCCAAGGTCGAATCTGAAGGAGAATGATGGCTGGAGATAAAGAGAACGCACCCGAGATCAAGAAATTCAACGGCACTGATTTTGGGTATTGAAAGATGTAGATCAAGGACAATCTCTTTGGCAAGAGGCTCCACCTTCCACTCTTGGGAAAGAAGCCGGAGAGGATGGATGATGTTGAGTGGACCCCGTTAGATCACAGGTTCTAATGCTTGTTCGGTTGACCTTGTCCAAAACAGTAGCACACAATGTCAGTAATGAGAGAACCACGGTGGATCTCATGAAGACTTTGTCAGCTATATATGAAAAGCCGTCGGCAAACAATAAAGTACACTTGATGAAGAAATTGTTCAATCTGAAGATGTCGGAAGGTATGTCTATAGCCCAACACTTGAATGAATTCAATACAATCACAAATCAATTATCTTCTATGAAGATTGAGTTTGATGATGAGATTAAAACGTTAATTTTGTTGGCATCATTTCCAAATAGTTAGGAGGTCATGAGGATGGTTGTGAGTAGTTCAGCCGGCAAAATGAAACTAAACTACAACGACATACGTGACATTTTCCTTGCTGAAGAGGTACATAAGAGAGGGTCAGGTGAGTTCTCGGGTTCAGGATCTACCCTGAATGTTGACAATTGAGGCAAAGGACATGGCAAGTCAAACTCCCAAAGCAGAGGGAAGAGCAAGACATGATCTGGACAGTAGATCATATGCTGGAGTTGTGGCAAGCCATACCACATTAAACTGCAGGAATCAAGAAAGTGTTGAGGATGACGAGGTGAATGTAGTGGCAGATGAAATTCATGATGCCTTATTTCTTGCAGTGCACAGTCTGATTGATGATTGGGTGTTGGATTTAGGGGTTTCGTTCCATAGCACCTCACATTGAGAAATCATGCAGAATTATGTTGCTGGTGATTTTGGGAAGATGTATGCGGCTGATGGAGGGGCACTAGATGTAGTGGGAGTGGGTGATGTGCACATCACACTTCCAAATATGGGTGTATGGACTTTACAGCAAGTCAGACACGTTCCAGATTTAAAGAAAAACTTTATCTCTATGGAACAACTTGATGACAATGGTTTTGCAATAGCATTCTCTGAAGAGATTGGAAGATCACTAAGGGTGCTCTGGTCCTAGCGCATGATAAGAGATATAACTCGTTGTATTTAACATCAAGGTCCAATGATGTGCAGGAGAATACAAGAGTGTAAAAAGGTAGGCTTGATCGCGAGAAACATGTGAGGAAGCCAAAAAGAGCTAGCTTTATTATTCCTCATGAAAGCTTGGGAAAGTTGGCAGAGGTTGCCAAGATCGATTGAAGACCGGATACTCCTAGTGCAATGAGAGTTGTGAGTCGCCCAATGGATGTGCTAACAAAGGGAAATGTACGTGAAAGACTCAAGTCAGGCTTGACTTCAGTGCATCTTCTAGCTTGAAGACGGGAGTTGTGAGATACAAAGATGATATAGGGATTGGCTGGAGTAGTGGCTGGCATATGGAGACCTAGTCTCCAAGTGAGAGATTATTGGGGTATATGTGGAAACTGGTTTTGGAGCTGAAAATCGAGAAACAGGTGTTTGCTCGATGTGCACTTGATAGTGAGCTCGAGTGAAGCTCAACTCGTGAGTTTGCTCAAGTCCCACGCAACAACGAACTCGAGCAAGACACAAACTCTAGTGCTCGATCGACTCCCACTCAAGCCAATGTTGTTCGCTCGGCGCTCTGCTTGGGCGAAGAACGAAGATTTTACTAGATTAGGGTTTCTAGTGACGTTTGATATATATATATATATGTCATATTTGACTTGTTTTGTACGACTTTTAGCATATTTTAAGAAAGAACAATTGTTAAGTGAGTCCATATTGAGTGAGAAAAAAAGCCCTAGAAAATGTGAGTTGAGATTGAGTGATTGTAATCTCTTCTAGTTAATAAGATTTCTACAGTTTTATGGACATAGGTAATTTGCTGAACCACGTATATTGTGTGTCGTGTGCTTGATCGTGCTTGCTTTTACTTTAATTTGACATCGTTGTGCGTGTGTTTTGCACAACATTTCACAATATCTTATTACTATTGACAAATTTCTCATCTAATCTCACTCTCTAAACTTATCCTTAAAGTCAAAGACTTGGCTGAAAGGGAATGAAAAAGAGAGGGAAAAGGCATGACGAGGCATAGACTTCTTCAAAACTCCTATACTTCACATCAGAGGCACCTTCTTCATCTTCAACATTTTCTCATTTCAATTTTCTCCGCTGTAACTAAGAATAAAATGAGTCATGAGAGCCTGTGAAATTATCAAATATAGTAAATTTTACATTCAAAATACTTATGGACGTAGACCTTTACGCCGAGCCACGTAAATCTCATTATCTCTCACTATTTACACTTTATTTACTATTTAAACCATGGATGAGCGTCCAACCATCACACCATCGTGGACATTCGACCATATTGTTGTCTTGGCCTAGATGGCAAAATGCACCCACATCATGTTTGTTGAATAGAAGTTGGTATATTTTAATTTCACGACAGCAATTGAGTTGTTTCAAGAAACTACACTCAAATGAGATATTAAAACGAGACTTGCCATATTGCGATAAACATATTACATCATGTTGAAAACATAATCTCTTCCTTTAGAAAAGCTTTACGTGAGGATAAATTAATTTGGGTCTAGATTTAAATGGAGTCTTGGATTTGAAGTCAACCATGACTTTAAGGCCCGTTTGGATTGAGAAATCATCTCAATTCATCTCATCTCATTTTATCTCATCACTACAACTTTCTTAAATTTTCGTACAAAATATAATAAACAATTTAATTTTTTCAAATCTCAAGACAATAATAATATTAAAAAATAATATTCTAATAGTATTTTATTCAATTTTTATCTCAACTCATTATCCAAACGGAGCCTAAGTGTAAGATTTTAAAAAAGCTAAATTTTGTATGACCTTGGTGCAAACCCAAATCCAAGTTTTAAATATGATTCAAACAAGAAATTTGGATTTTAAGACCTCCAATCAAAATCCTCATGCTCAAATCCATGAATGCATCCAAACGCACCATAAACTACGATGAGAATCCAAGGTATAAAAACTAGTCTAAATAAGATCTTGGTATCCACACTTGGTTCTGCGGCATGAATTATTCATATATTGCAATTTCAAGACTTAGAAACAGGTTGTGTATACTTTTGTCTTACATAGATCCTTTTTTTAGTCAATTACTAAACTATCTCATCTCATCTTATATAATAATTACATCATTTCAAATTCTCATACAAAATATAATAAACAATTTAACTTTTTCAAATCCCAAAATAAAAATAATATTATAACAATATTTTATTTAACTTTCAACAAAATAACTATCTGAACTGCGTAACCAAATGAGGCCAAGTTATTTTGCTCTCCAAAGAGGGTAATACTCTAAACAAAATAAATAAAGAAAATGTAAAAAATCATTATCCATCGCTGCAACTTCTATATCTCCACACATAAGCCCATCTTACCGATCCTTAAAAGCCCTCTTATCTCTTTTGTCAAGCATCGTAGGTACTCAAAAACTAGAATATTACAATTACTCAGACTCACAACATTACTCTAGAATTGATCTCAACCGGTTAGACTAATCCTTATTGAAGTTAAAAGTTAATATTAATCTCTTGATCATCATCCTCTGGTGCCTTGGACTAATCCTTACTGCTCTGTTTCGGTGCAGCTGATTCTTCTTTGTCCCAACACACTCCCTCAAGCTCAATGGTGCGGCAATGACATTGAAGTTGTCTCTTGGTAGGGTAAACCTTGAAGATGGTAATGGTTGGGTGAAAGTGTAGGGCAGTTGGTCTTTACTTGGAGCTTTGACAGCAAAGGGGATGATCAGTAGAGATGGGGGGGGAGCACAAGGCGATGGCGGGAAATATAGAGTCAAACTCTATGCAGAGAGAACCCTAAAGGCAATCAAAGATCATATTTTAAAAATACTGCGTGTGATACCTTAGTCCCTCTCCGAGTTGATATTTTTTCAACGAAGCTTTAAAATAGTTCATAATCATCCGCTTTATTATACCTAACTTCATTACAACTTAAGCTATAAACAACCTAAGCTATAAGCTACTAATTTCCAAGGTATGATTCATAATGTTTTGGACAATGCTAGGAATCCCGTTGGGAACTCCCGCTCCTATTTTTTTTCTTTTTTTTTTTTTCAGTTTTTTTTTCCTTAGTGATTAAGAAATTGTTGTTTAATAATATTGTGAATTTTCTTCTTTTTTAAAAAATATTTAAAATGTTAAAAAAAATATGTGAAAAAAAATTTAGTTTTGTTTTTTTCTTTTTTTCACATCATTTTTTAACACTTTTAAATATTTAAAAAAAAATCACAATATTATTAAACAACACTTTCTTAATAACTAAGTAAAAAAAATTAAAAAAAAAAAAAGGAGCGGGATCCCCCAGCAAAATCCCTAGAATTTTCCTAATGTTTTATCCTATAATTCCCAGAACATTGAAGCTAAATCCCGCTCTAGTAATATTTAGATACCGGTATCAAAATCTTTTTCCAATGTCTGTATATGGGATTTGTAAAACCCATAAATAATCCATAAAAACAAACAACTAAACGACCAAGACATGTTTGAAAAAAAATGAATTTATAAAATAGATGACATTTTCACAGAAGAAAAAGTATAACACATCGTTCATTAGTGTAGTTACCATAAAGGAAATTGGGAGTATATGCTAAAATTTTATTACATGTACATATTGGTAATCTTGAAACCTTACACCCATAAGTGATAAGTACTCGTACCAAAGTATTGCGTTTTAGTGCATAAATTGAAATAATTGAAGTCAAAACATTGGATGAAATCAATGGATTTTAAAATGTTCTTGCAGAGTAACAAAAATCTTAGCATGGTAAAGCGGAGAACTGTAATTGCTAATTCCTACCTAGCTCCTGAATGCTCAACCTCCGAAGCTGTCCCTGGCATCTTAATGGAAAACAACCCTTTCTTCACCCGTATACTACACGATTCTCCTTCAACCTTGTAATCTTTTCTTTAGTTGGTAAACCTTAAACCTTAACTGACCAAGAAAGTTTTGAATCACTTGGCTGTGTCTAGGACGGTTTCTCTGGGAAAGATTAGCAAGCATGGATAGCCAGGCCATCCATAGGTTAAGGCCATTTTGGCAATTGCCTAGGACTCCACCTTATTCATGTGACCAACCAGTCATTTTCCTTTCGATTGGTCACGAGTTTCGCTTTTACGTTTTAAATCTTGAATTTGTGTTTTAAATTTAGCAGATGGTTTTTAAATGGAGCCCAATGTTTTAAAGTCTTAAAAATATTTTCATAAGTCCAAAAATTAATTTTAAATGTGGTGTTTTCAGTATTATTGAACCAAGCTCATATTTCAAGTAAGCCTCTTTATATTTTGGAACCCCATAAATAATATAGTTTTAGTAAATCACTTTATTTAAATGATTTTAGTTCTTTTAAGAGTATTATTAAATATTCATTATTTTATTTTATGTTAAAAACTCTACTTATCTAGATGATTTTATTTCTCTTAAAAATATTTAGTAAACTTCATTATTTTATTTTATGATGAAAAATATTATTTTAGATCAATAAAACAAAGTTGGATTTTAAATTTAATTCCATTCCATTGCATTTCTATTTCATTTTCCTATGATTTAGTTAGTTTATTGTCCATGTTTAATCTCCAACATTGGATCTAGGTTAGGAACCCCAATATCTAGGGTTACGATTAATTCTCTAAAAATCATAATTTCCCTCATTTTCCTCTCTTCTCTCTCTAGCCTCTCCATGTCCCGTCCCCCCCCCCCCCCCCCCCCCCCCCCCCCCCCCCCCCCCCCCCCCCCCCCAAGCTCTCTCCCTTCTCCCTCAACTCCTTTCCTCACGGCACAACACCACGCCGTCGTCGACCACACCGTCCACCCTCACAACATCACGGCCCAACCACCCTCTCCTCTCCCTCAACCCCTCTCTCTCTCTCTCTCTCCCGGTTCCTCCTTTGGGTTTGGGTTTCCTTCACCACCCAACAACGCCGCATGCCGCCACTATGAGCAGTCCCATGAGCCTCACTGCAACCATCTATCTCTCCTCCCTCGGCCCATTGTCATGGGTCCCAATGCCTCCCATTGTTCCCCCCATCTCTCTATCTAGCCTCTTTACGCAGTTGCCACAAATCCTCCGAAGTTACTTTCAACCAATCATTGTGAGGTAAAGTGACCGTTAACCCCAACACACATGGCATAACAGTGTGTACCGACCAAAGAAAAAATGATAAGAATAATTGAATGAGAAATCTTTTGATAAATGAAAATCTTTTTAAAAGAAAAATCCCACCTAGTAATGATTTTAAAGAAAATAAAATATTTTATGTAAAGTATGTTTATGAATGAGAAATGAATGAATAAAACGTATGTCAGTATATTTTTACAGTATGGAGTAATACTTACTGAATATTCGACTCATTTTGTTTTTATATGTGCCGCACCCAAGAATGAAATGAGGACGAAATATCAAGATAGATACAACCCAAGAAAATGGTGACAGAAGCCTGAGCATTTTATGTAATGTATGAAACCAGTTTTGTAAAAAGACTTTATATTTTTAATTAAATAAATTTCATTGCAAAACTCTCTTTTAGATTTATAATGCAGATTTCAATTTTTAACTATGGAATCTTTTCTATCTGAGAAGGGAAAGAAAAGTTTATAAAAAATTCAATAATTTCCGTCTCATTTTCTAAAATTATTTTTTAAAATCTGACCGCAAGGACGGGTGTTACAATTCAAGGTCCTGAAAAATAAAAGTGAGATGTGTTTATTTAAAACAAATATATAAGAAATATAAAAACCATTCCATTAAATAAAAATTTAAATAAATTTTATGTTTTCTAATGTGTAAAGCCCCATCATACTAAATTTTATTTTTAATACAATGAATAACTTATATTTTTAAATAATTTGCTCTAAAATTTTGCTAAATTGAGTCCTTATTTGAACTTTTTGTATTAAATACAAAATTAAAAAAAGTCACTTGAAAAGTTCAAATAAAGCCTCATTTTAGTTTTAAAAATTGGGAAATATTTAATATAATGACTGATATCTCATTATATTATAACTAAAATGGACAAATTTAAATTTTGATCTACATCTCAATTTGTATTAGGCTGTCCCTAGATAGCCTAGACCAACGAAATACATGACTGGTGGATTCTGATCAACATCACTAGGCATTAGACATTAGACATTACATAACAAGTAACTTTACAGAGCACAACCAGATCGCCTAGCAGCTACCTAAAAGCTTCATTTGAACCTTGACCATCTAATTTTCAGGCGACAAAACAATTTCAATATAAGTTAACCTCACAAAGCGTTCTCGTAAAAGTGGCTTGACATGCACCTAAATTACACTTTTTCTAATATTGCTATTAGCAAAGAAGTTCAATCATCACCTCTTAACAAGTTCAGAAAGGAAGTTCCGAAACCTGCAAAAGTAAAGTCAGGAGAACAAAGATTAAGACAAATTATGCATAAAACCAACCACCTCACAACCAGCAGTGAACCTGAACCTAAGCAGGGAGGAAATTTTTTAGTTTTTTTCATTTGTACTTTTTGTACCCAAGTAGTACGTACTTCTCGCATTCAAGGAGGTTTGGTAGGGAAGAATTCCATTATTGTTTTTAAAACTACCAAAAAAACAAAAACAAAAAAACAAACAAAAAACAAAAAACAAAAAGCAAAAAACAAAAAAGCTACTTGTAATGGAACAAAAAAAGGCAGTACAAAAGGATTACTTTTTGAAATTCCATGACCAAGATAGCAAACCATGTACACAGATTGTTGTAAAAAAATTATACAATCAATTTGCAAATTTAATTATACTAATGCAGCAACAGGATCAGTTTCCAAAATAATTAAAAAAACAAAATCACTTTGAAGTCAAATGCAGAACAAAAAAGAACTCATTTTACAAATAAAAACATAAGGCCATAGTGCCTATTTGAAAGTAGTGAGTGTTAAACTGGATGTTTCACATAGAAAACTTCTTTTTTTTTTTTTTCTTTTTGATAATTAAAAAGAAATTTTATTACCAAGAATAGGCACAGTTCAAGTACACAGGATGTATACAAAGGAAATACCTACTGCACTCCAGAAAGCAGGAAAAAGGCTAATACAGATTCAGTACATTATCATCTTCCTTCCTTACAAAAATCTTAGCCCACAAACACAAAGGAGAAAAGAAAAAATTCCGAAGTTCACTTGAAGAATGCTCTGTCTTCAAAACATCCCTCATTCCTTTCCAGCCAAAGACACCACATTAAATACAAAGGGATCATTTTCCATCTGGCAGCTACACTTTGCCTTCCCTCAAAACCTCACCAACATGCAAGAAGATGCACAACTTCCTTAGGCATCACCCAATATATACCAGTCCGACCAAGAACCTCATTCCACAAAGTCTGCCACCTCACAATGAAGAGATTATTTACAGATTCACCATCATTCTTGCACATGACACACCAATCAGCTATACACAAACCAAGTTTTCTAAGGTTATCTGTGGTCAATACTCTCTCTCTAGAGCCACCACCCAGCTGAAGAATGCCACCTTAGTAGGTACCTTCACTCTCCAAATGCTTTTCCAAGGGAATGCACAGCCAGACTGACATGTAAGCGCCTTATAAAAAGAACTAACTGAAAACCTAGAATTTCCAGCATGGTCCCACATTAAACTGTCCTCTCTTCCCAGCATCACTTTTGAACTATAAATTCTTCTCAAAAATGCAGAAACAACATTAACTTCCCAATCATTTGCATCTCTAATAAAATCAACATTCCACAGAATATTATTATCCGTACATTGGAGATAATCTGCCACAACAGCATTTTGATCCCTTGCAATCCTATAAAAAGAGGGAAAATCAGTTTTAAGAGCTGATTCCCCACACCAAATGTCATGCCAAAAAAGAATCATCTTCCCTTCCCCCAACCTTAAATGTAATATGATTCAAAAACTCCCCCCAACCATTCCTAATGAACCTCCATAAACTCACCCCATACGCTCTTCTTAACTTCATTAGAACACCAATCCCTCCACCCACTCCCATATTTCGCCACGACGACATTCTTTCATAAAGCATCTCTCTCTACATGATATCTCCAAAGCCATTTTCGTGTTTTGTTAAACATCCTCAAGTTTCTCACCCCCAATCTCCCACAAGAGATAGGTTTACAAACCTTGTTCCAACTCACCAAATGAAACTTTTTTTCCTCTCCTATACCTCCCCATAAGAAATAATGATAGATTTTCTCAATTCTTTTTGCTACCACTGCCGGCAAAGGGAAAAGTGAAAGCAAATACGTAGGGAGATTAGACAACGTACTCTTTATGAAAGTAATTCATCCCCCTTTAGACAAGTATAACTTTTTCCATCCAGCCAACCTTCTCTAGATCTCCTCAATCAGCCCATCACATATCAAAATAGATTCACAAGAAGTGCTCACCAAGATACTTCAGGGGCAATGGAGATATCTTACACTCCAAAATATTTAGCCAAATCTGAAATATTGGCTACTGCACCCACAGGAACAATTTCAGACTTGTTAAGGTTAATCCTGAGACCCAATACAGCTTCAAAACATAACAAAGGCTCTCAAAGATCAAATATGTTCTTGGTTGGCTCAATAAAAATTAAAGTATCATCAGCAAAAAGAAGATGAGAAAATTTAATGCTATTCCGATCCTCATTACCCACCTCAACCCAACAAGAACCTTCCTTCTACCGCCACTTCAATCATTCTACTCAACGCAACCATGACAAGAACAAAAAGAAAAGGAGATAGCGGATCTCCTTGCCTCAAACCACGTGAACTATAAAAAACTCAACCGGGGTACCATTCACCAATATGGAAAATCTCAATGTCAAAATGCAGTACTTAATCCACATACACCATTTCTCCCCAAAACCATATCTCCCAAGTACAAGAAGAAATCCCAACTCACCTAGTCATATGCCTTTTCCATGTCCAATTTTATCGAAATTTCAGATTCATTTAATTTAATTCTGCTATCCACAAATTCATTAGCAATTAAAACCGAATAAAAAATTTGTCTCTCCCTTACAAAGGCATTTTGAGATTTCGAGATAATTTTTCCCAACATCATACTCGTATGATTAGCTAGCACCTTAGAGATGATCTTGTAGACCCCATTTACCTTTCTGGGAATAAGTGCGATAAATGTAGCATTGAAACTTTTCTCAATTTCATAAATGTATAAAACTCAAGAAAAACCTTCATAATATCATCCCTCACTATGTCCCAACAAACTTGAAAGAAAGCCATTGAGAAACCATCTCGCCCCGGAGCCTTATCCCTTGCCATTCCTCTAACCACATCAAGAACTTCATCCTCTTCAAAAGCTCTTTCTAACCATTCTGCACTTACCTGGTCAATGGAGTCAAAAGAACAATCCATCAAGCTTTGGTCTCCACAAGTATTCTTCCCTAAACAACTTCTCATAAAAATTCACGGTGTGGTCCTTAATGACCTCTTAATCTGAAACGATGTTTTCACCATCATAAAGAGCCTCAATAGCATTATTTCTTCAATGAAAGTTTGCCATACACTTATCACTTTCCTCCAGCCAAAGGACCAGGGATTTTTGCCTCCAAGAGATTTCCTCCATTAAAGAGATCTTCTCTAATTCATCCACCACCGCTTTTTTCTCTCCAATTCCTCACCTGAAATGTCCCGCAACAACTCCCTTTCCTCCAAACTCTGCAGCTGCTGCATCAAAAGTTTCCTTTTATTTTCTGCATTCCCAAACACCTCCACATTCCATTTCTTCAGATCTGATTTTGATGCTTTAAGTTTACCAGCCAGTACAAAGCTCGGGGTACCAGAAAAAGAGTACAAAGACCACCACAGCCTTACCCTATCCACAAAATCCTCATCCTCCAACCACATATTTTCAAATTTAAAATACCTATGCCCTCTGATAATGCCCCCACACTTCAACATAATAGGATAATGGTCAGAACACATTCTCGGTAACCTTTTCTAGCTCAAATCAGGAAAACTAACTTCCCAAGAAGCTGAAACCAGAAATCTATCTAGCCTAGACCATGCCCTTCCATTGGATCACGTAAAATCCCCACCAACCATCGGTAAATCAATCAAATCAAGCTCAAAAATCAGATCTAAAAAAGCATTCATGGCATTAGAGAAATAATTATCCCCCACTCGCACGCTAGGAAACTGAGTAATGTTTAAATCCCCTCCAAAACACCAAGGAACATCCCAATGGCAGCTAACACCCGCCATTTCATCCCATAAAATTCTCCTACTAATATCCACATTAGGACAATATGCCCCCGCAAAAGCCCATTCAACTCCATCATCCATACTCTTGAATCAACAAGTGTGACAGAGATATGATAAGGATAAGAGTAGATGGTGTATAGGGAAGAAGAACTTCTTGCTCTTTATAAGGTTTTAATGAGGCTCCAATTATATCATTGACTAGTCCTTTTAGAATATAGGTCATGTGGTTTGGGTCTTCTATTGGGGTGTTACAAATAGTATTAAGAGTCTAACCCAACCAGAAATGTGGGACTTAAGCCGTGCCACCTACGATAGATTGGCCCGACGAGGATGTCAAGGGGGAGATTGTGACACCCCATATGATAAGGGTAGGTGGTGTATGGGATCTACACGCCCTAATGGAAGACCAAAACCATATGGCCTATACTCCAAAATGACTAGTCAATGATATAATTGGAGCCCTATTAGAACCTTATAAAGAGCAAGAACGTCTCCTTCCCAAGCAATGTGGGATCTCATACACCACCTACCTTTATCCTTATCATATGGGGTGTCACAACAAGCCATCATAAATTCTCCCACATAATAATCTACCATATACACTACCCTCCTATCCCACATAACAACAATACCACCCAAAGCCCCTTTCGAAACTAATTCAACCCATCCCACACATTGACAGCACCATAAACTGTTGACAATTGTTTGATTAACCAATTTCAGCTTGGTTTCTTGGAAACAAAAAACATCAGCCCTCCATTTTCGAATCAAATTCTTTACCCAAAGATGTTTTCTATAGTCGTTCAGCCCCCACATTCCAATAGATGATCATTGGTTTCATTGATGACTATAACCAACCCTCTCCTTGCCTTCATCTCTAAAGGCACTTCCTCCCTTTGTAGTATAATTTATAGAACACGATAATCTCTTCAATTCCATACTTTTTTGAGGCGGATCTAGCCAAAAAAGGTTTACCAGCCTCAATAGCTATTAAAAGTGCTCTAAATTGTTCCTCAAAACCAACACAAGATACCCGCACATTCCTTAATTTCATCCACTTTCCTCAACACCCAATCAGATGAATTATTGGGCCAATCAATTTTAGGATGGAAAGAATTCAACGGATCAAGGTCCAATTCATCATCAGACTTCCCTCAGCTAGGCGTGTAACGGGTTCAGTTCAGTTTGGTTTTAGACATATTTTACTGAACAAGATTTGAAGAACTGATACTGCACCGGTTCACCCCTAAACCGGTATATCCGGTTTTACCGATTTAGTCCGGTTTTTCCGGTATATATATTATAATGTATAATAATATAGTGATATATTATAGTATATTATAATATATAGTGATAATAGTATTAGTAGTTATACTAATACTATAGACTATATATTATAGTATATATAGTCTATAGTATTACTAATAATTATATATAGTGATAATATATAATTATTTATATATAGTGAATTACTAATAGTATACTTAGTATTAATTATAATATATATTAGTATACTTACTAATATTAGCATTAATACTAATATATATTATTAGTAATCCACGCACATTATAGCCCATTATATATAGTATTAGTATAACTACTAATACTATAGTGATTTATATAGTTATTTATATATAGTGGATTACTAATAGAATTAGTATTAGTATATATATATATATAAATTAATATCATATAATGATATAGTATTTGATTATGTATGTTAGTGATAATATGCTAGTGATAATATGTTATATTTGATTATATTTTTTTTTTATGTCGGAGAACCTCTCCAAGGCAGGGCCCTTCGGACCCACCTCTGCAGAGTAATCCCCGGTCCCGTGCATTGCACCCTCGGAAGTTTTCCTACACAGAACTGGTTAAATCGTTGGCCTTTCACCAGGGGTGTGGCCCCAAAAGATTGTTTGCACCCATGAGGTGTTAAACATTGGATCTTGAAGAGAGTGATACTCCAAGACCAAGGCCTTCACCACTTGGGCCAACCCCTTGGGATTTTTTATTATATATTTTAGTGATAATATGCTTGGTTACATATATTTTAGTGATAATAAGATGGTTACATACACTTTTTATATGAGTGTATATGATCAAATGTATAGCAATGTATTTATCAAAAAGAATATATAGCATAAAAATGTATTTATCCTTAATATATATATAGTTTATATTAATAACATATGATCAAATGTTCATGCTTAAGATTAAAATTTTATGTTACATCAATTTTATGTCATAAAATTAAAGTTTTTAATGATAATGTTATATCAAATGTTATATTAAGATTTATAAGATATTAAGATTGTTTACTTATCAAAAAAAAATATTAAAATTTATAAGATTAATTTTATGTTATATTATGATTATACATGAATAATAGGATTTTAAATTTTAATATTATATTAATTAGCAATTTAGCATATAATATAAAATTATTTTATATATAAATTATATATAAAAATTATATATAATATAAAAAATATTTTATATATTATAAAAATTAAAAAATATAAATATATATATGAGCCAGTCCAGCTCAGTCCAATGTCAGAAAAAGAAAAACTGGAACCAGACCGGTTTCAACCAGTTTTGAGAAAAATAAAACCGTTACTGGATTTAACCCATCGGTTTGATTCGGTTTATTTTCACCCCTACCCTCAGCTCCCCTAACTCACTAGCCTCAGCATCCTCCTCCCCACCAAGAACCATTTGCAACTCTAAATTATACATCTAGGTGCAAGGGACCCTAGAAACACACTCCTAAATAGACATTACCTCTCAGTTCCACATCTCACGTTACATCCTCCACTTCCACCCCCTCTAACACCTACTCAGAACCTTCAAAACATAACTCCATAGGTGTCGGTAACTGCTCAGATGAGAATTTCCCAACACTGACATAAGAATCTCCTCTCAAGACCTCGGCCTTAGTGGAAATCAACAAACCCCCCTTCGCTGGAGTTAAACTCGCCACCTGAGAACCCCCAGAGGATTCAACAACCACCATCCTCTCTTTCTGTGATGAACATGCAACCATCTGAGCCATCGAGGGTTTGTTCTAAGCCTCCTCAGTTTGCCGATTCTCATATCCGTGTAAAAGGAGTTTCATCGTTGGATAAGCCACCGTTGGAGAGCCTCTCGAAGACTCACTTGGCGCCGACGACCTTGTCAGAAGTCAAAAGGACCTATCGGAGCTACCGAGCCCTTGGGTTGGGCCTCCAGTCCACTCAAGACTTTTGGAGCCCCGTTTCTCACATAGGGGCTTAGCCCTCCATTGCCCAGGCCTGATTACTGGGCCTCGATCCAGCCCACTTCATCCCATCAACTTTATTATTTTTAAGACACTTAGGCCCACTCCTCAATTCCACCATCCCTTTTCCCTCTACCTTATCCACTATAGATACGCCCAAGCCCATAAACACACCCAAACCTTCATCTACCTTCTTCAACGATGACTCCAACCTCTCCTTCCAACCAATTAATTCTGCCCTTACATGCCACAGTGTCCCTTCGACTTCTCCAACTTTTTGCAGCAACTCTAAAGGCCAGCCAATCTTCCTTCCATGAAACTGCTTCCTCCACAAAACATATTCCTTATGCTACCATCCAGCACCAACTCATCCTTCCTGAAATTACCATTGCCATAAATCTGTTGAGGACAAGAAACCTCCTACCCAAGATTCATTAACGCCAACAGGTAAGATGCTTCACGATATAGATTAACACCTTTTCAAGATGTCTACAAAATCGCCTTCTTACCTCTGGTATCCTTTTCACCACCACCATTCAAAGAAACAACGTTGTTTTCGGGAACTAGACCAGAGTTTCTATAATCAACCATCTCTATAATTATTCTTACAGAACCTGCCCATCCATCACCTTTCCTCCCTTTTGGAATCACAATAATTCCATTTCCCAAACCAGTGCCAAACTCAACCAGCTTCACAAACCTCCCAAATACATTTTGACACTTTTGAACCATAAAAACTCTATTACCCTCGGCTTTTGTCTGAAAAGATTCCTTATTGCCTGATAACCTCAGACAATCCTCCATCACCTTTGCCATCCAAACAGCCATACCTCCACTGAGATGAAGGGACTTAGACAACTTCCTACTCCTCTCAGTAATACAGAAAGAGTTTTCACCTTTCCTACTAATCACGAACCTCTTAGCTTCAATCCAAAAACTACGATCCATCTTCATTAACTAATGAAAAAAACTAAAGGAGAAAGAAGGTAACGAATCAAGGGAACAAAGAAAGATTAAGGATCATCACCGGTGAGAAGCGCCAGGTTTGGAAGATGAAAGGACATTCAAATAGAAAACTTCTGTTAGGATCGACTGACCCTAGTCAAAGAACACAAATATTCTAGATGTTTAATCAAACTTAAGTCAGACAAACAATTTCATAAACGAGATTACCTTTCTCATGAGAGCTTCATACAGAAAATTTGCAATCTATCCTCGTCTAAACAACTGAGTAGACCTTGACCCAGGGCATGTGTGTATTTCACATCACAAATATGCTGCTTTTGTATTTTAAGATGCTGAAAAACTGCAAAAGATGGCAACTCTTGCAAGATCAACTCGCACGTTACTTCATCACCAGATGCAAACAACCGGTTTTGGCTTTCCACGTCTATAATCGCAGATCTTTTTGGTAGTCGAATGTCATTTACATTGGCAGATGCAGAACCCAACTTTTGAAAGCAGTTGCTTCCCACTCGGTTATAGAAAATGTGGGAGCCTTGTATTCCTTGACCAATAACTTGGGAAGGAGTTAGTGCAGGTTGAGTAAAAGCCATATTTGACATCTCAACTTTGGGACGATACGAAGCAACAATGTCATCACTGCTGGGAGAATAAGCAAGGGATATACAAACTCCTTGATTGTCTGTTTGAGGAACCAAAAATGGCCTATACAGAAATCAAAAGAAAAATGTTAGAACAGGCTATATAATAATATATGGCCTTCATCAGCCCTAAAGAAGCAAAATAATAGACTAATATTAGGATTAGTTAAGGGGAAGACTGTAAGTATAATGGAATGAAACACTTACACCTCCTTTACTACTATTTTACTACTCAATTATTATTATTTTTTTTTATTTATTTATTTTTTTTTTTGCTCTTTGAATTTGGATTAAAAATCTCACAACATAACCTTCTTGCATAATATAGAAGAAAATAAATTCAATCAACTAACGAATCATCTAATTTAATTAAAAATAAATTGAATTTTATAAAAATTGACATTCTTTTGCTCTGAGTCAATTTTTATAAAATTGAATATATTTTTAATTAAATTAGATGATTCGTTAGTTGATTGAATTTATTTTCTTCTAGATTATGCAACAAAGTCATGTTCTGGAATTTTTAATCGAGATTCAAATAGCAAACGGAAAAAAAATAACTGGATAGTAGAGCAGTAGTAAAGTAAAGGTATCATTACCCATTTTTTATTGCAAAGGCACTCGACCATAGATGAATTAAAAAAAATGCCAGAGGTGGTGATGACCATAAATTAAATATTTATGGATGCCGGGTTTTGGATGCATTTAATCAAGGTTCAAAGTTGCTCAGTGAGTTCTGATCAAACAAACAATTAAATATTTCAAAAATGAATAATAAATAACCTGGAACTAAGAAAAGAAATCTAAATTGATAAATAAAAGCACTTAAAAATAAAAGAAAAAAATTATTATTGTATTAATGTAAGAAGAATACATTATGTATGTTGAAAGTCTGACTGCCACTCACAAGGTTGAACGACAGCATGAAACCAAAGACAAAGTGCCCATGTGAACCAACAAACATGGAAACACTGAAAGATATTTTGGAATTCGAAGAAACATTAACTGCATGAATAGAAATATAATGACAATATAAACACCCATATTTTTCCAGGATCTAGTTGAATTTGAACACAAGCACTAATATGCAAAATACAACCTACAATAAACTTCATCGCATCTACACTTAAATCTAAAGAATTTCAAACTAAACTATTTATATGCTCAATTTATAGGTGGGAGATATAAGCAAGACAGAACATTTAAGTTTCAAACTAAATAGAACTTCAATCATCACTACCTTCTCCAATATTGTCTCATAAAAGCTTTTAGATTGTTTGAGGCCCTCTAAGTGGCCTTTACTGTGCAGTTGGGGGCTCTAGATATTTCATTGATAAAAAGACTTTAAACCTAGGAATTCAAAAGGTAATCAGAGCTATTGGTGATCGATATTATAATAGATTCATTTAGAATTATAGCCACTCCTACCTAGGGAATTTAAAGAAATTTAAGGGTGGATGAAAGAGCTTCCTAAATATAGATGAAAAAAGCCAAAAGGGTAATGAAGAAACCATTATTGGATCTCAACACCTTTAAGACACTAAAAGTCATTAGAAGTATGACACAACAGAATGCATACAGAAAAACAGGGAAGAACAAAATTCTCAAGTGCATTGAAGAATTAAATACAGATGAAAGAAAGAACAAAATGATAATTAAGAAACAATCATTCTTGGATCTCTACACATTTAAAACACAGAAAGTCATTAGAAGCGTGACAACAGACTACTTTCAGAAAACATGGGGAGAAAAAATAGTTCCGGATTGCATCATGAGTAATCAGTTTGAACTAAACAAAGGTGAAATGTGAAATATTCAATAAATTCAATGAATATCAGTTTATCCGCATGACTATATAACTGAGCTAGAAAGATGAGAAAGCTCAAAGCTACATGCATACAATGATTACAACGTACCCTTCTTCGGCACCACCAAAGTTCCAGTGACACAGGCCAATTGACGAAGCAGATAGGACAGATCTAACACCAGGCAGAAGAGTTGAACTGTGTAAAAGTGAGTGAATGGTATGCACAGGATTGCTTGTCAGCCCCTTCAGGGAATTAACAGGCCGAACAGTTTGGCGCACGTCAAACACCAAAAGGGAGCCATTCTACAATAAAGGAAGTAACAGATCAGAATAAAAAACAAAGGTCCACAAGATAAAAAAAACACACTAGTCATACCTGCAGTCCAGCATATATATAATTTGAGTTCTGGAGATCCCATGAACATGACCAAGCAGCAGCCTGGAAGTACATATTCTTCTGTTTAGTTAATGAAAATATAGAAAGCCAGAAGTACACATGTTTAGGCATGTGTAGAGAAAGTAACAAAGAGAAAATGGTGTTACATAAAGATCATTAATTGACACATTCAACCAGCTACGAAAAAGAACTAGATTAAAAACCAAACCTCGCATCATCAACATAGCACTACAAACTGCTTATCAAATATTAAACCTAGAACTACAAACTGTACCTTTTAAGCACTTGAATGAGACACCCCGACTAGTGCTGAGCTGGCATAATCTATGTGATAACCCATACTGAGTGAGTATAGGTGGTGAATAGGATCCCATGTTACTTGGAAGGGAGAAAATTTTAATCTTTATAGTCCTTTTGGAGTAGGACATTAAATGCGGCTTGGGTCTTGTAACCACCCGATCCAATGTTATTAGAGATGCAATATGGATAATCTTATTGGGCCTAGATTAGGTTTAATGAGTGATTTGGATTTAAGCCCATTTAATATTTTATGGACCAATTGAGCCCTATTTAACTAGTAATTGGCTTAAGAAATTCTCTAAAAGCCCAAAGGTAATTATTGGACGAGTTAGACTCATTTTAGAATTTAATATCAGCCATTAGAAGTTTTCTCATTTTAGAATCATTCACTCATAGAAGTCCCTTGCATAATTTCAGTTACTCCCAGTTCTATGTTAAATATGTTTTCAAATTTCAAACTCTTATCCATTGATCTAACTGAGTTCCCTTGAAATGTACTACTCATTTTCATACGGAACTCTTTTGTTTCCTAGCATCCCAACCCACTGACCAAGTCAATTTTACACATTTAATCAAACCCACAACTACCGTATTATCAAAAATAAAATTAGTCGGCCAACCGGTTTCACCAAATTACAATGTAAACAATTGACAATTGATCATGACCGAGATTTTTGCTCACGCTCGTCCAACCAATTCTCCCATCTATATATATCTCTTCTTCCCCGGCGAACTCTGCAAAACACAACAACCCACGCTCACAACAGACCCTTACTCATAACCAAACCACCCCGAAGCACCTTCTAGCCAAGCCCATCTCACCGGTAATCACTAGAACTCACCCAGAAACAACCGGCCAAAAGTTTCTCTCCTCCTTGCACTATTCCGGTAAGCCATGCTTGATCTTCACCCATCCTCCTCTTCATGGCACAGAGGAGGTCGAATAGTCACCACCGTAGTCCTCAGCCCGCCACTAAGCACCCAAATGGTACTAGTCTGGCTATATTTATGAAAACACATGACATCTTTAGCCTACGGGAAGTGGATGTTACAAGTCTCCCTTAGGGATTTCAAATGGTATCAGAGTCGATCTCAACCAAAAGTGTGGGACTTGAACCATACCATCTATGATGGAATGGCCCAACAAGGAAAGTCAGGAAAGTAAGGGGAAGATGTGTACCCCGTATTGAGTATAGCTGGTGAATGAGATCTCATATTGCTAGGGAGGGAGAAGTTATTGCTCTTTATAATGATTTCAATGGGCTCCAATTATACCTTTGACTAGTTCTTTGGAGTGCAGGCCCAAATGTGGCATTGACATCAACCCCCCCCCCCCCGGGCGCAGTATTACAATCTAAAATGGAGAATAAGATTTCGATTAGAGAAGCCACGCCAAACTTGGACTAAGTTAAACTCAAGTTAAAACTTTCATGCTATAATCCCCATTCTAGCCTCAAAGGTGATGACTGTTAACTAAAGTTATTAATTGTATTTCAAAATATTAGTAATACATACTGAAATGAAATAGCTCAATTGCCCAGGTTTCATGCTCTCAAAATGTAAGGACCAACATCGTAGGCTTTTTTTGGCCCATTTAAGGAACATAACCCAAGCCTCGGTTTTGGTTTTACAAAGGCGCTACTGAATATGGTGAAGGGGCAGTTTCCAGTTTTCTTAGAACTTGCTAAACTGATTGCACTAATTGTTTTTAAATCCATCTCAGGTCTTTTTTCACTTCTTGCCTAAAAAACTTTGATCCAGCTTTACCAGATTTACCTGACCAGACCCAACTTTTAATCCTGACTCCTAGACTCTGTAAACAATAAGGTCATGGCATGCAATTCAATGTGTCCAAATATTTCAAAGCACCTAATTACTTGTCAAATCAAAATTAGTTCTGGATCTAACTGCTGGGTTCACAACATTTTATTATGAGCGCATGGTGGCACAACCCAAATACATCAAGTGTATACAAGATAATCCACCCTTTAGGAGAGATGGAAAATAAATAAGGGAAGCCAGAGAGACTTTGAGCTACATCCAGTCACACATCATGCTAAAGAACTAGAGAAATCAGCTCTTCCATAGTCTTCTTGCAATCTTTGAGATGTCAAACATTTTGTTCCCTCCATAAGTGCCACATCAGATATTAAAGAGACTTTCTCCAAGCTTCCACACTGCAGCTGCCCACATTTTGAATTCTCCAAACAGCTAACCATTCTGCAACTCTTTAAGGTATGATCCCAAGTAATGCCAAAAAGCTTGAATACCAAGGCCCAAACTGATCTAGCTAGCTTGCGATGCAGCAACAAATGGTCAACTGTTTCCCTGCTCTTCTCGCACATGCAACACCAACCCTAATATTCCCATCCTTCCCAGATCGTGCATAGTAAAGATTCTCCCTAATGCAGTCGTCCAAACAAAGAACGCCACCTGCAATAGAGCTTTGTTCCTACAAACTCCTTTCAAAGGAAAGGTAGTACATGCAGGGCATAAAGTATGGTAGAAAGATCTGACCTCAAACTTCTTTGTTTTGGAAGGAATCCAACGTATCTTATCCACTCCCCCACCTCCCATCTCCCATCCTGGGAGAATGCAAGAGATTGATGAATGTCAAACAAGACTCCAATTCCCAATCACGTGTTAATCAGGTAAAGGTAAAATTCCATTATCTAGAGCCATTACAGCTTTGTCAAGCGTTAGCCACCAAGGTAACCTTGCCACAAGCAATCCTGAACAAGAAGAAAATAGCCTTCGAAGGCCTATCACCACAATCTGATCCTAGCCCCCGTTGCCTACCTCGAATCTATTAAAATAGTTACTATTTTTTTCCTGGTATATTTGCAATCACAAACCCCATTAGCCCCATTTACTTCATTGGAGTCCCCCCCCCCCCCCAAAAAAAACAATGTACAACCAAACTTAATGTCCACCATTGATCACCATAATGCTTCCCTCTCAGTGGCAAAACACTAAAGCCATTTTCCAAGCATAGCATGATTGAAAACCAATAAATTTCTAACACCAACCCCCCACCCGAGACTGGAGTACCAATCTTTGGCAAGCTCGACTAGATGATATTCAGACTCCTACACAAGTCCCCCCATAACAGATCTCTCTGCAGCTTCTCAATCTGATTTGCCACTCCAACTAGTATAGAGCAGATAATAAGTAGGCAAGTTGGATAAAGTTTTTTTTATACAAGTAATTATGAATTTTATTAATAGAACAATAGGCATAGTCAAAGTATACAAGATTTATATAAGAAAAATGCCTAACTAGAATTTACATTCGATACAAAAAACTCATGAGCACTAACCTCAAGTTAAGAAGTCCACTTCTAAGCATGACCCACGCTAGACCCACTCTAATTAGCACCTAACCTGGCGGATCATGCTCCAGCGCATTGAACTCATGCGGTTCCAACGTGCCCAAAGGCCAGAGGCTTGCCTGCATTTATTATGGTTTGGGTGTTGTTGCCCAGGAGAAAGTGGGTTCAGGCTTTCTGACTTCACTTCTTTTTCTGGTCATTCCGCTCTATCGATAGATCGATGGTGGTATAAGATATCTATTACCCCCAACGTTCACTCTTCCATCTTCAGCTGGTCTATGTATTCATCCCATCATGTTCTAGCTACCTCACAATGTAATAACAAGTGAACCATAGTTCGATTACTTATCAAAAAAAACAAGTGATCCACAGTTTCCCACTCAGGCACATACAGCACTAGTCTATCACAACAATCCACTGCTTCCTTTAGTTAGATAAACTGCATTTGATCAAATTTAATCTGCCTCCTTGTGATTAATAGAGTGGTTTCAACCCTGCTAAACGCCATTCCATTTTCTCAACGATGTCATCTCAGATTGTTTTGGCCTTAAATGAAATGATGCCCCCTAAAGGTAATCCCATGTAGTTTCAAATTGAAGAAATATGGACTTAGAGTTTTTTTTTTTTTATTTTATAACTAAAAATTTATTGATGCCAATAGGCGTAACCAAGTACACTGGATGTATACAAGAGAAAACATCTAGTTGGGGTGCAAAAAATAGAAGGATAAACCCATCTAGGAAGATGAACCTAACAAAGCCCTAGCCTAAACCCAAAGACGCGCCTACCCCAAACCACCACCAGTGCACCAATTGCTATCCCACCAAACCAGATTTTGCCCTTACACCAAGCCACTCTAAATTCTCCAACACACTCCTCAATACTTGAAAACTCCGAATAGGCCTACTAAAAATATACAATTGGTTTTGTCTTCCCTCTAGTCCTCCCTCAACTTGAACTAACTCCCTTATTGTCATAGTTGATTGCTCAAGTAAGACCTTTTAACTCTATGCTCTTCTTAGATCTTGATTTTGTGCCAAGTACATGACCCACCTCTATTGCAGTGAGTAATGTTGTGAATTGGTCCTCCAATCCTTCCATGTAATCCTCACACTGTTGTATCTCATTTACCTTGTCCAAAACCCAATCTAATGATGAATCAGCTATATTGTTAATCAGTGGGAGAGATATCAGGGGAACAACATCTTCTACAGTCTCAGCTCCAAACTATGGACCAGGCCCTAAAAATTGCCCCTCGCAAGGCACCAATGACAACCCCGTTCCTTCCTCCACACCAATTCCTAAAACTCGCATCTCCTCCACAGCGCTATTGATGTTGTCACCACCTTGGCTAAAGTTATGTGTCGACCCACAAGATGTCTGAAGAGGTACACCAGTTACCTCCGACGTGGGTGGTGGAACCATGGTTGCCATTTGAATTTTGGGGTTAGCGGAAACTCCCCCAAAACTTGGCAATACATCAGATTCTATTGTGGGTGCCGTCAATTCAACGAAAAGAGCATTGACTGCACAACTCGTCAGCGATTTCCAAGTCACCTTTGGTGAGGGGCAGTCCGTTTCGGTCGTCTCCACACCAATACCCGACATAGAACCCACTTCGAATGTAGATGACCTACTTTTTCTTTAGACCCTCCACACACTCCTGGGTATAGATTGTGTATCTACCAATTGAAATGCTCATAAATAACAAAGATATTGTGATACCCCATATGATATGGATAAGGGTAGGTGGTCTATGGGATCCCACATTGCTTGGGAACGAGAAGTTCTTGCTCTTTATAAGGTTCTAATGAGGCTCCAATTATATCATTGATAGGTCCTTTGGAGTATAGGTCATGTGATTTGGGTCTTCCATTGTGGCATTACAAATGGTATCAGAGTCTATCCCACCCAAAAATATGGGACTTGAGCCGTGCCACCTACAATGGACAGGCCCAACGAGGACCTCGGGAATTTAAGAAGGGTAGATTGTGATACCCCATATGATATGAATAAGGGTAGGTGGTGTATGGGATCCCACATTGCTTGGGAAGGAGAAGCTCTTGCTCTTTATAAGGTTCTAATGAGGCCCCAATTGTATCATTGACTGATCCTTTTGGAGTATAAGTCATGTGGTTTGGGCCTTCTATTGCGGCGTTACATATATCTTTTTTTTTTACAAGTATTATATATATATATATAAAATCAATAAGAGTAACCAAGTTCACTATATGTATACAAGAAAATCCCTAACACATACTAGAGAGCTCCTACTGCCCCAAAAAACCTACGAAAAAACTACTCAAAATACAATAAGCCCGAGTTAGAATAAATCACACCTCCCCAACTCCAACCCAATGTTGCTCATAGCCCAACCTCCACCCGAAATACCCTCTATGCGAAAGACGCTCTAACCTCTATGCCCTCGACTTGAACTACCGCCCTTAGCGTCATAGTTGATTGCACAAAAAAGATGTCAAATTGGTCTGAATACCCTTTCCATAGGATTTCCTTTCATTATATAAAAGAGGTTTACATAGATAATGCCAGATTTCCAGCGCCTAAATGCTATACAAGGTAAGTATTTCCAACTTATTTACAACCTAATTATCTGTTATATACAATCTAGATATCAAGGAAAACATGCCTAAAATATGACAAATCAAATCCTTAAATTATCTCCATAACATCCCCCCTCAAATTGATGCTGGTGGATCAAGAAGCATGAATTTGTCAACCAAGAACTGATGTCGATGCCGAGAAAGAGCTTTAATGAATATGTCTGCAGTTTGATGTTTGGTAGAAATGTGAGGAAGAGTAATCACATGTCTATCAAAGGATTCACGTATGGAATGACAATCGACTTCGATATGTTTCGTACACTCATGGAAGACAGGATTAGCGGCAATCTGAATAGCACTGGTATTATCAGCATGAAAAGGAGTGGAATGAAGCTGTGGAAAACCAAGTTCACCCAATAACCCACGAAGCCATGTGATCTCAGAGCATGCGGAAGACATAGCTCGATACTCAAACTCAGTGGAAGACTTGGAAACTCTGTCTTGCTTCTTACTCTTCCAAGAAATGAGTGCATTGCCTAAAAAATGCACCAGTCAGTAACAGAGAGACGAGTATCAGCACATCCGGCCCAATCAGCATCACTATACCCCACCAACCGTAAGGAAGATTCCTTAGGAAAGAACAACCCGCGTGTAGAGGTACCCTTCAGATATCAGATAATGCGGTGGACAGCGGCTAAGTGAAGGTGTCAGGGGGCTTGCATAAATTGACTGATCTGCTGCAGAGCAAAAGAAATGTCACGACGAGTAATCGTCAAGTAGTTCAAACTCCCAACGAGTTGCCGATATAAGGATGGATCTGATAGAAGCTCGTCGTCCTCCTGACGAAGCTTAAGATTTACCTCCAAGGGAGTAAGAACATATTTACCCGATTGGAGACCAGCCAATCAAATCACTTCCTGCATGTATTTGTGCTGGTGTAACAATGTACCAGTCGAAGTAATCTGCATCTCAAGGCCAAAAAAGTACTGCAGGGGACCGAGATCTTTCATGTGAAAAGAGGCCTTGAGATGCTGTTGTAATTGCTTAATTAACTTAGTATCAGAGCCAATAATCACGCGTCGTCAACATATACTAGAAGCAATACAATTCCTGCAGAAGTCTTGCGAAGAAACAGAGAGGAATCAAATTGACTCTGAGTAAAGTGAAAAGCAAGCAGAGTAGAGCGAAATTTATCAAACCATGCACGCGGAGCCTGTTTTAGTCCTACAAAGATCAGCGTAGCCGACAAACCTCTGAAGAAGGTGTAGCAAACATGCCGGGAGGTGGAGACATATAGATTTCTTCCTTCAAATCCCCACGTAGAAAAGCATTCTTCACGTCCATCTGCCGAAGAGATCAAACCTGCGACGCAGCAAGTGCCAAGATAGTCCGTACAATTATCATTTTGGCAACAGGTGCAAATGTCTCTTCATAATCAATACCATACTCCTGCCGATTCCCAAGAGCCACGAGACAGGCCTTATATCTATCCAGTGAGCCATCAGATCGAAACTTGACTGAGTACACCCATTTACAACCAATAGGTTTCACACCAGAGGGACAAGTCACAAGATCCCAAGTGTGATTGTCTTGAAGAGCTTGGATTTCTTCTTGCATGGCCTGCTGCCAACATGCTTGGGTGGCTACATGAGTATAAGCATGAGGAACAGAAACAGTGTCGAGAGTGGCAGTAAACGAGGTATGAGAAAAACCATATCTATCTGGTGGATGTGTAACCTGGGTAGAGGGCGAGGTATAGGAACCGCAAAATCAGATGACGGATCACTGTATGGAAGAGGTGTTGAAGGAGGACGTCTATGATACACTACACCTAGTTTAAATCGCTCAATAGAAGAAGGCACATCATCAAAAGCAGGTAGAAGAGTAATAGGAGGATCAGAAATAACCTGAGACTGAAAAAAATATTGATTTTCAAAAAAAATCACATTCCGGGAGATCCGGAATTTGTTTGCATGAGCATCATAACAAACAAATCCTTTTTGAGTAGGGCTATATCCCATAAAAGCACACGTGACAGACTGGGCAGCAAGCTTGTGACGATCAACAGGTGGCAGATGAACAAAACAAACACACCCAAAAGTATGAAAGGATTGATACTCGGGAGATATGCCAAATAATCGAAAATAGGGAAAATCATAATTTAGAGTGGCAGTAGGCAGACGATTGATCAAATAAACAGCAGTAGATAAAGCTTCTACCCAGAACTTAGAAGGTACAGAAGAATCAATCAACAAGGTACGAACGACATCTAAGAGATGACGATTCTTACGCTCAGCGACTCCATTTTGTTGAGAGGTATAAGGACAAAAATGCTGGAAAATAATCCCTTTTTGCTGAAGATAAGTCTGAAAGGAATGAGACATGTATTTCCCCCTGAGTCAGAGCGTAAGATTTTGATACAAGTACTGAACTGTGTCTCGACAAGCGCAACAAATTTTTGAAAAATAGAAAACAAGTCAGCTTTAGAACAAAGAAAATAGATCCAAGTAAATCGACTATAATTATCGATAAACGTCACAAAATAACGATACTGACCATGAGAAATAATAGGACTGACACCCCAAACATCAGTATGTACAATCTCAAAACAATTAGAAGCACGACTACCATGCACAGGAAAGGGTAAAGTTTTACATTTACCAAGACGACAAGTAGCATAATCAAAAGATACAGGAGAAGAAGAAAATGAATCTTTATTGCCCAAAAAATCATGTTTCAAAAGATGAGTCAAGACAACAGAATTAGGATGACCTAATTTCTTATGCCAGACTTCATTATTATTGGCAGTAGCCGTACACGCAAAGGAAACAACATTAGGAATAGAAAACTGTAAAGGAAATAGACGTTCCATTTTAGGCCCCTTCGCGAGCACCATCCCCGACACCTAATCCTGCACAAGACAACCACCACCAGAGAAATAAACATCACAGTTATTATCCACCAATTGTCCAACAGAAATCAAATTGGTAGATAATCCAGGAGAGACAAAAACATTTCGAAATGAAGAGCCCAAAGTACCAACAGCAGTAATAGGAAGTGTACTGCCATCAGCAATCTTAACAGTTTGCGTGCCTCCATACTTGCAAACACCATGGAGACCCGTCGTACTACCAGTCATATGATTAGAGGCACCCGAATCAACAATCCAAGAAGAAGTGGAATTAGGATCTGTACCTTGCAGACCTAAAGCCGTAAAAGCAGACACAATCATCTGTTGGACCATAGCAGGTGTGAGAACGGATGAATCAAAGTTTACAATGGGGGGCGCAAAAGAAGATGAGGACTGAACAGCATCGTGAAAGGCTTGGGATTGGCGATTCTGAGGCCGCACCCGACAGTCTTTGATGATATGACCCTCTTTCTTACAGTAGTTACAAACTTTCTTCGGACAATTGCGAGCAATATGACCAAACTCCTTGCAACTGAAACACTGCAACTTGTTCCTCCCTCTCCCTTATGCTGCATAGGCTACATTCACAGCCTCAGAAAATACCTTCTCAGAAGTCATACCCATCTGAGTGGATAACCATTGTTCTTCACGCAATAAATCTCCCAAGCAAATATCCAAGGACGGAACCAGATTACGGTTCAATAAACTGGCTCGGACAGGCTCAAATTCAGGTCGAAGCTTCATCAAAAACTGATCGCATTGACTCTTAGCATGAACCACTTGAAGAGCGGCAAGTGCCGCGGTAGGAACCTTAGCATGAGCAATAGCAGAATACTCGCTCCAAAGGTTAATAAAACCAAAATAAAATTGCCCAATAGTCAAATTACCTTGAGTGTAATTGCTAATTTCCAACTCCAATTGGAATTTCCGAGCGCTATAGTCTTGATGATAAATACGATGCAGGCAATCCCACATAGCTTGAGCCGTAGTAAAACACCGAAGATTGGTGACAAGATGGGGCTCAATCGTTTCCAATAGCCAAAAAATCACCTTAGCATCCTAAACCTCCCATTGGGCAAATTCCTTTTCATCAGTGGGGAACTCGAACAGAACTATCAAGATGATTTGATAATTCTTTTCCTTTCAAGAACATTTTAAATTGAAATGCCCACGTAAGAAAATTTTTGCCAGTAAATCGAACAATAGTATTGTCAAGAGACATGATGAAAACCACTTAAAAATAGCAATAAGTCCAACCAGAAAATTTCAGATAGTCACGGCAAGAAACAGCAGAATAATCGGCAAGCCCAAACAGAGAAAGCCCAAAAAATAAAACCCACGAGAGATACCTACCTCAGAACTAAGAGATACTCCAAGAGGAAGCCCACGAGAGATACAGCAACAAACACAAATAGCACGGCAAGACTTACGACAGATACTTGCCCACGAGAAGGTGTCGTCGTCAGACACGCCAGGAGGACTCAAAGCTGCCGACCACCACAGAAACTGCCGACCACCACTAAGCCACCCACAAAACGGTCGACCACCTCACAGCCACCCACAGACGTTGTCAACCACCACAAAAAGTGCCGACTGTCACAGAGATAGCACTTGCAACTCCCAAAGAACGCCGACAACCACCAAGGTGATGAGCTCACAAGTCAAAACCCCACAGACGTGCGAGAAAACACTCAGGGAACACCACAATCTCAGAACCTCACCAACATGCAAGAACAAAGAAGGAAAAAAAAATTCCTATTGCCGCAACTCAGAAACTCTCAAAGATTAAGACCACAGAGAAACGATAATCGGAGTAGGGGCTATTGTACCATGTCAAATTGGTCTGAATGCCCTTTCCATAGGGTTTCCTTTCATTATATAGAAGAGGTTTACATGATAATGCCAGATTTCCAATGCCTAAATGCTATACAAGGTAAGTATTTCAAACTTATTTACAACCTAATTATCTGCTACATACAATCTAGATATCAAGGAAAACATTCCTAAAATATGACAAATCAAATCCCTAAATTATCTCCGTAACAAAAGACACTTCAACTCCCTGCTTTAAGATTTGGTATCACGCGAGTGGCTCGCCTCAATCGCAATGATTAGAGCATTAAACTGGTCTTCACATCCTCCATGTGAGATTTTCCCATAATATGCTGAATCTCATTAACCTTTTGCCAAACCCAGTCCGAAGATGATCCATCTATATTGTTTAATGGAAGAAGAGATACCAAAGGGACAACGTCTTCCCCCGACATAGTGCTCGGCATAGTTCCAAACGGCTCCAACGATAAACCCTTGTTCAAATCATGTGCCTCCTCAACAATTCCATTGGTACTCTCTATTGGAGATTCTGGGTTGGCAGCCAATCCCATCACCTCTGGCGACCTTGTATGTGCAACTTCGATTGACCCTCTTCGGTGTTACTGTTAGAACCCATAGAAAAGTGGTCTCGGGTCACGCCTCGACACTGTCCTTGATATGGTAAGACAGCTCCTTAACACTGTCATTGACATGCCAAGACAACCTGTTAGGGACCCCGGTCTTGTCCCTAACACTGAGGTCCACTAGTTTGCCTTGGTGAAGTTGACGACCGAGTGACCTTGCCAACTTGCTTGGCCTTTCACAAAATGGTGGTGTTTGGGTGATGGAATGATGATGTATTTGGGTAGGCTAAGTGTTTAGGCTAAGACAAATCAATGTGGGTGGCTAGACTTGTTCTTGAGTGAAGTGCCGAGATGATGGAGGCTAGGGTTGAATGGATGAAATGAGGTTAGGGTTTGGGTTGGAAGCAACTAGGGTTGCCGTGGACTATGAGGAAGATTGGCTTAGGATTTTGGGTGTGTGATGCAATGGGAATGGCCTAAGGGTTGCCCTTGATGTTTGGGCCACTTGGATGGTGTTTTGGTTAAGTATGGTGTAGTGTAGCTAGGATTTTGTGAGGTGGCTAAGATGGATTTCGAGATTAGCAAGAGATGGCTTAGGGTTTGAGCTTAGGAGGATGCTAGGGTTTGGTTGTCTTAGGAATGGATAAGGTAAGTTAGAAAGATGGAAGGAATCTTTGAGTGATGAGGATAATTTGAATTTGAATTTGAATTGGATGAAGTCAAGTCTCCTAAAAGGAAGGAATCACCTTAGGGAGCCTTGAGAGATTTTAGGGATTGGATGAGTGATTGGAGGGATGGAGTGATTCTAGGGAAGTTCCTAGAATTATGGAATTGGATGAGTGATTGGAGGGATGGAGTGATTCTAGGGAAGTTCCTAGAATTAGGGAATTGGATGGGATTGAGTCAACTTTCTTTGAATTAAGGAAGTTGCCAAAAAGGACTCTTGATGGATGGCTAGGTCAATGGATTAGATGATAGACTTGGCTAGGGTTTGTGTTTAGGGTTTTGGAGTTGGGGTATGGACGTGGTCGGCTAAGGTTGGCCGAACAAGGATAGAGAGTGATTTTAGGAAGTTGTTCCTAGAATCTAGGAACTCAATTTGGAAAGGATTTAGACAAGGATGGTGAAGTGTTTGGGTCAACTAGGGTTCCTAAATTATAGGAACACAAGTTTGGCAAGTGGAATGGGTGGCTAGGGCAAATTCAAATAAGGCAAGTGATTGCCGAAATTTGAATTTGAATTCAAATTGGGAGTGTGTTTCGGCTAGGGCAAGTTTGATGGAGGGAAGAATTTATGGAAGGTTTGACAAACTTATGGAAAGGATGACAAACACTAAGGTGGTCGAAATTTGTGTTTGGTTTGGATTGAATGGATGACACCAATGAACAATGGATGAACACTATGAATGAATGGACTCAACAAAGAATATGAAGACTCTTTTTATGATTTAAGGATATTTTGATATGCAATAAAATATATGAACAAGATGAAGAACATATATGGACAATGATAGATAATGGATGAACAAGATAATACTTCAACTATTGATTCACGGATTGCACAATAATTGAAATAAACCTCATAAATAGATGAACACAACTTGGATTCACGAATTGCACCAAGTTGCAAGAACAAGATAGATGGAATGAACCACACCTATTCACAAATTGCAAGGTGTGATCCTCTCTTTGGGATTCACGAATTGCACCCAAAAAACCCAAGTGCTCTAGCACCGAAATATGATCTCAAGAACAAAAAGTCTACACACTAGAGAATTTGCCAAAAGATGTGAATGCAAAGACTAAGGGTCCTATTTATAAGGATAACAAGTTGGAAACCCCCAATAGGTCCCTTGGAAAATAAATAATTAAATAAAAATTAATAATAACAATTAACATAGTTGGCATAGGCCAAGTTGACCCATGGCATGCGTGAGCCCATGGGTGGGCTAGGCTGGCTGACAGGGCCCTGGGCTGGTCTAGGCGCTGGGTGCTGGGGCGCTGGGCGTGCTGGGGCGCGCGGGCGGTGGGCGTGCGCGCGGGGAGTGCTGGGGCGCGTGCGCGGGCGAGGCGTATGCGCGGGGTACGGGCGAGACGTGCGCGCGCGGGCGCTGACGTGCGCTCTGGGCGCGGGCGAGGCGTGCGCGCGCTTGGCGTGCTGCGCGCTGCACGCGCACGCGGCATGCGTGCTGGGCGCGCTAGGCTGCGCGTGCTGTGCGCGCTGGCCATGCTGAATGGGCTGGTTTGGTCACCAACCTCCTTGGGCACCCTGGGCATGTCAAGGCAGGCCCCATGGCATGCCCGTTGGCCTGTTTTGGGACTGTCCAACCTCGTCTTGACTTGGCTAGTGGCTTGACCATGGGCCACAAGACATGGGTTCCTATCACAACCCCCTGACATGCCCAATGACATGGCGAGGCAAGCCCTTGACACTGTCGCTAACATGCCAAGACAGCCTCACTGACACACCCAAGGCAGCCCAACAGGCATGCCACGACACCAACACTAACATGCCCTTGATAGCCCCCAGTGCCCAACAGGCATGCCACAGCACCAGCCCTGACATGCCTTTGACAGCCCCCAGCGTCTAGTAGGCATGCCACTTTACAGGCCTCAGCGCCCACAGAAGCATGCCAGCGAGGTTAGTGGCATGCCTCAGCAGGCATACCATCCAGCACACGGCTCCAGCCCATGCCTTGCAGGCAAAGTTAATGGCATGCCCACCAAGCATGTCATCCAGCGCATGGCAACAGCCCATGCCTTGCAGCATGGCACCACGCCATGCCCACCAGCAGGCCAACACATGGCACCATGTCATGCCCCTCAGCAGGCCACGCAGACCACCATGTCATGCCCACCATCAGACATGAGCCAGACCAGCCCAACCGTGGGCCATGATGGACACTAGGCCATCCATGGGCCATTGCATGTCACGGGCCACATTGGCCATGCAAGACCATGTTATTTTATTATCTTTATTTATTTTATTTAATTATATTTCAAGAGACCTATTGGGGGTTTTCACTTTATAATCTCTATAAATAAGACCCTTAATCATTTAGTTTACATCTTTTGAAAATTTCCCTAGAGGACGACTACATTGTTTTTGAGATCATATTTTCGGTACTTATGCACTTGGGATACTTGGGTGAAATTCGTGAATCCCAAGGAAAGAATCATCACCTTGCGATTTGTGAATAGGTGTTATTCATTTTATCCAATATATGAGGTTTCCTTTCAACTTTGTGTAATTCGTGAATTGAAATTGATTTGTTTATCACTGTGTTCATTCAAAGTTCTTGAGTGTTCATATATTTTCTATCTTGTTCATCCATATTTTCTTGCATACATTCCATCTCCCCAAACACACCATACGCCCACCATAGTGCATTCCACACTTACCATATTCGGCTATAACCCTAAAACACCCTTATTCCAATTCCTTCGACTATAGCCGAAAACCCTATTTGCCTATTAGGATTCCTAAACTTTAGGAATCCTTATTTCCTTCTCATACCCGATTATTCCCATTCTTTGCCAACCGGTCATACTTGCCATATTGAGATCCTAAATTCTAGGAACTCTCCTATATTCTCTCACTCATCCAATCAATCAATATCCTTTGACCATAACCGAATCCATCATCTCCTAGATTACCTCCAATAATTTAGGAACCCTTCTTCCATCAAAACCCTAGCCTCACTCATCATCTAAATCCTAAAACACAACACAAGTGGCGCCAACCCTAAGAGCTCCCATCTTAGCCGTGCCTCCTATCTCAAGCCCGAGATCATCACTTAGTTCACCATTTTCATAATCATCATACACCAAACCATCACTAAACACCAAACCTCCATTAAACTAAGGAATCATTGTCATTATTGATCAAAGACCAAGCAAGAGGGCTAAGGCAATCGGTCATCACAAGGAGAACCAAGGCGAGGACAACAGTGTTTAGAGACTAGACCAAGGTCCCTAACAAATACACCATGATCACATGACAAAACCAAAGCCAAGGGTCCCATCGTTGTAATCTGTGTCTTCCCACCTTTGCTCCAAGCCTTCCATAGACTGCTCTTGTCGTGGAGTTCTCAGACACCCAACTTGTTGCCTTCTCCGCCATTATGACTAGGGACAAGTCAAAAGCCTCCCCCAAGTGTTCAGTAGAAGCTTGCGTGCATTTCTACGTAGGAGTTGTTGTCACCGTCGAAGGAATGCCAGCGTGGGGGTCTCCAAGATTGATGACGAAGGTTACTGGCGCCGAGATAAGGGTCTCCTCTAGCTGGTGTAACGGAAGCCGGTCCATAAGCCCAAGACTTCCGTTGGATCGTGAAACTGGTCCAGAAGTGGAGCCCCTTCTCAAACACGGGCCCGTGGAGCTTCGGCCTCCATTTCGGGTTTGGGAGGCGAAATGGGCTTATGCGGCCCAACCCAAGTTTGGCCTTCCCTTTGTTTGGCTCAAACTATCACACCCACCAGACTTCCTTTTTCCTATTTTTGGGGGCCACATACGTTGGTCTAAGCCCAAGACCAAACCTTTGATTATCTTAGAAATCCAAGACTTAATCTCCTTTCTAAACAATTTCAAATCCACCTTCACGCCCGTTACCTCCTTTTTAAGACTATGCAGATACCTCTACAACTCGTTTTCTCCTAGATAGCTATCCATTTCAGGTAATTCGCGTCTTGCCCCTTCCCTCTTCAAACTAAATCCCACCGAAAGTTCCACTGTCATGCCTCCTTTTTTGTGTTTTTTGTCAACCACCAAAGGATGACTCACAATTCCATGCGCTGCCGCCCTCTTCCCTGCACCACCCACCGCCACCTCTGTGTACGACTTGGACTGCCTCATAATATCCTTCCCCTTCTCTACCTCTTTGTCCATTCATGGTGCAAGGACTAGAGCCTTCTTAGCCAAACTTTGTTTTTAACTCCATAGAAAAGCTCTTCCAACCCTTTCCTTCCACTCCTTCCGAGATCGCTATGAGACCACGACCCCCCTACCACCACCATAGTCAGTCAGTTCCAAAAAATGCCCATAAGCATTCAACCTCCTATGAGCAAACAAAGCTTTGATTCCATCCCTATATGTCTTGAAGAAGTCTTTCCTTCCCTTTGATAAAAGACACTCTTCCACTGTACTAGCCCGCCAACAAGCACTGGCATGACCGAGCACCATCTCCTTGGTTACCTTTCTTCCCCTTTCTGTGATACAACAATAATTTCCACCCTCCATAGACAATATAAACACCTTTGATTCTATTAAAAGGTGTTTAAGAATGCCCATGATTATCCCAAAGTTGTAGAAACAATCAAGAAGGCTAGACGACTCCGGTGAAAGGTCATCGGAACAAACCCCATTGTTGGAATGAGACCTCGGAAAAAACCAGATTTGAGCGGCGAAAACTGAGAAACTATTCAAAAACTCGATCGTCGAAGATTGTACCAGCGTCGAAAGGCCCTTACTAGAGTTACCGGTCTTGTTAGTGGCAGTGGAGGTGCTAGAAACACAGATCAGACGCCAGAGGGATTGCCGATGACAGAACACAGATCTCAGAGTCGGATCTAAGCAAAGAAACCACGTCGCCAGAGGGCTGACCAATGCCAAACGACCCACGGTGAAGATGCCGGGGGCCGACAATCTTGTCTGTGCCGGCTGTGCAGCGTCACTCGTCGGACTAGAATGGGTGGGTGAGTGATGGCGTTGTCACGGGTGTTCTCACTGATGAAGAAGAGATGGGGATGTAGGCTAGGGTTCAGAAAGGCCGACAGCGAGAGAAGGACGGCAGCAGAAGGATGAAGGCTAGGGTTTCGACTCTCTCTGGACGAAGGCTACATATCTCCCTTTTCATCCAAAAAAATTGCTAGTTCCAACATAGATATCTACAAATTTGAATGAAGCAATTTTCTCTGATGAACATGTGAGCTGATGAACTAGATACTTTCATTCTCTTTGTTTTTTGGCAGGGGGAGCGCTAAAGGGGATGTTGAAAAAGGATAATGGTGATCAACTACAAGATATTCATGTGAAACATAATAGAGATATTGCATAATAGATCTTCATCACCCACAAGGAAATAAATTTACAAGGGAACTCGCCACCATGCATTGCATATCCATTTCCATATAGAATATAATGTGCATCCTACATAGAAGTAACCACAATCTACCAACCACAGGATTATAATCTCAACACATATATAATCTTGTTCACCCTAACTTGGAAATATGAAGAGATACAATTCTTTTTTTTTATAAGTAATCAAAGTGTATTAATAAAAGAATATGCAAAGCCATGTACGGTACAAAGAATGCCCTAACTAAGTAGGGACATTAGATACAAGGAAATCATGGAAGTCTTGTCCATTAAAATTAACGAAAGAGGCCCAAGTACAAAGGGTTCTAAAAAAGAAAGCAATAAGTTCCTCCATCGATCTCTCTTTGTCCTTGAACATCCGTTCGTTGCGCTCCTATCATTCGCACCACATGATGCATATAGGAATCATCTTTCATACAGTCTTGATCTGTTGATTTCCTCTTAGATCTGTCTAGGTAGCCAAAACCGCCACTACTGTCTCGGGCATTACCCAACCCAAGTCTAGTCTACTAAATACCTCATTCCATAACCCTCGAGCTACTTCACAGTGTAGTAGAAGATGGTCTGCAGATTCAGCCCCATTCTTACACATGCAATACCAATCTGCGATGATCACCCTTCGTTTTCTCAAATTATCCATTGTGAGGATCTTACCTAAGGAAGTTATCCACACAAAAATGTAGCTTTGAGAGGTGCCTTATGTCTCCAAATTCTTTTCCAAGGAAACTAAATAGGGAGCTCATGTGAAAGGGATTTATAGAACGAGCAAACTAAGAACACACCACCTTAAGGTATCCACCACAATGAGTTGGCATGCTGGTTATTCGGTTTGAGAGAGTACAAAAGTCTAAAAAAGGCTGCAAAGTTGTCCACTTCCCAATCATTTGCCGCCCAACTGAAATTGATATTCCATTGGATTTGTTCCCCTACTAACACCATGACATCCGCCACTAAAACATCTGTATCATTTGCAACCCTGAAGAGATCAGGAAATAAATCCCTTAAGAGCACCATTACCACACCAAGCATTATACCAGAATTTGATCCTGGCCCCATCTCCTAAGCATAATCGTGAGTGACGAGAGAAGACCCCCCATCCTCTTCTAATATGTTTCCACAACCCCACTCCATATGCCCCTCTCACTTCACTGGCACACCATCCCCCCCATAAACCATCATATTTGCTCTCAATCACCAACTTCCATAAGGCTTATTGTTCTTTATGGTATCTCCACAACTATTTACCAAGTAACGCCCGATTAAAAATTCTCAAATTTCGAATGTCTCAACCACCATTAGGGAGAGGACAACATACCTTCTCCCACCTGACTAGGTGGAATTTAAATTCCTCACCTATTCCACCCCACAAGTAGTCCTGCTGTAATTTCTTAATACGGAACACCACACTTGCTGGAATGGGGAACAAGGACATGAAATAGGTCGGTAGATTAGATAATGTACTCTTTATCAGGGTAATCCTACCACCTTTTGACAGATACATTCTCTTCCAGCCTGCTAAACGAGGCTCTACTTTCTCAATGATTGTGTCTAATACAGAAACCGCTCTCAAGGCGGCCCCAACGGAAGGCCAAGATATGTCATAGGGACTGAGGCAATCTTACACCCCAGAGTCTTAGCCAATTGTCTGATATGATGGACACCTCCAATAGGCACCATCTCTGATTTATCTAAGTTCACTTTCAACCCCGAAGCCGCTTCAAAACAAAGTAAGAAAGCCTTCAATACTCGATCCTGATTACAGTCTGCCTCACAAAATATAAAAGTATCATTTGCAAACAATAAATGAGAAATATTAATAAATTCCTCTCCCGAGGATCCAATCGAGTACCCAATCAATGCCCATTGGAGACCGGGGTTGTGGTCATTCTACTCAAAGCCTCCATCACAATAACAAAGAGTAAAGAGGACAACGGATCTCCTTGTCTTAGACCTCGAGAGCTATTGACATAATCTGTTGGACTTCCATTTATCAGGACAAAAAATTTCACCGTAGATATACACCAACGGATCCAAGCTCGCCATTTCTCCCCAAAACCACACCTCCCAAGAAGGTCAAGAAGGAAGTCCCAGTTAGCATGATCATATGCTTTCTCCATGTCTAACTTACAAATGATCACTGCATTGCCAGCTTTCAGTCTACTATCCAGACATTCATTTGCAATGAGAACTATATCTAATATCTGTCTATTTTTTACAAAAGCATTTTGGGGATTTGAGATTATCTTTCCCACTACCTCACTAAGGCGATTAGCAAGTACCATAGAACGAATCTTGTATACACCATTTACTAGACTAATGGGTCGAAACTCCCTAATCTCCGCAGTCCCAACCTTCTTTGGTATCAAAGCAAGAAAAGTGGCGTTTAGGCTTTTCTCGAATTTTACAACTGAATGGAATTCCTAGAACACTTTCAAAAGATCATCCTTCAATATGTCCCAACATGTTTGAAAGAAACCCATAGAAAATCCATCAGGACCCGGAGCCTTGTCTTTAGCCATTTTCCTCACCACATCGAACAGCTTAACCTCCTCGAAAGGCCTCTCCAAACGGTTACCATCCATGGGCCCAAAAGAATCAAAGACCAACCCATCAGGCCTAGGTCGCCAACCCTCTTGCTCAGTTAGTAGCTGTTTGTAAAAATCAACCACATGATTATTAATCACCCGCTCATCCTTACAAATAGCCCCACCAATTTTCAGCATCTCAATATTATTGGATCTCCTGTGAGAGTTGGCTACCCTATGAAAAAACTTAGTGCTTCGGTCTCCTTCCTTCAACCATAATGCTCTAGACTTTTGCTGCCACGAGATCTCTTCTAGTAGAATGATCTTCTCAAGATCTGCAACCAGCACTAGCTTTTGGGCTAATTCCTCCTGTATTAAGGTCCTAGATTCTTGTAACCTTTCTAGCTCATGGATCTCCCTTATCTTACTATCCTTGTACCCCAATGTTGCCAAAAGACTGTATATTCCAAAGTTTCAGATCTTGTTTTAAAGATTTCAATTTACCCACAAACGTGAAGCTAGGAGTACCCTGTATCTGATAAGATGACCACCACAATCTGACCCTCTCCACAAAACCTTCTGATTTCAGCCACATGTTTTTGAACTTGAAATACCGACGTCTTCTTTGAATCCCCTCACAATCCAACATAATAGGCCAATGGTCTAAACACAATCGAGGCAATCTCTTTTGCCAAAGCTCCGGATAATGGATTTCCCACTCTAGGGAAATTAGGAATCGATCTAATCGAGACCACGTCTGATTATTCGCCCACGTGCATGTACCCCCTTCCATTGGTAGATCCACTAAATTCAACTCAAAAATGCATTTCGAGAAATCTGACATTGCTGGTCGCATTCTTCTATTGCCATAGCTCTCACTGGGAAATCTGGTTATGTTAAAATCTCTTCCAATGCACCAAGGAAGATCTCACACACTATGAACTCCAACTAGTTCATCCCACAATAATCTACGATCAGTGTCTGTATTAAGACCATACACACCTGCAAAGGCCCAAAAATAACCATCTGACACACTCCTAAAAGGCATGCTACCGTAAATAACCCTATGAACTCCTCCCTTTTCTCCACCACCCGTTGGTCCCACATCACCAACACACCTCATGAGGCCCCATCAACTGCCAGATAAACCCAATCCACAAGAATGCAACCCCATATGAAGAGATACAATTCTTGAAGCAGCATAAGACAAGATGGAACCTTAACATGATGATATCAAATCTTTGGTTACTTAGTGCCCATTTGGTTTTGAGTTTAAGAGCTCAAAACTATTTTTAACAATTCAATATTTTAAAGAAAACATAGTATGTTTGGTAAATTTATAAAAAGTGCTTTAAGCACCTAAAAAGGTGGGAAAGCTGGAAACCCACTTTTTTTAAGCCTTTGTTGAGATAAGCACCTCCAAAGAACACTGAAAACCACCGTAACAACTTTAGAGGTGCTTTAGGCATATGTTTACCAAATAATAAACAGCTTTTCAAGATTGGAACTTTTTAACAAAGCTCTACAATTTAAAGCTCTATTACCTACAACAATCCCAAGCATGCACTTTAAAAAAAGAATATATATACATATATATCTGGATTGAACTTTTACCGGTAGATCGTAGGCTAGGATGATGTTGTTGCTTTCCAGACTGTAGCAAATGGTATAAACCGGTCAACAGGGTTAAAGGGAAAAGAAGAAAAAAAAGAATGAAACAGCAGTTTATATAAACAGGGTCAAACCTGAGAACAGATAATTTCTGCCCTAATGAAGCAAAAAGTACAAGGCTACCATTAGAAGGAGAAATGCATAGATCCTTAATAACTTTCATATTTGAAGGAAGAAAAATATCTTCTTTTTCATGTGGAGGCATCAAGCTCATCTGCAAATACATGTTCACAAAAAACAAGTTACAGTAACTTTTGGAGAAGTTCCACCAAGTCCAAATTATGCATATGATGCTAGTGAAGGCATAATTTTGTCAAGAAACATTACTTTTGTAAGCACAGAGGTTGCACCCATCTCAGACCGCCTTCGCACAATTAATAGAATTTGGCTAGAAGCATCTACATCAATTAAGCGTGCCCCATCTAGCCAGAACTCTTTCTACAGAAATAAAATAAATAAATAAAGGTTAATTTCTGTGGGCAGCAAAATTACTTGATGAATCAATTCAGCGCATAAAAAAGTAATGAAGAAGAAGAGGATACAAGAGATGAAATAAGAAACAATAAATCTCAATCTGAATAAATGTATACAAATATTTACCAGCTTGAACTACAAGATCAAACAAGAAAGGCCCTAACTGCATGTTTTCATCATCAGTAGTCCATCCATCAAGTTGTTGTTGATGGAAGTGAAGAGTAACAAATGATACGTTTCTCATGGAAAAACTTGGAAAAGCAAGATTTTTTTTTTTTTTTTATAGGGAAAAAGCAAGATTTTTCAATGCTGTACCATGAAATTTCATAACCCAGAGCCTACTTGTGTGAAATCCTTTTGCATTCTTAATTTCTTTCTTTCCCACATTTGAATTTGGTTGTAATCGGATGTTGTTTCATCTTCTTAGTAGGATATACTGTAGTTTTTCCTCTAATAACCAAAAAGATAGCTCCTAAATTGCAGAGAAAGCTCATTTGGTATCGAAAAATGTAAATTTAACAAGTTTCAACCATTTCACTAAATGACAACTGTGCAGGCAGACTACAAATGCTAAGGAAACTTACAGACAATATAAATACAATTGTCCCCCGTACATCAAAATCTAATGGCTGTATTCCAAAAGTAAGTTTCAGGTGTGCACACGCGAGAGAGAGAGAGACAGAGACAGAGACAGAGACAGAGAGACAGAGGTGTGAAGAAACATTTCAAAACACTAATTCATTTGCCCCCTCTCAAATAAAGTTGCTCAATCACTTTGCTTCAAACAAATTTCTTTCGTCATCCAGCATCATTCCTTCACCTACATTAGTCCTTAAAAGCCATGTATAATCTAGGGTGCATTCTGAACTTTCATTAATCACAAAGACCACTCAAGAACATGAAAACTGATTGACAGTTCAGTTTCCACACACCAGTTATCATATCATATACCTGTGGATAACCTCGTCAAATGGAATGTGATCCATCTAAATCAGTGTTGAATGTCTAAGCTTACTGAAGATCGGTTGATCATATATTGCTTCATTATGGAGCTGCAAGAGAGTTCATTGGGTGATCCCTGAAAGGTAACTCCAGTGAATTTTGGCTGGAAGGGTTTGCTTCCAAGATAAACTTTTAAGTTTGGTATGAAATGATATTCCACTATGAATAATGAGCATGATTTATTGGGAGAGGAATAACATAGATTTTCAATGGTGTTGAGCTTTCCATTCTCCAGCTTAAGACGTTCTTTTTTTGAGATCACTGTATGAGGGGATGTCTTTTTCTGGTTGTATTTCCGTTTCTTTGTTTTCTTTTTATATTTTATACATAAGATAATTTTATCCTGTAATCTTTGGGAAAGAAAAAACATGAGGGAGCAGTATCTCTTCCCTTTGCTTCCTTTCCGCGTGTATAGCATGACAAGTCAAGTTAAGCTCTGAGTTGTCCTGCCCATTCCTCTCAAACAATTAGGTGTAATTCGGTGTGTCACGGTCTCTAGACCTAACCATCTTCCCCACTATTTATTTATGACAAAAATATTTTGAGATGTTAACTTACCTCTGCATACACATTATGTTCTGAAGGTTTTATCTTCTTTTTAATAAAATTTTTGTTATAGAACAAAAATATGTAGTAGCGTTAGGTGCAGGTTGAAAAGGGTAGGGAACAGAGCATAGAGGAAAGCAAGAAATGGCAGACCTGTAATATGAAACTGCTAGAAGATTCTTGCCCGTAAAGAGCTGAGCCAAAGTTTTGTCCTGCAAAGTATCATTGAAGGTACAAATGTTTTTACAATGCAAGGGAAGAGAAAAGATGCATTTTGGTACTCCAGCATAAAAGAAGGGAAAATGCTTCTAAAACCATAAAAGCATTAAGTAAAAAAAAATCTAGAAGGTGGACATAACTGACATAACCAGAGAATTGCATTAGAGAATGTGAAATACAATTTTCCCCTTGAATTACCTAAGGGTGTCAATATGTGATACGACCCGTGAACCCAACACGAACACAATACGAAATTAACGGGTTCGGGTCAAAACGGATTGACCCATTAAGACAAGATTTATATACAGGTCAATAACGGGTCAACCCGTTTTGACCTGTTTTGATTTTATTTCAAAATTACAATTTCATTATTAATCAGTTATAATATTGATATTTTTTAGTATGCTTATGTTTTTATTATTAGGATTGCAATTTTAGACCAATGCTCATATTTGTTATTTTAGGGTTTGTAATATTGGTTTTACCATATGTTAAAATTTGAAAAATATTGATATTTTTTGTTAGTAGGTAGTCTTATTTTTTTTAAGATATTGTGGCTACTAATAAATATAGATTTTAACTTTTATGTGAAATTATGTTAATAAGGTCAAATAGGTTATGTGTTAGTTCAACCAATTTACATTAAACGGGTTTAAATGAGTCGTGTTGTTTCTAATTAATTATTAAATAAGTTAAAACGGGTGACACGACCCGACACATTATCTAAATGAGTTAGTTTAGTGTTTGAAAGTTTGACACGTTTAGCTTAACGGGTTCGGGATCAAATTGACCTATATAATCAAATATTCAAGACTTGACACGATACGAACACAACCCGAAAACATGATTTGTCACTCCTAGAATTACCCAAGGTGTACTTGTAGGAAACTCCTTGCCGAGGGCCTGTGCACCCCCGGGATTAATCGGGACGCTGTTCCCGAACACCCGGTGCCAATAAAAAAAAAATATGAAATGTAAATATAAATATATGTGTGTGTGTGTGTGTGTGTGTGTGTGTGTGTGTGTGTATTCATGATGAAATATTCACATATAAATGTAAATATATGATTCTAGACACAAACACTCATGTACACATGTATGTGCCATACACATGAAATTCAATTTTCACAAGGCAAAGATTTCCCAATTAAAAAGATGATTACCAAACATAGATCTTCCTTGGCAATTCCCACCAGCTTTTACTACTCCAAATGGCCTGCTCTGCATATCTTTTAATAAATTCTCCAAATATATTTTCCCCTACAAAGCAAAATTTTCAAACAAAACGTGACAAGTAAGGCAAAGCATATTCAAAAGAAAAAGATCAACTCTCTTCAAACTAAACCTTCTAGGCAGAAATTTGCAACTACATTGATTAAAATAGTAAAAAATAATGGATGCAGTTCTTAAATTCAGTTCTTTTTATGTGAACAAGGCAATAAAACTAATGATTCTTAAAATGAAGTATGCACAAAAATCAAGGCTGAATAAGCAAATGCCTAAAGCAGATAACCACAGTGCCCAATTGGAAGAGATATATGAAAGGCAATACGGCCAAGTTGGCAAAATTGAAATTGAGGTATGAGGCAAGCAATAATTAAATAATAACAATAATAATAATTCAATAATACTTGCTTGAACAGACAAGAGACAAGTATGAAAAGATACAGAAAGCTTAGGCATGCATACAAGATTATAATCAAACTGAGTAACCAAGAACAAAATAGTAGAAGCTCAGAAACAATGACTGCAGGTATTTGCTACAGAAGAAGAACCAAAGCATAATGAGCACAAACCAGTAAGAGCTTCCAGTAACAACTTGCTCTAAATTGGATACAACCAACACGCTTATATAGTTAACAATCAAGCATACCTCTGACAGTTGGCAAACTTTCATATGCAACTCGGCTTCTCTTTTTTTCCATTCAGCTTCTTTCTTACACCAATCAGCACCCTACATATACAATACAAAACTAAATACCTGCACCACAAGAGAACCAAGGACCACCGAAAACTAGCTCCTTACACCATTATCCCTTCTTCATAGGTTTAGTTACCAAACCAATCGTTGGTTTGCCAAACCTCCACTCATGTGGCAACCACCACCATCAATTAAGGGAACAGTTTAGAAATGCAAAACCATATTAATGACCATCTTTTTTTTTTTTTCCTTTTCCCAATAAAATTCCCACCTTCTTCTCAAGAGAAGCACACCTAGCCTCGAGTGACCGAATACGCTGCAAACAAAATCAGCACATTTAGTATCCATGATTAAGCTTAAGATGCTAGTAAGTTTCTTTCCAAATTGTAATTCCCAACAAGATTTGAAGATACCTTTTGGGATTCTTCATCAACAGCAACAACCCGTGATGCAAAAAGCTTAGTTACATCCTTCAATGTGCATTTCCTATTGCATTGAGGACACTAAGAAGTGGGGAACTATGAATATTAATCCAATAAACAAATAGTTCTTTCCAGATTATAATAAAAAGCATGTCAAGACCATGTAACTGATCACCTTCCCTGAGTTTTTTCGTTGTTTTAGCCATTTGTTGATGCAAGACATACCATATATGTGCCCGCAAGGAAGACAACTGCATTCCTCAAACAAAAGAAATAATGAGATAATGAATATACCACATAGAAAAATTCTACTCATCATCCCTACACCACTCACCACACATGATTTTTTTATTTTTTATTTTTTATTTTTTTCCCTTACCAAATGTGCGGTGTATGGATGATAAGTAGAAGAATTCTTTCCATTTAGCAAAAATAAAACAAAACAAAAATAAAAAATCAAGTATGGTTTGTGGTGTAGGGACGATGAGTTGAAGGGCTCACTATGTAATGACTGATATAATTAGTGAATAACAGAAAATTGGTACTTCGAGGGACCAAACCTCCACACTGCAATTTACTTTGACTTTTCTGGATCTCATTACTTGAAAAACCAGAGCAAATAAATACAATCGGTTCCTAACAGATTTCAGAACACAATCTGCACGACTCCACCCTTAAGCAACATGCTTAAGATAATTGTAATACCTAAAGACTCAAGCAACAAGCCCATTACGCTACTGGACTACACATGGCCCACTACCAACAATTCCTGAAATACAAATAACAAATAACTATGACCTACAAATAACATACGAAAATGCAAATAAACACATGTAATAATGTAAACCATCCGATTCCTTTAAGGGCAGAGATTTGCTGGAGCCTTTTAGAGACATGACAGAGACCCTCCTCCTTCAAGAACCTTGTCCGCAAGGTGTTTGAACTTCCCTCTGACATTCCCAATTTCTTCCCACGTTGCCTCTTCTTCGGCCATCCCATGCCATTTCACCAAAAGCTTTGTTGTCGCCTTTCTTCCCTGTCTCTTGAGGCGTCGTTGCAGTATCTTTTCTGGCTAGGGAAGGATGGAGCCATCGTAGTTGGTTGGAGGCAGCGTCTGTTGTGGAACAGCAATGGAGCCCGGGTGCTTCTTCAAGCATGAAATGTGGAAGGTCGGGTGGAGCCTCGCTTCGGGTGGCAACTAAAGATGGTATGCAACTGTTCCTAGCTTCTCAAGAATTTTGAAAGGCCCGTAAAATCTAGGAGCAAGTTTTTGGTTCCATCGAGCACTGACTGAGCGTTGTTGGTAGGGTTTAAGCCAGAGATAAACCCACTCACCTACTTCGAAACTCCACTCCGTTCGCTTCAAATCAGCAAATTTTTTCATCCTTTCCTGTGATTCCCGCAGGTGATCTTTCAATACTCTTAAAATTTTATCTCATTCTTTAAGGGTTTCTTCCACTGCTTGGACCTTGGTTGTACCGGGAGTGAACTGAAGGATTTTAGGGGAGGAATCGAAGACTGCTTCGAATGGTGTAGTTTTGGCAGAGGAATTTTCACACATATTGTACCAATACTCGGCTAAGGCAAGTCATTTACTCCATTCCCGCGGTCGTTCACCTGTGAAGTGACAAAGGTATCCTTCCAAACATTGATTGACTATTTCTATTTGTCCATCCAACTGTTGGTGGTAAGCCGTACTGAGATCAAGCTTGGTTTGTTGCAGGCAAAACAATTCAGACCAGAAGTTGGAGATAAAGACAGGATCTCTATCACTGACGATGGACTTGGGGTTACCATGAAGCTTGAAGATGTTGTCAACAAAGTGCCTTGCCACAGTGCTAGCAGTGTAAGGGTGGCTTAAGGCGATGAAGTGTGCATACTTTGTCAACCGATCGACCATGACCATGATGAAATTGTTACCATGGGATGGGGGAAGTCTTTCGATAAAATCCATACTGAGATCTATCCATGGCTGGTCTGGTATTGGAAGTGGCTGGAGGAGGGTTGTTGGGTGTTGATGCTCGATCTTGTCTTGCTGACAAATTTCACACTCAGATAAATTGCTTCACCATAGCCTTCATGTCAGGCCAGTGAAAAAAATTTCTGACTCTGGCTAGTGTTTTATGGTATTCCAAAATGTCCAGCTAACAGGTTATCGTGCATCTGTTGTAGGGCAAGTTGATGGAGCTGCGTGGAACCACCTAGATGAAACCGACCTTTCTACAATACAATATCGTGCCATAATGTATGTTTCCCATCTGTGAGTGTTCCCTCTTGTAGTTTACGATGGATTGTACCAAGTTGTGGGTCATCTAAGTGAGCTGACTTCATCCTGGTGAGCCATAGTGTCTTGAGTTGGGACAGGGAGGTAGCATAGCTTGATTCCTGCAAGGGACTTAGTCTAGATAAGGCATCTGCTGCCTTGTTTTCTCGACCTACCTTGTATTCCACTATGAACTCATAACCAATTAGCTTAGATATTCACTTTTGTTGTGCTTGGGTTCCAATTCTTTGTTCCACCAGATATTTGAGAGCCTGTTGATCAGCGCGTATCTTGAATTTTTGTCCCAGCAAATATGCACGCCATTCTTTACAGCTAGTACCAAGGCTAGAATCTCCTCATAAGTGGAGAGAGTGAGATTCTTGCCTTTAAGACCTTGGCCAACTTCAGCCAAGGGACGCCCTTCCTGCATAATCACTGCACCAATACCTTCTCCAAAGCATCACACTCCACAACAAAGGTTTTAGTAAAATTAGGTAGGCCTCATTCGAGTGGGGTAGTTAGGGCTTGCTTAAGTTGGATAAATGCTTGGGTGGCTTTGTCATCCCAATGGAAGGAATCTTTGCATAGGAGATGAGTGAGGGGGGCAGCAATAGTACCATAACCCTTGATAAATTTCCGGTAATACCCCGTGAGGCCCAAGAAACCTCTAAGGGCATAGAAAGTAGTGGAAATGGGCCATTGGAGCATACAAGCTATTTTAGAGGGATCGGCTTTGACTCCCTCTACAGAAATATTATGCCCTAAGTACTCAATTTCAAGGCAACCGAAACGACACTTAGACATCTTAGCATACATCTGGTGAGGGTGTAGAATACCCAGAACAGTTTTTAGATGGGAAATATGATCATTCATGCACTTGCTATACACTAGAAAGTCATCAAAAATTACTAACACAAATTTTCGTAAGTATGGCTGGAAAATGTCGTTCATTAGGCTTTGAAAGGTGGCTAGTGCATTAGTGAGCCCAAAGGGCATCACTAAAAACTCATAGTGGCTTTGGTCTGTTTGAAAAGCTGTTTTGGGAATATCATCCGGAAAAACCCTAATTTGGTGGTACCCCGACCTTAGGTCTAGTTTAGAAAAAATGATAACCCCACATAATTCATCTAAAAGCTCATCAATGAGAGGGATAGGATACTTATCTTTGATTGTGACTTGATTGAGTACCCTATAGTCAACACACATTCGCCAACTTCCATCCGCCTTGCGAACGAGGACTAGAGATGAGTAAGGGGTTTGACTTGGGCGAATAATTCCACTATTCAGCATTTCCTTCACCAATCTTTCAATCTCTTCTTTTTGGTAGTAGGGATAGCGGTGTGGTCAAACAGTAATAGGGCTTGCACCTTCCCTTAGGAGTATTTTGTGATCTTGACTCCGGTGAGGGGGTAGCCCCTTAGGCTCTTGAAAAACAATGCTAAATTGCTTTAGCAGGGGCTGCAACCCTTGAGGAATTGTAGTAGAAGAATGTTCCCCTATTGCCTCCACGAATTGAACCACCAAGCCCTTGACATTATTTTTTTGTTTTGCACAAAATTCCTCCATTCCTTCTACCATTGGGTCAGAAGGGATGAGTCCCCTTAATTGAATGGTTCGGCCACACCAGCTGAAACTCATGGTATGTTTTGAAAAATCCCACAAGCTAGGTGTGATACTCCATATGATAAGGGTAAGAGTAGGTGGTGTATGGAATCCCACATTGCTTGGGAATGAGAAATTCTTACTCTTTATAAGGTTTCACTGGGGCTCCAATTGTATCATTGACTAGTCCTTTTAGAGCATACGTCATGTGATTTGGGTCTTCCATTGGAGCGTTACAATAAGTCTCTATGTATATAGCCAATTTACTCCTAAACATGATCACAACCTCCAAGAGTCAATAAATAATGAGTGGTCAAAAAAAGACAACTCGTAGGCTGAATTGCACTGTCTCACAGCAACCCTCGCAAGGTAGGCGATCACCATTTGCTACCATAACAGTCAATCTTCTAACTTCAAGTGGGGATAGCTTAGCACGTTTTGCGACATCCGGATCCACAAAATTGTGAGTACTGCCTGTGTCTATTAACATTGTAGCTTGCTGATTTACCATCATTCCATACCTCATGGTTTTTGGTGTACCTGAGATGGCATGCAGTGAAATTTCCAGCACTTCACCTTCTTGTGTCTCCTCCACAACCTCCTCCTTAAGATTTTCATTGAGCACTTCCTCATCCTCATCTTTGTCTAATCCTTCCAGCAAGAACACCTAGGGGGCGCGACACCTATGGCTAGGCGACCACTTATCTTCACCATAGTAACAGAGGCCACAATCTCTTCTCTCCTTCATTTGGGCTGAGGTAATTCTTTAGATGGGTAAAGTTGGTTTAGGTTTGAGTGGAGGTTGGTTAGGTGTGTTGTCGTTTGGTGGGCCAAGGAGTTTTGGGGTTGTGGTTTGATTAGGACCAGGTAATCTCAGGAAATTGTTTCCTGATTGTTGTGAATAATTAGGTCCCAATGGGGTTTGGCTGGAGGGTCTGTGTGACTACATCCGACACCATACCTCTTCCTCATATAGGCGGGCCAAACCAAAAGTTGGGGGTAAACCTGTGGGTCGAAACATGGTAACGATGATGCGTATGTCATCACAGAGACCACTAAGAAAGGTGTTGACTCTAAAGTCCTCAGTGAGGCCAGGGATGCGATTAGAGAGTAACTCAAACTTTGTTTGGTACTCCTCAACTGTAGTGTTCCTTTGCTGAAGCCTAGTAAACTCCACCACTAGGTCATCAAATGGTGTTGGGGCAAACCGAACACTCATAGCTTGGAAAAACTCATTCCAAGTGTGGACTGGGTGAGATTCCAATAGCCATTGATACCATGTGAGAACCTTTCCTTCCATGTGGAAGGAAGCAAGGTGAATTTTTTGAGGGTCTAGTGTACTATAATAAGCAAAGAATTGTTGAGCTCGAAAGACCCACCCCGTTGGGTTTGTGCCATCAAATTTTGGGAAATCAAGACGCATGGTGCGACTTTGAATTCCTCCTTGAGACTCAAAGAGGGGGGTTGGGTGAACGGTGTCGGTTTGTAGGATAGTTGAATCGGTGTTTTGGTTACTGCTACTTCCGGGTTCATAGGTAGAGTTGAAGGGTGGTGGGATGGTTAGTGTTTGGCACAGATGGGTGTAGCTATTTGCCAGGTTGCCTACTTGCTAAATCAATTCCTCCAACAACCCTTGCTGTCTCAATTGTGCTCCCATCAGCTGTGATTGCGCCTCTTGCATTTCTTTGTTTTTTGTTTTTAGCTGGGCAATGGTCTCAGCCAATTGTGCAAGGCATGTGCCTTTCACCATGGGACCAAACCTGGCTCTAATACCACTGTAATGACTCTGATATAATTAGTGAATAACAAAAAATTGGTAGTTCAAGGGACCAAACCTCCACATTGCAATTTACTTTGAATTTTCTGGATGCCATTACTTGAAAAACAAAGCAAATAAATACAATCGGTTCCTAACAGATTTCAGAACACGATCTACATGACTCCACCCTTAAGCAACATGCTTAAAATAACTGTAATACCTAAGGACTTGAGCAACAAGCCCATTACTCTACTGGACTACACACGACCAACATGGCCCACTACCAACAACTCCTGAAATACAAACAACAAATAACTATGACCTACAAATAACATACGAAAATGCAAATATACACATGTAATAATGTAAACCATCCGATTCGTTTAAGGGCAGAGATTTGCTGGAGCCTTTTAGAGACATGACACACTACCACATAACTATATCATATGAAGATTCCATGTTAATTATCGAATAAAACAAAACCTAAACACACACTCATGCAATGTCGACCCTCGTAACACTTACTTTTAATGCTTTCACACTCCTTCATATCCAAAATTCCAGATTACCCAGTTTATCAGTACAAAACCCAAACGAGAATTCTATTACCATTCTGCCCTATTACTTCTATATCAATCCTAAAAAGTTAAAGCTTATGCCTCGTTTGTTTTCGCAGATAAGATGAAATGAGTTAAAATTAAAATTAAAAAGTTGAATAAAATATTGTTATAATATATTTTTTAATATTATTTTTGTTTTGAGATTTGAAAAAATTAAATTGTTTATTTTATTTTGAAGTTGAAAAAGTTATAATGATTAGATGAGATGAGATATTTTCTGAAAACAACCAACACCTTAATCTGTGACTGTACGAATAGACAAACTTGGCAGTAACTGCAGTGTGAGGAGTCAAAATTAGAGTAAAATTGGAAGAATTTTAGTCACTGAAACTTCACAGACGTATAAAATAAAGGGCCGTAAGTGTAAGATTTGGCACCAGATATGATGGCCGCCGTCGACGGTCCAAGCCTCCATGCAAATAGGGCAAAATAGGCCGTCGATTTCACTCCGACTCCACTCGTTGTCCTGCGAAGTCGACGAACAAGCTTCTCCTCCTTCGGTTCTCCTCCGCTTGTACCCTTCTTCTTCGACCCCATATTCCAATGCCTCGAAAATTATGGGACCGTTGCGCGAAACTCCATGCAATTCTACCGACGGAACGTATTCTTCGTCTTCCCTGTCGTCTTCTTCTTCCTCTTCCTCTTCTTCTTCTTCGGCCCGTTCTTGGTCTCCGAGGTCTAATGCCCCGTGTTGGGCGTATTGCTCATAGTTTTGGAGAATCTGAATGTATTCAGGGTGAGCACTGTCGTCGTCGCTGTCTGCCATTAGCAGACTAGGGTGCGCGAAGTGAGTTTCTTTAGAGGTTCTGTTGCGGGACGAGACACTGAGGCGACGTTTGGATATAGGTATACTGTAAACTCAATTCAACTTATCTCATTTCAGCTCATTATTATAACGATAACATAATTATTTTAAAAAAAATTAAATAAAATATAAAATTTACATAAAAAAATTAATTTTTTAAAAATAAAATTCACTCTTTTTTAAAATTATTACATTGTGTTTTTACGCAATTCAAATTAGAATTACTCACTTTTATTTTACAAGAAACAAAACAACTTTAGAGCATTAGATTTGAACTCATCAAATGAGTTTAATTTTTAAAATTTGATAAATTTATGTTTAAAATTACTGCATTAAATTTACCAAATACTAAAATCTGAAACTTTGAAGTACAGTACATTCCAATTTATCTTCAAATTTGAAGACTCACTATTGACACTATATAATCATTATTTTATTTACTTAAATTATTATTTTCCAATTTTGAGTCATAATAAATTAAGTTAGGAAATAATAATTTAAGTATCAAATTAAATTATTAATTAACATATAGTTAGTGTAATTGTAAAATATGAAAAAAATAAATTATAAATATTATTATAAAGAAAATAATATTATATTATTATTCTGATGAATATAATGATTAATCCAATATAGAATTATGGATAGGAAGGTTTTGAATTTATAGAAAATATATACTTTTCAACAAATTTTAAAAATGAAAATGATGAATTACAACAGCTCCACACTTTTTAAAAGTAAACATTTCAAAATTTTTAAAATCTAGCAACTCCATTTAGCCTTTATTGGTGCATTTTTCCCCACTGTCACTCTGTTGCCACCACCATCAACCACAACAGCCTATCAACATTGGTATGGTCTCAGACCACCACGACATTGTTGTTTCTTTTATGTATTGTGCTTTTAATCTAAAAAAATGTTATGTCCCCCTATCCTTGTGGTCGTCGATGCCGGTCAAGTCTCCCACCACCACCACTATCATCCTTCCACGAGCGACCTTCATGCTTCCATCTCGAGAATAGCACATTCATTGCATAACAATGCAATACACTGTCTTCCACCCATCGTACGATATATCTCGGCACGTATCCCTCTTTCTCTCTTTGTAACAACCCGCTCCTTCTTTCTGACGTAAATAAATTCAATTGCGAGTCTCGTTATGTGTATCGAATCTCGATAGCGTGTTTCTAAAGATATCATGTGACTTTTAAAGTAAACCCAATATTTTAAATGCACTGGAAATATTTACATGGGGTATTTTCAGTATTATTGAACCAAGTCTGATTTTAAATAAGACAATTATAACATTTTTGAAGAGTTTCAGAAATATTATAATTGTAGGAAATTATTTTAATATCATTTTATTAAAATGATTTCAGTTATTTAAAATATTATATGATTTAAATTATGTTGAAAACACTAATTAATTAAATGATTTTATTCTCTTAAAGATATTAAATAAGATTTCATCATTTTATTAATGATGAAGAAATATTATTTTATAAACTGAAGTTTAATTTAAATAATATCTATCTTAATTCCTCTCAGTGTTTTTAAGTTAAATCAGTGTTTAATCTCTTACTGTTAGATCGTTTTGAATATCCCAAGATGAAAGGTCTGAATTAAATACCCAAGCCCTCTCTCTTTCTCCCTCACTTTCCTCTCTTTCCCTTTCTCTCCTCCTCTCTCTCTCAGCTCACGCATATGCTACAAGCTCTCCTCCCTCTCACCCGATTCTCCCTCTCTCAACCCGATAGCGCCATGCGCCACCCAGTCCCACCGCCACCACCGGCAACTTCTCCTCACGCCGATGATCAAGCCAGTCACCACCGAACTCCCCTACGCGCAGCTCCCTCTCTCTTCTTTCGATAACCCAATCGAAATGGGTGAAACCCATTTCTCTCCTCGTGCTCTATCGTACGAGGCTACACAGGCCACCACACCTTCACCACCTCACACTGACGACCACCTCTCACAGACCCAGCCACCATGAACCTCCCTCTCCCTCTCCGTCGCACACATGCACACTACCCATAAATGGGTTTCACACAGTTTTACTGCCACTGACGGCCCTAGACCCGTCGTGCGTCGGTTCTAGCCCCACCAAGCACCTCCCCTGACCACCACGACTCCTCCCCGAGCTCCTTCATGCCAGTCAAGCCCTCCACCTCTCCCAAGCCCTCTCTCTCTCTCTCTCCCACGGCTCCTCTCCACCCATTTGGCCAGATCCACTGCCGTGCTGCCTCCACCTCGCCACCACAGCTCCAACGGCAACCCCCTCAACTCCTCTATGGCCAACCATGACTAGCCAAGCCCTCCCTCTGATTTCCCCTATTTGAAACCCACGGCTAAACTCCTCCACAAGCCACCGTGTCTCTAACGTGTGCCACCTCGGCACCTGTGGCGCCCCCGACCCCCATATAAGGAAATACGAGAATCGAGACGTCAGGATGGTGACAACACGGGTCACTCATCCCAACGAAATGTGCTCAAGTGTGTGTACATGCCATAATGTACAATAAACAACGCAACAAATAAATATAAATAAATCAACTAAGTATCATAATTTTTTAATACGAACTACATAAGTAAAATGATTAAAAGAGTTATACAGTCATCCCAAATAAAATATAAACAAGTCTCAAACCAAATACGAGTGATCCCAATCACTCCTCGGGCAGAGCCGAATCCTCAGGCTCACCCTCATCCTCCTTTGCATCAAAATCTGCGTTACTATAGAACGGTACCACAAGTAAGTATAAACCAAATAACTACGAGATAAAAACATATTAATGCAACCAACATGCATGCATATGAAGAAATATGCGACAGACCCAAAATATCATTTTCCCCGAAAATGAATATTTTTCAACACACGCCAAAATCCCATTTTGGCCCAAAAATAATAATCCGTCATTTTTCCAGAAAATGACCCAAATTAATAAAACATCATTTTCCCAGAAAATGAATCACATAAAAATCATTTTATTCAACACACGCTATTTTTCCAGAAAATAGCCCATTAATCCATTTTACGATATGCACCATGATCTCCCCTATGGATTATCCGCACGTCCTGACTTCGTAGCGATGCCCAGTTTCGTGCCCAACGCGTTCGTGGCCAAGCATCCTCTACACAATGAGCGATGCTCAGTTCCACGCCCAGCGCGTTCGTGGCCAAGCATCCTCTAGCCCCCGCCAGCAGAGGGGCCACGGAGTTGGCACGAGACCATCCTGTCCGATCCCGTTGTCGCTCAGCGACAACCCAAGGGACGTCACTCAGTATATTCCGCTCCCGAGTGACCAGATGAGCTCCACCGAGATAATGATTCATCTCGGCTTGGGGTCGTGATACATACGTACCCAAAAATCTTTTAACACATGAAAATCCAGTTTTCAATAAACACATGAACATGAATGCATTTACACGAAAACTCAGTTTCCTTTACAAACATGATTATGCGTGCAAATATGCCATGTACATGAACAACGTCATAACTAACAACCAACCACTCACAATGTAAACCAAACACACAACAACTCCGTCCATAATCCATCCGACTTCCGAACTCCTCGGACTCAGTCCGGCATAACCAACAAGATCACAACAATATGGGTTAGTGCAAAAATATATTTAAATCACGATAGTTCTTTGGAAAAATACTTACAGTGCTATAATATAATTTCTGAAAGATCACAGAGGTGTAAGAAGTAGCAGCTCAGCAACAAAACAGTGTAAAATACACTGTGGCTGTGGGTCTCAAAAATCCACTTTTGAATGGTGACAAACCAAGACCCGAAATTGATAGCGTAGGGTTTAGCAATGTCGATGAAGCTAGTGTTGGTGGTGGTTGGTCGTGGGTGGCGGCGTAGAGGGCGGTTTAAAGCCAAAAAGCCCAAAACGGAAATGTGGATGGTGGAGCTTCACTGGTGGCGATCGGAGTTGGGGATGGGTGGGTTAGGTTGCTAAGAGGTCGATGATAAAGTAGTGAAGAGATGGTGGCCAGAGGTGGCGCGACGGCGGCGCGCGAGCTTAAAGGGTGTCGCGACTTGGTGATGGGCGTGGGGGCTAACGGTGGAGTGGGAGGAGCTGGGCATGGAGGGGGTGGTCGCCGGAGGGAGGGGGAGCTAATAGGCTGGGCGGTGCCGGTCACGGTGGCGCGGCGGCGGCAGGATGGGAGAAGAGAGAAACGGACGGGGAGGGAGAGAGGAGAGGCTTCGCGCGGGAGAGAGAAAGAGGAGAGAAAGAAAAAGAAAAATGAAAAAAAAAATGGAGGGAAAGAAATGAGGTCCAATCTTCACACCTTGAATCACAAAAATGATCCAACGAAAAGGATTTCAAAACAGCATCTCAATTAAAATAATTTAAACGTAATGATAAAATATAAAATAAAATATTTAAATCCCACAATAAATTAATTTAAAAATAAAGAACAATTTAAATGTATAACAATAATATATTAAGGAAACATATCAAATTTAATTTTCACAATTAAAAATTATAAAATAAACCATTTAAAAATACGACAATTTTAAAACAAGAGAATAAAATTTTGAATTAATAAAAATAATCATTCAATAAAAATACACTAAAATACGGGGTGTTACAGCACCACCACGAGACTACCACCCCAGGACCACGACCCAACCCTCTTACGCATAGATCTGCACCCGTAGCCATCTTCAAGGACCCGAATAGCCACTGTAAGTGAGTTAGCCGCCACGTACGACCCTTCTGATGTCATTAACCGTGATGGTCAGTGAACAACCCACGGGTCAATCCTAACGATGGTATAACCCTCTATCTCTCGTTATTAATGTTAGTTGGTTGGTTAGATTGTGGATTGTGCAACTGTGGAGTTCATTGTGTAATGTGGTATCGTGATGTGCTGTGTATATGAACTGTTAGACGTAGTTGAGAAGTGTGTTGTGTAGTGTTGTGGACTGTGTTGTGAAGTGTGGATTGGGAAGAGTACACAGAGTGTACTCTGTGTGGCGTGGCGTGTGTGAAATGAGTGTACTCCATGTGGTAGAGTGATGCACCATATGGTGTGTACTCCATAGTGATGATGTGGCGTAACGTATGGGAAAGGAGTACACGTGGGGTGTACTTCATGAGGTGAAGCGATACATCGTGTAGCGTGTCGCGAAGATAAGGTTGGTTGCATGGTTGATGGGTATAGAGCGTGTTGAGTAGTGTCGGAAACTGTGGAACAGTATCCCGAAGTAGTTATGATGTGGCCTGTAGTCTAAGGTGACATGTGTCACCGAGTAGTTGACTTATGGTTGGGAGTATGTGGGAAGTGGCAGGACAGTACCAGAGTAGTGCAGCGGAAGTATGACTAGAGAATGTCACAAAGTGACATGGTTAAATCAGAAGTCGTGCTTGTGATGGGTGAGGAGTTAGTGTAGGAATGACGTAGCAGAAACGTGACGAGATGTCACGAAGTGACAGGAGTACGTGATGTACCTTACTCACGATGAGTGAGGAGTTAGCGTAAGAGTGATGTAGCTGGATTTCAGGTGACGTGACAAGGTTATGGTGTAGTTTGGGAGTAGTCTCGAGCTATGATGTGACGTAAAGTGTAGTTATGAATAGAGTCTTATCGTGTTAAGTGTTGGGATGAACTGTCAAGAGGGATAGATAGCATGAAGAATCATGCTAGCCGGGTTAAGAGAAGGTTGGTATCGGAGTATAGCGCTTGTCCCTACGAGCATGTGATCAACAAATTATATGTTGGTCTTAGGTGATGAAGGGATAAGGTACATGTGTAATATGGTGAAACACATGTGCCTGACAGATTTACCATATGTAATGGGTAATTTGTCCTAACCATGGTTATACGGTGCTTAAGCCTCAGAGTTGGCTTAAACTGTGTAGCGTGTATGGATGAGAATGAGGATTTAGTGCGAGCTAAGATACATGAAAGTAGTGACGAGAGTATCGTTTAGGATTGGGATGCGTGATTTAGTCAGCCTGAGTCGTGCATCGGGATGAAGTCAGTAAGAAGAGTAAGACGAAGATCTTAGTGTCTTAACCCTAACATGAATCATGGGTTCACTTTAGTGGATGAGTACTCGAGGTAAGATCTTGAGTTTGGAAGATGTAGTTAACATAAGTGGATCCTGAAGGTTTTAGCATAATAAAGGGCACGTAAGAGTACGAAATAGAAGGAGAGTGTTTCAAGTGAAGTGTAGTTCTATTCTAAATTTAGTTGCTTATGCACTAGATAGAAAATGACATCAACGTTATGTGTATGCATGTAAGTTGCCCTTTGACACGTACATGAATGGACTACATGAAATGCGTATGGCATGGAGTCTAGGTAAGTATTATGTTCATACTCTTCTAGAGTTTTCTAAAGGATATGAAATTGAGAATGAAATGTTTTTCCTTTACGATGCCTTACGAAACGAAAGGAAACGATGTTTTACGAAAAGCATGCTAAGAGTTCAAAAGTATACGTATGTATGACCCTTCTTGGCAATCTCTTTTTATGCAATTAAAGTATTAATTGTATGGATGTGAATAAATGACTATAAGCAGTATCTATTGTATGTATTTTCTATGAAATGAGATGTGAGGGTTATGCCTCGTGCTTTACTTTAAATGACGTGAAGAAAGTATTTTAAATGTCCCTATGAACTGATGTTTTATGGATGTTATGGAAGATGATGTTTAAGCTCTTGCTTTTAAATTATGTTTTTCTATGAATGAACTATTAAATGAAAAGGACTGAAAAGAAAATGATTGAAAAGACTAAACTAAAAGAAATGACTGAATGTTTAATGTATGAAATACATAATGACCACATGAATTAATAAAAAGGGTACCAAAATAATGGGCAAATTGCAATGACGGGTAAGTAGTATTGGTAGTGCACCTAATGCTGCCCCCTAACTGAAAAAAATTTCCAACCCGTGGCCATGGGCGGAGTCCGGGTTCAAAGGAAGACCGCTAACCCCAACACACGGGGCGTAATAGTGTGTACTGGCCAAAAAAAGTGATAAGAAAGAATGTATGAATGCACGAACTATTGAAAAAATGAAGGCACTGACAGAAGAAACGCTTTAAGAAAAGAAAATCCATTTTCAAGGAAAAACCCCGTCTAGTGATGTTTTCAAATGAATGCATGTAGGCATTTACGTATAGTATGCATGGAATGATGAATGCATGATTGAAAACATATGTTAGTATATTTTAACTGTATGAAGTAATGCTTACGAGTCATCGACTCATTTTAATTTTTATGTATGTCTCTCCCCCACAGAAATTGAATGAACAGTACGTGTCAAGATCGATACGGCACATGGGGAAGAGCATGGAAGTCTAGGCATGAGAGTTTAATTGTATGAAAGGCCTTTTATTGTAAGATTAATATTTTCCGCTGTAAACTTCTTTTATTCCCAAATCACATTTTATTTTATAACGTAGAGTCTTGCACTCTGATATGGAAGTAAAAAGTTTTAAATCGAACGGTAATTTCCATCGTCTTTTCTAAAACCATTTTATAAAAAGTCACACCATAGGAACGGGCATTACACCCTCTCTCTGTATGATTCAATATCTGGTGCTCATTTTCTAAACTTCTACCATTTTCGACCGTCTGACAGATAAATGGTTGGAGAGTCGTTGGCGAGGCTCGTGGTGGTCGTAGGTGGCCAGTAGGCTGTTGATCGGCGCATCTTGGTGCTACGGACGGAAAACGACAAAAAAACTCTATGGACAGCTCCAGCGTTTGCCGGACAGGGGGAGCCGAGAAACTCTAACCACCCTCTAGGTGGAAGAAATGGAAGCATGTCGATGGTTGAGTAGAGAGAAAGGGACATCTAGAGAGAGATTAAAAGCACTTTTCTAATTCCTCCAAATATTCGGTAAATTTCAAGTCATCTAAATTATTAGTAGTCCAACATATATAGATATTTATGTCAAAATGAAAGTGTAAATATATTTACCTTCATTTAAAGGGTACCCTAGGACATGGTCATGGTTTATTGCTATTTTACATGGTTTGGTTTTTCTCTACCTTAATCACACTGTCTAAGAAATGGAGGTTCTCATTTGCATGATTTAGTTAAAGTAAATGTTCAAATGTTGATTATTGGTTGCTTAAATGAAGTGTTGAATTGCTACTTATTATTGATTAAGTTGAAATTTTTAGATGTTCATTATCATGTACTTTAATTGAAGTGTACAAATTGTAACACCCTACTCTCCAATAAAGTCAATTTTTAAAAAAATTTCGGGGAACTGGTGTGATACAAAATTTTGACTTAAAAACTTTTCTTCTAATAAAACGCTAGATACAGAAGATCCCATAAATAAATAAGTGACATATTTATTAAATACTTAAAATTCAAAAGAGAGTATGTGGAAGTACTTATTTAAAATCAATAAAATCTCATATACTTATCAAAATAAATTATTAAACTAAAATCATAAAACTAAGCATAACATAAACTGTTTAGGCCTCTGCCTTGCCTCCCTCGGCTAAGTCTCATCTTGCAGTCTCATCATCATAAATATTATGATCTGGAGTGGTTTAAAAAACATACAAAAATAAGTTGAATACTCAATAAGCAATACATCATACAGTAAACATAATAAACATGTGGTTTCTAAAAAAATATGCATACTCATAAATTACATACGTGAATAACATGAACATAAACTTATTTTTCACTTATCATAGGCCAATATCCATTGTTGACCCTCGTGAGTTAGGGTTGGCGAATCTAAATAGATTCTAATTCTGCTCGTAGCTGCGGGTTATGGAATATTCCATTCATGAGGAAGACATATTGGGTGTACTACCAGCATGTAAAACTTGGCAATGCAATATACCTATAACATATGGTACATTTTTCATATCATAACATAGGCCGTTACGTATTTTATCATTCATAGTTCATCATAATCATACTTGCATACTTGTCATATCATAGATTTCAAGTGAAATCGCATATTTCATTCATACTTCATCATAATCATACTTGTGTACTTGTCATATTATAGATTTCAAATGAAATCACATTCTTTCATAAAATTCTGTAATACATGTTTTTTCACATAAAATCATGATTTTTTATAAATATTTTAATGCATAAATCTTCACATAAAATCATGCTTGGCTTTTTACAAATATTTTAATGCATAACTCTCACATAAAATCATGAATTTTCATAAATATTTTGATGCATAACTCTTTTTATAAAATCATAATTAATTTTCATAAATAATTTAATGCATAATTCTTTACGTAAAATCATGAATTTTCATAATTTTATCATGATTTGGGTACATAAAAAAGGATTTCTAATGGAGGGCGTACATGCATAATATTTTTATAAAAAATATGTCGTTTATTATATGTACTTATAAGAATATAATCATGCTACTTATTTTTTAGTGTGATTGATTACATATAAAATAGATGTATCGTCCTGTAAATTACTAATAAGGCACACACCAACTAATTATAAATCAGAAATATTTAATTAACCTATAATTTCATAAATTCCTAAAGATCTGAAAATGATCTATAATCCCATTAAGTCCATATCTTAAGTCCAATGGCAAATTTAAGTGAAATTCATAACAATATTCATTTTTGTCCGTACGTAATCAATACAGATGGAGAGATAATTAAGGAGAGAGAGTGAGAGGAAAAAAAAGATTATGAGGAAGACTTCAAAGCAATTGGGCTTAAATGATATTTTATTTAAAAAGAATTTGAAAGTTTGTATATACTTTTTGAAAAGCTATAATAATATTACACTACAATGACATTAATCTTTTCGCTTGACATAGAGGGCTACACGAACAGGTTACTAATAGTCGGCCATCATCGCTTGCTTGGGCCTACCTATCTGCTAGTGTAATGGCCTCCAGTGTGTGAACCAATTAAATGAATAAAAGCAATTGAGAAAGGCGGCGAGAGCTTGGCTGAGAGATAAAGAACCCCTCGTATGATTACATAATAAATTAAAATTAGGCCGGCACCTGCCTATTGTCTCTACTGCAAGTGTAAAAAACTATTGAGAGAATCATAGAGAGAGGATAACCTTAGAGAGTAAATGAAAATAGTGGGAGAGGTCAAGAGAAACAAATGAAGTCTTAAGGTTGCATTTGGTTTTAAAACTTTGTTTAATTCTCAAACTTAGTTAAACTGGGTTAAATTTAGTCTAATTTTAAATTGAATATAATATCCAAACTCTCAATTCTCAAATTACTAAATTCATCTTAACTCAAAACTTTCTTATATTTGGGATCCACAACCTTTTTCAATTTAAAACATCTTTATACGTGAGACACAACCTTTTTCAATTTCTCATAAAAAGTACTAAACTTATTTTAACATCTAAACAAACTTTAAACTCAGTTTAGATGAGCCTCACATAACTCCATTTACTACTCAATTCACTATTATTCATAAAAAATTTAATTCAGCTCAGTTCAGCTCAGCTCAACATTCAAATGCAACCTTACTATACAATAGAGAAGTGCAGGGACATGAGTCGACGTTGAAGATTTGTTGCATGCTAGATGTGGGCATGCATGATGCTAAGGAGTATCAGGAAAGGGGAAGATATATAGAGAAATTTGGAGAAGGATGACAAAGAGTTGAAGTTGGACTTTGATAGTGATCGACGGATGAGATCAGAGTTTGAATTAAATATATATTTTATAATTAAGTAGTTGATTGAGAATGACTGAGACTGTATAGGTAACTACAATCAGTAATGACTTTAAATTGAAATAAACTTCTAATAGCCATACTGTAAATTATAAAATGAGTCTAACTCGTTCAATAAATAATAAATGAGATTTAACTTAGTTATTAAGTCTAATTAAAATTCTTAATCAATCTCGATAATTTATCACTCATGGGCTTATCTAATATGACCTATTAAATATAATTTAGGCTCAATAAAATTTATTAATATTCTAACCTTAGAATTATTCCACCGGATCGTTACACAAATGTTGTTCATTAGTTCTTTAGTATGTATGTTAAAATATTGAACTCGCAATATTTTCAATTTCAATTTTTTGTATATGTTATTTGTGTATATATTATCCAATGACATGTTATATGCTCATGAAGTATTAGTACATTTATATTAATGACTTTGATGTCCTCGTACAAGGAGACAAAACTAATTGGTGTTCATTCTTTTGGCTAGACTGATATGATTTCCATAAGAGAATGGAAGCAAATGTTGAAAATAATGAGGCCGCTATTTTGGATAAGAATGAAAGGGAAGGTGGAAATAGTCATGTCAAAGAACCAAAGCTTGGGATGTATTTTTCATCGGAAGAATAAGTAAGGGAATACTATACAAAGTACGCAAAAGAAGTTGGTTTTGGTGTGACAAGAAGAAGTTCTAAAACTGATCTTGATGGAAAGCTGAAATATTTCACTCTCGTGTGTGTCCGCCAGGGCACATCTATAAGCACAACCTCAAATATTCTAAATCCAAGAGCAATGGAGAGATTTGTTTGCAAAGCTAAGATAAATGCAACAATAAGTCCTGATAGAGGCTTTCATTTGTCTGGTACTTGAACACACACATATTTTGAGTCTCGGAAAGGCAAAATTTACGAGATGCCATAAGAAGTTAGTTGAACAATTGAAGAGGAGGTTGGAGTATAATGATATGGATGGTATAGGTTTGAGCAAAAACTAAAAATCTTTTGTAGTTGAGGCGGGCCGTTATGAGAATTTGACATTCGGAGAGAGAAATGCTTGCAACTACATCGGTGAAGCAAGGCTACTTTGGCTAGGGTTGGAAGGCACCGAAGCATTCCTAAATTATTTTACCAGAATGCAAGAGAAGAATTATGGTTTTTTTTTTTTTTACATGATTAATGTGGATGATGGCGAAATGTGTTTTGAGTGGATGCTCGGAGTAGGGTTTCCTACGAATATTTTGGCGATGTCATCACCTTTGATACTACATACTTGACAAACACATATAAAATGTCGTTTTCTCCTTTTGTAGGAGTCAACCACCATGGATAATCAATTCTACTTAGTTGTGGCTTGATATCAAGCGAGGATTCAAACACGTTTATTTGGTTGTTTGAGTCTTAGCTAAAGTGCATGAACGATCAAGCTCCAGACACAATCACCACAGACCAAGAAAAAGCAATGCAAAATGTGATTGCAAATGTATTTCCATCATCTTACCACATATTTTGCTTATGGCATATCATGAAGAAACTTCCCAAGAAGCTCGGAGCATATTGCCAGTATGAGGCCATTAAAAGGGACCTCCAAAAGTGAGTTTATGATACTTTGAGCAATAGTGAATTTGAAGAATGTTGACAACAGTTGCTTGAGACATATGAGCTACAAGAGAATGCATGGTTAGAGTGGCTATATTCTGAGTGGCATTTATGGGTACCAACCTTAGTGAAAAATAGCTTTTGGGTGGGCATGTCTAGTTTACAACGTAGTGAGAGTATGAACGCATTCGTCGATGACTACATTAATTCGAAGACGACATTGAAGCAATTCATTATTCAATATGACAATGCCTTGAGTTGAAAAGTTGAGAATGAGACCGCAGCTGACTTTAGCTCATTTTACCCATAGATCCCATGCATAAGCCACTATTCTATTGAGAGGCAATTTCAAGCAGCCTACATAACTGCAAATTTTAAAGAAGTCCAGGAGGAGTTTAGGGGTCTATTATATTGCTGCCCAGTTCTCGTGAGATGTGATGGTACACTTTCTACATACCATGTAGCTGACGAACTCAAAGTGAATGATAGGTTCATTAAAAGGGTAAATTTGTTAGTGTACTTCAATGAGGATGAATTTGAAGTAAAATGTACTTGTAACTTATTTGAGTTTATGGGTATTTTGTGTAGACATTCCTTACATGTGTTGAGTTGGCTGAATAAGGACGTGTTGCCTTCGAAATATATTCTTGATAGGAGGAGGAAAAATATAAAGCGTAAGTACACACTTGTTTGAAGTAGCTGCGATGACGTGACTAGTATCCCCAATGGGCAAAGATATGATAGATTGACGAAGTCTTTTGCTGAAATTGTCTCAGCTGCATCAAATTGTGACGAAGATCGCTTGAAGTTAATGGGGCAATTGGATAAGTTAAGGCTAGAATGAGTTCAGCATGGGTTAAAGCGTGATAGAAATAGACTGTCATGGCATCATTCTCCTGAGCTAGTAAATGTGTCCAAGAGTAGTGGTAAATTGCTTAGTCCTCTTGTAGTATAGGGGAAGGCGATGCTACCATCTAGAAGAAAAAAATCTATAGTAGAGAAAGTGGTCATGAGGAAGAAATCAAAGAAGACAAAATTGATGGGTCAAAATGAGGTTTGTTGTCTTGAAATAGAAATAAATATTTCTTTTGTAATTATATTGTACATAGAATGCAACATAATACTTTATTATATATGCCTTCATAGAAAACAAGTCGAAGGCATTGTTTACAAATATGGAGCTCGAAGTTTTTCCAAACTCAAGTACTGCACTTGATTTTCATATGCCTTCAACAGCCCAATCAATTCAAGTATGTTGCTAGATCATGACCTTATCAATTCCATCATATCAATTGCAGTTTGGAGGTTCATGACAATGCTTATTTTTGCTTGTTAGCTACCACATAACACCTATAATCCTTTGGACCAGGATGTTTCTTCTACAAGTGAAGATGTAAATGTTGACATAAGTATCACCTTTCTAGTGTATTCCTTTCCAATCATTAACTATAATTAAGCCAAAAATAAAGAACTACTTCATTAACCACTTCTCATGCAGGTTTAGGATTATAGTAATGCATGAATGAGACTTCATTTTGGTGTAGTCAAGTTTCTTTTGGCAAATAGTGGAGCAAAACATTTGAAGTGGTGTTTTGTGGTTGTATACATAATATATAACATATCAGTGGATGTTGCATTTTGACAAAGTTTATTTTGAGATTGTACATACAGTAGCACAATGATGGTGGCTAAATGTGTTGGTTGGAATGGTGGAGTATTTAATTTTGGCTATAGACACATACTTGACTATTGTGAACGTACCATACAAGTATTTTGTATGATGATGGAACTTGTACTGGGTTGGAATGGTGGACTAGAATCACCATTTTTTTGAAATCATAAGCAACATTTGCATTAATCATAAGATATGGCCGTCAACCATTACAATTGTCTTTATATAATCAGCTACACAATCAACATCAATTAATTCATGCTCCATATTAACAACCTACTGTGCCAGTTGGTGAGCAGCTCCATTGAGTTCCCTCTTAACATGTTGAATCTGCCATGTAGTGTTAGCCATTAGCTGTTGCATATCTGAAACAAAACAAAGAAGTTTGTCTGCAGTTTGATCCCTTAGTTAAGTCATTGCATGCACTACTTGACATGAGTCCCCTTCGAACAATAGAAAATTCAAACCTAGCTCTTTACAGAAATTAGCAGCAATTATTAAGAGCTTAGCCTTTGCAATAGATGGATCAACACAATAAAACATTGGTTGCATTAAACTGGCAAGAACAGAAGCCTCATCATCTCTAGTGATAACACCAATGCCAATCTTATTACACTCATGTCTAATTGCCACATCCCAATTAATCTTAATCCAATTTGGTGGAGGAGTTTCCCAATGAGCTACTGTCTATTGAGGGAGATTTCTTGTCGCTGGCTGTTGCTGCATTGCATTTTGAAAGTTCTCATAAGCCCTGACAACTTGCTGATAAACCATAGTTGGAGCCTGGAAAGAACCATCATGAATGAGAGCATTTCTTCTGAACCAAATGAACCTGGCCAAGATAGCAAAGAACACCAACTCTTATCTGGATAGTCGATCTGACAGTTGCTCAAAAATAGTGAAGTCAGTTGTTGTAATTGAGGCCTTCTATATTGATCTGGAACCTAACAACCACACATCCTTAGCTGAAGGGCATGTCCATAATATATGGTCTGGTGTCTCATCTTCATGTAAACAGACAGGGCAAAAAGATTCAGAGATGACATTTCTCTTCTGTAAGTTTACTCTAGTAAGCAAAACATCAATGCATGCATGCCACATAAACATCCTCACACCATTTGAGGTTTGCAGAGACCACAACCTCTTCCAAATCTTCTCATGGTCCCCTTGGTTTGAAGATGCACCAACTGACCATGTTAAGAGTTGCCTATGCAGATGGTAAGCACTCTTAACAGAAAAAAGCCCGGATTTAGTCCCCCTCCATATCAGTTTATCTGAAATTGGCATGCTCCCAATGGGTATTTTCAATATTTCTTTAATATCAATCTCATTAAAAATAGAATGAACCAGTTCCAAGTTCCACCATCTTGTGTTAGAATCAATTAATTCAGCAACCATAGAATCTTCATTTAGTACAGATACAGGAGATAGAATTTTGCAGGAGAAGTCCCTATTAATCCATCAATCTTTCCAAATTCTAATCTGGGATCCATCCCCAACTTTCCACATAATACCTTCATTCAACAAAGGGATAGATTGGAAGATGCTCCTCCAAATGTATGAGGGTCTGAGGCCCAATTTGGCTTGATATAGATTTTGTTGTGGAAATATTTGGCTTTAAAAATCCTGCTACATAATGAATCAGGATATATAATAAATCTCCATGCTTGCTTGGCCAGAAGAGCAAGATTAAAGCTGTTTAATACACGAAATCCAATTCCTCCATTCCTTTTACTGATACTCAATGACTCCCATTTCCTCCAAGGAATTTTGGACTGATTATCTTGATGCCCCCACCAAAACTTTGCAAAAAGGGATTGAAGTTGATTACAAAGGGACTTTGGTAGCATAAAAACACTCATACTATATGTTGGCATTGCTTGCAAAACAGCTTTAATAAGAATCTCTTTTCCAACTTGAGATAGAAACTTATTTCTCCAATTTCCAATCCTTCTTCCCACTCTTTCCTTGATTCCTCTGAAAGCATTTATTCTAGATTTTCCAATACGTGATGGAAGACCTAGGTACTTATCCAGATTAGAAGAAGTTTGTAAACCTGTCATTTCCAGTAGATATTCCTTAGTAACTGCCCTTGTATTTTTGCTGAAAAACAAAGAAGTCTTGTCTCTGTTGAGTTGCTGTCCAGAAGCAGCTTCATACATACCAAGGATCTGATTCAAACTAGCCCATTCCTGCAAGTTTGCTTTACAAAAAAGGAGGCTATCATCTGCAAAGAAAATGTGACTAATTGTGATTCTTCCTCTAGCAATTGGTACCCCAGTTATGATCTTCTTCTGTGCTGCTGCATGTAATTGTGCACTTAGAACTTTAGCACAAATAATAAAAAGATATGGTGACAATGGACAGCCCTGCCTCAAACCCCTTTGTGGCTTGAATTGTTGTTGAGGAGATCCATTAACCAAAACAGAAAGGGTACTAGTAGTGATGCAGTTCATAATCAAGTCAACCCATTGAGATGCAAACCCCATCTTAAGCAGCACATCCCTTATAAATGGCCATTCCAGCCTGTCATAGGCTTTGCTCATGTCCAACTTTAGAGCCATATAACCTTGCCTACCATGGAGTTGGGTATGCATGGTGTGGAGAGTCTCATAAGCAGCCAATATATTATCTGTAATGTGTCTGCCAGGCACAAAAGCACACTGATTTTGTGATATTAGTTTAGACAAGATGGGTTTGAATTTGTTAGTGATCATCTTTATAATGATTTTGTATAGAACATTACAAAGACTGATTGGTCTATATTCTGAGACATACTTTGGGTTATTGGACTTTGGGATCAGAACCAGATAAGTAAAATTAATAGAATCAATACTAGCATTGGTATTCAAAAGGGATAAAACAGCATGACAAACCTCACTACCAACTACTGACCAGTGAGTTTGATAAAAGCAAGCACCATATCCATCTGGACCAGGTGCTTTATAAGGTCCCATCTGGAAAACAGCAATTCTAACTTCCTCCTCAGTGAATTGTTGCAACAAAGCTGCATTCATTTTTGGAGTCACCCTTTGGCTCAGATCTTGCAAACAAACATCAATCTAGTTGGGTTGTGTCGACGGAAAGAGGGACTGATAAAAACGTGTAAAGGCACTGCCTATCTCAGAAGAGGTATGATGCACTAGTCCATGTTCATCTTCCACCTCCAAAATCTTGTTTCTCTTTTTTCGTTGACTTGCACAGAGGTGGAAAAACTTTGTGTTTCTATCACCATGTTGTAACCAATGGACTTTAGCCCTCTGTTTCCACTTAAGGTTCTCCTGAATCTTGCTAATGTCCCTTTGTAACTGTTGTACCTCCTCAATAGATGCTGCTGTCAAATTATTCTGCAAAACCAGTAATCTTTGAGTCTTTTCTTGTAGTGCTTTGTCAGAAACTGGACCCTTGCCTCTTGCCCATCTTTTCAAGGATCTCATGCATGAGCCAAGCTTCTGTGAGAGGGAGTTAAGACACCCATAAGAGTCCCCTTCTTGCCTCCAAGAATTTGCAACAACATCACCACAATCCTCATATGAAGACCAACTAGCTTCAAATCTGCACAACTTCTTTGTAGGGGCTGAGTGACTTTGCTAGCCTACCACAGATATTAGAATTGGACAGTGATCAGAAGCAATAGCAGGCAATACCCTTATATCCCCTTCTCCAAACTCTTCACACCAGTTGATAGAGGCTACTGCTCTGTCAAGCCTTTCTCTAGTGAAGGAAGCATCTGTCCTATTATTAGACCAAGTAAAGTTCCCATAAGAGAAACCTAAATCATGAAGTCCACAGTCCTTTAAAACATCACTGAACAAATTAATCTGTCTGTCATTCCTTCGAGCACCACCCTCCTTTTCACTATGGAATAATATTTCATTAAAGTCACCAGTGCAAAGCCACTTTCCTGGTTGTAAGGAATGAAGATGCCTAATGATACTATAGCCTTCCATTCTTCTTTCAGTAATAGGATGGCCATAAAAATAAGTGAGCATCCAATGAGGGTTGGGATTATCAGCAATCCAATAGTTGATATGTCTATGTGAGAAACTATGAACTTCTAACTCAACTTCATCCTTCCATAAAATAGCAAGACCACCCCCACAACCTAAGCCATCCACAGTAAATAAGTTAGGAAATTCCAACCCATACTTCAATTTTCCCAACTTTGATTTATGAATTCGACTAGAATCACCATTAGCAAAACATAATTGTATCTCGAAATGTAATTTTGTATAATATTTTGGATGTACAAGTAGAATGGTGGATTACAGTTATTGATTTTGATTTTTGGGTGTATAAAAAAGTGCAACCTAAAATGTATGTGCTAATCACCAAAATTCGAGTGTATAGTTCTAGCAATGAACAATAGATGCACTTAGCACCCAAATTTCTTGGGTTGAAGTTCGATGATTAATTCAACTTGTGCTATTTATAACTCTTTTAAGCATTATTTTCTTGTTTCTGAATAGAATTTTGCAATATGAACAATAGATGTACTAATCTGAGATGGTTTTTGGTTTTAGATGTGATGACGCATTGAACTTTTGCTATTTATTACTCTTTCAAGTTTGATTTTCTAGTTTGAGTTATAGAATTCCGCAACATGAATAACAGATTGAGGGAATGGTTTTCTGAGTAATCCTTTTGACGATGAGTTCTAATTAAGTTGGACTTAGGTTGCTTTTAAAAGTTCATAAAGTCGAGTTTGACTTTGATGAATTTACAATATCTCATTAGTGAAGGGAGGGTTGTTGAGAATACATAATAATAGTGTTAATGTCGGGTTTCATATGTTTCATACGCATTTGGGCCAGGTTCTAGCAACTTAGGTCTTCAGAATTGGGCCTGCAAAAATAGAGAAAAAGGCAAATGTGAGAGGGTGGCCTTGGGGTAGCGGGGGGCGGGGGGGGGGGGGGGGGGGGGTCTTCAATGCCAAAGTCAGTAAGTTTCTTGGAAGTTTATAAATAAGTAAGAGTATCTAAAGATTAAAGAGAGTTTCTCGTACCTAAGAGTTACTATTTATACTAGGAGTCTGGGGGGCACAGATTGTGTCTACCCCCATGGAGTTTGTGTCATTCATATTGTTCCTTTTATTGAAGTCATTTAATTCGGCGTGGCTCTGCAACGGCATCATTAATGTGACATGTAGCTCGAGTAGTGGTGCCATTAATGCGGCGTGGTTCTCTGATTTGCCTCAACCTGTGTGATGACTCGAGTTTTATCTAGTCTTGGCCCTTAGAATTCGTTCTAGGTTGCCATGAAATTTTAAGAGTCTTTGTTACTTTGGAAGGCCTTAAAACCTTTGATGTAGTAACTTGAGTCCCAGAGGAGAGATCCTAGTTAACTTTGGAATTTCAGCCTTGTTTATAAACTTAGGTCCAATGGTTTAGGCCTATGATCCAATTCTAAGTTATTAGTGCCATGTGTCATGAGAATGTTACACTTTGAACCTAGTCTTGATAGTGGGTTAAGGGAGAAAGAGAGGTGTAGGAAGGCACTAAGATGGGCTTACACTCCTAGCCCATTGTTTTTGTCCAGAATTCAAGTTTCAAGGTAGGTTTCTTGAAAAGGAAAGCCTAGGGAAATGAAATGGAGTTTCCTAGAAGTTTTGCATAAGAAACTAAAAGGAGGCATATGAGATTTCGAATTTAGCTAACTTTTTGCCATGTGTCAAGCATGCACCAAGTTTCTAGAAGATTTTGTGAAGAGACTTTTGCATCATGGATTAGTTTGCCCTTAGGGTTTCGGCTAGCACACTCCCAAGCATTCCATTCACTTGCCACCTGCTACTTAGTGAGTTTTAGACTAGTGGTATATGAAAAGTCACCTAGGGAAGGAGTATTTGGAAGATGAAGCAATATCTTGGGAAAGGAAAATGGAGAGGACAGCTAGGGCTATGGCACACGCACAATGCCACTTATCTTCCATGCCAAAAATTACTTGTTGGGAATAGGAAAATGCATGTATGGTTTAACCAAGCTACCGTTAAAGAGATATTTACTTGTTTAAGGAAAGGAAGGGCATAAGGGGGAGAGAAGAAATTTCGACCAAGGAGGAGGAGTCCTATACACCACCCCCCAAAGCAATCCAAGTGGGGAACTCTAAGAGACATTTCAGCAATAGGGAAAAGGAAAGAAGAAACCTTGCCACTTGTCATCCATGCAAGGACTTTGGATACAACCAAGGAGGGAAGTGAAGGGTCTCATATAAAAAGAGAAGGGTTCACGCCAAGGGGGCTTTTCCCTTACCATTTTTTCGGATTTGCATGAGCTCTCATTCTTTCCACACAATTCTCCCTTGTTCATTTGAAAGTTCTCTCATTTTCTTGTATTTTCTTTCCAACCAAATAAGGAGGATCCTTGAAAGAGAAGGAATTTTGGCACTACCAAGGATTAGAAAGGTAAGAATTGGCTTCCTCTAAGTCTTGCACACACATAAGTCATTCTCAATCCAAAAATGAGATTTAAATCTCATTAGACTTTGAGAAAGATGGAACACACACACTTTCTACCATTTTCTTGGAAATAACTTATGGTTTTGAAGGAAAAATCCTTGAGGCCGATTAATGAGGTGGAGTTCATCTTCCATGTTTCAACCACCACATGTATTTGCTTACTTTCGGTTTTGTTTTATTTTATGAGTGAAATGAAAGGGTTTTAACCTAAAAACCCTAGAAGCTGAATGGTTTAAGACCAAGTGATGACCTAGAGATCCACACACACACTCAAGAACATGAGGTAGGGTTTTAAATGCTCTTTTTAATATAATATGTTTGGATTTACAGCTTGCTAGTATTTCTTACGTGGATTTTGTAAGTGTACACTCAACTTACTCTTGGTTAATATTCGTATATAATTGTGTAACTGATTCCATGGTTTTGATTACTTTGTTATCTCTTGGTTGTTTGTTTGAATATGTTAATATGATCTTGAGTAACTCTAAAGAAGGAATTGTATGATTTGGATTTGTGATGAAATTGCCATGAAATATGTCTATGAGTTTTGGTTTTCACTTGATTGAGGTTGATGGTTTATGTAACATGATGTTTCGGTTTGAACATGCTTTGGAAGTTTCGGACTTAGTCAAAAATCTATGATTTCATGTCTTAATTTACCATGTTTTGATTTCTATGATATATGCTTGAGGATTGGAACATGTTTATGAGATGAATCTTCATGTTTTTGTACCCATGAGTTTTGGCTTAAATAAGTTTTCATAGTTCCATGTATATGTTTTGATATTTTTTTCTAGTTTATGTTATCATGCTATGAAATGAACATGTTATGCTTGGTTATTTATGCACGGTATTTCATAAGTCATATGTCAAGTATGAGTAAGCATGTTTATGTCTCATGTCACATGCATTTGGGGAAGAAGTGCTTTCAAATAAGTGTTTTCAAAAAGTATTTTCAAGGAAAAAAATGTTTTCAAAGAAAAAGTTTTATCACAACCCCAAGTACTAGGGCGGAGGAATGTCCTATTGGAACTCTTATGTCCACTCTAGAGTGTTTAAGAATGGGGTGGTAACTCATGGGTCAACAATGTACCGTCGACGAGTCTCGAATGGATTCTTTTCAAAGGATACCGGAGTGAGGAAGCACCAAACGCTAGTGGGTGCATAAGACATGTAAACAAACTAAATAAGGTCGAGTTAATATGAATATCTGTTTATGACGTATTCACCACGGTGCATGGACCGTTGTTGGTGCGCTAACTAGCAGGAATAGGCGATACTAAGGGGAACCGTGTTGTATCCAGTCTTGAATAAGAATATGAGCATAAGTGCTAAGGATCACTCGATGCAAATCTTGTGATATGTTCGGATAAGACAAGTTCTGAATAAGTTCATGTGAATAAGAAAATGTTATGAAATTTTTATGAAAAGCTCAAGTCTTTGTTATAAGTCTTTTGATAATTGTCAAGTGCATAAGTCAAGTACATGTCCATACACGCATTTCATGATATACCTTTTATATGCTTGTGTTAACTGTGGTATGTTGTGTGATTACTTGCTAAGATTTCTTGAAATCTCATTGTGGTAGTTTCCACTACCATTCCCCAACCGGAATTGTAGAAGTTGTGACAGGTTTAGTAAACGATGACCATGACCAAGAGGGAGAGAACGACACCTCCTCCCCCAGAGAAGATTGTGCCTAAGATGGCTGTGAATCGGCTCGAGCCCTCCATCCTGGAGTGACTCGAGGCCATTGACTGGAAGATCATTAGTATACTTGAATTTATTGTGAAGTTCAAGTGGCGTAACAATCGGGACAAGGATAAGACTTTGGAAAATGTGTGAAGCCAGAATCTTTTCAATGAGTACGTGAGTTTAAGTATTTTGGAAAGAAAGGAAAAAGATGAAGAAGAAGGCAACAGTACTTACAACCAACTTTTGTGGATTTATGTTGCTTTTGAGGAAATCCCATGTTTTTGAAATTTTAAACTATGCTTTATGCTTTTGGCATATTACGCCTTTATGGTTCATGTTTACGTTTGGACAATGTTTGGGGTTATAATATTAGTATGGTGCCATGTGCTTTGCAATTGTTTATCGCGTTGCTTAGTTTATCTAACTTTTAATAACTTTCCGCTGCTACTCTATTGCATACTGCTAGTGTACTTAGGTGCATATCATATTATCTGTCATGTACGAGGGGTGTGTAGTCTTGTGTTACATGTCCCGGTGTCTCAGTCACCGTCCAATCCCAAGGTGGGCTTGGGGGTGCTACACCAAAGGTGCCACACCAAGGGGTGTGTAGTCTTGTGTTACATCCCTTCCATGTCAGAGGATTAAGGGTCCCTCTTACTTTCCACCCATTGCTCGGACAAGCACTCAAGGGCTGGACAATGTTAGAGGGGTCTCCATGTCGGCGAGTCCCATTCGCCTACAGTACACTCCCTCATGGAGGTTGCATCCAGGGGAGTCACCCGTGGGCCAGGCCGAAGAGTCTACTTGGTCTGGGCTGGGCCTTTGCTCATTTTCCCCTTGTTGCCCTTCTCAAGCTCGCGAGAAATATAGGGTAAAACCCCTTTACAGTTACCTCGCTAATTCTCATCGGACTCGTACAATACGAATTATTTTAATCTAAAACCCACCTTGTCGTTGAGGTTGGGTCCTTCTACTGACATTTCCTTTCCACTTTTGTTGGCGCATTTCCCGATAAATTTGATGGCGTCTTTTCAGTTGTATCAGTGTTAAGGGTGTTAGGAAACTCTTCGCCTTCACGTCGTTTTGTGGTGCGTATTTTGTTAGATTCGAAGCGTTTCATACCTCTCCCTTTTGTCACGGGGTGTGAGAGATTAACCGCTACCTTCCTTCTATATAAATGCGATTTGGACTAGGGTCTTCTTTCCTTTCATCGCACTATAATCTTCCTATCATCCTTATTCTCCCAACTCCTCATCCTTTTGACTTATTCTCCTTTCTCTACTACATTCTACCTCTTTGTCAATGGCCTCTGAGAAGTCCACCCAACCCATGGCTTCCGGTGGGGGAGATGCTCTAGAGGTTGGCGATATCGGGCCGTCTTTCTAGGGCAGTAGTTGGCATTCCAACGTTCAAGTGGCCACACTGGCATCTCTGCCCTTTACTTACCAGGTGCTAGAATCGGTGCTCTTCGAGGTCCTTAGCCCACACGAGGGTGTTGCTGATGCTGAGGGTCACTCTTCTTGAGTCGCCCTCTTTCTTTCCATGTTTTCGTGTGGCCCGAGGCTTCCTTTTCCTTGCTCCGTTCCGTTCACGATTTGCTGGATCATCTTGGTCTAGCCTTGTCTTAACTTCACCCAAACTCTTGGAGGCTCTTAATTTGCTGTAGCATCATTTGGCGACGTGCCTTGCTAGAGTCAAACCCAGAGCAAGTTGACTTCACTGGCCGTGAGTTCCTCTT